>NC_134358.1:325272501-327917501 GCF_048569485.1 Anomaloglossus baeobatrachus
CGTATGTGTGAGAGAACCGCATCCATATTGTGTCTGTGGTATCCATCTTGTCCTATAACTTCTGATATCATGGTGAGGAAACACTGATGAGCGGGGAAGCTTCACATTGCTATTCACGCCCCTAAAGTTCCTATTGGCTCATAGTTTGGAGGGAACGTTTCCTTTGTCTGTGACCCTATTTAAAATGGCTACATGGGCTAATAAAGAAGTCTTGTGCACCCCATATGAGGCAGTTCTTATTGATTTCCTCATGATCTCGAAGCATATTTTAATATTTGGAGTTCAGAAGGCATAGAGTGAATGTCACTCAGTGTGGAAGAGTAAAATAAGTCTGATGCAGCACCCCTCATTGACACACATTCATGGAGGTGTGAGAGTGCAGATGTCTGTGCCCAGTCGTGTCCCCATTTAACCCCCTGGTGTTTTTTATGCTGGTGGGCCTAGTGCTGCTTATCGAATGCTCGGCTGCTTCCTTTGTGGGAGGTCAGTAGGCTGAATGTGGTAAACTGTGTAAGATTTCTGTGCAAACTGCCAGGAACCATGGAGTTCCAAAGTGTGACCGTTGTCTATTGATGTCATCCCGGTCCATATAATCGCTTTCTAGCGGTCGTTTGTCTTCGCTTGTTGCCAGCCTCGGAAAGTTACTAATAGAGGAAGCGCAGATGTCAGGAAATGCACAGGCGAAGGACGCGTGGGTCATGCTTTCCCATAGTGATTTATATGGCCGGATAGACCCAGCAAACGGCCAGTTCACCGACGATATTACTTTTTCCTACAGTTTGACCTTTAGATCTGTATACTGACGTATTTGTAGGTTCAGCCTGTGGGGGGAAAAATGAGCATTTTTTTTGTGTTTCGCGTTACCACAATTTTGTGGCCTTTGTTGATTGATATATATATATAGCTGGCTATAGTGATGGAAATGTGCGGCTCTCATCTGACGAGACGGAAATGATGAAGCCGGTTTGGGGACACCTGTGAGAATAGATTCTTGTCATCACCGAATACAAGTGCTCTGTTCTGTGGAAAGTAAAAATGTAGCGACTGAACAATAGCATAATAATGGCATGATCCTTCCACTCTATTCAGCGCAGAAAATAAGTATATCCAATTTACAACACAAGCTGTGTATCCGTTATTAAATAGATCTACACCTGATGAGACTGGTGTACTTACTTTGAGAATGTCGGTCAGATTGACTGTACAATCCCTTTAGCCATGCCTGCCATCTTGTGATTTTGGCTTTTTTGACTCCAGTAGGAGGCTTGGGTCGTGTGCGTACGGAGTCTTTTGTGTCGGGAACTCTCAAACAGAGCTCAGAAAACAACTTCTATTAAAAACTGACTTTCTCATTCCTTTATAAGTCAGTGGGAAGGCTGAAAGAACACTATCCTTTTATTCATTGCTCAGTGGATTAAAAAAAGCGAGAAAATCTCCCTTCAAAAGACACCGAAAACCTTATAAATATCTTAACAAAAAAAGTAGACTAGGACTCTGTGCACACGTTGCTTTTTAATGCATTTTTCCTTGCAGATTTTAATGAATACTGCAAGGAAAGCCTCCCAGCAAAGTCTATGAGAATCCTGAAGGGCCGTGCGCATGTTGCTTCTTTTTACTTGCTGATTCTGTTGCAGAAAAAGAACAGCAAGTCAATTCTTTCTGCTTTGTTTCTGCATTTTCCCTATATCAATACATTAAAAAAAAAGCATAAAAAAGCGCTTTTTTTTTTCTTGCTAAAATACACTTTTTTGTGCCGAAACAAAAATGCTATGTGTGCACATAGACTAAACGTTTCAGGAAATGTAAACCGTTAACAAAACCCTTCAGGATAAAGAAAAGCCAATAAAGCTCCGGCGGTTCCTGGCATTTCTGCTTAGACCATTTGTTTTGCTCCCCTGAAAAGTCGTGTGAACATGCTCTAAGGCCCTGTGCACACATGGAGGAGGGTTTTACCTCAGTGTTTGTAAGGAGTGGGTGATAAATGCACAAGTGGTGCCCATGTGTTTATTATATGTTTCCACTGATTGTTCCACTCCTGGTTTTGGCTTACAAATACTGAGGTAAAAACCTGACCAAACACTCCATGTGCACGTGGCCTAAGAGGGTCCATGAGACCTGTCAGGTGCATATTGTTAATCCCTGCCTAACCGTCCCTGTATACACTGGAATGCTAATAAGCGCAAGGACTAGTCCAAAGGGCATTATAGTCCCCCTAACTAGCCGCCCTCTTAGCAATGTAGTACGCCCACAAGGGTGTACCAACATGCTATTGAATGCAGCGTTACCAGCGGTGACTCGCATACCTGTGTCCGCGGTGAATACTGTTCTGAATACCGGGCACTTCTGGGACACTTACACCGGGCTTCATACTGCGCATGACTCACAAGCGCGTCCACAGTGGACACAGGTACGTGCGGCTAGTTGGCGGAACACCCAGGGGACTAGTCCCCGTACTCATTAGCATAAGAGGAAAAATCTTTAGAAATACTTTTTCTAAAGATCTCTTTATCTATGGTAGTGTATACAGGGATGGCTAGGCAGGAATTAGCAATCTACACCCAGAGGTGCCCGTGGTTCTGGGTGCATATTGCATCGGACAGGCTCCCTTTAAACACAGCCCACTCAGCCTCCATGCTGCTCTATAACCTTTGAGATATAGATAGATAGATATAGATATAGATAGATAGCTAGATAGATATTATATATATTATATATAATATATATTTTGAATGGACCGGGTCATAATCCTGGTGCTCAGGTGTGGGCTGAAGAGCATTTGTGCTTTTTGGGGAACGTTCTCTCTTTTATAGTTTGAAAAATGAGAGAGTTCAAGTGCAAGTACACCAGTTACATCAGGTCCCAGGAATGTATTTACCAAAGTGCGCAGTTTATATTGCGGGATCTCTTGACGGGTCCTCCGTGAAGCTTATTCTTGTATTTTCTGGTGAGACGCCCGGTATCCGCCTGGCTGTAGGCCTCACATTCTGCTGTCCTTGCATTGTTACTTATTTGTGACCTAGATGGTTTTATTAGCAGGAGATATGGAAGATTGCTCTCATTGTGCGGCTCTCCTCAGTGCCAAGCTGACAGCCTCGTGTTTTATAGCTGACTGACTGGAATGCTGGAAGTTTCCAAAGTCCAAGAAGTTGTTCTGGAAAATGTTATGTGCGTCTTTTGGTGGTGGGTCCTGGGAGCCCCCAGTCCGACCCTGAACTGCATCATGGGATTTATTCTTTATTATGGTTGGACCGTTTTCCATTGTCCGGCACATCAGGCACAGTACATGATATATAGAGCATGGAGGATTTTCTGCTCTATGAAATGTCTTTGAACTGCTAAAACCAAAAATGAGCTCCAGTATGAAGCAATTGTGCCCATACACATCAGAGTGCCCTACAGCCGCAGTAACGGCAGCCATGCTCCTCCTCAGTAATAGGCAGCTGAGCGGAATGACTAAACCTATTGATGGAAGTGCGTACCAGTTAAACCAGTAACCTATACAACCTTTTTTCATTCAAAGCGTTTCTTTCCCTGTGTTCACCTTAGAAAGTGAGAGCGATGACTGCAGAACAAATCCTTTCCTTCCCCCAGGCAATGAAAAGGTCTTAATAATTTATCCTGTATAATTCCAAAGCCCACAGCGCGTAAGAACAGATAAATGCTCGCACAAATCCCATCATTTGCTTTGTTTACCAGCCTGAAAATGGACTGGTGAATGGTAATTGAACATGGACTCGCTGGATGCTGGAGAAATCGACAGCCGCACAATACATTGGTGAAGAACTGGAATGCTGCAGTGTAAGAGTATACCTCATCGATATACAAAGTAAAAACAAGAAAGCCAGCACTAATGTGCACTACAGCACTAAAAGTTCCAAACTGTACTTATTATTAAAATTTGAGATTTTTGGCAAAAAATTGCAATTTCTTGAGCTACCCCGCCATGTCACAGCAAATATCTTTGGGGCAGTCCTACTCTAAAATATGTTTATAAAATGTGCCATACGGCCTCACATATGAAAAAGTAGAACTGCTCTTAGTAGCACTTGGTGCATTTCAGTCCTGTACCCATGACTGAATCATGGCTGTGGGCGGGACAGGCCCAAGCAAATGCTGCTTGAAGTAAATAACTTGTGGACAGGGCTGGATGACTGAATGTGAACAGCCAAAAAATTGCCAAAATCACGACAAGTGGAATACATCCCAAATTGGGGTGCATAGCAAGGTGGGGGTCAACCACCAAACCAATTCAATGAAGAAAAACAAAAAGCCAGCACTAAATGTGCACTACAGCACTAAAAAAATGTAAGTGCTGCTAAGAGCAGTTCTACTTTTCATATGTGAGGCCGTCTGGCACATTTTATATAAAAATATTTTAGAGTAGGACTACCCCAAAGAGATTTGCCGTGACGTGGCAGCTCAAGAAATTGCAATTTTTTGCCAAAAATCTCAAATTTTAATAATGACAATTTGGAATTTTTAGTGTGGTAGTGCACATTTAGTGCTGGCTTTCTTGTTTTTTCCTCATTGATATACAGTAAGACTGGACTAATGGGCAGCGCAGAAACAAGACTCTCACAACACCCCCCAGCTAATAATAATAATAATAATAATGTCCGCCAATTAGTGATGAGCGAGCATGCTTGTAACTACTCGGTACTCGCACGAGTATCGCTGTACTCGGGCTGCTCGGCGGGGACCGAGTAATCTCGCGATACTCGTGCTGTACTCGTGGTCTTCATTTCTGCATGTTGGCGCTCTTTTGAGAGCCAGCCCTCATGCAGGGATTGGCTGGCAGACCACTGCAATGCCACAGCCCTGTTAGTTGTGGAATTGCAGTGATTGGCCGGCCTGCACAGCGTGACCGAGCCTTTATATCGGCCGGCGCGCTGTGCTCTGCTCACAGCTATCCAGACAGTCAGTGCAGGGAGAGTGTCGCTGATTCAGGGAAAGCTTTGCGGCCCTTTATAGTTAGTTCCGGAGCAGGGCTGCAAACAGTGTGACCAGAAGTCCTTCTCAGGACTATTCTAGTTGTATACAGGCAGGCAGGGTATAGCCAGGTCGGAGTACAGTAGCAGAGTCCTTCTCAGGACTATTGTTGCTATATACAGGCAGGGTATAGCCAGGTCGGAATACAGGCTATTGACCAGAAGAGTCCTTGTCAGGACTATTGTAGCAGTATACAGGCAGGCAGGCAGGGTAGTGGTGACCGTATACCAGCCTTCATCATATCTGGGGCTGGTGTACACAGTGTAAAACAGTCCAGATAGTGTCAGACTTCTCAGTAATTGTCGCTCCTAAAAACCAGTTAGGTTCTTATTGCGTCCGTGCTTGCATTTAAAAACAGCACGTGTGTGGCAGTCGGTGGCAGCGTCAGGCTCCATATTGTCCCTGGATAGAGACGTGCATGATGGCCTGTAAACATGAAGTGCCCATTGTAAGGAAGTGGGTCTATTGTAGTATAGCCCTTAGGCAGGGCAGCCAAAAATTGGGAGGCTCCACATTGTCCCTGGATAGAGACGTGCATGATGGCCTGTAAACATGAAGTGCCCATTGTAAGGAAGTGGGTCTATTGTAGTATAGCCCTTAGGCAGGGCAGCCAAAAATTGGGAGGCTCCACATTGTCCCTGGATAGAGATGTGCATGAGGGCCTCAAAACATTGTTCCCATTGCAAAGGAGCGGGTCTCCTGTCGTTGTAATGCCCATTCAGAAAGAATGGGCGAAAAAATTTACCACTGGGGGTATACCTGAAACAACGGCTTAACTATTGTAACGGTCACCATGATGGCGCATGAGGAGAAGGAGGAGCAGTCCAGCGATTAGCCAAAGTCCAGAAGTGTGTTACCATGGGTGAGTGGAGGTACATGGCAAATTCCCGTTACAAACTTTAAATTCCGCTGTAATTTGCTGTTGGTGTGTGTGGTGAAGTCTGGCCAAATCCAACCCTTGTTCATCTTGATCAGAGTCAGCCTGTCAGCATTTACAGTTGACAGGCGGGTGCGTTTATCTGTAATGATTCCACCTGCGGCACTAAAAACACGCTCTGACAAAACGCTAGCGGCAGGGCAGGCCAGGACTTCCAAGGCGTAGAGAGCCAATTCATGCCACGTGTCCAGCTTGGATACACATTAATTGTAAGGCACAGAGGAATGTCGGAGTACAGTTGTTTGATCTGCAAGGTACTCCTTGAGCATCTGGCCAAACTTAGGATTTCTTGTGGCACTACCCCTCACCTCAGGGGCTGTGGTATGTGAGGGGCTGAGAAAACTGTCCCACATCTTAAAGACTGTTCCCCTACTTCTGGCGGATTGGACTTGTGCCCCTCTCGGCTGTACGCCTTGGTTGTCCACTGATTCCTGACCTATGCCGCTAGCGTTTTGTGAGGGGAATGCTTTGCCTACTTCCGTGACTATGGCCTTCTGGAACTGCTGCATTTTGCCTGACCTCTCCGCCTCGGGAATAAGAGACATAAAGTTCTCCTTTTAGCGTGGGTCTAACAGTGTTACCAACCAGTAATGATTGTCGGCCAAGATGTTCTTAACGCGAGGGTCACGAGACAGGCAGCTTACCATAAAGTCAGCCATGTGTGCCAGACTCTTAACAGCCATCACTTCAGTATCCTGACCAACACGATGACTGAACATGCTGTCCTCCTCCTCCTCCTCCTCATCATCTACCCTGTCCTCTGGCCAGCCACGCTGAACCGAGGATATGACTGCATGTCATATCCTCAATTTGGCCGGAGAGTTGCTCCATGTCTTCATCCTCCTCCTCGTCATAGTCCTCCACTGCACGTTGTGATGAGACGAGGCTGGGCTGTGTGTTATCATCACCCACACCCACTACTGTTTCTTGCTCAAACTCATCGCGCTCCGCCTGCAATGCATCATGGTTGTTTTTTGAGCAGAGACCATTTTAGAAGGCAGAGAAGCGGTATGGTGACGCTAATAATGTCGTCATCGCCGCTCACCATCTTGGTGGAGTCCTCAAAGTTTTGGCGGATGGTGCATAGGTCGGACATCCATCTCCACTCCTCAGGTGTTGTGTGGAGTTTGACCCATTTCCCGACGGCTTAGGTGATGCAGATACTCAACAACTGCCCTCTTCTGCTCACATATCCTGACCAACTTGTGCAGAGTTGAATTCCAACGCGTGGGGACATCACACACCAGTCTGTGTGCCGGAAGATGCAAACGGCGTCTTAAGCCGGCAAGGCCGGCTGAAGCAGTAGGTGACTTTCGAAAATGTGCAGACAGGCGGCGAACTTTTACCAGCAGATCAGACAGCTCTGAGTATGACTTTAGAAACCGCTGAACCACGAGGTTGAGCACATGGGCCACGCATGGAACATGTGTCAGCTGGCCTCGCCTCAAAGCCGCCACCAGGTTCCGGCCATTGTCACACACGACCTTTCCTGGCTTTAGGTTCAGAGTTGTGAGCCAGTGATCTGCCTGCTGTTTCAGAGCTGTCCACACCTCTTCTGCATTGTGGGGTTTGTCACCTATGCAGATTAGCTTCAGCACTGCCTGTTGCCGCTTCGCCGAGGCAGTGCTTCTGTGTCGCCCTGGACAAGCCAGGGGCCACAGAGCACAACACTTACACACCCCACACTCCCTGCAGGCATATCATAGTCAAAACACAAAATCCTTGTTGCCTTCCCCAGGGGCTGTTGTCCACACCAGGGTGTGGAGCCAGGCGGTTGGTCTCCACCCACCGAGGAGGAGGGAAAACACAGGCAGTGAGAGTTAAGCTAAGGAAGTGGAAGGAGGAAAGTAGTAGAGAGGAGAAAAGTGACAGCAAAGAGCCTGAAGTTGGTCCGGGTGTGTGGCCCGGACAGGACAGCAAGGTTGGCAGGATGTGGTGACCGTCTGCAGTGGAGGCCGATTGGAGTCTGCCGTAAGGACCGTGGACGGGTGGTGACCCGGCCGTACCGGACGGTATACAAAGAGAAGCCAGCACCATTGGTAGAGGACTTTCGGATCCCGGCAAGGCTTGGTGTCGCCGTGAATTTGCCAAATCCGTTAGTGAAGGGAACCTCAGGGTTTCCAAACAGCCAAGTCCAGATAGAAGGCAACCGTACAACCGTGAAGGGGAGACACCGCCACCGCCAAGGGCAACCGTCTCCCAGGGCCAGCGCCTGTGGGCAAAAGGGGCTCCTCCGGCCCATATCCAGGTCGGGGAGCGGGTTACCGTTGGGAAACCATCACTACCAACACTTAACTTAGGTGCAGGGAGAGACAGTCATCACTAACCTGCAGGGAGGAACAACCGCAGCCGTCCGAGTGACCCGTCCATCCAGCCACTTGTTTTACCGTGAACTGTGTCATCATCATTGGGCTGAGTGAGTACCTCCGTGCCGTGCGGCACAGCGCTGCCCCTGCGACCCTGCACTTCATCAGGCCCCGCAACCCGCCTGTCATCCATCTCTACCCCATCACCAGGCCCCGGGACAACCAACCCCCCTACCCACGGAGGGGAGAAATAACAACAAAGCTGCTCCCTGTCACAGGCTCCCGGGATCCCCGTCCAGAGCAGCGGTGGTGTCCACACAATCACCACAACCGTGGGTGGCGTCACGGACAATATCCCCAAAACCCAAACCACCCCTTTTCACTCACGGGCGAGTAGCGCCGCTCGAGTCCCCGGGATCCGGCCATCGCTCGAGCCAACGAGCAGCAGCAGCCGTAGAGCAGCGTCAGCCGGACCCGAGCAGTGGGAGAGCGCACCGTCCCCTCCTCCGCCCGCGACACTTCCAGCTTGGGACTGGTGTGGAGGGTAAAGTGGATGAGGATGCGCAGGAGGAGGAGGCGGCTGAGGAGCATGACATTCCGGAGCTGTAGAGTGTGTGTGAAACCCTGACTGAGGTAGGGCCTGCAAAACTTGGTGTGTGAAGGACGTGTTCCGTCCCTCGCTCAGACTGGGTCCCAGCTTGCACAATATTAACCCAGTGTGACGTCAACGAGATGTAGCGGCCTTGCCCACATGCACTTGTCCACGTGTCTGTGGTTAGGTGGACTTTGGCTGAAACAGCGTTGTTCAGGGCACGTGTGATGTTTTGTGACACGTGGTTATGCAATGCGGGGACGGCACACCGGGAGAAATAGTGGCGGCTGTGGACCGAGTAACGTGGGACAGCTGCCACCATCAGGTCGCGGAATGCTTCTGTCTCAACCAGCCTAAAAGGCAACATTTCCAGTGCAAGCAGTCGCGAAATGTTAGCATTTAGAACTGTGGCATGTGGGGTGTTGGCAGTGTATTTGCGCCTGCGTTCAAAGGTTTGCTGAATGGATAACTGAACGCTGCGCTGGGACAAGGACGTGCTTGATGATGTTGTTCTTTCTGCGTAGGCAACTGCAGGTGCAGGAGTGGAGGAGGCTTGTTCTCAGGCAGCATGGACAGGGGATTGGCTCGCATGCACAACCAGCGAAGACGTAGCAGTGACATCAGCAAGCACTGCTCCTCGACTCTGTTGTACTTCCCACAAAGTCGGGTGCTTGGCTGACATGTGCCTGATCATGCTGGTGGTGGTCAGGCTGCTAGTTTTGGTACCCCTGCTGATGCTGGCATGGCAGGTGTTGCAAATGGCCTTTTTAGAATCATCTGGAGCCAACTTAAAAAACTGCCAGTGTCAGAGTTCCGGGTTTTCCAGTTTTCTTTTGAAAGAGCTTGCCCTTTGTTAACATGGAGTTTTCTGTTCTGTTGCCCTACTTCCTGTCCATCTGTTTAAAAGCCGCCCCTAAAGCTTAGTCCAGTGCCTGAGTATACTGCTTCCTGTGTGCTCCTGCCCTGCTGCTTTTGGTTCCTGATTGTTATTCGGATCCTCTTGGAAAACAACCGACACCGACTCTGGACTTCATCTGGTATCATCTAGCTGTGCCCGGACTCCGTTTGCCGTCTTTGGTCGGCACTTCTGCCCGGTTCCTTCCGTTTAATACCACTCTGGACTCACATCACGTACGGACATTTTTGGACTTACCTATTGCCCTTTTGTGTCCCGGCTGCTGCGCATTTAGGGCTTCTGGGGTGATTGCCAGACAGTCCCTGTATAGGGGTTCGCTCTTGGTGGTCTCCCTGGGGGAGTCCGGTGCGCGGTCCCGGGAATTCCCTTTCGCTCCGTCCCTGGAAGGTATTTCCTGTATTTATGTTCTACTGTGTTTTTGTTCCGTTTATGTACATATTTGCTGGTTGCATATTATAAACGTCTTGCACCAAGAACTCGTCTCTGGTTGTCATTGCCCTAACGCAATCGAAATCCTCAATACATACAATAGTATTACAGCCAGACTCGGGAAGACCTAACATTTGTACAGGCACCTTGTGTCGTGTTGTTCCGGGGAACAGTTGCCTGACGTCTGCCTGGGGCCACCACTCTGCTTCTTACTGCCTGTTGGGATGCTACGCCTCCCTCCCCCTGTGCACTGCTGTCCTCGCTCTGCATATCCTCCTGCCAGGTTGGGTCAGTTACTGGATCATCCACCACGTCGTCTTCCTCTTCCGCACCCTGCTCCTCCTCCTGACTTCCTGACAATTGTGTCTCATCATCGTCCACCCCTTGTTGAGACACGTTGCCAACTTCGTGAGAACGTGGCTGCTCAAATATTTGGGCATCTGTACATACAATCTCGTCATGGCCCACTTCAACAGGAGCTGGCGAGAGGCCAGAATTTGTGAATGGAAACGTGAACGAACAGCTCTTCCGAGTGTCCAAGTGTGGGATCAGTAATGTCCGTGGACGTGTACTCGGCCTGGTGGTAGGAAGGAGGATCAGGTTCTGAAATGTGCGGTGCAGTATCACGGCTACTGACACTTGACCGTGTGGAAGACAGAGTGTTTGTGGTGGTGCCAATCTGACTGGAAGCATTATCCGCTATCCAACTAACAACCTGTTGACACTGGTCTTGGTTCAAGAGCGGTGTACTGCTGCGGTCCCCAAGAATTTGGGACAGGACGTGCGAGCGACTAGATGTGGCCCTTTGTTGTGGCGAAATTAGAGCTTGCACACAACCTCGGTCTCTGCCTGCACCACCATCACGTCCACTTCCTTGTTCGTTGACAACGCCCTTTCGCATTTTGCAATGCTGTGCTGATGTGTATTCACTAGACTTGTGCGTTATATCCAAGTTTTTGCAAAACTCACACAAATGCAGCGGAAAGCTGCCACCAACAGGCACACACGTGCGGTTTTTAAATGCAAGCACGGAGGCACTAAGAACCTAACAGGTCTCTATCCAGGGACAACGTGGAGCCTCCCAATTTTTGGCTGCCCTGCCTAAGGGCTATATTACAATAGACCCACTTCCTTCCAATGGGCACTTCAGGTTTACAGGCCCTCATGCACGTCTCTATCCAGGGACAACGTGGAGCCTCCCAATTTTTGGCTGCCCTGCCTAAGGGCTAAACTACAATAGACCCACTTCCTTCCAATGGGCACTTCAGGTTTACAGGCCCTCATGCACGTCTGTATGCAGGGGCATTGGTGAACCTCACAATTTTGGACTGCCCTGGCAAAGGAAAATACTACAAAGACTCACTTCCTCAAAATGGGCACATTAGACTCAAGAGGCCTTCATGTACGTCTCTTCTCAGGGACATCGGAGTGCCACACAATGTTTTCACGTAAAATCTTTCATGTATTAATCTCAAAAAGTAACATACACCAGCTCTATCTCACTATTGGGTATGTGCCCTTAACATTTCTGCCATGAAAAATCATTTTGGGGTCATTTTGGAAGGTTTTCTGGTGAGTCCGTAAAAATGGCGTGAAACGTGGACAAAATTGTTCACAGCTGTGACTTTTGAGTGATAAATGCTTCAAGGGGTCTTCCCCATGCTGTTGCCATGTCATTTGAGCACTCTTCTGAGACTTTTGTGACATTTTTAGGGTTTCTACATGCTGCCGGGGTGTCATTTCACAAAAATACTCGGGTCTCCCATAGGATAACATTGGGCTCGTTGCTCGGGCCGAGTACACGAGTATCTTGGGAGGCTCGGCCCGAGCTTCGAGCACCCGAGCTTTTTAGTACTCGCTCATCACTACCGCCAATGTGTTATGGCACCTCTCCCAGCTGTGCGGGCTTTATGGGCACTCAGTCCATCAGGCCTCATTCAGACGGAGATTTTCTTCAACGTCTAGTCGGTGTATCAAGTTTTACCCTCATTGATTTTCTCATATATGCCAGGAAAAACAAATTCCAAGTCTTCTACCCATTACAATGGTAAAAACAGCACACAGATTGTGTCTGTGCTGTCCATGATTTTCAGACTCGCCTTGGATGAAAAACAAACATTTCTACTTAATTGATTTTTTTTTTTTTTGTGGTCACATGGCTTCCCCCCCCCCCTCTCCCAATAAACGACAAAAAAAAAATTATCCTTTTGAACAGCACCATAGATTAGAACGTGAAAGTCTATATCTACAGTGCCTTGCAAACGTATTCGGCTCCCTTGAATAATTCAACCTTTTCCCACATTTCAGGCTTCAAACATAAAGATAAACATTTTAATGTTATGGTGAAGAATCAACAAGTGGGACACAATTGTGAAGTTGAACAATATTTATTGCTTATTTTTAAACTTTTTTTAAAAATAAGTAACTGAAAAGTGGGGCGTGCAATATTATTCATCCCCTTTACTTTCAGTGCAGCAAACTCACTCCAGAAGTTCATTGAGGATCTCTGAATGATCTAATGTTGTCCTAATTGACTGATGGTATATATAATCCACCTGTGTGTAATGAGGTCTCTGTATAAATGCACCTGCTCTGTGATAGTCTAAGTGTTCTGTTTAAAGCGCAGAGAGCATCATGAAGACCAAGGAACACAACAGGCAGGTCCGTGATACTGTTGTGGAAAAGTTTAAAGCCGGATTTGGTTACAAAAAATTACAAAGTTACAAAAAGATTTCCACAACTTTAACATCCCAAGAAGCACTGTGCAAGCAATCATATTGAAATGGAAGTAGTACCATATCACTGCAAATCTACCAAGACTTGGCTGTCCATCCAAATTTTCATCTCAAACAAGGAGAAGACTGATCAGAGATGCAGCCAAGAGGGTTATGATCACTCTGGATGAACTGCAGAGATCTACAGCTGAGATAGGAGAGTCTGTCCATAGGACAACAATCAGTCGTACACTGCCCAAATCTGGCCTTTATGGAACAGTGGCAAGGAGAAAGCCATTTCTCAAAGATTGCACAACACTTTTAATGGATAAGTTTGCCACAAGCCACCTGGGGGAGACACCAAACATGTGGAAGAAGGTGCTCTGGTCAGATGAAACCAAAATCTACCTATTTGGGCACAATGCCAAACGATATGTTAAAAGTAACACAGCTCATCACCCTGAACATACCATCCCCACTGTCAAACATGGTGGTAGCAGCATCATGGTTTGGGCCTGCTTTTCTTCAGCAGGGACAGGGAAGATGGTTAAAATTGATGGGAAGATGGATGGAGCCAAATACAGGACCATTCTAAGTATTCACTTAAAGGGGATGAATAATATTGCACGCCCCACTTTTCAGTTATTTATTTTTTATAAAGGTTTAAAATAAGCAATAAATATCGTTCAACTTTACAATTGTGTCCCACTTGTTGTTGATTATTCACCATAATATTAAAATTTTTATCTTTATGCTTGAAGCCTGAAATGTGGGAAATGGTTGAAAAATTCAAGGGAGCTGAATACTTTTGCAAGGCACTGAAAGTAAGGCCTTACTGCTGGCAAAATATTAGTGCCATCTCAATCATTTGTTTTGTCGTAAGCCAGTTTGATTCCTGTACGTTATCTCTTATTCCTTCCAATTCTTCAGTGTGCTTGCTAGTCCAACCACGTCCCTAGCACTGATTAGCAGTTTTCTGTTACTATACAATGTACACAGAAAGCTGTGGTGTGGGCGGGGTTATACACAGCTCAATAACTGAGCCTCTACTATAACTGTTTCACCCAGTATACTAAGTGATACATCACTGGAATCAGGGTCTCTGTCCCTACATCATGCTGCTGTAAGGTTACATAGTAAACGCCCTTTACCGGCTGTGTTACCATTTTTGTAATCATGGTGTCCTTTATATTTTTACTTATACAGGCCAGGCTGAATTCATGACACTCTTGGGTAAATGAAAGCTTATGGATACTTTTATTGTGAATGTCCGGATCCTTCCCAGCATGCACACCAACACTAAGGTGTTATAAACCTGTCCTGCCCCCTCCACAGTACACTGGCCTCCGCTTCCTTCTACGTGGCCTTCCGATATGTTCTGTGACCCCACACTTCTCGTTAGGCTGCACAGCACACCATGTACATCTGTGCTGTGGAATTCTCGCAGCTGTGTAAGATGATTGCATTTTTTCCCAACACATACCTGTTTTTCCTTAGGATTGTGTTGTGACTGTATTGAAAAATGCATTATATATACTCTTATCTGACAACCCTTTAGAAATGTCACAAACCAATAAATACCATACCTGATGACGCATGCAGTACAAAAGATCACTATGGGCAGGCCAAGAAGAAGCAGCGAGCAATGTTCCTCATAGATTTACTGACCGGAAGAAGAAGAAACTAGTTTACCTCTCCTCTTAATTTTAAGAGGTTGTCTTATCTCCTGTAATAGCCCTCTTGAATGTCATATAGCTCTTAAAGCATACCTGGCCGTTCCCGCAAAGTCTGGCCTAAAGCGGTCTTATTGCCCTCATCCTCCACAAGTTACACCTGCTATGTCTGCACATTCCAGCAATATGTCCAAGTGCTTATATCCAGATCAGATAAAAGCTCCCCACCATCCAATGTGCATTCTCATGTGTATGCAGTGGGTACTGGCGGATACCATTTAGGTAAGCATTATTCTACTAGGATGACAACTAGCGCTAGGCAGCAGTCTGCAGTGCCATCTAAGGTGACATAAAGCACCACTCCAGCGTCTTGGTTTTTTTTTTTTTTTTATTTTCAACACTGGAGTGGTGCTATAATTCTAAGTCCTTTTCCCCTGGTCTTCTCCAGCGGCTTCATCCTTTTTTACCGTTGCTAGTGTCGGTACCACAGCTCCATCCAGAACCCATAACTTCTGACTGGCCGGTGTGAAGTCACCACGAAGGAGAGCCTAACACTGGAGTGCATAACAGGACTATGGAACCACAAGGTGTCACAGGAGTAATCACAGATTATTAAGAGAAGTCATAGAAGCAGGGTCAGGGCTGGGAAGTCACGGAGTACAAGGGAGTAGGGGAAGTTCATATCAGGAGCGAGCCGGAGGTCGGAAACCGGTAGAGCAAGCCAATGGAGGGGCGGGCACAGGGACTGAACAACAAATAGGAAGCAGGAGAGGAAGACCGGAAGGTAAGACAAAAACAGAGGGAATCGGACTCAGGGAGGTTGGATGGAATGGGGAGGACCGAAGTCAGGAAGGTCAGATGAGGTAGCGGGCAGAATCAAGAACACTTACAGGGACCAGGCACACACGCTGCAGAGCAAGGCTGTAACTGGTGTCGCACCAATGGAGGAGACATCCTGATAAAGCGGCGTGATCCTAGGAACGAGGCATGGCAGGATAGGTTCCATTCACCGGCCGAGCTCCGGGAAACACTGACCGCAGGACCAGGTGACAAATATTTCTCTGTCACAGCAAAGTCCAAACTGATTCATGACAGCCAGAAGTCAGAATTTACATCACAAGTGCTCAATGAATCTTTGAGAGTTGCAATGAGTTGTGACATTCAGTGCGCTCAGTGTAACACTGGAGCTACCGGAAGGTCACAAATCACAGGAGACCCACGAGAGCAGTGGTGGAAAAAGATGAAGACACTGATAGGTGAACATAAGAAAGGGGGCTGGGGCTAAAATTTAAAGCACCACTTCAGCGAGGTAATGAAAAAAACACTGGAGTGTTCCTTTAAAGAGGTAGCACTATGCTGACCTGTGTGGTCTAACAGTGGATGATGGATTAAATGCCTCCCCAACAGTCAGTACAAAGCCCCCTCCGGAAAGATGGAGGAGCGATTGCATCCACTTCAAATGGATATTAACACTTTCCATACCACTGTATACAGACTGTTCTTATATCAGGTCCTGACACAAGGCTGTTTAGTATAGTTCTGTCCAATGCGCACAGATACAGTCTATGGCTAATATGATCTGAAGACCATTGAGCCATCGTTCCTCCTGACAGCACCATGACACTGACCAGCAGAATACGACCCCTGACTTGGAATCACAGATTATAAAAAAAATGCTTCCCAACATGTTCACAAATGGGTTTTATCCATAAAGAGTTGAATGTCTGACTTTTTGCATTGATTTCAATGCTGGCTATTAGAATTCTAGAACACATTCTTAAGTTTTTGGGGGGTTTTATGCCCAAAATGTCCCAAGTCAGAACACCCCTTTAAGGAAGAACCTTTGTTTGTGGCAAGTGTTCTTCTAGAAAGTTTTGCCAGTTTTTAACAGGAGCGGTGAAAAGTGGCCAGCTTTTACTCTTATTTTATCTACTCTAAGTAACCCATTTCTCTCTTTTTCTAAATATGCCATACTGTACCAAAGTCATTGGCCTTTTTATTTTATCTACTCAATATGCTAATTTGTTTGTATTTTAACAAGAGGGTGTTCCTCACAGGGTCTCTGGGGGCTGGGCCTCTGGGGGCTGGGCCTCTGGGGGCTAGCTCTCTGGGGGCCGGGTCTCTCGGTTGCTCTGCATTATTAGACAGTGAGTAACATCCCTTAAGGCTGAAAAAATTAGCAATAAATAAAGGCTGTGGAGCCTATAACAATGTAATAAGAGACTGGCCACTTATTACCTGAAGACTAGAAGGCTTTCATAGAATACCTGTCCTGTATGATGTGGATGTAGCACAGCTCAGCGTTAAACTGTATATAACCCGGCCCACACTCCTGACTCGCAGCTTCCTATGTATACTGTGCATTGTGAGCAAGCTGCTAATCAGTGGTGGGAGGGGTTATACAGATTAGCCTGACTGCTCTGCGCGTGAGCTGTAGTCCCATGGTGTTAACCTCCTTGTGAGAAAATGCTGATGGGTTTGAAACTGCAACACACAGCCTAATAAGGCTAGGTTCACATTTCCGTCAATTTGTATCGGTCACAATCCGCGGCTCTGGTAAACAACGGAATCCGTTTGGCAGATTCAGTTGTGTCCCATAGACTTGTATAGGTAGTGGATTGCGACTGATGACCTTGCGTTGCATCCTCTGCGCGGCGCATCAGTCGTCTTTGGACTGACCACCGGGCGGAAACCACGCAGAGTAACGTTTTTTGGGCCATCAAAATTAACGCGCCGCGCAGGAATCCGTCGCAATCCATCAAGCTTGTAATGGATGTCTATGATGCTGGATTCCGTCGTAATCCGTCTTACAACGGAATCCAGCGCTAGATTCCATCATGCTCTACTGAGCATGCCCAGCATGTTTGGCACACCCACTGGGCTGTTCCAAACACAAACTGATCACTACGGATCCGTCAAAAAAATTGATGCACAGCGGATGTAACGGACGCGACGGATCAGTTTTTTCACAGGATTACTGTGAACGGAATCCTATGAAAAACACATCTGTTGCGTCAGTTGCCATCTAAAAAACGAGGGGTCCATCACTGACGGATTTAAAACAACGGAAATATGAACTTAGCCTAAGTGACACAGCCCTGTAATCAGGCTCTTGTGCCCTACATTATACTATCTCAGATTAAATATCAAAATCCTGCTGACGGAGGCCTGTGCCCTATTGTAAAGGCTGGGATGGATTATAAATGGAAAGAAATGGAATTTAATTCTGCCCAAGCACGGCATCTTTCTTCGTGTGTTACTGGACTCTGAAAAGTAATTTCTTTCTGCTGAGAAGTCTCTTCCTTCAGTTCCAGCAGTAAGTACCTAGTGAGGACTATAGTGTGCTACTTGTAAGATCCCTTGTACCCAGCCTACTGCATCTTAGGCAGCACAACGCTCATATGTTACAGAGACCGACCTGCCCAAAGTATAGGGCTATCAATATGACCTCAGGTAAGGTCCAGTACCCCCATCAATAAGCTGAAACCCCCTCTTGATGTGCCATATCATATTGTACTGATGCATAATCTGATTTATAAGGAAGCATAGACAAATTACAATGTGAAATCAAGATTCGGCTGCAGACTAGATGGAGTGGGGGGTTTAACTGTATTAAAGGAAGCACAGCAAATATGAAGGCAGTGCAGAAGGACAATCAGGCAATGTACAAAAATCATTGTATAATGTGCGTGCAGATATTGGGCCAGCCATGCTGTGGAAAGCTTACAGGGAATCTGTCAGCAGGTTTTTGCTATGTAATCTGACAGCCGTATGATATAGGGGCGGAGACCCCCGATTCCAGTGATGTATCACTTAAGTGTACTGTGTGCAGCAGTTGTGATGAATCTGTTTTCTCCTTTGCAGATCTAGCAGCGCTCAGTGTATCAGTGTATATAACCTCTCCACACCACAGCTTTCTATGGACAGTATACTGTATAGTGACAAAGTATCGGATAAGGATAACCTGGCGCAAGATGAGCAGACGTAGAGCCTGTACTACAAGTGCCAGTGCCTGCCCGACCAAGAGCTGTGACCCCCAAACCAGTAACGCTATACAGATAGTCCTGATGAAGAGACTTACACTATCATCTTTACATTTTTTTTTTTTTTTTTTTTTACGAAACTCCAATTATTTATTTATTTTTTTTTTTATTGGAGTTTTGTTTTATATACATGGAAATCAAGAGATAAAGATAAGTAATCAAAACATCCACTTTCCTATCCCCCCCCCGAACCAAGAGGTTCAAATATCGAACCAGATTCAATTACTTATATATTAACAATAACCCAAGGCAAAGAACAGAATCCAGCATTTTTGACTGTTAATTTGGGTCTTAGGCTACTTTCACACATCCGGTTTCAGCAGTGCGGCTCAATCCGGCTGTGAAACCTATGTAATGGATGCGGCGAAAACACCACATCCTTTGCATAAGTTTTTACATGCGGCCGGTCCGTTTTTTTCCGGTTGCGGCACGCTACTGAGCATGCGCAGTGGAAAAAAACGCATGCGGCGGCCGGATGCGTTTTTTTCCGCATCGCGCCGCATCCGGCATCCATAGGCATGCATTGAAAATGCGCCGCAGCGGCCGGATGCGGCGCAATGCGTTTTTTTTTTTTTGCCGGAGCAAAAAAACGTTGCAGGGAACGTTCTATCCGGCCTCCGCATCGGCTAAATCTGCCGCATGCGGCAAAAACCGGACCGAACGCAAGCCCCTGCGGCACAATACGGCACTAATGAAAGTCTATGCAAAAAAACCCGCAACCGGCGTTGCAAAAACCGGTTGCGGTTTTTCTGCAGAACGCCGTATTGTGCCGCAGAGCAAAAATCCGGATGTGTGAAAGTAGCCTAAGGCTGCTTTCACACATCCGGTTTTTGCTGAGCAGCACAATACAGCGCTTTGCAGAAAAAATGCAAGTTTTTTTTTTTGTTTTTTTTTTTGCTGCCGGTTGTGTTTTTTTCTGCATAGACTTGCATTAGCGCCGTATTGTGCCGCATAGCCTTGCGTTGCGTCCGTTTTTTGCCGGATGTGGCATATTTAGCCCATGCGGCGATCGGAAGGAACGTTGCCTGGCACGTTTTTTGTGCGGCGAAAAAAACGCATTGCGCCGGATTTATCGCGATGCGGTGCGATTTACAATGCAAGCCTAAGGACGCTGCATGCGGTTTTTTTGCACTGCGCATGTTCAGAATTAAGCCACATCCGTCAAACTGACGTGCCGCATGGAAAACCTTATGCAACGGATCCGTTTTTTTTCGCCGCATCCGGTGCATAGGTTTTTGAGCCGGATTGAGCCGCACTGCTAAAACCGGGTATGTGAAAGCAGCCTTATTGGTAACAACCACTCCCCCTCATTCTTTCAATACTCTGGGAACGGATCACATCCTTATTTCCCATCCTGAATTTCTACTCCAACGACAAACTAGAATAAGTCTGATAACAGAGCTCTAGCCCACGTCAAAGTTTTTGGTGCCATATTTGGTGCATCCCGCCAAGGGGCCCGAAGGTCCTCAAATTTCCTGAATGCTTTCTTTTCTGATGTACATAGTTCTCTGATCTAAGGATATTGTTTACATTATCAATTCTCTGACACCCAGTACTGTAGTATTTTTCAGTAAGATGCTATGGTCTTCCGTGCCTGATAAAGTATGTGGGCAATAGCTACCTTATGACTTTCCTGAATGGGAAGATCCGCAGTATACCCAAGGATACACTTCAGAGGACTTTGGTCAACCTCACAGTTGTATTCAGAATCTATAAGATCTAGCACACCTGTCCAGTACCGCCGTAGATGCGGGCAGTTCCACATAAGATGTATCAGGTCCACATCCGCCACTTCATATTTCCAACAGCACTGGGGTCCTGTAGACCCTATGAAATAGAAATAACTGCAATAGCCTATGCAATTCTCTTACCAACAATAGCCGAATATTCTGAACCATCTCCTCCCAAACATCTGTAGAGATAGGACCCACATCCATTTTTCTCTAAAGCAATGTCACCAATCCTGCCTTTGGCCCTTTGGAAATACATGTAGTTACAAGAAATTGCCCTCTTTGTGTCTCCATTTGCCACTAAGATGTCCATTAACTGGGTACGATCAAACGGTGACAAGCTCATAGATCTACACGGCATGTCACAAACCTGCCTAGGTTGCTGGAAGAACCTTTTATTTGGAATATCCAAATTCTCCCCTGAGCACCTCAAAAGTCTTGAGTCCCCCCTCGTCGAACAGTTGCTGTATCTTAAGTCCCTTTTGCTGCCATAATTCAGACCCTTGCAGTTTAAGTTCAAGGAAGTTCAAGTTCCCCAATGAGTGAATATTTAGTGACCAGTCCCACCTTCTGTCATTCTTAGATTGACAAATATTATCACATGGGGAATGCACCAGTTGAAAGCTGCAAAACAAATCCACAGTGGGGGAGCTCAGGCAGATAAGTAACTTGCACTATATCCCTATTAGTAATAAAACAATACTTTTAAGTATTTTTTTGATAATACATTAATGTATGTGCACATCCCCTGTAGAAGCAAGGTGAAACGCTCGTTGGGTCACGGGGGCCATACCATTGTGGTATAATAACCATAGTGGAAGGTAGCAAAGATCATGAAAACTGACTCTGAGCAAACATCCTATGAAGCACCGTTGCGTTTTTTTTTCTTTGCTTCTTTCTTCAGAGCCTGCTCTATTAACATAACATTATTACTTTTTGAGAACTGCCTTGGATTGTATTTTTCATTTCTGAAAATTGTATGTCAAGGTGCATAATAGAAACGTAAGCTGCATTTTATAGAATGTGACAAAGTAAAGTATAGGTGTTTTATTCTCTAGCTGACATCTCTGGAACAGAAGGTGGTTATTTCATCTTTCTACTTCTGGTCTTGTAACTCATCTCATTTTCTCATCAGACTATAGCAGGTCTGCCTCTAGATCATAACTGAGAATTACTTTGTGATCCGAGGATTTCCCTAATGATTATATGCTTGTGTAACTCTTATTGATCAGCTAATGGTTGGAGAGATGATTATTTATGCGAAAAGTAGAAAGGTGTATTACACTTTTAGTGGAAAAATATTGTGAGTGTTACAGAAATGCTATGCCTTAGGCTATGTGCCCACGCTGCGGATTTACCGCGGATTTTGCCGCGGATTTGCCGAAAATCTGCAGCAGCGGCACTTCCAAGCCATTTCAATGGCATTTTGGAAATGCTGTGTCCATGCTGCGGATTTTTCCGCTGCGGATTTGCCGCGGATTTTGATGCGAAAAAATCTGCAGCATGTCAATTGTTTGTTGCGGATTTTGGTGCGAATTTGGGTATAGAATGGGAAAAAAAAAAAAAATCCGCATCAAAATCCGCAGCAAATCAGCAGGTGCGGATTTGCCGCGAAAGTCGCGGATTTTCAGGCAGAAAAGTCCGCAGGTACATTCTACCGTGGACACATAGCCTAATAGTGTCACCGGATGGCTTTAGTGTTGGTCCTTTCAATGCCTTGGCATAGGGGATTGTTTGGGGCATATGTTTTCCTTTACGTTTCTCCTTGCTCTATACTGCATATTATGTACAGATGTGCATCTCTAAGTTTGTGGATTGAACATCTGAGCGGGTGTCTGCACCTTATTCGAGAGGCTTCTGTCTTTTCATGGAGAATCTGCCTCCACTTTCATTCTGTCTGGTTTGTCGCCATTTTCTACAGCCAAATTGATTTGCTGATTGGCTCTAATTTTCACGTTCCAGTGGAGGTTGTAATTACTTATGACACTTTTCATGCAGGCTTGTAGAAAAATTGCGTCTTTATTACTGTATATACTCTAGTATAAACCAAATTTTTAACTTTTTTTTTTATGCTGAAAACGTGCCCCTCGGCTTATACTCGAGTGAGGGTTCCACAAAACAATTCTCACCTGTCCTCAGTTCCCGCGATGTTCCCTCTTACCAGCTTTTTGCGAACCGCAGGCACGATAGACTCCTTGGTGATAGCAGCCGGTGCAGGGGCCACCGCTGTTGTATTCAGCACAAAGCATTCAACTGAAGTAAAGCACTGACAACAGCGGTGGTCCCTGTACCGGCTGCAATCACCGAGAGGTCTATTGTGCCTGCGATCTGCAAGAAGCAGGTAAGAGTGCACTGCGGGAATGGAGGACGTGTGTGTGTGTGTGTGTGTGTGTGTGTGTGTGTGTGTGTGTGTGTGTGTATTAGTGACAAGAAGGGGCCCGGAATGAGGACGTTACTACAGGAGACAATATGGTGAGCACGTTACCACAGGGGACAAGGATGGGCACATTAAATTTTATCGGGATCTATTTTTAGAATTTACCAGTAGCTGCTTCATTTCCCGACCTAAGCTTGTACTTGAGTCAATAAGTCTTCCAGTTTTTTTGTGGTAAAATTAGGTGCCTCAGCTTATACTCAAATATATACGGTATTTCATTATCATTATTGCATTGTTAGTAGCTAGTCTATTACATCATTTATTTAGTGTATTGAGTATTCTATCATCTTAAGGTGACCAATCATAAGTCAACTCCGCTTCCATGACTTAATTCTTATCACAGTTGCATTACCTACTTTTATAAATGCTCTCTGTGTAAGGTATACAGTTTTAAGATTTCTTAGCTTAGTTTCTTAGCATATTGGCTTGTTTTATAGGTTTTATCAAATATGCCTATTTCTTGCATTAACAAAGCAGGTAGTTTTTGCTAAATATGTGGAAAAGTCACTTTTTCATCTCCAAGTCGAAACTTGACTACCATGATAAGCCTCCAATTTATATTGTGTCTGTGGAATAGGGGATCACACTATCAATTGCTGTTTCTGCATGGTGCCCCCATTATGAATGGAGTTTCAAGAAGAAGTGGACTTTACAATATCCAAACGTTCCACTTGCAATACTCCCAGTACCACATATAGAAGAACTGCGGGTTCCAAAAGCACCAGAACATTTTCAGTCACATCAAGTCAGTAAGGCTAGTTTCACACTACGTCTTTTTAACATCCGCTGAAAACGTTTTTTTAGCGGAAGTACGGATCCTGCTTTTACAGCAAATAACGTATGCAAACGCATATGTTATTTTGCAGGATCCTGCACTGGATGTTTAGGGGCGGGCATTGGAGTCATGTGATCGGGAGTGAGGGGAACTAGACTGGGAGCCGGCATCTGACAGCTGCAGACGCTGGTAACCAAGGTAAACATCGGCCTTGGATACCCGATATTTATCTTGGTTACGAGTGTCTGCAGCTGCCAGGAGCAGGGCTGCCTGCACGCGTAACCAACGTAAACATCGGGTAACTAAGAGAAGTGGTTACGCGATATTTACCTTGGTTACGAGTGTCCGCAGCTCTCAGGTGGGGGAGAGGGAGGGAGGGAGGAAGGGGGAAAGACAGATAGAGAGAGAGAGAGAGAGAGATGGTGAGGGAGGGAGTAGGAGAGAGAGACAGATCACGCGAGACTGGTTCTGGGCATGCTCAGTACTTTCTGGGCATGCTCAGTACAAAAGCAGGATCCTGTCTATCAGCACGCCAGCGTTCACCTGCGTTTGCGTGCGTTATAGTCAGGATCCAGCAATTTGCAGTATTTGGACGGAGCTCAAAAACGCTACAAGTAGCGTTTTTGAAACATGTTAAAAAACTGCAAGTCACTGGATCCTCACTATAACGCAGGCAAACGCAGGTGAACGGATGTTAACGCGAGTCCATTGCAAATGCATTGAAATGAAAACGCATTTGCACTGGATCCGCTTGTCCGCTAAAATAACGTTAAGGACGGATGTTAAAAAGACGTAGTGTGAAACCAGCCTAAGAAGAGAGCGCTTGGTGTCATGATGCATCTTCCTCTCACATCCCACGTTTTCTGTCAGCAACCTCAACTTAACCACACCTTAGAACACAAAGTGACTGAACAATCTTGTTACAGATGTGGATGTGCCCAAAAGTTAGGCTGAGCCCAGGCTACAGCAATGGAATTTCCTAGCGGGCAGTTTTCGATTTCATTGAGCAATCTGATCTTATGTGTGTGTTCCGCAGCGTTCCACTGCTCCCGGTCGGGAGTATGATTGTGGCGTCTTCTTCTTTCTTCTCTCTTTTGGGGGTGTCTCCTTTCTATAACGAAGTGTCCTGCAGTATAATTTAACTTTTTTAGCTGCATGGGCTTCATTACTGAACCGTTACTAGGTCTTATGTTTAGGGATGTCTTTTATATTTAGGCCTTGTAGAAAAATCCTGCTAGCTCTTATTTTCGTGGGAGGTCTTATTTTCGGGGAAACACTGTAGTAATCCAGAGGAATGGACGCTTTTCATCAATTTGTCTAAAATAAGCCTTAATGCCGTCTTGCTGCATAATGGCAATGCGCTGCCTTCAATTCCAGTTGGTTATGCAGTCCAGATGGAAAAACCAATGACAACATGAAACCACTGTTGAGGTGCCTAAACTATGACCAACATTTGTGGCCCCTCTGTGGTGACTTGAGGTGGTTCCTCTCTTACTTTGTGTTCAGGGTGGATACACAAATAGTACTGCTGCTTTCTGTGTGAGTGGGATAGTCCTGCAAGAGAATATCACTGCAATAAAAGAGACAGGCCTGTCCGATATTCACTTTAGCTAGGGAGTAAAATGTCCTGCATCCAGCACTGTTTGACCCACATAAAATTTTGTCACCACCATTGCCTATCAAGTTGCACCTAATGAACTTTGTAAAGGATAAAAATGCAAAACTGTTCAAATATCTCATTGATA
Source organism: Anomaloglossus baeobatrachus (assembly GCF_048569485.1). NCBI lineage: Eukaryota > Metazoa > Chordata > Amphibia > Anura > Aromobatidae > Anomaloglossus > Anomaloglossus baeobatrachus. Next base: position 325,297,788 of record NC_134358.1, read on the forward strand.
AATTTCAAAAGTTGAGTGAAGCAAAGATAAACTAAGGTGTCTTTATTGGACTTCAGATTCATAAGCATCTTCAAGGGGAGGAGCATCTCTGCTGCAGGACAAGGAGAAGACTGCATGGGTTGCCTTTGCGTAACTAATTTTTGGTGAAACCCGAGCATATAACTGAAAATCGCCTCAATCCCCTCAAAACCTATGAAGATCTTGGCTGTAACATGTCCTTAAAGATTAATTTCTTCTGTTTACATCTAGACTCTTTTTCAAACAAATTGCCGTGCACAGAGCTACGAATACGGTGAGACGTTTCACCATGATATTGTGGCTAAGGAGAAAATATATCAAGGAAAATGGAATCCATCAATGCTTGCAGATTACTGTTGGACAAATGTAGGAAATAATCTGATGCATGAGTACAAGAGACGAGCAGAAAAGAGCGGTCACTGAGTGAGGACTAAATTTTGCAGTGCAATTTCTGTAACTGTTTATAATTATTCACCATAACGTTAAGACATGTTTTGGTTATTTGAATTGATGAAAAGTTTCCTCTGAATATTGGAAAATTGGCCCCAAAAAAATATTCTGCATCTTTATATTTGCAAAAATAATGTTTCAAAGTACTGATAGTTTTATGCATTAATTATATGTAGCAGTAAAAGGAAATCTGTTTGATATCATAGAAACAAGAGACAACTAACAGATTTGAATTCAGGAGGTCAAAATCATTAAGAAATGGCTCATTTTATTACTGAATCTGACAACTTTTGAAAACATGTAGAACAGTGTTATGAAAGTTGTCATATTACCTGTAAAGGAAGAAGCTGGACCCCTAACCAGAGATCCCGCAGACTGCTGCAATTTATGATATTTGCTCCACAAAACTACATTATATTCTTAGATAAATGAAACGCCACTGAATGAGAATGTCTGTCAATAATGTATGCTGATCAATTCCCTTTAATATTCTGCAAAATCTCTCAGTCTCGGACGCAGGACTATTTGTATATAAAGCAGCACCAGTGAGCCATGGGCTGCACAGTTATGTGAGGGGAGTATTCTCTGAATATAAGCTTTAGTCACTATGATTTTTCACAGGCAAAAGGTATTGTTCTTTAAATATATATCTATATATGCCACTACAGTTTTGGTGGTAAAAAAAGATAAATAGTATGATAGTGTTATCGTTACTAAAAAACATAATAAGAAAAAATATATAATTGTAACCATAAAGCGTAAAAATAACCATAACTTTGAATAAGGATTTTATTACACCTTTAATGACGTGAGTTGTATGTGGTTGTCATTAGTCCTGTATGGTGCCACCTGTGTTTCTACAGTCTGCATCTAACTGCAGTGACTGGAGCTAGCTCCTATCACTGCTGCGTAACCATTTAAAGAGAACCTGACATACTGCCTGATCTATGAACAGTTGGGTCCCTGTGGCCTTCGCTCTGTTCTCTCCCCTGTATGCTTGTGCAGGGAGAGAACGATTTCTCCAGGGCAGAGGGAGGGGAGAAGCAGTCGGGGACCTGACTAGTCTCCATGGCGGCTTTTAAACTGATTTTCTCTGAACCTCTGCTGTTTCAGAATTACATTAATGACTTCCTATCGCGTCTTATGAACTGTGACACTGCGACACAGTGACATGTTACTGAATGTGTTGGCTTGCTGGTTGTAAGTCGCACTCGGCACACTTGCCATAGACTTGATTGCGTGTTGTCCATGATAAGCGACTTGCGTCCAACTTGACTGCAATCAGAGCTCTAAAATAGACTCTTGACACGTCGTGGTGTATCCCTAGCCTAATGGACTGACGCAAAGAGTAATGTGTAATACTAATGACATAAGAGTAAAGGCCCCGTCACACTAAGCAACATCGCTAGCAACATCGCTGCTAACGAACAACTTTTGTGACGTTGCTAGCGATGTTGCTGTGTGTGACATCCAGCAACAACCTGGCCCCTGCTGTGAGGTCGTTGGTTGTTGCTGAATGTCCTGGGCCATTTTTTAGTTGTTGCTGTCCCGCTGTGAAGCACAGATCGCTGTGTGTGACAGCGAGACAGCAACAACTAAATGTGCAGGCAGCAGGAGCCGGCTTCTGCAGAGGCTGGTAACCAATGTAAACATCGGGTAACCAAGAAGCCCTGCCCTTGGTTACCCGATATTTACCTTTGATACTAGCCTCCGCCGCTCTCACTGTCAGTGCCGGCTCCTGCTCTGTGCACATGTAGCTGCAGGACACATCGGGTTAATTAACCCGATGTGTGCTGTAGCTAGGAGAGCAGGGAGCCAGCGCTAAGCATTGTGCGCTGCTCCCTGCTCTGTGCACATTTAGCTGCAGCACACATCGGGTAATTAACCCGATGTGTGCTGTAACTAGGAGAGCAGGGAGCCAGCGCTCAGTGTGCGCTGCTCCCTGTTCTCTGCTCTGTTCTGTAGCTCCGTGCACTGGTAACCAAGGTAAATATCGGGTTGGTTACCCGATATTTACCTTAGTTACCAAGCGCAGCATCTTCCACGCGGCGCTGCTGGCTGGGGGCTGGTCACTGGTTGCTGGTGAGCTCACCAGCACCTCGTGTAGCCACGCTCCAGCGATCCCTGCCAGGTCAGGTTGCTGGTGGGATCGCTGGAGCGTCGCAGTGTGACATCTCACCAGCAACCTCCTAGCAACTTACCAGCGATCCCTATCGTTGTTGGGATCGCTGGTAAGTTGCTTAGTGTGACTGGACCTTTAGGTCGGCAAAATACCTTTACTTAAGGGAAGGGTTGATACGGCTCTATAAATGCTTACTTGTGTGTAAAGCAAAGTTGAGGTTTTTTAAAAAAAAATAAAATACCGTATTTTTCGCTTTATAAGATGCACCTGATTATAAGACGCACCCCCAAATTTGGTGAAGGAATTTTTTTTTTTAAATGTTAAATGGGGTCCATCTTATAATGCCAGTGTCCCATCTAACAAATCATATAGGGTATATGTCCCTCATAGCCCCCCATCCTAAAAATAGCCCCCCCATCCTAAAAATAGCCCCCTTAATCTGAATATGGCCCCCTTATATTGAATATAGCCCCCTTGTGCTGGCACACGTTCCCCTGTGCTGCCTATGGCCCCCTATGGATTGCACACGTTCCCCTGTGCTGCCTATTGCCCTCTATGGATTGCACACGTTCCCCTGTGCTGTCTATGGCCCTCTATGGATTGCACACGTTCCCCTGTGCTGCCTATGGCCCTCTATGGATTGCACACGTTCCCCTGTGCTGCCTATGGCCCCCTATGGATTGCACACGTTCCCCTGTGCTGCCTTTGGCCCCCTATGGATTGCACACGTTCCCCTGTGCTGCCTATGGTCCCCTATGGATTGCACACATTCCCCTGTGTTAGATATCGCCCCCATGCTGCTGCCCATAGTAAAATAAAACACTCTTTCCTTACCTCCTCCAGCGCTGATCTCCCTCCTGTCTCCCTCCGTGCTTCTGTTCCTCCACTTCCTGGTTCTTGTTGCCGGTCATGTGATCGGCACAGGAGAGTGATCTCATCTCTGCGTGCCTGATCACAGTGGATGAAGGGACACCGGGGAGAAACGCTGGAGGGGGTAAGTAAAGCTTTTTTATTTTAGGATGACCAGCAGCATGGGGGCTATATCTAACACAGGGGGGGCATGTGCCATCACAGGGGGGCGCAGGGACAAATAATATGTACCGCTCCCCCAGCCCGTCACTGCGGTGCGATTTCAGCACCACGGAGATGGACAGCGGCTGTGCATATTATATGAGTGGGAGCAGGAGATCTAACGCTGCCGCGCGCAGCACCACTCCACAGCTGCCCCCACCTCCCCTGGACCCTGCAGTGTGTGTGTGTGTGTGTGTGTGTGTGTGTGTGTGTGTGTGTGTGTGTTTATATTATAGATATATTATAGATATATTATATATACACCCCCCCCCGTATATTCGGCTTATAAGACGCACCCCCTACTTTCCCCCAAAATTTGGGGGAACAAAAGTGCGTCTTATAAAGCGGAAAAATACGGTAAATATAAAGACATATAGATATATGCTAATTCTGGGGAAATGCAAGACCTCATACATATGTTAACAAAAAAGTAGGGAAAAGTTTTGCACATTTGTAAGCCAAGAAAATGTGCCATGTGAGCAAGTAGAAATTCCCTTCTCCATCAGGGTGAGATTAGAAGCTGCCTCTACCTCTTGTGAATGTTCACACATGGCAAAAATAGTTTCCTTCTGTAGAAATGAGAGCAAAAAATTCCATAAAGTTGTGTGGTCTCTGCAGCACCAAGAAATAAGGTGCCAACATTTAGCACAATAAATACCCTTGTCAACATTAAGGAAGTGTTATGGAAGTTTGGATATCACCGGAGACATGTTAATGATATGCAAATGAAAAAGTTAAAAAAAAAATAGCAAACCTCTGGATTTATTCAGCATTGCCTACAAGCGCCACGTTTGTGTATTTCCGTGCGTGGCGTTCATGCCCGATGATGTGTAAATTGAGATGCTTTGAAATCTGTGTTTTATATTTTTTCATCATTTTATGTATCATTAAAATGTCTATCACTCCTGAGATTTCCACAACTTTTCCTTCTTAGCACTGTTATAGTTTTAAGGTAGAGGAGTATATGTTACCAGAAGCAAGGAATCCCAGAACTACGATTGGTAAAGAATTGAATTACGAAGTGATTGTGACCACTGCCATTTAATGCGCTTTGACACGTCAGCCTAGCGCTCCCAGTATGGACTGAGCAATAGAAGGGTTTACTGGGAGCAGGGGTTTCCTAAAATCTGATTTTAATTCAGTATTGATCAGACTGTCAGAATCAGAAGAAACCTTTACAGCCAGTAGTCCGTTAGCTGTTGTTCTCTACTCTGTGGTCATCTCTGATGAGACTACCAGGCAGACATCTTTGGCTCCTCACCTCTGCTGCACATCTTTGCATTTTCTAAGGGCACACATAAAACATAATCTGACAGCTTTGGAAAGACCTCAGTTACGCATCAACTTTGGCCAAACATCGCACTACATCGATGCTACATTGCAGTTCATGCAACCTTCAACATTTACTAACACTGCAAAACATGCCATACCGCCTGACAAAAAATCAGCATGCTCTGATAACATGTTAGTTCAAGGGTACCTGTCAGGTGATACCAAGGATTTACATGAACAAAATCACAGTCATCTCCTGGAGATCCTGCGTATGTGCACTTGCCGTTCACGCAGCCTTCTTATCCGGGTGTTTGCTTGTTGATTTCACAAGCGCACTGCGCATAATCAGAAGACTCCTGCGATTCCGACCATACGCAGTGTGAGTCTAAAGTCGGCAAGTAAACACCCAGATAAGAAGGCTGCGCGAATGAGAAGTGTGCACGCGCGGGATCTCCAGGAGCTGACTGTGTCGTCACTCATGTATATCCATGGTATCACACCCACAGGAGCATGATACCACGGAAAACATGCAAATGCCCACAGGGTGAAGCGACGCACATGGGGCTAGAGCCCCTGCTCGTTTACATAGGGAACATGTAAGTTATAAAACGTTTTTTAGAAATTCATATTACACAATATTACAACACAGGGATGGGTAGCAAGGGGTTTCTAGGCCACACATCACCATGCTTGTAGGTTAGAGCGCATATGGGACCTGACGGGTTCCCTTTAAGCAAAAATGCACAATACGGGCGTAAAGGCATCATACTCCATTATAAATGAGCTCACAAAGCAAAATGAATTAAAATTCCAGATTATAGCCGCAAATCCATTCAGTCTAGAATTAACAAGGCCCATAAATAATTAAGATCAGACTTCCAAATAAATTAAAACCCGAAACCGGACCCCCAAATTAATTCAGACTTTAAAACTACACTAGACCTAAAGAAAAACCCAAAACTAAATGTACGTTAGACCACTCTCTAAATTTATTTATGTAAGTTATTATACCAGATCATAACGTTAATCCAATCCTGTAACTAAATTAATGCCGACTGTTAAACGCCAAATTTAGGACCAATTCTGGAGCAAAACCCAAAAATGCCCTTCAAAAAATTCAACCCTCTCAGACCTGATTCCTTAATGAATTTAGATCAGACTCCAATATTCAAATTGTTAGATGCCCAATACTAAATTCAGACAGTCCAGATCTCCAACCTGCTCTTCTCTTCTGTAAATGATACAGAACTTTAATGGCATTGAACTTACATGATCAAAGTCTTACATCCCTTTGTTGCAGCTTTGCTATGATTTCCATAGAACTAATCAGAAACCATGCAATGTTGGTGTGTTGTACCTAATTCTTCTTACTTTTATATGTTAGGTCCTAGTGTCATTCAGAAGCTACATGAGGGTCCTGGAGAAATGGGGAAACCTGTTGTCCTTCCTAAAGAAGATCAAGAGAAGATGAAGGAAATGTTTAAAATTAATCAGTTCAATTTAATGGCCAGTGAGATGATTGCACTCAACAGATCTTTACCTGATGTCCGTCTAGAAGGGTAAGTGACATGACTTTTGAGAAGCTCGTCCGTCAAGTGTTCATTAGCTGTGAAGTGCAGTTAGCTAAAGAGACATCCTTCAGTGCAGCTTGTAAATTACATTACGTTCCCCGTCCACATATGTGTATGTAACATATACATCACAGCACCTTTTAATAGGTAAATGAGGAACCTATATAACGATATTAACACACAACAGGTGACTCCAAAATCTTTAAAGACTTCTAAAACAAAGCCATGGTGGACTTGAGGTATGCTTGGGGTAAGTGTAAGCACACACAGCGAGTAATAGAGCAAGTGGAATGCAATAAAATAACCTCAATCCACTCGCACCTATTTTACTCTATGGGTCCGCTCCCAGGAGCGATATTTGATTTTTTTTTTTCCTCTACCCTGATCGGACCGAGAAAATCGCAGCATGCTGCAGGTGGAATCCGATTTGTTTTCATTAGCGCCCATTCAAGTCTATGGGGAAGAGAGAAACATCGCATTATAGCGGAGTTTAATGCGATTCTCGCATTAGCCGGCAACAGATGAGATGGGGAGATAAATCCCTCCCATCCACAGCGCTGGCCCTCCCCTCCGCAACTGTGGTCTGATCTCAGGTGTATCATAATGCAACAATACCCTCTAAAAGCAATTTTTATTGAAATATTATTAAAATCCCAACAAACTATGAAACTCAGTGAATATCTTTCTAAAAGTGCACAGGAAAAGGGAGATGATAATAGTGACCCTGTGCGAGTCACTCCTTCCTGTGCCCTACCTGTCTGCGGAGGACGGCACCCTATTAACGTAATGGCGCCCTGTAAACCTCAATGCGTTTCCCCTTCTCATTGGTTCATCAGGAGGTGGATATACATGCCCTATTCTATGGGCTCATTGCCATGAAGTTCTCAGTAGTCAGTCTCAAAAATGCCAGTTACCAGCATATTAGCCAGCACGTGTTCCAGCCTCCAGCTCAATGGCCAAACTTGAGATAAATGTGATGAGAGGTCTGATCGCAGGATTGGACCACAGTCGCACGACACTCGGCACCCGTTGAGCTGCGAGCTTGAGCCGAGTGTCATGCCAGCACACTATTTCCCGTGTGGCCTCGGCCTTATTGTCCTGCTAGAAGGTCCAGTGATGCCCAAGATTCCTCACAAGACTTGATATTTCCAAGTAGGAGTTCCTGGTACCTCATTGAATCCATTTTGCCCTCAACATGTTGCAGTTTTCCAATGGTAGAAGAAACAACCCAGCGCGTCATTGAGCCATGACCGTGCTTTACTACTGGCAAAGCTGTTCCAGTCACTTCATCCTCCAGACATACTGTTGGTCCATAAGCCCAAAAAGTTCCAGTGTTCTTCCATTGTTCTTCAGAACAAAATGATGTGCCTTACTGTGCATACTGAATCCTTAGCACCTGCTGCCACCAAATCTTGAAGCTTTTTTTTTTTTTTTTTTGCTGTCATTCAGATTTTTGACCACCTGTCTCCTCCAGAATCTTTTGGCGGCTGGGGATGACTTAATTTTTCTTCCGCACCCAGGTAGTGATCCAGGTAGTGATCCAGTTGGAGGCAGGGCTCTTAACATTGAACTTGAGCACTATTCTTCTAACTGTATCTCTAGGAACATTCAATGCCTTTTGGTATCTATTTGTATTCTTTTTGTTGTTCAGACAGTCATCCTTTTTCTCAACCTTTTGGACCATCCTTTTGATGAGGGAATAGGCTACAATTTCTCAGTAACTCAACCAGAAGCTGGTGTATGGTTAAGCATGATTTGGGAAGCCGAGGAGCCAGGGGATGATCTACCAAGTACTATAGACACCTGCCTAGAAGGAATTGAATAACGGAGACTGCAGTAGACTTTAAAAGAAACAATTTGTGTTGAACTTGGTGATAGCACTTGTTAATTTATTTGTTTTATGCTTCTTAAAGACAATCTGCCAGCAAGATTTTGCTGACTAAACTACAGACAGGGCCATATTGGCACTGTTACCTGTGGGGAAGAAATCGGTTTTGTAGATAGTGTATAGAGTGTTTGACGTTTTCTTATAATCAAAGCTTTGTGCATCATGGAGGGACTGTGGGTAAGGTCTTCAGCTCTGCCCCGGTTCCTCTGCTGCCGCCAGTGTCTTCATAGTATTCCTGGCTTAAATTTCGTGCTAGCGCCATCCTAGCCATGGGCGGCGCTTGGGCACATTGATGTCCTGACAGTTTTCAGGAAAATGGCAGCACATGCGCATATTTAGATCTTGACTCATCATTGAACAGAGATCTTAATCTGCGCATGTGCTGACACCATTTTACTGAAGACCACCGGGAGGTCAATCTGCGCATGTGCTGCTATTTTCCTGACAATTACTAGGAGATTGAAATGTTAATCAGGAAGACGATAAAGACACTGTAGGGAGCAGAGGGCCCGGGGCAGATCCGAAACTATGATGATAAGAAAACTTCAAACCCTCATTACTAGTGATGAGCAGATAGTTTGGGTTATTCGTGCTGTATACCTAGCAGCAGGTTTCCCCGAAAATAAGACAGTCTGTCTGTTTTTTTTTTGGTGTTTTTTTTTTCTCTGAAAAATTTTGCTATGGCATATTTTCAGGATAAGGCCTATTTTGAGGGAAACAGGTTGGTGGTAAGTTTTATCCCTGAAAAAGGCAGACGCCCTCCCCAAGAGATTCATACCAGACCTCCAAACATCTGTGTCGCTCCCAGGTTCTTGGCGTGCGCTCCCTGCAGATTCTTGTCTTTTCCACATCGGTCTTCCTCTACTTTCAGCCGGCCGGCACTCATACACACATCCCACACACAAGGTGATACCGCACTGCTTCCAGCAGACTGGGGCACCTGGGACGCTGTGAATGTGAGGACCTGCATTGGAGTGTATTGAGGACCAGCAGTGGAATGCATCAATGCACACACGTTCCACCGCAGGTTTTCTGTGTTCCACTGCAGGTCCTCGTGTCCCACAGCATCCCGGTCTGATGAGTTTGATTGCGGGACCTGTCTTAGTTATTTTGGGGCTGTCTGCTTTCTTTAATGATGTGTCATGCAGTATTCTTTCATTTTTTTTTTTTTTTTTTTTTAGCTGCATGGACACTTCATTATTGAACTGCAACTAGGACTTATTTTTGGGGTACAGCTTATATTTAAGCCTTACTCCAAAAAAGCAACATTAATAATGAACCTAATGCAAGTCAATGGGGAACCCGAACATTTTTCTTCAAGAAAAGTGCTCGGGTTCCCCATTGATTTGCATTAGGATCATTATTTGTGATGAATACTGTAATAGTACTCAGTGTTCAGTACAAATAACCCGAATGCTTATACCCAAAAACTACAAAACGGATTTCTTCACCACAGATATTTTAATAAGTGTAACAGTGCTAATATTGCCCTCTCACAGAAATAGCCGGGCAAAGGTGGGGGTGGGGTTATTTAGATATCCCACCACTGCCACAAATAGTTAAGGGGGCTGACTGAGACCATCTGGTGGGGGAGGTCACACAGATACCACACTACTGTCTCCAATTTGTCACAAAAATCACTGCTTTCTCGTGCTTCTAAGCAGATGCCATCTAAGCAGTCATTTGCCAAGTAAAAGCTAGAATAGAAAAACGAGTGTTGAGGGTGTAACTGCTACACATACATTAATGTGCCAAGTACAATAAAACAGAGTTCAATCCTCAAAACCCTCCACAGAATCCTCACAAGGACTGTGCAAGTTTTTAGTGACAAGAAAAATTGCTCAAACCAGATCACTAATGCTCTGTAATCTCACCCCTTGCCATCAATTGTCAGGGAGATGGGGGGGGGGGGGTGTCTCTCAGTTATCCCAACTCTGCTACATATATATTTACCTCAGTATAGTTCACTGCTAAGCGTCACAATAACCCGTCAAAAGATATTACCTGCCACAACCAATTATTTAAACAGGTAGATTGGACACCCGTTAAGGTATTGTTTGGCTTTGGGGATTCAGTTTATAGAGCAAGAGGAACAAAGCCTTACATTTTTATATATTTTATCTGAAAGGCAGTGTTTATAAAAATAAGCAAAATATGTTGCATTGGGGACAAAACAATAGTGTGTGTACAATTGCATAAAATAAAAATGAAAACAAAAGAAAAGTACTTGATGTCTGGTTGCAGGGGTGGAACAATACTCTTTTTGGAGAGAAGTTCTCATAATAGAAACTATATATCAATCCTACACCAAAGTGCACTTTCCTGGCATTGAACCCTTATCATAATGTGGCATTTGCTTTTGTTAACCCAAATTACCGTATTTTTCGGACTATAAGACGCACCGGACTATAAGACGCACCCTGTTTTAGAGGAGGAAAATAGGAAAATAAAACTTTAAGCAAAGAAATGTGGTCATGACACACTGTTATGGGACGAGGATCTGCTGCTGACACTGTTATGGGGGTAATGTCCCCAAATTCTCTACTAAGGTACCCCATCCTGGTAATGATCCTCCTGCCTTGTATATGATCCTGCTATAAACCCCCATCCTGCTTATATACCAGCATCCTGCTCATATTCCCCCATCCTATTCATATACCCCATCCTGTTCATATACCCCCATCTTGTTCATATACCCCCATCCTGTTCATATAGCCCCCATCCATCCTGTTCATATAGCCCCCATCCTGTTCATATACCCCCCATCCTGTTCATATACCCCCATCCGTCCTGCTCACATACTCCCATCCTGTTCATATACCCCCATCCTGTTCATATACCCCCATCCTGTTTATATACCCCCATCCTGTTTATATACCCCCATCCTGTTTATATACCCCCATCCTGTTTATATACCCCCATCCTGTTTATATACCCCCATCCTGTTCATATACCCCCATCCTGTTCATATACCCCCCATCCATCCTGTTCATATACTTCCATCCTGTTCATATACCCCCATCCTGTTCATATACCCCCCATCCATCCTGTTCATATATTTCCATCCTGTTCATATACCCCCCATCCATCCTGTTCATATACCCCCATCCTGTTCATATACTTCCATCCTGTTCATATACCCACCATCCCTCCTGCTCATATACTCCCATCCTGCTATATGCCCCCATCGTGCTCATATACCATCCTGGTATGTGGCCTGTATCCTATAGCACAGAGAAAAAAAACAAACGTTTATACTCACCTTTTCCTCACTCCCTCCAGCACCGATCATCTTCCTCTTTGCGCCGCTGACCTGCGTGTGTGGAGCCGTTCCCCTGCAGCACGCGATGTCTTCCTGTCTGTGCCGATCAGCTGATCAGCACAGATCAGCTGACCGGCACAGACAGGAAGACATCGCGTGCTGCGGGGGAACGGCTCCACACACGGGGACGGGTGAGGGTACTGATTCACTGCACCCCGCGCTGATAATGATGTGCGGGGGGCAGTGAATACAGCCGCACATGATCACTCCAGGCTGTAATTGCCAGGGGTGATCATGTGGATCATCTTTACTATGCGCGCGTCCCCGCTCGTCCTCCCGCCCACCTGTCAGCGCCGGCTTCTGCGCTGAGAAATGGGCGGGAGGATGGGCGTGCATATGTAATGAGCGGGCACACGTGGTCACGGCAGGCTGCTATAGTAGCCTGCTCGTGCCCCCGATGACCCGCTCCACCGCAGCACCCTCATTCCCCGCAGCCACAGTCAGACCATAAGACGCACCCCCAACTTTCCCCCAACATTTGGGGGGAAAAAAAGTGCGTCTTATGGTCCGAAAAATACGGTACCCCCACATATCTCCCTTCTGATGACTCATAAAAGGGTGGGTCATTCGATGAGTCATCAACTTCCAGAAAATGATTGAATCCCAACTTCCAGAATATCTTCTCCCTGAATGTGCCAGGCGGAAGATAATACAGTCATCTTTACTATCACGATTTTATCTGTTCATTGATGGGAAACATGACATGACATAGCTATTGGTATCTATCTGGCCAATATCCATTTGAGGGGACACCGGTCATCATCCAGCAACGCGGAATAATGTTTAGTGTTCGCCATTTTATCACAATTCTGAAAATACGACTCTTTACATTATAACACCTCCCTTCATAATTTCTAGAAGGGGAAACAAAGGATGTGAATTTCCCTGCTAGTTTTCTGGTCACTGAGATTCTTATCTCTACCAGTCATAAACCTGCCCTTCTCTGCATTCCTGTGCATTCAAGTGGTGTCTGGGCTCACAGATGCTAGTCATAAAAGTTCTCTTTGGTTCCCTATTTACAGAAAAGAGGGGGTTAGCTGTATGTGCAGGTTTAAGTGTTAGATTGCCAGCTCTTGCTTAATTGAAACATATTAATACAGGTAAAATATATCTTTGTACTGTTATCCACTAGAGATAAAAAAAAAAAATTGTTTAAAAGAATTGAGTCCTCAGTGGTTGATACCTTTTAATGGCTAACTGAAAAGATGGTAATATATATCAGGCTTTTGAAACTACTCAGGACTCTTCATCAGGCTCCATAAAAGGCTGAGGCCACACGTGGATTACTGCGATCCCCTCCCATGACACTCTGCTCACGCTGGCAGTGCAGCAGAGCCGAGTGTCATGCGAGTGTCACTGCGACTGAGATCCAATCATGCAAGCGGACCACAGCTGCGGGGGGCGGGCCGGCTCTGAGGCGGGGAGGGAGGGATTTATCTCCCTCTCTCCTGCATAGTCGACTATTGCCATTCTCGTACTGCACTCGCAGTACACCGGTGTACTGCAAGTGCAGTGCGATCTTTCTCTCACCCCATAGACTTGAATGGGTGCGAAAGAAACAAGACTCACATTACAATCGCAGCATGCTGCGATTGTTTTCTCAGTCCGTTTAGGGTGGAGAACATAATCGCTCATGTGCACTGACACACAGGCTAAAATTGGTCCAAGTGGAATGTGATTTTTTTTTTTTTTTATCGCACCCCACTCGCACCATTTTTCTCGACGTGTGTCTTAGGCCTAACACAAAATGTGAAGTCACATATTTATATACAACAGGACACAGAGATATAAATGTGATTCTTCAGATTTTGTGTTATACTGAGCCTGATGAAGAGACCTGAGTAGTCTGGAAAGCTGCTATTATTACCATCTTTTCAGTTATCCATTAAAGGTATCAACCACTGAGGACTCTCAATTCTTTTAAACAATTTTTGAAGTGTATTATGAATTTTTCCAATTTTCTTAGCATTTTTTGTTACACTTGGCTCTCTTGGTAGGCCTCCCTTTAGGCAAGAAAATGTTTTCTAAGTCCTTTGCTTCTTTTGTCTCGTCGTCAACACACAAGTAATGGTCGGAATTGCCCCCTAATCCAAGCTTCCTGAGGCGGATCATGATAGTGGCCAGTGATTAGTTGAGAGACAGGACGGTACCGCTCCATACAGCTGCAGAAAATATACAAGTTTATATAGGCCTACTGACCAAAAGGTTTAAATGTGGACTCCGGGAGCTTTCCCAGTGTACCAGAAGTGCTTCAAAACGTGGAAGGAGCTTCTCTGTTTACTTTATATTCTAATACAAAATACTGACCAAACTACTGCATGCGCAGCACGATGGTTCAGTGGTGACTTGCAGTGCTGGAGTCCTGGGTTAAAATCTTACCAAGGACCACACCTGCAAGAAATGTGTATGTTCTCCACGTGTTTTTGTGGCTTTTCTCCGGGTACTCCGGTTTCCTCCTACACTACAAAGACATACCGATAGGGACTCTAGATTCTGAGCCCCAATGGGGACAGTGATGACCTCTTCTGTAAAGCGCTGTGGAATTAATAGCGCTATATAGGTGAGTAAAATAAGTAAACCAATAGTAGAAGTGGTCGTCTTACAAGAACATTTTTCAGAACAATTCCATTTGTTTTTTGTGTTTGAAATACAAAGGGAGTGTAAACCTTTTGGATTGACATAGGGGTTATATAACGTCATTTTTTTTTTTTTAAAGCTCGGCATGCACTATTCTTATCCACTTTAGGAAATGGCGGGCACCCGTTGCTGTCCATGGAGGGTGATTAAAATCTGGTTGTGTTCTTATATAACCTGCATTTGATCTGGGCTTCATCATTATGGCTTCAGGATGTCATTCATGTTGCATTTGTATTTCAAAATGTCTGTCCTTAATTTCCTGCCAAAAAGACAACCAACCGTATTGATCAGCAGTAGGGATGATCAAATATCACAAATATTCGGCTTCGCGAATATTCGACGAATAGGTCGCCGCTATGCGAATATTCAATGCGCAACGTAAGTCTATGGGAAGACCGAATAGTTGCTATTCGGCAACTAATTTGGGTTTTCCATAGACTTACATTGCGCATTGACTATTCGCTAATAGCCAGAAGAGCGGCGCCCTATTCGTCGAATATGGGCGTAACCGAATATTTGACCTATTCGATCATCCCTAATCAGCAGTACTGAGTACATACTGATACAGTCTCGTATTCTGGACTCAAATTACAGATATCTACCAACATGGTCACGTAAAGAAGGTCTTAGGCCAAGTTCTGATGGTGTGAAAGCACAACAGGTTTGCTGCGTATTAGCTTGCGTAAAGTCCACTGCATTTTACTGTGCCTGCAAAGTGCATGAGATCTTATGGGCTCTTGCAATGCTGTGAAATATATCCGCAGCGTGCAATGGCAGGGGTTTCAGATCTGCAGGTCATTTTATGCTGTGAATTTCACATACCGTTCTCGGCAGCACATTGTCCTGTATAAACTCCATTCACACAGTGTAACCTTTCTGTGTGCAAGGATTGCGGTCGGCCTGTCCTAAACAGGCTATTAAATGGCCACTGATCGGCTTACGTGTAGTCCATTAGCGGTCATGTAACTGCTGCGGTCGGTGCAAATGCAGCCTTACTTTCCATATCGAAGAAGTTTCAGGATTTATTCAGGCGTTTAGTAAATAATTCAGCCCAAATAATGTCTGGCCAAACTCCATGACTTGTATTTCACACTTTATATATAGTACAATAAAACATGAATTTGGTGAGTTTTTTTTCCCAAAGTTATGTTTTTAATCACAAATTTAGGAGACACAATAGAACAATATCCACATTAACTGACCATTTATTAGGTGTCAAACGTCGTAAAATGGTCTTTGTGGGCTTAGCCCAGATTGTAGACCTTCAAACATACTCCATCTCACCATGTGTCTTCCTGGAAAGTATATAAGCCCAGGAAATGACCCAGCGGCGCTGAGCGAGAGCCATACACAGGCGCAGTACAGGAGCACAAGCCAACCCATGTAATGTCTGCCTTATGGAAATAGGACAATGGTTGCTCTGAATGAGAGCCACTAACAGAATATGGCTTGTGCTGATTAAACCAATGTTCTTCCAATGATTTTTGTGTCCAGCAGTTTTAAAGGTGGTCTGGAAATGTGAATATTGATCATGTTGTTGTAGCCGGTGTTCAGACTTGTGCTGCAGGCTTCTTGTGTGATGTCCATCAAGCTTTCTCATGCATTGCAATTCTTACAGCAGGAAATACTGACCATAACTCTGATTCCTCGGGGAGGTGAACCCTCTCGTTAGAGCTCCATTACGGATAACAGCCGTATGGCTCATTATAATTTACCCTTCCTGAAGTAGACGGTCCGTATGAAGAGGTTGCCCACCGTCAGCACAACATTTCCACTGTGGCCCATTACAAAAATGGTACAAGAGATCGCTCCTATTATCGATATTTCTCCAGTGGGCTTGTCTGGGTGGGTCAGCAGCAATCCAGGAATGGAGAATTACTTACAGAGAACTATTACAAGATTGTCTGCAAGGTTTGAATGAGAATATCTTGAGAACCTTCCACAAAGAGACATAAAATTAAAATTCTATGAAATAATGGTTATGAATCTACTGACCATTCCTCAACCATGTCCTTGGTCGGGAAGAGCTGATTAAAAAGCACTTTTGGTTCTGGAGTCACATTATTCCGGTCAGCCAGTCATCTGGTGTTCTGAATAGTGGACAGCGCCTAGTAGTTCCAACACCACATAAATGACCTCATTCTGTTGTCATTTGAGAAGCCCATAGGCACGATACAATAGAAGCTCTGCTGTGAGTTGGTTAATATTCTCACCTTCCACCACATTCTCCAGAATCCAGCACCGTTCTGCTCCTCTTCTCAGTGACTTCACCATTTTTCAGATTATCAGGGTCACACTGTGCTCTGCATGATCTGGAAGTCACTTTTACAGTGTAAGTCTATGGAGTGTGAGAAAGAGGTTCCATAGACTTACATTGTGCGAGCCGGAAGTCTCTTTTACAGAGTGAGCATGATAGTCTGAAGAGCACTGACATCATGTGAGAAAAAGACCAGAATGGCGCTGTGTCCCAAAGATGATGGTGGTAGGTGATTATATTAACACTTACACACCTCATTATATGCACTTATACACAGTGTATTAACCCTTAACGACATATGACATGCTGTGACAGACACAGGGATCTTCAGCAGACCTCTGACTGTCATCCCGGTACTGCTGTGAAAACCAGCAGTTCATAGGAGATAGTGTGTTGTTTTTTTGTTTTTTTTGCTATATACAGCAATACTGTGGCATTGCTGTATACAGCATAAACAATGTGATGATCACAGGTTTAAGTCGCCTAAGGGGACTAACATACAGTAAAAATAAAAAAATATATAGAAGTTCAAACCACCCCCTTTTACACCATTAGAAATTAAGAAATAAAATAAATACACGTTAGGTATCGCTGCGTTTGTAAAAGTCTGATCTATCAAAATACAAAATAAATTTATCCGATTTGTCAAATGTCATAATGAGGAAAAAAACAAACTCCAGAATTGCATTTTTTTGGCTGCTGCAACAACACATGAGAATGTAATAGGTGATCGAAATAACACATCTACCCCAAAGTGAGAGCCATACATCATTAGCTCAGGGCACAAAAATCAAGCCCCTACACCGCTCCATATCCTGAAAACGGTCTTCTGGAAAATGGCTACTTATATTACTACTTGAATAAAGCAAAAACTATGCATGTCTGGTATCTCCGTAATTGTCCTGACCTGGAGAATCATACTGCCAAGGCAATTTTCTCATGACGTGAATGTTGTAAATAATTCACCCAAAAAACAATTGTGGAATGATGCATCATATGACAAAATATGGATGGTGTCATTCAATAGTACAGCTCGTCCTGCCAAGACAAAACAAGCCCTCACACGGCTATCTATATAGATGGGAAAAATAAACAAGTTATTGCTCTTGGAATAAGGTGAGAAACAAATGGAAGCACAAAAATGAAAAATCACTAGATACTTAAGGGGTTAAGAAAGTAATTGTAATGGAGTGCTTCTTCAGGAGCATATTGATAATGAGGAGGGGTTGCAGTCGGCTGACTATATTGAATAGCAGTGGTTGGAATGAAGTCCTATTTGTTGGCCCCGGTGGTTGAGTCCTTCGGTGTTATTGCATCTCCATCGCATTTATGGCGCTCCTCAAGAATATGCGAAGGTGAAGCGATCTGCTTTGTGCATACACAATGACACGTTCAAGTCTTCTGGTAATGAGAAGTCTGATCTTGAGATCAATACAGATTGGATTGTAATAGTATCCTTGTATTAACTACTTGAAGTGCTAGATCCTGTGCTCAGCTCTTTTATTATATGTGCAGCTTGCATTTTTATGCACTTGATAAGATGCCCTTGAGATGTTTCCTGTGTGAGATGTGTAAATGAGTTTAATGAATTGCCCTAAAGGCTAGGACAGCTACTCCATATTCCTTTTTTTCCATACACATATATACATTTTTTTATATCCTTGGGCAAGGAGCTTCATCTTTTTCCTGTCACTTAATGGTAAGACGTGTGTCAGCAGTTAATGACAATGATCAATGTCCCTCCTATGGTAGACAGCCCGGTGTGGTCCCTGGTGTTAATAATCCTAAATATGCTATTAATACCTTTCAGAGCTCTGTTATCATAGATGCCCCAGGTCCTGGCACATTTGCATGGTGCTTCCGGTGTTGGCACCAGTGCTGTATCATTAATGGGTAGATGAGATGTTAATGGTCTCCTCCGTACGTTTTGGGAAATTTCCTGCCAGTCATTGACCTGCAGGGGGGGTTTAAAATCCGCAGCATTCTTACACTGCAGATTTTCCACAAATATCAGCAGGGAAGTCTACTGTGGCAGATCCCCAAAAATTGTATTTCAAGCACCTCATTTACATTTACACCTAGGTGTTCTCCAAAACTAGCCCAAGGATTGTTCTACAAATGCCATGGCTCCTATCTCAAATTTACCTACATGCACCTGGACTTACTTTAAACTGGATTTTTGACATGCCAAATTACCTTTAATGTAGCCTAGACCTTAAAAATGTAAATTGTCAGCTGAATGTGGTGCCAAATTTCTGCTGCATATTGAAATTTATGGAGAAGAGCTAGTGGAAGGAGTGATAGAGGCAGAAACGCACAGTGCTGCTGCTTTCTA
This sequence comes from Anomaloglossus baeobatrachus, assembly GCF_048569485.1. Classification (NCBI taxonomy): domain Eukaryota; kingdom Metazoa; phylum Chordata; class Amphibia; order Anura; family Aromobatidae; genus Anomaloglossus; species Anomaloglossus baeobatrachus. The sequence continues at coordinate 325,316,731 of NC_134358.1, forward strand.
GTAAATGTCTTTCACCCCAGTGCCGGCTTCACAGCTACACTGCTTAGTGCTGCTGTCAAATGTCCTCTATTCTGCTGCATTTGATTATGTGCTACATAAAAACTGGAGAAATGGAAATCCACATGTCTGTGTGCTGCATATGGGAGACATCATAGCAATTAGTCTCCACCCATTAACCCAGGGACTGCTGAACTATTCCTTGACTATTGGAAAAAGGATTGTATTTGTCTCTCTAGCAGTCCCATCGCCAATAAATGGAGCTGTTCTTCATTCTAATAGAATATTTCAGATCCCCATTCTCGAAGTTGGTGAGTTGGTGGCAGTCTCAGCTATCTGCCTCCTATGGACCAAGAAATGATCACTTATCTTAAGGATGGGTGATAAAGTTCAATGTTAGAAATAACCCTTTAAGCACTTGCCATCATATTTGTGTCAAGCTTTTAAAGGGACAACATGAATCAGAGATTTTTAGAAATATTCGTTTTACTCTGAAACGTTCCCTCATTTCAGGAATCTCTAAACAAGGTGACAGAGGACTAGTGACAGGAAGGGGGTCTGGAGAATGGATGGGTGAGTTCCGATGGCTTCTCCCCATAGGAGATGGGGACTCTTCACCCCACCTATCCCCCGTGAATAGTCCTTAAAGTTATATTCTCCCTCCTCGCTGGAGCATATCAGAGTGTAACATACATAATTGTAGTGATGGGGCCGGTCTCTAATTGATGCTGCTCTTGGTTCGAGCAGTGGGAATTACATGACAAGTGTTTCCTAAGAACCTTTCAGTAAGTCCCTTTCTGTGTCTGATTTTTCCATGAAGCTTCTGTTAGGCAGCAGCTGCTTGAGATGTAAAGGAAGCGCCTTTCTGGAATTGATCATGAGCATCTGTGCTATCTGTTGGACAAGTGACTTAATATTTTATATTGAAATCCATGTATAGGGAACCTGTCATCAGGATATTAGACATGTGTGCAAAGGCCGTTCAATGCTTAGTACAAGTATGGGATAGATTTAATATTTCATTAGTGAATTGTAGATCCAGCCTTAGCGTTGTAATTGGAATTGCAGGGGCGGACACTGCACTACCAGTTTTCCTGCCGCTCTTTCTAGTTCTGAGCACACCGCTTTGCTCCGGTCTCTAATGGACAGAGCTTGGACTAGTCATCTGTGAATATGCCATCCCCTCTGATAAGGGGAACCCAGGCAATGCTTGCCTGAACCTCGGGCAAGTGAGGCAGGTCAATGAGAGAAGGGGGACCTGTCCATCACAGACTGGATGTGGGCGGGGAAATGGGAAGATTGGCAGGAGAGCTGGCAGTGCAGTGTCCATACTCTGCACTTGTGAATTGGTATTCAGAGCTGGATTTCCTATTGGGGTACTATACCTATGACTTTAGGGGTCTAATATTTGGATGACAGGTTCCCTTTAAGGCAGGGGTTGGGAAGCTATGGCCGGCAAAGACTTTATTTGTGGCCCCTGCCAGTGCTGTGTCTTCTGTCCCTTCAGGACTGTGTGCCACCCCCCCCCCCCCTTCCCCAGTGCTGTGTGCCACCTCTCTGAGCTGTCCGTGCCCTCTTAGTGAGGTCTGTGCTCCCTCAATCCTGTCCATGTACCCCAGCTCTGTTCGTTCTACCACCAGTGCTATGTGCCATCCCCCCCCTGTGCTGTCCGTGCCCCATTGGTGATGTCTGTGCTTCCTCAGACCTCTCCATGTCCCCCAGGCCTGTTCGTGCCCCTGTAGTGCTGACAGTGCCCGGCAATACTGTCTGTGTCTCAGTGATGTCCGAGCACCAACCCATCCTGTGATGTATATGCCCCCAGCGTCTCCTGTAATTTATGCGCCCCAACATCTCCTGTGATGTATATGCACCCAAGTTTTCAAGGGATGTATATGCCCCCAGCCCCTCCTGTGATATATATGCCCCTAACCCTTCCTATGATGTATATGCCCCTAGCCCCTCCTGTGATGTATATGTGGCTCCCAGGGGGTTAACCTTACTCGTCGCCGGGTCGGTGATGTCTGTTCTGGGAATGTCACGGGTGGTCCTGCCCAGCTTCATGCCCTGAGGTGTGCACTATAAAAGTGGGTAAGAGGTGATGACTGTTGTGACACCACCTGTGGTGCGCGGCCAGGGATTAGACACCGCCGCTGCTGTCGCTGTCCTCCAGGGCGGATGGTAATAGCAGCAGAGATGGTGTCGCTCTCAACTGGTGAAACAGGCTCTGGGGAGGATGATGAGATGATGAGGGGAGTAGTGGTAGTGGCCCGGGGCCGTTGGCGCCGAGGCCGTTAATGAGAGTTTGAGTTGGCTGCTGCGGTTCCAAGTGTCTTTACTCACTGTTCTTAAGTAGCCCGGTTGCTGCCGCAGTAGCACTGGTTACCGCTGTGATGGGCCCCGTCGACCTCGGATAAGTTGGAAGAAGTCACTGGTGTTTGGAAAGTGTTCCTTTTAAGAGTTGCCCCTCTAGTAGTGAGGAACGTGGAAGAAAAAGATGAAGAGAAGATGGTATCGTGTCCCAGAACTGAAGTCCCGGGTAGACTGACTGGTGATTGTGTGAGTTTGCTCCGACTTATACCCCAAGTGGAACCCGCCCCCCAGGTGGTTGACCTAGTGACCGGGAAATTCCCATGCTTCGTGATGGCCGACCCCCTGGCTACCCTAGTCCAGCTCCACAGTGAGAACGCTCCTAAGCTGTATGTAAAGTGTGACGGTGGAACACCGGTGATTAACCCCCTCCTTACCCGAGGCGAATACTGCACCTTCAATGAGATGCAATACTCTGTGGCGACTGGAGCCGCAGGGGAGCCACATATATATATATGCCTTCAGGCTCTCCTGTGATGTATTTATGCCTCCAGCTCCCTCTCTGGTGCATGTATATATGCCCCCAGCATCTCCTGTGATGTATATGATTTACCAATCTGTTGATTGCGCTCCATGTTGAGACAAAACTGTAAAAGCAGTTGTGAAAAGCAACATGATCAATATCACCGAACATCACAGCTGCACCAAAGAGAAGCCGCTCCAGTCATCACAGTAGGGGTGAGTTTATTAACTGTTTGACCAAATATATTATGGTAATTTTCAAGCTGACAATGTTTTGCGGCCCCTGAAGGTTGGTAGAAGTTTCCAATTAGCACCTGGCAGAAAAAAGGTTCCCCACCCCTGCTTTAAGGGCCTACTCGGCCTTTATTATAAAGCTGAATGATCTAAAGTTAGTAATAGAGAGTCTGAGCATATAATGTGCATGTGAGCGCATAAAGTGTCCGTAACTAGATTGTAGACCAGGCTGTCGGGTTAGGGTCAGATAGTGGATTTGACACCGATGTTTACAGCACTGCTGTCAGGGCACTAAAGGCCGAATATTGCGGTTCTCCTCCAGACCTTGGGCAGACCAGGGGACCAGGCTCGCAGGAAGCGGTCAGGAAGTATCCGCGTGTGTTACCGCTTGCTGATACTTTTCCAGACTTCCTCACTTCTGACAGCACAAATGTCCTGCATTGTGACCTCTTGTAACTCTTTGGCGCTGTTCATTTTCATGAGATCTCTAATACAAGCTCTGTAAGGTTATTAAGTTCAGTCCACTAGTAATATTGAAATGTATTTTATGGTATGGCTTCACACAATAGCCATCTTGGCTCTTATTTTCTGACCGCATAGTTCCATCTCGGAGACGGCTATAGCAGATATAAGTAACTTAAAAGGAACCTGTCACCAGATTTTTCCCTATTAAACTAAAAGAATCACCTTCTGCAGCAGCTAGGCTACATTCTATGAAGGTGCACCTTGGCCCTAACTCCCCTTCCAGACCCCAAAAATAACTTTATAAAACTTGGCCCTTAGGTATGCTGATTACATTGGTTGTTCAGATGGACGGGCTCATTTTCTGCTCCTTTATCCCCCTCCTGCAGCTGATCGCCGTCCTCCTTCCTTGAGTCACGGGATGACGCCCTCCGTCATCCTCCTCGTCGCATTTTCAAATCTCGCGCCGGTGCAGTTAGGTCTGCTCATGCAGGCGAAGTTCACTCTGCCATATCGTGGGCAGAGCAGAAAACTTAAGCTGCCCTAGCTCGCGCCGATGAGCTACATGTGCAGGCGCGAGATTAGGGGCGGGTACGAGCATGGCACTGGTGAGATCATGCACAGCGCCGGCCTCACCAGCTCACCAGCTCCATGCTCATACCCGCCCATAATCTCGCACCTGCGCATTTAGCTCATTGGCGCGAGTGAGGGCAGCTATGTTTTCTGCTCTGCCCACGATATGGCAGAGTGAACTGCGCCTGCGCGAGCCGACCTAACTGCACAGGCGCGAGATTTGAAAATGCGACGAGGAGGATGAAGGAGGGCGTCATTCCGTTAATCAAGGACGGAGGACAGTGATCAGCGGCAGGAGGGGGATAAAGGAGCAGAAAATGAGCCCGCCCATCTGGCCAACCAAGGTAATTTAGCTTACCTAAGGGCCAAGTTTTATAAAGTTATTTTTGGGGTCTGGAAGGAGAGTCAAGGCCAAGGTGCACCGTCATAGAATGTAGCCTAGGAGCTGCAGAAGGTGATTCTTTTAGATTAATAGGGAAAAATCTGGTGACCGGTTCCCTTTTAAGGTTGGTGGTCACGGTACTTATTGCCTTGGTACATGACTGAGCCGGTACCTATCATATGGAATCACAGGCTTTGCATTACACACAGTAATACTAGTGGGCCATATTAATCCTATTCAGAGTTTTTCTGCCCTCCTATACAGCCGTTTGCTTTATTAGCCAATGCACAATCCAAAATGGAATTCTGGAACGCCAATAAAATCTACAATTAGCAATTTACTCTATATATTACTTGTATAGTGCCATCATATTCCATAGCGCTGTACAGGGAATTTAGATTGTGAGCTCCTATCATATGTCTTTGGAGTATGGGAGGAAACTACTGCAAACACGGTGAGAACACACAAACTATATGCTATGAAATCCCGTCTTTACTGGGTCATAAGAGATGACTACAGGATCCCCAATCTTTGGGATTTTTAATGCGGTTTCTTATGTAATCCGATGTTTGTCAGGAGCACTGTGCACATTCATCTGACAGTACATGGCCTATTTAATGTCATTAGTATTCATGAGTACATGGCCAGAAAATGGATAGCGGTGAGGCTATAAGTTATACACACAAGCTCTTACAATCGGGAAGGTATATCTTTTGCTCATCTACATGTCTTAACCTCTTGAGCATCTAGTTGGCACTGTAAGTGAAGTGTGCTGTATGGAAGCTAGTATACAGTGTCTTGTGCTGCGTACCGGAGCTAATGAAGGGCCATGCAGCTTTGGGCACTTTTCTGTGGTGAGGGCTACTTGTGTGACATGAAGACATGATTGTCATCTTCTGACGGCCAACGTGGCTGTGTTGTGATACGCCACAGTGCTCTGGATTTTTGGTTTCCAGTTACTCCAGACTTTGCGATTATAATCCATGTATTTGTTTGGATTCTGGCTGCATTTTGGTTTTTTTTTTGTTTAATGTGACACCAAGTAACAAACCAACCCAATTTTGTATTTTTTTTTTTATTTGACCTTGTGACTTTTCTGATACTTGGTGTCGCACAACCATAGTCAACAAGTAGCCCTTCGCTTTTCACTCATAGATCCTAATAGAACATCTACAGAGGTATCGACCATACAATACTTTCTTTACTTTTGGATTCTTTAAAGGGATTCTGTAACCAGGTATTTGCTATCCCATCTGAGAGCAGTATGATGTGGGGAAAGTGACCCTGATTCCACAATGTATTATTTAGTTTATTAGGTGCAGCAGAGTTTTAAACGTAGCAGAGCTCCTAAAACTAACCCCGACCACACTCCTCATTAGCATCTTTCTATATACATTGTATATTGGTAGTAAGTTGCTAATCAGTGCTGGGAGCATAATTGGACCAGGAGGCACGTAGTCCAGCAATGATAAACTCCTGTTGATAAAACACTCATTGTATTGAAATAATAAACAGCCTAATAAGTGACATATCCTTAGCTGGTACTTATTCTGTCCTCAGCTGGCTTTTGCTACATAATCTATCAGATTATCTTTACATATTCTGTTAATTCAGACTTCTTAGTGTGTGAGATTCACACCTCAATTGTTTCTGGAAACAATAGAGAATCTTCCTGGAAATTCTGGTTCAATGTAATTTTTTGTGAGCCTATTATGACTTTTTTTGTTTTTCTCTCCAGATGTAAAACAAAAGTCTATCCGGATAATTTACCAACCACCAGTGTTGTGATAGTGTTTCACAATGAAGCCTGGACGACCTTATTAAGGACTGTGCACAGTGTAATAAATAGGTCACCAAGACATCTTCTCGAAGAGATTATTCTCGTGGATGACGCCAGTGAGAGAGGTTTGTGTCAGAAAAGAAATCTTTGGCGATGATTATAGCAATGGCACTTATCATTAGATTTATCTACGTATTTCACATAGAGTTCACCAGAGGTCACCGATGTCTGTTCCCACGGTGCACCAGCTGTGACCTCAGGTGAACTCTGTGAACTCACCTCAGGTAAACTGATTAAACTCAATGCCAGGTTACAGGATTAGGCTATGTGCACACTTTGAGTATTAGGTTTCAGAAATTTCTGCACGAAATCTGCATCTCCTGGCAGAAAAACTCATCATAAACTCTTCCAAAACATAGCTTTTTTTGGGGTGTTTTTCTGCCAGGAGATGCAGATTTGGTGCAGAAATTTCTACAACAAAATACTCAACATGCGCATGCAGCCTAATCCCGCATTGAGTTTAAGGAGTTCACCTGAGGTCACAGCTTGGGTACCATGGAAACAGCCAGCTGTGACCTCGGGTGAACTCACGTCCCCCCTCTCACAGCTGTGGCTCAGTCAGTGTGTCCCTCATGCCGCAGTGAGTTATCATGTTTTCCAATGTGACCGCGCACTGCGACCTAAGGATATAGTAGAGCCGGGATCGTCGTGCAAAGTCATGGTGTGGATTATGTCGGACCTGCAGGGGTGTGTTGGTGGTTAATAAATTTGAAAAAGACAGTGTTATTTATTTTTTTTTTATTCTCTTAAATTTTTTTTTTGTGTGTTTTTTTGTTTGTCTTTTTACTTACACGATTAGTAATGAGGGAGTCTCATAAACACCTCCCCATTACTAATCCATGGATTTGTGGCAGCTGTGATTTTTCTGATAAATCATAGCTGTCATTATCCCCTTGTTACTCCGATTGCCAACTAACCAGCGTGAAAATAACAGCCCCCAGCTGTCTGCTTTATCTTTGCTCCATATCAAAATTAGGGGGATCCCAAACATTTTTTTTTTAATTAATTTTAAAAAGAACCCTAGTGGGGTCCCCTATTTTGATACACCGCTGAGATAAAGCATACAGCTGGGGCTGCAGCCTCTAGCTGTCTGCTTTATCTTCACTGGGTATCAAAATACGGGGGACCCTACTCCATTTTTTTAATTTAAATTATTTATTCTTTTTTACACTCCACTTTGGGAACCCAGACAGCTAGTGTGTGGGCAACCAATCACAGATTCTGGCACAGAGAGTGCGGGTGCAGTCTGACTGTAACCAATCAGAGATGCTGTCACAGAGGGTAGGAAACAGTCAATATTCATAAGGTTTAATGAGCAGACCCAGAAACAGTGTGACAGCCATGTATAAGCTTTATAAATGTAATTGTCCTACTTTGAACTCCATTTTGCTGCCTTTTTTCCTTTTTATCTGGATGGCCCAACCTGAACAGTAACATGGACTTACCGGAGAAGTCCGTGCACAGACAATAGGTGTCCGGTATGACCCAGACCTATACAGTTTGGGTTCGCCCATCACCATTTTTGTACAATAAATACTCTTTAAATAATGTCATCTGTTTTTGTGTCACCATATTCTGACAGCCATAATTTGTTTTGTTGAAGAAAAAGCAGGGACTTTTGGCACAACCACAAATACAATATTAAAATTCCTTTATTTGTAATCCATTAAAAACTGTGTGCTCTTAATCATACTATGTCTAAAAGGGTCATGGGAATATTATTTATACCAGTAAGAGCCAATTATGTGGAAGAACATGTCAATTTAGTAGTAATATATAAAAACCCCTCACACACAGTAGGTACTCCAAATCATGATCCACTCCCTCCCCCCTATTTGGACATCTAAACCTTCTCTACTCCACAAAAAATGGAGTTGGAATTGTCGCAGTCGTTCTTTCTTACAAGATGCCTGACTGCGTGGAGGACTTGTTTTTTTCATTGCTATGCGATAAATGTTCAGCTGTATGTTTTTAGCTTTTTAGTTGTGTAGCCAATGTGTTGCATACCACAGTTTGTGCATTTAATGCATTAAACCGCATGGTTGATAAGTGTCGATCTTGCGACTTGCACCATTTGGCGCTTAAATCGATGTTTGTTTTCAGTAAACGCACTTACATTCCAGCGACTGCCTGCACACTTAAAACAAGCCTTTTTGTGAGAGCCAAGTAAAGTTAGCTTGTTCATTGAAGAGGCTGGCGGATATTTTTGTTGTCGGAGCTGTATAACGGCTTATTTGTTCTGTGGTTTGCTGTAGTTTTCATTTGTGCTGATCGCTACTGTTAAAGCCAGGTACCAAACACCCTGTATCATGGAGATTGAGTAAGCCCTGTTTACCGTTGCTTATAATTTCCATTTTATTTTTATTCTGTGGGTTGGTAACTTCATGACAATGCCAAATTTCTGTTTTTATGTTTTTTTTGTTTGTATTCTTTGGAGCTGTACGCCTTTTTTTTCTGCAGGACTTGCTGTAGTTTTACTGTTACCTCTGTGTCCATACTACATCTCAATTACACTTTGTTTCATCATTAAGCATGAAAAAAAATAGAAATATGGAAATGATTTTAAATTGAAATTCTTTTGGTCACTGCGCAGTATACGTACAGCGATATAACCGTAATACCCTGATGGAGGGAGAGCGGTCACATGACAGTCTCGCTGGCACAGTGCCTCAGTATTCCTACCTATGGGCTCGGCTTTTTATGATTAAGTAGCGTCAAAGTGGGATTAAAGTGCACGCTCGCAGAGCTAAGTGGAGACAGAAAACAAAACCTTTTTATGATCATCCCTCTATGTGCAGGAATGTACAGTTTATAAAATTGGTGAAAGTAAGTACAGATCTGTGCTTGTACATATACCATGGGGGGAACCGTTCATGAGGAGCAGCTGTCCATCTTCCCGTTGTCACAAATCACTGGCAAACCGCTATAGACAGTTATTTTTTTTCTTTATTTTATTTCTGTTTTGTGACAGTTTTTCTGCCTGTGATAGATAATTGGAGAAGGGAAAGTTGGACAGTGGCTCCATCCTATACTATCCCACTATATATATAATTTACATTTACACAATGCAGTACAGTATTTTCCCCCTCCATCCACGGGGTGCCACATATTCCACCATATAGACATAGACCCTATTGAATAACCGGCAGATACACATACTACACCACACCCTAATAGAGGCTAATGGTCATGTTTCTGATGCTTAGCGTGTACCTCGGGAACACATGCTATCCATACAGCCCAGCTCCATTGTGGCCTAATACCATGTCGTGGTCTGTAAATCTGCATTATAAAGGGGAAACCTCTTCCTCACCGCCCAGCAGTCTGTAGATTTCCTGCCAGAAGGATCTCTGAGAAATGTTTATAAGCTTCATCTGTCGGTAAGAAACTAGTCATCAGCAGCACAGTACCTCCAGACATGGATGGGGGAGGCGCAGTGGTCACTGAGAAGACCTGATAGAGAAGAAGTGTATTTTTCCTACTGGCTTCATGTTTCTTCAAAGTGGCGTGCCTCTGTGTACATCCAGCTATGTATACTCAGTACGTCTGTGCCAAATGCTGCCTTGTTTCAGCGGCGTAGGAAGGTGTCAGACAACAAAGTGCTGCTGCCTGATCATTTGTTTGTGCCGATGAGCGCAGAGCTGGCGGAGAAGCTTGGCTTCAGGACAGTTTTGGGTGGTTTAGTTCTGTACACTCATTATACATGAATGTTATCCAGCGGTTTCTCAGTTCGCATTAGCAGTACATTTATAGAATTATTCTATCTGAAGAATTAATGCAAAAAAAATAAAATATTATATATATATATAATATATATATTTATATATATATATAATATATATATATATATATATATATATATTATATATATATATATATTATTATATTATATTATATATATATTAGTGTGTGTATATATCTGTGTGTATAACAATAATATAAATTAGTGCCTTGCGAAAGTATTCAGCACCCTTGAATTTTTCAACCTTTTCCCACATTTCAGGCTTTAAACATAAACATAAAAATGTTAATGTTATGGTGAAGAATCAACAACAAGTGGGACACATTTGTGAAGTTGAACGAATTTTATTGCTTGTTTTAAACTTTTTTAAAAAAATAAATAACTGAAAAGTGGCAATATTATTCGGTCCCTTTGCTTTGAGTGCAGCAAACTCACTCCAGAAGTTCATTGAGGATCTCTGAATAATCCAATGTTGTCCTAAATGACTGATGATACATATAATCCACCTGTGTGTAATCAAAGTCTCCGTATCAATGCACCTGCTCTGTGATAGTCTGTGTTCTGTTTAAAGCGCAGAGAGCATCATAAAGACCAAGGAACACAACAGGCAGGTCCGTGATACTGTTGTGGAGAAGTTTAAAGCCGGATTTGGTTACAAAAATTTTTCCAAAACCTTAAACATCCCAAGGAACACTGTGCAAGTGATCATATTGAAATGGAAGGAGTATCATACCACTGCAAATCTACCAAGACCCGGCCGTCCATTCAAACTTTCATCTCAAACTAGGAGAAGACTGATCAGAGATGCAGAGGCCCATGATCACTCTGGATGAACTGCAGAGATCTACAGCTGAGGTGGGAGAGTCTGTCCACAGGACAACAATAGTACACTGCACAAATCTGGCTTTTATGGTAGAGTGGCAAGGAGTAAGCCGTTTCTCAAAGATATCCATAAAAAGTGTTGCTTAAAGTTTTCCACAAGCCACCTTCCCAGACCACCAAACACGTGGAAGAAGGTGCTCTGGTCAGATTAAACCAAAATCGAACTTTTTGGGCACAATACCAAACAATATGTTTGGTGTAAAAGCAAGACACCCCATCCCCACTGTCAAACATGGTGGTAGCAGCATCATGGTTTGGGCCTGCTTTTCTTCAGCAGGGACAGGCATAGTGGTTAAAATTGATGAGAAGATGGATGAAGCCAAATGCAGGACCATTCTTGAAGAACACCTGTTGGAGTCTGCAAAAGACCTGAGACTGGGACGGAGATTTGTCTTCCAACAAGACAATGATCCAAAACATAAAGCAAAATCTACAATTGAATGGTTTATAAATAAACGTATCCAGGTGTTATAATGGCCAAGTCAAAATCCAGACCTGAATCCAATCGAGAATCTGTGAAAAGAGCTGACAACTGCTGTTCACAAACGCTCTGTATTCAACCTCACTCAGCTCCAGCTATTTGCAAAGGAAGAATGGGCAACAATTTTAGTCTCTCAATGTGCAAAACTGATCGAGATATACCCCAAGTGACTTACAGCCGTAATCGCAGCAAAAGGTGGCACTACAAAGTATTAACTTAAAGGGGCCGGATAATATTGCACGCACCAATTTTCAGTTATTGATTTCTTATAAAAGTTTAAAATAAGCAATAAATATCGTTCGCCTTCACAATTGTGTCTCACTTGTTGATTCTTCACCATAACATAAAAATTTTAATATGTTTGACACTTGAAATGTGGGAAAAGGTTGAAAAATTCAAGGGGGTCGAATACTTTCGCAAGGTGTGTGTGTGTGTGTGTGTGTGTGTGTGTGTGTGTGTATCTTTTGAAAGCTGAAACCCTCCCAAATTTGGTTTAGGTTATGAAAATAAAGTTGCTGGAAAGCTGAAATATTGATCATTTAATAAACACAGAAAGGTCAAATTTTGGCAAGACAAAAGATTTGTCGCCTTGTCATATAATGCACCCAATCCTAGTTTACATCCTCACCTGTGCTCACTAAATGTTAATCAGTGGGTGTGCATAAAAAGAAACCCAGCACCCCAGACCTTCACTTGAATTGCAACCTGACCTCTGACAACATGCCAAAAATCCACCCTGCGACCAAAGCCTTGATTATCAAGAGGCTGAAGACAAGATCCACTGCAGAGGTGGCTGGCACCTTTACTGTGTCTCAGAGTCAAGTACAAAGAATTAAAAAAAATTTTTTGAAGAGACTGGAGATGTTTTTGACAAGCCCAGGTCCGGCAGACCCCACAAGACAACTGCTCAGGAGGAACGTTTTTTTTCAAGAATGTGTAAAACCACACAATGGAGTAGTTTCAATGCAAAATGTATTAAACAAAACCTTATTTAAAAAGGGAAAAGACACACCACTGTGTGTTTCCCAGTTCTGTAACAATATAATGAAGACAGAAAGGAGGTAACCTCACTATGTTGGGACCAGGATAAACAGAAGTTGCAGGTTATACCTTAAATCACGGGGAAAGTTTTTTAACATACAATACCAGATTGAGTATCCCAATACATTCCCTCAGGGTGTAAAAAGAAAAGTGTGTTCCCAGCAGTCTGAATCCAGAGCATCAAAAATAAAGTTAATCCCTCTGTATGGTAATACTATATGCTAAGTCCATCACATCAGGAAAGATATTAAAGACAAGTACATACCTAATGGGTTCAAACTGGTGAGGGTTAATCCTGGATTCACGCCCGACGCACGTTTCGGTTGCCTTTCTCAAGGGCCACCACACGTCAGGAGAAATGTTTGTTGGGTTAGAAAATCCATAGCCAGCCCCTCTTCCACTGCAGCAGAGCTCCAACAGGCCTGGTCATCTCAAGTCCCTGTGTCAACTAAAACAGTTTGTAGGATTCGGTCTCGAAATGGCCCCCCATGGTTGAATCAGTGCCCAGAAGCCAGCACTAAACAAAAGGCAAAATAAACGTGTGGCATTTCCCATACCCTGCTAGACAGATGGACGCTGGAAAAGTGGCAAAAGGTGGATTTCTCTGGTGAATCTTTAGTTGGATTACACCACAGCCGCCGCAAATACTGCAGGAGACCTACTGGAACCCGTATGGATCCAAAATACACCCAGAAAACAGGTAAGTTTGGTGGTGGAAAGAACATAGTCTGTGGTTTACATTCAGTATGGGGGTGTGCGAAACATTTGCAAGGTGGAAGGCAATATCAATAGCCTAAAATATCAAGAAGTATTAGCTACTTCTTACATTCCCAATGATAAAAGGGGTCAAATTCTGCAGCAGGATGGTGCTCCATCTCATACATCCATCTCTACAACAAAGTTACTCCTGGCAAAGAAGATCAAGGTGTTCAACGACTGTCCCCAGATATGAACATCATTGAGCATGTGTGGGGTAGGATGAAAGAGGAAGCTTGGAAGACAAAACCAAAGAATCTAGATGAATTCTGGGAGGCATGTAAGACTGCATTCTTTGCTATTCCTGATGACTTCATCAATAAATTGTATGAATCATTGTTGAACGGCATGGATGCAGTCCTTCAAGCTCATGGAAGTAACATAAAATATTAAATATGGCTCTAATAGCACCATAAGTTCATTCACCAGTGTTATGCAACATATCTTTGTATTAGAAGCTAATTATTTGTTTGAATTTCACATTACTTTCTGTGAGCGACAAAACTTTTGTCTTGCCAAAATCTAACCTTTCAGTGTTCATTAAATGATCACTATTTCAGCTTTGCAGCAACTTTATTTTCTTAACCTAAACCAAATTTTGGAGGGTCTCAGCTTTCAAAAGAGTAATTTATAAAACCAATGGATGAATTTAAAGTCAGGTTATAAGCTTTTATTTACATAACATGGATAAGCGACAGAACTTCTGTCAGGGACTGTGTTGTGTATATATGTGTGTGTATGTGCATATATAATTTATTTATTTTTTGTAAGCTTGTATATTTTTTTTATTGTCTGATTTATTATTATGAGCTCTATAATCAGCATGTAGCTTTGGTAACAGTACTCGTATATTCACAGTACTCTTAGCACTCCCGCATGAGACGAACTTTATCCCCTTTCTTTTGGAAATAGTGGAATATTATTTATCATCTAGTCAGTCTGGCCCAATAGTTGTTATAGGCTTGAACTCCTGGGTATCCTAAAGTTATGTTCCCATAATGAGAATTTGGGGTGTTTATGATGTTGCAAATTTTCTGCCGCATCACTACACCGATTAGGTAATATAGGTTACTTGCAGAATTTGGGCGTTTTGTTTTTTTTCATGTGTTGTTGTGTTTTTAAGTTTTTTTGGGTTTTTTTCCTCTTGGTGGGATGTATTTTAAATCGGATTTATTTGTGTACCTCTTATTGGCAGATTTACATGCAGCAGAAGCGCACTAAGGCTACAGGCGCACACTGCAATTTTTTCTGCACACAAACTGCAACCAAAACTGCAACCAAAATTGCACCTTGTCAGAGAGAGCTTGGACATGTCCCAAAAAACGCTTGCAATGTAGGTGCGTTTTGGGTGTGTTTTTGTCAGTGTTTTTTTAAAGGAGAAATATGATAGGAAAGGATAATGGATAGATAGCTAGAATAGATAGAAAAAATAAAAAGAATAGCTAGATGAATAGAGAGATAATAAGAACATATAGATTAGATAATGAGAGAGAGCAGAGAGAATACATAGAAAGAAATAATAGAATAGCTTGTTAGAGGGATAGGCAGCTTGGTTAGCTTTTTTTTTTTTTTTCATTTTTTTTGGGCTAAAAAAAAAATAACATGGGGTCCCTCCCCATTTTTCATATCCAACACAGGAACAGCAGCAGTTGCAGGCTGCAACCCTCAGCTCTCTGCTATACCTCTGCTGGTTATGAAAAATAGAGGGGATCCCACACTTTTTTTTAAGTTTTATTTGATTTATTAAAAAAAAAATGACGTGGGATCCCCTAATTTTTTTTTTATACCAGCCAAAGTGCAGCAGACAACTTTGGGCTGATATTATTAGGGTGGGAAGGGCCATCATTATTTGGCCCTTTCCAACCTAACAATAGCAGCCCACAGCCGCCCCAGAAGTGGCGCATCCATAAGATTCTGGCGCTGGACTCGGCTCTTCCCGTTGGCCTTTGTGCAGTGGCAATCTGGGTAATAAGGAGTTAATGACAGCAGCCCATAGCTGCCACTAAGCCCTAGGTTAGTGATGTCATGCGTCTGAGACACCCCACATCACTAATCTGTAAGTGAAAAGTAAATAACCACAAACAGCCACAAAAATCCTTTATTTGAAATAAAACAAAATGCCACCCTCTTTCACCACTTTATTAACCCCCAAAACACCCCTCTAGGTCCTAAGTAATCCACACGAGGTCCCATGATGCTTCCAGCTCTGCTACATCCTTTTCCTGTCACAGCCAGCAGTCATACAGCATGGCTGTGAGTGTGGACAGAGCCGCAGCAATCAGAATAAACTAGGGTGAACCCCTGACATCAAAGCTACAGGTCCCACATTACGGCGGGTGTCTCAGTAATGATGTCATGGTCGGGTTCACTGCAGTGCTGTCACTCATGTGAGTCCTCCAGCTGCAGCTCACTTCAGTCGCAGCCTGATGTGTGCTCACTGGTGGAGGACTCGAGCTGTGACAGCAAACACCTGAGTGACTGCACTGCCGATCGCGCTGCTCACTTCAGTCACTCAGGTGTTTGCTGTCACAGCTCGAGTCCTCCACCGCTGGTAGAGCAACTCTCTTCAGTGCTGTACGATTTAAACACGCCCACTGGCGGCTGTGATTGGTTGCAGTCAGACAGCTGTCACTCAGCATGACCAATCACAGATGAGGGGAGTTGTCAATATGTATGAGGCTAATGAGCGGGTCAGGAAGAAGATGAGAGGCGGGGGAGCAATGTGACAGCTGGTGATTGGTAAGTATGTACTTCTTGGGGAGAGAGACAGAGACACCGACACTGACACTGCACCGACACTCACGGACATGGGCACGGGCACCACACTGACATGGCACCGACACTCACGGACATGGGCACGGGCACCATACTGACATGGCACGGACACTGGCACGACACACTGACACCGGCATGGCAAAATCACTCCAGCATTGATTTTGTCGTTTTGGAACTAAGTTGGTGAGCTGTGTTTTTGTTGACAAAACCACAGGTAAAACGCACCAATTTGATAGCATGCATTTGTCCTTGCGTTTTTCATGCCCTCATTAATTTCAATGAGTGACAAATGTTGACAAAAACGCAGGAAGAATGAACATGCTGCTTCTTTTTTTGTCACAAACTTTTGACAAAAAAAAGCTGACAAACTGCAACGTGCGCACAGTAAATCTGACTTCTCATAGACTTTGCTGGGAAGTCAATGTCCGAAAGTTCTGCTGACAAAACTGCACCAAAAACCGCAGCAAACCCAGCGTGTGCATGTAACCTAAAAATTCATGCGTTTTGTTTGTTTTTGTTACCGGTACATTTTCGTCATCTCATTAACGTAAATTGGGAATATCTACAACAGTTTTCTCTTCTGTTTCCGTACAGTAAGGGGTAATTATCGACAATATTACTGCTTTGGTCATTAGTAACGTTTCTCTTTGCAGAAGCCAGTAAGTGTTCGTTTTGCTTGTTGTTCTGGTGGCTTTTCCTGAATGTGCTTTATCTTTACTGTCTGGCATTTCATGGGCTGCACTCCTGTTTGCCAAACATTTTTTCTTTGCTTTTTGTCCTATATAGACATTATTAAGCAATGAAATATTTTGCGGCTCCTCCGCTTTAATACAGTGTAGATATGAATCTATTCCGAGAGAGAGAATAATTAATGTGGCAGCTCGTTTCCCTAGATAAAGCCTGTCAAATTAGGATTTCATTCATGCAAAGTATGAACGGTTTCCAAAATAAATTTGTGTATGGCCTCTGTCACAGTGGCTTATCTTTCCTTTTAGATCTGCTTGCATCTCTTGGCATAGTAACATGAACTAAGCCTTAAATATTGGCCACTAGAATAACAGAAATAGGAAGCTTCATCTTTCTCAATAGCTCCTTCTCCGTCACTAGAGGATCTGTCAGAAATCATATCTCATGCCTCCTGTTTCACAGCATTGTCACACAACGGTTTGTCACTTAGTGCCTATTTCTGCAAGCTTTTCTGGCAGTATCATGGGGCAGCTCTGCATAAGTCGATGGGATTTGTAATAGACCACGCTAAGTCTCCTGCTTAGCCTCCCTCCATTGATCATGGCTCTTATTGTGATGCAATCTATCATGTAATTTTTACAATGTAAAATGTAAGCTTCTGTTATGGCAGAATTAACTGACATTGATACTATATAATAGTCTGAAAATAGCCTCCAATGGTAGTCACTGTGACAGCCAATGTGCAGTGGGTGATAAAGCTGTAATATAACGGGTGTGGAATTTTACAGGGATTGTCTGGTCTAAGATGAGAAATGTGCAGTTACTTTGTTACTGCAGAATGCTGAACTGTAGCAGCGTGTAATGCTTACAATGTCACGATTCCACTGTATGCTGAGCGTGAGTGGTCATTCACATGACACTATTTGCATGCTTACGGTCACAAACTTACTAGTCTCATCCACATTCTCACTAGAAGAGATTGGAGAGAAGCTGAATGAGATAAATTGGCACTTGACTGCATTTATTCACCCTCTCCACCCTCACGAGACATAATGGGGAATTATGACAGTGTGCACATTCCACACTTTTGTGATTCGGCAGTCTGTCGAACGCAGAATTATCATTTTAGACTGGAAAACCCCTTCGTGCCTTGACTTATTGGTTTTCTGTTTGGATTTTGCTTTGTGCATCCATATTTTGGTGTCCAAAGACTGCTATTTAACATTTTTTTGATCTCTGTTCAATTGTTCAATTATGTGGGATCTGTGAGAACAAAATTGTAGCATCCTATAGGTCAGAGCATTTTATAGTCTTATTTTGCCTATTGTTTCAAGGGAACAATGATTCCTTATGATCAGCCCCCACGTCAACACAGGTCTATATGGACTGTTCAATGTGCTACCATACAGGTGCTCTGCATGGACCCCGTGCAAAGATACAATATTATTATTATTATTAATAATAATAATAATAATTATTATTATTATTGTTTATTATCATTAATAATGTATTGCATGACTTTCAATTTAAGCTAAAAGCACAACCCTTAACTGTTCAAAGTCCCCCTGCATATGTAAAAAAAAAATGTTTATGCTTCTAGAATACTGAGTGATCCAGTTTGGTTAGCGGGTTTTTTTTTCGGCGCCTCTTCAATCCCTGCGGTTGCCATCCTGGTTTGATTGATGTGGATGATGCATCTTACTTTACCCCCAAATCATTGTAACTCTTGTACCTGCCCAGGCCTGCGCAAGCGCTCTATGTTCCTGTATTGCGCTGGCTCTTAGTGGGGCAGAGCATAAAGTGCCTGCTTTTCAGGGTCAACATTCTGTGATCTATGGATGACGGAAGATTAGTGATGAGCGAGCGCTTCCATACTCGGATGCTCGTTACCTGTAACGAGCAGTTGATGCTTAGATGGGCATGACTTGTGTACAGAGTGTAATGGAAGTCATTGGCAATGTCTTCTAGTAAAATGTTCGCATTCCCCATTGACTTCCATTATTCTATGTACACGAATTGAGCCCATCGGAGCGTTCGAGTGCTCGTTATGAGAATAGAGCATGGTAGTGCTCACTCAACAGCAACCAAATCAGTAGGACAGCAGCTGCAGGGATTGAGGAGGTGCCGAGAAAAGAAAAAAAGGCGCCCACCAGACTGGAAAGCGCCAGAAGCTTATATACACGTCGATAGCCTGCTGTATACATACACGTCGATGGCCTGCTGTAATACAGCAAGTAAGGGTGGCGGCTTTAGATTATATAGGGCAAACCTGGCGATGAGATCCTTATAAGTATTAACGCAGTGTCTCATTATTAAGGCTGTATGTGTTTTGCCTGCAGTGCAGATATTATTGTATTTAATGTCTTATGTTTCAACTGTTCATTGTTTTCCAGATTTCTTGAAAAGACCACTAGAAATATATGTCAGAAAATTGAAAGTACCAGTACATGTCATTCGCATGGAGCAGCGCTCAGGGCTGATCAGAGCCCGACTCCGAGGTGCAGCTGCTTCCAAAGGACAGGTCATCACATTTCTGGATGCTCATTGTGAATGTACGGTAGGATGGCTGGAACCTTTACTGGCACGAATAAAGCATGACAGGTAAATCTCAGTCTGTGGAGGCTGCTTTTATTGCCGGGCTCTGAGACTTCAGATTGCAGAAATATTGCACTGCTGTATCTTACTTTGTTTTTATGGTTATTGCTTTACTGTCAGGGACTGGAAATATTATGTTACAGGCTTTTGTTGGGATCTACCCATGTCCATCTGCTGCATGGCATGTTACTGGGCCCAGAGATGAATCTGCAGTATCCTATCTGATCGTTCAGCCTCCGCCATGTCCATAGCATAGTAACGAAGATTTACACTATCTTCATGCAAAGTTTTTCTACTGTGCTCTTTTGTTTGGATGGGACGGGTCTTAAAAATGGAATAAATGTATTTGGTTTCGTCAACCATTTTGTTTGGCTGATACCTTTTTATTTCATATTTTTTTTTTTTGTCCTCTTGAGAAGTGTATATAAATACTCATCATGGGGTAGAGGAAAAAGCCAAATAAACGAATCAAAACTGGGGGGAAAACCCATCCAGTGTGTACGGCACGTAATACATTTTGTCTGCAGCATTTTTTACCTGTCGTGTGTGAAACCAGGTGAGTAAAAAAAACCAAACCTATTGATGGCTTGTGCTTGTAGTAGTCGATCAATGTGGGTGGGTCCCCGCTCAACAGCAGAATGAAGACCCTACAGCTCAGCCCTATTCCTTGCCTGTGGTGCCAATATCTTACCTCTTAAATTGCCTCATATGGCTACTGCCTAATAAGTCGTACACTCCTCCACCTCACCAGGGTAATACTTGGAGAAATAAGAGTTGAGAAGGTATAATATAAGGAAGTTAGGTTCCACTCTGTCACTCCAGCACAGGTAGGGATTAAAATTGTATTCCCATCTTTTAGATCCTGTCCCAATATGTAGTAGGTGTAATAATATTAAACATATCTCCAATTAAAAATGTAGTATAGTTCTCCTGATATATCCATGTCTCTTACCTCATGTGCAGGGCATTGCAGCTTGAGTATCCATGGTTACGACCACTACCAACTAAGTTGGTATGCCCTGCAAATAAGGTTACCGACATGGCTATCACAGGAGAACATTTCTAATTAATGTTATTTGCGAATACCCTGTTTCCCCAAAAATAAGACCTACCCCTAAAATAAGCCATAGCAGGAATTTTTGGCCTTTTTGGAGTATACTTAAAATATAATCCCTACTCCAAAATTAAGCCCTAGAACCGGTTCAATAAAGAACTGTCCAGGTAGCTAAAAAAGTGAGAATACAGCAGGATACTTCATTAAAGAAAGACGACACCCTCAAAAGAGCGAAAACAGCCCCAAATGAAAGCAAACAGCCCGCCCCGAAAAATTGCGCTCCCCAGACCCCAAACTACAGCTGGCTAGTGCCGACGGTGGATGGGCTCTCCCTCAGAGATCTGTGTTGCTGTCAGGTCCCTCGCCATTCCGCTCACACTCCGGTCAGGTACAGTGTCCCTCCGCTGTCACAGACATAGATCGGGTCCAATATTCCTCCGCTTTCACACATGCACACATCGAATCGCTGGTATCACTGCAAGGAAAGTACTCTGCACATTAGGGACAGCGGTTTT
The DNA here is from genome assembly GCF_048569485.1 of Anomaloglossus baeobatrachus. Taxonomy (NCBI): domain Eukaryota; kingdom Metazoa; phylum Chordata; class Amphibia; order Anura; family Aromobatidae; genus Anomaloglossus; species Anomaloglossus baeobatrachus. Next base: position 325,337,576 of record NC_134358.1, read on the forward strand.
CTGAACATGGAAAATGCCCTAAATAGGCGTGAAAATACCAGATAATGCTCTACAATACAGATATTCACAGTGTTTAGTCCAAATTCCTTGCAGATCTAAAAGTTAAATGAGTGATAAAGCTAGATGATACAGTTGTGTTGGGGGGAAAGAATTCAAGAAAAAAAGAGTTATTGGAAGGCAGAGGTAAAGACCAACGTGATTAAGGCTGCCCCGGTCTACCTGTAGGCAGCAGTGTCCGCACCGCGCAGCATGTTACCCTGCAGTCTGCCTTGTACTGTAAAGTGTTAAGATTAGAAATACATGAACGAATATGAATATTTCATCTTCATGCTGATAACATGCCCATATTATTGCATCATACTCTACATGTTAAATACAATTTTACCTTTATGTTAATGGCTGATAATGTGAAAATTCACTTAGCTGGATGGCATATGTTAGCAGTTAAATAATGAAGATTGAATAAGTGCTTTTTAATGCACTTCTACAGCATGGATTAGATAGTATGGAGAGAATGTCTGTGCAGTCAAAAAGAAAAAGAAATCATTGCTTTAAGCTCATCAGAGCACTTCACCATCTGTAATTAAAGACGCTTGTTTTATAGTGGCCGTCTTGGCCAATTACATATCCCTGACAGTAGAAAGCGGGGGTGGATTGTTTTTTCTTTTGGTGTAGAACTTGGGATGGCTCCATCACAGCTCACTGGTTGGCGATCTCCAATATGTTGCTCCCCGACCTGGGGGTGTCTTCTGACAGCCTTGGAGTCCGTTATGTTCATGTCTTTATATTAGTATATGTACTCATTACATGCATGTACATATTATAGGTATATAGTACTTTTGATTGTATTACAGATTGTGTCTGGGGGATAACTTTATCCCCCAATCTATAGGATGAAAGATAACTTGTTGGTCCTTACCCTGGAACCTACACTGATGAGCAGAACTAGGAACCTTTATCCCCATTAGTACGGAGTGGGAGTGCGCACGCTGCACCGCTGCTCCACTCATTCCCCATTATGTTGCCATGCGTTTGCTTGGCTTTTTCCAGCAGCCCCATAGAGCAAGTCAAGCAGGTAACCTGCTGAGCCATTTTGTAAAGGGGATAACATTTGTCCATTCTGCTGATTAGTGCAGGTCCTAAACATGAGGCACACACCATTGATGATTTAACCAACTTAATCAGTAGGCAACAGATCTACATAAAGTCCAGTTATAAAACATGATTATTAGTATTCATATATACTGGTCAGATATGCAGCAGCACATGTGCCTTAAAGGTTATAGGTTAGTTACATTGTGCACCACTTGCTTCACTTATGTTATCTATCTCAGCCCCCAAACGTAATTGGTGTATATACACTCCCTGACAGAGGTTCTGTCACTTATCCATGTTATGTAAATAAAAGCTTTATAATCTGACTTTAAATTCATCCATTGGTTTTATAAATTACTCTTTTGAAAGCTGAAACTCTCCCAAATTTGGTTTAAGTTATGAAAATAAAGTTGCTGCAAAGCTGAAATAGTGATCATTTAATGAACACTGAAAGGTTAGATTTTGGCAAGACAACAGTAATGTGAAATTCAAACAAATAATTAACTTCTAATACAAAGATATGTTGCATAATGTTGGTGAATGAACTTGTGGTGCTATTAGAGCCATATTTAATATTTTGTGTGACTTCCATGAGCTTGAAAGACTGCATCCATGCGGTTTAACAATAATTCATACAATTTATTAAGTCATCAGGAATAGCAAAGAATGTAGTCTTACATGCCTCCCAGAATTCTAGATTGATTCTTTGGTTTTGTCTTCCAAGCTTCCTCTTTCATCCTACCCCAAACATGCTCAATGATTCTTTGCCAGGAGGAAGTTTGTTGTAGAGATGGATGTATGAGATGGAGCACCATCCTGCTGCAGAATTTGACCCCTTTTATGATTGGGAATGTAAGAAGTAGCTAATACTTTATGATATTTTAGGCTATTGATATTGCCTTTCACCTTGCAAATGTTTCGCACACCCCCATACTGAATGTAACCCCAGACCATGATCTTTCCACCACCAAACTTAACTGATTTCTAAGTGTATTTTGGATCCATACCGGCCCCAGTAGGTCTCCTGCAGTATTTGAGGCAGCTGTGGTGTAATTCAACTAAAGATTCATCAGAGAAATACATCACCTGCCACATTTCTAGCGTCCATCTGTTTAGCAGGCTGTGGGACTTGGCAAATGCCACACGTTTTTTTATTGCCTTTTGTTTAGTGCTGTCTTCTGGGCACTGATTTGACCTTGGAGGCCATTTCGAGACCGAATCCTACAAACTGTTCTAATTGACACAGGGACTTGAGGTGACCAGGCCTGTTGGAGCTCTGCTGCAGTGGAAGAGGGGCTGGCTTTGGATTTTCTATCCAACAAACGTTCCTCCTGAGCAGTTGTCTTGCGGGTTATGCCGGACCTGGACTTGTCAAAAACATCTCCAGTCTCTTCAAATCTTTTTTTAATTCTTTGTATTGGATGCTGAGACACATTAAAGGTGCCAGCCACCTCTGCAGTGGATCTGGTCTTCAGCCTCTTGATAATCAAGGCTTTGGTCACTGGGTGAATTATTGGCATATTGTCAGAGGTCAAGTTGCAGTTCAAGTGAAGGTCTGGGGTGCTGGGTTTCTTTTTATACACACCCATTAGTTAAGCGATCATTTAGTGAGCACAGGTGAGGATGTAATCTAGGATTTGGTGCATTATATGACGAAAACTTTTGTCTTGCCAAAATCTGACCCTTCTGTGTTCATTAAATGATCAATATTTCAGCTTTGCAGCAACTTTATTTTCATAACCTAAACCAAATTTGGGAGGGTTTCAGCTTTCAAAAGAGTAATTTATAAAACCAATGGATCACTGTCAAGTCAGGTTATAAGCTTTTATTTACATAACATGGATAAGCGACAGAACTTCTGCCAGGGAGTGTAATTATGGGGGTAAACTGACAGAAGAGGGATAACTGGTAATATGTACTGCTGGCCCATATGTGGCCCTCAGTGTAGCAACAGTGCATCCTCATTATGCCATGAAAGCCATTATTTCCGGACTTTGTACTGGTTATGGTGATTTCATGCCTCTGAATGCGTCCCAGATGAAACACATGCCAAGTTATTCATATTAGCGCCATGACCCACCATGATGTTGCTGGAACCAATCAGTATCTACTGACCATCAAGGGAGTCACATGAGCGCATTTAAATCAGTTTGTGCTACCTGCACAGGGTCACATGAGCCCACCATAACGATGTTATACGCTAACCGCAGGGGGTCTTTGCTGCGCATGGTCAGCCAAATCTAGTGTAAGCATGTGTGAAAGTACCCCACCAAAATGACTTGGTATGATTACAAAGTAACACTCTAGGAGCATGCCAAGCAGAACATCAGTAATCTTACTATGGCACAGCCTCCTCCAGGCAGCCGCATGAGATTCTCCATGACAGTAGAGATGTAAAGATGTATCCTAGCAAGCATCTACATTGATTAGCTTGATACATTGATGGTTGTAAATAAAAATAACAAAACCTTTTATTCTTGCCATAATTTATTTGTACAGAAATTAAAATAGTACAAAATGTTGTGTCCTTAATCCATTCAATTCAACCATGACAGGTAGTGGGAACAAAGGAGAGACCCTTTTGTAATACTGTTTTTCCAAAAATAAGCCCTCCCCCCAAAAATAAGCTCTAGCAGGGATTTTCAGCATTTTCGGAGCAAGGCTTAAATATAAGCCCTCCCCCGAAAATAAGCCCTAGTCACGGTTCAGTAATGAAGTGTCCGTGCAGCTAAAAAAGATAAAGATACTGCAGGACTCTTCATTATAGACAGCGGCACCCCACAATCACTCACCCGACGCTTAGCAGCAGGACCTGCAGTGATTGCACACCCGCACACATGAGCGCTCTCTCTCTCTCTCACACACACACACACACACACACACACACACACACACACACACACACACTCAGATCTCTTACACAAACATCCAATCTCACACACACACACACACACTCACTCAGATCTCTTACACAAACATCCAATCGCACACACACACAAACATCCGATCGCACACACACACAAACATCCGATCGCACACACACACATCGGATCGCATACACACTCGCCTCATCCAGCGACACCGATCTCTTCTCGCCAGAAGAATCCTGAGGGGCAGTGCAGTGGAGCGCAACGACCTGCAGAACAGGACCTGCGGCCGGAAACGTGACTTGCTCTCATCATTCCCTGCGGCCGGAAGCGCTGGATGTGATGTGATGTGATGTGTGCTTGTGTGTGTGTGTGCGATCGGCTATGTGTGTCTGTGAGCTGCTGGATGTGTCTATAATCTGCTGTATGTGTCTATGACTGCTGTGTGTGATTTTGCTGTGTCTGTGATTTGCTGTGTGTGTCTGGGATCTGCTGTGTCTGTGATTTGCTGTGTGTGTCTGGGATCTGCTGTGTCTGTGATTTGCTGTGTGTGTCTGGGATCTGCTGTGTGTGTGATTTGCTGTGTGTGTCTGGGATCTGCTGTGTGTGTGATTTGCTGTGTGTGTCTGGGATCTGCTGTGTGTGTGATTTGCTGTGTGTGTCTGGGATCTGCTGTGTGTGTGATTTGCTGTGTGTGTCTGGGATCTGCTGTGTGTGTGATTTGCTGTGTGTGTCTGGGATCTGCTGTGTGTGTGATTTGCTGTGTGTCTGGGATCTGCTGTGTGTGTGATTTGCTGTGTGTGTCTGTGATCGGGCTGTGTGTGTCAGCGTGTCAGCCAGCAGCAGGGGAGAACGGCATGCAGCAACCACCGGAGATCACAGAAGAACTTAAAGAACTTTGGAGCCACGCAGACGTCTGGGTCTGGTGAATGAGTCTCCTGGGAAGTGGGGTGTCTGCTTTTTTTGGGGGTAAACTTACCCCCATCCATGTTTCTCCAAGAATAAGACCTCCTCCAGAAATAAGCCCTAGCTTTTTTGGGGGGCAAAAAAAATATAAGACAGTGTCTTATTTTTGGAAAAACACAGTAGTTATTTCTCATTATCTGAAAGGGTGTGATTAGAAATGACTACTATATTTTATGGCGGGCAAATGGACATGAAGTTCTATGGAATGGAGCTGGTCAGACCTTCTATTAAAGGGGAACTGGAATAGAGCCCTTCCGCAAAAAGAATACAAATGGATTTTCAGATTGCTTTCCATGCAGACTTATGGAATTAAAGGGAACCTGTCAAGTGCAATATGCACCCAGAATCACGAGCAGTTCTGGTGGCATATTAGTGATCCCTGCCTAACCGTCCCTGTATACACTAGCATAGATAAAGGAATCTTTAGAAAAAGTATATCTAAAGATTGTTTATTATATGCTTATGAGGCCAGGGACTAGTCCCCTGGGTGTTAGTTCCTTTGGCTTGTCTGCCCCCTATGCATGTTATCACGCCCCGTAATACTATGCTAATGAATGCACAGCAATGCTGTACTTACCTCAGTCTTGATGGCAGCCGGCAGAGGATGGATGTCACTGGGCATGATCTGGAGTCTCCAGCACTTCCAGTCATGTGCACTCTACTTCACTGAAGCCGGGAAGCTTACACCCGGCATTAATTTAGTGCACATGATCTGAAGTGCCTGGGACTCTGGATCATGTGCAGTGTGCATCCATCCTCCTCCAGCCGCCATGAAGAGTGAGGTATGTGTGGCAAAGCTGCGCATTCAATAGCATGTTAGTATGCCCACAGGGGTGTGCTAACATGCTATGTGAGCCGACTAGCCAAGGTAACTCATGCCCTTGTGACTAATTGTGGTCCTCATTAGCATAATATAAAGGATATTTAGAAATACTTTTACTAAAGATCTGTTTATCTATGCTAGTGTATACAGGGACAGTTAGGCAGGGATCAGCAATATGCACCCAGAACTGCTCGTGGTTCTAGGTGCATATTGCACCTGACAGGTTGCCTTTAATGAAAACTTAACTTTATTCATATTCAATATTTATTGGTAACTTGAATGCTACGAATACATATCGGTATAAGTAAAAAGAAAAAAAAAAAACGCTGGAGTGATGGTTTCAGTGTAAGTCCCCTGTATTATACTCGCTTGCCACTGCCTTCATCTGTTTCGGTCTCCGGTCACAATACTGACCGCTCCAGTATTTCATGGAGCACACCGGAGGTCACAAATCAATGCATCTGTATGGGAGACATGTTCTGGCTCTCATAGGGTTGCATTGAGCGCTTGTGATATAACTTCTGACTCCCAGCCAGTCAGAAGTTACAGGCATTGGATGGCGGTACTGAAGAAGGATGAAGCTGCCAAAGGGCGAGTATAAGAACAGGGGCAGAGGACTTAGATTTAGAGCTCCACTCCAGCGCTGAAGAAAACTTGCTAGCGTGGTGTTTTAAGGCATTTTATTTTTAGCTGCATCTCTGATTAGTCATGGAGTTAGAACTCCTTGATGTGTATTACCACCATTTTTACTATGTTGTGATTAAGTAATTAAAAGGGTATTCTCATGGTATTAAATTGTTTTAGTTAGACTGTCTGAAAATGAGTAAGTTTGCAACTGACTTGCTTTTTCCATTTGCTTTAATTTTCCTGCTGTGAGAGCTTTTATCTTTCATAGTGTACAGCTGATTTCCAAAGAACTTTGCCACCCGACCCTGGCTTTGTGCACTGTAGTTAGGCTATGTGCGCATTTTGCATTTTTTTTTCCTGGATTTTGGCTGCATTTAAAACTGCAATGTGTTGACCAAATGCATGTGATGTGCTTCCCCAGCAAAGTCTGAGAAGTCAGAAAATTCCATGCGCACATTGCTTTTTTTAGGCAGCGTTTTGGATGCCAAATATTTGACAAAATCAATGCCAAAAAAAGCATGTCGCTTCTTCAGTGCGTTTTGGTTACATTTTGCACTCATTGAAATGAATGAGGTGTCAAAACGCAGCCAAAATGTTTAGCTGTGCATTTGCACTGCATTTTTGTTGCGTTCTGCATGCTTTTTTGACAAAACGCAGGTCTTTTCGGTCTCTCTCTCTCTGTCGATGTCGGTCTGTTTGTCGATGTCTGTCTCGGTGTCGATGTCAGTCTCTCTCTATCTCTCTATCTCTTCCTCCCTGCCGGTCTCCATCTCTTCCTCCCTGCCGGTCTCCATCTCTTCCTCCCTGCCGGTCTCCATCTCTTCCTCCCTGCCGGTCTCCATCTCTTCCTCCCTGCCGGTCTCCATCTCTTCCTCCCTGCCGGTCTCCATCTCTTCCTCCCTGCCGGTCTCCATCTCTTCCTCCCTGCCGGTCTCCATCTCTCCCTCCCTGCCGGTCTCCATCTCTCCCTCCCTGCCGGTCTCCATCTCTCCCTCCCTGCCGGTCTCCATCTCTCCCTCCCTGCCGGTCTCCATCTCTCCCTCCCTGCCGGTCTCCATCTCTCCCTCCCTGCCGGTCTCCATCTCTTCCTCCCTGCCGGTCTCCATCTCTTCCTCCCTGCCGGTCTCCATCTCTCCCTCCCTGCCGGTCTCCATCTCTCCCTCCCTGCCGGTCTCCATCTCTCCCTCCCTGCCGGTCTCCATCTCTCCCTCCCTGCCGGTCTCCATCTCTCCCTCCCTGCCGGTCTCCATCTCTCCCTCCCTGCCGGTCTCCATCTCTCCCTCCCTGCCGGTCTCCATCTCTCCCTCCCTGCCGGTCTCCATCTCTCCCTCCCTGCCGGTCTCCATCTCTCCCTCCCTGCCGGTCTCCATCTCTCCCTCCCTGCCGGTCTCCATCTCTCCCTCCCTGCCGGTCTCCATCTCCTACTCGCCCATCACCGATGCGGCGCTGCACAGCTGTCGCAAGTTCGGCGGCTTCTCCAGCTTTTGAAAATGCCGGCCACTCATTAGGCCATCTTGTATTCACTGCTTCCCCCGCCCACCGGCGCCTATGATTGGTTGCATTCAGGTGAGTCCCCACGCTGAGTGGCAGCTGTCTCACTGCAACCAATCACCGCGGCCGATGGGCGGTTCTATATCGTGCAGTAAAATAAATACAAAACACGACGTGCGGTCCATCCCCCCCCAAATGATACCCAGCCAATATAGTCTCACAGCCGGGGGCTGGTATTCTCAGACTGGGGAGGCCTATCGTTTTTAGGCTGCCCCCCAGCCTAAAAATATCAGCCAGCAGCCGCCCGGAATTGCCGCATCATTAGATTTGACAGTCCCGGGACTCTACCCGGCTCATCCCGATTACCCTGGTGCGTTTATAATAAATAGATAAGGAGTTAATGGCAGCCCATAGCTGCCTCTAAGTCCTAGGTTAATCATGGTAGGCGTCTAAGACACCCCCATGATTAACCTCTAAGTTAAAGAAAATAAACGCACACACCAGAAAAATCATTTTTTTTTGGAATAAGACAAAAAAAAACACTCTTTTACCACTTTATTAAAATCCCCAAATACCCCTCCAGGTCCAGCATAATTTTCACGAGGTCCCACAACGCTTTCAGCTCTGCTACATCAGAAGCTGACAGCGAGCGGTCATAGAGCACGACCGCTCCCTGTGAGCTCCACGGAGCAACTGAAGTGAGTCGCACTGTCAGCAGTGACGTCACTCAGGTTACTCGCTACCACCGCTCTCAGGTGGAGAACTCCAGCTGTGGCCGCGAGTAACCTGAGTGACGGCACCACTGATCACGCTGCTCACTTCAGTCAGGTGATTTGCGTTCACAGGCGAGTCCTTCACCTGCGATCGTAATTCAGGCTGTCACACAGAGACAGAGCTGCGCGATGACAGTGAACTCTGGTGAAGCTCTGATGTCACTGCTGCGGACCCCTGTATCCTGGCACGAACGTCAGAGGTTCATCTGAGTTCATCACAGCACACAGAGACAGAGCCGTGGGATGACAATGAAGTCGGGTGAAGTTCATCCGAGTTCATTCTCATCGCGTGGCTATGTCTGCTGTCAGTGGGCATCTAGCAGAGCTGAATCGCCGTGGCACTGCACTGTAAAGAAAAATGCATGCGTTTTGGTTACATTTTTTTGTCAAACGCAATGTTTACAGTTGTGAAAGTCTGCCAGAGTGTGCATTTTTTTTTTTTTTGACAATTACAAAACGCAACGTGCGCACATAGCCTTACAGTCCAGGAGAGGAGTTAAATTCTAACACCCCATTCAGTTCTGTTCCGCCCATTGATTTTTATACAGCACTTAGCTGCTCACTTCACTCTTAAGGCCCCTTTTTACACACTACAACATCGCTGGGGACATCGCTTAACGTCACCGGTTTTGTGACGCAATAGCGACCTCCCCAGTGACATTGCAGTGTGTGAAACGCATCAGCGACCTGGCCCCCGCTGTAAGGTCGCTGATTGATACAAATCTTTCAGGACCATTTTTTGGTCCTTTGTTTCCTGCTGCGCAGCGTGCATCGGTGTGTTTGACACCGTTACAACGACTTGGTTAGGCCGGTTTCACACATCCGGCTTTTCGCCGGTTTACCGGATTCGGCGCTCTCCCGTACAGACAATACAGTACAGTGACAGCGCTGTAACTTCCGGGTCACATGCGCTGGTCACATGACAGCACGTGACCGGCGCTTGTTGCGCTGTCACTGTACTGTAGTCACTGTATGGGAGAGCGCCGGATCCGGCAAACCGGCAAAAAGCCGGATGTGTGAAACCGGCCTTAGCGACTTCCCTTTCAAATAGCTGCTTAGACACGTCCCCAATGAATAGCTAGGTTGTTCTGCAGGTCCGGGATCGCTAGAAAGTCTCTAAACGCTGCTGCGTCGTTGGCCAGGTATGCCTGTTTGACAGCTCACCAGCGACTCACCAGAGACTTTGTAGCGATCCCGGCCAGGTGGGATCGCTAGAAAGTCTGTGTGTGAAGGGCCCTTTACTCCCAACTTCCTCTCATCCCCTAAAAGGTCCCTTATCAGTCCTGCACAAGCCCTGTGATTGTTCATTGTGCAGTTATCGCTGTTTAAATAAAGTAGTAATAGTGTAGCCTCCACAAACACTGACAAATTAGTATTAGCAGGAAGAAGTTTTGATCAAAACTGTTATTCAAGAAGTAGTGCCTGTCCCTCATTCAATTAAAAACTAAGGAGACTGTATAGCTCTGAGCTGCTCAAGAGACAACTTGAAAGTATCCCTTTTTAAGTTATTGCAGCAACCTGAAAAACAATTAGAAACCTCCACTCAGTAATACTTTGGCTTGGTTCTCACATTACAGACGCCTCGTCAGCACACTTTGTGGTGTTAAATGGGCATACAAGCTGGTGTTAACAAACTGACAAACTGTGAATCTCTTTCCTTCCTGTTATAACATCCATTGGCTTTGGTGTTGGCCATCAGTGAGGAGATTCTGACCAGATGCATGTCATATTAAATCATCCCCAGCGACAGTGGTGCGCAGCAGAGTCTGTACCCATCTCACTAGAGCGCCTCATGCTGGATGTCCGGACCTACGTGTGGGTGAATGCCGGTACATATGTATTTTTATTTCCAGTGCAGCAGTACTTTTAGTCTTCAGCTCTGAGGCTATAGATTTCTGAATAGATCTGTATTCTGTGGAGGACAGGGTAGATTTTAATTGGTGAAATTGTACCTGTGCTGAATGCGTGTTGTGCAGAAGAATACCATGTATTGATTTTTAGCTGAATCAGACAACACCGCGCTACTCTTCCTGTAGTCCTCATATTAAACTACTATACAGAAAGTCTGTTTGCATTTTGTCTAAACCAGATCTCTAAAGAAAAGCTTGTTCTTGGCAAGTTGCCGCCCTGAAGCTGCAATCAATAGGACGAGGCTAAAATTACACGCCTACTTGTCCGTGGTATCATGGATTTATTCTTATTTGACAATACAAGCTTAACCTTAGAAAACTGCTTCTAAAACTTAGTTGTAATTATTATTAGCAGGGCTTGAACAAATCACAACTGCTATCAATTATAGCTGCCTTCCTTTATAATGCAAGTGGCAATGGTCCTTGAAAGTCATAAGCTGGATTTTAGGGTCCGAGTCATTAAGACTGGCTTATTGCACAACAGCCTAAGGCTATGTGCGCACGTTGCGTAAATACATGCAGTTACGCTGCGCTTTGTAGCGCAGCGTAACTGCATGCGTCCTGCGTCCCCTGCACAGTCTATGGAGATTGTGCAGGGGCCGTGCGCATGTGGCGTCTTAGAGCGCAGCGCTTCGGCTGCTGCCCGAAGCGCTGCGTTCTAAGAAGTGGCATGTCACTTCTTCCGAGCGCTTTGCCGGCAGCTCCTGCTCTGTCTATGGCAGGAGTTGCAGGCAGAGCGCATGGAATCGGCTTTTTTTTTTTTCTCTACGGACATTTTCTGCAGCGATTTGAAGCGCACGTGTGCTCTTCAGATCGCTGCAGAAATTTCTGCAGGGCTAGTACGCAACGTGCGCACATAGCCTAAGGCTACTTTCACACATCCGGTTTGAGCAGTGCGGCTCAATCCGGCTGTGAAACCTATGCAACGGATGCGGCGAAAACACCGCATCCTTTGCATAAGTTTTTACATGCGGCCTGTCCATTTTTTTCCGGTTGCGGCATGCTACTGAGCATGCGCAGTGGAAAAAACCGCATGCGGCGGCCGGATGCGTTTTTTGCCGCATCCGGCGTCCATAGGCATGCATTGAAAAATGTGCCGCAGCGGCCGGATGCGACGCGATGCGGTTCTTATGCTGGAGCAAAAAACGTTCCAGGCAACGTTCCATCCGGCCGCGGCATCGGCTAAATCTGCCGCATGCGGCAAAAACCGGACCGAACGCAAGCCCATGCGGCACAATACGGCACTAATGTAAGTCTATGCAAAAAAAAAAAACACAACCGGCGGCAAAAAAAACGGTTGCGGTTTTTCTGCAGAGCGCCGTATTGTGCCGCAGAGCAAAAACCGGATGTGTGAAAGTAGCCTTAGACTGCTTTCACACATCAGTTTTTTTGCCATCAGGCACGACCAGGCAAAAAAACTGGTGCGACGGATCCGGCGAAAAAACTGATCCGTCGCATCAGTTTTTTTTCCATGCGTTCCTTCTGTTTTTTTGATGAATCCGTTGTGATACTGAGTATTCGTCATTGGATTCCGTCATATGCCAGGGGACGACTGATCTGGCGCCCATAGACTTCCATTATACAACATGCCGGACGGCGCCGGATCCAGCGTGATCCGTTTTTTTTGCCGGAGACAAAAAAACGTTCCATGCTGTGTCCTTTCCGGAAGCCGGACGAAGAGATTTTGCCGGATCTGGCAGACGCTGCATTCAACGCAAGGACATCCGGCACAATCCAGAGCTAATACAAGTCTATGGGGAATAAAACTGATCCGACGCCGGATTGTGCCTGACGGCGAAAACCAGATGTGTGAAAGAGGCCTTATCGAGTGCGATGCACCTAATACATTTAAGTAGACAGCATTTAATGAATTGGGCGTATCTTACTTACTGCTCCCTACTCTAGTCCTCCCTCCCTCCCTCCCTCCCTCCCTCCCTCCCTTCCTTCCTTCCTTCCTTCCTTCCTTCCTTCCTTCCTTCCTTCCTTCCTTCCTTCCTTCCTCCCCTTCTACACTCCCTCACTCACTCTTTTCCTTCCTTCCCTCCCATTTTGCTCTCTGCCCTCTTTGCTCTCTGCCCTCTTTGCTCTCTGCCCTCTTTGCTCTCTGCCCTCTTTGCTCTCTGCCCTCTTTGCTCTCTGCCCTCTTTGCTCTCTGCCCTCTTTGCTCTCTGCCCTCTTTGCTCTCTGCCCTCTTTGCTCTCTGCCCTCTTTGCTCTCTGCCCTCTTTGCTCTCTGCCCTCTTTGCTCTCTGCCCTCTTTGCTCTCTGCCCTCTTTGCTCTCTGCCCTCTTTGCTCTCTGCCCTCTTTGCTCTCTGCCCTCTTTGCTCTCTGCCCTCTTTGCTCTCTGCCCTCTTTGCTCTCTGCCCTCTTTGCTCTCTGCCCTCTTTGCTCTCTGCCCTCTTTGCTCTCTGCCCTTCTTTCTCCCCCCAGTGTATTTTTCAGTACGGTTGTAATTTTTGTGATTTATTTATTTATTTATTTTTTTTGGCAGCAGAAGTCACAAAAACAGTTCAAGTTAGGAAAAAGCCTATTATTCTCTTTGCGCCAAATTCATGAACCACATATGCCATTTTGATGCAATGCCACATTGTCCATTCAGAATATAACTGTAATCACTGGACAATTGACCTGTTGTATCTGGGTCTTAAAGTGCAATTTTAATGAAGCTTATTACTTAATATTCGTTATTCATGACTAAGGGCCGCTTTACACGCTGCGACATCGCTATCATTTCCTGGCGATGTCGAGCGCGATAGCACCCACCCCCGTCGTACGACCGATATGTGGTGATCGCTGCCGTAGCGAACATTATCGTTACGGCAGCGTCACACGCACATACCTGTTCAGCGACGTCGCAGTGACTGCCGAACAATCCTTCCCTTAAGGGGGAGTTGCGTTTGGCGTCACCGTGGCGTCACCGCGACGTCACTAAGCGGGCGCCCAACAGAAGCGGAGGGGCAGAGATGAGCGGGACTTAACATCCTGCCCACCTCCTTCCTTCCTCATTGCCGGCGGACGCAGGTAAGGTGAGGTTCCTCGTTCCTGCGGTGTCACACATAGCGATGTGTGCTGTCGAAGGAACGACGAACAACATCGTGCCTGCAGCTGCAACGATAATTGGGAATGGACCCCCATGTCACAGATTAGCGATTTTGAACATTTTTGCAACGATTCAAAATCACTCATAGGTGTCACACGCAACGACATCGCTAACGTGGCCGGATGTGCGTCACAAATTCCGTGACCCCAACGACATTGCTTTAGCGATCTTGTAGCGTGTAAAGCGGTCCTAAGAGTTCTGGCTCTTCGTAGATTTCTTATTTGCACTGTTCCTGTTAATCCTGTTAGAATTTTATGAATAACTTGACATTCCTCTTGTCTTGTCTTGTGGGTGTGTCTCTACACGCTCAGCTGTGATTGGACAATGTCTGATCATATATTGGCACAACCCCCAACTGGTAACCCAGGTGTCAATTTATTCATAAACGTCTTCTAGGCACAAGGAAAGGTGCCATAGAAATGTGATATGAGAAATAAGTGTCCTTATCTGTGCACCATAATTCACGCCTGAATAGACATGAGTGGACTCCTAACCAGGACCAGCGGCTCCAGTTTCCTTTTTTTTTTTTTATTATTTTGTTTAAAAATCCAGTTCCATATAAGTCTATGGGACCAGAATCTAGAGATTTACAAATGTGTTCAAAAGGAATGGGGACAGGAGCATGTGCGCTGTACTCACCGAGGATCTGTCATGACGGCACGCTGATTCCAGGTCGCGCATTAGGCTCGTCGCATCTGCACTGCTCTCTCTGGTTTCTACGCCCACTGGCCATCCTGGCGTCTGTGACTGGTTGCAGTCAGATGCGCCCCCAGCCTGTGTGACAGCATCTGATTGCCACCACTCACAGGCACTGTCTGTGGGTCAGTATCGTGGTATAAAAATAAATAAAATAATTGGCTTAGGGTCCCCCTGTATTATTATACCCAGCACAGATAAAGCCCATGGCTACAGGCTGCAGCCTCCAGCCCTGCGCTTTTCTTGGCCGTGTGTCAATATAAGAGGAACAGCATGCGGTGCTTTTTTTTTATTTTAAATCATTTAACTAATTTTAAAAAACATTGTGCGCCAACTCCCCCCAATTGTGATATTCAGCCAAGGTAAAGCCCGACAGTTGGGGGCTGGTATTCTCAGGCTGGGGAGGTGGATGCTTATTGGACCATGCCCCAGCCAAACAATAGCAATCTGCAGTCGCCCAACATTGTTGCATCTAATAGATGCAACAAGTCCGGCGCTTTACCTGGCTCTTCACAATTTCCCTGGTGCGGTGGCAATCGGGGTAATGAGGGAGTTGATGCTAGCCCACAGCAGCTACCATGTCCTATATTAGTAATGGCAGGCATCTGAGACACAAAAATCCTTTATTTCGAATAAAATACAAAAAACTCCCTCTTTTACCCCTTTATTAACCCTAAAACACCCCTATACATTTGACGTAATCCATACGAAGTCACATGACGATTCAGCTCTGCTACATGTACGTCACAGCGAGTGGCCGTAGAGCATGACTGCTCACTGTGACTTCAGAGACTGAGCCGCCATCAGCGTTGATTTGCGGTCACGTCACTCAGGTGATTTGCGGTCTCATCTCCGCAGGAAAAGATACGTTGCATCCAGGACGCAGCGTGTGTAGCTCTTGTGCGCACACCTCAAGAGTTAAAGAAAAAAAAAAAAAAAAAACAAAACAAAAAGCAACTGTGCTTCTATTATCTGTGTGAGTGCAATTGTTTACGTAAACTAGAGGGTTTATTACCCTTTGATTACCATTACAGGACTAGAAACTCGCATGTAAGTCCGACACGCCCCCTACTTTGACTGACACCTCAGTCAATGCACAATCTCTATTGAGAGCCCAGTGTGGGTGGAGGCAGCCCTGCTGTGTTCCTGAATCTGAATTCTTAGATTGTTTCAGAATGGCTACAGCCAGTAATCAATGGATACACAGTTGGATTCAGAAGCTGCTTGCATATATTATGTTGCGGTCAGATGAGGTAGCAAAAATTTGCTGACAGATTCCTTTTTCAACAGCAAATGAACAGGCAGTTTTCAAGTTGATGTGTTGGAAGCAGGAAAATTAGGCAACTATAAAGTTGTGAGTAACTTTGAAAAAAGATCAAACTGTAATGACTAGACAATTGTAATCATCTGTTCATAGTGGCCACTTGTTCCCCCGACTGCTCAGAGCTTTTTTTTTTTTTTTATGGGGGAACCCTGCATAACATTGGGCAGGTTTAATGTTCTGGCTGATAGACACATGCATCCTGTAAATATGCTGCGGATGTAAAATGGGATACTGATTTAGAGGTAAGAGGTTGGGAACTTAGTGGCCCTGAAATCTCCTTGTTTTATTATAAGAATGAACATCGGTAAATATGTACATTTGAACAATGCTGCTCTATGCCATATATTACTGCTTATATATAATATAATATATATATATATATATATATATATGTGTATGTGTGTGTGTATATATAGAGATATATATATGTATGTGTGTGTGTATATATAATATATGTATGTGTGTGTGTATATATAATATATATATGTGTATGTATGTATATATAATACATATATGTGTATGTATGTATATATAATACATATATGTGTATGTGTGTGTGTGTGTATATATATATATATATATATATATATATATATATATATATATATATATATATATATATATATATATATATATATATATATATATATATATATATATATATAATGTATATACATATGTGTGTGTGTGTGTGTACACACGCACATATCCTGTCCATCACCATTAACTTGAGAACGGCGGCAGCTATAGTAATAGAAGTGGTGTCGAGGTATAGTAAAGTAGCCATGCGCTAAGCAATGAAACCACCTATAGCGCCACCTGGTGGAAAAAAGCGGAGTTAGCACTTTTATCTCGAAAACTGAACGAGATAGAGAAAAAAAGTGAATTAAAAAATTGTAGGGCATCAGCAATTCAAAACGAATCGACACCTTGCATACAGAAATGCAGAAACCCATGTCCCCTCCCCCCAAAAACATTGAATGTTGGTCACGCATATGGCGCTCATTTAACTTTGATGCTCAAAGTGGCCACCGTCAGCTGCAATGCACATCTGGACTCTGGACAGCATACTGTATCTTGCTGCACGTTGTGCAATATGGTAGGTGACACGTTTGCGCAAGCATCTGTGATACGTTGTCATAGGTCCTGCAATGTTGGTGGAGGGGTCCCATACACCTGCTGTTTGATGTGACCTCACAGAAAGAAGTCCAATGGGGTCAGGTCAGGTGAGCATGGAGGCCACTCCACGCAGCCACCATACCCAATGACTTGTAGGAAGGTCTCCATGAGGTATCGCTTCACGTCCACAGCCTTGTGAGTTTTACACATTCTAATTATAGCATTTCTGTATGCAAGATGTCAATTCGTATTGAATTGATGATGCCTTACAACTTTATAATTCACTTTTTTCTCTATCTCGTTCCGTTTTCGAGATAAAAATGCTAACTCCGTTGTTTTCCACCAGGTGGTGCTATAGGTGGTATAGTTGCGTAGCACATGGATACTTTACTATACCTAGACACCACTTTTATGCCTATAGCTGCCGCCGTTATTAAGTTAATGGCGGTGGACACACTGTATATACTGTGTGTGTGTGTGTGTGTGTGTGTGTGTGTGTGTGTGTGTGTGTGTAAAATGCAGCTATGTTAATACATTCATCAACCTGTAACTTTAGTTTTACAGGAAAGTAATAGTACCCATATTGCTCTGGAACACACTACCAAGAGCTATCCGACTAATTCCCAACATCCACACCTTTAAGCGGGCCCTAAAAACGCATTTCTTTAGACTAGCCTATCACCTCACTGCCCTGATCTAATCTAGTCCCTTTCTGCCCTTCATAACAAAAAAAAAATTACTTCCAAGTCTTGTCCCCTGTACCTGTATAAATTCTGGCCGATGACGGGTTCATGCAGCTGGTTTTGAATACCCTATTAAATTGATGGCTGGACCATATATACAAAGCGTCTTCCCCCCCCCCCATTCACCTTTTGTGCCTCCCCTATTTCCTCAAAGACTGTAAAGGCCCAGTCACACACAGCGACTTACCAGCGATCCCGAAAACGATGCGACCTGATAGGGATCGCTGGTAAGTCGCTGGGAGGTCGCTGGTGAGATGTCACATAGTCAGACCTTACCAGCGACGCAGGAACAATACAGGTCACAGTAGCGACCTGTATAACGATCTCAGCAGTCACTGTGACCCTGTCACACAGTGTCAAACTCAGCGATGTGTCCTGCCCAGTAGAACATCGCCTTTGAAGAAAATGGCCTGGACCATTCTGCAAGGACTAGAGATCTCACAGCAGGGGCCTGATCGCTGGTAGGTGTCACACTTAACAAAATCGCTAACGGGATCGCTACTGCGTCACAAAACCGTGACTCAGCTGCGATCTCGCTAGCGATCTCGTTGTGTGACGGTACCTTAAAGCTTACGAGCAGGGTCCTCACTCCTCCTGGTATCTTAATTTTGTTTTGTTTGTTTTGTATTGTCTCGAATTGTCTGTACATGTCCCCTCTGAATTGTAAAGCGCTGAGGGATATGTTGGCGCTATAGAAATAAAACTTTATTATTATTATATATTTAAGGAGTGGCTTTTTCATGTCACTTGCCTTCTTCTAAATTGTCCTTGGTGTCCTTACTGCAAGGTCATCAGTGATAAGAACCAGATAACAATTGTTGATTATTCAGCTAACAAGAAAACAATTTTTGAATTGCAGATGAGTACAGAAAAATGTGATTAAGTTGTGTTTTGAGTTTTGGCAATTCATATGAATCATTTATATCAAAATATCATTGCATCACATAAAATGAGCATTTCTCAGTAAGGGTGCCCTAATCCCACTATTTTTTTTTTCTTTAACCTCTTACATGAGGTTAGACCCTTAACACTATTTCAAACTCCACAGAAAAGTGTAAATAATAGTTAGCCATATTCACACAATTACCCCTCCTTCACTACCTTTCCTTCAGAATTTCAGGGACCCCCATTGGTCTTTATACAATCTACTGATGTTATCATGGCACCAGTTTAAGGTAAATCTAAAGTATGGCACAGAACAATCTCATAGGGCTAATTTTGGGTGATATTAGTGGTTCGGACCCAAAGCAATCCATTCTTCTAATATAAAGTAACAAAAAATACACCACCATGTTGTATCATCAATTACATTCATGTTGTAGTACAATAACTGCAAAATGCCAAGATACAGTAAAACAATCCCTTGAAGACATTTCAGATGCATCACATGTACAGTTACTGTGCTTATAATCTCATTATTGTTTATTTCTCCGGGGACAGGTCTGTAGGCCATTGCCAGAGACCATGTAACTCAAGCTTATTACCCAAAGTGCATGATCCTCCCTCCTGCTGTCCATTTTAGGTCCTATTCGCCAACTTCAGAAGAACCGTTAAGAGCCTCTATCCTAGCATACAGAGCTTATATTCTGTCCATCAAAACATCAGACACTGTAGAAGGATCAGACAGACCCCATTATATGATTCAGTGAGGTCTGCTTCTCTGCTTCAGAGGTTGCTTCTGGTGTCTTCAGTGCAAAAGATCCTGCTCCATCTAGTAATTTCTCTTTGGCTGGAAGCCATGATGCAGGTGTGAAGAAAGTTGTCCATATAGTGTACATTCAATTGACAACGCTGGCCCGAACACACCGCCACCTATTGTCTATGCCCCCTTACAGATCCCCAATAGCAGATGTCAGGGAAAAGCGTAATTACACCTGTGGATTTCAACATAAATATGGTTGTCTAGAAACCCTATTGATTGACTAGATCATAAATTAACCAAAGGTTGCTTTCTGAGGTCTTAATGTGACTTAATATCTTCTCTGTGCACAAGCTGACTATATATAATCCACCCAGGCAGACTGCTTCACTACTTTTGAGCCCTTTCACTGCCATCACTTCTCTTTTTGCTATGGCAAACATCATGTGTTTGGCTTTTGTTATGCTTGATGAATGTAATCCAACAAATATTTAGTCAGCGCAGCCCAGCCATGCTCTAATCCTTGTTCACACTTATTAAGGTAAGAAGTATATGCTCATTACACATTGATTAATTTGTGCACTGATAAATTAGCTACTGTGATCATTGGTGAGCCTCATTTTTTTTGCTACCTAAAACACAAAATTACTTCTTAGCTCCCTGTCCAGTTATGTAGATGTATGTATTATGTATGTATTGGAGACCTAGTGATAAATACTAGAAATACACTTGAAAATGAATTGAATGACAAGCTACAAATTCAATATCGTCTATTTGCAGAAAATTTCTAAACAATCTTAAATATCAATTTCTTTTATTTTTTGTCTGTTTATAAAGGAGGACTGTGGTTTGCCCTATTATTGATGTAATTAGCGATGATACATTTGAGTACATGGCCGGTTCTGACATGACTTATGGCGGGTTCAATTGGAAATTGAACTTCAGATGGTACCCTGTTCCCCAGCGTGAAATGGATCGGAGGAGAGGAGATCGAACTCTTCCTGTTAGGTGAGATGGTCGTTGGATTGATTTTTCTTGACAGCTTTACACTACATTCAATGAGAACTGATCTGATTTGTATAATGCTAGTTATTGGGTGTGTACCGTGACTTTATATTACATAGTCATTTCCATGCCCTACTGTAGAGTGTTCTATGAAGATATAACAATACTTTCTCAGCAGAAAAGGTCCAGAAACTGATTCTTTATTTTTTCTTTTCAGACTGACTCTGTCTTATTCTGTTTTTTGGTGGTGAATTTAATACTATAAAGTCCTTTAAACATCTTAAACTGTTGAAAACCCCCAAGTTTTGTGTTTTTCCAGCCTTGTTTCATGTGCACAAATAGCTGATGTAATAAGCCATCATAGAACGCCCTGACACCGGGAACATTAAGCTTGTATATGACACAGATCATGTCTTTTAGACTAGTGGCTTCCAGCCAAAGCTTGCGTAATGATCATCCAGTGCAGTCATTGCCCCGCGAGAAGGTTTCATGTCTGCCTATTGTACGGACAGTGCCAGTACTGTTCCCTGGGTGTCGTAGATTATGCAGCCACACACCAGCTAAAATATTATAGACTGGAAAAAAATTGCAGCTCAGTACACTTTGATCTTAAATAGACATTTACCACTTCGCATATTTTTATCCAAATTTACCAAGAACAGCAATACAATGTTATGTTTTGGGGATGGATAAAGACTCATTGTATTGATTTCCAATCATGTGACCTCCACTTGTAAGAACGTTTTTTTAAAGCATGCAGGTCACATGACTGGATAATTTGTTTCACATTGGCTGTTTTGTGCTATCCACAACTTGTGATTCCTGCCGGCTTTCTGCAGTAGACAACGCTTGCCTACATATCATAACAATTTTATCTCTAGCTATGTGTACCAACGGCCTTGTTCGCTATAAAAAGATCCTTCAGAAGAATGTCAGCATGTGTTTTCCTGAAGCTTTGCCTTCAACAGCTCTTGCATCGTTTTTTTTATGTCATAAATAAGATGGTGGCATCTTTCTAGAAGAATGAAGCCTGAACCAATTAAAAGCAATGACAAAAGATGGAAAGTATGCAGACCTGGTGGTTGTGATATCGCTCTGCTTAGGCTTCTTGTTTTGGGACTTTTTTTAGTGCAATTTTTCCGGCGGGTCCCAGTAGGAATATGCCTGAAAAGACGACATGTACGTAATTTAGAAAGACACTAAAAAGATTTAGTGCGCCATCATCTGGAATACCATGTTTAGTGCTACATAAAAATAAAGTGCATTCATACTATCCAACCATGCAAGTCCTAGCAAAAGATGGACCACTCTTAATAACCTGTTCTACCCTAAGAACAATCAGTAATGGCACATATGGCCGTCACATGGAACAGTGGCTGGCGTGCAGTGCTGCGTTTCATGCACCGGCGTGTGTCTACCAGTCTTGTAGACCTGTTTTGTGTATGTGCTGATATGGCTTCTGGTGCATGCAGCAAACGTAACCCTAGAACCTCATTCTCCCATTGAAGGCTGGTATGCATAAATGCACATAAATTTAATAAGCTGCTATATATTTGTATATTTTTATGTTGCAGAACTCCTACTATGGCAGGTGGACTCTTTTCAATTGACAGGGATTATTTCCAGGAGATTGGAACATACGATGCTGGAATGGATATTTGGGGAGGGGAGAACTTAGAAATCTCATTTAGGGTAAGTACAACAGAAAATGCAATGTATACCTATTATATGGTTTCTGCAAGCTGTCTTTATGTTTTAGCAAACCATGTTTGTATTTGTGAAAGAAAAATGGATCTTACCTAATGCTTTGTGTTCCTTTTTTCCCCTCTAGATATGGCAATGCGGAGGTTCACTTGAAATAGTCACTTGTTCACATGTTGGTCATGTTTTTCGAAAAGCTACTCCATATACCTTTCCTGGTGGCACAGGGCAGATTATAAACAAGAACAATAGGAGGTTGGCAGAAGTGTGGATGGATGAGTTCAAGAACTTCTTTTACATCATTTCACCTGGTGAGAGTAATCTGATTATACTTTATTTCGAGTATCATGGTTAAATACTTTAACAGCCACTTTTTACCATGTTTAAAATATTCACTAAACCGGCAGATGGGTGATGTCATGCTTTCATCAAATCATCTTGAATTTTCTGTAATTATGTTTAGATATAATGTTACCAAGGGTTATTAAATACATAGCCTGACACACACACACACTGCAGTTCTGTAGGGCTTTTTATTCTTCTTCCTTCAGAAGCAGACCCCTCATCTGCCTCCAGATTGTTTGCCAGGGGCAGAGGGTAGGGCTGCACCCCTGCAGATTCACCATTCGGTTTGGTAGAACGGCTTTCACATGTTGGAAATACTGGCAGCTTTGCCTTTGCAATACAAGAGAAGTGCAAAGGCACTGGCTAGCTTCAAGGCAGCGCTTGCAAGCTTTTTACTTATAAGGGCTCACTCCTTGCCTGCAAAACCAGCCAAATCCGATAGACTGCATTAGTGTCTGGTAGCCTAGGCAATGAGCAGTAAACTATGTCTATAAATCACTTAGTTATTGTGTTTTTATAATCCCTTTGCAATTTTATCCTTTTATAATTGAGAAAACTCTGTTAAAGGGAACCTGTCACCTGTAAAAACGCAATTAACCTGCAGATATGGGGTTAATAGCAAAGGAATCCTGCCCAATGCCTGCACATTAAACTCCGCTGCCAGGAGGAAATTAACTCAAATCTTCCTGGCAGCATTCCGGTTTCAGTCACTGGTGCGGCGTCGGTGCGGGGTCAGTCATTGTTCTGTGTATGGAGAGCGGCAGCTGTAACTATGTCCCCAGGACTGACTGACAGCCGCTAATCATTAGAACCAGCCGTCAGTCAGTGCATGGGGCCGCTATTACATCTGCTGCTCTTCATACACAGAGCAGTGACTGAACGCACAACAGCGACACCCCCATGACTGAAACCAGAACGCTGCTGGGAGGATTAAAGTTATTTCTTCATCGTTCCTTATGGGAGACCCAGACCATGGGTGTATAGCTTCTGCCTCCGGAGGACACACAAAGTACTACACTAAAAGTGTAGCTCCTCCCTCCGAGCATATACACCCCCTGGATGACAAATCTAACCAGTTCAATGCTTTGTGTTCAGGAGGTCACACACACACATGCATTCTCATCTGATTTTTGATTTTTGATTTTTTGATTTCAAAGATTTGGAAGAAAAGCGGGTCCAATCTGGACTCCCGGCATGTCCCTTCTCACCCCACTGTGTCGGCGGTGCTATTAAGGTTGATTTTACAAGGCTGGAGCCTTCACATGCCGCGCTCCTTCACCATCCTCTGAGGCTCTGGCTTGAAGTGGGAGCCATCACGGTTCTCACTGCTTTGCAGGAGACTGGTCTCCATCCGCAGCCCTGTCAGGATCCTGTCGGACGGAGCGATCACTCCTCAGGGACCTGGCCCTGCGTCTCATAAGCTAAGTATTGAGACGTTATTCAGGTGTCCCTTGTACATTTATTGTGGGGAGAGTGTGTTATGTCACTGTGCTGTGATTTCCGGCCGGTTCTCTGGTTTTTTCCTGAGAACCGCGCCGACGGCCGCATGGAAAAATCTAGGCCCCGGCTTCAGATGCGGCCTAGTTTCGATTTCACTGCCTAGTTTTCGATTTCACTTCAATGACTGACATGCAGGGGAACAGTGCGGCGCCGCCCACCGGCCGTTCAGCAGAGGGGAGGACACTCCTCTCTGAGGAGATGTTTCCCTCCCCTGTATATCCCCTTGGCCCTCCGGTTCCCGCTCTTGGACTCAACCCCGCCCCCCCCCTCACTCCGGCGCCATTTTATCAGCGTTTACACACTGATCGGCGCTGGCTGCTGCAGCTTCTGCATCTGTCTGGGGGTCCAAGCTGTGGAATCCGGAGGGCACACAAAAGCGGTCTGGTAAGCCACAACCTCTGGTTGTGGACTTTATTATACACTCTCTGGGGGTCATTCTGAAGGAGTGTATTCTTACTGCAGAGCCTCCACCTCAGCAGCATGTCTCTCACTAGGAGCAAGGCTGCAAGGCTTTACTCTATTTGCATTGCATGTCAGCTCATACTGCCTGAACCGAGCACATATCCACATTGTGATGCCTGCTCTAACATGGTAGTGCCTCAGCCTGGAGCCTCCTCAGGGGTCCCTCCGGCTGCTCCAGCCCCGGTGGCTGAACCCCCGGCTTGGGTAGCATCGTTTTCTAAAGCTATCTCCCAGTCCTTTGCCGACTCCATGGGACAGCTGTCCCGGTCTCTGCTGTCCATGCATCAGCCCCCTTCTCAGGGCGCTTCTGCTGCTCCGACTCGCTTTGCAGAGCTCTCAGAGGATTTTTTATCTGTTCCCGGACCCCGTCCTCCTAAACGGAGACGCAGGGACTCTTCTCCTTCCTCGTCCCACGGCTCTGATTCACGAGCTGAAGTGCAGGGCGAGGAGGATGCCTTTACTGTGGGCTCGGACGCTACCTCTATGTACCCTATTGATCTATCTGAGGGTGATGCGGATGTAAGTGATTTGATTGCGTCCATTAATTCCGTACTGGACCTCAATCCACCAGTGTCAGAGGAACAAGCCTCTCTGGTAGAAAAGCACCAGTTTATCTCACCTAAGAGAGCAAGGAGTATGTTTTTTTTTTAACCACTCCAGTTTTCAGGCCACTGTGACCAAGCCCAGGGCCTGTCCTGACAAACGCTTCCCAAAGCGTAGTTCTGATGACCGTTTTCCCTTTCCACCAGACGTGGTCAAGGAGTGGGCTCATTCACCAAAGGTAGATCCTCCGGTGTCTAGAATCTCAGCCCGGACAGTTGTATCTGTGGCTGATGGCACCTCACTTAAGGATCCCACTGACCGCCAGGTTGACCTTCTGGCCAAATCTGTATATGAGGCGGCAGGGGCTTCGTTCTCCCCGTCTTTTGCAGCAGTGTGGGCTCTTAAGGCAGTCTCTGCTTCTCTGGCGGAGATACATTCCCTCGCCAGGGACTCTATGCCCGAAATGGTTGCCTTAACTTCCCAGGCTTCGGCTTTTTCGTCCTATGCCATGTCTGCCATTCTGGAGGCCTCTCACCGCACGGCGGTGGCTTCCGCTAATTCCCTCGCGATCCGCAGGATCTTGTGGCTTCGAGAGTGGAAAGCAGACGCTTCTTCCAAGAAGTACCTTGCTGGGCTCCCCTTTGCAAGGTCCCGGCTGTTCGGTGAACAACTGGATGAAATTATTAAGGAAGCTACTGGCGGGAAGAGTACTTCCTTGCCACAAACTAAAACCAGAAAACCTGTCCAGGGCAGGAACCAGTCGAGGTTTCGTTCCTTTCGTTCCTCTAACTGGTCATCCTCTAAGCCCTCAGCCTCGTCCACTAACTCAGCCAAGGATCGAAAACCCAGCTGGTTAGCGAAGCCGCATCCACAGAAGAACGGAGGAACCGCTGCCACTAAGGCAGCCTCCTCTTGACTATCTGGCTGCGCCAGCAACGTCCTTGGTCAGTGGCAGGCTCTCCCACTTTGGCGACGTGTGGTTTCAACACGTCTCCGATCAGTGGGTGCGGGATATCATCTCCCACGGCTACAGGATAGAATTCTCTTCCAGCCCGCCAAACAGATTTTTTCTGTCCACTCCCCCCTGCTCCAATGCCGCCGCTTTCTCTCAGGCCGTGGCATCCTTGCAGGCCAACGGAGTAATTGTTCCGGTTCCCGCCCGGGAACGGTTCAGAGGTTTCTACTCAAACCTATTCCTAGTCCCCAAAAAGGAAGGTTCCTTCCGGCCCATCCTGGATCTCAAGCTTCTCAAAAAGCATGTTCAGGTGCGGCACTTTCGCATGGAATCTCTGCGATCGGTCATTGCCTCAATGACCCAAGGAGATTTTCTAGCATCCATCAACATCAGAGATGCCTATCTGCATGTGCCAATTGCAGTTTCACACCAGCGTTGGCTACATTTTGCAATTAAAGAGGAACATTTCCAATTCGTGGCTCTCCCCTTCGGGTTGGACAACAGAAAAGGCCATATAATGCACATAAAGAAGTAGATGGACAAATGTATACAACCCCTGACGAAGGCTTCTCGCCGAAACGGCCGTCGGGAAGGACGCGGACAACACCCACTGACCACCTAATCCTCCAGGTATAGTGCCACACCAGACAACTTATATGGTTGTGGAAGTTTCCCCTTGTATATGGGTGTTACAGTTATAACAGTCACACCATTTAATATTGGATTGGGGACCAATACTGATTAATGTGTAGAAAAGGTTTTTTTCTATCATATACAATGGTATGGCTCTTCCTGGATGATGTTGTATACATTTGTCCATCTACTTCTTTATGTGCATTATATGGCCTTTTCTGACATGGCCACAACCTGTCTATAATACCTACTGTGTCAGTCTGCAAATTGGTGTCAACACAAGTTATGTGCATCGCAAGATTCCATTAGTAATATGCACTTTCTGGGGTTCCCTTGAATTCTAAATAAAGTCCTTTTGCATCACGGTTCTTAGAACGTAATACTGCAATTAATTGGATACTCTGATGTATGGGATATGTGGGTAATCCTTTAACCCCCCCCTCTTTTTTGGTGATGCAATCATTCCTCTTGACACTTGTATTTCTTTATTTATTTAGTACAAGTCATCAATTGGTCTTTCACATGCATAATGATTGAGGTTATGTGATCTTTAATATGGACATATCATTTATTTGACTAATTGTCTATATATTATGGTCAGTGTTTTATTGTCCGTGCCCTCACTTGTACTGTGCCGCCCCGCACCTTCCCCTATACTAATAAAGATCTCACTTTTGCACTTTGGATGTTGGTCGTGTATTTTCTCCTCGGTTGCTATCAATTACGACTTATCCTCAGTCCCCATCCAGAATTTATACATATTATGATGGTTACTATCTATATATACGTCTGGTAAATCATGGTGTGGCTGTGGTTCCTTCTGTATACTTTAGATCTGGTGCGGGCGCTCCGAACCTATGTGTCACGCACCGCCGCTCTCAGGCGGTGCACCTCTCTGTTTGTGCTAACCACAGGTCAGCGCAAGGGTCTCTCGGCTTCTAAACCGACTCTGGCTCGTTGGATTAGGTCGGCCATATCCGATGCCTACCAATGTTCTCAGGTGCCTCCCCCGCCGGGGATTAAGGCGCACTCGACCAGAGCTGTCGGTGCCTCTTGGGCTTTCAGGCACCAGGCTACGGCTCAGCAGGTCTGTCAGGCTGCCACTTGGTCTAGTCTGCACACCTTTTCGAAGCACTACCAAGTGCATGCTCATGCTTCGGCAGATGCGAGCTTGGGCAGACGCATCCTTCAGGCGGCTGTCGCCCATTTGTGAAGTTAGGTTTTGCCTACTTCTCAGTTTTCTGTTTATTTCCCACCCATGCTTTGAGACGTCCCATGGTCTGGGTCTTCCATAAGGAACGATGAAGAAAAAGAGAATATTGTTTACTTACCGTAAATTCTTTTTCTTATAGTTCCGACATGGGAGACCCAGCACCCTCCCTGTTGCCTGTTGGCAGTTCTTGTTCCGTGTGTTTTCACCGGCTGTTGTTGTAGACAGAGGTTCCGGTTATTCCGGGTTTGACTCTATCTCTACTTATGGGTGGATGTCCTCCTTCAGCTTTTGCACTAAACTGGTTAGATTTGTCATCCAGGGGGTGTATATGCTCGGAGGGAGGAGCTACACTTTTAGTGTAGTACTTTGTGTGTCCTCCGGAGGCAGAAGCTATACACCCATGGTCTGGGTCTCCCATGTCGGAACTATAAGAAAAAGAATTTACGGTAAGTAAACAACATTCTCTTTTTTTCCTCCCAGCAGCAGGGATTAATGTGCAGACGCTGAGCAGGATTGTAAAGTTATTGATTTGCAGATTAACCCCTTATCTGCTGGATAATAACGTTTTTACAGGTGACAAATTCCAAAAGTAAAGGCAATCTTATTAATTTTAATAAGATTTCCTACTAAAGGTTACCTGCAATTTGTTTTACCATAGAAGACAAATGAAGTTTCTTGATTGTTATATTAAAAAATAATGTGCTGGTACAAGGACTATGAATAATAAATACAGTGATGTCACAAAGCAGATAATAAAAAAAAATCTTCATGGCAATAAAATAGAAATCTGTAAATCCAATTCCTAACTTGTTAATTGCTAGATGAATATTTACATAAAATGTATGGAATATATTTTAATTACATAAATAGCTATGTTGTATTCAGCAAAATGCCCCTATTTTACCAAAAAACACATTAAACATTGTTACAGTACTATTTTACTACTGTTAATTTAGACAGCACCAGTTAGTTCACATATTCCTTGCTTCATGCCTTTTTAACACTTTAAAGGGGCTGTCTGTTTTTTTTTTTTTATTTTTAGAAGTCTGCATTTATTGCAGACTTGTGAATCAATAATGCGTGCACACTGCACGCTGTCAGGATTCTCCAGAGTTTGTCAAGAGCGAGTGCCACATGACAGCAAGTATGCAATTTACATACATCATGCCATATTCCAACTAGACATTACTCAGTAAGGTCGAGCATGTCTAGTCTGAATGTGACAGGAAGCATGCAAATCGCATATTTTCAATCACGTAACTGCTGGTAAGATTACAGAATCCTGACCACGTGTGCACCGTATGGTGTGAGGATGCAGAGGTCTGCAGTCTTTGCAGGTTTCAATCAGAAGACTGAACATCACCTTTTAGCACTAGGTGGCATCATATTTTGTACTTGAGTTTTTTCCTCTACTTCCAAGAGTCATACATTTATTTTTCCATCTTCCAAGCCATGTGAGGGCTCCTTTTTTTAGGTGGGGGGAGCACAAGTTGTAGGTTTATGACCTCCTTCATTGTACCAAATAATCTACTTAAAAATGGGACAAAAAAAGGCTACTCTTCCATTTGCTTTGTGATTTTTTTTTAAATTTTTTTTTGTTTTCTACTGCATAATATTGTATAGTAAAAATGACCTGAAAACATCATTGTCCAGATTTGTACAATGGCATCAATACCACACTTGTATCAGAAGATCCAAGAACCATGTTTTACCATGAAAGGACATGTTTGAGGGCTTGTTTTTTTGCGTATTAAATTGAAAGCTTTGTCTATTTTTGCTTTTTGGGGCTATTACTAAAGCCCTAATTCTAGCATTTTAACTTTTTTTTGTCGTTATGGCATTTACTGTATGGGTAAACTAATTTTATGTTTTGTTTGACGTTTGATATGTTTGTTTTTTAATTTGCTTTTTTACCATTGCTTGTTACTTTATTTTTTTAAATCATCCCCGGGGAACTTGAACCAGTGATGCTTCATCTGTATAGGGCAGTATAGTAGTATTGCAGAATTTAGTGTAGATTACAGCCTACTATGAAGTTTATTCTGCGGCTGATCTCAGGAGTACCAAGATGGCAGTAATAGCTGCCTTTAGCAGTCCCTTGGTGGCCAAAATAATCCATTGATTCCCCACGATCACGTCATAGGAGCCAGTGTTTGTGAGCACAGCTGTGTTTTAATGCTGCGCTCATATTGAGAGTGGCATCTAAAATATCGGAAGTGATTGGAGCTCAGGTTGCTGCTGTTAGAGGGAGATCAGCCATGTGAAGAGAGCTCAGGTCCTAAGCTTGTGAAACACAACACATCTGAACACACTCCATTACAGATATCAGTCATGGAGGGTTAACAAGGTAAAACAGATATGATATTACAGAATGTGATTTCTATTTAATAATTCATTCATACATGAAGTACTAACCGCTTTATCTTGTGATTTTTAAGTCTTTGCATAGTTACTAAAAAGTATGTTAAATTGTATAAAATAGGAATTTGGAGCGAGAAATTTTGCAAATTGCTCATAAATTTGGGCGCAAATGTTTAAATTGATATCAAAGTTTTGTAACTAAAATATACATAGTCGTGGAATATATTTTTTAGACTGACACAAATTTTGGTTCTCACAAAGTTTTCTGCTTCAGCATTTACATGTTTTACACTTTTAATGTCAAATACATCAAGTTACATCCAAATCTGTGCCGGTCTATAAGCTTTGGCTAGGGGCGTTCATGAAAATCAGTTCATGGTTAACGTTTGTTAGATTTCATCAGCTTTAACGTTATCACACTAATAGTTGTGTTTATCATTTCAGGTGTGACTAAAGTAGATTATGGGGACATATCTTCAAGAGTTTCCTTGAGGCATAAACTTCAATGCAAACCGTTTTCTTGGTACTTAGAAAATGTATATCCCGATTCCCAAATACCTCGTCATTATTTTTCTTTGGGAGAGGTACGATCACGTGTCATAGCTAAAGAAAAAAAAATTCTGTTCACTGATGTTATTTTAAAAAAAAATTACAAAATGCTAATTAATATTAAACATTCAATCATTTGCAAATGGAAAAGACTTAATCCTATGTTGGATTCTATTTTTTAATCTTGCTAATGTAGATACACATATGATGTTAGTAGTTTTATTTTTCCATCTGTACAATTGTATAGGCATCTCTAAATAAATATACAATATAATGAGACTAACTTCATGAAACGTTATAATATAAAGCTGTAAGGAAGAGGTGCAAGAAAAATTACTCATTGACGCTCATTCCAAAACAGATTTTGAACTAAATTAATCAACTAATGTCAATATGCATATTGAAGGTGTAGTATAATTGATACAGTATATCAGAAAAGTAAGTACACAACTCATATTTTTAAAAATATTTTATTATCTTTTCATGGGACAACATTGAAGATATTACACTTTGATACAATATAAAGCAGTCAGTGCACAGCCTTTATAATAGTGTAAATTTGATGTGCCCTCTAAATAACTCAACATATCGTCAATGTAAAAACCACTGACAACAAAAGTCAGTACATGCTTAAGTAAAAATAGTCACATTGTGCCTAAAATGGCAATATTTTGTTTGACCACCATATTTTTTGCCACTGCCTTAACTCGCTTTGGCATGGAGTTCACAAGAGCTTCACAGCAGCTCCTGGATTACTTTCCACTCCTCCATGATAGCATCACGGAGCTGGAGGATGTTAAAGACCGTGTACTACTCTACCTTCCATTTGAGGATGCTAAACAGATGCTCAACAGGGTTTAGGTCTGAAGACAAGCTTGTCCAGTCCAGCACCCTTACCTTCAGTTTCTTTAGCAAGGCATTGGACATCTTGGAGGTCTGTTTGGGGTCATTATCATGTTGGAATACTGCCCTGCTGGCCAGCTTCTGAAGGGAGGTGGTCATATTGTGCTTCAGTATGTCACAGTACATGTTGGCATTCATGGTTCTTTCAGTGAACTGTAGCTGCCCACAGTCAGCAGCATTCATGCTGCCCCAAACCATGACATTCCCACCATGCTTGACTGCAGGCAAAACATGTAATTGTACTCCTCACCTGGTTGCCACCACACACGCTTGAGGCCATCTGAACCAAATAAGTTTATCTTGGTCTCATCAGACCACAGAATATGGTTCCAGTAATCCATGTCCTTAGTCTGGCTTGTCTTCAGCAAACTGCAAGCTTTCTTGTGCATCATCTTTAGAAGAGGCTTCATTCTGGGATAACAGCTATGCAGACCAATTTGATAAAGTGTGAAACATATGGTCTGAGCAGTAACACGCTGCTCCCCACCCATTTTAACTTCTGCATCAATGCTGGCAACGCTCATACATCTTATTTTGAAAAGGCAACCTCTGGATATGATGCTGAGTATGTGCACTCAACCCCTTTGGTCGACCATGGCAAGGCCTGTTCTGAGTGGAACTTGTCTTGTTAAACCGCTGTATGGTTTTAGCCACCGTGCTATAGCTCAGTTTCAGGGTGTAGTCAATCTTCTTATAGCCTAGGCCATCTTTATGTAGAGCAACAATTATTTTTTTCAGATCCTCAGAATTCTTTGCCATAAGGTGCCATGTTGAACTTCAAGTGATCAGTATGAGAGAGTATGTTAACGATCACACTAAGTTTAACACACCTGCTCCCCATTCCCACCTAAGACCTTGTAACGCTAATGAGTCACATGACATTGGGGAGAGAAAATGGCTAGTTGGGTACAATTTGTCCATTTTTACTTAAGGATAATACTTTTGTTGCCAGTGATTTAGACATTAATGGCTGCGTATTCAGTTATTTAGAGGGCACCAAATTTCCTCTGTTATACAACTGTACACTGACTACTGTTACATTGTATCAGTGTCATATCTTCAGTGTTGTCCCAAGATATAAAATATTTACAAAAATGTTAGTGGTGTAATCATTTTTTTGTGATATACTGTAGCTGTCATCAAATAAGGGGCTTGCCATTTGAATCTGAGTAGTCTTTCAGAGGTAAACTTTTACCAAATCCAGTACGCTCACAAACAAACTTAAATGGCCTTTTATTACAAAAACCCTCGCATCTAGGCTATCACACTCATGGCAAACTGCCTATTTTGCTTAGGAAATTCATGGAAAACTGGATGTTTTCCTACTAGCAAATATAGAGTGCTTTTAGTAACTCTGTGCCTTCCTTCTAGCAAGCGGGCCCTCGACCTAGGACCTCCCTACTTTTTTGTGGTCCCCCTTGCTTTCTTAAGAGGATAGGAGCCTGTCCTTATGCCTGATGGGATAAATCTTTGAAAGATTATGCAGAATGTAACCATAGAAATCAGTTTATGGGGGTTAAGCCAACATTGAAAGTTATGAATTATCTTCAGGATTATCACCAATTCTAAAAATGGCGCTCTGGAATGTCTCTTTGGAATAGATGGAGACCATGTGTAACCGGCCTTCTAGGCAGGCCAATAAACAATGGATGCATGCTAGACCTCTGCTCCATTCCAAACAGTTAAAAACCCTGTTCTATGAATCGGTTACCTATCCTGTTGATAGTTATGGATTTCAAAGTTGGGAATAACTTTTTAAAACCCACAAATGTATTTATCTGAAGAGATTACAAAAGAGTATAATGATTACCCCTCCTGACCAACACCACTTATCCAGAATCTGCACCCTTGGTGAACTGCATATGTGCACTACATTAGTTTAGCATCATTCAAGTAAATCGGGGTAAAATGTACCACCTGGCACTTCCCATGGACAGATGGACCATTTTTTTCTAACCCTAAATCATCAATTTAAGCATATGCAACTTCGTTGGAGGTAATTCAGATAAGCATCATGTGGATATGTGATGATGATTTCAGTATCATGGATGCATGTTGTGACACGTAAATATGCGAGAGTCTCTGATTTTTGCTGATACTTAGTGTTCTTTTTTTTTCTTTATTTCTACTCAGATCAGAAATGTTGAAACAAATCAGTGCTTAGACAATATGGCCAGAAAGGAGAATGAAAAAGTTGGTATCTTTAACTGCCATGGAATGGGAGGAAACCAGGTATGATGTGTTCTTTGTATTACAGTTAAAAGATTAGTACCAAGCCTTTGTTTTTAATAGTGGTCAGGAATAATTACAGTATTTTTCTGATTATAAGACTTATCCCAGGTTTTGACAACAGAAAATAGGAAAAACATTTTTCCTACCAATTTAAAGTGGTTTTCCTGTGAACAAAGTTAATTTTAATCAATAGATCTTGAAATGAAACAGATAAGTTACATATTTGAATGTGATTAAAAAAAGTAACTGTTCCAGGTGCTGAGATATTGTTACTGTACATGTAATGGCCGTGTCTGACCGTACAGGAACATGGTCTGATCACACCACAGCTCCTTGAGCGTGGAGGAAGTTAAAAAGAGTATAGAGACAGGA
This sequence comes from Anomaloglossus baeobatrachus, assembly GCF_048569485.1. Lineage (NCBI taxonomy): Eukaryota > Metazoa > Chordata > Amphibia > Anura > Aromobatidae > Anomaloglossus > Anomaloglossus baeobatrachus. The sequence continues at coordinate 325,371,523 of NC_134358.1, forward strand.
TCGTATTGGACTAAGCTGATTCTTTTTGTGAGGTAAAGCATTTCCTTGACTTTTTTTAAGCAATGTTTTCCCTCAAAGTAATAATTATTCGCGATCCAGTGCTGTAATGTCTGTATATTCTTTTGCATCTTCCCCGGCCCAGGAGCTGTGGTATGATCAGACCATGTCCCTGTGCAGTCAGACACGACCATTACACAGTACATAGCAGGGGCACATATATAAGATTATCTCCGCACAGGGACATTTTTTTTTTTAAATCGCATCTACCGTATTTTTCGGACTGTAAGACGCACTTTTTTTTCTTCCAAATGTTGGGGGAAAGTGGGGGGGGGTGTCATATAGTCTGAATGTAGGGCTGCGGGGAATGAGGGTGCTGCGGTGGAGCGGGTCATCGGGGGCATGAGCAGGCTGTAGCAGCCTGCCGTGACCACGTGGGCCCGCTCAATTCATATGCACACCCATCCTCCCACCCATCTCTCAGCGCTGACAGGTGGGCGGGGTAATGGGTGGGGGATGGACACATAGTAAACTGCCGGCCCGCATGATCACCCCTGACAACTATAGCCTGGAGTGATCATGTGCGGCTGTATTCACTGCTCCCCGCGCTTCATCAGCACGGGGTGCAGTGAATCAGTACACTCACCGACAACGATCCCTGCAGCACCGCGATCTCCTCCTGTCTGTCGGCCACGGCTGTGTGTGGAGACCAGCGGTGCTCACAGGGATGACGTCATCGCTGTGCGCACGTGTCCACACACAGCCGCGACCGGCAGACAGGAAGACATCGCGATGCTGCAGGGAGCGTGGCCGGCACCACACAGGTAAGCAGACCTCCGGAGCGATGCTGCATGGAGCAAGGAAAGGTGAGTATGAACATTTTTCTTTTTGTGTGCCACAGGATGCGGCCATATAGCAGGATAGGGGTATATAGCAGGATGACTGCATATACCAGGATGGGGTGGGGGCACATAGCAGGGTGAGGGCACAATAAATATATATATATAAGAAATTGGGGAGATTACCCCCATAACACTGTCAGCAGCAGATCCTCGCCCCATGACAGTGTGTCATGACCACATTTTTTGCTTAACATTTTATTTTCCTACTTTCCTCCTCTAAAACCAGGGTACGTCTTATAGTCCGAAAAATACGGTATTTATGGAAATTATTTTTATTTCACAATCCATTAATCAACTTTGTTCATGGGAAAGCCTCTTTACGATTTCCCTGGTGGTGTAAAATGAAGTTATCCATATCACTAATTTAAATGTATTAGGATAGACAACTGCTATCTCCTATCTCACTAATGGGAAAGTCTTTGCTGAATACAGATTTTACCTCAGAATTGAGAATTTTGATAATGGCTGATCAATTCTGGCTGAGAAAGAAGCAGATTTGTCTGATAAGATATATTACAAAGTTGCTTATTTTCCTGTGTAGCATTGATTTATGAAATAAAAATTAAATGGCAGATATGCTTTAACCCCTTTACGACCATGGACGGTAAGATCCGTCATGGTGCCCTGGGCCTTAACGACCAAGGACGGATCTTTCCGTCATGACATGATCGCGGCACCGGAGCCCCCGGTGACTGCGTTCGGTTAACACAAACCGCAGATTCGGGTAGGAGGGGACCTGTACCTGACCTCAAGACGGGTGGTGCCTCCTCCCCGGACCTACGGAGGCTGTGATTGGCTGACGAACGCCGCTCAACCAATCACAGCCACTGTAGTGTTCCAGCCATTTAAAGTGACTGAAACATTGAAATCCAGCCCTGACCAGTGCAGCTATAGCACTGGCCATTGGCTGGAGCTGGGTGACCTCACTGGATCACCCTCCCCCAGCTCCAGTAGCTCTGATTGGAGAGATCGGCCTTGTGACCGATCTCTCCAATCACAGTGGACCTGTTGCCGGTGACCGCCCCCATCAGCTTCACTTGTCGGTCCCTGCAGCACGCCAGCACAGTGAGTGTATACAGTGCAATGGCAGGGCGACAAGCTCCGGTCCCATGCTGTTATGTGACCGGAGCATGGGACCCGGGAGTTGCCGCGCTGCCATTGCACTGTATGAAACCAGTGAAAAGCCTCCCGATCCGCCGCCCTCCATCTGCCACAGTGCCACCGCTCCCCCCGATCTTCTGCCCGGCCCCTCACCTCCGTGATGTGCTGCCAGCCCCCTCCACTCGTGATCGGCTGCCCGCCCCCTCTCCTCCCTTATGTGCTGCCAGGCCCCGCCCCCTCTCCTCAGTTATGTGCTGCGCGCCCTTTCTCCTCCGTTATGTGCTGCGCGCCCTTTCTCCTCCGTTATGTGCTGCCCGCTCCCTCTCCTCCGTTATGTGCTGCCTGCTCCCTCTCCTCAGTTATGTGCTGCCTGCTCCCTCTCCTCCGTGATGTGCTGCGCACCCCCTCTCCGTGATGTGCTGCGCACCCCCTCTCCGTGATGTGCTGCGCACCCCCTCTCCGTGATGTGCTGCGCACCCCCTCTCCTCCGTGATGTGCTGCGCACCCCCTCTCCTACGTTATGTGCTGCCCGCCTCCTCTCCTCCGTTATGTGCTGCGCACCCCCTCTCCTGCGTTATTTGCTGCCCGCCCGCTCGGTTATGTGCTGCTCGCCCCCTCCCCTCCGTGATCTGCTGCCCGCTACCCCCACCTCTCACCCCCGTGATGTGCGCTCCCTCCCCTCTCCTCCATTATGTGCTGCTCGTCCCCTCCCCTCCGTGATGTGCTGCCCGCTTCCCCTTACCTCTCACCCCCGTGATGTGCGCCCACTCCCCGGTCACCCCCGTGATGTGCGCTCCCTCCCCGGTCACCCCCGTGATGTGCGCTCCCTCCCCGGTCACCCCCGTGATGTGCGCTCCCTCCCCGGTCACCCCCGTGATGTGCGCTCCCTCCCCGGTCACCCCCGTGATGTGCGCTCCCTCCCCGGTCACCCCCGTGAAGTGCGCTCCCTCCTCGGTCACCCCCGTGATGTGCGCTCCCTCCCCTGTCACCCACGTGATGTGCGCTCCCTCCCCTGTCACCCACGTGATGTGCGCTCCCTCCCCTGTCACCCCCGTGATGTGCGCTCCCTCCCCTGTCACCCCCGTGATGTGCGCTCCCTCCCCTGTCACCCCCGTGATGTGCGCTCCCTCCCCTGTCACCCCCGTGATGTGCGCTCCCTCCCCTGTCACCCCCGTGATGTGCGCTCCCTCCCCTGTCACCCCCGTGATGTGCGCTCCCCTGTCACCCCCGTGATGTGCGCTCCCCTGTCACCCCCGTGATGTGCGCTCCCCCTGTCACCCCCGTGATGTGCGCTCCCTCCCCTGTCACCCCCGTGATGTGCGCTCCCTCCCCTGTCACCCCCGTGATGTGCGCTCCCTCCCCTGTCACCCCCGTGATGTGCGCTCCCTCCCCTGTCACCCCCGTGATGTGCGCTCCCTCCCCTGTCACCCCCGTGATGTGCGCTCCCTCCCCTGTCACCCCCGTGATGTGCGCTCCCTCCCCTGTCACCCCCGTGATGTGCGCTCCCTCCCCTGTCACCCCCGTGATGTGCGCTCCCTCCCCTGTCACCCCCGTGATGTGCGCTCCCTCCCCTGTCACCCCCGTGATGTGCGCTCCCTCCCCTGTCACCCCCGTGATGTGCGCTCCCTCCCCTGTCACCCCCGTGATGTGCGCGCCCTCCCCTGTCACCCCCGTGATGTGCGTGCCCTCCCCTGTCACCCCCGTGATGTGTGCTCCCTCCCCTGTCACCCCCGTGATGTGCGCTCCCTCACCTGTAACCCCCGTGATCTGTGCTCCCTCACCTGTAACCCCCGTGATCTGTGCTGCGCTCCCTCTCCAACCTCTCACCCTCCCCGATCTGCTGCCTCCTTCATCTCCTGTGATCCTGCTGCCTAGATCCATCCTGTAGGGTAACTATTCCCAATCTCACCTCGCACTCCCCTTACCTCCCATCCTACTTTCCCCCCATCCTCTGCAGCTCCTGCATCCACTGCGCCCTCTCCCATCCGCCCCCACCCTATCCCAGCCGCCGCCGTCGTCTCACATTCACAGATGCTCCCTTTATATGCTGCTGCCCCCCCATCTGCCGCCCCCCCCATCTGCCGCTGTTCTGATCCATCCTGTAAGTATTGTTCGTGGCTCTTTTCTAACTATCCCCAATCGCATCTCCCACTCCCTCTCCCCCCCTCCTCCCCCACCTGCTTGCCGCCAAGTGCTGATCAGCTACGTCATTGGCTGATCAGGTACGTAATTGTTGCTCTAGTTTTTGCTTTTTTTTGTGCACCCCAAATAAAAAAACAAAACAAAACAAAACATGAACAATTAGGTACCTGATCAGCAATCGTCCTGCAGTTGTACTCGACTTTGGACAGGACTTCTTTTTTCCATCCCACCTAGTGGTTTTTTGCCACATATGAGGTATCTCCGTGCTCAGAAGAAATTGCCCAACAAATTTTGGGGGTTCATTTAATCCTGCTACCCTTGTGAATATGCAATATTTGAGGCTAAATTAACATTTTTGTTGCAAAAAGTAAAATGTTCATATTTTTTCCTTCCACATTGCTTTAGTTACTGTGAAGCACTTGAAGGGTTAATAACCTTCTTGAATGTGGTTTTGAGTAGCCTGAGGGGTGCCGTTTTTGGAATGGTGTCACTTTTGGGTGTTTTGTGTCATGTAGACCTTTCAAAATCACTTCAAATGTGATGTGATGTCCCTCAAAAAAAAGTGGCTTTGTAAATTTTGTTGTAAAAATGAGAAATTGCTCATAACCTTTGAACCCCTATAACTTCCTTAAATTTTTTTTTTTTCCCCAAAATTGTTGTGATGTAAAGTAGACATGTGGGAAATGTTATTTATTAATTATTTTGTGTCATATTTCTCGTTGGTTTTAGAGCATAAAAATTAAAAGTTTGAAAATTACAAAATTTTTAAAAACTTCCGCGAAATTTCCGTTTTTTTCACAAAGAAACGCAAAAAATATCGGCCTAAATTTACCACTAACATGAAGCCCAATATGTCATGAAAAAACATTCTCCGAATCACCGGGATCCGTTGAAGTGTTCCAGAGTTATAACCTCATAAAGTGACACTGGTCAAAATTGCAAAAAATGTCCTGGTCTTTAGGGTCAAAATAGGCTTGGGGCTGAAGGGCTTAAAGACAGTATTATCAAGAAACCTCTTCTATATATGTACTATCTTCTTTTTGTCTTAGGTATTTTCCTACACAGCTAGCAAAGAAATCCGTACAGATGATTTATGTTTAGATGTCTCCAAGCTTAATGGCCCAGTCATAATGCTTAAATGCCACCATTTAAGAGGCAATCAGCTATGGGAGTATGATCCAGTGGTGAGTATTATTTGTAAAGTTGTATCACCTTCCAATCCGGAATGTACTCATCATTCTTTTCTAGCAGAATAAAATACTTTCGCATGTAATTCTCCTAAAATAGCCTTACGTGGACTTACAGCCATGTCTTAGAATGTTATTAGCATCATGCCAGGAGCATGGCCTAAGAGGATTCTGTCCTTGTATCACTGACAGGAAGATTGTATGGCAATGCAGGTGAATTGCAATACATTATAGCAACCATCAGACTAATACAAGTTAATGATCCATGTAGGGACAAAGTAAAACAAAATTTAAAACCATTTAAAAAATATTTGAGATAAATCAGAAAATAAAAAAAAATAAATGAAAATAATACTATACCAATAAATATGTATAATTATGTAAAAATAAATAGTACACACATTTGTTATCTGCGCATCTGAAACAACCTGATGTATTAAGCCATCACACTAGTTAACCTTTTCAGATAACAACGTAAAAAAAAAATAGCAGACTGTCTTTTCATCATGGAGCTAAAAAAAATGTGGAATATAACACTATCAAAAAGCATATGTAAATAAAAATGGTAGCCCTGAAAACCTCATCTTGTCCGGCAAAAAATAAGCCGCCATACAGCTCTATAAGTGAAAAAATAAAAAAGCTATAGCTATCAGAATACAGCAATGCAAACGTTTTATTTAAATGTGGTATCGTTGTAATCATACTGACCTGAAAAATAAGGTGGGCTTATCACTTTTATGACACGGTTAATGGAGTAAAAAAAGGAAAAAAAAAATCAATTTCTGAATTGCTGTTTCTACTTGATTCTGCTTCACAAAAGGCGTAATAGAAAGCAATCAAAAATATTGTTGCCTAAAATAGTACCAATAAAAACTCCAACTCATTCCACAGAAAACAGCTCTCCCATCACTGTCAGCAGAAAAATAAAAAAAACTATAGCCTTCAAAATTTGGTAATGAAAAAAAAATTTAATTTTGTTAAAAAAAAAAAAGCGTTTTTTTGTGTGAAAATAGCCAAACCTAAAAAAAACTTTCACTGTAATCATGCTGACCGGAGAAATAAAGTCACCCTATCACTTATACCACAAAGTAAACTGCACAAAAAATAGTAATGACACCAAATCTTCATCTGCTGTTGATTTGTTTATTCTGCCTCCCAAAGATCGCAGTACGGCGCAGCTGACATTTATCCTGTGTCTACGCTGAGTGCTCACACTGGAGATTACGTTTAATTCTTTGAAAAACATGATTCAGACAAAACCAATGGAAAATTCATTGTATTGAGGCAGAGGGAGTCACTTTGAACTCTCGTTTGGTCTGTTTTCTGGTGGTGTCCATCTTTTAGGCATGCACAAAAGTGCAGTCTACAACAGTTTTGTGCACCTTTGAAATGAACGACACCGCTGAACAGAAGCCAAATGAAGTCCAGAATAACTCTGCTGCCTCATTATAGTGAATGGATCTTTCAGGTATTTCATCTGAATAACATATTTTGGAGATTTAGATGGAAACTCTAAGGCATAGAGCACAGGATAAATGTGAACTGATCCAAAAGCACCCCAAATTGCCACCAATAGTCTTCAACTCAACCCTATTCAGGTCCTTCATCTGTTAACTGATATATAGGGGCTTCCACAAAGGCTTGGGAAAAGCAACTAATGTCGCCCCCTTACCCCCCAAAATAAATTCCGCAAAATCCGTGCTCCCAAATACTAATGTTCTCCTCCCTTCTGAGCTCCATACGTGTCTAAACCACAGTTAATGTCCACATGTTTAGCATTGTTGTAATGAGGAAAGCCCACTTAATGCACAGGATGTGTGTCTCCCGACGTACGAGCTGGGCACAATGCACTACAATATGCACTACAAGGGCATCTTTGCAATTAATTCTGCAGCATTCACTGCATTTGACTCCATGGTTGTTTTCCAGAGATAAAATAGACACTGCACTCATAGATGAATTTCCAGAGGGGTGTATTTTCCAAAATTTGGTCACTTGAGGGGATTTGTACTGTTCTGACACATGGAGCCTCTGCAAATGGAGTTAGCAAGCTTTTCTAGGAAAATCTGTGCTCGAAAAATCAAATGGTGCTCCCTTCTCAAGCCCTGCCAGGTGGCTAAGCAGTACTATACAGTCACATGTGGGGTATTGTTATATTTAATAAAAATTGTGTGACACATTATGGGGTCCTTTTTTACCTATTCCCCTTGTGAAAACTTTGAAATTTGTGGTTAAAACATTTTAGAGGTAAAAATGTAATATTATTTTTTTTTTTTTTTTTCCTTTCACCATGACAGCACTGTACGTGAGAGAGTGTCCGCCCCCAGGAACAGGAAACCTACAGAGATAAAAAGGGCAGCACCTCTCTGTAGCTCCAGTGTGTTTCCTGTTCCTAGGACGATACCTACGGATGGTGCTGTCTGGGGAAAGTTCTCCAGGCTTACCTGCGTCTCCCTCAGTCACACGGACTGGAGGGGGATGGATGCGGCATGCGGCTGCCATCGGCATATCCTGGTAGTGGCTGCCTCCCTCCTGTAGCGCACCGCTGCCACAACAATCAGTTCCGGTGACCGCTCCATCCTGGAGGTTGGGCCGAGGAGGTGCGAATCTGGTGTTTGCGCCTGCGCACATTGCCCCCGCTGTGGTAGATGATCCCGGCTGCTCCACGCTGGTGGCGGGACCGGAGAAGGGCAGAGCGAGCGAGGTTGTGCACCTGCACATGGGGCCCTCTGGCAATGAAGGATTTTGGCATCCGCTCCATATCGGAGGGGTCCGGAAGGGGGCGAATCTATTGTGTGCACCTGCACACATGGCCCATCACTGTAGTATCCCGACGATCACTCCATCCTGTAGGTTGGGCCGGTGGAGAGTGTGCCTACAGCATGCACTCGTGGTACCGGGTAATTTCCGGCGGATGTGACGTCAAACGCCGTTGGTGCGGTACCCTGACACATCCGGGGGAAGTACTCAGAGGACCTGCATATACTGCGCCTCAGGCATAACATATTTAAAGGAATATGACTAGTGGCACCCTGTCACCTGTGGACCTGGACGCACGTGGAACCTCCATACCATGGAGAATCCCACAACGCCGGCGGATGCCATAGAGGACCCGAAACCCCCTCCTGCCGTGGTAGTGCCGGGATAAAGGATGAGTGAGTGCTTATTATATATTGCCTTACTGATAGCCTTATTATGGTCTTTTGTTTAGACTAGGAAGGCAACATCCAAACCAAGCCTAAAGAATACGCCCTGTGCAAGAAGAAGCTAGACAGGGAATATGATAAAAAGCTGTGCCGTTCTTGTATTGAAAAGACTGTAGCAGAGGACTACCCCTCTATCTTTCACGAGATTAAGTCTCTAATCAAAGAACAGGTTAGGGTGACCGTAAGAAAAGAAATTTATTTAAGGGCCCCTCCCCAAGCAACTAATGGCCCTCAGATGTTAGCTCGGAGGACAAATCAGGGGAAGTAATTCTCTCAGACAAGTCAGACTCATCAGATGAGAAATATGGCCACCCATTTTTTTTCAGCAGTGAACACCAACAGACTCCTAAAAGTAGTCAGAGCAACAATGGGAGTGGAGTCCCCTGAAGAGCTTGAATCTGTAGAAAATGCCATGTTCGGAAACTTGGAGGAGTTTAAACAAAGTGTTTCTGGTACATGAGAACTTGCTGTCACTGATTAAAAAGGAGTGGAAGAAACCTTGTGAAAATATAACATTTGGAGGTTAAACATATTTTTGGGAAAAATATGATTTTTTTATTTTCATGGCTCAACGATATAAAATTCTGTGACGCACCTGGGGGTTTAAGGTGCTCACCACACTGTTTAGGCACATCAGGGGCTCTGCATGGTTCAATTTGTGTGTATCAGCTCACCGTGTATATTCCTGGCTTCTCCCTGGAGCATGGACAGGCGCTGCCACAGCCCAATATCACAAAAAAAGAAGAATCCAGATCTTCAGGCAAGGAAAGCCACGGTCTTTATTTTAACATGCAGGAACAACGGATAGCATGACCAACTCTACGCGTTTCAGGTGAAACAAACACCCTTAATCATGATTTTAGAATGGTGTTACTGTTATGTATTTTCTGTTGCAAACGCCTCTCAAAATCACTTCCAATGTGATGTGGTCCATAAAAAAAGGGTTTGTAAATATTGTTGGAAAAATTAGAAATTGCTGAAACTTTTAACTAGTGATGAGCAAGCATTACTATGCTTGGGTGCTCGGTACTTGTAATGAGCAATTGAAGTACTCAGCCGCGATTCACGTACCCAAGTATAGTGGAAATCAATGGGGAGTTTGAGCTTTTTTCCCTAATATTTAACCCTTTAACTTTTAACCCTTTTAACTTACTAACAAAAAAATTGTTTTAAAAATGGTGCTGATGCAAAGTAGCCATATGGTAAATGTTATTTGTTAACTATTTTATGTGACATAACTCTCTCGTTCTATATAGGTATAAAAATAAAGAATGTGAAAATTGCTAAATTTTTGCCAGATTTCCAATATTTTAACAAGTGCAAAAATATCATCCTAAATTTACCCCTAATATGTTGCAAAAGAACATACTCCAAATCACTGGAACCATTGACGTGTTCCAGAGTTAGTCCCTCATAAAGTGACATGGGTCAGAATTGAAAAAAATGGCCAGGTTAGGAAGGTGAAAACAGGCTTGAGTGTGAAAGGGTTAAGCAGGCAGGGAAATATTTTACCTCACAAAAAGAATCAGCTGTGATCCTGTGCTGTAATGTCTTTATACTCTTTTGTATGTTCTCCCTTGCCTAGGAGCTATGGTATAAGCAGACCATATCTTTGTACGGTCAGACACGGCCACTACACAGCACATAGCAGGGTTTCACAATTACAAGATTATCTCAGCGCATGAATATTTTTATTTTATAATTTTTAAACACCTTGTGGAACTTCTTTTTAGTCCAAGATCTTTTGATTAATGTGTACTTTATGGGACAGCCCCTTTTTAGCTCTTTTTTTGCTTGTGTTCATGGTTTGTCTTTTTTTTTTTTTTTTTTCAGTCAATGTAAATCTGTTCTCATCCAAAATAGTGGCCGTGCTGTAAAGTATAGAGAACATAATATAAAATCCGAAATAACATCTTATTTTCCCTGAACAGACAAGGGGCTACTAAGCGCATTTATTTGTTCCAAGTTAGTCCAGTTTTGCTTCCATTATATCTAATGAAATTGAGCCTTTGTTGATTAACGTAAGTGAAGGATTTTGGTTTCTCTGCCATTGTTACAAAGTAATGACAGTAATGCCCCCATTATGTTTTTATTTTTCTTCAATTTCTATTCTTTTAGAATACCAATTTTTAGTGTGTGCCATTATTAGTATTATACACCCAAATGGTCTTTTAGCCAAGTTATAGAACAGTAAATTACAGAGCATGAGGCAGATCTGTGTACAGAAAGCATAATTCATGAATGTGCATGTTTAGTATCTGCAGACCACATATCGGATAATGGGAAGCACATTTGTTCAATCTGTTCATGTGCATGTTCAGTTACACCATGCTATAACCAATTTATTGGCAGAAGATAGATTGGTGGTGGTTCAGCTACTGGGGATCCTGAACGAATCCCAAATAGGTTTGATGGTGTGAATATCAGGGCTGTCTGCTGGCCATACAATCACATTCAGCGCTCCTGTTTTTATTTATGCTGAAGATAGTTCTTAATTATCTTTAATTCACAAGTTTTGCCTACTGTAACATACTTCCACCACCAAGGTGGTAAAGCTTCTATTACAATTGAATCACACAAAAATCTGTTATGGGTATACAGATATTAAAGAAGCTCAAAGAAGCCAATAATAATAAAAATACCTTTTATTTATTATTTATTAAAAATACATATATGAAAAAACTCCACTTTATAGTACCCAAGGACTAGGTTAACAGGTCAAAAGGTTTAATTAATGGTCCCACATTAACATATGGATTCAAGGCTTCATAGTGCCCTATAGTTGATTATATATAAGGCTAAAATAAATTCAGACCTTCGTTTTCCCAAATGCAGAACCAATTACATAAACCATAATCATAGTAGCATACTGTGTGGTGACCAATAGCTGAGTGCAAAGTACCAAATACCAATTCTCTAGGTCACTAAGGGATTCTCAGTTAGCATTAATGTGTATCCTGCTATGTGGGCATACAACCGGAGCACCATTCCAATAAGGTTACCCCATATTGCACCGCATAGCTAATCAGTAAGGATAGTAACCCTTAATCCCCTAGAGAGACCACTAGCATGCATTACCTGTTAGAAGACCTGATATCCACGTCCTGCGACCCCAACACGTGTTTCGCCTTTTCTTCGCCCCCTGAAGAAGAAAAGGCGAAACACGTGTTGGGGTCGCAGGACGTGGATATCAGGTCTTCTAACAGGTAATGCATGCTAGTGGTCTCTCTAGGGGATTAAGGGTTACTAAGGCGGTGCAATATGGGGTAACCTTATTGGAATGGTGCTCCGGTTGTATGCCCACATAGCAGGATACACATTAATGCTAACTGAGAATCCCTTAGTGACCTAGAGAATTGGTATTTGGTACTTTGCACTCAGCTATTGGTCACCACACAGTATGCTACTATGATTATGGTTTATGTAATTGGTTCTGCATTTGGGAAAACGAAGGTCTGAATTTATTTTAGCCTTATATATAATCAACTATAGGGCACTATGAAGCCTTGAATCCATATGTTAATGTGGGACCATTAATTAAACCTTTTGACCTGTTAACCTAGTCCTTGGGTACTATAAAGTGGAGTTTTTTCATATATGTATTTTTAATAAATAATAAATAAAAAGTATTTTTATTATTATTGGCTTCTTTGAGCTTCTTTAATATCTGTATACCCATAACAGATTTTTGTGTGATTCTTAATTATCTTGCCTATATGTTTAGGTTCATTGTCCTGCTGCAGAGTAAATTTGGAGCCAATAAGAAACCTCACTGATGGGAATTGCTTGTTGGATAAGTGCCTGAAATTGACAGCGTTATGGACACCAATAATCCTGACCAAATCCCCAACTGTATTTACTGAAGTGCAGCCCCAAACTTACAAAGAACTTCCACCATGCTTCACTGGTGCCTATAGTCACTCATTATTGTACCGTTCTCCAACCCTGTAATGAGCAAACTGCTTTCTGTTACATCCAAATATTTCAACTTTTGAGGCATCAGTCCAGAGTTTTAATCCTGCAGCCATTTACTGTACCCCAGTTTCTATATTTTCCTGCATAGTTGAGTCACTTAGCCTTGTTTCTATGTCAAAAGCATGGTTTTTGGTCATAATTCTTCTATGAAGACCACTTCTGACCAGACTTCTTTGAACAGTAGGTGGGTGTAGCTGAGTCCCACTGGTTACTGCCAGTTTTGAGCTGATGGCACTCCTGGACATCTTCCGATTTCTCCGATTTCAGAGAGAAACATGATGTCATGTTTAATCTGCTGCAGGAAGTTTCCTTGGTCCCCAGTGTTGCCCATTTCTTTGATACTTCATGATGAGAAATACAGGCAGATGCTTATGTATCTTGCAATACCGTCAGAGAGGTATCAGGTGGGCTGCAAATTTATTCTGTAGCAGGACAACGACCCTAAAAATAAAGCTGATGTAATCAAGCTCTAAAGAACAATGTGAATCCTGGAAGTGATGTGGCCCACACAGAGGCATGTTCTCCAGAGTCTGTATAGGACTACATGAGGAGCCAAAATAATGTATGCAAGCCTACATTCACAGATCAGTGGTTAATTCTCCAATATGTTTGGAGAAACCTTTGTTGAGTCTCTTCAAAATTCTAGACAAGTGTTTGTGTATTTGGTCACACCAAATCTTTGATTTAAAATTTCGCTCTTTATCGTCATTCACTTTGCATTTTCATTTTTGTTCTGCCTGCAGTTATGTATTTCTTCTTCACATTATGTGAACAAACTACACTTTAATGTGTCCTTTTTAATTATGATGGTGGTACGAGTCCCTGCCAAGTTATGTCAGGCTGAGTGCTAAGATGGCTCAGAGCCCACATCTCTATTGCGTTCCAGCACCTGCCAGGCAGCACCTTTTATACAAATGTGAACAGATGCTTTCAAGTTCTTTTGCTTTTATTCCAGCACAGTTAAATCTTCTCCCTGTCTTCCCCATTGGATCATAAAAAGTGCAGTCTTCACCTGCTTAACAATGATTAGTATTTTTAAGTATTTTCAGAAATATGGTTGTTTGCCACTGCAGATAGGACTTGCATTTTCCTCATTTGTACATTTGTGTGTAAATTATTCATTGTATTTATCACAAGCTTTAAAGGGAAAATATCGCGGTTTTTTAGTTTTGTATTAAAAATAGTGATTATGAAATCAAGTATTTCTAATACAAAATGAAAATCACAGCCTATTTAGTTTTTATGTAATTCTTATTTTACTGGAGGCACTGGGGGCTGCCATGCTGGATTTGCCGTGTGTGTAACGACAGTAACTCCTTCCTTTATGGCAGCCCCTGTGCATAGACTCTGATAGTCGGGCTCCGACCCCATGCCATATGTTACAGTGGGCGTCTGCTGTTAACTGGACGCGCCCCCTGGGCTGTCCAGAACACAACAGAGGGATGAGATCAGCGCCATTATTGTGGAGCTCACAGTGTGTGCTGTTTGCTCCACTTTACCCCTGTCACCCGCCGGGATGTGTGAGTACGGGCCGCCTCCCTTCCCCTCGTTACTGTCTCCGATGACATCCCATCCCTCCGTTCTCCCCAGCCCCTGCTCTGCCCCAGCTTCTCCCCTTCCCCCCCCCCCCCCGACGTTACCGTCTCCAATGACACCCCCCTCCCTCCGTTCTCCCAAGTCCCCGCTCTGCCCGCTGCCCCATCAGGGGTGATTGTGAGTGTGTCGGCGCTTGCGATGCTGTGCACTGAGCTTCCAGGACCTGCGAGAGGATCACATGGGAAGCATGTGATATCTCCGGATGTTGTGAGTGTGTGCGTGCGATTGTACAGGTATGTGCGATATCGTGAGTGTATGCAATCGGATGTGTGAGTGTATGCGATCGGATGTGTGAAATGTCAGCCGGACGCAGGGGAGGATGGCATGCAGCACAGCTGCCTGGAGCGCCCACCGGAGGTCACAGGGAGGAATGATGTGAAAGGTGTGTGTGTGTGTGTGTGTGTGTGTGGCACAAGGTCCCCATCAGGGGTGATTGTGTGTGTGTAGCACAAGGTCCCCATCAGGGGTGATTGTGTGTGTGTGTGTGTGCATGCGCACGCCACTGCATGTGAGTACCTGTGTGTGTACCGGTGATACTGTCTGCAGGGTTGTGTATCTAATCCTATCCTGTGTGATACTGTCTGCTGAGCTGTGTATCTAATCCTCTCCTGTGTGATACTGTCTGTACGGCTGTGTATCTAATCCTGTCGTGTGATACTGTCTGCTCAGCTGTGTATCTAATCCTCTGCTGTGTGATATGGTCTGCATGGCTGTGTATCTAATCCTATCCTGTGTGATACTGTCTGCAGAGCCGTGTATCCAATCCTATCGTGTCATACGGTCTGCTGAGCTGTGTATCTAATCCTATCCTGTGATACTGTCTTCTGAGCCGTGTATCTAATCCAATCCTGTGTGATACTGTCTGCTGAGCTCTGTATCTAATCCTATCGTGTAATACTGTCTGCTGAGCTGTGTATCTAATCCTATCCTGTGTGATGTCTGCAAAGCTGTGTATCTAATCCTCTGCTGTGTGATACTGTCTGCAGGGCTGTGTATCTAATCCTCTCCTGTGTGATACTGTCTGCTGAGCTGTGCATCTAATCCTATCCTGTGTGATACTGTCTGCAGGGCTGTGTATCTAATCCTATGTTGTGTGATACTGTCTGCTAAGCTGTGTATCTAATCCTATTGTGTAATACTGTCTGCAGGGATGTGTATCTAATCCTCTCCTGTGTGATACTGTCTGCAGGGCTGTGTATCTAATCCTGTCGTGTAATACTGTCTGCTGAGCTGTGTATCTAATCCTATGTTGTGTGATACTGTCTGCTGAGCTGTGTATCTAATCCTATCCTGTGTGATACTGTCTGCAGAGCCGTGTATCCAATCCTATCGTGTCATACGGTCTGCTAAGCTCTGTATCTAATCCTATCGTGTAATACTGTCTGCTGAGCTGTGTATCTAATCCTATCCTGTGTGATGTCTGCAAAGCTGTGTATCTAATCCTCTGCTGTGTGATACTGTCTGCAGGGCTGTGTATCTAATCCTCTCCTGTGTGATACTGTCTGCTGAGCTGTGCATCTAATCTTATCCTGTGTGATACTGTCTGCAGGGCTGTGTATCTAATCCTATGTTGTGTGATACTGTCTGCTAAGCTGTGTATCTAATCCTATCGTGTAATACTGTCTGCAGGGATGTGTATCTAATCCTCTCCTGTGTGATACTGTCTGCAGGGCTGTGTATCTAATCCTGTCGTGTAATACTGTCTGCTGAGCTGTGTATCTAATCCTATGTTGTGTGATACTGTCTGCTGAGCTGTGTATCTAATCCTATCCTGTGTAATACTGTCTGCTGAGCCGTGTATCTAATTCTCTCCTGTGTGATACTCCTGCTGTCCTTGGTGACACTTTAGACATTTCTGGTCACCAGGAAAATGGCTGTGCATTGTGTCCTTACATGTCATTCTCTGTTATCTGTTGTAAACACTCAGATTGGGAGGGGGGGGGTGACATCACACACAGGAGAGCAGACTCCACCCACTTTACGGCAGGCTGTAATCTGAGCTTTTTATACAGTGGAAATTCAGTAGGATTTCAGCAGCTTCTCCCCCTAGTGTTTAACAGTGGAAAATATCAAACTTTTTAATTTTTTTTTTATATTTTGCACAATTAAAAAAAAAAATATTTAAACAAAACATTTAAACATTATTACTTTACATTTTTTCAGTTATTATTTTTTTTTTTTTTTGACGATACCTTCCCTTTAAGCTTTTTACTGTCTGTGCAGAAGCAATCAGAAAGACCACTGAAAGTCAGCATCTATGAAAACAATCTGGTGAAATGGTGGCCGCGACATGGGCACATATCCGAGGGAATGAATGAATTTAATTTGATATCCTTATTGACAAAGGGTATTATTACTAACAGCTACAGAACTGGCTCTATTCTGAGAATAATATTGATGTTTCAGCTTACATTACTGTAAATCATCACTTGGAAGTCATGTGATCAATATTAATTTTTCCTTTTCAAGTGTTGTGGTGTTGACAAATCTATTGTCAGTACATTTTTTATCTTTTTAGCACGTTACATGCATGTTAAAAATAAATAAAAAAAAAAAAAAAGTATCTTGTATGTTTAAGGATCAATAGAAAAGAATGTAGTCATATTCCATATTGTAAATAATAAAATTAATTTTTATCAACAACACTGATTAAAATACATAGGTCACACAACTAAGAGGGAGAGCACATATCAGGGGACACAGTGAGGATTGGTATAAGAGCAAGAATAAAAATTAAATAAATAGGAATATTGCACAATGCCCAAAAATGATTATTGTATTTAATTGTGTCTAGTGATATAATATAATTAAACAATCAGGTAAACCTCAATGAAAAGATTGCACTATGCCCAGTAGCCAAGTGGAAAGTTAGAAATGACGAAAAATATTTATATGTGAAGCCACTAAAGCCATATGTGTCACTCTAATACACATATAAATCAGATGTCAACAACCAGTGTCTAGGGCACTAAGATTAGTAGTGACCAATAATGTGAGTAGAAGGACACATATAAAAATTAAATATGAGTGGCATAGGTTGCACAGATTACAGAGTAGAAATCAAAACCAGACCATATACATACAGGGTTGCAGAGTAGACAACAACCACAAGAGGGCAGACCACAGCGTGCTATAAATATCACAATGTAACATTAATCCACCCATGTTTTCCTGTTTCAGTGATAAGCGCTGTCCTGGGGGCCCCGACGCGCGTGTCGCGTTGGGCTTCCTCGGGAGGGCGGGCATTGTAACCTGTGCAACCTATGCCATTTATATATTTAATCTTTATATGTGTCCTTCTACTCGCATTATTGGTCACTACTAATCTTAGTGCTCTAGACACTGGTTGTTGACATCTGATTTATATGTGTATTAGAGAGACACATATGGCTTTAGTGGCTTCACATATAAATATTTTTTGTCATTTCTAACTTTCCACTTGGCTACTGGGCATAGTGCAAATCTTTTCATTGAGGTTTACCTGATTGTTTATTGTATTATTTAATTGTGTCTTGTGATATAATATAATTAATCATTTTTAGGAATATTGCAGAATGCCCATTTATTTAATTTTGATCCATGCGCTTATACAAATCCTCACTGTGTCCCCTGATATGTGCTCTTCCTTTTCCTGCATTTTTTTTTCTCCCCTTACTTGTGTGGCCTATGTATTTTAATCAGTGTTGGTAATAAAAATTAATTTTATTATTTACAATATGGAATATGACTCTATTCTTTTCTATTATTAC
Organism: Anomaloglossus baeobatrachus; assembly: GCF_048569485.1. Classification (NCBI taxonomy): domain Eukaryota; kingdom Metazoa; phylum Chordata; class Amphibia; order Anura; family Aromobatidae; genus Anomaloglossus; species Anomaloglossus baeobatrachus. The sequence goes on from NC_134358.1 coordinate 325,389,378, forward strand.
TTTATGGGAGTTTCCTTAAATACACGTATCCCTGTAAGCATGGTTTCTCAGATTCTCAGATGATATTGATTTCATTTGTATGCTTGAGGAGTACAATTGAGCCAGAGGAAAGAAAATACCCTTGTACAAATTTGCTACAGCATGGAAAAGTTGTTTCCTGACCCCTTCATAGTTATTAAGTTGCTTCTGGGTTCACCATTCTCTTTCTACCTATTCCTTAAATCTTGCAGAACTAGAGTCATGTTGGTAGTAAAGAATTACAGTGCACAGTCATTGTAATTACACCCAGTAGTTCTTGACTGACATACCCGGGGTATTTCACATCAGTACTTGCTGTCCCAAAATCTGTCACTCAAGGACGATTAACTGTAATTATAGCCAGGACACATGACTATTGCTCATTCCATGACTCCTGGAATCCTCTTCACGTATAGCACACTAATATAAAACTGCCAAAATGTGAAACACCTGATTTAGGAGTGTAATAAGTAGACTGATATTCACAAGTTGCCTACATTAGGTACCATCTTTATTTATTTCACTTATACAGTGCCAATTCTGGAAAGCTTTACAGCTTTATCTTAGCTATCCTTTTTAATGTCATCCATACCTTGCTTTCACACTCTCTCTTGCTCGCTCTCTGTCTAGAGCAGGGGTGGGCAATTAATTTTCCCATGGGGCCGCATGAGAAATTGGGATTGGTTTAGAGGGCCGGACTAATATAATTACCTCAGTTCTACCCAATATACTACATCACTACACCCCCTCCATATACTACACCTGTAATAAACTACACCACTACACCCCTATATACTACACCTGTATTATACTACACTCCCTCCATATACCTGTAATATACTACACCCACATATACACCTGTATTATACTACACCACTATATAATACACCTCCGATATACTACATCATTACACCCCTATATACTACACCTGTAATATACTACATCACTACACCCCATATACTACACCTGTAATATACTACACCTCCATATAGCACACCTGTAATATACTACACCTCCATATAGCACACCTGTAATATACTACACCTCCATATAGCACACCTGTAATATACTACACCTCCATATAGCACACCTGTAATATACTACACCTCCATATAGCACACCTGTAATATACTACATCACTACACCCCTATATACACCTGTAATATACTACATCACTACATCCCATATAGCACACCTGTAATATACTACAACTCCATATAGTACACCTGTAATATACTACATCACTACACCCCTATATACACCTGTAATATACTACATCACTACACCCCATATACTACACCTCAATATAGCACACCTGTAATATACTACACCTCCATATAGCACACCTGTAATATACTACATCACTACACCCCTATATACACCTGTAATATACTACATCACTACATCCCATATAGCACACCTGTAATATACTACAACTCCATATAGTACACCTGTAATATACTACATCACTACACCCCTATATACACCTGTAATATACTACATCACTACACCCCTATATACACCTGTAATATACTACATCACTACACCCCATATACTACACCTCAATATAGCACACCTGTAATATACTACACCTCCATATAGCACACCTGTAATATACTACATCACTACACCCCTATATACACCTGTAATATACTACATCACTACATCCCATATAGCACACCTGTAATATACTACAACTCCATATAGTACACCTGTAATATACTACATCACTACACCCCTATATACACCTGTAATATACTACATCACTACACCCCATATACTACACCTCAATATAGCACACCTGTAATATACTACATCACTACACCCCTATATAGCACACCTGTAATATACTACGGCTCCATATAGCACACCTGTAATATACTACGGCTCCATATAGCACACCTGTGATATACTACATCACTACACCCCTATATAGCACACCTGTAATATACTACGCCTCCATAGAGCACACCTGTAATATACTACACCTCCATAGAGCACACCTGTAATATACTACACCTCCATATAGCACACCTGTAATATACTACATCACTACACCCCTATATAGCACACCTGTAATATACTACGCCTCCATATAGCACACCTGTAATATACTACATCACTACACCCCTATATAGCACACCTGTAATATACTACGCCTCCATATAGCACACCTGTAATATACTACGCCTCCATATAGCACACCTGTAATATACACCTCCATAGAGCACACCTGTAATATACTACACCTCCATATAGCACACCTGTAATATACTACATCACTACACCCCTATATAGCACACCTGTAATATACTACGCCTCCATATAGCACACCTGTAATATACTACGCCTCCATATAGTACACCTGTAATATACTACATCACTATACCCCCATATACTACACCACTATATACACCTCCATATAGCACACCTGTAATATACTACATCACTACACCCCTATATAGCACACCTGTAATATACTACGCCTCCATATAGCACACCTGTAATATACTACACCTCCATATAGTACACCTGTAATATACTACATCACTATACCCCCATATACTACACCACTATATACACCTCCATATAGCACACCTGTAATATACTACACCTGCACCCCCATATCACACACACTACACCCCATACAGCCTGCACCCCCATATCACACACACTACACCCCCATATGTCACACACCCTGCCCACATATCTCACCCTGCCTGTACCCCAACTTACCCCTCTCAAACACTCTGCACCCCTTCAAATCCTTCTGTCAGTCTGCAGCCCTCATATGCCACTCACCCTGCAGCCCCCCTCCCCCTCATGTCCCCTCTTTTCTTATTACCAGTCATGTGTCCACATCTCCTTCAGGATTCACCATCTTTGCTTTCTGCCCGGCATCCTGTGTCTCCTCCCACACAGTCACATGGACGTGACGTCATCGCAGGTCCTGCAAGATGAATTATTCCGTCTGCTGTGCTGCTCCTTCTCCTGCACTGACTGTGCGGACCTGCACAGGATCTCTCCCTGCTCGGCACGCTGCAGCCCGGCTCCACTGCACCGGCTGAAGACAGGCGGGCCGGTCACAGAGAGCAGGCGGGCCGGATGTGGCCCGCGGGCCGCCCCTTGCCCAGGTCTGGTCTAGAGATATATATATATATATATATATATATATATATATATATATATATATATATATATATATATATATATATATTATATTATATTATATTATATATATATATATATATATATATATATATATATATATATATATATATATATATATTATATAATATATATATATATATATAATATATATACATATAATATATATACAATCTCTGGGGAAATCTACTAGGAGTGGAGGGACGTTACAGAATAGTGAAATCCGCTAGCTACTTTTAATACTGTTCACATAAGGAGATATTTGAGGATAGTCGAGAAGCCCCCTTATTATTGTGAAGCAGTCTTGGGCCAGATTCACACATCTGTCTTTCACAGTCGGAGTGCTATGCACTGACCTGCTTGTGGGTTTCAAGACTTGAACTAAACAAGCTCCCATATGCCTATGAGACTGTCGAGGTCAGAAGATCTGCAGCTTTTGTGTGCGTCCAGCCTTACCCTTAAATTTTTATAGAAATTTTTGCTGGATAGAGAATTTTCTTTGCAAATGATCAAAATTTAAATTGTCCCTCTACAAACACATAACCTATACTATAAATACAATTAATACTCCATTGATCTTGGTCTACTTCAAGTAAGAGGCTGGAGATGGGAAGCCGCAGGTGGTCTTTTGTGAGTTCCGAATAGCCTTTCCAGCTAATGAGGTACAGGTTACACTTACAGGCACTGTGGAGGGGAAAATAATTTCTTTTAGTATATTTAAAAGCCTTTTTGAACTGTGTATGAAACTCATATGTGTCTTTTGTTCCTTTTCTTCTAGAAATTAACGTTAATCCATGTGAATAGCAACCAGTGTCTGGACAAAGCTGCAGAAGAAGACAGTCAAGTACCCAGCATCAGAGACTGTAATGGCAGCCACTCTCAACAGTGGCTTTTGCGTAATGTTACTCTTCCAGAAAACTTTTAAAATATCTCATTATTGGCAAACAAGAGAGAAAACAAAGAACATTTAATAAACTAAAAGAATTGACTGCGCTACCTCTGCACATGTAACTTGCACATCCTTTGAGCATCCAGAGACCTAAAGGAAACTATTTTCTGCACTTGTAAAATCCAGGGGGCACATATCGGCTAAGACATTCTAGTAGGTGTTCCAGAAGCTGTGAAATGGCTCCCCTCGGAGGATGTGAAGTGGTATTGGAACTGTGCACACTGAAGTTTACAAGAAGGAGTCTTTAAGGAGTTATCCAAGAGAACTAAAGAAAATGCAATCTGTTGTGTTTGTCCCCAGGAGAACTGCATCTGTACGTTCGCTTGCACATGTCTGGCCTCTGCATTGGCGTGCTCTAGCAGCTATATGCCGAGCAACTGTGACACTTTACAGTTTTATCACATACTATATGCTCCATATCGGAGGCAAGAATGTACAGAGCAGTGAACTGCAGAATCCTAAATGACGACATCTATTCATGCCCATTGTTTCTTTGTGCAGAAAACAGGGTTAAAGAGTCAAGAATCACATATATATCAAAAGTACAATTTCTAATAGAAGAATATCAGATTTATATGTAGCTTTTTTTTTTTTTACCTTTTGGTGGGATAATAACCTATTAAAATCACATATTTTTAAAGTGTGTGATAGTAATGGATAGAGTATATTTTTCATGATGGGAATTATGTTAATTTCTAAGAAAAAGCCGTTCTAGGATGGGGAAGTTAAGTGTTTGTTTCCATCCCGAATTCTGTGGGGTTTTTTTTTTTTTTGTTTTTTGGTACTTTTCCATATTGATGTATTTTCACTTTGCCTTCTAAAAATCAAGATTAATCATACCTTACAAAATATAGCGTTGTGTTATATAATTGAATTGAAATTTTGATTACAAAATTGTAGCCTTGAGAAGAATGGTTCCAAAATCAAACACAAATTGCCGTAAAATATAACTGAGTATTTGTAGTGCCCAAAATTCATACTACTGTACATTTTTTACACAGCAATAAATCTAGTTTGTTCTAGCCAAATTTCAGCCTTGTCTATAAAGTACAGAAAATGAATCACTCACAAATGCCACTTTTGAGAAAAGATCTATTTCACTGTTCTACAGATAACAGGAGGCTGTCATCACAAAATGACCATGAAAACCAAACCAAGCACTTGTAGTGGACATCACGCTGATAAAAAAAAAAATTGTACCATTATTATTTGCAACATTTGCCAGAAATTGTTCTCTATTCTATAGTAGTATTTAAATTGGCTTTATTTTATCCATTTCTACTTCGTATCTACATACCTAGTTATAAAGTTTATTTTTTAAAGCGTTGCATACAGGCAGCACATCTTTCCTCCGGGTTCTCCAGTTTCCTCCCACACTCCAAAGACCTACTGTTGGGGCATGTAGATGGGGACAGTAGTGATCTCGTCTGTAAGGCCCTGTGGAATTAATAGCTCTATACAAGTGAGTAAAATAATTAAATACATATGAACTTGAAATGCGGAAAATAAAGTTATTTTCCATACTACCACAGCGAGGAACAATTGCTTATTCAGCAGCAGTGCACTCAACCAGAAATGTCTGTTTTCTTTTACTTCTCAATATATATGTAGTTGAGGATTTCCTTCTATCCAGGGGCTTGACTGCAATAACTCCATATTCTTCGGGCATTTAATGGGGGGGGGGGGGTTACATAAGCACACCAGTCACCCTAACTTCATCTACCTTATATTGTATCACCCTCTGTTTGTTTGTCTGTTTTTTATTTTTCCTCATTTCAGATTACCAGATCTGGGGGAGAGTTAGAAGGGAAAAAAGTCATCAATTGTACACTGAGCCCCTCTTCAGCTTATCTAAATCAAGAATAGTTTGTGGTAAAAACTGAAACTGATTAGGACCCGAAGAATTTTATTAAGACCCGCAACACACATCCGTTTAATTTGCACGTACCGGAGACACGTACACATGGAGACCCATATTATTCAATGGTAGATGGCACACACACGTAAAATCACACGGAATGTGTGTCCGTGTCGTAAGTACGTGTGTGCATTTTTCTACACGGACAACATGTCCGTTTTTGGCCGGCAGCACTCAGGCACGGACCCGCTTTAGTCTATGGGTCCGTGCCTGCACGTACCGCACACGGAGTATGTCCGTGTTCAGCACGTTTCGTGCGTGTGCGTTTTTACACTAGCGATCTTATTTTTTGTTTTTTTTTTTAAATTAAATTCAGTATACTTACCTTTTTTTCTGCTGTTCTCAGTCATACTTACATTGGTGCTGGTTTTTTTTCTTCCCCCGGCTCATACCGCTCCCCGATCACCAGCGCGGCGAGGAACAGCTGTGCAGAGAATACGCGGCAACAATTACTTTGAATATGCCGGCCGCTCATTAATCAATCTCGTATTCCCTGCTTTCCCCACCCACAGGCGCCTGTGATTGGTTGCAGTCAGACACGCCCCCCACGCTGAGTGACAGCTGTCTCACTGCACCCAATCAGCAGCCGGTGGGCGTGTCTATACTGTGCAGTAAAATAAATAAATAAAAAAAACGGCGTGCTGTCCCCCCAATTTTAATACCAGCCAGATAAAGCCATACGGCTGAAGGCTGGTATTCTCAGGATGGGGAGCCCCACGTTATGGGGAGCCCCCCAGCCTAACAATATCAGTCAGCAGTCGCCCACAATTGCCGCATACATTATATGCAACAGTTCTGGGACTGTACCCGGCTCTTCCCGATTTGCCCTGGTGCGTTGGCAAATCGGGCTAATAAGGAGTTTTTGGCAGCCCATAGCTGCCAAAAAGTCATAGATTAATCATGTCAGGCGTCTCCCCGAGATGCCTTCCATGATTAATCTGTAAATTACAGTAAATAAACACACACACCCGAACAATCCTTTATTAGAAATAAAAAACACTAACAAATTCCCTCATCATCACCAATTTAATAAGCCCGAAAAAGCCCTCCATGTCCGGCATACTTCCGGATGGTCCAGCGTCGCATCCAGCTCTGCTGCATGAAGGTGACCGGAGCTGCAGAAGACACCGCCGCTCCTGTCAGCTCCACGCAGTAAATGAAGGGAATAGCGCAATGAGCTGAGCTGTCACTGAGGTTACTCGCGGCCAACGCTGAATACAGCTGATCGCGCTATTCCCTTCATTTGCTGCGTGGAGCTGTCAGGAGCGGCAGTGTCTTCTGCAGCTCCGGTCACCTTCATGCAGCAGAGCTGGCACTTCTTAGAACGCGCGCTTCGGGCAGCAGCCGAAGCGCTGCGCACGGCTCCTGCACAATCTCCATAGATTGTGCAGGGCACGCAGGGCGCATGCAGTTTCGCTGCGGTGCAGATCGCAGCGTAACTGCATGCAATTACGCAACATGCGCACATAGCCTAAAGACTCGGTAAAAACGCATTGCATTTTTGCCGCTGTGTGTTTTTGGTGCATTTTAAGATGCACTGAAGATGCACTGATAAAAAAAAAAGATGCCGCATGTGAACATAGCCTTAGTTTTCTGCCACACATAGCGTTTTGCATTTAGCCTAAAATGTTCTACTTTGATCTCATTTGACTGGAGCGTCTTGTTCCACATGCCATGTAGGGGTCACAGCTAACATGTGGAAGAAGATACTCTGGTCAGATGGACTAAAGAAGAACTTTTTGGGCTAAGTGCAAAACGCTATGTATGGCAGAAAACTAACACTGCACATCACCCTGAAAACACCATACCCACCATGGAATTTGGTGGCAGCAACATGCCGTTGGTGATGCTTTTATTCAGCAAGGAAGGTGAGGTTGGTGGGAAGATAGAGATAAATACAGGCCAAGTCTGGATGAAAACCTATTAATGTTTCAAAATAATTGAGACTGGGGCATAGGTCCAGCAGGACAACTACTGTAAACATACTGCCAGAGCTACAATGAAATGGTTTAGATCAATTTAGATGGGGCAGCACGGTGGCTCAGTGGTTAGGACTGCAGTCTTGCAGAGCTGGGGCCCTGGGTTCAAATCTCACCAAAGACACCATCTGCAAGGAGTTTGTATGTTCTCCCCGTGTTTGCGTGGGTTTCCTCCGGGTACTCCGGTTTCCTCCCACACGCCAAAAAAAAACCCCCAAAAAAAACATACTCATTGGGAACCTAGATTGTGAGCCCCAATGGGGACAGTGTTGCCATTGTGTGTAAAGTGCTGTGGAATTAACAGCACTATATTAATAAACATTATTATTATTATTTCAAAGCATTAATTATATGTTTGAATGTCAAAGTTCAGATCTAAATCCCATTGAGAATCTGTGGCAAGACTTGAAAATTTCTGTTTCCATACACCCTCCATCCAGTTACAGAGGTAGAGCAATTTTGTGAAGAATGGGCAACTATTTCAGCTTTTAGATGTGCAAAGCTGTTGAAGACATTCCCCAAAAGACTTGTAGTAGTAATTGAAGTGAAAGTTGGTCCTACAAAGTACAGTTGAAACCTGAAGTTTACATACACTATCTAAAAAGACACGTATGTTTTGGGGTTTTTTCACTATCTGATATGAAATCAGAATAAACCTTTCCCATTTTAAGTTAATTAGGAACCACAATTATTTATGTTTGCCTAATGCCAAAATAATGAGAGCGAGAGAGAGAATGTTTTAAGGCATTTTTATTACTGTCTGCAAAGTCAAAAGTTTACATACATTTCATTGATATTTGGTACCATTGCCCTTAAACTGTATTACTTGGGTCAAAAGGGTGCTTTACACGCTGCGACATCGCTAGCAATCTTATTAGCGATGTGACACACCAGATCGCAGATATGATTTGCTGAGATCGCACATAGGTCATTTTTGTAGTGCCGGTCACATGTGTGATCTCGGCAAATCGTATGTGCGATCTGGCGTGTTACATCGCTAACAAGATCGCTAGCTATGTTGCAGCGTGTAAAGCACCCTAAACATTTTGGATATCCTTCCACAAGCTTCTCACAATAGTTGGTAGGAATTTGGGCACATTCCTCCTGACAGAGCTGGTATAACTGAGCCATGTTTGTAGGTCGCCTTGCTCTCACCTGCCTTTTAACCCCTTCAGCCCCTGGGCATTTTGTGTTTTTCTGTTTTGTTTTTTTCCTCTTTCTTCCGAGAGCCGTAACTTTTTTATTTTTCTGTCAATCTTGCCATATGAGGGCTTGTTTTTTGTGGGACGAGTTGTACTTTTAAATTAAACCATACGTTTTGCCATATATTATACTGGAAAACGGCAAAAAAATTCGGAAAAAAAAAAGTGCGGAAAAATTGCAAAAAAAGTGTGATCACACAATAGTTTTTGGGATATTTTAGTCAGTGTTCACTATATATTAAAACTGATGTGTCACTGTGATGCCTGAGGTCGGTGCGAGTTTGTAGACACCAAACATGAATAGGTTTACTTGTATTTAAGGGGTTAAAAAAAATTCACAAGCTTGTCCAAAAAAAAGTGGCGCACGTTTTGCGCCATTTTCCAAAACCCATAGCATTCTCATTTTTCGGGATCTGAGGCTTAGTGACGACTTTTTTTGCGTCTCGAGCTGACATTTATAACTGTACCATTTTTGTGCTAATGCTACGTTTTGATCGCCTGTTATTGCATTTTGTGCAAAATTTGCGGTGTCCAAAAAACGTAATTTTGGCGTTTGGAATTTTTTTGCCACTATGCCGTTTACTGATCAGATTAATTGATTTTATATTTTGATAGATCTGGCATTTATGAACTAACTTATTTTTTATTTTACTAGTGCCCCTAGGGGGCTATTGCGATCAGAAATCTGATCTCTCTGCCTTATCTGCAGATAACAGCTACAGAGCTGAGAACTGCAGATTCGGTGCTTTACTTTCAATGCCGGCTGTATTCCGGCATTGAGAGGCAGTTCCTCATGTTATCTACAGGCGTCATCACATGACCCTGTGCTACCATGGCTACCACCGAAAGTCACGTGATCAGGTCACGTGACGTCCGATGGGGGCGGGGTAAGTCACTGTCATGGTGGCGCGTATATACATCTCGCTGCCAGATTTTGGCAGCGAGATGTAAGGAGTTAATGGTCGCGGGTGGAAGCGATTCCACCCGCGACTAGCAAGCACACATGTGCGCGGATCGCCGCGACCTGCCCACGGCAGGAGGTGGGGATTAACCTCACACGATCCATGACGTACCCAGTACATCATGGGTCGTTAAGGGGTTAAGCTTTGCCCATAAATTTTCAATAGGATTGAGATGAGGACTTTATGAATGGCCACTCCAAAACATTGACTTTGTTATCCTTAAGCCACTTTGTAACAGTTTGACAATATGCTTTGGGTCATTGTCCATTTGGAAGACCCTTTTCCACCCAAGCTTTAAGCCCCTGGCTGATGTCTTGAGATGTTGCTTCAGTATTGCCACATGATGCTTCCACCACCGTGTTTCACAGTTGGGCTGGTGTTCTTAGGCTTCAAAGCTTCTCCCTTTTTTCCTCCAAATAGTCATTATGGCCAAACAGTTCAATATTAGTTTAGTCAGATTGCACGACATTTCTCCAAAAATTTAAGGTCTTTGTTCCTATGTGCACTTGCAAACACTGATCTGGCTTTGTTTCTTTTGGAGTAATGGCTTCTTCCTGGCAGAGTGGTCTTTCAGCCCATGTTGATACAGTATTCGTTTCACTTAGGATAATGACATAATCTTACCAGCTTCTGCCCTCACAAGGACTTTTGCTTTTGTTCTTGGGTTGATATACACATGTTTGACCAAAGCACGTTTATATGTGGTCCACAGAACCTGTCTCCTTCCTGAACGATATGATGGCTGGACATTCTCAACTTGTTGTACTTGTTTGATGAACGAGGCACCTTCAGGTATCTGGAAATCTAGGCTGATTTCTTTTGACTTTATCGTGATGCTACTCAAAAAAGACGTGTGTTTCAGGTGTGCATTAAAATACGTCCACAAGTGTGTCTCTAATTAACTCAGATGTTGCTATTAAACCTGTCAGAAGCTTCCAAAGACATGCCATCTTCATATGGGGCTGTCCCATAATGTTTAAGTGCATAGTATTGTATGTAAACTTTTGACTTTGCAGAAAGTAGTACAAATGCCAAAAAGCATTCTTTCTCTCCTTATTCTAGCATTTGGCAAATATAAATAATTTTGGTAATCCTAATTGACAGAAAACTGGAAAGGTTTTTTCTGATTTCATGTCGGATAATGAGAGAAACATGCATATGTGTCTTTTTAGATAGTGTATGTAAACTGCCGGTTTCAGCTGTATTCACTCAATGGGGCTGAATACAAATGCATGTCACAATTATCAGAATTATATTTTTAAAATATTTGGAAAATTATTAAACATTTTAATTTTTCTTATTTTACACTTCACAAATATTTTGCCATTTCATGTTGGTATCTCATAAAATCCCAATAAGATATAAAATACATTTAAGTGTGTGGGAGTAAAATGAGAGTGTGGAAATGTTCACAAACTATGAATACTTTTCAAGCCACTCTATACATCTGCAACTTTATATTTTTTAATGAAACAAAAACAAAAACTTTTAAAATGGTCTGGTTTACGAGGAAAGAAATTGTGTGTGTCTGGTTACAGGCAACATATACGGTAAATCCTGCATCTTGTGCCTCCATTTGCACGGTGCTTTTGCAATTCTGCAAAAATAAAGGTAACACATTTGCTGAAATATTTATTTCAGGTGAATTAAAGTTGAAAAACTACACATACTTATACTTGCCTTCTTTAAAAAAAAAAAAAATTAAAACACAGCAATTTTTTTTAGCTTTATTTATTTGGGCACAGTATGCAATATGTTTGGACACTGGTACTGTTGTATGGATAAGGTAAGTTGCTGATATTCTTTATTAATCTGAAAAAGACACCAGTATTTCTCTACAATGGATATGATTACCAAAGGGAAAATGATTGTATGTTGCAGTAAAAACAAAAGTAGTTGTTGACTTTTCATAAAAAAAAATTCACTGAAAATTATCAGTACAATATTATATCACGGGGGTTGGATATATTTTAGCATTTTTTTTTCTTGATCTCTGAATTTGTATTCTGCCCTCTGATTCAAACATAATTTCAGAGACTAGACCAGCTTTTCTTTTTACAACACTTTTTGATAAATACATAGACAAAATCTTGCCCTGATGGGTGGTTGATCTTCCCCACCAATTAAACATTAGTTGCCTTTCCTAAGCATTGTACGTACAGTACAAACCAAAATTTTGGACACCCCTCATTCAAAGAGTTTTCTTTATTTTCTTGACTGAAAATTGTAGATTCACATCGAAGGCATCAAAACTATGAATTAACACATGTGGAATGAAATACTTAACATAAAAGTGTGAAATAACTGAAAATGTCTTATATTCTAGGTTCTTCAAAGTAGCCACCTTTTTGCTTTGATTACTGCTTTGCACACTCTTGGCATTCTCTTGATTTAGCTTCAAGAAGTAGTCACTGGAAATGGTCTTCCAATGGTCTTGAAGCAGTTCCCAGAGATGCTTAGCACTTGTTGCCCCTTTTTTCTTCACTTTGTGGTCCAGCTCACCTCAAACCATCTCAATTGGATTCAGGTCTGGTGACTGTGGAGGCCAGGTCATCTGGCGTAGCACCCCATCACTCTCCGTCTTAGTCAAATAGCCCTTAAATAGCCTGGAGGTGTGTTTGGGGTCATTGTCCTGTTGAAAAATAAATGATGGTCCAACTAAACGCACACTGGATGGAATAGTATGCCGCTGCAAGATGCTGTGGTAGCCATGCTGGTTCAGTATGCCTTCAATTTTGAATAAATCCCTAACAGTGTCACCAGCAAAGCACCCCGCACACCATCACACCACCTCCTCCATGCTTCACGGTGGGAACCAAGCATGTAGAGTCCATCCGTTCACCTTTTCTGCATCGCACATAGACATGGTGGTTGGATCCAAAGATCTCAAATATGGACTCATCAGACCAAAGCACTGATTTCCACTGGTCTAATGTCCATTCCTTGTGTTCTTTAGCCCAAACAAGTCTCTTCTGCTTGTTGCCTATCCTTGGCAGTGGTTTCCTAGCAGCTATTTTACCATGAAGGCCTGCTGCACAGTCTCTTTTTAACAGTTGTTCTAGAGATGTCTGCTGCTAGAACTCTGTGTGGCATTAACCTGATCTCTAATCTGAGCTGCTGTTCACCTGCGATTTCTGAGGCTGGTGACTCGGATAAACTTATCCTCTGCTGCAGAGGGGACTCTTGGACTTCCTTTCCTGGGGCAGTCATAATGTGAGCCAGTGTCTTTGTAGCATTTGATTGTTTTTGCGACTGCACTTATGGATACTTTCAAAGGTTTCCCATTTTTTTTTGGACTGACTGACCTTTATTTCTTAAAGTAATGATGGCCACTCGTTTTTCTTTACTTAGCTGCTTTTTTTCATGCCATCATACTAATTCTAACAGTCTATTCAGTTGGACTATCAGCTGTGTATCCACCAGACTTCTGCACTACACAACTGATGGTCCCAACCCCATTTATAAGGCAAGAAATCCCACTTATTAAACCTGACAGGGCACACCTGTAAAGTGAAAACCATTCCCTGTGACTACCTCTTGAAGCTCATCAAGAGAATGCCAAGAGTGTGCAAAGCTGTAATCAAAGCAAAAGGTGGTTACTTTGAAGAACCTAGAATATAAGACATATTTTCAGTTGTTGCACACTTTTTTGTTAAGTATTTCATTCCACATGTGTTAATTCATAGTTTTGATGCCTTCAATGTGAATCTACAATTTTCAGAGTCATGAAAATAAAGAAAATTCTTTGAATGAGAAGGTGTGTCCAAACTTTTGGTCTGTACTGTATTTCCACAAAGTGTTACCAAACTTATTAAGGTTTTCCAGAAATAAAGAACCCCCCCCCCTTCCAGGGTTTGAATCCTGGTAATTAAAGCCATTTCTTCCTTGCCTCAGTAACTTCCTGTCCCTAAAAGGAAATCTGTGAGTAAGCCTGCATTCACACATCTGTGTGAGTGGTGTTAACATCTGAGAGAAACAGACTGGATAATAGGACATACAGTATATCACAAAAGTGACTATATCCCTTACAATTTTGTATGGTTTTTTTTAGAATATTTTTTCATTGGAAAACACTAAAAATATGACACTTTGACACAATGTAAAATAGTCAGTTTCCAACTTTAATAGTGTGAATTTGGTGTGCCCTCTAAATAACTCAACACACAGCTATTAATGTCTAAACTGCTAGGAACAAAAGTGAGTACACACCTAAGTGAAGATGGCAAAATTGAGTCCAATTAGCCATTTTTCCTCCACGGTTTCATGTGGCTCCTTTTAGTGTTACAGGGTCTCAGTTGTGAATCGGGAGCAGGTGTGATAAATTTGGTGTGATCACTCAAACTGGTCACTGAAAGTAAAAACATCACTTCATGGCAAAGAATCATCTGAGGATCTGAAAAAAAAAAAAAAAATAATAAAAAAAATTGTTGCTCTACATAAAGATGGCTTGGGCTATAAGAAGATTCCAACACCCAGAAACTGAGATGCAGCACGGTGGAAAAGACTATGCTGCAGTTTAACAAGACTGGTTCCTATTCAGAACCGTCTTCACCGTGGTTGAACCAAGAAGTTGAGTACATAACCTCAGCGTCCTATCCCGCGATGGTCTTTTCGAAATAGACGTGAGTGCTGGCAGCATTGCTGCATAGGTTAAAGGGTTGTGAGGGTCAGGTCAGCCTTTCAGTACCAAGACCCTACACCACACTACCTTAAATTGGTCTGCATGACTGTCATCCTAGAAGAAAACCTCTAAAGATGATGCACAAGAAAGCCCCCAAATAGTTTTCTGAAAGCAAGCAGACTAAGGACATGGATTACTGGAACTAAAGCAGGCTTTACACGCTACGATATTTCTAGCAATCGCTAGCTATATCGTACGCAAAAGCACCCGGCCCTGGCGTGCATGCGATATCGTGTGATCACTGCCGCAGCGAACATTATCGCTACGGCAGCGTCGCACACACTGGTCGGCGTCTTCGCTGTGACTGCCGAACAATCCCTCCCTCAAGGGGGAGGTGCGTTCGGCGTCACCGCGATGTCACTAAGCGGCCGGCCACTCAAAGCGGAGGGGTGGAGATGAGCGGGACGAACATCCCGCCCACCTCCTTCCTTCCTCATTGCGGGCGGGGCGCAGGTAAGGTGAGGTTCCTTGCTCCTACGGTGTCACACAGAGCGATGTGTGCTGCCGCAGGAATGAGGAACAATATCTATAAACAACCATTAACAATTTTTGGTTTTAGGACGACCTCTCCATGGTGAACGATTTTCACCACTTTGGAGGACGTTTAAGGTCGCTGGTGTTACACGCTGCGATACTATTAACGATGCCAGATGTGCGTCACTAACGACGTGACCCCAACGATAAAACATTAACGATATCGTAGCGTGTAAAGCCCCCTTAAGTCCTCATCTGATAAGACCAAGATAAACTTATTTGGATCAGGTGATGTAAAGTGATTGTGGCGGCAACCAGGTGAGGAGTATAAAGACAAGTCTATGTTCCCTAGAGTCAAGCATGGTATTGGGAGTGTCATGGATTGATGCTGAGTGAATGTTGCCAGCTGTGGGGGGGGAGCTACAGTTCATTAAGGGAGCCATAAATGCCAACGTGCACAGTGACATACTGAAGCAAAGAATGATCCCCTCTTGTCGGAAACTAGGCCTCAGGGCAGTATTCCAACATAACTACCCCAAATATACTATCAAGACAACCACTGCTTCACTAAAGAAACTGGATAAAGGTGCTGAATTGGCCTAGCTTGTTCTCAGACCTAAAACCCTATTAGGCCTCCGACACACATCTGTGCTGCCGGTACGTGTTTGCCATTTTTTGCACGTACCGGCGGCACAAAGACACGTTCAGCAATGCTACCCTATTGTAGCAGGCACACACTCGTAAAATCACACGGAACGTGTGTCCGTGTGCGTTTGTACGTGTGCGTTTTTCTACACGCTGACATGTCCACGTTTTCTCCGGCAGCACGGGTGTCATACGGCCCGCACCCGTGCCACACGGATGTAGTGTGGATGCGGTCCCGTGTGACACACGCCGGAGAAAACACGTGTCAGTGAAAAAAAAAAAAAACATTTACTCACCTTCTCCAGCCCTCCTGTCTCTGCCGCTGCTGCCACTTGCTGCCGACCGCCGCTCATTATGCTCATTTAATATTCACCTCACTGCAGCAGCAGCGGGGAGACGGCAGGGCTGGAGACCGAAGATCAGCACCACGGCCAGCAGCGCGGACCACGTGAGTATGCAAATTACCGGTTTTACGTGTGCTATTGCGGATAGCACACGTAGAACACACGTGGACCGCACGTACCCAAGACACGTACTTACCACACGCAGCACGCAGGGTAAATACGTGTCTCGCGGCACGTGCGTGTTTTTAACGGAAGTGTGTTTCAGGCCTTAAGCATCTATGGAGCACTCTCAAACAGAAGGTGGAGGAGAGCAAAATTTCTAAAATCCACCAGCTCCATGATGTCATGCAGGAGTGGAAGAGGATTCCATTGGCAACGTGTGAAGCTCTAGTTAGCTCCATGCCCAAAAGATTTAAGGCAATGCTTGAAAATAATGGTGGCCACACAAAAAATTTACACTTTGGGTACAATTTGGCCATTTTCACTTAGGGGTCTACTCACTTTTGTTGCAAGCGGTTTTGACATTACTGGCTTTGTGTTGAGCTATTTAGAGGGCACAACAAATTTACAGTTATGCAAGCTGTACCTTGTGGATGAGATTGATAGTAAAATGTCAGTCTTTGCTGACAACAAAAAATTATGTAAGTTATTAAAAACAGACCTTGATTGTACAATATTACAAAACGATCTGGAGAAGATATCTGAATGGGCAGACAATTGGCCAATGAGATTTAATATTGATAAATGTAAAGTAATGCACCTAGGACGGAGTAATCCTATAACTGCGTATACATTAAATGGAAGTAAACTCGGGACTACAGAACAGGAGAAGGACTTAGGTATTCTGGTTACAAATAGGCTGAGCAGCAGTACTCAATGTCAAGCAGCAGCTGCAAAAGCAAACAAGATTTTAGGGTGCATAAAAAGAGAGATTAGATCTCGGGATCCCAACGTATTGTTATCCCTCTATAAGTCACTTGTACCGCCACATCTGGAATATGGGATCCAGCTTTTTGGGCTCCACATTTTAAAAAGGATATTAAGAAGCTAGTCAGTTCAAAGGCGGCTAACTAGACTACTACAGGAATGGAAGGCCTCCCATATGATGAGAGGTTGAAAAAGTTAGATTTGTTTTGTGTGGTCAATATAAAGGACTGGCATATGACTTATTCCTTTTAAAGTCAATACTAAGGACCAGGGGGCACTCACTGCGAGTGGAAGAAAGGCGATTCTGGCAGCCAAGTAGGAAAGGATTCTTTACAGTTATAGTAGTGAGATTGTGAAATGCCCTACCACAAGAGGTAGTAATGGCTGACACTATAACAACTTTTAAAAAAAAGGCGTGTATGATTTCCTCAGTACACACAACATTATTGGTTATAAATGATTTAAGGACAAAATCTGTAATTGTTGGAGGAAGGTTGAACTAGATGGACCTAGGTCTTTTTTCAACCTATGTAACTGTATGCCGTTTGGGAAAAAATCGGACCGCACATGGACGTGTGATTACAGTCTTACTATTTTGATGTCAGGCATTAGCTAACTAATACTCTGCCTTTTGTGATACTTCATCTTGAATTTGCAGTTGTAAGTCTAGAACGTTGCTCTTCCTCTGGTTGTAATTGCTTCTCTTGGCATTCTGGTGGTTTGAGCATGTGAGACGGTGTGGGTAGTGGACTCTGCGCTGAGGCTTTGGTCAGGCTTTGAAGATTTTTGGCTCTGTGTCAGATCAGAAGTGAACACACAGGGCCAGAAATGACAGGACACCATAGTTCAGAAGATTCAGCTCAGCATGGATATTTCTACATCCTGAATGTATTTAGAGATAAGCTAGATTGGGGTTTCCTTCCATGTTTTTCAAGACATGAAGTCCTAGTGAGTTCACCACATGTGTGACTCTTCTAACTGCACACTGTCCAGTGCAAGCATTGTACCAGAGTCATATCTACAGTCTGGGCTGGTGAATTAATTCTCCCCTTATACTAGTGTTGGTAGTATGCCTACTTATATTTTAGGTTAAAGACTTTAACTAAAAAATGCTGTAAAGACATTTCTTTAAATTGTATAACAAGTAGGTCATTCCTTCATATACAAAAACGTATTCGCCATATATAAAAAAAAAATTGATGTACTGGTATCAAATTGTAGCTGAGGATAATTTTTCTTTACTAACTTCTATTTAGTCTACGACTAAGGAAAAAGACCGTAATAAATTCAAATCTTTATCATAAAATCTGCTCGTCGTGATACCAGTTCTGGTATTTTATACTTCTTAAGATTGGAACTCTGAAGACGTTTTAGCAGAGAAATGGAATCCGGCTGATTTGTGTTCATCCAATGACAATGATAGTTGTGTTTAGCTGGTCTTTCTTCCTGAAGATTTTGAAGATTTATTGAAAGCAGATCTACAATGTTGAAGACCCTAAGAAGTATAGATGCATTCATGATTTCACATTTGATGCACTAAACTCCAGATATAGAGGGGTGTTTCCCATTTTACAAGACAGTGTGGCCCCCAGCATGTATAGAATGGAAAAAGACAAATAAGGGACTGATGATCTCCAAAGTAGTTAAAAGTATCCCTTTTAGGAGGATCTTACAGGATGTGGGACAGACCTTGCCTTCTTGTTAAAATAATTGTTTGGCTTTGAGAGAATCTTTAACAATAACGTCTCCTCATTAATTATATGTATTAAACACCAAATGGGCTAATGAGCAGTCCTCAACAGCTGCGTTTAAACCCAATATTAGTGTCTTGCGAAAGTATTCACCCTGCTTTTGCTTTTTACCTGTTTTGTTACATTATAGCCTGTGTATAAATATTTTTGAAATCCGATTTGTGTGTTATATATCAGCACTAAATAGTCTAAATTAGTGAAGTGAACGAAATATAGTAAAAACTTTAATTTATGGGATAAAATAAATACAAATTTTTATGTGCATATGTATTTACCCCTTTTGCTATGAAGCCCCTAAAAATTTCTGGTGCAAGCAATTACCTTCATAGTAGTAGTAGTAGCATGCTTATTGAAAGGAAGTCCATTTGTGTGCAATATAAGTTTCATATGGGTCTGTCAGTATACACACACCTTTTCTGAAAGGCTGTAATGCCATTAAGCAAGAGGCACCACTAACCAAACAACACCATGAAAACCAAGGAGACCTCCAAACAAGTCAGAGACTAAAGGCCCCTTTACACACTGAGACTTTCAGCAATCCCAACCTGGCCGGGATCGCTACAAAGTCTCTGGTGAGTCTCTGGTGAGCTGTCAAACAGGCAAACCTGGCCAACGACGCAACAGCGATCCGGACCTGCAGAACGA
Organism: Anomaloglossus baeobatrachus; assembly: GCF_048569485.1. Taxonomy (NCBI): domain Eukaryota; kingdom Metazoa; phylum Chordata; class Amphibia; order Anura; family Aromobatidae; genus Anomaloglossus; species Anomaloglossus baeobatrachus. Next base: position 325,409,041 of record NC_134358.1, read on the forward strand.
CCTAGCTAGTCAAACACTGGAAACGAGTGATGTGTCACAATATCTGTCAATCACTATTCTCTGTCAGTCGGTCTCTCCCTCTCGGTCTCTATTCTCTCTCTGTCGGTCCGTCACTCTCTGTCCCTCTCTCACAGTCTGTCGGTCATTTTCCCCTCCTCCCTCATACTCACCGATCCCCGGCGCGGCACTGCACGGCATTCACACTGCTGCGGCGGCTTTTCCTCTTTTGAAAAAGCCGGACGCTCATTAAACAATTTCGTATTCCCTACTTTCCCCGCCCACAGGCGCCTATGATTGGTTGCAGTGAGACACGCCCCCCACGCTGAGTGACAGGTGTCTCACTGCACCCAATCACAGCAGCCGGTGGGCGTGTCTATACTGTGCAGTGAAATAAATAATTAAAAAAAACGGCGTGCGGTCCCCCCCAATTTTAATACCAGCCAGATAAAGCCATACGGCTGAAGGCTGGTATTCTCAGGATGGGGAGCTCCACGTTATGGGGAGCCCCCCTGCCTAACAATATCAGTCAGCAGCCGCCCAGAATTGCCGCATACATTATATGCGACAGTTCTGGGACTGTACCCGGCTCTTCCCGATTTGCCCTGGTGCGTTAGCAAATCGGGGTAATAAGGAGTTATTGGCAGCCCATAGCTGCCAATAAGTCCTAGATTAATCATGGCAGGCGTCTCCCCGAGAAATCTTCCATGATTAATCTGTAAATTACAGTAAATAAACACACACAACTGAAAAAATCATTTATTAGAAATAAAAAACACAAACACATTCCCTCATCACCAATTTAATCAGCCCCTTAAAGCCCTCCTTGTCCGGCGTAATCCACGGAACTCCAGCGTCGCATCCAGCTCTGCTGCATGGAGGTGACCAGAGCTGCAGAAGACACCGCCGCTCCTGTCAGCTCCACGCAGCTAATGAAGGCAATAGCGCGACCAGCTGAGCTGTCACTGAGGTTACCTGGATCTAGCGGTGGATACAGCGGTGGCCGCAGGTAACCTCAGTGACAGCTCAGATGATCGCGCTACTCACCTCAGTTGCTGCGTGGAGCTGACCGGAGCGGCGGTGAGTAGCGCGATTAGCTGAGCTGTCACTGAGGTTACCCGCGGCCACCGCTGCATCCACCGCTGGATCCACCGCTGGATCCAGTGACAGCGGGTAACCTCAGTGACAGCTCAGCCGATCGCGCGGCTGTCTTCATTAGCTGCGTGGAGCTGACAGGAGCGGCGGTGTCTTCTGCAGCTCCTGTCACCTGCATGCAGCTGAGCTGGAAGTGACGCTGGAGGTCCGTGGATTACGCCGGACATGGAGGGCTTTTTGGGGCTTATTAAATTGGTGATGAGGAATGTGTTTGTGTTTTTTATTTCTAATAAAGGATTTTTTCGGGTGTGTGTGTTTATTTACTGTAATTTACAGATTAATCATGGAAGGTTTCTCGGGGAGACGCCTGACATGATTAATCTAGGACTTATTGTCAGCTATGGGCTGCCAATAACTCCTTATTACCCCGATTTGCCAACGCACCAGGGCAAATCGGGAAGAGCCGGGTACAGTCCCAGAACTGTCGCATATAATGTATGCGGCAATTCTGGGCGGCTGCTGACTGATATTGTTAGGCTGGGGGGCTCCCCATAACGTGGAGCTCCCCATCCTGAGAATACCAGCCTTCAGCCGTATGGCTTTATCTGGCTGGTATTAAAATGGGGGGGGGGACCGCACGCCGTTTTTTTTAATTATTTAATTATTTATTTCACTGCACAGTATAGACACGCCCACCGGCTGCTGTGATTAGGTGAAGTGAGACACCTGTCACTCAGCGTGGGGGCGTGTCTCACTGCAACCAATCATAGGCGCCTGTGGGCGGGGAAAGTAGGGAATACGAAATTGTTTAATGAGCGTCCGGCTTTTTCAAAAGAGGAAAAGCCGCCGCAGCAGTGTGAATGCCGTGCAGCGCCGCGCCGGGGATCGGTGAGTATGAGAGAGGAGGGGAAAATGACCGACAGACTGTGAGAGAGGGACAGAGATAGTGACGGACCGACAGAGAGAGAATAGAGGCCGAGAGGGAGAGACCGACTGACAGAGAATAGTGATTGACAGATATTGTGACACATCACTCGTTTCCAGTGTTTTAAGTTCCCTTTACACACTGAGACTTTGCTGCACAGCGGGAAACAAAGGACCAAAGAATGGTCCTGAACGATTTGTAGCGATCAGCAACTTCACAGCAGGGGCCAGGTCGCTGATGTGTTTCACACACTGCAATGTCGCTGGGGAGGTCGCTATAACGTCACAAAACCGGTGACGTTACAGCGATGTCGTTTGCGATGTTGCAGTGTGTAAAGCCACCTTAAGTTGTTGAAAAGCACTAGTCAGGTTTGGGTTCTAAAAAAAATCCCAATCTCTGATGACTCCCCAGAGCACTATCAAATTGAAAGAACAACAAACCTGATCAAAAAACATACAAGCTTGTGGGCACACAACAAAATCCATATAGCACATTGACCATTTAAAGGGAAAATAGAAATCTATATCCCTATAAACAGATTTGCATCAAGAAAAATATCTGTCTGGTTTTAATCAATAAAATTGATGTTTTATATTTAATATATTAGGTATATGCTGCTAAATTATTGATTTTCTATACCTGTTAGTATTTTTCTTTTTTCTGCAAACCACAACAAATCTGCCAAGAGAGTGCCACCCACCAAAACCTTCAGCCCTGGCAAGGAGGGCATTAAAGAGGCAGCTCAGAAACCAAAGGTGACCCTGAAAAAGCTGCAGGGTTTCCAAGCACAGACTGGAGTATCTGTCGATACGATTGCAATAAGCCGTACACTTCATAGAGCTGGCCTTTTAGGGAAGAGTGGCCAGAAAAAAAGCCTTTACCTAAAGCCAAGAATTCAAAGGCTTGTTTTGTTTTTGCCAAAAGACATGTGGGGGACACCAAAAATGTATGGAGGAAGATGATGTGATAAAAGTAGACCACATTTGAACTTTAGAACCACCAAGATAAATGCTATGTGGTGATGTTTTTCGTCAGCAGGGACAGGGAAAATCGTTGAGTTGAGGGGAACATTGATGGTGTGAAACATGGGGATATTCTTGAGCAAAACCTGTTTGTCATTAAATTGAAATTGTGAAGGATGATCAGCACTCCACCCCCAATTAACCTGGGGCACATGGAAAATGATCCAAAGTAGTACGACAGAGTCCAGGCACTCACTCTCTTTGCAATTCTATTTCTTTATTTCAGGCCTCACTACCTGATCATTTAAGCTCTTCCAGAGCTTTCAACTGCTGTTGAAAGCTCAAGATGAACTGAAAGTTCAGCTAGTGAAGTCTGAAATAAAGAAATGGAATTGCAAAGAAAGCGAGTGCCAGGACCCTTTTGTCAGTGATTTGAGACTGGGATAGAGGTTCACCTTCCAACAAGGCAATGACCCAAAAGCATACTGCTAAAGCAACACTCGAGTGGTTTAAGTCAAAATGCGTAAATGTTTTGGAGTGGCTTTGTCAAAGCCCAGACCTTAATCCAATTGAGAATCTGTGGTCAGACTGTTTTGAATGATAGAATCTACAGGATAAAAATCCATTTCTGTTGGAGAAATAGAGGATAACTGCCATTGTTTTTTCGGTTTTGTTTTTATGATGTTTTGTGTGGTAATAAATGCCCGACAACATGTGTTTTTTCATAGGTCTGTAAGATTGTAGCAATACCAATGACTGGGGTTTTTTTAAAAAAAAATTGTATTAAAAAAAAATCAAACATTTTTAAAAATTAGTTTGCCACCATTTTATGAGTCTTGTAACTTTATTTTTCCATCAGTGGAGCTTTGTGCGGCTTGGTTTCTATGTAGTAAGTCATAGTTTTTTATTGGTGATATTTTGGGCTATATATTATGTTTTGACTTTTTTATTGCATTTTTGGAGAGTGGTATGGCAGCTGGGAATATTCTTAATTTTTTTTATTTACCATATATATAAAATAATTTTATGTCTTGATTAGACTTATGGATATGGTGATACAGAAAATATTAGGTGGTTAAAGAGTATCAATCAAAGGTATCTGTGGTTTTTATTGTTATAGGTAAATGCCACTATCCGCTCTGTGTGGCACAAGGTCATTTCTTGAGCCTGCTTCATAAGACTGGGCTTTTAGCTGACACCAGGACCACTTCTGTGAATTAAGTAAAACAAAAAGAAGAGCACCTGCCAACATAGCAGAAATGGATTGTAGATAACACAGGATATGGATAAAGATGATTAACACTTCATGGGGGGAGAAAAGGTAAAATCTCATATCCCCCATCCTTCTAAGCACACCATTTCCTCCTTGATAAGACAGTGGACCAGTTTACTGATACAGCTGATTAATATTCTATTTTGATAGATCGGACTTTTGCAGACAGCTATACTAAGTATGTGTACTTTATTGTATTTTTTTGTTTTAATGGAGGAAAAGGTGTTATTTAACTTTAAATATTTAGATTTAAAAATATTTTCACTGATACTTTGTACTATACATAGCAATATTACAATACTGCTGTGTATAGCGAAAATTACTGTCTCCTATGAAAGCCAGATACAAGCTGACTTTCTCAGGAGTACCGACATAACAGCCATGAGAGTCTTTCGCAGACCCCTGGCCAACATGGTAACTCATCGGCACCCAGCAATCACATCAGTGGCATAAAGAATGACATGCCACCCTGTCAGCACACAGTAAATGGCGCTGTTAGAAATTGACAACAGCATTTAACAGGTTAACAGCCGCGGACAGCGCTCCCTCTTAAATCAGTCAGCTTTAAAGAACCAAGTAACTTCAAGTGATGTCACTTGCCGGAGTGGGGCTGACTGCTCTCTCATTCTCTTTTTTTTTTACAATATGTAAAAATTTTTGCTGTGCACTGAGAAGAACCGGGCTATAAAGCCCATACCAGCACCCCCACACTGTTCTGCCCCCTCCCCTCTACAAGGACGATGGCTTCTTCACCTGTTTGAGCATCCTGTGGTGGCTGATCCTTCTCCATCCCATGCTGCTGTCTCCTTGAGAGTCTGTGCAACATGCAGGCCCCCTTCCTCTGCCTGAAGGGTGTGCACACTGCCACCCCCCTTTTCTTAAAGGGATAGCATCCTTTCACCTAGGTCAGCTGAGAGTCTACAGCTATTTGAGGCCCTTCCTCCCTTTAGGGAGTGCCTGGGCAATGTGTTAGTTTAGGTGGTAGTTCTCAGGTCATCGGTGCTCCTACTGCTGTTACTGATATTGTTACTGTTTCTGACCTGTACCTCTGTTACAGTTTGCCCCTATCTGCTGCTGCAGCAACCATCTACGGCGGCTGTCTACTACTATACAAGCTGCCGCAAGCATCCACGCTGGTCGTTTCTGCCATCCATTAATCCTTGACGGATCTTCTCCCCTTCCTGCTGGTGCTGCTGTTTCTACCAGATACTATCTCTCCCATACCCCTGGGGCCAGCTGGCGCAGCATCAGTTCCCAAGTGCTACCTGGACTTACACCTGCAGAGTAACACCCCCACCATTAGATGCTCTGGTGAAAACCCTGTGTGGGTTTATAGTCAAGCCCCTCGGGGTTCTCTGTGTGCCTTGCCCAGTGGGTCTGCTATATCCTCTGCTCACTTTACGAGCATAACACATGTACAGTAACATGATCCTATAGAGCATCCATCAGAATTGATAACTGCCACATGCTCTGTAGAGAAGGCACTAGCCCAGTCCCTGAAACTGATGTCACTTATGGCTGCGGGAGAGACTGCAGCCTCTGCCTCCTCATGACGACTCATTTGAGAATCCCAGCATGCACTAGTGAGGGAAGGATAGGAAATTTTTAATTCAAGTTTATTAGAAAAAGGATAAGATTATGATATTAGAGATTCATTATTTAAATTTATGATTAGATTTAGTATTAAAGGGATTGCCCACTATTGCACTATTGTGGAATAAGCCTGGCCTTAAGATAGGTCATCAATGTCTGATCGGTGGGGGTCCGACACCCAGCACTCCCACGAATCGGCTGTTCTTTGTGCCAGCAGCAGCATGCTGCCGGAAATGCTCAGTTGCCTGTCTACCTTCATGAAACCTCAGATCCTCACAAGATCTCCTTCTCTACTCCTCTCTTATCTCCTCTTCCCACAATTGCGTACAAGATTTCTCCCGTGCCTCCCCTATACTCTGGAACGCTCTACCTCAGCATATCAGACTCTCCCCTATCGTGGAAAGCTTCAAGAGGAACCTGAAGATCCATCTCTTCCAACAAGCCTACAACCTACAATAACCCTCAGTCTAGTACACCACTGCGCAACCAGCTCTGTCCTCACCTATTGTACCATCACCCATTTCCTGCAGACTGTGAGCCCTCTCGGGCAGGGTCCTCTCTCCTCCTATACCAGTCTGTTTTGTATTGTTAATGATAGTTGTACGCATGCTCTCTTTCACTTGTAAAGCGCCATGGAATAAATGGCGCTATTATAATAAATAATAATAATAATAGTTGCGGAGCTGCCCAGTCTTCTGATAGCAGCCGCGTGCGGGTACTACACATCCATCTCCCATTCAAATCAACAGGAGGCAGATGTGCAGTAACCACCCACAGCTGCTATCACAAGACAGGGTAGCTCCGGAACTGAGCATTTCTGACCACAGACTGCCACTATCCAAGGATAGGCCATCAATGTTAAAGTAGTAAACAACTCTTTTTAAGATTTAGTTTCGAACCACCCGTTTAAACCAACCAATAGACTTTTCAACTGAAGGTTCCTAAAGTTGCACCTCAGTATCTTTATTTAGTTTTACATTTTTTTGACCAAGGAACCTTTTGATTCTATTTCTTTCAAACATTTCTCCCTCAACATTAGGGTTTTTTTGGGTAACATAACTATGGCTAAAAGAATTAGCGACCTCTGTTTTTCATCCTGTACTTAGTTCTAAGGCTAAATCCATCCCCCTTACACAGTTTGAGTAAATCTAATAGAAATAATGGAAAACAGAAGAATTTACTGGGTGTAAAGGCAAATTGAGCAATTGTTAGTTCACAGTGTTATATAATATGATGATTGCAATATATAAAAACGATAGAAACTTTGCCAAGAGTGTTTCTTTAACAAGAATTCAACCACCAGTAAGTCTAATTATTTATTAAACCAGTGACCAGCTGACTGTTAAATAATGATCTTTTATAATCAACTAAGAAAACTCCTTCCTCTTTCATTCTGTAGGAATGGCAATGTAACAATTCTGGGCGGCTGGATGCTGATATTTTTAGGTTGGACCTGCCCAGTCTAAGAACACCAACCCCCAGCTGTCAGGCTTTATCTTGACTAGGTATCAAAATTGGGGGGATCGCACATCATTTTCTTAAAATAATTTATTTAAATAATTAAAAAAAAAGTTGCATGCAGTTTCTCTTATTTTGATACACAGCCAAGATAAGTGCAAGGCATTGCAGCTTCAGCCTGTAGCCGTGGGCTTTATCTGTGCTGGGTATCAGAATACGGGGGGACCGTATGAAAATGTTTTATTTATTTTTATACCACAATACTGATGGTAGATGCTAGAGTGACCGGTCTCCTTCCAGGTATCACGTCATTTTAACACACCCCATCACATGATAGGGGTGTGTTCAAAATGCAGTCTAACCTTTCAAGCTGGAATAAATATTATTTTAAGTCCACATAGGCATGGAGTTGTTTATAATCAAAGCAGGGATCTGGGGTTCAGACCTCCAGATAGATGGGGTGCAGGGGGGTGAAACATCGCAACACCCACCAACCAAGCGAGTCACGCCCACTAACATGGAAGAAGCCCATACATTCTAGGGTCACAGTAGATACTAGAGTTTATGGGCTCCTTCAGTTACACTGCTATCCCCACCCACTGGCCATCCTGGTGCCTGTGATTGGTTGCAGTCAACTGACACACTGCCACTCAGGGTGGGGCCACATCTAACTGCAACCAATCACAGGCGTCAGTGGGCGGGGAAAGCAGTGCATATGGATGAGCAGTAATTAGCCGCCCAGGAAGTGAATGTGAGACCTAGGAGCAGTGTACAGCCATGTCGGAGCCTTGGTAAGTACAGCGTGCTAGCTCCTATTCCCCTATCCCTTCTACCACCATTTTTAATCTCCGGATTCTGGTCCCCAGACTTATATGGGGATCGGATTCCAGACTTGATCCGGATTTAAAAAACAAAAGAGAAAAGGGATCCGCCGGTCCTGGTTATCTGCGAGTCCGCTCATCTCTAATTTTTTACCCTTTTGCTTGTCACTGTAGTTGTATGTAATGTTTGTGTGCATATATGTTGGCATAGTCATGGCCAAAGGTTTTCACAAATTTGCTTCTTCAGTGTTTTAAAATCTATTTGTGTTTCTACTATTATGGAAGTAAATTCTAAGTCTTTCATAACGTGTATAACTTTTTTTGACAAATTCATCAAGTTTATGCAATGATTCAACATACACAGTTTTGACCCATATCTTTCCATAATTTTTCAAATCGCCCTAACATTATGGATATCGATTTCTATGCCAAATCCTGTCATTGAAACTCATTCCTGCCTGAGTGCAAATAGTTTATCACAATTTCTGTGTTTTTGTTTGTCCCCCTTGCTTTTTGAAGAATGACCAGCAATTCTCAATGGAATTAAGATTTAGAGAATTTCCTGACCATGCAGCCATAATTTCAATGCTTTTTTTTTTTTTTTTTTAACTGTGCCACATTTGGTTTGTGACATCAGGCTCCCCTATGCTGGAAAAATCATTGTTCATCAACATATTGCTCCTGGATCAGTAGAAGTTGCTTCTTGACACCAGGCCAGTCTCTAAATGCCTATGCATTACATATGTATGCATATACACTGACAATTGCCTGCTTCCATTTATCAGCAAGTTCTGCTCTGGTGTTGAACCAATCCTGTAGCTGAATTCTATTTTGGAGATGGTTGTGTCACTTGTTGGACTTTCTTGGGTGCCCGAAAGCCTACTTTACGGCATCTGAACCTCTTTCTTTGAAGTTCTTGATGATTCGATAAAGGGATGATTTAGAGGTAATCTTGCAAGTAGCAATGTTCTTGCATATAGAGCACTGTAAAGAAATAATGCTTGCACATACATTTTTAAAGTAATCATGGTGAAAAGAGAATTTTTTCATGCCCCTAATTCCTTTTTAAACAGTTTGCTCTTTTATTTCAATCAGCAAAATCAGCTACTTTAGCTTCGTTAACACTATCTCTTCAGCTAACATGAAGATCACAGAAATATAAGCCAGCCATTGTTACAGAGCTTAAAATAAGTGGAAATGGGGATTTATGTGATAAATAGAGATGAGCGAGTGCCGTAATATTTGTAATCGCTACAATGAGTATAATGCAAGTCAATGGGAAATGCAAGTACTTTTCTGCTGGACTCAACAAATAGGTCTGGAGGCCTGAGAAAAAGGCTTAAATGGATGGAAAAGTGATGAAATAATGGGGAGAGCCTGGAGAATAGGTCAACAAAAACGTAGGTCACCCACATTGTTTCAGGATAAATTCATTCTGTCTCTCTCTCTCTCTCTCTCTCCAAGCGCTTCATGCTCACCGATCACTGGCGCGATTCGGCTGTCACGCTGCTCCCACTGCCTCTCATTCTTCTTCCGGGGCCACTCATAGACTCATACAAATTCACAGCTTCTCCCGACCACCGGCGTCTGTGATTGTTTTCAGTCAGCCGTGTCCCCACGCTGAGCGACAGCTGTCTGACTGCAACCAATCACAGATGCTGGTGGGCAAGTCTATATCGTACAGTAAAATAAATAATAATTAAAAAAAAAGGGCGTGTAGTTCCCCAAATTTTCATACCAGCCAAGATAAAGCCCCACAGCTGGGGGCTGGTACTCTCAGAATGGGTAGGCCTATAGTTATAAGGCTCTCCCCAGCCTAAAAATATCAGCCAGCAGCCACCTAGAATTGCCGCATTCATTAGATGTGACAGTCCCAGTACTTTACTCAGCTCTTCCCGATTGCCCTGGTGCTGTGGCAGTCGGGGTAATATGGAGTTATTAACAGCCCATAACTGCCACTAAGTCCTAGATTAGTGATGGCAGGCATCTATGAGACACCCACATTATTAATCTATAAGTGAAAGTAAATAAACCCAAACACCCCAAAAATCCTTTATTTGAAATAAGACACATCCTTTTTCACCACTATATTAACCCCAATAACACCCCTCCAGGTCCAATGTAATCCACACAAGGTCCCACAATGCTTCCAGCTCTGCTACATCTGATACTCACAGCGAGTGCCCACTGTGAGCTCCATGCAACAACTGAAGAGAGCCGCGTTATCAACAGTGACGTCAGTCAGGTTAGCTTCGGCCACATCTGGAGTCCTCCATCCCTGACAGCAATTTATCCAAGTGACTGAAGTGAGCCGCACGACCAGCAGTGATGTCACTCGGGTGATTTGCAGTCACAGCTAGAGGACTCCAGCTGTGACCGCAAATCAGGCCATGAATGAAGTGAGCTGCAGGTGGACGATTCGCTGATATAATTAGGGTGGGCAGGGTCATCATTATTTGACCCTTTCCAGCCTAACAATAGTAGCCCACTGCCGCCCCACAAGTGGCGCATCCGTAAGATGCACCAATTCTGGCTCTGGACCCAGTTCTTCCTATTGCCCTGGTGCTGTGGCAATCAGGGGAATAAGGAGTTAGTGGCAGCCCACAGCTGCCACCAAGTCCTAGATTAGAAATGGAATACACAGCATTTCTGTAGCTGGAGTACAAATCAATGACAAAAACAACGTGGCACTCAAATCTTGATACAAAGAAAGTGAATTTGTATTCCCAAACACTGAAACGTTCGCTCACTTTACACCAGCCTCTCCCAGGATACCTCTCACTGAATCACCTTTGCACACTGAGGAAGGTCTGTTAATGACCAAAATGTTTGTGCTATTCAGTGGGAATAAAAACTCACCTTCTTTGCATCAAGATTTGAGTGCCAAGTTGTTTTTGTCATTGCTTATGGGAGTAAGTCCTTGATTAGTGATGTCAGTCGTCTGAGACCCCGTCCCATCACTAATCTGTAAGTGAAAGTAAATAAACACACACCCCCCAAAAATCCTTTATTTGGAATAAAATCCAAAAAGCACCCTCTTTCACCACTTTATTAACACCCAAACACTCCTGCAGGTCCAAAAGTAATCCACACGAGGTCCCACGGCGATTCTGCTCTGCTATATCCCTGTCCTGTAGATGAGATAGCTGTGAAAAGATAAGGCGCAAATAGGGTCTTACCCTGTAAAACACGTGGGAGTGAATGCTGGCAGGAACACTCACCTGGTGCGGTTGTGCCAGTCACAACCCCTTTTGAGCATGTAAATCACGAGGAGATGGTGTGGGAGGCAGCAGTCCCACGGTTAAGAGACGATTCAAAGAGCAATAGAAAGCAGGTTGATATACCGCGCCAAACCACAGGAGTCCAGATGTTGTTAGTAAATCCCTTTTTTCTTTATTTTCAAAGGTCTACGCGTTTCAGGGACATATCCGTCCCCTTTCTCTGTACATTGTCCTGAGGAAGGGGACGGATATGTCCCTGAAACGCGTAGACCTGTGAAAATAAAGAAAAAAGGGATTTACTAACAACATCTGGACTCCTGTGGTTTGGCGCGGTATATCAACCTGCTTTCTATTGCTCTTTGAATCATATCCCTGTCCTAGCAAGTGTCATAGAGCACGACTGCCCGCTGTGAGTGCAGACAGCCGTGCGATCAGAATGAACTCTGGTGAACCTGACGTCACAGCTGCGGGCCATGCAGTACAGCATGTTTCGTGGCAGTGACGTCACGAGTTCACCACTGTGAGTTTCAGGCCGCAATTGAAGTGAGCCGCGTGATCAGTGGTGACGTCACGTCCTTCACCTTCGGCTCACTTCAGTCACGGCCTGATTTGCAGTCACAGGTGGAGGACTCCAGCTGTGGCTGCGACTAACCTGAGAGACGTCACCACTGATATCGGCTAAGTCACTGACTGAACCTCATAGACCCACCCACTGATGGCTCTGATTGGAAGCGTCAGACATGCTGTCACTCAGCATGGGGTTTCGTCTAAGTGCAACCAAAGATGTCGGGGGAAGCAGTGAATATATTTGAGCCTAATGGGTGGCTCGGGAAGAAAGATGAGAGGCTGCAGGAGCAGTGTGACAGCCGCCCCGGTGATCGGTGAGTATGAAGCGCTTGCTCTTACCGATTTGTGCTGGATTTTGGTCCCCATTGACTTTTTATGGTGACCAGCATCTGGCCAGATACCAGGGATTAATCCCCCTCCGACCTCGATTCAGCGGACGATTGATCTGCCAGTCTTCCAAAACACAAAAAGAATTGACATCCCTATGATGCTGTGCGTCCAGCCAATCACAGTAATGCCACAACCAAAATGGCTGTGACATTACTATGATTGGTTAAGAAGCCTAGCATGTTTAGAGGCTGGAAATCAGGTGCCAAACCTGCTGGGCGGGACATACGAATATCGCGAGGCGCGTACACAAAAACTTGCAATGTAACGAGTAACCCGAATAGCATACTATCCGTGCGAGTAGCGAATAGTAACGATTACACTCACTAATCCCTAAGGATAAAGTTAATTTCAAAGGCAAGGAATGACTTTGCAAGTTTGTGTAACTCATCAAATCACTCCTCATAAGAATGTAGTGTCGCGGGCGGGGAAGGACGCCGCTGCGCTGCGCTCGCTAACGCTCGGGTCTGGCGCTGATGCGATGGCTGCTCGGTGGCTCAAGCGGTGGGCCAGATCCGGGGACTCGAGCGGCGCTCCTCGCCTGTGAGTGAAAGGGGGTAGTTTGGTTTGGGGATTTGGTCCGTGACGCCACCACAGCTTGTGGTGAGGTTGTGCACCACCGCTGCTGGTGACGGGGATCCCGGGAGCGATGGCAGGGAGCAGCTGGGATGTTGTTTTCCCCCTCCGTGGGTAGGGGTTGGTGGTCCCGGGGCCTGGTGAGATGACGGGGAGGCAGGGTTGGATGGGTGCAGGGTCGCCTGGACTGCGCAGCGCAGTGCTAGACGGCACGGTAGTACTCACTCAGCCACAAAGGTACGCAAAGTCTCTGGTAAACCAAATGGCTGGATGGACGGGTCCCGCAGCCGGCTGCTGTGGCTTCTCCTGGACGGTTAGTGGTGGCTGCCTTTCCCTGCACCTTTGTGTATGTTCGGTCCCGATGGATTCCCACCGGTAACCCGCTCCCCAGCGTGTGTATGTGCCGGAGGAGCCCTTTTGCCCGCAGGCTCTGGCCCTTGGAACTCTAGCTGTGGCGGTAGCTGTATTTCCTTTTGCTGGTCGGACGGTTGCCTTCAATCGGGTCTTGGCTGTTAGGAAACCCCTGGGGTTCCGGTCACTGACGGATTTGACCTCTAATAGCGAATCCAAGCCCGGTTGGGGTCCGTAGGCCCTGCCTGTGTGTGCTGGCTTCACTTCGCTCCCAGGATCGGTACCGGCGGGCCACCGCCCCTCCCCGGTCCTACGGTTCCGCATTGATCTGCCTCTCCTGCAGACGGCCACCACCGTCTGCCAACCTTGCTCTTAGTGCCCGGGCCACACACCCGGACACTGTCAGTTTACTCCTCTCCTACCACTTCCCTAACTGAACTCTCCTCCTCACTCTCTGATCTCAACTGAATTCCTTTCCCGCCTCCAGGACTGTGAACTCCTCAGTGGATGGGGCCAACCGCCTGGCTCCACCCCACCTGGTGTGGACATCAGCCCCTGGAAGGAGGCAACAAGGATTTTGTGTCTGGCTGATGTGCCTGTCTCAGGGTGGGGGCGTATGTGTAGTACCTGTGACGACCTGGCTAGTACAGGGCACCACAGTAGTGTTAATGCAAACTATGTGTGTTAACGTCTATGTGTATGTGTGTGTGTGTATTGTGATGCAGTAAAGGGTATGGTGGTTGATGGGAGCTATATTCCTCCTAGTCTTTTGCACTGTACAACAGTAGAGAAGAGGTTAATCCTGGCCTGGATCTTCTCTGCTAGTTCAGGTTGTGAGGCAAGGGCTGATGAGTAGAGATGAGCGAACCGGTCCCGGTTCGGCTCGAGGCCGGTTCGCCGAACGGGGGTCCCGTTCGAGCTCGCTTCGTCGAACGTTCGACGAACCGAACTAGAACCTATAGGCTATAATGGGAGGCAATCACAAACACATAAAAATGCATGATAAATGTACACAAACAGTTAATAAACATTGCCATAACACTTACCGGTCCTCGCGATCCCTTCTGCACTCTGTCTCCTGCCGCTATTCCATCCGATGATCGCTGAATCCTCCCGGTGACCTGCACTGCCAGCAGAGATGCAGGACCTATCGTGACGTCAAAATAGCCATGTGACCAGTCACGTGGCTATTATCTCATTGGCTACAGACTGGTCACATGACTATGACACGTCATGTAGGACCTGCGAGTGCATCTCTCCGGTACACGGTGCACATATGTGTATCGCCGTGTACCGGCGACATGATCTAGCACACGGTCGACTCCCCGTTCCGTTAGGGACCGGCTGACACAGCCGGTCATTAACGGAGATCACCGTTGCCATAGCAACGCAGTTAGCGGTGACGTCACCGCTAACCGCGGCTCCGAGAGCACCGTTGCTATGGTAACGCGTCTGTCAGCGTTACCGCTGTTACCGCTGACAGCCAGCACTGATCACTCACGGAGTGAAGGCTGCACGCTGCTTCCCGATTGTAGTGATGATTGTAGTGAGGATGAGGTTCCCCAGCCCCAAGAGATGAGCTGGTGAATCTCATCCTCACTACAATCGTCACTACTACTACACTAGTGAGGATTGTAGTGAGGATGAGGTTCCCCAGCCCCAAGTGATGAGCTGGTGAACCTCATCCTTCCTCACTACAATCATCACTACTACTACTACACTAGAAAGAAAGAAGACAGAAGAGCAGGATCGTGGAGGGCTGACAGGGGGTAATAAAGATGGAGTCTCTAATGTGTCTGTGTATTTATTTCTATTAAAGTATTTTTTCTCTGTGTGGTGTTTTTTTTAACCCTTTATTGGAGATTCTTAATGGCCGGGTCAAACGTGCCTGACATTAAGAATCTCTGGCTTAATACTGGCTAGTAAAACAAAGCCAGTATTAACTCATGATTACCCAACAAGCCACCCGGCTCCAGGGCTGTTGGAAGAGTTGGATACAGCGCCAGATGATGGCGCTTCTATGAGAGCGCCATTTTCTGGGATTTTTCAGAGGCGCCCAGAAACCTCGGGCTAACCTGTGCTGCGGATTCCAATCCCCAGCTGCCTTGTTGTACCCGGCTGGACACAAAAATGGGGCGAAGCCCACGTCATTTGTTTTTTAATTATTTCATGAAACAAGTGAAATAATTAAAAAAAAACGGGCTTCCCTATATTTTTGGTTCCCAGCCGGGTACAAATAGGCAACTGGGGGTTGGAGGCAGCCCGTGGCTGCCTGCTGTACCTGGCTAGCATACAAAAATATGGCGAAGCCCACTTCATTTTTTTGGTGGGCAAAAAAATTCTGCATACAGTCCTGGATGGAGTATGCTGAGCCTTGTAGTTCTGCAGCTGCTGTCTGCTCATCTCCATACAGACAGACAGCAGCTGCAGAACTACAAGGCTCAGCATACTCCATCCAGGACTGTATGCAGAAGTTTTTTGCCCCCTGAAAAAATTATGTGGGCTTCGCCATATTTTTGTATGCTAGCCAGGTACAGCAGGCAGGTACGGCTGCCCCCAACCCCCAGTTGCCTATTTGTACCCGGCTGGGAACCAAAAATAAAGGGAAGCCCTTTTTTTTATTATTTCATGAATTTCATGAAATAATTAGAAAACAAATGACGTAGGTTTCGCCCCATTTTTGTGTCCAGCCAGGTACAACTAGGCAGCTGGGGATTGGAATCCGCAGCACAGGTTGGCCTGAGCTTTCTGGGCCCCACTGCTGAGAATTGCAGTCTGCAGCCGCCTCAGAAAATGGCATTTTCATAGAAGCACCATCTTCTGGCGCTGTATCCAACTCTTCCACCACCTGCCTGCTATACCTGGCTAGCATACAAAAATATGGCGAAGCTCACGTCCTTTTTTTGTAGTTTTTTGGCAAAAAAAATAAAAAATGCTTCCCTGGATTTTCCATTGCCAGTGAAGGTAACACCAAGCAGTGGGGGTTAGCAGCCAGTAGCTGCTTGGATTACCCTTAGCTAGCAATACAAAAAATGCAGCGGGAGCCCATATATATTTTTTTAAATTATTTATTTAAATAACTAAAAATAAAATGGGCTTCCCTGTATTTTGATTGCTGGACATCACAGTGCTGTAAAAATAAATCTTTAAAAAAATGACGTAGCGCTCCGCGGTATTTTTTATTCTCAGCACAGATAAAGCAGACAGCTATGGGTTGCCACCCCCATCTGCCTGCCGTTACCTTGGTTGGCAATCAAAATACAGGGAAGCCCATTAATTTTTTCTATTTAAAAAATAGTTAAAAAAAAAAATGACGTTGGGTCCCCCCATTTTTGATAGCCAGCTAGGGTAAAGCAGATGGCTGTAGCCTGAAAACCACAGCTGGCAGCTTTACCGTGGTTGGGGATGCAATGTGGAGGTCCCCTCAGGCTCTTTTTTATAATTATTTTATAAATATTAATAATTACACAATAAAAGTAGGGTCCCCCCCAAATTGGATCACCAGCCAAGGTAAAGCGGACAGCTGTGGTCTGGTATTCTCAGGGTGGGAAGGTCCATAGTTATTGGGCCTTCACATCCTAAAAATAGCAGGCCGCAGGCACCCCAGACGTGGCGCATCCACTAGATGCGCCAATCCTGGCGCTTCACCCCAGCTCATCCCGTGCCCTGGTGCAGTGGCAAACGGGGTAATAAATCGGGTTGATACTAGCTGTAAAGTAACCTGAGATCAAGCCCAGCAGTTTGTGATGTCATGGCGTCTATTAGATACTCAACATCATAAACTGTCAGTACTAACAAAAAAAAAAATCGACAAAAGAAATTTATTTGAAAAAACAGTCCCCAAAACATTTCCTCTTTCACCAATTTATTGTAAGAAAAAAAATAAAGGGGTCCCACGACGACTCTGGACCGTCTAGAATATGGGGGGGAGACACTCAGGGAACGTATCCCCCATTTTCTAGGAGTGCGGACCCTTCATGTGAGGAGTGTGGGTGCAATGAATCTGCACTCACTCTCCCTGGGTCCACAGCAGCAGAGTCCATGTCGTAATGGTTGCTACCAAAGCTGCAATGCCCTGCTCATGAGGTAAGGGCATGCCTAATCAGGAGAACTACTGTAGAGGAAGCTCTGCTCACTGGTATATAGGTGCTCAGAGGTAATAATAGATAAAATTAGTGAGTAACCTCGGCACTCTAAATCTCCCAGACTAAGTCAGTAAGTCACAACGGATAGTAATGCAAAATCACTCTTTATTGGTCCGTATTAAGAAAAAAAATTTTTTCATAAGCATATATGTTTTTGTCCAAAACAAGTTACAAATGACGTTTCGGCCTGAGCCTTCGTCAGATTGGACTTATCTGCATGTAATCATGAAAAATGACAATAATCAGTATCACATAAGAGTGAGAGAACAATAACATAAACTCGAACAATGTAGAGGTACAATTGGGATGCAGCAAAAAAATTGCAACACAGCAAGAAATGAAACACATGATACAAATGTCATAATACAGTACAAGGACAATATAGTAATGACAAATATGGGGTCAGAGTAGACTTAGACAGCTCTGGTACGAAAGAGATGTCAATCATAAAGTAACATGTGCAGTAGGTGTAGAGCTACAGTATGCATGGCAGAGCTAATGGGTAGACCGACCATAGAAAAAGAACGAAGAAAAAGTGGAGAAAAAGTGGAGAAAAAGTGGAGAAAAAAATGGAGAAAAAGTGGAGAAAAAGTGGAGAAAAAAATGGAGAAAAAGTGGAGAAAAAGTGGAGAAAAAAATGGAGAAAAAGTGGAGAAAAAGTGGAGAAAAAGTGGAGAAAAAAATGGAGAAAAAGTGGAGAAAAAATGGAGAAAAAGTGGAGAAAAAAATGGAGAAAAAGTGGAGAAAAAATGGAGAAAAAGTGGAGAAAAATGGAGAAAAAGTGGAGAAAAAGTGGAGAAAAAGTGGAGAAAAAAAATGGAGAAAAAGTGGAGAAAAAAATGGAGTAAAAGTGGAGAAAAAGTGGAGAAAAAAATGGAGAAAAAGTGGAGAAAAAGTGGAGAAAAAGGGGAGAATAAGTGGAGAAAAAGTGGAGAAAAAAATGGAGAAAAAGTGGAGAAAAAAATGGAGAAAAAGTGGAGAAAAAGTGGAGAAAAAAATGGAGAAAAAGTGGAGAAAAAGTGGAGAAAAAGTGGAGAAAAAAATGGAGAAAAAGTGGAGAAAAAGTGGAGAAAAAATGGAGAAAAAAATGGAGAAAAAGTGGAGAAAAAGTGGAGAAAAAGTGGAGAAAAAGTGGAGAAAAAAGTGGAGAAAAAGTGGAGAAAAAGTGGAGAAAAAAATGGAGAAAAAGTGGAGAAAAAGCGGAGAAAAAGTGGAGAAAAAGTGGAGGAAAAAGTGGAGAAAAAGTGGAGAAAAAATGGAGAAAAAATGGAGAAAAAAATGGAGAAAAAGTGGAGAAAAAGTGGAGAAAAAATGGAAAAAAAAATGTAGAAAAAGTGGAGACTTTTTCTCCACTTTTTCTCCACTTTTTCTCCATTTTTTTCTCCATTTTTTCTCCATTTTTTCTCCACTTTTTCTACATTTTTTTCTCCACTTTTTTTCTCCACTTTTTCTCCACTTTTCATCCATTTTTTTCTCCACTTTTTCTCCATTTTTTCTCCACTTTTTCTACATTTTTTTTCTCCACTTTTTCTCCACTTTCTCTTCACTTTTTCTCCACTTTTTCTCCACTTTTTCTCCACTTTTTATCCATTTTTTTCTCCACTTTTTCTCCACTTTTTCTCCACTTTTTCTTTACTTTTTTCTCCACTTTTTCTCCACTTTTTCTCCACTTTTTTCTCCATTTTTTTCTCCACTTTTTCTCCACTTTTTCTCCATTTTTTTCTCCATTTTTTTCCTCCATTTTTTTCTCCACTTTTTCTCCACTTTTTCTCCACTTTTTTTCTCCACTTTTTCTCCATTTTTTCTCCACTTTTTCTCCACTTTTTCTCCACTTTTTCTCCACTTTTTCTCCACTTTGTCTCCACTTTTTCTTTACTTTTTTCTCTACTTTTTCTCCACTTTTTCTCCACTTTTTTCTCCATTTTTTTCTCCACTTTTTCTCCACTTTTTCTCCACTTTTTCTCCACTTTTTCTCCATTTTTTTCTCCATTTTTTTCCTCCATTTTTTTCTCCACTTTTTCTCCACTTTTTCTCCACTTTTTTTCTCCACTTTTTCTCCATTTTTTCTCCACTTTTTCTCCACTTTTTCTCCACTTTTTCTCCACTTTTTCTCCACTTTTTCTCCACTTTTTATCCACTTTTTCTCCACTTTTTGTCCACTTTTTCTCCATTTTTTTCTCCATTTTTTCTCCACTTTTTCTCCACTTTTTCTCCACTTTTTTTCTCCACTTTTTCTCCACTTTTTCTCCATTTTTTTCTCCACTTTTTCTCCATTTTTTCTCCACTTTTTCTCCATTTTTTTCTCCACTTTTTATCCATTTTTTTCTCCACTTTTTCTCCACTTTTTCTCCACTTTTTCTCCATTTTTTTCTCCATTTTTTCCTTCATTTTTTCTCCACTTTTTCTCCACTTTTTCTCCACTTTTTCTCCACTTTTTCTCCACTTTTTTCTCCACTTTTTCTCCACTTTTTCTCCACTTTTCCTCCACTTTTTATCCATTTTTTTCTCCACTTTTTCTCCACTTTTTCTCCACTTTTTCTCCACTTTTTATCCATTTTTTTCTCCATTTTTTCTCCATTTTTTCTCCACTTTTTCTACATTTTTTTCTCCACTTTTTTTTCTCCACTTTTTCTCCACTTTTCATCCATTTTTTTCTCCACTTTTTCTCCATTTTTTCTCCACTTTTTCTACATTTTTTTCTCCACTTTATCTCCACTTTTTCTCCACTTTCTCTTCACTTTTTCTCCACTTTTTCTCCACTTTTTATCCACTTTTTCTCCACTTTTTATCCATTTTTTTCTCCACTTTTTCTCCACTTTTTCTCCATTTTTTTCTCCATTTTTTTCCTCCATTTTTTCTCCACTTTTTCTCCACTTTTTCTCCACTTCTTTTCTCCACTTTTTCTCCATTTTTTCTCCACTTTTTCTCCACTTTTTCTCCATTTTTTTCTCAACTTTTTCTCCACTTTCTCTCCACTTTTTCTCCACTTTTTTCTCCACTTTTTTCTCCACTTTTTCTCCACTTTTTCTCCACTTTGTCTGCACTTTTTCTACATTTTTTCTCCACTTTTTCTACATTTTTTTCTCCACTTTTTCTCCACTTTTTCTCCACTTTTTCTCCATTTTTTCTCCACTTTTTCTACATTTTTTTCTCCACTTTTTCTCCACTTTCTCTTCACTTTTTCTCCACTTTTTCTCCACTTTTTCTCCACTTTTTATCCACTTTTTATCCATTTTTTTCTCCACTTTTTCTCCACTTTTTCTCCACTTTTTCTCCATTTTTTTCTCCATTTTTTTCCTCCATTTTTTCTCCACTTTTTCTCCACTTTTTCTCCACTTTTTTTCTCCACTTTTTCTCCATTTTTTCTCCACTTTTTCTCCACTTTTTCTCCATTTTTTTCTCAACTTTTTCTCCACTTTCTCTCCACTTTTTCTCCACTTTTTTCTCCACTTTTTTCTCCACTTTTTCTCCACTTTTTCTCCACTTTGTCTGCACTTTTTCTACATTTTTTCTCCACTTTTTCTACATTTTTTTCTCCACTTTTTCTCCACTTTTTCTTCACTTTTTATCCATTTTTTTCTTCACTTTTTCTCCACTTTTTCTTTACTTTTTCTCCACTTTTTCTCCATTTTTTTCTCCATTTTTTCTCCACTTTTTCTCCACTTTTTCTCCACTTTTTCTCCACTTTTTTCTCCATTTTTTATCCATTTTTTTCTCCACTTTTTCTCCACTTTTTCTCCACTTTTTCTCCACTTTTTCTCCATTTTTTTCTCCATTTTTTCCTCCATTTTTCCTCCACTTTTTCTCCACTTTTTCTCCACTTTTTCTCCACTTTTTCTCCATTTTTTTCTCCACTTTTTCTCCACTTTTTCTCCACTTTTTTTTCCACTTTTTCTTCACTTTTTCTTCACTTTTTAGCCATTTTTTTCTCCACTTTTTCTCCACTTTGTCTCCACTTTTTCTACATTTTCTCTCCACTTTTTCTACATTTTTTTCTCCACTTTTTCTCCACTTTTTCTCCACTTTTTATCCACTTTTTCTCCACTTTTTATCCCCTTTTTCTCCACTTTTTGTCCACTTTTTATCCATTTTTTTCTCCACTTTTTCTCCACTTTTTCTCCACTTTTTTTCTCCACTTTTTCTCCACTTTTTATCCATTTTTTTCTCCACGTTTTCTCCATTTTTTCTCCACTTTTTCTCCACTTTTTCTCCACTTTTTCTTCACTTTTTCTCCACTTTTTCTCCACTTTTTCTCCACTTTTTTTCCACTTTTTCTCCACTTTTTATCCATTTTTTTCTCCATTTTTTTCCTCCATTTTTTCTCCACTTTTTCTCCACTTTTTCTCCACTTTTTTTCTCCACTTTTTCTCCATTTTTTCTCCACTTTTTCTCCACTTTTTCTCCATTTTTTTCTCAACTTTTTCTCCACTTTCTCTCCACTTTTTCTCCACTTTTTTCTCCACTTTTTTCTCCACTTTTTCTCCACTTTGTCTGCACTTTTTCTACATTTTTTCTCCACTTTTTCTACATTTTTTTCTCCACTTTTTCTCCACTTTTTCTCCACTTTTTCTCCATTTTTTCTCCACTTTTTCTACATTTTTTTCTCCACTTTTTCTCCACTTTCTCTTCACTTTTTCTCCACTTTTTATCCACTTTTTCTCCACTTTTTCTCCACTTTTTCTCCAGTTTTTTCTCCACTTTTTCTCCACTTTTTCTCCATTTTTTTCTCCATTTTTTTCCTCCATTTTTTTCCTCCATTTTTTCTCCACTTTTTCTCCACTTTTTCTCCACTTTTTTTCTCCACTTTTTCTCCACTTTTTCTCCACTTTTTCTCCATTTTTTTCTCAACTTTTTCTCCACTTTCTCTCCACTTTTTCTCCACTTTTTTCTCCACTTTTTTCTCCACTTTTTCTCCACTTTTTCTCCACTTTGTCTGCACTTTTTCTACATTTTTTCTCCACTTTTTCTACATTTTTTTCTCCACTTTTTCTCCACTTTTTCTTCACTTTTTATCCATTTTTTTCTTCACTTTTTCTCCACTTTTTCTCCACTTTTTCTCCACTTTTTCTCCATTTTTTTCTCCATTTTTTCTCCACTTTTTCTCCACTTTTTCTCCACTTTTTCTCAACTTTTTTCTCCATTTTTTATCCATTTTTTTCTCCACTTTTTCTCCACTTTTTCTCCACTTTTTCTCCATTTTTTTCTCCATTTTTTCCTCCATTTTTCCTCCACTTTTTCTCCACTTTTTCTCCACTGTTTCTCCACTTTTTCTCCATTTTTTTCTCCACTTTTTCTCCACTTTTTCTCCACTTTTTTTTCCACTTTTTCTTCACTTTTTCTTCACTTTTTAGCCATTTTTTTCTCCACTTTTTCTCCACTTTGTCTCCACTTTTTCTACATTTTCTCTCCACTTTTTCTACATTTTTTTCTCCACTTTTTCTCCACTTTTTCTCCACTTTTTATCCACTTTTTCTCCACTTTTTTTCTCCACTTTTTCTCCACTTTTTATCCATTTTTTTCTCCACGTTTTCTCCATTTTTTCTCCACTTTTTCTCCACTTTTTCTCCACTTTTTCTCCACTTTTTCTTCACTTTTTCTCCACTTTTTCTCCACTTTTTCTCCACTTTTTTTTTCCACTTTTTCTCCACTTTTTATCCATTTTTTTCTCCACTTTTTCTCCACTTTTTCTCCACTTTTTCTCCATTTTTTTCTCCACTTTTTCTCCACTTTTTCTCCACTTTTTCTCCATTTTTTTCTCCATTTTTTCCTCCATTTTTTCTCCACTTTTTCTCCACTTTTTTCTCCACTTTTTCTCCATTTTTCTCCACTTTTTATCCACTTTTTATCCATTTTTTTTTCCACTTTTTCTCCACTTTTTCTCCACTTTTTTCTCCACTTTTTTCTCCACTTTTTCTCCACTTTTTCTCCACTTTTTTCTCCACTTTTTTCTCCACTTTTTCTACATTTTTCTCCACTTTTTCTACATTTTTTTCTCCACTTTTTCTTCAATTTTTATCCACTTTTTCTCCACTTTTTCTCCACTTTTTCTCCACTTTTTCTCCACTTTTTCTCCACTTTTTATCCATTTTTTTCTCCACTTTTTATCCATTTTTTTCTCCACTTTTTCTCCACTTTTTCTCCATTTTTTCCCCACTTTTTCTCCATTTTTTTCTCCATTTTTTCTCCACTTTTTCTCCACTTTTTATCCATTTTTTTCTCCACTTTTTCTCCACTTTTTCTCCACTTTTTTCCACTTTTTCCTCCACTTTTTCTCCACTTTTTCTCCACTTTTTCTCCATTTTTTTCTCCATTTTTTCTCTACTTTTTCTCCACTTTTTCTCCACTTTTTCTCCACTTTTTTCTCCATTTTTTATCCATTTTTTTCTCCACTTTTTCTCCACTTTTTCTCCATTTTTTTATCCATTTTTTCCTCCATTTTTTCTCCACTTTTTCTCCACTTTTTCTCCACTTTTTCTCCATTTTTTCCTCCACTTTTTCTCCACTTTTTCTCCACTTTTTTCTCCACTTTTTCTCCACTTTTTCTCCATTTTTTTCTCCATTTTTTCTCCACTTTTTCTCCGCTTTTTCTCCACTTTTTCTCCATTTTTTCCCCACTTGTTCTCCACTTTTTCTCCACTTTTTATCCATTTTTTTCTCCACTTTTTCTCCATTTTTTTCTCCACTTTTTCTCCACTTTTTCTCCACTTTTTCTCCACTTTTTTCTCCAATTTTTCTCCATTTTTTTCTCCATTTTTTTCTCTATTTTTTCTCCACTTGTTCTCCACTTTTTCTCCACTTTTTCTCTCCACTTTTTCTCTCCACTTTTTATCCATTTTTTCTCCACTTTTTCTCCAATTTTTCTCCACTTTTTCTCCACTTTTTCTCCATTTTTTTCTCCACTTTTTCTCCACTTTTTCTCCACTTTTTCTCCACTTTTTCTCCACTTTTTCTCCACTTTTCCTCTCCACTTTTTCTCCACTTTTTATCCTTTTTTTCTCCACTTTTTATCCTTTTTTTCTCCACTTTTTCTCCACTTTTTCTCCATTTTTTTCTCCACTTTTTCTCCACTTTTTCTCCACTCTTTATCCACTTTTTCGCCACTTTTTCTCCACTTTTTCTCCGTTTTTTTTCTATGGTCGGTCTACCCATTAGCTCTGCCATGCATACTGTAGCTCTACACCTACTGCACATGTTACTTTATGATTGACATCTCTTTCATACCAGAGCTGTCTAAGCCTACTCTGACCCCATATTTGTCATTACTATATTGTCCTTGTACTGTATTATGACATTTGTATCATGTGTTTCATTTCTTGCTGTGTTGCAATTTTTTTGCTGCATCCCAATTGTACCTCTACATTGTTCGAGTTTATGTTATTGTTCTCTCACTCTTATGTGATACTGATTATTGTCATTTTTCATGATTACATGCAGATAAGTCCAATCTGTCGAAGGCTCAGGCCGAAACGTCATTTGTAACTTGTTTTGGACAAAAACATATATGCTTATGAAAATTTTTTTTTTCTTAATACGGACCAATAAAGAGTGATTTTGCATTACTATCCGTTGTGACTTACTGACTTAGTCTGGAAGATTTAGAGTGCCGAGGTTACTCACTAATTTTATCTATTGTTACCTCTGAGCACCTATATACCAGTGAGCAGAGCTTCCTCTACAGTAGTTCTCCTGATTAGGCATGCCCTTACCTCATGAGCAGGGCATTGCAGCTTTGGTAGCAACCATTACGACATGGACTCTGCTGCTGTGGACTCGAGAAGAGTGAGTGCAGATTCATTGCACCCACACTCCTCACATGAAGGGTCCGCACTCCTAGAAAATGGGGGATACGTTCCCTGAGTGTCTCCCCGCCATATTCTAGACGGTCCAGAGTCGTCATGGGACCCCTTTGTTTTTTTTCTTACAATAAATTTGTGAAAGAGGAAATGTTTTGGGGACTGTTTTTTCAAATAAATTTATTTTGTCGATTTTTTTTTTTTTTTTTGTTAGTATTGACAGTTTATGATGTTGGGTATCTAATAGACGCCATGACATCACAAACTGCTGGGCTTGATCTCATGTGACTTTACAGCTAGTATCAACCCGATTTATTACCCCGTTTGCCACTGCACCAGGGCACGGGATGAGCTGGGGTGAAGCGCCAGGATTGGCGCATCTAGTGTATGCGCCACGTCTGGGGTGCCTGCGGCCTGCTATTTTTAGGCTGTGAAGGCCCAATAACTATGGACCTTCCCACCCTGAGAATACCAGACCACAGCTGTCCGCTTTACCTTGGCTGGTGATCCAATTTGGGGGGGACGCTACTTTTATTGTGTAATTATTAATATTTATAAAATAATTATAAAAAAGAGCCTGAGGGGACCTCCACATTGGATCCCCAACCACGGTAAAGCTGCCAGCTGTGGTTTTCAGGCTACAGCCGTCTGCTTTACCCTAGCTGGCTATCAAAAATGGGGGGACCCAACGTCATTTTTTTTTAACTATTTTTTAAATAGAAAAAATTAATGGGCTTCCCTGTATTTTGATTGCCAACCAAGGTAACGGCAGGCAGATGGGGGTGGCAACCCATAGCTGTCTGCTTTATCTGCGCTGAGAATCAAAAATACCGCGGAGCGCTACGTCATTTTTTTAAAGATTTATTTTTACAGCACTGTGATGTCCAGCAATCAAAATACAGGGAAGCCCATTTTATTTTTAGTTATTTAAATAAATAATTAATTAAAAAAAAATATATATGGGCTCCTGCTGCATTTTTTGTATTGCTAGCTAAGGGTAATCCAAGCAGCTACTGGCTGCTAACCCCCACTGCTTGCTGTTACCTTCACTGGCAATGGAAAATCCAGGGAAGCATTTTTTATTTTTTTTGCCAAAAAACTACAAAAAAAGGACGTGAGCTTCGCCATATTTTTGTATGCTAGCCAGGTATAGCAGGCAGGTGCTGGAAGAGTTGGATACAGCGCCAGAATATGGCGCTTCTATGAAAATGCCATTTTCTGAGGCGGCTGCAGACTGCAATTCGCAGCAGTGGTGCCCAGAAAGCTCAGGCCAACCTGTGCTGCGGATTCCAATCCCCAGCTGCCTAGTTGTACCTGGCTGGACACAAAAATGGGGCGAAGCCTACATCATTTCTTTTCTAATTATTTCATGAAATTCATGAAATAATAAAAAAAGGGCTTCCCTTTATTTTTGGTTCCCAGCCGGGTACAAATAGGCAACTGGGGGTTGGGGGCAGCCGTACCTGCCTGCTGTACCTGGCTAGCATACAAAAATATGGCGAAGCCCACATAATTTTTTCAGGGGGCAAAAAACTTCTGCATACAGTCCTGGATGGAGTATGCTGAGCCTTGTAGTTCTGCAGCTGCTGTCTATCTGTATGGAGAAGAGCAGACAGCAGCTGCAGAACTACAAGGCTCAGCATACTCCATCCAGGACTGTATGCAGAATTTTTTTGCCCACCAAAAAAATGACGTGGGCTTCGCCATATTTTTGTATGCTAGCCAGGTACAGCAGGCAGCAACGAGCTGCCTCCAACCCCCAAGTTGCCTATTTGTAGCCGGCTGGGAACCAAAAATATAGGGAAGCCCGTTTTTTTTAATTATTTCACTTATTTCATGAAATAATTAAAAAACAAATGACGTGGGCTTCGCCCCATTTTTGTGTCCAGCCGGGTACAACTAGGCAGCTGGGGATTGGAATCCGCAGCACAGGTTAGCCCGAGGTTTCTGGGCGCCTCTGCTGCGGATTTCAGTCCGCAGCCGTCCCAGAAAATGGCGCTTTCATAGAAGCACCATCATCTGGCGCTGTATCCAACTCTTCCAACAGCCCTGGAGCCGGGTGGCTTGTTGGGTAATCATGAGTTAATACTGTCTTTGTTTTACTAGCCAGTATTAAGCCAGAGATTCTTAATGTCAGGCACGTTTGACCCGGCCATTAAGAATCTACAATAAAGGGTTAAAAAAAAACACCACACAGAGAAAAAATACTTTAATAGAAATAAATACACAGACACATTAGAGACTCCATCTTTATTACCCCCTGTCAGCCCTCCACGATCCTGCTCTTCTGTCTTCTTTCTTTCTAGTGTAGTAGTAGTGACGATTGTAGTGAGGAAGGATGAGGTTCACCAGCTCATCACTTGGGGCTGGGGAACCTCATCCTCACTACAATCCTCACTACAATCGTGAAGCAGCGTGCAGCCTTCACTCCGTGAGTGATCAGTGCTGGCTGCTAGCGGTAACAGCGGTAACGCTGACAGACGCGTTACCATAGCAATGGTGCTCTCGGAGCCGCGGTTAGCGGTGACGTCACCGCTAACTGCGTTGCTATGGCAACGGTGATCTCCGTTAATGACCGGCTGTGTCAGCCGGTCCCTAACGGAACGGGGAGTCGACCGTGTGCTAGAGCATGTCGCCGGTACACGGCGATACACATATGTGCACCGTGTACCGGAGAGATGCACTCGCAGGTCCTACATGACGCGTCATAGTCATGTGACCAGTCTGTAGCCAATGAGATAATAGCCACGTGACTGGTCACATGGCTATTTTGACGTCACGATAGGTCCTGCATCTCTGCTGGCAGTGCAGGTCACCGGGAGGATTAAGCGATCATCGGATGGAATAGCGGCAGGAGACAGAGTGCAGAAGGGATCGCGGGGACCGGTAAGTGTTATGGCAATGTTTATTAACTGTTTGTGTACATTTATAATGCATTTTTATGTGTTTGTGATTGCCTCCCATTATAGCCTATTGGTTCGTGTTCGGTTCGTCGAACGTTCGACGAACCGAACTCGAACGGGACCCCCGTTCGGCGAACCGACCTCGAGCCGAACCGCGACCGGTTCTCTCATCTCTAATTCTGACCTGCCAATAGAGCAAGCCAAGGACTACACAGTCGTCAAGGGTGAGATCTCGGCATGACTGGGTGTAAATGTGTTTGTTCGGTCCCAGGGGCGTACATGAGTAGGATTTTGACTCTTCTAAACCAGCCAGGTCTCAAGGTTACGACTTGCTACACCTGTACTGAAATGGCTGCAACCCGAGGTACTTTCACCCACTGCTATGGTGGACCACATAGTAACTGATAAATTCTGGAGGGTCTTACCTTCCCCCCTCTAACACTGGGTAGGACAGGCATCTCCCAATAATATGCTCCATATGGTGAACCTTATAGAGAGATATGGGGCAACCAAGGACCTCCTGGTAGGGAACCTGGGGAGGGTGACAGGAAAGTCCCATAAGTCCCCTTCCCTGACCCATCAAGCAGAGGCCATGAGGACTTCACAGGACTTATCGGGGGGTGAACATGCCCCTGTTGTCTGCTAGTGATGCCAGGAGCCATGCCATGTAAGAGTCAACTGACCCCAACTGGTTGAACCCTTTGGACACTAACTTTAGGTACCATCAATCCCTTTATGCTATAAGAGTTTGTGCAACTGGCACCCCAAAGGATCTCAGTAATGGACATTTGTGTTGGGTTGAGGTGGAGGGCCCCCGACAGTGGCCCTACTGGACTGAGGGAGTCTCTTGACCTTGGTGCTAGAGAGCCTGGTGCAAGCCAACGAGTTTACCAATAGGAAATTTGGTGTATTGTGCATTGATGGAAACTTTAAAAGACTATCCCACTGCTCCAGTGATAGATAATAAATACACCTTCCGGGAGATGATGCCATAAAGTGGTTGTGGTTGCAAACCTGCATTATGAACTGATCGTTGGGAGGGGTTTCCACTATTCTCGACCGAATGGCCAACAGTTATGTCACTTGGGGAACTTGAGTCAAGGCTGGTAAAGTCCACATTCTACAGAAGGAGTGTAGGAGCTTTGAGGGCCCAAGGAGGAGGTGCCAGCTGTAGGTTTAACCTCCAATCGGGTGGAGGAGAGTGACGACCCTCATAGAAATAATGGCCTGAGAAGTAGATGACTTGCCACCAGCTCCTGAATTGTCAGACCTAAATGTCTTGGGTGACCATTTTGGCACTGCACAACTCTGAGACGAGACCCTAATTTGTCCGAGGCCAGGGAAGATGTGTTAATTGCTGATGGGGAATCCCAACAACCCGGGGTGGATACCAGGTTTCCACGCTTCAAGGTGACCCATGACCTGTTGAATTGAGTTGTCAAAATATGGAGTGAGGTGGTAAAACAATTGGTGTTGCCACAGCCTATCGCAGGTCTTTGATAGACCTGGCCCATCCTCACATACCTGGTGGATACTTGGGCCATAAGGCAACACTGGATCATATTTTGTAGTGGATCCATGGCCCGGAGTCTTCGTAGAAGTAAAACGGTATTGCGATTCCTGTCCAGTGTGTCTGATGACCAGTCCCGCACCACACTTTCAAAGCCCCTTGGTACCACTACTGATTATAGAGGTACTGTTCAAAAGAGTGGCCATGGACCTGGTGAGACCGGTAAACGAGACCAGCATATAATTGTGGTTCTTGATTATGCCACCCAATATCCGGAAGTGGTCCCTCTATGTCATATGTAGGCAAAACTCATAGCCAAATAACTTATGGGCATGTTCTTTTTGGTGGGGATTCTTAAAGAGATCTTAACCGACCAGTGAACCCCATTTATGTCAAAAATCATAAAGGAACTCAGCAAGTTATTTAATGTTAAACATTTACGCATATCAGTCTATTATCCACAAACAGATGGACTAGTTGAAAGATTCAACAAAACATTAAAAATCATCCTAAAAAGAAAGGGTTGTATCCAAGGATGGGAAGGACTGGAACCTCTTGCTACCCTACTTATTGTTTGCAGTGTGAGAGGTGCTCCAGGCATCCACGGGGTTCTCGCACTTCGAGCTATTGTATGGCAGACATCCCCAAGGGTTGCTAGATGTAGCTAAAGATGCAAGGGAACACCAACCTACCCGATACAAGAGTGTGATAGAACAAGTTGCTAAAATGCAAGAGAGAATGGAGACGGTTCTGCCACTTGTAAAGGAACATATGGAGGCGGCACAACTAGCACAGAGACGAGTCTATAACTGAACCGCTCGGGTAAGAACCTTTAACCCTGGTGACTGGGTGTTGGTACTTTTTATTTCTCAAGCAGAAAAAAAATGTAAAAAAAGAGAATACAGATTTCCAGAGACCAACATTTCAGCCTTTTTGGGCCTTTATCAAGGTGCTTATCTGGAGAGTTTGTGTACACAGTGCCTTATAAAATCAGAGAAATGGCACTCAGGTGGATTCCATAGTCTTTAATAGACCTGGCCCATACTGACATACCTGGTGGATACTTGGGCCACAAGGAAACCCTGGATCATATTCACGTGGCTGCACTCTTGTCCAGGACACAGGTTCCTTATGACTCTTTGAGGGCTGATTTGCCTTTTGGTAACGCTGATGATACCAGCTCAGAACACTGAGGACAACAGCACCTTGCATGTATGAATACAGCCCCTTGAGATGTCTCTTTTCTCTTCCTAAGCAAGGTGGATCTCATGATTTACATACCCACACAGATATGGAAAGCAAATAGGACATCTGTGCACACAATAACTCATAGAGGAATTTCCCTATATTTTGCTGAAGTATAATACAGGTCCAGATATAGGACTGGTGTCCAATACATGTCCTTGTATAAAACAGTGTTTGCTACAACATAGATGCAAGAAACACTTGTCAGTTCCTGTCAACGCAGGAGACCGTAAATATTACACGTGACCTGACCATACTTTTTCATCATATTCCTCTATTCAGAGCCCTCTACATCTTCCACAAGCTTCTATCTATAGAATCCACCCGAGTGCCATTTCTCTGATTTTATAAGGCAGTGTGTACACAGACTCTTCAGATAAGCACCTTGATAAAGGCCAAAAAGGGCCGAAACGTTGGTCTCTGGACATGTGTATTCTCTTTTTTTACATTTTTTTCTGCTTGAGAAATAAAAAGTGGACTTATATTGCAAATATAATTCTTTGGACTTCCATTATTTCACCCATGGTGAGCCGAAAATAATCTACCTTTATTTTACTTCTTTTTCTCGAGCACTCAAGTTTTTTGAGTGAGCAGACATTACTCCCTATTTGGGTGTTGCTACTTGTACCCACAGTAGACAGCAAATGCCTCACAAGATGGCAAGGTCTCTATGAGATAATAGAGAAGGTGGCGCCAGTAAACTACAAGGTACACCAACCAGGGTGAAGAAAGCCAGAACAGGTTTATCATGTACTTAAATGTGCTAAAGCCCTGTAAGGATAGGGATAGTGACAATGGGGGCAATCTGCTGCTTGCATTTCTTGCAGGAAAGGCTCCTTTACCTCCGGTGGTTTCAGTAGGAGTCTCCACCACAGTGAAAATAGCTGAAACATTGTCCTCTAAACAGGTTCAGGAGGCCAGAGAGTTCGTTAGTCATAATATGGATGTCTTCTCTGAGCTCCCTGGTCATACTACCCTTGTCCAACATGACATTGTTACTGAGCCGCAAGCCAAAGTCCCACTAAAGCAATATCGGGTGCTTGAGGCTCAGCGACAAGCCATCTCTGATGAGGTGAAGTCAATGCTACAGCTGGGGGTCATTGAGGAATCCTGGAGTGAGTGGGCTAGCCCAATAGTCCTAATGCCTAAACCCGGTGGTACACTGCGGTTCTGTAATGACTTCCAAAAACTGAACAAAATATCAAAGTTTGATGCCTACCCCATACCCCCGGGTGAATGAGTTGATAGAGTGGTTGGGGAAAGCTCGGCCCCTGACAGAATCCGCCAAGGAGAAGACAGCCTTTGTGACGCCTGAAGGGCTGTATCAGTATAAGGTATTACCTTTTGGTTTACATGGTGCACCACTGACATTCCAACGGTTAATGGATGTCATCCTCCATCCACATTGCCGATACGCCTCTGTATACCTTGATGATATTGTGGTATTTAGTGCAGATTGGGAGAGTCACTTGTCAAAGGTTTAGGCAGTAGTGGACTCTTTTCGACAAGCGGAGCTAAATGCCAATTCAAAAAATGTACCCTTGGGGTGGAAGAAGCTTGGTATCTGGGGTATGTTATTGGGTCATTGAAGTCAGTATTGTATGAAATTCCTGTTCTGATTACACATGACTTTAAAAAAGAGTTTGTCGTGCAAACAGACTCCTCGGAAGTAGATCTGGGTGCAGTACTGTCTCAGGACTAACGGAGAAAAGCATCCCATCATTTTCCTGATCCAGAATCTTACCCTAGCCGAAAATGGGTACAGTATAGTGGAGAGGGAGTGTTTTGCTATCAAATGGGCATTCAAGTCTCTCCACTATTTTCTGGAGAGGACATTTAACTTGATTACCGATCATTCTCCTCTTACGTAGATGAGTCAGGCCAAGGAGAAGAATGCTTGGGTCACCAGGTGGTTCCTGTCTCTGAAAATTTTCAAGTTTATAGTAGAATATTGGGCAAGTAGGCTGCAAAGTAAAGCAGATGCCCTGTCTCAAGTCCACTGTTTGGCATCTGTCCACCCTCTCATGGTTGAACAAAGTGGGGGGTGGTACTACCCTGTTTCCCCCAAAATAAGACATGCCCTGAAAATAAGACCTAGTAGAGTTTTTGCTGAATTGCTAAATATAAGGCCTCCCATGAAAGTAAGAACTAGCAAAGTTTTTGTTTGGAAGCATGCCCGCCAAACAGAACACCAGGGCATGTTGTACATGGAAATAATGGTAGTAGCAAGAAATTCTTGATAGGATTCACAATTTGTCTATTTATGCTGATTTGTGATGACAACTCCTGTACAGTATTATTATTATTATTTATTATTATAGCGCCATTTATTCCATGGCGCTTTACAAGTGAAAGAGGGTATACGTACAACAATCATTAACAGTACAAGACAGACTGGTATAGGAGGAAAGAGGACCCTGCTCGCGAGGGCTCACAGTCTACAGGGAATGGGTGATGGTACAATAGGTGAGGACAGAGCTGGTTGCGCAGTGGTCTACTGGACTGAGGGCTATTGTAGGTTGTAAGCTTGTTGGAAGAGGTGGGTCTTGAGGTTCCTCTTGAAGCTTTCCACGGTAGTGGAGAGTCTGATGTGCTGAGGTAGAGCATTCCAGAGTATGGGGGATACACGGGAGAAATCTTGTACGCGATTGTGGGAAGAGGAGATAAGAGAGGAGCAGAGAAGGAGATCTTGTGAGGATCTGAGGTTGCGTGCAGGTAGGTACCGGGAGACTAGGTCACAGATGTAGGGAGGAGACAGGTTGTGCATGGCTTTGTATGTCATGGTTAATGTTTTGAACTAGAGTCGTTGGGCGATGGGAAGCCAGTGAAGGGATTGGCAGAGTGGCAAGGCTGGGGAGTAGCGAGGGGAGAGGTGGATTAAGCGGGCCGCAGAGTTTAGGATAGATTGGAGGGGTGCAAGAGTGTTGGAAGGGAGGCCAGAGAGCAGGAGGTTGCAGTAGTCGAGGCGGGAGATGATGAGGGCATGCACTAATGTTTTTGCAGATTCTTGGTTAAGGAAAGGACGGATCCGGGAGATATTTTTGAGCTGTAATCGGCATGAGTTAAAGAGGGCTTGGATGTGTGGCTTGAAGGATAGAGCAGAGTCGAGGGTTACTCCAAGGCAACGAGCTTGTGAGACTGGGGTGAGTGAGCAACCATCAAGTTTGAGGGAAAGGCTTGTTGGAGGAGATGAGTGAGGAAGAGGAAAGACAATGAACTCTGTTTTGTCCATGTTAAGTTTTAGGAATCGTGCAGAGAAGAAGGATGAAATAGCAGACAGACATTGTGGTATTTAATAGAGTATAGTATATAATAAATGTTAATTTTTTCTGTTGAACAATAAATGTGACTTTTTCTTCATGGAAAAATAAGACATCCCCTGACAATAAGACCTAGCGCATCTCTGGGAGCAAAAATTATTATAAGACACTGTCTTATTTTCAGGGAAATAGGGTATATGTGACACAGTAAAGCATTTGGTGGTTGATGAAAGCTATATTCCTCCTGGCCTTTTGCATTGTTGAACAGCAGAGATGTTGTTAATCCTGGCCTGGATCTTCTCTGCTAGTTCAGGATGTGAGGCAAGGGCTGATGAGCACAGGTGTATGATTAGCACAGCATAAAAAGGAATGTACACAACCTCCATGGTCTGCATGCACGCTCACCACAAAAAGCAGTTTCAAGAACATTTAAATTTTGCTCAGCAGCATTTAGACAAACTCATGAAATACTGTGATAATATAGTCTGGTCAGATGAGACCAAAATTGAACTATTTGGTTGCTAGAATACACACCAAGTTTGGAGGTCAAGAGGCACTGCATATCACCCCAAAAATTCCATACCAACAGTGAGGTTTAGGGGAACTGTCATGATCCAGGTCTGTATCGGCTGCTGTGGTTTGATTATTTCACCCAGCTCCGGTCTGGTCATGTCAGGGGTTGACCCCTCCCTGCCTCACTCCGGTTTCCAGGACACTATATCCTGGTGCTGCACCTCCAGTTTAGTGCCAGTGATAGTTTATGCTCTGCAGCATATGTTACTGGCTCTGGTGAGTAACCTGATCTATCCTGCCCCCCAGCTACCTTGTTCTGAAATGTACTTTCCTCCATTCGTCTGTCTGTCCCTGACTACCCGCTCGTGGTTACTGTGCACCCTTCCCTGCCTGTCTTATCCCGGTCCCGACCTATTTGTCCTCCTCCCTTGTTTGTACTTGGACTTCCCAGCATCTTACTAGTATCTACGTTCCTAACTTCGGCTCCATCACTCCCCTCTGCATTCATGACTTCCAGGCTT
Source organism: Anomaloglossus baeobatrachus (assembly GCF_048569485.1). Taxonomy (NCBI): domain Eukaryota; kingdom Metazoa; phylum Chordata; class Amphibia; order Anura; family Aromobatidae; genus Anomaloglossus; species Anomaloglossus baeobatrachus. Next base: position 325,444,157 of record NC_134358.1, read on the forward strand.
CCGACCCTCTGACCATGATTTGATTATCCCTGTGCTATTGACGAGACCTCCTGTTGCTGACCTGGTTTACTGACTACTCTACTGCCCTCTGGTGGTTTGCCTGCTAACTGCACTCTGAAGCTACACTACTTGTAGCTTCAGCATCTCCCTTAGTACAGTGTGACAGAAATATCGTGATGTGAAGCGGTTTTTCTGCATAATGCATGCACAGACAAACATTACGTAATTGAAGGAAAAATGAATGGACAAATGTACCTGCCATCTACCAGGATCATGAAGATGAAACAAGAGTGGTGTCAGGTGGTGCTAAGATATCGCTACGACTATCGGCCCTTGTGCTCACCCTGACCTTGAAAGTACACTTGATGGTAGGGAGGTTCAGGTCACCACCCTGGCCCTGTCTCCTGTCCAGCTCTGTCCTAATACCTGTCCCCAAACAACCAGCCCTTTGGTGGGCAGGGCACAAAGTAACAACCTCCCAAAGACTCAGACAAGGGGATAAACTGAAACACACTCACACTGCAAATAACCATAGAGGAGAGAGAAAACGACACTGGAGGGAATAAACCAAAAAGGGTAGGAGTAATTCACACCAGGAAACTCTCAAACAGAACAAACAACAAATAGCTGGTCACCACATAGAGGAACACCACAGACGCCAGGATTTCGCAACTGCAAGCAGAAACTATCTTCGGTGATGGTACAGAAAACTCCCCTGACTTAAGTAGGAGGAGATGAGCTGGAAATGATGATCGGCAAACCTGGTTCGCTGAAAAACCAGCCACTGCTCCAGGAGGCATTAACTTGTAAAGAGTCAGAAGCAGAGGTAAATAAAACAACCTACGCCAGACAGAACAAAGCTGCTTGCAGAAAAAAGGTTGCTTGTTGGAAGAGTGTACTGAGTCCAAACAAGTAGTAGCAAACTGTGAGTGCCGATCAGAGTGGCACATGGTAGGTCATGTAGTAGTGATCCGTACTGTGCATGACAGGTGGCCATTGCAATAAGACAATGATCCCAAACACGAGTGCAAGGAAACTCTCAATTGGTTTCAGAAAAAGAAAATAAAGCTGCTTGAAAAGCCCAGGAAATCACCATTAAAGAGGAGCGAGCCTGGGGAGACAGCAAACAAACCAAACCTCCACGTTTCCAAACTTGGCCGAGGAGGTTCTGAAACACTGAGTGGCAGTTTAAGTCTTTGCCCACATACAGCCAGCCATAAAAAGATCTCTTCTGGGGGAGGGTGGGCAGGCATTTTCAATTTTTTTTGGGGGGGGGGTTGCACACTACATGTGATCACACTGTTGTTACCCCCAGTGCAAGCCATTCAGACACTGCAGGAGGCTCACACAGGGCTGAGCACCAAGCACACCTGAGCACAACATTTCTTGTGCGAGTTAAGTTTGCACGTAAAGCATTTGAACTTCAAACCCGAACACTGGTTTTTTTTTTAGTTGGTGTTTGATTCAAAAAACCGCACCTCAGGTTCGCTCATATCTAATCACCATACCTAATTGCAGTAGAAAATTTATGGAAAGAACTAAAGCTCAAAGTTCATAGAAGAAGTCCACAGAACCTTCATTTTAGGAGTGTTTGTGTGGAAGAATGGACCCAAAATCACATCCGAGCAATACATGCGACTAGTTTCTTCATACAGGAGGCATCTTGAAGCTGTAATTACGAACAAAGGTTTTTGTACAAAGTATTAAAATACATTTCAGGTAAGTGTGTTCAATACTTTTTCCATGTGTCCTTTCTCATTATTACACATCACTAAATTTATGGACATCTATGGATTAATTTCTTTGACTACAGTATGTGGATTGATGCATTCTTACCAACATCTAGTGACAAGTTCATGACAATAGCACCTTTAGAAATATATTTACTTTGAAAATTGGTGACGTGTTCAATACTTATTTCACCCGCTGTATGTGTTTATACAAAGGTGTGTATTTGTATATAATGCTTTCAAAAATAGTTTTGATAGTTTATTTTTGTCATTTAGCAAAATGAATGAACAAATGAGAAACCTACCGTAAATCAAATCAATGTTTGGTATAACCACGATTAACATTCAAAACATCAAAGCTTCAGTTCATTTAGGTACACTTGAACACAGTTTTTAACTCCTTCACGACCTGCCGATTTTGCACTTTCTGTTTTTTTTTCACCGTTCTTCCGAGAGATGTAACTTTTTTATTTTTCAGTCAACGTGATCATCTGCGGGCTCATTGTTTGCGGAACAAGCTGTACTTTTAAATGAAACCAAGATTTTTACCATATAGTGTACTGAAAATGGCAAAAATGTCTAAATGCGGAAGAATTTGCAAAAAGAGTGCGATTACACTATAGTTTTTGAGATATTTTATTCACAGTGTTCATTATATGGTAAAACTGGTGTGTAACTGTGAAGCCTCAGCTCGGTGTGAGTTCGTAGACACCAAACATAAATAAGTTTTATCTAAGGGGTTAAAATTTTTTAGAAGGTTCTCTGAAAAAAGTGGCGTATGTTTTGCACCATTTTCCACTACCCGTAGCATTCTCATTTTTCAGGATCTATGGCTCAGTAATGGCTTATTTTTTGCATCTGGAGCTGATGTTTTTTAACCGTATCATTTTTGCGCAGATGCTACATTTTGATTGCCTGTTATTGCATTTTGCGCAAAATTTGTGGCGACCAAAAAACTTAATTTTGGCCTTTGGAATTTTTTTGCCGCTATGTTGTTTGAAACTTTTTTTAAGGTTTTTTTATTTCACTAGGTCCCCTATGGGACTATAACGATCAGCAGTCTGATCGCTCACTCATTTCTCACAATCAGAGCAGCACCGCTCATTTCGGGAGTTTCAGACTTGGCTGTTTCTTTACAGGACCTTTGTCATGTGAGCAAGTCAAGTGATCATGTCACGTGACTCACGGTATCAGCCTGTAAGTAAATTTTCAGTGCAATCGTGGTTATAATCGCACTGTCACTTATTGACTGCACCATTTAAGGGGTTAAAAGGCACGGCCGGATATCGATTCCGCTCATGCCTGGCAGGCACACATGTCAGCTGTAGAAATCAGCTGTGATGTGCGCTGATCTCCCACGGCTGCCGGCAGCAGCCGGGGGACATTAACACTATGACCACTAGGACGTAATTTTACTGCTTGCGGTCGTTAAAGGGGTTAAAGGAACTCCACACGAAGGTTCATCAAATAATCAGCTACAGAAGCTCAACAGGCTAAGTCCTTCCCTCCCCTGACATCATCTGTTGAGGGAGAGTGGAGGGCTGGGAGGCCCCCAAAGACTGTTGGCTGATCTTGCTGACTTTAGTCTTGTGTTTTTGAGCCCTTAGTGTAACCTTTAGAATAGGCTGTAATGCAATAACAAACATAGAATGTGTCCTGTTCTTATATTAAAGGGAATGTCACCAGGTTTTTGCCACCTAATCTTAGCGGAGCATAGGGTAAGAGATCCTGATTCCAGCGGTATATCACTTACTGGTATAAGTAGTGTAGTTTTGAGAAAATCGCTGATTAATCAGCAAGAGATTATCATGACAGGAGTACTAGTAGAATATACTAGTCCAGCATATTCATGAGCTCTGCATAACTGCTAGATCTACAGAAGAGAAAACATTGATTTTATCATAATGACAGCGAACAGCTCAATAAGTGACACATCGCTGGAATCAGGGTCTCTGGCCCACTGTTATGCTGCTCTCAGATGGCGAGCAAAAACCTTATGACAGATTCCCTTTAACACTAGAAGTCCCAGAGAGGGGTCATTTAACATTTCTACCATTAGAACCCTATGGAGCTCGAAATTCCTGGGACTTCTAGTGTTAAAGGTAACCAATACCCATGTGACAAGAAAGGGCAGGGCCTCAGCCAAAGCTGAAACCACTAAGCAACATTTTTCTGTTGACTGAGGCCCTGCCCCTTCTTGTCACATGGGTATGACCTCACACAGGTGTCCTGCAAGTGAAAAAGTGAATCAATGGTATAATACTTATGCTAATTCTAACAGGGTGAGGGGATAACTCTGAATCCTCCCCCAGCTATTATCTGATCCTCAGCTGCTGTCACTCAAGAAGCCGCTGATTTTATAAGCTTTACTTTTTTGGATTTCAAAACCTAAACATCCGAGCTGACCACTACAGGTATGTAGAGAATCAGCCTGATAGTGCCAGTATAGCACTGGCTTTAGGTTATATAGAAAAATCCTGGTGATTGGTGTGAGTATAACATCAGTACAGGTCCTTTTAGTCACAAAGTAAATTGATTCTATAATAGAATTAGCATAAATAACAGGGGGAGGGGATAACTATGAATACCCACCTCAGCTATCAGCTGCTGCAGCTGCTGTCATTCAAAAAGCTGCTGATTTTATCAACTTTACTTGCTTGTGTTTCAAAACCTATATATCCTAGCTGATAACTAAATGTATGTAGAGAATGAGCCTGATAGTGCCAGTATAGCACTGGCTTTGTGTTATATGCAAAAATCCTGGAGTTTGGTGCGCTTTAAGGGTTCACTTACATCTGTATATAATAAATCGGACAGATTTTCATCTAGAAAACTTGGATGAGTGAAATCTGTTTGGTATTCCATATGTCATGTGAGTGTGCAATTTTGTTTTCTCGCCTAGCGTCTGTATGACCTGCAATATTCTCAGCAACATTCTTTTACAGGACCATTTACAGTGCCCCATGCTACAGAATATTAATGTATCTGTAGCAAGGGGGTTAAACTTACTCGTCACCGGGCCGGTGATGTCAGGTCTGTGATGTCACGGGTGGCCCTTGCCCGGCTTTGTGGCCCCGAGGTGTACAATAAAAGGGGGATTGGAATTTGATGATGGCATGAAAGTTTGTCTCGTGATGCCACCTGTGGTATGCGGCCAGGGATTAGCCGCCACTGCAGGTGATGTCCTCCGGGGCTGATGGTGTCGCAGCAAGAGTGGTTCTCTTCCCCACAGGTGGAGCGGGCCCCGGGGATGGGATGAGGGAGTTGGTGGCTGTTGGCGCTGAAGGGCGTCGCGACGGCGCCAGCAATAAACGAGTGACACGGCAATTGCGGTTCCAGGTGTTTTACTCACAGTTCGTAAATTGCCCGGGTGCACCGGACTCCGCTGCGATTAAGCTCCAGCCGATCCCGGGTAAGTCAAAGGTCAGAACTGGTGTGGTGGTCTGTGGACCCTTCCTCCTTGTGCTTTTTTGTGTGGATCACCATGACCTGAAGTGCTTGCGGACCCTGGTGTAGTGTTAAAGTTCCTGTGCCATCTGCAGGTGCTGCGGGTCCGTGGTGGGGCTTGACTTAGATCATGACCCCGGACCCTATGTAGCACTGTGCTCTGGGAACTGTGGTGCCCAGAGGGATATGCAATCCCCCTGTCCTGCAGATTCTGGTGATCCAACGTGAAGTCTGTTCCACCCTAAGGCTCGGCATCCTGATTAGCGCCAGTTCCAAGGGAGCAATGAAGCTCTCCCCTCGGCAACCGTGTTTCTCCTTCATCCCACAGGAGCTACCGGTCAGCCAGCTCATCCACTGTCGTCTCCTGCTCCTTCCAGTCTACCGGTCCTAACTATAGAAGCTCTGAGGCACTCTCTATAGCGACTGTGTTCTTCTGAGTCTCAGACTATTCTGAAGTGAATGTGTGTGTGTTCTCTCTCTTCCCCCTGTGCTGCCCCCACTTTCCTGATTACTCACTGGTGGCTGGGAAAAAAATGTTGTTATGGTAACCACCTTTAGCCCAGTTTCAGCGGGAGCTGTGTGTGTTGTGTAAGTGAAAACCAGTGGTAAATGTGGCGCCCCTGAATATATCAGGGTGCCACAGGGAACTGCATCCTGTCACCCAGGGTGCAGGCCCTCCCCCCATGGTTCCAGATTCCTAAGAAACCGGTGTCACTACCATCAGCACCACAAATCCCAATCAACACTTCACACCAGTGGGTTGGTCAAGCTGGAATAGGGCCACCCACCTAGGGGTCAGGCAGACTGGTGGGAGGGATGTGAGTCAGTTGAGTCTAGAGGAAGTGGGAGAGTAGTGAGAGCACTCAAAGAGTGAGGAGCTGGGGAGAGTGAGCTCCTGAGGAGCTAGACCGTGGTTGGTTCGCAGACAGTGGTTCGGAACCAGAGCAGTCGGGGACCGGTGGCGACATTGGAGAAGGGTGCAATGGACATAGTCTAGGACAGGGTTCCCCAACTCCAGTCCTCGAGGGCCGCCAACAGTGCATGTTTTCAGGATTTCCTTAGCATTGCATGGGTGTTGGAATCATCACCTGTGCAGGTGATTAAATTATCACATGTGCAATGCTAAGGAAATCCTGAAAACATGCACTGTTGGCGGCCCTTGAGGACTGGAATTGGGGACCCATGGTCTAGGAGGACTGTCAGCATCAGAAATCCAAAAGAAGTGACCGGTACCGAGCACGACGGGGTACTGGACCCTAGGTCAGGAGCCGAGTCCATGTCCTGATAATTAACCTGGGAGGGAGAGTATCTTCACGAACTTCCCTAAGAGCTCAGAGATTGAAGATGACAGCACATCGCGGGGGATAGGGGTTTCCAGTAAAGCAGCCCACTGAAACTTCAAGTGCCAGCCATCAATAGCACAGCTACAATAGACCTAGTGAGCAGGGGCCCCAACAGCTTCAAGCCAAGGGGCCACAACAGACAACTAAATTGTGCCCGGAGGTGGGCTCCAGATTACCAAGTGACAGCGGCAAGAACGGATACCTGAATGGGCTCCCCCGCTGTGACAGTGATGAACTGAGACTTTGGTTTATCTTCAGTGTGAGTGTCTGCTTTAGAATCCCCATCCAGCACCACGACTACCCAGAGTGAGTACCCTAGTTCCCCTGCACCCTGCGCTCCCAAATACCCCACCAAAACCCCAGAGGCTGGGGCCTTCCCTACCTGCAGAGGGACTGACACCTTGCTGCTCCACACCATCTGCCCCGGTACTCATTCCAGCAGCGGCAGTATTCCCATTACCGCAACCCGCAGGTGGCATCACAAACATCTCCCCTGTAAATAATCCCCTTTCAAGGATCGGAGTGTTTGCCGAGCCCGGGGCCGGACCCTTCGAGCCACGACCACCCCGTATCCGAGCACCCTGGTCTGCAGCAGGGTGGCACATTAACCTCTTCCTTACCCAGGATGAGCATTGCACTTTAAGTGAGATGCAATACCCTGTGGTGACTGAAGCCTCAGGGGCGCCGCATACCCCTAATAATTGGACTGCATACAGATGGTCTGTGCGCCATTCATTTTTATTTCCTTCACCCATTGACTTGCACCGGAGAGTCACAGCCATTTTACGTGGCCATATGTAGCATGCAGCTTTTTTTGCTCAGGATGAATACAGCTGAGGAAAAAACTGCAGATCAGCATTGTATCATTGAATAACATTGATACAAGTGCAATACGATTTTTTTTTTCATCCCATTGCACGTGGCATATTTATTTGTAGATGTGATCGAACCCTAAAGGTGTTGTCCGCTACTGAATGACCCCATCTTAATAGCCCCAGGGTAATGCATAAAATAAACTATTCTTAACTCCTGGACGTAAAGATTGTCTCTGATTTGCTACAGAATCCCCTATTCCGTCATAGCCATGGTCACACGACACTGCTTCTGGCAGGGTACCTGAGGGAGACATAAGGCTGAGATCAGAATACGGGTAGGATCCAGAAGGTAAGTATACCGTTACCATTTTTTGTTGCACTGTCCACTGTGGACTTAGGGAGCAGCTGTCAAGTAGTGGACAAACCTTTTCAAAGTATAATTCTGTTCCTGCTCATTTCTGCATCAATGAAGGGTGCAGATGATATCAGCCCACATACCTGTAGTGACGAATGCCTGATACCTGCATCTCTGTATCTAGCCCACATCTTGGCAGATATATGCGGTCATAGGCACCGCTTTATGCCAAGCTAATGGCATTGAAATATCCCTTTTAAATGAAATGCAAACAAAGAATGATATTGTTACTCAGGTGGTGAGAGGTCATAGCTGCATAGATTAGAATTAACACCTGCAAGCAAGAGAAGACAGTGATGACCTCTGAGAAGAATTCATGGATGGCTAAGAACATCTTTTTATGTCTTAACAACCTCCAGGTCCCCGATAAGTGCTACGTTAGTGATTAATGTTTTTTGCTGAACATCAGGTTAAGTGGAAAGAGATTTTTTTTTCTACCTCATAGCAGTTTCAGCAATGATACAAGCAAGAAATACATAATGATACATTTAAAAGAAAAACAGATAATTGGCAAATGTGCATTCACAGGAACAAGGTTTTCCTGATTGACTTGTGTAAACATGCTTGTGATCTCCCTATGAAAAAGCAAAATGCTCATTCACCAGATAATTATACAGTTTATACCAGTTTTTAAAAAAAACCCAATTATCATGGTCAGCCGCATAATTAGCCGGGTAAACAGGGGGTGTGCTGTCGACAGCATAATGCTGTAACAGAAGGGAACCACCACATTAAAATCATTCTGTTTCCAGAATTTATCATTTTCTCGTATAAAAAGGTCGGCACTTGACTGCTGATCCACTAGCTTATAATAGTTTGGCGCACATTACTGGAAGATAAAAATAAGCTAATGTTTTGAAATTCGATTTACCCTGAATGTTCACAGAAACTTTGATATGTACTGCATAAATTAGCTAAAATTTCAATACTGGAAAGCATGCAATTGCTGTGGGAGAGGAGACTGAGAACCTTGTTGGCCATAAGAGCTTACACTTCGCAGGTGAGAATGAAATGATCCCACTGACAGTAACCTTTTACAATTTACATGCAAGAAAGAACAGCTAACCATAAGAACATACACTGTGCAGGAAAGTGAGGGGACCCCACTGAGCATAAGAGATTACACTCTACAGGAGAGACAGAGGACCTAGCTGACCATAAGAGCGTACACTGCAGAGAAAAGATAAAGGACCCTGCTGACCATAAGAGCTTACACTCTACAGGAGAGATAGAGGATTCCACTGACCAAAAGAGCTTGCACTCTACAGGAGAGATAGAGGACTCCACTGACCATAAGAGCTTACACTCTATAGCAGAGATAGAGGACTCCACTGACCATAAGAGCTTACATTCTACAGGAAAGTGAGAGGACACTGCTAACCATAAGAGCTTATACTCTACAGGAAAGAGAGAGGACACCGCTGACCATAAGAATTTTTTGAGTAGTTCTGACCAGACATGGATTTTAAATAGGGCTGAGCGAATTTATTCGCCACTATTCGGTATCCGACGGATAATAGGGTATCCATGGTATCCGCTATCCGACGGCTAATATGGTATTCGCTCCGGTACTTTCATTTTAATCTCTGGACTTCTTGGCGCCTTTTTCCAGCCAATGCACACATCTGACGTTGCTTGCCCTCACAGTAACGCAGCAGTCATCTTTGTTGTGGTGTTACTGTGATTGGCTACGCCGCACGGTGTCATAGGGGCTACATAAGGCAAAGGCCATTATGGTCAGTCGGTCTCTCCCACTCTCTTTCTTACTCACTGATCACGGGCGTGGCGCTGCACGACTGTCACACTGTGGCGGGTTCTCCTGCTTTTGAAAATGCAGGCCGAACATTAATCAATCTTGTATTCCCTGCTTCCCCCGCCCACCGGCGCCTATGATTGGTTGCAGTCAGACACGCCCCCATGCTGAGTGACAGCTGTCTTACTGCAACCAACCACAGCCGCCGGTGGGCGGGTCTATATCGTGTAGTAAAATAAATAAATAATGTAAAACAACGACGTGCGGTCCCCCCCCAAATGATACCCAGCCGAGGTAAGCACACAGCAGCGGGCCGGTATTCTCAGGCTGGGTAGGGCGAGGGCCATGGTTACGGTCTCTCGTAACCAAGAATATCAGCCCGCTGCTGCCCTGAGAATGTCATATTCATTAGATGCGACAGTCCCGGCGTGTCACCGACCCTTCCTGATTGCCGTGATGCGGTGGGCATCAGGGTAAGGAGTTAATGGCAGTGCATCGCTGTCACTAAATCCAAGATTAGTAATGGCAGCGTCTATGACACGCCATCACTAATCTGTAAGTAAATAAACACAGACCGAAAAATCCTTTTTTAAAATAAAACACCAAAAAGCCCCTCTTTCACCACTTTATTAAGCCCCCAAATATCCAGGTCCGGCGTAATCCACACTCGGCGACGTCTGTGAGCGAGTGCTCAATGCAGCCTCATTCCGCGATCTGCTCCGATTTTAGAGGTGTGTCCCGTGGCTCACAGCTGATGTCTGGCTCCTCCCCTCAGTGCATAATTCAATTAAATTATAATTGTAAATAAATAATAATTATAATTTATAATTATAAATAAATTAAAGTAAATTCCTTACTGGGACTCGAACTCGTGAACTAATTGTTCATAGGCAGTAGCTCTACCCATTGAGCCACTGCCTGTAATGAAACACATAGGAAGATTTGGTAATCTTGACATCTGTATTGCAGTAGAGAAGCCAGAAGCAGATTATTCAGCTACAAAGATGAGGGGACATATGTGACGCCCTGGCACAGCCAGGTTGTCACATAGAGTTAATCCTCCTTGGTAATATGATCTCACACGGTGCAGCATGACAAAGCACAGCCCCCAGTGTAAGGGAAAAGCAGAGGAGAGGGGAGGGGCTGGAGCAGAAAGTGTGAGGAGTGCAGACAGGACGGAGGTCTGGAGTTTAGCTCCCGGCTGGGAGTGAAGCGTTCTCCAAAAGGGCCGGGACAGGCCGTAGTGAGGAAGGGGCCAGAACAGGTAGCCGGAGCCGGGCGGTGGCCCCTCGGTACCTGGGTACCCGGATCACTACAGGGGAGTAAATTCCCCGTTCCCGGCTGAGGAGAAAGAGGAAGAGAGAGGAGAGAAAGGCACTTTGCTAAAGGGAAGGAAACAACAAGGGCTGCTGCACCGTGTGTGGGACTCTAACACCCCCGTACCAGAGGCCGCGGACACCGGCAATTCTTAGTTCACCAGTGACTCCGTGTGACTTTCTTGTGAGTACACTCGTGCCCTCGGGCACCGCACTGCAGCACTGCGCCCTGTTCCCTGCTTACCCCATCACAGGGCCCCGGGACAACCAACCCCCCTACCCACGGAGGGGAGAAATAACATCTAGCTGCTCCATACCATCCCCGGGACCCCCACATTGAGCAGCGGTGGTGCCATCACCACAACCGTGGGTGGCGTCACGAACTATAACAATTCCCCTTACTAAATCCCCTTTTACTGTGGAGCCTGGGATCACAGACCGGGTCACGCCATCGTGATACCCACAGAAGTGACTCTGTGGCCCGGATCTGAGTACCCCCTGGTCCCCGGGCGAAACACATACTAAAAGGAATGAAGGAAAGGAATGAACAAAACAAATGAACATAGCTTCTTGGTTCCAAATTATAGAGATGAATAATAGGTTTCTTAGACATCATAGATATAGAATGAACATAGAATATATGTAGATACTAGGGAAATGTACACATATACTACACATATACCACAAAAGAAAGTGTATATTTTATTTCCTAAACTACTTAGATAGGGAATGAACATGGAATATATGTAGATAATAGGGGAATTAACATATATACCACACAAACAAGTGTATATTTTGTTCCCTAAGCTTCTTAGGTGGGGAATGAACATGGAATATATGGAGATAATAGGGGAATGTTCCCATATTCCTTATAAACAGGTGTATTTTTTATTCCTTATGTTAGATAGGTGGGGAATGAACATGGAATATATGTAGATTATGGGAGAGTGAACATATATTTCATAGATAAAGGTGTATATTATTTTCCGTGTGCTTCTAATGTGGTGGATGAACATGGAATATATGTAGATTACAGTGGAATGAACAAATGCCATATTATGTAGATTACAGCGGAATGAACATTTATCCCATATAAACAGGTATTATTTTCCTTGTATTTGATATGTGAGGAATGAACTTGAAGTAGGTACAAAATGTTACATTTACGTTATATTGTGTACTTACCGATCTCACTTGGTGAAAGTCTGTCAGTAGAGATAGACGGCAAAAAGTAATGATTAGCCTGTAACACAGGGAACAGTGAAAGGAATAAATCAGGGGATTCTACTCAGTAATCCAACATCAAGGAAAATAAGACACTGGTCTTTAGAACCATTCTGCAAATACAGAAGAGGGCAAGACAACACAATATCACGTAGAGAAGGGACCACATTCTCCAGCAACCCAAGTAGTGGCCGATCTGAACACTTCAAAGACACAGCACCAACATCCCTCAAAAATGTGTATTTTCGTTTCTTCTGCTTCTAGGGGGTGAGACACCTTGTTGGGTAGAGGAGATTATACCCCACCTCTTTAAACAACTATAACATTCAATTCAAAGTGGGAGAACTCGACAATGTCTGTAACATCAAGGCCTCCTGCAAAGAGAGGAACAAAGGCCACACTCCCCCACTAGATAGGACAGGGAATGCTAATTATATTAATGGCTAGAGGCCTAATTATGTTATGTCCATAATAAAAGGTCAAATCCTCAAAAAATGATTATCTGTTACTGGAAAAAATGCATATGTCCTATACTAAATGGAGGGCCTATTCCAAATCCGAAGTCAGAATTGTAACACATCAGGAACTTTTGTTATGCAGAAGCTGAGCCAAATGAATCAAGCTCTTGGAAAGCTTTGGATTATTCTGTACAGAACGAGTTTTACACCAATAATTACCTGATCTGCATTAAAGTTTTCATAGAAAACAGTATATGCAAATGTAGTGAAATAAAAAAATTCAAAAAGTCTTGTATTCCAGTTTAAAAGTCTTTCTGGAGCAAGGCAAGCACTGGTAAAAAACAGCTCTAGTTCCCCATGTTGGGATTCCAGCAGCCTTGGTATCTGATATCCAGAGTAGAAATTTCTTTATGGAACTGTGACGCCCCTGGGCTATCAGTTCTTCACAGTGTATTGCCCAATCTGCCCTCCCGTACAGTATCCACCTCCCTCTTAGTTATGGGTCCCTAACCAAATGGTGTTGCCTACATCAACTAATCAAATCCTAGATACACCCTGCACCACACCCACCAGTGGACGGCTTGAGTGGAATAGAGTCGTCCACCTGAAGGGTCAGGGAGAGGAGGTGAGGACTGTAGTGGGTATTGAGTTGGAGAGAGTAGTCCTCGAGCTGTGAGGAGCTCCGAGGAGGTCGGGAGCGGGGACTCCCATAAGGAAACTGTCTAGGTGGCAGACGGTGTTCTGGGCCTAGAGGAGCTAGACCCCCGGTCACAGGGGATCGTGGCAAGGGGCTTGGATCTGTCGAGCAGGACAGCCAGCGGCCTTGCACCATCACCGAGCTGTGTCCAAGGCACGACGGGGTACGTGGACCATAGGTCAGAGAGTAGCTACATGCAACCCAATAATTCACCCGTGGAGAACAGAGCCTTCAAGATTCATTCCCAAGGGCTCCAAAATCGGGGCACTAGCGCAACAAGGGGGATATGACTTTCCATTCAAAACGGTCCAGAAAATCCCAAGCGTGAACCCAGAGAGTAAGCTCCCACACTTAGCCACAGTGGGGAGCAGGATCTGGCAAGTTTCACACTACTGGGACCACCAGAGAAGTAAACTTAGTGCCAGGAGGCAGGTCACGGATCACCAGTCAGCACCATTGGGGATGGGACCCGAACTAGCTCCCCTCAGCGGCAGTGGTGTCCAGAGATTTGGTTTACTCGGTTGTCGGTGTCTACTTAATGGACTGAATGAATACAAGAGTGATCCCTGCATCCCATGGCCTTATTCCCCCATGCCGAGTCCCGGGGCATCCCCCCTACCCGTGGAGGGTTCTAACACCTTGCTGCCCCGTTCCATCATCCCTGGGTACTCCCAACTGCAGCGGTGGTATTCCTAATTACCACACACCACGGGTGGCGTCACGAACTCTACCGTGTTTTTCCAAAAATAAGACCTCCCCCAAAAATTAAGCCCTAGCAGGGATTTTCAGCATTTTCGGAGAAAGGCTTAAATATAAGCCCTCCCCCGAAAATAAGCCCTAGTCCCGGATCAATAATGAAGTGTCCGTGCAGCTAAAAATTATACAGATACTGCAGGACACTTCATTATACACAGCGGCACCGGCAATTACACTCACCAGACACCGAGCAGAGGACCTGCAGTGATCACACACCCGCACACATCAGCTCTCACACACACACACACAATCAGATCTCACACACAAACATTGGATCGCACACACAGTCAGATCGCACAAACAAACATCGGCTCACACGCAAACAACAAATCACACACACATCGGATCGCACACACATCGGATCGCATACACACTCACCTCATCCAGTGACACCGATCTCTTCTCACTGGGAGAATCCTAAGAGGCAGTGCGGTGCAGCGCGATGAACAGGACCTGCGGCCGGACACGTGACTTGCTCTCATTCTCTGCTGCCGTAAGTGCTGGATGTGATGTGATGTGTGTGTGTGTGTGTGTGTGTCTGCAATCGGCTGTGTCTGTGTGTGTGTCTGCAATCGGCTGTGTGTGTGTGTGTGTCTGCGATCGGCTGTGTTTTTCTGCGATCGGCTGTGTGTGTCTGCGTTCGGATGTGTGTATCTGTGATCGGCTGTGTGTGCCTGCGATCGGATGTGTCTGTGATGGCTGTGCGTGCCTGCGATCTGCTGTGTGTATCTGTGATCGGATGTGTGTATCTGTGATCGGCTGTGTGTGTCTGCGTTCGGATGTGTGTATCTGTGATCGGCTGTGTGTGCCTGCGATCGGCTGTGTGTATCTGTGATGGCTGTGTGTGCCTGCGATCGGATGTGTGTATCTGTGATCGGCTGTGTGTGCCTGCGATCGGATGTGTGTATCTGTGATGGCTGTGTGTGATCTGCTGTGTATATCTGCGATCTGCTGTGTGTATCTGTGATCGGCTGTGTGTGCCTGTGATCTGCTGTGTGTGATCTGCTGTGTATATCTGTGATCTGCTGTGTGTCTGTGTGTGATCTGCTGTGTGTGTCGCGGGCGGGGAGGAGGGTGTCGGCACACCACGCTCACCCCTTCTGCTCGGGTCCGGCAGCTGCTCAGTGGTGGCTCGAGCTGTGGGCCGGATCCCGGGGTTTCTCGAGCGACACTCCTCGCCCGTGAGTGAAAGGGGGTTTTTGTGGTTGGGTGTGGGGATTGTTATAGTTCGTGACGCCACCCACGGTTGTGGTGATTGCACCACCGCTGCTCAGTATGGGGGTCCCGGGGATGGTGATGCGGAGCAGCCAGGTGTTGTGTTGCCCCTCCGTGGGTAGGGGTTGGTGATCCCGGGGCCCAGTGAAGAGATGTGAAGTGTAGGGCCTGGTGGGCGCAGGGACGCGGGGGCAGCGCTGTGCCTTGCGGCACTGTGGTACTCACTCAGCCTGAGACGTGGACACAGTTTGTACGGTAAACCAAACGGCTGGTAGGACGGTCCCACAGACGGCTGCACCTGCACTCCCGGTAGGTGACGGTGATGTCCCTCTTCCTTGCACCTATGTTTGACTTGTGGTAGCGGTGGATTCCCTCCGGTTACCCGCTCCCCGGCTGCAATCTGGGCCGGAGGAGCTCTACACTTTGCCCGCAGGCGCTGGCCCTGAGAAACTGGTGCCGTGGCGGTGGCGGTGTCTCTCCGGTTCAGGTTGGGCTGTTGCCTTCAATCGGGACTTGGTTGCTGGGGGATCTGCGTCCCCGTCACTGACGGATTTGGCAAATCTGGCGACTCCTAGCCTTGCCGGGGTCCCAGAGGCCCCTGCCCTGGTGCTGACTGTCCTTCGGAACACTGCTCCAGACCACCGGGCACACAGCCAACGGGGTCCTTCCAGGAACTTCCAAACGGTCCCCCTCCAGACAGTCACCGCCGTCGCTGACCTTGCTGATCTGGCCCTCCACAAAGCTGGACCCTTCAGGCTGTCTTTCTCTTCTGTCACTTCACTTGCTTTCCTCCTTTACCACTTTCCTGCTTTCACTTTCACTTTCTTAACTCCTCTACTTAACTCAACTTCACTCTTGCCCTGCCTGGGCTCAACTGCCTGGTTACTTCCTGCCTCCAGAGCTGTGAGCTCCTTGGTGGGCGGAGCCAACCGCCTGGCCCACCCCCTGGTGTGCATCATCAGACTCCTGGAGGAAGGCAACAAGGATTTGTAGGTTAGCTGTGATGTGCCTACCTGGAGTGTGGGGTGTGGTGGTGTTGTGACCTGTGTCCCCTGGCTTGCCCAGGGCGACACATGTGTGTATCTGTGATCAACTGCGTGTGTCTGTGATCAGATGTGTGTATCTGTGATGGCTGTGCGTGCCTGAGATCTGCTGTGTGTGATCTGCTGTGTATATCTGCGATCTGCTGTATGTGTATCTGTGATCGGCTGTGTGTGTGTGTCTGTGATCGGCTGTGTGTATCTGTGATCGGCTGTGTGTATCTGTGATCGGCTGTGTGTATCTGTGATCGGCTGTGTGTGTGTCTGTGATCGGCTGTGTGTACCTGTGATCGGCTGTGTGTGCCTGCGATCTGCTGTGTGTGCCTGCGATCTGCTGTGTGTGATCTGCTGTGTATATCTGTGATCTGCTGTGTGTCTGTGTGTGATCTGCTGTGTGTGTCTGGGATCTTCTGTGTGTGTCAGCTTGTCAGCTAGCAGCAGGGTAGGACGGCGTGCAGCACCGACCGAAGATCACAGGAGGACCTGGGAACCACTCAGACGTCCTGGTCTGGTGAGTATGAGTCTCCTGGGAAGTGGGGGGTCTGCTTTTTTGGGGGGTAAACTTACTCCCAACCGTGTTTCTCCAAGAATAAGACCTCCTCCAAAAATAAGCCCTAGCGCTTTTTTGGGGGGCAAAAAAAATATAAGACAGTGTCTTATTTTTGGAAAAACACGGTATAATCCCTAGTAAATACCCCCTTCATTTGAGCAGCCACACGACCCCCCAGTCCGGAGACCCTCGAGCCACTGAGAACCCGGATCCAAGCGGCAAGGCTGCTGCCACGGGGGCGGCACAGAACTTTTCTCCATGTTAGTCAGTTACGTCTCCCAAATTGGGTGGAAAAAAGTCAAGATGGAACTGTAAAAACTACATTTACACTGATATTTGGCAGTGTGAGGAAAGAGTTAACTTTTTCCTGGTTAGAAAAGTCATGGACTTTTATTCTCCTTTGCAAAGAGCGCAACCAGACTTGTTTACGTAAAAGACTATGAGACAGTTTCAAGGACTTGGAATGTTTTGACTTAGAAGAGAGAGAAAAACACCTTGTTATGGGTAACAGATTGTTTTGGGAATAAAAGTCATCATGTTAATTTCTCTTGCTGGGAACATGTAATCCACGCCTATGATGAAAGTAGACTAATGAATATGCATGTTACCTAGTTACACCCTAATTGTTTTTTGTATAACCCTCTGTATCAAAACAAATCAATACAGTTCTTTTTGGAGCGCACGTCTCTTGCTTCTGTGTAGATATCAGTGCGTGCCTGTATCTCGCTAAAGCTGAGGAAGCAGGGGGGGTTACCAGGACTCCCTCTGCATTAGGTCATCACTGGCAAAAGTTGTGACCGTTAGGGCAACCTAACATTTCTGGCGCCCGAAATCAGGGACCCGTGTTTATCCCAGGACCCAGTGGATCATCTTGCCAACCCGAGGAGGAGGTGACCAGACGTGGGGACCAGAAATACCTGGCCAGGTAAGAGTTGAACGCTTTCTGCTCTTTGCTCTGCTCCCCATCTCTGTTCTCTTCCCTCCTCAACGTGCAAGCGGTACACTGTGAGTAGATACTGGGTAATTGGCGGGTCACTACTGAACTCTGAGAGAACTTTTGCCAGCAGATGTTTTCTGTGTCCTTATCTGTTTGTTTGTCTGCTTCTCTGTGCTTTGCCTTTGTTGTCTGTCCAAGCTCAGGAGTTGGTAACATCTGGTTCCTCCAGGCTAAAACTGTGCGCCCAGGGCCAGACCAGACACCTTCGGGTTACGGGTGAGTGCAGTGGGACCAGTGCCAGTGCTAAAACCACCTTGGGATGAACCAGATAACCAACTCCATTGGCCCTCACGTCAGTGAGTGTTGCTAAGGGAACAGTGTGTCTGCCCTGTCCAATGGATGTGATTGTTATGATCCGGAACTATGGAAGACCACCACAAATCATTGGCAAAAAGGTGACAAGAGCATTGGCAACTAATCTGGCCGCCATCCCCTTACTAACCATCACAACTAGAAGTAGCCGAGGGGTGAACTAACATCCTGTGCACCGCGAACCCAGCCGGAGAACTAACTATCCTAAAGGTAGGAAAGATGAATAACTCTCTGCCTCAGAAAATAGACAAGAATAGCAAGCCCGCCACATTCAAAGACTGCGGTGATATAGGAAAAACACAATACACAGGTAGATGACAGGATTAGCAAAAGGTGAGGCCCCAGCTGACTAAAATAGGAAACGACAGGAAAGGGACTGATGGTGGCCAGAGAAAAACCCTGCAAAATACCAACTTCCTGATAGTACAAAAAGGCCCTCAGATCGCTCGATCTGAACTCCGTCCTATACCAGGTACCCTTGTCATACAAATGAACAGAAAACAAGAATTATAACAAATTCAACAAGCCACAAACACATGGACCAAAAGGAGCTATACTCCACACAGAACTGCAGGGAGTTCCTCAACAATCCACTGAGGGGGAAAATCCCTGGAAGGAAATAAACTGAAACCAACCACAACAATTGACAAACCCAGATAAGCAAAAGAACCAGACAATAAATAAAGAGCAAGCACCTATCTGGAGTAGATGTGGAGTGGAGCAGGATTAAGCAGGCTGGAGATACAAAGAACAACTGACATCCGGCAACAGCCTGCAATCAGACCAGGACTTAAATAAGCAGAGAGTTAGCAAAGGAAACACCCACTGCACAACACACCTGGTCCAAGTCCAAACCATTCCTGGCCACCAGAGGGAGCCTCCCAGCAGCCAAAATATAACTAACATTCACAACATGTGATATTCACTGCCCTAGTGTTAATGGGAATAGCCCTGTTTGCCATTGCTATCGGATATAGTGTGCCTTTGGTACAAGAAGGGTAACCCAGCGCCATTCAACATACTCAGCCCCCTCTGAACAGTTAGGACACCACCTTTCTGTAGGAATACAGATCAAGGGTCAGTTTTTGGGTACTTCCAGGATAGGTGGTTCTAGACTTCACCTACAGGGCACTTTACATGCTGCGACATCGCTAGCAATCTCATTAGCAATGTGAAATTCTAGATTGCAAGTGCGATCTTTTGAGATCGCACATGCGTAAAATGACCTATGAGCGATCTCGAAAGATCGCACTTGCGATCTAGAATTTCACATCGCTAATGAGATCGCTAGCGATGTCGCAGCATATAAAGTACCCTTTAGGCAAGAATACAAATAAGGAGTTAGTCTCTGAGTACTTTCAGGATAGGTAGGTCTAGTCCAAAGGACGTTCAAGGGTCTAAAAGCTGAAGAAGATAGACAAAGAATGGGGCAAGGAATATCAAAGGAGAGAAGAGCTGGATGCACCCTGCAACATCTCATTACGTGTTATCATGGCAAAAGAACAACCAATCAGTCCAAGGAAGTTTTTAAGACATTTGGATTGAAGGGGAAGGATCAATTGGACCCCAACAAATGGGACAAAATAAGAGATACTAGAGCAGGAGTAATAGCAGATAAATCATGGACTGAACTGGTCAGAACTCTTTCTGACATGGCAAAAACAGCCCACGATCAAGGCTGGATATACCATGAAGAATCAGACACATGGGAAGAAACTGGGAAGAAGCCTAATAAGGATCAGCAGCCTTCTCCGTACCTGTCAACTACTCTTGCAACAACTCCAAAAATAGCAGGACCCCCGGGATGGACGTGCACAAACTGTGGCCAACAAAATCCGGACTGGAGTGAAACATGCCTAGCCTGTGGAGCCCCACAGCACAAGCCACAAGCCACAGCACCAGTGCCTCTTTATCCCGTAGTGGAAAGAAGAGTCCTAATAAGACCACCTGTTAATCCACAAAACCCAGATGCTCCCAGAGATGCAGTTCCTCGTACGTATGAAGACTACGTACCCTGGACTCCAGCCGAGCAGATGGCTTTCCTGCAAAATGCTCCAGACCTGACTAGAAACCCAGTCAGTTTTTCACATTCCCTGAACCAAATACTGGTCTCTTACAGAAGCACTTGGTTGGACATGGAGGGCTTATGTAGAGTTAAAATGTCACCTGAGATGTATGCCAAACTCACTGCCCATCTGACAGGACATGTTCCAGCTGATACCATGTAATGTTGAATCGGGCCAAGACTTCATGACAAGACTCAATCTCTTCTGCGCCCAGGAGCAACAAACTAAGGGCACAATGGGACCAGTGCATCAAGGTCCTGTGGAGAATGTCAGCTCATTTTACTACAGATTAATGCAGTCATTCGCAGATGAAGGGCTGGACTTACAAGCAGGTGCAATACGTCGCCTGATGGTAAGATCCTTCATGGATGGAATACATGTACCTCTGGCAGATAGATTGAAAGCGTGCTGCCCCGAATGGAGAAACATGGAAGACATAGATCTTCTAGTCAACAAAGCAAGTGGCTTAGAAACCGACGCAAAGGATAAAAGGAGTAACAAGAAAGTTGTCATAGCAGCAGTGGACGGTGAGCCAGAAGGCACAAAAAAGAAGGCACCGACATGCTACTATTGTGGAATCAAAGGACATGTGATCAGAGACTGTAGAAAAAAGAAGAGGGACACTCAAAACCAGCCCGGGAGTCAGGAAGAAATGACTGCTTGACTTGCGGCAGCACGGGATAGGGATGCCAGAGGTCCATTTATACACGTCTCCCTCCAAATTGGCAACAAGGAAATAAGGGCTCTGGTGGACTCAGGAGCCTCACGCTCCGTACTCCCCAGGAACCTGGTGCCTGAAGGCCCCATCTCATCCGAAGCTACTATAGTATCCGGTTTTGATGGACAAGCCCAGATAATCCCAATAACACATCCACTGAAGGTGAAACTGGGACCACACATGTTCATGTTCAAATTCTTAGTGTCCCCCCTGGGTGGAGATGCCCTAGTGGGAGCAGATGTACTATCAAGATTACAAGCTCAGATTGTATAAAATGAAGATGGATCTGCTATCCTGCAAATTCCGCAAGATATTCCAGAAGAAATCCTGTGCACTCTTCAAATGATCGAAGATCAACCAGAATCTGATGTCACACAGGAAGCAAACATGGATCCAGTACTTCTACAAGTTCCTGCAAAACTCTGGTCCACGTCGAAAACTGACCTTGGCACACTACCCGTGTCCCCCGTAAAAGTTTCAGTCAAACCTGGAATTACACCACCACAGCTGAGACAATATCTTCTTAATGCTCAACAGGAAGCTGTTCTGGATCACCAAATAAAAGAACTGTTGAAGTCGGGAGCTCTCAGAACTACTAAGTCTCCTTACAACACTCCGCTGTTTCCTGTCAAGAAGAAACAAGTGAAAAAAGGTGACCCAGTCGTCACGTACCGAATGGTACACGATTGGAGGGCAGTGAATGCAATACTGCAGCCCCTCACTCCTGTTGTTTTTAATCCACATACACTGCTCACACAGGTACCGGCTACATCTACCCATTATACGGTCATAGACCTTGCTAATGCTTTTTTTCTCAGTACCACTGGACCCAGCATGTCAAGACCTCTTTGCATTCACGCACAAGCAAAATCAATACACATAGACCAGGCTGCCTAAAAGAATGCAGCATTCCCCTATGCTATATACTCAAGCTATGAGTAGTGTCCCTCAAGGCTGGCAGCCTCCTGAGCGCTGTGTCCTCCTCCAGTACGTGGATGATTTACTACTGTGCTGCCCTATAGTGAAGAAGAATGTAAAACGGCTTCAATAAGTCTTCTCATCTTTCTAGCAGAAGTAGGCTGCAAAGCAAGCAAAGATAAACTACAATTCTGCAAAACGAGGGTAACTTTCCTGGGTCACTGTCTCTCTGCAGGACAAAAACACCTCAGCCCGGACAGACAAGAAATGATTAGAAAAGCAAGCATTCCCAGGAATCTTAAGCAACTCAGAGGATTTTTAGGACTAATATCATTCTGCAGACAATGGATTCCCAATGCGTCACTACTCATGCAACCTTTGTATGATTGCACGAAGAATGTTCCTTTCTTCCTTACAGAAGAAGCCCGACATAACTTTCAACAGCTCAAGGAACTAGTGATTGATGCACCTGCTCTGGCACTACCAAACTATGATCTCACCTTCTATCTGTTTGTAGCAGAGCTTCAAGGATTTGCCGTAGGAGTACTCACCCAGAAGACGGACAAACATCACATAATCGGGTACTACTCCTCTCAACTTGACAACGTCACCAAAGCAGCACCAACCTATGTCCGTGCTGTTACAGCAGTTTCAAACATACTGCAGAAAGCATCTGAAATCTCACTTGATTTCCCGACCACCATCCTTACCAGCCATGACATCTATGCTGTTCTCAATCAAGTGCAGTTGAAACACCTCTCCATGGCAAGACAAGTCAGACTTCAGTGCACGCTGTTGCTCGCCCCAAACATCTCATTTGCTCGAGTTACAAGTCTAAACCTCGCTGATCTTCTGATCTTCACAAGTTTAGAAGGGGGGACAGAGGAAGAGAGCGCACCATTTGATCATAATTGTCAGGAACTCATCGAACATGAGGCAAAGCCCCTGCACAATATTCAGGCAACACCTCTTGCAAATCCAGACTTTGAACTTTTTGTGGATGGAAGCAGATATGCCGATGACACAGGATTTGCGGTAGTAACTCTATATGCAGTCTTAACCAAACAACCGCTACCTCCGCGCATATCTGCCCAAGAAGCGGAACTTCTTGCCCTCATCTGGGCAATTGAGTTACTGGAAGAACGAACAGCGAACATCTACACGAACTAAACCTATGCACACGGCATTGTGCACGATTTTGGCACTATCTGGCAGACTAGAGGATTCCTCACAGCGGCAGGAAATCCCATCAGGCATGGAGCCTCAGTGAAGAAACTAATGGAAGTAGCCTTGATACCAAAGCAGCAATAATCATAAAGGTTGCTGCCCACACCAAGGCTCAAACACCTGAGGCAAGGGGAAATCGCTTGGCCGACCAAACAGCAAAATAAGCAGCCCTACTTCCTTTGAAGGAGACGGAAACAGTGTCAACGACGGAAGAAGAAACGCAGAACCTCTCTGAGACACAGGAAAACGCCTCTGAGGAAGAAAAGGCCGGATGGCGGGTGAAGGGGGCAAAAAAGTTGGAGGGGATTTGGCGCCTAAACCGACTTTCCGTCCTGCCACGCATTTGGTTCCCTGCCATTTTCCAAATACTCCACTACCCTACGCACGGTAGCAAAAACTCAATCCTGAACCAGATGCAACCTCATTGGGTAGCCCCCGGCTTCAGACAATATGGCTCCCAAAGAATAAAAGCTTGTCACATCTGTCAACAGCATAATCCAGGCCAGCTAACTAAAACCCCGCAAAGACACATGCCAAAGACGTCTGCCCCATTTCAAAGAGTACAAATAGACTATATTCAGCTGCCAAAACATGGCATCTACGAGTTTGTACTTGTCTGTATAGACCTCTTCTCAGGATGGCCAGAGGCCTACCCTGTCAGCTCAGCCACGGCCAGAATCACAGCAAAAAAACTGGCCTGTGAGCTGGTACCCCGGTTTGGACTCCCTGAAGTCATAGAGTCAGACCGAGGTACCCATTTCACTGGACAAGTTTTCCAGAACACTTGTGCCCTGTTAGGCATTCAGTCAGCCTTATACACGCCTTACCACTCACAGTCATCAGGGAAAGTGGAAAGGTTAAATGGAACCCTAAAGCTTAAACTAGCCAAGGCAGTGGAGGAGACTGGTAGACCATGGACAGAATGTCTTCCCATAGCTCTTTACTCCATAAGGACCACCCCGCAGGGAAAGCACAGGCTCTCATCCTTTGAAATACTCTTTGGTAGTGCACCCAGTTTAGGATTCTACTTCCCGCAGGAGTTACACCTGCAATGTGATAGCTTAACGTCTTATGTTGTTTCCCTGCAGAAGAGGCTGAGACCCACCAAAGGGTCTATTCTTCTCTACCTGACCCTGATGCCGTTCCAGGAACCCACTCCCTAAAGCCTGGTGACCGGGTCTACCTAAAGAAGCACGTGAGAAAGACCCTTGAGCCACGATTTGAAGGGCCTTTAACTGTGCAGCTGACCACTCCAACCTCTGTCAACTTTGAGGGGAGATTGACATGGGTCCATGCCAGCCACTGCAAGAAGGCCTAATACTGCTGATAAGTATTTCTATGTGTACTTCCTTTTTGGGGCCTTCTACACCACGGCAGAATTTATTTGAGACCCACCCTGAAGTGTTGGCTGAAAAACTTGAGATCACAGACTGCTGGACACATGCACCTGTGACAGCCTCCTCCATGCCTTACTTAGCCATACCAGTCCCAATAAACGAAGTGTTCCAATGGGGAGGCTGTTACAATAGACTATCAGTCAATGACACCAAGTATCAAAAACTGTGGAACACTAGTGTGCCCATACCAATAGTAGGATGGGTAGATTTCCCCTGGTGGCAAGGCAACCTTACTACCGGCCTTCCCAGAACCCAGCAATATTTAGCCTTTGAAGGAAGCAGCTGGGTACCCCATAATTACACAAAAACACCTACTAAGGGCAAGATTCCAACAGAAGGAATCAAAATAAGTTTTGGGCAAACCTCTGACAGTACAGATGCATTTAAACCCTTGCTGTTAGAGAGACATCTGCATGACCGTGGGTGGGTATACAATTCATTGTTTCCAGAAGGCACAAATGATACTTGTTACTCCCAACCCGGAAATTTATGGTGCAATGATTCAGACCCATATGTGCCTGGCCGAGAAACCTGTGGTGAACAGTCTGCAGGGTATTGTAGTCCCCTAGGCCAACTTCCTGGATGGTGTATGCTCAGAAACATATCGGCCTTTATAGATATAGTACATAGACTCATACTACAATATTCTGCCATCTGGGATCTCCCACCGCAAACCTACTTGGTTTGTGGTTATAATGCTTACAAATGGCTAACAGTAGGAGTAAATGGCACCTGCACCTTGGCCCGTTTGACCCCTGCCACCTTCATTATCAATACTACTGATATACCGGCAGGAAAAATGCCTCTCCACCTACTGGTAAAGAGAGCGTCAGACAACAAAGACAGGCCTAGTGGCTGACCCCATGTGGTTCAAATGAGCCATGTCAACAAATTTTTCAGTTCCCTTTTTCTCTATCCCATGATAATGCAGATGTATGATAAGTTGGTGGACAGCACCGACTATCTTGATGATCAAATTTTTGAGGTTCTCCAAGCAGTAAATAGTACCATTGCCATACAGAGACAAATAATCATTGTAACCAACCAACATACTTTAGTACTGGATTACCTCACTGCGGCCCAAGGGGGATGTGCCAAATAATAGGCCCCAGCTGTTGTCACTACATAGATCCAAAGGGAACCTTAAAAGCCCAAGCCAGTTTAACTGAGATACAAAAGCTGAGGAAAAAACATGATGAGGAGGTAATCAGAAGCTCAGATGCTTGGTGGAGCAATACCCTTTCAATGTTCAACCCTGCAAACTGGTTTAAGGGAATAGGAGGATGGTTCATGGGGATACTGCAATCAGTATTCCAAGTGCTACTCTGTTTATTAGTTGCCTATGTAGTGTTTAAGTTGCTAATGGCTTTGTTTTCCCGCTGCTTGAGGAAATGCAAATACAATGATTATTCAGCACCCCTATGAAATCACTAATATGCTTTTTTTCTTCTCTACTCTTTCCTCTAGAAATCACCTTGGCGTATCATGATGCGACACCTGTCGGGAGGCATGCAGGCAGTTTTCTGGAGGACGGATGTGGACGACACTCCCCGAGCAACCCGTGGCTCGGATAGTATCTGGTGGCTAGCCTGCTCTACACCGCCTCTCGATGGCTCCCTGTCCATCACTCACGCCAAAAGAGGGGATTGTGAGGAAAGAGTTAACTTTTTCCTGGTTAGAAAAGTCATGGACTTTCATTCTCCTTTGCAAAGAGCGCAACCAGACTTGTTTACGTAAAAGACTATGAGACAGTTTCAAGGACTTGGAATGATTTGACTTAAGGTCCAGTCACACTAAACAACTTAACAGCGATCCCAACAACGATAGGGATCGCTGGTAAGTTGCTAGGAGGTTGCTGGTGAGATGTCACACTGCGACGCTCCAGCGATCCCACCAGCAACCTGACCTGGCAGGGATCGCTGGAGCGTGGCTACACAAGTTGCTGGTGAGCTCACCAGCAACCAGTGACCAGCCCCCAGCGCCGTGTGGAAGATGCTGCGCTTGGTAACTAAAGTAAATATCGGGTAACCAACCCGATATTTACCTTGGTTACCAGCTCACGCAGCTACACGTGCAGAGAGCAGGGAGCAGCGCACACTGAGCGCTGGCTCCCTGCTCTCCTAGTACAGCACACATCGGGTTAATTACCCGATGTGTGCTGCAGCTACATGTGCAGAGAGCAGGGAGCAGCGCACACCGCTTAGCGCTGGCTCCCTGCTCTCCTAGCTACAGCACACATGGGGTTAATTACCCGATGTGTGCTGCAGCTAAATGTGCACAGAGCAGGGAGCAGTGCACAATGCTTAGCGCTGGCTCCTTGCTCTCCTAGTTACAGCACACATCGGGTTAATTAACCCGATGTGTACTGCAGCTACATGTGCACAGAGCAGGAGCCGGCACTGACAGTGAGAGCGGCGGAGGCTGGTAACAAAGGTAAATATCGGGTAACCAAGGACAGGGCTTCTTGGTTACCCGATGTTTACATTGGTTACCAGCCTCCGCAGAAGCCGGCTCCTGCTGCCTGCACATTTAGTTGTTGCTGTCTCGCTGTCACACACAGCGATCTGTGCTTCACAGCGGGATAGCAACAACTAAAAAATGGCCCAGGACATTCAGCAACAACCAACGACCTCACAGCAGGGGCCAGGTTGTTGCTGGATGTCACACACAGCAACATCGCTAGCAACGTCACAAAAGTTGTTCGTTAGCAGCGATGTTGCTAGTGATGTTGCTTAGTGTGACGGGGCCTTTAGAAGAGAGAGAAAAACACCTTGTTATGGGTAACAGATTGTTTTGGGAATAAAACATCATGTTAATTTCTCTTGCTGGGAACATGTAATCCACGCCTATGATGAATGTAGACTAATGAATATGCATGTTACCTAGTTACGCCCTAATTGTTTTTTGTATAACCCTCTGTATCAAAACAAATCAATACAGTTCTTTTTGGAGCGCACGTCTCTTGCTTCTGTGTAGATATCAGCGTGTGCCTGTATCTCGCTAAAGCTGAGGAAGCAGGGGGGGTTACCGGGACTCCCTCTGCATTAGGTCATCACTGGCAAAAGTTGTGACCGTTAGGTCAACCTAACAGCAGCCATGTTGTTCATATGCTTAAAGCATGTTGTCTATTTGTTCAGCTCGTCTGTTCCCGTCAGTTATGATCAACGAACACAAATGCTCCAAGCGTTTCAGTTTTGTTCAATATGGGTCATCATTAGTGATGAGCGAGTACTAAAAAGCTCGGGTGCTCGAAGCTCGGGCCGAGCCTCCCAAAATACTCGTGTACTCGGGCCGAGCAACGAGCCCAATGTTATCCTATGGGAGACCCGAGTATTTTTGTGAAATGACCCCCCGGCAGCATGGAGAAACCCTAAATGTCACAAAAGTCTCAGAAGAGTGCTCAAATGACATGGCAACAGCATGGGGAAGACCCCTTGAAGCATTTATCACTCAAAAGTCACAGCTGTGAACAATTTTGTCCGCGTTTCACGCCATTTTTACGGACTCACCAGAAAACCTTCCAAAATGACCCCAAAATGATTTTTCATGGCAGAAATGTTAAGGGCACATACGCAAGAGTGAGATAGAGCTGGTGTATGTTACTTTTTGAGATTAATACATGAAAGATTTTACGTGAAAACATTGTGTGGCACTCCGATGTCCCTGAGAAGAGACGTACATGAAGGCCTCTTGAGTCTAATGTGCCTATTTTGAGGAAGTGAGTCTTTGTAGTATTTTCCTTTGCCAGGGCAGTCCAAAATTGTGAGGTTCACCAATGCCCCTGCATACAGACGTGCATGAGGGCCTGTAAACCTGAAGTGCTCATTGTAAGGAAGTGGGTCTATTTTAGTATAGCCCTTAGGCAGGGCAGCCAAAAATTGGGAGGCTCCACATTGTCCCCGGATAGAGACGTGCATGATGGCCTGTAAACCTGAAGTGCCCATTGTAAGGAAGTGGGTCTATTTTAGTATAGCCCTTTGCCAGGGCAGCCAAAAATTGGGAGGCTCCACGTTGTCCCTGGATAGAGACGTGCATGATGGCCTGTAAACCTGAAGTGCCCATTGTAAGGAAGTGGGTCTATTGTAGTATAGCCCTTAGGCAGGGCAGCCAAAAATTGGGAGGCTCCACATTGTCCCTGGATAGAGACGTGCATGATGGCCTGTAAACCTGAAGTGCCCATTGTAAGGAAGTGGGTCTATTTTAGTATAGCCCTTTGCCAGGGCAGCCAAAAATTGGGAGGCTCCACGTTGTCCCTGGATAGAGACGTGCATGATGGCCTGTAAACCTGAAGTGCCCATTGTAAGGAAGTGGGTCTATTTTAGTATAGCCCTTTGCCAGGGCAGCCAAAAATTGGGAGGCTCCACGTTGTCCCTGGATAGAGACGTGCATGATGGCCTGTAAACCTGAAGTGCCCATTGTAAGGAAGTGGGTCTATTTTAGTATAGCCCTTTGCCAGGGCAGCTAAAAATTGGGAGGCTCCACGTTGTCCCTGGATAGAGACGTGCATGATGGCCTGTAAACCTGAAGTGCCCATTGTAAGGAAGTGGGTCTATTGTAGTATAGCCCTTAGGCAGGGCAGCCAAAAATTGGGAGGCTCCACATTGTCCCTGGATAGAGACGTGCATGATGGCCTGTAAACCTGAAGTGCCCATTGTAAGGAAGTGGGTCTATTTTAGTATAGCCCTTTGCCAGGGCAGCCAAAAATTGGGAGGCTCCACATTGTCCCTGGATAGAGACGTGCATGATGGCCTGTAAACCTGAAGTGCCCATTGTAAGGAAGTGGGTCTATTTTAGTATAGCCCTTTGCCAGGGCAGCCAAAAATTGGGAGGCTCCACGTTGTCCCTGGGTAGAGACGTGCATGAGGGCCTCAAAACATTAAGTGTCCATTGTCAGGAAGTGGGTGTATTATAGTATAGCCCTTAGGCAGGGCAGCCAAAAATTGGGAGGCTCCACGTTGTCCCTGGGTAGAGACGTGCATGAGGGCCTCAAAACATTAAGTGTCCATTGTCAGGAAGTGGGTGTATTATAGTATAGCCCTTAGGCAGGGCAGCCAAAAATTGGGAGGCTCCACGTTGTCCCTGGGTAGAGACGTGCATGAGGGCCTCAAAACATTAAGTGTCCATTGTCAGGAAGTGGGTGTATTATAGTATAGCCCTTAGGCAGGGCAGCCAAAAATTGGGAGGCTCCACGTTGTCCCTGGGTAGAGACGTGCATGAGGGCCTCAAAACATTAAGTGTCCATTGTCAGGAAGTGGGTGTATTATAGTATAGCCCTTAGGCAGGGCAGCCAAAAATTGGGAGGCTCCACGTTGTCCCTGGGTAGAGACGTGCATGAGGGCCTCAAAACATTAAGTGTCCATTGTCAGGAAGTGGGTGTATTATAGTATAGCCCTTAGGCAGGGCAGCCAAACATTGGGAGGCTCCACGTTGTCCCTGGGTAGAGACGTGCATGAGGGCCTCAAAACATTAAGTGTCCATTGTCAGGAAGTGGGTGTATTATAGTATAGCCCTTAGGCAGGGCAGCCAAAAATTGGGAGGCTCCACGTTGTCCCTGGGTAGAGACGTGCATGAGGGCCTCAAAACATTGTTCCCATTGCAAAGGAGCGGGTCTCCTGTCGTTGTAATGTCCATTCTGCAAAGAATGGGCGAAAAAATTTACCACTGGGGGTATACCTGAAACAAAGGCCTAAGTATTGCAATTTGTAACGGTCATCATCATGGTGGCGCATGAGGAGAAGGAGGAGCAGTCCAGCGATTATCCAAAGTCCAGAAGTGTGTACCCATGGGTGAGTGGAGGTACATGGCAAACTTTAAATTCCGCTCTCATTTGCTGGTGGTGTGGTGAAGTCTGGCCCAATCCAACCCTTGTTCATCTTGATCAGAGTCAGCCTGTCAGCATTTTCAGTTGACAGGCGGGTGCGTTTATCTGTAATGATTCCACCTGCAGCACTAAAAACACGCTCTGACAAAACGCTAGCAGCAGGGCAGGCCAGGACTTCCAAGGCGTAGAGAGCCAATTCATGCCACGTGTCCAGCTTGGATACCCAATAATTGTAAGGCACAGAGGAATGTCGGAGTACAGTTGTTCGATCTGCAAGGTACTCCTTCAGCATCTGGGCAAACTTAGGATTTCTTGTGGCACTACCCCGCACCTCAGGGGCTGTGGTACGTGAGGGGCTGAGAAAACTGTCCCACATCTTAAAGACTGTTCCCCTACCTCTGGCGGATTGGACTTGTGCCTCTCTCGGCTGTACGCCTCGGTTGTCCAGTGATTCCTGACCTATGCCGCTAGCGTTTTGTGAGGGGAATGCTTTGCCTACTTCCGTGACTATGGCCTTCCGGAACTGCTGCATTTTGGTTGACCTCTCCTCCACGGGAATAAGAGACAAAAAGTTCTCCTTGTAGCGTGGGTCTAACAGTGTTACCAACCAGTAATGATTGTCGGCCAAGATGTTCTTAACGCGAGGGTCACGAGACAGGCAGCTTACCATAAAGTCAGCCATGTGCGCCAGACTCTTAACAGCCAGGACTTTAGTAGCCTGACCAACAAGATGACTGAACATGCTGTCCTCCTCCTCCTCCTCCTCCTCCTCCTCATCTACCCTGTCCTCTGGCCAGCCACGCTGAACCGAGGATATGACTGGTGTGCATGTCATATCCTCAATTTGGCCGGAGAGTTGCTCCATGTCTTCATCCTCCTCCTCGTCATAGTCCTCCACTGCACGTTGTGATGAGACGAGGCTGGGCTGTGCGTTATCACCCACACCCACTACTGTTTCTTGCTGCAACTCATCGCGCTCCGCCTGCAATGCATCATGTTTGTTTTTCAGCAGAGACCGTTTTAGAAGGCAGAGTAGCGGTATGGTGACGCTAATAATGGCGTCATCACCACTCACCATCTTGGTGGAGTCCTCAAAGTTTTGGAGGATGGTACATAGGTCTGACATCCATCTCCACTCCTCAGGTGTTATGTGTGGAGTTTGACCCATTTCCTGACGGCTTAGGTGATGCAGGTACTCAACAACTGCCCTCTTCTGCTCACATATCCTGACCAACATGTGCAGAGTTGAATTCCAACGCGTGGGGACATCACACACCAGTCTGTGAGCCGGAAGATGCAAACGGCGCTGAAAGCCGGCAAGGCCGGCTGAAGCAGTAGGTGACTTTCGAAAATGTGCAGACAGGCGGCGAACTTTTACCAGCAGATCAGACAGCTCTGGGTATGACTTTAGAAACCGCTGAACCACGAGGTTGAGCACATGGGCCATGCATGGAACATGTGTCAGCTGGCCTCGCCTCAAAGCCGCCACCAGGTTCCGGCCATTGTCACACACGACCTTTCCTGGCTTTAGGTTCAGAGGTGTGAGCCAGTGATCTGCCTGCTGTTTCAGAGCTGTCCACAGCTCTTCTGCATTGTGGGGTTTGTCACCTATGCAGATTAGCTTCAGCACAGCCTGTTGCCGCTTTGCCGAGGCAGTGCTGCAGTGCTTCCAGCTTGTGACTGGTGTGGAGGGTACAGTGGATGAGGATGCGCAGGAGGAGGAGGAGGCTGAAGAGCATGACATTCCGGAGCTGTAGAGTGTGGGTGAAACACTGACTGAGGTAGGGCCTGCAAACCTTGGTGTGGGAAGGACGTGTTCCGTCCCTCGCTCAGACTGGGTCCCAGCTTCCACAATATTAACCCAGTGTGCCGTCAACGAGATGTAGCGGCCTTGCCCACAAACACTTGTCCACGTGTCTGTGGTTAGGTGGACCTTGGGTGAAACAGCGTTGTTCAGGGCACGTGTGATGTTTTGTGACACGTGGTTATGCAACGCGGGGACGGCACACCGGGAGAAATAGTGGCGGCTGGGGACCGAGTAACGTGGGACAGCTGCCGCCATCAGGTCACGGAATGCTTCTGTCTCCACCAGCCTAAAAGGCAACATTTCCAGCGCAAGCAGTCGCGAAATGTTAGCATTTAGAATTGTGGCATGTGGGGTGTTGGCAGTGTATTTGCGCCTGCGTTCAAAGGTTTGCTGAATGGATAACTGAACGCTGCGCTGGGACAAGGACGTGCTTGATGATGGTGTTCTTTCTGCGTAGGCAACTGCAGGTGCAGGAGTGGAGGAGGCTTGTTCGCAGGCAGCATGGACAGGGGATTGGCTCGCATGCACAACCAGCGAAGACGTAGCAGTGACATCAGCAAGCACTGCTCCTCGACTCTGTTGTACTTCCCACAAAGTCGGGTGCTTGGCTGACATGTGCCTGATCATGCTGGTGGTGGTCAGGCTGCTAGTTTTGGTACCCCTGCTGATGCTGGCACGGCAGGTGTTGCAAATGGCCTTTTTTGAATCATCTGGATCCAACTTAAAAAACTGCCAGACTCGGGAAGACCTAACATTTGTACAGGCACCTTGTGTCGTCGTGTTGTTCCGGGGAACGGTTGCCTGACTTCTGCCTGGGGCCACCACCCTGCTTCTTACTGCCTGTTGTGATGCTACGCCTCCCTCCCCCTGTGCACTGCTGTCCTCGCTCTGCATATCCTCCTGCCAGGTTGGGTCAGTTACTGGATCATCCACCACGTCGTCTTCCTCTTCCGCACCCTGCTCCTCCTCCTGACTTGCTGACAATTGTGTCTCATCATCGTCCACCACTTGTTGAGACACGTTGCCAACTTCGTGAGAACGTGGCTGCTCAAATATTTGGCCATCTGTACAGACGATCTCCTCATGACCCACTTCAATATGAGCTGGCGAGAGGCCAGAATGTGTGAATGGAAACGTGAACAGCTCTTCCGAGTGTCCAAGTGTGGGATCATTAATGTCCGAGGAGGACGTGTACTCAGCCTGGTGGTAGGAAGGAGGATCAGGTTCAGAAATGTGCGGTGCAGTATCACGGCTACTGACACTTGACCGTGTGGAAGACAGAGTGTTTGTGGTGGTGCCAATCTGACTGGAAGCATTATCTGCTATCCAACTAACAACCTGTTGACACTGGTCTTGGTTCAAGAGCGGTGTACTGCTGCGGTCCCCAAGAATTTGGGACAGGACGTGCGAGCGACTAGATGTGGCCCTTTGTTGTGGCAAAATTAGAGCTTGCCCACGACCTCGGCCTCTGCCTACACCACCATCACGTCCACTTCCTTGTTCCTTGCCAATGCCCTTGCGCATTTTGCAATGCTGTGCACTGCTGACGTGTATATTCACTACTTGTGCGTTATATCAAAGTTTCTGGAAATTGCACACAAGTGCACCTGTACGCTGCCACCAACAGGCACACACGTGCGGTTTTAAAAACCAAGCACGGACGCAATAAGAACCTAACAGGTTTTTTTGGGGAGCGACAATTACAGACAAGTCAGACACTATCTGGACTGTTTTACACTGTGTACACCAGCCCCAGATATGATGAAGGCTGGTATACGGTCACCACTACCCTGCCTGCCTGCCTGCCTGTATACTGGTACAATAGTCCTGACAAGGACTCTTTTGGTCACTAGCCTGTATTCAGACCTGGCTATACCCTGCCTGTATATAGCAACAATAGTCCTGAGAAGGACTCTGCTACTGTACTCCGACCTGGCTATACCCTGCCTGCCTGTATACAACTAGAATAGTCCTGAGAAGGACTTTTGGTCACACTGTTTGCAGCCCTGCAACTGAAAAAGCTATAAAGGGCCGCAAAGCTTTCCCTGAATCAGCGACACTCTCCCTGCACTGACAGTCTGGATAGCTGTGAGCAGAGCACAGCGCGCCGGCCGATATAAAGGCTCGGTCACGCTGTGCAGGCCGGCCAATCACTGCAATTCCACAACTAACAGGGCTGTGGCATTGCAGTGGTCTGCCAGCCAATCCCTGCATGAGGGCTGGCTCTCAAAAGAGCGCCAACATGCAGAAATGAAGACCATGAGTACAGCACGAGTATCGCGAGATTACTCGGTCCCCGCCGAGCAGCCCGAGTACAGCGATACTCGTGCGAGTACCGAGTAGTTACAAGCATGCTCGCTCATCACTAGTCATCATGCATTAGTTTTTTATTTCGCTGCCTATTTCGACCTCTATTTTAGCTTAAGTTTTTAGTTCTAAACTTCTTCAAATACTGGAAACCATTTCTGTAATGATGAATTGCAACTACAACATTTTTTAGTAAACCAAGTTTAGTGTGAAGTGGTGAAAGATAAACATGAAGTGGATCAACCAGAGATTTATGTTGTACATCGTGCCAACAAACTGTGAGCGCGACTGTAAGGGGCCACTGTCTCATTTTGTAATGACAGCCGTCATCACAACTGTGCCATAGCCATAAGAAATATGTAATAGGGGACCAAAGAGGTGCTATAGGGTCTTAACTAGTTAAAAAACAGGGTATCCATCCATCCTTCCCGGCGAGTGACAGGGTGATAGTGCAGCACACGGCATACACTCTGAGCTGCACGAAGATGGAGCTGCTCTCCTCCATCTGCTGTGATCTGGACAGTCCAGGAGGTGCGTCCATTTCACAGCAGATGTCTTGTCTAATGTTACTAAATGGGGTCAGAGCCTGACCACTGTCCTCTATGCACAGAGGGCTAACATAAAGGAGGTAACTGTCATTACACACAGCAAATCCAAGATGGCAGCCCCCAATGCGTCAGTGAAACTAGAATTAAATAAAAACTAAATAAACAGTGATTTTAATTTTGTATTATAAATACTTGATTTCATAATCACTATTATTAATACAAAAATAAAAAAAACGCAACACCCTTCCTTTAATAAACAAATAAATAAAAGTTTATCTTCCACGGCTTCACACTAAACTTGGTTTACAAAAAAAAATGTCGTGGTTGCAATTGATCATTAAAGAAATGGTTTCCAGGATTGGAAGGAGAACTGAAAACTGAGGCTAAAATAAAGGTCAAAATTGGCCCCAAAATAAACAAACTAATGCATGATGGCCGAACAAAACTCAGCAGTTGGAGCATTTGTGCTTGTTGTACAGAATTGACTTGGGAATAGACGAGCTGAACAAATGGACAACATGCTTAATGCAGATGAACAACAGGGCTGCCAAATGTCATTGAAAATGTAATTTTTACCGATCCATCTTGACTTTTTTTCCACCCAATTTGGGAGATGTAACTGACGAACATGGAAAAAGGTTCCATAAAGAAATTTCTACTCTGGACATCAGATACCAAGGCTGCTGGAATCCCAATATGACGGGGAACTAGAGCTGGTTTTTCCAACGGGCAAATATGATGCTCCCAAGTGCAAAACCAGAGGCCTGAAGCACTTCTAAGGGTATGTCTGCATGCTGCGTTCTTGATTTGAAAAAAAACTGCACCCTTTGGCAGACTTTGAAAACTGTAAATACAGCGTTTGACAAAAAAATGCATCCAAAACGCTTGCATTTTGGATGCGTTTTGCATGCGTTTTGGATGCATTTTTGACAGTGCGGTCAGCAGAGAGACACGCGATGAGAATGAACTCAAATGAGCTTCTGAGGTCAGTGCCAGGACACAGGCAGTAGTGCATGGGTCCGCAGAAGTGACGTCAGAGCTTCACCCGACTTCATTGTCATGGCGCTGCTCTGTCTTTGTGTGCTGTAATGAACTCGGATGAATTCTGAGGTCAGTGCCAGGACACAGGCAGTAGTGCGGGGCCCCGCAGCTGTGACTTCAGAGTTTCACCCGAGTTCACTGTCATTGTACGGCTCTGTCTCTGTGTGCTGTCATGATTCAGGACAGCACACAGAGACAGAGGCGCGCGATGACAGTGAATTCAAGTGAACCTCTGAGGTCTGTGTGGGGTTCACAGCAGTGAACAGAGTTCACGGTCATCGCAAGAAGTGAATATGACATGGCCTAATGAGCAGCTGGGACTTCAGAAGCAGGAGAAGCCGCCGAGCAGTGTGACAGCCGTACAGCGCCACGCCGGTGATCGGTGAGTA
Source organism: Anomaloglossus baeobatrachus (assembly GCF_048569485.1). Lineage (NCBI taxonomy): Eukaryota > Metazoa > Chordata > Amphibia > Anura > Aromobatidae > Anomaloglossus > Anomaloglossus baeobatrachus. The sequence goes on from NC_134358.1 coordinate 325,480,464, forward strand.
CGAAGGAGGGAGTGAGGGAGAGACCAACCATCAGAGAGAGAGACAGAGCGAGACCAACACCGACAGAGACACCAAGACCGAGAGAGACTAAAGGCCCCGTCACACACAGAGATAAATCTTTGGCAGATCTGTGGTTGCAGTGAAATCATGGACATATTGTTCCATTTGTACACAGCCACAAACCTGGCACTGATTGTCCACAATTTCACTGCAACCACAGATCTGCCGCAGATGTATCTGTGTGTGTGACAGGGCCTTAAGACCGATAGAGAGACCAACAAAGAGAGAGAGAGACACCTCATTCATTTCAATGGGTGGAAAATATAGCCAAAACGCACTGGAAAAGTGACATGCTGCTTTTTTTTACGCAACGATTTAGACAAATATTTGACAAACAAAACGCTGCCTAAAAAAAGCAACGTGAGGATGGAAATTACTGACTTCTCATAGACTTTGCTGGGGAAGCAAAACACATGCATTTTGTCATTGACACGCTGCAGTTTAAAATGCAGCCAAAACGCAGGGGAAAAAAAGCATATGTGCACACATGGCCAAACAGTACTGGGCCGTGCTCAAGTAAAACTTTTAAACTGGAACGTGATACTTTTTGAATTTCTGTTATTACATTACATTGGTATATCATATTTTTTAAGAAAGCTTTGATGCAGATCAGGTAATTATTGGTGTAAAACTCGTTCTGTACAGAATAATCCAAAGCTTTCCAAGTGCTTGATTCATTTGGCTCAGCTTCTGCATAACAAAAGTTCCTGATGTGTTACAATTCTGACTTCGGATTTGGAATAGGCCCTCCATTTAGTATAGGACATATGCATTTTTTCCAGTAACAGATGATCATTTTTTGAGGATTTGACCTTTTATTATGGACATAATATAATTAGGCCTCTAGCCATTAATATAATTAGCATTCCCTGTCCTATCTAGTGGGGGAGTGTGGCCTTTGTTCCTCTCTTTGCAGGAGGCCTTGATGTTACAGACATTTTGGAGTTCTCCCACTTTGAATTGAATGTTATAGTTGTTTAAAGAGGTGGGGTATAATCTCCTCTACCCAACAAGGTGTCTGACCCCTAGAAGCAGAAGAAATGAAAATACACATTTTTGAGGGATGTTGGTGCTGTGTCTTTGAAGTGTTCAGATCGGCCACTACTTGGGTTGCTGGAGAATGTGGACCCTTTTCCATGTAATATTGTGTTGTCTTGCCCTCTTCTGTATTTGCAGAATGGTTCTAAAGACCAGTGTCTTATTTTCCTTGATGTCGGATTACTGAGTAGAATCCCCTGATTTATTCCTTTCACTGTTCCCTGTGTTACAGGCTAATCATTACTTTTTGCCGTCTATCTCTACTGACAGACTTTCACCAAGTGAGATCGGTAAGTACACAATATAACGTAAATGTAACATTTTGTACCTACTTCAAGTTCATTCCTCACATATCAAATACAAGGAAAATAATACCTGTTTATATGGGATAAATGTTCATTCCGCTGTAATCTACATAATATGGCATTTGTTCATTCCACTGTAATCTACATATATTCCATGTTCATCCACCACATTAGAAGCACACGGAAAATAATATACACCTTTATCTATGAAATATATGTTCACTCTCCCATAATCTACATATATTCCATGTTCATTCCCCACCTATCTAACATAGGGAATAAAAAATACACCTGTTTATAAGGAATATGGGAACATTTCCCTATTATCTACATATATTCCATGTTCATTCCCCACCTAATACGCTCAGGGAATAAAATATACACTTGCTTGTCTGGTATATGTGTAGTATATGTGTACATTTCCCTAGTATCTACATATATTCCATGTTCATTCCCCACCTATCTAACATAGGGAATAAAAAATACACCTGTTTATAAGGAATATGGGAACATTTCCCTATTATCTACATATATTCCATGTTCATTCCCCACCTAAGACGCTCAGGGAATAAAATATACTCTTGTTTATAAGGAATATAGGAACATTTCCCTATTATCCACATATATTCCATGTTCATTCCCCACCTAAGACGCTCAGGGAATAAAATATACACTTGCTTGTCTGGTACATGTGTAGTATATGTGTACATTTCCCTAGTATCTACATATATTCTATGTTCATTCCATATCTATGATGTTTAAGAAACCTATTATTCATCTCTATAATTGGGAACCAAGAAGTTATGTTCATTCTTTTGTTCATTCCTTTTATTCATTCTTTTTAGTATGTCCCATAGAAATATGTACCAAATAATAGTCTACATATACTAATCAAATGTATACAATGTCAGTGATACATATTTATAACTCATGTTATGTGCTTACACTGTGTGTATACAGTGTGTCCACCCATAGCCTGTCCACCGCCATTAACCCTAGAACACATACCTGGGGCCTCGCAGGCCTGCTAGGTCATTTGTTTTCTATGGTAGATTGAATTGTTTGCGCGTTCTAGGGTTAACTAGAGAACGGCGGCAGCTATAGGCATTGAAGTGGTGTCTAGGTATAGTAAAGTAGCCATGCGCTATGCAATGAAAATACCTATAGCGCCACCTGGTGGAAAACAACAGAGTTAACATTTTTATCCCAAAAACGGAACGAGATAGAAAAAAAAAAAGTGAATTACAAAGTTGTAGGCATCATCAATTCAATACGAATCGACACCTTGTATACAGAAATGCTATGATTAGAACGTGTAAAACTCACAAGGCTGCGGACGTGAAGCAATACCTCAGGAGACCTTCCTACAAGTCATTGGGTATGGTGGCTGCGTGGAGTGGCCTCCACGCTCACCTGACCTAACCCCATTGGACTTCTTTCTGTGAGGTCACATCAAACAGTAGGTGTATGCGACCCCTCCACCAACATTGCAGGACCTACGACGACGTATCACAGATGCTTATGCAAACAGGTCACCTACCATATTGCACAACGTTCAGCAAGATCCAGTATGCTGTCCAAAGTCCATGTGCGCATTGCAGCTGACAGTGTCCACTTTGAGCATCAAAGTTAAATTAGCGCCACATGCGTGACCAGCATTCAATGTTTTAGGAGTCATGGGTTTCATATCATAGCATTTCTGTATGCAAGGTGTTGATTCGTATTGAATTGATGATGCCCTACAACTTTGTAATTCACTTTTTTTCTCTATCTTGTTCCCTTTTTGAGATAAAAAATGCTAACTCTGTTTTCCACCAGGTGGCGCTATAGGTGGATTCAGTGTGTAGTGCATGGCTACTTTACTATACCTAGACACCACGTCTATGCCTATAGCTGCCGCCATTCTCAAGTTAATGGCGGTAGACACACTGTATACCAAATAGTCAAAATTATAATAATACATACTGTACATAAAGAATTATTTCATGTATAGTGTCCATAATATGTGCGCAACAATGACTCAAAAACCGTAGTAGAAACCTAATAATACAAAGGGTGCGTAAAACAGATAGCCATGTTAAATTAAGCTAGAGTGTAAATGTATGAGTGAAATAAATAGTAAACATGTGTATATACCAAATCCCAACACATGTTCACTATTTATTTCACTCATACATTTACACTATAGCTGAATTTAACATGGTCATCTGTATTACACACTCTTTGTATTATTAGGTTTCTACAATGGTTTTTAAGTCACTGTTACGCACATAGTATGGACACTATACACATTATAATTCTTTATGTACCGTATTTTTTGGACTATAAGACACACTTTTTTTCCCCCAAATGTTGGGGGAAAGTGGGGGGTGCGTCTTATAATCTGAATGTAGGGCTGCGGGGAATGATGGTCATCGGCGGCACGAGCAGGCTGTAGCAACTCCTGCCGTGACCACGTGGGCCCGTTCATTTCATATGTAAGCCCATCCTCCCCACCCATCAACTCTCACGCATAACAATCAGCCGGCCCATGTGATCACCCCTGGCAACTGCAGCCTGGAGTGATCATGTGTGGCTATATTCACTGCCCCCCGCGCATCATCATCAGCGTGGGGGCAGTGAATAAGTAGGGTATACTCACCGTTCCCTGCAGCATCGCGATGTCCTCCTGTCTGCCGGCCAGCTGATCTGTGTAGGGAACGGTGAGCAGAGCGATGACATCATCCCTGTATGCACCGCTAGTCTCCACGCAGTTCAGCAGGCAGACAGGAGGACGAGCGATGCTGCAGGGGAACGGTGACGGCTCCACACAGGTCAACGGCACTGCTGCCGGCACAGAGAGGAAGATAATCGATGCTGCAGGGAGTGAGGAAAGGTGAGTATAAAAGTTATTTTTTTCTGTGCCATAGGATACAGGCCATATAGCAGGATGGGGTATAGCAGGATGAGGGCATATACCAGGATGGGGGTATATTATGAGCAGAATGGGGGTATATAGCAGGATCGGGGCATTTATCAGGATGGGGGCTATACCAGGGATAGGGACATATATACAAGGATGGGGATCATATACAAGGCAGGAGGATCATTACCAGGATGGGGTATCGTAGTAGAGAATTTGGGGACATTACCCCCATAACAGTGTCAGCAGTAGATCCTCGCCCCATAACAGTGTGTCATGACCACATTTTTTGCTTAAAATTTTATTTTCCTATTTTCCTCTAAAAACAGAGTGCGTCTTATGGTCCGGTGCGTCTTATGGTCCGAAAAATACGGTAAGTATTATTATAAATTTTCACTATTTGGTACATACACACAGTGTAAACATATATCATGAGTTATACATATGTATCGCTGACATTATATACATTTGATTAGTATATGTAGACATATTTATAATTATTTTGGTTATACACATAGCGCACATATATATATATATTTTTATATATACACAATTAGTTTCACACATGACATCGGACACTTATCACTTTGGTAATTATTTTATATCCATATAATAATTTTTACATTCTTATATTACTATAGATTCAAAGATATACATATGCACTATGCACTTTACTTTGTTTAGTATTTTAATAAATTTATCACTAGTTGTCTTACACAGATTTTCAATTTGTATTCATATTTTTTATTCATTTTTATTTTTTTCATTTTATATCATATATTTGCACATAGTTCAGCACTTTAATAGTTGCCATATTTATACAGTTTGGTGTACATATTTATATATACACTTGTATTATTATGGATGTTTATAAATATGATGAGTCTTTTATTCTGTACTATTTATATAAGTTATTTTGATAATTTAGGTATGGCTATTGTGCAATATCCACCTATATTGAGTATTATTCACTTACCTTATTAAAAATAATTAATTTACTTTGTTTGGTTCCCTTCAACTTCATTATATATGATTCAGTTTACCTTATATTACATTGAATATGGTAACTCTTCAGACATCACTTGTGCGCATACGTGCTGACAAGTCCCTCGTCTATGCAGCTGACGGCATCTTTACTGAGACTGCAGCGGTGCATTGGTTGAATGCACGTCACTCACATCTTGGTGATGCCCTCACCGGCAGTGATGATGGACGCGTCTGCGTTGCTATGCGCCAACAGGAAGTGACGTCTGTATTAGAGTCACATGATTCAAAGGTCCTATCAGTGGTCGGTCTGCATTATTTAAGAGCGGCAATTTTAAAGGTCCGTCATTACTTTCTCCCTTAGAAAAAGACTGCATGTCGAAACGCGCGTAGGGTGTCTGGACAGAGCACATATTGGACCAGGTAATGACTACTTTATGTTATTGATCCTATTTGTTTTCTACCTCCCCATATGACTACTTATACATTTTTGAGCAGTACACTTTAACCTGTTGCGTGGATTAGATGGTGGTTCTACCTTTATTATTTGATACGTTAGGTTATTGCCCTTAGCTGTATATGTGCACACACTGTAGTGCTGGGCAATAGTATTCCTATTTTCCGTTGTCTGGTCCATTTACACAGTTATGGAGGTTTCATGAATATATATCTGGTGGCAGTATTACCCCATTTACTACTCACACTTGGTTATGTAATTCTATGTATTATGGGGTTTTTCTGTTTCATTATGATTTTGTTCATTCATAACGATTCCATGCGATGTTATTTCTATGGAATTTTTTCATGTGTCAATTTATGCCTGCCCTTATGTGTTCTTTTGTCCTTACTTTTTCTACTCCTGATCTCCTGTCCACTTAATTTTTTAATTATATTATTAATAAGCAATTAACCTATTAGTCAAGATGTTTTCAGGCGCATTTTTTCAATATGAGTTTTACTTGAATGTTGCAGAAACCTCCCAGATGGGAAGAGGCTTGTGGAAACTATATTAGTCACTCCTGATGGAAATAGCTGTGAGACAGTCTTTTGAGGATTTTCTTCAGGGCCGGGGGCCGTTGGTGGACCTCTATAAGGCTATGTTCACACGTTGCGTTTTTTACCGCGTTTCTGCAGCGTTTTTGGCAGCAGCGTTTTTGGGCAAAAAGGCATGCGTTTTTGTTTTCCAGCAAAGTCTATGGGAAAAGCAGAAATCCTGTCTGCACTTTGCTTTTTTTTCTGCAGCGTTTAATTTGCATATTTGTGGTCAAAAACCATGCTGAAAAAGAAGCAGCATGTCAGTTGTTTTTGCCATTTCTGCAGCGTTTCCTTAACATTGGAGTCAATGAGAAATGGCAAAAAGCAACCAAAATCACAATTCCTGCGTTTTACATGCTTTTTACCTGCTTTTCAACTGCGTTTTTGGCTCCAAAAACGCATGCTTTTCTGGCCAAAAAGTAATGGGTTCTAATGTTCCTTTACTCACACACAATAACCGAAAATTTAAATGTAAAAAAATAATAAACTTTAGCTATTTTTCTGTTAAAATGTGCATAACCACTATTATTACATTAAAATTGATAATTTACCATATAATTTTATTAAAAGTTAATTTTATACTTTTTTTCTCTTTTTTCATTCTTTTTGACTAATTCAACTTTATTTCTCAGTGTCTTGATCTCAAAAACGCATCTGCAGAAACGCAGGTGAAAACGCAGGTAAAAAGCGCTAAAAACGCACTAAAAATGCGGTAAAAACGCATGCGTTTTTAGCGCTAAAAAATGGTCAAAAGCCATTTGGTCAAAAACCAAGGGAAGGAAAACGTGCAGAATAAACTGCAGGTACACCGACGCAACGTGCGGACATAGCCTAACAGTGAGTCTGAGTGGTGACAAATGTTTAAGCGCCAGGTGGCGAGGTTCTTCCGACAGCTCTCCAACCTTAGAAGCCCGAACAGGGATCACCTGTATCAGACAATCATTAGTATGAATAATACAAATTTTATTGAATGCAGTGATGCATCGGTTTTCGTTGATAATCTGAATACAATCAATGAAAACCGAAATTGACTAAAAGCGAAGCATTAATTTCCATAGGAATCAATGTAAATCCAACTAATTTGTTTTAGATACTCTAAAATACCCCACATTTTATAGGGAATAACGATAGTGTTTAGCACTGAAAACAATAAAAAAATGAATATAAAAGGAATAGTAAATGAATATAAAACACTAATACATTTCATCTTACATTTCTTATTTCTTACATAGAATTTGAAACTGACAAGCGGGGTGACACATAATGCCACATAGAGCCAGAGAATGCATGGATTACCCTTTGTAGTAAAAATAGCAGCATTGTCGCAATTTTTTAGTGTAAACAAATCAACGAAAATGGAAAACAACGATAACTGATGTCAACGAGGTATGACTGTATATTAAAAATACAAAAACACAGACAATTATAAAATAAGATAAGATCTCTTGGTGTGTTGAGGGGCATAGATATCGAATAGAAAAATGGCACATATCCATTATATCAATATATATCAATGAAAATTAGAAGAATGCAATAAAATACAATACATGGATGCATGAAAATCCAATAAGATTGTCCCTGTGATATTACACATCTGCTATGGGATCGTAGAATACGTATAAATAGTATTCAAAAGGTCATTATATAAGCACAGTTTAAATATATTACTGATGCCTCTATGATTACTAATGAGGTGTTAATCCAATTCCTTTAGCATTCACAGAATAGAATTTACATAGTAAAACACACAAATAACATGGTATTCTATTACATCCTTCTAAATTTCATTGATATATAGGATATGTTCCATTTTTTTCTTCGATGTCCATGCCCCTCAAGACACCAAGAGATCTTATTTTATAATTGTCTATGTGTTTCTGTATTTTTAATATATTCAATAAAATTTGTAACAAGACACAAGTCCAGACAATTATCATTCAAAACTTTAGCTGGTATTGACAAAGAAAACTACAATCAACAAAAGTATAAACCACATTAAAAAAGCAAAAACATAAGCTGCAGGGCTATCATCTCTTCTTCTGAGCTTCTTGGTGGACAGGTTGCTCGGCCGTCGGTGGCCATGCTTATGCCTGGTCTTCCCCCTACATGTGGATTCTGAAGTCCAGGAGCTGCTGAGGGTCAGTCTTCCCGGCCTGCAGCTGCTCTTCATTTGTAAAGAGATCAGAATTCCTTGGAGTTATGTTGCCTTCAGTTCAGGAAAGCAAAAAAAAAAAAAAAATGTGATGTACTAACAAGAGAGTTAAAAATCATACATGAAATATCAAGGATCACTGCAAGCTGCACAGAAAATGACCCACATTAAGTGTTGCAGCACTAAACTAAAGAGCATGGAAAGCACATGACATAAAAAAATCTGTTACAGTGCTGCTCACCATTATTAGCACCCCTTCATCTTTTTATAGATTGTACAATATCTTCAGAAATAAATGGAAATGTACAAAAGTTATATACTCAAGACTTTTTAAGTAGTGATCCAAAGGAATACAACCCCTGGCAAAAATTATGGACTCACCTGGCTCTGAGGATGTTCATTCAGTTGTTTACTTTTGTTTAAAAAAAATACCAGATCACAGACATGGCACAAAACTAAAGTCATTGCAAATGGCAACTTTCTGGCTTTAAGAAACACTGAAAAAATCATGAAAACATAATGTGCTAGCCAGTAACGGTTACTTTTCAAGACCAAACAGGGGAAAAAAATTATGGAATCACTCAATTATGATTATGGGGTTGTACAATAATAAAATACATTGTCTACTTGCATGTGGCAATTTCAAAGAAGACACCAAATACGCAGCATGTGCAGCAATAAAGGCACCCCTCTTTAATACTTAGTTGCACACCCTTTGACATGGATGACAGCCTCCAAACATTTCTTGAAGTCATCTATAAGCTTCTTGCACTTCTCACCTGGTATTTTCTTCTACTCTCCCTTTGCCGTTTGTTCAAGCTCTTGAATGTTTGCAAGGTTCTTTTTCCCCAATGGCAGATTTTAGCTCACCCCAAAGATTTTCTATTTGAGGTCAGGACTCATTGCTGTCCATTTTAAAATAGTTCAAATTTTCTTTTTCATCCATTCCTACGTACTTTTGAAAGTGTGCTTTGGGTTTTTGTCTTGCTTGAAGATGCATGATCTTCGACTCAAACTAAAGTTTGTCCTGGGTAGGACACTTTACTCTAAAATCTCTTGATAATTCTCTGATTTCATGATTCCTGTTATAGTCCTGCAGTACCAGATGCAGCAAAACAACCCAACAGCATTATGGATCCTCCACCATGCCGAACTGTTGGTATGGTGTTCTTTTTCTTATAAGCTTCACTACGCTGTCTGTAAACAAACTGTTGCTTTGCATTGCCAAAAAGGTCTATTTTTGTTTCATATGTCCACAGAACATTTTTCCAGAAGGATTGTGGCTTGTCAAGGTACTATTTGGCACAGATCAGTTGTTTCTTTTTATGTCTTTTCTTCAGCAATGGTTTCTTCTTTGGCCATTGCGCTCTGCTTGATTTAGTGTGCGGTGTATGGTACTTGTTGAAACCATGGCCTCAGACTGTTTCAGGTTCGTCTAGAGGTCTTTGGATGTTGGACGTGGTGTTTTTTGTTTTTACACCAACCTTTGAAAATATCTCTTATCGATTTTCCTCATTCTCCCATGTCCAGGGAGGTTCTTGATAGTTCCATGATTGGCAAACTTCTTAATAACATTGCGCACTGTTGAAACTGTGATACCAAAGTCTTTGGAGATGGCCTTATACTCTTTGGAAGTCTTGTGTTTGCTAATAATAGCAGTTTTGATGTCCTCAGACAGCTCCTTTGTCTTCACCATTGTGAAAAAAGGAACAGGGCCCACCATGTGGCTTCTTAAAATTGTGAAGTCATCATTCATTGGCTAATTCATGTCCCATGGGCACCGACAATTTATCACAAGTGATTCTCATTTGTGATTTACCACAAGCGAGTCAAAATATGTTTCCATACTTATTTAATGTAAAGGGTGTCAATACCAGTGTCACAGCAGCTTTAGGTTTCTATTTTTCCCTTCCATTGTTTTTTGTTTAAAATTGTTGTTTATCATTTGCTCTTTTGTATTTAACATGAGTGCTCGATACAAAAAAGCTGATTGATTTTTTCATTTGATATTCCACATTATATACTTAAACTTCATGAATGCCAATAACGATGAGCAGGACTGTACTTGTCATAAATCTGTCATTTTTTACCTTGTCTAAAATTAAGAAAAAAACCCCACAAGACTGAATGGATCAGCAGCATTTAAGAACAGGTAAAAAAAAAATTGTCAAATTTATGGCAAGTGGCGGATGTTAACCCCTTAACGACCCATGACGTACTGGGTACGTCATGGATCGTGTGCCGGTAAGCCCCGCCCCCTGCCGCCGGTAGGCGGCCGCGATCCGCGCACATATCAGCTGTTATCAACAGCTGACATGTGTGCCTGCTAGCCGCGGGTGGAATCGCTTCTACCCGCGGCCATTAACCCCTTACATTTCGCTGCCAAAATCTGGCAGCGATATGTATATGGGCGTCGCCATGACAGTCACTTACCCAGCCCCCACCTGAAGTCACGTGACATGATCACGGGACCTTCGGTGGTTGCCATGGTAGCACAGGGTCATGTGATGACGCCTGTAGCTAACATGACTCACTTCCTCTCAATGCCGGAATACAGCCGACATTGAAAGTAAAGCAGCAGATCTGCAGTTCTCAGCTCTGTAGCTGAGATCTGCAGATAGTGCAGAGCGATTGGATTGCTGATCGCTATAGCCCCCTAGGGGGACTAGTAGAATTAAAAAAAAAAGTAAAAAAAAAGAGTTTTAAAAAATTAAAAAAATAAAAGAAACCTAACAGTTCAAATCACCCCCCTTTCACTCCATTGAAAATTAAAGGGTTAAAAAAATACAAAATACACACATATTTGGTATTGCCACGTTCAGAAATGCCCGATCTATCAAAATATAAAATCAATGAATCTGATCAGTAAACGGCGTAGCGGCAAAAAAATTCCAAACGCCAAAATTATGTTTTTTCGTCTCACAAATTTTGCGCAAAATGCAATAACAGCAGATCAAAACGTAGCATCTGCGCAAAAATGGTACCGTTAAAAACGTCAGGTCAAGTCGCAAAAAATAAGCCATCACTGAGCCTCAGATCCTGAAAAATGAGAACGCTACGGGTTTTGGAAAATGGCGCAAAACGTGCGCCACGTTTTTTGGACAAGCTTGTGAAATTTTTTTTAACCCCTTAGATACAAGTAAACCTATACATGTTTGGTGTCTACAAACCCGCACTGACCTGAGGCATCACATATATATCTCAGTTTTACCATATAGTGAACACAGTGAATAAAATATCCCAAAAACTATTGTACGATCACACTTTTTTTGCAATTTTTTTGCCGTTTTCCAGTACACTATATGGTAAAACTTATGGTTTCATTTAAAAGTACAACTCGTCCCGCAAAAAACAAGCCCTCATATGGCAAGATTGATGGAAAAATAAAAAAGTTACGCCTCTCGGAAGAAGGGGAGCAAAAAACAAAAACGCAAAAACGGAAAGTGCCCGGGGGCTGAAGGGGTTAAAGGGGTAATCCGAAACAAAACATAATTTTCATTTTAAGTACAGTATTTATTAAAAGGTAAAGGTGTGCTTTTTCTGACAAGTGGGTTTTCTTATATGCCACTGGGTGCTCCATTTCTTACCTCCTTTCCCTTTGTGACGTCTCCTATTTGTACCTAATTTTTCAGGGTTATTACTCTGCTCTTTTTCTTCTATTTCCTCTGCGATAGAATGTGCTCTCAGAAATCGTTTTCAATATTGTCATCACATTAGTCACTAATATTTTATCAATTTACCCATTAGATGTCAATATTCACTAGTTTGTAATTCCGGTGACAGGCATGTGGGGACAGTAGAGACCATCCAGACCTTATGGACGAAAATTAACTTTGGTTTCGGACTACATCGTTAAGTATTTCGGATGATAACCAGCCTATTATTTAAAAAAAAAAAAATGAAGAGTTTTCTGAAAGTCTTGTATTCGGTCTATTGGAACCTACCCTGAAAGGTGTAAAAATGTGATAAAATCACTCTGGCAGCTACACTGTAATGATCTGCGATCAAAGCACTGTAGGGTAATGTCTCATTGAGGAACTAAGTAAAAAAAGAAATGTAAAAATGTTTCAAATTAAAAAAAAAAAAATCACAAAATCTGCTTACTAATAGAGCTCTTGGCTGGACACAAAGAAATGCAGCTCAGAAGAATGAAACTTCTCTCCATCTCAGCTAAGAACATCTCAGTCCCACACAAACCTCCATCGATTCTTGATAACCTGCACAAAGAGAAGCAAAAATAGAAAACCAATTAGATAAATAAAATTTGAAGACAAAACAAACAATGCTGAAAATAAGTAGCATTCTAAAAAAAAAAAACCCACAGGTGCCATCTGCAGAGCACAATATTTTTTACATTTAATCCCTTCCCAACCCATTGGACGAAGTGCTATATTTTAGATCGGAAGTACTTACTGATCTTGGACATATATGTACATTCTAGCAATTACGTGGGACACTGGTGCTGTACCCAGCGCGATCTCTGCTTTTCTGACAGCCGATCTCCAGCTCTCATAGCCATTGACAGTCTCCGTGCTGTCCCTGGCTGTTTAACCCTCTAAATACTGCAATTGATATTGAATGCGGCACTTAGGAGTTTAGGAGAGGGATCATTCTCCTTCTCCCCTCCAATCGGTCACGAAGGTCCAATCATCATCATGGTGACCCGAGGTCGTTATGACGATTTCCAGGTCACCTGACTACAGGAAGCCTGAGGGATCATGCCTCCAGAATGATCACTCAGGCTTTCACAGTGCAGCTCTGGCAGCTACACTGTACTGCAGTGATCGAGCATTGCAGTACAGTATATCTGCGATCAGAGTACTATAGGATAATGTCTCATTGAGGGACTAAATTAGAAAGTAGAAAAAAAAACAAAATAAAGGACAAAAAACAATATTCCAATAGTTATATTTGTGTAAAAAAATAAAACGTACACATTTGTTATCGCAGAGTCCATAAGAACCTGATCTATAAAACCGTCACACCAGTTAACCTCTTCCGTTAGTACCATAAAATAAAAAAACGCAGCAAAAACTGGCTTTTCATTAAACTGCTGACAAAAATTGGAAAGAAACACAATCAAAAAGTTATCTAATATATAAAGCTGAATGTGTGTATGTGTGTGTGTATGTCCGGGATTGGCATCTGCACCGTCGCAGCTACAGCCACAAAATTTTGCACACTCACTCTTCTGGACCCCGAGAGCATCATAGGCTATGTTTTGAGGGAAAATTTTAACCCAGAGCTTTACAGTTATTCACCAAAAAACCTGCCTCCATTAAAGCAAATGGAGCTGGGAGCCACAGTGTAGCCAGAACTTCAGAAGAATGTTTAGCCATGCCCTTATATGGAATGTTGGCGTGTCACAATGCAGCCAGGGAAAGAGACAGACACAGACAGGGAAAGAGGCAGGCACAGACAGGGAAAGAAACAGACATAGACAGGGTAAGAAACAGACATAGACAGGGTAAGAGACAGACACAAAAAGATAGACACAGACAAAGACAGACTGACAGGAAAAGAGACAGACAGGGAAAGAGAGAGACAGGTTAAGAGACAGACACAGACAGGTAAAGAGACAGACACAGACAAACAGGGAAAGAGAGGGAAAGAGACAGACAAAGACAGGGAAAGAGACAGACACAGGGAAAGAGACAGACACAGGGAAAGAGACAGACAGGGAAAGTGACAGACAGGGAAAGTGACAGAGATAGATAGACAGACAGGGAAAGAGATTGAGACAGACGGAGAAAGAGACTATCGATACTATGTTGATGCACTGGTCCTGAAGAAGAGGTGTATCCTCGAAACGCGTAGACCGATGGAATAAAAGAATACGTTTATAACATCAACGTGCTACATCTTCATTTTGGCTGATGCGCGGCATTAACCCCCTCTTCACTCTGATTTGTAGAGACAGACAGGGAAAGAGACAGACAGACAAAGAGATAGAGAGAGAGACAGAGAGATATATACAGAGGGGGAGACAGACACAAAATTTTGCACACTCACACGTCTGGACCCCGAGAGCGTCATATTTTATGAGGCTATGTTGTGAGGCGAAATTTTAACCCCGCGCATTCCAATTTACCAATCAATTTTTCCCCTATCTACATAATGGGGAAAAAGTGAAACGAAAAGTGTATCTGCACCGTCGCATTTACAATCACGAAATTTTGCAGAGACACATCATGTGAGCCAGGAAACGACGTAGACTATGAATTGACAGGAAAATTTAACCCCGCGCTTTACAGTTACTCTCCAAAAAACATGCCTCCATTAAAGTAAATGGAGCCTGGAACTACAGGTTATTAGTAGGAGCTGTGATTGGTTCCTATAGGAACAAAAGACATTCATAGTATAAGAAGCTTATATGTGAGGTAATAAGATGTCGGTGGGGAGACGGATAGAGAGAGACAGACAGACAGAGAGACAGACAGAGAGACAGACAGACAGACAGAGAGACAGAAAGATAAAGACAGAGACAGACAGGGAAATAGACAGACAGGGAAATAGACAGACAGGGAAAGAGACAGACTGGGAAAGAGACAGACTGGGAAAGAGACAGACTGGGAAAGAGACAGACTTGAAAAGAGACAGACTGGGAAAGAGACAGACGGGGAAAGAGACAGATGGGGAAAAAGACAGATGGGGAAAAAGACAGACGGAGCACATTACTTGGCCAATTTAGTTAAATATGTGTGGAATATCTGTGGTGTTGAAATATATGTTGTGAAATGCTTCTATTAGCTTAGTTTTTGCCTTTTAATAATTACATTTCTATCGATTTGTTTTGTGTTTTTTGTGTGCAGAATACATTTTTGTTACTACATTCTATTTTGTTAACAACAGCTATTAACCCGGGCGAAGCCGGGTAGTATAGCTAGTATATAAATAAAAATGGTACAGCTGAAAACGTCATCTTGTCCCGCAAAGAATAAGCTGCCATACAACTCCATGAGTAAACAAAGTTAAAGCTCTTAGAATACAGCAATACAAAAACTTATTTTATTGTCTATAAAATATTTTTTATGGCGTAAAAGCAGCAAAACAAAAAAACTGTATATACACATTATATGTTACGTAGTTACATAGGTGATCGCACCCCCGCACACATCCGATCTCACACACACAAACATCGAATCACACACACACAAACATCGAATCACACACACAGAAACATCGAATCACACACACACAAACATCGAATCACACACACATATCGAATCACACACATACATCGAATCACACACACAAACATCGAATCACACACACACAAACAGCGAATCACACACACATCGAATCACACACACGAACATCGAATCACACACACACAAACATCGAATCACACACACATACATCGAATCACACACACACACACGAACATCGAATCACACACACAAACATCGAATCACACACACATACATCGAATCACACACACACAAACATCGAATCACACACACACAAACATCGACTCACACACACACAAACATCGAATCACACACAATCAGATCACACACACACACAATCAGATCACACACACAATCAGATCACACACACACACAATCAGATCACACACACACAATCAGATCACACACACACAATCAGATCATACACGCACAATCAGATCACACACACACACAATCAGATCCCCCACACACACACACGCACACACACAATCAGATCCCCCACACACACACACACACAATCAGATCACACACACACACAATCAGATCACACACACACAATCAGATCACACACACACAATCAGATCACACACACAAACATCGGATCACACACACAAACATCGGATCACACACACAAACATCGGATCACACACACAAACATTGGATCACACACACACAAATATTGGATCACACACAAACATCGGATCACACATACACAATCAGATCACACACACAATCGGATCACACACACAATCAGATCACACACACACAATCAGATCACACACACACAATCAGATCACAATAACACACACACACACAATCAGATCACACACACACATACAATCAGATCACACACACAATAAGATCACACACACACAATCAGATCACACACACAATCAGATCACACACACACACAATCAGATCACACACACACACACACACAATCAGATCAGACACACAAACATCGGATCACACACACAAACATTGGATCACACACACAAACATCAGATCACACACACATATATCGAATCACACACACATACAACGAATCACACACACAAACATCGAATCACACACACACATCGAATCACACACATACATCGAATCACACACACATACATCGAATCACACACACATACAACGAATCACACACACAAACATCGAATCACACACAAACATCGAATCACACACACACAAACATCGAATCACACACACATCGAATCACACACATGCGAACATCGAATCACACACACACAAACATCGAATCACACACACATACATCGAATCACACACACACAAACATCGAATCACACACACACAAACATCGACTCACACACACACAAACATCGAATCACACACAATCAGATCACACACACACAATCAGATCCCACACACAATTAGATCACACACACACACACAATCAGATCACACACACAATCAGATCACACACACACAATCAGATCACACACACACAATCAGATCATACACACACACAATCAGATCACACACACACAATCAGATTACACACACACACACACATGCACACACACACAATCAGATCCCACACACACACACACAATCAGATCACACACACACACAATCAGATCACACACACACACACACACAATCAGATCACACACACAAACATCGGATCACACACACAAACATCGGATCACACACACAAACATCGGATCACACACACAAACATCGGATCACACACACAAACATCGGATTAGACACACAAACATCGGATCACACACACAAACATTGGATCACACACACACAAACATTGGATCACACACAAACATCGGATCACACACACACAATCAGATCACACACAATCGGATCACATACACAATCAGATCACACACACACAATCAGATCACACACACACACAATCAGATCACAATAACACACACACAATCAGATCACACACACATACAATCAGATCACACACACACAATCAGATCACACACACAATCAGATAACACACACACACACACAATCAGATCACACACACAATCAGATCACACACACAAACATCGGATCACACACACAAACATCGGATCACACACACAAACATCGGATCACACACACAAACATCGGATCACACACACAAACATTGGATCACACACACACAAACATCGGATCACACACAAACATCGGATCACACACACACAATCAGATCACACACAATCGGATCACACACACAATCAGATCACACACACACAATCAGATCACACACACACACAATCAGATCACAATAACACACACACACAATCAGATCACACACACATACAATCAGATCACACACACACAATCAGATCACACACACAATCAGATAACACACACACACAGACACACACACAGTCAGATCACACACACAATCAGATCACACACACAAACATCGGATCACACACACAAACATCGGATCACACACACAAACATCGGATCACACACACAAACCGGATCACACACACAAACATTGGATCACACACACACAAACATCGGATCACACACAAACATCGGATCATACACACACACAATCAGATCACACACACAATCAGATCACACACACACACCAAATTCAGCGACACCAATTTCTTCTCGCCGACAGAATCCTGAGAGGCAGTGCAGTGGAGCGCAAGGATCTGCTGCAATGCTTGCTTACAGGACTTGCGGACACGTGACTTCCTCCCATTGTTCCATGCGGCCAGAAGAATTATGTAACGCTGGATGTGATGATTGAGATCTGCTGTGTGAGTGATCTGCTGTGTGTGTGTCGGCCAGAAACAGGGGAAGACGAGGTGTAGCATCCACTGCAGATCGCAGGGAGAACCTGGGAGCCACGCAAATGTATGGGTCTCGTAAATATGAGTCTCCTGGGAAGTGGGGGGGGGGTCTGCTTTTTTGGGGGGGTAAACTCACCCCCAACCATGTTTCTCCAAGAATAAGACCTCCTCCAAAAATAAGCCCTAGTGCTTTTTTGGGGGGGCAAAAAAGTGTAAGACAGTGTCTTATTTTTTAAAAAACACAGTAAATATATATTTTACATACACATACTGTACATGGTATCGCTGTAATCAAACTGACCCAAAGAATAAAGTTATCTTATCACTTTTACAACGCTGTGAACGACGTAAAAAGAAAATAAAACAAAAACTAATTCCTGACTTTGTTTCTTCTTGATTCTGCCTCAAACAACAGAATAGAAAATGAGCAAAAATTATGTGGCCTAAAATAGTACCAATAAAAACTATATAACTCATGCCGAAAAAATAAGCCCTCATAAGACTGTCGACAGAAAAATAACAACACTATAGCCTTCAAAATTCAGTGATATAAATAGGTTTTATAGTTTTATAGAAGAGCGTTTTTAGTGTGATAGCAGCCAAACTTAAAAAAAAAAAATCTATATAAATCTAGTATTGCTGTAATCGATCTTACCAGGAGGAATAAAGCTGCCTAATCACTTATTCTGCTAAGTGAAAAGCGTAGAAAATGCAATTCTTCACTTCCTCTTAATTTGTTCATTCTGCCTCCAAAGACCGCAGTACGACGGGGCTCATATTTATCCTGCACTCTACGCTGAACGCTTACACCAGAGAATAAGTGTAAATCTCTGAAAATTGATTGTGATTCAGACATAATTCCAAATGAAAATTTACTGTATTGAGGCAGAAGGAGTCATTTAACCTCCCATCTGACTTGTAACACAGCAATGTCCATCTTTTTACGGATCTTTTCAGGCGTGCACAAAAGTGCAGTCATCAACAGTTTTGTGCACCTGTGAAAGATGGACACCGCTGAACTGAGGACAAACAGAGTCCAGGGTAACTGTGCTGCCTCATTAGTGAATGATTCAGTTGGGGGATTCACCTGAGTTTAAAAGATGTATCGTATTTTTCAGATTATAAGACACTATTGTCCCTTAAAATTGGGAGAAAAATGGGCATGTGTCTTATAATACCAACAAAGCTCACCAGGGAGGGGGGGCAGCTGTGGAGCGGGGTCACAGGAGGAAGGTTCGCAGCTGAAGGACGATGGCGGCAGCATGAGTGAGCCAATGCTGTGGATCCGGGAAGAGTGGGTGTTGTGGCAGTGCAATGCGGGGCCATTAATAACCAGGCAGCGGTCGTGATGGGCTTCAGGAAAATTGCACCTGCGCTGCCTCCAGTCATTTTCCTGAAGCCCATCGAGCCCAGTATCTGGAGATCAATGGCGCCCGCTTCGCTCCACAGTGACACCCCCTCATCTCAGCCCTGGTCCCACAGCATTTCCCCACTCATGCAGCCACCGATAATCTTTAACTGTGACCCTGCCTCCTGTGACCCAGCTCCAACAATGTGCCCCCCCCCGCTCCGTCCCGGAAAGCTATACTTGGATAATAAAACATACTCTAGGATTATAAACCGGACACCCTTTTTCAATATTAAAAGTTATTTTTTTCTTCTTATTTTCTTTTCTTCCTCTAAATTTGGAGTGCGTCTCATAATACGCGAAATACGGTAGATTTAAACCCCGATGTAAGTGCACAGCATAGAGCACAAGATAAATGTGACATAATACAAAAGGTTCTGTACCCAAATTGCCACCAAACAGCATGCAATCCAACAAAAACACAAGTCCCCACTCAGATGCATCATCTGTTAATGGAAATATTGGGGGCTTCAACATTCCCGCTATCAAAAAGGCTCTGGAAAAGTGCTATGGCTCCCCCTCAAATAAGAAAATCAGCAAAATCTGCATTCCCAAATCCAAATGCTCGCCTCCCTTCTGAGCACCACAATGTGCCGAAACCACAGTTAGCATCCACATGTATGGCATTGTGGGGAGGAAGCCCGCTTACTTTATGGGGCGCATGTATCCAGAACCACAATCTGGGCACAATTTACAGGCATTGCAATGTGATGGACACGACAAGGACCTATTTTCAATTTTTACTTCTGGAAATTAACTGCGTTTGACATCATGGGTGTTTTCCAATGACTAAATCATCATTACACTTGTAGATGAATTCCCAGAGCGGCATAATTTCTAAAATTTGGTACCTTAAGGGGGTTTCAACAAATTGGTGGTAAAAATGTAATTATTTCTTGTTAACCGCCCAATAGTATAAAATTTTGTCACTCACCTGTGGTGTAAATATATTCACTGCACCCTTGGATGAATTCATTAAGAAGTGCAGTTTGTAAAATGGGGTCACTTGAGGGGGGTTTCTGCTGTTATGCACCTCAGGGTCTCTGCTAATGTGACATGGCACATTCAAACCACTCCAAATAAATCTGCACTTCAATATGGCGTTACTTCCCTTCTTAACTTTGTACTGTGAATGAAAATGACCATAACGAAAGAGATTTGAGTCTTTGACGCAAAACGTTTGTGCAAAAATTATCAAACATGGTTTATTAATTTTTGCATAACTCTAGCATCAAAGACTCATCTCCTTCCTTATGGTCAAATCTAGTCAAATTGAGTCAGCATTATATATATATATATATATATATACAGTTAGGTCCAGAAATATTTGGACAGTGACACAAGTTTTGTTATTTTAGCTGTTTTCAAAAACATGTTCAGAAATACAATTATATATATAATATGGGCTGAAAGTGCACACTCCCAGCTGCAATATGAGAGTTTTCACATCCAAATCGGAGAAAGGGTTTAGGAATCATAGCTCTGTAATGCATAGCTTCCTCTTTTTCAAGGGACCAAAAGTAATTGGACAAGGGACTCTAAGGGCTGCAATTAACTCTGAAGGCGTCTCCCTCGTTAACCTGTAATCAATGAAGTAGTTAAAAGGTCTGGGATTGATTACAGGTGTGTGGTTTTGCATTTGGAAGCTGTTGCTGTGACCAGACAACATGCGGTCTAAGGAACTCTCAATTGAGGTGAAGCAGAACATCCTGAGGCTGAAAAAAAAGAAAAAATCCATCAGAGAGATAGCAGACATGCTTGGAGTAGCAAAATCAACAGTCGGGTACATTCTGAGAAAAAAGGAATTGACTGGTGAGCTTGGGAACTCAAAAAGGCTTGGGCGTCCACGGATGACAACAGTAGTGGATGATCGCCGCATACTTTCTTTGGTGAAGAAGAACCCGTTCACAACATCAACTGAAGTCCAGAACACTCTCAGTGAAGTAGGTATATCTGTCTCTAAGTCAACAGTAAAGAGAAGACTCCATGAAAGTAAATACAAAGGGTTCACATCTAGATGCAAACCATTCATCAATTGCAAAAATAGACAGGCCAGAGTTAAATTTGCTGAAAAACACCTCATGAAGCCAGCTCAGTTCTGGAAAAGTATTCTATGGACAGATGAGACCAAGATCAACCTGTACCAGAATGATGGGAAGAAAAAAGTTTGGAGAAGAATGGGAACGGCTCATGATCCAAGGCACACCACATCCTCTGTAAAACATGGTGGAGGCAACGTGATGGCATGGGCATGCATGGCTTTCAATGGCACTGGGTCACTTGTGTTTATTGATGACATAACAGCAGACAAGAGTAGCCGGATGAATTCTGAAGTGTACCGGGATATACTTTCAGCCCAGATTCAGCCAAATGCCGCAAAGTTGATCGGACGGCGCTTCATAGTACAGATGGACAATGACCCCAAGCATACAGCCAAAGCTACCCAGGAGTTCATGAGTGCAAAAAAGTGGAACATTCTGCAATGGCCAAGTCAATCACCAGATCTTAACCCAATTGAGCATGCATTTCACTTGCTCAAATCCAGACTTAAGACGGAAAGACCCACAAACAAGCAAGACCTGAAGGCTGCGGCTGTAAAGGCCTGGAAAAGCATTAAGAAGGAGGAAACCCAACGTTTGGTGATGTCCATGGGTTCCAGACTTAAGGCAGTGATTGCCTCCAAAGGATTCGCAACAAAATATTGAAAATAAAATTTTTTTTTGGGTTTGGTTTATTTGTCCAATTACTTTTGACTAGAGTTGAGCGCGGTTCGTGGTTCGTGGTTCTCCAGTTCGCGGCTCGAGTGATTTTGGGGCATGTTCTAGATCGAACTAGAACTCGAGCTTTTTGCAAAAGCTCGATAGTTCTAGAAACGTTCGAGAACGGTTCTAGCAGCCAAAAAACAGCTAAATCCTAGCTTGGTTTCTGCTGTAATAGTGTAAGTCACTCTGTGAATCAAACTATTATCACATTTCAGTGTATAGTGTGCGTGAACAGCGCCTTCAGATCACTGCTGTTTCTATAATGGCGATCGCCATTTTTTTTTTTTTTTTTCTTGTCTTCCTTCCCTAAGCGCGCGCGTCTTGTGGGGCGGGCCAGCATGTCAGCCAATCACAGACACACACACACCTAAGTGGACTTTGAGCCAGAGAAGCAACGGCATGTGTGATAGGATCTGCATGTCACATGTCCCTGCATTATAAAACCGGACATTTTCTTCACGAACGCCATTATCTGCCTTCTGCGTCTTTGGTGTCAGACATCAGTGTCGCAGCTCCGTTCTCCTGAGTCCTATAGCCGATACAGCTGTATGCGCTGCATACACAGCGTTAGACAGCTTAGGGAGAGCACATTCTAGCAGTCCTTTTAAGGGCTCAAAGCGGCAGGGTCAGAGAGCCATAAGTGACAGGTCC
Source organism: Anomaloglossus baeobatrachus (assembly GCF_048569485.1). Classification (NCBI taxonomy): domain Eukaryota; kingdom Metazoa; phylum Chordata; class Amphibia; order Anura; family Aromobatidae; genus Anomaloglossus; species Anomaloglossus baeobatrachus. The sequence continues at coordinate 325,503,740 of NC_134358.1, forward strand.
TGCAAACAGCAACAGCGTCTGTGTAGCCCAGGTCAGGGATTTCCTCCCTGCATTTCACCATTAGGAGGGAATAGAAAGGCAGGCTTCCATTCCTCTACCCAGAGCACCACAATCCTGCCACTGTACCCTCTTGTCCTCTGCACACTCCAACTCATTTTAAGTAAGCCATTATACTAGCAAACATTCAGTGTACCTAGTGGCATCCTATACGTGGCTATTGGACTTTGCTATAGTCCCACTAGTGCAAAGACATTTGCAGAGCACGTCTGCCTGCATTGCACACTACAACTTTTTTAAACTAAGCAATTTTACTAGCAAACACTCAGTGTACCTAGTGGCATCCTATACGTGGCTATTGGACTTTGCTATAGTCCCACTAGTGCCAAGACATTTGCAGCACGTCTGACTGCGTTGCACACTCCAACTAATTATAACTAAGCCATTATACTAGCACACACTCAGTGTACCTAGTGGCATCCTATACGTGGCTATTGGACTTTGCTATAGTCCCACTAGTGCCAAGACATTTGCAGCACGTCTGCCTGCGTTGCACACTCCAACTAATTATAACTAAGCCATTATACTAGCACACACTCAGTGTACCTAGTGGCATCCTATACGTGGCTATTGGACTTTGCTATAGTCCCACTAGTGCCAAGACATTTGCAGCACGTCTGCCTGCGTTGCACACTCCAACTAATTATAACTAAGCCATTATACTAGCACACACTCAGTGTACCTAGTGGCATCCTATACGTGGCTATTGGACTTTGCTTTAGTCCCACTAGTGCCAAGACATTTGCAGAGCGCATCTGCCTGCGTTGCACACTCCAACTAATTATAACTAAGCCATTATACTAGCACACACTCAGTGTACCTAGTGGCATCCTATACGTGGCTATTGGACTTTGCTATAGTCCCACTAGTGCCAAGACATTTGCAGAGCGCATCTGCCTGCGTTGCACACTCCAACTAATTATAACTAAGCCATTATACTAGCACACACTCAGTGTACCTAGTGGCATCCTATACGTGGCTATTGGACTTTGCTATAGTCCCACTAGTGCCAAGACATTTGCAGCACGTCTGCCTGCGTTGCACACTCCAACTAATTATAACTAAGCCATTATACTAGCACACACTCAGTGTACCTAGTGGCATCCTATACGTGGCTATTGGACTTTGCTATAGTCCCACTAGTGCCAAGACATTTGCAGCACGTCTGCCTGCGTTGCACACTCCAACTAATTATAACTAAGCCATTATACTAGCACACACTCAGTGTACCTAGTGGCATCCTATACGTGGCTATTGGACTTTGCTATAGTCCCACTAGTGCCAAGACATTTGCAGAGCGCATCTGCCTGCGTTGCACACTCCAACTAATTATAACTAAGCCATTATACTAGCACACACTCAGTGTACCTAGTGGCATCCTATACGTGGCTATTGGACTTTGCTATAGTCCCACTAGTGCCAAGACATTTGCAGAGCGCATCTGCCTGCGTTGCACACTCCAACTAATTATAACTAAGCCATTATACTAGCACACACTCAGTGTACCTAGTGGCATCCTATACGTGGCTATTGGACTTTGCTATAGTCCCACTAGTGCCAAGACATTTGCAGAGCGCATCTGCCTGCGTTGCACACTCCAACTAATTATAACTAAGCCATTATACTAGCACACACTCAGTGTACCTAGTGGCATCCTATACGTGGCTATTGGACTTTGCTATAGTCCCACTAGTGCCAAGACATTTGCAGAGCGCATCTGCCTGCGTTGCACACTCCAACTAATTATAACTAAGCCATTATACTAGCACACACTCAGTGTACCTAGTGGCATCCTATACGTGGCTATTGGACTTTGCTATAGTCCCACTAGTGCCAAGACATTTGCAGAGCGCATCTGCCTGCGTTGCACACTCCAACTAATTATAACTAAGCCATTATACTAGCACACACTCAGTGTACCTAGTGGCATCCTATACGTGGCTATTGGACTTTGCTATAGTCCCACTAGTGCAAAGACATTTGCAGCACGTCTGCCTGCGTTGCACACTCCAACTAATTATAACTAAGCCATTATGCTAGCACACACTCAGTGTACCTAGTGGCATCCTATACGTGGCTATTGGACTTTGCTTTAGTCCCACTAGTGCCAAGACATTTGCAGAACGCATCTGCCTGCGTTGCACACTCCAACTAATTATAACTAAGCCATTATACTAGCACACACTCAGTGTACCTAGTGGCATCCTATACGTGGCTATTGGACTTTGCTATAGTCCCACTAGTGCAAAGACATTTGCAGCACGTCTGCCTGCGTTGCACACTCCAACTAATTATAACTAAGCCATTATACTAGCACACACTCAGTGTACCTAGTGGCATCCTATACGTGGCTATTGGACTTTGCTATAGTCCCACTAGTGCCAAGACATTTGCAGAGCGCATCTGCCTGCGTTGCACACTCCAACTAATTATAACTAAGCCATTATACTAGCACACACTCAGTGTACCTAGTGGCATCCTATACGTGGCTATTGGACTTTGCTATAGTCCCACTAGTGCCAAGACATTTGCAGAGCGCATCTGCCTGCGTTGCACACTCCAACTAATTATAACTAAGCCATTATACTAGCACACACTCAGTGTACCTAGTGGCATCCTATACGTGGCTATTGGACTTTGCTATAGTCCCACTAGTGCCAAGACATTTGCAGAGCGCATCTGCCTGCGTTGCACACTCCAACTAATTATAACTAAGCCATTATACTAGCACACACTCAGTGTACCTAGTGGCATCCTATACGTGGCTATTGGACTTTGCTATAGTCCCACTAGTGCCAAGACATTTGCAGCACGTCTGCCTGCGTTGCACACTCCAACTAATTATAACTAAGCCATTATACTAGCACACACTCAGTGTACCTAGTGGCATCCTATACGTGGCTATTGGACTTTGCTATAGTCCCACTAGTGCCAAGACATTTGCAGCACGTCTGCCTGCGTTGCACACTCCAACTAATTATAACTAAGCCATTATACTAGCAAACACTCAGTGTACCTAGTGGCATCCTATACGTGGCTATTGGACTTTGCTATAGTCCCACTAGTGCCAAGACATTTGCAGCACGTCTGCCTGCGTTGCACACTCCAACTAATTATAACTAAGCCATTATACTAGCACACACTCAGTGTACCTAGTGGCATCCTATACGTGGCTATTGGACTTTGCTATAGTCCCACTAGTGCCAAGACATTTGCAGAGCGCATCTGCCTGCGTTGCACACTCCAACTAATTATAACTAAGCCATTATACTAGCACACACTCAGTGTACCTAGTGGCATCCTATACGTGGCTATTGGACTTTGCTATAGTCCCACTAGTGCAAAGACATTTGCAGCACGTCTGCCTGCGTTGCACACTCCAACTAATTATAACTAAGCCATTATACTAGCACACACTCAGTGTACCTAGTGGCATCCTATACGTGGCTATTGGACTTTGCTTTAGTCCCACTAGTGCCAAGACATTTGCAGAACGCATCTGCCTGCGTTGCACACTCCAACTAATTATAACTAAGCCATTATACTAGCACACACTCAGTGTACCTAGTGGCATCCTATACGTGGCTATTGGACTTTGCTATAGTCCCACTAGTGCCAAGACATTTGCAGCACGTCTGCCTGCGTTGCACACTCCAACTAATTATAACTAAGCCATTATACTAGCACACACTCAGTGTACCTAGTGGCATCCTATACGTGGCTATTGGACTTTGCTATAGTCCCACTAGTGCCAAGACATTTGCAGAGCGCATCTGCCTGCGTTGCACACTCCAACTAATTATAACTAAGCCATTATACTAGCACACACTCAGTGTACCTAGTGGCATCCTATACGTGGCTATTGGACTTTGCTATAGTCCCACTAGTGCCAAGACATTTGCAGAGCGCATCTGCCTGCGTTGCACACTCCAACTAATTATAACTAAGCCATTATACTAGCACACACTCAGTGTACCTAGTGGCATCCTATACGTGGCTATTGGACTTTGCTATAGTCCCACTAGTGCCAAGACATTTGCAGAGCGCATCTGCCTGCGTTGCACACTCCAACTAATTATAACTAAGCCATTATACTAGCACACACTCAGTGTACCTAGTGGCATCCTATACGTGGCTATTGGACTTTGCTATAGTCCCACTAGTGCCAAGACATTTGCAGCACGTCTGCCTGCGTTGCACACTCCAACTAATTATAACTAAGCCATTATACTAGCACACACTCAGTGTACCTAGTGGCATCCTATACGTGGCTATTGGACTTTGCTATAGTCCCACTAGTGCCAAGACATTTGCAGCACGTCTGCCTGCGTTGCACACTCCAACTAATTATAACTAAGCCATTATACTAGCAAACACTCAGTGTACCTAGTGGCATCCTATACGTGGCTATTGGACTTTGCTATAGTCCCACTAGTGCCAAGACATTTGCAGCACGTCTGCCTGCGTTGCACACTCCAATAATTATAACTAAGCCATTATACTAGCACACACTCAGTGTACCTAGTGGCATCCTATACGTGGCTATTGGACTTTGCTATAGTCCCACTAGTGCCAAGACATTTGCAGAGCGCATCTGCCTGCGTTGCACACTCCAACTAATTATAACTAAGCCATTATACTAGCACACACTCAGTGTACCTAGTGGCATCCTATACGTGGCTATTGGACTTTGCTATAGTCCCACTAGTGCAAAGACATTTGCAGCACGTCTGCCTGCGTTGCACACTCCAACTAATTATAACTAAGCCATTATACTAGCACACACTCAGTGTACCTAGTGGCATCCTATACGTGGCTATTGGACTTTGCTTTAGTCCCACTAGTGCCAAGACATTTGCAGAACGCATCTGCCTGCGTTGCACACTCCAACTAATTATAACTAAGCCATTATACTAGCACACACTCAGTGTACCTAGTGGCATCCTATACGTGGCTATTGGACTTTGCTATAGTCCCACTAGTGCCAAGACATTTGCAGCACGTCTGCCTGCGTTGCACACTCCAACTAATTATAACTAAGCCATTATACTAGCACACACTCAGTGTACCTAGTGGCATCCTATACGTGGCTTTTGGACTTTGCTATAGTCCCACTAGTGCCAAGACATTTGCAGAGCGCATCTGCCTGCGTTGCACACTCCAACTAATTATAACTAAGCCATTATACTAGCACACACTCAGTGTACCTAGTGGCATCCTATACGTGGCTATTGGACTTTGCTATAGTCCCACTAGTGCAAAGACATTTGCAGCACGTCTGCCTGCGTTGCACACTCCAACTAATTATAACTAAGCCATTATACTAGCACACACTCAGTGTACCTAGTGGCATCCTATACGTGGCTATTGGACTTTGCTTTAGTCCCACTAGTGCCAAGACATTTGCAGAGCGCATCTGCCTGCGTTGCACACTCCAACTAATTATAACTAAGCCATTATACTAGCACACACTCAGTGTACCTAGTGGCATCCTATACGTGGCTATTGGACTTTGCTATAGTCCCACTAGTGCAAAGACATTTGCAGCACGTCTGCCTGCGTTGCACACTCCAACTAATTATAACTAAGCCATTATACTAGCACACACTCAGTGTACCTAGTGGCATCCTATACGTGGCTATTGGACTTTGCTATAGTCCCACTAGTGCCAAGACATTTGCAGAGCGCATCTGCCTGCGTTGCACACTCCAACTAATTATAACTAAGCCATTATACTAGCACACACTCAGTGTACCTAGTGGCATCCTATACGTGGCTATTGGACTTTGCTATAGTCCCACTAGTGCAAAGACATTTGCAGCACGTCTGCCTGCGTTGCACACTCCAACTAATTATAACTAAGCCATTATACTAGCACACACTCAGTGTACCTAGTGGCATCCTATACGTGGCTATTGGACTTTGCTTTAGTCCCACTAGTGCCAAGACATTTGCAGAGCGCATCTGCCTGCGTTGCACACTCCAACTAATTATAACTAAGCCATTATACTAGCACACACTCAGTGTACCTAGTGGCATCCTGTACGTGGCTATTGGACTTTGCTATAGTCCCACTAGTGCAAAGACATTTGCAGCACGTCTGCCTGCGTTGCACACTCCAACTAATTATAACTAAGCCATTATACTAGCACACACTCAGTGTACCTAGTGGCATCCTATACGTGGCTATTGGACTTTGCTATAGTCCCACTAGTGCCAAGACATTTGCAGAGCGCATCTGCCTGCGTTGCACACTCCAACTAATTATAACTAAGCCATTATACTAGCACACACTCAGTGTACCTAGTGACATCCTATACGTGGCTATTGGACTTTGCTATAGTCCCACTAGTGCCAAGACATTTGCAGAGCGCATCTGCCTGCGTTGCACACTCCAACTAATTATAACTAAGCCATTATACTAGCACACACTCAGTGTACCTAGTGGCATCCTATACGTGGCTATTGGACTTTGCTATAGTCCCACTAGTGCAAAGACATTTGCAGCAGGTCTGCCTGCGTTGCACACTCCAACTCATTATAACTAAGTTACATTGTCAGGGATATTTATTCTTTATTATTCTGCTGTTAATAAAGCTAGACCACCACTGCAATCTTCACCACCTCTCAATTTTTACTACCACATTTTCAGTCCACAATCTTGTCGCAATCAACATGAGTGACAAAATGACAGATGCTGGTGGAAAGGGGAAGAGGCGTGGTGGAAAAGGCAAAAAAGGTTTTGTCAGTGGGGAAGGTGGCAAAGCTCCATTATCATCTGCTGAAGATAGACCATCTACTAGCAAAAGTAAGATGTCTACTACTTATTGTGGACAATCCGATGTGCTCCCTTTATTACGGACACGAACAAGAGGAACAAAGGTAGATGATGGGCAAAAAAGGAAAATGCTTGAATGGATCTCAAGTGGTCCAACAAGTGCCCTCTCAGCCACTTCAAGTACCGCATCCAAAAAACACCATTCCTCTGAGTTGTCATCCCAATCACACTTGATTTCTCCCAGCTCTGAAGTCTCCATCAGCCCTGCACAGTATGGTGGAACTGAGATGGCTGAGTCTGCAGAGCTGTTCAGTCACACTATAGCCTGGGAATCAGAGGTCTGCTCCCAAGCTACAGTGAGTACAGAACAGGAAATGGTCTGCAGTGATGCCCAGAACCTTTGTGACTCAGATTCAGGCCGTGAGGACCAAGTTTCTGAGCATAATGTTGACCCTTTGTCACAAACTGTAACACCTGTGGTTATAGACAATGAGGAACATACTGATGAAGATGAGACTCAGATACCCGATTGGGATGACAACTTAAATATTCGGTCAGGGCAAGAAGAGGCTCGGTCTGAGGGGGAGGGGAATGCAAACACAACAATTGATGATGACGTTCTAGATCCCACCTACTGTCAACCCCCAGTCAGGCACTCGAGGAGGTCAACAGAGGCGGTGGAGGAGGATGCAACCGACGACGAAGTTACCTTGCGCCTTCCTGGACAGAGTCGGAGCACTGGTAGCACGTCTACAACTGCATCCTCAGCCACCACTCTGCCTATGAGCATTATTCGGGGTGGATCAACAGGTCGCATGGCCTCTAAGCCTTGCCTAGCCTGGGCCTTTTTTCACATCGAAAAAGATCGCCCAACTCATGTGATATGTAACATTTGTCATGATTCTGTTAGTAGAGGTCAAAACCTCAGCAGTTTGACAACTTCTTCCATGAATCGTCACATGAATAAATATCATAAGTCCCGGTGGGAAGCTCACCGTGCTGCAATGCCGGCTAGCGGAGCGAACCATCCACCGCCCGCCCCTTCCAGTGCATCCGCGCGCTCTTCATCTTCTAGGACTGTGGGGACAGCTGTCACACCTGTTTTTCCACGCAAAACTTCCACCACTGTAACCGCAACAGGCAGTTTGCTTGTAAGGTCGTCAGTTGGTTTGGAAGGGGAAACAAGTGAGTGTGTACAGCTCTCTCAGACATCGATAGCACCAACGTTGGATGAAGGCAACATCATGTCTCCGCCTGAACTTTCCTCACAAACCTGCATTTTTCCAGGGACACCCTACTCAACACCGTCTACACACAGCAGCCAGATCTCTGTCCCTCAGATGTGGTCAAATAAAAGGCCACTTCCTCCGACCCATGACAAAGCTAAGAGGTTGACTCTATCCCTCTGTAAGCTGTTGGCTACCGAAATGCTGCCTTTCCGCCTAGTGGACACACATGATTTTAGAGAGCTTATGTCTGTCGCTGTGCCCCAGTACCAGATGCCTAGTCGCCACTACTTCTCTAAGAAAGGTGTGCCCGCGCTACACCAGCATGTCGCACACAACATCACCGCTTCCTTGAGAAACTCTGTGTGTCAACGGGTGCATTTCACCACCGATACTTGGACCAGTAAGCATGGACAGGGACGTTACATGTCGCTGACTGGGCACTGGGTAACTATGGTGATAGATGGTGAAGGGTCTGCTGCACAAGTCTTGCCGTCCCCACGACTTGTGTGTAAATCCTCTGTCTGTCCAAGTTCCGCCACAGCTTCTGCATCCTCCACCTCATCTGGGTCCTCCACCTCCGCCCCAAGCCTGCCTGGTCAGGCCACCAGCGTTCTCACTGCGCAGAAGGAATCACGCACGCCTCATTACTATGCTGGCAGCCGAGCGCAACGGCATCAGGCGGTCTTTAGCTTGACATGTCTTGGTAATAAGAGTCACACAGCTGAGGAGTTGTGGTCAGCTCTGCGGTCCGAGTTTAATAAATGGTTGTCTCCACTCAACCTGCAGCCTGGTAAGGCCGTGTGCGACAATGCTGCAAACCTGGGTGCGGCCCTTCGCCTGGGCAAGGTGACACACGTACCTTGTATGGCTCACGTGTTGAACCTTGTCGTGCAGCAATTTTTAACACACTATCCCGGCCTAGATGGCCTTCTGAACAGGGCACGAAAACTGTCTGCTCACTTCCGGCGTTCAAGCGCCGCAGCTGAGCGACTTGCATCGCTCCAGAAGTCTTTCGGCCTGCCGGTTCATCGCCTGAAATGCGATGTGGCGACACGCTGGAATTCAACTCTCCACATGTTACAGCGACTGTGGCAGCACCGCAGAGCCCTGGTGCAATACGTCATGACGTATAGCCTGGGCCAACGAGATGCAGAGGTGGGGCAGATCACCCTGATGGAGTGGTCTCAGATCAAGGACCTATGCACCCTTCTGCACAGTTTCGACATGGCGACGAATATGTTTAGCTCTGACAATGCCATTATCAGCATGACGATTCCAGTCATTTACATGCTGGAGCACACGCTAAACACTATTCGGAGTCAGGGGGTGGGACAACATGAAGGGGAGGAACTACAGGAGGATTCATATGCGCAAGGGACAACAACATCACCAAGGTCCAGACGTTCATCATCACCAACGCAGCAGGCATGGGACCATGGGGAACAGGGATCGACAAGGGCGCATAGTAGCAGGCGAAATGTTGAGCAAGGTGCAGGAGAACATGAAGAAATGGAGGACGAACTGTCCATGGACATGGAAGACTCAGCGGATGAGGGAGACCTTGGTCAAATTTCAGTTGAAAGAGGTTGGGGGGAGATGTCAGAGGAAGAAAGAACGGGTAGCACCTCTATGCCACAAACACAGCGTGGACTTGGTCCGCATGGCTGCGCAAGACACATGAGTGCCTTCTTGTTGCACTACCTCCAACATGACAGTCGTATTGTCAAAATTAGAAGTGATGATGACTACTGGATTGCCACACTATTAGATCCCCGGTACAAGTCCAAATTTTGTGACATAATTCCAGCCATAGAAAGGGACGCACGTATGCAGGAGTATCAGCAGAAGCTGTTACTCGATCTTAGCTCGGCTTTTCCACCAAACAACCGTGCAGGTGCAGGGAGGGAATCTCCCAGTTGTAACTTGACAAACATGGGACGGTCTCGTCATCTTCACCAGTCTACCCGTACCAGTAGGACCGTATCTGGTGCCGGTAACAGCAATTTTATGGAATCTTTTCATAATTTTTTAGACCCTCTTTTGCAAGGCCACCAGAGACAACAAGTCTGACACATACTCAACGGCTGGAGAGGATGATACAGGAGTATCTCCAAATGAACATCGATGCCATGACTGTGCAACTGGAGCCTTGCTCCTTTTGGGCTTCAAACATAGAAAAATGGCCAGAGCTCTCCAGTTACGCCTTGGAGATTTTGTCGTGTCCAGCTGCCAGCGTTGTCTCTGAACGTGTATTCAGTGCTGCTGGGTGTGTGCTGACAGATAAGCGCACGCGTCTGTCCAGTGACAATGTGGACAGACTGACGTTCATCAAAATGAACAAGTCATGGATCCAGAAGGAATTTACTACCCCTGTGTCATCCTGGGGAGAGTAAATGCTTGTGGATTTGGAATGTGCTTGATGCAAATCAAAACATCCTGTTTGCAACTAGGGCCCAAGTGCTGCCACTGATGGGGTGGGTGTCTGTGTGGCCCAATTTTTGGAAAAAAGGGAGACTCCGCTTGGAGTAACCCTTGCTTACATTGTTTTTAAAAGAAGACAAGATGAACAGAGCTGGGATCAGGAAATACTTTGCTACCTACCCCGGTGTCATCCTGGGGACGGATAAGAATGGCGTATTTTTGAATGTGCTTGATGCAAATCAAAACATCCTGTTTGCAACTAGGGCCCAAGTGCTGCCACTGATGGGGTGGGTGTCTGTGTGGCCCAATTTTTGGAAAAAAGGGAGACTCCGCTTGGAGTAACCCTTGCTTGCTGTGTTTTTAAAAGAAGCCAAGATGAACAGAGCTGGGATCAGGAAATACTTTGCTACCTACCCCGGTGTCATCCTGGGGACGGATAAGAATGGCGTATTTTGGAATGTGCTTGATGCAAATCAAAACATCCTGTTTGCAACTAGGGCCCAAGTGCTGCCACTGATGGGGTGGGTGTCTGTGTGGCCCAATTTTTGGAAAAAAGGGAGACTCCGCTTGGAGTAACCCTTGCTTACATTGTTTTTAAAAGAAGACAAGATGAACAGAGCTGGGATCAGGAAATACTTTGCTACCTACCCCGGTGTCATCATGGGGACGGATAAGAATGGCGTATTTTTGAATGTGCTTGATGCAAATCAAAACATCCTGTTTGCAACTAGGGCCCAAGTGCTGCCACTGATGGGGTGGGTGTCTGTGTGGCCCAATTTTTGGAAAAAAAGGGAGACTCCGCTTGGAGTAACCCTTGCTTGCTGTGTTTTTAAAAGAAGCCAAGATGAACAGAGCTGGGATCAGGAAAGACTTTGCTACCTACCCCGGTGTCATCCTGGGGACGGATAAGAATGGCGTATTTTTGAATGTGCTTGATGCAAATCAAAACATCCTGTTTGCAACTAGGGCCCAAGTGCTGCCACTGATGGGGTGGGTGTCTGTGTGGCCCAATTTTTGGAAAAAAGGGAGACTCCGCTTGGAGTAACCCTTGCTTGCTGTGTTTTTAAAAGAAGCCAAGATGAACAGAGCTGGGATCAGGAAATACTTTGCTACCTACCCCGGTGTCATCCTGGGGACGGATAAGAATGGCATATTTTGGAATGTGCTTGATGCAAATCAAAACATCCTGTTTGCAACTAGGGCCCAAGTGCTGCCACTGATGGGGTGGGTGTCTGTGTGGCCCAATTTTTGGAAAAAAGGGAGACTCCGCTTGGAGTAACCCTTGCTTACATTGTTTTTAAAAGAAGACAAGATGAACAGAGCTGGGATCAGGAAATACTTTGCTACCTACCCCGGTGTCATCATGGGGACGGATAAGAATGGCGTATTTTTGAATGTGCTTGATGCAAATCAAAACATCCTGTTTGCAACTAGGGCCCAAGTGCTGCCACTGATGGGGTGGGTGTCTGTGTGGCCCAATTTTTGGAAAAAAAGGGAGACTCCGCTTGGAGTAACCCTTGCTTGCTGTGTTTTTAAAAGAAGCCAAGATGAACAGAGCTGGGATCAGGAAAGACTTTATCTACCTACCCCGGTGTCATCCTGGGGACGGATAAGAATGGCGTATTTTGGAATGTGCTTGATGCAAATCTAGCTGTGAAGTGTACAACTGGGGCACAACTGCTGCCACTGAATGGGTGGGTGTGTGGGGCCCAATTTTTGGAAAAAAAGGGAGACTCCGCTTGGAGTAACCCTTGCTTGCTGTGTTTTTAAAAGAAGCCAAGATGAACAGAGCTGGGATCAGGAAAGACTTTATCTACCTACCCCGGTGTCATCCTGGGGACGGATAAGAATGGCGTATTTTGGAATGTGCTTGATGCAAATCTAGCTGTGAAGTGTACAACTGGGGCACAACTGCTGCCACTGAATGGGTGGGTGTGTGGGGCCCAATTTTTGGAAAAAAAGGGAGACTCCGCTTGGAGTAACCCTTGCTTACATTGTTTTTAAAAGAAGACAAGATGAACAGAGCTGGGATCAGGAAATACTTTGCTACCTACCCCGGTGTCATCATGGGGACGGATAAGAATGGCGTATTTTTGAATGTGCTTGATGCAAATCAAAACATCCTGTTTGCAACTAGGGCCCAAGTGCTGCCACTGATGGGGTGGGTGTCTGTGTGGCCCAATTTTTGGAAAAAAAGGGAGACTCCGCTTGGAGTAACCCTTGCTTGCTGTGTTTTTAAAAGAAGCCAAGATGAACAGAGCTGGGATCAGGAAAGACTTTATCTACCTACCCCGGTGTCATCCTGGGGACGGATAAGAATGGCGTATTTTGGAATGTGCTTGATGCAAATCTAGCTGTGAAGTGTACAACTGGGGCACAACTGCTGCCACTGAATGGGTGGGTGTGTGGGGCCCAATTTTTGGAAAAAAAGGGAGACTCCGCTTGGAGTAACCCTTGCTTGATGTGTTTTTAAAAGAAGCCAAGATGAACAGAGCTGGGATCAGGAAATACTTTGCTACCTACCCCGGTGTCATCCTGGGGACGGATAAGAATGGCGTATTTTGGAATGTGCTTGATGCAAATCAAAACATCCTGTTTGCAACTAGGGCCCAAGTGCTGCCACTGATGAGGTGGGTGTCTGTGTGGCCCAATTTTTGGAAAAAAGGGAGACTCCGCTTGGAGTAACCCTTGCTTACATTGTTTTTAAAAGAAGACAAGATGAACAGAGCTGGGATCAGGAAATACTTTGCTACCTACCCCGGTGTCATCATGGGGACGGATAAGAATGGCGTATTTTTGAATGTGCTTGATGCAAATCAAAACATCCTGTTTGCAACTAGGGCCCAAGTGCTGCCACTGATGGGGTGGGTGTCTGTGTGGCCCAATTTTTGGAAAAAAAGGGAGACTCCGCTTGGAGTAACCCTTGCTTGCTGTGTTTTTAAAAGAAGCCAAGATGAACAGAGCTGGGATCAGGAAAGACTTTATCTACCTACCCCGGTGTCATCCTGGGGACGGATAAGAATGGCGTATTTTGGAATGTGCTTGATGCAAATCTAGCTGTGAAGTGTACAACTGGGGCACAACTACTGCCACTGAATGGGTGGGTGTGTGGGGCCCAATTTTTGGAAAAAAAGGGAGACTCCGCTTGGAGTAACCCTTGCTTGATGTGTTTTTAAAAGAAGCCAAGATGAACAGAGCTGGGATCAGGAAATACTTTGCTACCTACCCCGGTGTCATCCTGGGGACGGATAAGAATGGCGTATTTTTGAATGTGCTTGATGCAAATCAAAACATCCTGTTTTCAACTAGGGCCCAAGTGCTGCCACTGATGGGGTGGGTGTCTGTGTGGCCCAATTTTTGGAAAAAAAGGGAGACTCCGCTTGGAGTAACCCTTGCTTGCTGTGTTTTTAAAAGAAGCCAAGATGAACAGAGCTGGGATCAGGAAAGACTTTATCTACCTACCCCGGTGTCATCCTGGGGACGGATAAGAATGGCGTATTTTGGAATGTGCTTGATGCAAATCTAGCTGTGAAGTGTACAACTGGGGCACAACTGCTGCCACTGAATGGGTGGGTGTGTGGGGCCCAATTTTTGGAAAAAAAGGGAGACTCCGCTTGGAGTAACCCTTGCTTGATGTGTTTTTAAAAGAAGCCAAGATGAACAGAGCTGGGATCAGGAAATACTTTGCTACCTACCCCGGTGTCATCCTGGGGACGGATAAGAATGGCGTATTTTGGAATGTGCTTGATGCAAATCTAGCTGTGAAGTGTACAACTGGGGCACAACTACTGCCACTGAATGGGTGGGTGTGTGGGGCCCAATTTTTGGAAAAAAAGGGAGACTCCGCTTGGAGTAACCCTTGCTTGATGTGTTTTTAAAAGAAGCCAAGATGAACAGAGCTGGGATCAGGAAATACTTTGCTACCTACCCCGGTGTCATCCTGGGGACGGATAAGAATGGCGTATTTTTGAATGTGCTTGATGCAAATCAAAACATCCTGTTTTCAACTAGGGCCCAAGTGCTGCCACTGATGGGGTGGGTGTCTGTGTGGCCCAATTTTTGGAAAAAAAGGGAGACTCCGCTTGGAGTAACCCTTGCTTGCTGTGTTTTTAAAAGAAGCCAAGATGAACAGAGCTGGGATCAGGAAAGACTTTGCTACCTACCCCGGTGTCATCCTGGGGACGGATAAGAATGGCGTATTTTTGAATGTGCTTGATGCAAATCAAAACATCCTGTTTGCAACTAGGGCCCAAGTGCTGCCACTGATGGGGTGGGTGTCTGTGTGGCCCAATTTTTGGAAAAAAGGGAGACTCCGCTTGGAGTAACCCTTGCTTGCTGTGTTTTTAAAAGAAGCCAAGATGAACAGAGCTGGGATCAGGAAATACTTTGCTACCTACCCCGGTGTCATCCTGGGGACGGATAAGAATGGCGTATTTTGGAATGTGCTTGATGCAAATCAAAACATCCTGTTTGCAACTAGGGCCCAAGTGCTGCCACTGATGGGGTGGGTGTCTGTGTGGCCCAATTTTTGGAAAAAAGGGAGACTCCGCTCGGAGTAACCCTTGCTTACATTGTTTTTAAAAGAAGACAAGATGAACAGAGCTGGGATCAGGAAATACTTTGCTACCTACCCCGGTGTCATCATGGGGACGGATAAGAATGGCGTATTTTTGAATGTGCTTGATGCAAATCAAAACATCCTGTTTGCAACTAGGGCCCAAGTGCTGCCACTGATGGGGTGGGTGTCTGTGTGGCCCAATTTTTGGAAAAAAAGGGAGACTCCGCTTGGAGTAACCCTTGCTTGCTGTGTTTTTAAAAGAAGCCAAGATGAACAGAGCTGGGATCAGGAAAGACTTTATCTACCTACCCCGGTGTCATCCTGGGGACGGATAAGAATGGCGTATTTTGGAATGTGCTTGATGCAAATCTAGCTGTGAAGTGTACAACTGGGGCACAACTGCTGCCACTGAATGGGTGGGTGTGTGGGGCCCAATTTTTGGAAAAAAAGGGAGACTCCGCTTGGAGTAACCCTTGCTTGATGTGTTTTTAAAAGAAGCCAAGATGAACAGAGCTGGGATCAGGAAATACTTTGCTACCTACCCCGGTGTCATCCTGGGGACGGATAAGAATGGCGTATTTTTGAATGTGCTTGATGCAAATCAAAACATCCTGTTTTCAACTAGGGCCCAAGTGCTGCCACTGATGGGGTGGGTGTCTGTGTGGCCCAATTTTTGGAAAAAAAGGGAGACTCCGCTTGGAGTAACCCTTGCTTGCTGTGTTTTTAAAAGAAGCCAAGATGAACCGAGCTGGGATCAGGAAAGACTTTGCTACCTACCCCGGTGTCATCCTGGGGACGGATAAGAATGGCGTATTTTTGAATGTGCTTGATGCAAATCAAAACATCCTGTTTGCAACTAGGGCCCAAGTGCTGCCACTGATGGGGTGGGTGTCTGTGTGGCCCAATTTTTGGAAAAAAGGGAGACTCCGCTTGGAGTAACCCTTGCTTGATGTGTTTTTAAAAGAAGCCAAGATGAACAGAGCTGGGATCAGGAAAGACTTTGCTACCTACCCCGGTGTCATCCTGGGGACGGATAAGAATGGCGTATTTTTGAATGTGCTTGATGCAAATCAAAACATCCTGTTTTCAACTAGGGCCCAAGTGCTGCCACTGATGGGGTGGGTGTCTGTGTGGCCCAATTTTTGGAAAAAAAGGGAGACTCCGCTTGGAGTAACCCTTGCTTGATGTGTTTTTAAAAGAAGCCAAGATGAACAGAGCTGGGATCAGGAAAGACTTTGCTACCTACCCCGGTGTCATCCTGGGGACGGATAAGAATGGCGTATTTTTGAATGTGCTTGATGCAAATCAAAACATCCTGTTTGCAACTAGGGCCCAAGTGCTGCCACTGATGGGGTGGGTGTCTGTGTGGCCCAATTTTTGGAAAAAAGGGAGACTCCGCTTGGAGTAACCCTTGCTTACATTGTTTTTAAAAGAAGCCAAGATGAACAAGTCATGGGTCAGCAAAGACTTTGCTACCTACCCCGGTGTCATCCTGGGGATGGATAAGAATGGCGTATTTTTGAATGTGCTTGATGCAAATGTAGCTGTGAAGTGTACAACTGGGGCACAACTGCTGCCACTGAAGGGGTGGGTGTGTGTGTGGCCCAATTTTTGGAAAAAATGGAGACTCCGCTTGGAGTCACCTTGCGGTGTTTTACATGATTTTAGAAGGGCGTGCCATGCCTATATCTGTGTGTCCTCCTCTTTTTCCTTGTCCAGCTGTTTTGTTTTCGCATGAGTATATGTCCTTGTCACTTTCCAATGTGTTTGAGTTGTTTGTCACCTTTAGGACACCTTTGAGGGTGTTTTCTAGGTGTTTTTCTGTGTTTGTGATTGCCTGCCATTGTTTCCTATGCAGTTCGAGTTCGGTTCGTCGAACGTTCGACGAACCGAACTCGAACGGGAGGTCCGTTCGGCGAACCAACCTCGAGCCGAACCGCGACCGGTTCGCTCATCTCTACTTTTGACCTCCTAAAATGTGGAGTGTTTGTAAAGAAATGTGTACAATTCCTACAATTTCTATCAGATATTTTTGTTCAAACCTTCAAATTAAACGTTACAATCTGCACTTGAATTCTGTTGTAGAGGTTTCATTTCAAATCCAATGTGGTGGCATGCAGAGCCCAACTCGCGAAAATTGTGTCACTGTCCAAATATTTCTGGACCTAACTGTATATATATATATATATATATATGTATAAAATGTACTGTGTTTGGATAAAAAACTGGACATTCATATTCTTACTCTGCCTTAAAAGTAGTTATTGACCACAGTGTATTGGTGTACTCAGGTGATATTGCACAACTAATTATCGGGTCCATTATCTCATAGTACCCTAGTGAATTTGAAAAATTTGTGGTTAAAAATGTATTTTGTAATGGCTCAACGTTAAAAAATTCTGTGAAGCACCTGGGGTTCAATATGCTCACTTAACGTTGCTCACTTAACATCTAGATAAATTCCTTGAGGGGTCTAGTTTCCAAAATGGGGTCACTGGTGGGAGAGCTCCACTGTTTAGGCACCTCAGGGGTTTTGCCAATGTGACATAGCACCTGGAAAACATTCTAACTATATCTGAACTCAAATATGGTGCGCCTTCCCTTCTTTACTTTGTACTGTGCTTCAAAAGTAGTTTTCGACCACATATGGCGTATTGGCGTACTCCGGAGGTAATGGTCCTGGCAATTTGTTGTGCAGTTTTTCCTGTTTTCCTAGTGAATTTGAAAATCTAAATAACTTACTGGTAATGTAATTGATATTTTTCCCTTCACCACGACAGCACCATTAGAGAGATTCTGAAGAGAAAAAAAGGGAGGGATCACAGCCTGTAGCACCATTCTACCAAAAGTCAAATTCACAGTAGCAGACAAGTTTAATCGAAAGTGATTAAAAAAGGTCGTACGAGAGGACCAGGTTGCTCCCTTACAGATTTGTTACAAGGGCCAGGAGGTCGCCACTGATGTGGTGGAAGAGCAATAATCCCCTGCAGTACTGGTCTGTTCTGTGCTAAATAAGCTTCTCTAATTGCCTCCTTGACCCACCTAGCCATCGATCCCTAGGCTTAGAAGCTGTACCTTACCTTGGAAGCAAACGAACAAAGCCTGAAACTTCCTCCAAGACTTGGTGACCTTTAGGTAATGAAGCAAAGACTTCCTGATGTCTAAGGTATGAAGCCTCTCCTCCTCTGGATTCTTAGGTGTAGGACAGAAGGAGGGAAGGGCAATCTCTTAAGATTGGTGGAAAGATCTAGCTACCTTAGGCAACTAAGCAGGATCAGTACGAAGGATTACTCTGTCATTTATGATCTGCACATAAGGGGGGCTTACAGAAAGGACCTGAATATCACTCACCCTCCTGGCATAAGTTAAGGCCACTAGCAGGACAACCTTCAGTCAAGGATCTAACAGTAGATTTAGCAAGGGGTTGAAAGGGGGCCCCCGTTAAAGAATTCAGAACTAAATTTAGATCCCAGGGGGAAAAGCTAAACAGGGAATCGATCTAGCTCTCTGACAAGAGGAGATAAACCTTTTCACCCACCTTTTACCTGCAAAGTCAGAATTACAGAGTGCACCTACAGCCTCCACCTGAACTTTCAAGGTTCTTACTGACAACTCCTGAACCTTCTGACGAAACATCAGAATGGCATCCACCAGGGCCCCTCCCACTGTACTCCTACCTGAAGAGGACAGGAACTTCCTCCACACTCTAGGATATATTTTGGTGGTAGCTGGCTTTCTACTATGTAGGAGTGCAGAAATCAAATTTAGGGAGAAGCCACGACCCTCTAACAACCACCTCTCAAATTCCAGGCCATCAAATGAAGGCCTGAAATCTGAGGGTAAAGAAGAGGGCCCTGGGAGTGGAGGTATGGTGTGTCTGGCAGGATCAAAGGATTTGATACAGACATTTTCTGGAGCCAGTAAAGCCAAGGCCTTCTGGGCCAAAAGGGACCTATCATGATTAGACTTGTTCTGTCCTCCCGGGCCGCCTTCAACACTGCCGGAAGTAAAATCAGTAGAGGGAAGGCATAAAAGAGTCCTGACCTCCATGAAATCTGGACTGCATCTAATGCCCAGGGTCTGTCGTGAGGGTTCAGAGAATAAAACCAGACCACCTTCCTGTTGAATCTGGTTGTGAAGAGATCTATAATTGGGGATTCCCAAAGACACACTATCTGACCGAAGACGTAAATGTGTAGACACCATTCCCCCTAACGCACATGACTCTGGCACAGGAAGTTGTATATAGTGCTGTGAGGGAAGATAAATGAATCAGCGCCGGGGAAAAAACGTTTTGTGCAATCTTCATCAGGGAGGGAGATTTCGTACCTCCCCTTGGTGATTGAGGTAGGAAGGTATTCAGAGTCTTTCCGACCACGCATAGCTCTCTGCAATTTGAGGAACTCTGACTTTTCTGAGGACTCCAAGCTCCCTGAGCCATATGATCCCTCAAATGGGTCCCCCAGCCTAGCATGGCATTGGTTGGGATGATATCTAAAACTGGAAGTGACCAAGGGACCCCGGCTGACAGATTCTGACCCTCTTGCCACCATTGGAGAGTTAGACGGAACCGAGAAGAAAGTTTGATGTGTTTGTCCAAACACCGTCCTAATTGTCTCTGCGCTCTCAACACCTCCCCTTGTAGTACATGGGTATGGAATTGTGCCCAGGAAAGCACAGGAATACATGCCTTTAAGGACCCCAAGAGGGACATTGCTTCTCTGAGGGTGAGGACTGGATCGGAGATGGCCGAGAAGACCCGTGCCTTGACAGAAGACATCTTCTCCTGAGGCAAGAGGCAGAGTTGGGAACTAGAGACTAGGATCAGACCTAAAAAGGTCTGTCTTGTGAAGGGCTACAGTTTTGATTTCTTGAGGTTCAGAATCCATCCCAGATCTTGTAGGATCGAGACGACCAATTGGATCTGGGATCTCCAGTGTTCCTCTGACATCCATACTATTAAAAAATCATCCAGATAGAGAACAGTCACAATCTCCCCCTCGTGGATGTGTGTCATCATCTCCGCTACCACTTTTGTGAAGACTCTTGGAGCCATAGCCAACCCAAAGGGACGGGCTCTGAATTTAAAATGTCTCATCTCTCCTCTGAAGGGCCACTCTGAGGAACTTCTGATGGAATGCGTGAATCTAGATGTGGTAATATGCATCTTTGAGATCTAGAACTGCCATAAAACATCCTGGAAACAGCAACTTTATGGCAAACTTCACTGATTCCATCTTGAAATGATGATAGACACTTGTTGAGGCGCTTCAAGTTGATAATGGTCCTGAAAGACCTGTTTGTTTTTTTCCCGAGAAACACAGGGGAATAAAAACTGAAGCCTTCTTCTCCTCCGGGAACTCCCACCAGCACGGATTTTCTGAGAAGGTCTTCCACTTCCTGTTGCAAGGCAAGCTGTTTTTCCTCTTACCTGTGGAGTGATGTAATGATTAGTGACCCACGAGGGGTCGAATGGGACTGAAGTTTAAGGCCATCTTTAATAATTACAAAGATCCAGTCACTAGAAGAGATGTGGCTCCAGGCAGCAAAAAAAAGGAGGAAAGTCTCCTCCCACTTGGAAGGGGGCATCACTGCGCTGACTTCTTACCTTCTCCGGAAGGACCGAGCATGAAACTTGACCTTTTCCTCTTGTTGTCCTTCCAGCTATCTTGGGTTGCGGCCGGCTCCCTTTCAGGATACTTCTTCCTAAAGGCACGGTTCCGAAATGGAGCAGAGGGAAAGATAGGAAACCCCTTCTATCTCCCGCCTTCTCTAAGATGTCATCAAGAGGCTTACGAAACAAAAATTTCTTCTTCACAAAGCATGGCACACAATGTGGATTTGGACTAGGAGTCCCCTGGCCATCCCTTCAACCACAGCGATCGCCTTTCTGTGTATTGGACAAAGCCGCCGACTTCACCGACAGCCGCAGGGTATCGGCGAATGCATCCGCCATAAAGGCTGCTGCAGCACCTTTAGCCCGAGATATGGCAACGAGGATTTGACCGCGAGGGGTATCTTCCTTGATCTCATCCTCTAATTGTTGCAGCCAGACCATTAACCTCTACACGACACATGACGTACTAGGTACGTCATGCATCGTGCCACCGTAATGCCTGCAGGCTGCCATGGGCAATCCTTGGTGATCTGCACACATATCAACTGATTTCAACAGCTGACGTGGGTGTGCCAGGCGCGAGTGCAATCGCTTTACACCCATGCCTATTAACCCCTAACATCTCGCTGTCAAATTCTGAGTGAGATGTATCAGCACGCAGCCATAAGGATAGCTTACCCATCCCGATCGGAAGACACGTGATATGAACACGTGACTTCCGGTGGTTGCCATGGTAGCACAGGGTCATGTGATGACTTCTGTAGCTATCATGAGTCACTTTCTCTCACTGCCGGCAGAGCGCAGTGTGTGAGAGAAAAGCAGCTTTTCTCCAGATCTCAGTTGTGTAGCTGTGATCTGGAGAAATGGAAGAGCGATCAGACCGCTGATCATTATAGTCCCCTAGGGGACCCAGTAAAATAAAAAAAAAGTTTAAAAGAAAAGAAAAAATTTAAAGAAATGAAAAAAAAATAAGTTAAAATCATCCCCTGTTCGGCTCATTGAAAATTAAAGAGTTACATTTTTTTTTAATATATACACATATTTAGTATCGCCGCGTTCAGAAATGCCTGATTTATCAAAATATAAAATCAATTAATCCAATGCGTACACGGCGTAAAGGCAAAAAAATTCCAAACTGCTAAATTACGTTTTTTGGTCATTGCAAATTTTACGCAAAATGCAATAACAGGCGATCAAAGAGTAGCATCTGCTGAAAAATAGTACCATTAAAAACATAAGCTGGAGATTCAAAAAATAATCCATCACTGAGCCATAAATCCCAAGAAAATGAGGACACTTTGAGTTTCGGAAAGTGGCGCAAAAAGAGCGCCACTTTTTTGGACTAGCTTGTGAAAAAAAAATTTAATCCCTTAGATAAAAGTAAACCTGTACATGTTTTGTGTCTACAAACTCGTACTGACCTGCAACATCACACCAAAACATCAAGTTTTATCATATAGTGAACATGGTGAATAAAATATCCCAAAAACTATTGTGCGATCGTACTTTTTTTGCAGTTTTTCCGCACTTGAATTTTTTTTGCTGTTTTCCAGTAAACTATATGGTAAAACCTATCTAAATGAGGGTAATGCCGGCGTCACACGGTACGATATATCGGACGATATGCTGTCGGGGTCACGTCGTTAGTGACACACATCCTGCATCGTTTGACATATCGTACCATGTGACACCTCGGAACGACTGTGAATGAGCAAAAATACTCACCTTATCGTTGCTCGTTGACACGTCGTTCATTTTCAAAATGTCGGTCCTCCTTCTGTGCATTGTTGGTCATCGTTCCCGAGACAGCACACGTCTCTCCGTGTGACACCCCAGGAACGACGAACACAGCTTACCTACGTCCCGCCGGCAATGCGGAAGAAAGGAGGTGGGCGGGATGTTACGTCCCGCTCATCTCCGCCCCTCCGCTTCTATTGGCCGGCCGCTGTGTGACGTCGCTGTGACGCCGAACGTCCCTCCCCCTTCAGGAAGAGGATATTCGCCGCCCACAGCGAGGTCGTGCAGAATGAAAGTACGTGTGACGGCGATTACCGACTTTGTGCGCCACAGGCAATGAATTGCCCGTGACGTACAAACGACCGGGGCGGGTGCGATCACTCATGCGATCGCACGATATATGGTCCCGTGTGACGCCGGCATAAGTGGTAATCCAGCACCCATAGTCCAGTCTTCAATGAAAATTAAGATATCCTTTATTCACAAAACATGTTAAAAACATACATGTTTAAAATCAGAACAGCCTTACGTGTTTCAGGTCATAGAGACCCTTACTCTATGACCTGAAATGCGTAAGCTGTTCTGATTTTAAACATGTTATGTTTTTAATATGTTTTGTGAATAAAGGATATCTTAATTTTCACTGAAGACCGGACTATAGGTGCTGGATTACCACTTACTCTCATTTAGATTGACTTCTGCAGGGGTGGACCGCCCCTTTTCTTCATCCGTGCACCCTAGGTGGTTTGGATCACATGGCTATGGTAGGCTGAAATTTACTCCCTTTCACTTGGAATTTGCTGTTAAAACTTATGGTTTCATTTAAATGTACAGCTCGTCCCACAAAAAATGAGCCTTTATATGGCAAGATTGACGGAAAAATATAAAAAGTTACTGCTCTTAGAAGAACGGGAGCAAAAAACCCCCCAAGAAATGAAAATAGCCCTCAGGTGAAGGGGTTAAACAACTGGCAACACAGGTGCCCGCTACTGCTGGTCAGGTAAGTGTCAGCTTTTCTATCGTTGATCTTTCAAACTATCAAGATCCTCAAATGGCAGAGATGACTGCTTCGCAGTCTTGGCTACCGCCACATCAATCTTAGGACAATGATCCCATAGGGAGAAATCTTTCTCCTGAAAGGGATATTTCTTCTGAAATTGGGAGGGAAGGTAAGCTCTCTTATTGGGTCTTTTCCAGTGTTCCGCTACAAATTTTTTACTTTTTTCATGGACAGGAAAGGAACGTTGTTTTTTATGTTCTAGCCCTCTGAACATGAGATCTTCCAAGGACTCCAGCCCTTCGCATCCACCAGATCTTACAGCCTTCACTAGGTGGTTGACCTCGGCTGCCGGAAAACACGGTCTGCCCTCCAGATCTTCCTCAGAAATTAAAGCAGAAGAGGAACTTGAGGCTGAATCCGAGGTCTCTGCAGACTCCTGGTCCTGTCTTGCTGGAGGATTTCGTAACAACTGGTTGCAAAATTTCTTTAAGGGACTCCCTGACTTTTGCTCTTATTACCTCCTTAAGATTGGAAGCAAAGTCCGGGATGTCTTCTTCTATTCTTTTCTGAATGCAAGAACTACATAATTTCTTCTTCTCCCAGAAGGCAACGGGATCTACACAAGGGACATTCCCTGTTTTTAAGTTTTGTTGTTCTGTTCGTAGGTCTATCATAAAGGACACAGGAAGACAAAAATAGAGAAAAAAAATTCCCATTAATGGGAATACAATCGGAGGTCACTTACTAACCACAGACTCATACGGTACCGGGTCAGTAGATGAGTGGTGTTCTGGGGACTGCTGCGTGAATCCGTCGACCTCTGGTCAGGCCGCACACCTCCGGAGTGACTATTTTCACTTTCTCTGCGTTGTGAACGCTTCTGTGGCTGCTGTTGCTCACGCTGCTCCAAGATGTTCTCCTGATGACCCTCCATGGTAGACATAGATGAGGGCATGAGCATCCGATACCATCTACTCTGCTCCTTTATGCAGGTGGCGAGGTAGCAATGGGCAGCGCCATCCTGCCGCCTCCTGCGCATGCGCAGAGGCGGCTTCTGGTTCCTGCTGATGTCCCATCCACCACCAACACCCGGAATTTCACCAGGCGTGAACCGCTGCAGGAACAGCCACGGGCACCGAGCAGGAACACAGACTCGGAGGATGACAGGGCGATTCCTGCAGGCTCAGCCGACGGGCACTGAGCAGGAACACAGCCTGGAACTTTGTCTGAAGCACTCACTGCATGGTCAGTTACTGGACGCCGAGCAGGTATGCCAGACACACAGGGAAAAAAAGTCCATCCCCGTGTCACGTCCCCAAGGAAAAAAAAAACCCCGGGATGCTTCCAGGTCTGAGATCGAAGATGCAGCCAGTCCTAAAGTCATCTCTCAACCCCAGAACCGCCGTCTTTCACCGTGGCAGTGCCACAGCTCTTCTGCATTTCTCATCCTGGGACAGGAAACCGAACTGATGCGATGGAGAGGTGCCACCATTTTATTTCAGTGGGTTTCCTGTCCTAAGATAGGTTGTCCTCTCTCGCTAGTGGCGCTGTTGTGGCGATGTTACAAGCAACAGTTTTGTGGTTAAAAAAGTATTTTTTCATTTTCACAGCTCAACGTTAAAAAATTCAGTGAAGCACCTGGGGGTTCCAGGTGCTCACTAAATATCTAGATTAATTCCTTGAGGGGTCTAGTTTCCAGAGTGTCACTTGTGGGGGAGCTCCACTGTTTAGGCACATCAGTGGCTCTCCAAACATGACATGGCGTCTGCTATATATTCCAGACAATTTTGCGTTCAAAAAGTGAAATAGCGCTCCTTCCCTTTAGAGTTCTGCCAAGCACCCAAACAGTTGATTTCCACCATGTATAAGGTATCACAGTACTCAGGAGAAAATGCTCAACAAATTATATAGTGCATTTATAAAAGATTTGGTGATAAAGCAACAGTTTTGTGGTAAAAAGGAAGATTTTTGGGTACTCACCGTAAAATCTTTTTCTCTGAGCCTTCATTGGGGACGCAGGACCATGGGTGTATGCTGCTCTTGCCAGGAGGTTGACACTAGGCAAACTAAGAAAAAAAGTTAGCTCCTCCACAGTGTACAACCTCTGACTGACCAGGAAGTAAGCCAGTTTAGTTTAAAAGTAGTAGGAGAAGCTGTAGCTGTTGATTATGCCACAAGTGAGAAAAAAAAATAATTCTAATCCAAAACAGGGCGGGTGCGGTGTCTACCAATGAAGCCTCAGAGAAAAAGATTTTACGGTGAGTACACAAAAATCTTCCTTTCTCTCCCAAAGCAGTCCCTGGGTGAGAAGAAAACCCATTAACAACTGGTAAGGTCAGACAAACTGACTGACCATAACTATAAAGGTAATAACTGAAAAGCGGGCTCCCTCCAAGTCAGAGGTAAGGCACCGCCGCCTGCAAAACCTGTCTCCCTAGAGCAGAATCCGCAGAAGCCTGCGTATGTACTCTGTAAAACCTAGTGAATGTGTGGACGCTGGACCAGGTAGCGGCGTTGCAAAATCGAGTGGCCAAAATTTATGGAGAACAGCCCAAGAAGCTTTCACAGCTCGGGTGGAATGAGCCTTCACCTCTTCCGGGAAGGTGACGCCTTTAACCCTGTACTCGGATAATTGATTCAATCCAATGACCAATAGTGGAATTTTGAGGCGGAAGCATCCTTCTTGTGCCCTTCTGGAAGTACAAAGAGTACGTCTGACTTGCGGAACGGCGCAGTTCGAAAGAAATAGATCCTCAAAGCCCTGCAAGATCTAGATTATGTAGGGACTTCACAAATGAATGAACCGGAGTGGGCAGAATGAAGGCAGGACAATCTCCTCATTTAGATGAAAGTGAGAAACTACCTTTGGGTGGAATGACTGAGGGCCGAAAAAACAACCTTATCTTGGTGAAAAACCAGGTACAGAGCCCGGCAGGAGAGAGATGCCAACTCTGAAACACGCCTCACCGATGTGAGAGGCTCTAAAATGCGACTTTCCAGGAAAGTAGGAAGCAAGACCTCTCGCACTGGTTCAAAAAGCGCTGACGATAGGGGGGAACCAAATGGGTAACCCCCTGAAAAAGGTACGATTCTGAGCTAGAGTCGCTAGCTGCTACTGAAAGAAACAACCGAAAGGACGGTAAAACTGTCCCTTGAGGGTACTGAGAGTTAGGCCAGAATCCAGTCCTAAACTAGAAGAAGAGGGTATCATATGTAATACAAGGCATGGAGGCAAAGACTCCATAACATATGGTAAACAGTCCAGGAACTGTGACAATTTGGTTAGTAAATAATGAAAATATATGACTAGGAGAAAACCCCCTGACGAAGCGGATGCCGAAACGTGCGCGTCGGGGTCGGGCATCACATGTGCGGGCAAGTCCTCCATGTCTAGGTTTCCTCTGATCAGGTATCTATTCCTTCTAATCCTTTCACCACTTAAGCTATTTGTTTTACAAACTGTTACCACTTGGGGTGTGTGCATCATGCTGTGCTAAGGCCACTAGTGCTTTATTCCCTTTGGCACACCATTGTTTGCACATACTCCACATGGTGTCCTCTCCTTTTGATTACATTTTTACCTTACACACTAGGCTGGCAGTTACATTCATGTCACGTCACCTGTTTCCCAGTCCTGCATTTTTCACTTGTATTAACATGTGATATCCACATACGTTATACTGCAGAACTGTGTCTCATATACTTTTCTCCTGGTCATATATTTTCATTATTTACTAACCAAATTGTCACAGTTACTGGACTGTTTACCATATGTTACAGAGTCTTTACCTCTATGCTTGGTATTACATGTGACGCCCTCTTCTTCTGGTTTATACTGCCATTGTGGCGGTCTCTTTTTTAACCAATAAATAATTTGCTTTTTTGACTTTATCGTTTTTTGTGAGAATTTTTTCTACAATTCTATCTCTTGTGTACTTTTCCGTAGGTTGTTCTAAATCCTTACAGCCCATACACCTCTCTATTATTCAATTGCGATATATGTACTTATTTATGTTGGTGCTATGTACGGTTGTCTCTTTTGATATGTCTTGGTATTTTTTCAGAATCCAGTGCTACCTGATGAAAAAGGTCAGGATGTTGGATAAGGAAAAGGTAAGCGGTGACTGTGACGGGGTGTACATCAGAGCAAAGAGAGACAACAGGCCGAGGATGATCCAACAGGTTTACTAACAGGAATACAGGAACAGCAACCGACAAGTCCAAATAAAACAGATTCGGGGGCACCTCCCGATAATCCAAAGTGCCAGATCACAACGTAATAGTCCTTTTCAGAGTCCCAGAAATCCCACACAATCCACTGGACGGCGAGGTCTGTCCGCAGATTCAGATCTCGCTCCCTTCCTCTTCAAAAACTCAACTCCCAACTGCATTTAGAAACAGGAGTGAATTGTTTGAGCTCGTGGGCCCGCCCCTCAAGGGTAGGGGTCTATGCAATGGTTGGGCCCACTAGAAGATTCTAGAAGGTTGGCTCCGAGATGTCTACAGGTTTGTGTAGTTGGCGTTATCCACTGCTTACGAAACAATGAGAAGTTCCCCTGGCTGTGTGGACAAGAGATAATTGCATTATGGGCCCAGAGACACAGGAGATGGGGGGAAGGTATGGTTACTTACATCCCAAGACATTTCAAAGTGTTCAGTAAGTACAACCAAAGGAAAGTGACATCACATCCTGACATAGTATTACAGCAAATACAGTGAGAAGGTAAAATACATCATGACAATTCCTTCCCCTCCCAACTTGTGTACGTACTAGGGACCTCTACAGGTCGCTGGTTAAGTACACGCAGGCATGGCTGACAGGACTCAAGGCTCCTCTTGCCTGGACAGTCCATCTGCATTTTGGTGTTGGCTGCCCCTTCTATATTGTATGGTAAAGTTATAGGGCTGCAGAGCCAGGCTCCATCGCAGTAAGCGTCCATTGTCCCCAGAGACTCTGTTCAGCCAGGTGAGGGGATTGTGATCAGTAACCACAGTGAATTCCCGTCCATACAGATACGGCCGTAGTTTCTTAAGGGCCCACACTACAGCCAGACATTCCTTCTCAACAGTTGCATAGGCCACTTCTCGGTCCAGCAGTTTCCGGCTGAGATAGGCGATGGGGTGCTCCTCCCCAGCTGCATTCACCTGGCTGAGGACAGCTCCCAGTCCATAAGCAGAGGCATCCGTTTGCACAATGAATCTCATCTTGTAGTCTGGAGCAGCCAGGACAGGATCGCAGACCAGAGCGTCCTTCAGCCGGTTAAAAGCCTCATCACAGGCTGGAGTCCAGATCACCAGCCGGGGCATTGTTTTCTTGGTCAGGTCGGTAAGAGGCTTGGCCACAGTACTGAAATGAGAAACAAATTTTCGGTAATAACTGGCAGTGCCCAGAAAAGCCATAACTTGTTTCTTAGTTTGGGGTACAGGCCAGTCTCTAATAGCCTGGATTTTGGCAGGCTCAGGTCGGAGCTTCCCTCCTCCCACTCTATGTCCTAGGTACTGGACTTCCCCCATCCCCAATTGGCATTTATCGGGTCGAATAGTTAGGCCGGCTGCAAGAATCAGGTCCAAAATAATGGCTACTTGATTCAGATGTTCCTCCCATGTGTGGCTGAAGACGGCGATATCATCCAAGTAGGCACAAGCAAAGTCATCACATCCCCGGAGGATCTGATCCACCATTCTCTGGAAGGTGGCCGGGGCATTTTTCATTCCAAAAGGCATGCTTAGAAATTCATACAGACCAAAGGGGGTTATAAAAGCGGACCGTTCTCTCCCTTCATCCGTTAGAGGGATCTGCCAGTATCCCTTACTGAGATCCAAGGTAGTGACATATCGGGACCCAGCCAGTCGGTCTAGAAGTTCGTCAATACGAGGCATTGGGTAAGGATCGCTGACGGTATGGTCGTTTAGTCGCCGATAGTCCACACAAAATCGAGTACTCCCATCCTTCTTGGGTACTAACACCACAGGGGAGGCCCAAGGGCTATGGGAGGCCTGGATTACCCCAAGCTGTAACATCTCCTCCAGTTCGTGCTGCATGGTGTTTCGAACTGATTCAGGTACCCGGTAAGGAGCCAGTTGTATGGGACGGATGCCCTGAGTGTCCACATGATGTTGGGTGACGGTGGTTCGACCTGGTTGGGATGAGAAAGCAGCCCGTCTCTGTTGAAGCACTTCCAGCATCTGGATTTTCTGTAAGGAGTCCAGGTAATCTCCCAGGGGAACCTGTTCCACAGTGGATGGGGCTCTCGCTGCTTCCACGAGATCAGGTAGAGAGTCCTCATCCTCTTGACCATCTTCTGAAGCCAACCGACAGCTTGCTATCATTGGAATGTTCCGGTCATGGTACTCCTTAATCATATTCACATGGACAGTCTTTTGCCTTAGCCCCTGATCATCTAAAGCAAGAAGGTAATTGGTATCATTCAGTTTTCTGAGAACCCGGAAGGGACCCTCCCATGTGGTCTGCAGTTTATTCTGCCGATGGGGAACAATCATTAAGACTTGTCCTTCTACAAACTCCCGATAGCGTGCGTTACGGTCATACCATGTCTTCTGTCTGGTTTGAGCCATACGCAAATGACTCTGTGCAAAACTAGCAAGTTGGGCCAAGGTTTCTCGCAGCTTTAGGACATAAGGGACAACAGGGGTTCCTGTATCTTCAACTTGCCCCTCCCAGTATTCCTTGAGCAGGGTTAAGGGTCCTCGGACCTTTCTTCCATAGAGTAGTTCAAAGGGGGAGAACCCAGTGGACTCCTGGGGAACTTCCCGATAGGCAAACAAGAGATGGGGTAGGTACTTCTCCCAGTCTGAATCTCGGTCCGTGAAGGCCCTCAGCATATTCTTCAGAGTGCCGTTGAATCGTTCACAAAGTCCATTTGTTTGGGGATGATACGGGGTCGTTCGGATCGCTCGTACTCCACAGGTGCGCCACAGACACTGGACCAACTCTGACATAAACTGGGAGCCTTGGTCCGACAAGATCTCACTGGGGAATCCTACTCTGGTAAAAATAATAACCAAGGCCTCGGCCACCTTGGCTGCAGAGATACTTGACAAGGCCACGGCTTCTGGATATCGGGTGGCGTAGTCCACAACAGTGAGAATGTACTGCTTTCCAGATTTACTTGGTTTAGCCAGAGGTCCAATGATATCAACAGCTACTCTTTGAAAGGGTTCTTCTATTATAGGGAGCGGTTGCAGGGGTGCCTTTGGGTGATCTCCGGGTCGCCCTCTACGCTGACATATGTCACAAGTTCGGCAGAAATGCGCAACTGCTTGGGAAATCCCCGGCCAATAAAAAGTTTGAGTCAATCGTCTCTCGGTGCGGGTTTTGCCTTGATGGCCAGCCGTAGGAATGTCATGAGCCAGGTGTAATAGGGGAATTCTGTACTTCTGAGGAACAATCAACTGTTTGCTATAAGTCCAGGGCTTATCTAGGGAGTCGGCATTGGCAACCCGATACAGAAGTCCATTTTCTCTGATAATTCTTTCTCCGTTTTCCCCTAGCTGCCCTATTTCAGCCCGAGTTCTAAAACTAGCAAGGGTGGGGTCAGTCTCTACTTCTTGTCTAAACTGAACATTATCCCAAGTAACATTCATATTATCCCCACAAGAAGAATCACTCACCGGCTGTAATGGCAGTTCTGGTGGCCTCAGTTCCATGGATGGGTTGTACACGTCCACATGGGCTGATCTCTTGGCTTGACTTCTGGTTACCGCACCGACAAAGTGGCAATGAAGATTCCCCACATCATTTCCTAGAAGAACATCTGCAGGGAGGCCGCTCATCACACCGACCACACATTGTTTTGCCCCAAAGCCATAATCCAGGGTCACACTCGCTCTTGGAATATATCTCTGGGTACCTCCTGCCAGTTCAATGGCAATTCCTGGTCCCTTTTGAATTGCTTGTGGTTGAATTACTCGGGGATCGGCTATGGTGAGGAAAGCCCCAGTGTCACGGAAGCCAACAACTTTTTGGCCATCCAGCACGACCTCCTGTAGATGTTTGTCCTGAAGATCAGAAGAACAGGTGGCTGGAGCTCGCACCCCATAGACTCCGGGTAGGGGAGCCAGGATATCTGAGTCACTTGGCAAGTCATCAGGCACAGAATCCAGCTCTTCTCCTGGTGAAGGTGTCTGTAGGTAATGAACAGGCAAAGGCGGTCTGTAGCTGTTCTGTCTACGAACACCTGGACATTGGAATTGCATGTGCCCAGGCTGCCCACATCCATAACATCTGCGCTCTGGGATTCTTCCTCCGCGTCGTATTCCCAAAGGTGGAGCATGAGTAATGCGAGGCACAGTCACACGAAGGTCCCCATGAGTTGACGGTCTAGGGTGATGGTGAACATTGGGGCCAGAAGGACCAGGGGCCACCAGCGTTGGGGGGTTGGTGTTTTTTTTCTCACTGGGTAGTAGTTTTTTCCACTGAGGCTTGATGGTGAGAGCCTCATCAGCTAGAGCTGCAGCTTCCTCCACAGTGGCTGGTCTCCTTTCACGCACCCATTCCCGGATCTCAGCGGGGCACTTGAAGTAAAACTGCTCTTTTAGGAGGACCTGGAGGACGGTCTCCAAGGTTAAGGCCTCCTCTGCCTCCAACCAACGATGCCACAGATGTTTGAGTTTGTGGGCATACATCTTGAAGGACACTTCCTCATCACATGCTAGAGTACGGAACTGAGTCCTGTAAGTGTCTGGCGTTACAGCATAATGTTCTAGAATAGTCTGTTTAATATCCGCATACTCACAGTTCCACCGAGGGTCCATAGCTCTATAGGCTGCAGCAGCTCCACCCTCTAAGAGCCCAACCAGATGCCGGACGCGCTCCCTTTCTGGGACTTCCATTAATCGACACTGATGCTCAAAGTCCTGGAAGAAGCCCTCAATGTCACCAGCAGCCTCATTAAACTGCTTGAAGTCTTTGCGGGACACTCTGGGAAGTTCCCTCATGATGGGTGCTGGGGTTACAGTCTGTCTGGAACCTCTCGCGGCTTCCACAGCGAGCTGCTTATCCAGCAATGCCATCTCCTCCATCCTGCGCTCCTTCTCTTCAGCTCCACGCATGGCCTCCCTCTTATCTTCTATGGTGGCCTCATCTCCAAGCAGTGCCATCTTTTCCTTGTACCACACAACCCATTGACTTTTTTGGGTATTCACCTCCGGCTCCCGTCTTTGCTCCCCTTGCTGTGGAAATTGTTCCTCGGTGCCATCTTGCAGGCAAGCGTGTTCCAATGCCTCAATTAGTTGCTCCTTAGAGAGTCCTTTGTAGCCGACACCTAATTCACGGGCCTTTGTTTGTAGACTCGCCACAATCCAGTTCCTGTATCCTGAGGTTCTGGTTTCAGACGTCGATTGGCTGTTGTCCTCCATTTCTTCTGCTCTGATCCCGCCACTGCCACCAGTTTGTGACGGGGTGTACATCAGAGCAAAGAGAGACAACAGGCCGAGGATGATCCAACAGGTTTACTAACAGGAATACAGGAACAGCACACGACAAGTCCAAATAAAACAGATTCGGGGGCACCTCCCGATAATCCAAAGTGCCAGATCACAACGTAATAGTCCTTTTCAGAGTCCCAGAAATCCCACACAATCCACTGGACGGCGAGGTCTGTCCGCAGATTCAGATCTCGCTCCCTTCCTCTTCAAAAACTCAACTCCCAACTGCATTTAGAAACAGGAGTGAATTGTTTGAGCTCGTGGGCCCGCCCCTCAAGGGTAGGGGTCTATGCAATGGTTGGGCCCACTAGAAGATTCTAGAAGGTTGGCTCCGAGATGTCTACAGGTTTGTGTAGTTGGCGTTATCCACTGCTTACGAAACAATGAGAAGTTCCCCTGGCTGTGTGGACAAGAGATAATTGCATTATGGGCCCAGAGACACAGGAGATGGGGGGAAGGTATGGTTACTTACATCCCAAGACATTTCAAAGTGTTCAGTAAGTACAACCAAAGGAAAGTGACATCACATCCTGACATAGTATTACAGCAAATACAGTGAGAAGGTAAAATACATCATGACAGTGACTTTCCATGTTGTTCGGACCAGGGAGAAACGATCTCCAGGTTCTATGATAAATGTGAGCCGAGGAGAGCTTTTTAGCATTCATCATAGAGGAAATGACCTGGGGAGGGAGACCGGTGCTGGCTAGAATCCAGGATTCCACAGCTACGCCGTCAAACGTAGCCGAGCGGAGTCCTGGTGACAAATCGGACCCTGCGACAGAAGATCTGGGCGGTCGGGAAGTGGCCCGGGAGTGTCGACTAGTAGCTAGACAAGTTTCAAATACCAGGCCCTCCTGGGCCAATCTGGAGCTACTAGTATCATGTAGCACCCCTGAGGTATCAGGTGCCACAAAATATGTAACCAACTGTGGACAACCCAAACCCTGGAATACCAGTGCCGGTGACAACACAACACGCAAACGCACAACCCCTTTTCCCTGCCTGGAGACAGCTTAAAGGCGGGCCTGATGGAAGACGCCTATTGGAAGGGGCTCATCCAATTGGTAAGCTAGAAACCCAGGAGAGGGAGGGGCTGAACCTGAACAGAGAGCGAGAACTGAAGTCAGTTAAGAGTGAGGAGGATGTGAGTTAAGAGCGAGGAGGTGAAAGTAAAAGAAAGTGAGGCGAAAGGTGTTGAAACTTGAAGAAAGAACTGGAGCTAAAAAAGGAGGAGAGTTGCTGTGGAGTAAGGAACCAGCGCTCAAGGAACCCAGGGTTGCCAGAGGAGTGCAGGACCAGGACTCACAGCATTCAGCACAGGCGGGGTGCAAAACCCTTGAACAGGAGTACACTTCAAACTACCTGTTAAATCTGCCAGGTGAGGGGATCATCAGGGTCCCTCACCAACCTGAGTGTCCGGAGCAAAGCCGCAAAGAGGGTACCTGGGGACAGGGACAAGAGTCCAGTCTATTAAATTGTCCGGGCTGCCTGCTGACGGGCAAAGACTGTGAAACGGAGGGGATCCCAGGAAGCTTCAGGCCATGGGGACCCACCAAAAACCATAGTGTGCACGGAGGACAGCTCACCGTGTCACTAACTAGCACTGGAACGAAGGGTGAGGGAACACCTGAAAATGAGCACCACCCGGGTGGCGGTACCAGAACAGTGAGTAAAAAGCAGTTTAAACTGCAGTCTCTGTGTGGCTTGAATCTTTTCTATATTGGTGCATCATCAGCTCACATCGCACACTACAACCTTCATCATCCTTTTCCGGGGCCTGGCCCTTTTTGCGGAGGGCCAGAACACCTGAGCCGCATTATACTACGCGCCCCAGGAAGATCACGCAGCGGCGGCTCCTACAAAATAGCCGCAACCCACAAGTGGCGTAGTCAAAAACGCTTTTATTTGTTTTACTTTTATTTTTCCACTTTTTCACCCTTTTTCGGATCGACTCCTGGAGTCATGGAACCAGGCATGGGCCACGACCACGACTCCCCTGTTCACACGCCCGGGACCATGTTTCTCTGCCCAATGAAGGATCTTCTAGACTTCCTCCATCGCTGCTAAGCTGCAAGTCCTTCCTTTAAGATTTATGTATGCCACTGCAGTGGCGTTGTCAGATTGAATCCGAACCAGGAGACCCAAGAGAAGCAGAAGGAACTCTTGCAGAGCCAGAAATATGGCCCTTAGGTCCAGAATGTTGATCGGGAGGTAGTGTTCTGGGAGAGACCAGCGACCCTGAACCATGTGATGATGGAACACAGCTCCCCAACCTGTCAGACTGGCATCTGTTGTGACTACGTGCCAGTGAATCGGGAGGAAGGATCTCCCTTGGGAGAGTGATGAGTGATGGGTCTGTGGAGACACGGGGCTCAGTGGGTGCTCTCGTCCTCTGGCCCAGCCGCCTTTAGAAAGACAGCATGGCTCAGGGCTCATCCCAACTGAACGCACGACCTCCTTAACTGTGGGCGGAACACTACTCAGACAACACAGGGTGAGGGAACCACAATAATTAGACTTTATTGGATCCCCAAAATATTAACGGCACATAACACATAACCAGCAAAACACACAAATGTAACAGGTAACAGAGTCTCACCCTTCCGCTGGCTCACCAGGGATTTAGAATGTCCATGCCTCAGATGTTCCAGGGCTAATTACTCCAATCCAGCAGCACCCCGCTTTCGGCGGGCACCCACCGTGACTCGAATAACGCCAGATTTAGGAAGCTGGCTGAGGTCTGCAAAGTCTGTAGCCAGGTGACCGATTTGTCCCAATCTGGGCTTCCTCCTTAAGTAGTCTCTGGTATGATGATATAATCCTGGCAGCCGGAGTCGAAATCCCTAGACTGTGGATATGGTCTCCAATCGGAACCGGAGTCCCTAGATTGAAGCCACAAGGTATTCTGATCCCCTAGCCAGCTCCTAAGAGCTTAGACTGGATCATGCACATCCATCAACAACAACAACCTGGCGACTTAAAGAAATCCCCTTTTATAGCCACAGCCTTCCACTTGGATACACTGCGTCCTCATCGGATTGGTTGGACAAGATTGCTTATCCCATTGGATGAATTTCAAGCTTCATGGATAATGTTCATTTAAATGATGTGGGACGGAAGACTGAGGATATCTACATGTAGTTTGCAAGTCACCGACTAGACAATGGCTACTAAGGTAATCACATTAGCAATACACAACTACATTACAATAATTACTGGAAGGGTCTGGAGAAACAATAGCTAAGCAAACATGAGGTAATACACAAAAGAACAATACGTCTGGCTGAATGTTAAGAAACTTTAACCCATGAAAGTCGATGTCGTCACAGGGTCCACCAAAAGAGGGACGGAATCACCTTCTGGAAAGAAGAACTGGGCAATCGAGGGGCGCCAGGTTCTTGTCCCACTCTGACGGAGAGCCAGCTGAAGAGGACGAAGATGAAATTGAGCGAACGGGACGGCTTCCATTGCCGCCACCATCTTCCCCAAAACCCTCATTCTGAACCGCAGAGAAAGGCGGTGCCTGCGCCAGAGGACGGGAATAGCCTGTGTCAGGGAGGTCCTTTTCTCCGCTGGTAGAAACACCCAGGCTCGAGAAGAGTCTAGGACCATGCCCAAAAAAGACAAGATGGTGAGATGGAAGTAGAGACAGCTTTTGGTGGCAGACGAGCGATCCCAACCTCGAAAGAGTGTCCAAGCGGATTTGCACACTCTGAGCAGGCATAAAATGACTGTCCCTTTATGAGGAAGTCGTCCAGGTACGGGATGACTACAATACCTCTGGGATGAAGCACGGTCATGACGGCCGCCATGACCTTGGTAAAGACTCGAGGTGCCAAGGTGAGAGCCGTAAATTGGAAGTGCTGTTACCCAATTTCGAACTGAAGGAACCTCTCGTGAGCCTTGCAAATTACAATGTGCATGTAGGTGTCTTGTATATTGATGGAGATCAGGAATTCTCCCTGTTCCATGGACGCCACCACGGATCATAGAGATTCCATACGAAAGGGACGAGTCCACACTGCTCTGTTTAGTCCTTGAGGTCTAAAATAGGACGGGCTGAGCCGTCCTTTTTGGGAATCACGAAAAGATTTGTGTAAAAACCTTTTGTAAAGTTGTTCGTGAAAACTTGCACGATGACATCTATATCGCGAAGCACTGCGATAGCCTGAGACAAGGCCCGATTTTGGGCCGCGGATTAATGCGCGAGTGCAGGAAACGACTCATAGGAAGAAAGGCAAATTTGATTTGTAACCGGTGGATACCAGTTCTTGCACCCAGGCATCATCTATGTAGGAAAGCCAGACGTCCTGGAAGAGGAGCAATCTGCCTCCTACGGTGGGCCTGTGCCAGAGGACAGGAATAGCCTGTGTCAGGGAGGTCCTTTTCTCCGCTGGTAGAAACACCCAGGCTCGAGAAGAGTCTAGGACCATGCCCAAAAAAGACAAGATGGTGAGATGGAAGTAGAGACAGCTTTTGGTGGCAGACGAGCGATCCCAACCTCGAAAGAGTGTCTAAGCGGATTTGCACACTCTGAGCAGGCATAAAATGAAGTCGTCCAGGTACGGGATGACTACAATACCTCTGGGGAGGCCTGTGTCATGCTGAGGAATGGTGAGAACGAGACCCACCAGACCAAGGCTGCTTAGGCCGGGAGCCCCAGAGGGTGTTTGTTTTTTGTTTCCAGGCTTTTGCTCCCTGCGCTGGGAGGGTCACTCAGACTGCGCAGGTGGCTGAAAGGTAAATCTCTTGCGAGGTACACGCTTGGGGCACTGTTGTGGTAGAGGGGTGCTCTTACCCCCAATTATATCCACAATGATTTTATCAAGAGTTTCACTGAAAAGCGAAACCCTTGAAAGGGAGACCCCATTAGGGATCTCTTAGAAGCACAGTCTGCCCTTGAGGCTTTAAGCCAGAGAATCCGATGGATTACCACCGAATTTCTGGCCGCCATGGTGGCATAATTTGATGAGACTAGCGCGGCGTATGTAAGGTATTTGGCAGCCTTGGATATTTAGTCGGTCAGCTCAACTAACTCGGACGGCAGACCTTATGCGCGGAGACCTCTCCGTAAACTCTTACTCCAGACGGCAAGAGCCTTGGCAACCCACAATGTGGCAAATAAGGGGCAGAGGGAGGAACCCGCCGCCTCAAAATTAGACCTAACCAGAGCTTCAATAGGTTCCTTTAGAGATGTACTGTGTGGAATGGAGAGTGCAGTGTGTTTGGCCAGTCGAGACAGAAGAGGTTCGACGGCAGGGGACTCAGCCCAAGCCTTCACTAGTTCCAGAGAGAACGAATAGAAAAAGGCGAGACGTCACTGGCCAGCAAATCGTTTTTCTGGGTGAGCCCTTTGCTTGACTAGAATGGCGGAAAATTCGGGATTATTAGAAAAGTACTGCAGGGCCTCACTTAGGTTTTTTGAAGGAAACCATCTCTGAAGCCGCCGCAGGTGCATCTTTTTCCACCGATAGAGTCTGGTGAACAGCCGATCAAGCTGTCGACCATCTCCCGGATATTGGACGCCTGCTCCGCATCCAGTTCTAGGTCGGAGTCCGACTCTGGAGATTTTTCCTCGTAGGCCGACTCTGACGCAGAATCAGACTCAGAGTCATTATGGGATGTGGATGGGCTACATGCATAGACCCGTTTAGAGGATATCTTCTGGATCCTAGTAGGGACCCTATCCTGATCCTGGGGAGCAGGGTCATCGTGGACTCAGAGGTAGCCTTGTCCTGGTTCCTTGAGGGAGGCTCATGGAAAGCTGGCAGGTGCTGTAAGACC
This sequence comes from Anomaloglossus baeobatrachus, assembly GCF_048569485.1. Lineage (NCBI taxonomy): Eukaryota > Metazoa > Chordata > Amphibia > Anura > Aromobatidae > Anomaloglossus > Anomaloglossus baeobatrachus. Next base: position 325,542,371 of record NC_134358.1, read on the forward strand.
GAACCAGAGACTGGGAGACTTTGAATAGGTCAGCTACCTATATGAAGAGGGTGGCAGCCCACTCGTGAGGGGGGGTGTGAGCGTCCTCATCCACGGTGGCGGGGAGGTCCTGGGATGCCATCGCATTTGGGACATCACAGTCCTGACAGGGAGGATGACTAGCCTGAGGAGAAATCCCTCTTACAGGACGTGCAAACTGAGTAACGCATTTTATTAGGAGCCTGCTTCCGCTCTTTTAAATTAGGCATAATGCAAGCGATGCAGTAATCCTAGCGCCCTTTAACTTCTATAGAAGTTATAGGGGTCCAGCGTAGAGGGGCTAAGTTCTGTGATAAACAGCAATAGCTGGGGCCTGCGGGCAAAGCTTCCTGGCAAGGAGAGCTAAACCCGTTCAAATACAGGCGCAGGCGCTGCTAGCTGTGTCCCCCGGGCAGAATAGCGGTTTTCTTATGAAAGTGCCACTGTGTAAGATGGCGCTGCCATCGTGGGCGTATACGCAGCCTCAGGGTGTCACTGTGGGAAAAAATCCAGCTTAATTACCATCCTGCGTTCTCCTACAGCGTTGAGGAGCGGTAGTGCCCCCACCCTTTGTCGGCTGGACACGAGCAGCGCTAGAAACAGCTCTGTCTGTCTGAAACAGAGCTGAGAGGAGTGGTATGGCCCCCACCGTTGTGTGCAGGGCTGTGGAGTCGGAGTCGTGGAGTCGTAGTCGGAGCTCATTTTGGTAAAGTCGGAGTCGGTATAAAATGCACCGACTCCGAAAATATATAATAAATTGGGGACAGTAGTGCAATGCAGAATGTGCTGAATATTTTTTCATAGGAATTTGGGAAAGTTATGAAATGTCCTATAAATGGCTGTTCTATTCCTGATCTAAGGCTACATTCACACAGCGTTTTTGCTGCGTTTTTTGAGGATACGTTTTTCAGCTGCAAAAGCAGATCAGCTTTTTAAAAAAACCGCATCACCTGAAAGTTTTTTGAGCTCATAAATAATGCTTTCAATAGCAAAAGCAGATTAGAAAAACACCACACAAACTGACTGCTCATTCTTTGTGAGGATCCTCACAAAACGATGTGTCTGAATGTCCTATCTTGAAACCCATTGCCTTTGCTGGGATGCCCGGAGTCACTGCATTTAACTGAATTATTTTGCCATCAATGTTTGATATGTTTGTAACAAGAAAGAAATTGTTACCAAGACACTGGCAGTAAAAGATACTAAAGCGCATCACACCGGCCAGTTTCTCCAGGCCTTAGTGGAAAATATTCTGCAAGATTACGAACTCAAAAAAGAACAGGTTCTTGCTATTGTAAAGGCCAATGCTTCAAACATGATAAGTACAATTACACTTATGAATGAGAGTAATGAGCAACAGCTAGAAGAAAATTTAGGATTTAGTATATTTGAGATGGAAGGCCACAGTGCTGTTCATGTAACTGAGGAACAAACAGATATTACAACAGAAGAACAGCAAAATGATACTTTAGGATTAGATGATCTTGTTGAAGCTGCTTCAAAACACTTTCCTATTCATCACATGCGCTGTGTTGTGCACACGCTGCAGCTGGCAATAAGAGAGAGTCTGCAAGAGGGACCCCGGTTTCACACATCCGTCTTTTCGCCGGGTTGGCGGATGCAGCGCACTCCAGTACAGTGTATGCAGTACAGTGGCAGTGCGACAAATGCCGGTCACATGCTGTCATGTGACTCGGAAGTTGCGGCGCTGCCACTGTACTGTATCGTACTGTACTGGCGTGCGCCGCATCGGCCAAACCGGCGAAAAGCCGGATGTGTGAAACTGGGCGGACATGCTGGAAATCTAATTGGAAAAGTGAGGAAGTTGGTTATTGCCGCTAGAACCCCTAAAATTGATTCCGTCTTGAAGAGACGTGCTGGGAAAGGGGCAATTGTTGATCGAGCCACTCGGTGAGGCAGCACTTATTTAAGTGAGCGATTGCTTGAACTAAAATTAAAATCGTTTCTTATAGATATCGTGAACCCTTAGGTAACCCTAAATGAAGGTCAGTGGACACAGGTGGCTGAATTGAAGGAATTGCTTAATCACCCATTTACTGTGACTAAAAAATTACAAGCTGAGGATTTAACTCCTGGCATTTTCATAAGGGAGTGGAAGAACTTGCTATTTTGCCTGTCCCAAAGAAGAGGTTTAATCCAAGATGGCATTTCTGCTTCAATGAAACGGAGAGAGACACAGCTATTGGAAAATAAAATTCTTCTGGCAGCTGTTTATGTGGACCCAAGTCATCGCATACTGCTTGATGATCAATAGCTTACTAAAGGAAAAGAAGCTCTGACTGAGGTAGCAGTTAGGATGAGCGGCTACAGGACTGCCTGGGGCAAGAAGACTTGGGTTCTGACAGTGCTACTGCTGCCATATCTTCATCCTCATCAAATGAGGTGTTTAACTTTGACAAGTATTTGGATGACATGGAGCAGGCAAAGCATTGCCGCAAGGAAAAAGATTTCACTCAGTCTCATAAAGCAGCAGATTGACCAGATTTCAGTAAAATTTTTCACTTGCTCTCAAAGAAATAGAAAAATTCAACCGTTCATCACAACTGACTGTGCATGAGGCAATTCCTTTATACCCGGAAATTGTTAGAGATGTTGACCATGTGGTTACGGCTTTGCCTCCAACCCAAGTTACTGTAGAGAGGTTGTTCTCTAGCCCTAAAATTATTAGGTCAGATTTGAGGTCATCTATGAAGGAGGATCTAATGGAAGCAATTCTATTTCTTACAACAAATTCATAGACTGCAGAAATTTTATTTAGTATGTTTTTGTTGAAAACTGTTTTTTTGCCACTTACATAGTGTTTTACATAGCGTTATATATAATACACACATATATATATGTGTGTGTATTATATATAACGCTATGTAATACACTATGTAAGTGGCAAAAAAACAGTTTTCAACAAAAACATACTAAATAACATTTCTGCAGTCTATGAATTTGTTGTAAGAAATAGAATTCCTTCCATCAGATCCTCTTTCATAGTTTATAAGACGCACCCCCTACTTTCCCCCAAATTTTGGGGGAACAAAAGTGCGTCTTATAAAGTGAAAAATACGGTATTTAATACAATATGTAATATATATATATATATATATATATATATATATATACATACACACACAAGATATATATGTAATCTGCTGTATATTACATAGTGTATTACATATTTACAATTTATTACAGTTTTTTGTGTTCTAAAGTTGTATTCCAATAAATATATTTTATGTTCTATCCAAATATCTTGATTACTGTATCACAAAAATTATTAAATGTCTGATGTTCACATTCACATGTTCATGTACTACAATAAATTTTTCACTTAACTATAAGCAATATATGTAGGAGTCGGAGTCAGAGTCATGGAGTCGGTGCAACGGAAATTGAGGAGTCGGAGTCGGAGTCGAAGGTTTGGCTTACCGACTCCACAGCCCTGGTTGTGTGGGTACACCTGCAGCACAGACATCAGTTTCTCCCATAGAGGAGCATAGACAGCCCCCATCCTTGCAAGCGCTGAACACAGAGGAAGGCGGGCTGGCCGTTGTAGGCCAAAGCCGGGGCCTATATCCATGTCTGGCCGAAAACGCTCCGGGGACAGCACGGTGCTGAAGAGCAGACGCCGCTGAAGCAGGAAGACCTTCTCCCCCATCGCTCATGCTGACAAAAGACCTGCCTGGAAAGGATGACGATCACTACCTGCGTCCAGGGAGTCCGTTGAAGCCGTGCCGACCAGGTAACAACCAGGGGGGTGCAGACTTCAGCTCCGCTGCTCCACGCAGCAATCCGGTCCTGAGAACCGCGTACATTGCCATACTCGGTGCCGCTTGCCTAGAAGAGCAATGAGTGGGAGATCTCTCAGCACTGCCTGCCTAGAGGCGCGGTGAGGGGTGAGCTTGGGCGGATATAAATACGGGGCTCTGGGGTGACGCAGAGCATACAATGTCCGGCCACTTGGGAAGAGGGGAGACCTGGCGACCAAGCACCCTGTTACCCTCTTCCCTCATAAGGGGAGAGCAGGAGTGTGAGACACCCTGTCGCTCATCTGTGAAGAAAAAAACAGAAAAGATTAGAGGGCTAAATAACGCACCCGAGAAAGAAGAAAAAAAAGGGCCTGAGAACAGACCCATGTCCACCTCCTAGGACACTAAGCAAAAAACTGGCTTCCTGGTCAGTCAGATAGTGTACACTGTGGAGGAGGAGCTAACTCTTTTTCTTAGTTTCAAAGAAAGCCACAGCCACACCATTATTTACAAGAAAAACATGTGACAGTATAGTACGACCATAGTGTTCACAACAACTGGATGGGGACTAGGACAAGTCGTTACACTTATGTACAAAACTGGAGGAAATTTCAACCAAAGTCCAAGGTACAAAAGGTGATAAACTTTATTAAAGTGGATAGGTGCAGGGCGGCACAATACAAGTGTGGACACCGGCAGGCGATCACTGAAATTAAGGGTTTTTACCCAACTGCTGACAGATCATTAACAAATCCATACATGTGGTACATAACAATTAAATATGGAACACAATTAACATAAAAAGGTCAGCAGTCCTCCAGGCACACCATGTAAACTAATAGGCATCACAGAACAGGGGTCCCAATCTAAAATAGATTGCCTCCTAGGAATATCATAGCAATCATGTACACTAAGTAATCAGCACTAAACTTATAGATGTAGATTGCACAGTGTGCAAGGTGTAAAGTGGAGGGGGGACCCTGGCACCCCAGATGCCAAAAGGACAATGAAGTGTTCAGAGTATCATGTTTACCTGGAGAGAAGCGGTGATCAGCACAGGGCCTGTGTCCAACCCGACGGCCGTTTCGGCTATGAAGCCTTCGTCAGGGGCGTGGTGCAGTGAGGGGAAGTGTGACTTAAAAGCAGAGCGTCCGCCAATCATTGCAGATCAGCATGGCCGTGACGCGCGCAACGCCCCGGGCAACCAAGGATGCCCATCACGCGCCGCCCACTGCCCGACAGATCCGGTCACATGACCGCCACGTGTGGGCATCACATGGCGGCCGTGCGAGCAGACGTCACGCGGGATAATTCAGCGCGGCACCGCGGTGACATCCCGGCGCCCGCAGCGTGCACGTGCACCCACCAGCTGAAATTACGGGGCATATTTAAGGAGTATGAACACAGTGTGGCAGGAGTGTGCAAACATGGGATAGGCCATAATAGTATATACAGAATTGGACTAATGATTGAGGTAACGTTGCCATTATATATATTATTATTATAAGTTTATATCCAACAGTACTCAATCAGACAATTTACCATATTTTGATCTAGAAAATAGAAATAACTAATAAATGGTCATAACCCATGGTATAATTACAGAATGACTTGAGAGATCAATATCAAAAGGACCAAAAATTAAAGAGAGCACTAGAAAAAACATATAAATATATATGCACATATATATACAAATTGTCTCTCCAGTAAAGGAGACAAACTCTAGCACAGCGCCACCTATTGGAAGTAGCGATCCTAAAAGTCACAAGTGGATTTTCGACAATCCTTTGCAATATGACTCAGGATATATAAGCCAGATCAGAATCCCAATTTGCAGACACGGTGTTTCGGGGTGCTTGCCCCTCGTCAGTGCAAAGTATGGGGGTGTCTGATCTGGCTCATGAGAAAGCTATGTGGGGACCACGGGGGAACACTATTCTCCTTAAGGAGACTTTGCAAGCCAGTCTGGCTGCCAGGTAAGGGGACTTATAGCTGCAATGCCCCTAAAATTCCACGGGGGAACACTATTCTCCTTAAGGAGAATAGTGTTCCCCCGTGGTCCCCACATAGCTTTCTCATGAGCCAGATCAGACACCCCCATACTTTGCACTGACGAGGGGCAAGCACCCCGAAACACCGTGTCTGCAAATTGGGATTCTGATCTGGCTTATATATCCTGAGTCACATTGCAAAGGATTGTCGAAAATCCACTTGTGACTTTTAGGATCGCTACTTCCAATAGGTGGCGCTGTGCTAGAGTTTGTCTCCTTTACTGGAGAGACAATTTGAATATTTCCCAGAGGGGCATTGCAGCTATAAGTCCCCTTACCTGGCAGCCAGACTGGCTTGCAAAGTCTCCTTAAGGAGAATAGTGTTCCCCCGTGGAATTTTAGGGGCATTGCAGCTATAAGTCCCCTTACCTGGCAGCCAGACTGGCTTGCAAAGTCTCCTTAAGGAGAATAGTGTTCCCCCGTGGTCCCCACATAGCTTTCTCATGAGCCAGATCAGACACCCCCATACTTTGCACTGACGAGGGGCAAGCACCCCGAAACACCGTGTCTGCAAATTGGGATTCTGATCTGGCTTATATATCCTGAGTCATATTGCAAAGGATTGTCGAAAATCCACTTGTGACTTTTAGGATCGCTACTTCCAATAGGTGGCGCTGTGCTAGAGTTTGTCTCCTTTACTGGAGAGACAATTTGAATATTTCCCAGAGGGGCATTGCAGCTATAAGTCCCCTTACCTGGCAGCCAGACTGGCTTGCAAAGTCTCCTTAAGGAGAATAGTGTTCCCCCGTGGAATTTTAGGGGCATTGCAGCTATAAGTCCCCTTACCTGGCAGCCAGACTGGCTTGCAAAGTCTCCTTAAGGAGAATAGTGTTCCCCCGTGGTCTCCATATATATACATGCGTGCAGACATGTATATACACATACACATACATATATATACATGCATATGCACATACATACACATACATATACAGACACATGGCCTGCGGATAAAAATCACAAAGGAAAGGTCAGAAGATCATATATCGGCTTCTTTATTCTTTAAGATGTTTCTTGCTCGATCTGGCCACATCAGAATCCGTTGTCATTCAGAATACTCCGGCCACAAACATGGATCCGAATCACATATATAACACATCCTACAAATGAAAGGCAGGCGCCTAAATAGAATAAAAGAGAAATGTATAAATATCATATAATAAAAACAAGAGAGAAAAAACCCCCTCAAAAAAGAACCACGACCGTCACAAAAATGAGGCATATGAGATATTTTCGTTTAAACCCATAGGGTGAAGAGTTTTTAAGGTCCAAATCCATCTGGCCTCCATCCTGGCCAATCTTTGTCTAATCTTGCCACCACGGATATTGGAGTCAATATGGTCAATACCCCTGACACGTAACAACGTCGGATTAGACTGATGATATTGTCTAAAATGAGGCGGGATAGTTTTTAATCATGGAATATCTAGACAATCTGCAGCAGCAGCTATCCCGTTCACGTGCTCGCGAATGCGCACCTTAAACTGCCTAGTCGTCAAACCGACAGATTTTGGGGCAGTTGGCATAATAAACTACCGCTGTCGTGGTGCAAGTGATGAATTTTTGATGGAAAAAGTATGTTCGGCCATGGAGTCAGAGAATGAATCAGTCCTGTCCACATTTGGACAAGCCACACAGCGGCCACAAGGTGCACAGCCAGTGCGAGGGGTCACAAGGCCAAACGGGGAAGGCTGAGCGACTCCCTCATAGTGGCTGGCAACAAGGTGGTCGCGTAGATTTTTCGATCTCCGAATGCTCAACATAGGCCTGTCCGGAATTATTTGGGCCAAAATCAGATCAGCCTGCAAGATGGGCCATTGCTGAAAATTGGCCATGGTAATCTGTTACAAATCTTAAAGTATCCCGTACTTGGGGTCTCTTGGGAGCGTATAGCAGGGAAAGACGGGTTGAATGTCTTGCCCTGCCATAGGCTCTCTTGACACATCGCTTGCTATAACCTCTTGCATAGAACCTAAGCTTTAGGTCGGCAGCTCTTTTTTCAAAGTCCAGATCAGTGGAACAAATCCTACGAAGACGCAGGAACTGGCCCACTGGAATGGACCGAATTATGTGGCCAGGATGTGACGAAGACGCATGCAGGAGCATGTACCCCGCAGTCTCTTTCCGATACATGTCGGTTTGGATGATATTATTAAGATCCTTTTTGACAGTAACATCAAGGAAGTCGATGGACTGTGTGTGGTGGGTATAAGTAATACGGATATTCAAATTATTGGAGTTAAGAGCTTTCATAAATTCGTGGAGTTCAGTCTCCGTACTCTGCCAGATCAAAAAGATGTCATCGATGTACCGTGTCCAGAGGAGGACACGGTCCATCAATGGCAGCCGATCCGACAGGAAGAGGTCCCTCTCCCACAGCCCCAGGAACAGGTTGGCATAGGAGGGGGCAAAAGAGGCCCCCATTGCTGTTCCCTGGAGCTGCAGATAGAAGGACCCCTTGAAGACAAAAAAGTTGTGTGTTAAAGTGAACTCCAACAACTCCATTATCAGGGCCACCATGTCCATAGATGTATTGGACATCTCCAAGAAAAATCGAGTAGCCCGAAGTCCGTCACAATGTTTAATACTGGTGTACAGGGATTCTACATCTCCTGTCACCAGTAATGTATCCTCTCCCACACAGAGTCCGTTGACCTTCCTCATCCTAAAAGTGTCTGGAATACTAACTTAGTTTTCCTTTCCTGTCCTGGTACCCACAGAACCCGGGCACTGTACTCACCTGCCCACGTTTGCCACGCTATTTGATTTTCCCAAAGAGCTGACACTTTTTATGCCATCCTAAAAGTGTCTGGAATACTAAGTTAGTTTTTCTTTCCTGTCCTGGTACCCACAGAACCCGGGCACTGTACCAACCTGCTCACTTTTGCCACCCTATTTGATTTGCCCAAAGAGCTGACACTTTTTATGCCATCCTAAAAGTGTCTGGAATACTAAGTTAGTTTTCCTTTCCTGTCCTGGTACCCACAGAACCCGGGCACTGTACCAACCTGCCCACTTTTGCCACGCTATTTGATTTGCCCAAAGAGCTGACACTTTTTATGCCATCCTAAAAGTGTCTGGAATACTAAGTTAGTTTTCCTTTCCTGTCCTGGTACCCACAGAACCCGGGCACTGTACCTAGCTGCTAACTGCCACTTTTGCCACACTATTTTATTTGCCCAAAGAGCTGACACTTTTTATGCCATCCTAAAAGTGTCTGGAATACTAACTTAGTTTTCCTTTCCTGTCCACTGACCCACAGAACCCGGGCACTGTACCCACCTGTCCACTTTTGCCACGCTATTTGATTTGCCCAAAGAGCTGACACTTTTTCTGCCATCCTAAAAGTGTCTGGAATACTAAGTTAGTTTTCCTTTCCTGTCCTGGTACCCACAGAACACGGGCACTGTACCCACCTGCCCACTTTTGCCACACTATTTGATTTGCCCAAAGAGCTGACACTTTTTATGCCATTTTAAAAGTATCTGGAATACCAAGTTAGTTTTCCTTTCCTGTTCTGGTACCCACAGAACCCGGGCACTGTACTCACCTGCCCACGTTTGCCACGCTATTTGATTTTCCCAAAGAGCTGACACTTTTTATGCCATCCTAAAAGTGTCTGGAATACTAAGTTAGTTTTCCTTTCCTGTTCTAGTACCCACAGAACCCGGGCACTGTACCCACCTGCCCACTTTTGCCATGCTATTTGATTTGCCCAAAGAGCTGTCACTTTTTATGCCATCCTAAAAGTGTCTGGAATACTAACTTAGTGTTCCTTTGCTGCCAAGCAAGGTACAACACATGTGCATTCTACACTCCTCCATTTCTGCTACGCAATTTTAATTTACAAAAGTGCCGTCACTTTTCCCTGAGGAAGCTACACCTTGCTGTAGCGATACGCGTGGGATCACCACCCCACCCCCTCCTTCATTTTGTGGCCTCCTACCATTATCCTTACTGGCGTTTGCACTTGCCTTTCTGGCTTAACAAGTTTATTTCAGGTGATTGCTGTGGCCCAGGTCACTCAGGTGCTTTATTGCTATGCATTGACAGTTGGTCTTTTTTGTCTGGGCTTCTGTACTTTCTGTCTCAATCCCCTGTTTGTATTTGTAATATCGTCTTGCAAGTGTACGCCTTCACTATTAGTATATATTGGTGGTTTTGGCCTGCGGAGAGTGTGGGGCGTGTTTGGTGTCTTATACCTTGGCACCAAATATGTGTTAATATATGAGCTTACGCTTTTTAAATGTTTTTAATGTTGTCCATGGTTTTGTTTTTGTGTCTAATTTAATAAATGATATTTTTTGCTATATTGGTGATCCCGCTTCATGCACATTTTCTTTTTCTCTTTACTGACACTTTAAGGGGCATACTACATTTTTCTGGGATACTACCTTAGTGTTCCTTTGCTGCCAAGCAAGGTACAACACATGTGCATTCCACACTCCTCTCCATTTCTGCTACGCAATTATTAACTGCAGGTAGTCCAGCCAATCTGTGACGAAGGTGCAGGCATGGATATAATATTGCCTTCATCCAATGGTGGTTCTCTCGATGTCTGACAGAGCTCAACAATACCATCTGTTTCCACTTCCAAAACAACTGACGACCTGCCAATCACACTCCCGGTTGCGGGTAAAGAGGTGGAAGTTCAGCGTGAAAAAGCATGTGTCACTGCTGTCCCCACAGTCACAGAGGATGAAGAGCACGCAGATGCACTTGTTGGGGCAGGCGGTGGTTGCACAGCCCCGCTAGGCCGCATTGTAGCACAGTGAAATTCCCATTGCGACTTATGCTTCATTTAAAGTCGTGTACAGGGTGGGCTCCCCAGTATGCAGCAAAACCACGCAGCAGGAAAAGGACTCTAGGCAGTTGGGTTGATAAATGATTGTTTAACTTTCTCAAAACAAACAATAAGAACCATGCATAAAACTGAAAGAATAGAACAATCTATTCAGTTGCCTACTACCTGGTAATTCCTCTGCGTAGCAGGAGTAATTGTGTGTGTGTGTGTGTGTGTGCGCGCGCGCGCGAACACGACTTACCAATGGCGCATCACAAGAGCTTACAACTTATCTACCTAAACATAGACAAAACCCATTACCCCCCTGAATACCCTTGTTAGCTGTAGCCTCACAGATAAGGCAGATGATAACAGTGTGAATGCAAACCACACAGCTCAGCAACACAGTCATGGAAATCTTGTAAAGCAACAGTCAATGCAAACATGTGTCACTGTCCCTCTATGAATTAAACTGTAAGTGGCAATTTGACAGTGCAGAGGCAGCAAGTCTTATTGTCTATATAGTCGGCCTAAGCAGAACAGATATGTGTTTTGCTAATAAAACAAAGTGTTGCGTGCACGCATTACTGTCTGGGCACAGCCTACCATACACGGATACTGTGGTGTCCAGTTGCCATAAATACAGACTGTACGCTCCTCTCATGGTAAATAGTATAGACAGCACCAGAAGAATGTTGGTCTGTGGCACAGGATGCTGCTCACTGGCGTTACGGTGCTCCTCACCAAACTCCACATGACTCCCCTCACAATTGACTGAAGTGTTTCCGCGGTGGCTCCTTGCTGTGACACACACTTTTAGCTTTTCCTTCTGTTCATAGACAGCATCTCCAAGTCCACACCCGAAGACCAATTTGCTATTGCTATAGTGACCAAACAGACAAAGGCAGATCAAAAAAACAGCAGCCCCTTGTGTGTAGTCTGGAACAATGCATGCAATGAACAGCAAATAAGCATGTTGCATTGACAGTGGCTAAAGCTGAGCAATACACCTTCACGCTATCAATTCATATCCATGTGACACTTCATGGAGGAAGTACTCAAAGTTGTGAGTTTTTGCCTTCTACTTAGAGATTGTTTACAAATCTTACAGATTACATGACTTGGGTGATCCTTTGCGATGTCAAAAAATTCCCAAGCTAGGCAAGGCTTAGAGCCCATGCGACCTGCAGAGCCAACACGACTTCTGCTGCTCAGAGGCAGAGTTATGGCCGAGGATTCAGTTGTTGACGTGCTTCCAGTACTTTGTCTCTGTCCAGGAAGACGCAACGTAACCTCGTCGTCAGTAGCATCCTCCTCCACCTCCTCTGCTGACCTCATCGACTGGCTGACTTTGGTTTGACAGTAAGTGCGGTCTCCAACCTCCTCATCATTACCCTGTGTGTTTTCATTCCCCTCGTCCTGAGTCCTCCAAGACAACATCTTCCTGCCCTGACCGAATAGTAAAGTTGTCGTTCCAATCAGGTATCTGAGTCTCCTCATCATCTTCACCATTGTCTCCACCAAGAGGATTTACTGTTTGGAAATGAGGGTGTACATTATGCTCAGCACCTTCTTCATTGGGGCCTGGATCCGACTCACAAAGCTTCTGGCCATCTGTGCAGATCATTTCCCCTGTCTCCTGGAACTCGCTGCCTCAACACGTCAGATTATCTGCTACACCCGCAAGCTTCAAACAGAACCTGAAAACTTCTGTTCAGAAATGACTATAACCTTCAATGACACCACCACCGTGCGTAGCTGCCGTCCAACCTACACCACACCTACTGTCTCCTCCCCAAAATCCTTTAGAATGTAATCCTGCAAGGGCAGGGCCCACTTCCCTCTCATAAAGCCTTAATTTAGGTTGATGCCATTCAGTCATGCATCCTTCTTAAACTGTCTGCAGTCCAAATTATGAGTCACTCGTGGTAGCATGCATACCACTCTCTTTCACTCACACTAGAGACGTACTCAGATATGAATAGAAAGTAAGACTGCTTTATTCCGGAAGTGAAAATACATTTAACCGGACTTATTGGCTAGGTGCCAAGAATACGTAACACGTCTCCTATTGGATAAAGTAGAACAGCTTATTCTGTGATATACAATTTACTGTAATGTGCTTGGTTCCTCATTTATATTAAGCAATGTCAGCATGATTCACTTGTCACAAGACTCTGTCTGTCTGAGTCTTATGCCAAGAGATATATGTGTGGTACAGTTCAAACACCATCTTCAATCCTGTTCTTTATGGATATCTCCATATATACTCCTATATACTCATAATCTTGTCCATAACAGTCCCCCCTTTGGAGATAGCCAAAAAGTCTTTCCTTACTTTTTCCCGAGTCTATTGATCTGTCCTAATGCCGATGGTTACCTCACTCACATACGAGATAACCCATCCCTTGTGGATGAATCTTTCCACCCAATAGACTATGCATAGGAAGCCAGATCCTGACCGTATTCTCTAGACTGTCCTCATGGCTATGTTCTGCTGGCACACGTTATTCAGGAAGGGGGAACGTGGACGTAGTCCTCTAATTAGCTCATATTTATCAGGGTTGGTTTCACTCAAAGTCTCATGCTCCTCAGTCCTCAGGCGGTAATGGTGGGACATCATCAAAGGTGGGATGTACAGTCGTCTTCTGGTCCACATGCTTAGATATCATCGTCCTGGCACAAAGTATCGGGTAGAAGAGGGAAGACAGCCATCTCCTGGTCTCAGGTCCGACATCTCTTTGTTGTGGAATGCATGGATCTTCATCCGAAAGAAAAAGAGTGAGAGAAGAGAGAGGAAGAGAGAGAGAAAGATTGAGAAGAGAGGAAGAGAGAGAAAGATTTGAGGAAAGAGAGGAAGAGAGAGAGACAGATTGAGGAAAGAGAGAGAGAGAGAGAGAGAGAGAGAGAGAGGAAAAGAGAGAGAGAGGAAAAGAGAGAGAAAAAGAGAGAGAGAAAAAGAAAAGAGAAAAATCTAGATCTGGTTGGATCTGGAGGAGAAAACTCAAAAACGTATATTAGGCAAATGTTTAGTTACTTCAACTAAGCTTGTTGTTTGTTTATCTGGGGGTACTTCTAAACAGGATTTCATAGGGTCTCAACCTAGTGGTCCCTGCTGGGGTGTGTCTGACACTGAACAATTCAAGGGGAAGACTCTCATGCCCTTGCTTTCTACACTGCCCCATCCTCCCAACCTTCCCTCTATTCTGTGGCTGGTATGGGAAGTGTAGAGTCAGTTCTGTGTCTAAGGCCTGCCATATCTCTTTGGCTGGCAGTGAAAGCAGGTCACCAGCCACTTTCTATGGTCTCCGGGAGCCCACAGCTGCACCCTATCTCAGTCCTCTTCTTCTTCTGAGACTTGCTCTTGTAGGGTCAGGACAACGTTTTCTCAAGACTTATGATTGACCGACTGTTTCTTTGGTAAGTGGTCTTGGGGCTTCTTTGGATGTTCTGTCAGTGAGGGCACTTCTTACTGCTTCCCTTGACTCCTCCAATGTAGGCCTTAACCCTGCTCACCGCGACTCTGTCTGGCAATAGCAAAGCTTCCATCCATTCTTCTATGGCCTCATGGCGGCGTACAGTTCCATTGGCAGTGATCAAGTCTCTTGTCTTCCATACAGAGTAGATGCTGGCTGCCATCTTGCAGGCTTCAGCGAGAGCACATACATCTGCTTCTTCACAGACAGGCATTCGGGTAGCGACTGCTCTATCAGCACAGCGTCTTCTGCTACCAGCACCATACCCATGTGCAACCGTCTTCTTGATGCACATCTTGATCCATCCGCAAAGGGGTTAAGTCAGGGTCCAAAGGTGTATCCATCACTGTATCGAATCCAGAGCTTCCTCAGCAATGCCAGAGCCGACTACCTCTTCCACCAAGGTGTCAGAGGTGTGGACACTCCCCCCTTGGAAGAGGGAGAAGTTTAGCAGGATTAAGGACCCCACACCGGGAGATGGTGAGTTTGTCAGGGAGCAGTTTGTCACTGGTGCTTTAGGTAGGTGTTCAATCTGGCTGAGTAGTAGTAGCCAAAGGGCTGCTGTCTTCCTCCATGGCAAACAGGTAGAATGACTTCTGGGCTGGAGATGACGTGATGATACTCTTCAGGTGACTGTGACTGTAACTCAGGTGACTGTGACTGTAGCACATCTGTATGTGGGGTGATCTTGTAAGCTGCTAAATTCATCTCCAGACATCTTGTTACTTGAAGGAGGGTGTCTTGGTCCTTACCAGCTGTAGCTTGCATGTGGGCTCTCGGAGACCTGATGCTATACCCAGGTTTGTAAGAAAGAGCAATGGGTGTACCTTGGGATCAGGAGAACACTGAAATTCTAAAAATTAAGACTCCCTAAAACCCCGGGGAAAGAGAAAAGAGCACAAGAGGGTTTGGAAACTACCAAGCAGCACCCCCTGACTACATATACACAACTAGGAAAAAGCAGTGGAGCGTATCTACTCTACCTCTCCTGTGCTGACCCTGTAACTGGGGTCCCTGCACTCTCCCTCATCCCGACGGTAGACCTGATGGTGGTCAGGGTCGGGCCTCCAGCGTATCCCTCTCTCCTGTCAGGCCCTGCAAACTAAGACACAAAGGATTACTGGGTGCTGCCAACAAAAACCCTAATATATGCCAACTCCTGATGATCAATGTCCCCTTGGGACCACGTGATCCTCGACCCTCTCTATCAGGGAACTGTTGTGCAAGATACCAGGCAGGATAACATACAAGTGAGAATATCTCAAAACCAGGCTAAGCAGCAACTGCCATAGGCAGAAAAATATTCACTGTCCACCAGGACTAATAGTGAGAAGTCTATATGGTCTACTAAACTGTATACTAGATACAGCAAAAACAAACATGCAAAAGTGAAGGGAAAAGGTTTCCACAAGACTATCAGCAATAACCTCTGCTAAGGTTCATTAGTGGGAACACAATGGGGCACAACTGCATATATGACCAAAAACGGAGTGTGTGTTTCAGGTCCCTGTCTCCCCCCTCTGCAGTCCCTGCTATGTCAGCAATAAACAGAGCAGTGGCTTTGGCTGCTGAAACAAAAATAGGGAACTGGGTGTCGGCTGGACTAAAATGGCGTCAAAAGATGAACTATGTAGTGTCTGAGTTAAAATGTCCACTAAAGATAATTACCGATAAGAAACAGCCGCTAAAAGAGGAAGTAGGTGTTGGCCAAAAATGGCGTCTGAAGAGGCCTGGGAGGGAGTGACATGTATTGTGACATCTACATTCAGGAGGTATTCAATCTGTCACTGGGAATACGGATTATATAGGGACCCCTGGGCTGACCCTGTAACTAGGGACCCTGTACTCGCCCTCATCTCGACGGTAGACCTAATGGTGGTCAGGGCCGAGCCTCCAGCGTATCCCTATCTCCTGTCAGACCCTGATAACTATCCCTATACCATACCCCACCCAGGGCTGGGCAAAACACAGAGTGACAGAAAGAAATCTACATTCAGGATAGGAAATAATGGGGTGGGCTTACGTGGACACAGTGCTCCACAGACAACACACAAGTCCACCCTATATATCAGCTTATATTTCTAATAATGGGCTTGGACAAGCCATTTTCACAGGCAGGTACAATACACATAGTGTAGTTGCTAGATTCAGAATTACTCATCAATTCTCATCTAATCTCCCACCTTGGGAGAATTCTCCATTTCCCTTTTCGACATACGTGTGTCACTTACAAGTAAACTTCACAGAACTTCATTCACAGGACGAGCCCCCCATGAAATACAAAACTAACACTTCTCTTTTTCATTTTTTTTTTTTTTTTGTCCTCTACAGTGTTCCACACCAGAAACTGCGTGCATTATACATAAAAACATCTTCCAGGAAAACTATATATGAGATATTATGTCAGGGAGAGAATTCACGATATACATACACCTCCATGAGAACGGTCTATCCAATACTCAATTCTGATTAAGGCCAAAGTTTAGGGGTCTTCCCCAATGTATTCAATTCTAGGTAAGAATACATTGACATCCACTAAAACAAGACCAGTGAGTACGCATACAACGTTCAACTCACTGCTTAGCAGGAAAACCATACCAGGTAACAGTTAGGGCTCTTTCACCCACTTTTTCCTTAACACTGCACCTGTACATTTAAAATCCCCCCTTCAAATCCTCTTTCCGTCGAGGACCAGGCTCTCGGGCCTTATCAAACATCAATTATTGATGACACGTCACTCATAGGTGTATATATCTAAGTGTTCCTTCACAAGGACTGCAGCCTCTTGAGGCTTCCATGTCACATATTTAGGGCGTTCTTGTCCGGGACTATAGGGATAATGGTGCGATGCCATGTGTGGGCTGACGTCCTCAAATAAGGACAGCACCTGTGGTTTATCTCTACTAGGGACAGTTTTGGTGGTGGGGTGGATCATTGTTAAATCATTGTCATCTTCCTGCCCCCCCTCGGTGGCTCCTGTTGCTCCAGCAACCAATAGGCCAGTGGCCTTGGAACTTAAGATGGCTGGAAAAAGGGAACTAGGTGCGGCCCGACCTGAAATGACGTCTGGGCAGGCTAGGGAGGGTGTTTGGTGGGCAGGGGGACAAACTACACAAGTCCAACCCTCTGTGGACGACTTATGAGGAGGGGGGAATTGTTTCCTAATGGGCTTGGTCACTTCTTGAGGTGCCATTTTCTGAGCTGGTGCAATATAGAAATATCTACTATCTCCATCACATTCCTCTTTCCATGCCAATTTTCTAACATCTTTTGATGTTCTATACCATGCCTCAGCATCCATAAGGAGATCTTTATCTTTCAAAATCCCTCGCTTATTTAACAAGACATCTTTCCATTCTTGCTCCTCTAATCTCCCTCTTGGCAGTGATCCCTGAAGGAACGACTTCATATTTTTAATATACTTTTTACCTCCACAGAATACACAAATTTCTATGTCAGTCCACAACACAAACAGGCTGACAAACAGGAAGAAGTGTCACGTGGGTGATAGAAACTAGATTCACCCTCACTATATCTTACTTCAAGTACTAGTAACCTCTGTTCACACTATATACACCTTATTTGAACGGTCCGTCCAGAACATCAATAACACTGATTAAAACCAAAGTCAAAGGATTCTGCCAATGTTCCTCCTACCTAGGATCGCGGAGAACACATCAAATTCCACCAGATACAGTCAGGGCTCTTACCATAACTCTGTACTGGCCAAAACCAAAGTCAACCCCCCTATCGTCTCCTCTCTCTGGAAGACGCACCAGGATACAGTCAGGGCTCTTACCATAACTCTGTACCTGGCCTTTAGACTTATCAACTGACTATCGACCGGACATGTCACACACCAGTGTATCTCGCAGTATACACAGCAGTATACATACAGTTAACTTCAAAGTACAGCTTCAGAGTTGTTTTTTTTTTTCTTCACTCAAAGACAGCTCTCACTATATTATCATGACACTTGACACTTCCTCTTTTTGGCAGACGTACGAACAAAGCACACAGAACTTCCCGTTTCTCGTAACCAGCAAGTACTCCACCTGCTGCAAATAGACAGGCATTTCAACAGGTAGACACAGGTCAACACAATGACATAACAATAAGGACACTATATATACCATCCAGGTGGCTGATCTCACCTGCAGATATAACCATATATATCCATATATATATATATATATATATATATATATCCAGGGAATATGACAACTTCCTCGTTTTCCTCTGCAGTTAAGTCAGAGAAAAATAACATAGAACTTCTGCTTTCTCCTAGAGCAGACAAAAAAAAACCTCAAACCACATTACATTTCATGTGATTTAGAATTATATTTATACAGACAGCTTAAGGTGAACCTGACCACCTTGGTGTGGGATCTCTTAGGACGGCTTATCTCATGCGAGATGGCGGTCATTAGGTGTCTAGACTGGGACAGCCCAACCCCCCCTTTCGAAAAGCAAGTACACGCATGAGGTTGCAAGGTGAGATTATACATATTTTCTCACCTGCATATGGAGTGCGCATCTCCATCCCTAGAATAGAAAGTAAGACTGCTTTATTCCGGAAGTGAAAATACATTTAAACGGACTTATTGGCTAAGTGCCAAGAATACGTAACACATCTCCTATTGGATAAAGTAGAACAGCTTATTCTGTGATATACAATTTACTGTAATGTGCTTGGTTCCTCATTTATATTAAGCAATGTCAGCATGATTCACTTGTCACAAGACTCTGTCTGTCTGAGTCTTATGCCAAGAAATATATGTGTGGTACAGTTCAAACACCATCTTCAATCCTGTTCTTTATGGATATCTCCATATACAGTTAGGTCCAGAAATATTTGGACAGTGACACAAGTTTTGTTATTTTAGCTGTTTACAAAAACATGTTCAGAAATACAATTATATATATAATATGGGCTGAAAGTGCACACTCCCAGCTGCAATATGAGAGTTTTCACATCCAAATCGGAGAAAGGGTTTAGGAATCATAGCTCTGTAATGCATAGCCTCCTCTTTTTCAAGGGACCAAAAGTAATTGGACAAGGGACTCTAAGGGCTGCAATTAACTCTGAAGGCGTCTCCCTCGTTAACCTGTAATCAATGAAGTAGTTAAAAGGTCTGGGGTTGATTACAGGTGTGTGGTTTTGCATTTGGAAGCTGTTGCTGTGACCAGACAACATGCGGTCTAAGGAACTCTCAATTGAGGTGAAGCAGAACATCCTGAGGCTGAAAAAAAAGAAAAAATCCATCAGAGAGATAGCAGACATGCTTGGAGTAGCAAAATCAACAGTCGGGTACATTCTGAGAAAAAAGGAATTGACTGGTGAGCTTGGGAACTCAAAAAGGCCTGGGCGTCCACGGATGACAACAGTGGTGGATGATCGCCGCATACTTTCTTTGGTGAAGAAGAACCCGTTCACAACATCAACTGAAGTCCAGAACACTCTCAGTGAAGTAGGTGTATCTGTCTCTAAGTCAACAGTAAAGAGAAGGCTCAATGAAAGTAAATACAAAGGGTTCACATCTAGATGCAAACCATTCATCAATTCCAAAAATGGACAGGCCAGAGTTAAATTTGCTGAAAAACACCTCATGAAGCCAGCTCAGTTCTGGAAAAGTATTCTATGGACAGATGAGACAAAGATCAACCTGTACCAGAATGATGGGAAGAAAAAAGTTTGGAGAAGAAAGGGAAGGGCACATGATCCAAGGCACAACACATCCTCTGTAAAACATGGTGGAGGCAACGTGATGGCATGGGCATGCATGGCTTTCAATGGCACTGGGTCACTTGTGTTTATTGATGAAATAACAGCAGACAAGAGAAGCCGGATGAATTCTGAAGTGTACCGGCATATACTTTCAGCCCAGATTCAGCCAAATGCCGCAAAGTTGATCGGACGGCGCTTCATAGTACAGATGGACAATGACCTCAAGCATACAGCCAAAGCTACCCAGGAGTTCATGAGTGCAAAAAAGTGGAACATTCTGCAATGGCCAAGTCAATCACCAGATCTTAACCCAATTGAGCATGCATTTCACTTGCTCAAATCCAGACTTAAGACGCAAAGACCCACAAACAAGCAAGACCTGAAGGCTGCGGCTGTAAAGGCCTGGCAAAGCATTAAGAAGGAGGAAACCCAGCGTTTGGTGATGTCCATGGGTTCCAGACTTAAGGCAGTGATTGCCTCCAAAGGATTCGCAACAAAATATTGAAAATAAAAATATTTTGTTTGAGTTTGGTTTATTTGTCCAATTACTTTTGACCTCCTAAAATGTGGAGTGTTTGTAAAGAAATGTGTACAATTCCTACAATTTCTATCAGATATTTTTGTTCAAACCTTCAAATTAAACATTACAATCTGCACTTGAATTCTGTTGTAGAGGTTTCATTTCAAATCCAATGTGGTGGCATGCAGAGCCCAACTCGCAAAAATTGTGCCACTGTCCAAATATTTCTGGACCTAACTGTATACTCCTATATACTCATAATCTTGTCCATAACACCTCTGTACCAGTCTGTCTATTGTTACTTGTATATGTATTCTGTATGTAACCCCTTCTCATGTACAGCACCATGGAATCAATGGTGCTCTATAAATAAATAATAATAATAATAACTTCCTTGTCTGTACTCACTGCAGCTTTGGAGCAGACCTCTAATTCCCAGGCTATAGTGTGACTGAACAGCTCTGCAGACTCAACCATCTCTGTTACCCCATACTCAGCAGGGCTGGTGGAAACTTGAGAGCTGTTAGGAAGCAAGTGCGATTGGGTTGACACCACAGAGGAATGGAGTATTTGGGATATTGAACTTGAGGTGGAGGAGAGGCCACTTTATGGAGTACTTGAGATGCATTGAAGCAGCTGCTATTTTGGTGCCTCATCTACATTTGTTAGCGATGGTCGTGTCCGTGAAAAAAAGGGATCATATCAGATTATCCACGGGAAGAAGTACACCTATTATTTTGGCTGGTATTTGTTGTTACGAATCGGTGCCGCCGTAAACGCAAGCAGCCTGCTGCGGTTCCAGTTGCGCCCAGGCGTCAGCTGCCGTTTTGGGCTGTGCTTCGGGTTGTCCAGCTGGCTGCTTTCTCCTCCATGTCTAAGTGTGGAGAGGCGGCTAGTGAGCATGCGTATGCCGATTTACCCCAGCCGCAGCCTAAGCCCAGTGTTTTACCTAGTGAGTCTGCTCACCCTGACTGTGCCATTCCTGAGGCTATGTCCTCAGTCCGGGCTACAGCGCATGCTCCCACACTTAGTGTGAAAAGCCTCTTTGCACAGGTACTTGCACTCCGTGTCATGTCTAAGTCCTGTGTTGTGCCTAGACAGCATGCTGAGCTTTTTTCTGAGACTGTTGCTCATGCTACTGATCATGCTCAGGCACTTAGTGCATCAGAGGCTAGGTCCGGTAATGAACTCTTTGGCCCTGCCCCTGACGTGGCAGGCCCATATAGACCACAGGGCATCAGGTGTCCTGACGATGTGGCCAGGACACTCCGGACTGGCTTGCAGAGGCGCTGTTACGAACCGGCGCCGCCATAGCCGCAAGCAGCCTGCTGTGGTTCCTGTTGTGCCCAGGCACCGGCTGCCGTTCTTGGCCGTGCCTCGAGTCATCCAGTTGGCTGTTCCTTCCACCACGTCTAAGTGTGGAGAGGCGGCTAGTGCGCATGCGTGCGCCGATTTACCCCAGCCAGAGTTTTTAGCCCGGTGTTTTGCCTAGTGAGCATGCTCAGCCTGATTGTGTTATGTCTGAGACTAAGTCCTCAGTTCAGGCTACTGAGCATGCTCCCACAATTAACCCTAACAGCCTCTTTGCACAGGTACTTGGACTTCGTGCTGTGTCTAAGTTCTGGGATGTGCCTACTGAGCATGCTCAAACTGATAGTCTGCTTTCTGAGCCTGTTGCTCAGGCTACTGGGCATGCTCAGGCACTTAGTGCACCAGAGGCTAGGTCTGGTAAGGACCTCACTGAGCATGTCCGTGAGGTGGCAGGCCCTGATAGGGCAGAGGGTGTCAGGTATCCTGATGACGTGGCAACTCCGGACTGGCTCGCAGAGGCCCGCCCCTATGATCTGGCACCTCAGTATTGGTCGTCAGACGATGACTGGTGAAGTGTTTGGGGCGTGGCTGCCATGAGGTCACCAATGACGTGGCGGTTCCGGATAGGTCGCATGTGATGTCACTGATGACATGGCACTCTGCTATTGGACCTTGGTGGTTCCACCCTGGGTTTGGGGTGGACCCAGGTTATAAAAGGGGCTGGAGACAACATGGAGGTGCGCAGTCTTCACATTTGCTCAGTCAGAGCACACATACATGTTAGAGCCTCATTGCGGCATAAGCCTATGTTGGGAAGCGGTAGGTAGGGTTAGGCGAACGGTGCCTGTCACGCCAAGATTCGTGGCTCGGCACATCAGGGTCAGGCGCCGTGCTTCCCTCCTGCCGTTCCAGTCTTGCTATAGCAGCCCAGTGGCGTTAACTGGGCTGCGGCTGCTGTGCTTCCTGTCCGATTGTGCCCCCTACGCACACGGACAACGCACCTGTTGCGCCACCTGTCTGATTGTGCCCCCTACGCACACGGACAACGCACCTGCTGCGCCACCTGTCCGATTGTGCCCCCTACGCACACGGACAACGCACGTGCTGCGCCACCTGTCCGGTTGTGCCCCCTACGCGCACGGACAGCGTACTCCAGGACCCCTGTGGAGTTAACAGGGTGTTCCTTATTTTCCTCGGCTTCCCGGTCAACGCTACTGGTGTACCCATCTGGCCTGACGTGTCCTACACACATGTGGCCAGTCGAGAGGTGGCCAGAAACGCTAATCGGAGGACCGCTCGGCCTGACGTGTCCTACACACGTGGCCGACAGGGCGCTTTCGTGGCGGTCTTCCGGTCAACGCTACCTGGTTACCACCCGGCCTGACATGTTTCCTGCACACGTGGTTGGTGTAGCGCTAGGTGCACCAAAACGCTAATCGGGTTGTCATCCGGTCTGACGTGTCCCAACACACGTGACCGGTTCCCAGAGTTCCTGGGTTATCTCAGAGCCATCCAGCTCTATAGTCTCCGCCTAACCCTCAGGTGCCAGCAGCTCCATTGTCATCTGGAGCACGGTGGGCCCCGACTGGCGATTAGGATATATACCTCCTGGTCCTAATCTGCCGGTCCCCCCGTAACAGGCGCGCCCCTATAAATTGTCACCTCATTATTGTTGGTCAGACGATGACTGGTGAGGTGTTTGGGTCGGGGCTGCCATGTGGTCATCATTGAAGTGGCGGTACCGAATAGGCCGCTAGTTATGCCATTCATGATGTGTCACTCTGCTTTTGTCTCCAGGAGGTGCATTGTGGTCCACCCTGGGTTGGGGCGGACCCAGGTTATAAAAGGGGCTGGAGCCAACAAGGAGGTGCGCAGTCTTCTATTATGCTCAGAAAGAGTACACCTCCATGTGTTGAACCCATTTGCAGCTTTAGGCCAGAGGTAGGCAGGGATAGGGCGTCGGTGCAGGCCGCCACCACAGTTGGTAACGCAGAAAGGGTAAGACCAGCTCCTTTCCTACCAGTCCTGCTAGTGCAGCCCAGTGGCATTAACTGGGCTGCTGCTGCTGATGCGCCTACTGTCCACAGGTGTGGCCCCTACGCCCACGGACAGCGTACCCAATGGCCCCTGTGTTGTTAACAGGGAGTTCCTGGGCTGGGTGGGTGTGTGGAAACCTGTGACGCTAACAGGGATCCCAGTCTCCAGATCCAAGTGTTGTCTAACTCGGATCAGGCTACTATTAGTTTCAGAACAACCCAGCTCTGTATCCTCCACCTAACCTTCGAGTTGCCAACATCTCCTTTTCCATCTGGGAGCACGGTGGACACCGACTGGCGATGGGGATATATACCTTTCTCTTTCTTTTCTTCTTAATTTTTTTATATAGCGCTAACATAGTATATACCACCTTATCCAAATCTGCCAGTCCCCCCGTAACAGATGGTGTTTCTTCAGCAAATGTTACTGTTGCTTAACCACCAAACTCACGGACACAAACTTTTTTCCCCTTTCCAACACACCTGTTCCCCTTTCCACCAGCATCTGTCCTTTTTCAACTCATTTTGTATATGACCAAATTTGCAACTCTGCAGGGACACCCTACTCAACGCCATCTCAGCACAGCAGCCAGCCCTCGGTCCCTCAGATGTGGGCAAGTAAAAGACCATTTCCTCCTAGCCATGACAAAGCGTTGAGATTCATTCTGTGCAGCACTGGTGTTTAGTGGAAAAGCAGATCTAAGATTGCATACCAGCTTCTGCTGATACTCCTGCATACGTGCGTCCCTTTCTATGGCAGGACTTATTTCGCCAAATTTTGTCTTGTACCGGGGATCTAACAGTGTGGCAACCCAGTAGTCAGCATTACTTTGAATTTGGACAATCCGAGGGTCATGTTCTAGGTAGTGCAGCAAGAAGGCACTCATGTGTCTTGCGCATCCAGGAGGACCAAGTCCTTGGTGTGTTGGTAGCGGAGAGGTGAGAATCATGCCTCCTTCCTCTGCCCTCTCCCCCCAACCTCGCACAACTGAAATGTGAGCAAGCTCTCACTCATCTGCTGAGTCTTCCATGCCCATCGCCAGTTCATCCTCCATTTCTTTATGGGCTCCTGCACCTTCCTCAACAGTTTTCCTGATACTATGCGCCCTTGTTAATCCCTCTCCCCCACCATCCCATGCTTGCCGCCTTGGTGCCGCTGACCGTCTGGACCTTGGAGATCTTGTTATCCCTTCCGTATATGACTCCTCCTGTACTTCCTCCCCTTCCTCTTGTTCCACCACCTGACTCTGAATAATGTTTACAGTGTGCTCCAGCATGTAGATGACCGGAATAAAAATGCTGAGAATGGCATCGCCAGTGCTAAATATCTTTGTCGACATTTGTAAACTGTGAAGAAGGGTGCATAGGTCCCTTATCTGACACCACTCCAGCAGCGTGATCTGCACCACTTCTGGATCTAGTTAGCCCAGGCTATACGTCATAACGTATTGCAGCAGGGCTCGGCGGTGCTGCCACAGATGCTGCAACATGTGCAGATTCAAATTCCTGCATGTCGGCACATCGCATTTCAGGCGGTGAACTGGCAGGCCGAAAGACTTCTGGAGCAATGCAAGTTGTTGAGCTGCTGGGTGTGAACGGTGGAAGTGAGCACATAGCGAGCGTGCCCGCTGTAGAAGACCATGTAGGCCAGGATGGTGGTTTAAAAATTGCTGGAGAACCAGGTTCAACACGTGAGCCATACAAGGCACGTGTGTCACATTGACCTGACGAAATTCCACAGCCAGGTTTGCATCATTGTCGCACACGGCTGTTAAGTCACCACCGGAGTCCGCTCCATCAATTTGTCCTCCGGTCGCCAGGTGACACCGTATTCCTTTTGTGCATAGTGCTGATGATGGGAAAGGAGTTGATGCCAGCGGCGCACGTGGACGCAGGTTTTGCTCACCCACTGGGCTGCGTTACCTTGAGATATGCAGAACCACTGGCTGAATGTAGGTGGTGGGTGTCTCACAGATGAAGTACCATCATTCAGCTACAACCAATGGGAAGACACCACACCTTTTTTAGGCCCATCCTGTCTGCTGACCACTGCCAGACATAGCTCTGAACCTCTGGTTCCTGTTCCGCCCAGTTCTGTTTTGTGATTTTGTGTGCTGACTACCGCTTGTTTCTTGACTACGTCTCCTGCCTGCTATTTATGTACCTCGTTGCCCGATCCGCATTTGACCTCTGCTTGTTTTCTGATTAAGTCCTGACCATCCTATTCTGTTCATGTTCCTCAATTCATGGTTTGACCCTGCCTGACTGCCACTCTCTCGGACTGCAGCCTTCCACAGGTATTGATCACCTTGGGCCCTGTGTAATTCCAAATCCCTGTATAGGGGCTAAAGGGTTTCAGGGTTCTAGGGGTGCAGCTTGTTGAGTGGCTTCCCTCTAGCCTTTCCTTTACAGCCCGTCTGAGTGTGTGGATCCAGGCAGGCGTTACACCGTGCCCTTTGCAGAAGGCTATCTAGGCCGGGATAGTGGTTTAAAAATTGCGGGACAACCAGGTTGAACGCGTGAGCCATACAAGGCACGAGTGTCACATTGTCATGGCAAAGGGCCGCACCCAGGTTTGCATCATTGTCGCACACGGCCTTCCCTGGCTGCTGGTTGAGTGGAGACAACCATTGATGAAACTTGGTCTCCAGAGCTAACCGTCCACAACTCCTCTGCGGTGTGACTCACATTTCCCATACATTTCAAAGTAAAGATTTGACCGCCTGATGGCGTTGAGCTCTGCTGCCAGCATAGTAAGGACGTGTGCGGGATTTCTTGTGCACAGTTACAACGCGGGTGGCCTTACCAGACAGGTTTTGAGCAGAAGTTGAGGACCTAGTCGAGGTTGAGGAGGCAGAAGCAGTGGAGGAACTTGTACATACAGAAGAAGGATTGACACACAACTTGTGGGGACGGAAAGACTTGTACAGCAGACCCTTCTCCATCTCTCACCATAGTTACCCAGTGCCCAGTCAGCGACATGTAACGCCCCTGTCCATGCTTACTGGTCCAAGTATCTGTGGTGAAATGCACCCTGTCACACACAGAGTTTCTCAAGGAAGCGGTGATATTGTGTGCGACATGCTGGTGTAGCACAGGCACGCCTTTCTTGGAGAAGGAGTGGCGACTGGGCATCTGCTCTTGGGGCACTGCGATTGGCATAAGGTCTCGAAAATCCTCTGTGTCAAAAGGGTGGAAAGGCAGCATTTCTTTAGCTAACAGCTTGCAGATGCTGAAAGTCAACCTCTTAGGCATGTCATGCCCTTCTAAAATCATGTAAAACACAGCAAAGGGGACTCCAACCACAGGCTCCCTCTTTTTCAAAAATTGGACCACACACACACCACTTCACTGGCATCAGTTGTCCCCCAGTTGCAAACTTAAAAAGTTGATTTGCATGAAGCACTATCAAAAATCCACCAGCTTTTCGTCTCCCCTGGATGACACAGGGGTAGAAAAGTCCTCTCTGATCCATTACTTGTTCATCTTGATTAACGTTAGTCTGTCCACATTGTCAGTGGACAGACGTGTGCGCTTATCTGTCAGCACACACCCAGCAGCACTGAAGACACGTTCCGAGAGAACACTGGCTGCGGGACACGACAAGTACCCCAAGGCGTAAGTGGCGAGCTCAGGCAATTTATCCACATTGGAAGCCCAAAATGAGCAAGGCTCAAGTTGTACAGTAATGGCATCTTTTTACTCGTCCGTTTACTTTGTTTTCGCATGAGTATATGTCCTTGTCACTTTTCCATGAGTTTGTGGTG
Source organism: Anomaloglossus baeobatrachus (assembly GCF_048569485.1). Lineage (NCBI taxonomy): Eukaryota > Metazoa > Chordata > Amphibia > Anura > Aromobatidae > Anomaloglossus > Anomaloglossus baeobatrachus. The sequence goes on from NC_134358.1 coordinate 325,569,822, forward strand.
TCTTGTTTGTCACCTTTTGGACACCTTAGAAGGTGTTTTCAATGTGTTTGTATGTGTTTGTGTTTGCCTGCCATTGTTTTCAATGGGGTTCGAATTGGTTCGACGAACTTGTCCTCCGTTCGACGAACCGAACTCGAACTCTAGGGGGTGGCTCATCTCTACTGAGTAAGCAAACAATAGACAGAAATGTAAGGTGCTGCTTCCAATTACATTACAATTATATAACGAGTAACTTGAAAATGAGATTTAATGAACCATAATTATCCAGACACTATAATTATTACAATACACTTGAATGGTTTAGTGAGAACTATTTTAAAGATACCACAGGTCCAGTGATCTGACATAAGGACTATAAAACTGGATTGACACCAGCCAGCATTCTGTGCGGAGATAGAAAACAATACGACAAAATGAGCTTTACTGATCCATGTAGATTTAATCTAAGAAGGTGAAATAGAGAGCCAAGATTTGCATTTCTAAGCCATCACACCATAGATTTATAATCATCAGAATCACAATCAGACTATTTATACAAAATGTGTTTCCTTCAAATTATTTTATGAACGCTAACAATAATAATAATAATAATAATTATGAAATAACCTTTTAGGAAAGAGAAATGAAAGATCAAAGTGATAACTCTACGTACAAAGACCTTTGATTTTATTAGTGCCAAAACCATATGATTTATTATCTTAACATTATTTTCTATTATATACAGTCCTCTCAATCAGGCGAGCCTCCAGTATACTTTATAGTCCTGTAATAACTAGATGGACAAAAGGACAGAGATTTATTAACTATAGGTGATTGTTTTTTTTGATTGCACATATTTTATACTGAAACATCGTCAACGGAAGTAAAGTAAAAAAAACAAACAGATTTAGGGATTAGCAATATAGGGAGAAATGTACGGTATTGTATAATCAAGCAAGTGACAGACGTTGATAACTTTAATCAATAGATCTTGGAATAATAATTTCCACAATTGGATGTTATATAAAATGTCCCTATGCTGAGATAATCTTATAAATGTGCCTCTGCTATATACTGTGTAATGGTCTGATGAGGGGTGGACACTGAGAGCAAAGGGCCCCTGCTCAAGAATGGTGTATGCCCCGAGGCAAAAAGTCACCTCTGGGACACGCAGAGCAGCTTGTCCTGGAGAGTCTGTAGTGCAGCAACGTCACTGAGAAAAGGAGGCTGGCGCTGGGCACCAGAGAGAGCAGCGGTCAGTGAGGATATTATCACACATTAGATGCACATACACACATTTTGTGAATACAGAATTTAATGGGAGGCTTCTTTAACAATGGTAAGGTTGTTACCAGAAAACAGATCCACCTCTCCATATTGCCCCCCATGCTCCCATTTCAACATAGTTCTCCTACTTCTCCATACAATCCCCCCCATGCTCCCACTTATCCATACTGTCCCCCATATGCTCCCACTTATCCATACTGCCCTCCAATGCTCCCACTTATCCATACTGTTCCCCCTATGCTCCCACTTATCCATACTGCCCCCCTATGCTCCCACTTATCCATACTGCTCCCCTATGCTCCCACTTATCCATACCGTTCCCCCTATGGCTCCCACTTATCCATAGTGATTCCCCTATGATCTCACGTATCCATACAATCCCCCCCCAATGTCCCACTTATACATACTGTTCCCCCTATGCTCCCACTTATCAATACCTATCCCCCTATACTCCCACTTATCCATAATGCCCCCCCCATTCTCCCACTTATCCATACTGATCCCCCTATGCTCACACTTATCTATACCTATTCCGCTATACTCCCACTTATCCATACAGTCCCCCTATTCTCTCACTTCTCCATACAATGCCCCCTATGCTCCCACTTCTCCATACAATCCCCCCAAGTTCCCACTTCTCCATACAATCCCCCCAAGTTCCCACTTCTCCATACAATCTTCCCATGCTCCCACTTATCCATACTGTCCTCACTACGGCTCCCACTTATTTATATTGATCCACTATGCTCCCACTTATCCAATCCATACTGTTCTCCCTATCCTCCCACTTATTTATACTTTTCCACCTATGCTCCCACTTATTTATACTGATCCACTTATGCTCCCACTTATTTATACTGATCCACCTATGCTTCCACTTATCCATACTGATCCCCCTATGCTCCTACTTATCCATACTGATCCCCTATGCTCCCACTTATCCATATTGATCTCCCTATGCTCCCACTTATTCATACCACCCAATATGGCTCCCACTTTTCCATACTGATTCCCCTATGCTCCCACTTATCCATACTGATTCCCCTATACTCTCATTTATCGATACAATCCTCCTATGCTCCCACTTATTTATACTGATCCACCTATGCTTCCACTTATCCATATTGATCTCCCTATACTCCCACTTATTCATACCACCCCCCATGCTCCCACTTATCTATACCAATCTCCCTATACTCCAACTTATCCATACTGCCCCCCATGCTCCCACTTATCCATACTAATCCCCCTATGCTCCCACTTATCTATACCTATCCCGCTTTAATCCCACTTCTCCATACAATCCCCCTATGCTCCCACTTCTCCATACAATCACCCCTATGCTCCCACTTCTCCATACAATCCCCCCCCCACTTCAAGTTCCTCACAGAGATGCCTCAGATAATCATTGTCACTGTAAATACAGTAGCGATAGAATAAAACGGCTGATTGCTGCTGAGAGGTGGTCTGTTTGTTTAGCAGCTACATCAATAATCACTTGCTGTGGACTGCTGTGTCTTCGTAGTCCCTTCTCTCTTCTGCTAATGTGAAGCCCCTTACCTGCAGGTCGCCTCAGGGTCGTCACGTGCTGGGAAATCGTCTGGCAATAGGTATGTCAGGTTAACTTTAATAGGAATCGTGACGCCACTCTCGGTATTTGCGGTCAGGGGGTGACTGCCACTGCAGTTTAGAGAGCGTCTGGGGCTGATGGTAAATGCAGTCTTTTGTTATGGCCTCCCGAGAGGGAGGCTGGCCCCAGGGGCTCAGGTGTAAGTGTGTAGTACCACAGATCGCAGAAGAACTCACACACATTTAGCAATGTCTTTCAGGGTTTTTACTCACTTTCTGATGGTAGAGTGAGCCAAACCGGGCGATGCTATGATGAACCAGGTGGAACCAGGTATCCTTCAGGCCGACGCAGCCGTGACTGCTGACTCGCATTCCTAGCACTTCTTGTTTCTGACAACCCCTGACTTAGAGTACCGTGGGATTCCTCCAGGGAAGTCGCGGCTGCCTTCCTCCCCTTTGTGACCCGTTTGCTGGCAGCGTGGACCAAGGTTAAGATGGCTCCAGGCTCAATCCTCCTTATGGGCCCCCTCATTGCTGCTGATGCTCGGGCTCTGTGATGGTTGGTGTGGGACTTATTGTCCACCCCACCGGCAGGTTTAGTAGGTAGTTAAACTTGAGCCTACTTCGGAAACCTGTTTCACCTCCGTGCCTAGTGTTGCGGGCGGCGGGGTGCTGCGCTCACTAACGCTCAGGTCCGGCGCTGCTGCTGCTGCTCGGTGGCTCGATTGGGGGGCCGGATCCGGGGACTCGAGCGGCGCTCCTCGCCCGTGGGTGAAAAGGGGGTGGTTTGCTTGGGGATTTAGTCCATGACGCCACCCACGGGTTGTGGTGAAGATGGGCACCACCGCTGCTGGGATCCCGGGAGCGATGGTAGGGAGCAGCTGGGATGTTGTTCTCCCCCTCCCTGGGTAGGGGTTGGTGGTCCCGGGGCCCGGTGGTGTGACGGGGAGGCAGGGTTGGTGAGGTGCAGGGTTGCAGGGACAGCGCGGCGCGGTGCCGGATGGCACGGGTGCACTCACTCAGCAAAAGAGGCACAAAGTCTCCGGGAAACCAAACGGCTGGATGGACGGGTCCCGCAGCCGTCTGCAGTGTCTCTCCCTGGACAGGTGATGGTGGCTGTCTCTCCCTGCACCTTTGTGTACAGTGTTGACTCCAATGGCTTCCCAATGGTAGTCTTCTCCCCGGTGTATAGATACCAAAGGAGCCCGTTTTTCCCGCAGGCGCTGGCCCTTGGATTTCTAGCCGGTGGCGGTGGCTGTATATCCTCACGGTGTGAGCGGTTGCCTTCAATCAGGACTTGGTTGTTAAGGAACCCCGGGGGTTCCTGTCACATTCGGATTTGACTATTGTCGGCGGCTCCAAGCCTGGTCGGGGTCCGATGGCCCTGCCTGGGTGTGCTTAGCTTCACTCCGTTCCCCGGTCCGGTACCAGTGGGCCACCGCCCAGCCCCGGTCCTTACAGCTCTGCGGAGTTCCACCAACTCCTGCAGACGGCCACCACCGTCTGCCAACCTTGCTGTCAGTGCCTAGGCTCCTACCCAAACACCTCAAGTGTTTACTCCTCTCACTTCCACCTCCAAGACTCATCTGTCACTTTTCCCGCCTCCAGGCCTGTGAACTCCTCAGTGGGTGGGGCCAACCGCCTGGCTCCGTCCCACCTGGTGTGGACATCAGACCCTGGAGGGAGGCAACAAGGGTTTTGTGTCTGACTAATGTAACTGTCTGGGGGGTGTGGGTGTGTGTGTGTTTTGTCTGTGGCTACCTGGCTAGTCCACGGCGCCACATTCCCCCTTGGTAAAATGCAGACCATCCATGGGCTGCCCGTCCATCACCGGTTTTATTTTTCAAACTGTAAAAATATAAATAACATGGTAAAACGGTAAAGCATAAAACATAAGCATACTTTAGGTCTTCTTAAACGTTACAACACATATAGACATTTTTAATAACGGACGGACGGATGTCTTCTGCTCTCCCACCCAAGCAACCTAGCCCTTATGCTGCCCCTAAAAAGTGGGCAGCACCCCTTTGCCCCAGTCCAGGTTCAGGCTGCCCGAGTGGGAACGGGTACGGTAACTCGCACCCTACTGTCACTTCAGGGGGCCCCACGTCCAGGGGGACCCCTGACCCCCGGAGGATCACCACCGGTTACGGTAGTGGCGGGCCTGGGCCATCCCTTTCCTCCAGGCCCATCCTCCAAATCAGCCTCTCCGGAGGCGGCAACGGTATCCATCCCACAACATTATTTACAAGCCCACAAGTTCGTGGGTGGCCTGCTAGTTCTTGGCCATGTTCATGAGGAGTTTCTCATGTGGGTATGGGGATGAACTTAATAACAGGGACTACTCCAGTCCCAACGGGGACGGTTCTCTTCTCGGACGGTAATCAGGTGATTTTTTTGGATTGATTCATTTTCATTTACTCACATATTTACACAATTAACATACGACACCCTTAGATGGTAGTTTCCCTGTACCTAAGTGGGGGTCTACCTAGGTTGGGGCGTGTGGACCTTCTGGGCCCAATGTTATCAGTGGAGGGCAAGGGGACAGAGGAGACAGTCAATTCCTCTTCCCTTATTGCAGGTATGGCAAGTGGAGACGCAAGGGTAGGGGGTAGAGGTGCATCCCTGGGCGCCTGTTCGAGTGGCTCACTGGCGGGCGTTTCCGTCTCCGTTTCTTCCACGTGTTGTGGGAACATTATTACCGGAATAATCACCGCGCCGTTCTGCGTAGGCCAGTCCGCTGGGAAATCACCCATCACTGTGTGGATCACCTCTTTTTCTTTCTCCCCGGTTGGTCTGGGGGCCGGGACTTCAGCTGCCACCCTCAATGGAGGTGGACACCTCTTCAGGTGGTCCCTGGAAACCGTGGCCAAAGTCTTCCCCTGGTCACGACTAATCTGGTAGGCCTTCTCATTCTCCCATTCAGTGGGTTGTATGACATACAGGGTTTTCTCCCACTGGTCATCAAGCTTATGGGTTCTTCTTTTCCGTTTTAGCACTACATCCCCAGGCTTAAAGGGACCAGCTGGAGCCCGCCTGTTGAAGCACTGTTCTTGCTGTTCCTGGCTTCGACACAGGTTCCTTTCCATGTACTCCTGCATTTGGTAGAGCTACAGGGAATGTTATTGTACATGTCTATCAGATCAGGCAGCTTTTCTGGCCACAGGTTCCGCTCTTCAAACGGTATCACCTTGAGGAGATCCAGGACCAGGTGGTTCATCTTCTCACACATCCCATTAGTCTGGGCATGGTATGGGGTGGTCCTGATCTTCTTACAACCATACAATTGGCAGAATTCTTGAAACACCTCTGCTTCAAAGGCTGAACGCTGGTCTGTGAGTACCCTCTCCGGGTATCCGTGCGGTTGGCAAAAGTAGGCCTGGAATGGTCTAGCTGCGGTACGGCCGGTCAGATCTTTGACTGGGACAATCACCATGAATCTTGAATAGTGGTCTACGATGGTCAGGGCGTAGGTGTACCCACTTCGGCTAGGGGTGAGCTTGACGTGGTCCAGAGCGACCAACTCTAGCGGTTGATGGGTAATGATTGGTCGTAGAGGGGCCTTCTGGCTGGCTTCGTCCCTTCTTCTCAGTGCACAGAGACCACACTCTCGGCACCAAGCCTCTACAGACTCCCGCATCCCACTCCAATAGAACCGCTCTCTCAACAGCATCTCCAGCCTCTTCCACCCAAAGTGCCCAGCACCATCATGGTAAGCTTGTAGAACTGCGGGCACGTTAGCCTGAGGAACCACCAGCTGACGAACCCTCTCATGAGTCTTCGGGTTGATCAGTTCCCGATACAGTTTCCCCTGGGACAGGTGCAGCCGGGCTCGTTCCTTCCACAGCCGTTGGGCCTCGGGAGGAGCGGCAGGGTCCATTCCAGCAGAGCCTTGTTCAATCATGGTCTTGACCAATTGGACGGCGGGCGCTTGGTCTTGGGCTTCTCGCCATCCCTGACTGGGTAGCGGGTCCAGGCTCACCTGTTGCTGCGTGACATGCAACTTCTTGACTGGTGGCCGGTGGAACGTGGGCAACTCGATTTCTTCGAGGTCATCGTCTTCCGACCCCTCATCCGGCAGGTGGGGCATCCGGGATAGCGCGTCCGCCTTGGTGTTCTTTCGGGCCTATGTTTATATGCACTATGCTTTTATTTAGTTACAGCAGTGTATGTTTTCACAATTTTTTCCTTGGTTTCTCTTTGTCTCATGGCCAGTGTGAACATGGTCTCACAAGTTCCATGTATACCATCTCATACTCCGGCTCACTTTTTTGTTTTTATGTAGTTTTTTTGTATTCAGTACAAACAGGGAGTGGCCCCCTTCTCAGTGAGCTGGACATTTCATTCTGTGAATCCCCCTGACTGTGTTTGTCCTGTTGGGACCCGATCGCTCTCAGCCCTTAGCCACATTGAGGCCTATTTTAGACCCATGGTAAGGTTTTAATATTAGAGAGTGTAGGTACTATCCCAACTGGGTACACCTTGATGTATGTTTTGTGGGATAGCTTTATGCTTTTTTGATCAAAAACAGTGTTTACTAAGTACCCTATGTTTATATGCACTATGCTTTTATTTAGTTACAGCAGGGTATGTTTTCACATTTTTTTCCTTGGTTTCCCTTTGTCTCATGGCCAGTGTGAACATGGTCTCACAAATTCCATGTTTACCATCTCATACTCCGGCTCACTTTTTTGTTTTTATGGTCTTGACCAATTGGACGGCGGGCGCTTGGTCTTGGGTTTCTCGCTTTCCTGACTGGGTAGCGGGTCCAGGCTCACCTGTTGCTGCGTGACATGCAACTTCTTGACTGGTGGCCGGTGGAACGCGGGCAACTCGATTTCTTCGAGGTCATCGTCTTCCGACCCCTCATCCGGGAGGTGGGGCATCCGGGATAGCGCGTCCGCGTTGGTGTTCTTGCGGCCGGCTCGGTACTTGATAGTGAAGTCATAGTTAGACAGCCTGGCCACCCACCGCTGCTCCAACGCGCCCAGCTTGCCCATATCCAGATGGGTTAACGGATTATTGTCCGTATAGACGGTGAACTTCGCTGCTGCGAGGTAATGGTGGAACCGCTCGGTAATGGCCCACACCAGCGCTAGGAACTCAAGCTTGAATGTGCTGTAATTCTCAGGGTTCCTTTCTGTGGGCCGGAGTTTTCTGCTGGCATAGGCGATCACCTTTTTCCTTCCGTTCTGGACCTGGGATAGGACTGCTCCCAAGCCCACATTACTGGCGTCGGTGTAGAGGATGAACGGGAGGCTGTAGTCGGGGTATGCCAAGATCTCCTCCCCCGTCAAGGCCGTCTTCAGCTGGTGAAAGGATTCCTCATGCTTCTTCTCCCACACAAACGGAGTTCCAGGGGACCTGCCACCCTTGGTCTGTCCCACGAGGAGGTCTTGCATGGGGGCGGCCATCTTCGTGTATCCCTTAATGAAGCGGCGATAGTAGCCCACCAGGCCCAGTGTTACGGTTGCTGCGAGCACTGGAGACTATGTCCAGATTTCTTGCTACTGCACATGTGCGAGCGCCGGAGACTAAGTCCTATCTTGGAGCCATTGCACATGTGCGGGTGACATCATCGCTGACACGAGGTCACATGTCTCTGACACCTTCTATGCCGATTGGTCGCTGGTCATGTGCTTGTGATGCCTTGCTCGGTGATAGGCCAGCATGACGTCATTCCTGTCGTTCTGGCAGCGGATTGGCTCTGGTGTCCTCCATCTTGGATGAGGCACAGAGTCTATATAAGACCCTGATACACGCCGCATGGCGCTCAGTCCTCTTGGTTCATGCATAAGAGTAGACGCTCTGTGCGCGTTCCTCTAGGCATTCCTCTGTCTATGCTAGGTGAGCGCTACCGGCAGGGTAGCGTTCTTATACCTTACAGCTTCGGCTGCTGTCCGTATCCTTACCTCTTAGGGGAGCGGACATAGGCAGGTGCCTGAGGCACATGGTCTGGCTGGGCCTTGTGGTTCGACTCGTAGGTGGACGTTGCCGCTAGGGTAACGTTCCTTATACTGCGTCTGGCAGTTGTTCGTATCCTCGCACACTAGGGGAGCGAACAGAGGTAGGAGCTTTGTGCGGCTTACGCTGCTGTTCGTCTCTTTTGCACCACTAGAAGAGCGGACCTAGGCAGGTGCCATATCTAGTGGTTCATGTTCTCGCACACTAGTGGAGCGAACGCAGGTAGGAGCTTTGTGCGGCTTACGCTGCTGTTCGTCTCTTTTGCACCACTAGAAGAGCGGACCTAGGTAGGTGCCATTTCGCACACATTGCCTTTGTCTCTGTGATTATTAACAGAGATCATTCCACACACCCTCCAAGTAAGGGAGGAATTGCTTTACTTACTTATTATATCCTTCTGTGAATTAACAGAGGTATTGCACTCTGCCATAGTCTGCAGCAGAGTCTTTGCACGGTGGACCCTGACTGTCTGATACTCCTTTAAGTTATTATCAGACAGCCCCCCGTAACATTAGGACTGAGCCAAGGGTCTGGCAGTTATGGCAGAATATCAGCAGTTACACCGTTACATACAAGTACTTGAGTCACGGCTAAAGAGTATAGAGGATAAACCTCAGACCATGGTGACATCTGCACATGATCCTCGACTTGCTCTGCCAAACAGATATTCTGGCGATGCCAGATCATGTCGTGGTTTCATTAGTCAGTGTCAGATACACCTAGAGGTCAACTCTTCTCGCTTCTCTACGGAGAGGTCCAGAGTAGGCTTTATCATCTCCTTACTTCAGGACAAAGCCTTAGAATGGGCGACTCCCCTATGGGAGCGCTCTGATGTGGTTACTCTGAGACATCAAGACTTTCTTGATGCTCTTAAGGCAGTATTCATGGGTCCGCAGGTTACCCATGATGCGGCCCTGAGACTGTTAGATCTATCTCAGGGTTCGTTATCCACTAGTTCTTATGCCATTGCTTTTAGAACTCTGGTGGCAGAACTAGATTGGCCAGAGAAGGTGTTGATTCCTATCTTCTGGAGAGGGTTGGCAGGCTATGTCAAGGATGCTCTTGCTACTCGTGAGGTCCCTGCTTCTCTGGAGGACTTGATCACAGTAGCAACGAGGATCGATGTACGCCATAAGGAACGTAGACTCGAGGTCTCTTCCTCACGCCCTAAGCATCGGGCTATTCCAGTTGTTGAGGGTCCACTACCATCTTCCTCAGCATCTGAAACATCTCCCACTCCTATGGAGTTAGGTCATACGTCTTCCAGACTACGCAAGTCTGGTCCTCCTATATGTTACGTATGTCGTCAGGCTGGGCACTATGCCAACAAGTGTCCTAGTCGTCAGGGAAACTCCCTGGCCTAGTAACCATTAGAGGGGGGTTACTAGAGACGTCTTCTGCACCCTCTAAGTGTTGTATCTCAGGTCAGCTCTCGTTATCTGAGAATACATGGCCTATTATGGCTTTTGTGGATTCCGGAGCTGACGGGACTTTTGTGTCCTCAGGATTTGTAAAGGGACACAATATTCCCTCTATCATGTTAGAGGCGCCTATTCCTGTCCGTGTTGTTAATGGAACTATGTTGTCTGACCACATTACATTGAGGACAGTTCCCTTGCGCCTTTCCCTGTCTCAGGGTCACATAGAGGAGATTTCTTTTCTTGTTTTGCCTGAGGGTATAGACGACGTCCTTCTGGGTCTTCCATGGCTTCGGACTCATGCTCCTCACATTGACTGGGAGTCTGACAGCATTATTAGTTGGGGTTCGAAATGTCAGTCCCGATGTCTTCCCTTACCACCTAAGGTCATTGCGGTTGCATCTACTGATCTCTCTCCCATACCTACACCCTATCTGGATTTCGCTGACGTGTTCTCCAAACAGGGTGCTGAGGTTCTTCCACCCCATAGGCCGTATGACTGTGCCATAGACCTTATCCCAGGTTCGGTTCCACCTAAAGGCAGGGTTTACCCCCTGTCGATACCTGAGTCGGAGGCCATGTCGACCTATATAAGAGAGAGTTTAGAGAAGGGGTTCATTCGTAAGTCTGTCTCTCCCGCGGGAGCTGGGTTTTTCTTTGTTCGGAAGAAAGAGGGTGATTTGTGTCCCTGCATAGATTACAGGGGTCTCAACGCAATCACAATAAAGAACAAATACCCATTACCTTTAATTTCGGAGCTCTTTGACAGACTGAGAGGAGCTCAAGTTTTTACGAAGTTGGATCTGCGGGGTGCGTATAACTTGGTACGAATTCGAAAGGGTGACGAATGGAAGACCGCTTTTAACACCCGAGACGGTCACTATGAATACCTCGTCATGCCTTTTGGGTTATGTAATGCACCCGCAGTATTTCAGGACTTCGTAAACGATGTGTTCAGGGATTTACTGTTATCCTCAGTAGTGGTGTATCTGGACGACATCCTGATTTTTTCTCCTGATCTGGAGACTCATCGTCAGGATGTCGTTCGTGTCCTTTCCCGTTTAACGGAGCACTCATTGTTTGCTAAACTCGAGAAATGTGTATTCGAGCAGTCCTCATTGCCTTTTTTGGGTTACATTATCTCACAAGAGGGCCTAGCTATGGATCCTGCGAAGCTCTCTGCTGTCCTTCAATGGTCCGAACCTCATTCCTTGAAGGCAGTGCAACGCTTCTTAGGATTCATAAATTATTACAGGCAGTTCATACCCCATTTTTCTACTTTGGTTGCCCCTTTGGTGGCCTTGACTAAGAAAGGTGCTAATCCCAAAGCCTGGTCTACTGAGACATCTCAGGCTTTTGAGGCAGTAAAAAGACACTTTTCAACTGCACCCGTTCTTCAAAGACCCGATGAGAGTAAGCCCTTCCTCTTAGAGGTTGATGCCTCTTCAGTGGGTGCTGGTGCGGTCTTGTATCAAAAGAACGGTGCAGGTAGAAAAAGGCCTTGTTTCTTCTTTGCGAAAACCTTTTCACCGGCAGAGAGAAACTATACCATTGGGGATAGGGAACTGCTCGCCTTGAGATTAGCCTTGGAGGAGTGGCGTCACTTGCTGGAAGGAGCGAAACATCCTTTCCAGGTCTATACAGACCATAAGAATCTGACGTACTTACAAACCGCTCAGCGTCTGAATCCTCGCCAAGCCCGCTGGTCCTTGTTTTTCTCCCGCTTTCACTTCTCCATCAACTATCTGTCTGGGAGTAAGAATAACAAGGCAGACGCCCTGTCTCGCTCTATGCTTTCTACCCAGGAAGAGATTGACGAACCTCGTCTTATCCTTCCCTCCAGGGTTTTTCATACGCTCTCCCCTGTGACGTTAGACCAAATCCCATCGGGCAAGACCTTTGTTCCGCCTGATCGACAGAATGATATACTGTCATGGGCCCACTCCTCAAAGGTGGGTGGGCATTTTGGTATTAGGCGGACACGAGAGTTACTGGAGAGGTGGTATTGGTGGCCACACTTAGCCAGCCACGTCAAGAGATATGTCGGTTCCTGCTACTCGTGTGCTCGCAACCGTCCGTTACGGCAGAGACCGGCTGGGCTCTTGCATCCTTTACCAGTGCCAGATAGACCATGGGAGGTGGTAGGCATGGACTTTGTGGGTGATCTTCCATGTTCACAGGGACATAGATTTGTGTGGGTCATTACGGACCATTTCTCCCGGATGGTTCATCTCGTACCGTTATCGAGAATCCCATCTTCCAGGGTACTAGCCAAACTATTCCTCAAGCATGTCTTTAGGCTTCACGGGATGCCAGATCGTATCATTTGTGATAGAGGCCCACAATTTACTTCCCGTTTCTGGCGAGATCTTTGTAGCCTTCTGCAAATTGAGTTGAATCTCTCTTCGGCATACCATCCGGAGACCAATAGTTTGGTTGAACGTACCAATCAATCTATGATTATATACCTTCGACACTTTGTTGCTGAGAACCACGATAACTGGTCCTCCCTCCTACCCTGGGCAGAATTTGCCCTTAACAATTCGCTGGCTGAGGCCACTGGGCAGACACCGTTCGTACTCAATAATGGGCAACACCCTAGGGTACCGGTACCGTTTCCCGCTGCTGCACCTCCTCCTCTTGTGGCCGACTGGGCAACTAATGCCAGAGAGGTTTGGGATCGGACTCAAGAGTCGATCCAAGCAGCTAAGGACCGTACGAAGACGGTGTCCGATCGGTTTCGTCGCCCGGCTCCTGTCTTTTCTCCAGGGGACTTTGTGTGGCTCTCTGCAAAACACGTGAGACTTAGAGTGAGCTCTGTCAAATTTGCTCCTCGCTTCCTGGGTCCTTATGAGGTTCTTCGACAGGTAAATCCTGTAGTCTACCAATTGAAGTTACCCGTCCATCTTAGGATTCATGACAAATTCCATGTCTCACTGCTAAAGCCGGCTATTTTACCTCACGCTCGTGAAGTGCACTCTCCTGCCTCTGATTCCTCTCGCTCTAGCTATGAGGTACGAGCCATAGTTGGTTCTAAGATGGTTAGAGGGCGCAGGTTCTTCTTGATAGATTGGGAGGGTTACGGCCCGGAACATCGCTCTTGGGAGCCTGAGGAGGCTGTCCATGCTCCCGACTTAGTTGCCGATTACCTGCGTCGCCGGGAGGGGGGCCCTTGAGGGGGAGGTACTGTTAAGGTTGCTGCGAGCACTGGAGACTATGTCCAGATTTCTTGCTACTGCACATGTGCGAGCGCTGGAGACTAAGTCCAGATTTCTTGCTACTGCACATGTGCGAGCCGGAGACTAAGTCCTATCTTGGAGCCATTGCACATGTGCGGGTGACATCATCGCTGACACGAGGTCACATGTCTCTGACACCTTCTATGCTGATTGGTCGCTGGTCATGTGCTTGTGATGCCTTGCTCGGTGATAGGCCAGCATGACGTCATTCCTGTCGTTCTGGCAGCGGATTGGCTCTGGTGTCCTCCATCTTGGATGAGGCACAGAGTCTATATAAGACCCTGACACACGCCGCATGGCGCTCAGTCCTCTTGGTTCATGCATAAGAGTAGACGCTCTGTGCGCGTTCCTCTAGGCATTCCTCTGTCTATGCTAGGTGAGCGCTACCGGCAGGGTAGCGTTCTTATACCTTACAGCTTCGGCTGCTGTCCGTATCCTTACCTCTTAGGGGAGCGGACATAGGCAGGTGCCTGAGGCACATGGTCTGGCTGGGCCTTGTGGTTCGACTCGTAGGTGGACGTTGCCGCTAGGGTAACGTTCCTTATACTGCGTCTGGCAGTTGTTCGTATCCTCGCACACTAGGGGAGCGAACAGAGGTAGGAGCTTTGTGCGGCTTACGCTGCTGTTCGTCTCTTTTGCACCACTAGAAGAGCGGACCTAGGCAGGTGCCATATCTAGTGGTTCGTGTCCTCGCACACTAGTGGAGCGAACGCAAGTAGGAGCTTTGTGCGGCTTACGCTGCTGTTCGTCTCTTTTGCACCACTAGAAGAGCGGACCTAGGTAGGTGCCATTTCGCACACATTGCCTTTGTCTCTGTGATTATTAACAGAGATCATTCCACACACCCTCCAAGTAAGGGAGGAATTGCTTTACTTACTTATTATATCCTTCTGTGAATTAACAGAGGCATTGCACTCTGCCATAGTCTGCAGCAGAGTCTTTGCACGGTGGACCCTGACTGTCTGATACTCCTTTAAGTTATTATCAGACAGCCCCCCGTAACACCCAGGAACTGTCTCACCTCTCTCACCGTGGTCGGCCTCGGCCAGTCCTGAATGGCAGTGATCTTTTCGGGATCTGGGGCGATGCCTTCCGCGCCCACCACATGTCCGAGGTATTGCACCCTGGGTTTCAGTAGGTGGCACTTAGAGGGCTTCAGTTTTATCCCATATTTGGCTAGGGACGCGAACACTTCAGCCAGATGTTCCAGGTGGGCCTCGTACGTCTGGGAATACACGATCACATCGTCCAGGTACAGTAGGACCGTTTCGAAATTGAGATGTTTCAGGCAACACTCCATGAGCCGTTGGAAGGTTCCAGGGGCATTGCACAGCCCGAACGGCATGCTGTTAAACTCGCAGAGTCCCATGGGAGTGGCGAATGCAGTCTTCTCATGGTCCTCTGGTGTGACCGCTACCTGCCAGTACCCGCTAGTAAGGTCAAGGGTAGAGAAGAAGTTAGCAGTTCTCAGCGCAGCTAGCCACTCTTCGATACGAGGGAGAGGATAGGCATCTTTATGCGTGATCAGGTTGATCTTCCAGCAATCCACACACATTCTCCTGGTGCCGTCCTTCTTCTTTACCAACACCAGTGGGGATGCCCAGGGACTACAACTATCCCGAATGACCCCTGCCTCTTTCATGTTTTTCAACATGTCTTTGGCGTATTGATAATGTGCTGGCGGAATGGGCCTATACCTCTCTTTGATGGGTGGATGTAGGCCTGTAGGGATATGGTGTTGAACCCCCTTAATCCTCCCGAAATCTAACGGGTGTTTGCTGGAAACCTGTTCATACTCCTGCACCACCCTGTATACCTCCTCTTTATGATGCGTGGGTGTGGCGTCAGTGCCTACGTGTAGTTCCTGGCACCACTCCTCTAACTGTTCAGGGGTTGTATGGTTACTGGCAGGGGATGCTGAGGTAGGAGGGACGGCTTTGTGAATGGTGTGAGGGTCTAGGGTGAGCAAATTGGCAAGGGTAGCGTAACGGGGGAGCCTGACTTCCTCCTCTCCACAATTCAGCACTCTTACAGGCACTCTCCCCTTTTTAACGTCAACCACCCCTCTGGCTGCCATCACCGTGGGCCAATGTTCAGAAGGCGTGGGTTCCACCATCACCGGGTAGTCGCGCCTCTGGGGGCCTACTGCTGCCCTGCACCAAATCATCATCTCACTTCGGGGTGGCACTACCAAGGGTGCCACATCCATCACCCTTACTCCACCAATCTCTCCACCAGTTGAGTTCACTTGCTGCCAATACAGAAGGGTCCGGATCTCATGCTGCACAGCCCTCTGTCGGCCTCTTCCTGCTGTGGCGGCCAACTGCTGCAACAGACTCAGCACCTCACTCATACAATGCTCCATCACATTGGTCCCTAGGATTACTTTTGGGTTATGGTCACTGGGTTCATTCATCACCACAATCATCCCTTGGTTCTTTAACTCCACACGTCCCACGGTCAGGGTCACTTGTTTGTATCCCACTTGGGTTAGAGGGAGTCCATTAGCTGCGACAAGGGTCATGCTATCATCAGAGGGGGCAAGTTCTTCAGTACCCCAATACTGCTGGAACAGTGTATATGGTATAGTGGTTACCTGTGATCCTGTGTCCAAGAGGGCCATGAGCGGGATGCCATCCACTGCCAGAGGGATGATGGGGCGAGCTCCAACATACCGGTCTCACCAATCGGGGGGGCCGTTGGCGTCTACTCCTGAGGATTGGCCCCAGGGGTTGCTCGTTTAACGGTCACCACCTAGAGTAGTGGCCAGGCTTGCTGCACCTGTAACAAATAGGAGGCCCATACCGTGAGTCATTGGTCCTTCTCCGCTGCATCCAGGGGACGTCCTCCGGGCTGTCGGCGAGCTGGATCCTCCCTGGGGGCTAGACTCTCGACAGCAGCTGGAGTGCAGCGAGGATCTTGGCTAGGTCTCCATCCATGTGGCGGACCTGGGCAGCTAGCTCCTCCATCATCCCGACGGGCGCTGCAGGGGCCGGTAGAGCCGGGAGAGGAGGTGCCACTGTGATGGGAGTGGTTTCAGCCGGCCATGGGGCCGCCTCAGGAGCGTCTGACGTCGGGGCCTGCAGGGCCTTGATTGCCCGCTCTTTCAACACTGCAAAGTCCAGATTGGGGTGTTTTAGGGCCCACAGCCGTAGCTGTTTGCTGTCTTCCACGGACCCCAGCCCTTGCAGTAATTGTTCCACTAGCATCTTATTGCTGTCTGCATCATTAATAGTGTCCACCCGCTTCAGCGTACGGAGGGCTGTTTGCAGGCACAGAGCATAGTCTCTTATATTATCCGCAGGCCGCTGTCGACGCTGATAGAACTGCATCCGCAATTCCGCTTCCGTGCGGGTCTCAAAAGCGATTTGGAGTTTCTCAAAAATGGTAGTCACCGAGGTTCGGTCCGCGTCGGTCCAGGTCTCAGTCTCCTGCTCAGCCGCGCCGGTTAGCAGGAGCTACCTGCCCTAGCACTACCGCTGCCCGTTGCCTATCCATCAAGGGATATAAAAACGAGGACCGGGCAAATCTTTTTCCGGAACACCTGCAAAGCATCAGGCTTCCCATCGTACTGCGGTAGCTAGGTAGCACCGGGCACATACGGCAGGGAGAACGGCATCACTTGGGCGACCGCTGGGCCCGCGGCCTCCCCCGCTCTTGCGGCCAGAACATGGGCTATCCCGTTTCAATCTACAGGCGCTGCTGCGACCGCCACTCCCCCCAGGACTCCGTCGGGCGCAGACATCTTTTTCCCATCCCCCCTTGGTTCTCTTTAGCACTTCCACTTGTTGGGGGCGGGGTTTCACTTTCGCGCCTTCCCTGCTCGGGGAAGACGCTCGAGCGGGAAATCTTCACGCCAAAGATGGCGGCGCTTCAAATTTTTCGGCCGGACGCCGCCGGCGGGGACCACAAGGCGCACTTCTACTGGTAAGTAGATTGGTAGGATCCTGTTCGTGACGCCAAGTTGTAGCGGGCGTTGGGGCGCTGCACTCGCTAACGCTCGGGTCCGGCGCTGCTGCTACTCGGTGGCTCGAGCGGTGGGCCAGATGCGGGGACTCGAGCTGCACTCCTCACTCGTGAGTGAAAAGGGGGTGGTTTGTTTGGGGATTTAGTCCGTGACACTACCCACGGGTTGTGGTGAAGATGGGCACCACCGCTGCTGGTGACGGGGATCCCGGGAGCGATGGTAGGGAGCAGCTGGGATGTTGTTCTACCCCTCCGTGGGTAGGGGTTGGTGGTCCCGGGGCTGGGTGGTGTGTCGGGGAGGCAGGGTTGGTGAGGTGCAGGGTTGCAGGGACAGCGCGGCGCGGTGCTGGATGGCACGGGTGTACTCACTCAGCAAAAGAGGCACAAAGTCTCCGGTAAACCAAACGGCTGGATGGACGGGTCCCGCAGCCAGCTGCAGTGTCTCTCCCCAGACAGGTGATGGTGGCTGTCTTTCCCTGCACCTTTGTGTACTGTGTTGACTTCAATGGCTTCCCAACGGTAGTCCGCTCCCCGGTGTATAGATACCGGAGGAGCCCGTTTTGCCCGCAGGTGCTCACCCTTGGATTTCTAGCCGGTGGCGGTGGCTGTATATCCTCACAGTGTGAGCGGTTGCCTTCAATCGGGACTTGGTTGTTAGGGAACCCCCGGGGTTCCTGTCACATTCAGATTTGACTATTGTCGGCGGCTCCAAGCCTGGTCGGGGTCCGATGGCCCTGCCTGGGTGTGCTTAGCTTTACTCTGTTCCCCGGTCCAGTACCGGTGGGCCACCGCCCAGCCCCGATCTTTACGGCTCTGCGAAGTTCCACCAATTCCTGCAGACGGCTACCACCGTCTGCCAACCTTGCTGTCAGTGCCTGGGCTCCGACCCAAACACCTCAAGTGTTTACGCCTCTCACTTCCACCTCCAAGACTCATCTGTCACTTTTCCCGCCTCCAGGCCTGTGAACTCCTCGGTGGGTGGGGCCAACCACCTGGTTCCTCCCCACCTGGTGTGGACATCAGACATGGAAGGAGGCAACAAGGGTTTTGTGTCTGACTAATGTAACTGTCTGGGGGGTGTGGGTGTGTGTGTGTTTTGTCTGTGGCTACCTGGCTAGTCCAGGGCACCACACTAGCCCTCCAGAAGTCTCCGTACATGACCAGCTGGTTCCCTCAGTGTCCTCCAGACTAGCTGATTTCCCCAGCGTCTTTCCTTCCAGCTTCAGGTCACCGGTCCATTTAGCAACCACGTCTGGGCCATCTGTTTCCCCAGACCTTTCCTCAAATCTTCCTCTCCTGGGTATGGTGGTAAAAGGTAGGCCCCATAAACAGGCGTACCTGCTTCCGCGTGGTGGAGAGCTAGGACCCATAAACAGGCGTGCTCTGATGTTGGTACCTCTGGAGGTAACTACATACACTGCGAGAGTTTGTGGCTATAGCCAGTTCATAGCCTTATGGTCCGTATTTTCAAAATGCACAAAACCAGGTGCTTAAAACAGGTAGATTCTTCAAACAGTTTCACAACAGTTTTTCTGGGCACATCTTCTTAGAACGTTGCTGAACTGGTAACTCTGTAAACTTTACTTTTCTTCACTGGGATCAAACAGAACTGCGCCTTTCAAAACCAGGGTTTGGCACTTCGATGCACTGAAACCTGGAAGTCGGTTCTGGAGCAATTTGGGTTTTCTGGGCTTGATGTGCTGGCTGAGCTTGCTGTGGAGCATCCTCTGGTGGTGATGATGTTAGCGACTGGGTGGAAGCTGCAGGGCTGTAGCTTGAGCTCGTTGGGCGTGGAACCACATCTAGGGCAAATCAGCCTCTTTCACCTTTGTGCCTGGTGAATTCAACGAGGTCTCCCATACGTAGGTCTCGACCAGGGTGTCCTCTGGGCAGGTGGGACCGGACATCCCTTCTGGATGAAGCCATAGCCGGTCTGTAGACTGAATTCTTCTACCACCCCACAGTGGAGAGGACCTCGGGTCTGGAACCCGGTCTGCTGCAGGGACTTCTTTTCTTGTAAATCCCTGGCCTCCACTCTTTCTTTTTCTGGGGAAGGCTGCACAGGGGGGTGCCTTGCTCTCATGCGGCGCTGTCCTCTGCGGGCTGGTATCCTCATCACGATTACCTCGCAGTCTGCGGGCTCCCAGGTCACACGCAGGCTGGGCATAAAGGTGTTTGGTTCTTCCTCTTCAGCAGGGGGTGTCGTAACCTCTTCCCATCGTTGGGGGGGGCAACAGCGCGACCTCAGGGCCTCCCTTACTTGCAAAGGGTGCTGCGTCCTGCATCCGTTTGGGGATCATCACTTCAGCCTCCATGCTTCCTCTCCTCCCCCTTAGTGGTGCTGAGTACTCCTCCGACTGTTCTGGCAGCAGCTCTGGGGATGGGCTTTCATCAAAGGGCCAGGGTGGTAGACTCTTCTCTGCCACAGAGGGTGCCGGGTCTGTTCCGGGTCCGGATGGCAGCCTGGGGACCAGATACTTGTCCACCAGGTGCGCCGGGAACTGAGCCTTTAAATCTTGTTTTAGTTGCCCCATCTCTTCGGCCACTTCTGGCAGGAAGGTAGAGGAGGCATCCTCAGTCGGCCACTGGGGCACTACGGCTGCTTCTGCTCTGCAGGCAGGGGTAGAAGGCGTTGCAGCCTAGTCTGGTCTGGCCGGATGGGGCGTTGCTGCGGCCTGGTCTGGCCGGACGGGGCGTTGCTGCGGCGTGGTCTGGTCTGGCCGGACGGGGCGTTGCTGCAGCCTGGTCTGGTCTGGCCGGATGAGGCGTTGCTTGTTGCTGCAGCCTGGTCTGGTCTGGCCGGATGTGGTGTTGCTGCACTGGTTGTCGCAGCAGGGGTCACAGCGGGAACCGTAGCAGGGATCGCCTCCGGTAACAGCGCCGGCGGGGTCAGCACACCCGATCGGACAGGGTCAGCGTGGGACTCACCCAAAGGCATCAGCAAGGGGGTCTGGGTGGTAACCTCTCGGCACGGCACTTGTCGTGCGGTCCACCTCTCAAAGGCCCGAACCGCCACAGCCGTCTCCCGTAGCTCAGAGCGCCACTCCATCACTTGCTGGAGAATCCGTGCTTGCATACGGTCACAGAACAGTAGTCACCGCCCCGATCCACTGACGCTACTGCCTCCGATCTGCCAACGCCCTCCTCCATTTGCTGCCCCCCCTCCATCCACCACCGCTCTCCCCATCAGCTGCTACCCCCTTCATACGCCACCGCTCTCCCCATCAGCCACTGCCCCCCTTCATACGTCACCACTCTGCCCATCAGCTGCGGCCCCCCCCTCCATCCGTCACCCAAGTTATATATATTCTGGGTTATCTATGGCCAACAGAGGGAGGCGACAAATTTGACGACAAAAGCAGTTGCTACGCCACTGATGGAGGCCTTAGGGGCGCCACACAATTATATAGCCACATTACAGCTAATTTACTACACAGAGCTGGCACGGCCCCATGAGTTGTGCCACAGAAATCTTCTGCAGGAACTGACTGCTATATACAGCAGAGCTCCTGCTGTGTGAGTTGAGACCAGACCTACCTAAAAAATACCAGTATTTTACCCACTCAGATGCCGATGTCATTAAGGATAGTGGCATAGGAGCTGTTTCATAGAGGCAGATCGTTACCTTTACAAATAATTATCAAACTTGGATTAAACTATTCTACATCTTTATTTGCAGTAAATACAACTTTTCCTGTAAGCTGCATAAATACAAATGAAATAAAAAAAAGAAAAAAATGGCACTGTAAGCATTGTAAATTTTATAACTTTATACAGTATATACAGTACAGACCAAAAGTTTGGACACACCTTCTCATTCAAAGAGTTTTATTTATTTTCATGACTCAGAAAATTGTAGATTCACATTGAAAGCATCAAAACTAGGAATGAACACATGTGGAATGAAATACTTAACAAAAAAGTGTGAAACAGATAAAAATATGTCTTATATTCTAGGTTCTTCAAAGTAGCCACCTTTTGCTTTGATTACTGCTTTGCACACTCTGGGCATTCTCTTGATGAGTTTTAAGAGGTAGTCACCGGAAATGGTTCTCACTTCACAGGTGTGCCTTGTCAGGTTTAATAAGTGGGATTTTTTGCCTTATAAATGGGGTTGGGACTATCAGTTGTGTTGTGCAGAAGTCTGGTGGATACACAGCTGATAGTCCTACTAAATGGACTGTTAGAATTTGTATTATGGCAAGAAAAAAGCAGCTAAGTAAAGAAAAATGAGTGGCCATCATTACTTTAAGAAATAAAGGTCAGTCAGTCCGAAAAATTGGGAAAACGTTGAAAGTGTCCCCAAGTGCAGTGGCAAAAACCGAAACTGGCTCACAAGAGGACCGCCCCAGGAAAGGAAGACCAAGAGTCACCTCTGCTGCGGAGGATACGTTTATCTGAGTAACCAGCCTCAGAAATCGCAGGTTAACAGCAGCTCAGATTAGAGTCCAGGTCAATGCCACACAGAGTTCTAGCAGCAGACACATCTCTAGAACAACTGTTAAGAGGAGTCTTTGTGCAGCAGGCCTTCATAGTAAAATAGTTGCTAAGAAGCCACTTCTAAGATCAGGAAATAAGCAGAAGATACTTGTTTGAGCCAAAGAACACAAGGAATGGAAATCTGTGCTTTGGTCTGATGAGTCCAAATTTGAGATCTTTGGATCCAACCACCGTGCCTGTGTGCGACGCAGAAAAGGTGAACAGATGGACTCCACATGCCTGGTTCCCACCGTGAAGCATGGAGGAGGAGGTGTGATGGTGTGGGAGTGCTTTGCTGGTGACCCTATGGGGGATTTATTCAAAATTGAAGGCATACTGAACCAGCATGGCTACCACAGCATCTTGCAGCGGCATGCTATTCCATCCGGTTTGCGTTTAGTGGGACCATCATTTATTTTTCAACAGGACAATGACCCCAAACACACTTCCAGGCTGTGTAAGGGCTATTTGACTAAGAAGCAGAGTGATGGGGTGCTACGCCAGATGACCTGGTCTCCACAGTCACCAAACCTGAACCCAATCGAGATGGTTTGGGGTGAGCTGGACCACAGAGTGAAGGCAAAAGGGCCAACAAGTGCTAAGCATCTTTGGGAACTTCTTCAAGACTGTTGGAAGACCATTTCCGGTGACTACCTCTTGAAGCTCATCAAGAGAATGCCAAGGGTGTGCAAAGCAGTAATCAAAGCAAAAGGTGGCTACTTTGAAGAACCTAGAATAAAAGACATATCATCAGTTGTTTCACACTTTTTTGTTAAGTATTTAATTCCACATGTGTTAATTCATAGTTTGAATGCCTTCAATATGAATCTACAATTTTCAGAGTCATGAAAATAAAGAAAATTCTTTGAATGAGAAGGTGTGTCTAAACTTTTGGTCTGTACTGTGTGTGTATATATATATATATATATATATATATACAGTCATATGAAAAAGTTTGGGCACCCCTATTAATGTTAACCTTTTTTCTTTATAACAATTTGGGTTTTTGCAACAGCTATTTCAGTTTCATATATCTAATAACTGATGGACTGAGTAATATTTCTGGATTGAAATGAGGTTTATTGTACTAACAGAAAATGTGCAATCCGCATTTAAACAAAATTTGACCAGTGCAAAAGTATGGGCACCTCAACATAAAAGTGACATTAATATTTTGTAGATCCTCCTTTTGCAAAAATAACGGCCTCTAGTCGCTTCCTTTAGCTTTTAATGAGTTCCTGGATCCTGGATGAAGGTATATTTGATCATTCCTGTTTACAAAACATTTCCAGTTCAGTTAAGTTTGATGGTCGCCGAGCATGGACAGCACGCTTCACATCATTCCACAGATGTTCAATGATATTCAGGTCTGGGGACTGGGATGGCCATTCCAGAACATTGTAATTGTTCCTCTGTATGAATGCCTGAGTAGATTTGGAGCGGTGTTTTGGATCATTGTCTTGCTGAAATATCCATCCCCTGCGTAACTTCAACTTCGTCACTGATTCTTGCACATTATTGTCAAGAATCTGCTGATACTGAGTTGAATCCATGCGACCCTCAACTTTAACAAGATTCACGGTGCTGGCATTGGCCACACAGCCCCAAAGCATGATGGAACCTCCACCTAATTTTACTATGGGTAGCAAGTGCTTTTCTTGGAATGCCGTGTTTTTTTGCCTCCATGCATAACGTCTTTTTGTATGACCAAACAACTCAATCTTTGTTTCATCAGTCCACAGGACCTTCTTCCAAAATGTAACTGGCTTGTCCAAATGTGCTTTTGCATACCTCAGGCGACTCTGTTTGTGGCGTGCTTGCAGAAACTGCTTCTTTCGCATCACTCTCCCATACAGCTTCTCCTTGTGCGCTGTATTGTTGACCGATGCACACTGACACCATCTGCAGCAAGATGAAGCTGCAGGTCTTTGGAGGTGGTCTGTGGGTTGTCCTTGACTGTTCTCACCATTCTTCTCTGCCTTTCTGATATTTTTCTTGGCCTGCCAATTCTGGGCTTAACAAGAACTGTACCTGTGTTCTTCCATTTCCTTACTATGTTCCTCACAGTGGAAACTGACAGTTTAAATCTCTGAGACATCTTTTTGCATCCTTCCCCTGAACAACTATTTTGAATAATCTTTGTTTTCAGATCCTTTGACAGTTGTTTTGAGGAGCCCATGATGCTACTCTTCATAGGAGATTCAAATAGGAGAACAACTTGCAAGTGGTCACCTTAAATACCTTTTCTCATGATTGGATACACCTGCCTATGAAGAACAAAGCTCAATGAGGTTACAAAACCAATTTAGTGCTTTAGTAAGTCAGTAAAAAGTAGTTAGGAGTGTTCAAATCAAGAAATTGATAAGGGTGCCCATACTTTTGCACCGGTCAAAATTTGTTTAAATGCGGATTACACATTTTCTGTTAGTACAATAAACCTCATTTCAATCCAGAAATATTACTCAGTCCATCAGTTATTAGATATATGAAACTGAAATAGCTGTTGCAAAAACCCAAATTGTTATAAAGAAAAAAGGTTAACATTAATAGGGGTGCCCAAACTTTTTCATATGACTGTATATATATATATATATATATATATATATATACTAGCTGTACTACCCGGCTTCGCCCGGGTTAATAACTGCTGTTAACAAAATAGAATGTATTAACAAAAATGTATTCTGCACACAAAAACCACAAAACAAATAGATTGAAATGTAATTATAATGTCTGTCTCCCCCTCTGTATATATCTCTGTCTCTCTTTTTGTCTGTCTGTTTCCCTGTCTGTCTATCTATCTCTTTCCCTGTCTATCTGTCACTTTCCCTGTCTGTCACTTTCCCTGTCTGTCTCTTTCCCTGTCTGTCTCTTTCCCTGTCTCTTTCCCTCTCTCTCTTTCCCTGTGTCTGTTTCTTTGTCTCTTTACCTCTCTTTCTCTGTCTGTCTGTTTCCCTGTGTCTCTTTGTCTGTGTCTGTCTCTTAACATGTCTCTCTCTTTCCCTCTCTTTCCCTGTCTGTCTCTTTCCCTGTCAGCCTGTCTCTTTGTCTGTCTGTCTCTTTGTCTGTCTGTCTCTTTGTCTGTGTCTGTCTCTTACCCTATGTCTGCCTCTTTCCCTGTCTGTGTCTGCCTCTTTCCCTGGCTGCATTGTGACACGCCAACATTCCATATAAGGGCGTGGCTGCGCATTCTTCTGAAGTTCTGGCTGCACTGTGGCTCCCAGCTCCATTCGCTTTAATGAAGGCAGGTTTTTTGGCGCACAACTGTAAAGAGCGGGGTTAAAATTTCCCCTCAAAACATAGCCTATGACGCTCTCGGGGTCCAGAAGTGTGAGTGTGCAAAATTTTGTGGCTGTAGCTGCGTCGGTGCGGATGCCAATCCCGGACATACACACACACACACACACAAACACACACACATACACACACACATTCAGCTTTATATATTAGATATGCCTATATATATATATATATATACATATATAATGTGACGACCTGGGCCCTGAACGTCTTGGGGCACACGTCTGGCAGCGGGATCAAGACACACACAAGCACTTTGTCACTTAAAGAATCTCGGTGATTTATTCACATCCTCATAAACCACGCAGTGTAATGGGCCACAGCCACTTTCCCGCAGGACAATGTCTCACTGTCTGTTTAAACTGCTGATTGTTCATACAGTTCATTCTCTGGCATCAGCCAGTATAGTCCTTTTTCTGGGGTGTTACCTGCCAGTAGGTTTGCAGGCTGTCAGTCTGCCTCCATCCAGTCCAGGGAGACTCTCACACTGGGCTCAACATCCCGGCCCATGGACACGTTCCAATTCCTCACAGCCTCAGTGGATTCTGCAGCTCCCTGACATTTCAGAGCCCTCACTAGCTCTGTATGCACAGGATCTCCTGCACATGTGCTCCAACCAAGATGGCTCCCACCAGCACACAGAGATCATGTGACAAACGACAGCTCCATTAAATCCCATGAGACACACCTACGTATGGGAGGTATGTGGATGGTCAGTCCCGCCCATCACTTCTGACCATCCCATGAACCCAGCCCTGAATGTGTACAACAATCCTCATGGAACTACAAGTCCCAGAGAAACATTCCAGGTTCAGATCACAGAGGATTTCCCCCTCTGTGACACATACCGGCCATCTACCACATTGCATCCTTACATATCCCCCCCCTCTGTTCCAACTTGTAGGGTGGAACACTCGACAACCTACAGTGACCCTGAGACAGGGCATTAGGGAAACCATACCCTACCAGTCGAATGGGCCCTCTACGAAAACTTGGAGTTTCTGCTCCTGACCGACCATCCGCCACTGTCACCAAACCCTCCTCAGTGAACCCTCTTCTCAGACACGTCCGCCGGTCCGACATATCGTTCCATAACTGTCTCCAACGGTCAGTGTGGTAGTGAGACACCCCATCAGTCAAAACTACCGTGCGGCCTGACTCTGCGCTAACCAGTCCACTAGAGGGGCTCTTGTCCAGGTACCTCACAACCGAGCCGACAGGAGATCTCCCACAACTAGACCCTGCACACTCTCTGTTTGCCAATCTACTATGGCCTCTTCTCTCATGACGTCTTAGGTCACCTTTCCATCTCCGCCTTTTCCCACCACCACTTTTGGCTATGGACCAGTCACTCCCTCCATCTTTTCTTTCAGATTTTGTTTTAGAGGGCTTGGACCCTTCAGAGTCTGTGCCATAGCCTGATTTATAGGTAGGTCTTCTATGACCTAGGCTCCTTTCCCTACAGGACCTACTTCCCTTGCCAGTGAAGGCAACAAGTTCATCAGGTGGACCACACTTCTTCTCTGGGCCCTGGCCCGAAAGCGGTCGTGACCTCAAACTCACTTGACAAAGTGTCTCTGCAATCTTCTGTCTTTCAAGATCCATTTGTTTTAGTTCTTCCAGGTATCCCAGGCGGTATTCTAGGAGAACTCGTACGTTTTCAACACACTCCTTTGTTCCCGCCATGACACATGGAACCATACCAACTTCACAGGGTAACCTGGCTTTATGATAAACCTTAAGTCTTACTCTCGTCACACCGGATGTATCAACCATCTCCTGCATGACTCTTCCATTTCTGCCAATCAGTTTCTTGACAAGTTCTCTGGGCACTTGTGTGACCTCTTCCACAAAGTCCAACAGCCTTCGAGCTGTTTTCACTGCTTCTTCAGTTTTCCCATAGATTTGGAATGTTCCACTGTGCTCTTCTAATTCAATCGCTGTAATACCTGGAACCTTCCTGGCTTGCTGAATGTTACTTTTCAGCGCTCTTAATGCGAGCCCAATTAATGATTTCTTCACCACCACAACTTCCTGAAATTCTGCAGTGAGCTGCTTCATACACTCCAAGCGTCTGGTGTCTTCTTCCATCTGTGCCGAGATGAGCCATTTCGTGCGAAGACACTGCAGGTGCATGTCACTCAGGATAGCCACCCGCTTCTTTGTGACATTACTGGCAGAGCACACCACCAACCGACAAGTCTCTGGGGCAAAGTACACTTCACAGGCCCCTACAGCCTTCTTAAACGTCTCATGCATCGACTTATGGGCACAGGCTTTTCTTAGGTCTTCGGGCACATCTACCATGCACTTAAAGAATGGACCGGTTTCTTGACCTTCAAGGAAATTAGACCATTCCTTTGGTCTCTTGCATCTATCTTTTTCTCTCATGCACGGCTCCACCTCTTGAGTTACACACTCTTCCGGTTCAGCTCCAGCCTCAGAGCCTTTGGGTTTGCTACTCTTCTTAACCAAGACAATCTCTATGTCTTCCATCTTGGTCTTACCAGGCAGGTCACTCAGGCTATCAGTTCCTGATAAGACCTCTGGTCCAGACTTCACCTCATCAGAGACTCTTTTCACTTCTGCAGCACCAGCTGTCTCTTGGGTCTTCACTGCGTTACCTTCAACTTCCTTGCGGGTCTCTGCAGTGTCACATTCAGTCCTCTTTTTTTCTGCAAGGGTGTCACACCCTTCAGCGTGGTACTCTGTTCCTCTTAGACCTTTGGCCCCGTTTTCACCCTTCATCACCCCAACACTGGGTAATTTACCGGTCTGCTCACCATGACCTCTATGGATTTGTACTTCACCAACTTTCTCCAGGATTCCTTGTCCTGTATTACCCTCTAGGATTTCACCTCCTACAGTGCTCTTGTCCGACAGACCTTCTGCTTCATGCTTGGAATCTATAGGAGACACCACCATTACTGCTTTGGTTGGCTCATTTTTTGACATTTCACCCTGCTGATGTCTGTCGTTACAATGTGTCAGTTCAGTTTCTGATACCTCTTTCTTGTGTAGGACATCGCTGTCTGACTCTACCTTAGCAGTTGCTACTGGCAATGTGTTTTCCTCGACCAGGTACTTCACTTTCTCTGCACCCTCAGACGGGATACCTTGCACAAGCTTTTGGCGCTTATTACGTCTCCGGCGTCTGGAGGAGGTTTTACCCTTCTCAATTGTCTGTACCTCACTGCACTCTCTTGTCCTTTTATAAGAGTCAGTGTCCATTCTGGAGTCATCGTCACTCCCCCTGGCGTCCTGGACTATCATGTCCCCACTTAACCAGATATCTGCCTCCCTTTCTGGAGCTACCCCGTTTTTAACGGTCACACTATTGGTTATTCCCTTAGTCCCTATGTCACCAAGTTGGGTCCGTCCATTTTCTTTGGTCACCCCTAACTTAGGACAGTCAATTTTAGAAGGTACTATCTCCTCCTTACCACACATAACTCCACAACAAGGACCCCTTTTCACCTCCCAATGTGGTAGGGTTTCCTTTGGGCTGTTCTGGCTCTTACACAAGCAACCGGATACGTCCCCCTGCTTCCACAAGTGCACAAATAATTTAGAGTCCCAACCTATAATAATTGGGTGCAGTAAATCTGAGACTACACCAACATCATGAGAACCACTGTCCCTGGCTGTCTTTATGACCACGCTGGATACTGGGTATTCTGTCTCATTATTGTGGGTGCAGCTGACGTGGATCTTCCTTCCAGGAATCAAGTTGACATCAGAAGTGGCCCTCACCAGGGTCACCAAGCTCCTTGAGTCTACGACCCCTGTTACAGATTCCCCATCCACTTCCACGGAACACAGACGTGGCTTCTCGTCGGATGGGTGGTCTATACCGCAAACCGGGCACTTGTGGCATGAACACTGTTGTCCCTGGCTACAGTCCATCTGCGCCACTTCACCCTTGGATTTGGGATGCTCTGCACCATTTTGGGGGACCACCGCTTTCTGGGACTCCTCCCCCTTTTGGGCATCCACCCCTTTATGGGACTCCATCCCCTTATGGGCAACCACCCCTTTATGGGACTCCACCCCCTTATGGGCAACCACCCCTTTATGGGACTCCACCCCCTTATGGGCAACCACCCCTTTATGGGACTCCACCCCCTTATGGGCAACCACCCCTTTATGGGACTCCACCCCTTTATGGGCAACCACCCCTTTATGGGCTTTCTGTGGCTTCCTTGCAGTGTCCTTAGATCCCAGTTCACACCGTTCCCCTTTATCTCCCTGGGTACCCTGTGCCCGTACTGGCCCCAGAAGGGAATTCACAAACTGGTCCACTGCTGCCACATCTCTGCGCACTGACAGCTCCTGCTGTCCACACACAAGGAACTGGTACAGCTCCTCCATAACGTCCAGGCTTGCGGCTCCACTCATGGTCGCTCAGCTTTCCCGGTACTTCGTGGACCCGCCGATCCACCGCAAGCTGCTTGAGTGCGCCGTCAATTTTCGTGGACCCGCCGATCCCCCGCAAACCGCTTCAAAAATTTTTTTCGTGGACCCGCCGATCCACAGCAAGCAGTCCGTATCCACAAGAATATGTCCTAGGCCGTTGCCCTTAGCAACCAGGCTGTGTTGCCCCTAGCAACCAGGCTGCGTTGCCCCTAGCAACCAGGCCATATGCCCGCGTTCTCCACCATAATGTGACGACCTGGGCCCTGAACGTCTTGGGGCACACGTCTGGCAGCGGGATCAAGACACACACAAGCACTTTGTCACTTAAAGAATCTCGGTGATTTATTCACATCCTCATAAACCACGCAGTGTAATGGGCCACAGCCACTTTCCCGCAGGACAATGTCTCACTGTCTGTTTAAACTGCTGATTGTTCATACAGTTCATTCTCTGGCATCAGCCAGTATAGTCCTTTTTCTGGGGTGTTACCTGCCAGTAGGTTTGCAGGCTGTCAGTCTGCCTCCATCCAGTCCAGGGAGACTCTCACACTGGGCTCAACATCCCGGCCCATGGACACGTTCCAATTCCTCACAGCCTCAGTGGATTCTGCAGCTCCCTGACATTTCAGAGCCCTCACTAGCTCTGTATGCACAGGATCTCCTGCACATGTGCTCCAACCAAGATGGCTCCCACCAGCACACAGAGATCATGTGACAAACGACAGCTCCATTAAATCCCATGAGACACACCTACGTATGGGAGGTATGTGGATGGTCAGTCCCGCCCATCACTTCTGACCATCCCATGAACCCAGCCCTGAATGTGTACAACAATCCTCATGGAACTACAAGTCCCAGAGAAACATTCCAGGTTCAGATCACAGAGGATTTCCCCCTCTGTGACACATACCGGCCATCTACCACATTGCATCCTTACAATATATATATATATATATATATATTTGTTGTCCTGTGATTGTCAAACATCCAGCAAAAGGTATACATTCAATAATGTGAGGATCATTACTCCATACTGGGAATTCCAGAATCTTTCCAATACAACGTAATTTTCCAGATAAAAATACATTTCAATCCATTTAAATTGTGCAGCTGGGGTCATATTTAAACAATTTCTTACATAGACCTAGAGCCCACACTTCAGTATCTTACAATTCTTAGCACCAACATTATTTTCCTTTTTGGAATTTCCTCAAAGGTTGTCTGTACATTCTGTGCTATGTATTTGCACTTACATGCACTAGCAGATACAAATAAGTAGGTTATCAGGATTCATCAGGAATTCTCTTAAAATGTCCATGCACTTTCAGTGGTGGTAATATATTGCCATCCATAGGCAGGACATGGATCTACGTTCATCAACAGTATAAACATATGGTGTAGACAACAAATTACCTCAGCGTCTAAATAATCTGTGTAGACTAGAAGCTGACACCATGCTGATTCCAGGTAAGTTAATAGCAAACATCCGTGGCGACATTTTGGTGGTTCACCCCCTTTCTCAAGCTGGCAATCTTCTTCCTTCTAAGGCTATGTGCCCATGCTGGGGAAAATTTGCGGAATTTGTTGCAATTGTTTTCGTGGAAATTCCGCACATTTTTCAAAAATCTGAAGTACAGCGAGTCCCCAGCCATTTCTATGGCATTTGGGAAGTGCTGTGCCCATGGTGCATTTTTTTCCGCAGCGGAAATAATGCGGATTTCCCTGTGGAAAAATCTGCAGCATGTGAATTATTCTTGCGGATTTTTCCGCAGGGTCCCATACTTACCTGCCTTGATAGAAGACACCGGAGTCATTTCCTCCGGTGCAGAGGTGCACAGTGGAGCAAGGAGCAGGAAGCAGGAGGTGGGCGGGGCCTGCACAAGCTCTGGTCATGTGACAGCCGGAGCTAGTTCAGGCCCGCCCACCTTCTCCTGCAAAGTGCAGACAGACACGGCAGGAAAATGAATAGCTGCGTGATGGAGGTAAGTATGAACTCCCCGATCACTCCAGCACTTATTGTGCATTGAGGATGCAGTGCTGAAGCCATGGTACTGTATCATCAATGCAGAATACCTGCAGCATATCTGCAGGACATTCCGCAATAAAACCACTGCATGTAAACAAAGTTGTGCTGCGATTTTCTGGGAGCTCCTGCGGAATGTCCTGTGGATATATCCTCCGGACACTTTCCCCGTGGGCACATAGCCTTAGCCTATAAATCGGCAAAAACCATGTGACCTAAACCAATCGCAAGACATATGTCTAAAATATACAATAAAACAATTACTAACAGATTTTTACAGTTCCTTAATATTTATACTTATATACATGAGTCTATAAGATTGCACAAACAAACAGATGGAATTAATCATGCATGCAAATTGCAGCAGTATTTCACAAAAAACACATTGAAATTACAGATTTCATTTAACCCTTTGGTGCTATCACTTCTAAGAAATAAATCCTTAGACGTTTTCCTTTGGCGTATCTGCCCTTTATCTGTACTAAATACCTCCTCTAGTAACATTCATTTCAGTTCTGAAACAGTTTGTTTACACTCCCAAAAATATTACAATTGTTTCTCTGTACTTTTTATTCATGTGTTTTATCTCTTCTTTTATTTTGCTTTTTCTCTTCATTTCTCCCTTCTTCTTTGTTTTGTCTTTCTTCAAACTGTCTAATAACTGAACAATGATCAGTGAGCATATTTTTCTAGTAGATACATAGGAACCAGGAGATGTGTGGCTCAATCCGTGTGGCTGTAGATGGATAAAAACTCCAGAGGTAGATGAAGACAGAGTGCTTTATTCAATGCTCTTCAAAGTGAAACCCCACTTCTTTAGAACAGGCATCAAATTATAAGATATTAACAGTGATCTGGTTTAAATAGGACTGGTACTTTTCAAAAAAGTGCGCCAAATGACCACATGACAGTTCAAAGGATTGCCGATACCTCTAGAATGTTTACAGGATAAGATCATAAACTTTATTCAATTAAATAAAGAAAAGAAGAAAATGAGAAGGTTAAAAGAAAAATTGTACTTGTGGAAAAAAAATATATATATATACTGTTGAAACAAGAAATCTATATACACTATCTGAAAAGACACATATGCATGTTTTTCTCAATATCTGATATGAAATCAGAATAAATCTTTGCCATTTTAGGTCAATTAGGATCACGAAAATTATTTAGATTTGCTAAATGCCAGAATAATGAAAGAAAGAATGTTTTAAGGCATTTTTATTTCTTTCTTCAAAGTCAAAAGTTTACATACTTTTCATTACTATTTGGCACCATTGCCCTTAAACTGTATGACTTGGGTCAAATGTTTTGGGTATCCTTCCACAAGTTTTCACCAATTATTCTGGCATTTTGCAACTATAAATACCGTATTTTTCGCTTTATAAGATGCACTTTTGTTCCCCTAAATTTTGGGGAAAAGTAGGGGATGCGTCTTATAATCCGAATATACGAGGGAGGTGTATGTATGTATGCATATATATATATATATATATATATATATAAAATTATATTATATTATATCTATATTATATTTTATATATATATATATATATATATATATATATATATATATATATATATATATATACTAGAGTCCAGGGGAGGTGGGGGCAGCTCTGGAGCGCTGCTGGGGGCTGGTGAAAGCTGCAGGCAGCGTTAAATCTCCTGCTCCCGCTCACATAATATGCACTGCCGCTGTCCATCACTGTGGTGCTAAACCACACCATGGTGATGGGCTGGGGCAGCGGCGCATATTATATCTGCCTGCGCCCCCCTTTGATGGCACATGCCCCGCTGTGTTAGATATGGCCCCCATGCTGCTGCCCATAGTAAAATAAAAAACTCTTTATTTACCTCCTCCAGCGCTGATCTCCCGGTCTCCTGCTGCCGCTGTGTTCAGGCACGCAGAGATGATATCACTTCACTCTGCTGTGCCGATCACATGACCGGCACCGAGAACCAGGAAGTGCAGGAGATCAGAAGCACGGAGGGAGACACGAGGGAGGACAGAACTGGAGAAGGTAAAGTAAAGTGTTTATTTTAGTATGGGCAGCAGCATGGGGGCGATATCTAACACAGAGGGACGTGTGCCATCCATAGGGGGCCATGAGCAGCACAGGGGGATGTGTGCCATCCATAGGGGGGCATATATAACACAGGGGGAGGTGTGCCATCCATAGGGGGGCATATCTAACACAGGGGGAGGTGTGCCATCCATAGGGGGGCATATCTAACACGGGGAGGTGTGGCATCCATAGGTGGCCATATCTAACACAGGGGGAGGTGTGCCATCCATAGGGGGCCATGAGCAGCACAGGGGGATGTGTGCCATCCATAGGAGGCCATGGGCAGCACAGAGGGATGTGTGCCATCTATAGAGGGCATATCTAACACAGGGGGAGGTGTGCCATCCATAGGGGCCATGGGCAGCACAGGGGGACGTGTGCAATCCACAGGGGTCCATGGGCAGCACAGGGGGATGTGTGCCATCCATAGGGGGCCATATCTAACATGGGGAGGTGTGCCATCCATAGGGGGCCATGGGCAGCACAGGGGAATGTGTGCCATCCATAGGGGGCCATGGGCAGCACAGGGTGACGTGTGCCATCCATAGGAGATGTGTGCCATCCATAGGAGATCTGTGCCAGCTGTAGGAGACATGTGCCAGCTGTAGGAGACCTGTGCTAGCTGTAGGGGATATGTGCCAGCAATAGGGGATGTGTTCCAGCACAGGGGGACGTGTGGCATAAATAGGGGACATGTTCCATCAATAGGAGAGATGTGTCAGCAATAGGGGACATGTGCCATCAATGGGGGGACATGTGGCATCACTGGCGGACGTGTGCCAGTGTCGCGGGCGGGGAGGAGGGTGTCAGCACACCGCGCTCACCCCTTCTGCTCGGGTCCGGCAGCTGCTCCTGGTGGCTCGAGCTGTGGGCCGGATCCCGGGGTTTCTCGAGCGACACTCCTCGCCCGTGAGTGAAAGGGGGTGTCTGTTGGGTGTGGGGATTGTTATAGTTCGTGACGCCACCCACGGTTGTGGTGATTGCACCACCGCTGCTCAGTGTGGGAGTCCCGGGGATGGTGATGCGGAGCAGCCAGGTGTTGTGTTGCCCCTCCGTGGGTAGGGGTTGGTGATCCCGGGGCCCGGTGATGAGATGTAAAGTGTAGGGCCTGGAGGGCGCAGGGACGCGGGGGCAGCGCTGTGCCTTGCGGCACTGTGGTACTCACTCAGCCTGACACACGGACACAGTTTGTACGGTAAACCAACGGCTGGTAGGACGGTCCCACAGACGGCTGCACCTGCACTCCTGGTAGGTGACGGTGATGTCTCTCTTCCTTGCACCTATGTTGACTGATGGTAGCGGTGGATTCCCTCCGGTTACCCGCTCCCCGGCTGCAATCTGGGCCGGAGGAGCTCTACACTTTGCCCGCAGGCGCTGGCCCTAGGGAAACTGGTGCCCTGGTGGTGGCGGTGTCTCCCCGGTCCAGGTTGGGCTGTTGCCTTCACTCGGGACTTGGTTGTTGGGGGAGCTGCGTCCCCGTCACTGACGGATTTGGCAAATCTGGCGACTCCTAGCCTTGCCGGGGTCCGAGAGGCCCCTGCCCTGGTGCTGACTGTCCTTCGGAACACTGCTCCAGACCACCGGGCACACAGCCAACGGGGTCCTTCCAGGAACTTCCAAACGGTCCC
This sequence comes from Anomaloglossus baeobatrachus, assembly GCF_048569485.1. Classification (NCBI taxonomy): domain Eukaryota; kingdom Metazoa; phylum Chordata; class Amphibia; order Anura; family Aromobatidae; genus Anomaloglossus; species Anomaloglossus baeobatrachus. Next base: position 325,605,161 of record NC_134358.1, read on the forward strand.
CCTCCAGACAGTCACCGCCGTTGCTGACCTTGCTGTTCTGGCCCTCACAAAGCTGGACCCTTCAGGCTGTCTTTCTCCTCTGTCACTTCTCCTCCTTTCCTCCTTTTCCACTTCTCTACTTTCACTTTCACTTTCCTTAACTCCCAAACTGAACTCTCCTCTTTACTCTTGCCCTGCCTGGGCTATCTCTGTTGTTTACTCAAGCTCGTCCTATCTGCCTGGTTTCTTCCTGCCTCCAGAGCTGTGAGCTCCTTGGTGGGCGGAGCCAACCGCCTGGCCCACCCCCTGGTGTGCATCATCAAACTCCTGGAGGAAGGCAACAAGGATTTGTAGGTTAGCTGTGATGTGCCTACCTGGAGTGTGGGGTGTGGTGGTGTGTGACCTGTGTCCCCTGGCTTGCCCAGGGCGACACATTCCCCCTTAGCAAAATGCAGACCGTCCGCGGGCTGCCGTCCTACACCGGTTTTATTTTTCTGTAAAAGGGGTTAACAGGGTTAAGCAAAACATAAATAACATTTTTAATCATAACTCTTCCCAAGACGGGAGGCACATTTACTTAAACGTTGCAACGGTGTACGGTCACGGTTTCCGCTCTCTCCCACCCAAGCAACCTGGCCCTGATGCTGCCCCTAAAACCCAGGCAGCACCCCTTGACCCACAGTCCAGCACAAGTTACCCGAGCGGGATCTGTCCTTCCCCTCCAGAGGGTGGCCACCGGTTCCTTTGGTGGCTGGGCCCTGGCCTGCTCTGCTCAGGGCCCTCCCTCCAACCTGCCTCTCCGGAGACGGTATTGCGGAAACGGTAACGGTACCCAACATATTTACAAGCCACTTAACGTTTGTGGTGCCCTGCAAGTTCACGGGCTTGTCCATGGATAGTTCCCATGCAAGTAAACTTAAACGGTCCCCACGGGGACAACGGTGCCGGCTCCAGCCGGTTGCAAATCAACAAACAAATCAGGTGAAAAACTCGGTTATTTTCATTTTCTTATCATTTTCAACTTTTCAAACAAACTTAAACTCACTGGTGGTCCCAACGGGGACAACTTTTAGGCGGAGGACCGCCGGCTTAGCAGTCCATCCTCAATCGTGGGGCTCTAGTGCCACCTTCACATGGTGCACCGCTCTGGACCCCAATGGTAGCTCGCTGCAGGCGATCTTCTTCCATATTCATGCGGGCATGCACATCCGCTCTACACCCCTCTCGGGCATCGATCTCCCTGCGCAGCTGCTGTTGCCATCGCTCCCAGCCGGGAGCACTTTCTTTTTGCTCCGGTTCAGCATGTGCGAGGGACGGGCCCAGCCAGAGTCCCTCCGTGTCGGCTACGACCGGCACCTTCGGTAATGAGGGACCCCGCTGTGACATGGCCTGCTCTGCCTCCTGGCAGCTGCATCCCCGCCGTGCCTCCGGTGCATCTTTGCTGACGGCCTCAGCCTCCGGCTCCTTCCAATGAAGCGGATCAGGGTGGTCCCGATCTTCTGCTGCAAGTCTGTCCGCCGTAGCGGATTGGCAGGGTACCGCTACCGGTGGTGGTGGTAGCGGGCCTAGTGGCGGGGCAGCAGCAGCCAACACGGGTAGCGGGGGAGGTAGCAGGGCGAGCGGGTATGGACCGGGTCCCTCAGCCGCGATGACCGACCCACTAGGGGCACAGGGGCGTGGGTCACTTACCCTCCCTTCCAAGACTCCCCCTGTCTCGCGTCTCCGTATGGCCGCCACCACTTCCACCATGTCGGCCTCCCACTCCTCCATGAGGAGCTGCATGCGGACCTGCAGACGGCTGCTTAGCTGGACGGTCCGGACTTCCACCCGCGCTGCAATGCCAGGCGCGGGGACCACGGTGTTGCTGGTCGGACTCAGCATCTTTAGCAGCGGCCTCTTCCAGGAACCAGTCAATGGCCGCAGGGTCCTGGCGTCCCTGCTTCCATAGCCGCGCTTACATGCGGCCAGCCGCCATTTCGTCCCCCTTAGCTCTTTTCGGCCCCTCCTCTCTCGGGGCGGGGTTTTGGCCTTCGCGCCTCTACTGCTCGAGAAGACGCTCGAGCGGGAACTTTTCGCGCCAAAGATGGCGGCTTCTGAAATTTTTCTGCCGGATGCCTCCGGCGGTAACAAGGCGCACCTCTACCTGACGGCAGAGCGGTAAGATCCTGTTCGTGACGCCAAGTTGTCGCGGGCGGGGAGGAGGGTGTCAGCACACCGCGCTCACCCCTTCTGCTCGGGTCCGGCAGCTGCTCCTGGTGGCTCGAGCTGTGGGCCGGATCCCGGGGTTTCTCGAGCGACACTCCTCGCCCGTGAGTGAAAGGGGGTGTCTGTTGGGTGTGGGGATTCTTATAGTTCGTGACGCCACCCACGGTTGTGGTGATTGCACCACCGCTGCTCAGTGTGGGGGTCCCGGGGATGGTGATGCGGAGCAGCCAGGTGTTGTGTTGCCCCTCCGTGGGTAGGGGTTGGTGATCCCGGGGCCCGGTGATGAGATGTAAAGTGTAGGGCCTGGAGGGCGCAGGGACGCGGGGGCAGCGCTGTGCCTTGCGGCACTGTGGTACTCACTCAGCCTGACACACGGACACAGTTTGTACGGTAAACCAACGGCTGGTAGGACGGTCCCACAGACGGCTGCACCTGCACTCCTGGTAGGTGACGGTGATGTCTCTCTTCCTTGCACCTATGTTGACTGATGGTAGCGGTGGATTCCCTCCGGTTACCCGCTCCCCGGCTGCAATCTGGGCCGGAGGAGCTCTACACTTTGCCCGCAGGCGCTGGCCCTGGGGAAACTGGTGCCCTGGCGGTGGCGGTGTCTCCCCGGTTCAGGTTGGGCTGTTGCCTTCACTCGGGACTTGGTTGTTGGGGGAGCTGCGTCCCCGTCACTGACGGATTTGGCAAATCTGGCGACTCCTAGCCTTGCCGGGGTCCGAGAGGCCCCTGCCCTGGTGCTGACTGTCCTTCGGAACACTGCTCCAGACCACCGGGCACACAGCCAACGGGGTCCTTCCAGGAACTTCCAAACGGTCCCCCTCCAGACAGTCACCGCCGTTGCTGACCTTGCTGTTCTGGCCCTCACAAAGCTGGACCCTTCAGGCTGTCTTTCTCCTCTGTCACTTCTCCTCCTTTCCTCCTTTTCCACTTCTCTACTTTCACTTTCACTTTCCTTAACTCCCAAACTGAACTCTCCTCTTTACTCTTGCCCTGCCTGGGCTATCTCTGTTGTTTACTCAAGCTCGTCCTATCTGCCTGGTTTCTTCCTGCCTCCAGAGCTGTGAGCTCCTTGGTGGGCGGAGCCAACCGCCTGGCCCACCCCCTGGTGTGCATCATCAAACTCCTGGAGGAAGGCAACAAGGATTTGTAGGTTAGCTGTGATGTGCCTACCTGGAGTGTGGGGTGTGGTGGTGTGTGACCTGTGTCCCCTGGCTTGCCCAGGGTGACACATTCCCCCTTAGCAAAATGCAGACCGTCCGCGGGCTGCCGTCCTACACCGGTTTTATTTTTCTGTAAAAGGGGTTAACAGGGTTAAGCAAAACATAAATAACATTTTTAATCATAACTCTTCCCAAGACGGGAGGCACATTTACTTAAACGTTGCAACGGTGTACGGTCACGGTTTCCGCTCTCTCCCACCCAAGCAACCTGGCCCTGATGCTGCCCCTAAAACCCAGGCAGCACCCCTTGACCCACAGTCCAGCACAAGTTACCCGAGCGGGATCTGTCCTTCCCCTCCAGAGGGTGGCCACCGGTTCCTTTGGTGGCTGGGCCCTGGCCTGCTCTGCTCAGGGCCCTCCCTCCAACCTGCCTCTCCGGAGACGGTATTGCGGAAACGGTAACGGTACCCAACATATTTACAAGCCACTTAACGTTTGTGGTGCCCTGCAAGTTCACGGGCTTGTCCATGGATAGTTCCCATGCAAGTAAACTTAAACGGTCCCCACGGGGACAACGGTGCCGGCTCCAGCCGGTTGCAAATCAACAAACAAATCAGGTGAAAAACTCGGTTATTTTCATTTTCTTATCATTTTCAACTTTTCAAACAAACTTAAACTCACTGGTGGTCCCAACGGGGACAACTTTTAGGCGGAGGACCGCCGGCTTAGCAGTCCATCCTCAATCGTGGGGCTCTAGTGCCACCTTCACATGGTGCACCGCTCTGGACCCCAATGGTAGCTCGCTGCAGGCGATCTTCTTCCATATTCATGCGGGCATGCACATCCGCTCTACACCCCTCTCGGGCATCGATCTCCCTGCGCAGCTGCTGTTGCCATCGCTCCCAGCCGGGAGCACTTTCTTTTTGCTCCGGTTCAGCATGTGCGAGGGACGGGCCCAGCCAGAGTCCCTCCGTGTCGGCTACGACCGGCACCTTCGGTAATGAGGGACCCCGCTGTGACATGGCCTGCTCTGCCTCCTGGCAGCTGCATCCCCGCCGTGCCTCCGGTGCATCTTTGCTGACGGCCTCAGCCTCCGGCTCCTTCCAATGAAGCGGATCAGGGTGGTCCCGATCTTCTGCTGCAAGTCTGTCCGCCGTAGCGGATTGGCAGGGTACCGCTACCGGTGGTGGTGGTAGCGGGCCTAGTGGCGGGGCAGCAGCAGCCAACACGGGTAGCGGGGGAGGTAGCAGGGCGAGCGGGTATGGACCGGGTCCCTCAGCCGCGATGACCGACCCACTAGGGGCACAGGGGCGTGGGTCACTTACCCTCCCTTCCAAGACTCCCCCCGTCTCGCGTCTCCGTATGGCCGCCACCACTTCCACCATGTCGGCCTCCCACTCCTCCATGAGGAGCTGCATGCGGACCTGCAGACGGCTGCTTAGCTGGACGGTCCGGACTTCCACCCGCGCTGCAATGCCAGGCGCGGGGACCACGGTGTTGCTGGTCGGACTCAGCATCTTTAGCAGCGGCCTCTTCCAGGAACCAGTCAATGGCCGCAGGGTCCTGGCGTCCCTGCTTCCATAGCCGCGCTTACATGCGGCCAGCCGCCATTTCGTCCCCCTTAGCTCTTTTCGGCCCCTCCTCTCTCGGGGCGGGGTTTTGGCCTTCGCGCCTCTACTGCTCGAGAAGACGCTCGAGCGGGAACTTTTCGCGCCAAAGATGGCGGCTTCTGAAATTTTTCTGCCGGATGCCTCCGGCGGTAACAAGGCGCACCTCTACCTGACGGCAGAGCGGTAAGATCCTGTTCGTGACGCCAAGTTGTCGCGGGCGGGGAGGAGGGTGTCAGCACACCGCGCTCACCCCTTCTGCTCGGGTCCGGCAGCTGCTCCTGGTGGCTCGAGCTGTGGGCCGGATCCCGGGGTTTCTCGAGCGACACTCCTCGCCCGTGAGTGAAAGGGGGTGTCTGTTGGGTGTGGGGATTCTTATAGTTCGTGACGCCACCCACGGTTGTGGTGATTGCACCACCGCTGCTCAGTGTGGGGGTCCCGGGGATGGTGATGCGGAGCAGCCAGGTGTTGTGTTGCCCCTCCGTGGGTAGGGGTTGGTGATCCCGGGGCCCGGTGATGAGATGTAAAGTGTAGGGCCTGGAGGGCGCAGGGACGCGGGGGCAGCGCTGTGCCTTGCGGCACTGTGGTACTCACTCAGCCTGACACACGGACACAGTTTGTACGGTAAACCAACGGCTGGTAGGACGGTCCCACAGACGGCTGCACCTGCACTCCTGGTAGGTGACGGTGATGTCTCTCTTCCTTGCACCTATGTTGACTGATGGTAGCGGTGGATTCCCTCCGGTTACCCGCTCCCCGGCTGCAATCTGGGCCGGAGGAGCTCTACACTTTGCCCGCAGGCGCTGGCCCTGGGGAAACTGGTGCCCTGGCGGTGGCGGTGTCTCCCCGGTTCAGGTTGGGCTGTTGCCTTCACTCGGGACTTGGTTGTTGGGGGAGCTGCGTCCCCGTCACTGACGGATTTGGCAAATCTGGCGACTCCTAGCCTTGCCGGGGTCCGAGAGGCCCCTGCCCTGGTGCTGACTGTCCTTCGGAACACTGCTCCAGACCACCGGGCACACAGCCAACGGGGTCCTTCCAGGAACTTCCAAACGGTCCCCCTCCAGACAGTCACCGCCGTTGCTGACCTTGCTGTTCTGGCCCTCACAAAGCTGGACCCTTCAGGCTGTCTTTCTCCTCTGTCACTTCTCCTCCTTTCCTCCTTTTCCACTTCTCTACTTTCACTTTCACTTTCCTTAACTCCCAAACTGAACTCTCCTCTTTACTCTTGCCCTGCCTGGGCTATCTCTGTTGTTTACTCAAGCTCGTCCCTGAGCTATCTGCCTGGTTTCTTCCTGCCTCCAGAGCTGTGAGCTCCTTGGTGGGCGGAGCCAACCGCCTGGCCCACCCCCTGGTGTGCATCATCAAACTCCTGGAGGAAGGCAACAAGGATTTGTAGGTTAGCTGTGATGTGCCTACCTGGAGTGTGGGGTGTGGTGGTGTGTGACCTGTGTCCCCTGGCTTGCCCAGGGCGACACACCAGCACAAGGGGGCTATATTCAATATAAGGGGGCCATATCCAGATTAAGGGGCTAATTTTAGGATGGGGCTATGAGGGCCATATACCTTTTATGATTTGTTAGATGGACACTGGCATTATAAGACGGACCCCATTTAACATTAAAAAAAAAAATCTCTTTTCCTTCACCAAATTTGGGGGTGCATCTTATACTCAGGTGCATCTTATAAAGCAAAAAATACAGTAATTTTGGTAATCCTAATTGACCTAAAATGGGAAAGGTTTATTCTGATTTCATGGCACATAGTGAGAAAAACAAGCAGATGTGTCTTTTTAGATACTGTATGTAAACTGCTGGATTCAGCTGTATATAAATGGATATATGCATTGGAGAAAGAAGAGGAGACGAAAACCAGTATCTAATGATACTGAAGTTGTCATGTTAGTCCGCACTGCTACATCTGTGCTATGTAGAAACATCGGACATGTGTTATAAGAATATGGTGACAGAATATGGGACTAAAATCCATATCTGATGTTACTAGAATTGCTAAAACCTGTTCAGCACTGCTATATCTATGTTTGTAAAGGAACCTAGAAATTAATGTTGCTAGAATGTAATAAAAGGCTAATTGAGCAACATACATGTGACTAGAATTGTAATCCTGTTCAGCACGACTACATCTATGCTGGGTGGGAACATGGGACATGTGTTGTTGAAATGAGGTAAAAATAACAATCTAGAGTGACTCAAACATGGGAATGAAAACCTGATATTAAAAAAGGGAGTGGAATTTTTTTATAGTATGAGATATTTGTCCCACATATCCCATCCCACACAGGCATTTTAAAAAATATATAGCATTATTGCAATTACGAGTAAAACATTTTTAATAGAAATCTTATGTCTCATAGTCGGGTGGGATTTGTGGTCACTTGATAATTGCATTTCAATTCTGACAGTTCATACATGTGTAAGCGTGCTCGCGCAGGTAGCTGTGGACAAGGAACTCGGTTTGCATGCCCCATATCACTGTAGAAAAGAGGGATTGCTGTACATGTGGGTGGGATGAAACCATTACCCTGGACACCTTTGCTTTTGGACTACAGTGGTTTTTTCCTCCTCTAGCCACTCTATCTTTAGGATAAGGACTAGAGTTGAGCGCGGTTCGCGGTTCGAGGTTCTCCAGATCTAGGCTCGAGTGATTTTGGGGCCTGTTCTAGATCGAACTAGAACTCGAGCTTTTTGCAAAAGCTCGATAGTTCTACAAACGTTCGAGAACGGTTCTAGCAGCAAAAAAACAGCTAATTCCTAGCTTGGTTTCCGCTGTAATAGTGTAAGTCACTCTGTGAATCACACTATTATGACATTTCAGTGTATAGTGTGCGTGAACAGCGCCTTCAGATCACTGCTGTTTCTATAATGGCGATCGCCATTTTTTTTTTTTTCCTTGTCTTCCTTCCCTTCCTTCCCTAAGCGCGCGCGTGTAGTGGGGCGGGCCAGCATGTCAGCCAATCCCAGACACACACACAGCTAAGTGGACTTTTAGCCAGAGAAGCAACGGCATGTGTGATAGGATGTCCATGTCACATGTCCCTGCATTATAAAACCGGACATTTTCCTCCAGGACGCCATTATCTCTTCTGCATCCTTGGTGTCAGACATCACTGTCGCAGCTCCGTCCTCCTGAGTCCTATCGCCGATACAGCTGTATGCGCTCCATACACAGCGTTAGACAGCTTAGGGAGAGCACTTTCTATCAGTCCTTTTAAGGGCTCAAACCGGTAGGGTCAGAGCCATAGGTGACAGGTCCTGAAAACAGAGACAGCGTCTGTGTAGCCAAGGTCAGGGATTTCGTCGCTGCATTTCACCATTAGGAGGGAATAGAAAGGCAGGCTTCCATTCCTCTACCCAGAGCCCCACAATCCTGGCACTGTACCCTCCTGTCCTCTGCACACTCCAACTCTTTTTAACTAAGCCATTATGCTAGCAAACAGTCAGTGTACCTAGTGGCATCCTAAACGTGGCTATTGGACTTTTGTGTAGTCACAGTAGTGCAAAGATATTTGCAGCACGTCTGCCTGCATTGCACACTCCAACTCTTTTTAACTAAGCCATTATACTAGCAAACAGTCAGTGTACCTAGTGGCATCCTAAACGTGGCTATTGGACTTTTGTGTAGTCAAACTAGTGCAAAGATATTTGCAGCACGTCTGCCTGCATTGCACACTCCAACTTTTTTTAACTAAGCCATTATACTAGCAAACAGTCAGTGTACCTAGTGGCATCCTAAACGTGGCTATTGTACTTTTGTCTATTCACACTATTGTAAAGATATTTGCAGCACGTCTGCCTGCATTGCACACTCAAACTTTTTTTAACTAAGCCATTATACTAGCAAACAGTCAGTGTACCTAGTGGCATCCTAAACGTGGCTAGTGTACTTTTGTCTATTCACAATATTGTAAAGATATTTGCAGCACGTCTGCCTGCATTGCACACTCCAACTTTTTTTAACTAAGCCATTATACTAGCAAACAGTCAGTGTACCTAGTGGCATCCTAAACGTGGCTATTGTACTTTTGTCTATTCACACTATTGTAAAGATATTTGCAGCACGTCTGCCTGCATTGCACACTCCAACTTTTTTTAACTAAGCCATTATACTAGCAAACAGTCAGTGTACCTAGTGGCATCCTAAACGTGGCTATTGTACTTTTGTCTATTCACACTATTGTAAAGATATTTGCAGCACGTCTGCCTGCATTGCACACTCCAACTTTTTTTTAACTAAGCCATTATACTAGCAAACAGTCAGTGTACCTAGTGGCATCCTAAACGTGGCTATTGTACTTTTGTCTATTCACACTATTGTAAAGATATTTGCAGCACGTCTGCCTGCATTGCACACTCCAACTTTTTTTTAACTAAGCCATTATACTAGCAAACAGTCAGTGTACCTAGTGGCATCCTAAACGTGGCTATTGTACTTTTGTCTATTCACACTATTGTAAAGATATTTGCAGCACGTCTGCCTGCATTGCACACTCCAACTTTTTTTAACTAAGCCATTATACTAGCAAACAGTCAGTGTACCTAGTGGCATCCTAAACGTGGCTATTGTACTTTTGTCTATTCACACTATTGTAAAGATATTTGCAGCACGTCTGCCTGCATTCCACACTCCAACTTTTTTTAACTAAGCCATTATACTAGCAAACAGTCAGTGTACCTAGTGGCATCCTAAACGTGGCTATTGTACTTTTGTCTATTCACACTATTGTAAAGATATTTGCAGCACGTCTGCCTGCATTGCACACTCCAACTTTTTTTAACTAAGCCATTATACTAGCAAACAGTCAGTGTACCTAGTGGCATCCTAAACGTGGCTATTGTACTTTTGTCTATTCACACTATTGTAAAGATATTTGCAGCACGTCTGCCTGCATTGCACACTCCAACTTTTTTTTAACTAAGCCATTATACTAGCAAACAGTCAGTGTACCTAGTGGCATCCTAAACGTGGCTATTGTACTTTTGTCTATTCACACTATTGTAAAGATATTTGCAGCACGTCTGCCTGCATTGCACACTCCAACTTTTTTTTAACTAAGCCATTATACTAGCAAACAGTCAGTGTACCTAGTGGCATCCTAAACGTGGCTATTGTACTTTTGTCTATTCACACTATTGTAAAGATATTTGCAGCACGTCTGCCTGCATTGCACACTCCAACTTTTTTTTAACTAAGCCATTATACTAGCAAACAGTCAGTGTACCTAGTGGCATCCTAAACGTGGCTATTGTACTTTTGTCTATTCACACTATTGTAAAGATATTTGCAGCACGTCTGCCTGCATTCCACACTCCAACTTTTTTTAACTAAGCCATTATACTAGCAAACAGTCAGTGTACCTAGTGGCATCCTAAACGTGGCTATTGTACTTTTGTCTATTCACACTATTGTAAAGATATTTGCAGCACGTCTGCCTGCATTGCACACTCCAACTTTTTTTAACTAAGCCATTATACTAGCAAACAGTCAGTGTACCTAGTGGCATCCTAAACGTGGCTATTGTACTTTTGTCTATTCACACTATTGTAAAGATATTTGCAGCACGTCTGCCTGCATTGCACACTCCAACTTTTTTTTAACTAAGCCATTATACTAGCAAACAGTCAGTGTACCTAGTGGCATCCTAAACGGGGCTATTGTACTTTTGTCTATTCACACTATTGTAAAGATATTTGCAGCACGTCTGCCTGCATTGCACACTCCAACTTTTTTTAACTAAGCCATTATACTAGCAAACAGTCAGTGTACCTAGTGGCATCCTAAACGTGGCTATTGTACTTTTGTCTATTCACACTATTGTAAAGATATTTGCAGCACGTCTGCCTGCATTGCACACTCCAACTTTTTTTAACTAAGCCATTATACTAGCAAACAGTCAGTGTACCTAGTGGCATCCTAAACGTGGCTATTGTACTTTTGTCTATTCACACTATTGTAAAGATATTTGCAGCACGTCTGCCTGCATTGCACACTCCAACTCTTTTTAACTAAGCCATTAAACTAGCAAACAGTCAGTGTACCTAGTGGCATACAAGAAGTGGCTGTTGTACTCCATTAGTGCCCCACTGGTGCCAAGCTATTTGTAGCACCTGTGCAGGACACCCTCCTGCTCTGTTTTTAATAAGCTATAATGATAGCAAAAAATACTGCCATTTAGTGGCATCATAGAACTGGCTGTTGTATTCCATTAGTGCCCCACTGGTGCCAAGCTATTTATAGCACCTCTACATGACACCCTCATGCACATTTTGCTACGCTAATGTTATAGCAAACTCAGGGAATTCATTGCTGCATTTGATAATTCGGAGGGATAGAAAGTCAGGCTTCCTTTAGCTTTTCCTTCTGTTCATAGACAGTATGTAATACTACTGTATGTTCTGAGGATTTCGATTGCGTTAGGGCAATGACAACAGAGACGAGTTCTTGGTACAAGATGTTATATAATATGTCACCACGGTAGATACACAACGGGAATAAACACAGTAAAACAACACACAAAACGGAGCGAAGGGGATTCCCGGGGCCACGCACCGGACTCCCCCAGGGAGACCACCAGAGCGAACCCCTGTACAGGGACTGTCCGGCAATCAACCCCGGAAGGCCTAAATGTGCGGCAGCCGGTACACAAGGGGCAAGTGGTATAGTCCAGGAGTGTCCGTACGGGATGATTGTCCAGAGTGGTTACGAACCGGGCAGAGTGCTGATCAAAGACGGCAGACGGAGTCCGGGCACAGCTTGAAGAAAACCGGGTATGGTCCAGAGTCGGTCGGTAGAGTTTCAGGAGAATCCAAGGCAATCAGGAAGTAGAAACAGCAAAGCAGGAGCACACAGCAAGCAGTATACTCAGGCACTGGACTGGGCTGAGAGGCGGCCTTTTAAGCAGCTGGACAGGAAGTAGGGCAACAGAACCTTAAACTCCATGTTAACTGAGGGCAAGCTCATTCAAAAGAGAACTGGAAAACCTGGAAACCTGACACAGTATCTCCAAGAGCAATTTCCCCTCCACGTCTAAGTGTGGAGAGGCAGCTAGTGCGCATGCGTGTGCCGATTTACCCCAGCTGCAGCCTAATTACAGTGTTTCGCCTAGTGAGTATGCTCAGCCTGACTGTGCCATTCCTGACGCTAAGTCTTCATTTCGGGATACAGCGCATGCTCCCACACTAAGTGTGAAAAGCCTCTTTGCACAGGTGCTTGCATTCCGTGCCGGGTCTAAGTCCTGTTTTGTGCCTAGACACCATGCTAAAGCTGATAGTCTTTTTTCAGAGACTGTATTTCATGCTACTGAGCATGCTCAGGCACTTACTGCATCAGAGACTACAAGCCAACAAGGAGGTGCGCAGTCTTCTATTATGCTCCGAAAGAGCACACCTCCATGTGTTGAACCCATTGCGGCTTTAGGCCAGAGGTAGGCAAGGATAGGGTGTCGATGCAGGCCACCACCACAGTTGGTAACGCAGAATGGTTAAGACCAGCTCCTGTCCTACCAGTCCTGCTTGTGCAGCCCAGTGGCATTAACAGGCCTGCTGCTGCTGATGCGCCTGCTGTCCACAGGTGTACCCCTACGCACACGGTCAGCGTACTCAATGGCCCCTGTGTTGTTAACAGGGAGTTCCTGGGCTGGGTGGGCATGTGGACCCTGTGACGCTAACAGGGCTCCCAGTCTCCAGATCCAAGTGGCGTCTAACTCGGTTCAGGCTACTATTAGTTTCATAGCCACACAGCTCTCTATCCTCCACCAAACCTTCCAGTTGCCAACCTCTCCTTTTCCAACTGGGAGCACGGTGGACACTGACTGCTGATGGGGATATATACCTTTCTCTTTCTTTTCTTATTAATTTTCGTTATATAGCGGTAACATAGTATATACCACTTTATCCAAATCTGCCAGTCCCACTGTAACAGATGGTGTTTCTTCAGCAAATGTTACTGTTGCTTAACCACCAAATCCACGGACCAAAACTTTTTCCCCTTTCCAACACACCTGTTCCCCTTTCCACCAGCATCTGTCCTTTTTCAACTCATTTTGGTATATGACCAAAAGTGCAACTCTGCAGGGACACCGTACTCAACGCCATCTCAGCACAGCAGCCAGCCCTCGGTCCCTCAGATGTGGACAAGTAAAAGACCATTTCCTCCTATCCATGACAAAGCGTTGAGATTCACTCTGTGCAGCACTGGTGTTTAGTGGAAAAGCAGATCTAAGATTGCGTACCACCTTCTGCAGATACTCCTGTATACGTGCGTTCATTTCTATGGCAGGAATTATTTCGCCAAATTTTGTCTTGTACCGGGGATCTAACAGTGTGGCAACCCAGTATTCTGGATTACTTTGAATTCGTACAATCCGAGGGTCATGTTGTAGGTAGTGCAGCAAGAAGGCGCTCATGTGTCTTGTGCACCCAGGAGGACCAAGTCCTTGGTGTGTTGGTGGCAGAGAGGTGAGAATCGTGCCTCCTTCCTCTGCCCTCTCCCCACAACCTCGCACAACCGAAATGTGAGCAAGCTCTCACTCATCTGCTGAGTCTTCCATGCCCATCGCCAGTTCGTCCTCCATTTCTTCATGGGCTCCTGCACCTTCCTCAAGACTTTTTGCTGATACTATGTGCCCTTGTTAATCCCTCTCCCTCACCATGACTGCCGCATAGGTGCCGCTGACCATCTGGACCTCGTAGATCTTGTTATCCCTTCCGCATATGACTCCTCCTGTACTTCCTCCCCTTCCTCTTGTCCCAACACCTGACTCCGAATAATAATTACAGTGTGCTCCATCCTGTAGATGACCAGAATTGTCACGCTGAGAATGACATTGCCAGTGCTAAACATCTTCGTCGACATTTGTAAACTGTGTAGCAGGGTACATAGGTCCTTGATCTGACACCACTCCAGCAGCGTGATCTGCACCACCTCTGGATCAAGTTATCCCAGGCTATATGTCATAACGTATTGCAGCAGGGTTCGGCGGTGCTGCCACAAACGCTGCAACATGTGCAGATTCAAATTCCTGCGTGTGGGCACATCGCATTTCAGGCGTTTAACCACCAGACCTAAAGACTTCTGTAGCGACGAAAGTTGTTGAGCTGCTGTGTGCGCACGATGGAAGTGAGCACATAGCAAGCGTGCACGCTGCACAAGGCCATGTAGGCCGTGATGGTGTTTTAAAAATTGCTGGAGAATTAGGTTCAACACGTGAGCCATACAAGGCACGTGTGTCACATTGCCCTGACGATGGCCCGCAGCCAGGTTTGCATCATTGCCGCACACGGCTGTTAAGTCACCAACGGAGTCTGCTCCATCAATTTGTACTCCGGTCGCCAGGTGACAACGTGTTCCTTTCATGAATAGTGCTGATGATGGGAGAGGAGTCAATGCCAGCGGCGCAGGTGGACGCAGGTTATGCTCACCCACTGGGCTGCATTACCTTGACAGATGCAGAATCTCTGGCTGAATGTAGCTGGTGGGTATCTCACAGATGAAATACCATCATTCAGCTACAACCAATGGGAAGACACCACACCCTTTTTTATGCCCATCCTGTCTGCAGACCACTGCCAGACATAGCTCTGCTTTTACCCCCAGTTCAGTTTTATGATTTTGTGTGCTTGTTACCTGACTACTTTTCCTGCTTGCTGTTTATGTACCTTGTTGGCCGATCCGCATTTCACCTCTGCTTGTTTTCTGATTAAGTCCTGGCCGTCCCATTCTGTTCCTGTTCCTCAATTAATGTTTTGACCCTGCCTGACTACTATTCTCTGGAACTGCAGCCTTCCACAGGTATTAATCACCTTGGGCCCTGTGCAATTCCTAATCCCTGTATAGGGGTTAAAGGGTTTCAGGGTTCTAGGGGTCCTGCTTGGTGAGTGGCTTCCCTCTAGCCTATCATTTACAGCCCATCTGAGTGTGTGGATCAAGGAAGGTGTTACACCGTGCTCTCTGCAGAAGGCCATGTGGGCCAGGATAGTGCTTTAAAAATTGCTGGACAACCAGGTTCAACACGTGAACCACACAAGGCACGTGTGTCACATTGTCACAACGAAGGGCCGCACCCATGTTTGCATCATTGTCGCACCCGGCCTTCCCTGGCTGCTGGTTGAGTGGAGACAACCATTGATGAAACTCGGTCTCCAGAGCTAACCGTCCACAACTTCTCAGCGGTGTGACTCACATTTCCCATACATTTCAAAGTAAAACTTTGACCGCCTGATGGCATTGAGCTCTGCTGCCAGCATAGTAAGGAGGTGTGTGGTAGTCCTTGTGCGCAGTTACAAGGAAGGGTGGCCTGACCACACAGGGTTTGCGCCAAGGTGGAGGACCCACACAAGGTTGAAGAGGCAGAAGCAGTGTATTAACTTCTACATACAGAAGAAGGATTGAAACAACTCGTGGGGACGGCAAGACTTGTACAGCAGACCCTTCTCCATCTCTCCCCACAGTAACCCATTGCCCAGTCAGCGACATGTAACGCCCCTGTCCATGCTTACTGGGCCAATTATCTGTGGTGAAAAGCACCCTGTCACACAGAGTTTCTCAAGGAATCAGTGATGTTTTGTGCGACATGCTGGTGTAGCGCGTGCACGCCTTTGTTGGAGAAGGAGTGGCGCCTGGGCATCGGCTCTTGGGGCACTGCGATGGGCATAAGGTCTCGAAAATCCTCGGTTAAAATGGTTGGAAAGGCAGCATTTTGGTAGCCAACAGTTTCCAGATGCTGAAAGTCAACCTCTAAGCCATGTCATGCCCTTCTAAAAGCATGTAAAACACAGCGCAGGGACTCCAACCACAGTCTCCCTCGTTTCCACTAACTGGGCCACACACACTCCACTTGACTGGCATCGGTTGAGCCCCCTTTTCAAAATGAAAAAGATGCTTTGCATGAAGCACTCTCAAAAATACGCGTGACTTTCCCGTCCCCTGGCTGACCCAGGGGAAGAAAAGTCCTCTGAGAGCCATGACTTGTTCATCTTGGTTCTTTTAGAAACACAGCGAGGGGACTCCAACCACAGTCTTCCTCGTTGCCACTAACTGGGCCACACACACTCCACTTGACTGGCATCGGTTGAGCCCCCTTTTGAAAAAGAAAAAGATGCTTTGCATGAAGCACTCTCAAAAATACGCGTGCCTTTCCCGTCCCCTGGCTGACCCAGGGGAAGAAAAGTCCTCTGAGAGCCATGACTTGTTCATCTTGGTTCTTTTAGAAACACAGCGAGGGGACTCCAACCACAGTCTCCCTCGTTGCCACTAACTGGGCCACACACACCCCACTTGACAGGCATCGGTTGAGCCCCATTTTGAAAAAGAAAAAGATGCTTTGCATGAAGCACTCTCAAAAATACGCGTGCCTTTCCCGTCCCCTGGCTGACCCAGGGGAAGAAAAGTCCTATGAGAGCCATGACTTGTTCATCTTGGTTCTTTTAGAAACACAGCTAGGGGACTCCAACCACAGTCTCCCTCGTTGCCACTAATTGGGCCACACACACCCCACTTGACTGGCATCGGTTGACCCCCCTTTTGAAAAAGAAAAAGATGCTTTGCATGAAGCACTCTCAAAAATACGCGTGCCTTTCCCGTCCCCTGGCTGACCCAGGGGAAGAAAAGTCCTCTGAGAGCCATGATTTGTTCATTTTGGTTCTTTTAGAAACACAGCGAGGGGACTCCAACCACAGTCTCCCTCGTTGCCACTAACTGGGCCACACACACCCCACTTGACTGGCATCGGTTGAGCCCCCTTTTGAAAAAGAAAAAGATGCTTTGCATGAAGCACTCTCAAAAATACGCGTGCCTTTCCCGTCCCCTGGCTGACCCAGGGGAAGAAAAGTCCTCTGAGAGCCATGACTTGTTCATCTTGGTTCTTTTAGAAACACAGCGAGGGGACTCCAACCACAGTCTCCCTCGTTGCCACTAATTGGGCCACACACACCCCACTTGACTGGCATCGGTTGACCCCCCTTTTGAAAAAGAAAAAGATGCTTTGCATGAAGCACTCTCAAAAATACGCGTGCCTTTCCCGTCCCCTGGCTGACCCAGGGGAAGAAAAGTCCTCTGAGAGCCATGACTTGTTCATCTTGGTTCTTTTAGAAACACAGCGAGGGGACTCCAACCACAGTCTCCCTCGTTGCCACTAACTGGGCCACACACACCCCACTTGACTGACATCAGTTGATGCCCCTTTTCAAAATGAAAAAGATGCTTTGCATGAAGCACTCTCAAAAATATGCGCGCCTTTCCCGTCCCCTGGCTGACCCAGGGGAAGAAAAGTCCTCTGAGAGCCATGACTTGTTCACCTTGGTTCTTTTAGAAACACAGCGAGGGGACTCCAACCACAGTCTCCCTCGTTGCCACTAATTGGGCCACACACACCCCACTTGACTGGCATCGGTTGACCCCCCTTTTGAAAAAGAAAAAGATGCTTTGCATGAAGCACTCTCAAAAATACGCGTGCCTTTCCCGTCCCCTGGCTGACCCAGGGGAAGAAAAGTCCTCTGAGAGCCATGATTTGTTCATTTTGGTTCTTTTAGAAACACAGCGAGGGGACTCCAACCACAGTCTCCCTCGTTGCCACTAATTGGGCCACACACACCCCTCTTGACTGACATCAGTTGATGCCCCTTTTCAAAATGAAAAAGATGCTTTGCATGAAGCACTCTCAAAAATACGCGTGCCTTTCCCGTCCCCTGGCTGACCCAGGGGAAGAAAAGTCCTCTGAGAGCCATGTCCACATTGTCAGTGGACAGACACGTGTGCTTATCTGCCAGCAGACCCCCAGCAGCACTGAAGACAGGTTCCGAGAGAACGCTGGCTGCAGGACACGACAAGATCCCCAAGGCGTACGTGGCGAGCTCAGGCAATTTATCCAGATTGGAAGCCTAAAATGAGCAGGGCTCAAGTTGCACAATAATGGAATCGATGTTTCCTTGCATATACTCATATATCTGTGTGTCCTCCTCTTTTTCCTTGTCCAGCTCTTTTGTTTTCGCATGAGTATATGTCCTTGTCACTTTCCCATGTGTTTGTGTTGTGTTGTGAGTTGTTTGTCACCTTTTGGACACCTTTGAGGGTGTTTTCTAGGTGTTTTTCTGTGTTTGTGATTGCCTGCCATTGTTTCCTATGCAGTTCGAGTTCGGTTCGTCGAACGTTCGACAAGCCGAACTCGAACGGGACCTCCGTTCGGTGAACCGACCTCGAGCCGAACCGGGACCGGTTCGCTCATCTCTAATAAGGACACCAGGTGAGTTGTTAGTAACAAAGGCACATTTTACTGAGCAGACAACTTCAGTACATAGGATAGCAGGCAGAACAGAAGCACATCCTTAACAGCTTCTGGCATACTACTTGGGTACAGTAAACAGATGAAAAAAAAAGGGGCACTCACTTTATCTCTTTGTGCGGGACCACACAAGTCAATGTGTAATGCTACGGCACCAGTACTTAGGCTACTTAGATTAGTTCACTCACTATGGAATCGAGACCAACGGGTCAATGTGTTTCACTGGGTCCTTGGCCCTTTACTATACCCAGTGACTCCATATAAAGGTCACTCCTTGAGATGTTACCTTCTTCCCATGTTTCCAGCTAGACACATCCTTTCTCTTTTTCAAGGTCCCCTATCACTTTTGGCTAACACTGGTATCACTTCTGTTGAAGATTACTCACCAACAGGTTGTGCCCATTTGTTCTTGTATTCCATTCTGTTATTACTACCATAACATTTTTCGTAGGTCATGCTTCCTGGTTCTTTCCAACAGCTCACTTGCTCTGTTTGCTCCTTACCAGTGTTCTTCCCACTCTTCACACTGCACTCTATACTACTCTAAACAGGAAACACATCTTCCTAAAACAGCTCACAGTCTACTCACCCTCCATGTCTGGCTAAGCTTAACCCTATCTCATCTATTGATAAAGTTCACATTTGAGAAAGAATGGAAATTTCTGGATGTGAAAGTCTGAGTGAAAAATGGCCTTTAAGAACTAGTGTCTATACAAAGGATACAGAAAAAAAATAGCCTTGTGATGGGGTCCGTCTCCCATATCACACTATCAACAGAGCGAGAGATGTCTGTACAATCCAAAGAGCATTTATTCTAAGCAAATCAAATGGTCCATAACATAATCCACCATACATATTAGTCCAGAAACACGAATATAGTCCAGTAAGCGATAAATGTCCAGGTCTCTCTAGGAACCCGCAGCTTTTTTCCACAGATGATGAATCTTCCTGCTCCACTCTCAAAGTTCTCAAACAGACTGCTTCTCTCTTCTCCTGCTCAGCCAGACTGACCAATTCTTCAGGTAAGCAGAGAGTGTAGGTGGATCCCAGACCCCTCCCCCCGACTTAGAAACAAAAGCCTGGGAGGGCAGGGATTAAACCTGCAAATAGGACAATGTACACACAAGGAATACAGAATGGACAGTGAACCACGCCTAAAATACAAACCTACACAACATGATACACAATTCCTCATATTCCACCATCACAATCCTACTTCACAATCAATGTCATCATGCCCCACAGGTATCTAAGGTTATCCTGAGAGGGCAGTTTACAAGATTCTGGAGAATTTGCTCCAAAGATAAGGATTACCTTTTACTATGGTGAAAACTTTTGTGTAAAAAGGCTACAATACAAAAACATTAAAGAGGTTGTCCACTACGTTTACATTGATGGCCTATCCTTAGGATAGGTCATCAAAGTCTAATTGTGCAGGGTCCGTCACTGAGTACTCCCACTGATCAACTGTTCTCGGTCCCGCGGTGGCAGCAGGTGGCTGGAAATGCTCATTCCTGGAGCTTGCCCGTCAACTAATAGCATTTGCAGCTGGGTAATGCACGTCCTCCTCCAATTTAAATCAATAGAAAGTGGATGTGCAGTACCCTGTTATGACTGCTATCAAAAGAAGTGGGGGCTCCAGAACTGAGCATTTCCGGCCACCTGCTGCTGGTCTTTGGCACCAAAACCAACTGATTGGCGGGGGTGCCGGGTGTTGGATCCCGACTAATCAAACATTGATAACCTATGCTAAGGAGAGGCAATCAATGCAAAAGTAGTGTTCAACTTCTCTACTTGAAGTTGGAAATGAAATTGCAATAAAATTGAGGGAGGAAATAAGAAAAAGGAAGGTTGAGGTAGTAGATAAAACATGTGCTTTTGCAAGAGTATTTGAGGTACATTCTGTAATGATGATTAAATGATTTATGAATAAATATTGGCCTTAAAGGTTTAAATATAGGAGGAGCAAACACTTGTGAATAGCTTAGTGTGATCAGATATAAATTCTCCAAAAGTTGTTTAATCAATCCTTTCTAAGGCTATGTGATCACGCTGCGGATTTACCGTGGATTTTACTGCAGATTTGCTGCCGTTTTTCTGCAGAAAATGTGTCTAACATTTTTGCAGTCATTCCCCAGCAATACCTATGCGTATAAAAAATGCTGTGCGCACACTGCATTTTTTTATACCTGCGGATTTACCCGCAGAATTTCCGCTGCAGAATTAATGTGCATGTCACTTCTTTTCTGCAGGTACCTGCGTTTTTTTGGCATAGATAATGGTAAAAAAACATAGGGACTAACCCGCGGAAAAACCGCGGCAAAACCGCGACAAAAACACATAAAAAAACGAGTCAAATCACAGCAAAAACGCGGGTGCATTTTTTCCACGGTTTTTGCAGCGGGTGGGGTGTTCTGCCAGAGGGTGCAGATTTTTCTTACGAAAAGTCCATTTTCTAGTGCGCACATAGCCTCAGACCTAAGAATAGATCCCTATGCATGTATGATCTTTCTGAACTGTAATGCAATTCTAAAAGGTGACTAGTATCCCACCACACTACGGGCAATAAGATTTCTTTTAAAAGTTTTTTTTACTTGTAATTCCATTAATGTTATATTTTTTTTAAAATGCCTATGTGGGATGTGATATTTGGGATAAACATCCTGTACTATAAAAATACGGCTCACTGAACATTATTCTGCTGCTAGACAGTTTGGAGAACGACAAAAGAAAGAAGAATGGTGAA
This sequence comes from Anomaloglossus baeobatrachus, assembly GCF_048569485.1. Classification (NCBI taxonomy): domain Eukaryota; kingdom Metazoa; phylum Chordata; class Amphibia; order Anura; family Aromobatidae; genus Anomaloglossus; species Anomaloglossus baeobatrachus. Next base: position 325,626,155 of record NC_134358.1, read on the forward strand.
CTGAAGCCAAAAAGCAAAAGAAAAAAATAGATAAATAAAACGTTTGGAGAAACAACTGTAGGAAAAATGTTTGTGAGTATAAACATACTGTGTCAGAACTGAAATGCAGGATTAAGTACATCTGTCTGATTTAGCAATCTTATAGATTGAGCTGTAGAAGTATAAATATTAAGGAAACAGTAATTGTTTTTCTGTATATTTAGATAGCTGTGTTGTAATTGGTTTTGGGTCATGTGGTGTGCGCCGATTTATAGACAAAGGAGGAAGAGGTTAAAAAAATAAGAAAGAAAAAACTAAAATTGATGTCCATATTTAGATAATGAATGTGAAATACTTTGTTGAAAAAAACATGACATAAAAAGGAATGATAGCACACACATTGATGGGATGACAGTTCAAGCAAAGGGGGTAAACAAATTATATTTACATGTGCAGGTAAGTATACAAGGAATTGGTAAGTATTGGAGCACCTAATACATAAATATCGATGGGAAGTACCTCCAACATGATACAGGTATGTGCACAAAGAACAGCTAAATAGTCAGACAATTGGTTAAAATAATGACAGGTTAGTGTTAATTAAGTCTCATGAAACGATTGAATAAGGATTCAGTCACATTTGCATGTAAAATAAAGCTCCGTTGTTGCTCCTGAAGTGTCTTGCAGTGAGATGCAAATGATATGTGAGTGTTATTCCATATGTTATGCTAGCGCTTTGCGAGTACGTTTTTCCCCCTCGCCTAATCTCCGTATGTCATCCGTGTGATGTCCATGTGACATCCGTGTGACATGGATTTTTAACATGGAGTTTTACATACTATCAACAGCTAGATAGATGGATAGATAGATGGATAGATAGATAGATAGCCAGAGAGATAGATAAGATGTGCGACACACATATGTGGCACATCTTGCATATTGTAAGCTTGCACCCTTGCCTTTCATGTGGCACTAAAGGGTGTTTAGTCTTGTTTTCAGCCCCAAATTCAATAATTTAAAAAAATATAAAAAAAATGACATGGGCTCCCCTTTATTTTGGGTAGCCAACTAAGGTAAAGTTAACAGCTGCAGCCTGCAGACCTCAGCTGCCAGCTTGACCTTGGCTGGTAATCCAAAACAGAGGTGACACCACACTGTTGCTTAAATTAATAATTTAAAACAAAAATGTGGGGTCCCCCAAATTCTCAAATTGGATTTCCAGCCGAGGTAAAGCAAACAGCTGAGGTCTGGCATTCTCAGGCTAGGCAGGCTCATGGTTCCCAGCCTAAACACAGCAAGCTGCAGCTGCCCCATAAGTGGCACATCCTTTAGCTGCACCAATCCTAGCACTCCGCCTCTGCCCTTCCCATTGCCGTAGGGCGGTGGCAAATGGGGTAATATATGGGGTTGATGTCAGTTGTGAATTGCTAGCTAGCATTAAACCTGGTATTAGCAATGGGCTGACATCTATAAGACAACCCATTATTAATCCAGTAGTTAAAAAAATAAAAATACACTGTATTTGGACAAACACCCCCTGACTACAGCCCTCGTTCACCAATTTATTGAAAATTTTTACAAAACAATGTCCGACGTGCAATGTCTGACGTGAGCTATAGCAAAGTCCACAACATTTTCTAAAAGCGAACCTGAAATACATAAAAAGAGAAAATTCATAAAGAAATAAAGACAAGAGACACCCTCATTCACCAAGTTATTTCCATGGAAAACCCCTAATTCAGGTCCAGTGTAATCCAATAAGGGGGTTCCACGATGATTCCATACTCACTGTCCCAGTCAATGAAGATCAGAACACTCCCATTGCCTGGGAGAACAGTCACTGCAGGCCCACACACTGTTGTGAGAAGCACTGCAGTGAACTGAGTTGACCTCATGAAGTCACCAGAGGTCATAGCAGCAGCTCACGTAGCAGTGTGTGAGCGACCGTGGGCGTGATGAGCGCTAATGTAAAGAGGATATCTCAGTTCATTGCCTGAGACTGAATGTGGGAAGTCACCGCTCATCACTGAGTTCAACACTCACAGCTGTTCTCATGCCAGGTATCACAACACCTCACAGCCGCGGTCTCTCGTAATACTCTTGCCCCTCCAATTTTGATATCCAGCCTAGATAAATCTCTTGGCAAAAAATGCACAAAAATGGTTTTGACGTCATTTCGGTGCGGTTTTCTGCCAGGTGATGCAAATTTGGTGCAGAAATCTGGTGCAGACATTACCTGGCACTAAAGTGATTAACCCTGAACCTGCATGACACCACTTTATACACTATGGCTCTGTATATACACTGGATATCAAAATTAGAGAACAACACACAATTTCCTAAATGTTAAGGTCATTGTGTGGTCCTATGTGATTATATCCTAACATGAGTAAACTACCGGTATTTTAAGCTTATTTCATAATTTATTTTTTTTCAAAAGCGCATAATAAAAATGTAAATGAGATAAATTAAAAATAACAATGATCAAAATTAGAGAATATTTTCAGATACCTGCAAGTTATTGGTGTTAATCTGGCACCTGGTGGTAATTTCCTTAATTATCTGACAAATCCTAATTAACTGTCAGCCTAACTTTCCAATTTGCAATAACTTTACAAAAATATTGGGCCATTCTAAAGTGACTGAAACCCTCCGGCAGCAGGTTGTACAAATGAAGGCCAAAGGGGTGACCCCATCAGCCATAGCAAGAAGAGTTGATCCTTCCATGTCTGTGATTTCAAGAATATTGCCTCTTTACAACATCACAAACTCTTTCAAGTCCCCCAAGACAGCTGTTGCCCTCGAAAGACAAATGCAAGAGAGGACAGGATAATGTGAAGAATCTCCATGGGTAATCGTTTCAACACTGCAGCTGGAATTGCACAGCACTTCAGTACTGAATATGGTAAGGATCTGTCTCATCATACAGTGTCACGATGTTTAAGAGCAATTGGTTGGACTGAATGCCCACTCTGCAGTGACCAAACCTCTCATTAGCAGAAAGAATCAAATGGCTAGACTCACCTTTGGTGATAAGCATGTTGTGTGGACAGATAAGTAGTCCACAGTTCATTTTAGTGATGAAAGCAAGGTTAATTTATTTGGGTCTGATAGGAAACATTATGGACAACCTGAGGAAAGACTGAACCCAAAGTGTGTTATGAAGTCAGTGAAAGGTGGTGGAGGAAGAGTCATGGTTTGGGGAATACTTTCTGCAGCAGGAGTTGGACCTCTCATATAAGCTACATGGCAGAGTGAATGCAAGTGTGTATCAGAACCTTCTTCAACAACACGTGGTTCCTTATTTGCATTCATAAGTCAACCAGTCAGCAGTTTTCCTGCAGGATAATGCCCCCTGTCACACAGCAAAATGGGTAAAGCAGCTCCTTCAAACAGAAAACATTGAAACAATGAAATGGCATGCCCAGAGTTTTGATATCAACCCAATAGAAAACCTCTGGAAAATCCTTGGTGACAAAGTTATGACCAAGAAATCCACAACAGTCAAAGAACAGTGGAAGAGACTGGAAGAAGAGTGGACCAAAATCACATCAGAGCAGTTTGAGAGACTAGTGATGTATTATGGCCGCAGATGTGCTTAAGTCATTCAAAGCAAAAACCTATACACTTGCTACTGACTGGTGGCTGTTGTTACCTTCAGAAAATGTATTTATAATCTTTCTCTGTGCTACAGTCATTGCTGTTCTCTAAATATGATCATCACATTTTGGGTAAAATAAAGGTTTTATGTTGATAAGCTTTGGATCTTTTGTCAGTGGTGTATCTAGGCTTTCTGGCACCCAGGGCAAGACTTCAGTTTGGCGCCCCCCCCATGTGACCAATTAATCATATGCGATTTGCACACTCACAGTCACGTGATAACGAACTGCTCTTAATAATTTAATTCTTTAATGTTCAAAGAGAAACATAGGAAGAAAAGCCAGGTGTCACATGCAAGCGTGAAAATCACATATGAGTGGCATGGCCTACTGATGACTGCTGGAACCAGAAGCAGAGCTGAATCCTGAGAGGGAGTATATTACATGGTGTTATGATTGGGGTACAGTGCTTAATTCTATAAGTAAAGGGGTTGTCCAGGTTTGAGATAAAAATCTGCAGTCACTATGTGACTGTACTCAAAACAAGAAAGCCGGCGGAGACACCATCACATGTTTCTCAACACTGGCAGAAAACTAGCCAGGTCTTTCACCGGGAAGGAACAACCACGGGAAGGACAGTCTCCAGTCAAGGAGACCACCTATGCCAAACATGATATCCATCCACAGACAGTTGTTTTGGGGTATTTGCCCCTCATCAGTGTGGAGTAGGAAATTGGCTAGTTGGAGCAATGCCTAGTTGAAGACTACATAAGCAAGGATGGTTGACCTTAGGGAGATCAACATCCAACACCGCGGAGACACCATCATGTGTTTCTCAACGCAGTGATTCTACAGCAATGCCCCCTGGAAAATATTCAAAACAAGAAAGCCTGCGGAGACACCATCACATGTTTATCAACGCTGGAAGAAAACTTGCCAGGTCTTTCACCGGGAAGGAACAACCACGGGAAGGGTAGTCTTCAGTCAAGGAGACCCCCTATGCCAAACATGGTATCCATCCACAGACAGCTGTTTCGGGGTATTTGCCCCTCATCAGTGTGGAGTAGGAAACTGGCTAGTGGGAGCAATGCCTAGTAGAAGACTGGAGACTGCCCTTCCCGTGGTTGTTCCTTCCCGGTGAAAGACCTGGCTAGTTTTCTGCCAGCGTTGAGAAACAAGTGATGGTGTCTCCGCAGGCTTTCTTGTTTTGAATATTTCCCAGGGAGCATTGCTCTAGAATCACTGCGTTGAGAAACACGTGATGGTGTCTCCGCGGTGTTGGATGTTGATTTCCCTAAGGTCAACCATCCTTGCTTATGTAGTCTTCTACTAGGCATTGGTCCCACTAGCCAGTTTCCTACTCCACACTGATAAGGGGCAAATACCCCGAAACAGCTGTCTGTGGATGGATACCATGTTTGGCATAGGTGGTCTCCTTGACTGGAGACTGCCCTTCCCGTGGTTGTTCCTTCCCGGTGAAAGACCTGGCTAGTTTTCTGCCAGCGTTGAGAAACATGTGATGATGTCTCCGCAGGCTTTCTTGTTTTGAATATTTCCCAGGGGGCATTGCTCTAGAATCACTGCGTTGAGAAACACGTGGTGGTGTCTCTGCGGTATTGGATGTTGATCTCCCTAAGCTCAACTATCCTTGCTTATGTAGTCTTCTACTAGGCATTGCTCCCACTAGCTAGTTTCCTAATCCACACTGATGAGGGGAAAATACCCCGAAACAGCTGTCTGTGGATGGATACCATGTTTGGCATAGGTGGTCTCCTTGACTGTAGACTGCCCTTCCCGTGGTTGTTCCTTCCCGGTGAAAGACCTGGCTAGTTTTCTGCCAGCGTTGAGAAACATGTGATGGTGTCTCTGCAGGCTTTCTTGTTTTGAATATTTCCCAGGGGGCATTGCTCTAGAATCACTGCTTTGAGATACACGTGATGGTGTCTCCACGGTGTTTGATGTTGATCTCCCTAAGGACAACTATCCTTGCTTATGTAGTCTTCTACTAGGCATTGCTCCCACTAGCCAGTTTCCTACTCCACACTGATGAGGGGCAAATACCCCGAAACAGCTGTCTGTGGATGGATACCATGTTTGGCATAGGTGGTCTCCTTGACTGGAGCTTGCTCTTCCCGTGATTGTTCCTTCCCAGTGAAAGACCTGGCTAGTTTTCTGCCAACGTTGAGAAACATGTGATGGTGTCTCCGCAGGCTTTCTTGTTTTGAATATTTCCCAGGGGGCACTGCTCTAGAAGAATCACTGCATTGAGAAACACATGATGGTGTGTCCGCGGTGTTGGATGTTGATCTCCCTAAGGACAACCATCCTTGCTTATGTAGTCTTTTACTAGGCATTGCTCCCACTAGCCAGTTTCCTACTTCACACTGATGATTGGCAAATACCCTGAAACAGCTGTCTGTGGATGGATACCATGTTTGGCATAGGTGGTCTCCTTGACTGGAGACTGCCCTTCCACTCACATGACCGTCCACTCTTGCCACTAGAGAATCCCAAAAGTGTGCAGAGCATGCGTTGTGAGAATTTAGAAGCTTGCAGTCACCTAGAGTCACTGCAGAATTTCATCTCAAACTTAGACAAGCCCTTTCTTTTACAATTAAGCAGTGTATTCCAATTCTTAGGGGTACTTTGCACACTAAGACATCGCAGCTGCGATGACGGTGGGGTCAAATTAAAAGTGACGCACTTCCGGAATCGCATGCGACATCGTAGTGTGTAAAGGCTCGATGATACGATTAACGAGCGCAAAAGCGTCGTAATCGTATCATCGCTGCAGCGTCGGCGTAATCCATAATTACGCTGAAGCGACAGTCCGATGTTGTTCCTCGCTCCTGCGGCAGCACACATCGCTGTGTGTGAAGCTGCAGGAGCGAGGAACATCTCCTACCGGCGTCACTGCGGCTTCCGTAGAATATGCGGAAGGAAGGAGATGGGCGGGATGTTTACATCCCACTCATCTCCGCCCCTCCGCTCCGATTGGCCGCCTGGCGTGTGACTTCGCTATGACGCCGCACGACCCGCCCCCTTAACAAGGAGGTGGGTCGCCGGCCAGAGCGACAGTCGCAGGACAGGTGAGTCCATGTGAAGCTGCCGTAGCGATAATGTTCCCTACGGCAGCTATCACAAGGATATTGCTGCTGCGACGGGGGCAGGGACTATCGCGCTCGGCATCGCAGTATCGGCCTGCGATGTTGCAGCGTGCAAAGTACCCCTAAGTAAAGGGGTTGTCCAATCTTACAATTTATGAATTGCTACTTGTGTACAGGATCAGAACTAATAACAGCACCAGAACCAGCAGAGGTACAGAAATACATAATTATAACACCTAACAGCACAGAAACACAGCATCACAACCACCAGCAGTACAGAAATTCATCATCAGAACCACCAGCAGCACACAAATACATCCATATAACCCCATCAGTTCAGAAACACAGTATCAAAACCCTCATCAGTAAAGAAATACATAATCAGTACCACAAGCAGTACATAGTGCATCAATTGTAATGTCAGGTCAGACCCATACATATTTCTATTGCATGAACCTACAACTTCCAATACATTTAGGGCCGTCTCCAGGTTTTTGTGAGCCCCGGGCGAAAGAGTCTCAGTCGACCCCATACACACATAGAAACGTACATATACATATTTAGAGACAAATTCACAAGAATACATCTAAATAGACAAATCTATACACAGTCATATACACTGACATACATAGATACACATCATACATGCACACACAGACACATTAGAGGTATTAATATGGGGAAGCCGGCAGCAGCCTCACTCACCTCCCCCGCTTGTCTCCCATCCATCTCCTCCTGGGCATGTGGCTGTACCGCGCTTATTGGTGGCCATGGCTAACAGACATAATGATATAGGATAAATTAGTAACATATTACCTTTATATAAAGTCATGGATGAAAGTGTTGTCAGTCACCCTTGAAATTGTTACAGAAAATTAAGTATTTATCCCAGAAAATTATTACAATTACACATGTTTTGTCAGACACATGTTTATTTCCTTTCTGTGTATTGGAACAACATACAAAAAAACACAAGGAAAAAATAAAAATTTGGATATGTGGCGCCCTGGACTAGCCAGGTCATCACAGGTACTACAACACACACCCCCACCCTGAGACAGGCACATCAGCCAGACAAAAAATCCTTGTTGCCTCCCTCCAGTGGCTGATGTCCACACCAGTTGGGGTGGAGCCAGGTGGTTGGCCCCACCCACTGAGGAGTTCACAGTCCTGGAGGCGGGAAATGGAAGTCAGTGAAGATTAGTGAAGGAGGCAGAGTAGAGTTGAGTTAGGAAAGTGGAGGAGTGAAGGAGCAAACTGACCGTGTCCGGGTGTGTGGCCCGGGCACCAAGAGCAAGGTTGTCAGACGGTGGTGGCCGTCTGCAGGAGAGGCAGATCAACGTGGAACCATAGGACCGGGGTCGGGCGGTCGCCCGCCGGTACCGAACCGGGGAGCAAAGTTTCCTAACAGCCAAGACCCGATTGAAGGCAACCGTCCGACCTACAAAAGGAAATACAGCTACCGCCACAGCTAGAGTTCTAAGGGCCAGAGCCTGCGGGAAAAAGGGCTCCTCCGGCACATATACACGCTGGGGAGCGGGTTACTGGTGGGAAGCCATCGGGACCGAACATACACAAAGGTTCAGGGAAAGGCAGCCACCATCAACCGTCCGGGAGAAGTCACAGCAGCTGGCTGCGGGACCCGTCCATCCAGCCGTTTGATTTACCAGAGACTTTGCGTACATCTGTGGCTGAGTGAGTACAACCGTGCCATCTGGCACCGCGCTGTGCTGTCCAGGCGACCCTGCACCTTGCCAACCTTGCCTCCCCGTCACCTCATCGGGTCCCGGGACCACCAACCCCTACCCACGGAGGGGGGAAAACAACATCCCAGCTGCTCCCTACCATCGCTCCCGGGATCCCCGTCACCAGCAGCGGTGGTGCCCAACCTCACCACAACCCATGGGTGGCGTCACGGACCAAATCCCCAAACCAAACTATCCCCTTTCACTCATGGGCGAGGAGCGCCGCTCAAGTCCCCGGATCCAGCCCACCGCTCCAGCCACCGAGCAGCCATCGCAGCAGCGTCGGACCCGAGTTGTCGCGGGCGGGGAGGACATGGAGTCGCGGTTTCAGAGTTCCAGGAACTGGGCCGTTTACAGAGTCCTGGCATCCCTGCCTTTATGGCCTCGGTTTACATGCGGCCGGACGCCATCCGTCCCCCCTTGGTCTTTTCTTGGCACCTCCTCTTCAGGGGCGGGGCTTTGGCTTTCGCGCCTCCACTGCTTGAGAAGACGCTCGAGCGGGAAAATCTTCACGCCCAAGATGGCGGACTCTGAAATTTTTCGGCCGGACACCGCCGGCGGGGCACAAGGCGCACTTCTACCAGCCGGCAGAACGGTAAGATCCTGTTCGTGATGCCAAGTCTCTGTAAATGGCCCAGTTCCTGGAACCCTGAAACCGCAACACCATGTCCTCCCCGCCCGCGACAACTTGGCGTCACGAACAGGATCTTACCATTCTGCCGGCTGGTAGAAGTGCGCCTTGTGCCCCACCGGCGGTGTCCGGAAAAATTTCAGAGTCCGCCATCTTGGGCGTGAAGATTTTCCCGCTCGAGCGTCTTCTCGAGCAGTGGAGGCGCGAAAGCCGAAGCTCCGCCCCTGAAGACGAGGTGCCGAGAAAAGACCAAGGGGGGACGGATGGCGTCTGGCCGCATGTAAACCGAGGACATAAAATCAGGGACGCCAGGACTCTGTAAACGGCCCAGTTCCTGGAACCCTGAAACCGCGACACCATGTCAGCCCCGCCTGCACCGCCCGAGGCCCAGCAGCCAGCGCCCGGGACCATGGCGTGGATGAGGGCCCGAGTAACTGAGTCTAACCAACGTCATCGGAATCAGATACGTCTCCTGGCGGAGCAGTGGACCACCGAGGTGGAAGCGCTGGTTACGATTGCCCAGATGCACGAGATGGGAGCCGACGTGACGGAGCTGGTGAGTGACCCACGCCTCCATGTCCCACAGGGACCGGCCGCTGCGGCTGGGAGACCCGGTCCGATCCTGGCCCTTGTACCGTCCCTGCCACCACCCATGGGGCTCCCCAGTGCTAACCTGTCTGACCTGCTGCCCCGTGCTACGGCGGTGGGACCCAAAATGCTGAGTGCCGAGGGTCCGGAGGTCGGAGAGCTTGAGGAGGCTGCAGGCCTGGATGCTGCTGCGACTGAAGACGACTCACCTGGTGCAGAGGAGAAGAAGGCCCCGGCCGTCCGTCTGGCCCTAGAGGGAGCGCCTGACCGTGAGGGGGTTAGGAGTGATGATTCCGGAACTGATACAGAGCCAGTTACGGAGTCCGAGGAAGCGGGTGAGAGTCTTCGTCACGGCAGTGGGCCGGTAGCTTTCTATGTCCCGCGCGCCGGTGGAAATGGATACCAGGCGGCCCTTTCCCAACAGGCCTGCCACCGCATGTTTGAAATATTGGCAGTGGAGGGCGAGGCCACCTCTGAGGAAGAATCGGAGTAAGGCAGCGGTCCCTCAGTTGCACCATTGTCCCCGTTGGGACCACCAGTACCGTTACCTGTTAAATGAATGAATCAACCGAGAGAAAGTAACCTGATTGACACCGTGATTGACCCGGCCGTTGCCGGCAAGTTGTCCCTGTAGGGACCCTTTGTACCGTTGGCATGAGGAACTCTTTATGGACATGACTGAGAACTTGCAGGGCACCCACGAACTGGTGGGCTTGTAAATAATTGTGTGGGATGGAAACCGTTGCCGCCTCCGGAGAGGCAGATTGGAGGAAGAGCCCGCAGTGGAGGAGGCTGGGGCCCGGCCACCACCTGGACCGGTGGCCATCCTCCGGGGGTCAGGGGTCCCCCATGGACGTGGGGTCCCCTGAAGTGACAGCCGGGTGCGAGACACCGTACCCGTTCCCGCTCGGGCAGCCTGGATCTGGACTGGGGTCAAGGGGTGCTGCCCACTTCTTAGGGGCAGCATCAGGGCTAGGTTGCTTGGGTGGGAAAGCGGAAGCCGTCCGTCCGTTGTTATTAAAAATGTAAATTTATGTGGTTTGTAATGTTTAAGTGACCTGCCTCCCCGTAAGGGAAGATTTAAAATGCATAAACGGTTGATGTTCTTATATTTTTACAGTTGAAAAGAAAAATAAAACCGGTGATGGACGGTCTGCATTTAACCAAGGGAGAATGTGGCGCCCTGGACTAGCCAGGTCGTCACAGGTACTACAACACACACCCCCACCCTGAGACAGGCACATCAGCCAGACACAAAATCCTTGTTGCCTCCCTCCAGGGGCTGATGTCCACACCAGGTGGGGTGGAAACAGGTGGTTGGCCCCACCCACTGAGGAGTTCACAGTCCTGGAGGCGGGAAAAGGAAGTCAGTGAAGATCAGTGAAGGAGGCAGAGTAGAGTTGAGTTAGGAAAGTGGAGGAGTGAAGGAGCAAACTGACCGTGTCCGGGTGTGTGGCCCGGGCACCAAGAGCAAGGTTGGCAGACGGTGGTGGCCGTCTGCAGGAGAGGCAGATCAACGTGGAACCATAGGACCGGGGTCGGGCGGTCGCCCGCCGGTACCGAACCGGGGAGCAAAGTGAAGCCAGCACACACAGGCAGGGCCTGCGGACCCCGACCAGGCTTGGAGTCGCCATGAGAGGTCAAATCCATCAGTGACCGGAACCCCAGGGGTTTCCTAACAGCCAAGACCCGATTGAAGGCAACCGTCCGACCAGCAAAAGGAAATACAGCTACCGCCACAGCTAGAGTTCTAAGGGCCAGAGCCTGCGGGCAAAAGGGCTCCTCCCGCACATATACACGCTGGGGAGCGGGTTACCGGTGGGAAGCCATCGGGACCGAACATACACAAAGGTGCAGGGAAAGGCAGCCACCACCAACCGTCCGAGAGAAGTCACAGCAGCCGGCTGCGGGACCCGTCCAACCAGCCGTTTGGTTTACCAGAGACTTTGCGTACATTTGTGGCTGAGTGAGTACAACCGTGCTATCCGGCACCGCGCTGCGCAGTCCAGGCGACCCTGCACCTTGCCAACCCTGCCTCCCCGTCACCTCACCGGGCCCCGGGATCACCAACCCCTACCCACGGAGGGGGGAAAACAACATCCCAGCTGCTCCCTACCATCGCTCCCGGGATCCCCGTCACCAGCAGCAGTGGTGCCCAACCTCACCACAACCCATGGGTGGCGTCACGGACCAAATCCTCAAACCAAACTACCCCCTTTCACTCACGGGCGAGGAGCGCCGCTCGAGTCTCTGGATCCGGCCCACCGCTCGAGCCACCGAGCAGCCATCGTAGCAGCGCCAGACCCGAGCGTTAGTGAGCGCAGCGCAGTGGCGTCCTTCCCTGCCCGCGACAGATATATTTCACATAACATTCCATCAATGGGCAGAACAAAATTGTTAGCACCGTGAAACTACTAATTGGTTAGTACCCTTTGGAATAATTAACTGCAATTGATTCCTATAACCAATCAAGCTTCTTACACTTTTTAGTTGGAATTTTGGACCACTCTTCTTTTGGAAACTGCTCCAGATCTCTCATATTTGAAGGCTGCCTTCTCCCAACAGCAATTGTAAAATCTCTCTAGAGGTGTTCAATGGGATTTAGATCTGGACTCATTGCTGGTTACTTCAGACCTCTCTAGTAGTGATGAGCGAGTACTAAAAAGCTCGGGTGCTTGAAGCTCGGGCCGAGCCTCCCAAGATACTCGTGTACTCGGGCCGAGCAACAAGCCCAATGTTATCCTATGGGAGACCCGAGTATTTTTGTGAAATGACCCCCCGGCAGCATGGAGAAACCCTAAAAATGTCACAAAAGTCTCAGAAGAGTGCTCAAATGACATGGCAACAGCATGGGGAAGACCCCTTGAAGCATTTATCACTCAAAAGTCACAGCTGTGAACAATTTTGTCCGCGTTTCACGCCATTTTTACGGACTCACCAGAAAACCTTCCAAAATGACCCCAAAATGATTTTTCATGGCGGAAATGTTAAGGGCACATACCCAATAGTGAGATAGAGCTGGTGTATGTTACTTTTTGAGATTAATACATGAAAGATTTTACGTGAAAACATTGTGTGGCACTCCGATGTCCCTGAGAAGAGACGTACATGAAGGCCTCTTGAGTCTAATGTGCCCATTTTGAGGAAGTGAGTCTTTGTAGTATTTTCCTTTGCCAGGGCAGTCCAAAATTGTGAGGTTCACCAATGCCCCTGCATAGAGAGGTGCATGAGGGCCTGTAAACTTGAAGTGCCCATTGTAAGGAAGTGGGTGTATTATAGTATAGCCCTTTGGCAGGGCAGCCAAAAATTGGGAGGCTCCACATTGTCCCTGGATAGAGACGTGCATGATGGCCTGTAAACCTGAAGTGCCCATTGTAAGGAAGTGGGTCTATTTCAGTATAGCCCTTTGCCAGGGCAGCCAAAAATTGGGAGGCTCCACATTGTCCCTGAATAGAGACGTGCATGATGGCCTGTAAACCTGAAGTGCCCATTGTAAGGAAGTGGGTCTATTTTAGTATAGCCCTTAGGCAGGGCAGCCAAAAATTGGGAGGCTCCACATTGTCCCTGGATAGAGACGTGCATGATGGCCTGTAAACCTGAAGTGCCCATTGTAAGGAAGTGGGTCTATTTCAGTATAGCCCTTTGCCAGGGCAGCCAAAAATTGGGAGGCTCCACATTGTCCCTGAATAGAGACGTGCATGATGGCCTGTAAACCTGAAGTGCCCATTGTAAGGAAGTGGGTCTATTTTAGTATAGCCCTTAGGCAGGGCAGCCAAAAATTGGGAGGCTCCACATTGTCCCTGGATAGAGACGTGCATGATGGCCTGTAAACCTGAAGTGCCCATTGTAAGGAAGTGGGTCTATTTCAGTATAGCCCTTTGCCAGGGCAGCCAAAAATTGGGAGGCTCCACATTGTCCCTGGATAGAGACGTGCATGATGGCCTGTAAACCTGAAGTGCCCATTGTAAGGAAGTGGGTCTATTTCAGTATAGCCCTTTGCCAGGGCAGCCAAAAATTGGGAGGCTCCACATTGTCCCTGAATAGAGACGTGCATGATGGCCTGTAAACCTGAAGTGCCCATTGTAAGGAAGTGGGTCTATTTCAGTATAGCCCTTTGCCAGGGCAGCCAAAAATTGGGAGGCTCCACATTGTCCCTGGATAGAGACGTGCATGATGGCCTGTAAACCTGAAGTGCCCATTGTAAGGAAGTGGGTCTATTTCAGTATAGCTCTTTGCCAGGGCAGCCAAAAATTGGGAGGCTCCACATTGTCCCTGGATAGAGACGTGCATGATGGCCTGTAAACCTGAAGTGCCCATTGTAAGGAAGTGGGTCTATTTCAGTATAGCCCTTTGCCAGGGCAGCCAAAAATTGGGAGGCTCCACATTGTCCCTGGATAGAGACGTGCATGATGGCCTGTAAACCTGAAGTGCCCATTGTAAGGAAGTGGGTCTATTTCAGTATAGCCCTTTGCCAGGGCAGCCAAAAATTGGGAGGCTCCACATTGTCCCTGGATAGAGACGTGCATGATGGCCTGTAAACCTGAAGTGCCCATTGTAAGGAAGTGGGTCTATTTCAGTATAGCCCTTTGCCAGGGCAGCCAAAAATTGGGAGGCTCCACATTGTCCCTGGATAGAGACGTGCATGATGGCCTGTAAACCTGAAGTGCCCACTGTAAGGAAGTGGGTCTATTTCAGTATAGCCCTTTGCCAGGGCAGCCAAAAATTGGGAGGCTCCACATTGTCCCTGAATAGAGACGTGCATGATGGCCTGTAAACCTGAAGTGCCCATTGTAAGGAAGTGGGTCTATTTCAGTATAGCCCTTTGCCAGGGCAGCCAAAAATTGGGAGGCTCCACATTGTCCCTGGATAGAGACGTGCATGATGGCCTGTAAACCTGAAGTGCCCATTGTAAGGAAGTGGGTCTATTTCAGTATAGCCCTTTACCAGGGCAGCCAAAAATTGGGAGGCTCCACATTGTCCCTGGATAGAGACGTGCATGATGGCCTGTAAACCTGAAGTGCCCATTGTAAGGAAGTGGGTCTATTTCAGTATAGCCCTTTGCCAGGGCAGCCAAAAATTGGGAGGCTCCACATTGTCCCTGAATAGAGACGTGCATGATGGCCTGTAAACCTGAAGTGCCCATTGTAAGGAAGTGGGTCTATTTCAGTATAGCCCTTTGCCAGGGCAGCCAAAAATTGGGAGGCTCCACATTGTCCCTGGGTAGAGACGTGCATGAGGTCCTCAAAACATTAAGTGTCCATTTTAAGGAAGTGGGTGTATTATAGTATAGCCCTTAGGCAGGGCAGCCAAAAATTGGGAGGCTCCACGTTGTCCCTGGGTAGAGACGTGCATGAGGGCCTCAAAACATTAAGTGTCCATTTTAAGGAAGTGGGTGTATTATAGTATAGCCCTTAGGCAGGGCAGCCAAAAATTGGGAGGCTCCACGTTGTCCCTGGGTAGAGACGTGCATGAGGGCCTCAAAACATTAAGTGTCCATTTTAAGGAAGTGGGTGTATTATAGTATAGCCCTTAGGCAGGGCAGCCAAAAATTGGGAGGCTCCATGTTGTCCCTGGGTAGAGACGTGCATGAGGGCCTCAAAACATTAAGTGTCCATTTTAAGGAAGTGGGTGTATTATAGTATAGCCCTTAGGCAGGGCAGCCAAAAATTGGGAGGCTCCATGTTGTCCCTGGGTAGAGTCGTGCATGAGGGCCTCAAAACATTGTTCCCATTGCAAAGGAGCGGGTCTCCTGTCGTTGTAATGTCCATTCTGCAAAGAATGGGCGAAAAAATTTACCACTGGGGGTATACCTGAAACAAAGGCCTAAGTATTGCAATTTGTAACGGTCATCATCATGGTGGCGCATGAGGAGAAGGAGGAGCAGTCCAGCGATTATCCAAAGTCCAGAAGTGTGTACCCATGGATGAGTGGAGGTACATGGCAAACTTTAAATTCCGCTCTCATTTGCTGGTGGTGTGGTGAAGTCTGGCCCAATCCAACCCTTGTTCATCTTGATCAGAGTCAGCCTGTCAGCATTTTCAGTTGACAGGCGGGTGCGTTTATCTGTAATGATTCCACCTGCGGCACTAAAAACACGCTCTGACAAAACGCTAGCAGCAGGGCAGGCCAGGACTTCCAAGGCGTAGAGAGCCAATTCATGCCACGTGTCCAGCTTGGATACCCAATAATTGTAAGGCACAGAGGAATGTCGGAGTACAGTTGTTCGATCTGCAAGGTACTCCTTCAGCATCTGGGCAAACTTAGGATTTCTTGTGGCACTACCCCGCACCTCAGGGGCTGTGGTACGTGAGGGGCTGAGAAAACTGTCCCACATCTTAAAGACTGTTCCCCTACCTCTGGCGGATTGGACTTGTGCCTCTCTCGGCTGTACGCCTCGGTTGTCCACTGATTCCTGACCTATGCCGCTAGCGTTTTGTGAGGGGAATGCTTTGCCTACTTCCGTGAGTATGGCCTTCCGGAACTGCTGCATTTTGGTTGACCTCTCCTCCACGGGAATAAGAGACAAAAAGTTCTCCTTGTAGCGTGGGTCTAACAGTGTTACCAACCAGTAATGATTGTCGGCCAAGATGTTCTTAACGCGAGGGTCACGAGACAGGCAGCTTACCATAAAGTCAGCCATGTGCGCCAGACTCTTAACAGCCAGGACTTCAGTAGCCTGACCAACAAGATGACTGAACATGCTGTCCTCCTCCTCCTCCTCCTCCCCCTCCTCCTCCTCATCTACCCTGTCCTCTGGCCAGCCACGCTGAACCGAGGATATGACTGGTGTGCATGTCATATCCTCAATTTGGCCGGAGAGTTGCTCCATGTCTTCATCCTCCTCCTCGTCATAGTCCTCCACTGCACATTGTGATGAGACGAGGCTGGGCTGTGCGTTATCACCCACACCCACTACTGTTTCTTGCTGCAACTCATCGCGCTCCGCCTGCAATGCATCATGTTTGTTTTTCAGCAGAGACCGTTTTAGAAGGCAGAGTAGCGGTATGGTGACGCTAATAATGGCGTCATCACCACTCACCATCTTGGTGGAGTCCTCAAAGTTTTGGAGGATGGTACATAGGTCTGACATCCATCTCCACTCCTCAGGTGTTATGTGTGGAGTTTGACCCATTTCCCGACGGCTTAGGTGATGCAGGTACTCAACAACTGCCCTCTTCTGCTCACATATCCTGACCAACATGTGCAGAGTTGAATTCCAACGCGTGGGGACATCACACACCAGTCTGTGAGCCGGAAGATGCAAACGGCGCTGAAAGCCGGCAAGGCCGGCTGAAGCAGTAGGTGACTTTCGAAAATGTGCAGACAGGCGGCGAACTTTTACCAGCAGATCAGACAGCTTTGGGTATGACTTTATAAACCGCTGAACCACGAGGTTGAGCACATGGGCCACGCATGGAACATGTGTCAGCTGGCCTCGCCTCAAAGCCGCCACCAGGTTCCGGCCATTGTCACACACGACCTTTCCTGGCTTTAGGTTCAGAGGTGTGAGCCAGTGATCTGCCTGCTGTTTCAGAGCTGTCCACAGCTCTTCTGCATTGTGGGGTTTGTCACCTATGCAGATTAGCTTCAGCACAGCCTGTTGCCGCTTCGCCGAGGCAGTGCTGCAGTGCTTCCAGCTTGTGACTGGTGTGGAGGGCACAGTGGATGAGGATGCGCAGGAGGAGGAGGAGGCTGAAGAGCATGACATTCCGGAGCTGTAGAGTGTGGGTGAAACACTGACTGAGGTAGGGCCTGCAAACCTTGGTGTGGGAAGGACGTGTTCCGTCCCTCGCTCAGACTGGGTCCCAGCTTCCACAATATTAACCCAGTGTGCCGTCAACGAGATGTAGCGGCCTTGCCCACAAGCACTTGTCCACGTGTCTGTGGTTAGGTGGACCTTGGGTGAAACAGCGTTGTTCAGGGCACGTGTGATGTTTTGTGACACGTGGTTATGCAACGCGGGGACGGCACACCGGGAGAAATAGTGGCGGCTGGGGACCGAGTAACGTGGGACAGCTGCCGCCATCAGGTCACGGAATGCTTCTGTCTCCACCAGCCTAAAAGGCAACATTTCCAGCGCAAGCAGTCGCGAAATGTTAGCATTTAGAACTGTGGCATGTGGGGTGTTGGCAGTGTATTTGCGCCTGCGTTCAAAGGTTTGCTGAATGGATAACTGAACGCTGCGCTGGGACAAGGACGTGCTTGATGATGGTGTTCTTTCTGCGTAGGCAACTGCAGGTGCAGGAGTGGAGGAGGCTTGTTCGCAGGCAGCATGGACAGAGGATTGGCTCGCATGCACAACCAGCGAAGACGTAGCAGTGACATCAGCAAGCACTGCTCCTCGACTCTGTTGTACTTCCCACAAAGTCGGGTGCTTGGCTGACATGTGCCTGATCATGCTGGTGGTGGTCAGGCTGCTAGTTTTGGTACCCCTGCTGATGCTGGCACGGCAGGTGTTGCAAATGGCCTTTTTTGAATCATCTGGATCCAACTTAAAAAACTGCCAGACTCGGGAAGACCTAACATTTGTACAGGCACCTTGTGTCGTCGTGTTGTTCCGGGGAACGGTTGCCTGACTTCTGCCTGGGGCCACCACCCTGCTTCTTACTGCCTGTTGTGATGCTACGCCTCCCTCCCCCTGTGCACTGCTGTCCTCGCTCTGCATATCCTCCTGCCAGGTTGGGTCAGTTACTGGATCATCCACCACGTCGTCTTCCTCTTCCGCACCCTGCTCCTCCTCCTGACTTCCTGACAATTGTGTCTCATCATCGTCCACCACTTGTTGAGACACGTTGCCAACTTCGTGAGAACGTGGCTGCTCAAATATTTGGCCATCTGTACAGACGATCTCCTCATGACCCACTTCAATATGAGCTGGCGAGAGGCCAGAATGTGTGAATGGAAACGTGAACTGCTCTTCCGAGTGTCCAAGTGTGGGATCATTAATGTCCGAGGAGGACGTGTACTCAGCCTGGTGGTAGGAAGGAGGATCAGGTTCAGAAATGTGCGGTGCAGTATCACGGCTACTGACACTTGACCGTGTGGAAGACAGAGTGTTTGTGGTGGTGCCAATCTGACTGGAAGCATTATCCGCTATCCAACTAACAACCTGTTGACACTGGTCTTGGTTCAAGAGCGGTGTACTGCTGCGGTCCCCAAGAATTTGGGACAGGACGTGCGAGCGACTAGATGTGGCCCTTTGTTGTGGCGAAATTAGAGCTTGCCCACGACCTCGGCCTCTGCCTGCACCACCATCACGTCCACTTCCTTGTTCCTTGCCAATGCCCTTGCGCATTTTGCAATGCTGTGCACTGCTGACGTGTATATTCACTACTTGTGCGTTATATCAAAGTTTGTGGAAATTGCACACAAGTGCACCTGTACGCTGCCACCAACAGGCACACACGTGCGGTTTTAAAAACCAAGCACGGACGCAATAAGAACCTAACAGGTTTTTTTGGGGAGCGACAATTACAGACAAGTCAGACACTATCTGGACTGTTTTACACTGTGTACACCAGCCCCAGATATGATGAAGGCTGGTATACGGTCACCACTACCCTGCCTGCCTGCCTGCCTGTATACTGGTACAATAGTCCTGACAAGGACTCTTTTGGTCACTAGCCTGTATTCAGACCTGGCTATACCCTGCCTGTATATAGCAACAATAGTCCTGAGAAGGACTCTGCTACTGTACTCCGACCTGGCTATACCCTGCCTGCCTGTATACAACTAGAATAGTCCTGAGAAGGACTTTTGGTCACACTGTTTGCAGCCCTGCAACTGAAAAAGCTATAAAGGGCCGCAAAGCTTTCCCTGAATCAGCGACACTCTCCCTGCACTGACAGTCTGGATAGCTGTGAGCACAGCACAGCGCGCCGGCCGATATAAAGGCTCGGTCACGCTGTGCAGGCCGGCCAATCACTGCAATTCCACAACTAACAGGGCTGTGGCATTGCAGTGGTCTGCCAGCCAATCCCTGCATGAGGGCTGGCTCTCAAAAGAGCGCCAACATGCAGAAATGAAGACCACGAGTACAGCACGAGTATCGCGAGATTACTCGGTCCCCGCCGAGCAGCCCGAGTACAGCGATACTCGTGCGAGTACCGAGTAGTGACAAGCATGCTCGCTCATCCCTACTCTCTAGCACTTTGTTTTATTCCATTTCTGGGTGCTTCTTGAAATCTCATTTGGGTCTTTGCTCTGCTGAAAGATCCATGACTTAGATGCAAACCCAGCCTTCTGACACTGGACACTACATTGTCTACAATCCTTTGGTAATTGTCAGATTTCATGATGACTTGCACACAGTCAAGGCACCCAGTGCTAGAGGCAGCAAAACAACCCAAAACGTCTTTGGCCTCCACCATGTTTGACTGTAGGTACTATGTTCTTTTCTTTGTAGGCCTCATTCCACTTTTGCGTCATATCACTGTATATGATATTTGGTATCTATAGTCATAGTATATCATATACCAGTAGAAATGAATGACTTTAGTCACAAGACATTGGTCCAGTGGCCAGGTCAGTAGTCTTAGGCTGCTGAACAAATGTCCTGTGAACTGTCTCCTACTTAAAAAGAACTCATCACCAAGTTTTTGACACTTAATATGAGCCGAGCATAACGTAGGGGCAGATCTCTTAATTCCAGTAGTGTTTCACTTACTGATTGCTTAAGCTGGGTTCACACTAAGCGACAGCGACAACGACGTCGCTGTTACGTCACCATTTTCGGTGACGTAACAGCGACCTTGTAAGTCGCTGTTATGATCGCTGCTTAGCTGTCAAACACAGCAGAAGCAGCGATCATAACGTCGCTGTACTACATGTGCAGAGAGCAGGGAGCCGCGCTTAGCGCTGGCTCCTTGCTCTCCTAGGTACAGTACACATCGGGTTAATTAACCCGATGTGTGCTGCAGCTACATGTCACAGTGCAGAGAGCAGGGAGCCGCGCGCACTGCTTAGCGCTGGCTCCTTGCTCTCCTTGCTACAGTATACATCGGGTTAATTACCCGATGTGTACTGCAGCCACATGTCACAGTGCAGGAGCCGGCACTGGCAGCAAGAGCGGAGGCTGGTAACGAAGGTAAATATCGGGTAACCAGGGAAAGGTCTTCCCTTGGTTACCCGATGTTTACGCTGGTTACAGCTTACCGCAGCTGCCAGTGCCGGCTCCTGCTCGCTTCATTTCGTCGCTCTCTCGCTGTCACACACAGCGATGTGTGTGTCACAGCAGGAGAGTGACGACCAAAAAATGAAGCTGGACATTCAGCAACGACCGGCGACCTCACAGCAGGGGCCAGGTCGTTGCTGGATGTCACACACAGCGACAGCGACGGGACGTCGCTGCAATGTCACAGAAAATGGTGACGTAGCAGCGACGTCGTTGTCGTTGTCGCTGTGTGTGACACCAGCTTTAGTGTAGTTTTGATAATCTACTGCTAATTAAACAGTGATTTTATCATTAGAGGAGTACTTGGCCTGCTGCCAAGTAGCCCAGCATATTCTTGAGCTCTGCATAACTGCTAGATCTGCAGCAGATAAATCATTGATTTTATTAAAATGACAGCAAACAGCCCAGTAAGTGACAAACTGCTGTAATCAGGGTCTCTGTCTCTACATTACGCTGCTCTCAGATGGGGAAGCTAAAACATGGTGACAGATTCCTTTTAATGGAATTCCCAACCCTTTTTCAGATTTGTAGTCCTTAAAAAAAGTGTCCAGGCTTGTGGTTTAGTTCTCCAGTGTAACGCCCAAACCGGCTATAGATGAGCGAACCTCTGGAGGTTTGGTTCGCTGAGCCCAATCGGACAAGGGGTATGTTCGTCGAACCTTAAGCAAACTGAACTTCAAACCTTTATCTACCCTTTTCGAACCTCACTGAAATCAATGGGAGGCCAAACGTAAGACAGAGAAAACACCTTTAGGGGAGTTGAAAAGCTTCCAAAACAGCAAAAATAAGTTTTAAAGTACATCACCACTGTTTTGGTATAGCCATTGGCTTCCCAGGCTATTGAAAGAAGTAAAATAGAGTTGGGTGAGAGACAGGTGTAGTGCTGGTGATCCCATACCACTGCCAGTACAGACAAGACACAACTTGGTGACTCATCTTGGAGTCTAGAGATTTAAAAACATTTCAGGCAGACAGCAAGACAGGGGCATCAATTGCTTCCTCCTCCCCTATTTTCCCATAGTGTCTTTGCACAGAAGAACGGTATCATCCACGCAGCACACAGGATAATGCCTGACATTTCCATTTTGAGCACACAGCAACCGTGTCTTCTGCATTAGCACATCCAGGCAGGAATAGTGCCCTAGAAAGTTCTGTACAATCAGTGTGAGCACATGAGCTATGCAATGCACATGTGATGTCATCCAAGTGTAGTGACATCACCAGGTTTGCACCATTATCGCACACAGCCTTCCCTGGCTCCAGGTTCAGTGGAGACAGCCATTGATCAAACTGGACCTGGATAGTGGTCCACAACTCTGCCGCTGTGTGACTGCATTTTCCAATGCATATTAATTTAGGCACTGTCTGATAGCGTTGACTTACACACAGGATGTTGCCATCCACTCCAGCACCCGCTGTTTATCAGCCTCATTTCGAAGTTGAAGCGATGTGTGGCTGCCAAAGAAATCTACTGGAGTATGCTGTCCAGTAACAGAAGTTGTTCTCAGTTCTCTTGGGATAGGTTGAGCTGGCGTTTGCTCAGTAGAAGTTTCACAAACAGAACTTCCCACACGTACACCTCCAACACATGGCTTTTCACAACCTCGTCATGATTTACCATTCATGGTTGATGGACGCTTCCCCTTTCAAACAGATGTTTAGCAAATCTATACCCACACCTGTCAGACACCTGACACAAAAGATTATTTCTTTCCTGCCTGAGTTGGCAATATTGTTAAGGAACTAATAAGTACCACTACCTACAAATGCGTTTCACTGCATAATTTGTAGCAGATATGTAAAAGTGCCAAGAAGACCTTTCTAGCTTGTTTAATAGCAAATTTTCAGTAGGCACTAATAAGAAAACTTTTAAATGTGTGTCACTATGTAATTTTCAGCAGGCAATTAACATTAGCAAGAACCACTTTTTACATACTTCCTTAGCAACATTTTAGGCCATGCTCGGCTAACTACCAATACCTATAAATGTGTTTGTGTAATTTTCAGTAAGCAATTAAAATTGCGAAGATCCACTTTTTACATATTTCCCTAGCAACATTTTCGGCCACATGTGGCTAACTGCCAGTAACTATAAATGTGTTTACGTAAATTCCAGCAGACAATTAAAATTGGCAAAAACAACTTTTTACATACTTCCCTAGCAACTTTTTAGGCCACACACAGCAAACTAACAATACCTATAAAAGTGTTTGCGTCATTTTTATCAGGAAATTAAAATTGGCAAGAACGACTTTTTACATATTTCCCTAGCAACATTTTTGGTAACATATGGCTAACTAGCAATACCTATGAATGTGTTTGCGTAATTTTCAGCAGGCAATTAAAAGTGCCAAGAACCACGTTTTACAAATTTCCCTAGCAACATTTTCGGCCACATGCGGCCATCTACCAATACCTATAAATATGTTTACGCAATTTTCAGCAGGCAATTAAAATTGGCAAGAACCACTTTTTACATACTTCCCTAGCAACTTTTTAGGCCACACACAGCAAACTAACTGTCCCAAACTGGGGTACGGGGGCTCCTCGTTTGTCTTCTGGAGCTGTTCCTCCCTGTACCCGAGGTCGCCCAGTTTCCTGAGCCATTGATGGCGATCAGGACTTTTTGGAATACTGACACTTAAGCCTGCTTTACACGGTACGACCGATTGTGCGATTTCACAATCGATCGTACCCGCCCCCGTCCTTTTTGCGTCACGGGCAAATCGCTGCCCGTGTCGCACAAAGTTAGTAACCCCCGTCACACATACTTACCTCTCGTGCGACCTCGCTGTGGGCGGCGAACGTCCACTTCCTGGAGTGGGAGGGACGTTCGGCGTCACAGCGACGTCACACGGCCGCCGGCCAATAGAAGCGGAGGGGCGGAGATGAGCGGGACGTAAACATCCCGCCCACCTCCTTCCTTCCACATAGAGCCGGCGGTGGCCGCGGGAGGCAGGTGAGCTGCTCATCGTTCCCGTGGTGTCACACGGAGCGGCGTGTGCTACCACGGAAACGATGGTCAACTAAATTAAACGATATTATGGAACCTAGCGAGCAGTACCCGACTCACGATTTGTGAGCGATACTGCGTCGCTAGGAGGTGTCACACAGGCCGGCATCGCCAGCGATGCCGGATGTGCGTCACAAAATCCGTGACCCCGACGATCTATCGCACGATAGATTGTCTGGTGTAAAGCAGCCTTAAGTGTCAAAAAGAGCCTAATAAGCATGTGCGGGACTCCTATGGATCTTTTGCTATTTTCTGAGCATGTTAGTGATGTGACAAGTTTCTATTGGCCGCAGTGACATCATCAGTGACGTGACAAGTTTCTATTGGTTGCGGTGACATCATCAGTGACGTGGCAAGTTTCTATTGGCCGCAGTGACATTATCAGTGACATGTAAGGCCCTCATTGGCCAAAGGAGCTGGCTGCACGTGGTTCCTCCATCTTGTGGTACAGATAAATAGCCCTGAAGCCCACATGGAGGTGCGCACTCGTCTTTCTGCATGCAGCTATACACATCATAGATAGGGATACGTGTCGAAGTCCCACCGGACTGATTGAGGGTCAGGGGGGAAGTTAGGGTGAGGTGTCGCGGTCACATCTAGACCGAGTTAGGGTGAGTAGCTGGCTAGGCTGAGCTCCAACTATATCGGGCTTGTGCCGCTAAGGGACCGGGGGTTAACCGGCTGTACCCTATAGCAAGCCGATATAGGAGTCGTACAGTACAGGCTCACTTCTGCACCTACCCGGAGTGTATGCAAGTAGAATACGGATAGTGTTCTGCATACCCCTATCTATTCATATAGTGTATGCTACATATAATAACTTCTGTGAAGTCACAGGAGAGTATAGCGCCATATCTAGCTCTGTGAGTTAACAGGGCTCAGTTCTCGTTATCCTATACCTGGTCCTGTGGGTTAACAGGCTCCAGTATTAATATCTTATTAGCTGTCGTGTGGCTTAGAACATGGTAGCTGTTTACACAGTTTCTATGTGCCAGAACAGTGTCTCCTGTGGGTACCTCTGTGTGACCTGTAACACAGAGTACATTTCTTACGGGGTTTCTGCTGGGTGTTAGCAGGGCCTTTCGCCACCAGCTGCAGTTCTGCCATCACGGCACGGTGTACCCTGACCACTGGCATTAGTATATCTTCATCTATTGCTATATCAGTAGGTTCACACGTAACATTACGAGTGCACTAAGATTTTGGCTGGGATGTCTGATGTTCAGCAGTTACACCAGTACATCCAACAGTTGGAGTCCAGACTTAAGACTCTGGAGCAAGGGGCCTCAGCTGTGGATATTGCAGCCGTAACTGCCAAGCAGCAGGTCAAGCAGCTGCATTGGTTACCCCCGCGGTGAAGCTAGCTCAGGCTAGACCTAAATTGTCTCTCCCTAATAAGTTCTCTGGGGAGAGTAAAACATGCCGGGGGTTTGTTAACAAATGCTTGACAAGGACTAGTCTACTGAAAAGGCTAAAGTAGGGTTTACTATATCCCTCTTAGAAGGAAGAGCCTTACAGTGAGTCACTCCACTATGGGGGAGGGAGGATGAGGCCGTTGCCACTTCAGAATCTCTTCTCGGGTCCCTAAAAACAGTGTTTATGGGTCCCCAAGTGATACACGATTCTGTCTTATAACTGCTGGAACTCACGCAGGGTTCCTTGAGTGCCAGCATGTATGCCATAAAGTTTAAAACCCTGGTCTGTGAGTTAGATTGGCCTGAAAGGGTCTTGGTTCCCATATTCTGGAAAGGGCTAGCTGGGTTCATTAAAGACACCCTATCTACAAGGAAGTTTCCCAGTACCCTTGAGGCTCTCATCGCCATAGCCATCAGAATTGATGTCAGGCACTCTGAGCGAAAACCAGAGGTCGCCCAATCGCGTCCTAAAGTGTGGTTGGCTCTTTCATTTGCAACTCCCACAACCACTCAGCAGCCAGAATCTTCTATTACTCCTATGGAGATTGCAATGAATAGTCCTAAGGGTCGTCGACAGACACCTCAACTTATTTGTTTTATCTGCCGACAACCCGGGCATTACGCCAACGGATGTCCATCCCGCCAGGGAAACGCTCCCATCTAGTGACCCTTAGGGAAGGTCACTAGATGCATCTGGTTTCCTGGGCTCATACATCTAACGTAGGTGGACATTTTGGAGTTCGGCGTACCCAGTAACTCATCGAAAGATGGTACTGGTGGCCACGTCTGACGAGAGACGTGAAAGAATACTTACAGGCTTGCGTTTCCTGTGCCCGGAACCGACCATCCCGTCAGAGACCTGCTGGACTACTGTATCCGCTGCCAGTTCCAGATAGGCCATGAGAGGTCATGGGGATGGATTTTGTGGTTGATCTTCCAAGGTCACGGGGTCACAAAGTCGACCATGGTCCTCAATTCGCTTTCCGGTTTTGGAGGGATCTATGTCAGCTCTTGCATATTGAGCTTAATATCTCCTCCGCGTACCATCCCAAGACCAACGGCTTAGGGGAACGCATAAACCAATGCCTCTTGACATATTTACAGCACTTTGTATGTGCTAACCATGATGATTGGTCTGTGCTCCTCCCATGGGCAGAATTTGCCCTGAACAACTCCATCTTGGAGGCCACAGGGCAAATGCCTTTCATTTAAAACAATGGGCAATATCCCCAGGTACCGGTACCCATGCCTGTTTCCTCTTCTTCTCCGGCCATTGCCGATTGGGCATCTTCCGCTAGGGAGACGTGGGATGACACCCAGGCAGCCTTAGCCGCTGCTAAAGAGCGCATGAGAGCTGGGGCAGACAGATTCCAGCGTCCTGCCCCTATCTTCTCTCTCTGGTTGTCTGCCAATAATATCAAACTCAGAATGGAGTCCATTAACTTTGCTCCATGATATCTGGGTCCCTTTGATGTTCTTTGGCAGATAAACCCCGTAGTATACCAACTACGTATTCCTGTACACCTCAGAATCCACAACACCTTCCATGTGTCTCTACTGAAGCCAGTGTGATTGCCCACCGTTCCTAGAGATGACCCTTCCTCTACCATGTCGTCTACATCTGAGTTCGTAGTTAGAGCCATATTGGAGACCAAAGTGGTCCATGGGCGTCGGTATTATTTGGTGGACTGGGAGAGTTATGGTCCTGAGCATCGCTCCTGGGAGCCAGTGGAGGACATCAATGCCCCTGATCTGATTGTGGCATTTGAGTGTTGGGGGGGTGGTGGGTGTTAGAGAGGGGGTACTGTCACAAACCGGGGTACGGGGGCTCCTCGTTTGTTTTCAGGAGCTGTTCCTCCCCATACCCGAGGTCACTCGGCCCGGTTTCCTGAGCCACAGATGGTGACCAGGACATTTTGGAAATCTGACACTAAGTGTCAAAATGAGCCTACTGAGCATGTGCAGGACTCCCAATGGGTCGTTTTCTATTTTCTGAGCATGTCAGTGATGTGGCAAGTTTCTATTGGCCGCAGTGACATCATCAGTGACGTGGCTAGTTTCTATTGGCCGCAGTGACATCATCAGTGACGTGTAAGGCTCTCATTGGCTAAAGGAGCTGGCTGCATGTGGTTCCTCCATCTTGTGGGTGGTACAGAGGGGATAAATAGCCCTGACGCTCATCTGGAGGTGCGCACTCATCTTTGTGCATGCAGCTATACACATCATAAATAAGGATATGTGTCGAAGTCCCACCGGACTGATTGAGGGTCAGGAGGCAGGTTAGGGTGAGGTGTCGCGGTCACATCTAGAGCGAATTAGGGTCGGTAGCTGGCTAGGCTTAGCTCACACTATATCGGACTTGTGCTGCTAAGGGACTGGTGGTTAACCGTCTGTACCCTATAGCAAGCTGATATAGGAGTCCTACCCTTCTTTATACACTCACCTCTGCACCTACCCAGAGCGTATGCAAGCAGAATACGGATAGTGTTCTGCATACCCCTATATATTCATACAGTGTATGCTACATATAATAACTTCTGTGAATTCACGGGAGAATATAGCGCCATATCTGGCTCTGTGAGGTAACAGAGCTCAGTTCTCATTATCCTATACCTGGTCCTGTGGGTTAAAAGTCTCCAGTATTTATACCTTAGTAGCTGTCATGTGGCTTAGCACATGTTCGCTGTTTACACAGGTTCTATGTGCCAGAACAGTGTCTCCTTACACCTGTGTGTACCTCTGTATGACCTGTAACACAGAGTATGTTCCTTACGGGGTTTCTGCTGGGTGTTAACGGGGCCTTTCACCACCAGCTGCAGTTCTGCCATCACTGCATGGTAGAGCCTGACCACTGGTATTAGTATATCTTCATCTATTGCTATATCAGTAGGTTCCCACGTTACACTAACAATACCTATAAATGTGTTTGCTTCATTTTTATCAGGCAATTAAAATTGACAAGAACCACTTTTTACACACTTCCCTAGCAACTTTTTTGGCCACGCATAGCTACCAATACTAGTGATGAGCAAGTGTATTCATTACTATTCGCTATTCACAGAATAGTACGGTATTTGGCCTATTCGTTATATAGCGAGTATTGGTGTATTTGCTTCGCTATAGTCAGATGTCCCACCCAGTCGTTTTGGCACTTGATTTGCAGGCAATAAACATGCTGGGCTTCTTGTTTAATCACAGTAATGCCGCAGCCATCTTGGCTGTGGCGTTACTGTGATTGGCTGGCCGCTCAGTGTTATAGGGTCCATAAAAGACCTTCCTCCACCATTTGGCGCATACTGCGTCTGAAGCCTGCTTTGTATCAGGATAGAGCAAGCAGCTGCTAGGAAGAGTGTAGGCCTCTTGATAACACAAAATGCCCTTTTCAGGGCTGCCTGCAGCATACATCAGTGTAGCGTTCAGAAGGACAGATGTCCGAATAGGGATAGTATTTAAAGCAGTCTGTGTCACTATCTACATTGTACTGCCCAGGAACCAGAATACAACAGCTCTTTTAAGAGCTGATAGCACTGAACAAAGTCACAGCAGGGAGGGAGAGATTGTGGATTAGGTAGGGAATCGGGACCTGTTTCCACAATATTTAGGGGTTCACAGCCTGACTTGTGCCATCCGTCCACATCAGCCACATGCATACATTGCTAGTGGCCTTTGCATATACAAAGCAGGACTTCACCATTTTGTGCTGCCTGATACACTAAACACACTGTTCCTTTTTCCAAAATATTTTGGGTGTCACAGCCTGACTTGTGCTGTCCGTCCATGTCAGCCACGCTTATACGTTGGTATTGGCTTTTGCAAATACTGTAGTTACAAAGCAGTACTCTAGTATTTACTTCTGCCTGATACAGTAAAGTGCCGTTCCTGTTTCCACAATAGTTAGGGTTTCACAGCCTGACTTGTGCCGTCTGTCCACGTCAGCCACATTCATACGTTGCTAGTAGCCTTTGCAAATACAAAGCTGGACTCTACCTTTTTGTGCTGCCTGATAAACTAAATGCACCGTTCCTGCTTCCACAATATTTAGAGTTTCACAGCCTGACTTGTGCCGTCAGTCTACGTCAGCCACATTTATACGTTGCTATTGGCTTTTGCAAATAATTACATAGCAGTACTCTAGTATTTACTGCTGCCGTATACAGTAAAGCACTGGTCCTGTTTCCACAATATTTAGGATTTCACAGCCTGACTTGTGCCATCCGTCCACGTCAGCCACATTCATACGTTGCTAGTGGCCTTTGCAAATACAAAGCATGACTGTACCATTTTGTGCTGCCTGGTGCAAAGTACTCACTTGTACTTTCTCCACAATATTCTTGTCTTTGGCTATCACCATCTGCAAATATGTCAGCAAAACCCAAAATAACAAAAAAGGCAGTTGTCAAGGTACTTGGACGTGGGCGTGGTGTTGTCAGTGGTGGGCGAGAAGGCACTGAGTGTGTGTCAGGTCAAAAGAAGCTTGATGCATCCACTATGTTCCTTGACTAATGTCCTGGTCTGAAACGTAGATGTGTGTGGAAGCCAGAAGAGCGAGAGGAGATTCTGTCTTGGATTGCAGACAAGGCCTCTTTGCACTTCTCAAGCAACAACCAATCTTCCATGACCACACAGTCTACTGTGGATACAGAGAAGGCTGGTCCATCCAATCCTCAACCTGGTCCTCCTTCCTCCCCCATCATCAGTCACAGGAGACATATGACCCCAATCTTGGCCACTCTGAAGATCTGTTTTGTACGTACCCATTGGTTGGTTCTGGCCTCTCGCCGTGAGGCATGGAGGAGGGACGTGAGGAGGTGGCATGCGTTGATGCACAACTATTTAAGGACCTACAGCCAGAAGAAAGTTATTTTGAGGAACGTGATTTACTTTCTTCTGAGGAGGAGGCTGATGATCATGAGACACAGTTGCCATCAGGTCAGCCTACAATTTCAAGTGTGAAGGAGATGAGATGGAAGACGAGGTGGTCGATGATCAGTCCACTGATCCAACCTGGACCATTGACATGCATAGCCAGCAGAGCAACAAAGAGGAAGATGGATATTGTAGCACCAACACAGGCACAAAGGGGAAATGGTTTGTACTGAGTGAGAACTGGGTCAACTGTTCCCAATTGCACCCCCACTGTGGCCCAAGTAAGGGCAAGGGGGCTTCAGCTACTGTCTGGAATTTTTTTTCTTAAAGTCCTTCAGAGAAAAACATTGTAATCTGTGGCATTTGTCATACCAAGTTGATCAGAGGCCAGGGCAAAGCAACCTGAGCACGAACAGTATGCGGAACCACATGGCAGCCAAGCACCCCAGTAGGTGGGCAGAACACCAGGGTACCAAATTTGTGTCTGTGGGTCAAACAACTGACATGTCACCTGTGCTGCTTCCTTCACAATCTGCTGTCCAGGAAGCAGGCTTTCATACATCCTGCACACAAGTTGCAATTGCACAGACACAGCAAACATCAACCACATCAACTTCCTTGTCCAAGGTAAGCGTCCAGTTGTCTGTGCCTGAGATCTTGGAAAGAAAGCATAAATACCCATCCACGCAACCACAGGCACACAACCTAAACTTGCACATTGCCAAATTGCTCGCCATTGAGATGTTGCCGTTTAGGCTTGTGGGAACACAGTCTTTCTGTGATCTCTTGCTTATGGCTCCCCCATGATAGTGTTTCCAGCCGCCACTATTTTGCCTGTTGTGCCATCCCAGTGTTACACAAGCACGTGTTAAACAATCTGAACCGTGCTCTGACCAACGCCGTAACCGGGAATGTCCACTTAACAACAGACCTGTGGACAAGTTGTTGGGGACAGGGATGATACATATCTGTCATAGCACTGTAACGGGGTGCCAGGGGTGCCTCGGGGATTGTAGTCGTGGCCCCTTTTTCTATCAGGCTTACCCCCGGCTTCGCCGTCACTTTTGGGACAGGGGATTGTTCTGTGGGGCAGAGTGTGGTGGAAGAGAGCATACTATCAGCCGCAGGAAGACTCTTCAGGCAGGGATCAGATAAACCAAATGACATCTTTATTGCACGAAGTTTCAAAGACCGCTCAATGCACTGATTTTGTAGCACACGGTCACAATTCCTGTCCGGGGAAATCTTTCCTTGTTGTCTCCTCTAGTGGGGATGTGCCCGGCTACTCCACTTCACCTAGGCTCCCACTCCGGCTATCACAGACTGGACCCACACCAATTCTGCTTCACCCTTGAGGACACTTCTTCTCTCCTTCCCTCTGTTCTTCCTGTCCACTCAGCTCCACACTCTGCCCCTGGCTGTTCCTTCTCCCCCGTCCCGGAATCAACTGCCTTCAACACACACACACACACTCCCTTTTCCCCTAAGCTGCCGGCTCCTCCTCCCTCCTGTACAGTTTCTATGGGGACAGCCGTCCCACCCGGCCACTAGGGGAAACCCACTAAAACAGTGCAATTACAATAAAACATCAACATAAAACATCAACAGCTTTGTCTACCCCAGCGGGGGTATCTTCAGGGGAAAACACTGCACCTCCTTGTAAGGGGTCTGCCCACCCCTTACATTCCTCCCCTCTTTCTGCCTAAGCCTCCCGGCAAGGCACGAACCTGGAAAACACAATTTAGCAGCAAGACAAACTTTGAATAAAACTTTAAAACCTTCATAAACAAAGTCAACCATGGAGCGCACAAGTTCTGCGCCCGGAGTCCCTCCTGGGAGCTCCCGGTCTTTGTAGACGGTGTGCCCGGAGGCTTTCACAGCACTCCCGGTCTTTGTAGGTAGGAGTACAAACAGTAAAGTCTCCGTTAACAACACAGAGGGAGCCCTGGGCTCAGTCCAGCATCAGGCTCCTTCCGGGCTCGGTAGCTTAAACATGGTTGCAAACTGTGGAACTTTTCCGGCTCTTTCAACAATGCCGGTACTCGACACAAACAGGTCCATTATCTCCGGTCATTACGGGTCACTCGGGGTGGTAAGCGCACTGCCATTCGGCCCGCTGGGCCCTCACATAATCGGAAAGGGACTGACCTGGCAAGCGGCGCAGCCTCCGGAATGGTTCGTAGTTGACTGGTGGTTCTGGCGCCTCTGTCTCCGGTTTTGCCTCTTCAACCCCCGACGGGGGTGATGGGGTCGCTGAACGGGACGGCTGGGGACTACCCACGACGATCACCGGGTGTGTGACCATGCTCTGGTTGATCCCTAACACCGCCGGCGTCCCCTTTTCTGGGTCAGCACTCCGTCCTGTCATGATTTCTGGCGACACCGCAGAGTGTTTCTCGGCCGGGAAATCTCAGCCAGCACCGGTCTCTGTTGAGTGCGTCTCCGGTACTGGCACTCTTCCCATTCGATCTCTTGCTGCCACTGTGCGGCCTCTTGTGTCGTGGGCATCCGGGTCACTCCCACGGCAAATAGGCCCCGGCATCCCACCTCTCTCCGGAACTTCACCTTTTCTCCCGGGTACAGCGTATGAAGGCGTTGTGGTAAGCCCTCAATGTCCAGGTTAACCCGGTTGTAGAAGAAATGGTCACCGGTCTCTTCATCCTCAATGAATCCATAGCCCTCCGCCTGATTAAATTTGACCACTGTGCCAGTGTGGGATTGTAGTCGTGGCCCCTTTTTCTATCAGGCTTACCCCCGGCTTCGCCGTCACTTTTGGGACAGGGGATTGTTCTGTGGGGCAGAGTGTGGTGGAAGAGAGCATACTGTCAGCCGCAGGAAGACTCTTCAGGCAGGGATCAGATAAACCAAATGACATCTTTATTGCACAAAGTTTCAAAGACAGCTCAATGCACTGATTTTGTAGCACACGGTCACAATTCCTGTCCGGGGAAATCTTTCCTTGTTGTCTCCTCTAGTGGGGATGTGCCCGGCTACTCCACTTCACCTAGGCTCCCACTCCGGCTATCACAGACTGGACCCACACCAATTCTGCTTCACCCTTGAGGACACTTCTTCTCTCCTTCCCTCCGTTCTTCCTGTCCACTCGGCTCCACACTCTGCCCCTGGCTGTTCCTTCTCCCCCGTCCCAGAATCAACTGCCTTCAACACACACACACACTCCCTTTCCCCCTAAGCTGCCGGCTCCTCCTCCCCCCCAGGGGAAACCCACTAAAACAGTGCAATTACAATAAAACATCAACATAAAACATCAACAGCTTTGTCTACCCCAGCGGGGGTATCTTCAGGGGAAAACACTGCACCTCCTTGTAAGGGGTCTGCCCACCCCTTACAGCACACTGGGTGAACCTGGTGGAGGCTGGGACAAACTCGCATACTGTAACATCACACCTCCTACCCACACCAAGAATAGTGGGACCAACTTCTACCAGTGTTTCCGCATCATCATATGCCACTTCCTGTCTCCCCTCCTGCTCCTCATCGTCTGCTGAATTACCCTCCCCATCACTGACAAGCTGGGAGCTGTGCAACAGCGCATCAGCAAAGCGGCAAAACGCTCTCCTGAAGCTGATCTGTTTAGGTCACAAACCAGACACTGCAGCAGAGTTGTGGCAAGGTATAACAGAGCAGACAGAGCAGTGGCTCTTCCCGCTGCACCTCCAACCCAGCCTCGTTGTTTGCGACAATGGGAGTAACCTGGTGGCGGCTTTAAAGGTCGGCAATCTGGTACACGTGCCATGCATGGCTCACGTGCTGAACCTAGTTGTTCAGAAATTTATGAAAACATACCCTGACTTGCTGTACTAATTGAGAAGTTGTGGCGTATTAGTGCCCATTTCTGCCATTCCTCTACCGCTTTTGCTGGTCTTACAGCGAAAGAAAAGCGCTTTAATTTTCCTAGTCATCAACTCATGTGTGACTTGCCCACACGGTGGAACGCTACATTCTATATGTTGGCGATAATTACTGAGCATCAGAGGGCAGTAGCTGAATACCAGCTCCAACTTGCCCGTCAGACTGAGAGTCAGCCACCACACATAACTGTTGAGTGGGTGTGGATCGCTGACATTTGTGAGGTTCTAGAGTAGTTTGAGTACTCCACCAAGCTCGCACCAAGCTCTTGAGTGGTAATCAGACTATTATCAGCTTAACCATCCCGCTACTGTGTTTATTGAAACAATCACTGCATAATCTTAAGGAGGATGCTTTGAGTGCCCAGTATGTGGCTATGGAGCCAGATTTCCCCATGGGTGATACTACCCATCCCAGCCAATATTCTGAGGCAACATTGAGTGATGAGGAGGAGGAGGATAGGGAGGCAGAAGACTTTTTGTCTGTGCCACCCAGGGGACTCCCAATGCTACACAGGGGACTCTCAACCCCAGAATATGAAGATATCTGGCTAGCATGGATCGGCTGGAGAGGAGGAGGTGAAGGAGGAGGAGGCGAGTCAGCGTGAGGAGAGGTTGGGTATTGAACCTCCTGGTGGGAATACAGAACCTTTGCCTGTTTCCAGCCTGGCTCACATGACACAGTTCATGTATAAGTGTTTGGGCCAAGACCCTCACGTAATACACATTTTATCCAACAACCTTTACTGGTTGGTCAACTTTCTGGAACCACGGTACAAGGAGAAATTTACTTCTCTTCTTTTGGCATCACCAAAGGGTTGCACAATGGAATCCTTCAAGAGCGTCATTGTAGATCAGTTGATGAAAACATCACCCTTAGGCAACGCTGGCGGCAAAGTTACCGGTTCTTTTCAATACCAAGGATTAAAGGGGAGAGACAGCAACACCAGGTCCAACAGAGGTTGGGGGAAAATGTGCGCAAACTGGGCCAATTTTAATAAACCAGGACAGCAGCAAGGGCTATCTGAGCTTGTAACAATGCCAAGGAGGGAGAAGTTTCACAACATGGTCAAAAGGTACTTAAGTGACCATCCCTGCATCCATTCTGATGCTTCAGTTCCCTTTAATTATTAGGTGTCAAAGCTGAACACTTGGCCCAACCTCTCCTTTTATGCCTTGGAGGTGCTAGCCTGCCTGATAGGTGCACAAACGCCTCTCCACAGAAAATTCAGACAGACTTAAGGCCGCTTTAGACGTTGCGACATCGCTTGCATTTGCTGGCGATGTCGAGCGCGATAGCACCCGCCCCCGTTGTACGGCCGATATGTGGTGATCGCTGCCGTAGCGAACATTATCGCTACGGCAGCGTCACACTCACATATCTGCTCTGCGACGTCACTGTGACCGGTGAACCGCCTCCTTTCTAAGGGGGCGGTTAGTTCGGCATCACAGCGATGTCACAGCAGAGTCACTGAACCGTCGCCCAATAGAAAAGGAAGGGCGGAGATGAGCGGGACGTAACATCCCACCCACCTACTTCCTTCCTCATTGCCGGCGGCCGCAGGTAAGGTGAGGTTCCTCGTTTCTGCGGTGTTACACATAGCGATGTGTGCTCCCGCAGGAACGACGCTCAACATCGTAAATGCAGCAGCAACGATAGTTGGGAATAGGGGGGCATGTCACCAATTAGCAATTTGGAACGTTTTTGCAACAATTCAAAATCGCTCATAGGTGTCACACGCAACGACATCGCTAACGCGGCCGGATGTGCGTCACAAATTCCGTGACCTCAACGACATCGCTTTAGCGATGTTGTAGCGTGTAAAGCGGCCTTTACTCTGATTAAATTCAAGGACTGGATTTCTCCACAGATTGCAATCCCTCCAGATGAGAGCAAGCCAAACTAAATTCCCCCAAATTGTTCATTTTGACATTAACCCCTTGCCATATGAAGCTATTTATTTCCTGCGTCAACCATGACTCAGGCCATAGGGCTAATTTTTGTAAACAATGCACATTTAATATTACATATGTCAGTAGAGACCCTTGTCAAAATTGAGGAGAAAGAATTGCTGTACAAACGGGATCAACCAGTGGACAGAATAAAATATAAATTTTATTGGTACAAAAAGTTTATGCATACACAAAATTAACACACAAGAAAGTGATTAATTAAAAACAATTAAAAAGTCAAATGGACTATCACAAAACACCCCATATCTGAACCCATGATGGGGTATTAGTACAGAGATCCTTATTCACAATACAAGGAAATGCACCAAAAGTAATATGTTGTAACACACAACTATTCATGTAAAAGCCATGCACAATGGCTCCTTCAAATAGAAGCTATATGGTGCTAATAAAATAGCATTGCCATATCTGGCACCACCATCTAGACCCCAATTTCTAAGCCCAGCTAAATGGTAGCAAAAAAGACCCTATAATAAAGGGAAATAACCAAACCAGTTCAACACTAAATACAGATATATAAAAAATGGTTTCTTCAGCTCACCTGCTGCCCGGACTGCTCAGCCTAGCGGGTGCCTGGAATCGTTCGGTCTATCCCGACCGGTAACAAGGAACGTGAGAAGGAAAAAGAGGGCGATCCGGCACAAATCCTCCTTATGTTAAAACATTCAAGTCTTTATTTGAACATCGTTAAAAAACGTCGTGAAGACCAAAAAATCACTTAGATGGTACAGGTACAGGTCATGATGGCTTAACGCGTTTCGGACTATTAATAAAAACAAACAAGTCCTTAATCATAAGGTTTTTATGATTAAGGACTTGTTTGTTTTTATTAATAGTCCGAAACGCGTTAAGCCATCATGACCTGTACCTGTACCATCTAAGTGATTTTTTGGTCTTCACGACGTTTTTTAATGATGTTCAAATAAAGACTTGAATGTTTTAACATAAGGAGGATTTGTGCCGGATCGCCCTCTTTTTCCTTCTCACAACACTAAATACACATGGACCACATCCAAATCAGAGCTATCCAAAAAAGGTATATAACCCCTTTACGACCGCCGATACGCCTTTTAACGGCGGCATATTAGGGTACTTTTTCCGATCCGCCGCTTTTTAACGGCGGTCGGAAAAAAGGGTCTAGCGCCCCCCAGAGTCAGAAAATTTCCGGGGTCTCAGCTGCCGGGGGTAGCTGAGACCCTGGAGATCATGATTCGGGCCGGTTTTTCCGGTCCCCAGTCACGTGATGACCGGTATACACCGTATACCGATCATCAAGTTATAGTAAATGACCGCGCCGGTAAAAAATGATTTATCTCCCATCTGGCATGATCAAACATGCCAGATGGGAGATAAATCTTTTTCCCGGTTCCCTCCGGTCCCCTCGGTATCCCCAAAGTGCCCCCCCGACCCCCAACCCCCTCCCGAAAATCCAAGATGGCCGCGCGCACCGCCGAGCACAGCAGCGCGCCGGCCGCATTTACACTGTTCCTATGGTTTCTGTCGTATGTGCCATAACACATACGACAGAAACCTTCTCCCCAGGCCCCGCCGGGTCCCCCCCTACCCCCCCCTGGTGTTCCCCGGTGTCCCCCGGTGTCATACATACCTGTCGGAGCGCTGATCCCCCGCGGCCCCCTCCTCCAGCTCCTTCACAGCAGACGCCGGTCACATGTGCCGAGCAGCTGACAGCTTCCTGTGCTGTGAGACGCTGGCTGCTGCTCGCACACTGCAGCTGTGACCCGGGGAGAGTGGGTGCAGATTCTTTGCACCCACTCTCCTCAAATGGAGGGTCTGCCCTACTAGAAAATGGGGGATACGTTCCCTGAACGTGTCCCCCATATTCTAGAAGGTCCAGAGTCGACGTGGGACATCCAAATGGATTATAGTGGATTTTTTTTTTTCTTTTCAATAAATTGGTCAATCAGGGAATGTTTTGGGGTGTGTTTTTTCAAATAAATTTTTTTTTGTTGTCAATTTTTTTTTTATTACTGTCAATTAGTTATGTCGGGTATCTGATAGACGCCGTGACATAACTAATTGCTGGGCTTGATGCCAGGTGACATTACACACCTGGTATCAACCCCATTCATTACCCCGTTAGCCAACGCACCATGGCACGGGATGAGCTGGGGCGAAGCGCCAGAATTGGCGCATCTAATGGATGCGCCACTTCTGGGGTGGCTGCGGCCTGCTATTTTTAGGCTGGGAAGAGTCCAATAACCATGGCTCTTCCCATCCTGAGAATACCAGACCCCAGCTGTCAGCTTCACCTTGGCTGGTGATCTAATTTGGGGGGACCCCACGTTTGTTTTTTTTTTTTAATTATTTATTTATAAATAATTAAAAAAAAAAAACAGCTTGGGGAGCCCTCCAAATTGATCACCAGACAAGATGAAGCTGTCAGCTGTGGTTTGCAGGCTACAGCTGTCTGCTTTACCCTAGCTGGCTATCAAAAATCGGAGGGACCCCACGTCATTTATTTTAATTCTTTTTTTTTTTTTTGGGCTAAATACAAGGCTAGGCATCCTTTAGTGTCACATGAAAGGCACTAAAGGGCGCCAGCTTAGAATATGAAGGGGGGTGGGACGTTATATATGTTTGACATCTATCCATTCATCCATTGTAGCATTTTACGCTGTGTGCCCACAATCAGGGTTTGCAACGTTTTGGGCGCAGAGTGTTTTCCCTGCGTCCATAACGCTGCGTTGTGCAGTAGAAGCACAGTGGCAGGATTTTTAGAAATCCCGTGCCCACTGTGTTTCTTTTCTCCGCAGCATAAACCGACCTGTGGCGCAGCTTCCCGAGCCTCAGCATGTCAATTTATGCTGCGGAGATGAGTGTTCTCTGCAGGTAGAATAGAACTAAAGTCCACAGCAGCCTGAACCCAAATCGTGGACATGGGCAGCTGCGTTCTCCCGTGGACAACACTCACATTTCTGCAGGAGGCTGACACTGGGTACTAGACGCCGTGTCGCTGGATCATGGCCACATAGCCTAAAGGCTACTTTACACACTACGATATCGGTCCCGATATCGCTAGTGTGGGTACCCGCCCCCATCTGTTGTGCGACACGGGCAAATCGCTGCCCGTGCCGCACAACATCGCGCAGACGCATCACACATACTTACCTGCCCGGCGACGTCGCTGTGACCGGCGAACCGCCTCCTTTCTAAGGGGGCGGTCCGTGTGGCGTCACAGTGACGTCACTGAGCGGCCGCCCAATAGAAGCGGAGGGGCGGAGATGAGTGGCCGGAACATCCCGCCCACCTCCTTCCTTCCTCATAGCGGCCGGGAGGCAGGTAAGGAGAGGTTCCTCGTTCCTGCGGCGTCACACATAGCGATGTGTGCTGCCGCAGGAGCGACGAAGTACATCGTTACTGCTGCAGTAACGATAATCGAGAATGGACCCCCATGTCACCGATGAGCGATTTTGCACGTTTTTGCAACGATGCAAAATCGCTCATCGGTGTCACACGCAACGGCATCGCTAATGCAGCCGGATGTGCGTCACCAATTCCGTGACCCTAACGACTCCGCATTAGCGATGTCGCAGCGTGTAAAGCCCCCTTAACAGTGAGAAATTTGTTGCTACAGCAACATTTTTGTGAAGTACCTGTGGATTCAAAATGCTTACTATACTCCTGAATAAAATCCTTGAGGGGTCCAGTTTCCAAAGTGAGGTCACTTGTGGGGGGTTTCTGATGTATAGGTGCCCAAGGGGCCCTGCTAATGTGACATGGTGCGCGCAATTTACTTCAACTTTTCCAAAATTCAAATGGTACTCCTTCCATTCCAAGCCCTCCCATTTATCCAAACATAGGTTTTTGGCCACATGTGGGGTATCCCTGCGCTCACAAGAAATTAGATAACAACCTGTGGGGTACACGTTTTGTTTTTGCCTCTTGAAAAAGTGAAAAATGTGTCGCTAAATCAACATTTTTGTGAAAAAAATGAAAATTTCAATATGGCAACCTAAGCTTATCAAATTCTGTGAAGTATTCGTGGATTCAAAATGCTCAATATACACCTAGATTAAAGCCTTGAGGGGTCTTATTTCCAGAATGGGGTCACTTGTGGGGGACCTCCACTGCTTAGGCACCTCAGGGGCTCTCCTAATGCAACATGGCGTCCGCTATTGATTCCAGCCAATTTTGCAGTCAAATTGCACTCCTTCTCTTCTGAGCCCTGTAGTGTGCCCAAACAGTTGATTTCCACCACATACAAGATATCAACAAACTCAGGAGAAATTGCGCAATAAATTTCATGGTGATTTTTTTCCTGTTACCCTTGTGAAAAAAAAAGCTACCTGGTTGAAGTAACAATTTTGTGGTAAAATTTTATTTTTTTATTTTCATGGCTCAACGTTATAAACTTCTGTAAAGCTCCTGGGGGTTCAGGGTACTCACCAAACATCTAGATAAATTCCTTGAGGGGCCTAGTTTCCAATATGGGGTCACTTGTGGTGTTTTTTTGCTGTTTACGTACCTTAGGGGTCCTCCAAATGCGACATGGTGCCCGCAAT
This sequence comes from Anomaloglossus baeobatrachus, assembly GCF_048569485.1. Taxonomy (NCBI): domain Eukaryota; kingdom Metazoa; phylum Chordata; class Amphibia; order Anura; family Aromobatidae; genus Anomaloglossus; species Anomaloglossus baeobatrachus. Next base: position 325,666,637 of record NC_134358.1, read on the forward strand.
CTTTTTCAGCCAAATTTCCTTTCCAAAATTCAAATATTGCTCCTTCCGTTCCAAGCCCTCCCATTTCTCCAAACAAAGGTTTCAGACCACAAGTGAGGTATCACCGCGCTCATAAAAAAGTGGGTAACAAATATTGGGGTCAAATTTTTGGAATTACCTCTTGAAAAAGTGAAAAAATTGATGCTAAAGCAACATTTTTGAGAAAAAAATGAAAATTTTCAATGTGACAACGTAACGTTATCAAAATCTGTGAAGTACCTGTGGATCCAAAATGCTCACTATACCCCTAGATAGAAGCCTTAAGGGGTCTAGTTTCCAAAATGGTGTCACTTGTGAGGGGTTTCTGCTGTTTAGGTACCTTAGCGGACCTGTAAATGCAACATGGTGCCCGCAATCTATTTCAGCCAAATTTGCTTTCCAAAATTCAAATATTGCTCCTTCTGTTCCGAGCCCTCCCATTTGTCCAAACAAAGATTTCTGACCACATGTGGGGTATTGGCGCGTTCATAAGAAAGTGGGTAACAAGTTTTGGGGTTCATTTTGTTGTGTTATTTCTTCTAAAAGTGAATAAATTTGGGGTAGAGCAACATTTTAGGTAACATTTTATTTTTTGCTTTTTTTCATTCCACTTTTCTTTAGTTCCTGTGAAGCACCTGAAGGGTTAATAAACTTCTTGGATGTGGTTTTGAGTACTTTGAGGGGTGCTGTTTTGAGAATGGTGTCACTTTTGGGTATTTTCTGTCACCCAGGCCTCTCAAAGTCACTTCAAATGTGATGTGGTCCCTAAAAAAATGGTTTTGTGAATTTTGTTGAAAAAATGGGAAATTGCTGATGAACTTTGACCCCTTCTAACTTCCTAACCCCAAAACATTTTGTTTCAGAAATTGCACTAATGTAAAGTAGACATGTGGGAAATGTTATTTATTAACTGTTTTGTGTGACATAACTCTCTGGGTTAAGGGCATAAAAATTAAAAGTTTGAAAATTGCAAAATTTTCAAAATTTTCATCAAATTTCCGATTTTTTCACAAATAAAAGCAAAAAATATCGTTCTAAATTTATAACTATCATGAAGTACAATATGTCACGAAAAAACAATGTCAGAATCACCGGGATCCGTTGAAGCGTTCCAGAGTTATGACCTCATAAAGTGACACTGGTCAGAATTGCAAAAAATGGCCTGGGCATTAAGTACAAAACTGGCTTCGTCCTTAAGGGGATAAACATGCTACCTAAGGCTGGTTTCAGACGTCCGTGTTTAATCAGGTACCAGTCACACGCATGGTTATGGTCATACATGTGTCATACGTGTGTTACACGTGTGTCACACGTGTGTCATACGTGTGACATCCGTGTGACACCCGTGTTTGCATATGTGTGACACGTACCGGGTAAAACACGTGTCTCTATAATGAAAAGATGTTCTATATTTTCTTGTATCCAGCGATGCTGTCTCCGGCTCTGCTCCCCGCTCCTGATCCCCGCTCATTATTTTCATTGATTATTAACTGCCTGAGGATCTGGAAGCCGGAACATGGTGGGGACAGGCTGGGTACAGCACAGCCGAGGACAGCATCGCTGGGGACATCACTGGGGACATCGCTGGTGACAGGTGAGTATACAGCAGTTTGTGCAGTGACATCCAGGGACTCATCAGGGTTCCCAATGAACTCTCATGAACCCCTGGAAGTCACCATCATGACACTCGCTGTAACGCAGTTGTCGCAGGGGTGTCATCAGGAGGTCATCAGAGTTCATTGGGAAATCCGATGACCTCCTGGACGTCCCTGAACACACACTGCTGGCAAGATACTCACCTGTCACTAGCGATGTCCCCAGCCATGCTGTCCTCGGCGGTGCTGTCCTCGGCGGTGCTGTCTCTTTTGCTGTCACCGTGATGCCCCTGCTCTCAGCTGCTCAACGCGGTGAATAATCAATGAAAATAATGAGCGGGGGTCAGGAGCGGGATGCAGCAGAGCCGGTGACAGAATCGCTGGATACAGGTAAATATAGAAAATCTTTTGATTTAAAAACCCGTGTTTTCTCCGGTACGTGTCACACTGATGTCACACGGATCACATCAGTGTGCGGTCCGTGTGACATCCGTGCTGCTGGAGAAAAAATGGGCATGTCTTCGTGTGAAATAGCGGGGCCACACGGTCCGTGTGAAAACATGGCTGTGTGAGAGTGCAAAATAGGGTAACATGGGTACGTGTGACATCCGTGTTAAAAACAGATGTCACACGTATCTAAAACACGGACGTCTGAACCCAGCCTAAGATTGTATAATACAACCTGCTGGGAGACAAAGAGGGCTAGAAGATGTAAAAGCCAAGGATCAATGCATGCATGGGGTGTTACCCCACGTGTATCGTCACTGGATGTGGCTTCCTCAAGGGCCAGAAGAATGAGCAAGATAGTCACTACTCCAGTGCATTATATACAAGATTCTAGGAACTTACCAGCTGTGGCTAATAATACTGCAGCACAATCAGGTGTCCGGGGAACCTGGAAGGAGCTTGTCAGAGTTCACTGGGCATGCTCATATGATGAAAAGAGAAACTTAAAATCTAAAGCTGTGTAAGGCTGGCTTCACATCAGCGTTTTTTTGCCTTAAGGCAAAAAAAGGCAAACTGCATGTTACAGGATACGTTTTTACAGGAGAGCAATGCATGCCACCGCTAGTGACCTGAATGTTTTTTAACTGGATCCGTTGAAAGGATCCAGCATAAAAACGGAACGTTCACTTGCATTGACATGCGTTTGGTTGCTGTTTCTTGGCTTATTTACAACGGATCCGTTTAGTAAAATTAAAGCGCCTGAAAACGCAATGAAACTGATGGTTTTAGTACTGGAGTCGTCTACCGGATTCAGTTTAAAAACGGAACGTTTCCTAGTGTTTTGATGCGTTTGTGTGTTATTTTTTTTTGAGGATGGATTTTTTTTTTAACTTTTTTTTTTTTTTTTTTAAACCAAAAAAAAAGAAATATAAACATGGTAAACCTGTGTTCATGTGTCATTTTATGGCTGTGAATCTGGAAGGATGACTGCCTCTATGGATATAGATCAATTTGTGGCTCGTGATTTCAACCATTTCATGGATATGTCTTTGCAAATTTGCCGTTTGCGTGCAATAGTTGTTGAGAAAGAGCGGGTCAGAAGATGGTTATTGAGACCTCGCCAATATTGGCTACATCCTCCTAATTCACAAAGAATGACACGCGGTGCTTACTATTGTTTGTTTCCTGAGCTGTCAAAAGATCCTGAGAAGTTCTTGGACTACTTACGTATGTCCAAGTCATCATTTCAAAAACTATTACAATGTGTCCAACCAATCATCACTAAGCAGGACACAAGATTTCGAAGGGCAATATCAGCAGACGAGCATCTCATGTTAACGTTCAGGTATATATTTTTTTAAGATTTGTTCAATTTAGTATACATATTGATTTTGGTTACAGTATAAACTAAGTAAACATGCATTGTTTTCAATTATATCTTTTTTGTCATAAGTCGTTTTTTAAAAAATAATCATGTCAGATTTATTAAAATATGCTATTTTCTTTCTTGCCAACAAGTACTTAGCAACGGGCGAAAGTTTACCATCCTTACACTTTCAATACAGACTTGGAATATCGACGGCCTCGGGTATTGTGAAAGAAACATGCCAGGCATTGTGGACTGTACTGAAGAGAGAGAAAGACCTTCACAAACCATGATTATTACACTAATATCATAATAATTACAGGAAAATTCCAAGTCATGATCATAAAGTGCAAATTTATTCATGCATATACAAGTTTAATAAAGGGATGTCACATGGGAACACAAAGTGCAGTAGTGCTTGTAAAATCACAACCAGGGAGGTGTGTCTGAAAAAACAGGTCCGAAGACTAAATGGATATAGATATAAGGGATGTTCCATTAAAATTATAAGTATCCAGCCTTCTGTAATACATCACACCTATTAGATATAACAATATGAATGATCCTCAATAACATATAACCAGCCCACGTAGTCAGGTTAGTCTGAAGGCACAACAGCAGCCACTTTCATAAATTCATAGCATATAAGTTAATCACATAACAACACAGGTACGGTACATAAATCAGACAGATAATCAAACCTATGCAGGTTACAAGGAAGTGCTGCAGACAACAGAATCAAATCCATAGACCTGTACTACCATGGAAGGCCAGGTGAACCGAGAACCAGGTGACATTACAGACCACTGGGGGTAACCCATGCTGGAAGTGTAGGCATAATGACCTACCAGGGTAAGACTTCATACCCCGCACAGACACACCACCCTGCACCTCGATGCGTCATTATGCCTACACTTCCAGCATGGGTTACCCCCAGTGGTCTGTAATGGCACATGTGGATTGTGATGGAAAGAAACGGGTGAGGATGACGAAAGAATGCTTGGAATTTTTTTTTCAATAATTAGTGAATTATCATAATGAATAGAAGGTGGGGGAAGTGATGTGGTGGTGTGGAATTGGGGAGAGGACATGATAGGTAGTAGCAGAGGCAGATGTTGTGTGCGAATACAAAAAATGTGGTGAATTAGGTAGAGATTGTGCGGGTAAGTGCTGTAAAGGGGCATTATAGGGTTGGTTGTGTAAAGAAGTCCTTGTGGGCTGTTTTTGTGTGGGAACTGGAGCCGGATATGAATGAGTATGGTGCAGATGACGTCTACATTTTTTTTTAGACATATGAGCCGGGGAGTGGAAAGGTGGGATTACTTGCTGATCATGTTGAGTGACTGGATTATGAGATAGGTTGGGCGTCTGCAAAGTTTGGTTGGGAATATAAACTCTATGGGATTCAAGACATTGTGATTGAGATTGAGCCATAAAAGTGGGTGTTGGTGGAAGAATGGTTTTAGAAATTTGAGACTGATTAAGGCCAAGTCCATGTAAATGTTGTTTATGAACAAGATTGCTTAGAGTGGATTGTGATCGTGGGTGTACAGGCTGATTGTATGTTTGAATGGTGGTTTCAAAGGTTTTCGAGGATAATTTGTGTGGTTGAACTAGTCCAAGGTATGGTTGGGTGGGTTGCTGAAAGGTAGATGGGTCTGCTGTTTGAGGTGGCACAGGGGCAAGGCATGGTTGGGTGGGGTGCTGTGAGGTTGTTGTGGCAGATCTTCGCGGTGGGTCAGGGGCCAGGTAGTGTTGGGTGGGGTGCTGCAAGATTGTTGAGGATGTTGGTCGAGGTGGCACAGGTGCTAGGTATGCTGTTGTTTGTGACTGATAGTTAATGGTGTTTACAGATTGTGGTGGGTTAGGGGCCGGGAATGGTTGTGTAGGGTGTGGTTGGTTGGGTGAGACATGTGGACATGGAGGTTCTGGGGCCTGATACGGTTGTGATGGATTGGTCCGATGAATTTCATGGCCTAGAGATTGCTGACAGGCTTGCATGATTTTCAATTGACTGTCACTGGGTAGACTTTCCATATGCCGTAGTACTGTAAAAAAAAACAAATGGTTGACAGATTTCTTTGCCTCGGCCTCAAGTCTATCCAAGCGTGCATTTACATCTCCAAAGCTTTCTTGAACTTGGACAAAACCAGTTTTCACTTTTTCATGGGGGTACTTCAGAGAATCCTGGAATACTGTGCTCATGTGCATAAACTCTGGCATAAAGCTCCGATCCATAGGCCTCTGGCGCTGACGAACAGACAAGAATCCTGGTCTTCCAGTTTGTATAGCCCTGGGATCGGGGAAAGCCTAACCTTGATCCTTCGAAAGGAATATCATGAGCCTGGCAGGAATCTGTAGCACTTGTGATGGTTTGTGTGGGTTGTGAGGTTGTCGTGGTTCCAGAGAGGTCAGTGTCGGTTTGGCTCTCTGGTGGGCAGATCTTCCCTTCTTCACGGTCCACTCCACGCATGTCTTCTGATGGCCACAAAACACTGCCAGTCGTCCTGTAAATTAAGATTAAAAATTTAGGTTTTAAACCGTGCTTTGGAAATTTGATTCCTAAATTTAAAAATTATACACAAAACCAAATACCTGCTGGACGCCAACGATGGTTTCAAAAATGCTAATACATGGAAATATTTGTAACGCTGGCATCGGGCTGCCGAACCACTCGGAGACTTCTTATCTTTATTTAATTCCTTCTTAAATCTGTCACGAATCGAACGCCATCTTCTGATAACCTTATCTCCTTTTTTGGTTTTTATCAAGTGGTAAAAAATTAAAAAAGTTGTAAAGTTCAAATTTAGTTGAGCAGAAATGACAATATCCATAGTCATTGGACTTTTTTTTTTTTTTTTTTAAATAACTTACGAAAAATACCCTTTGTACGGACATCAAGGTCCTACCAAGTATCAATATGAGCATGAGAAACCTCATCCCACAGTCTCCTTGTAAAAACTGCATCCCAATGATGTCGGTGGGTGGTGTCCCATAAAGCTGGGCATGCCTCTACATCATTGATTAATTGGTCACCATCTATAAATGCGTCTAACTCCGTTTCCTCTATAGGAGGACTGCTGATGGTGGATCTTGATTCCTTTAACAAATTATAACATTTCCATTTGTTTTTAACTTAAAGACAAATAAGATAAATAATAAAAAACAAAGTATAATCACAAATTTTTTATTTATTTATTTTAAACTCAAATCTAAAATTTAAAAGTGAATGTTTTTTTTCTCAAAAAAACAAAACTAAAAAAAAAAACCAAAACATGTCGATATTCCCGGAACAGTCTGCACAGACACACCCTCTTGACACTGTAAGTCAATATGAATATATTTAAAACTTTTATAAAGAAACAACATTTTTACAAAAAATGATATGAAAATTAAAATGTCAAAATTTGTTACTGGAGAAGATTCTTGTCCTGGAACAGCTCCTTCATCCACCTCCACCAGCCGACCAAGACCAGAATGACTTGTCTATCATTGGAATAAATGTTTAACATCATCTTTTGAAAAATTATATATCTGAATGAAGAAAAATTAAAATAATAAGAGATCATCTTACATCTAATAATGGAGTTGATGAAGCAACTTGACAAGATTGTGGAGCAGCAGACTTTCGTCTATGGCTCATTTTAAATCTGTGCAAAAAATGATAAATTTTATTTTGGAAATATTTTCTGTGTAAAATTTAATTTATTCATGTACCAAACTAAATAATAGTTTTAACTTCAAAAAAATAAAAAAATATCCACAAAGGTTTAGCTTGTAGTATTGATTATTAAAAATGAAGAGTCTAATAAGGTAAAAACTTTGTCAGACGTTTAAGCCAAAAATAGCGACATAGGGCAAAACAAAAATTACTCATTGACGAGAATGATGCGACTATACAGCATTGATTTTTAAAAGGATTTCTTGACTTGATTGTAATATCTGTTTTGAAAGGCGTAAAAACCAAATTATTACGCAATTCGAATCAAAACATTAGTTAAGCCTAACAACAATGCCGTACATAGTTTACTAATTTTCCAACAAAATGGATTATTTGTGATCAGCTCAAAACAACGTACAAAAGGGTGCTTTACACGCTGCGACCTCGCAAGCGTTCTGGATAGCGATGTGACACGCCAGAACGGTGATTTAATTGCCAATAGCGCACATAGGTCTGGTTTATAGCGCCTGTCACATGTGCGATCTCGTGACATCACATGTGCGATCTGGCTTGTCACAACGCAAACGAGATCGTTAGCGATGTCGCAGCGTGTTAAGCATCCTTAAGGGTTCCGTCAAACTTAGGAGATGCACCAGCGAATCATCCTGCGATCAGACATGGTCAGGCTCACTAGTGCGTCGCAACATGGTTGATGGTAGAGATGAGCGAACCAGCCGTGGTTCGGCTCGAGTTCGGTTCGTCGAACGGAGGTCTCGTTCGAATTCAGTTCGGCGAACGTTCAACGAACCGAACTCGAACCAATAGGAAATAATGGGAGGCAATCACAAACACATAAAAACGCATTATAAATGTACACATACAGTTAATAAACATTGCCATAACACTTACCGGTCCCCGCGATCCCTCCTGCACTCTGTCTCCTGCCGCTATTCCATCCGATGATCGCTGAATCCTCCCAGTAACCAGCACTGCCAGCAGTGATGCAGGACCTATCGTGACGTCAAAATAGCCATGTGACCAGTCACGTGGCTATTATCTCATTGGCTACAGACTGGTCACATGACTATGACGCGTCATGTAGGACCTGTCATTGCACTCTCCGGTACACAGCCGGTCATTAACGGAGATCACCGTTGCCATAGCAACGCAGTTAGCGGTGACGTCACCGCTAACTGTGGCTCCGGGAATCACATGATCGGAGCCCTGTTGCTATGGTAACGCGTCTGTCAGCATTACCGCTGTCACCGCTAGCAGCCAACAGCACTGATCTCTCACGGAGTGAAGGCTGCACGCTGCTTCCCGTGCAGCCTTCACGGAGTGAATCCTGCACGGGAAGCAGCGTCTTCCCCCATGCAGCAGTGATGTAGCAGAGCTGCATTTGTTGAACGAGAAAGACAGAAGACCATGGATCGTGGAGGGCTGACAGGGGGTAATAAAGATGGAGTCTCTAATGTGTCTGTGTATTTATTTCTATTAAAGTATTTTTTCTCTGTGTGGTGTTTTTTTTTAACCCTTTATTGGAGATTCTTGTTTGTTTTAATGTTTTGTTTATTAAACCAATATAAACAGAATGTATGCACATAACAAGAAAAATATGGACATCACTAGGATCACTATGAAACTAATTTGCATTAAACTGCATTAAACCGCCTTCCAGGTACAATGTCGTCTGTAGAGCAGAGTCTCAAATCATGCAAAAGTCATTATATCAGGCGAATAGTGGAAGATGAGCCAGATCATGTCCTACTTTCATAACAGTATAAAAAAGAGGAACAGTTTTAACCTTTTTTTCCTATTTAAAGGAGAGAAAATAGAGAAGAAAACATATATCGGAAGCAAGAAAATAGAAGGAGGGAGAAGGGGGGGGGAACCACTGAGGGCTCCGAGCAAAGCCCTCAGCACCTACCCCCCAGCTTTAGGAAGGGAGATAGAGGGTTTAAGAGATTTTAGAAAGGGGGGAAAGGATAGGGGGGGATGGAGTAGGGATAGGGTGTTGGTCTAGGGTCCATTCATCATATGTTCATAGTACTCAGGACTAGGTCGTCAGCTCACTCGGTCCCCTAAAGGGGGGGGAGAAGACAGCCTAGGTTTCTTTAAGTCATCCCCTGCGCAACCGCCGTCAGAAAAGAAGGATTGGATTTGTAGTCCTTCCAGGTCTTCCAAACTTGCCCAAAGAAGAACAACTGTTGTCGTGAGAGGGCAGAGAGCTCCTCCGCGTGGTATAGTTGGTCAATTTTCTGTAACAGCTGCGAGATGGTGGGTATATTAGCCGTGCGCCACAATTGAGCAATCAGCAGTTTGCAAGCTGAGCTCACAAAAGACACCAGTTTCGAGTTAGCCTTATCATTAGGCCACAATGGGAATTAGTAGCAGATGCATGGGTTCTGGGCCCCCCTGCTTGTTTGTAAGGTCAAACATCAGCTGGATTGCCATCTTCCAGAATATCTGGAGGCGAGGGCACGTCCACCAAATATGCATATACGTTCCTCTATCCCCCTCACATCTCCAGCAGAGACCCGAAGAGGCAGACTGCCAAGCAGCGTCCGTGTCCGGGACTATGTACCATCTCGCAACTACTTTGAAGGAACTCTCTTGAACCCTCACACAACATGACGGTCCATGCGAGGCCCTATAAATTTGATTCGTTTGAGCGTCAGTAAATGTGGTGTTCAGATCTTTCTCCCACTTCAATATGTAAGCTCTTTTTACTACCAATTCTTTTGTAAGTAGGGTGTTATATAAGCGAGATAAGATTTTTTTAGGAGACCTTGTTTGCGAGCAATACGATTCAAATGCGGTTAAGGGTCTAGTGAGGTTGGACTGTGACAGTAATGGTTGAATTGTGCATTTTATTGTCATGTAATGTAGAAATGTGAGTTTAGAAAGCTGGGGGATCTCACCCATCTCCTGCCTTGAGACCAAAGAACCGTCTTTCAGAAGATCTATGACTGGGATCTTTGCATTACTTAGATATGTAGATTTTGCGGTATTGGCGAGATTCAGACTGGAGTCATGTATATCGGAGATTAGGGTAAGTGGTGAAAGAGGAGGGGCCAGAAGCTCTATGTTACGATTCCAGTTGTCCAAGAGTGTTCTAGTCAGTTCATTGGTGCAAGACCTTTTATTTCCCTGACAAGGAGGGGCGAGTAAAAGAGCTCGTAAGGGGGAGGGGGCCAGGTGTTCCTCTATTGCCGTCCACAACTTATTCGGGGGGTACCTGACCCAATCTACTGCTCTAGAGAGGATAGCAGCTTTATAATATGCGGATATGTTGGGGAGACCCATTCCCCCTTTGTCCTTTGGGAGACTTAGAGTGTGAAAATTGATTCTTGGTTTGTGCTTGTTCCAGATGTAATTGGAGATTAAAGAATTGCATTGAGAAAGGAAAGATTTGGGGACTGGTATAGGTAGCATTTGAAAAAGGTATATGAATTTTGGGAGTACTATGCTTTTGATAAGATTTTTCCGGCCTATCCAAGAGATGAAAGGCGCTTTCCATGAGGCTATCTGCGTGGTGAGTTTGGGAAGGAGAGGCTTATAATTTAGGTCAAAAAGTGATTTGGGGGTTTTCCCTATTTTGATACCGAGATAGGTAATGTGGCTTTTTGGCCACCTGAATGGAAACGACTTCTGGAGACGTTTGATGACATCACTCGGAACGTTTAGACTTAGTGCTTCAGATTTGGAGAGATTAATTTTAAAATTGGACCATTGGCTGTATTCTTCTAGTGTGTTCATGAAGGCAGGGAAGCCTCTTTCGGGTCTGGACATTACTACCAACAAGTCATCGGCAAAGGCGGCGGATTTGTGGTGAGTCCCCTGTAGGTTAATCCCCTCAATTCCCTGGTTTTGTTGGATGGAGCATATCAATGGCTCCATTACCATGACAAAAACTAGGGGGGACAAGGGGCATCCCTGCCTGGTTCCATTTTTGATGTCGAAGGGGTCAGTCAGCGTGTTATTTATTTTGATTCTGGCTGTGGGGAATGTGTACATCTGTAGTATTGCATGTATAACCGACTGAGGAAACTGAAAAGCCTCCAACGTACCCCGCAGGAAGGTCCAGTCCACCCTATCAAACGCCTTCTCGGCATCTGTTCCCAATAGCACAAGGGGCAAGCTCCGGGTCCTAGCATATTGCATTAGATGAAGTAAGCGTAGCGCATTATCCTTCCCTTCTCTTCCCCGTATAAATCCGGATTGCTCCGGGGATATAAGGTCAGGAAGGATTTCCGCAACCCGGTTTGCTATTAAGCTAGCGTAGATTTTTAGGTCCACATTCAAAAGCGAGATGGGCCTATAACTTCCACAGCTTTCCGGGTCCTTCCCTTCCTTATGTATTAATGAAATATGGGCTTCCAGAGTTTGTTTGGGAATAGGGTCACCCAGGAGCAGAGCATTGCATGTTGCCAGGAGATGGTCCCCCAAGATGTCAAAGAACTTTTTATAATATATGGTTGGTAGGCCATCTGGGCCTGGCGCTCTTCCCGTGGGACATCTGGACAAGGTGGACTGAACCTCAGCACGAGAAAAAGGTCTTGTCAAGGATTCTTGTTGTGTTTTGGAGAGTGTCGGGAGGCTTAGATTTGCTAGGTAGTTATGTATGCCGCGTCTTCTCTTGTCTGTTTCCGTTGTTGCTTCTTCTGGTCGGGATTGATATAGGCTCTTATAGAATTGGAAAAATTCATTTGAGATTTGTGAATAGTCCTGAGTGCGGTGTCCCTGTGGTGTTTTGAGTGTATGTATAAACGTGCGGGCCTGTCTTGTTTTTATTAGTGACATCATGAGTTTGGAGGCCTTGTCCCCATGTACAAATATGCGGTTTTTCCAGCTCAAATGTAACTTGGCCGATTGTTTGTTGAGTATGTCTCTTAGTGCCACCCGTTTGGCAGTCAGTAATTCTAAAGTCTGTTGGGACAGAGATTTTTTGTGTTGGGTTTCCAATATAGTTATTTCTTCATATAGATTCTGTAGGATCCGTTTCCTCTGTTTATTAAGGTGTGAGGATATGGAAATCAGTTCTCCCCTTATGACCGCTTTATGTGCTTCCCACAAAAGTGGTGCTTTGATGTCTTGCGTCTTATTCTCCGCAAAATAATTGCGGAGACGATCAGAAATACTTTTCCTGTTGTCTTCTGAGGAGAGAACTGACTCATTTAGCCTCCATGTGCGGTGAATCAGATATGCCCTCTGTAGTGTGAAACTTGCCGTGACATAACTATGATCAGAGTGCGGCGTAGATTGGATTGTTGTGTCTGTGACGTTAGATAGTAGAAATCTGGGTAAGAAAATGTAGTCTATCCTGTGATATGATTTATGAGGGTGAAAAAAGAAGGTAAAATCTTTGGTGGTTGGATGTTGTAGTCGCCAGACATCAGTCAAGGATAGAGAGAGGAAAGCAGTCTTGACTCGAGAAAGATCCCTGAGTGATATGTGGCTCTTTTTTGAGGTTGAGTCTAATTTTGGTTCCAAAGCTACATTAAAATCTCCACAGAGTATTGGGATACCTTCCGAAAAGGTCTTAAATTTTTTGAGTGTGGAAAGCAGCCACCTCACCTGTTTGACATTTGGAGCATAAATATTTCCCATAGTTACCATTGAACCCGCTAATAGGCCTTTAACAAAAATGAACCGGCCCTCCGGATCAATTACTTCATGTTGGGGTAAAAAGGGTATGTCTTTGGCGAATGCTATCGACACCCCTTTAGTCCGTTTATTTGGGGAGGGAGCATGAAACCACGTATTATAGTATGCTTTTTCAAAGCTTGGAATTTTGCCCTTGCAGAAGTGTGTTTCTTGCAGAAAGATTATGTCAATATGTTTCTTGTGGAAATTAGACAGAGTTTGTGCCCTTGGTATGGGGGAATTCAACCCATTAGCGTTAAAACTTGTCACATTAAATACCTTATGTTGTGTCTGCACAGTGACGGTTGCGGGTGGACGACCCTTTTTCCGGTGGGGTGAATGGACCAGACCAACGACCATACTGGGAAAGAGGGGAGCAGAAGAGATGGGGGATGAAGAAAAGATCAGAAAAAGAACAATATGTTAAAGTCAACAATAACAACATATTTATCATCTAGATAAGAATAGATATGCATCACGAGGGAGCAGAAAGTGTAGGGCCCCTAAAGTGACTTCATGCTTTTAACTTGCATAAACATTGGTTGGCAATAAAAGGCTTGAGCCTAGGCCTTCTCATGGAGCTTGTTTCCTGAGTTCGTCTGGAGCTTCTGTGCCGCATTGCGTCTAGGCCTTTGGGCCTTCGGGATGACGCTGTGCCAGGGTGACGGCTCTGGAAGTTGCTGTAGCGCAGTTGCTGAGCTATGGATTTCTAATTCAGGATATTTCTCCAAAGTAATCCCTAGATCTTCGCAGATTTGCCTAATTTCGCCTGATGTTTTGCCTTGATAGTGTTTCCCTTTTGCTGTTATTGCAATGCCAAATGGATATAGCCAGCGGTATGGGAATTGGCGTTGGCGCAGTTCCTCTGTGAAGGGTTTCAACATTCGCCTCTTGGTCAGAGTTGTGGCAGCTAGGTCTTGGAAAATCCTGATTTCGGAGTCTTCATATTTTATAGTTCCAGCTTCCCTTGCTTTTTTGAGAATGAGCTCCTTAATACGGTAGTCCATGAAACGGCAAATGACATCTCTTGATGGTTCCCCCTGCCTGGGACGGGGTCTCAAAGATCTATGGGCTCTGACCAACTCTATCGGTGATACAGGGTCAGTGTCTATCAGGTCGGAGAAGATGCTTAAAAGAGCTGGGGTCAGGGCTTCGTTTACTACCGATTCTGGGAGACCTTTTATTCTGAGATTGTTCCGTCTCTCTCTATTTTCATGGTCCTCCAGGATGGTATGGATCTGGTTGACATTATCTTCTTGTTGGTGAAGACAAGAGATGATGGCGTTGGATGTTGTGGTGATCGTGGCCTGGGAGGCTTCCAGTGTTTCCACTCTGTGGCCTATCTGGCCAATATCCTGTTTGATGTGAGAGAGCTCCTTCACTACCGGTTCCAAGGCTTTGTTGAGAATCCGTTTAATAAAGGATCTGGAGATTGGAAGGCTCTTGCTAGAATCCATGTCTTCTGCGTCACTGACGTCATCCTCCATTTCCTGTGTGGTATTAGTAGATGAGTTTTGAGGACATTCAGCCCCCGCTTCTGCTGGCAGGAGATGCTTTTTGAGGAATTTGTCTACATCTGCTTGGGTCGTGGTCACCGCTGGTTTAGGCAAAGCACTGGCCATTTTATTACCAAATTTGACCATGTCGAAGTCAGCTCTTATGTTATTGTGTTATATCCAGTATAATGGGGGTCCGGTCTCTCCGCTCCCTCTGGTCAGCGTGGGCTGCACCGCTTTACATACCCCTGTGGGGGGGGGGGAGGGGGGTGTCAGGTGGACTGTGTTTTTTTATATGATGTAGGACCAATGGGGTGTCCTCTATGATCCCTCTGCTGTGTTTTTCCCTCAGCAGTCCCTGGGTCCAGGAAGATATATAGCTCCAGGTCTGGGAATACCGCTTAAGAGCCCTTCTTGTGACCCTAAATGCAAAAGTCTCACTCCTGGCAGACCCTCAGGCAGCAGAGGAAAGAGTGGTATGTCTCTTGCTATGTTGTAAGTGCAGCCCCAATGCCAAGAGGGGAGGGGGGGGGCTCACGGTTCAGGACTCCCCCAGATTCCCCTGTCCGGTTCCTGAGTACGGCTTCACCCCGGGCCCAGGTCTGACAGCCCTCTGGTTCCCAGGCAGGCTTGCGACGTTCTGCTATGGGAGCGGAGGGGGGGGGAGGAGAAGCACGTCTTCTCGGTGAGTGGGGGTCTTGGCGGGGTTTGTCCCCAACTCACCCGGTTCTCCCTGGGTGGGCGCGCGGGCGCGAGGGGTCGTCCGGGGGTGCGGGGGCAATCACTTACCGCCCAGACTCCTCTCCGGACCCGGCAGGTCTCCTCAGAGCATCACCCTCAGCTGTCGCGAGGGTTCCGGCCGAGGCCTCCGATCTCCCGGCTGCCTCCGGAAGGCCCGGCGTGACTCACCAACCTCCCCGCTCCGGCTCCCTCTGTCTGACGACCGGGCAGATGACCGTCTCTTCTCCACTTCCCGTGGGTCTCCTGGTCTGTGGTCTGCGGCTGTTCGTTTGTCGCATCTACCTCTGGGCCGCGGGGTCAGGATGGTGAGTGCAGGACTCCAAGATGGCGGCAGTCCCTCTTCTCCCCTCTCTGGTTGCCGGATCTGCTGGCTGATGGGGTCGATTCTGGGGGATGAAGTGACGGCTCAGTGCAACCTCAATTATCTCTGTCTGAGCCCTCTGTCGCCTTCTGAATCGCCTCTGCACGAGCGCTCCTCGTCCCCGGGAGTGTTATTGCTGTGGCCCTGCGGCCTGCTGTATGGTTACCGGCCTCAGTCTCGAGGGGCCTCCACAGGGTCCCAGCGCTGTTGTTGCTGTCAAATTTAGGATCCCCCTCTGTCCGCCCGATCTCCGTAGCCTAGGTGGAGGGTCTTGGACTGATTTTTCACGGCTGGGGGGCTGGATGTTATCGGATGGTCAGGAGCTCCCTCATGCACGTCTGCTGCTGACCGCGGCCATTTTGGACTCCCCTATTGGAGATTCTTAATGGCCGGGTCAAACGTGCCTGACATTAAGAATCTCTGGCTTAATACTGGCTAGTAAAACAAAGCCAGTATTAACTCATGATTACCCAACAAGCAACCCGGCTCCAGGGCTGTTGGAAGAGTTGGATACAGCGCCAGATGATGGCGCTTCTATGAGAGCGCCAATTTCTGGCCCGGCTGCGGACTGAAATTCGCAGCAGAGGCACCCAGAAACCTCGGGCTAACCTGTGCTGCGGATTCCAATCCCCAGCTGCCTAGTTGTACCTGGCTGGACACAAAAATGGGGCGAAGCCCACGTCATTTGTTTTTTAATTATTTCATGAAATAAGTGAAATAATTAAAAAAAACGGGCTTCCCTATATTTTTGGTTCCCAGCCGGGTACAAATAGGCAACTGGGGGTTGGAGGCAGCCCGTGGCTGCCTGCTGTACCTGGCTAGCATACAAAAATATGGCGAAGCCCACGGCATTTTTTTGGTGGGCAAAAAACTTCTGCATACTGTCCTGGATGGAGTATGCTGAGCCTTGTAGTTCTGCAGCTGCTGTCTGCTCTTCTCCATACAGACAGACAGCAGCTGCAGAACTACAAGGCTCAGCATACTCCATCAAGGAGTGTATGCAGAAGTTTTTTGCCCCCTGAAAAAATTATGTGGGCTTCGCCATATTTTTGTATGCTAGCCAGGTACAGCAGGCAGGTACGGCTGCCCCCAACCCCCAGTTGCCTATTTGTACCCGGCTGGGAACCAAAAATAAAGGGAAGCCCTTTTTTTATTATTTCATGAATTTCATGAAATAATTAGAAAACAAATGACGTAGGCTTCGCCCCATTTTTGTGTCCAGCCAGGTACAACTAGGCAGCTGGGGATTGGAATCCGCAGCACAGGTTGGCCTGAGCTTTCTGGGCCCCACTGCTGCGAATTGCAGTCTGCAGCCGCCTCAGAAAATGGCACTTTCATAGAAGCGCCATCTTCTGGCACTGTATCCAACTCTTCCAGCACCTGCCTGCTATACCTGGCTAGCATACAAGAATATGGCGAAGCTCACGTCCTTTTTTTGTAGTTTTTTGGCAAAAAAAAAAATTCTTCCCTGGATTTTCCATTGCCAGTGAAGGTAACACCAAGCAGTGGGGGTTAGCAGCCAGTAGCTGCTTGGATTACCCTTAGCTAGCAATACAAAAAATGCAGCGGGAGCCCATATATATTTTTTTTAATTATTTATTTAAATAACTAGAAACAAAATGGGCTTCCCTGTATTTTGATTGCTGGACATCACAGTGCTGTAAAAATAAATGTTTAAAAAAAATGACGTAGCGCTCCACGGTATTTTTGATTCTCAGTGCAGATAAAGCAGACAGCTATGGGTTGCCACCCCCATCTGCCTGCCGTTACCTTGGTTGGCAATCAAAATACAGGGAAGCCCATTAATTTTTTCTATTTAAAAAATAGTTAAAAAAAAATTACGTTGGGTCCCCCCATTTTTGATAGCCAGCTAGGGTAAAGCAGACAGCTGTAGCCTGAAAACCACAGCTGGCAGCTTTACCGTGGTTGGGGATCCAATGTGGAGGTCACCCCAGGCTCTTTTTTCATAATTATTTTATAAATATTAATAATTACACAAAAAAAGTAGGGTCCCCCCCAAATTGGATCACCAGCCAAGGTAAAGCGGACAGCTGTGGTCTGGTATTCTCAGGGTGGGAAGGTCCATAGTTATTGGGCCTTCACAGCCTAAAAATAGCAGGCCGCAGGCACCCCAGACGTGGCGCATCCACTAGATGCGCCAATCCTGGCGCTTCACCCCAGCTCATCCCATGCCCTGGTGCAGTGGCAAACGGGGTAATAAATCGGGTTGATACTAGCTGTAAAGTCACCTGAGATCAAGCCCAGCAGTTTGTGATGTCATGGTGTCTATTAGATACCCAACATCATAAACTGTCAGTACTAACAAAAAAAAGAAAAAAAAAAAAAAAAAAATCGACAAAAGAAATTTATTTGAAAAAACAGTCCCCAAAACATTTCCTCTTTCACCAATTTATTGTAAGAAAAAAAATAAAGGGGTCCCACGACGACTCTGGACCGTCTAAAATATGGGGGGGAGACACTCAGGGAACGTATCCCCCATTTTCTAGGAGTGCGGACCCTTCATGTGAGGAGTGTGGGTGCAATGAATCTGCACTCACTCTCCCCGGGTCCACAGCAGCAGAGTCCATGTCGTAATGGTTGCTACCAAAGCTGCAATGCCCTGCTCATGAGGTAAAGGCATGCCTAATCAGGAGAACTATTCTACATTTCCAAATATTGGTATTTGCTGATATTATTGCTATTCCACCTACTATATATTGGGGATAGGATCTTGGAGATGGAATACCCCTTTAAGTCCAGTTATCCAGCTGAATGAATACTTAACAACAGAGCTCGCTATTTAGATGTGTTTTCTTGTGGCGTATAACGGACTCTCATGTTTGGCAGTCGTTCAGCAGGGAAACTATAAAAGCAAATCCCTCCATTTGGAAATGTAGTATAAAGCTCTCCTGATCAATTATGTTCCTTACCTCATGAGCAGGGAATTGCAGTAATAATAATAATTTATTCATTTATATAGCGTTATTAATTCCATAGCGCTGTATGTCTTTGGAGTGTGGGAGGAAACCCACGCAAACACAGGGATAACATACAAACTCCTTGCAGATGGTGCCCATGGTGAGAATTGAACCCAGGACCTCAGCGCTGCAAGACTGCAGTGCTAACCACTGAGCCACCGTGCCGCCCATTTAGCTTACAGATGCATAACCACCACTCACTTTGTCTGAACACAGGAAGCTGAGCTGACAGCCGCTCTGTGCATGTGGCAGCGTCTATTGTGAAGGAGAGGGCCGTGGGGGGATCAACGCTGCACAGGTACCGTGGGACACCGGGGAACACCTGTGAGGTTATAGGGGGTGATCTGGCAGGGCCTGGGGAGGAGTTTGGTACATGGCACATGCGACAGAAATCAGAGGAGTAGGGTAAATGCGGCTGGCGCACTACTGTGCGCGCGGCCATCTTGGATTTCTGGGAGGTCATCGGGGGGGGGCACTTTGGCGACACCGGGGGACCGGAGGGGACCGAGGAGGAGATTTATCATGTTTGTTCATGCCAGATGGGAGATAAATAATTTTTTACCGGCGCTGTCATTTACTGTAACTTGATCATCGGTGTACGGTGTATACCTGTGATCCCGTGAGCGGGGACCGGAAAAACCGTCCTGAATCATGATCTCCAGGGTCTCAGCTAGCCCTGAAACCCCGGAGATTTTCTGACGCTGGGGGGGCGCTTGTCACTTATTTCTGCCTGCTGTTTATAAACGGCAAACCAGAATAAGGCTACATTCACACAACCGATCCATTTTTGTGGTCTGCAAAAAACAGTCCGTTTTTGTGCATCCATGTGGCATCCGTTTCCGTTCCGTAGACGGTCCGTATGTCATCTGTTTGTCATCCGTGTGCCTTCCGTTTTTTTTGTGTACTGAAAAAAAACTGAAGGAGGGAAAATACATAAATTTACCCAGGATCCATAGCTTCATCCTACATGAGGCGGTCACATGTTCACTCCAGTGCCATTTTCTACTGCTTTTTACAGCGTAGAGCACTCTGGTGATTTTCTTTTGCTTGTACACTTCATATCAGTCTTTTCTGTCATTATAATGGCAGAAAGACACATAATGTCCCACTCTCCTGCATTTTCTAATTTTGCACCCTTTGGTGCCTTTCATGTGGCACTAAGGGGTGCTTAGCTTTGTATTTAGCCAAAAAAATGAAAAAAAAAATGACGTAGGGTTCCCCCTATTTTTGTAGCCAGCTAGGGTAAAGCAGACGGCTGCAGCCTGCAGACCACAGCTGGCAGTCTCACCTTGGCTGGTAATCCAAAACTGAGGGCACCCCATGCTGTTATTTTAAATTAAATAAATAATTAAAAAAAAAAACCACGTAGGGGTCCCCCCAAAATTGGATCACCAGCCAAGGTAAAGTAGACAGCTGGGGTCTGATATTCTCAGACTAGGGAGGTCCATGGTTATTGGACTCTCCCCAGCCTAAAAATAGCAGGCCGCAGCCGCCCCAGAAGTGGCGCATCCATTAGATGCGCCAATCCTGGTGCTTCGCCCCAGCTCATCCCGTGCCCTGGTGCGGTGGCAAGCGGGGTAATATATGGGGTTAATACCAGATGTGTAATGTGACCTGGCACCAAGCCCTGGGGTTGGTGAGGTCAGGCGTCTATCAGATACCCGACATCACCAACCCAGTCAGTAATAAAAAAAAATAGACGACAAACACATTTTTATTTGAAAAAACACTCCCCAATACATTCCCTCTTTAACCAATTTATTAGAAAGAAAAACAAATCCAGGTCTGCTGTAATCCAAGGGGTTGCCATGACGATCCACACTGTCCCAGTCAATGAAGAGCAGGATGTTCCCCATTGGCTGGGAGAGCAGTGCAGTGACCTGAGCTAACATCAATGGGTCAGCCCAGGTCACTGCAGGGTATGACAAGTGCTGCTGTCAGCGAGGTACATTAACTGCGCTGATCTCCTGCACACTGACTTCAATCATCTTCACAGCCAAGTATTGCGAGCGGCCCGTGACGTCACCGCTAGTCAGTCTCGGGTCGGAAGCGAGAGAAGGTGATGTGACAAGCGGCGGCCATGGAGGACAGTGACAGCGCTGAGGTCGGGACTTCATCACCGCAGGTAAGCCAAGCGGGACCATGTGTGTAGAGTGCCAGGTGGGCAGAGCCTAGTGGGACCATGTGTGCAGAGTGCAAGGTGGGCGGAGGCTAGCGGGGTAATGTGTGCAGTGTGACAGGTGGGCGGAGCCTAGCGGGGCAATGTGTGCAGAGTGCCAGGTGGGCGGAACATACCGGGACCATGTGTGCAGAGTGACAGGTGGGCGGAGCCTAGCGGGGTAATGTGTGCAGAGTGTCAGGTGGGTGGAGCCTAGCGGGACCATGTGTGCAGAGTGACAGGTGGGCAGAGCCTAGCGGGACCATGTGTGCAGAGTGACAGGTGGGCGGAGCCTAGTGGGGTAATGTGTGCAGACTGACAGGGGGCGGAGCCTAGCGGGAGAATGTGTGCAGAGTGCCAGGTGGGCGGGGCCTAGCGGGACCATGTGTGCAGAGTGACAGGTGGGCGGAGCCTAGCGGGACCATGTGTGCAGAGTGACAGGTGGGCGGAGCCTAGTGGAGTAATGTGTGCAGAGTGTCAGGTGGGTGGAGCCTAGCGGGACCATGTGTGCAGAGTGACAGGTGGGCGGAGCCTAGCGGGGTAATGTGTGCAGAGTGCCAGGTGGGCGGAGCCTAGCGGGACCATGTGTGCAGAGTGCCAGGTGGGCGGAGCCTAGCGGGACCATGTGTGCAGAGTGACAGGTGGGCGGAGCCTAGCGGGACCATGTGTGCAGAGTGCCAGATGGGCGGAGCCATGTGTGCTGGCGGCGGAGTGCGAAGTGGGTGGAGCCTAGCGGGGTCATGTGGCGCTGAGGACGTCAGTGTCGTGGACTGCTTGGCTGGGGACAGGTGAGTGTGTGTGTGTGTGTACATGCCGCGTGCAGGAGGGGGCGGAGTAAGCTGAGCGGGGAAGTGTGGGCTTCCTGCACGTAACTAGGATAAACATCGGGTTACTAACCAATGCACTTTGCTTGAATATTCGATGTTTATCTTGGTTACCAGCTTCTGGCAGGCTGCCAGCGATGGCTCCTGCACACTGTAGCTGTAAAAAGCCCTGCTTTTTGCTGCTAGAATTGTTCTCGAACGTAACTAGAACTATCGAGCTTTAGCAAAAAGCTCGAGTTCTAGTTCGATCTAGAACACCCCCCAAAATCACTCGAACCGCGAACCACGAACCGCGCTCAACTCTAGTTGATGGTGGGGTGTCAATCAGGCAGATTTCACCAGCGACCAGTGACCAGCCACCAGCCATCAATGAATCTTGGGAACAATATAGCCCTTGCTAACTATGTTAAATTTTGGTGTACACAAGTGCTTGGATACACGATTGAAACCCCAAAAAAAGGTGAAAAAAAAAAATTCTGCACCTGTCGCAGCAGTTTGGGGGCAGGTCAATGGTCGTTGGTGAGATATTTATGATTGACAGCTCACTTGCGACAATTTAGTGACGCAACTGCGAGCCTGACAAGGTCTAATTGCTGTATGGGGTTTTTGTTGCGACGCTTTATAGTTTCGCAATACATAGTCAATTGTAAAAAATCGGCCAGTATAATAATTTTTTACAACGTCAACAGTATAAGATAAATTTAATATTTGAACATTACAAATTTTGGCAAAAATAAGCATCCCAAAAATAAAAAAAAAAAAAATCTAAAAAGAAACCAAAAAAACAATCAAAAATAAATAAACCAATAGTAAGTTGCAAACCAATATTTTATTTTTTGGAAATTAAATCTTGCTTCAAACAATGCATGTTAAAAAAACAAATCTGATAAAAAAACATTTGCCAATTTTTTTAAAAAATACAAACATATATAAATAAATTAATCAATCTGGTAAGGGATGGAGGTGGGTTTGAGAATGTGGAGACATTTTTCATTATTCTTATGTGTGTGGATTGATATTTCAGGTAACAACAAACATGCTTACCGATAAATCATTTGGCAATTGTTGCCCTGAAGGGAGTGTAGTATTATGCTAGATTTACCCACACTAAAAATATGTTTGCCGGGGCAATAATAACTTACCCAACGAATAATTCAGTTTCCCCTTACGCAGTATCACAGGTGTTGTGTGTCTTTTCCTTTCACAAAACCACTAGGAATGGACAGATTGGTCATACTGTCTGTCACTTAAATGTGAGGGGAGGGCGGGTACCAATTTGTTTACAAAAAAACAGCGAATGGTTTGGTATTACACTGCTCCGGTCTTGGCCGTGTTTTTTTTTTTATTTTAAATTTGGTCCTCAAAAAACTTAACAAAAACAGTGTTTGGGTGAAGCACGATCATCCTAAAATATTACTAAACATATTTATGGGTTAAATTTTAAAAACCTCACGTGTTGAGGCGGGGTTGATAATGCAATAGAAAAAAAACACAAAACAAAAAAAAACAGCCTCAAAAACTTTAGAGATTGTTTCAGGAATTAAAGTCTATTTACATCATTAAACGATGTTTACTAGCAAAACATAACATAACCAGTTTGTAATTTGTCTGAACATGGTCAATGTGGGTAGTTGCACATTTGTACATCTTTAGCGCTATGATTTATTGTCCCATGAAAAGATGTATTCATCAGATGTTACAGAGGAATCTGGTTAACTTTTATGTTTACAAGGATTTAAGCAGCCCAGTTATCGACAAGCTCAATAACTTCAAGCACACCAGAGTTTCGATGTCTTCATCACACTTGCCACTTTTGCGCATGAGTGTTTTTTTTTTATTTAAACTACATTCTAAAAATGTTTAAGTGTTTCATCAATTATTATTTTAAAAATTATGTAATGTAAAAAAAAAAAAAGATTGAAATAAATTAATGTTCAGGATGCCTGAGGGTATCCAAAGCCTCGCTATACGAGCCACGTATTTTACGGTTGACACACGGACGGGACAAACAACATCCAAGTGACAAGCTTTTAGTAATTATAATAATATAAATGTTTCGCTAAACAATTTAATTGTGTGTGTTGAGTAAAGCCAGCTTTACACCTTACAATTAGGTATGCGATCTCGTATGCAATGTGACACGCCCAGGTCGCATATGCGATTGAATGAGATTGCACGTAGGTCGTTCATTTGCTGTCACACGTGCGTTAGTAGCCTATGTTAAATTGATCAATTTTGTGTGCGATCCTTTAGATCATGTGTTCTGTGACGTATGCATTGGGCACCCTTTTTTTTTTTTATTTATTGACTTGACAAGCGTGTGTAATGTGTAGGGATGCGTTTTTACTATGTCATCTGCCATTCAGCTCTGCTACATGGCCGCTAACAGCAGACACAGACAGCCATGTAGCAGCGGTGAATGGTAGTTGACAGCAGACACAGACAGAGCCGCACTGTCAGAATGAACTCGGGTGAACTTCACCCGACTTCATTGTCATGCTGCGGCTCTGTCTGTGTCGCGTCCTGATTAGTAGTCACCAGTGAAGACTCACCGGTGACCGCTAATCCCCTGAGTAACTGAATTGAGCAGCCCTCTCTCATATACTCACCGATCCCCGATCCCCGGCGCTGCACGGCATTCACACTGCTCCGGCGGCTTTTACTGTTTTGAAAAAGCCAGCCGCCCATTAAACAATCTCATATTCCCTGATTTCCCCGCCCACCGGCGCCTATGATTGGTTACAGTGAGACACGCCCCCACGCTGAGTGACAGGTGTCACACTGCACCCAATCACAGCAGCCGGTGGGCGTGTCTATACTGTGTAGTGAAATAAATAATTAAATAATTAAAAAAAACGGCGTGCGGTTCCCCCCAATTTTAAAACCAGCCAGATAAAGTCATACGGCTGAAGGCTGGTATTCTCAGGATGGGGAGCTCCACGTTATGGGGAGCCCCCCAGCCTAACAATATCAGCCAACAGCCGCCCAGAATTGCCGCATACATTATATGCGACAGTTCTGGGACTGTACCCGGCTCTTCCCGATTTACCCTGGTGCGTTGGCAAATCGGGGTAATAAGGAGTTATTGGCAGCCCATAGCTGCCAATAAGTCCTAGATTAATCATGTCAGGCGTCTATGAGACACCCTCCATGATTAATCTGTAAATTACATTAAATAAACACACACGCCCAAAAAATCCTTTATTGGAAATAAAAAACACACACACATTCCCTGGTTTGTCGCGGGCGGGGAGGAGGGTGTCAGCACACCGCGCTCACCCCTTCTGCTCGGGTCCGGCAGCTGCTCCTGGTGGCTCGAGCTGTGGGCCGGATCCCGGGGTTTCTCGAGCGACACTCCTCGCCCGTGAGTGAAAAGGGGGGTTTGTTGGGTGAAGGGATTGTTATAGTTCGTGACGCCACCCACGGTTGTGGTGATTGCACCACCGCTGCTCAGTGTGGGGGTCCCGGGGATGGTGATGCGGAGCAGCCAGGTGTTGTGTTGCCCCTCCGTGGGTAGAGGTTGGTGATCCCGGGGCCCGGTGATGAGATGTAAAGTGTAGGGCCTGGAGGGCGCAGGGACGCGGGGGCAGCGCTGTGCCTTGCGGCACTATGGTACTCACTCAGCCTGACACACGGACACAGTTTGTACGGTAAACCAACGGCTGGTAGGACGGTCCCACAGACGGCTGCACCTGCACTCCCGGTAGGTGACGGTGATGTCCCTCTTCCTTGTACCTGTGTTGACTGATGGTAGCGGTGGATTCCCTCCGGTTACCCGCTCCCCGACTGCAATCTGGGCCGGAGGAGCTCTACACTTTGCCCGCAGGCGCTGGCCCTGGGGAAACTGGTGCCCTGGCGGTGGCGGTGTCTCCCCGGTTCAGGTTGGGCTGTTGCCTTCACTCGGGACTTGGTTGTTGGGGGAGCTGCGTCCCCGTCACTGACGGATTTGGCAAATCTGGCGACTCCTAGCCTTGCCGGGGTCCGAGAGGCCCCTGCCCTGGTGCTGACTGTCCTTCGGAACACTGCTCCAGACCACCGGGCACACAGCCAACGGGGTCCTTCCAGGAACTTCCAAACGGTCCCCCTCCAGACAGTCACCGCCGTTGCTGACCTTGCTGTTCTGGCCCTCACAAAGCTGGACCCTTCAGGCTGTCTTTCTCTCCTGTCACTTTACTTGCTTTTCCTCCTTTACTACTTTCACTTTCACTTTCTTAACTCCTCTCCTTAACTCCTCACACTTGCCCTGCCTGGGCTATCTGCCTGGTTACTTCCTGCCTCCAGTGTTGTGAGCTCCTCGGTGGGCGGAGCCAACCACCTGGCCCACCCCCTGGTGTGCATCATCAGACTTCTGGAGGAAGGCAACAAGGATTTGTGGTTAGCTGTGATGTGCCTACCTGGAGTGTGGGGTGTGGTGGTGTGTGACCTGTGTCCCCTGGCTTGCCCAGGGCGACACATTCCCCCTTAGCAAAATGCAGACCGTCCGCAGGCTGCCGTCCTACACCGGTTTTATTTTTCTGTAAAAGGGGTAACAGGGTTAAGCAAAACATAAATACATTTTTAATAACTCTTCCCAAAACGGGAGGCACATTTACTTAAACGTTGCAACGGTTTACGGTCACGGTTTCCGCTCTCTCCCACCCAAGCAACCTGGCCCTGATGCTGCCCCTAAAACCCAGGCAGCACTCCTTGACCCACAGTCCAGCACAAGTTACCCGAGCGGGATCTGTCCTTCCCCTCCAGAGGGTGGCCACCGGTTCCTTTGGTGGCTGGACCCTGGCCTGCTCTGCTCAGGGCCCTCCCTCCAACCTGCCTCTCCGGAGGCGGTATGGCGGAAACGGTAACGGTAACCAACATATTTACAAGCCACTTAACGTTTGTGGTGCCCTGCAAGTTCACGGGCTTGTCCATGGATAGTTCCCATGCCAATAAACTTAAACGGTCCCCACGGGGACAACGGTGCCGGCTCCTGCCGGTTGCAAATCAACAAACAAATCAGGTGAAGTACTCGGTATCATTTCACTTATCATTTCAACAACTTTTTCAAAACTTTTTCAAACAACAACTTCAGTGATGGTCCCAACGGGGACGGTGCAACGGGCATCCGCTGCCCTACTCCGGTCCTTTTGCTGCTCCATCCGAGGGAGGGGGTGCAGAGCTCACCTTGCTCTCCGGGCTGCCCTTCAGCTTTACATCCAGGGCAAACCACCCCCTCTCTCCGCAGTGCCGGGTGTAACGCACCATGTCCCCCGGTATAAGATTGCGGCCAGGATGCTCCTCGGGCAGATGGGCATGCACGTCCCGCCGGGCCACAAACACCTCGGCCCCCAGGCCCGGCCCGTATATGAATCCGTAGCCCCGGCGGACATCAAATCGCCTCACCTGCCCCTCGCAGAACGGGCCCCGGACACGGAAGGTCGCTTGCCGCAGGTTTTCTTTTTCCCGAATGGCTCGGGCCACCAGCTCGGCTTTCCTTCTCTCCCTCTCCGCGATCTCCAGGCCCAGCTTTGTCAGCTCCCTGTCCCAGTATGGCGCTGCTACCTGCTCCGGCGCACGGGTTGAGCCCCGCGGGACATCCAGCACGTTACCCACTGTCAGGAAGGTGGGTAGCGTATCCCGCGGTGTCATGGCCTTGGGCGCTGCCTTGCAGCAACAACCCGGCGTCACCTCAGCCGAGGTGTGGGGGATGGGCACAGGGGCTTTCTGCAGCCGGGCCTTCGGCTCGGAGCGGTTCGTCGGCTCCGGCTCGGGATACTGCTCGGGGACTGTCTCTGGCACAATCTTCGGGGCCTTCCATGGTAATGCCTCCGGTTTGTTACGAGCTCCGGCTACAGGTCGGTCCGCTGGGGCGGACGGGCTGGGTATCGCTACCGGTTGCGGTGGTAGCGGGCCTAGTGGCGGGGTCACGGCCTCCGAGACGGGTGGCGAGGGAGGCAACGGGGGGAGAGGGCTTGGACCGGGCCCCACAGCCGCGATGACCGGCCCTGCAAGGGCATCGGGACGTGGGTCACTCACCCTCCCTTTCTCCGCCTCCTCCTCGCGTCTCCGCACGGTGGCTACAACGTCCGCCATGTCGGCCTCCCACTCCTCCATGAGGAGCTGCATCTTGACCTGCAGCCGTTGATAGAGCTGCGCGGTCCGGATCTCCACCCACGCCGCGGTTCCAGGCGCGGGGGGTACGGTGTCGCGGGACGGCATCCACATGGTGTCTTCACTAGTTGCTTCCAGGAACGGTATTCTCGCAAGGTCCTGGCGTCCCTGCCTTTATAGCCGCAGCTACATGCGTCCAGCCGCCATCGCGTCCCCCTTAGCTCTTTCCGGCCCCTCCTCTCTCGGGGCGGAGTTTTGGCCTTTGCGCTTCTACTGCTCGAGAAGACGCTCGAGCGGGAACTTTTCGCGCCAAAGATGGCGGCTTCTGAAATTTTTCTGCCGGATGCCTCCGGCGGTAACAAGGCGCACCTCTACCTGACGGCAGAGCGGTAAGATCCTGTTCGTGACGCCAAGTTGTCGCGGGCGGGGAGGAGGGTGTCAGCACACCGCGCTCACCCCTTCTGCTCGGGTCCGGCAGCTGCTCCTGGTGGCTCGAGCTGTGGGCCGGATCCCGGGGTTTCTCGAGCGACACTCCTCGCCCGTGAGTAAAAAGGGGGGTTTGTTGGGTGAAGGGATTGTTATAGTTCGTGACGCCACCCACGGTTGTGGTGATTGCACCACCGCTGCTCAGTGTGGGGGTCCCGGGGATGGTGATGCGGAGCAGCCAGGTGTTGTGTTGCCCCTCCGTGGGTAGGGGTTGGTGATCCCGGGGCCCGGTGATGAGATGTAAAGTGTAGGGCCTGGAGGGCGCAGGGACGCGGGGGCAGCGCTGTGCCTTGCGGCACTATGGTACTCACTCAGCCTGACACACGGACACAGTTTGTACGGTAAACCAACGGCTGGTAGGACGGTCCCACAGACGGCTGCACCTGCACTCCCGGTAGGTGACGGTGATGTCCCTCTTCCTTGCACCTGTATTGACTGATGGTAGCGGTGGATTCCCTCCGGTTACCCGCTCCCCGACTGCAATCTGGGCCGGAGGAGCTCTACACTTTGCCCGCAGGCGCTGGCCCTGGGGAAACTGGTGCCCTGGCGGTGGCGGTGTCTCCCCGGTTCAGGTTGGGCTGTTGCCTTCACTCGGGACTTGGTTGTTGGGGGAGCTGCGTCCCCGTCACTGACGGATTTGGCAAATCTGGCGACTCCTAGCCTTGCCGGGGTCCAAGAGGCCCCTGCCCTGGTGCTGACTGTCCTTCGGAACACTGCTCCAGACCACCGGGCACACAGCCAACGGGGTCCTTCCAGGAACTTCCAAACGGTCCCCCTCCAGACAGTCACCGCCGTTGCTGACCTTGCTGTTCTGGCCCTCACAAAGCTGGACCCTTCAGGCTGTCTTTCTCTCCTGTCACTTTACTTGCTTTTCCTCCTTTACTACTTTCACTTTCACTTTCTTAACTCCTCTCCTTAACTCCTCACACTTGCCCTGCCTGGGCTATCTGCCTGGTTACTTCCTGCCTCCAGTGTTGTGAGCTCCTCGGTGGGCGGAGCCAACCGCCTGGCCCACCCCCTGGTGTGCATCATCAGACTTCTGGAGGAAGGCAACAAGGATTTGTGGTTAGCTGTGATGTGCCTACCTGGAGTGTGGGGTGTGGTGGTGTGTGACCTGTGTCCCCTGGCTTGCCCAGGGCGACACATGGTTCACCACTTTAATCAGCCCCAAAAAGCCCTCCATGTCCGGCGGAATCCAGGATGCTCCAGCGTCGCATCCAGCGCTGCTGCATGGAGGTGACCGGAGCTGCAGCAGACACAGCCGCTCCGGTCACCTCCACGCAGCTAATGAAGACAGCCGTGCGATCAGCTGATCTGTCACTGAGGTTACCCGCGGCCACCGCTGGATCCAGTGACAGCGGGTAACCTCAGTGACAGATCAGCTGATCGCACGGCTGTCTTCATTAGCTGCGTGGAGGTGACCGGAGCGGCTGTGTCTTCTGCAGCTCCGGTCACCTCCATGCAGCAGCGCTGGAAGCGACGCTGGAGCATCCTGGATTCCGCCGGACAAGGAGGGCTTTTTGGGGCTGATTAAAGTGGTGAACCAGGGA
Source organism: Anomaloglossus baeobatrachus (assembly GCF_048569485.1). Taxonomy (NCBI): domain Eukaryota; kingdom Metazoa; phylum Chordata; class Amphibia; order Anura; family Aromobatidae; genus Anomaloglossus; species Anomaloglossus baeobatrachus. Next base: position 325,696,051 of record NC_134358.1, read on the forward strand.
ATGTGTGTGTGTTTTTTATTTCCAATAAAGGATTTTTTCGGGCGTGTGTGTTTATTTACTGTAATTTACAGATTAATCATGGAGGGTGTCTCATAGACGCCTGACATGATTAATCTAGGACTTATTGGCAGCTATGGGCTGCCAATAACTCCTTATTACCCCGATTTGCCAACGCACCAGGGTAAATCGGGAAGAGCCGGGTACAGTCCCAGAACTGTCGCATATAATGTATGCGGCAATTCTGGGCGGCTGTTGGCTGATATTGTTAGGCTGGGGGGCTCCCCATAACGTGGAGCTCCCCATCCTGAGAATACCAGCCTTCAGCCGTATGGCTTTATCTGGCTGGTTTTAAAATTGGGGGGGACCGCACACCGTTTTTTTAAATTATTTAATTATTTATTTCACTACACAGTATAGACACGCCCACTGGCTGCTGTGATTGGGTGCAGTGTGACACCTGTCACTCAGCGTGGGGGGCGTGTCTCACTGTAACTAATCATAGGCGCCGGTGGGCGGGGTAAGCAGGGAATACGAGATTGTTTAATGGGCGGCCGGCTTTTTCAAAACAGTAAAAGCCGCCGGAGCAGTGTGAACGCCGTGCAGCGCCGGGGATCGGTGAGTATATGAGAGAGGGGGTAAGAGGGATAGACTGACATGGACAGAGAGAGAGGGACAGAGATAGTGACGGACTGACAGAGATTAGTGCATGACAGACATTGTGAGGCGCTTCAGAACGCAGCTTTTCAGCTGCGCTCTGAAGCAGACCTTTTTTAAGCTGCGGTGCAGAGCGCACACCTGCACACATAGCCTCAGACACCAAAATCGTATGAGGGATGTCACACGTTACAATTGACTAGTTTCGTACTACCAAACGTCCAATGTATGAGGAATAAACGACGTGTATGCGATCACCGTATTTTCGTTCAATATCGATCGCATGTAGGTTTCACACCCAGATACCTCACAAACGATGCCGGATGTGCGTCACTTACAACTTGACCCCGACGACGGATTGAAAGATCTATTGAAGTGTGTAAAGCAGGCTTTAATGTGGATAATTGGCTAACGCAAATGTGCAATAGGCCAGAATGTATGTCTGGCTAGCTCTATGAGCCTATCTCACTTTATAATTCCCTGTAGGGATATCCCTCGAACCCCCTCACTCGCATAATGTCCAATCCATGTTTATAAGCTAGACGATGCGCAGTAATGTAATAAAAATTTTAGGCAATAAACATTTCGAAAAAAAGCGACATGACAGTTATTATTTTCTTAAACTAAGTTTGTTCATTTTTCAATGACTTATGACTAAATTCTGTCAGACCCGCCCACAAGATTGTTAAAAAATGACAAAATTAAGTAAATAATAAGTAAGGTGGCCTGTATATATATCAGGTTGTCACTCAAATACTAAATTTAGATGTAAAGAACGGCGTGCATTCCCCCCTTTTTTGAATATAAACTAGATTGAAGCCACAATTCTGAAGGATGTTTTTGTCAAGATGTGTACACCCTTAATTTGTAAAGTCCTCCAATCCTCTCAATATCCGCCACCAGCCGGCCGTAATAGCCACATCCCATTGAAACGACTATGCCGGCACTGAACCCGGCCATCACGATGTGCCCCGGTGCGTTGCCACTCGTGGTAATAAGAAATTAATGCCCGCAAGCCTTAGCTGCCAATAAGTCCATGATTGATCATGGAAGCCGTCTCTCAAAGAAAACTTCCATGATGATTCTGTTTTATGAATAATAAATAACACATACAGCCATTATTAATTAATTTATTAAAATTAGAATAGAAAAAAAAAATCTTTCTTCACTTTATTTCCGACATTAAATACCCAACCATTTCCTACGTTTGCCATAGAAATCCTTCGACGCATTCAATTATGCTTCATCATAAGCAGATTGATAGCGGACACCGAACTCCTCCAATCTTTATCTATCCCTCGCTGCAAATGCAGTGTTTTGTGATCCAAGCGATTACATCACTCAGGTTACCTGCGGCCACAGTTCTCTGCAGGAGCACTCCTGCTGTGGACGTGGATTACTTTAGTGATAGCACCGCTGAAAGTGCCAATCTCTTCATTAGCCACGGGGAACACACAGAGAGTGCGGACGGGGTCAGAGTGAGCTCGCATTATGCTTATGATGCTGCTACATAGAATGCGTCCTTTGATCTACCTGGTTGAAGTCGTATATGGATAGGTATTTCTGGACTTTAAAAAAACCTTGAAACACGATTTTGACTGGTTTAACATTGTTTTCGAATAAATTTTAAACAAAGTGTGTGTTAATTATTCATTATATGCCTGATTCATCAGGGAAGGTATCTTTGAGAGACGCCTTCCATGATAATTCTCGGAGATATTGGCTGCTAAGGGCTGCTGCCATTAACTCCTTCTTAACTCGAGTTCCAAAGCACCAGGACACATCGGGATGGGCGGGTACAGTTCCGCCATTGACGCATCCAAGGGATGCGGCTATTACGGATGGGTGATGGCTGATATTGTTAGGGTTGGTAGCTGGCCAAAGCGTGGTGGTCACCATCATGACAAAACCAGCCTTATGCCGTGTTGATGTACCCAGGCTTCAAAACAAATAAGGGGGAAACATACGCCGTTGCTTCAAAAACTTTATTTTATGTAATGTAAAGCATGAAATATACACGATCACAGGCAACCGGAATTGGGTGCATTGAGACAGGCGACTACCATCGTGTGGGCGTGTCTGACTATAATCCGTCATAGGCAAATGTGATCCTGGAATTTCCTTATTACAATTTTCATTTACTATCGGACATCTTTACGGATAGATGACAATGCGTCTGAGCTTTGGGGAAAACAAAAGGCGAAGAAACGTTCATTGGGAAACAGTGAGTATGTGATAGGGTTGAAAAGGGTTATTCCAACATGGAAAGTGAGCTTGGGAATGATAGAGAAAACATACCAAAGCCTGACCATGAGAGTGAGCGAATAGAGGCCGCAAGTGAGATATAAACTGACATATATTTAATTCCAAAAACATAGTGAGACTTAAATAGGTAACATTAGTTGATTAAAGATACGATTAATGTTTATTTTTTACAATCTTTAACTCGTATGTATTTTTTAACGAACGTGTTATCTTTGTTTTTTGTCCCAGGAACATAGTTTTTTAATATTTTAACACATATTTATGATTTGAAAAAAACAGCATTCTCTTAATTGTTATTAGGTACCTAAATACAATCTAGAAAACATATATAACAAGAAAAATACAACAGGTATTTTCTTGGTTCGTAGTGGTTTGCATAATTTGCAGCAAGGGCACACGTCAATTTTCCCAATAATTGTGTTGTCGCCCTTAGAGGTCTTTTTAGATATTTGATTAAATACATTTATATCCATTCCTCTTCCTATCTATATTAATTATGCATTAAATAGATCTAAATTTAATTCGTAATTTATATCGAGCTATGGTGACAAATATGAATGTGCAAAAATTTGGAATACAATTTCGCAATTTATATATCTATATTTCATTTCTAGAAGACCATATCTACTATTTAATTTTTTTATTATAAAACATTAATTATTAACAGCAAATTGGTTTTGTTAAACAATTGATACAACAATTTCAAAAGTAATTTTTAAGTAAAATAATACAAAAAAGGCGCATAAACTTTGTGATTTTTCAAATAAATATTTTTCTTTGGAATGCTAAAATTTAACAAAAGGTTTTAAGAAAAATGAAATAAAAGGTCACAACAAGAGCTATAAAAATTAAATTAAAGCTTACCAGACAAAACAAAAAAAAACTAAAAAAAAACCCCAATCTTTCACAATCAAGCTTTGTCATCAACATTTCTGAAGAAATATAACACTCTAAATTGTTTATGGGAATTTTTTTTTTTTTAAAGGCAGAAATAAATTTGGAAGTGTAAAATTAAAAAATAAGGAAGAGCACAAAAAAATAAAAAAAAAAAAAGTACAATATATACATATGTATGTATAGTATGTTTGAAATTTATTTGCAAATTTAATGAAAAATGAATTTTCATTGTTATTATTACATTGAGAATGTGTTTCATTTCTAATTTTCAAGAAAATAAAAAAATTAATAATATACATCATTAAATCAAAGATTAACAAAAACATTTTTCGTGAAGCTCTTATGTACAATCTAATTGAAAAAATATTGAGGTTGCAAATTTCATTGTGATGTAACAAATTATACATTTATGTATCATCAGCGAGACATAAAAAATTATTACATATTTGGCAACAAAAGAGACTATTGACCAGAAAAAATGATAAAGAGAGACATTGACGTATATTCTCACACAAAATGAGCAACAGAACATGATCCAAAGGTCTCAAAGGACCATTCCTGCCGCAGGCAACCGCAAATGTGAAAACTAGATCCATAGACCATTGAAATACATTGCAGCTAGTGCTGCAATGTACAGGATCCGTTGAACTGCAGTTTTTGGTCGGAGGGAAAAAACGCTACATGTTGCGTTTTTGAAACATGGTAAAAAACTGCAACTCACAGGACCCAGACACTGCTACATGCAAACGGATGCAAACGCATGTTGCCGCTAGTCCATTGACATTGCATAGAGCTGACAACGGATCCGGCAACATGCGTTTTGCGTTTTTCTACCGACCGGCAGGAAAACGCTGATGTGAAACTAGCCTAACACATATGCCCCAAAAAAAAAAAAAGTCAAAAAAAAATCAGGGTTTGCGCAATTAAGATTGAGAGTTTCGGCGTCACTATCAGGAAGTAGTGCATTAGTGCTCACTGCGCATGCTCATATGAAATAAACTAAGGATGAAATAATAATAACAAACACCCGATAGTCACCGGTATGCACCGCACTCATCCGGGGAGCACATTGACAACCCACATGATACATGAAATAGTGTACAATGATAGCGCGGAAAAGCAACCTGTTAGTACCGCGCATGTCAGGTATAGTAACAAAAGGTATACAAATCTAAACCCATTTAGAAGTCATTGAGACATACTGCACGTGTTCCTATGATAATAACTACAGATGATATAGCAGTAACCATCAACCGGTTGTTGCCGATATATGCCGCGCACATCAAGGAAGCATATTAGTAGCCCACAAAATACATAGAATGGTTTGGAAAAACAGTGCGGCAGAACAACCTATCAGGTACGCGTATGTCTGGTATCATAGCAACAAAGAAATACAAATCTAAAACCCGGTAGAAAGTCATAGAGACATACTGTGCATGCTCATATGAGCTGAACTACAGGTGATATAGTTGTTGCTATCACCTGGTTGTTGCCAATACACGCCACATACTTCAAGGGAGCATATTAGTAGCCCACATAATACATAGACGGGTTTAAAAGGATAGTGCGGAAGTGCACCCTATTGGGACTGCGCATATCCAGTATCCTAGCTACACAGAAGAACAAATCAAAATCTGGTCATAAGTCATAGAGACATACTGTGCATGCCCCAAATAGTTGAATACGCGCATTTACAGCAAAGTGGCATCAGACCATAAGAGCATAATGTTTTCATTCAAGAGTATTTTTGCACCTGAAAATACAGCAGTATATAAATACTGAATACCCATTAGTGGAGCACTATCTATTTAGTAGAAATACCCATATACTAGATTTATATTGTACAGCGCACAATAGGCATAGTGTATATATTGCATATATCTTCGGGGGCACATGCTTATTTAGAACTACATACCCAAAGTGTGTATATAGTAGATGAAGGGTGACAAAAATTATAGATCCAATTTATTTTATTTATATCCAAAGATATAGAGATATACAGATTGACAAAGCTTGTGTCTGGGGTAATACATCAATACCTCTTAACTATCATTTAAGTTGCTCAACTGCAAACATATCAGTGCATAGATCGAATATTTACGACGCATGTAATGTGCAACTAAACACTTTTTTTTTTTCCTACTGCTTCATTCTATGCGGATTTAAAGAGCATATCTTGCAATTTTTTATATATCTTTACTTGGTATAGGGAGCACCATGTTAGGAAGTACAGGGGGATACTTATAAGTTATAGGGATAATATCAGATCTGATTACTATGTTTGGGTGAATTTCTATTTTGATCATGGGATTTGATATACATTTTCATGTCCTTCGTATGATATGTCTTTTTAGACACCCATACTTTGGCTTCATTGTATATTCCTCAAATGTGTTTAGTTGCACGTTACATGCATCGTAAATATTCAATCTATGCACTGATATGTTTGCAGTCGAGCAACTTAAATGATAATTAAGAGGTATTAATGTATTACCCCAGACACAAGTGTTCTCAATCTGTATATCTCTATATTGTTGGATATAAATAAAATAAATTGGATCTACAATTTTCGTTGAGACCCTTCTTACGGGTTGTCCCACATTGTGACTGCGATAGGGGATACATATTCGATAGAAATCTACTGTCAGTCACCATAGCTAGCCAAAAACATCCTTGGGTTGTCCAACATTGTGCAGTGATGGATAAACCAGGAGAGCACTCCTACTGCAGCCTAACTACTATTTGTCATTGGAGGCCCTTGTGGTGGAGACTTTATTCGGCAACCATGACTCAGGCCATAGGGCTAATTTTTGAAAACACTATGCACATTGTGCAGTGGCGGACAAACCAGGACAGTACTTAGCAGCAAGGCTTTTGTCAGGAGTCGGTCAATGTGCTATTGGTCTGCAAGGAGGAAGGATGTCTTGGTGGAGCTCCCTCTGCTCCAGGACTGCACCCATCCATCTACCTTTACTTTCCCCAGGGGAAAGGCAGTGTACCTGTGGGACGCTGTGGAGCCCTGCACCCCCACCTTCCCGGTTACCATCTGCGGGGTTAGAGTGGAGAAGATACAGTCGGAGGACTTGCCCAGACGATCGTGGTGGGTCAAGGGAGTCCCAACCCATGACACTCAGCCAGGAGATCCTGGGGCCAGTAGTAGCAGGAGAGGAAAGGGGGCTGCCACTCCTGGGAAAGCATCAGTCACATTTATGAAGAGCTGGGGGGTCCTGGACCCTTGGAAAGACGTGTGGGAGTATGCCACCAGGATCTCCCAGATGATGCGGGAGATCAAAGAGACTGGCAGGAAGATATAGTGCCCGATTTATGAGAGACCATGGAGCAAAACAACTACGGGATGAAAACAATGAGAATGTCAGAACCACTAAAGCGGAGTTGGAGGTGGTCATCGCTCTCCATGAGGGGATCATAAAAGGTGCGGGTCCTTTCATAGAGAAGCTAAAAAATGACAAACGCTTCAAAGCAATTAAAGTGGGAACCAGAGGATTGTCGGAGAGGGTCTGTGATGTGGCCCCTCTCCAGGGGAGCATTTTGGGGGCGCCAGGACCCAGTTTGGACCAGGCCCCACATCCCACAGTAGCCCTGCCCCCATGGGTGCCTCGGGTTTGAAGAGTTCACAAGTGGAGCCTGCAGTGGTGCAGCGAGGTGGCGCCAGGCCCGGCGATGCCCCCCGAGAACTCGAGACCTGGGCACCCCAGAGATGGGGTTCCTGGCTGACCCAAAAAAGGGGGTGTGGCCTAAAGCCCCGACGTCCCAGTTACCAGTGATGACACTGGCATGTCATGTTGCTCCTGGGGTGGTAAGAATGCACCTGGTGTTGCTACAGGCAGTGGCGATGCTGGATGTGGGTGGCTATTTTCCAGGAGTGGAGCACATGGCAAACGAAGTCCGCAGAAGGTGGAGATGGGTGGGCCAGCTTGCAGCAGCATGGTCGGAAAGGTCATGGCCATGCCCCCTCTCAGTGCCGCGGGAAGGGGAAGGGCCTAAGTGGCGGGACAGGAAGTAGTCATCTCCATGGCAGTCAAGCCGGGAGCAGTGGTGCCTCTCTGCATCCAGGGCAGGAAGCTATATCTGGGTCCCTGCCCTCTCCAGCAGCAATGCAGAGAGGCACAGGAAGCGATGAGTCAAGCTTTGACTGCTCTGAGGATGATGGCGGTCTCATGCTGGAGATATGCCATCTGGAGTGCCCAGTGAACTTCAACACCTTCAGTTTTGAGAACTGCACAGAGGGAGAAGAGAGAACACAGGGGAGAGCACAGGGGAGAGACCTCATAGGGGAGAGACTGCACAGGGGGAGAAGAGAGAGCATGAGAGAGACCGCACAGGGGGAGAAGAGAGATCATGGGGGAGAGACTGCAAAGGGGGAAAAGAGAGCATGGGGAGGGACCACACTGGGGGAGAACAGAGAGCACACCGAAGTGAGAGAGCACAGGGACAGAGATCACGTGAGGGAGAAGAGAGATCACAGGGGAAAAAGAGAGCACAGGATAAAGACTGCAAAGTGGAAGAAGAGAGAAAAGAGAGCACAGGGGAGAGCACAGGGGAGAGACCGCATAGGGGAGATATCACACAGGGGGAGAAGAGAAAGCACAGGAGACAAACTGCATAGGCGGAGAATAGAGAGTACAGGGGGAAAGACAGCACAGGGGGAGAAGAGAGCATGGGGAGAGATCGCACAGAGGGAGAGGAGAGAGCACGGGGAGAGATCTCTCAGGGGGAAAAAAGAAAGCACAGGGGAGAGACCACATAGGTGGAGAAGAGAAAGTACAGATATAAAGACCACACGGGGTAGAGGAGAGAGCACAGGGGAGAGATCGCACAAGGGGAGAAAAGAGACCACAGGATAGAGATTGCAAAGAGGAAGAAGAGAGAGCACAGGGGAGAGACTGCACAGGGGGAGAAGAGAGCATAGGAGAGAGACAACAAAGAGGGAGAAGAGAGAGCACAATGGAGAGACCGTACAGGGGAAGAAGAGAGCGTATGGGGAGAGACAGCACAGGGGGAGAAACTCCACAGGGAGAGAGGCGAGACCGTACAAGGGAGAAAAGAGGGAGTACGGGGGAGAAACCGCATGGGGAAGAAGAGAGATCACGGGGAAGAAGAGAGAGAACAGGGGAGAGACCACACAGGGATAAGAGAGAGCACAGAAGAAAGACCACACAGGGAGAGATGAGAAAGCACAGAGGAGTGATGTGACGCCCCTGACTATGTCAGGGTGTCACAGTGAACTGCATCATCTCCTTTCATGGTGCAGGGCCCACCCACCATGATTCCAGGAACCCAGATACAGGTGTCATACCATCTGCACTACAAATCCCAACATGCACCTCACACCAGGACTGTCAGGCACACCAGTGGGATGGTCTAGTGGGAAAGGGCCATCCACCTAGGGGTCAGACAGACTAGTGGGAGGAACCAAGTGAGCAGACAGTATAGAGAGAGCTCCCGAAATGTGAGGAGCTGGAGGGAGTTGGAGCTCCCTGAAGTCACTTGTGTTGGGTCGCAAGCAGTGACCCAGAGGCAGAGGAGACGGTAACCAGCCTCAACGACTGACTGTTGCCGAGCACGACAGCATGCAAGGACCCTAGATTGGGGAGAACCTCTATGCAATCCAATAATTGACCTGCGGTGGAAGGGGACCTTCAGGGACCTTCCCCATGAGCCCAGAGGTTGGGGGCGACAGCACACTGAAGGGGACAGAAAGCCCGCTAAGGTCCCATGTGCCAGCTCCCAAGGGCAAGGACTTCGCCTAATAACAGAAGAACCGTTCCTGATAGTTCCAGACTATAGGGACTCCAGACAGAAACACTGTGCACGGAGGCAGGCACTGGATCACTAATGACACCTGGGGCACGGGACCTGGACATGTTCCCTAAGAGCTTCAGTGACTCACAGAGACTTGGCTCAGCAGCGTGTGTGCCTCTTTTATTCTGTGCTACTGTGGATCCAACAGTGAGTAAAACCCTGCCCCTGTACCTAGCCTACCATCCCATCCACTCCACCCGAGCACCGGGGCCTTCCTACCTGCGGAGGGACCTTCCATCCAGCTGCTCCACACCATCTGCCCCGGTCCTCCATCCAGCAGCAGGGGTGCTCCCCTTTACCGCAACCCGCAGGTGGCGTCACGAACTCTCCTTGTAAATATCCCCCCCCTTTACATCGAAGTGGCTGCTGAGCCCCGGGTCCGAGGACCCTCGAGACACAGCAAAACCCCCAGATCCGAGCAGTCCGACTGCTGCAGAGGCGGCACAGAGACCGCTCAGGGTGAGAAGAGAACGCATAGGGGAGAGAGAGCACAGGGGGAGAAACTCCACAGGAAGAGAGGAGAGACTGTACAAGGGAGAGAAGAGAAAGTACGGGGGAGAAACTCCATGGGGAAGAAGAGAGATCACGGGGAAGAAGAGAGCACAGGGGAGAGACCACAGGATAGATATTGCAAAGTGGAAGAAAGGAAAGCACAGGGAAGAGACCATACAGGGAGAAGAAAGAGCACAGATGAGAGACCGCTCAGGGGGAGAAGAGAGCGCATAGGAGAGATAGAGCACAGGGGGAGAAACTCCACAGGGAGAAAGGAGAGACCGTACAAGGAAAAGAAGAGAGAGTACGGGGGAGAAACTGCATGGGGAAGTAGAGAGATCACAGGGGAGAGACCACAGGATAGAGATTGCAAAGTGGAAGAAAGGAAAGCACAGGGAAGAGACCACACACGGAGAAGAGAGAGCACAGAGGAGAGATTACACAGGGAGAAAAGAGAGAGCAAGAGGAGAGACCATTTAGGGGGAGAAGAGAGAGCAGAGTGTTAGAGACCACATAGGTGAGAGACTGCACAGTGTGAGAAGAGAGAGTACAGGGAAGAGACCGCACAGGGGGAGAAGAGAGATCACGGGGGAGATACTGCAAAGGGGAAAAAGAGAGAGCATGGGGAGAGATCACACTGGGGGAAAAGAGAGAGCACAGCAAAGTGAGAGAGCACAGGGGCAGAGATCACATGGGAGAGAAGAGATAACACAGGGGGAGAAGATAGATCACAGGGGAGAGAGAGAAAGCACAGGATAAAGATTGCAAAGTGGAAGAGCAGAGAGCACGAGGGGAAAGACTGCAAAGTAGAAGAAGAGAGCACAGGAGAGGATCGCACAAGGGGAGAAGAGAAAGCACAGGGGAGAGACTGCATAGGCAGAGAAGAGAGAGTACAGGGGGAAAGACCGCACAGGGGGAGAGGAGAGAGCACGGGGGAAAGATCGCCGAGGCGGAGAGGAGAGAGCACAGGGAGAGATTGCACAGGGGGAGAAGAGAAAGCACAGGGGAGAGACCACATAGGCGGAGAAGAGAGAGTATAGGGGGAAAGACCGCACAGGGGGAGAGGAGCGAGCACGGGGGAGAGATCGCACAGGGGGAAAAAAGAAAACACAGAGGAGAGAGAGACCACAGGATAGAGACTGCAAAGTGGAAGAATGGAGCGCACAGGGGAGAGACCGCACAGGGGCAAAAAAGAGAGCACAGGGGAGAGACCACACAGGGGGAGAAGAGGGAGCACAGGGGAGAGACGAGAGAGTACTGGGGCGATACTTCACAGGGGAGAGAAGAAAGAGTACAGGGGAACACTCGTCGCCTGCTCCTATCCTAATTGGTGTGGATCAAGTGCATGCACAGAAGAATTGACACCAGACAAAGTCAGATGTGAATCTCTGCTTGATCAGAGAATGGCACAGCTCCAACTGCTTTATTTCAACAGAGAAATGACTTACATAAACATTAGTACACGGTGTAGTTAGCTCTATAGTGGGCATGCTCTGATATGCCTTTTAGTCAGTGGGTTGGTCCGTATCTGTGACATCATCGGTGGGCTGGTCCATCAGGTTGGCTAGGGAGTCTTCTCCTTGTATGGTGATCTTCTTACATCTGGACATTCCCTGCATTCCTTACATACCAGGGCAGGGTATAGAGGACAGGAAGCAGCAGCTGTCGCGGGTGGGGAGGGCGCTGTGCTCACCCACTGCTTGGGTCCGGCTGCTGCTGCTGCTCGCTCGGTTGGTGGCTCGAGCGGTGGGCCGGATCCCGGGGACTCGAGCGGCGCTCCTCGCCCGTGAGTGAAAGGGGTGGTTTGGTTTAGGGATATTGTCCGTGACGCCACCCACGGTTTGTGGTGAGGTTGGGACACCACCGCTGCTCTGTACGGGGATCCCGGGAGCGTTGACAGGGAGCAGCTGAGATGTTTTCTCCCCTCCGTGGGTAGGGGGGGTTTGGTGGTCCCGGGGCCCGGTGGTGGAGGTCGGAAGGTGGGTTGCGGGGCCTGGCCGGGTGCAGGGTCGCGGGGTAGCGCAGTGCCAGACGGCACGGTGGTACTTACTCAGCCAGTAACGCACACGGAGTCTCTGGTAAAACAAACGGCTGGATGGACGAGTCCCACAGACGGCTGCGGCGGTCACTCCCGGTAGGTTGGCGGTAACTGTCTCTCCCTGCACCGGTGTTCTGTTCTCGGCCCCAATGGCTTCCCTCTGATAGCCCGCTCCCCAGCAGTATGTTGGCTAAGGGAGCCCTTCCTTTGCCTGCAGGCTCTGGCCCTGGGAGCTCTAGCTCTGGCAGTAGCTTTATCTCCCTCACAGTTTGGACGGTTGCCTTCAGTCGGGTCTTTACTGCTGGGAAACCCCGGAGGTTCCTGTCGCTGACGGATTTGACCGGTTTTACGGCGACTCCTAGCCTGGTCGGGGTCCGTAGGCCCTGCCGGATGGTGCTGGCTTCTCTTTGCTCCCCGGTTCGGTACCGGCGGGCCACCGCCCATCCCCGGTCCTCACGGTTGTGCGTCAATCGGTCTCTCCTGCAGACGGTCACCACCGTCTGCCAACCTTGCTGTTTCTGTGCCCGGGCCACGTACCCGGACACGGCCAGTCAGTTCCTCTACTACTACTTCCCTGACTCTCACTCTCTACACTCTGAACTGATCTGCCTCCCTTTTCCCGCCTCCAGGACTGTGAACTCATCGGTGGGTGGAGCCAACCGCCTGGCTCCGCCCCACCTGGTGTGGACATCAGCCCCTGGAGGGAGGCAACAAGGATTCGTGTCTGACCTTGATGTTCCTAACCGGGGTGTGGGGTGTGTTGTTGCAGTACCTGTGACGTCCTGGCTTGTCCAGGGCGCCACACAGCCATCTTTAATCTGTGTCAAGTGCATGTATCTGAACAAACTATGTAAGGTAAAATAATATGTTTCATCGGTAATTTCCCACAATCCCTTATGTCTCAAGATTAATTAACTATCTAGTCCAATGGCCCTCCTCAACATAAGAACACCAATCTGATTTATGGAAATTTCAGCAAAAAGTGGTATATGTTTTGCATGAAATGTATTCCAATGTACTGTAATATATTCATGGCAGAGTTACACAACATTTGTAAGAGGCGCCGATTTCATAATCACTATTTTTAATACAGAAAAAAACACGACACCCTACCTTTAAGGGCTTTAAGTGTATCTTACAACTGAAAAACACCAGTCTCAAAGAATCAGTCAATAAGTGTAGGCTGCTAATCATGGTGCACTGCTTTGTGCTTGCCTCCCAGGCCAGAATATGCCAGCCAGACCCTAGTTCCATCGTGCCTAGAGCACTGAGCACATCATTTGCATACTCAGTAACATTAACACCTTTACATCCCCTAAAACCTACTTGACATATTCCCTTTCATATTTTGAGAAAGCATGTGAAAACATTGTCTTCTCTCATGGCTGTACATTTTATGTTTAGCTTCAAAATAATTTTTGAGGGAATCAGTGAGTGCCGCTGCTCATTTTTATATTGATTATTGATGGAATTGCGTATGTAGCACTCTAATACTGTTGAAAGTCAGCGGGCAATGACTTTTATAGTGATACCATGGTTGTCAAATATGCATGGAAAAAAAATGTATAATGTCGTCAATGGATTTAATTTTTCCTACTGTTCCTATACTTACAATTATGCCACTATCTACTCTGATGAACTCTTGATATATAGCCCACAAATTTGGGCTCATTTTGTAAAAAACTTTTGCCACCTCTTAGGTTATGTGCGCACTAGAAAAGTGATTTTTTCAAGAAAATTTCTTGAGAAACATCTGGGAGTTGAAGATTACCGCACTTGCGGTAAAAAAACGCACCAAATCCACGGGAAAAATGCATGCGTTTTTGACGCGGATTTGCCGCAGTTTTACCGCGGTTTTGCCGCGGTTTTTCCGCAGGTTGGTCCCTGCGTTTTTTTTATGCTGTAACTACTGCAATAAATAATATAGATAATAGATAATCAATAGACAGATAATGGATAGAAGGAAAGATGGATAGATGAATAGATAGATAGATGAGAAAGACCTATATAATGTCCCACCCCCCTGCATATTCTAACCTGGCACCCTTTAGTGACTTTCATGTGGCACTAAAGGGTGCCTAGCCTTGTATTTAGCCATAAAATAAATAAATAATTAAAAAAAAAACATGTGAGGTCCCCCCATCTTTTGTAGCCAGCTAGGGTAAAGCAGACGGCTACAGCCTGCAGACCACCGCTGGCAGCTTCACCTTGGCTGGTAATCCAAAACAGAGGGCACCCCACGCTGTTATTTTACATTAAATAAATAATTTAAAACAAAAAACATGGGGTCCCCCCAAATGGGATTACCTGCCAAGGTAAAGCGGACAGCTGTGGTCTGATATTCTCAGACTAGGGAGGTCCACTGTTATTGGACACTCCCCAGTCTAAAAATAGCAGGCCGCAGCCGCCCCAGAAGTGGCGCATCCATTAGACGTACCAATCCTGGCGCTTCACCCCAACTCATCCCGTTGCCCTGGTGCATTGGCAAACGAGGTAATATATGGGGTTGATGCCAGATGTGTAATGTCACCTGGCATCAAGCCCTGGGGTTCGTGATGTCACGCGTCTATCAGATACCCGACATCACCAACCCAGTCAGTAAGAAATAAAAAATAGACAACAAAAAAAGTTTTATTTGAAAAAACACTCCCCACATAGCCTCCTTCACCAATTTATTGAAAAGAACAATCAATTCCACGTTCAGTGTAATCCAATAAGGGGGGTCCCACGGCGATCCATACCATAGTCACTGTCCCATTCAATGAAGAACAGAATGTTCCCCATTGGCTGGGAGAACAATGCAGTGACCTGAGCTAACATCAATAGCCCAGGTCACTTCAGGGGATGACGAACGCTGCTGTCAGGAGGATAGATGAGATCACTACCTGCTGTGATGATCTCCTGTAGTCCTGCCATCAGCGCTGTCACTGCCTTCTATGCCTGCCGCGTTGTCAGCAGTATCGCGAGAGCCCGTGATGTCACCATTAGTGACAGTCTTGGGCCGCTCGCGAGACGGGCATAGACGGCAGTGACAGCAGTGACGTCAGGAGGCAGGAGATCGTCACAGCAGGTAATGATCTCATCTCACCTCCTGACAGCAGCGCTTGGCATCCCCGCGGCTGCACGCACTGCTGTGTGTCAGTGTCTGCCTGCGCTGCAGCGTGACAAGCCGCTGACACTGCGGGCAGACACTGACACACAGCAGGGCAGGCAGCGGCGGGACACAGACTACACGGAAGCGCTTCTGTGCGGCGTCCAGGGAGGGTGACATCTGTTTACTCTGCTCCGCCTCCTCTTCCAGGCATAATGACATCCCTCCCTGCAAAACCGCAGGGAGCGATGAGCATTACCGCAGGTAAATCGCGCCTATACCGGGCGTATACCGCACATCATTTGCTACCTGCGGTATACCCCCGGAATTTCGCGATTATATTACAGTGAATGGAGTGAAATTCCGGGGGTATACCGCAGGTACCTGCGGAAAATAATGGACATGCTCATTTTCTCAAGTTTTTTGAGAAAATTTTTTCAAGAAATTTTCTTGAGAAAAATCCGCAGCGTGCGCACAGCTATTTTTTGTTCCCATAGGTTTTGCTGGGAAATTTCTGCAGAAAGATTTCAAACCTTTCTCAAGAAATTTCCGCAGCAAATCCGTGGGTAAAACCGCGGGTAAAACGGCCTAGTGCGCACATAGCCTTAGCTGGGCAAAAAAAGTTCACAGTTTGACTTGTGAATAAAGTGTGTAAAATTATAATTTATTTCTCAATTAAATATTATCTTATAGCTATTCAACACAGCGGGACAGCTTCAATCAAAATTATTATAGGAAAATTAGTTTGTTTTAATGCACCAGATCTCAACTGCAATTGTTTTAATTCCCTTTATACGACCACTCTTTCTTAACATGAATTTAAATACCCCAAATTACCTTCAGAAACGCTTTAATAAATGGTAGAACTTATCTCAGGGTAATCTAATCACATCTGCTTTCTTCCTTCATTATGATGGGAGTGCGCCTTGCTGTTTTAGCACATTGGATTTCTGCATTGAAATGTCTTTCTGCTTTTCCTCTCCATGTTATTATACAGAATTGAAGTTGAACTGGAGCCTAGAAAAGCCTCTGTGTTTCTGGATCCGTAAATGTGAATAGTGAGGAGCAGCAGGCTATGGTTTTTTTTCTTGGTGCTGTTTTACTTTTTATTCCAAATTTAGAATAAACATTTTCATAAAAGAAAAGGTCATCCATCTGAAGAGCTCATTTTCTTCCCCTTAATGGATGGCAAGGTAATTGTATCATTATTATCCTTGGCAGGGATTTTAGGCAGGGTTGAATAAACTTTGTTTGCATGTGGCTGTGAATGTCAATATCAGCTCATCCTATTTGTATGCACAGTACAGATCCACCCTGGATATAAAACTGATTCTCCAAGAAGGGAAATTCACAAAAGGTTTGTTGTTTGTTGCAGTGAATTCAGTAAATTTGTGTTGCAGAAAATATGTGTTAGACAAAGCAGATTTACTAGAAAGAAACCAATCCACTTTTTACTTAACCCATTGCAGCCTCTTATCCATATCGCTTCTAGGAATCAGTTATTTGCATCTCATTTACCTGCATTAGTCACAGAAACAATTGTTTTATTAGAAGTTTCATTAAAATGTTGTTTATGCTTTAATTTGTCCTGCCTTTCTATGTACTAGTATGTAAGAGTATTACACTTGCTGATTTCGACGCTTTCCATCATTACTGTGTTCCTCCTCTGACCCTTGTGACCTCAAATGAGACTGACGGGTTTTCTCAGTGTACATGTATATGGCCTCGTTCTGTGCCTAATTTGCTAACATTGGGAGAGCAGCTGTTGCTCCACATAGTAGACATTGTGTGATCAGGCAAAGCTGCACATGGTTCTGCAGGGGCACTGAAAAAGTTGATGAACAATATCTATTTTAATACATTTACACACCAATATATACATGATTAGGACGTATTACAGGATAGAATCATATACAGACGTGTCATTGTTGAGGTACTCACATGTTAAGTTGGCTCTGGCACTAAGCTCTCTTCATATGCCATTGATGCCAGCTACACTGCGTGCAGAATTTTTAGGCAAATGAGTATTTTGATCACATGATATTTTTATACATGTTGTCCTACTCCAAGCTGCATAGGCTTGAGAGCCAACTACCAATTAAGTAAATCAGGTGATGTGCATCTCTGTAATGAGGAGGGGTGTGGTGTAATGACATCAACACCCAAACTTTTGAAGCGTGATCACCGAACAATCAAGCGTTTCATGGCGAATAGCCAATAGGGTCGCAAGAAGCGTGTTAGGCAACAAAGGCTCAAAATAACTGCCCATGAATTAAGGAAAATCAAGCATGAAGCTGCCAAAATGCCATTTGCCACCAGTTTGGCCATATTTCAGAGCTGCAACGTTACTGGAGTAGCAAAAAGCACAAGGTGTGTCATACTCAGGGACATGGCCAAGGTAAGGAAGGCTGAAAAACGACCACCTTTGAACAAGAAACATAAGATAAAACGTCAAGACCGGGCCAAGAAATATCTTAAGACTGATTTTTCAAAGGTTTTATGGACTGATGAAATGAGAGTGACTCTTGGTGGGCCAGATGGATAGGCCAGAGGCTGGATCAGTAAATGGCAGAGAGCTCCACTCTGTTTCAGACGCCATCAAGGTGGAGGTGGGGTACTGGTATGGGCTGGTATCATCAAAGATGAACTTGCCAAGGACAGCATCGTGGGACAGGTAAGTATTTATCAAGAAAAAAAACAGTGTGTGTGCAGTGACATCCAGGAGGTCATTGGAGTTCTAAATGAACTCCAATTACTTCATGACACCCGCGCTACAGCGGGTGTCAGGACGGTGACTTCACGGTTCATCAGAATTCATTGGGAACTCTGATGAGTCCCCGATGCTGTCCCCGCGAAGATCTTGCTTCCAGGTCCTCACTATACACACACACACACAGCACCTACATGTATACACTGAGCACATATACACACATATGTATGCACACATAGCAGACAAACATGGATACACCAAGCATATACACACACATAGCGCACATGCATGTATACACTGAACACAGACACACACATGTCTACACACACACACACACACACTGATGGATACTCACCTGTCCCCATCGATGCGGTCCCCAGCTCTAAAGTCCCCAGCAATGCTCTGTCTTCCAGCTCCTGCTTCAGTGCAGTGAATAATCAATGATAATAATGAGCGGGGGTCAGAAGCGGGAGGCAGCAGAGCCGAAGACAGCACCGCTGGATACAGGTGAATACAGAAAATCTTTTTATTTAAAAGACCTGTGTTTTCTCCGGTACGTGTCACACTGATGTCACACGGATCACATCAGTGTGCGATCCATGTGACACCCGTGCTGCTGGAGAATAAACGGGCATGTCTGCGTGTGTGCATGCGGGGTCATGAGGGGTCACACGGTCCATGTGAAAACACGGCTGTGTGAGTACAGCATTGAATAACATGGGTACGTTGTGACATCCGTAGTAAAAACGGATGTCACACGTACCTGAAACATGGACGTCTGAAACAGTCCTTACTCTGATTAAATTCAGCAAGGACTGGATTTCTTCACAGTTTGTAATCCCTCCAAATGAGAGCAAGCTAAACTAAATTCCCCCAAAATGTTGATTTTAACTACTGCTGTTAATGTCCACCCCTTCCCATATATAGCCGTTTCCATCCTTTGTCTACCATGACTCAGCCCATAGGGCTAATTATGTAAACACTATGCACATTGTGCAGTGGTGGACAAACCAGGACAGTACTCCTACTCCAGCCTGACTACTATTTGTCATTGGAGGCCCTTGTGATGGTGACTCCCTGTGTCAACCATGACTCAGGCCATAGGGCTAATTTTTTTAAACAATGCACATTTAATATTACATATTTGTCAGTGGAGACCCTAGTCACGGGTTGTCCCACATTGTGACTGGGATAGGGGACACATATTCGATAGAAATCTACTGTCAGTCACCATAGCTGGCCAAAAAACATCCCTAGGTTGTCCCACATTGTGACTGAGATAGGGTATATATATTCGATTAGCAATTTATAATAACTGTTGAACAACTGTTGGTCCTCTGAAAACGTAAATTGAGGGCCACAACTACTACACTAGTCCTACGTAGATAATGTTTGTGTGACACCCTGGACTAGACAGGTAGTCACAGTTAGAGCCTCGCACAACACCTGTCCCCAGAAAAGGTGTCATCAGCCAACCGGTAAACCCTAGTCACCCCTCTCAGAGCGTGATGGACACACCAGGGGGTGGAGCCAGGCAGTTGGCCACACCCACCAACGAGTCCAGAGGGCCTGAGGCGGTAGAAAGAGAGTTCAGTTTAGGAGGTAAAGCAAAGTGGAAGCAGGCCTGTGTGTCAGGTCTGCAACTAACTGACAGGTGCCAGGTTTGGAGCCCGGGAACCTTTGGCTAGGAGGCATATGGTGGCCTCAGCCTGTAGGAGCCGGGAAGACGGCTCGGTGGAACCGTGGTGGACCGGGACAAGGTAGTGGCCTGCCGGTACCGACCCGAGGAACCGACTTGGAAACTGTAGCACAAAGGGGGGTACTCAGACCCTGAAACGAGGTCCAGAAGCCACTGCACTGAGTTAATTAACTGATTGCGGTCTGGACTATACATCCTTTCCCACCCAAAGTCCCGACTGAAGTCCCGACTGAAGACAACAGCCCAACGAGGGGGATAGAAAGCCACCACACAGGCAGAGAGATCCCACAGGCCAGCGTCTGCGCGCAAAAGGGCTCTCCCGACATCCACAAAGCCGGGGACTGGACTTCCGACGCTGAAGCGCAGGTAGCCCACATACACACAACACGGTGCAGGAGAAAGGCAGAGACCAGACGCAGCCGGCTGCGGGCACCGACCACCATCAACTTGGTTTACCAGAGACTTGTGTGTGTTACTAATCATGAGTACAACAGTGCCCTCCGGCTGCGCACCTCCCTGCAGCACCCAACAAACCCCAACGGGTCCCGGGGCCACCACCCCTGCCCATGGAGGGGTTAACATCTTGCTGCGTAACATCTTCCCCCGGGTGCCCAGTAACCGCAACGGTGGTGTCCACCTTCACCACAACCCGTGGGTGGCGTCACAAACGCAAACACGGCTCCGGCTGTACACCTACGTCCCCTAAAACCGCCATCCCCCCTTTCAGATCGAAGTGCACCACGGGGCTCCCGGGTCCGGAGACACTCGAGCCACCCACCAGCGAGCCCAGATCCAAGCGTCTCGGTCGCAGCCGAGCCCAGGGTGGTACATTTGTCATGGGAGGCCCTAGTCATAGTGTCTTCCTGCATCTATGACACAGCCCCCAGGAGTAATTTTTAGAAAGCCGATGCACATTCTCCACCAGAACAAGTACTAGAGTATCAACAAGTCTTCTCTTCCTATATAATCTGGGTAAGATTACCAATAAATATCTCTAAGAATATGAAGGCATTAAAATATCCCCCCTTGATAGAGAATTTGACAACATCAGAAAAAGACGACTGAAAAAAGTTTAAAATCTAGGGAGGGGGGCGTGGCTTGGACATGGTGGCGTGAGGAAGCATACTGCCTGAGCTCCTATACCCACCGCCCGTATTCAGATAATATACAGCCTCTCCACAATCTTATGCCGCCTAAAAGGAAGCCCCAGGGAGCACCCACCGCCGTGGCTGGAGCCGTGCGTCCAGGAGGAAGAATGGAGCGCTTTCTCAGCGGGCCGCCGCTGGAGATGAAGAGTGCGGGGAGGAGCGTTAAAATGGCGCCGGCTCCCTCGTCGCGGCCTGCTGGAGGGGAATCCCCACATGCGGAGACGCTGAAGAAGCCGGCGGCTGCTAGCGCGAGCCCTCGCGACGGAGCGGGGACGAGAGCGGCAGCTGAGAGGGTGTCCCAGCCGATGAAAGGACACCACACGGCTGAAAATCTCCTTAGCAGGGACGCCATGGGATCCACAGGGCACCGCGAGGAGGAAGGTGAGGAGAAGCGGAGGAGCAGGGGGGAGGCCCAGAACATGGGGGCCCTGATAGACACACAGCACCTGACCAGCACAAGCCCAGTGTGTGAGAGCTGCCCTCTGCACTCACCAGAGGAATCCCCAGGCAGAGACATTCCAGCTATCTTCCTCCCTGTGGGGGGGCCTCCCCTGGGAAGCACGGCTCTCTCCCCCACACATGCGAGCTCTGCTTATAATACACCAGAAATGCAGGCACTGAGGGAGTTAATCTTAGCTCTTCCAAGTAAAAGTGACCTAGATGCACTGGTCTGCAGAATAGAGCAATCTCATCAACAGGCCATCACGGCTGTGAGAGAGGAGATAGGGGCCCTGGACGACAGGGTCACAGCCACTGAACAGGCTCAAGACTCTCTGGAAAGCAGAGTCACACTGCTGGAGAAAGACTGTGTGGCCTACAATAATCGGTTTAAGTATATGTCACTGCTGCTGGACGATCAAGAGAACAGAGGTCGTCGCAACAATATAAGAGTAAAAGGTATCCCAGAGGACTGGCCCACTGAGTCGCTCCGCACCAAGGTGCAAGAAATATTTAACACAGTCACTAATAGACCACTGGATGCCACGTTTCTATGCGACAGAGTACACAGAGTTGCCAAGGCCACCCAGGGAGCCGGTGTGGCCGTACCAAGAGACGTTCTTTGCCGTTTACACTTTTTCACAGACAAGGAGCTGATCCTGAGGAGGGCCTGGGAGTTCGGACCTGTAAAGATGGACGGTGCAGTTATTAAGCTTTTCTCTGATGTCTCCAGTCGCACACTTTACATGAGGCATCAGCTCCACCCACTCCTGGTTAAAATTAAGGAGGTGAACGCCTCTTACCGCTGGGGCCATCCGTTCCACCTTATTGTCCGGAATGGGTCGTCTACCTTCCTATTGAAACATCCTGCGGACTTGCCGACCTTATACAAATTCCTGGATCTGCCCGACCTCTCCATCCCAGACTGGCTATCCTGGGAGTCCACAAGTCCCCAGATGCAGAGGAGGGGAAAGGTTCCAGGATCCATGCCAAGCGGGGGCAGTGGCTGAGAAATTTATAAGGCTCCGTTCTTGGATTGCTGAATTGTTGTATTGTGCTCAGTTGCATTTTCTGGGGTAACTGTTCCGATGTGGGGGGAGGGGTGGAGGTGGGCCTTACATAAGGTCTGAGGGTGGCGGCGGTGGAGAGGCTGTTGGAATTCATAATAAGCATTTCCTTCTGTGGGTTTACAGGGGTGATAGCCAGTATATTGGGGGGTGGGGGGGAGGGTAGGCTTCATACGTGTGTTCATTTTCGTCTTCGTTGAGACTGCCCTTGTAGGCCCAGGGCGGGCCCATAGACCTGCAAGCTCTTTGAGAGCATCTTATCTTGATCTCCGTTTTCTTTCTTTTTCTCCTTCTTCCGCCTAATTTCTCTCTCTTTTCCTTTTTCTCCTTTTTTCCCTTCCCTACTTCTACAACTCCCCCTTTTTCGTCCCCCTTCCCCTCAAAACCTCTCCTCGTGGTGTGTTTGTGCGTCTAGTCTTTGTCGTTTCCCTGTAGGTTCCTGTTGAAGCCACGAAGCAGATGTCCAAACCTGATCTTAGAGTGGGGTCCCTGAATGTCAAGGGCCTTCACAGCCCAGAGAAACGCTCAATCCTCCTGAACCTGCTATGGAAAAGGCGACTTCAGGTAATCTTTCTACAAGAAACCCACTATTGCCTAGACAAACCATATAAGCTATCTGACCGAAGATACTCGACGGTCTACCACTCGCCATCACCTGATCCACGATCCAGGGGTACAAGCATTCTGGTTGCAAGCTCTCTGCCATGGGAGTTGATGGGGACCCACACGGATGCGGAGGGGAGACTGATCATGATAAAGGGTCGTGTCCAGTCCCAGGTCTGAACCTTTGCGGCCCTTTACCTTCCCAACACGGGGCAATGCTCGGCCCTGCTAAAATACCTGAACATCCTGGACGAGTTTTCAGAGGCCACGTTGATAATGGGAGGGGACTTTAATTTTGTTATGGACCCAGAGTTAGATACTTCAAAGGGAGCTGCCAATATGTCTAGAGCCACTCATAGTCGGATCAAACGGGGGGTTACACGAATACCAGCTAGTCGACGCGTGGAGGGTGCAACACCCGACAGAGACTATTCCTTCTACTCCGCTGTCCATAACACGTACTCAAGGCTGGACCACTTTTTTATCAAACACAGGCATCTCCACTGTCTGGTGGGGTACTGAAATAGATGAGATAATGTTTTCTGACCACGCTTTAATAATCCTGGATGTCTCCCCTGGTGCGCCCGTTGATTAAACAAGGCCAATGGACATTGAATACTTCTTTCTTGGGGGACCGACGGACCATGCAGGAGATACAGGAGGCGGTGGAGGAGTACTTCAACCTTTGCGCCCGGGAAGATACCACACCGCGGTAACATGGGAAGCACATAAATGTGTAGTGAGAGGTCTGTTTATTAAACATGGAGCTCGGTTGAAACGGGAGAGAAACGCGGAAGTCGAGTTGCTCTTGGCAGACATACATGCATTGGAGAGGATTCACAAAGACCGACTAGATGACGAGACCAAAACCCTTCTCTTTCAGAAAAGAGAAAAGTTGAAATTGCTACTTTCCAACAAAGCTAAAGCCTCACTAGCAAAATGCGGTAGGCATTTTTACGAATTTGGAAACAAAAATAGCAGGACTCTGGCAAAGGCGTTGCGGATTCAAAGGATGAAGGGGTTTGTACCACATATACAGAAACAATCCGGGGAGAGAGCCTCACTCCCAGCTGACATTGCGGCCGCATTTAGGGACTTTTACTCTGCCCTGTATTCGATTGACAACAAGTTGACAGAGGGTGAAAGGGAGACAGCCAGGGAAAGAATCCAGGATTACTTAAGATCCTCAGGACTCCCGAGGCTTAAACCGGAAGATATAGAGGCACTGGAGAAACCGATTTCCGAGGCGGAACTAGCTGCGGCCCTAAAGAACTCCCCCTCGGGGTAAGGCACCGGGGCCGGATGGGCTCCCGGTGGCCTATTACAAGAAGCTGGGTCACATATTGACCCCCCACTTTTTAGAAGCCTTTAACAACATCCCATCTTGTCCATCCCCACCCTTACCTAGAGATGCCCTTGCAGCAACCATAGTGGTTATTCCTAAAGAGGGAAGGGATCCTCCACTTGTGCCAATTATCGCCCGATCTCCCTGCTTAATGTGGACCTAAAGCTGTTTGCTAAGATTCTGGCTGAGCACTGTCCCCCCTGCTAGGGGGTATAGTCTATTCTGACCAGGCCGGGTTCATGCTGGGCAGGGAGGCTAGGGATAACACCACGAGGGCCATTAACCTGATTCATAGGGCCAGGTCTGATGGTGGATCTCTCATGTTGTTGTCGACGGACGCCGAGAAGGCGTTCGACCGGGTTGGCTGGACGTTCCTGGACGGAGTCCTTGCTTTCCAGGGGCTGGGGTGAAACATGCTAAGTTGGATAGGTTCTCTATATAGTGCACCGTTGGCTCGTGTTTGGGTTAATGGAGTGCTTTCAGAGAGTTTTCCGATCACCAATGGCACTCGACAGGGTTGTCCGCTTTCCCCAATGATATTTATACTCACATTAGAGCCCCTACTGCGACACATTCGGATGAATACTAGCATTAAGGGATCAGAGATCGGGGGAGTGACTCATAAGATAGCAGCCTTCGCAGATGATCTTTTATTTTTTATCGCTGACCTAGCCGAATCACTCCCAGTGCTAATGCAGGAATTTGATCGTTACTCCCTCCTCTCCAACTTCAAGGTCAACTTGTCTAAATCGGAGGCACTGGACGTCAGCCTCCCTGCAGAGGTAGTCTCGCAGCTGCGGGGAGCCTCTGATATTCAGTGGGCTCCTCAGTACTTGCGGTACTTGGGACTTAAACTGTCAGCCGATGTGAGCTCCCTTTTCCAGTTGAACTTCACCCCTCTTCTCCAAAAAATTAAAGAAGACTGTACAACCTGGTCAAAAGGCACTTTCATGTGGTTCGGACGGGCCGCGATTTTTAAGATGAACATTTTTCCGAGACTCTTGTATCTCCTTCAGACCCTACCCATAGGGATCCCCAGGTCATTCTTTAGAGAAGTTTCCTCTCTACAAACGAAGTTCCTATGGGCAAACAAGCCGGCGAGACTGGCACGGTCATTGTTGTGTAGACCTAGAGCTCGGGGGGGCCTGGGCCTCCCGGACCTCAAGACATATTACATTGCGACTCACATGGCCAGGGTGGTGGACTGGTGTCGACATTCTAAGGCCAAAGCTTGGGTTCAGGTGGAGCAGAGCTTTACTGAAATACTATTGGCGGGGCTACCCTGGGCGCTTCCCCCTGTGGGCACAGAACTCAAATCCCATCCTACTATTGGGGCTACGCTATCTTGTTGTTCCCAGGAGGCGGTTCGGAGAGCCCTAATGCCCCTACCCTCTCCCCTTTCTCCGGTC
Source organism: Anomaloglossus baeobatrachus (assembly GCF_048569485.1). Lineage (NCBI taxonomy): Eukaryota > Metazoa > Chordata > Amphibia > Anura > Aromobatidae > Anomaloglossus > Anomaloglossus baeobatrachus. The sequence continues at coordinate 325,721,730 of NC_134358.1, forward strand.
ATAGGCGCCCCGAATTTCTCGCCGCGTCTCTCTGACCCGATGTTTCGTCTCTGGATCTCCCGGAACAGATTCCATGCTCAACACATCGGAGCCAAGGGGCAATGGCCAACAACTGAGGAACTTCGGAACTTCAGGGTCCCTGGGCCCCTGGGCCTGTGGCGATCCCTACAGCTCCGACACTTTCTCTGCACCCTGCCGGTCCGTAGTCAGTTTGTCAGACCCCTCACCGACTTTGAGAAGCTGTGTATGGAAAGGGGTCGCTCCGACACTCCCTGGCTATCTCACACTCCATGTTATGCAACGTTACAGACCTGTCCCCTCCTGGGTTCCTCTTGCACTGGGAGTCAGACCTGGGCCTCATCCTCTCAACCTCGCAAAGAAATAAGGTGCTGTTATTTGCCCACAAAACTTCAGTTAGCTCTAAACTTCAAGAGGCCAACTATAAATGTATATCTCGCTGGTATAGGGTCCCGACAAAACTCCACAGGATGTTTCCAGGTGTAGACTCCAGTTGTTGGAGATGTGGGATTGGGGAAGGTAATTTCCTGCACATATTCTGGGAATGCCCGGAGTTGCAGCGGTTTTGGGAGGGGGTACGGGGTGTGATCGGGCATGTGGTTGGACATACGCAGACCCTGGGCCCTGAGCTTTTCTTGCTTCAGTTGCCCGATTCCTCTGCCCGTGCCTATAAGGGATCTCTCTTAAGCTTCCTGGTGATGGCTGCTAGGACGTGCGTCCCCCTGAGATGGAGATCCCCCATTCCGCCGACACTGTCAATGTGGGCGAACAGGGTGAATGAATTGTTGTATATGGAGGATCTGACGGCGTCTCTCCACGACAGACAGGAGTTTTTTCACATGATTTGGTTTCCCTGGATCGAGTTTAAATTCTCCACGGAATATGGTACTTGGATCCCCCCTGACTGAGGGGGCCTACTTCTGCCGTTAGACAGAGGTGTATCGAGATATTGGATCTCTGCCTAGTGGCTGTATGTTCCCTTATGTTTTTCCCTTTACCCCCCCTTCCTCCACCCTTTGTGTGTTCCCCCTATTCGTCTAAGACCTACTTTCTTCTGCTCACCTGCTTCTCTCTCTTTCTTTCCTTAATTCACTACAGAATCTCTATACTTGAAAATTCCCGGGTATACATGGAGGAGTCAAAGTGTGGAGGCTTTCAGATGTTACAGTTATCCTGAGGGGTGTCAATGTACAATGGTTGTAAAATGTCATGCTACTGTTTTGGATTGATGTATCTCCATGGTTTTCGGTTAAATAAAGAATTATAAAAAAAAAAAAAATCTAGGGAGGATCTGATAATATGTAAAGCCGATAAAGGTGGTGCCACAGTTTTGATTAGGGACTACTACAAAGGTGAAGCGGAGAGACAGTTAAAAAACACAGAAGTGTATACTCAGCTCAGTGGTGATGCTTTGAATAGACATAAAACTCTATTGCGGTCTTTCCTAAAAAAAACATGTAGATACGGGCGTTTTGTCTGAAAAAAACAGCTGAAAAGCTCTTTCCTGCTTTTCCGTGTAAACCGCACTGGTATTTTCTGCCGAAAATACATAAGTCAATTATGTCACCTTCCGGAAGACAAATTGTTTCGGGAGTAGGCTCATTGACAGAACCCCTTTTAGAGTATTTAGATTGGTTACTCCATCCGCTTCTAAGTAGGATCCCCTCTTTTGTACGTGATACAAAGGATCTTTTAAGACAGCTAGATAATTTTACTTGGCAACAAGGCTTCCAACTGGTCTCTATTGACAGCCTCTACACTCAAATCCCTCAGGATTCGGGTGTAGAGGCAATCAGAGAGATCTTGACAGATTTAGATCAAGATGTGGCCGTGATAAACTTCATTTGTGAAAAATTGGCTTTTGTCCTGCAACATAATGCGTTTATGTTTAATGGTGTTTGGTTTCTACAAAAAGGAGGAGTAGCTATGGGGACACCTGTAGCCTGTACCTTTGCTAATCTCTATCTGGCAAAATTGGAAAATTATTTGATGTATGATGTAAAAAATCCCTTTATAAAACACATAAAAAACATCTACATTACGTGGATGATATGTTACTTATTTGGGATGGGACAGAGGACCAGTTCAAATCATTTGTTTGATATCTTAATGGCATGGGATGTTTTTCACGTGTGTTTTTTGAGCCGATGAATTAGATATTCTAGATGTTAAATTAAAAATTGTTGACAACAGAATAACGAGAGAAATGTTCAGAAAAGATACAGCAGTTAATATGCTGCTTCGGTTTGATAGCCATCATCCACCACACATGAGAAAAGCAATCCCTTATAGTCAGTTCTTAAGATTAAAATGGATCAACAGTGAACAAAAAACATTTTTGAAACAATCAGAAGAACTAAAAAAGAGATTGGCACAAAGAAAATATCCCCAAAATGTAATAAGAAACGTGTGTGATAGAGCCAATAAGAAAAATCAACAGTAGAAAAAACTATTGAACAAGTTGCTGAAAGGGAAAAAGAGGAGACACATCGGTTTAGATTTCATTTTAAATTCAGTTCCATGGATAGACATATACGTACGGCGACACTGAACAATTAGTATTTATTTCAGGAAGATTGAGATTTGCAACCATTTGCTAAAAATATACCCTCTATCACATATAGGCGGAATAAAAACTTAGGAGATGTTTTAATCCACAAGAGATTTACCCCAAAAACAAACTGGCTACAAAAATCAACTATTGTCGGTAATTACAGGTGCGGGACCTGCTCTTTCTGCAAGCAACATTTACAGAGTAAATCTGTCAAAATAGGCGGGATAATACATACGGTTAAACAATTTATCTCCTGCAGGACAGACTATGTCGTCTACGTGGTTTTTTGTTCATGCGGTCATTTTTATGTTGGAAAAGCAATCAGACCCTTGTTCGTCAGATTTAGGAAGCATCTGAATTCCCTGAGTACAGAGATCGGTGCACCCAGACTGATAAAGCATGTGCATGAAAAACACACTGATAATAAAAACTCTCTGTTTGCTGGTTTGGAAAGAATTTCTCCCGTGGCCGCAGGTGGCGATACACATAAATTGCTGTTACAACAAGAATCCAGATGGATCATAAAAAGTGAAGCAATGGGGCCACTTGGCCTTAATGATAAGAATGACATGCTTGTGTTTTTGTAATTTCTTGCTATGTACTTTTATTTTCTGATTTTTTTGTTTAATATGCTTGTTTTGCACTTTTTTTTGCATTTTTCGAATATGTTTAGTAGGGTGACCAAATCTCATAGGGGGCGGGGGGGGGAAATGTTGGAATCTTGTTCGTCTGGACCCCACAAAACGATTCCCCTTTCCAGATATTGAGATAGCCAAAATTTGAGCTCGATCAAACGTTAACTCGTGCCGCTCGTTGCTCAAAGTTTGAAAAAATCCAAATTTTTGGCCAAAAAGCTGACATATGGAGCCATAACTCCAGAACGGTAAATAATAAAAACATGCTTAATATCTCAAAAGAAAGCTAATGTTGTTCTTCAAAATGTATATGTTACACACAGGGTGCATGTAATTTCTATTTTAGGGATGGTGATTTTACTTCAGCGTATAACCGACCTTTTATTTATTCAGTTTAGTTTCTAAAGTGCCTTTGAGCTGGTTAGATCGAACAATTATCCAGTGAAGATATTTTAACGTTTTTTTTTTAATTTTCCAAGTGTGTGTGTTATTGTTTTTATAGCTATTATAGTATTATTTTAAAAGATATTTGAAAATATTTTATTGAAATTAAAGTTTGTAATATATTTTGTTTCGTTTTTCTAGTTAACTGTTATTTAACTATTGGACTCTGAAATGGCATTCACATCAGGTGTACAAAGCCGGAACAAGGATAAAATATTTCTTGTGGGCTATCCCATTCACCAGATCACCTGTTGTAAACTACCCTCATATCGTCAAGTCTTATGTGCTTTATTTTATAATTTATGTACTGTGAAATTAACTGTAAGAGAATCAGCAAAACTGACCATACGAGTAGTGTTCATTTTTTGGGGGAAAGCTCGAATCCCGACTAAACATGAGCAAGATGCAATTACTAAGCTGGAAAAACTTCACGCCGAGTGGAGAAGTCTTCAAAAAGACCGGAAGAAAACATCGGAAACGGCCAAGAACAAATTTAAACAGTTTGTTGAAAAGTTGAATGATCTCTTTGATATTGCTCAACAAGATGCCTTGGCTCTGATGAAATCGGAAGAAGATAAGGCGTTTCTTGTGAAACAGAGGCAGAAGGGCCGCCCAGGTTCCATGGCTGGAGTGGATCTCAAGTTGTCTCGAGCTGAAGAAATCAAGGCGCAAAAGGAACTTGCAAAAATGAACCGACAAATCCAAGAAGAAACTTTTGATATTGGTGAGTTTATTTTATTATTATTATTATTATTATTATTCTAAAAAGTAGATAAACAAATAAGTAAATAGTTTCATTATAATTGAAAGAAAATTGTACATGAGAGCATCATTTGGCATCTTTATGATCGAGTTTATATTCTTAAAATAATACCTATTGATAATTAGAAGTAGGTAATTTAGTACCTATGTATTATTACTATTCTGCTAAAACGACAAGTTTTTATAGTCTTTTTTTTTTTCTCTTTCTTTTGTTGCTTCTTAGAGACGGATGATGAAGACAAGCTCGAAGAAGGAAAAGAAGAAGAAGATACTGAAGAGGACAGCATCTACCAGGAAATTGAGAGCTTGGAGGAAATGGACATCCCTGAAGAAGCTGCAGAAGATCCAGGACCATCTGAGAGCAAGAGGATGAAAGTTTCATTTGCAAGGGGCGTTAAAGAGATTTTAAACATGAAATTATCCATTGTGTTAGATCGATGTAAGGTATCTGACAGAAATGCCACGAGAATTTTAATAGCTACTCTAGAAGCACTAAACCTTGACCCTCTTGAGTACAAAGTCTCGAAAACTTTATTACATTCTAGAAGGCAAATGTTGAGAGAACAATATACTAAAATATTTTTAGATAAAGTAAACATTGCTGAAAAAGAGCCCGTGGTTGTCCATTGGGACGGTAAACTATTACCGGGTGTTTTAAAACATGAGCAATGTGGTCGAATAGCTATTGCTATTTCATATGGCGAATAGGAACAGCTGCTGGGAGTTCCTGTAACAGCAAGCAGCTCTGGAGAGGAGCAAGCCGTAGCCGTATATGAATGCCTACAGGAATGGGGTCTTCCCAACACCGTCAAGGCGATGTGCTTCGACACTGCAGCATCGAACACGGGAAGACTCAAAGGAGCATGCGTCCTATTGGAGCAAATGTTAGGAAGAGAATTGCTACACCTAGCTTGCCGTCACCATATCTTGGAAATTGTGTTAAGAGGCGTATTCGACACAAAAATGGGATCAACCACTGGACCTCATCCAGACATTTTCAAAAGATTCCTCACTGCGTGGCCCAAGATAGACAAAGGAAAATACGACACAGGTATCAGTGACAATCTAATACAAAAGCAGCTAACTCCAGAAGTAGGGATAGCAGTATACCAGGACAAGTAGATCCACAGTAATTAGACAAATTAGCTGGACCAGAAGTGCAAAAAAAAAAAAAAAGACAAACTTAAAATGTAACTTTTACTAAATATGCGGATAAAAGTGAACCGTAGCTCACCGGTTAAAAAGCTAGGTGGCTCAAATTCACCCAAAGTGAACAAACAAAGGGCTGTAAACACATAAGCCCAAAACAGTCTGCCTCAGTAGGAAAACACCAATAAAGGATAAATCACACAATTATGATATGATGGCCCTAACTGAGGCAAAGACACACAAGAATATTCCTATCAAAACCCCATCCAGGGGAGGATATGCATCTGTGTGTCTCAGGCAAAAACTCCTAAACCCATAGAAACCGTATATGTAATAAATCCCACACAGGGTGGGAACAGTCTTACCAGGTCCGGAGATTACACACGGGCATAAATATAGGTTGTCGGTTCATACAGGGGGCTGTTTAAACAGCATGTCCAGATCCCTCAGATACCTAAACCCAGTCAGGCATATAGTTGCAGTACCCACTCCCAACGTTTCAAAAAGCGGATCATCAGGGGAGTTACAATGGGAAAAAGACGCTGTCAAACGGTATCTTCACCGGATGACAATCAACAGATGCCCAGGTCACTAAAAAGAAGCAGACACAAAAGGTAAGCCCAAGGGCTGCCTGTCAGGCCATATGTGTTATGCCCATTGGTTCTAAACACTCACCGCATCGTGGCGTACATCAGGACCCAATTCATAAAATGCCGCGCTTGGCGTCCGGCTGGACACTCCATATATAGCTCAGCGCATGCGCAAATAGGTCCGTCATCGGTGACGTTCACTCCCAGAATACCTCCGGGCCGTAAGTGACACGTCATCGATCGCCGCGTCGCTACGAGAGCGTCAGAGCCACTACCCGATGTATCCACATCCGGGTAAATGGAACGCAGGCTAGTTCATCACATAGAATAGGACAGGGCGTAACCATAGTGACATGGGCGCCCTGAATAATAGCAGTGAGCAATCAAATAATAGAAGGCACGTAGGTACAAGTCCATAAGCATGCCAGTATACAAAGGCAGTGTCGATGGTCAAACTAAAGAAACGGATGATAAAAAAGGCTGGACCTAGGTCAGTCATAGGAGGTATCCGGATTTATTGGGAAGGGGAGGGGGGAGGGGGTGTGTGTGTGTGGGGGAGGAGCCTTCAGGTAGTGCCAAAGGGGGCAATCTCAATATCAAGGGATGGGGCAGCCACCCCATACATCCCCCGGGGTTATCTAGGAGCACAAAACAGGACAAAAACCAGGGGGTAACCAGAGGGGGCGCACAAGGGAATCCTCCCTGCCCGGAGGGCTAGCCTAATAAGGGGACAGTCATGGTCAGGATGGAAAGAGAACTAGAGTGCAAACTAACCTCTGGCCCTGCCTAAAGGAAGCCCTACCTATCATGTGGGGGTCGGCACCCTAGTGATCCCACGCCTGTGGTGCCCCCACTCGGGCGTCGGCTATCCCTCCTCATAACCACCCTAATTCTAGGGTGCTCTTAAGAAGGGGGTGAAGGACAAGGATTCATTCAGTCCTGTTGGTACCATTGTGTCCAAACTGTAAATCCAGAAGCACTCCTTCTGGAGGATGATCTTGTCCCAGTTGCCACCCCTTCGAGGGGGGGGAATCAAGTCGATGCCCATTACTCTAAAGCTTCCTAGGTCACCATTGTGAAAGGTGTTAAAGTGTCTCGCCACCGGTGTATCATTCTTCTTAAGGATGTCACCCTTGTGTTCCCCTATTCTGCGTCTCAGTTCCCTGATCGTCTTGCCCACATACAATTTGCCACAACCACAGGTCACCTTGTACACTACCCCTTTCGATTTACATGTTATTAGTGACCTCAGGGAGTATAACTTAGTGCCACTAGAGTTCTTGAAATCTTTCCCTTCCTCCACAAACTTACAGTTTATGCAGTCATGGCATTTGAAGCAACCTTTGGTTCCATTTGCCGTCCTAGCTAATCTATTTTCCTCAAAGTGACTATGCACCAGTCTATCACCTAGAGACTTAGCTTTTCTAAAGGTGATCGACGGGTGGCTGAGGAGATGTTTATCGATGGTAGGATCCATATGCAATATAGACCAATATATACTTAATATCTGTCTCAGATCAGTTGCACCGTTGTTAAATGTTGTAATAAATCTAAGGACGTCAGGGGTGTCAGCATTATTATGATTGGGGTTTAATAGGCTACCGCGATCCAGATTACATGTGGACTTGTATGCCCTTGTGATCACCCCCTCCGGGTAACCCCTGTCTCTCAGACGTCCCATCAGATCAGTTGACTGCGAACGAAAAGAAGCCTCCTCAGAGCAGTTTCTCCGCATCCTGATAAACTGTCCCTTGGGGATCCCCCTTTTTAGGGGGGCAGGATGGGCACTATCCCACTTCAAAAGTGAGTTTGAAGAGGTGGATTTTCTATAGGTTGTTGTTTTAAGGCGACCCTCCGGACCCTTTTCGACCAACACATCGAGGAATGCCAAACTGTCCCTGCCTACTTCACTGGTGAAGTGCAGGCCGATGTTATTATTATTGAGTGTGGTCATGAAGGAGTGGAAATCCACCTCCGATCCCTTCCAGATAACGAAGACGTCGTCTATGTACCTTAGCCACAAGACGACGTCCTCGGTATCAATAAGGCCACCAAACACCACCTTTTCCTCCCACCAGCCCAAGAGGAGATTAGCATACGATGTGGCACAGCACGTCCCCATCGCAGTCCCCTTGAGCTGATGGAAGAGCCTCCCACCAAAGGTGAAAACATTTTTAGTTAGGCAGAAGGTGAGTGCCTCTATGACAAATTTGTTATGTTGGATGAACTGGTTCCTCTGGTGCCAAGAAAAAATTGTACCGCATCAACCTCGGCCGTGTGGGGGATGGAGGAATATAGAGCCTCCACATCGATGCTGCACAATATCATACCCTCCTCCAAGAAGATATCATCGATTCTCCGTAGAATATCCGTAGTATCTCTGAGATAGGAGTTGAGTGAAAGAACAAACGGTCTCAGGATTCTGTCTACGTAGATGCTCAATTTCTCTGTTAGGCTGCCTATCCCTGACACAATTGGGCGACCTTTTAAAGGGTTGCAACCCTTATGTATTTTGGGTAAAATATAAAAAGTCGCCATGACTGGGAAGGTCGGTAATAGATACTCAAACTCATTTCTGTCTATAATATTCCTATCCAAGGCTAGCTCCAGCATGTTTCTTAGTTCATTTTTAAAACCCACCATTGGGCTTGAGTCAAGTTTAGCATAGCATGCCTCATCCTTAAGGATATCTAGACAGATGTTTTTATAGTCCTTGGAATCCAGTCTCACCACGTTGCCCCCTTTGTCGGAGGGCTTTATGGTGATACTGGAGTCCCTTTCCAAACATTGTAAACTGAGCATTTCGGTCCTTGACAGGTTGAACTGACCCCTATGTCTGCCTACACTGTTTCTTAAATCCTTGGTAACCATGTTCACAAATATGTCTATAGCATCAATTTCTGCCACTGTTGGGGGCATTTTTGCACTCTTGTTTTTTAGATTTGTAAACGGCCCTTCGCCCAAATCATTGGCGTTCATATCATAGTATCATAGTATCATAGTTTTTAAGGTTGAAGGGAGACTCTAAGTCCATCTAGTTCATATCCATATCGCTTAAGTGGAAAAGTAGCCTGACATCCTGTAAGAGATCTTCTGGAATCCCCAGTTCCCCTGAGGTTTTCTCATTCTGTCTGCCAAAGTACTTCTTCCACTTAAGACGTCTAGCAAAAAGATTCAAGTCTTTGATTGCTGTGAACTCATCGAAATCGGTGGTGGGGACAAAGGACAAACCTCTATCTAAAACCTGTTGCTCGGTATCACTGAGGGGTCTAGAGGACAAATTTATCACCTGGGGTGCTCCACACATTATTGGGGGTTTAGTTGACCCTTGCTCCTCAGGTGATATTGATTGTCCAAAAAACCCCCCCCGGCCAAAATTATAATTAGCTCCCCTATAGTTGGATCGGCCTCTCCCTCTCTGTTTCTTATATTGTTGTGGTCTAAATGGATTATTTCTCGTATCAGTGTCCGAGAGTTCTGCGTCCGTTGAGGAAAAATCTGTCTCACTTTGTCTGGCCGTTCGGTTGCTAGATGGAATATAGACCCTATTATCCTTGAAGTCCTGAAGATCCCTGATGTAAAATTTATGCTTTCTCTCTTTTAATTTATATTGGAACTTTTCAATAACACCTTGTAATACAAGTTCTTTGTTTGCAAATTCGCCTTCACTGGAGAACTTGCGTGTTATATCAATATGTTCTCTTAGGGAGTCTTCTAAAGTAGACAGATTTTTCCTTTCTTCTTCAAGGAGTAGTTTCATAAGCCTAAGGGAGCTTTCAGTGGCCTCCTTTTCCCACTTGGCTATAAAGTCCGTTTTTTTATGACGGTAAACTGGCTGTAGTGTTATCCTTAAATGCCAGGGAACAATTTTCTCCTTCAGGTAGCTCTCTAAAGATTGGACCTCCCACCAGGATACTACACGCTCTTTATATATCCTGGTGAGATCCTTGAAAGCCCCACTCAGGGTTGGTGTGTACCTCTTGAGAACCAGATTTTTTTCCGAGAAGACTTCCTTGGCCTCAGAGGCCCATTGCCTAGTGTCAATATCCGACGATAGAAAGCCCGCCATCGACCACTGTAATTAAAGGGGGGATAGCAGTATACCAGGACAAGTAGATCCACAGTAATTAGACAAATTAGCTGGACCAGAAGTGCAAAAAAAAAGACAAACTTAAAATGTAACTTTTACTAAATATGCGGATAAAAGTGAACTGTAGCTCACCGGTTAAAAACCTAGGTGGCTCAAATCCACCCAAAGTGAACAAACAAAGGGCTGTAAACACATAAGCCCAAAACAGTCTGCCTCAGTAGGAAAACACCAATAAAGGATAAATCACACAATTATGATATGATGGCCCTAACTGAGGCAAAGACACACAAGAATATTCCTATCAAAACCCCATCCAGGGGAGGATATGCATCTGTGTGTCTCAGGCAAAAACTCCTAAACCCATAGAAACCGTATATGTAATAAATCCCACACAGGGTGGGAACGGTCTTACCACGTCCGGAGATTACACAAGGGCATAAATATAGTTACAGTTAGGGCCATCATATCATAATTGTGTGATTTATCCTTTATTGGTGTTTTCCTACTGAGGCAGACTGTTTTGGGCTTATGTGTTTACAGCCCTTTGCTTGTTCACTTTGGGTGGATTTGAGCCACCTAGGTTTTTAACCGGTGAGCTACGGTTCACTTTTATCCGCATATTTAGTAAAAGTTACATTTTAAGTTTGTCTTTTTTTTTTTGCACTTCTGGTCCAGCTAATTTGTCTAACTCCAGAAGTAATTGCAAATGTTACTGCTGAATTCGAGACCAAATTAACTGAGAGCCACCCCAGAGATGACTACAAGGAGCTGTTGCAGTTGGTTCTCTTATTTGTTGGATCACTAGACGGCAATGTTGTGGGTTTTAGAACTCCAGGAGCCATTCATCACGCTAGGTGGATGGCAAAGGCTATTTACTGCTTAAAAATGTTCATTTTTCGTCGCCAATTTAAGATGTCTAAAGAAGAAGAAAGTTCTGTGCGTGCCATTTCTGTTTTCCTAGTTAAAATTTATTGTAAAGCTTGGTTCAATGCTTCAAAAGCTCATCTTGCACCAAAACAAGATTTAGGTATTTTGCATAGTCTGTTAGACTATAAAGAATGTGACAACGACATTGCAGAAATAGCCCTGACCAAATTTTCGAACCATTTGTGGTATTTGAATGCAGAGTTGGTGGGATTATCGTTTTTTGATCCCACCATTACAGACGATGAAAAGTTGTTAATGGCTAATAAATTGCTCAGTAGCACAGATGAACCATCAGAGCACGCTAGGGTTGTAAATCCAAAAGTTATGAAAGAAAAATTATAAGAGGTAGTTGATGGAGGATTGGTAAATTTACTTACCAAAGAAACATTTACATTCTTTGACCGATTTAATATAAAAACAGATTTCCTAAGACAAAATCCAAACACCTGGCCTCAAAATAATGACTTCCAAGAAGGATTGAAAATTGTCAAAACATTAAAAGTAGTTAATGATATGGCTGAGCGTGGTGTTAAATTAATAACCGACTTTAACGACCTTCTGACAAAAGATGAAGAACAAAAGTAATATGTCCTGCAAGTTGTAAGCAAATGCCGAGCATTATATTCTGACGTTTCAAAAACTACTTTAACAAAAGCTCTAGAATAGATTAGATAACTATGTAAAATTATCAACTCATGTAGGTACTACGTCTGTATCTTTTCTGTCTGTTTTATATGTATTATATACCTCATTTTTATACTTTAAAATAAAAAATGTCATTAGACTTATCAGTATTACTTGTTTGTTTGTTATATTTCTACTTTAAACTCAAAAATATACCAAAAAAACCCCAAAATTTATCACTTAATAACAAAATATACGAAGTATGCTCCTAGTTTTACCAGGTCACGTTCTTGGGGCTAAAAGCTGTCGTAACTCAGTTTGACTTAAAATAACAACAATTATGTATAAAATATAAATTTTGAAGAACAACATTAGCTTTCTTTTGAGATATTAAGCGTGTTTTTATTATTTACCATTCTGGAGTTATGGCTCCATATGTCAGCTTTTTGGCCAAAAATTTGGATTTTATCAAACTTTGAGCGACGAGCGGCACGGGTTAACGTCGTTTGATCGAGCTCAAATTTTGGCTATCTCAATATCTGGAAAGGGGAATCGTTTTGTGGGGTCAAGACGGACAAAATTCCGACATCGATTTTTTGTGGTCACCCTAATGTTTAGTTCTTAACTAATTTGATTTTAATATGCTTACGTCACTTCTTAGTCCACTCCTTTAAAAGAGTGAGGAACTGACATATTTACTAGGGACTTGTCAAAGCGCTGGTTGCCGGTGCAAAACAGCTGTCATCTGTGGGTGGTCGGTCTCTCTTCCCTCTGTCCTGTTATGCCTGTTTCACGTTAAAAGTTCTGCCTGATTATGGTTAGTGCCCTCTGTTCTCTTTTTTGTTAAATATCTCTGAGCCATTTGGAGGAGCTCCTCCAACACATCCTGGAGTACAGTTGACTAGTGCAGCTTTATTTTTTCTGTTGGCAGCTTTCAGCCAAACCTGAGCCTTGCAGGCTGCAATTACTGCTCCCTTCTTGTACTCCATGTCACTTACCCTTCTTCTCTGTAGTCTGTGCCCTGAAATGAGTTAAATGAGTGAGTGAGGGCCCTACAATATGACTGAGTGAGGGCACTTTCAAATCTACAGGAGAGGGCCCTCCAAAATTTATAGAGGAGGACCCTACCAAACGTATGTTACTGGGCAACCTCAGGGCCATCACCAAACTCAGGTTTCCTGACTACTGCAGGCCCACTGAAAATTTGAATTTAGGGCTGCAGAATTACATGGAGGAGGAGGGTAAATGCCAACTCTACAATGGGTGCATTGTACACTGCTATGGAATATGTATTCCCCTATCTGAGTCTCAATGAGGGAGGGACCGCCCAAATGTATAAGTAACAGCAGTCCCTCCAAAACGTATGTTCTAGGACCACTGGAGGCCCCTCAGGTCAAAGATCAACATACCAACAGGCACGTTCTAGCTGGCCTTGTAAAGTGCTGTGGAATAGCTAACTAATGCGTGTGTGTGTTTGTGTGTGTGCGTGCGTGTGTGTGTGCGTGCGTGTGTGTGTGTAAATGTATATATATATATATTATTTTTTTTCCAATAACATGTAACAAAATGGAGTGTTAATATATTTTTGTTTCACTACGTCCAAATGCTCCTTTTTTTCTTTTTTTTTCTTTTCTATATCGGTATGATTTTTTCAATCTCATCATATTCACTAGATTTTCAAAAAGCAAAGGTTGATTCATTTTTTAATTTAGTTCAAAAAGATCACCTGTATATGATTGTCCTGATGAAGAAGCCTCTGAGGGCTTTGAAATGCGTTGACCAATAAATCATATTTAATGTACATTGTCTGGACTTTGTGGCAGCGCAGGAGATTAGCCCTTTCTTCTTTTCCATTGATTCATCTCCACGTGGATTCTGCAGCTACCCACAGACATTTATGGTGGTTGTGACATGCAAAATCACACGAGGTGAGCCTCTCTGAATTTTTTCTCTTTTATTTCTTGGATAAGAACCTATTTGCATGGTTTCTCTTTCCAGCTCCTAATTACTGTTGTCTGTCATACTGGTGGATTTCCTGAGGAGGAAGTGGGGTACACTTTGAAACGTGTAGAATTAAACCACCTTGCATTATACCTCTCCTGGATGTGTGTCGTATCTTCAGCAGTGCAGCAATAGTTCCACATTAAGTGTTCCTCAGCGGCTTTTTGGCTTTTACAGCCCGCGTAATACACGAGTATTACAAAGTACTTGTTACGGATGTAGCAATTACGAATATTTCGGTACTCGCTCATCTCTAGATTTTAGACTACATTTGGAGAAACCATTATTCTTGTTTTGAAAGATATTTATGTCAACAGTGTTAAAAATGAAAACTTTGACAGAGCATTTTTAAAGATGGTTTTATATTTTTACCGTTTAGTAATGTTTGTATTGTTCAGAAAACATTAAATTCTAAATCTTAAAAATCCTTTCATGCACACAGCAGTAGAGTAGCATTGATTGCTCCCCTCCCAAATGGGTCTTAAAATACCAGGGAGTTACGGTCCATGCAAAACATAAGCTGTGTGACAAAATTTTTTTTGTTAAATCAAGACATGTTTTAGTGGCAGGCATAGGCCTCTCTTGTCAAGAACACTGGCAGTAACCTTTTCACAACATTTGGAGACCCATTTTCTATTGTCTGCCTTTTTTGTAAATAGCAGTTTAATGCCATGAATTGCCCCCTCCACATACTGCTTGAAAACACCAAAGAGTTACGGTTCATGCAGCATAGGCTCTAGGCTCCTTTTTTTTTGTAAAACAGTGAAGACATGCATTACACTATTGTCCACTAATGAAGAATGTTGTGTAAAGATCAGTTTTTGGGTAGTCCTAAATTCTTGGCAAAATCTCATTAATGACAACTTTGAGTGAGACAGCCAACTACTGGGCTCATGAGATATTGCTCACAGGAGGAGGAAGAAGCAATAGACGCGGTTGATTTGATTTGGTAGCCAGTAGTTGGGTAGGCATGGTAGTGTCCATTTTAATGCAGTCAAATTACCCCAGTAACGCATGTTTGCGCATGTACCGCTTCATGCATGTAGTAGTAACATTTATTGAATTTTTAACTTTACTCAGTCGTTTTTCACAATGTTGGCAGATAAAGAGTTAATGTGGGGGTGGAAAACAGACAGGTGCCGGCCTGGTGCTCCCATACCCATGCCACTACAGACAAGACCGAACTTGGAGACCCATCTTGGAGACTCCAGATTCAAAAACCTTTCAGGCAGACTGCAGAGCAGTATAGAAGCATTAATTGCTACGTCCTCATAGGGCCTTAGAACACCAGGGAGTTACGATTCATGCAACACACAGGCTGTGGCCCGACATTTAAATTTTCAAAATCAAGACATGATAGAGTGCCAGGTGTAGGCCTCTTGCCCCAAGACTGGAACTACAGATGAAAGCAAACTTGGAAACCCTACTTGGGGTCTCGACACTTCCAAAAATTAAGGTGAGGCAACAGGAAAAGTTGTCACAAGTGGCCCACAATACCGATAGGCCAACAAAGCAACATGGCTGCGTGAGGCTGGCACTGGAAAAAGGCCTGAAACAGCATTTTTTTGGGTCACCAGAGCAAGCAAATGACAGACAGGTGTAAGCCTCTTTGTCACACCATTGCCTAACCTGCACAGTCTGGGACTGGGGTGGCAAAGTCACTGGACATCCAGGAGTTATTCATCTTTTCAACTCATGATATCCCAAACTGTTTATCAAGTCATGCAATAGGCCAGACGTTCTGTCAGTCAGTTATTACACTAGGCCTCTAAATAGAGTAGATTTGTTAATGCGTCCTCATACTGAATCTCACTAGGTAAAAAATTTTGCCTGCAGGGTATCCAATCTATCGGTATGATTCTCAAGCTATTTTTTGTAATGTTGACTGGCAGATCTGTATACTGGTAGGTTCAGGATCACATATAGCAATGTTGTAAGGGGAGACAAGAAATAAGTCTCTAATAGCTACCCTCATATTGTTACATCAAGAAGCACTGAGGTTAATAGGGAATGTGAAAGTATCATCCAGGGTTAGAAGAAAAATTCACTCATGGGAACAGGAGTAGCTAAGAAAGGCATGGTTTTGGAGGAGAAGACTGAGTGTGTACATATTCCACTATTCTTTACCCATGTGCAATTAGTTATAGTGTCATGCTTGTTCATCAACCTATTATCCCATGGTTTTATTAGATGTTCAAACCACAAATAGGAGAAAATAACTGAAAACTTCAGTGTGCAAAACTATTCACCCTCCTACAGTCATTACTAGGGTTGATCGAATACCCTATTATTCGCTTCAACGGATGTCCGACAAATACCTCGCCGCTATTTAAGTATTCGCGAATATTCGACCCCCAATGTAAGTCTATGGGAAACCAGAATAATTTTACGCCAGACCTGTCGGCACGGCTGTATTTTGCCTTCATGCTGCCCTAGGCACTTTAAGTGGTCGCGCCCCTTAGTAACAACGTAAAACTGAGTTTTCGCACACGACATCTGTTTAAGGCAGATCTACTCTGTAGCACACTTTAAAAAGTATCAATAAGAAACGAAGGGTACTAACCCCCCCCCTCAATGGGAATCACCACAGGCACATCAAAACATAGCATGAGTATAAAATATTCCCACCACACCGTCCCCACTTATATACTGTGACTGTGACACTGCCCCTAATAAACTAAAACACCACTCTGCCCTCCCTTATAAACTACTGTATATCCACCACACCTTCCTCGATTATGAAATATGATCTGTACATTGTGAGGAGGGAGCAGCATGATGTGAGGACAATGTCCCATGCATGCTGCCCCCTCCTCACAATGTCCCATGCATGCTTCCCCCTCCTCACAATCTCCCATGCATGCTGCCCCCTCCTCACAATATCCCATGCATGCTGCCCCCTCCTCACAATGTCCCATGCATGCTGCCCCCTTCTCACAATGTCCCATGCATGCTGCCCCCTCCTCACAATGTCCCATGCATGCTGCCCCCTCCTCACAATGTCCCATGCATGCTGCCCCCTCCTCACAATGTCCCATGCATGCTTCCCCCTCCTCACAATGTCCAATGCATGCTGCCCCCTTCTCACAATGTCCCATGCATGCTGCCCCCTCCTCACAATGTCCCATGCATGCTGCCCCTCCTCACAATGTCCCATGCATGCTGCTCCCTCCTCACAATGTCCTATGCATGCTGTCCCCTCCTCACAATGTCCCATGCATGCTGCCCCCTCCTCACAATGTCCCATGCATGCTGCCCCCTCCTCACAATGTCCCATGCATGCTGCCCCCTCCTCACAATGTCCCATGCATGCTGCCCCCTCCTCACAATGTCCCATGCATGCTGCTCCCTCCTCACAATGTCTCATGCTTGCTGCCCCCTCCTCACAATGTCCCATGCATGCTGCTCCCTCCTCACAATGTCCCATGCATGCTGCTCCCTCCTCACAGTGTCCCATGCATGCTGCCCTCTCCTCACAGTGTCCCATGCATGCTGCCCCCTTCTCACAATGTCCCATGCATGCTGCCCCTCTCCATGAGCTCCTAATGCTGCCTTCCTCTTTTCCATAATGAGACCTTCATGTTGCCCCACTCATGCTAAGACCACCACACTAACGCTTATGCTGAGACCCCCCCCACACACACTACCCCACTCTTGATATTGACTCCCCTACATTGCTCCACTCCATACTGATCCCACACATGCTGCCCCTTCTCCATAATGAGCTACCAATGCTGCCCCCCTCTTATTCTGAGTCCTTACACTCCCCCCACCCAATCGATTTTGTCATTGCACTATCCCTCATCCCTTGTCCTCTGTCTCTAGCATTAGCCCCTCTCTCCCACTCCCCCAGCATCAGCCTCTCTCCCCCAGCATCAGCCTCTATCTTCCCTCAGCATCGGCCTCTCTCCCCCAGTCTAAGCCTTTGCCCCCCCCAGCCTCAGCCTGCCCCAGTCTCCGCCTCAGCCTCCCTCCAGCCTCCCCCCAGTCTCCACCTCAGCCTCCCTCCAGCCTCCCCCCAGTCTCCGCCTCAGCCTCCCTCCAGCCTCCCTCAGTCTCCGCCTCAGCCTCTCTCCAGCCTCCCCCCAGTCTCAGCCTCAGTTTCCCTCCAGCCTCCCCCCAGTCTCAGCCTCTGCCTCCCCCCAGTCTCAGCCTCTGCCTCCCTGCAGCCTCCCCTAGTCTCAGCCTCTGCCTCCCTCCAGCCTCCTCCCAGTCTCAGCCTCTGCCTCCCTCCAGCCTCCCCCCAGTCTCAGCCTCTGCCTCCCTCCAGCCTCCCCCCAGTCTCAGCCTCTGCCTCCCTCCAGCCTCCCCCCAGTCTCAGCCTCCCTCCAGCCTCCCCCAAGTCTCAGCCTCAGCCTGCCTCCAGCCTACCCCCAGTCCCAGCCTCTGCCTGCCTCCAGCCTCCCCCCAGTCCCAGCCTCTGCCTCCCTCCAGCCTCCCTCAGTCTCAGCCTCTGATTCCCTCCAGCCTCCCCCAAGTCTCAGCCTCTGCCTCCCTCCAGCCTCCCCCCAGTCTCAGCCTCTGCCTCCCTTCAGCCTCCCCCCAGTCTCTGCCTCTGCCTCCCTCCAGCCTCCCCCCAGTCTCTGCCTCTGCCTCCCTCCAGCCTCCCCCCAGTCTCACCTTCTGCCTCCCTCCAGTCTCAGCCTCTGCCTCCCTCCAGCCTCCCCCCAGTCTCAGCCTCTGCCTTCTCCCAGTCTCAGCCTCTGCCTCCGTCCAGCCTCCCCCCAGTCTCTGCCTCTGCCTCCCTCCAGCCTCCCCCAGTCTCTGCCTCCCTCCAGCCTCCCCCAGTCTCAGCCTCTGCCTCCCTCCAGCCTCCCCCCAGTCTCAGCCTCTGCCTCCCTCCAGCCTCCCCCCAGTCTCAGCCTCTGCCTCCCTCCAGCCTCCCCCCAGTCTCAGCCTCTGCCTCCCTCCAGCCTCCTCCCAGTCTCAGCCTCTGCCTCCCTCCAGCCTCCCCCCAGTCTCTGCCTCTGCCTCCCTCTAGCCTCCCCCCAGTCTCTGCCTCTGCCTCCCTCCAGCCTCCCCCCAGTCTCAGCCTCTGCCTCTCCCCAGTCTCAGCCTCTGCCTCCCCCAGTCTCAGCCTCTGCCTCCTCCCAGTCTCAGGCTCTGCCTCCTCCTAGTCTCAGCCTCTGCCTCCCTCCAGTCTCCCCCCAGTCTCTGCCTCTGCCTCCCTCCATCCTCCCCCCAGTCTCTGCTTCTGCCTCCCTCCAGCCTTCCCCCAGTCTCAGCCTCTGCCTCCCTCCAGCCTCCCCCCAGTCTCAGCCTCTGCCTCCCTCCAGCCTCCCCCCAGTCTCAGCCTCTGCCTCCTGCCAGTCTCAGCCTCTGCCTCCCTCCAGCCTCCCCCCAGTCTCAGCCTCTGCCTCCCTCCAGCCTCCCCCCAATCTCAGCCTCTGCCTCCCTCCAGCCTCCCCCCAGTCTCAGCCTCTGCCTCCCTCCAGCCTCCCCCCAGTCTTAGCCTCTGCCTCCCTCCAGCCTCCCCCCAGTTTCTGCCTCTGCCTCCCTCAAGCCTCCCCCCAGTCTCTGCCTCTGCCTCCCTCCAGCCTCCCCCCAGTCTCAGCCTCCCCCCAGTCTCAGCCTCTGCCTCCTCCCAGTCTCAGCCTCTGCCTCCTCCCAGTCTCAGCCTCTGCCTCCCCCCAATCTCAGCCTCTGCCTCCCTCCAGCCTCCCCCCAGTCTCTGCCTCTGCCTCCCTCCAGCCTCCCCCCAGTCTCAGCCTCCCCCAAGTCTCAGCCTCTGCCTCCTCCCAGTCTCAGCCTCTGCCTCCTCCCAGTCTCAGCCTCTGCCTCCCCCCAATCTCAGCCTCTGCCTCCCTCCAGCCTCCCCCCAGTCTCTGCCTCTGCCTCCCTCCAGCCTACCCCCAGTCTCAGCCTCTGCCCCCCTCCAGCCTCCCCCCAGTCTCTGCCTCTGCCTCCCTCCAGCCTCCCCCCAGTCTCTGCCTCTGCCTCCCTCCAGCCTCCTCCCAGTCTCAGCCTCTGCCTCCCTCCAGCCTCCTCCTAGTCTCAGCCTCTGCCTCCCTCCAGCCTCCCCCCAGTCTCTGCCTCTGCCTCCCTCCAGCCTCCCCCCAGTTTCAGCCTCCCCCCAGTCTCAGCCTCTGCCTCCTCCCAGTCTCAGCCTCTGCCTCCTCCCAGTCTCAGCCTCTGCCTCCCCCCAGTCTCAGCCTCTCCCTCCAGCCTCCCCCCAGTCTCAGCCCCTGCCTCCCTCCAGCCTACCCCCAGTCTCAGCCTCTGCCCCCCTCCAGCCTCCCCCCAGTCTCTGCCTCTGCCTCCCTCCAGCCTCCCCCCAGTCTCTGCCTCTGCCTCCCTCTAGCCTCCCCCAGTCTCTGCCTCCCTCCAGCCTCCCTCCAGTCTCAGCCTCTGCCTCCCTCCAGCCTCCCCCCAGTCTCAGCCTCTGCCTCCTCCCAGTCTCAGCCTCTGCCTCCCTCCAGCCTCCCCCCAGTCTCAGCCTCTGCCTCCCTCCAGCCTCCCCCCAGTCTCAGCCTCTGCCTCCCTCTAGCCTCCCCCCAGTCTCTGCCTCTGCCTCCCTCCAGCCTCCCCCCAGTCTCAGCCTCTGCCTCCCTCCAGCCTCCCCCCAGTCTCAGCCTCTGCCTCCTTCCAGTCTCAGACTCTGCCTCCCTCCAGCCTCCCCCCAGTCTCAGCCTCTGCCTCCTCCCAGTCTCTGCCTCCCTCCAGCCTCCCCCCAGTCTCTGACTCTGCGTCCCTCCAGCCTCCTCCCAGTCTCAGCCTCTGCCTCCTCCCAGTCTCTGCCTCTGCCTCCCTCTAGCCTCCCCCCAGTCTCTGCCTCTGCCTCCCTCCAGCCTCCCCCCAGTCTCTGCCTCTGCCTCCCTCCAGCCTCCCCCCAGTCTCTGCCTCTGCCTCCCTCCAGCCTCCCCCCAGTCTCTGCCTCTGCCTCCGTTCAGCCTCCCCCAGTCTCTGCCTCTGCCTCCCTCCAGCCTCCCCCCAGTCTCAGCCTCTGCCTCCCTCCAGTCTCAGCCTCTGCCTCCCTCCAGTCTCAGCCTCTGCCTCCCTCCAGCCTCCCCCCAGTCTCAGCCTCTGCCTCCTCCCAGTCTCAGACTCTGCCTCCATCCAGCCTCCCCCAGTCTCAGCCTCTGCCTCCCTCCAGCCTCCCCCCAGTCTCAGCCTCTGCCTCCCTCCAGTATCAGTCTTTGCCCCCCCCCGCATGCGCAGATCTCCGGTCTGCATTAGAGACACCCCCACTCTCCTTATGAATCCACTTACCTGCTCCAGTGCCCGCCGCCATCTTCCTGGCTCACGTGAGTATCCTCTTCTGACACCGGATTCCATCACGGCGTCCTCCGCGGCGTCCTGCTGTGAGCTCTGCATGTGACGTCCACACAGCAGTGGACGCAGCACAGAGGAAGGAGCTGATTGGCGCGTGCCTGTGACCCCGGAAGTGCAGGTGCCGGCAGTTCCGGGGTCAATCAGCTCCCTGTGCTCGGCGGCCGCAAAAAAAAATGTAAAAAAAAAATAATTTTTTTTTTTGCTGCCAGAAGGTGCCGCCCCCCCCAACCTGCCACCCCAGGCACCGGACCACGTGTGCCTAATGGTAAATACGGCCCTGCCTGTCGGTGACCTGTGGTGACTGAGGAAAAGGCTGAAATGGATGAGAAAAGGCTGAAACAGTATGAACACAGCCTGTACAAGGTGCCTCACTGTATTTCTGGTGTCTTTGAATAAAGTGGTCAAAGCAGTATGTGGCGTTTACGTAGTCGCCAGAACAGCTCTCAAACCAAAGTAAAGAGGGGAAATTGCTAGGAAACAGTTTATAGTGCTTAATAAAATATCAAGTCAGGCTCCGACTTCCCAAAAAAAAACACTTCAGCATAAGTTCACAAGTTTAGTTTTTTACATTTTTCCTTTTTCGATTAGAAAGGGCTGTAACTTATACATTATATTGGTGTTTGTCTCACACCTCATTTTTTGGGACATATTTGACAGCACTCCAAAAGGTCAGCTACAATGTGCCCGTTGGGATGTTGACCTTGCCCTCCTCCTCCTCCACCAGCACCACCACCGGCTCCAGTGGCCCTCTAAGTGCCACTGGCTGTTCTCAAATCTCAGACTTCTTAGGGCTCTCAGGTGGGCCCTGTAACATACATTGGGGAAGGATGGCAGTCATTTGTAGTTTTCTGCGTCCCCTATATCATTAGTGTGAAAGTTACAATGTGCCCGTTGGGATGTTGACCTTGCCCTCCTCCTCCTCCAGCAGCACCACCACCGGCTCCAGTGGCCCTCTAAGTGCCACTGGCTGTTCTCAAATCTCAGACTTCTTAGGGCTCTCAGGTGGGCCCTGTAACATACATTGGGAAAGGATGGCAGTCATTTGTAGTTTTCTGCGTCCCCTATATCATTAGTGTGAAAGTTGCAATACGTACTCCATAAGACTTTACAGTGCTATTGCCAATATGGCCATTTGTATGTTGGCCTTGCCCTCCTCCTCCTCCTCCACCAACACCACCGGCTCCAGTGGCCCTCTATTCAAATTCTATTCAAATGATTCAGAAATGTATGTTTTATGGACAAATGAACGCCACGCTGGGACATCGAAGCTGATGTCATTGATGATGATTGCATCTGACCAAAAGCAGGTTGGGAGCAGGAGGCATCATCGCCTGCTTCTTAGACCGCAGTTTGTGAAGCATGCAGCACCATGGAAGTGGCAGTTGTTTCACTCTGGAACTCAGGCTTTATTCCACTAGCTAATACCGAGGTTTCAAAAAATTCTGTTTCTCCAGGGGGGAATGGTTCAAAGACCATGTAGCACAGCATCAGAAGTTGCTCCCAACAGCTTATTTAAAAAAAAATGGTAGGATAAGCAACAGGGCATAACATGCCAAGGAGTTTAATACATTCAGTTCCCCTAGGGTGTAGTGGTTCAGACACCATGTAGCTAAGCATCACAAGGTACTCCCAACAGCTTATTTTAAAAAAAAATGGTAGGATAAGCAACAGGGCATAACATGCCAAGATGTTTAATACATTCAGTTCTCCTAAGGTGTAGTGGTTCAGACACCATGTAGCTAACCATCAGAAGGTACTCCCAACAGCTCCCAACAGCTTATTTAAAAAAAAAAAAATTGGTAGGATAAGCAACAGGGCATAACATGCCAAGAAGTTTAATACATTAAGTTTCCCCAGGGGATAATGGTTCAGACACTATGGAGCACTGCATCAGTAGGTACCACCAACAGCTTTTTTTTAAAAAAAAAATGGTAGCATAAGCATACAGGGCATAACATGCCAAGGAGCTAAAAAAAAATTCTGATTTGGCAGGGGGCCATGTGTAACACACCGTGGAGCACAGCATCAATAAAGAACACAAATAGAGACTGCCTGACCAATTGTTCTAGACAGTGTAGCCTCGACAGTGCTTGTGCCAGTGCATAATGTACAAAGGTTTGAAAAATATTGCCCTGGGTGATTGGGCCAAACAATTACATGGCAGCAGCATAACAAGTTACATTAGTCATGCGATGTCATTAGATGATAGAAGACAAAATAGTCTTGAATGAGAAATAATGGAACTTATTTGAACTTAAGAAATCCAAATTTTGGGGCTACACTTATTATTGGGTCTTGTTAACAGGCGGCCTGACATACTCTGGGGCCATCCATCTATGGTTCATTTTGATCATCGTCAAACTGTCTGCACTTTCCGTGGATAGTCGTATGCGACTATCTGTTATTATTGATCCCACTGACCTGAAAACACGCTCAGACAGCATACTCGCAGCAGGGTAAACTAGCAGTTCCAAAGCATATAAGGCGAGGTCTGGCCAAGTGTTGAGCTTGGAAACCCAATAGTTAAAGGGATCAGTAGACTCGGAAAGCACGCTGATACGGTCATCTACATAGTCCCTCACCATCTTACTTACCTGTTCCCTCCTTGTCATCGTTCCCCCAACCGGTATCTGATTCGAAGTTGACAGTTTGTGGAAAATGGACCAGTTTGGCAATAGTCCCCCACCTGTGTTGCTCCTACTATGCGTAGCCCTCTCTTGCAATCCTGTTCTGTCAGATGACACGCTACCTCTTGATGCCAGCATGATCTGAGGGTAATCATTTCATCAACTGCTCCACTACAGCCCTCTTGAATGTTTCCGTAGTACAATCCTTTTTTGACTCCACAAGTAGCAAAGCAAATTTGTCTTTGTAGCGTGGGTCAAGTTAGGTACATAACCAGTATTTGTTGTCTGCCAAAATGTGGACTAGCCGTCAGTCATGAGAAAGGCAGTGTGATATAAACTGTGCCATGTGTCCCAGACTCCAAACTGGAAACCTTTGTGTGCCACTGCTAAGAATACATTCTGTCTCCCTAAACCTCCTCTCCTCCTCAGTCTCTTTCTCCTCCTCCTGCTCCTCCTCAGGCCATCCATGCTGGACAGCCCTGAAGCTTGGGTTGTCAATCCCTTGATTACCAACTTCAAAGCATTCCTGTTCTTTATCATCCTCCTCATCCTCTTGATGCTGAGGGAAGGTGGCCTGAGCTTGTTGGCCAAGGTTGTGTGGATTACTAGCAACCATTGGGAAGTCTGGATCCACAGACAGCTCGGGTGCAGGAACACTTTGGTCAGACCATCCAGAGAGCGTTTAAACAAATCAGTGGAATGGTAATGCTGATAACAGCATCCTCACGGCTCACAATGTTGGTACAGTAATCAAAATTCTCCAAGACCTGACAAATGTCTGCAATCCACACCCACTCGGCAGTACATATGTCTGGCAGCTGCGCATGTTCCAGCTGGAATTGGGATACTGCCCTCTGCTGCTCATGGATCCTGGCCAACATATGATAGGTTGAATTCTATCTCGTAGGGAGGTCACATATTAGTCTGTGACAAGACAAGTGTAAGCACTGCTGCAGCACTGCCAGACCAGCAAAAGAAGGAGATGACTTGCGGAAATGTGTGCTAACACATCGTACCTTGGTAAGTAGGTCTGGTATCCCAGGGTATATCTTCAGAAAGTGCTGAACTACTAAATTTACAATGTGGGCCATACAAGGAATGTGTACAAGCTTTCCAAGCTTTAAAGCTGGCACCAGATTACAACCATTATTGCACACTACCATCCCTGGATGGAGATCCAAAGGCTCAAGCCACTCATCTGTCTGCTCAGTTATTGCTTTCAAAAGCTCAGGTGCCGCGTGCGATTTGTCACCAATACCGATGAGCTTCAGTAGAGCGTGTTGACGCTTAGCCGAGGCAGTGCTGCAGAGATCCCAGCTGGGGATTGATGTCGACGGTTGGACACCGGCGGATGTTGAGCAGGATGCACAGGAACCAGATGAAGAGTAGGAGGAGGAGGGAGTTGTTGCTGTGTAGGAGGCTACTGAAACTGTGATTGAAGTGGGCCTGGATATTCTGGGTGTGGGAATTATATGGGATGTTGCCGGCTCAGACTCTGTACCAGCCGCCACCAGGTTCACCCAGTGTACCGTCAGTGAGATGAGGCAACCCTGTCCCCTTCCACTTGTCCACGTGTCTGTGGTTAAGTGGATCTTTCTTGTTATGGCGTTGGTGAGAGCCTGTCTGATATTTACAGACAAGTGATTGTGGAGTGCGGGGACGGCACAACGAGAAGAATAGTGGCAGCTAGGCACAGAGTACCCTGACGTCAAGTATTAATAAAAATTGGGTAACACTCAGACTGTGTGTTAGTTGCAGCAAGCTATAAGGTAGGTGTTATGGCCCCTGGGTCTGTTGCTCCACGTTCCCCTTCTTCTCCGTCTGCTTCTCGTTTGCATCGTTCCAGTCATTTGGGAACTTCTTAGCTTCCTGAGTCTAAGTCCCAATTTTGAGCTACTGAGCATGCTCACGGACTTAGCCATTTCTGAGGCTAAGTGTGTACTCTGTTCTGAGTATGTCTGCGATGTGGCATTAAATGATTGGCCGTGGGTGATGTCACAGATGATGCGGGGATCACATGGTCCTCGGAATGTGACATGGCATTACATGATTGGCCGAGGGTAACGTCACTTCTGTCGTTGCTCGTTACTATTGGCCCAGGGTCATTCCTGTTAATTATCCTCCATCTTGTGGGCGGAGCCAAGTTTATAAAGGGCCCTGGAGCCCGCCTCTCGGTGCTCAGTCGTTACATGTGCTTGTGTGGGAGTAGACGCTCCATGCGAGTCTCCATAATATACCCGCTTCCCATGCTTTAGGGGAGTTGGGCTAGGTAGGAACCTCTCCCCCTTCACTCCTGTTTACTCTCTGCGGATAGCATAGAGAGTTCCCTGGCTCCTTATAGTGCGGTTAGCACACGGAGCTTGGACAGGGACTTGCACTTGAGCCATTTCAGAGGAAGCTATTGCTCTCTGTTATCAGTTGTCATATTACACTTCCTCTATGAGCATAATAGAGGTTAGTTCTTAGGTTTGCCTATGACCATTAACAGGAGACCTTTGCATTCTCTCCTTACCTAGGAGCATTGTTTATGCTTTGTTAATTTACTAGCTTACTTCTGTGAAGTAACAGAGGTATTTCCTATTCGTATGGGGTAGTCGCCCTAACTTATTTATTTGCTACCACATACTAGTTTATGCTAATACGGTACTCATTGTGAGTTAAACAGGGTGTGTCGTACTAGTCCTAGTGTTGCTGTAAAGTAACAGGAACAAGTACTACTTCTGTGATACAGACACCCTTTTCTGCTGTCACTAGCAGCAGTTGCACGGTGGGCCCTGACTGCCTGTTACTCGATTAGTTATAATACCAGGCAGCCCTGTAACATTACGACTGAGCCAAGGGCCTGGCTGTGATGGCAGAGTTACAGCATCTACAGCGCTATATTCAACAGCTTGAGGTTAGACTCAAGTCTGTTGAGGAAAAACCTATTACTGCAGTACTGACTTCCTCTCATGAACCCCGTCTTGCTCTCCCAAATAAGTACTTGGGTGATAGCAAGACATGTCGGGGGTTTGTCAGCCAGTGCCAAATACACCTGGCACTTAATGCTCCTCACTTTCCCAATTAAAAGGCCAAAGTGGGGCTTATTATCTCACTCCTCCAAGATAAGGCCTTAGAATGGGCTACGCCTCTCTGGGAACGTGAGGATGTAGTTTTACATTCTGCTACATCCTTCTTAGGGGCATTAAAGGCTGTCTTTTCTAGGTCCACAAGTCACAAATGATGCGGCCTTAAGGCTTCTAGACTTGTCTCAGGGGTCTTCCTCTACTAGCCTGTATGCTATTAACTTCCGAACTCTGGTCTCTGAGCTGGATTGGCCAGAGAGAGTTCTGATTCCTATTTTTTGGCGAGGTCTGGCTGGCTATGTTAAAGACGCTCTTGCCACTAGAGAAGTTCCTCAAACATTGGAGGAGCTTATCACTGTGGCAACGAGGATAAACGTACGCCATAAAGAGCGTAAGCTCGAATTAGGTACCTCTCGTCCTAAAGTTAACCCAGTACCTGACCTACTAGTCTCGCCAACTTTGCGGTCTACCTCGGAGAATTCCCCAGTCCCTATGGAATTAGGCAGTACATCTCCTATACCCCACAAAGCTACTCCCCCAGTTTGCTTTGTATGCCACCAGGAGAACACTATGCCAATAAGTGTTCCTCAGGTAAGGGATCCTCTCAGGGAAACTCCCAGGTCTATGACTGTTAGAGGTGAGTTGCTAGATAAGTCACCTTCACCCTCTAAATGCTTTTTTAAGGGTCATTTGTGTTTTGCTTCTTCCCAACCATTGCCCATTCAGGCATTTGTGGATTCTGGAGCAGATGGCAACTTTGTCTCCTCTGCCTTTGTTTCCGGAAAACATCCCATCCACTATCTTACCTAGTGCTATTCCGGTACGAGTGGTCAATGGTACTATACTCTCAGAAGCAATAACACTAAGGACTGTACCCTTACAACTTACCTTACCACATGGTCACTCTGAGGAGATCTCGTTTCTCGTATTACCTGAGAGTACTGACGACGTGCTCTTAGGCTTACCCTGGTTGCATCTGCACTCGCCTTTGATAGATTGGCAGTCTGATGGTATTATCAGATGGGATGCAGGGTGTCAGTTTCATTGTCTATCCAAAACCTCCAAGACAGTGTCTACCATCAAGACCCCTGACGTCTCCTCTCTACCTACTCCTTACCTGGAGTATGCAGACGTTTTCTCCAAGCAGGGTGCCGAGAAACTTCCTCCTCACAGACCCTACGATTGCGCCATAGACCTCATTCCAGGTGCCATTCCACCTAAGGGCACAGTTTACCCCCTTTCTATACCGAGTCTGAGGCTATGGCTGCTTATATCAAAGAGAGCCTAGAGAAGGGGTTTATTCGCAAATCCGTTTCCCCCGCAGGAGCAGGGTTCTTTTTTGTGCGCAAAAAAGAGGGTGATTTGCGACCATGTACAGATTACAGGGGGCTCAATGCCATTACTGTGAAAAATAAGTATCCCCTACCTCTTATTGCAGAGCTCTTTGATAGACTCCGAGGTGCTCACATCTTTACCAAGTTAGATCTGCGTGGGGCTTATAACCTGGTACGCATCCGTGAGGGCGATGAATGGAAGACCGCATTTAATACCAGAGACGGTCACTATGAGTACCTGGTTATGCCCTTTGGTTTATGCAACGACCCTTCTTCCCCGTCTGCTTCTCGTTTGCGTCGTTCCAGTCATTTGGGAACTTCTTAGCTTCCTGAGTCTAAGTCCCAATTTTGAGTTACTGAGCATGCTCACGGACTTAGCCATTTCTGAGGCTAAGTGTGTACTCTGTTCTGAGTATGTCTGCGATGTGGCATTAAATGATTGGCCGTGGGTGATGTCACAGATGATGCGGGGATCACATGGTCCTCGGAATGTGACGTGGCATTACATGATTGGCCGTGTGTGATGTCACAGATGATGCGGGGATCACATGGTCCTCGACATGTGACGTGGCATTACATGATTGGTCGAGGGTGACGTCACTTCTGTCGTTGCTCGTTACTATTGGCCCAGGGTCGTTCCTGTTAATTATCCTCCATCTTGTGGGAGGAGCCAAGTTTATAAAAGGCCCTGGAGCCCGCCTCTCGGTGCTCAGTCGTTACATGTGCTTGTGTGGGAGTAGACGCTCCATGTGTGTCTGCATAATATACCCGCTTCCCATGCTTTAGGGGAGTCGGGCTAGGTAGGAACCTCTCCCCCTTCGCTCCTGTTTACTCTCTGCGGATAGCATAGAGAGTTCCCTGGCTCCTTATAGTGCGGTTAGCACACGGAGCTTGGACAGGGACTTGCACTTTAGCCATTTCAGAGAAACCTATTGCTCTCTGTTATCAGTTGTCATATTACACTTCCTCTATGAGCATAATAGAGGTTAGTTCTTAGGTTTGCCTATGACCATTAACAGGAGACCTGTGCATTCTCTCCTTACCTAGGAGCATTGTTTATGCTTTGTTAATTTACTAGCTTACTTCTGTGAAGTAACAGAGGTATTTCCTATTCGTATGGGGTAGTCGCCCTAACTTATTTATTTGCTACCACATATTAGTTTATGCTAATACGGTACTCGCTGTGAGTTAAACAGGGTGTATTGTACTAGTCCTATTGTTGCTGTGAAGTAACAGGAACAAGTACTACTTCTGTGGTACAGACAGCCTTTTCTGTTGTCACTAGCAGCAGTTGCACGGTGGGCCCTGACTGCCTGTTACTCGTAATTAGTTATAATACCAGGCAGCCCCGTAACAGTAGGTTCTGTAAAATATGAAGCCCCCCCAAAGTATGCTAGGTTGTTGCTAGAAAGGTATTGGACTTGAGGCAGAAGTTGTGCACCTGACAGCAAGTATTAATAAAAATTGTATAATACTGAGACTGTGTTTTAATAGGAGCAAGCCACTATCTAAGTTCTGTAAGATATGAAGCCCCCAAAATTATGCTAGTTTGCTGATAGGAAGGTACTGGTCTTCAGGCACAAATAGTGCCACTGACACCGAGTATTAATAAAAATTGGGTAACACTGAGACTGCGTGTTAGTTGCAGCGTTGCAGTAAGCCACTATGTAGGTTCTGTAAAATAAGAAGCCCCCAAAAAAAACACTAGGTCGCTGATAGGAAGGTACTGGCCTTAAGGCACAAGTAGTGACCCTGACACCAAGTATTAATAAAAATTGGTTAACACTGAGACTGTGTTTTAATATGAGCAAGCCACTATCTACGTTCTGTAAGATATGAAGCCCCCAAAATTATGCTAGTTTGGTGCTATGAAGGTATTTTGCTTCAGGGACAAGTTGTGCCACTGACATCAAGCATTAATAAAATTTGGTAACACTCAGGCTGTGAATTGAGATGGTGGCTGACAGGCACTACACTACACCTGAACCCGTTGTTTTTACAATTTTGAGACTTTTTTTTGCAAGTTGTAATACCTATTGCTTTACACCTTTCAATTGCGTGTGCGATCTTGTATGCGATGTGTCACGCCCAGGTCACTTATGCGATCTACCGCGATCGTACATAGGTCGTGTATTTGCTGTCACACGTGCATTAGTATTCTATGTTAAATTGTTCAATATTTTGTGCGATCTTTTCGATCATGTGTTCTCTGACGTATGCATTGGCCACCCCTTGTTTTATTTTTATGTTAATTTTCCCTATTGGTGTCACCCTTTTTTTTTTTTCTTTCTTGAAATCTCACAAATACGTTAGCAATTTGTTTGATCAACGTCACCTGAAATATGTGCGTTGTTATCTTGACTATAAAAAGCTTGCAGTGCATGGTTAATCGGGCAACCTACTAAAACGCTATCGCACGTGTGTTACAATTATTTGAATCTTCTGTTGGTTTGCCTATCTGGTTCCAGTAACTTTCAAGGTAATGGAATGTTTATACATATGTTTTGTGTCATTTTTAAATTTAAAATATATTGTGAAAGATCATACAGTTAGGTCCAGAAATATTTGGACAGTGACACAATTTTCGCGAGTTGGGCTCTGCATGCCACCACATTGGATTTGAAATGAAACCTCTACAACAGAATTCAAGTGCAGATTGTAACGTTTAATTTGAAGGTTTGAACAAAAATATCTGATAGAAATTGTAGGAATTGTACACATTTCTTTACAAACACTCCACATTTTAGGAGGTCAAAAGTAATTGGACAAATAAACCAAACCCAAACAAAATATTTTTATTTTCAATATTTTGTTGCGAATCCTTTAGAGGCAATCACTGCCTTAAGTCTGGAACCCATGGACATCACCAAACGCTGGGTTTCCTCCTTCTTAATGCTTTGCCAGGCCTTTACAGCCGCAGCCTTCGGGTCTTGCTTGTTTGTGGGTCTTTCCGTCTTAAGTCTGGATTTGAGCAAGTGAAATGCATGCTCAATTGGGTTAAGATCTGGTGATTGACTTGGCCATTGCAGAATGTTCCACTTTTTTGCACTCATGAACTCCTGGGTAGCTTTGGCTGTATGCTTGGGGTCATTGTCCATCTGTACTATGAAGCGCCGTCCGATCAACTTTGCGGCATTTGGCTGAATCTGGGCTGAAAGTATATCCCGGTACACTTCAGAATTCATCCGGCTACTCTTGTCTGCTGTTATGTCATCAATAAACACAAGTGACCCAGTGCCATTGAAAGCCATACATGCCCATGCCATCACGTTGCCTCCACCATGTTTTACAGAGGATGTGGTGTGCCTTGGATCATGTGCCGTTCCCTTTCTTCTCCAAACTTTTTTCTTCCCATCATTCTGGTACTGGTTGATCTTTGTCTCATCTGTCCATAGAATACTTTTCCAGAACTGAGCTGGCTTCATGAGGTGTTTTTCAGCAAATTTAACTCTGGCCTGTCTATTTTTGGAATTGATGAATGGTTTGCATCTAGATGTGAACCCTTTGTATTTACTTTCATGGAGTCTTTTCTTTACTGTTGACTTAGAGACAGATACACCTACTTCACTGAGAGTGTTCTGGACTTCAGTTGATGTTGTGAACGGGTTCTTCTTCACCAAAGAAAGTATGCGGCGATCATCCACCACTGTTGTCATCCGTGGACGTCCAGGCCTTTTTGAGTTCCCAAGCTCACCAGTCAATTCCTTTTTTCTCAGAATGTACCCGACTGTTGATTTTGCTACTCCAAGCATGTCTGCTATCTCTCTGATGGATTTTTTCTTTTTTTTCAGCCTCAGGATGTTCTGCTTCACCTCAATTGAGAGTTCCTTAGACCGCATGTTGTCTGGTCACAGTAACAGCTTCCAAATGCAAAACCACACACCTGTAATCAACCCCAGACCTTTTAACTACTTCATTGATTACAGGTTAATGAGGGAGATGCCTTCAGAGTTAATTGCAGCCCTTAGAGTCCCTTGTCCAATTACTTTTGGTCCCTTGAAAAAGAGGAGGCTATCCATTACAGAGCTATGATTCCTAAACCCTTTCTCCGATTTGGATGTGAAAACTCTCATATTGCAGTTGGGAGTGTGCACTTTCAGCCCATATTATATATATAATTGTATTTCTGAACATGTTTTTGTAAACAGCTAAAATAACAAAACTTGTGTCACTGTCCAAATATTTCTGGACCTAACTGTATGTCTGCTTTCCATTACAAAAGCATTGCTCATCCAATGTTTTTGGTTTTTTTATTTTTTTTATTTTTTTTGCAACCAAACATTTCTCATCTATGTTTCCTTTTTGTTGTAAAGTAACATACATTTATGCTTTGACATTTTCACTGAAATCAACCTTTTCTTCTCCTATATAGATGTGTACAACACACAATGAAGCGTTTATTAGTTTATCGAAAAATATAAATCTTTGCCTTGTTTATGGAGAATAAAGTCCACAGACTACAGCAATAAAATAGTTAAAAGGAGTGCATATATGGAGTTGGTGGAAATTGTGAAAAGTCATTACCCAACATAGCAAGTTGACATTAATGTGGTTAAAAAAAAAGATACAAGGTTTACGGACCGTTTTTAAAAAAGAAATGAAAAAAGTTGACGAATCCAAACGGTCTGGCGCTGGAACTGATGAGATATATGTTCCCCGTTTATGGTATTATGATTTGTTATTATTTATACGGGACCAAGAGCTACCGCGAGCAAGTTCTTGCCTGCTCCCACTGCAGGAGGATGAAAATGTGTTATTTTCATCAGAGGTAAAGTTTTAGATTTTCCATATTTTATGGTTTTTTTTTTTAATATTTCTAAATGTAATTTGAAATAATTTGGTAAACAATTATATGACTGTTTAATGTCTCTATCTTGGATTTTTCTAGTGTAGAAAATGTAATTTTAAACAATAAAAATTAATTTAACATTTTATCCTTTTAACCATAGGATCGGACTAACGAAAGCCAGCCAAACATACAAGAAAGCATACCAACCCTGAATGAGGCAGAGGAGCAGGTTGAAGGGGTGCAAGAAATCTCAAGACCCACAACAAGTATGCGATTATTGTCCCGTCGCAAAAGAAAGTTACCACAACCTGCAAAATCCAGTGATTTGGTAGGCTTGTGCCACAACATCATTGAAAAGTTCAATAAACAATCAGCGGATTTGCACAGTATCTAGATAAAAAAATGCGAGATATAGAAAAAGAACAAAAAGACCATGCCGAGCGAGTGATTTTGGAAGTAGTACGGGCTGGTCTAGGTGGCGATTTAAAACCATCTTCAACATACACTAGTGATGAACAGGCTGGGTCTTGTTCATTTTTTTGGAGGCTTCTAGCCAAACAATGGAGGTGGATGAAACACCTTCAAAGGTCTCTACCAGGCCTCAAAAAAGCAGATCAGGACGGAGATAATGTATAATTTTGAAATGTTATGTTACTGTTTATGAAAAAAAAAAATTTTGGCTGTATTATGTTCATGGTGATTTTCGAGTATGTGAAATTAACATAAATATAAAAATCTATATGCCTAATATTTTTGCATTATTGCCTAGAATTTTTTTTTTTTAATTTTTCAGATTTTGTTGAAAAAAATAAAAATTCATTTGTATTTCACATTTGTGTCACATTATATAACCTCTTGCATTAACAATTAGCCAAATCAAATTAAAACAAAGAAACATATATTACATATTGACATAATTTATTGGACGTTAATACTTCACACCAATGTTTACAAATTAAAATAAAGACACGCATATCATTGACCCATCATCATGAAAGAACAATATGTAAGGCAACACAAATTTAAACTTCACACAAAATAATCACAACAGTTCCCCTTGCCAGCTAACAGCACCGGTGCTATTAAAATAAGTACAATAATGGTCTCTATTGGCAACTTCTTCCAATCTCCTACTACCAGTTGAACGAGGAATATTCAAGGATGCAAGATTTGGATCATGTTCTCGCCATGAACCCAATGTTATATGACCATTTAAATTAATATCAGCATCTGCATAGCCTGATGGCATGTAGCAGAATCCCTTTTTCGTAGAAAATTATGCAGTATGCAACAAGCCAATACCACACTATCAATGGATGACACCTTTAAATTTATTGGCGTTGAAAAAATCCGAAAACGACTGGCCATAATTCCAATGGCGTTTTCAACCACGCGTCGTGCACGTGAAAGCCTGTAATTAAATATTCTACGTGATCTAGTTAATGTCGCAATAGGAAATGGTTTTAACAATTGTTTTTGTGGAAAAGCCTCATCGCCAATTATGACAAAATTTAAATTTTCAATTGTTTGACTGTTATTTGGAAATTGAAATTGACAATTGGTAATCCATTGACCAAACATTGTGCTTTCAAACCCACCACCATCTGACACTCTTCCATTAATTCTGACATCTACAGTTAGAAACTCAATGCGAGTTCACCAGGGCTATAAGGATTACACTAAAATAGCCTTTATAATTAAAATAATAAGATCCACTGTTATGGGGCTGTGTTATGCGAATGTGTTTTTCATCTATGACGCCTCCACAATTTGGAAACTGCCATAGAATTTGAAAATCATAAGCAATTTTAAACCAATCATTTGAATTTTTGGGAAATGGCATATATTGCCTTAAACTATTTATAATAGCTACACATGTTTCGAGGATCAGACTGCTGAGAAGGGACCGTGATATTGCCAAGGAGTACTGTAGGTCTGATAATGAACGTCCAGTTGCAAGGAACCGCAGGATGACAGCTACACGCTCCTCAACTATGACAGCAGGTCCCATGACGGTGTCTTGCCTTTGGATGATAGGTGTTACTTGTGAAACAATGTAGAGAAATGATTCCTCCGACATCCTCAAATAATTGCGGAAATCGTGGGGATGGTTTTCTTGCAATTCCCTTAAGAGGTGCATATGTGTAATTGCAGGTCGTCGAATAAGCCAATCACGTGACCAGAGACGCCGTACTTGAGAGTTGTCTTGGCTTGTTTCATCCTCCTCCTCTATGGACGTCGTGCGAATCAAACCAATGGCTAAAACAGCATGTTCTTGATCTGTCAACATGGTCAACCTAATATGAATGAATATGGTTTTAATTTTTTAATTGTTTTGTGGGGACTATAAAAAATGTTACTTGTTAAATGTGATAAAATTTAGAACAACAACAAAAAAAAGGTTACAATACATTAATTTAACCAAAATTTAAACAAAATAATAAAAAAAAAAAAAAAAAAAAAAAAAAAGGTTGTATAACTTCATAATATTGCAGTTAGGAACAGAACATACGTTTTTTGGGATTCGACAAATTAAATGTAATAAACAATTCATAAATTTAAACAAAAACATTTAATAAAAAAAAACAAAAACAGAAATATAACAACAAAAACACTTACCGTCAAGAAAATGTCCTAGGAAAATCACAATATATGAAACTGGGAAAGATCGCAGGAAGGACAACAAAGCGCACGCACGAAATTCACAAGCATAAACAAAGACATACATAAATGCAGTGTTTCAACGAATTGCCGAAAGCCATTTAAAGAGTAATTAAACCATAACGCATGTGCGCAACATTAGCTTGATGGGGATGGGTGTTAAAGCATGACGTGCCACGACACCCCCCCCAAAACATATGACGTTTTTAAGTTGTATTTGCAATATCGTAAGATTGGTGCCACACGTTACAATTGACTCGTTTCATACAATAACACGTACAATATATGAGGAATGAACGACGTGTATGCGATCAGCGTTTTTGCGTTCAATCTTGATCGCTCATAGGTGTCACACGCAACTACGTCACTAACGATGCTGGATGTGCGTCACGACGTGACCCCGACGACGGATTGTAAGATCTATTGAAGCATGTAAAGCGGCCTTAACAGACACAAGGGATGTAGCAGTGCTGAGATTGTTGATTATTAGTAGCAGATGTCAGGACTAGAGTTGAGCGTGGTTCGTGGTTCGTGGTTCTCCAGTTCGCGGTTCGAGTGATTTTGGGGGCTGTTCTAGATCGAACTAGAACTCGAGCTTTTTGCTAAAAGCTCGATAGTTCTAGTTACATTCGAGAACGGTTCTAGCAGCAAAAAGCCAAACTAATTACTAGCTGGCTTTTCGCTGTAATAGTGTGAGTCACTCTGTGACTCACACTGTTATGAAATTTCAGCATATAGTGTGCGGGAACTGCGCATTCAGATCACTGCTACTGGGATAATGGCAATCGACATTTTTTTTTTTCCTTGTCTTCCTTCCCTAAGCGCGCGTGTAGTGGGGCGGGCCAGCATGTCAGCCAATCCCAGACACACACACACACAGCTAAGTGGACTTTTTGCCAGAGAAGCAAGGGCATGTGTCATAGGCTGTCCATGTCACATGTCCCTGCATTATAAAAACGGGTATCTGCCCATCTGGACGCCATTATCTGCCTTCTGCATCTGAGTGTCAGTCACCGCTGGTGCAGCTCCTGTCTCCGATACTGCTATGTACGCTCTACACACAGCGCTATACAGAATAGGGATAGAAGTTTCTTTCAGCTCTTGTAAGGGCTAATTACAGCAGGCTCAGAGCCATAGGTGACAGTCAGATCCGTGGAAAGAGTTTTTAACAGCTACAGATTAGAGCGTCTGTGTAGCTAAGGTCAGGGAGTTCCTTGCTGCATTTCACCATTAGGAGGGATAGAAAGTGAGGCTTCCTTTCCTCTACACTGACCCACAACCCGGCCACTGTACCCTCCTGCCCTTAACACACTCAAGCTCATAGCTACTAAGCCATTATACTAGCAAACACTGAGGAAACTTAGTGGCATCCTAAAAGTGGCTGTTGTACTTCATTAGTGTCCCACTGGTGCAAAGATATTTGCAGCACCTCTGCATTGCATACTCAAGCTCATTGTTACTAAGCCATTATACTAGCAAACACTAAGGAAACTTAGTGGCATCCTAAAAGTGGCTGTTGGGCTTCATTAGTGTCCCACTGGTGCAAAGCTATTTGCAGCACCTCTGCATTGCACACTCAAGCTCATTGTTACTAAGCCATTATACTAGCAAACACTGAGGAAACTTAGTGTCATCCTAAAAGTGGCTGTTGGACTACTAAGCCACTATATTAGCAAACACTGAGGAAACTTAGTGGCATCCTAAAAGTGGCTGTTGGACTTCATTAGTGTCCCACTGGTGCAAAAATATTTGCAGCACCTCTGCATTGCCCACTCAAACTCATTTTTACTAAGCTATTATACTAGCAAACACTGAGGAAACTTAGTGGCATCCTAAAAGTGGCTGTTGGACTTCATTAGTGTCCCACTGGTGCCAAGATATTTGCAGCACCTCTGCATTGCACACTCAAACTCATTTTTACTAAGCCATTATCCTAGCAAACACTGAGGAAACTTAGTGGCATCCTAAAAGTGGCTGTTGAACTTCATTAGTGTCCCATTGGTGCAAAGCTATTTTCAGCACCTCTGCATTGCACACTGAAACTCATTTTTACTAAGCCATTATACTAGCAAACACTGAGGAAACTTAGTGGCATCCTAAACGTGGCTGTTGGACTTCATTAGTGTCCCACTAGTGCAAAGATATTTGCAGCACCTCTGCATTGCACACTCAAACTCATTTTTACTAAGCTATTATACTAGCAAACTGTGCTGCCAGTTTAAGGGCCATAGTTGCATTGTCCGGGATAGTTATTGTTGTTTATTCTGCTGTCAATAAAGGTAGACCACCGCTGCAATCTACACCACCTCTCAATTTTTACTAACACATTCTAAGTGCACAATCTTTATCACAATATAAATGAGTGGCAAAATGACAGATGCTGGTGGAAAGGGGAACAGGCGTGTTGGAAAAGGAAAAAAAGTTTGTGTCCGTGGGGAAGGTGGCAAAGCTCCGTTAACATCTGCTGAAGATAGGCCATCTTCCAGCAAAAGTAAGATGTGTACTACTTTCCGTGGACAATCAGATGTGCTCCCTTTTTTACGAACACGAACAACTGGAACAAAGGTAGATGATGGCCAAAAAAAGAAAATGCTTGAATGGATCTCAGGTGGTCCAACAAGTGCCCTCTCCGCCACCTCAACTACCACATCCAAAAAACACCAGTCCTCGGAGTTGTCATCCCAATCACACTTGCTTTCTCCCAGCCCTCAACTCTCCATCCGCCCTGCACAGTATGGTGGAACAGAGATGGCCGAGTCTGCAGAGCTGTTCAGTCAAGCTATAGCCTGGGAATCAGAGGTATGCTCCCAAGCTACAGTGAGTACAGACCAGGAAATGGTCTGCAGTGATACCCAGAACCTTTGTGACTCAGATTCAGGCCGTGATGACCCAGTTTCTGAGCATAATGTTGACCCTTATTTACAAACTGAAACACCTGTTGTAATAGACAATGAGGAACATACTGATGACGATGAGACTCAGATACCAGATTGGGATGACAACTTAAATATTCGTTCAGGGCAGGAAGAGGCTCGGTCTGAGGGGGAGGGGAATGCAAACACAACGCTTGATGGGGAAGTTCTAGATCCCACTTACTGTCAACCCACAGTCAGGCACTCGAGGAGGTCAACAGAGGCGGTTGAGAAGGATACTACTGACGACGAAGTTACCTTGCGCCTTCCTGGACAAAGGAGGAGTACTGGTAGCACGTCTACAACTGCATCCTCAGCCACCATTCTGCCTCTGAGCACTAGTCGGGTGGGCTCAGCAGGTCGCATGCCCTCTAAGCCTTGCCTAGCCTGGTCCTTTTTTGACCTTGTAAAGGATCGCCCAAATCATGTGATCTGTAAAATTTGTCGTGAATCTGTTAGTAGAGGCCAAAACCTCAGCAGTTTGACAACTTCTTCCATGAATCGTTACATGAATAAATATCATATGTCCTAGTGGGAAGCTCACCGTGCTGCAATGCGGCCTAGCGGAGCGAACGATCCACCGCCTGCCCCTTCCAGTGCATCCACGCACTCTTCATCTTCTAGGACTGTGGGGACAGCTGTCACACCTGGTTTTCCATGCACAACTTCAACCACTGTAACCGCAACAGGCAGTTTGCTTGGTAGGTCGTCAGTTGGTTTGTTAAAGGAAACAAGTGCGTGTGTACAGCTCTCTCAGACATCGATAGCATCAACGTTGGATGAAGGCAACATCATGTCTATGGCTGCACTTTACTCACAAACCTGCATTTTTTCAGGGACACCCTACTCACCACCATCTACACACAGCAGCCAGATCTCTGTCCCTCAGATGTGAACAAATAAAAGGCCATTTCCTGCGACCCATGACAAAGCTAAGAGGTTGACTTTATCCATCTGTAAGCTCTTGGCTACCGAAATGCTGCCTTTCCACCTGGTGAACACACAGGATTTTAGAGAACTTATGTCTGTCGCTTTGCCCCAGTACCAGATGCCCAGTTGCCACTACTTCTCTAAGAAAGGTGTGCCTGCGCTACACCAGCATGTCACACACAACATCACCGCTTCCTTGAGAAACTCTGTGTGTGAACGGGTGCATTTCACCACCGATACTTGGACCAGTAAGCATGGACAGGGACATTACATGTCGCTGACTGGGCACTGGGTAACTATGGTGATAGATGGTGAAGGGTCTGCAGCACAAGTCTTGCCGTCCCCACAACTTGTGCGTCAATCCTTTGTCTGTCCAAGTTCCTCCACAGCTTCTGCCTCCTCAACCTCGACTGGGTCCTCCACGTCCGCCCCAAGCCTGCCTGGTCAGGCCACCAGCGTCGGAACTGCGCAGAAGGAATCACACACCCCTCATTACTATGCTGGCAGCAGAGCGCAACGGCATCAGGCGGTCTTTGTCTTAGAGGTGTCTTGGAACTAAGAGTCACACAGCGGCTGGGTTGTGGGCAGCTCTGGAGACTGAGTTTGGTAAATGGTTGTCTCCACTCAACCTGCAGCCTGGTAAGGCCGTGTGCGACAATACTGCAAACCTGGGTGCGGCCCTTCGCCTGGGCAAGGTGACACACATGCCTTGTATGGCTTACGTGTTGAACCTTGTTGTCCAGCAATTTTTAACACACTATCCCGGCCTAGATGGCCTTCTGAACAGGGCATGAAAACTATGCTCACTTCCGCCGTTCAAGTGCCGCAGCTGAGCGACTTGCATCACTCTAGAAGTCTTTCGGCCTGCCGGTTCATCGCCTGAAATGCGATGTGCCGACATGCTGGAATTCGACTCTCCACATGTTACAGCGACTGTGGCAGCACCGCCGAGCCCTGGTGCAATACATCATGACGTATAACCTGGGCCAATGAGATGCAGAGGTGGGGCAGATCACCCTGATGGAGTAGTGTCAGATCAAGCACCTATGCACCCTTCTGCACAGTTTCGACATGGCGACGAATATGTTTAGCGCTGACAATGCCATTATCAGCATGACAATTCCAGTCATTTACATGCTGGAGCACATGCTAAACACTATTCGTAGTCAGGGGGTGGGACAACAGGAAGGGGAGGAACTACAGGAGGATTCATATGCGCAAGGGACAGCAACATCACCAAGGTCCAGACGTTCATCATCACCAAGGAGGCAGGCATGGGACCATGGGGGACAGGGATCAACAAGGGCGCATGGTAGCAGGCGAAATGTTGAGGAAGGTGCAGGAGAACATGAAGAAATGGAGGACGAACTGTCCATGGACATGGAAGACTCAGCGGATGAGGGAGACCTTTACCTTTCAGTTGCAAGAGGTTGGGGGGAGATGTCAGAGGAAGAAAGAACGGTTAGCACCTCTATGCCACAAACACAGCGTGGACTCGGTCCACATGGCTGCGCAAGATACATGAGCGCCTTCTTGCTGCACTACCTCCAACATGACCCTCGTATTGTCAAAATTAGAAGTGATGATGAGTACTGGCTTGCCACACTATTAGATCCCCGGTACAAGTCCAAATTTTGTGACATAATTCCAGCCATAGAAAGGGACGCACGTATGCAGGAGTATCAGCAAAAGCTGTTACTCGATCTTAACTCGGCTTTTCCACCAAACAACCGTGGTACATGGAGTGAATCTACCAGTTTTAACTTGACAAACATGGGAAGGTCTCGTCATCTTCAACAGTCTAACCGTACCAGCAGCACCGTAATATCTTGTGCTGGTAACAGCAATTTTATTGAATCTTTTCATAATTTTTTTAGACCATCCTTTACAAGGCCACCAGAGACAACAAGTCTGACACATAGTCAGCGGCTGGAGAGGATGATAGAGGAGTATCTCCAAATGAACATTGATGCCATGACTTTGCAAATGTAGCCTTGCTCATTTTGGGCTTCAAATCTTGAGAAATGGCCAGAGCTCTCCACTTACGCCTTGGAGATCTTGTCGTGTCCAGCTGCCAGCGTTGTCTCTGAACGTGTCTTCAGTAAATGAACAAGTCATGGATCCACAAGGAATTTACTACCCCTGTGTCATCGTGGGGAGAGTAAATGCTTGTGGATTTGGAATGTGCTTGATGCAAATCTACCTGTGAAGTGTACAACTGGGGCACAAGTGCTGCCACTGAAGGGGTGGGTGTCTGTGTGGCCCAATTTTTGGAAAAAAGGGAGACTCCGCTTGGAGTAACCCTTGCTTACTGTGTTTTTAAAAAGGAGCCAAGATGAACAAGTCATGGTTCAGCAAAGACTTAGCTACCTAGCCCGGTGTCATTCTGGGGACGGTTAAGGATGGCGTATTTTTGAATGTGCTTGATGCAAATCTAACTGAAGTGTACAACAGGGGCACAAGTGCTGCCACTGAAGGGGTGGGTGTCTGTGTGGCCCAATTTTTGGAAAAAAGGGAGACTCCACTTGGAGTCACCTTGCGGTGTTTTACATGATTTTAGAAGGGCATGCCATGCCTATATCTGTGTCTCATCCTCTTTTTCCTCGTTACGCTGTTTTGTTGTCGCATGAGAATTTGTTCTTGTCACTTTCCTATGTGTTTGTGTTGTGTTGTGAGTTGTTTGTCACCTTTTGGACACCTTTGAGGGTGTTTTCTAGGTGTTTTTATGTGTTTGTGATTGCCTCCCATTGTTTCCTATGTGGTTCGAGCGGTTCACCGAACCGAACGCGAACCAGACCTCGGTTCGGCGAACCGAGCTCGAGCCGA
Source organism: Anomaloglossus baeobatrachus (assembly GCF_048569485.1). NCBI lineage: Eukaryota > Metazoa > Chordata > Amphibia > Anura > Aromobatidae > Anomaloglossus > Anomaloglossus baeobatrachus. The sequence continues at coordinate 325,763,940 of NC_134358.1, forward strand.
ACCGCGACTGGTTCGCTCTACTCTAGTCAGGACAGCTTTAAATCTCTCCCTGCCTGTGAGTAAGCTCTCCCTTTATCACACACTGCAGTAACAGACCGTATGCAGAAATAATAAGAGGATTTTTTTTCAGCAGCAGTTCTATGATTTACACAGCTGCTAGCACACAGTGGATACTGTCTTAAGCCTTTATAAGGACTATTTTGGATTGTTCAGCAGGAACACTATCTCATAGAAAAAAATGCACTTTCCCTATACCTGTTTCTATGATTTACACAATCTCTGACAGCTAATGATAAATATCTTCAGCCCTGGCTAAGAAGGACTATTTTGGATTCTGCAGCAGGAACACTATCTCATAAAACGAACTGCACTTTCCCTATACCTGTTTCTATGATTTACACAGTCACTAACAGCTAATGCTAAATAGCTTCAGCCCTTAGAAGGACTAGTATTAGTTGGCTGGAAAAACGCTGGACCGCACACAGTACAGTCTAGCTACACCGGCAGCTCCGGAATGAATGCATGCACGCAAAATGGCGGCAGCCTTATATAGCCCCTATGATGCTGTGCGGCCAAGCCAATCACAGTAACACCGCAATAAAGATGGCTGCGGCGTTACTGTGAGGGCAAGCAACGTCAGATGTGTTCATTGGCTAGAAAAAGGCGGCAGGAAGTCCAGAAACGAAAATGAAAGTATCGGAGCGAATACAATATTAGCCATCGGATAGTGAATACCTCGAATACTCCATTATCCGTCGGATACCGAATAGTGGCGAATACATTCTCTCATCCCTAGTCATTACTTTATAAAGCCTCCTTTTTTTGCAATTACAACTGTAAATTGATTTGGATAAGTCTCTTTGAGCTTTCCACATCTTCCTTTGTGATTTTCCCCATTCATCAAGGCAAAAGTTCACCAGCTACTTAAAGTTAGATGGTTTCCTCTGGTGAGCACAGATTCTCAATTCGATTAAGGTCTGGGCTTTTACTCGGCCATTCCAATACATTTACATGTTTGCCATTAAACCATTCTAGTGTTGCTGTAGAAGCATGCTTTGTGTCATTATTGAAAGATGAAACTCTGTATCCAGTCTGAAACCACTTGTGAATGTGCTCACGGTGGTAGCTGTGGGCGAGGTACTCAGTTTCTTCACCCTGGAATGCTACAGACAACGGGTGTTAGTAAGGCTTCTCTGCTCTCAGCAGTACCTCTAGGCCTGTGGCCTCTAGACTCTGTCCTCTATCACATGGTGCGGTATCATTAGTCTTCATACCTGAAATAAAGAACACAGTCCATGTCTTACAAATAAAGTCTTTTTTATGTTTCGGGTAACTTTACACACATATGGTAAGAAGTCATACATTCTCCTGCTTCCTCTTAACAGATAGCCATCTCTTGCACAAAGGTAGTTTGCATAATCTTAATCTCAGAGACTGCGACAGAATCAGGAGGGATTGCTGGTACTACATCCTACTAGTCATTAGTCATACGGGTCCAGGTGTAACGCTATGACTGTTCACCTCTAGCACTGTGTGGCTACTTTTCAGGACTGCCTTTCGTTAGTCATACGTGCCAGGTGTAATTCTATGACTGCCCACGTGTAGCACTGTGTTGCTACTTTTCAGGACTGATCTTAGAACTGATGCCCTTGTGCCATTGTACTTCAGCTTAGCAGCCTTATCACTCTTTGAAGGTCCCCATTCCATGCTGATCAGCCACTATTTCTGCACTTCTCACAAGCTTGCTGGTAGGGATCCCCTTATCTTTCAGTTCTGGAGAGATAACTCCACATTCTTATCTGGGTGTAATCATAGGTGGATTATAATGAGGGCAATCTGGGCTACCGCCTGGGCCCGAGGCTCCAGGGGGCCAATTCAGGGCAGTTAGTAAGGAGGGCAATCTCGCCAGTTGTTCGGAGCCTGAGGCTCTGGGGGGCCCATGCCCAGATTGCCCTCATCCATTATCAGCGGTGCGCCGGGTCAGGAGCGATTCTGCTGCAGAGTATAAGCAGCAGAGTCGGAGGAATCCCCTTGTCACTAGAATGTATTTGCTCCTGCTAGGTGATGATGTCACCGGAAGGGGCGGGGCTTCCTCCTCCAGCGCGGGAGCTATGATCACTGTTCCGTGTGCTGTGGCTGCTGTAGAGGCTGAGGGGCTGCACCATGGAGCGAGGGACTTCATACACAAGAGTAAGAGTGAGTACCATGAGGAGGTGTTTGTTTTTTTTGGGGGGGTCACAGTGTAACTAGATTTTCCAACATGGGCCTGCATATTAAAGGGAACCTGTCAGGTCAAAAAAAGCATTCTGACCTACAAGCAGGAGCCTGTGTGAGCTATTAACCCCTTCCTACCCATCCCTGTGTTGTTATATTGTGTAATATGAAAGTAATAAAATGTTTTATTACTTTCATATTCCCTATGTAAATGAGCAGGGTTTCTAGCCCCATGGGTGTCGCATCGTCCTGTGGGCGTTTGCATGCTTTCCATGGGATCACACCCTTGTGGGCGTAATACCATGGATTTACATGAGCGACGTCACGTCTGCTCCTTCAGAATCTCTTGTGTGCGCGCTTATCATTCTCACCGCCTCATCCTGGTGTTTGCTGGTCGGCTTCTGATGCGCACTGAGCATGCTTAGAAGACTCCTGTGGTTCCAGTCATGCACAGTGCGCGTCAGAAGCCGACTAGCAAACACCAGGATGAGGAGGCAGTGAGAATGGTAAGCGCGCACGCGAGATTCTGAAGGAGTAGACGTGAGGTCAATCATGTAAATCCATGGTATCACGCCCAAAGGAGCGTGATATCATAGAAAGAATGTAGACGCCCACAGGGCGATGCAACACCCATGGGGCTAGAGACCTATGCCATTTACATAGGGAGTATGTAAGTAATAAAACATATTTTATTACTTTCATATTATACAATATTACAAGAAAGGGATGGGTAGGAAGGGGTCAATAGCTCACGCAGGCGCCTGCTTGCAGGTTATAACGCTTTTTTTACCTGACAGGTTCCCTTTAAGGATTGTACAGTATGGGCCTGCATAATGGGGGATTGTACAGTATGAGCCTGCATAATGGGGGATTGTACATTATGAGCCTGCATATTGGGGGATTGTACAGTATGAGCCTGCATATTGGGGGATTGTACAGTATGAGCCTGGATAATGGGGGATTGTACAGTATGAGCCTGCATATTGGAAATTGTACAATATGAGCCTGCATATTGAGGGATTGCACAGTATGGGCCGGCATATTAAGGATTGTACAGTAAGCCTGCATATTAAGGATTGTACAGTATGGGCCTGCATATTGGGGGATTGTAAAGTGAAAGTGCTGCATATTGGGAATTGTGCAGGGAAAGGGTGATTTTATATTTATATTGGGGAAGGAAGGGGTGATTTTACAATTGTTAGGGGGCTGCGTACTCTGGGGCTTCATGCTGTGGTACTACCTGCTAAGGGACTGAGTGGGGAAGGGTTAAGGTTAAATTTACTTGCTTGGGGCTGCAAACTGGGGAGGCTGCATGGAGAAGAGGGTGATGCTGCTTGCTGGGGGGCTGTGTGGTGAAGGGAGTAATGTTATATGCATGGGGCTGTATAGGGAAGGGGATCATATTATACGTGGGGGGCTCCATGCTGGTGGGGCTTAATGGGGAAGGATTAGGGTTTCTTATGTGGGGAAGTGGGTAATGTTTCATATGTGAAGAAGGGGGTGATGTTACGTGTGTCGAGAAGGGGGTGATGTTATGTATGTGGGGAAGTCCTCCCTACCCCACAATTCATTATATAGTCCTCAGTGTCCTCCCCATACCACAATTCATAATATGGCCCTGATACTGTACTCCCCACCCCACAATTCATTATGTGATCTTCAGTGTCCTCCCCACTCCACAGTTCATTATATGTAAGGTATGCTAATGTACATAACAAGAGAGGGAACTATGTAATATGTTGTATCTATATCTGTATTTGTAGCTTTGTCGCCATAAATGGAGAGGAGGGGGCAGGCACAATTTCTTGCACAGGAGCCCCAAACTGTCAGTGTCCATCTTTGTGAAGACAGAACGTTGAGTGGTGATCTGTTCCGTGGAGTTGCCTGCCGACCTGTTCACTAGCAGCAAGCAACGGTGGCATACTATGTGAAAGGAGGGGCAATGGCGGCACACTATGTGAAATGGGGAGCAATGGCGGCACACTATGTGAAAGGGGGGGACAATGGAGGCACACTATGCGAAGGGGGGGAATGTAATTTTCTGTAAGGTGGGGGGGGACGAGGGTGTCTTCTATCAAAGTGTTCTGGGGCATCTGTGCCGCCCCCACGTCAGCAGCTGGACTGCTTGGATTCGGATCCGTGGTGGCTCGAGGAATCTCCAGACCCAGGGTGTCGAGGTGGCGCGGCCACTCAGAATAAAAGGGAGATATTTACACGGGGTGTTATGTTTGAAGTTCGTGACGCCATCCGTGGTGTGTGTTAAGGTGGAGTACCACCGCTGCAGTTGGGAGTACCCAGTAGCAATGGTGTGGGTAGCCAGGTGTTAAACCCCTCCACGGGTGGGGGATGCCTCGGGACTCGATGAGGGCGGCGGGGAGGTGCCATTGGCACTGTAAGGGTCACTTATGTACTCACTCAGTCCAATAACTCTGACACAGACAACTGTGTTAAACCAAAGTTCTTGACACCGCTGCCGCTGGGAGGGAGCACAAATGGATCTCATGCCCGTTGGTGTTGCCTCTTAGTCTGTGACCTTTTTCCTTGGCACCTAGTTTTTCTGGTTGGTCCCTTGAGTATAAAACTGGTCGGGTCCCGCTCACCAGTTTGGCCAACTGGGTGAGCTTGCTCTCAAAGTTCATGCTTGGGATTTTCTGGACCATATAGTGGGAAAGTCCTATCCCCCTCGTTGCGCTAGTACCCCGATTTTGGAGCTGGTGGAGAACGTATCTTGAAGGCTCTGTCCTCATCGGGTAAATTGCCAGGACGCCTGAAGCTACTTCCTGACCTAGGTTCCACGTACCCCGTCGTGCCCTGGCCCCTGCCCGGTGATGGCACAAGGCCGCCAGCTGTCCTCCTCGAGAGTCCGTGCCCCTCTTCACGATCCCCTGCGACCGGGGTCCAGCTCTTACCAGGCCCAGACCAACGTCTGCCACCTAGTAGTTTCAAGGAGCCCAACACCTGACCTCTCCTCTCGAGAGTCACCGCTCAACTGACTGTCTCCTGACACTCCTGACCTCACCTTAACCAACCCCCCAAGTGGGCGACCCTATTCCACTAAGGCTGTCCACTCTTGTGTCTGGTGGGTGTGGTGCAAAGTGTTCCTAGGATTTTGATTAACTTGTTCTTGGCAACACCAAAGGTCAGGGACCCGTAACAAAGGAGGAGGTGGATACTGTGCATAAGGGCAGATTGCACAATACCCTGTGACGACCTGATAGGCCAGGACATTACACATCTGATCTATGTAGTTTCAATCCTCCATTCCCAATCCATACACTGTGTGTATATACAGTCATGGCCAAAAGTTTTGAGAAGACACCAAAATTATATTTTCACATGATCTGTTGCCCTCTGGTTTTTAATTGTGTTTGTCTGATGTTTACATCACATACAGAAATATAATTGCAATCATATTATGAGTACCAAAAGGTTATATTGACAGAATGAGTTAATGCAGCAAGTCAATATTTGCAGTGTTGACTCTTCTTCTTCAGGGCCTCTGCAATTCTCCCTGGCATGCTCTCAATCAACTTCTGGACCAAATCCTGACTGATAGCTGTCCATTCTTGCATAAGCAATGCTTGCATTTTGCCAGAATTTGTTGTTTTTTGTTTGTCCACCCGTCTCTTGATGATTGCCCACAAGTTCTCAATGGGATTAAGATCTGGGGAGTTTCCAGGCCATGGACCCAAAATCTCTGTTTTGTTCCATGAGCCATTTAGTGATCACCTTTGCTTTATGGCAAGGTGCTCCATCATGCTGGAAAAGGCATTGTTGGGCGCAAAACTGCTCTTGGACAGTTGGGAGAAGTTGCTCTTGGAGGACATTCTGGTACCATTCTTTATTCATGGCTGTGTTTTTAAGCAAGACTGTGAGTGAGCCGATTCCCTTGGCTGAGAAGCAACCCCACACATGAATCGTTTCAGGATGCTTAACAGTTGGCATGAGACAAGACTGGTGGTAGCGCTCACCTCTTCTTCTCCTAATAAGCTGTTTTCCAGATGTCCCAAACAATCGAAAAGGGGATTCATCTGAGAAAATTACTTTACCCCAGTCCTCAGCAGTCCACTCCCTGTACCTTTTGCAGAATATTAGTCGGTCCCTGATGTTTTTTCTGGAGAGAAGTGGCTTCTTTGCTGCCCTCCTTGAAACCAGGCCTTGCTCAAGCAGTCTCCGCCTCACAGTGCGTGCAGAAGCACTCACACCAGCCTGCTGCCATTGCTGAGCTAGCTCGGCACTGCTGGTAGACCGATCCCACAGCTGAAACAGTTTTAAGATACGGTCCTGATGTTTGCTGGTCCTTCTTGGGCGCCCTGGGGCCTTTTTGGCAACAATGGAAGCTCTCTCCTTGAAGTTCTTGATGATGCGATAGATTGTTGACTGAGGTGCAATCTTTGTAGCTGCGATAGTCTTCCCTGTTAGGCCATTTTTGTGCAGAGCAATGATGGCTGCACGTGTTTCTTTAGAGATAACCATGGTTAACTGAAGAGAAACAATGAAAACAAGCACCAGCCTCCTTTTAAAGTGTCCAGTGGTGTCATTCTTACTTAATCATGACTGATTGATCACCAGCCCTGTCCTCATCAACACCCACACCTGTGTTAATGGAACAATCACTAAAACAATGTTAGCTGCTCCTTTTAAGGCAGGAATTCAATGATGTTGAAATGTGTTTTGGGGGTTAAAGTTCATTTTCTTAGCCAATATTGACTTTGCAAGTAATTGCTGTTAAGCTGATCACTCTTTATGACATTCTGGAGTATATGCAAATTGCCATTAGAAAAACTTAAGCAGTAGACTTTGTAAAAACTAATATTTGTAGCATTCTCAGAACTTTTGGCCATGACTGTATATATAGATTGGGAATAGAGGATTGAAACTGCATGGGTGAAACGCCCCAGCACACTGTACCCCTCTGCCCTTCCGTCCGTCTTAGATATTTTCAATGTCTGTCTACACATACTGTGTATGCCCCTCCATCAGGATATTCTGCATTTTGCATAATGTATGTAGTGTATATACACATGATACAAGCAGAATAGAAGTGCACACATAGTGTACAGGCTGGGGACATCTGCCTACACCAATCCCATACCCCAGATATATTTTCCCTACTACAATAAGGCCATGTGCACACATTCAGTATTTCAGTTTTTTTACCTCAGTATTTTTTACAAATACGGACGTAAAAAAGTCACCAAATACTAAACATGTGCACGTGACCTTCCAAATAATGAGGTAAATAACTCACCAAATACGCCCAAGGCCTCGTGCAGACGCTTAGTATTAGAGTTTTTGTTCCCTTAGTATTTGTTAAGCTATGTTCACATAGGGCGTTTTTTTTCAGTTTTTTTCATTGGATTAATGCAAATACATGCTAATAACAAGCTGCAGCTTTTGCTGCAGAAAAAAAACACCCTGTGTGATTATAGCCTATGGCATACCTCCCAACCGTCCCAGATACAGCGGGAGTGTACCGGATTTGAGCGGGTGTCCCGGTGTCATGACCGTGAGCCATGTGTCCGGTGGCTCCGCCTACCCGCTCTCTCCCCGTCTGATTTTCACTCCCCCTCCTATCCACATGAGCAGAGCTGAGCGCTACTTCACTGCTCTGGCTCTGTGTGCTGCCGCTGTTATAGGTTGGCGGCAGCAAAACTTTCCTGGCTGCCGGCGCTTTAAATCCGGCACCTGCAGCCCTGTGCACTGCTCTCAGCTGGGCTGCTTGTGTACGGAAGTGCATCTGTAGGTGGAGCTACCGCGCAACATGCTGAGCTCTGTCCACAGATAAAGACACTGAAGGAAGAGGAGCTGCAACACCAAGGAACGATGTATGTGACCCCCCACCTACCCAGAGCTGTATGCCCCAGCCCTCTCCTCACCAGAGCTATATGCCTCCAGCCACCCCCCCACCAAATCTGTATGCCTCCCAGCCCCCCCCACCAAATCTGTATGCCTCCCAGCCCCCCACCAGATCTGTATGCCCCCAGCCCCCCCACCAGATCTGTATGCCCCCAGCCCCCCCCACCAGATCTGTATGCCCCCAGCACCCCCCACCAGATCTGTATGCCCCCAGCCCCCTCCCACCAAATCTGTATGCCCCCAGCCCCCTCCCACCAGATCTGTATGCCCACAGCCCCCTCCCACCATATCTGTATGTCCCCATCCCCCTCCCACCATATCTGTATGCCCCCAGCCTCCCCACCATATCTGTATGCCCCCAGCCCCCCTCCCACCAGATCTGTATGCCCCCAGCCCCCTCCCACCAGATCTGTATGTGCCCCCAGAGCTGTATAAGCCCCAACACCAGAGCTATATGTCCCTTAGGAATATCTATGCTACCAGTAATTTGTATGCCCCACAGTAAAGTGTATTTCCCCCAGTAATGTGTATACCCCTTAGTAATGTGTATGGCCCTCAGTGAAAAACATAGACGTTTTTCACTGATGTGTTAGGCTATGTGCCCACGTTACGTATTTGCATGCAGTTATGCTGCGTATTACACTGCAGCGTAACAGCATGCGTCCTGCGCCCCCTGCACAATCTATGAAGATTGAGCATGATCCATGCCCACGTGGCGCTTTAGAATGCAGCGATTTGCATGCTGCCAAATCCCTGCATTCTAACAAGCAACATATCACTTCTTTCGTGCGCTTTGCATGCTGTCTCCATTCTGTCTATAGGGAGAGGCAGCATCCAGAGAGCACAAATTCTGCAGTCACCAAAGTTTCAGAACGGAGCTTTTCAGCTGCGGTGCAGAGCGCATACACGTGGGCACATAGCCTTAAACACGCATATGTCGATTCATACTCCGTGATTCACGGCACACAGTGGTTGTCCATGTGCAATCTGTGATACGTGAGCCGTACTCCGTGATTGCACATGGACATATATTCACCTGCCCCCACTCCTGCTCTCCGTGGTGCTGAAGCCACCACTCTCTGACCTCTGCAGATACTTCCGGGTCGGCTCTGGCTGCATGAATGAATATGCATGCCATAATGAACCAGGTAGGAAGAAGCAGAGAGCAGCTGCCGAACTCAGCATCGCTGGAGATGGTGAGTTGAAAAAGCTTTTTATTTTCAATGTCCGTGTTTTTCTGGTACGTGTTTCATGGATCACACCATAGTGTGGTCCGTGGGACATCAGTGATAGAAAAAAAACGGACATGTTTCTGTGCGGCAATCATGGATACACATGTACGCCACATGGAGACACGGTCAGTGAAAAATCACTGATGTGTGTGCAGACCCATGTCTGCATAGGCCAGTGATTCTGGTACGTATAAAAACTAGCACATACATACCAGAATCACTGACATCTGAAACAGGCCTAATATGTATGCCCCCTCAAGTACTGTTTATGCCCCAAGACCGTCCTGTGATGTATATACTATAACCCCAGCCCCTCCTGTGATGTATATACTGTAGCCCCCCAGCCCCTCATGTGCTGTATATACTGTAGCCCCCAGCCACTTCTGTGATGTATATACTATAACCCCAGCCCCTCCTGTGATGTATATACTGTAGCCCCCAGCCCCTTCTGTGATGTATATACTGTAGCCCCCAGCCTCTCCTGTGATGTATATACTGTAGCCCCAAGCCTCTCCTGTGATATATATATATACTGTAGCCCCCAGCCTCTCCTGTGATGTATATACTGTAGCCCCAAGCCTCTCCTGTGATATATATATATATATATATATATATATACTGTAGCCCCCAGCCCCTCCTGTGATATATACTGTATATATACAGTGTGTGTGTATATATATATATATACATATATATATATATATATATATATATATATATATATATATATATATATATATAAATAAAACCCCCATCCTCCCTTGTGATACATACACAGCAGTGTCAGTGTGCACTGTGTGTGGCTAGGTCTGTTAAAGTGATGCCAAGTGATCACATGCCGAGGAGGAGCTGGACAGAGACAAGCAGGGTAGGTGAGTGCAGCTGCTGCCGGCTTCCCCATATTATTACCTCCAATGTGTGTATATGTATGATGTATATATATCTATGTATGTTAGTGTAGATGACTTGTATAGATTTGTCTGTTTATATGTATTTTAGGGAATTTGTCTTCAAATATGTACCATATATGTGCGTATGCCTGTACCCACGATCAGGACTCACTGTGTCCTGGAGGCAGTGGGTCCTGACTCCTGACCTGCGGGGCTGCACGTTTCCTCCGCAGGAGACCACAGCTGCCTGTGCCCACGATCAGGACTCACTGTGTTCTGGAGGCAGCGGGTCCTGACCTGCGGGGCTGCACGTCTCCTCCGCTGCATGTCTCCTCCGCAGGAGACCTCAGCTGCCTGTGCCCATGATCAGGACTCGCTGTGTCCTGGAGGTAGCGGGTCCTGACCTGCGGGGCTGCATGTCTCCTCCGCTGCATGTCTCCTCCGCAGGAGACCTCAGCTGCCTGTGCCCATGATCAGGACTCGCTGTGTCCTGGAGGTAGCGGGTCCTGACCTGCGGGGCTGCAAGTCTCCTCTGCAGGAGAATGCAGCTGCCTGTGCCCACGATCAGGGTTCAGTGCGCTGCGGTCTCCTGCTGTGTTCTCCCTACGGAGGACGCATGCAACTGCAGAAAACAATTGATATGCTGCAGTCTGGAAAGACGCTCTGCAGGTCAGTGTTTGCTGCAGAAAAAACACGCACAGTGGGCACGGGATTTCTAGAAATCCCTCCACTGTGCTTGTACTATACAACGCAGCGTTTTGGACACAGCAAAAACACGCTACATCCAAAATGCTGCAAACACTGATCGTGTGCACGCAGCCTTAAACAATGTGATTAGCAGTGCTGAAAAGGATTGGATGTGGGCGTAACAGATTGCAAAATGGGTGTGGTTAGGGGGCGTGTCCTAAAATTGCCACAGTCTTTGTCCCTCTTTCTCATCTTTAAATGTTGGGAGCCATGGCCTAGGCCTAGGGTCATGTGCACATGTTCAGTAATGGTGAGTTTTACTTTTTACCTCAGTATTCGTAAGGCCTCGTGCACACGCTGAGAATTTGATGAGCATTTTACTTCAGTATTTGTTAAACTATTTTCACATGTTCACACGGGGTTTTTGCTCAGTTTTTTCATTTTTGTTTGTAACAATCTTTTTTACAGATTAAAGTTGGACTGTTCAATACTAGACCTTAGTGGTTTTGTTTTTCTTTGCTGAAGGGTATATTTATTAATTAGTGGATGTTTTTAGGTTATAGTTTCGCCAACTATTTTTCAGAAATTATCTGTTTCAGGTTTATGATGATGGATCCGCCACATGACCCGTGTGTACGAATTGGGGGGCCCACAGATCCTGAACAGACCGGGGCCCTGGTTACCCTTAATCTGCCCCTGGGTGTAATGTTCTCCTTCTACTCCTGACCCTCTCTGCTATGGCTTCTCTCCCTCACACACTACGCACTGCTCTTCACTACTCTAAGTAGAACTACATCTCTTTTTCTATGCTCTCAACCCCTACCTCACTGTGGGCCAGCAATGCAGGTGAGCCTTGCAGCACTACCAGCTTCCCTGCTAAAACTACGGTATAACCTCTACTCTCTATTTTACAGGAATGAACAGCAGGTCCAATACTGCAGCCTTACTACTATAAACTACATTAGCAAACACATATACTTTATCGCTATGAATTGCATTTTCTACTACAAAACTCCATACTATAGATTTTATATTACACTTTAGGCCTCTTAGATCATTGATGTTATCAGGGAGGTACATGACCATAGGTCACTCTCTTATACACTGACTGAAACAGGTTTTGCTCAAAAATATCCCTGTATTTTGCACTACCCATCTTCCCTTTAGCTTGGACCATTTTTCCAGTCGCTGCTGCTGAAGAACATCCCTAAAGAATGATGCTGCGCAACCCTGTTTCACTGTGGGGATGGTGTTCTTGGGGTAATGGGAGGGTCGGTTTGGAGCCACCCATAGCTTTTACCTTGGTGGCTATAAAGTTCAATTTAGGCCTCATCTAACACAGCAGCTTCCTCCATACATTTGGTGAGTCTCCCACATGCAAAATCAAAATGAACTTTTGGCTGTAAGAAAAGGTTTTTTTATTTGCCACTCATTCATAAAGGCAAGCTATATGGAGTGTACAGCTTATTCTGGTCGTATCAACTGATATTTCAGTCTCGTCTTGGGAACTCTACAGCTCCTTCAGGGTTACCTTTGGTTTCTGTGCTGCCTCTCTGATTAATGCCCTCCTTACCAGGGCTGACAGTTTTTGTGGGCAGCCCTCTCTTTTCAGGTTTTTTGAAAGAATCTGTAGTAGGGAAAGAAAGGCGCAATAGGGTCTTACCCGGTATTAGGGTTTGAAGGGTAGAGAGAATGGATGCACTCACCTGGTCAGGTTGTGCCAGTCACAACCCCTGTGCAGACGTATGTGAGTGCTAGGATGGTTCAGCAGCGGCTCCGTCAAAGGTAAGATTACTGTATAAAATTGGAAAATGAAAGACGGGTTTTTTGCCGCGCTATGAACCACAATGCTGGACTTTTTTAAAAAGTATTCTTTTATTGAGCCATTCCAACGCGTTTCAAAGGCATATCCGCCTTCTTCTTCAGGGAAAAAAGAAACATACCAATACAGAAAAAACAAGGATTTAAATAAAATTTCCAGGTGAGGCCATGTTCCTGGGAATGACCTCATTTCCCCATGACTCATAGCCACGAGGAGCAGAACTACGTCAAGATCAGAAAAAAAGAGAAAAGAAGGAAAAAAAAAAAATAATTTTATACATACAAATCCTGCATGCTTTAGTACATTGAATGAAAGGAAAATTTCTGTCAAGCACGGTAACATGATAGAAAAACCATAATAAAAATTGTTTTGTCAAAAAAAGTGTGTATTTATTTGTACATTTCTCTTGGTAGGCATGGAAAAGAAGGGGGGGGGATAGGGGGAGGAAAAAATAGGGTTTGAACGCGCAGAGAAGGTGTCGGGAAAGGACGGGAGGCTGTCTCCCTGACCATTACTCTGCCTTGGGAGAATACTGAAAAACAGTAGCTCAAAAAGGGTGTCCTCGGGATTTCCTCGTTCATTTAATTTTTAATTTAATATATATGAATGAGATGTTCTGGACTTTACCCCTTTTTTATTGGGATGGTGTGGGGAACGTGAAAAAACAAGTTATCTCCTGGAGAGCAGTGTATGCACAGTGTGGGCAGAGAAAAAGGGAGCGCGTGCGCAAGGAGCGGGTTCCCTGTGGTGAAAGGTGAAGTGAGTTCAGACCGTGGGAAAAAAATGTAGAGCGCATGCGTGGTGTGAGAAGAGTGAGCGGTTTCTCATGATGAAAGGTGATGTGAGTTCAAAGGCGTGAGAAAAAGCAGCAAAGCGCGTCCTTGAGTGAGGGAGTGATGTAGGGGCCCCGCTGTCTTACAGGGGGAAGCATGGAGAGGAAATTCCTGCTTTGTTGAGAAAAAAGGAGTTTTTTGTGCTGAAGTCAAACATGCTGTATTTTGCAGCTTATGGAAACATGTTAAAAAATATTTATTATTATATTTGATCATTGCATTATTAAGGAAAAAGAAGGGGAATGAAGGGAAATAAACAAGGGACCAACATGTGGGTTGAAGGTGAAACATTCCGTACTGGTTACCCGAGAAACAGCGCGGTTCCCGAAAAAGACAGGCACATGGGCCCGTGTAGGGGATTAGTATGGATAGTGCGATCGTGATTAGGAAGGGGGAGTAATACAAACGGACATATTGATATAAGGGTGCTGCTTGTGAGGGAGTATGAAAAAACAGGGGGACTGTTATTGGGCATATTGTTTGATGTATATAATCTGTATTCATACCGTTTTAGGCATTTTTTTGTACGTATACAACCCGTATTTTTAGCTTGTCCCCCTTTTAGCCTTTTTAGCATTCTTCCAACGCTTCCTTAATCTTATATTTCTATATTTTTATTTAATTTTTTGACCAAATTAACAGTCCCCCTGTTTTTTCATACTCCCTCACAAGCAGCACCCTTATATCAATATGTCCGTTTTTATTACTCCCCCTTTCTAATCACGATCGCACTATCCATACTAATCCTCTACACGGGCCCATGTGCCTGTCTTTTTCGGGAACTGCGCTGTTTCTCGGGTAACCAGTACGGAATGTTTCACCTTCAACCCACATGTTGGTCCCTTGTTTATTTCCCTTCATTCCCCCTCTTTTTCCTTAATAATGCAATGATCAAATATAATAATAAATATTTTTTAACATGTTTCCATAAGCTGCAAAATACAGCATGTTTGACTTCAGCACAAAAAACTCCTTTTTTCTCAACAAAGCAGGAATTTCCTCTCCATGCTTCCCCCTGTAAGACATTGGGGCCCCTACATCACTCCCTCACTCAAGCACGCGCATTGCTGCTTTTTCTCATGCCTTTGAACTCACATCACCTTTCATCATGAGAAACCGCTCACTCTTCTCACACCACGCATGCGCTCTACATTTTTTTCCCACGGTCTGAACTCACTTCACCTTTCACCACAGGGAACCCGCTCCTTGCGCACACGCTTCCTTTTTCTCTGCCCACACTGTGCGTACACTACTCTCCAGGAAATAACTTGTTTTTTCACGTTCCACACACCATCCCAATAAAAAGGGGGTAAAGTCCAGAACATCTCATTCATATATATTAAATTAAAAATTAAATGAACGAGGAAATCCTGAGGACACCCTTTTTGAGCTACTGTTTTTCAAGTATTCTCCCAAGGCAGAGTAATGGTCAGGGAGACAGCCTCCTGTCCTTTCCCGACACCTTCTCTGCGGGTTCAAACCCTATTTTTTCCTCCCCCTACCCCCCCCTTCTTTTCCATGCCTACCAAGAGAAATGCACAAATAAATACACACTTTTTTTTTACAAAACAATTTTTATTATGGTTTTTCTATCATGTTACCGTGCTTGACAGAAATTTTCCTTTCATTCAATGTACTAAAGCATGCAGGATTTGTATGTATAAAATTTTTTTTTTTTTCCTTCTTTTCTCTTTTTTTCTGATCATGACGTAGTTCTGCTCCTCGTGGCTATGAGTCATGGGGAAATTAGGTCATTCCCAGGAACATGGCCTCACCTGGAAACTTTTATTTAAACCCTTGTTTTTTCTGTATTGGTATGTTTCTTTTTTCCCTGAAGAAGAAGGCGGATATGCTTTTGAAACGCGTTGGAATGGCTCAATAAAAGAATACTTTTTAAAAAACTCCAGCATTGTGGTTCATAGCGCAGCAAAAAACCTGTCTTTCATTTTCCGATTTTATACAGTTTTCAGGTTTCTTGTGAAACCCTGTTCTTTCCATTTGATTATCAGGGATTTGAAATTGCTCTGAGAGATCATCACTTATTGGGGTTGTTTTAGACCCCAAACCTGGCTTCTACTTCTCAACAACTTTGGCTCTGGCTTGATTGGAGATCTCTTTGGTCTTCATGGTGTTGTTTGGTTAGTGGTGCCCTCTTGCTTAAATAGAATCTGTCACATTTGACCTATCTAAACTACTATGTGCATTTGTATATGAGCTCTTCCAGGCTATGGCACGGTGTTGCCTGGAAGATAACTCCAATGCTTATTTTAAATAAAAGAGGGTGTAACCAGTGTGATGGCGGCTCTCTGCTCTCACTGCAGAGCTGTATGCGATAACTGACTCAGCTGCTGGTGCCTCTCAGCTTCAGCCTACAGCTCACAGGCATACATTGTTGCAATGAAGCAGAACTCAGAGAGCTTCAAAAATGTGTTTGCAAGAAATCAAATTTATATTCTCCTGTTCTGTGTCTTTTAAATGTTTCACACTGGTAATGCCACTTTAATTGAAAATAACCTCTAGCGGCTGAGTTGTCTTCTTGGCAGCATCCGCCCCATAGCCTAGAAGGGATCATTTACATAAATTGAGAAAAGATGATTTATCCACAACAATGCATTTGATATGAGACATACAGGTATGACATTTTTCAGCATTCTGTAACCTGTATGCCGATATTATAGGTTAGATAGGTCAAATGTGGTGACAAATTCCCTTTCATGGTGTTGCAGTCCCTGTGGTCTTTCAGAAGAGGTGTGCATATACTGACAGATCATGTGGCACTTAAAGAACACCCGGGTGGAATTCCTTTCACTAAAGATGTCACTTATGAAGGTAATTGCTTGCATAAGAATTTTAGGGACTTCATAGCAATTGTTATTTATTTTATCCCATAAATGTAATTTTTGCTTATATTTTTCTCACTTCAATTCCCCAAGTTAGACTATTTAGTACTGTTGCATCATACACAAATTGGATTACAAAAATATTTTAACATAGGTTGCAATGTAACAAAATATGTAAAAAGCTAAGGGTATGAATACTTTTGCAAGGCACAATGTATGCTTCAATTTTAGTGGCAGATTCTTACATTGTGTTTTGGTAATACACATTTCACTCTAAAGAAGTTGTGAATCTCGGGTTTTTCTTTTTTTTTTCTTTTTTTTTCTCAACTCCAAAGAATTGATTTGACCACAGCACTGCATTTGCTGACAGCAGACATATAAAACATGACTGCTAAATGGCTTTAAAGTTCAGTCTTAGTTGTTCCAAAAATCTAGACAATGTGAAAACATAAGTCTATGCTGCACTCTGCTGGTAAAGTTTTAGAGGACCTGTTAGGAAAATATTAGGTTGAATATAAGTAATTTTACCATTAATAAAGTTTAATTTCTTTATCTTTGTTAATGTGCTTGTCTTAAACTAAGTTTTTAGCAAATACAGAAGGCTCGTCAGAGTTCTTTTCCCATATTCGATGTTTAGATTAAAGGAAGATCAAGAAAGAGTGAAAACATTGCATTAGGAAATTAGGTGTAAATAGAAACATTTATGTGTGTTGAATATATTTTTTTAACACTTTTTATATTTAAGACTAATTTTTCCTTTAATGCTTATAATAAACAGACATCTACTTCAGTGTCAGCTATTTTTTCAATCCTTATTTTTAATCTGTTATGTAATTTATCAGTTGTTAATTTCTGATTATTTTATTAATAAAGCAACATGATAGACCATGATGTATAATTTTTTTTGCAGAGTTCAAAAAAGTATGACCCTACATCTGTGGCATATATAAAATTTATCCAGATGGATTTAAACTGATGCAATAATGCCTCATAATGCACCATATTGACTAATTTCCAATAGAAATAAATGGGATACAGTAAATTTTCCATTACCATTGTTTTATTAATATTAAAGAAGCTGAATAAATGAGGCTGCAAGTAACTAGTGTGGATTCTAGGGTAGACAATTAAATTAGAAAAATAGAATTGTTAAGGTTAAAGACCGGAGATGAGGGCAAATTCGGATCTAGGTTTCCACCTGGGACAATAATTCTGTTTTGACGATCCCTTCTATATATAACTTAAGCAGCTTAAGTAATCATCATGTGAACTTTTATAGTAGATTTGAATATTTACAGTATTGTGCTGTCTGTCTGCTCTTCCTAATTCTCTTAATGTTCAATGAGAGAATCAGGAAGAGATAATGGTTGTCATGTGACTGTAATATTGAAATTTGGATATGAGTGCTCATGTAATGACTGCTGGAATCGACAATCAGAGCCTAATACCCAATGTGAGTATATTGCATGTTGTTAGTATTTGATATGCTACAGAGACTAATTTTTTAAATATAATGTTCCTAACATAAATCCAGATGTTTTAATCCTTAATTTGTCAGACGCCACAATACTTTATCACCATAACCATGTATCAGATTATCTGACAAGTTAATATTTGCTATAAACATTGACAAGCAAAATGGTAATGTTTTGAACTTTCGACTTCCAGGCTCCATTTCTCACCATCCACTACAGCTTTGGGTGTAAGGGTACCTTCAAACTTTAGCGATGCAGCAGCGATCCGACCAGCGATCTGACCTGGTCAGGATCGCTGCTGCATCGCTACATGGTCACTGGTGA
Source organism: Anomaloglossus baeobatrachus (assembly GCF_048569485.1). Classification (NCBI taxonomy): domain Eukaryota; kingdom Metazoa; phylum Chordata; class Amphibia; order Anura; family Aromobatidae; genus Anomaloglossus; species Anomaloglossus baeobatrachus. The sequence continues at coordinate 325,782,116 of NC_134358.1, forward strand.
GCTGTCAAACAGGCAGATCTCACCAGTGACCAGTGACCAGCCCCCAGCCAGCAGCGACGTGCAAGCGACGCTGCGCTTGCACGGAGCCGGCGTCTGGAAGCTGCGGACACTGGTAACTAAGGTAAACATCGGGTATGGTTACCCGATGTTTACCTTAGTTACCAGCTCCCACCGCTTAACTTAGCGTGTGCAGGGAGCAGGAGCCGGCACTGGCAGCGTGAGAGCTGCGGAGGCTGGTAACGAAGGTAAATGTCGGGTAACCACCTTGGTTACCCGATGTTTACCTTGGTTCCAGCTTACCGCAGGCTGTCAGACGCCGGCTCCTGCTCCCTGCACATTCAGGATTGTTGCTCTCTCGCTGTCACACACAGCGATGTGTGCTTATCAGCGGGAGAGCAACAATAAAAAAACGAACCAGCACTGTGTGTAACGAGCAGCGATCTCACAGCAGGGGCCAGATCGCTGCTCAGTGTCACACACAGCGAGATCGCTAATGAGGTCACAAAAAACGTGACTCAGCAGCGATCTCAGTAGCGATCTCGCTGTGTGTGAAGTACCCCTTAGACTACCTTTATTTTATAGAAAATGATCTTAGCTATCTCAGACATAAAATTGATTAGCAACTATTTAGCATATATTTAGTTATGCAGATTGTTATCATGTCACTCATTGTTACTGATTTGTTTCTTCCTGTATATTACAACCTGCTCTGACATTCCTCCATAGCTCAGTGTGTTATTATGTTGATTCCCATGTGAAAGTCAGTGGTTTAAATCAGGGAGTAGCCATGAAGAAGATTTCCAAAGAAAAGATTAACAGCATCATCCAGCTCATCGATAGCGGTCTCTCGGCCAAGAAAATTGAGAAACTGCTTCATGTGAGTGCAATGACAATTGTATAAATAAAAAATGAAGTCCGTTCAGCCATTGAAAAACCAAGAGGTGAGCATCCAGGCAAAATATTGGAGTCAACAAGTCAGCTAATCACAATCTATCAGTTCTGGCACATCAAATATGGCATTGGAGGTAGCTCGTATGCATCGTACTAGTGATATCACAGACATTTTTACAGGCACCGTGCATTGTATGGTACAAAAGTTGGGACTGGTAGCTCGAAAAAAGGTGAAGAAGCCTTGACTTCAATATTGTCATAAGACACATCAGCTCGAGTTTGCAAAAAAAGTATGAAAAGTGGACAGTAGAAGGTTGGAAACTGGTGATTTACAGTGATGAGACAAAAATCAATAGACTAGGCTTTGATGGATGCCAATATGTCTGTATGAAACATGGGAAGAAGTGGCTAATGGATCAAGAAATTGAAGGAACTGTCAAGTTCGGTGTAAGATGCCTGATGATATGGGGTTGTTTCACAGCCACAGGCATTCGATATATGACCAGAATTGATGGTGGTCCCAATACTGAGCTATATGTGAGTATTCTGCAAGATGAGGTATGAGGTACTTAGTACACTCGAGAACACTGGGTATAAATATGATGACATAGTGTTACAGTGGTACAACATGCCAAAGCATACATCAAGATTGGAGAAATGGCTTAATGACAAGGAAGTAGAGGTACTGGATTGGCCCCCAAAGTCCCCAGACCTCAACACAATCAAACATTTGTGGGTAATGGTGAAGAAAAAGCTATACAAATTCCCGAGTCGACCAATATGCACCAACATTGAGAACATGTAAAAGAGACCTGGTATCAGATTTTGGTGTAGACATGCTTGGATTTGATGAAGAGCATGCCCAGAATTATTAAGGCAGTGATGAAAGCCAAAAGGTGGATTTACAAAATACTTAAAATTGCCAAGTGAGTCGACTAACATGCACCAACATTGAAAACATGTGAAAGTGACCTGGTATCAGATTTTTGGTCTAGACATGCTTGGATTTGATCAAGAGCATGCCCAGAAGGATTGAGGCAGTGATGACAGCCACAGGTGGATTTACAAAATACTAACAAAATATTAAAATTGAAAGTTAGGTTTTTAGGAGCACAACTGTAAAAAAGCAGTGACATGACAAGAATCTGCATAGCTAATCATATACTAAAAGGTTGCAAGTGAAATTTATAGATGTGATCGCCAGGAAGATTTCCTTTAAAATGATGTAGTCTCACACTGAAAACTGAAGGGGATGGTGAGATATAGAGACAAAAAAAAAAGTGCAAAACATTGTTATCCTTTTGCTTGTTAGTGTATGTACAGAATCAGAACCAACAAGAGTAAAGGAACACTGCAACAGAACAAACATCAGTACAGAAATATACTATCAGAATACCCACTAGTAGAGGATTTAATTACCAGAACACCAATTTTAACATGGAAACATCACCAGAACCACCATTACAAAATCGCCACAACCATCATAAATATAGAATACATCGCAAAAAATACAAAAGTATATAAATACAAAATCACCATCAGTACAGAAACACAGTAAATCAAACTGTGGTCCACACAGAAATCACAATACTGATGAAATGTAGTCAGTGTTACAAATATAAATTTATATCCACGTACATCTTCTCTGGTTTAAGTTATCTATCTTTTGTTCTACACTTGGCACAGACTCCGGGATAACTTTTCCCATTCACAGCTTGTCACTGCAGACTTCCATCTTTTCTAGTCTTCAGCAGCACATCCAATCATTGTGCGCCGAAAAATAAGAATGTGTATATTATGCTCCAGAATTAAAATCTGATCTTCACTATGCTGTTGAATAAATAATTGCCCCTCACTGCACGTCCTGCATAAAATATGACACTCACACTATCCCTCTTATCTTACATGCCCTCCACACTGCCTTTCCAGTAAAATATTACCTCCACAGTGTCCACCTTTATGAACTACAACTGCCACTGTTTGCCCTTATTAGCAATAACCACCACGCTGTCCCTATATTAAGTTTCCCCTACCATGTTTTTCCTTTCAATACTAGACCCTCTCACACTGGGACCACCATTTACTTCCCAGTCTCTATACAATGCCTCCTCCTGACATACCCCTACTTACTTCCCCCTACATACTTCCCCCTACTTGCTTTTCCCTGACACTGCCTCACCACACTGTCACCTCTCCATACTGCACCATGCCACACTTCCCCTTCTGTGTTCTATGACCCACGCCTCACACGTTCGCCTCCATAATGTCTCCTTGCACTTTTCCCATTACTGACCAATCATACTCTCCCCCATAGTTTTGTCTGTCATATTGTTGCCTCACATATCACTCTGCACATTTATCTCACCGTACTGTCATCCGCCACATTTTTCCCCTTATATTGCCCTTACGTTATTCCCGCCATATTGTCATATTACACATTTCTTCCCAATACTGTCCCACACACATTTCTCCCCCAATACTGTCCAACACACTTTTCTCCCCCTCATAGTGTCCCTTTGAATTTTCTGCCTCATACTGTCCCTAACTTAACCCCCTAAAATTCCTCTGTATATTTGGCTCAATTGGAGAGCACACAGTCCTCCTCGGTGATGCAGTAGTGCCGTCATGTCACCTGATGACGTTTTCCTAACCCAGAAGTGCTTGCGGTCAGAGTTTTAATTGTTCTTGGGCCTGAAAGATGCAGGTACAATTGAGTGCAGAAAGCCAACATTTTTCATGTTTTTTAGATGGCTTTCAGTTTGACAATCTACTTACAGAAAGCCTGAATCCCAGTCCCACATCAAGCAGTCCAACGGTACCTCCCTCATACCTCCAGCTGGAGAAAATTCCCCAACTGTATTCCCCCACCCCAGAAATGCCCCATAAAAGGGAGATTTACTAGCAGCTGATAGAATTCTCCTTGGATTTGTCAAACATTTTGCATCTCCTGAAAAAAAATATTTTGCAATTTGCTTCATGGCAATACTTGTTACCAGCTTCGCATAATTTTGATGAATTGTAGAAGACCGGGAAAGGGATAAAAAAAAAAGACTCCCTCTGCCACTCAGTTGTTCCATCACAGCCACACACTTCTTCATGCAGAACAAATTCACCGAAAAAAAACAACCCGACATGAGGTCTAGTATGAATAAAATCACAAATGTTAATTAGTAAACATAAAACAAAAACCAGAGTAAAGATAAAAACCACATGAACACAATATAATAATTGTAGGTGATGCATGAAAATGAATAAATAATACCAGGTAATAATGCACAATACAGGACTTCATATAATAATAGTAAATACTGAGAAACCAGAGATAATGTGCAACATACAAGTAACAGGCAACGAAATCACTGAAAAATATAAATGATGGCTGCAAAAACGAAAAAAATCTATATACATGATTGCCAGTTGCAGATGTAACCGTATCCCACAATTCACTGCGGCACGGTCAGTTGCACAGCCGAAGTTTGTGCTCACATCATAGCCATGGTAACCAGGGACAACAGTGCAGGCGGAACCCAAATTGTGGGCTGAGTAAGCACAATTCTGTTTCCAGTCTAACATTTTGCTACCCATATCACATCCAGGTATAATGAGGTGTTGGTGTTTTAAATTACACATTTGCGGTGTCACGGAGCAGTAAGAAGGCGTGGCCTGTTATGTCCATTCTTGCCTGACATCGCCATGCCTTGAGCAATGTTGCTGCAAGCGACAAGACATGACGGCACTGATGAGACATGACAAGACATGGCGGCACTGACAAGAGAGAGAAAGAGAGAAAGAAAAAAAAATACATACACATTATGTTTATTTAGAATAAAAATACACACAGCCTTTAACACATTTAATTAGCCCCCAAAAAGTATCTGTAGGTAATCCAGAGAAGGCCATGATCTGCTACAACCTCTTGAAGAAAGAGAGAACAGCGAGAATTCCCGAGTCAGTCTGCTGCCATGACTAAGGTTAACTAAGGTCACTCCAGGAGCCTCCCCACCTGCTGTGACATGGCCGGGAGAAAGTGATCGTGGAAGTCCTGGAGTCTGATCTCAGATACCCTCACTGCTGGCACCGCTCTCACTTATGAAGTCTCGAAGGAGATCATGAGTACCGCGAGAGTTTCTGAGTCAGCCTGCAAACATCACTAAGGTTGCCTAAGGTCACTCAGGAATCTAACAGCAGTGCCACTTACTGAAGTACAGGTTTTACACACAAGAAAGCTTCCTCACGTCTCCTAACAGGCCCACATACCCACCTGTACATTTCAGTGCATATCACTGCTCCTGGACTCCCGCAACAGTGTTAACATGACTCCTCCGAAAAAATACAAAAAACAACATGAAAACATTAACGCTTGGGCACTACGTCAACAATAACCCCGCGCTAATGAGACTCCTGAACAAAAACGTTATCATCTGCACAAAAACAATGCATATAAACATAATGTCTCGCTCAGGAGTCACCTCGCTTAGATACATACATATGTATAGATACAAATTAGATACATATCTATGTATGTACAGTGTATACATACATAGATACATAGCAGAACATACACATTTCTATGATATATATAGATAACATATATTTTGCACCATTAATTTTGTGCAAAATACATATACACTGTGTGCAGAATTATTAGGCAAATGAGTATTTTGATCACATGATAATTTTTATACATGTTGTCCTACTCCAAACTGTATAGGCTTGACAGCCAACTACCAATTAAGTAAATCAGGTGATGTGCATCTCTATAATGAGGAGAGGTGTTGTGTAATGACATCAACACCCAAGTCCAAAATTGTGAGATTTTTCAGAGGGATGCAGCAGTCTTGAAATTGCCAAACTTTTGAAGCGTGATCACCAAACAATCAAGCGTTTCATGGCAAATAGCCAACAGGGTCGCAAGAAGTGTGTTGCGCAAAAAAGGCGCAAAATAACTGTCCATGAATTGAGGAAAATCAAGCGTGAAGCTGCCAAGATGCCATTTGTCACCAGTTTGGCTATATTTCAGAGATGCAACGTTAGTGGAGTATCAAAAAGCACAAGGTGTGCCATGCTCAGTGACATGGCCAAGGTAAGGAAGGCTGAAAAACGACCACCTTTGAACAATAAGATAAGATTTTTTAAAGGTTTTATGAACTGATGAAATGAGAGTGACTCTTGATGGGTCAGATGGATGGGCCAGAGGCAGGATCAGTAAAGGGCAGAGAGCTCCACTCTGACTCAGACACCAGCAAGGTGGAGGTGGGGTACTGGTATGGGCTGGTATCATCAAATCTGAACTTGTTGGACCTTTTTGGGTTGAAGATGGAGTGAAGCTCAATACCCAGACCTACTGCCAGTTTCTGGAAGACAACTTCTTCAAGCAGTGGTAGAGGAAGAAGTCGGTATCAATGGCAGGACAATGCTCCATCACATGCATCCAACTACTCCACAGCGTGGCTGGCCAGTAAAGGTCTAAAAGATGAAAAAATAATAACATGGCCCTCTTGTTCATCTGATCTGATCCCCATAGAGAACCTGTGGTCCCTCATAAAATTGAAGATCTACAGGGAGGGAAAATAGTACACCTCTCAGAACAGTGTCTAGGTGGCTGTGGTGGCTGCTGCACGCAATGTTGATCGTAAACAGATCAAGCAACTGACAAAATCTATGGATGGTAGGCTGTTGAGTGTCATCATAAATAAAGGTGGCTATATTGGTCACTAATTTTTTGGAGCTTCGTTTTTGCATGTCAGAATTGTTTATTTCTAAATTTTGTGCAGTTATATTGGTTTACCTGGTGAAAATAAACAAGTGATATGGGAATATATTTTGTTTTTTATTACGTTTTCTAATAATTCTGCACAGTAATACTTACCTGCACAAACAGATATCCTCCTAAGATAGCCAAATCTAAAAAAAAAAACACTCTAATTTTAAAAAATATTAAGCTTTGATATTTGAGTCTTTCGGGTTGATTGAGAACATGTTGATCAATAATAAAACAAATCCTCTAAAATACAACTTGCCTAATAATTCTGCACAAAGTGTATATATACAAGCATTTAAGGTCCTCACAGGGGAGATGTGTATCATAGACTTTGACACAGTTGGTGATGGAAACCCACATTTCTAACTACAGTGACAAAGATGCTGAGAGACTTATTTGTCTTTTCACTAGAGTTGAGCGCGGTTCGCGGTTCGAGGTTCTCCAGTTCGCGGCTCGAGTGATTTTGGGGGCTGTTCTAGATAGAACTAGAACTTGAGCTTTTTGCTAACGCTCGATAGTTCTAGATACGTTTGAGAACGGTTCTAGCAGCAAAAAGACCAGCTAATTACTAGCTGGCTTTCCGCTGTAATAGTGTAAGTCACTCTGTGACTCACACTATTATGAAATTTCAGCTTATAGTGTGCGGGAAAAGCGCATTCAGATCACTGCTGTATGGATAATGGCGATCGCCATTTTTTTTTTTTTTCCTTGTCTTCCTTCCCTAAGCGCGCGCGTGTAGTGGGGCGGGCCTGCATGTCAGCCAATCCCAGACACACACACACAGCTAAGTGGACTTTTAGCCAGAGAAGCAACGGCATGTGTGATAGGATGTCCATGTCACATGTCCCTGCATTATAAAAACGGACATTTTCCTCCAGCACGACATTATCTGCCTTCTGCGTCCTTGGTGTCAGTCATCACTGGCGCAGCTCCTATCGCTGATACTGCTGTGTACGCTCCATACACAGCGCTGTACAGAATAGGGATAGAAGTTTCTATCAGTCCTTTTAAGGGCTAATACCGGCAGGGTCAGAGCCATAGGTGACAGGTCCGTGAAAACAGAGTTTAACAGCTACACAAGATGACAGCGTCTGTGTGGCTAAGGTCAGGGATTTCCTCGCTGCATTTCCCCATTAGGAGGGATAGAAAGGCAGACTTCCTTTCCACTACCCAAAGACCCACAACCCTGCCACTGTACCCTCCTGCCCTTTGCACACTCAAACTCATTGATACTAAGCCATTATACTAGCAAACACTGAGTGAACTTAGTGGCATCCTAAAAGTGGCTGTTGGACTTCTGTATTGTCCCACTAGTGCAAAGATATTTGCAGCACGTCTGCCTGCATTGCACACTCAAACTCATTGTTACTAAGCCATTATAATAGCAAACACTGAGTGAACTTAGTGGCATCCTAAAAGTGGCTGTTGGACTTCTGTATTGTCCAACTAGTGCAAAGATATTTGCAGCACATCTGCCTGCATTGCACACTCAAACTCATTGTTACTAAGCCATTATACTAGCAAACACTGAGTGAACTTAGTGGCATCCTAAACGTGGCTGTTGGACTTCTGTATTGTCCCACTAGTGCAAAGATATTTGCAGCACGTCTGCCTGCATTGCACACTCAAACTCATTGTTACTAAGCCATTATACTAGCAAACACTGAGTGAACTTAGTGGCATCCTAAACGTGGCTGTTGGACTTCTGTATTGTCCCACTAGTGCAAAGATATCTGCAGCACGTCTGCCTGCATTGCACACTCAAACTCATTGTTACTAAGCCATTATACTAGCAAACACTGAGTGAACTTAGTGGCATCCTAAAAGTGGCTGTTGGACTTCTGTATTGTCCCACTAGTGCAAAGATATTTGCAGCACGTCTGCCTGCATTGCACACTCAAACTCATTGTTACTAAGCCATTATACTAGCAAACACTGAGTAAACTTAGTGGCATCCTAAACGTGGCTGTTGGACTTCTGTATTGTCCCACTAGTGCAAAGATATCTGCAGCACGTCTGCCTGCATTGCACACTCAAACTCATTGTTACTAAGCCATTATACTAGCAAACACTGAGTGAACTTAGTGGCATCCTAAAAGTGGCTGTTGGACTTCTGTATTGTCCCACTAGTGCAAAGATATTTGCAGCACGTCTGCCTGCATTGCACACTCAAACTCATTGTTACTAAGCCATTATACTAGCAAACACTGAGTGAACTTAGTGGCATCCTAAACGTGGCTGTTGGACTTCTGTATTGTCCCCCTAGTGTAAAGATATCTGCAGCACGTCTGCCTGCATTGCACACTCAAACTCATTGTTACTAAGCCATTATACTAGCAAACACTGAGTGAACTTAGTGGCATCCTAAACGTGGCTGTTGGACTTCTGTATTGCCCCACTAGTGCAAAGATATCTGCAGCACGTCTGCCTGCATTGCACACTCAAACTCATTGTTACTAAGCCATTATACTAGCAAACACTGAGTGAACTTAGTGGCATCCTAAAAGTGGCTGTTGGACTTCTGTATTGTCCCACTAGTGCAAAGATATTTGCAGCACGTCTGCCTGCATTGCACACTCAAACTCATTGTTACTAAGCCATTATACTAGCAAACACTGAGTGAACTTAGTGGCATCCTAAACGTGGCTGTTGGACTTCTGTATTGTCCCACTAGTGCAAAGATATCTGCAGCACGTCTGCCTGCATTGCACACTCAAACTCATTGTTACTAAGCCATTATACTAGCAAACACTGAGTGAACTTAGTGGCATCCTAAAAGTGGCTGTTGGACTTCTGTATTGTCCCACTAGTGCAAAGATATTTGCAGCACGTCTGCCTGCATTGCACACTCAAACTCATTGTTACTAAGCCATTATACTAGCAAACACTGAGTGAACTTAGTGGCATCCTAAACGTGGCTGTTGGACTTCTGTATTGTCCCACTAGTGCAAAGATATCTGCAGCACGTCTGCCTGCATTGCACACTCAAACTCATTGTTACTAAGCCATTATACTAGCAAACACTGAGTGAACTTAGTGGCATCCTAAACGTGGCTGTTGGACTTCTGTATTGTCCCACTAGTGCAAAGATATTTGCAGCACATCTGCCTGCATTGCACACTCAAACTCATTGTTACTAAGCCATTATACTAGCAAACACTGAGTGAACTTAGTGGCATCCTAAACGTGGCTGTTGGACTTCTGTATTTTCCCACTAGTGCAAAGATATTTGCAGCACGTCTGCCTGCATTGCACACTCAAACTCATTGTTACTAAGCCATTATACTAGCAAACACTGAGTGAACTTAGTGGCATCCTAAAAGTGGCTGTTGGACTTCTGTATTGTCCCACTAGAGCAAAGATATTTGCAGCTTGTGTGCCTGCATTGCACACTCAAACTCATTGTTACTAAGCCATTATACTAGCAAACACTTAGTGAACTTAGTGGCATCCTAAACGTGGCTTTTGGACTTCTGTATTGTCCCACTAGTTCAAAGATATTTGCAGCACATCTGCCTGCATTGCACACTCAAACTCATTGTTACTAAGCCATTATACTAGCAAACACTGAGTGAACTTAGTGGCATCCTAAACGTGGCTGTTGGACTTCTGTATTGTCCCACTAGTGCAAAGATATTTGCAGCACGTCTGCCTGCATTGCACACTCAAACTCATTGTTACTAAGCCATTATACTAGCAAACACTGAGTGAACTTAGTGGCATCCTAAAAGTGGCTGTTGGACTTCTGTATTGTCCCACTAGAGCAAAGATATTTGCAGCACGTGTGCCTGCATTGCACACTCAAACTCATTGTTACTAAGCCATTATACTAGCAAACACTTAGTGAACTTAGTGGCATCCTAAACGTGGCTTTTGGACTTCTGTATTGTCCCACTAGTGCAAAGATATTTGCAGCACATCTGCCTGCATTGCACACTCAAACTCATTGTTACTAAGCCATTATACTAGCAAACACTGAGTGAACTTAGTGGCATCCTAAACGTGGCTGTTGGACTTCTGTATTGTCCCACTAGTGCAAAGATATTTGCAGCACATCTGCCTGCATTGCACACTCAAACTCATTGTTACTAAGCTATTATACTAGCAAACACTGAGTGAACTTAGTGGCATCCTAAAAGTGGCTGTTGGACTTCTGTATTGTCCCACTAGAGCAAAGATATTTACAGCACCTGTGCAGGACACCCTCCTGCTCTGTTGTTAATAAGCTATAAAGATAGCAAAAAATATTGCCATTTAGTGGCATCATAGAACTGGCTGTTGTATTTCATTATTATCCCACTGGTGCCAAGCTATTTCTAGCACCTGTGCAGGACACCTTCCTGCTCTGTTTTTAATAAGCTATAATGATAGCAAAAAATACTGCCATTTAGTGGCATCATAGAACTGGCTGTTGTATTTCATTATTGTCCCACTGGTGCCAAGCTATTTCTAGCACCTCTGCATGACACCCTCATGCACATTTTGCTACGCTTATGTTATAGCAAACTCAGGGAATTCATTGCTGCATTTGATAATTCGGAGGGATAGAAAGTGAGGCTTCCTTTAGCTTTTCCTTCTGTTCATAGACAGCATCTCCAAGTCCACACCCGAAGACCAATTTCTCCTCCACGTGTAAGTGTGGAGAGGCAGCTAGTGCGCATGCGTGTGCCGATTTACCCCAAGCTGCAGCCTAACTACAGTGTTTTGCCTAGTGAGTATGCTCAGCCTGACTGTGCCATTCCTGAGGCTAAGTCTTCATTTCGGGATACAGCGCATGCTCCCACACTTAGTGCGAAAAGCCTCTTTGCACAGGTACTTGCATTCCGTGCCGGGTCTAAGTCCTGTTTTGTGCCTAGACACCATGCTAAAGCTGATAGTCTTTTTTCAGAGACTGTATTTCATGCAACTGACCATGGTCAGGCACTTACTGCATCAGAGACTAGGTCCGGTAATGAACTCTTTGGCCCTGCCCCTGATGTGGGGGGCCCATATAGACCACAGGGCATCAGGTGTCCTGACGATGTGGCCAGGCCACTCCCAAATGGCTTGCAGAGGCCCGCCCCTATGACTTGTCACCTCATTATTGATGGTCAGACGATGACTGGTGAGGTGTTTGTGTCGTGGCAGCCATGAGGTCATTATTGAAGTTGCGGTTCCAAATAGGATGCTAGTTATGCCACTCATGACGTGTCACTCTGCTTTTGTCTCCATGAGGTGCATTGTGGTCCACCCTGGTTTGGTGCGGACCCAGGTTATAAAACGGGCTGGAGCCAACAAGGAGCTGCGCAGTCTTCTTTTATGCTCCGATAGAGCACACCTCCATGTGTTGAACCCATTTCGGCTTTAGGCCAGAGGTAGGCAGGAATAGGGCGTCGATGCAGGCCGCCACCACAGTTGGAAACGCAGAACGGTTAAGACCAGCTCCTGTCCTACAAGTCCTGCTTGTGCAGCCCAGTGGCATTAACAGGCCTGCTGCTGCTTTTGCGCCTGCTGTCCACAGGTGTGGCCCCAATGCACACGGACAGCGTACTGAATGGCCCCTGTGATGTTAACAGGGAGTTCCTGGGCTGGGTGGGCGTGTGGACCCTGTGACGCTAACAGGGCTCCCAGTCTCAAGATCCAAGTGGCGTCTAACTCGGTTCAGGCAACTATTAGTTTCATAGCCACACAGATCTGTATCCTCCACCTAACCTTCCAGTTGCCAACCTCTCCTTTTCCATCTGGGAGCACGGTGGACACTGACTGCTGATGGGGATATATACCTTTCTCTTTCTTTTCTTATTCATTTTCGTTATATAGCGGTAACATAGTATATACCACCTTATCCAAATCTGCCAGTCCCACCGTAACAGATGGTGTTTCTTCATCAAATGTTACTTTTGCTTAACCAACAAACCCACGGACAAAATTTTTTTCCCCTTTCCAACACACCTGTTCCCCTTTCCACCAGCATTTGTCCTTTTTCAACTCATTTGGTATTTGACCAAAAGTGCAACTCTGCAGGGACACCGTACTCAATGCCATCTCAGCACAGCAGCCAGCCCTCGGTCCCTCAGATGTGGACAAGTAAAAGACCATTTCCTCCTATCCATGACAAAGCGTTGAGATTCACTCTGTGCAGCACTGGTGTTTACTGGAAAAGCAGATCTAAGAATCCGTACCACCTTCTGCAGATACTCCTGCATACGTGCGTCCCTTTCTATGGCAGGAATTATTTCGCCAAATTCTGTCTTGTACTGGGGATCTAACAGTGTGGCAACCCAGTAGTTAGCATTACTTCGAATTCGCACAATCCGAGGGTCATGTTCTAGGTAGTGCAGCAAGAAGGCGCTCATGTGTCTTGTGCATCCAGGAGGACCAAGTCCTTGGTGTGTTGGTGGCAGAGAGGTGAGAATCGTGCCTCCTTCCTCTGCCCTCTCCCCCCAACCTCGCACAACCGAAATGTGAGCAAGCTCTCACTCATCTACTGAGTGTTCCATGCCCATCGCAAGTTCGTCCTCCATTTCTTCATGGGCTCCTGCACCTTCCTCAACAATTTTTGCTGATACTATGCGCCCTTGTTAATCCCTATCCCCCACCATGTCTGCCGCCTAGGTGCCGCTCACCGTATGGACCTTGTAGATCTTATTATCCCTTCTGCATATGACTCCTCCTGTACTTCCTCCCCTTCCTCTTGGACCACCACCTGACTCCGAATAATGCTTACAGTGTGCTCCATCTTGTACATGACCAGAATTGTCACGCTGAGAATGGCATCGCCAGTGCTAAACATCTTCGTCGAAATTTGTAAACTGTGTAGAAGGGTGCATAGGTCCTTGATCTGACACCACTCCAGCAGCGTGATCTGCACCACCTCTGGATCAAGTTAGCTCAGTGTATACGTCATACCGTATTTCAGCAGGGCTCTGCGGTGCTGCCACACACGCTGCAACATGTGCAGATTCCAATTCCTGCGTGCCGGAACATCGCATTTCCGGCGTTTAACCCTCAGACCCTAAGACTTCAGGAGCGATGAAAGTTGTTGAGCTGCTGGGTGCGAAGGATGAAAGTGAGCACATAGCAGCGTGCCCGCTGCACAAGGCCATGTAGGCCGGGATGGTATTTTAAAAATTGCTGGAGAATCCGATTCAACACGTGAGCCATACAAGGCACGTGTGTCACATTGCCCTGACGAAGGGCCGCAGACAGGTTTGCATCATTGCCGCACACGGCTGTTAAGTCACCAACGTAGTCCACTCAATCAATTTGTACTCCGGTCGCCAGGTGACAACGTGTTCCTTTCGTATATAGTGCTGATGATGGGAAAGGAGTCGATGCCTGCGGCGCAGGTGGACGCAGGTTATGGTCACCCACTGGGTTGCGTTACCTTGACAGATACAGAACCACAGGCTGAATGTAGGTGGTGGGTATCTCACAGATGAAGTACCATCATTCAGCTACAACAAAAGGGAAGACACCACACCCTTTTTTAGGCCCCTCCTGTCTGCAGACCACTGCCAGACAAAGCTATGAACCTCTTGTTACTGTTACCCCCAGTTCAGTTTTATGAGTTTGTGTGCTTGTTACCTGACTACTTTTCCTGCTTGCTGTTTATGTACCTCGTTGGTCGATCCATATTTCACCTCTGCTTGTTTTCTGATTAAGTCCTGGCCATCCCATTCTGTTCCTCTTCCTCAATTAATGTTTTTGACCCTGCATGACTACTATTCTCTGGAACTGCAGCCTTCCACAGGTATTGATCAACTTGGGCCCTGTGTAATTCCAAATCACTGTATAGGGGTTAAAGGGTTTCAGGGTTCTGGGTGTCCAGCTTGGTGAGTGGCTTGCCTCTAGCCTATCCTTTACAGCCCATCTGAGTGTGTCGATCCAGGCAGGCGTTACACCGTGCCCTCTGCAGAAGGCCATGTAGGCCGGGATAGTGTTTTAAAAATTGCTGGACAACCAGCAACACGTGAGCCATACAAGGCACGTGTGTCACAAAGCCCTGAAGAAGGGTCGCAGACTGGTTTGCATCATTGTCACACCCGACCTTCCCTGACTGCTGCTTGAGTGGAGACAACCATTGATGAAACTCGGTCTCACTCTCCAGAGCTAACCGTCCACAATTCCTCAGCGGTGTCTCACATTTCCCCTACATTTCAAAGTAAACATTTGACCGCCTGATGGCCTTGAGCTCTGCTGCCAGCATAGTAAGGAGGTGTGTGGGATTACTTGGGCGCAGTTACAAGGAAGGGTGGCCTGACCACACAGGGTTTGGGCCGAGGTGCAGGACCCACACGAGGTTGAGGAGGCAGAAGCAGTGGAGGAACTTGTACAAACAGAGGAAGGATTGATACACAAGTCGTGGGGACGGCAAGACTTGTACAGCAAACCCTTCTCCATCTCTCACCATAGTTACCCAGTGCCCAGTCAGCAATATGTAACTCCCCTGTCCATGCTTACTGGTCCAAGTATCTGTGGTGAAATGCACCCTGTCACACACAGAGTTTCTCAAGGAATCGGTGAGGTTGTGTGCGACCTGCTGTGGTAGCACGGGCACGCCTTTCTTGGAGAAGGAGTGACGACTGGCCATTGGCTCTTGGGGCACTGCAATGGGCATAAGGTCTCGAAAATCCTCGGTCTCAAAAAGGTGTAAAGGCAGCCTTTCTGTTGCCAACAAGTTGCAGATGATGAAACTCAACCTCTTATGTCATGCCCTTCGAAAATCATGTAAAACACAGCGAGGGGAGTCCAACCACAGTCTCCCTCGTTTCCACTAATTGGGCCACACACACCCCACTTGACTGGCATCACTTGATCCCCCTTTTCAAAATGAAACAGATGCTTTGCATGAAGCACTCTCAAAAATACGCGTGCCTTTCACCTCCCCTGGATGACCAAGGGGAAGAAAAGTCCTCTGAGAGCCATGACTTGTTCATCTTGGTTCTTTTTTCAAAAGCGAGGGGACTCCAACCACAGTCTCCCTCGTTTCCACTAATTGGGCCACACACACCCCACTTGACTGGCATCACTTGATCCCCCTTTTCAAAATGAAACAGATGCTTTGCATGAAGCACTCTCAAAAATACGCGTGCCTTTCACCTCCCCTGGATGACCAAGGAGAAGAAAAGTCCTCTGAGAGCCATGACTTGTTCATCTTGGTTCTTTTTTCAAAAGCGAAGGGACTCCAACCACAGTCTCCCTCGTTTCCACTAATTGGGCCACACACACCCCACTTGACTGGCATCACTTGATCCCCCTTTTTAAAATGAAACAGATGCTTTGCATGAAGCACTCTCAAAAATACGCGTGCCTTTCACCTCCCCTGGATGACCCAGGGGAAGAAAAGTCCTCTGAGTGCCATGACTTGTTCATCTTGGTTCTTTTTTCAAAAGCGAGGGAACTCCAACCACAGTCTCCCTCGTTTCCACTAATTGGGCCACACACACCCCACTTGACTGGCATCACTTGATCCCCCTTTTCAAAATGAAACAGATGCTTTGCATGAAGCACTCTCAAAAATACACGTGCCTTTCACCTCCCCTGGATGACTCAGGGGAAGAAAAGTCCTCTGAGAGCCATGACTTGTTCATCTTGGTTCTTTTTTCAAAAGCGAGGGGACTCCAACCACAGTCTTCCTCGTTTCCACTAATTGGGCCACACACACCCCACTTGACTGGCATTACTTGATCCCCCTTTTTAAAATGAAACAGATGCTTTGCATGAAGCACTCTCAAAAATACGCGTGCCTTTCACCTCCCCTAGATGACCCAGGGGAAGAAAAGTCCTCTGAGAGCCATGACTTGTTCATCTTGGTTCTTTTTTCAAAAGCGAGGGGACTCCAACCACAGTCTCCCTCGTTTCCACTAATTGGGCCACACACACCCCACTTGACTGGCATCACTTGATCCCCCTTTTTAAAATGAAACAGATGCTTTGCATGAAGCACTCTCAAAAATACGCGTGCCTTTCACCTCCCCTGGATGACCCAGGGGAAGAAAAGTCCTCTGAGAGCCATGACTTGTTCATCTTGGTTCTTTTTTCAAAAGCGAGGGAACTCCAACCACAGTCTCCCTCGTTTCCACTAATTGGGCCACACACACCCCACTTGACTGGCATCACTTGATCCCCCTTTTCAAAATGAAACAGATGCTTTGCATGAAGCACTCTCAAAAATACGCGTGCCTTTCACCTCCCCTGGATGACCCAGGGGAAGAAAAGTCCTCTGAGAGCCATGACTTGTTCATCTTGGTTCTTTTTTCAAAAGCGAGGGAACTCCAACCACAGTCTCCCTCGTTTCCACTAATTGGACCACACACACCCCACTTGACTGGCATCACTTGATCCCCCTTTTCAAAATGAAACAGATGCTTTGCATGAAGCACTCTCAAAAATATGCGTGCCTTTCACCTCCCCTGGATGACTCAGGGGAAGAAAAGTCCTCTGAGAGCCATGACTTGTTCATCTTGGTTCTTTTTTCAAAAGCGAGGGGACTCCAACCACAGTCTCCCTCGTTTCCACTAATTGGGCCACACACACCCCACTTGACTGGCATCCCTTGATCCCCCTTTTCAAAATGAAACAGATGCTTTGCATGAAGTACTCTCAAAAATACGCGTGCCTTTCACCTCCCCTGGATGACCCAGGGGAAGAAAAGTCCTCTGAGAGCCATGACTTGTTCATCTTGGTTCTTTTTTCAAAAGCGAGGGAACTCCAACCACAGTCTCCCTCGTTTCCACTAATTGGGCCACACACACCCCACTTGACTGGCATCACTTGATCCCCCTTTTTAAAATGAAACAGATGCTTTGCATGAAGCACTCTCAAAAAAATACGTGCCTTTCACCTCCCCTGGATGACCCAGGGGAATAAAAGTCCTCTGAGAGCCATGACTTGTTCATCTTGGTTCTTTTTTCAAAAGCGAGGGAACTCCAACCACAGTCCCCTCGTTTCCACTAATTGGGCCACACACACCCCATTTGACTGGCATCACTTGATCCCCCTTTTCAAAATGAAACAGATGCTTTGCATGAAGCACTCTCAAAAATACGCGTGCCTTTCACCTCCCCTGGATGACCCAGGGGAAGAAAAGTCCTCTGAGAGCCATGACTTGTTCATCTTGGTTCTTTTTTCAAAAGCGAGGGAACTCCAACCACAGTCTCCCTCATTTCCACTAATTGGGCCACACACACCCCACTTGACTGGCATCACTTGATCCCCCTTTTCAAAATGAAACAGATGCTTTGCATGAAGCACTCTCAAAAATACGCGTGCCTTTCTCCTCCCCTGGATGACTCAGGGGAAGAAAAGTCCTCTGAGAGCCATGACTTGTTCATCTTGGCTCTTTTTTCAAAAGCGAGGGGACTCCAACCACAGTCTCCCTCGTTTCCACTAATTGGGCCACACACACCCCACTTGACTGGCATCACTTGATCCCCCTTTTCAAAATGAAACAGATGCTTTGCATGAAGCACTCTCAAAAATACGCGTGCCTTTCACCTCCCCTGGATGACCCAGGGGAAGAAAAGTCCTCTGAGAGCCATGACTTGTTCATCTTGGTTATTTTTTCAAAAGCGAGGGTACTCCAACCACAGTCTCCCTCGTTTCCACTAATTGGGCCACACACACCCCACTTGACTGGCATCACTGGATCCCCCTTTTCAAAATGAAACAGATGCTTTGCATGAAGCACTCTCAAAAATACGCGTGCCTTTCACCTCCCCTGGATGACCCAGGGGAAAAAAAGTCCTCTGAGAGCCATGACTTGTTCATCTTGGTTCTTTTTTCAAAAGCGAGGGTACTCCAACCACAGTCTCCCTCGTTTCCACTAATTGGGCAACACACACCCCACTTGACTGGCATCACTTGATCCCCCTTTTCAAAATAAAACAGATGCTTTGCATGAAGCACTCTCAAAAATACGCGTGCCTTTCGCCTCCCCTGGCTGACCCAGGGGAAGAAAAGTCCTCTGAGAGCCATGCCCACATTGTCAGTGGACAGACACGTGTGCTTATCTGCCAGCAGACCCCCAGTAGCACTGAAGACAGGTTCCGAGAGAACGCTGGCTGCAGGACACGACAAGATCCCCAAGGCGTACGTGGCAACCTCAGGCAATTTATCCAGATTTGAAGCCTAAAATGAGCAGGGCTCAAGTTGCACAATAATGGCATCGACGTTTCCTTGCATATACTCATATATCTGTGTGTCCTCCTCTTTTTCCTTGTCCAGCTCTTTTGTTTTCGCATGAGTATATGTCCTTATCACTTTCCCATGTGTTTGTGTTGTGTTGTGAGTTGTTTGTCACCTTTTGGACACCTTTGAGGGTGTTTTCTAGGTGTTTTTATGTGTTTGTGAATGCCTGCCATTGTTTCCTAAGCGGTTCGAGTTCGGTTCGTCGAACGTTCGACGAACTGAATTCGAACGGGACCTCCGTTCGACGAACCGAACTTGAGCCGAACCACGACCGGTTCGCTCATCTCTACTCTTCACTGGGTTGGGTTTTTTTTGTGAACAGCTGAAGAGATGGGCGGGACAGCTGTTCACCATATCTCCTCTTCCGGCTCTAATCCGTATGGATAGAGACATCACTGCTTAGATATAGATTCATACATACCTAGATTTATACCTTAAAAATTGCATATTTTATACATACATTATACATAGATATCTGATACATATTATATACTTTAAATTATTCTATATTAGCACATACAGTATATATACATCACAGCTAAATACATAGATATATCATTTCTTAATATGATAAACATAGATGTTAGATATATAGACATATATAGCTCGAGGAGACATTATAGATACAAATATACATAGTTTACCCGTACATACATAAATAATATATTTACATCAATATACCTAATGCATAGAAATAGAATATAATAACATTTCTATTTATTGTCTTTCTTTTACTGTTATGTAAAAGATATAAGCTTTGCCATTATTTTTGACATGTTGATAAATTGTATCCTCTGACTTCTTTTGTGGTTTTTTTTTGTCCATTTTGGGAACAGACAATCACACACTCATTACATCAAATTGCACAAAACAATGTACCACCTCCAATTATAGTCAAAACAGCTTACACGAGACCAAATAGTGTAAACAGACACACAGCACACAGGGGAGACACCACATAGTGAACACAGATCAAGAAACACAACACCAGATAACAATATACAGCACACAGTGAATTGTTTTCAGTGACAAGTTATTAAATGTTTGGCAGCTCCAACTAGTAGAGGCAAAAGCCCATGCTTCCTTGTTTGATAGTTTATGGAAAGACAGTGTTATGCTCGCTTGGAGAGCAGAGATGTTAGTTAACCCGCTGGGTCACAGCACACAGAAAACCCAGAGGAGCTTGACTATGGACCTACACCTGATTTACTCCAGAGCCCCTAATGGTAAGGGTGTTACGCTGCAGGTGTGAGCTCAGATGCCACTCGGGAAGACTGGTACTGCATCAGCTGGCCCCAGAGGTACAAGAGGGACAGTCTCTGACAGGTTACAGCAGCAATTGTCGAGATTCCATCCAGTAGTCGAGCGAGCGAGCGGACTACCATTGGGAATCCATAGTAGTCAGAAAGAGAACACCAAGGTGCAGGGAAAGACAGTCGCCATCACCTGTCCGGGGAGAGACACTGCAGCCGGCTGCTGGACCAGTCCATCCAGCCGTTTGGTTTACCAAGGACTTTGTACCTTTCTTGCTGAGTGAGTACACCCGTGCCATCCGGCACCGTGCCGCGCTGTCCCTGCAACCCTGCACCTCACCAACCCTGCCTCCCCGTCACATCATCGGGCCCCGGGACCACTGACCGCTACCCACGGACTGGAAAAACAACATCCCAGCTGCTCCTTACCATCGCTCCTGGGATCCCTGTCATCAGCAGCGGTGGTGCCTATCTTCACCACGACCCGTGGGTGGTGTCACAGACTAAATCCCCCAAACCAACCACCCCTTTCACTCACGGGAGAGGAGCGCCGCTCGCGTCCCCGGATCCGGCCTACTGCTCGAGCCACCGAGCAGCCATCGCAGCAGCGCCGGACCCGAGCGTTAGCGAGAGCGCCAGCAGCGATGGCGTCCTTCCGCCCGCGACATCCTCATTAGAGATGAGCGATGTTCGAGGTTCGCCAATTTCATGTTCAAGTGATTTTGGGGGGTGTTCGAGACGTTCGACGAACTCGAGCCTTTTGCTAAAAGCTTGACAGTTCGAGTAGCTTTCGAGAACAGTTCAATCAACAAAAAGCCTAGCTTGTTAGTAGCTGGCTTTTCCCTGTAATAGTGTGAGTCACTGTAAATCACGCTATTATCAAAATTCAGCGTATAGTGTGCGGGGGGGACGGGGTTTAGATCTGTGCTGCTGCTGAGTGCTGAGAGAATGCTGATCGCCATTTTTTTTTCTTTTCCCTAACCGGGCGTACAGTGGGGCGGGCCAGGCTGTCAGCAAATCACAGAGACACACACTGCAAAGTGGATTTTTGCCAGACAAGCAAGGGCATGTGTCATAGGCTGTGCATGTCACATGTCTTTGCCTTATAAGACACGGCCATTTTCCACGTCGCCGCCATTATCTCTCTGCTGCGTGAGGGTGACAGTGACCGCTCCCACTGCTGCTGCTTCTGTGTGCGCTATAGCCATACAGTGCAATCTACACAGCGCTTTAGGGATTAGGGACTACTGGTTATTTCAGCCTTTTTCATGGCTGATTTACAGGCGTTCATAGTCATAGCTGCTATGCCGATCAGTGCAAAAGCTGTGTAGGGCTTTAGATAACAGCGTCTGGCTACCTCAGCCCAGGCAATTCCTTGCTGCATTTTTTCTTTAGCAGTGATAGAAAGTGAGGCTTCCTTTGCTGTCCACTGACCCACAGCACCCGTGCATTCTACCCACCTGCCCAGTTTTGCCACGCTATTGTGGTGCCCTGGACTAGCCAGGTCGTCACAGGTACTACAACACACACCCCCACCCTGAGACAGGCACATCAGCCAGACACAAAATCCTTGTTTCCTCCCTCCAGGGTCTGATGTCCACACCAGGTGGGGTGGAACCAGGCGGTTGGCCCCACCCACTGAGGAGTTCACAGTCCTGGAGGCGGGAAGGGAAGTCAGTTCAGATCAGTGAGTGAGAAGGAGAGATCAGTTAGGGAAGGAGAGGAGTGAAGTAGAAGTAGAGGAGCAAACTGACCGTGTCCGGGTGTGTGGCCCGGGCACCAAGAGCAAGGTTGGCAGATGGTGGTGGCCGTCTGCAGGAGAGGCAGATCAACGCGGAACCATAGGACCGGGGACGGGCGGTGGCCCGCCGGTACTGAACCGGGCCCCGGGACCACCAACCCCTACTCACGGAGGGGGTAAACAACATCCCAACTGCTCCCCACCATCGCTCCTGGGATCCCCGTCACCAACAGCAGTGGTGCCCATCTCCACCACAACCCGTGGGTGGCATCACGGACCAAATCCCCAAACCAAACTACCCCCTTTCACTCACGGGCGAGGAGCGCCACTCGAGCCCCTTGATCCGACCCACCGCTTGAGCCACCGAGCAGCCATCGCAGCAGCGCCGTACCCGAGCGTTAGCGAGCGCAGCGCAGCGGTGTCCTTTCCTGCCCGCGACACTATTTTATTTCCCCAAAGAGCTGACACTTTTTGTGCCATCCAAAAAGTGTCTGGAATACTAAGTTAGTGTTCCTTTGCTGTCCACTGACCCACAGCACCCGTGCATTCTACCCACGTGCCCATTTGTGCCACGCTATTTTATTTCCCCAAAGAGCTGAAACTTTTTGGGGCATCCTAAAAGTGTCTGGAATACTAAGTTAGTGTTCCTTTGCTGTCCACTGACCCACAGCACTCGTGCATTCTACCCACCTGCCCATTTTTCCTACGCAATTCTAATTGCAAACTGTGCTGCCACTGTTGGGCATACTAAAATTGACTGAGATAGTCAGTGTTGGTTCTTCAGCTGTCAATAAAGCTAAACCACCTCTGCATTGTACACACCTGTCCATTTTTGCTACGCAATTCTAATTGCAAACTGTGGTGCCACTGTTAGGGGCACACTAACATTGACTGGGATAGTCAGTGTTGGTTCTTCAGCTGTCAATAAATCTAGACCACCTCTGCATTGTACACACCTGTCCATTTTTGCGATGCAATTCTAATTGCAAACTGTGCTGCCACTGTTAGGGGCATAGTAAAATTGTCTGGGATACTACCTAAAGCCCTCTTTACATGCTGCAATGTATCTTACAATGTGTCGGCGGGTTCACGTCGTAAGTGACGCACATCCGGCATCGTAAGGTACATTGCAGCGTGTAACAGCTACGTGTGATTGCGATTGAACGGTAAAACGTTCATCGCTCGCACGTCGTTCATTCCTCATGAATTAAACGTCAGATTGTTCATTGTACCCGGGGTAGCACACATCGCAGTGTGTGACACCCCGGGAACGATGAACAAATCTTACCTGCACCGGTAATGCGGAAGGAAGGAGGTGGGCGGGATGTTTACATCCCGCTCAGCTCCGCCCCTCCGCTTCTATTGGCCGGCTGCCATGTGACGTCGATGTGACGCCGAACGTCCCTCCCACTCCAGGAAGTGGACGTTCGCCGCCCACATCGAGGTCGTATGGACGGGTAAGTACATGTGATGGGGGTTAATCGTTTGTGCGGCATGTTCAACAATTGAACATGCCCCACATACGATGGGGCGTTGCAAATCGCATACGATATCGTATGTGAAATTGCAACGTGTAAAGCAGGCTTTAGTGTTCCTTTGCTGCCAATCACAGTACAGCACCTGTGCATGCGACACACCTGTCCTTTATTGCTACGCAATTTTAATTGCAAACTGTGCTGCCACTGTTAGGGGCATACTAAAATTGACTGCAGAGGTGGTCTAGCTTTATAGACAGCTGAAGAACCAACACTGACTATCACAGTCAATTTTAGTATGCCCCTAACAGTGGCAGCACAGTTTGCAATTAGAATTGCGTAGCAAAAATGGACAGGTGTGTACAATGCAGAGGTGGCCTAGCTTTATAGACAGCTGAAGAACCAACACTGACTATCACATTGTACACACCTGTCCATTTTTGATACGCAATTCTAATTGCAAACTGTGCTGCCACTGTTAGGGGCATACTAAAATTGACTGGGATAGTCAGTGTTGGTTCTTCAGCTGTCAATAAAGCTACACCACCTCTGCAATCTACACCACCTCTCCATTTTTGCTACCATATTTTTAGTTTCCAATCTTGATGCTAACAAAATGAGTGGCAAAAGGACAGATGCTGGTGGAAAGGGGAACAGTCGTGTTGGAAAAGGAAAAAAAGTTTGTGTCCGTGGGGTAGGTGGGAAAGCTACATTAACATCTGCTGAAGAAAGGCCATCTTCCAGCAAAAGTAAGATGTTTACTACTTTCCATGGACAATCGGATGTGCTCCCTTTTTTACAGAACCGAACAATTGTAACAAAGGTAGATGATGCACAAAAAAAGAACATGCTTGAATGGATCTCAAGTGCTCCAACAAGTGCCCTCTCCTCCGCCTCAACTTCAACATCCAAAAAACCCAGTCCCCACGACTTGTGCGTCAATCCTCTGTATGTGGAAGTTCCTCCACTGCTTCTGCCTTCTCAACCTCGTCTGGGTCCTCCACCTCCGACCCAAGCCTGCCTGGTCAGGCCACCCACGTTGTAACTGCGCAAAAGAAATCCCGCACACCTCCTTACTATGCTGGCAGCAGAGCTCAACGCCATCAGGCGGTCTTTACCTTTAAATGTCTTGGAAATAAGAGTCACACAGCTTAGGACTTGTGGTCAGCTCTTGCGAGCGAGTTTACTAAATGGTTGTCTGCACTCAACCTGCAGCCAGGGAAGGACGTGTGCAACAATGCTGCAAACCTGGGTGCGGACCTACACCGGGGCAAGGTGACACACGTGCCTTGTATGGCTCACATGTTGAACCTTGTTGTCCAGCAATTTTTAACCCAGTATCCCGGCCTAGATGGGCTTCTGCACAGGGCACGGTCACTCTCTGCTCACTTTCACCGTTCAACCACCGCAGCTGACCGACTTGCATCGCTCCAGAAGTCTTTCGGCCTGCAAGTTCATCGCCTGAAATGCGATGTGCCGACACGCTGGAATTCGACTCTCCACATGTTGCAGCGACTGTGGCAGCACCGCCAAGCCCTGGTGCAATACGTTATGACGTATAGCCTGGGCCAACGAGATGCAGAGGTGGGTCAGATCACACTGCTGGAGTGGTCTCAGATCAAGGACCTATGCACCCTTCTGCACAGTTTCGACATGGCGACGAATATGTTTAGCGCTGACAATGCCATTATCAGCGTGACAATTCCAGTCATTTACATGCTCGAGCACACGCTAAACACTATTCGGAGTCAGGGGGTGGGACAAGAGGAAGGGGAGGAAGTACAGGAGGATTCATATGTGCAAGAGATACCAACATCTACAAGGTCCAGACGTTCAGCATCACCAAGGCGGCAGGCATGGGACGGTGGGGGAGAGGGATTAACAAGGGCACATGGTAGCAGCCAAAATGTTGAGGAA
Organism: Anomaloglossus baeobatrachus; assembly: GCF_048569485.1. NCBI lineage: Eukaryota > Metazoa > Chordata > Amphibia > Anura > Aromobatidae > Anomaloglossus > Anomaloglossus baeobatrachus. The sequence continues at coordinate 325,807,325 of NC_134358.1, forward strand.
GGTGCAGGAGACCAGGAAGAAATGGAAGACGAACTCTCGATGGGCATGGAAGACTCAGCAGATGAGGAAGACCTTGGTCAAATTTCGGTTGAACGAGGTTGGGGGGAGATGTCAGAGGAAGAAAGCATGGTTATCACCTTGCCACTACAAACACAGCGAGGACTTGGTCCGCATGGATGAGCAAGACACATGAGCGCCTTCTTGCTGCACTACCTACAACATGACCCTCGGATTGTCCGAATTAGAAGTAATGATGACTACTGGGTTGACACACTATTAGATCCCCCGGTACAAGTCCAAATTTGGCGAAATAATTCCAGCCATAGAAAGGGACGCACGTATGCAGGAGTATCAGCAGAAGCTGTTACTCAATCTTAGCTCGGCTTTTCCACCAAACACCAGTGGTGCACGGAGTGAATCTCCCAGTTGTAACTTGCCAAGCATGGGACTGTCTCATCATTATCAGTCTAACCGTACCCGCAACACCGTATCTGGTGCTGGTAACAGCAATTTTATGGAATTGTTTCATAATTTTTTTAGACCATCCAATGCAAGGCCACAAGAGACAAAAAGTCTGACACATAGTCAACGGGTGAAGAGGATGATACAGGAGTATCTCCAAATGAACATCGATGCCATGACTTTGCAACTGCACCCTTGCTCCTTTGGGGCTTCATATTTTGAAAAATGGCCTGAGCTCGCCTCTTACGCCTTGGAGATCTTGTTGTGTCCTGCAGCCAGCGTTGTCTCTGAATGTGTCTTCAGTGCTGCTGGGTGTATGCTGACAGATAAGTGCACGCGTCTGTCCAGTGACAATGTGGACAGACTAATGTTCATCAAGATAACATTTAACATTTTAGAGAAAATTAAAACTGGACGCCGGATAGGGTTCCACATGCACTAAAGAGCCTGTAGTGTACTTATGTTTCCGATATAATTAAAACTAATGGGATCGGATACTGTGGGGAAATATGAGAATGAGGCTTGGAACACACTGTGTTACTGGGTGTATTAGTACCCCGATACCGGAAGTGACGTAGCGCTGGTTTCCAAACAAGGAAGTATGTGAGGCTATGATATACGTCCCTTCCTGAACTGAATCTGGGGCGGGGGAATACCTGGCTCGCCCAAACTTGGTATGTATCAGATGATCGCAGCTACCTGAAGTGAGGTAGCGCTACATAATGTGGTATAGGGGATTTAAGCCATGTGGATTTAGCCCGGATATGTGTCACCTGCTACTGTTGTGGCGTCCGTCCTGCATGTCATTGCACATCCTTGCAGCTGAGTGAGTATATTATATGTTATGGGAGCATTTTTAGTGGGATCGCAGTATTTATGTGTATATCACAATTTTTGATAGTACCTCATTGGAGGACTTACTGCCTGGGCTGATTGTGCCTCACTGGGGGCCCCCGTATCTGCGCACGCCTTGTATGTTATTACACACCAACATACTTGAGTAAGTATATCATCTGACTATGGGAGTTGTATAGTGATTATGGGGTTTTTTGAGTGCTCATGTTATGTTACTATTATAGTCGGTGACAGCACCTCATTGGAGGATTGACTGATTTTGTGGATAGTGCCTCATTGGAGGACCATAGTGTGTTCTGCTTACCGGATGAATAAAACTGAATGTGAGTATAAAACTATATAATGATTCTTATTCTGTGGAGTTTTAGCCACTGGTGTTAATTAGATATATTGATATTACAAACTGTCATTTCTACATGGAAAGCCCCTGATGAGCCTCCGATCAACTTTGTTCCTGGGGGAGAAACGCGTCGGGCGATAAGCTACCATATGTGGCTAAGTACTGGCCATTTGGCTGCTATTATCTACTGGACATATTTTGAGTTTGTCTTGTCTGCATAATAATGAGGATTGATCTGCCTTGACTCACATAGATGACGATTAAGTCATTATAGATACGTGACTGAGAGGGATATTTCCATCCTTAGCTTATTTTTCAAAAAAAGCAGCGGCGAAACGTACGTCAGGGGTGGTGGGGCGCAGGGCCAGATAAATCAGTTAATGTAAGTATCCATTCTATAATTCTACCTGTTGAATGTGCAATTCAAATACTTTGTTGTATAACGTTTGTTATCTCTGGTTTGCCCTATTATACATTTTACTATCTATTTTGGCATCAATTCCTGTGCATCATCAGCGTGAATCTGTGGGAGTTAGTTGTCAATTGATGACGGAGACACAGCAGCTGAGTGGTAGTCTATATGGATCAGTGGATGCTGATTTAATGTATTGATGGACAGCTCAGCTGTATGGGTGATAGCCCCAATATAACGTTAGAGGGTTTTTCATAATCATTTACCTCATTTTTTCACGCTGATTAAGGCAAATGAAGGTTTAGGTGTTTATGTATTGGGCAGCAGCATTTGCGTACTGAGGGCAGCCATATATGTCAGAATGAATAATTGAGGACTGCTTTTCAATTATTTCTTGTTATACACTGAGGATTGTTTATAATTATTCTTTGTTACATTCTGTCGGTTGATATAAACAGACATTGGATGTGACTCCATGATTTGAATAAGCATTTATGTATAAATATTGAGTGTAACTATCCAGTGTTTTGGATTCAACCTGATATGCTATATGTATATATAGGATTGATATGATATGTAGATAATCTGGAACCTTGTGCCCCCCTGGTGGCTCTCTTGTTTGAAAGTGTATTTTTTAAGTTTATCAATAATAAAATAATTTTCATAGATAATATTGCATTAATTCACTTCATTCTTGGCCGGTAAATCGGTGTCAAGTTTTGTGTTTAGTCTGGCTGTAGCGGACAGGCTGGAGGAAAGCCGCTCACAAAGCGGACTGCAGCCAACCACAGGTAGTGATCTCCGGGGCCCTGTGTAATTTCAAATCCCTGTATGAGAGGCAGGGTCAGGCAGGGTCAAACTAGGAGAGGCAGAACAGTGACAAAATCGGTAGACTAGGATGTGGTCAGAAAACCAGGCAGAGGTCAAATCCGAATTGGGTAGCAAGGTACAAAAATGGTAGGCAGGAGGGTAGTCAGAGAAGTCAAAGCACAGGAATCACAAAACAGAATGGGAACCAGGAAGCAGGAATTCAGAATTATCTCTGGCAGTCAGCAGCAGACAGGAAGGGGAATTAGAAGGGTGTGGTGTCTTCCCATTGGCTGTATCTGAATTGTGGTAACTTCAGCTGGAAAACACACGCCACCTACAGTCAGTCAGTGATACTGCAGGTCCCAGGAAAACCCAGCTTAGTGGATAAGCAGAGCCTATGCCCACCAGACCGACTGGCACCGTCTCCTCTCCTATCACCAGCACTATCCACAGTGGGACCACGGTGTCACCTAGTGATTGAAGCAGAAGTCGCAGGAGAGGACTCTGGTGGGGATTTTACCTTTTACAGGTGAACTTTAGGCAATTTGGCACTCGTGATATGGTTGATAGCACAATCATAAGGCCAATGGTGCAGTAAGATCTCTGCCTCTTTTTCCGAAAAACGTCTCTGAAATTATTCAGGTATTCCGGAAAACCCTCCAGACTAGCAGAGAAAACCTGAACAGAATGGAGACACTTATTATGACAATAAGGACCCCATTTGACAATATCCCTTTGACACCAATCAATGACAGGGTTTTGCATACTCAGCCATGGAAACCTCAACGCCAAACCAGCAGGTAAATAATCTAACACATAACAGGAGATGACTTCGGTATGCAGAGATCCTATTTTGAGTGTGCATTCCACCATTACAAACTGGCCAGATTCTGGAGTAACGGTGTTTTGTCAATGGTGATATCCTGAATGGGTCCTTCCAATCTAACTGTCCCTAAGCCTAGTTTCATAACCAGTCCAGAATCAATAAAGTTAGCAGCCAACCCACAGTCATTGAAAGCGAATGTTGATAAAAATCGGTTCAGGAAAAGTAGTTCCACATTCACATACAGAGGTGTTAGGTTTATAAAAGAATTGTTGAAGTCGGGAGCCCTCAGAATTACTAAGTCTCCTTACAACACTCCGCTGTTTCCTGTTAAGAAGAGACAAGTAAAAAAAGGTGATCCAGTTACGTACCGGATGGTACACGATCTGAGGGCAGTGAACTCAATTGCCCAGATGAGAGCAAGAAGTTCTGCTTCTTGAGCAGATATGCGTGGAGGTAGCGGTTGTTTGGCTAGGACTGCATATAGAGTCACTACTGCAAATCCGGTGTGGAACTTGCCTGCTTCATCAGCGTATCTGCTACCAACCACAAAAAGTTCAAAGTCTGGATTTGTAAGCGGTGTTGCCTGAATATTGTGCAGGGGCTTTGCCTCATGTTCAATGAGTTCCTGACAATCATGATCAAATGGTGCGCTGGTGCATTTGTCACTCTCTTCTGTCCTCTCTTCTGTCCCCTCTTCTAAACTTGTGAAGATCAGCAGATCAGCAAGGTTTAGACTTGTAACTCGAGCAAATGAGATGTTTGGGGGCAGCAACAGCGTGCACTGAAGTCTGACCTGTCTTGCCATGGAGAGGTGTTTCAACTGCACTTGATTGAGAACAGCATAAATGTCATGGCTGATAAGGATGGTAGTCGGGAAATCGAGTGAGATTTCAGATGCTTTCTGCAGTATATTTGAAACTGCTGTAACAGCACGGACACAGGTTGGTGCTGCTTTTGTGACGTTGTCAAGTTGAGAGGAGTAGTACCCGATTATGTGATGTTTGTCCGTCTTCTGGGTGAGTACTCCTACGGCAAATCCTTGAAGCTCTGCTACGAACAGATTGAAGGTGAGATCATAGTTTGGTAGTGCCAGAGCAGGTGCATCAATCACTAGTTCCTTGAGCTTTTGAAAATTTTGTCGAGCTTCTTCTGTAAGGGAAAAAGGAACATTCTTTGTGCAATCATACAGCGGTTGCATGAGTAGTGACGCATTGGGAATCCACCGTCTGCATTTATCTCTGCTTGCTTTGCATCCTACTTCTGCCAGAAAGGTAAGCATTCCTCTTCACTAGGGCAGCACAGTAGTAAATCATCCACGTACTGGTAGATGTACTGTGAGAGGTAGCGGGAGGGGGGATTGTCTCAGCTGCGGTAGTGTAATTCCAGGCTTGACTGAAACTTTTACTGTGGGCACGGGTAGTGTGCCGAGGTCAGTTTTTGATGTGGACCAGAGTTTTGCAGGAACTTGTAGAAGTATTGGGTCCGTGTTTACTTCATGTGTAACTTCAGATTCTGGTTGGTCTTCTATCATCTGGAGAGTGCACAGGACTTCTTCTGGGATACCTTCTGGAATTTGCAGGATAGCAGATCCATCTTCATTGTAGACAATCTGAGCTTGCAGTCTTGATAGTAGATCTGCTCCCACTAGGGCATCTCCACCCAGGGGGGACACTAAGAATTTAGACACGAACATGTGTGGTCCCAGTTTCACCTTCAGTGGATGTGTTATTGGGATTATCTGGGCTTGTCCATCAAATCCGGATACTACAGTAGCTTCAGAGGAGATGGATCCTTCAGGCACCAGATTCTTGGGGAGTACGGAGCGAGAGGCTCCTGAGTCCACTAAAGCTCTTATTTCCTTGTTGCCAATGTGAAGGGGGACATGTATAAATGGACCTCTGGCATCCCTATCCCGTGCTGCCGCAAGTCAGGCAGTCTTCTCCTCCTGACTTTCGGGCCGGTTTTGAGTGTCCCTCTTCTTCTTTCTACAGTCTCTGATCACGTCCTCTGACTCCACAATAGTAGCAGGTCGGTGCCTTCTTTCTTGTACCTTCTGGCTGGCCGTCCACTGCTGCTATGACAACTTTCTTGTTGCTCCTTTTATCCTTTGCGCCGGTTTCTAAGCCACTTGCTTTCTTGACTAGAAGATCTATGTCTTCCATGTTCCTCCATTCTGGGCAGCACGCTTTCAATCTTTCTGCCAGAGGTGCATGTATTCCATCCATGAAGGATCTTACCATCAGGCGACGTATTGCACCCGCTTGTAAGTCCAGCCCTTCATCTGCGAATGACTGCATCAATCTGTAGTAAAATGAGCTGACATTCTCCACAGGACCTTGATGCACTGGTCCCATTGTGCCCCTAGTTCTTTGCTCCTGGGCGCAGAAGAGATTGAGTCTTATCATGAAATCTTGGCCCGATTCCACATTACGGGTATCGTCCGGAACATGTCCTGTCAGGTGGGCAGTGAGTTTGGCATACAGTTTGGGAGACATTTTAAGTCTACACAAACCTTCCATGTCCAACCAAGTGCTTCTGTAGGAGACCTGTATTTGGTTTAGGTAACGTGAAAAACTGACTGGGTTTCTAGTCGGGTCTGGAGCATTTTGCAGGAAAGCCATCTGCTCGGCTGGAGTCCAGGGTACGTAGTCATCATACGTACGAGGAACTGCATCTCTGGGAGCATCTGGGTTTTGTGGATTAACAGGTGGTCTTATCAGGACTCTTCTTTCCACTACGGGATAGAGAGGCACTGGTGCTGTGGCTTGTAGCTTGTGTTGTGGGGCTCCACAGGCTAGGCATGTTTCACTCCAGTACGGATTTTGTTGGCCACAGTTTGTGCAGGTCCATCCCGGGGATCCTGCTATTTTTGGAGTTGTTCCAGGAGTAGCTGACAGGTACGGAGGAGGCTGCGGATCCTTATTAGCTTGCTTCCCAGCTTCTTCCCATGTGTCTGATTCTTCATGGTATATCCAACCTTGATCGTGGGCTGTTTTTGCCATGTCAGAAAGAGTTCTGATCAGTTTAGCCCATGATTTATCTGCTATCACTCCTGCTCTAGTAGCTGTTATTGTGTCCCATTTGTTGGGGTCCAATTGATCCTTCCCCTTCAATCCAAATGTCTTGAAAACTTCCTTGGACTGACTGGCTGTCCTCTTGCCATGATAACACGTAATGAGATGTTGCAGGGTGCATCCAGCTCTTCTGTCTTTTGATATTCCTTGCCCCATTCTTCTTCCTCTCTCTTCTTCAGCTTCTAGACCCTTAAACGTCCTTTGGACTAAACCTACCTAACCTGGAGATACTCAGAGACTAACTCCTTTTGTATTCCTACCTAAGGTGAGGTCTAAAACCACCTTTCCTGGAGATACCTAGAGACTAACTCCTTATTTGTATTCCTACTGAAAGGTGGTGTCCTAACTGTTCAGAGGGGGCTGAGAATGTTGAATGGCGCTGGGTTACCTTTCTTGTACCACAGGTACACTCTATATCCGATGGCAATGGCAAACAGGGCTATTCCCACTAACACTAAGGCAGTGAATATCACATCCATTGGACAGGGCAGGTACACTATTCCCTTTCAACACTCACTGATGTATGAGATCTATAACAACCAGCAAAGACAACAGCACAGAAGCAAAGCACAGGAGAGCAGACCCGCGACACAAGGAGAGGCAGAGAAACACAGAGAAACAAACAAACAAACAACCAAACAAAGCACAGAAAACATCAGCTGGCAAGGCTCTCTCAGAGTTCAGTGGAAACCCGCCAATAACCCAGTTTCTACTCACAGTGCACCTTTTGCGCGTTGAGGAAGGAACTGAACAGAGATGGGGAGCATAAAGAGAAGAATAAGGTTCAACTCTTACCTGGTCAGGTGTTTCTGGTCCCCACGTCTGGTCACCTCCTCCTCGGCTTGGCAAGACAGTTCACTGCGTCCTGGGATTACAAACACGGGTCCCTGCTTTTCGGGCGCCAGATAATGTTAGGTTGACCTAACGGTCACAGCTATTGCCAGCGATGTCCGAATGCAGAGAGGGTACCGGTGACCCCCCCCCCTCTGCTACTCCGTCTCAATGAAAACAAGCGGACGCCGTTATACACATAAGACTGGAGATGTGCGGCTCCGAATATAAAGTGTATTGGTATTGTTTACATTACAAAGTTATACAAAGTTGATTAGGGCGTAACTATGCAACATACATATTCATTAAAGGCGTGAATTACATATTCCCAGCAAGAGAAATTAATATAATGACTTATACTCCAATAACAAGATGTTTTTCAGTCGTCTCTAAGTCAAAACATTCTGCGTCTTTGAGGTTGGTCTCACAGTTTATTACGTAAGTAAGTCTGGTTTGATATTGCCAGGGAGAATGAATTTCCATTATTTTTCTAAGGCAGTGAAAAAGGTTAACTCTTTCCTCACAGAGGCATAGTCAGGTCACAATTTGAGGGTCAGAATTCCAGGAAGACACATAGTAGATGCAGGGAGTAAACTGAGATGTAGTCAGGTAACGGACTGAAGTCAAAAGCCAGGAGGTCACGACAGGAACAGGGAGCAGGCAGAGAGGGGTCAAACAACAGTCTGTGGTCAGAGAACAAAGATCAGAACACTAGCAGCAAGACAGGCCAACAGCACAACACAGAACCAGAATGTATGACCGGAAGGTTCAGAGAGAGCATGCTTAGTAAAGAAGCAGAGCAATTACCAGGAAGATGAAATACCTGAGCAATCAATCAACCTGCCAGCTTAGTAGTCCAGGAAACCACAGCAGAGCATCACCTAGTGCAAAATGTTCTGTACAGAAGAATTGTGACACTGCCAGCTCAGTAGTCCAGAAAAACACAGCAGAGCATCTCCTAGTGTGCAAAATTCTCTGTACAGAGTAATTGTGACAAATACATGCCCATAAACAGACCTCAGAGGATAACAAGGGACAATTTGTGGAAAACATATTTGCTGTAAATTGAATTTCTGGGTAAATTCCACATGGTTTGGCAAATTTGAATCTCATTTTCTCTAGTCATGGGGTCTAAAGTGATTTTTCATCAAAAATGATGGCCACAGTGAAGAGTCAATAGGGGTGAGTACCTTGATTTGTTGTTTTTTTTTAAGTTTTATGCCTAAGAGATAAAGGAGAACAAGATTGCCTTCTATGATAATCCATGTTTTCACTCACATTTCATACTAGTACAAATGTGGATATGAAATAGTATTACCATGTGTGCACATTTTTACATTCATTTCACTCTGCCATTAAAAGAAGGTGCCTCTCTCCAGATGTTTTTTTGTGTGGCCCCTGCTATAATGAGCTTTTTATAATACTGGTCACCCCATAAAGTACATCAGTTTTTTACATTGTATTTTCAAGTGTTTTATTTTAAGCCAAAAACAGTAAAATATTCATAATCAAACAAAGATGTATGCAATGTGCAATTATATTTCACAAAGGTTGACTTTGCATCAGCATACATTTCACTGGCCATAGTATCAGTGTCTTTGTAAAAATCATTTTCGGGACAGCTATAAAGCAGACATGGAAACCAGGAAGCAGTCTGTTCAGAAAAGAAATTATGGGCTAATCTGTCTTATCAGACCACAGAATGAAATACTGTCATTGCAGACAAAAAGCAGGATGAACTAGAATGCATGCAGAAGATGTAGTCCATAATCATCTATCCGATACAGCCTACTTAGGTTACTTCAATTCAAAGAGTGTTGCTGTATACATTTCACATAGTTCCTCAGAAGAAGTTTACTTAAGCATTTTTTTATTACATCAGCTTAGTCACTCAACTAGCACATATTATTTCAGCTTCTTCCAGAAATCTACTTCTGGGATTTGGGGCCAATAAAATTATTCTTCCAATCAACACCTTACAAGTTAGCTTCAACTGAAAATATGCAAGGCGCTTCAATTCTATAGCTTTTCAATTACCTTGACATTAATAGATGCGGACCACAGTCAGGCTTACTCATGAGCTGCAAGTTCCATCTTGTGGCCAAAGAAGAGAATGTCAGTTTTTGTTACCTGATATAGAGTATACACAGTTAGGCTCACTTCAAACGAGAGTATAATAAAATAAGCCGATTTACATCAAGAAAAAAAATATTATCCATTTGTATTTTGTATGAAATCTTTAACATTATTTTTTATACATCAACAGTTATTAAAATTTACCAGACCATATTGTTTCCTTTGTTAATAAATACAGTCACAGATTTGAAGAAGGGAGTCTCATCCGAAAACAGAAGAGGCTAGTGCATGTTGTGATATTTTTTCATACAGACATTTGGTCCATGGAAGAAAAATAGTCTTCTGATTTACCATTGGTCTGAGTGCTGATAATTTTTTTCATTGGCAACAGTCAGACCAAAAATAAGTTTGTGTGAATATAGCTTCATGCCAAAGACGTTTGGATATGAAGGCCTGAGTACAAACTGTGATCATGGCCTGGCCACGGATCTCCTGACAGACGTTTAACAGCCTCATAGGCATATTAGGCTGTCAAATTTGGTCAAGGGTCCCATACAAAGACCATAATATCAGGACACCTGAATTTGTTTTAACAGAGGTACTGCAATAATATTATTATTGTTGTTATTATTATTATTATTAATAATAACACTTTTTCTGTAAGGCTTTAATTTCTTTAAGAAATTATATCTGCATGAAGTGTAGAGCTTTGTTGTTGTTTTTTCCATTTAGTAAGGCTGGGTAATTATAGTCAAACCTTTCTATTTTAGGAATTATATTTGCAAAATCTGTATAATATTATTATTAATTAATGATTAATTAATTATAGTTCTGCGCACAATGGTGTGAGAGGACTGGTGAGTCAGCTGCAGTGTTTTGTAAGAAGGCTGTTGATCCTGATGAGCCAGGAGCAATCTCCAAGCCCAGTCACCAGGGGGAGGTGTGTACAGCCTGGAAGAGGAAGGAGAGGAGAGACTCAGAGAGAAGGGACTGGAGAGAGAGGTAGCTGCCAGTGTCCTGGTCAGTGCTTGCAGATTTGGAGTGAGAGAGAGAGAGAGGCCACTGACTGCTGTACGAGCAGAGTCCACTCAGTTGCTTGTGAGTGGATATAAATGGTCCCCAGAGAGCGATAATGGCTGCACAAGTGAACCCGGAGAAGATCTTCATCTGAGACTTCAGCCCTCAAGAGAAAAGTCCCTGGTGATTGTCGGTGCCATACAGAACTGTTGCAGAGCCGGAAACGTAATGGATATCCCTTTGCCCGTAGACCCCCTGGAGATAAATAAAAGTGTAGTGACCAGAAAAGCCACTACTAATGTGTGTTCTGTATTATCTATGTGATTACATTTGTGACACCTATTCCCCACCTTGGGAGGAAGTAAATTATTTAGCGTTGTGCTGCCCTCTACTGCCTTGCTTTGGTATTACAATTGATTTGAAAGCAAGGAAGTGGCTGTTGGGGGCAGAGCTTGAGGAGGCAGTTAAAAGAAAAAACGGTTAGATGCGGTTGAGTTGCTGTGATGCAGCAGAAAAAAGAGAGACCTCTATTGAGATATGCGGGGAGTGTAATTATCACCCTATTCAGAGCGCCCCGTTTCTGCAACAACAGAGTACTGAAAAACGCAGTTAATCCAATTGATAGTGACATTCATCCTCCCAAGGCCGGGATAGGAAAAACGCTTGAACTAGTCCACTGTGTAAGAGATCTCTTTATTTATTGCTATGAAATGACTGTCTATTGGAAATGGAAAAACAACTTTGATTGACTAAAGATTGATTACAAGATTTAAGTAAAGTTCCTCATTTACGTTTTCACAGAATCCTTGGTGTCTGTCTTCCTTCAGCGGCCTTATACCCGGCAGATATCACCACAACTCAGTCTCCTATCTCTGTTATTTTTCTCTTTATAATTTGCCACCTAACCTAGGGATTTGCTGGAGCCATCGGAGACACCGTGACCTGAACATCCTCTGAGGTAGTAAGCCCGGCTTCTCACAAGGCGGTGCAGCAAATTGCAAGTGGCGCTGTGAACAGGATGAATCTTATGTGCATGCATGTACTGCTGTACACCAGATGAGGATTCACTACTGTCATCATATGTGAAAATACGCCTCAACGGTGAGTTAAAAAAAAACTATACACACCTGTGAAACTCACAATGGCAGACGACAATGAGAATGAGACCCTTTGCAACAGCAGTTCTGATAAAGCCTCCACTGCATTTATGCCTTTCACCATGCCTTATTATTTGGGAGCTCCCTGGATGCCACATTATAATGGGGAAACAAATAAATTACGAGACTTTAGAGAAAAAATGACTGCTTTTTTTCGCCTGTACCCCATGACAAATGAACAAAAAGTAGAAATCCTGAGTGGTCAACTCCAGGGTGCACCTTTGAGAGAAATCAAGTCCTGGCCCAGAGCTCAGAAAAAGACTGTAGAACAAATCCTGGAGTGGTTAGAAAGTATATTTGAGGTCCGCTTCGCATCTGAGTTAAAAATGCATTTCTTTAGCAAAAAACAAGAAGTTAATGAGTCTTTACGAGACTATGCTTTATCCTTGCAAGAAGCTTGGAGGGCCATCGTACACGTAGAGCCCCAGGAAGCTAGGATTGCAGATGAAGTACTGAAAGAGCAGTTTATTGAAGGGTCTGCCACAGAAACCCTACGCAGTCAACTAAAAATGTTAGCTCTCCAGTATGAAGATAGTTCCTTCCAGGAATTCAAAGAACTAGCTATTCAGATTTTAGCAAGAGAATTTCGCCCATCGACTAAAAAACTTGAGCTATCCACCTTTGCTAGTGATACATCAGTTCAATCTTTGCCTGATTGTCCAAGTGGTAGCACTCCGCTATCGCAAGCCGCCCAAACGCAGGCTCCAAATGCTAATACTATGATGGAATTACAGAAACAAATGGCTGAGTTAGCTAGCGGACTAGCTGAGGTCTGCAAGAAAATAGAAAGACTAGAGGTTCCACTACTAGAATCTGCTCCCAGAATCCAAATGGGACTCCCTACTGACCGCCTTAGCCAAGAATATCAGACCCCATCTGGGAGACGATCTACTGACCGTTTTGACAAGCAGGGTAAGCCAATCTGCAGACATTGTCATTGCGCTGGACATTTGAAACGTCAATGTTGGCGTTTAAAAGAGCAATCCCTGAGGCAGAGGACCGCTCCTCGGGAGGAACGACAATAGGTCCCGAAAATGTTTCTTGGTTTTCCAAATATGTAGGACCTCGTCCAGAAGTGACCATTCACATCAATGGTGTCCCATTTACAGCACTTTTAGACACTGGCTCTCAGGTCACCACAATAGCCAAGAACACCTTTGAAAGACATTGGGACCCTAGCCTCCTTATGCAGCCTCCAGATCAGCGGTTAGATGTCATAGCCACTAATGGACAATATGTACCAATAACAGGGGTATTGGGAACCCACTATTTGTGCAGGAGAAACCCAGCTTCCACAAACAGGGAGTTCTGGTTATAAATGTCCCAGAAAGACCAGATACCTCTGTAATCCTAGGGTATGAATGTCCTGCGTAACTGCTATGGTGAAATGTTAGAGGCTCTTCAAAAATCTGTACCTACGGCATCACAAGCACAGCAAAAAGTATTGCAGAGAACTATCAAAGTGTTGTCAGCACAGCAGCAGTTCAGTAATCCTCGAGGTGAAATCTGCCGTGCCCGCATCTGCGATGTACGTCCTGTCATTTTGCAACCCAACACTGAAACTATGCTGTGGTGTCGTGCTCGATCAGGGATCCAAGGACAAGACTATCATGCCCTAGTAGAATCCTTACCCATGGCAGAACATCCTACGCTTATGACCGCAAGGAGTCTCGTTACTGTATCTGCAGGAAGGGTACGAATTCGTATGCTAAACCTAGGTGACACTGCAGTGGAACTGAGAAGGTACTATCCTGTAGCTCAATTATCCATAATTTCCTATCAGGATGTAGTGAGCCCCACTCGAAAAGAAGTCCGACAGGCGACTCAAGTATTGGAAGAAAACAATGAAGCTCTGGAAACTCTGTGGTGGTCTGACATACATGTAGGAGAGGTGACCACCCCACCTAAACAAATTGAAGAAGTACTGAAGCTTGTTCAAGAATTCCACCAAGCCTTTAGTAAATATCCTATGGATTATGGTAAAGTACGAGAGATAACGCATACCATCCCCACTAGTTCTCATCCTCCCATTAAAGAGCGGTACAGACCTATTCCACCGGCCTTGTATCAGCCTGTAAAAAAAAATGATCCAAGAAATGAAAGATGCTGGAGTAATCCGAGAAAGCCACAGCCCCTGGGCTGCACCTGTAGTTTTGGTGAAGAAAAAAGACGGCAGTATCCGATTCTGCGTGAACTATCTCAAGATAAATAGCATTACCCATAAAGATGCATACCCATTACCGCGCATTGAAGAATCACTAACAGCTCTAGGGTCTGCTGCATTTTTCTCCACCTTAGATTTAACATGTGGATACTGGCAAGTGCCTATGTCGGAGGAAGATCGTGAGAAAACAGCGTTTACCTCCCCAATGGGCCTCTTTGAGTTTAATGACATGCCTTTCGGACTCTGTAATGCCCCAGGAACTTTTCAAAGGCTAATGGAACGTTGTTTGGGCCACAAAATTTTGAGACTGTTTTGCTTTATCTGGACGATGTCATTGTCTACTCCAAATCTTATGATGACCACTTACAGCACCTGGCAGAAGTTCTCCAGATTCTCATTAAACACGGCCTCAAAGTCAAACCCTCAAAGTGTCACTTATTACAGACCCAAGTACGCTACTTAGGACATGTCGTGAGTGCTGAAGGAGTAAGACCTGATCCAGACAAAACCGCCGTGGTCAGGGATTGGCCCACACCCACTACCCTGAAAGAAGTCCGGAGTTTCTTAGGTTTTACAGGCTACTATAGACGCTTTATACCTAACTATGCCCAAATTGCTGCACCACTGCAAGAGCTTTTACGTAGTCATCCACAAAAGGAAGGAAAGAAATCCATTGTTAACCACTGGACAGAAGAGCAAGAAGTTGCCTTTCAACAGCTCAAAAAGAAGCTTACCACTCCACCTATTTTAGCTTATCCAGATTACAGCAAGCCTTTCCGTCTTTATACCGATGACAGCCTAAAGGGGCTAGGAGCAGTCCTAAGCCAGAAGCAAGAAGGAAAAGAACGGGTAATCGCTTTTGCTAGCAGATCTCTTAAAGGAGCAGAACGTAATGATCAAAATTACAGTTCTTTTAAACTAGAGTTTCTCGCTCTCATGTGGGCCGTTACAGAGCGGTTCAAGGACTATCTAGCTGCTTCTCCATTTATCGCCTACACTGACAACAATCCTCTTGCTCATTTAAGTACAGCTAGACTGGGAGCTTTGGAACAGAGATGGGCGTCAAGACTTGCTAACTACGACTTTGTCATCAAGTATCGTGCTGGGAAGTCCAATGAAAATGCTGATGCTTTATCCCGATTACCAGACACTTCAGATCCCTTGCCAGATGAAGATCACTGGGAAGAAGTGGAAATGCCGAACTTCTATGCTCGATTTGCTCAACAAAAGGTGGCCAGTGCCTTTTTGCAGGAAACGACCGACTCCTACTCGCAAGGAGCTAGTTCAGAACCCCTACTAGATGAAACTAGATGGATACAAGTACAGACTGAAAGTGGAGTTATTGCTGAAATTTCAGAATTCCTGATAACAGGAAAACCTCCCGGGAGAATTCGCAGAGGTGATGCTGACCCTGAACTGATTCGTCTGTGGAGACAACGAAAACGGTTCTATGTGAAGAAAGGATTGCTGTACCGTAGTAGCATGGATCCCATCACAGGTAGTCGTCTCCATCAAATTGTGATCCCAAGGAGAGATGTAGACATGGTTCTCACTGCCTATCATGATCAGTCTGGTCACTTTGGAGTGCAGAAGACAGAGGCCACAGTCCGTCGTCGATTCTATTGGATTGGCATGAGGGGAGACATTGAAAAATGGTGCCAGGAATGTCACACTTGTGTGACTAGGAAAAAAATGAAAGCTGATTAGAAAGCACCACTGCATCCAATTGTGAGTCGACGTCCATTAGAAATGGTAGCCATTGATCATCTGAAAGTAGAGCCCAGCAGAACCGGCCATAGCTATGTCCTAACCATCATTAATCACTTCACCAAATTTGTAGTGGCCGTCCCTGTGAAAGATCTAACTGCTAAAACTACCGCTGCTATCCTCTGGAAATCCTTCTTGCTACCCTATGGGTGCCCAGAGAAGATTTTGACCGATCGAGGCTCAGCCTTTGAATCACAACTCTTCCAAGAAATGTGCACTTTCTACAATTGTCAGAAGCTCAGAACTATAGCATACCACCCGCAGTGTAACGGGCTTTGCGAGAAGATGAATCAAACCATCCTGAATTTGCTAAGAACTATTCCAGCTCACAGAAAATCTGACTGGCCAACATTACTCCCAGAGCTCATCTATATATATATAACAACACCACGCAATGTTCTACGGGTTATACCCCATATTATCTGATGTTTGGACACCAAGGAAAACTACCAGCTGACCTTGCTCTAGATGTGACCATCTCAGATGAAATTAATCCTCTGCCTGCTACTGATTGGGTGAGTGACCATCAAAGACGCCTGGTGGAAGCACAAGAAATCGTAGATGTCCGTATGGAACAAATTCGCAACAGACAGCAACATAATTTTGATAAACAAGCAAAAGCTACACCTTTGCATGTTGGTGATAAGATCTGGTTGAGAAACGATCATTGTACAGGAAAACTAGATACACAATGGGAGAGACAGCCTTACATCATCCAAGGAATTCCATACCCAGGGAATGACATTTATTGTATCCAGAAAGATACCCAAGAACCCAAGGTTGTTCATAGGAATAGACTGAAACTCTGTAAGTCTGAATACCTCTATCCTGATTCACCGCCGGCAGACAAGTTGTTTGAGTATGAACCCTTCCCTAAGTATAGAAGATCCCAAAGTTCATCTTTTCCGGAATTTGATATAAATGACCCGTTATCTTGGTGTTTTGGTCCTATGATGTCTACCCGTGGACAAAGACAGACAACTCCTGATCAAGAGTCGCTCCCTGCAAGAAGAACTAATCCCAGAACTGACCCTGCAGAGATATATCCTGATCCTATGGAGGAAACTACCCTTGTCCGACGCTCTCAAAGGATCAACAAAGGTCAGTTGCCAGCGTGATATTTGGACTAAAACTTGTAGAATGATTTTTAAATTTTTCCTGTTTTCTTCTGAAAAAGACTATTTTTTTCAGTTTGTTAGTTAATTTTTACTTAATTTAATTTTTGTTTTGTTGGTTTTAACACTTTGCTGCATCCATCCTTATTGAAACACGGGGACTAAAAAAAAAAAAAACAAAAAAAAAATAAATAAAAACAGCCGGTGCAGCCACGTTAATGGACTGTGTGCCCCGACTCTGCACCCGGGGACCAAAACACTTACACATTTTTACACATGGCTTTAAGGCTGTTATTCAAGTTTTTAGACAGGAAGATTTGTTCATAAGAACAAGCTATGCTTCCTCCAAAGAGACTCTGGTGTTTGTGTTTATTTTGTTAATTTTTTGAGTTATTGAAAATGCTGCAAAGTTTATTGTTGCAAAAGAAACAGGAGAGCAGACGTGGTTGAAATGCAAAAGGGAATGACAAATTTTATTACATCATAAAAAACAATTTTTAGATGTAGCACAGAAAAATACATATAGGTGCAACAACAGAGGGCACCTTGGCACATAAAGAGTTAATCAGAATTTACAAAGCAAGTAGAATACATAATACAACAAGTATACAGCACAGATGGCAAAAAATGCAAAGTTACATGCCAGGTGATATCAGAGAACAATAGCTGATGTGCAAGATAAGATAAAGTTATACAGCACACTGGGTTCCTCAGTATATGCAAACATTGATACATACCAGTGGCTAAATGAATGTAAACACTGCTCACCAGCAATGGTATAAAGTGCCAGATAAGTGCAGGAGCCAGAGACCAAAAGATATCCCCCAGAAGCAAGGTAACGCGCGTTTCACGTCTTGTTAGTATAACGCTTCATCAGACCAAGGAGGGGTGGTAACTCATCTGTTCCCAGGAGCTTTAATAGACCATATGGTTTATCACATGGAACGGATCAGCCAGTCAGTGCAGGTTTAAGCGGCACATGCGCGGTCATTACTAATCCCACTAGCAGATGCGAGCGACGTCAAGCCGAGGAGTGCAGGGGAGAGGGCGAAGGCAACACCCCCCCACGAGCACAACTCTGCCTCTGAGACATCGCTAAGCATGCCAGGGAGAGAAGAAAGACCGGGCATGCGCACACCACACATACTGGAACATACAAAAATACAAAGATACAAATATACGAGCTCCCACACAAACAGCAATATAGGAACGCCAAGGAAGGAGGGCAAAGAAATAATGAAATAGCAGGAATCACACAAGAATAACAGTAGTTAGCCCTCAACCAAGCAGTATATAATCCCGGCTGTCATGGGGGAAGCCACCTTGTAATCATAGTCCAGATGCACGATGTATTCAGGTAGTCATATTAAGAGAGACAGTGATCCATAGGGAGCAGAAGATGGAAGCTGCAAAGAAAAGGGCACAAAATGGCATAAAACATTTGCAGCAATAAAATTAGAATATAAAAACAGAGATAAAAAATTGCATAGGTGGTAAGAAATCACATCTAGCAAAAAAAGGGGGGGGGAGGGAGGACAGGGGTCTAAAGGAAGGGGGCAAAGCTAAGGGACTCATTCAGACCAGACGGAACCATAGTACCCAGTAGGGTGATCCATTTGGTTTCTTTTTGGGCGAGGATCTTTTTAAGGTTCCCGCCCCTATTACCGCCATGTACGACATCTATCCCTATGACACGCAATGATCTCGCATTACATCCGTGATGGTTCCGAAAATGCCTAGGAAGGGTCTTAAGAGTAGAAATGTCGGTCACCGTTTTGGCAGCACCAATATCTCTCACATGTTCACACACTCTCACCCGCAATTCCCTAGAAGTTAAACCTATGTATATCTTAGGGCAACTACATGTAGCATAATAGATAACATAGGAAGTTGCGCATGAGATGTAACACCTAATATCAAACGTCCAACTACCATCTGCGGTGGAAAAGGTCTTATTGCGAGAGACATTGGTGCATGCAAGACAGCGACCGCAGGGAAAACACCTGCGGATAGGATTAGTAGAACCAAAGGGATGGGAGATCACAGGAACGTAATGACTATGTACGAGAAAATCTCGTAGATTTTTAGAACAGCGTGCCGTCATTAGAGGATAATCAGGGACCAAATCCCTTAGGGTAGGATCAGATTTTAGTATCGGCCAGTGTTTGTTCAATATGTCACGCATGTTATGCCATTCATGGTTGTACGCAGATATGAATCGAGCCTCTCCTGCCCCCGTATTCGCCCGACTAGATGGTTGCAGAAGCTCCTGTCGATTGGTATTCTTTGCCCTATTGTACCCCTTCTTTATGACACGACGGCTATATCCCCTATTAACCAATCTCGATGTTAGATCATTGGCCTGGGACTGAAAATTATCAGATGTAGAGCATATCCGCCTCATTCTGAGAAATTGCCCAACCGGGATGGCTTGGATGGTACTAACAGGATGAGAAGATGAGGCATGTAAGAGGGAGTTGACCGAGGTAGGTTTCCTAAAGACATCCATCTGTAGTTGCCGACCACGGTCAACTCCAATCATAATATCCAAAAAATCAATAGACTGTAAATCATATCTAAAAGTGAGCTTAAGGTTCAAAGAATTATGGTTTAAAACACCCATAAAGTCCGAGAGCTGCTCCACGGTACCCTGCCACAAAACAAAAACATCATCAATATATCTTAACCAGCACTGCGCATGGGTAGCGGCCGGCACGCCCTTGTCGCCAAAAATGCCCCTCTCCCAATGGCCGAGGAACAGATTAGAGTACGAAGGCGCACAGGCCGCGCCCATCGCAGTTCCTCTGGTCTGTAAATAAAACCGGTCTTTGAAAATGAAGAAATTGTGTGTCAGGATAAAGTGGAGCAGCTCCAGGATCAGCTCACATAAATGGCCATCACGGTTGGTATTGCTCAGAAAGAAGCGGACTGCCTCCAGACCATCATCATGGTTAATATTGGTATAAAGTGACTCTATGTCCGCCGTGACAAGAAGGGTATCAGAATCCACAAAAATCCCGTCGACCCTATTCAGGACGTCCGTCGTATCCTTAACATAAGATGGCAATGTTTCCACAAGAGGTTTTAAATAATAGTCGATGAAGCGACAGACAGGGTCACATAAGCCATCTATGCCGGATGGATACGATAGGGCGCCCCGGAGGGTGTTCGGGATTCTTGTGGATCTTGGGCAGGAGATAAAAGGTGGGGATTTTGGGAGATGCAATGAAGAGGCCATCAAAAACCTTCTTCGTTATAACTCCTTCATCCAAAGCCCCCTGCAAGATCCGGTACAGCGAATCTGAGAAGGTGGCAAGAGGGCTCAAGTCAAGTCTGCGATACGTGTTGGTATCCCTCAATTGTCGGTGGACCTCCCTTTCATACAAATTATTAGGCCATAACACTATGTTTCCTCCCTTATCAGCTAGTTTGATCTGAATGTCATCCAGGGATTGTAAGTCCCTGAGTGCTGCTCTTTGGAATGAATTGAGATTATCATATCTATGTCTCGTGGATAGGTTTTTGAATTCCTCAGTCACCAACCTAGTAAAAATCTCGATTGAGGAGCACAGGGACAAGGGAGGGAACCTAGTGGACCTGGGTAGAATTGAGGGAGGAAACCCACCTAGTTGGTCTGAAGATTGTTCGTTGAGGATATCTTCCAAGACCTGTAGGGCTTCTAGCAGTAAGACCTTTTCCACCGCAGATGGTAGTCGGATGTTTGATATTAGGTGTTACATCTCATGCGCAACTTCCTATGTTATCTATTATGCTACATGTAGTTGCCCTAAGATATACATAGGTTTAACTTCTAGGGAATTGCGGGTGAGAGTGCGTGAACATGTGAGAGACATTGGTGCTGCCAAAACGGTGACCGACATTTCTACTCTTAAGACCCTTCCTAGGCATTTTCGGAACCATCACGGATATAATGCGAGATCATTGCATGTCATAGGGATAGATGTCGTACATGGCGGTAATAGGGGCGGGAACCTTAAAAAGATCCTCACCCAAAAAGAAACCAAATGGATCACCCTACTGGGTACTATGGTTCCGTCTGGTCTGAATGAGTCCCTTAGCTTTACCCCCTTCCTTTAGACCCCTGTCCTCCCCCTCCCCCCCTTTGTTTGCTAGATGTGGTTTCTTACCACCTATGCAATTTTTTATCTCTGTTTTTATATTCTAATTTTATTGCTGCAAGTGTTTTATGCCATTTTGTGCCCTTTTCTTTGCAGCTTCCATCTTCTGCTCCCTATGGATCACTGTCTCTGTTAATATGACTACCTGAATACATCGTGCATCTGGACTATGATTACAAGGTGGCTTCCCCCATGACAGCCGGAATTATATACTGCTTGGTTGAGGGCTAACTACTGTTATTCTTGTGTGATTCCTGCTACAGTTAGGTCCAGAAATATTTGGACAGTGACACAAGTTTTCTTATTTTAGCTGTTTACAAAAACATGTTCAGAAATACAATTATATATTTAATATGGGCTGAAAGTGCACACTCCCAGCTGCAATATGAGAGTTTTCACATCCAAATCGGAGAAAGGGTTTAGGAATCATAGCTCTGTAATGCATAGCCTCCTCTTTTTCAAGGGACCAAAAGTAATTGGACAAGGGACTCTAAGGGCTGCAATTAACTCTGAAGGCGTCTCCCTCGTTAACCTGTAATCAATGAAGTAGTTAAAAGGTCTGGGGTTGATTACAGGTGTGTGGTTTTGCATTTGGAAGCTGTTGCTGTGACCAGACAACATGCGGTCTAAGGAACTCTCAATTGAGGTGAAGCAGAACATCCTGAGGCTGAAAAAAAAGAAAAAATCCATCAGAGAGATAGCAGACATGCTTGGAGTAGCAAAATCAACAGTCGGGTACATTCTAAGAAAAAAGGAATTGACTGGTGAGCTTGGGAACTCAAAACAGCCTGGGCGTCCATGGATGACAACAGTGGTGGATGATCACCGCATACTTTCTTTGGTGAAGAAGAACCCGTTCACAACATCAACTGAAGTCCAGAATACTCTCAGTGAAGTAGGTGTATCTGTCTCTAAGTCAAAGTAAAGAGAAGACTCCATGAAGTAAATACAAAGGGTTCACATCTAGATGCAAACCATTCATCAATTCCAAAAATAGACAGGCCAGAGTTAAATTTGCTGAAAAACACCTCATGAAGCCAGCTCAGTTCTGGAAAAGTATTCTATGGACAGATGAGACCAAGATCAACCTGTACTAGAATGATGGGAAGAAAAACGTTTGGAGAAGAAAGGGAACGGCACATGATCCAAGGCACACCACATCCTCTGTAAAACATGGTGGAGGCAACGTGATGGCATGGGCATGCATGGCTTTCAATGGCACTGGGTCACTTGTGTTTATTGATGACATAACAGCAGACAAGAGTAGCCGGATGAATTCTGAAGTGTACCGGGATATACTTTGAGCCCAGATTCAGCCAAATGCCGCAAAGTTGATCGGACGGCGCTTCATAGTACAGATGGACAATGACCCCAAGCATACAGCCAAAGCTACCCAGGAGTTCATGAGTGCAAAAAAGTGGAACATTCTGCAATGGCCAAGTCAATCACCAGATCTTATCCCAATTGAGCATGCATTTCACTTGCTCAAATCCAGACTTAAGACGGAAAGACCCACAAACAAGCAAGACCTGAAGGCTGCGGCTGTGGCTGTAAAGGCCTGGGAAAGCATTAAGAAGGAGGAAACCCAGCGTTTGGTGATGTCCATGGGTTCCAGACTTAAGGTAGTGATTGCCTCCAAAGGATTCGCAACAAAATATTGAAAATAAAAATATTTTGTTGGGTTTGGTTTATTTGTCCAATTACTTTTGACCTCCTAAAATGTGGAGTGTTTGTAAAGAAATGTGTACAATTCCTACAATTTCTATCAGATATTTTTGTTCAAACCTTCAAATTAAACGTTACAATCTGCACTTGAATTCTGTTGTAGAGGTTTCATTTCAAATCCAATGTGGTGGCATGCAGAGCCCAACTCGCGAAAATTGTGTCACTGTCCAAATATTTCTGGACCTAACTGTATTTCATTATTTCTTTGCCCTCCTTCCTTGGCGTTCCTATATTGCTGTTTGTGTGGGAGCTCGTATATTTGTATCTTTGTATTTTTGTATGTTCCAGTATGTGTGGTGTGCGCATGCCCGGTCTTTCTTCTCTCCCTGGCATGCTTAGCGATGTCTCAGAGGCGGAGTTGTGCTCATGGGGGGGGTGTTGCCTTCGCCCTCTCCCCTGCACTCCTCGGCTTGACATCACTCGCATCTGCTAGTGAGATTAGTAATGACCGCGCATGTGCCGCTTAAACCTGCACTGACTGGCCGATCTGTTCAATGTGATAAACCATATGGTCTATTAAAGCTCCTGGGAACAGATGAGTTACCACCCCTCCTTGGTCTGATGAAGCGTTATACTAACAAGACATGAAACGCGCGTTACCTTGCTTCTGGGGGGGATCTTTTGGTCTCTGGCTCCTGCACTTATCTGGGACTTTATACCATTGCTGGTGAGCAGTGTTTACATTCATTTAGCCACTGGTATGTATCATTGTTTGCATATACTGAGGAACCCAGTGTGCTGTATAACTTTATCTTATCTTGCACACCAGCTATTGTTCTCTGGTATCACCTGGCATGCTGGTGAGCAGTGTTTGCATATATTTAGCCACTGATATGTATCATTGCTTGCATATACTGTGGAACCCAGTGTGCTGTATAACTTTATCTTATCTTGCACACCAGCCATTGTTCTCTGGTATCACCTGGCATGCTGGTGAGCAGTGTTTGCATATATTTAGCCACTGATATGTATCATTGCTTGCATATACTGATGAACCCAGTGTGCTGTATAACTTTATCTTATCTTGCACACCAGCTATTG
Organism: Anomaloglossus baeobatrachus; assembly: GCF_048569485.1. NCBI lineage: Eukaryota > Metazoa > Chordata > Amphibia > Anura > Aromobatidae > Anomaloglossus > Anomaloglossus baeobatrachus. The sequence continues at coordinate 325,831,136 of NC_134358.1, forward strand.
TTCTCTGGTATCACCTGGCATGTAACTTTGCATTTTTTGCTATCTGTGCTGTATACTTGTTGTCTTATGTATTCTACTTGCTTTGTAAATTCTGATTAACTCTTTATGTGCCAAGGTGCCCTCTGTTGTTGCACCTATATGTATTTTTCTGTGCTACATCTATAAATTGTTTTTATGATGTAATAAAATTTGTCATTCCCTTTTGCATTTCAACCACGTCTGCTCTCCTGTTTCTTTTGCATTTTTATCTAGTGGTTTTGCTTATATATACACGTGCACAGATGTCTGTACAGGACTTCTCTGTGCTTTTCTGGTAAGACTATATAGTCATGATACCCTTTGTGCCGGCACCTTCTATTTTATCCTGATGGATATTTATGTTTGTTTAAAAGTTTATTGTTGCACTGAAATGCATGTTTATCTGATGTTACGGTATTTTCATGATTATTAAGTGCCCTCAAAGTTTTTACAGAGAGTAGGAAGAACATTACTCTATTCCTAGTACCTCAACATCAACCATGGTACATATTTTGCAGTTATTCGGGTTTCCACCTATATCTTAACGGGTTTGCCAACCTGAGACAGAATCCTTTCTAGGAATTCCGATGTAACCTATGGGGAGAAGTATTGAATGGACCCCATAGATTTGCTATAGACATAGGGTTCTGCCCTAACTTAGCACCCCACTGCAAGTCACATGTTGCTTAGTTACTAAGTCTACACCCCAAAATTGGAAGGTGTAGACGCTGGTGTCCCAACCCGCTGTTGAGAATTGTGACTAAAGTAGCACTTTGGCTCAAATTTGAAGGTTACCTGTGTTATGGTATAACGGATATCTATGGTGGCAAACGCCGGGGACGGCTCTGTTTAAACTAGGGGGGTATATGTAGTGACCAGAAAAGCCACTACTAATGTGTGTTCTGTATTATCTATGTGATTACATTTGTGAGACCTATTCCCCACCTTGGGAGGAGGTAAATTATTTAGCGTTGTGCTGCCCTCTACTGCCTTGCTTTGGTATTGCAATTGATTTGAAAGCAAGGAAGTGGCTGTTGGGGGCAGAGCTTGAGGAGGCAGTTAAAAGAAAAAACGGTTAGATGCGGTTGAGTTGCTGTGATGCAGCAGAAAAAAGAGAGACCTCTATTGAGATATGCGGGGAGTGTAATTATCACCCTATTCAGAGCGCCCCGTTTCTGCAACAACAGAGTACTGAAAAACGCAGTTAATCCAATTGATAGTGACATCCATCCTCCCAAGGCCGGGATAGGAAAAACGCTTGAACTAGTCCACTGTGTAAGAGATCTCTTTATTTATTGCTATGAAATGACTGTCTATTGGAAATGGAAAAACAACTTTGATTGACTAAAGATTGATTACAAGATTTAAGTAAAGTTCCTCATTTACATTTCCACAGAATCCTTGGTGTCTGTCTTCCTTCAGCGGCCTTATACCCGGCAGATATCACCACAACTCAGTCTCCTATCTCTGTTATTTTTCTCTTTATAATTTGCCACCTAACCTAGGGATTTGCTGGAGCCATCGGAGACACCATGACCTGAACATCCTCTGAGGTAGTAGGCCCGGCTTCTCACAAGGCGGTGCGGCAAATTACAAAAGTAACAGTGAATCCTGAGCTCAGGCCTGGCCTATATCTTTTTGTTTTTGCGGACAAGTGTGCACACTGACTCAATAGTAGTCTTGGCGCCAGACCGGGTCTAATATATACTACACAGCAGCCTTTGCTGCAGTACTGTTTGTGTACCTCTGCTAACAAGTGATTAACCCTAAGGTACTTTTGGTTGTTGAAAGGTGAGCAATTTGAGTTTCTACTAAGATTGGTAATTGATGTGCTGGTCCAGGAGCGGCTCCTTTATACACCCAGTGATTTACACCTTGTAGTGTTTCCAGAAGTCCCTGGTTAGGTAAACTGTTCCTGTTGGTTCCCTTCCTATTGGAGTCAGGCCTTAACCCAGCACGCTGATCCCGGTTCAGTAACCAGGTGCCTGTACAATTCTTTGTGGCTTTATTTTCTTTACATCCCTGTTACTTTTTATCTGGGCATAAAAAGTTTGCGTTTAAGCCTAGTCTGGTCTCGTTCCTCCTTCGTGACCCACTGTATCCTGGGAGTAAACTCTCAGTTTCCTCAATAGGATTTTATGTTTCTATCAGTGATTTCTAATGAGTATTATGGGAATTTATAGCACTAGTCTCCCATAAAAAAAAAACAGTATGTTCTCCCATTAAAAGTTGAACTGTACATGTGGATATTTATATGCAATTTAATTGCTGATAAAGCCATTATGAATAGAGTTGAGCGCGGTTCGCGGTTCGAGGTTCTCCAGTTCGCGGCTCGAGTGATTTTGGGGGCTGTTCTAGATCGAACTAGAACTCGAGCTTTTTGCTAAAGCTCGATAGTTCTAGATATGTTCGAGAACGGTTCTAGCAGCAAAAAGACAAGCTAATTACTAGCTGGCTTTCTGCTGTAATAGTGTAAGTCACTCTGTGACTCACACTAATATGAAATTTCAGTGTATAGTGTGCGTGAACAGCGCATTCAGATCACTGCTGTTTGGATAATGGCGATCGCCATTTTTTTCTCCTTGTCTTCCTTCCCTAAGCGCACGCGTGTAGTGGGGCGGGCCAGCATGTCAGCCAATCCCAGACACACACACAGCTAAGTGGACTTTTAGCCAGGCAAGCAACGGCATGTGTGATAGGATGTCCATGTCACATGTCCCTGCATTATAAAAACGAGTATCTGCCCGTCCGGACGCCATTATCTCTTCTGCGTCCTTGGTGTCAGTCAACACTGGCGCAGCTCCTGTCTCCGATACTGCTGTGTACACTCTATACACATCGCTATACAGAATAGGGATAGAAGTTTCTTTCAGCCCTTCTAAGGGCTAATACCGGCAGGGTCAGAGCCATAGGTGACAGTCAGGGCAGTGAAAACAGATTTTAACAGCTACACAAGATGACAGCGTCTGTGTAGCTAAGGTCAGGGATTTCCTCGCTGCATTTACCCATAAGGAGGGATAGAAAGGGAGGCTTCCTTTCCTCTACCCAGACGCACAACCCTGGCACTGTACCCTCCTGCCCTTTGCACACTCAAACTCATTGTTACTAAGCCATTATACTAGCAAACACTGAGGAAACTTAGTGGCATCCTAAACGTGGCTGTTGGACTTCTGTATTGTCCCACTAGTGCAAAGATATTTGCAGCACGTCTGCCTGCATTGCACACTCAAACTCATTGTTACTAAGCCATTATACTAGCAAACACTGAGGAAACTTAGTGGCATCCTAAAAGTGGCTGTTGTACCCCACTGGTACAAATCTATGTGCAGCACCTCTGCATGACACCCTCCTGCTCTGTTTTTAATAAGCTATAATGATAGCAAAAAATGCTGCCATTTAGTGGCATATAAGAAGTGGCTGTTGTACTCCATTAGTGCCCCACTGGTTCAAATCTATGTGCAGCACCTCTGCATGACACCCTCCTGCTCTGTTTTTAATAAGCTATAATGATAGCAAAAAATTCTGCCATTTAGTGGCATATAAGAAGTGGCTGTTGTACTCCATTAGTGCCCCACTGGTGCAAATCTATGTGCAGCACCTCTGCATGACACCCTCCTGCTCTGTTTTTAATAAGCTATAATGATAGCAAAAAATTCTGCCATTTAGTGGCATACAAGAAGTGGCTGTTGTACTCCATTAGTGCCCCACTGGTGCAAATCTATGTGCAGCACCTCTGCATGACACCCTCCTGCTCTGTTTTTAATAAGCTATAATGATAGCAAAAAATGCTGCCATTTAGTGGCATACAAGAAGTGGCTGTTGGACTTCATTATTGTCCCACTAGTGCAAAGATATTTGCAGCATGTCTGCCTGCATTGCACACTCAAACTCATTGTTACTAAGCCATTATAATACCAAAGACTGAGTAAACTTAGTGGCATCCTAAAAGTGGCTGTTAGACTTCATTATTGTCCCACTGGTGCCAAGCTATTTCTAGCACCTCTGCATGACACCCTCCTGCTCTGTTTTTAATAAGCTATAATGATAGCAAAAAATACTGACATTTAGTGGCATACAAGAACTGGCTGTTGTATTCCATTATTGTCCCACTGGTGCCAAGCTATTTCCAGCACCTCTGCATGACACCCTCATGCACATTTTGCTACGCTAATTTTATAGCAAACTCAGGGAATTCCTTGCTGCATTTGATCATTCGGAGGGATAGAAAGTGAGGCTTCCTTTACTATCCTGGTACCCACAGAACACGGCCACTGTACCCACCTGTCCACTTTTGCAACGCTATTTAATTTGCCCAAAGAGCTGACTCTTTTTCTGCCTTCCTAAAATTGTCTGTAATACTAAGTTAGTGTTCTTTTGCTGCCAAGCAAGGTACAACACATGTGCATTCTACACTCCTTTCCATTTCTGGAATGCAATTATTAAATGCAGGTAGTCCAGCCAATCTGTGACGAAGGTGCAGGTGTGGATATAATGTAGCCTGCATCCAATGTTGGTTTTCTCGATGTCTGACAGCTCAACAATACCATCTGTTTCCACTTCCAAAACAAGTGATGACCTGCCAATCACACTCCCTGTTGCGTGTAAAGGGGTGGAAGTTCAGTGTGAAAAACCATGTGAGACTGCTGTCCCCACAGTCACAGAGGATGAAGAGCACGCAGATGCACTTGATGGGGCAGGCGGTGGTTGCACAGGCACGCTAGGCCGCATTGTAGCACAGTGAAATTCACATTGCGACTTATGCTTCATGTTAAGTCGTGTACAGGGTGGGCTCCCCAGTATGCAGCAAAACCAGGCAACAGGAAAAGGACTCTAGTCAGTTGGGTTGATAAATGATTGTTTAACTTTACCAAAACAAATAATAAGAACCATGCATACAATTTAAATGATTGAACAATCTATTCTGTTGCCTACTACCTGCTAATCCCTCTGCATAGCAGTAATTGTGTGTTTGTGCGTGTGTGTTTGTGTGTGTGTGTGTGTGTGCGAACACGACTTACCAGTGGCGCATCACAAGAGCTTCCCAGTTATCTACGTAAACATAGACAAAACACATTACCCCCCCTGAATACCCTTGTTAGCTGAAGCCTCACAGATAAGGCAGATGATAACAGTGTGAATGCAAACCACACAGCTCTGCAACACAGTCATGGAAATCTTGAAAATCAACAGTCAATGCAAACATGTGTCGCTGTCCCTCTATGATTTAAACTGTATGTGACAATTTGACAGTGCAGAGGCAGCAAGTCTTATTGTCTATAAATAGTCGGCCTACCCAGAACAGATATGTGTTTTGCTAATAAAACAAAGTGTTGCGTGCCCGCATTATTGTCTGGGCACAGCCTACCGTACCCGGGTACTGTGATGTCCAGTTGCCAGAAATACAGACTTTACGCTCCTCTCACGGTAAGCAGTATAGACAGCACCGTAAGAATGTTGGTCTGTGGCACAGGATGCTGCTCACTGGCATTACGGTACTCCTCACCAAACTCCAAAATGACTCCTCTCACAATTGAACCAAGTGTTTCCGCGGTGGCTCCTTGCTGTAACACACACCTTTAGCTTTTCCTTCTGTTCATAGACAGCATCTCCAAGTCCACACCCGAATAGCAATTTCTCCTCCACATCTAAGTGTGGAGAGGCAGCTAGTGTGCATGCGTGTGCCAATTTACCCCAGCCGCAGCCTAACTACAGTGTTTCGTCTAGTGAGTATGCTCAGCCTGACTGTGCCATTCCTGAGGCTAAGTCTTCATTTCGGGATACAGCGCATGCTCCCACACTAAGTGCGAAAAGCCTCTTTGCACAGGTACTTGCATTCCGTGCCGGGTCTAAGTCCTGTTTTGTGGCTAGACACCATGCTAAAGCTGATAGTCTTTTTTCAGAGACTGTATTTCATGCTACTGAGCATGCTCAGGCACTTACTGCATCAGAGACTAGGTCCGGTAATGAACTCTTTGGCCCTGCCCCTGATGTGGGGGGCCCATATAGACCACAGGGCATCAGGTGTCCTGACGATGTGGCCAGGCCACTCCCAAATGGCTTGCAGAGGCCCGCCCCTATGACTTGTCACCTCATTATTGATGGTCAGACGATGACTGGTGAGGTGTTTGTGTCGTGGCAGCCATGAGGTCATTATTGAAGTTGCGGTTCCAAATAGGACACTAGTTATGCCACTCATGACGTGTCACTCTGCTTTTGTCTCCAGGAGGTGCATTGTGGTCCACCCTGGTTTGGGGCGGACCCAGGTTATAAAACGGGCTGGAGCCAACAAGGAGGTCCGCAGTCTTCTATTATGCTCCGAAAGAGCACACCTCCATGTGTTGAACCCATTGCGGCTTTAGGCCAGAGGTAGGCAGGGATAGGGCGTCGATGCAGGCCGCCACCACAGTTGGTAACGCAGAACGGTTAAGACCAGCTCCTGTCCTACCATTCCTGCTTGTGCAGCCCAGTGGCATTAACAGGCCTGCTGCTGCTGATGCGCCTGCTGTCCACAGGTGTGTCCCCAATGCACACGGTCAGCGTACTCAATGGCTCCTGTGATGTTAACAGGGAGTTCCTGGGCTGGGTGGGCGTGTGGACCCTGTGACGCTAACAGGGCTCCCAGTCTCCAGATCCGAGTGGCGTCTATCTCGGTTCAGGCTACTATTAGTTTCATAGCCACACAGCTCTGTATCCTCCACCTAACCTTCCAGTTGCCAACCTCTCCTTTTCTATCTGGGAGCACGGTGGACACTGACTGCTGATGGGGATATATACCTTTCTCTTTCTTTTCTTATTAATTTTCGTTATATAGCGGTAACATAGTATATACCACCTTATCCAAATCTGCCAGTCCCACCGTAACAGATGGTGTTTCTTCAGCAAATGTTACTTTTGCTTAACCACCAAACCCACGGACAAAAACTTATTTCCCCTTTCCAACACACCTGTTCACCTTTCCACCAGCATCTGTCCTTTTTCAACTCATTTTGTATATGACCAAAAGTGCAACTCTGCAGGGACACCGTACTCAATGCCATCTCAGCACAGCAGCCAGCCCTCGGTCCCTCAGATGTGGACAAGTAAAAGACCATTTCCTCCTATCCATGACAAAGCGTTGAGATTCACTCTGTGCAGCACTGGTGTTTAGTGGGAAAGCAGATCTAAGATTGCGAACCACCTTCTGCAGATACTCCTGTATAAGTGCGACCCATTCTATGGCAGGAATTATTTAGCCAAATTTTGTCTTGTACCGGGGATCTAACAGTGTGGCAACCCAGTAGTTAGCATTACTTCGAATTCGTACAATCCGAGGGTCATGTTGTAGGTAGTGCAGCAAGAAGGCGCTCATGTGTCTTGTGCATCCAGGAGGACCAAGTCCTTGGTGTGTTGGTGGCGGAGAGGTGAGAATCGTGCCTCCTTCCTCTGCCCTCTCCCCCCAACCTCGCACAACCGAAATGTGAGCAAGCTCTCACTCATCTGCTGAGTCTTCCATGCCCATCGCCAGTTCGTCCTCCATTTCTTCATGGGCTCCTGCACCTTCCTCAACACTTTTTGCTGATACTATGCGCCCTTGTTAATCCCTCTCCCCCACCATGACTGCCGCCTAGGTGCCGCTGACCATCTGGACCTCGTAGATCTTGTTATCCCTTCCGCATATGACTTCTCCTGTACTTCCTCCCCTTCCTCTTGTCCCAACACCTGACTCCGAATAATGCTTACAGTGTGCTCCATCATGTAGATGACCAGAATTGTCACGCTGAGAATGGCATTGCCAGTGCTAAACATCTTCGTCGACATTTGTAAACTGTGTAGAAAGGTGCATAGGTCCTTGATCTGACACCACTCCAGCAGCGTGATCTGCACCACCTCTGGATCAAGTTAGGCCAGGCTATATGTCATAACGTATTGCAGCAGGGTTCGGCGGTGCTGCCACAAACGCTGCAACATGTGCAGATTCAAATTCCTGCGTGTCGGCACATCGCATTTCAGGCATTTAACCACCAGACCTAAAGACTTCTGGAGCGACGAAAGTTGTTGAGCTGCTGTGTGCGAACGATGGAAGTGAGCACATAGCGTGCGTGCCCGCTGCACAAGGCCATGTAGGCCGGGATGGTGTTTTAAAAATTGCTGGAGAATTAGATTCAACACGTGACCCACACAAGGCACGTGTGTCACATTGTCACGGTGAAGGGCCGCACCCATGTTTGCATCATTGCCACACCCGGCCTTCCCTGTCTGCTGGTTGAGTGGAGACAACCATTGATGAAACTTGGTCTCCAGAGCTAACCGTCCACAACTTCTCAGCGGTGTGACTCACATTTCCCATACATTTCAAAGTAAACATTTGACCGCATGATGGCATTGAGCTCTGCTGCCAGCATAGTAAGGAGGAGGTGTGTGGTTTTCCTTGTGCGCAGTTACAAGGAAGGGTGCCCTGACCACACAGGGTTTGTGCCGAGGTGAAGAACCCACACGAGGTTGAGGAGGCAGAAGCAGTGTATTAACTTCTACATACAGAGGAAGGATTGATACAACTCGTGGGGACAGCAAGACTTGCACAGCAGACCCTTCTCCATCTCTCCCCATAGTAACCCATTGCCCAGTCAGCGACATGTAACGCCCCGGTCCATGCTTACTGGGCCAAGTATCTGTGGTGAAATGCACCCTGTCACACAGTTTCTCAAAGAAGCGGTGATGTTTGGTGCGACATGCTGGTGTAGCGCGTGCACGCCTTTGTTGGAGAAGGAGTGGCGCCTGGGCATCGGCTCTTGGGGCACTGCGATGGGCATAAGGTCTCGAAAATCCTCAGTTAAAAAGGTGGGAAAGGAAGCATTTTGGTAGCCAACAGTTTTCAGATGCTGAAAATCAAGCTCTGAGCCATGTCATGCCCTTCTAAAAGCATGTAAAACACAGCAAGGGGACTCCAACCACAGTCTCCCTCGTTTCCACTAATTGGCCCACACACACCCCACTTGACTGTTATCAGTTGACCCCCATTTTCAAGATGAAAAAGATGCTTTGCATGAAGCACTCTCAAAAATACACATGTCTTTCACCTCCCCTGGATGAGCCAGGGGAAGAAAAGTCCTCTGAGAGCCATGACTTGTTCATCTTGGATCTTTTTTCAAAAGTGAGGGGACTCCAACCACAGTCTCCCTCGTTTCCACTAATTGGGCCACAAACACCCCACTTGACTGTCATCAGTTGACCCCCATTTTCAAGATGAAAAAGATACTTTGCATGAAGCACTCTCAAAAATACGCGTGCCTTTCACCTCCCCTGGATGAGCCAGGGGAAAAAAAGTCCTCTGAGAGCCATGACTTGTTCATCTTGGTTCTTTTTTCAAAAGCGAGGGGACGCCAACCACAGTCTCCCTCGTTTCCACTAATTGGGCCACACACACCCCACTTGACTGTCATCAGTTGACCCCCATTTTCAAGATGAAAAAGATGCTTTGCATGAAGCACTCTCAAAAATACGCGTGCCTTTCACCTCCCCTGGATGAGACAGGGGAAGAAAAGTCCTCTGAGAGCCATGACTTGTTCATCTTGGTTCTTTTTTCAAAAGCGAGAGGACTCCAATCACAGTCTCCCTCGTTTCCACTAATTGGGCCACACACACCCCACTTGACTGTCATCAGTTGACCCCCATTTTCAAGATGAAAAAGATGCTTTGCATGAAGCACTCTCAAAAATACACGTGCCTTTCACCTCCCCTGGATGAGCCAGGGGAAGAAAAGTCGTCTGAGAGCCATGACTTGTTCATCTTGGTTCTTTTTTCAAAAGCGAGGGGACTCCAACCACAGTCTCCCTCTTTTCCACTAATTGGGCCACACACACCCCACTTGACTGTCATCAGTTGACCCCCATTTTCAAGATGAAAAAGATGCTTTGCATGAAGCACTCTCAAAAATACGCGTGCCTTTCACCTCCCCTGGATGACCCAGGGGAAGAAAAGTCCTCTGAGAGCCATGACTGACTTGTTCATCTTGGTTCTTTTTTCAAAAGCGAGGGGACTCCAACCACAGTCTCCCTCGTTTCCACTAATTGGGCCACAAACACCCCACTTGACTGTCATCAGTTGACCCCCATTTTCAAGATGAAAAAGATGCTTTGCATGATGCACTCTCAAAAATACGAGTGCCTTTCAACTCCCCTGGATGAGCCAGGGGAAGAAAAGTCCTCCTTGAGCCATGACTTGTTCATCTTGGTTCTTTTTTCAAAAGCGAGGGGACTCCAACCACAGTCTCCCTCGTTTCCACTAATTGGGCCACACACACCCCACTTGACTGTCATCAGTTGACCCCCATTTTCAAGATGAAAAAGATGCTTTGCATGAAGCACTCTCAAAAATACGCGTGCCTTTCACCTCCCCTGGATGAGCCAGGGGAAGAAAAGTCCTCTGAGAGCCATGACTTGTTCATCTTGGTTCTTTTTTCAAAAGCGAGGGGACTCCAACCACAGTCTCCCTCGTTTCCACTAATTGGGCCACTCACATCCCACTTGACTGTCATCAGTTGACCCCCATTTTCAAGATGAAAAAGATGCTTTGCATGAAGCACTCTCAAAAATACGCGTGCCTTTCACCTCCCCTGGATGACCCAGGGGAAGAAAAGTCCTCTGAGAGCCATGACTTGTTCATCTTGGTTCTTTTTTCAAAAGCAAGGGGACTCCAACCACAGTCTCCTTCGTTTCCACTAATTGGGCCACACACACCCCACTTGACTGTCATCAGTTGACCCCCATTTTCAAGATGAAAAAGATGCTTTGCATGAAGCACTCTCAAAAATACGCGTGCCTTTCACCTCCCCTGGATGACCCAGGGGAAGAAAAGTCCTCTGAGAGCCATGACTGACTTGTTCATCTTGGTTCTTTTTTCAAAAGCGAGGGGACTCCAACCACAGTCTCCCTCGTTTCCACTAATTGGGCCACAAATACCCCACTTGACTGTCATCAGTTGACCCCCATTTTCAAGATGAAAAAGATGCTTTGCATGATGCACTCTCAAAAATACGAGTGCCTTTCACCTCCCCTGGATGAGCCAGGGGAAGAAAAGTCCTCTGAGAGCCATGACTTGTTCATCTTGGTTCTTTTTTCAAAAGCGAGGGGACTCCAACCACAGTCTCCCTCGTTTCCACTAATTGGGCCACTCACATCCCACTTGACTGTCATCAGTTGACCCCCATTTTCAAGATGAAAAAGATGCTTTGCATGAAGCACTCTCAAAAATACGCGTGCCTTTCACCTCCCCTGGATGACCCAGGGGAAGAAAAGTCCTCTGAGAACCATGACTTGTTCATCTTGGTTCTTTTTTCAAAAGCAAGGGGACTCCAACCACAGTCTCCTTCGTTTCCACTAATTGGCCACACACACCCCACTTGACTGTCATCAGTTGAGCCCCATTTTCAAGATGAAAAAGATGCTTTGCATGAAGCACTCTCAAAAATACGCGTGCCTTTCACCTCCACTGGATGAGCCAGGGGAAGAAAAGTCATCTGACAGCCATGACTTGTTCATCTTGGTTCTTTTTTCAAAAGCGAGGGGACTCCAACCACAGTCTCTCTCGTTTCCACTAATTGGGCCACACACACCCCACTTGACTGTCATCAGTTGACCCCCATTTTCAAGATGAAAAAGATGCTTTGCATGAAGCACTCTCAAAAATACACGTGCCTTTCACCTCCCCTGGATGAGCCAGGGGAAGAAAAGTCCTCTGTGAGCCATGACTTGTTCATTTTGGTTCTTTTTTCAAAAGCGAGGGGACTCCAACCACAGCCTCTGTCAGAGTTCCGGGATTTCCAGTTTTCCTCTGAAGGATCTTGCACTTTGTTAACATGGAGTTTTCTGTTCTGTTGCCCTACTTCCTGTTCATCTGTTTAAAAGCCCGCTTCTAAGCTTTGTCTAGTTGCCTGAGTATACTGCTTCCTGTGCACGCCTGCCCTGCTGCTCTCATCTCCTGATTGCTGTTTGGATCCTGTTGAAACACCCGACACCAGCTCTGGACTTCACCTGTCTCATCAAGCTGTGCTCGGACTCTGTCTGCCGTCTCTGGTCGGCACTTCTGCCCGGTCCCTTCCGTTTCATATCCACCCTAGGACTCACATCACGTACGGACATTTTTTGGACTATACCTGTTGCCCTTTCGTGTCCTGGCTGCTGCGAATTTAGGCCTTCTGGGGTGATTGCCAGACAGCCCCTGTATAGGGGTTCGCTCCTGGTGGTCTCCCTGGGGGAGTCCGGTGCGCGGTCCCGGGAATTCCCCTTTGCTCTGAACCCGGCAGGTATTTACTGTGTTTATGTTCTACTGTGTATATTCTGTCCTGTGTACATATTGTGGTTACATATTATAAAACGTCTTTGCACCAAGAACCCTTCTCTGGTTGTCATTTCCCTAACGCAATCGAAATCCTCAGTACATACAATAGTATTACAGTCTCCCTCGTTTCCACTAATTGGGCCACACACACCCCATTTGACTGTCATCAGTTGACCCCCATTTTCAAGATGAAAAAGATGCTTTGCATGAAGCACTCTCAAAAATACGCGTGCCTTTCACCTCCCCTGGATGAGCCAGGGGAAGAAAAGTCCTCTGAGAGCCATGACTTGTTCATCTTGGTTCTTTTTTCAAAAAGCGAGGGGACTCCAACCACAGTCTCCCTCGTTTCCACTAATTGGGCCACACACACCCCACTTGACTGTCATCAGTTGACCCCCATTTTCAAAATGAAAAAGATGCTTTGCATAAAGAACTCTCAAAATTACACGTGCCTTTCAACTCCCCTGGATGACCCAGGGGAAGAAAAGTCCTCTGTGAGGCATGACTTGTTCATCTTGGTGAACGTTAGTGTGGCGCCCCTGAGGCTTCCGTCGCCACAGGACATTGCACCCCATCCAGAGGTGTGATGCCCCATTCTGGGTGAGGAAAGGAGTGAACGCCAGTCCCCTGGCAAATCTACACAACACCCATTGTTAGGTACACACTGGGACCAGGGATAGTGGCAGCAACCCTCCCATGCTGCATGCTGGGAGGGGCCGTAAGATCCATCCCTGCTCCTATAGGGTACAGCTTAGCAACTGGGAAGGTGGGAGGAGCCACCAGAGTGCAGTCAGGGAAAGGAAGGTCAAGTTTAGTCAGAGAAAGAGAGTGAGGGGAAGGAGGAGGAGGTCTGCAGGAGGCAGACGTGAAAGGGAAGAAGGAAAGACAGCTCTAGTCAGACAGGAGCTAAGAAAAGAAAGTGACGCTTCCTGGTGAAGATCCTGGGACTCAGAGGGTCCAGGTGACACCAAGCAGGGAACGAAGGGATTCCAGGGCCACGGATAGCTGGTGAGCTGTGGTGGCCTGTTCCACAGGAACATCGGTGGAGGGATCAAGCTGCAACAGGGGACGGTCCCTAGAAACCGGAGGAGTGCAAAATCATCTCCAAAAAGTAAAAACCGAGGCCCAGGGAAAGTTGTAAACTCCCCGGGCCACAGCCCACCGCAGAACCTCTGGAAAGGGGATAATCATCCGACAGGTGACCCCCCAGCCTGGAGGCTGTAGTGGAGGCCGAGCAGGTTCATCCTAAAAGAGCTAGGCTTAAGGAGACAGCTGAAGACAGAGACACTTTAGAGAGAAGGGTACCGGTTTTTACTCCAGGAATCACCCAGAAACGGCGGAGGTCCCTGACAGTGGGTTCCAGTCGTCTGAGGGCACCAGTGAGCTCCTACCAGGATGTGTAAGTAAAGAACTTGAAACTGCACCCTTGGTGTGGCCTCTGTTATTCCGTCTGCCTAGACTTTCATCTGCATAGACACTCACAAGCACCAACTGTGCCCCGGGGTACCGCTCCACCTGTGGGGAGCAGTACCACCATTGCTGCCATATCATCACCCCGGAGGCTTCACACAGCAGCGGCGGCTCATTAGCCGCAAACCACAGGTGGCGTCACGAACACAAACTTTATTCAAACCCCAAGTCATCAGCCATATTTAAACTGACACCCACCAGGGCCACGGAGTCGGGCCCCGCCACCACTGACGACCCCCGGACTAGTCCGGCCCGGCACTGGGTGTCCCATAGCCCTGGGGTGGGCGAGTCATTAGTATGTCCACATTGTCAGTGGACAGACGCGTGTGCTTATCTGTCAGCACACCCCCAGCAGCACTGAGGACACGTTCTGAGAAAACGCTGGCTGCGGGACACAACAAGATCCCCAAGGCGTACGTGGTGAGCTCAGGCAATTTATCCAGATTGGAAGCGTAAAATGAGCAGGGCTCAAGTTGCACAGTAATGGCATGGACGTTCCGTTGCATATACCCATATCTGTGTCTCCTCCTCTTTTTCCTTGTCCAGCTCTTTTGTTTTCGCATGAGTATATGTCCTTGTCACTTTCCCTTGTGTTGTGTTGTGAGTTGTTTATTACCTTTTGGACACCTTTGAGGGTGTTTTCTAGGTGTTTTTATGTGTTTGTGATTGCCTGCCATTGTTTCCTATGCGGTTCGAGTTCGGTTCGTCGAACGTTCGCCGAACTGAACTCGAACGAGACCTCCGTTCGACGAACCGAACTCGAGCCGAACCACGACCGGTTCGCTCATCTCTAATTATGAATACTTTAGATGAACTATCTGTTGGTGATGCCAGTGCTTGAAGACGTTTCTCCAGTACTCATTACTCTGATTCCATAATATTTATATAAAAATAATACCTCAAGTAGCTGTAGTGGGCATTTTATAAGCTCCCATGCAAGAATATCTTCTATTAGTTTTTGCAACATTGATAATTTATGTTCTACAAAGTATTCTGTTTTAAAGTTTTTCATTTTTATTTTCATTTTTATTTGCTAATTAATATGGTTAAATATCTCATGCACTGCAGTGTGTTGTATTAATAATGTAATTCTTATTAAATAAAAACATATTAGACATTAATGCATTTAAGTTCCAAATTCCAAAATGGCTGCAAAGCCAGAAACTTTTGAGATTTCTATATTTTGTCTCTGAAAGTATAGACAGCCAACAGTGAACTTATCACCACAGCCATTGTAAAGTTCTGTTAATAAGTTGCCGACAAAGTTTTTTCGATATATAGTCTTAATGGAGTGTTATATATTCTAAAGGAATACTCCCTTAGTAGCATTGCTTCTAGGAGAGAGTATAATACCTCTCTTCATTGGGGATTCAATTTATTAAACTTTTTGCTCCATGAAACAGTTTTAAGTATTACAATTTTTTTTGAGCAATTTATAGTGGCACAAAAATGGTGTAATCTGTTGAAGTACATTCCTGATTCTGACATCTTTCTGTAGCACACCCTAGATCAAGACTGATATACAAAATTCTAACCTTAATGAATTGGCCTCTAGGAGTTCAACTGAATATATACAACTGAAAAGAAAAAAACTGTAGATTATAAACTCTAATGTGCAGGACTCATTTTCTCACATTGTAAGTAAATGTTTGTTAATCAATGTTTGGTATTGATTATGATAATCTATGATATAAAAGTAGGAAGGAATATTTTAAGGAGTATATCAATAAAAGCTATATTTATTAATTGATTATGATAGGGTTCTATCATACAATTAGTGTCCTTTCCAATTCCCTCAACCATCTGGCTCTCACTGAAACCTGGATGCAGTAGTTCGACACCATCGCCTGTGCTGCTTTCTCACATGATGGCCTACAATTTTCACATATCCCAGACCTGACAGCAGACAAGGTGGAGGTGTTTATTTGCTCTTTTTATCACAATATGCTTACTAGGTTATCCACCCTGCACCCTCGTTTACGTTTCCTTCCTTTTGAGGTCCATACATTTTGACTCTACAAACCATTCTCCCTGTGAGTGGCTGTTGTCTGTCACCTCCAGACAAACCAACCAGTTCCTGGATCATTTTCCACCAGGCTACCACATTACCTATACTGTAATATTCCCACACACATCATGGGGGACTGTTACATCCCCATTAACAATTCACTCTCTGCATTTGCCACTTATCATCTTTATCTAACTTTCTCGATAGGCCTTTCACAACTTATTAACTCTCCAGTGTATGAAGTTGGGAATAAGCTGGACATGTTTTTTTCCTGGCTCTGCTCAGTGCATGACTAGACAAACTCCTCTCTCCTGCTCTCTGACTACAATCTTCTGTATTTCTCTGTAAAGAACTGTCTCTCCACTCAGTCACCCCAACTTATACACAAATAAACCCGCATTTGCATAAATCGATATGTTATCGATGCATAGCAGCTTATGAACAATATACAGCCATTAGCCTTAACTCCCATCTTCTTACTCTACTGTCCAGACTTACTGTAGCATTGTCACATCATATTAAGACATTAAAAAATGCCTTCAATGAAATAAGTGTGCCACCCCCGTGCCAGCAGCCGAGTGTGGCTCGAGGAATTTTACCGGACCCGGGGGTCGCGCGGACACTTCAAATACAAGGATATGTATTTGTACGGGATTTGCTGTAAACTGTCTGTGACGCCACCCACGGTATGTGATGAAGTGTGGCACCACCGCTGCTGTTGTGGGCACCCGGGGGTGATGGGATAGCAGCTGGATGTTATCCCTTCCGTGGGTAGGGATGGATGCCCCGGGGCCCAGTGTCTCTGTGTTGAGGATGGTAATTGCAGGGGCCGGAGCACCCGGTCAGACTGGGGAATGTTAGTTTACTCACGATTAAATAAATCAGACGAGTCCAGTGGTAAAACAAGGTGGTGGTGGCCGGCCGCCGCACCCGGGTGCATTCGGGTCCCACACCCGGGCTGATGGTCTGTGTCACTTTCCTCTGAACTACTGTGAGTTCTTTTTGGGCTCTCTGGTATGGAACACAGAAGCCCACTCCCAGAACTATAGGTGGGAGCTGTGCCCGCTGACACAGGCCCTGGCAGATGCCCTATCCCCCGCATTGGGCTGTTGTCTGCTTTTGGGACTTTCGTTGGGACAGGACCTGTAATCCTGCCTTCAATTGGTTAATTAGCTAGGCCGTTGGTTCCAGTCCTGGCTTCAGGGTCGAAGTACCACCTCTGTGCACGGTTTCCGGGTCCGTTCTCCGGTGTCGGTACCGGCAGGCTCCAACCCTGTCCTGGTCCACCTCGGGTCTCCGGCAGCCGTTTTCCTGTCTCCTGTTTGACACTGACTACCGTCTGCCACCTAGCCAGCACGCCGGGGCTCCAACCCCGACGACTTTCCACTCTGGCTTGCACTTGAACTTCCACTCCTCTCATGGGGGGGTGACTAGGATTTTGTCGGCTGTGTGTAACCCTTTGTGGGACGGTGTTATGCGGGGGCTCTTTCTGTGGGACTACCTGGCTGTGCCAGGGCATCATATAAGCACTTACTACATGAAGAAAGACCTGACACAGACAATGGCAACTCTGGCAGACACTGCAAGGAAGTTGTCTCCAGCTTTTATTAGGTATGGGGAGCATCAGTGGAATAAAATCACTTTTAGCAGAAGACTTTATCCACTATAAATTCATACTTAAAACTTATAATCAGCTCTCGATCTGGGCAAACAAGCCTTTTTCACCACTCTTATTACATTACTTTATTCAACACTCCAAAAGGACTCTTCAAAACTTTCCATTCCCTTCTGAGCCCTATAGTACAGGCCCTCATCACCAACTGCAGCATGATGATCTAGCCACTTACTTTAAAGAAAAAAAAAACAATCATAGCCATTGGGATATTTTTGCCAAATCCCCTCAGAGCATGGATCCCCTTCCCTGCTGCACCTCAAGTTCGTTTTTCCCTTTTGAACCTGTCACAGAAGGTAGGAAGGTACCAAGCTCCTTGCTGCTTCTCACGGTACAGCCTGGACTAGTGACATAATCCCTCACTTCTTCAGTCTGTCTTCCTAGTTGTTACTAGCCACCTTACTATAAAATATTTAGCCTCTCATTTTGTTCTGGTATCTATCCTGCCTCATTTAAGCATGCTGTCATAACCCCTCTACTAAAAAAAATACCTGGACAAGAACTGCTCTAACTACAGAGTGTTCCCTAATCTCCCTTTCATCTCTAGAATCTTGGAACACTTGGTCCACTCTCATATACTTTGCTAATTCTCAGATAACTCTTCTTCACCCTTAACAATCCAATTTCTGCTCTTTATACTGTACTGAAACTACCCTCACTGGAGTCTCTAATGATCTACAAACAGCTAAATCTAATGGTTTTTGAAACTGGATCTATCTGCAGCATTCAACACTGAAGACCCTCAGCTCCTCTTCATTATGCTTTGCTCTATAGTCCTTAAACAAACTGTTCGCTCTGGGTTTTACTACCTACTTATCTTACCCCTACTTCATTGTATTATTTAGCAGATCATCTTCTGCTCCTCTTCCTCTTACTGTCAGGCTTCCATGAAAGGCTTCAGTCCTAGTGTCACGCTCAGTACAGGGAAGAACCAAGCAAATGTCAAAACTGAAGGGAAACCCTTTGTCTAGGAAATGGGGAGATGGAGACCCCTGACCAAATCTACTGCTGGCCCCAGGCTTACCTCTTCACCCTATATAGGTTTTGCACCTATGCGCCGAGCAGGGTACCTGAGCCTGACTAATCTTGAGCTGGGCCCTAGGTAGGGAACGGATGGGATGAGCACTTAGTCAACCCCAATAATTACTAAAGAACACACATGGAATACACACAGAGAAAAGTATACAAATAACTTATCTCCAGATGACTCAGGAAGAACTGCAACAACAACAAAGTTTCTCCAGATAAATACAAGCCGACTGCTTACACTCGAGACCTGTGAAAGGTTTTTAAACCTATCACCAGCAAGGAGCAAGGTGGAATGAGAGTATTTAAAAACACAAAGGGAAGTGTTCCCTTCTATAGTTAGAAACCACAGTCTATCAAGTGTGACACGCCTGTTACAATAAACTCCCTTTTACGAGTGGTCTCCAGACACTTAGGACCAGGTTTATCCCGATGGCAAGCATGGAATTAATCAACCAATCTTTGTGGCCTTTACATCTAATGCTGGAACCCACATACTTTCTTCTTTACCGTAACACTTCCAATGCACCAAGTATTGAAGGGAACAACATAAAAAATGAGAATCAACAATCTTAGCTATTTGAAACCCTAAGTTACCATCAACCATGCCGGCAGCAAGGGGACGGTTCCAAAGGTACCACATACTTTTTGAGCGGTGACCTGTTTAACACATTGTAGATCTTAAGAGCCTGATTGTAATACTATTGTATGTACTGAGGATTTCGATTGCGTTAGGGCAATGACAACCAGAGACGAGTTCTTGGTGCAGAGATGTTTATAATATGTAACCAACGATATGTACATAAACGGAACAAAACACAGTAGTACAATAAACACAGGAAATACCTTCCAGGATCGGAGCGAAGGGAATTCCCGGGGCCACGCACCGGACTCCCCCAGGGAGACCACCAAGAGCGAACCCCTATACAGGGACTGTCTGGCAATCGCCCCAGAAGGCCCAAATGCGCAGCAGCCGGGACACAAAGGGCAATAGGTATAGTCCAAAAATGTCCGCACGAGATGAGAGTCCAGAGTGGTTACGAACCGGAAGGAACCGGGCAGAAGTGCTGACCAAAGACGGCAGACGGAGTCCGGGCACAGCTTGATGAGACCGGGTGAAGTCCAGAGTCGGTGTCGGTTGTTTTTCAGGAGGATCCAAAATGTCAATCAGGAACCAAGAGCAGCAAAGCAGGAGTACACAGCAAGCAGTATACTCAGGCACTGGACTAAGCTTAGGGGCGGCCTTTTAAACAGATGGACAGGAAGTAGGGCAACAGAACAGCAAACTCCATGTTAACAGAGGGCAAGCTCATTCAAAAGAGAACTGGAAATCCCGGAAGTCTGACAGTACTCCCCCGCAAGAAACGGCCTCAGGACGGATCAGGGCCTGGCTTGTCCGGGTACCGCCGATGAAACTGAGCAACCTTCCGGGGCGCCCGAATGTTACCCACAGGTTCCCAGGAATCGTCCTCGGGGGAGTACCCCTGCCAACGTACCAGATACTGAAGCCGATGCCGATGGAGCCGGGAGTCAATAATGTCCTCAACCACGAACTGCTCCTCGCCGTCAACCATCACAGGCGGAGGAGGAGGCACGATACGACCATGAAACGTATTAGGGGAAACGGGCTTGAGTAGAGAAACATGAAAGACCGTGTGTACCTTTAAATGGTGCGGCAACCTCAGCCGACAGGCCACAGGGCTCACGATCCCGGTGATCTTAAACGGACCGATGAATTTCTGTCCCAGCTTCTGCGAAGGAACACCCAATCTCAGGTTTTTGGTGGATAACCACACCGAGTCCCCTACCTTATACATGGGTGCCTGTTTCCGGTGAGTGTCTGCCGACTTCTTGTAACGCTCCTGAGCCGAAGCCACAGTGTCCTTTAAAACCTCCAGATTCTGTCGTAGCTCCGTCAATCTGTCCTCCACCGCTGGCACCGAAACCGCAACCGGTGACCTAGGCAAAACATTCGGATGGTAACCCAAGTTAGCGAAAAAGGGCGTTACCTTAGTGGAGCTGCTCTGAGTGTTGTTATACGAGAACTCCGCCAAAGGAAGCATCTTCAACCAATCGTCCTGCAGATGGCTGACATAACATCGGAGGTACTGTTCCAGGGTTTGATTAGTCCGTTCAGTTTACCCATTTGTCTGAGGATGGTATGCAGAAGACAAACAGACATCAATCTGGAGTGCCGAACAAAACCCCTTCCAGAACTTAGACGTGAACTGCACGCCCCGGTCAGAGATGATCTCATCTGGTACCCCATGCAATCGGAATATATTCTGGATAACCAAATCCACTGTCTCTGCGGCTGAGGGAAGACCGGTACACGGAATAAAGTGAGCAGCTTTTGTCAACCGATCCACCACCACTAAAATGGTATTGTGACCGCCTGAGACTGGCAACTCCACAATAAAATCCATTGAGATGGATCCCCAAGGGCGAGATGGAACGGGTAACGGTTGAAGGAGTCCCGTAGGAGCCACACGAGGGACCTTGCACCGGGCACAAACCACACATGAGTGGACATAGTCTTTTACATCCTTTAAACAGGTAGGCCACCAGAAAAAACGACTCAGAAATTCCTGCGTCTTGTGTACCCCCCTATGACCAGCCAACACGGAGTCATGGACCAACTTGAGAACCCGAAGTCTTACGGCCTCCGGGACATAAATACGTCGCTCTCTCAACCACACCCCATTCCGAAGAACAAGAGTCATATCATTCGGGGGGGCAGCAAGAAATACGTCACCATCATAGGCCAGCTTGATGTCCTTCCACAAGTCCTGGTCCTGGATTACTCCAACGAAATTGGCATCTGATAACACAGTCTGAGACGGTGTTCCAGGCACGGAGTCCATGGCGTGGATTCGGGACAAGGCATCGGCTTTCCCATTACGTGAACCTGGACGGTATGTAACGATAAAATTGAACTGGTTAAGGAATAAGCTCCAACGGGCTTGCCGTGGAGACAGGCACCTGGCAGACTTAAGAAATTCCAGGTTATGATGATCTGTGAGTACTATCACTTGCTGCGCAGCTCCCTGTAAGTGGTGTCTCCATTCCTTAAAAGCTGAAATAATCGCCAACAATTCCTTGTCCGCAATGTCATAGTTCTTTTCTGCAGGGGACAACCGGCGAGAAAAGAAAGCACACAGATGCAAGAGACTCTTGTCCCCAGTCCTTTGGGAAAGGATAGCCCCTAATGCATAATCGGAAGCGTCGACTTCCACAATAAAGGGGAGTGCGGGATTCGGGTGTATTAGTATTGGCGCTGAGGTAAAACAAACCTTGAGACGATTGAAAGCTTCCTGGGCGGACCACACAAACTTCTGTCCTTTCTTGGTTAACAGAGTGATAGGACGGACGATCTCTGAAAAGTTACGGATAAAGCGTCTGTAAAAGTTGGCAAAACCGACAAAGCGTTGTACCTCCTTGATGTTTCCCGGTTCCGGCCAGTCTAGAATTGCTTGTATCTTGCCAGACTCCATGTTCAGTCCCTGAGGAGAGATGACATATCCTAAAAATTGTATTTGTGAGCAATGGAATTCGCACTTCTCCAGTTTAATATACAGGTGGTTATCCCTCAGGCGGGTAAGTACTGTCTTGACGTGCTCCTGGTGTTCCTGTAGGGAATCAGAAAAGATCAAGATATCATCCAGGTAAATCACCATTGATTGGTCCATTATATCCCTAAAAATATCGTTGACTAGGTGTTGGAAAGCCGCAGGAGCGTTACAAAGTCCAAAAGGCATCACTAGATACTCATAATGTCCATACCGACATCCGAACGCTGTCTTCCACTCGTCTCCGGGACGTATGCGGAGTAGATTATATGCCCCACGGAGATCCAATTTAGTGAATATCTTTGCCTGTTGGACTCTCTCCAATAGCTCAGGAATCAACGGTAACGGATACCGGTTCCGGATGGTTATCTTATTTAGTTCCCGGTAGTCAATACAAGGTCTCAGAGTCCCCTCTTTCTTTTTCACGAAAAAGATGGGTGCCCCTGCTGGTGAGGTAGAAGGGCGAATAAATCCCTTGGCTAGACTTTCATCGATGTAATCCTTTAGTGCTTCTAACTCAGGTGCCGCCAACGGGTAGACATGACCAAACGGGATCTCCGCCCCTGGGAGTAAGTCTATAGGACAATCATACGGTCTATGCGGGGGAAGCCGATCTGCTTTTCTTTTGTCGCATATATCAGCGAAGTCATGATAAACCGGGGGTAGAACAGGTACCTGTACAGTGCCCTCCGCATTCGGTGTTACTGGAACCGGTACAGTTGGACTAATGGTCGGACCACTCTGCGGTGGGAAGGATATTTCCTTAGTCTCCCAATCGATGACTGGATTTGTACACCGTAGCCACGGAATTCCTAAAATAACCGGAAAATGGGGAGAAGAAATCAACATAAAAACAAGGGTCTCCTGCTGACCTGGCTTCATCACACATTCTAGGGGTACTGTTTCCCGATCAACTGGTCCAGAAACTAACGGAGATCCGTCTACCGTCTCCATGGTAACCGGTGAGGATCTTTGTTGAGTCCGGATACCGTGTTTCCTGGCAAAAGAAGAGTCCATGAAATTTCCTCCTGCCCCAGAGTCTATCATAGCAGATGTAGGTATTAACTGTCCCTCCCACCGTATCTGAATGGGAAGCGAGCAATGGGTGTATTTCCCTTCTGAGTCCTTAGGTGATGTTGACATGACAGTCAAGGGAAATACCGCATCCAGGTGTCCACTTGCCTCAGAGATATCGGACTCTGCGTCCGTGTTGTCACACTCTGCCATGGCTGCCAATACCTTATTTGGGCGATTTGGACGTCTTGGGCAGTCAATCAGGAAATGGTCCGATTGACCGCAATAGAAACACAAACGCTCACGGAGCCGGTGTTCACGACGTTCGTTGGTCTCTCGCTTTTGCAGAGAGTCCACTTGCATAGGAACATCCTCGGCCTCCCGTGGCATCCTGAGAGCGGGTTCTCTGGAAGGAAACGCAAAGTTGGTTACCCGGTTTACAGCTGCCCATTTTTCTTGTCTACGTTCTGTCAAGCGGGTATCAATACGCACACAGTGTTGGAGAAACAGTTCAAAATCCCCTGGAGATTCGGAACGAGCTAACTCGTCCTTGATGGTACCGGACAAACCTTTTCTGAAAACTGACAATAACGCATTGTTTCCCCAGTCGGTGTCTACCACTAACCTCTTGAACTCAGTGGCGTATTCAACGACAGACCGCTTTCCCTGACGTAAGGAAAGGAGAGCCAATTCAGCGGTAGCACGGCGATTCGGATCATCAAACATTTGCGCCATTGCGGTCAGAAAGTCATCCAGGTGATTTAAACGGATATCCCGATTCTCTATCATAGGATTAGCCCAAGCCAGTGCTCGTGAGGTTAACAACATGATTATACATAACACTTTTGACCGGTCAGAACGGTAATAATCAGCATGTACATCAAAAAACAGTATACACTGGTTAACAAATCCACGAAACTGACTACGATCACCACTGAAACGAAATGGGGTAACCTAGGCATACCAGCAGCTGATACGGACGTAGTGGGGGCGGCTTCCTGAGCCTCCACTCTGGTTCGCAAATCCTGAATAGCCGGACCCAGTACCTGGTGATCATGGCCCAGCTGTACCTCCACATCTCTAAGCTTAGTTTGCACCGCCTCCATCTCCTGCTGCAATGAGTTAATCATGGAAAAAAGCTGATCTACTCGTGTCTCAGTCATTGCCCCAGCGAAATCCTTTTATGGCCTGAGTATAATGTAATACTATTGTATGTACTGAGGATTTCGATTGCGTTAGGGCAATGACAACCAGAGACGAGTTCTTGGTGCAGAGATGTTTATAATATGTAACCAACGATATGTACATAAACGGAACAAAACACAGTAGTACAATAAACACAGGAAATACCTTCCAGGATCGGAGCGAAGGGAATTCCCGGGGCCACGCACCGGACTCCCCAAGGGAGACCACCAAGAGCGAACCCCTATACAGGGACTGTCTGGCAATCACCCCAGAAGGCCCAAATGCGCAGCAGCCGGGACACAAAGGGCAATAGGTATAGTCCAAAAATGTCCGCACGAGATGAGAGTCCAGAGTGGTTACGAACCGGAAGGAACCGGGCAGAAGTGCTGACCAAAGACGGCAGACGGAGTCCGGGCACAGCTTGATGAGACCGGGTGAAGTCCAGAGTCGGTGTCGGTTGTTTTTCAGGAGGATCCAAAATGTCAATCAGGAACCAAGAGCAGCAAAGCAGGAGTACACAGCAAGCAGTATACTCAGGCACTGGACTAAGCTTAGGGGCGGCCTTTTAAACAGATGGACAGGAAGTAGGGCAACAGAACAGCAAACTCCATGTTAACAGAGGGCAAGCTCATTCAAAAGAGAACTGGAAATCCCGGAAGTCTGACAGTACTCCCCCCCCCAGAAACGGCCTCAGGACGGATCAGGGCCTGGCTTGTCCGGGTACCGCCGATGAAACTGAGCAACCTTCCGGGGCGCCCGAATGTTACCCACAGGTTCCCAGGAATCGTCCTCGGGGGAGTACCCCTGCCAACGTACCAGATACTGAAGCCGATGCCGATGGAGCCGGGAGTCAATAATGTCCTCAACCACGAACTGCTCCTCGCCGTCAACCATCACAGGCGGAGGAGGAGGCACGATACGACCATGAAACGTATTAGGGGAAACGGGCTTGAGTAGAGAAACATGAAAGACCGTGTGTACCTTTAAATGGTGCGGCAACCTCAGCCGACAGGCCACAGGGCTCACGATCCCGGTGATCTTAAACGGACCGATGAATTTCTGTCCCAGCTTCTGCGAAGGAACACCCAATCTCAGGTTTTTGGTGGATAACCACACCGAGTCCCTTACCTTATACATGGGTGCCTGTTTCCGGTGAGTGTCTGCCGACTTCTTGTAACGCTCCTGAGCCGAAGCCACAGTGTCCTTTAAAACCTCCAGATTCTGTCGTAGCTCCGTCAATCTGTCCTCCACCGCTGGCACCGCAACCGGTGACCTAGGCAAAACATTCGGATGGTAACCCAAGTTAGCGAAAAAGGGCGTTACCTTAGTGGAGCTGCTCTGAGTGTTGTTATACGAGAACTCCGCCAAAGGAAGCATCTTCAACCAATCGTCCTGCAGATGGCTGACATAACATCGGAGGTACTGTTCCAGGGTTTGATTAGTCCGTTCGGTTTGCCCATTTGTCTGAGGATGGTATGCAGAAGACAAACAGACATCAATCTGGAGTGCCGAACAAAACCCCTTCCAGAACTTAGACGTGAACTGCACGCCCCGGTCAGAGATGATCTCATCTGGTACCCCATGCAATCGGAATATATTCTGGATAACCAAATCCACTGTCTCTGCGGCTGAGGGAAGACCGGTACACGGAATAAAGTGAGCAGCTTTTGTCAACCGATCCACCACCACTAAAATGGTATTGTGACCGCCTGAGACTGGCAACTCCACAATAAAATCCATTGAGATGGATCCCCAAGGGCGAGATGGAACGGGTAACGGTTGAAGGAGTCCCGTAGGAGCCACACGAGGGACCTTGCACCGGGCACAAACCACACATGAGTGGACATAGTCTTTTACATCCTTTAAACAGGTAGGCCACCAGAAAAAACGACTCAGAAATTCCTGCGTCTTCTGTAACCCCCTATGACCAGCCAACACGGAGTCATGGACCAACTTGAGAACCCGAAGTCTTACGGCCTCCGGGACATAAATACGTCGCTCTCTCAACCACACCCCATTCCGAAGAACAAGAGTCACATCATTCGGGGGGGCAGCAAGAAATACGTCACCATCATAGGCCAGCTTGATGTCCTTCCACAAGTCCTGGTCCTGGATTACTCCAACGAAATTGGCATCTGATAACACAGTCTGAGACGGGGTTCCAGGCACGGAGTCCATGGCGTGGATTCGGGACAAGGCATCGGCTTTCCCATTACGTGAACCTGGACGGTATGTAACGATAAAATTGAACTGGTTAAGGAATAAGCTCCAACGGGCTTGCCGTGGAGACAGGCACCTGGCAGACTTAAGAAATTCCAGGTTACGATGATCTGTGAGTACTATCACTTGCTGCGCAGCTCCCTGTAAGTGGTGTCTCCATTCCTTAAAAGCTGAAATAATCGCCAACAATTCCTTGTCCGCAATGTCATAGTTCTTTTCTGCAGGGGACAACCGGCGAGAAAAGAAAGCACACAGATGCAAGAGACTCTTGTCCCCAGTCCTTTGGGAAAGGATAGCCCCTAATGCATAATCGGAAGCGTCGACTTCCACAATAAAGGGGAGTGCGGGATTCGGGTGTATTAGTATTGGCGCTGAGGTAAAACAAACCTTGAGACGATTGAAAGCTTCCTGGGCCTGGGCGGACCACACAAACTTCTGTCCTTTCTTGGTTAACAGAGTGATAGGACGGACGATCTCTGAAAAGTTACGGATAAAGCGTCTGTAAAAGTTGGCAAAACCGACAAAGCGTTGTACCTCCTTGATGTTTCCCGGTTCCGGCCAGTCTAGAATTGCTTGTATCTTGCCAGACTCCATGTTCAGTCCCTGAGGAGAGATGACATATCCTAAAAATTGTATTTGTGAGCAATGGAATTCGCACTTCTCCAGTTTAATATACAGGTGGTTATCCCTCAGGCGGGTAAGTACTGTCTTGACGTGCTCCTGGTGTTCCTGTAGGGAATCAGAAAAGATCAAGATATCATCCAGGTAAATCACCATGAATTGGTCCATTATATCCCTAAAAATATCGTTGACTAGGTGTTGGAAAGCCGCAGGAGCGTTACAAAGTCCAAAAGGCATCACTAGATACTCATAATGTCCATACCGACATCCGAACGCTGTCTTCCACTCGTCTCCGGGACGTATGCGGAGTAGATTATATGCCCCACGGAGATCCAATTTAGTGAATATCTTTGCCTGTTGGACTCTCTCCAATAGCTCAGGAATCAACGGTAACGGATACCGGTTCCGGATGGTTATCTTATTTAGTTCCCGGTAGTCAATACAAGGTCTCAGAGTCCCCTCTTTCTTTTTCACGAAAAAGATGGGTGCCCCTGCTGGTGAGGTAGAAGGGCGAATAAATCCCTTGGCTAGACTTTCATCGATGTAATCCTTTAGTGCTTCTAACTCAGGTGCCGCCAACGGGTAGACATGACCAAACGGGATCTCCGCCCCTGGGAGTAAGTCTATGGGACAATCATACGGTCTATGCGGGGGAAGCCGATCTGCTTTTCTTTTGTCGCATATATCAGCGAAGTCATGATAAACCGGGGGTAGAACAGGTACCTGTACAGTGCCCTCCGCATTCGGTGTTACTGGAACCGGTACAGTTGGACTAATGGTCGGACCACTCTGCGGTGGGAAGGATATTTCCTTAGTCTCCCAATCGATGACTGGATTTGTACACCGTAGCCACGGAATTCCTAAAATAACCGGAAAATGGGGAGAAGAAATCAACATAAAAACAAGGTTCTCCTGCTGACCTGGCTTCATCACACATTCTAGGGGTACTGTTTCCCGATCAACTGGTCCAGAAACTAACGGAGATCCGTCTACCGTCTCCATGGTAACCGGTGAGGATCTTTGTTGAGTCCGGATACCGTGTTTCCTGGCAAAAGAAGAGTCCATGAAATTTCCCCCTGCCCCAGAGTCTATCATAGCAGATGTAGGTATTAACTGTCCCTCCCACCGTATCTGAATGGGAAGCGAGCAATGGGTGTATTTCCCTTCTGAGTCCTTAGGTGATGTTGACATGACAGTCAAGGGAAATACCGCATCCAGGTGTCCACTTGCCTCAGAGATATCGGACTCTGCGTCCGTGTTGTCACACTCTGCCATGGCTGCCAATACCTTATTTGGGCGATTTGGACGTCTTGGGCAGTCAATCAGGAAATGGTCCGATTGACCGCAATAGAAACACAAACGCTCACGGAGCCGGTGTTCACGACGTTCGTTGGTCTCTCGCTTTTGCAGAGAGTCCACTTGCATAGGAACATCCTCGGCCTCCCGTGGCATCCTGAGAGCGGGTTCTCTGGAAGGAAACGCAAAGTTGGTTACCCGGTTTACAGCTGCCCATTTTTCTTGTCTACGTTCCGTCAAGCGGGTATCAATACGCACACAGTGTTGGAGAAACAGTTCAAAATCCCCTGGAGATTCGGAACGAGCTAACTCGTCCTTGATGGTACCGGACAAACCTTTTCTGAAAACTGACAATAACGCATTGTTTCCCCAGTCGGTGTCTACCACTAACCTCTTGAACTCAGTGGCGTATTCAACGACAGACCGCTTTCCCTGACGTAAGGAAAGGAGAGCCAATTCAGCGGTAGCACGGCGATTCGGATCATCAAACATTTGCGCCATTGCGGTCAGAAAGTCATCCAGGTGATTTAAACGGATATCCCGATTCTCTATCATAGGATTAGCCCAAGCCAGTGCTCGTGAGGTTAACAACATGATTATACATAACACTTTTGACCGGTCAGAACGGTAATAATCAGCATGTACATCAAAAAACAGTATACACTGGTTAACAAATCCACGAAACTGACTACGATCACCACTGAAACGAAATGGGGTAACCTAGGCATACCAGCAGCTGATACGGACGTAGTGGGGGCGGCTTCCTGAGCCTCCACTCTGGTTCGCAAATCCTGAATAGCCGGACCCAGTACCTGGTGATCATGGCCCAGCTGTACCTCCACATCTCTAAGCTTAGTTTGCACCGCCTCCATCTCCTGCTGCAATGAGTTAATCATGGAAAAAAGCTGATCTACTCGTGTCTCAGTCATTGCCCCAGCGAAATCCTTTTATGGCCTGAGTATAATGTAATACTATTGTATGTACTGAGGATTTCGATTGCGTTAGGGCAATGACAACCAGAGACGAGTTCTTGGTGCAGAGATGTTTATAATATGTAACCAACGATATGTACATAAACGGAACAAAACACAGTAGTACAATAAACACAGGAAATACCTTCCAGGATCGGAGCGAAGGGAATTCCCGGGGCCACGCACCGGACTCCCCAAGGGAGACCACCAAGAGCGAACCCCTATACAGGGACTGTCTGGCAATCACCCCAGAAGGCCCAAATGCGCAGCAGCCGGGACACAAAGGGCAATAGGTATAGTCCAAAAATGTCCGCACGAGATGAGAGTCCAGAGTGGTTACGAACCGGAAGGAACCGGGCAGAAGTGCTGACCAAAGACGGCAGACGGAGTCCGGGCACAGCTTGATGAGACCGGGTGAAGTCCAGAGTCGGTGTCGGTTGTTTTTCAGGAGGATCCAAAATGTCAATCAGGAACCAAGAGCAGCAAAGCAGGAGTACACAGCAAGCAGTATACTCAGGCACTGGACTAAGCTTAGGGGCGGCCTTTTAAACAGATGGACAGGAAGTAGGGCAACAGAACAGCAAACTCCATGTTAACAGAGGGCAAGCTCATTCAAAAGAGAACTGGAAATCCCGGAAGTCTGACAGTACTCCCCCCCCCAGAAACGGCCTCAGGACGGATCAGGGCCTGGCTTGTCCGGGTACCGCCGATGAAACTGAGCAACCTTCCGGGGCGCCCGAATGTTACCCACAGGTTCCCAGGAATCGTCCTCGGGGGAGTACCCCTGCCAACGTACCAGATACTGAAGCCGATGCCGATGGAGCCGGGAGTCAATAATGTCCTCAACCACGAACTGCTCCTCGCCGTCAACCATCACAGGCGGAGGAGGAGGCACGATACGACCATGAAACGTATTAGGGGAAACGGGCTTGAGTAGAGAAACATGAAAGACCGTGTGTACCTTTAAATGGTGCGGCAACCTCAGCCGACAGGCCACAGGGCTCACGATCCCGGTGATCTTAAACGGACCGATGAATTTCTGTCCCAGCTTCTGCGAAGGAACACCCAATCTCAGGTTTTTGGTGGATAACCACACCGAGTCCCTTACCTTATACATGGGTGCCTGTTTCCGGTGAGTGTCTGCCGACTTCTTGTAACGCTCCTGAGCCGAAGCCACAGTGTCCTTTAAAACCTCCAGATTCTGTCGTAGCTCCGTCAATCTGTCCTCCACCGCTGGCACCGCAACCGGTGACCTAGGCAAAACATTCGGATGGTAACCCAAGTTAGCGAAAAAGGGCGTTACCTTAGTGGAGCTGCTCTGAGTGTTGTTATACGAGAACTCCGCCAAAGGAAGCATCTTCAACCAATCGTCCTGCAGATGGCTGACATAACATCGGAGGTACTGTTCCAGGGTTTGATTAGTCCGTTCGGTTTGCCCATTTGTCTGAGGATGGTATGCAGAAGACAAACAGACATCAATCTGGAGTGCCGAACAAAACCCCTTCCAGAACTTAGACGTGAACTGCACGCCCCGGTCAGAGATGATCTCATCTGGTACCCCATGCAATCGGAATATATTCTGGATAACCAAATCCACTGTCTCTGCGGCTGAGGGAAGACCGGTACACGGAATAAAGTGAGCAGCTTTTGTCAACCGATCCACCACCACTAAAATGGTATTGTGACCGCCTGAGACTGGCAACTCCACAATAAAATCCATTGAGATGGATCCCCAAGGGCGAGATGGAACGGGTAACGGTTGAAGGAGTCCCGTAGGAGCCACACGAGGGACCTTGCACCGGGCACAAACCACACATGAGTGGACATAGTCTTTTACATCCTTTAAACAGGTAGGCCACCAGAAAAAACGACTCAGAAATTCCTGCGTCTTCTGTAACCCCCTATGACCAGCC
This sequence comes from Anomaloglossus baeobatrachus, assembly GCF_048569485.1. Taxonomy (NCBI): domain Eukaryota; kingdom Metazoa; phylum Chordata; class Amphibia; order Anura; family Aromobatidae; genus Anomaloglossus; species Anomaloglossus baeobatrachus. The sequence continues at coordinate 325,862,434 of NC_134358.1, forward strand.
AACACGGAGTCATGGACCAACTTGAGAACCCGAAGTCTTACGGCCTCCGGGACATAAATACGTCGCTCTCTCAACCACACCCCATTCCGAAGAACAAGAGTCACATCATTCGGGGGGGCAGCAAGAAATACGTCACCATCATAGGCCAGCTTGATGTCCTTCCACAAGTCCTGGTCCTGGATTACTCCAACGAAATTGGCATCTGATAACACAGTCTGAGACGGGGTTCCAGGCACGGAGTCCATGGCGTGGATTCGGGACAAGGCATCGGCTTTCCCATTACGTGAACCTGGACGGTATGTAACGATAAAATTGAACTGGTTAAGGAATAAGCTCCAACGGGCTTGCCGTGGAGACAGGCACCTGGCAGACTTAAGAAATTCCAGGTTACGATGATCTGTGAGTACTATCACTTGCTGCGCAGCTCCCTGTAAGTGGTGTCTCCATTCCTTAAAAGCTGAAATAATCGCCAACAATTCCTTGTCCGCAATGTCATAGTTCTTTTCTGCAGGGGACAACCGGCGAGAAAAGAAAGCACACAGATGCAAGAGACTCTTGTCCCCAGTCCTTTGGGAAAGGATAGCCCCTAATGCATAATCGGAAGCGTCGACTTCCACAATAAAGGGGAGTGCGGGATTCGGGTGTATTAGTATTGGCGCTGAGGTAAAACAAACCTTGAGACGATTGAAAGCTTCCTGGGCCTGGGCGGACCACACAAACTTCTGTCCTTTCTTGGTTAACAGAGTGATAGGACGGACGATCTCTGAAAAGTTACGGATAAAGCGTCTGTAAAAGTTGGCAAAACCGACAAAGCGTTGTACCTCCTTGATGTTTCCCGGTTCCGGCCAGTCTAGAATTGCTTGTATCTTGCCAGACTCCATGTTCAGTCCCTGAGGAGAGATGACATATCCTAAAAATTGTATTTGTGAGCAATGGAATTCGCACTTCTCCAGTTTAATATACAGGTGGTTATCCCTCAGGCGGGTAAGTACTGTCTTGACGTGCTCCTGGTGTTCCTGTAGGGAATCAGAAAAGATCAAGATATCATCCAGGTAAATCACCATGAATTGGTCCATTATATCCCTAAAAATATCGTTGACTAGGTGTTGGAAAGCCGCAGGAGCGTTACAAAGTCCAAAAGGCATCACTAGATACTCATAATGTCCATACCGACATCCGAACGCTGTCTTCCACTCGTCTCCGGGACGTATGCGGAGTAGATTATATGCCCCACGGAGATCCAATTTAGTGAATATCTTTGCCTGTTGGACTCTCTCCAATAGCTCAGGAATCAACGGTAACGGATACCGGTTCCGGATGGTTATCTTATTTAGTTCCCGGTAGTCAATACAAGGTCTCAGAGTCCCCTCTTTCTTTTTCACGAAAAAGATGGGTGCCCCTGCTGGTGAGGTAGAAGGGCGAATAAATCCCTTGGCTAGACTTTCATCGATGTAATCCTTTAGTGCTTCTAACTCAGGTGCCGCCAACGGGTAGACATGACCAAACGGGATCTCCGCCCCTGGGAGTAAGTCTATGGGACAATCATACGGTCTATGCGGGGGAAGCCGATCTGCTTTTCTTTTGTCGCATATATCAGCGAAGTCATGATAAACCGGGGGTAGAACAGGTACCTGTACAGTGCCCTCCGCATTCGGTGTTACTGGAACCGGTACAGTTGGACTAATGGTCGGACCACTCTGCGGTGGGAAGGATATTTCCTTAGTCTCCCAATCGATGACTGGATTTGTACACCGTAGCCACGGAATTCCTAAAATAACCGGAAAATGGGGAGAAGAAATCAACATAAAAACAAGGTTCTCCTGCTGACCTGGCTTCATCACACATTCTAGGGGTACTGTTTCCCGATCAACTGGTCCAGAAACTAACGGAGATCCGTCTACCGTCTCCATGGTAACCGGTGAGGATCTTTGTTGAGTCCGGATACCGTGTTTCCTGGCAAAAGAAGAGTCCATGAAATTTCCCCCTGCCCCAGAGTCTATCATAGCAGATGTAGGTATTAACTGTCCCTCCCACCGTATCTGAATGGGAAGCGAGCAATGGGTGTATTTCCCTTCTGAGTCCTTAGGTGATGTTGACATGACAGTCAAGGGAAATACCGCATCCAGGTGTCCACTTGCCTCAGAGATATCGGACTCTGCGTCCGTGTTGTCACACTCTGCCATGGCTGCCAATACCTTATTTGGGCGATTTGGACGTCTTGGGCAGTCAATCAGGAAATGGTCCGATTGACCGCAATAGAAGCACAAACGCTCACGGAGCCGGTGTTCACGACGTTCGTTGGTCTCTCGCTTTTGCAGAGAGTCCACTTGCATAGGAACATCCTCGGCCTCCCGTGGCATCCTGAGAGCGGGTTCTCTGGAAGGAAACGCAAAGTTGGTTACCCGGTTTACAGCTGCCCATTTTTCTTGTCTACGTTCCGTCAAGCGGGTATCAATACGCACACAGTGTTGGAGAAACAGTTCAAAATCCCCTGGAGATTCGGAACGAGCTAACTCGTCCTTGATGGTACCGGACAAACCTTTTCTGAAAACTGACAATAACGCATTGTTTCCCCAGTCGGTGTCTACCACTAACCTCTTGAACTCAGTGGCGTATTCAACGACAGACCGCTTTCCCTGACGTAAGGAAAGGAGAGCCAATTCAGCGGTAGCACGGCGATTCGGATCATCAAACATTTGCGCCATTGCGGTCAGAAAGTCATCCAGGTGATTTAAACGGATATCCCGATTCTCTATCATAGGATTAGCCCAAGCCAGTGCTCGTGAGGTTAACAACATGATTATACATAACACTTTTGACCGGTCAGAACGGTAATAATCAGCATGTACATCAAAAAACAGTATTCTCTGGTTAACAAATCCACGAAACTGACTACGATCACCACTGAAACGAAATGGGGGTAACCTAGGCATACCGGCAGCTGATACGGACGTAGTGGGGGCGGCTTCCTGAGCCTCCACTCTGGTTCGCAAATCCTGAATAGCCGGACCCAGTACCTGGTGATCATGGCCCAGCTGTACCTCCACATCTCTAAGCTTAGTTTGCACCGCCTCCATCTCCTGCTGCAATGAGTTAATCATGGAAAAAAGCTGATCTACTCGTGTCTCAGTCATTGCCCCAGCGAAATCCTTTTATGGCCTGAGTATAATGTAATACTATTGTATGTACTGAGGATTTCGATTGCGTTAGGGCAATGACAACCAGAGACGAGTTCTTGGTGCAGAGATGTTTATAATATGTAACCAACGATATGTACATAAACGGAACAAAACACAGTAGTACAATAAACACAGGAAATACCTTCCAGGATCGGAGCGAAGGGAATTCCCAGGGCCACGCACCGGACTCCCCCAGGGAGACCACCAAGAGCGAACCCCTATACAGGGACTGTCTGGCAATCACCCCAGAAGGCCCAAATGCGCAGCAGCCGGGACACAAAGGGCAATAGGTATAGTCCAAAAATGTCCGCACGAGATGAGAGTCCAGAGTGGTTACGAACCGGAAGGAACCGGGCAGAAGTGCTGACAAAAGACGGCAGACGGAGTCCGGGCACAGCTTGATGAGACCGGGTGAAGTCCAGAGTCGGTGTCGGTTGTTTTTCAGGAGGATCCAAAATGTCAATCAGGAACCAAGAGCAGCAAAGCAGGAGTACACAGCAAGCAGTATACTCAGGCACTGGACTAAGCTTAGGGGCGGCCTTTTAAACAGATGGACAGGAAGTAGGGCAACAGAACAGCAAACTCCATGTTAACAGAGGGCAAGCTCATTCAAAAGAGAACTGGAAATCCCGGAAGTCTGACACTGATGTAACTCCAGATGAAATACTACTGGGTTAATGATGGTGGTTACTTTATAGGGAGCAAGAAACCTAGGGCCCAGATTGTAGGAAGTAATCTTCAATTTGATATTCCTGATAAAAACAACCACACATGGTCATTCACACTTAGGTCCGGACCTAGCAAATGTTTTTTGTCAACCATACGTTTGTATCTGTCTTCCATCAGCTTCAAATTACTTTGAAACATTTGCCATACAGAAGACAGCGATGAGACATGCTCCCAAGACTCCTAAGGCCTCTCTATATTAAAGGTACCAAATTGCAGATGAAAACCATCTGAACCCAAGAATGGTGACTTGCCAGTAGAATTGTCATGATTTGCAGCTGAGCCTTTTTTTTTAGTTTCACTTATGATACAGGTCACGTTAGGGGTTAATCCTTCCTGCCTCATTCTGGAGGTCAGGATACTTTATTAGGACACTGTTTCTCTGGGACTACACCAGTGATATTTCTGGCTCTGCTGTGTTCTGCTCGTGAATGACCTGTTGTCTGCCCTGCCCCTGTCCTGACCTCCGTGAATACCTGACCTGTTGTTAACCTCCTCTGTTCTCTGTTTCCATCTTGTCAGCGTCTCTCCTGTTGTCTCCATTCAGCTCCCTGCTCGTCTGTCTCCCTGTTCGTTCCTTTTCTGTTTACCTTGATTCTGTTCTTGTCTTCCCATTCTCCTCACTTCGAGTTCTGACTTCCCAGCTACTGACTTCTTGCTTCCTTCTGACTACGTTTAGACTTTGCTCCTGTGTATTTACAAGACCTCATGTTGTGACACGGCTTTCTGACAATTCTACTGCCATCTGGTGGCCCTGACTAGTTTTACCTCTGCTAGGGAATCCTCTGCTCATGTGTTTACTCCACTCTAACACCCCATAGTGGTTTACCAGCTAACTACCTTCTCAGGTAGTTTCAGGAATCCGCTCTGTCCCACATTACTGCGCTGTACTGCTATTGTACCTCTAAAGGCCCCGTCACACTAAGCAACATCGCTAGCAACATCGCTGCTAACGAACAACTTTTGTGACGTTGCTAGCGATGTTGCTGTGTGTGACATCCAGCAACAACCTGGCCCCTGCTGTGAGGTCGTTGGTTGTTGCTGAATGTCCTGGGCCATTTTTTAGTTGTTGCTGTCCCGCTGTGAAGCACAGGTCGCTGTGTGTGACAGCAACAACTAAATGTGCAGGCAGCAGGAGCCGGCTTCTGCGGAGGCTGGTAACCACAGTAAACATCGGGTAACCAAGAAGCCCTGTCCTTGGTTACCCGATATTTACCGTTGTTACCAGCCTCCACCGCTCTCACTGTCACTGCCGGCTCCTGCTCTGTGCACATGTAGCTGCAGGACACATCGGGTTAATTAACCCGATGTGTGCTGTAGCTAGGAGAGCAGGGAGCCAGCGCTAAGCATTGTGCGCTGCTCCCTGCTCTGTGCACATTTAGCTGCAGTACACATCGGGTAATTAACCCGATGTGTGCTGTAACTAGGAGAGCAGGGAGCCAGCGCTAAGCGGTGTGCGCTGCTCCCTGCTCTCTGCACGTGTAGCTCCATGCGCTGGTAACCAAGGTAAATATCGGGTTGGTTACCCGATATTTACCTTAGTTACCAAGCGCAGCATCTTCCACGCGGCACTGGGGGCTGGTCACTGGTTGCTGGTGAGCTCACCAGCAACTCGTGTAGCGACGCTCCAGCGATCCCTGCCAGGTCAGGTTGCTGGTGGGATCGCTGGAGCGTCGCAGTGTGACATCTCACCAGCAACCTCCTAGCAACTTACCAGCGATCCCTATCGTTGTTGGTATCGCTGGTAAGTTGCTTAGTGTGACTGGACCTTTAGAGTACAGCATGACAAGAATCCTGTTGATTGTTTAAAACAAATTTGGCAAACAGTAAGTTAGATACCCAATTCTCCTGATTCTCAGAGACAAAGCACCTAAGGTAAATTTCCAAGTTTATATTTTTGCGCTCGGTTTGACCATTCGATTGAGGATGGAAGGCAGAAAAGAAAGACAACTGCACCCCCGGTCATACACAAAATGCTTTCCAAAATTTGGTAACAAACTGAGTTCTCCAATCTACGTCCACATCAGAAGGAACCCCCGTGAAGCTTCACCATCTTATTGATGAATGCCTAATCCAGAGTTTTGTGAAGAATTTGAAAAGAGGAGCGCATGTGAAGGATCCACGGGATAATGTTAAGGAAAGTGTTAGAATGTGCTCACCTGATGTGGTTGTGCAGCCCTGCACAACCACGGTGTAGAATGAGGGTTTAATGTGCTGCCAGGGAGTCGGCCAGTAGTGACCATCCAGGGGAACGGAATCCTAAAAAGCCGGTCATGTGACAGGTCACTGGGGAAGGTGGACGTCTCTGGTGCTGATTGAAATCTGGCCTCCAGCCAAGCTGCTCATGCCGTGAGTCCCACAACGGAGAAGGAATCCAGGGAATGCAAAAGAACACGGTCTTGAAAGCGCTAAGGAGGCCACGGTGATATATTAGTTTTGTAGATTTATTAAATGTTTACAGCCACAAAGTGTTTCGATATCACAATATCTTCATCAGGTGGATATAAAGCAAAGTGTGGGGAATATTATTTAAAGGGGCCAGTGTGATTTCATTGGCTACCATCAAAGTGATTAAAAAATTAACCCATGATTGATCACATTGGCACCCTACATGGACAATAATTGATATAAAAACTCATGAATAAAACATTTTTACATTTAAATCACAGTTATAAGAATGAATTAAAAACACAAAAATATTAATAGAGTTAAGTTAAAACAATGAGATTGTTAATATAACCTATCACTATCTTCCTAAAATCAAACATGGGGAGATAAAAATTAAATAATAATAAAAACCATGTGTGGATTCTGTACCTATTATTATACTGCATATAGCTAAGAAGTAAAAAGGAGGGGTCATTATTTAGATTTAGCTTTATATCCACCTGATGAAGATATTGTCATATCGAAACGCGTTGTGGCTGTAAACATTTAATAAATCTACAAAACTAATATATCACCGTGGCCTCCTTAGCGCTTTCAAGACCGTGTTCTTTTGCATTCCCTTCTAATCCAGAGTCTTGGCATTAGGAAGTGTCTAATTAGTGTCTACTAAAACCACAGTCTTTCCTAAAGACAAAGGGAGATCAATAATGAAATCCATGGATTAATGAGTCCATGGTCTATTAGGAATAGCCAATGGCAGGAGAAATCGTGACAAACGAGTATGCATTACCATGGAACGTGCGCAAATACATTGTGTGCAGAATTATTAGGCAAATGAGTATTTTGATCACATGATAATTTTTATACATGTTGTCCTAGTCCAAGCTGTATAGGCTTGAAAGCCAACAACCAATTAAGTAAATCAGGTGATGTGCATCTCTGTAATGAGGGGTGTGGTGTAATGACATCAACACCCTATATAAGGTGTGCTTAATTATTAGGCAACTTCCTTTCCTTTGGCAAAATGGGTCAGAAGAGAGATTTGACGGGCTCTGAAAAGTCCAAAATTGTGAGATGTCTTGCAAAGGGATGCAGCAGTCTTGAAATTGCCAAACTTTTGAAGCATGATCACCGAACAATCAAGCGTTTTATGGCAAGTAGCCAACAGGGTGGCAAGAAGCATTTTGGGCAAAAAAGGCGCAAAAAAATTGCTCATGAATTGAGGAAAATCAAGCGTGAAGCTGCCAAGATGCTGTTTGACACCAGTTTGGCCATATTTCAGAGCTGCAACATTACTAGAGTATCAAAAAGCACAAGGTGTGCCTTACTCAGGGACATGGCCAAGGTAAGGAAGGCTGAAAAACGACCACCTTTGAACAGGAAACATAAGATAAAACGTCACGATTGGGCCAAGAAATATCTTAAGACTGGTTTTTCAAAGATTTTATGGACTGATGAAATGAGAGTGACTCTTGATGGCTCAGATGGATGGGCCAGAGGCTGGATCAGTAAAGGGCAGAGAGGTTGTCCTTGAAACGTGTGTTTTATGTTTCTCCTTCTGTAACACAGGTGTGCCCAGTTTTTCCTTTCGTAACGTAGTGGTTACTTCTTTTGTAACCCAGATGTTGCATACTAGCTACAAGGTTTTTTTCCTACAGCCCAGAGTATCCAGGTGATATATCGGTGTTTTGGGTGCCCCGGGACGCCCTTAAATCAGTCAGAAGTGGGGGTGACTCAGTTTCATGTTTAACCTCTCATCACCCTCTGGTTGCTAAATCTTCTTTTCCTCATACACTTGAACTTTGTGTTCCAAATAAATTTATTACCTATTTGGATTTATTCTCTTTTATCTGGTATTGGGGTACCACATCTGTTCCACCTGAATGTCCTGGTGACATATCTGTCTTTGGCACATCATGGGGTACCCCAATATTAGTGAAAAGATTCTAATATTGCATTTATTTTGTGTTCACCATTTGGGGTGTCTATGTGAAACTGAGTCACCCATTGGGGTACCCAAATTTAAAAGCTATGCATTACCTTTTTGGATTTATTCTCTTTTATCTGGTATTGAGGTACCACATCTGTTCCACCTGAATGTCCTGGTGACATATCTGTCTTTGGCACATCATGGGGTACCCCATAATCAGTGAAAAGATTCTAATATTGCATTTACTTTGTGTTCACCATTTGGGGTCTCTATGTGAAACTGGGTCACCCATTGGGGTATCCAAATTTAAAAGCTACGCATTACCTTTTTGGATTTATTCTCTTTTATCTGGCTTTGGGGTGCCATGTCTTTTGCACCTGAATGTCCTGGTGACATGTCTTTCTTTGGAGCGCCCTGGGATACCCCATAATCAGTGAAAGGATTCTAATATTGCGTACATTCAGAGCAGAAATGAATGTGTCACATGGATTTATGTCTTTGTACATCAATTAAGAAGCCTTAATTTTTGAGTGGTGCCTTGACTTTCTAGCTTCCATGGCCTCGGAGTTAGAAGTGGATGAAAGTCCTGTGCAAGTTCCGTATGAGGCAGAGGTCTGATCGACAACCAACAAAGCTGTTTGTAGAGGGGGCTTTGGGCTTCCTGGGGACACTGCGACCCACTCTCTCTAGCACTTACCATCAGAAAAGGCAACCTGGACCCCAAAGTGCATATTTATTTTAGGATGTAGCCCCTGAAGTCTGGACCCAGAAGAGCACATCCAATAATAAATGTAAACTGTGGGTAGTCCATAATAATATGCTTACATAACAAAATTACACCATAAAAATACCAAAAAAATAACTGAAAAAAGATTTATTAATATCCTTACTATAATATTAACACACAGCTCTATGTTTGCACCAGCCAGTCCACCTGTGCTTTATCTTGCATATAAACAACTGACTGTGTATTTTCACTTAAATTTTGTATTTTGAGCTGTATATTGAAGAGTGAACCGATGGTGATGTGGAAATAAATCTGCTATAGTGAAAGTTTAAAAATGACTAGTAGATGGCAACATAACCTGCTCTCCGTGCATTGCTGGGAGGGGGAGGGGGGCAAAGAGTTTGTACATTGAACCTTGTGTGTGAAAAGACAATGAATCTTAATTGCTTGTTTAGGGGGAAGTTTTGAGTTCAGCACAATGAATGAAAAGTCTTTTTTTTAAGAACTGTAAAAACACATATAGATTATGAGCTGGGGGGACATTAAGCTTTTCATTATGTTTGATTATTAAAGAATACAATATATTATACTGGGTCCTATAATTATGTTATAAGCTTGATTCATTTCACAAAATATCACCAATAAACCAAGCTCGTATCATACAGTTTTCACCATAGCAGAGTTTAAGTCATTAAGTTTATTAGCAAAAGAACAGGTGTATCTCTATCATGTGTTAATTTAACAGAATGCATAGTTTCAAAATGGAAGGTACATTATTGGTCCCTATAGAGAAGTGAGATAGCAAATTCCAATTAAAATTGTTATATTTATTGGTAATATAATATATAATAATATAATATAAGCCAAGATACAAGAATTGCCCCAAGTGGGGTCTGATTGAGGAGACATATTTTGGGGGGCAGGCTGAAAGTGTTAAATACTGCCTCCCACAGCTCTTAAATAATGACTAGAGTTGAGCGCAGTTCGTGGTTCGTGGTTCTCCAGTTCGCGGTTCGAGTGATTTTGGGGGCTGTTCTAGATCGAACTAGAACTCGAGATTTTTGCTAAAGCTCAATAGTTCTAGTTATGTTCAAGAACAGTTCTAGCAGCAAAAAGCCAAGCTAATTACTAGCTGGCTTTCGCTGTAATAGTGTAAGTCACTCTGTGACTCACACTATTATGAAATTTCAGCGTATAGTGTGCGGGAACAGCGCATTCAGATCACTGCTGATGGGATAATGGCGATCGCCTTTTTTTTCCCTTGTCTTCCTTCCCTAAGCGCGCGCGTGTAGTGGGGCGGGCCAGCCTATCAGCCAATCCCAGACACACACACAGCTAAGTGGACTTTTAGCCAGCCAGAGAAGCAAGGGCATGTGTGATAGGATGTCCATGTCACATGTCCCTGCATTATAAATACGGGCATCTGCCCGTTCGGACACCATTATCTCTTCTGTGTATGTGTGTCAGTCACCGCTAGCGTAGCTCCTGTCTCCGATACTGCTGTGTACACTCTACACACAGCGCTATACAGAATAGGGATAGAAGTTTCTATTAGCCCTTGTAAGGGCTAATAATAGCAGGCTCAGAGCCATAGGTGACAGTCAGGTCCGTGGAAACAGATTTTAACAGCTACAGAAGATAACAGCATCTGTGTAGCTAAGGTCAGGGACTTCCTCGCTGCATTTCCCCATTAGGAGGGATAGAAAGTGAGGCTTCCTTTCCGGTACACTGACCCACAACCCTGCCACCGTACCCTCCTGCCCTTTGCACACTCAAGCTCATTGTTACTAAGCTATTATACTAGCAAACACTGATTAAACTTAGTGGCATCCTAAAAGTGGCTGTTTGACTTCCATTAGTGTCCCACTCGTGCAAATCTATTTGCAGCACCACTGCATTGCACACTCAAACTCATTGTTACTAAGCTATTAGACTAGCAAACACTGATTAAACTTAGTGGCATCCTAAAAGTGGCTGTAGGACTTCCATTAGTGTTCCACTAGTGCAAATCTATTTGCAGCACCTCTAGATTGCACACTCAAACTCATTGTTACTAAGCCATTATACTAGCAAACACTGAGTAAACTTAGTGGCATCCTAAAAGTGGCTGTTGGACTTCCATTAGTGTCCCACTAGTGCAAATCTATTTGCAGCACCTCTGCATTGCACACTCAAACTCATTGTTACTAAGCCATTATACTAGCAAACACTGAGGAAACTTAGTGGCATCCTAAAAGTGGCTGTTGGACTTCCATTAGTGTCCCACTAGTGCAAATCTATTTGCAGCACCTCTGTATTGCACACTCAAACTCATTGTTACTAAGCCATTATACTAGCAAACACTGAGTAAACTTAGTGGCATCCTAAAAGTGGCTGTTGGACTTCCATTATTGTCCAACTGGTGCAAAGCTATTTGCAGCACCACTGCATTGCACACTCAAACTCATTGTGACTAAGCCATTATACTAGCAAACTATGCTGCCAGTTTAAGGGGCGTAGTTGCATTGTCAGGGATAGTTATTGTTGTTTATTCTGCTGTTAATAAAGATAGACCACCGCTGCAATCTACACCACCTCTCAATTTTTACTGCCACATTTTAAGTGCACAATCTTGTCGCAATCAAAATGAGTGGCAAAATGACAGATGCTGGTGGAAAGGGGAAGAGGCGTGTTGGAAAAGGAAAAAAAGGGTTTGTCCATGGGGAAGGTGGCAAAGCTCCATTAACATCTGCTGAAGATAGACCATCTTACAGCAAAAGTAAGATGTCTACTACTTACCGTGGACAATCCGATGTGCTCCCTTTTTTACGGACACGAACAACTGGAACAAAGGTAGATGATGGCCAAAAAAAGAAAATGCTTGAATGGATCTCAAGTGGTCCAACAAGTGCCCTCTCCGCCACCTCAACTACCGCATCCAAAAAACACCAGTCCTCTGAGTTGTCATCCCAATCACACTTGCTTTCTCCCAGCTTTGAAGTCTCCATCCACCCTGCACAGTATGGTGGAACTGAGATGGCTGAGTTTGCAGAGCTGTTCAGTCACACTATAGCCTGGGAATCAGAGGTCTGCTCCCAAGCTACAGTGAGTACAGACCAGGAAATGGTCTGCAGTGATGCCCAGAACCTTTGTGACTCAGATTCGGGCCGTGATGAACAAGTTTCTGAGCATAATGTTAACCCTTATTCAGAAACTCAAACACCTGTTGTAATAGACAATGAGAAACATACTGATGACGATGAGACGCAGATACCAGATTGGGATGACAACTTAAATATTGGTTCACGTCAGGAAGAGGCTCGGTCTGAGGGTGAGGGGAGTGCAAACACAACGCTTGATGAGGAAGTTCTAGATCCCACCTACTGTCAACCCACAGTCAGGCACTCGAGAAAGTCAACAGAGGCGGTGGAGGAGGATGCTACTGACAACGAAGTAACCTTGCGCCTTCCTGGACAGAGGAGTAGTACTGGTAGCACGTCTACAACTGCATCCTCAGCCACCACTGTGCCTCTGAGCACTAGTCGGGGGGGGCTCAGCAGGTCGCATGCCCTCTAAGCATTGCCTAGCCTGGACGTTTTTTGACATAGAAAAAGATCACCCAAATCATATGATATGTAAAATTTGTCGTGATTCTGTTAGTAGAGGGCAAAACCTCAGGAGTTTGACAACTTCTTTCATGAATCGTCACATGAATAAATATCATATGTCCCAGTGGGAAGCTCACCGAGCTGCAATGCGGTCTAGCGGAGCGAACCATCCACCGCCTGCCCCTTCAAGTGCATACATGCGCTCTTCATCTTCTAGGACTGTGGGGACAGCTGTCACACCTGATTTTCCACGCATAACTTCCACCACTGTAACCGCAACAGGCAGTTTGCTTGGTAGGTCGTCATTTGGTTTGGAAGGGGAAACAAGTGCGTGTGTACAGCTCTCTCAGACATCGATAGCATCAACGTTGGATGAAGGCAACATCATGTCTACACCTGCACTTTCCTCACAAACCTGCATTTTTTCAGGGACACCCTACTCACCACCGTCTACACACAGCAGCCAGATCTCTGTCCCTCAGATGTGGACAAATAAAAGGCCATTTCCTGAGACCCATGACAAAGCTAAGAGGTTGACTTTATCCATCTGTAAGCTCTTGGCTACCGAAATGCTGCCTTTCCGCCTGGTGGACACAGAGGATTTTAGAGGCCTTATGTCTGTCGCTGTGCCCCAGTACCAGATGCCCAGTCGCCACTACTTCTCTAAGAATGGTGTGCCTGCGCTACACCAGCATGTCGCTCACAACATCACCGCTTCCTTGAGAAACTCTGTGTGTCAAGGGGTGCATTTCACCACCGATACTTGGACCAGTAAGCATGGACAGGGATGTTACATGTCGCTAACTGGGCACTGGGTAACTATGGTGATAGATGGTGAAGGGTCTGCTGCACAAGTCTTGCCGTCCCCACGACTTGTGTGTCAATCCTCTGTCTGTCCAAGTTCCGCTACTGCTTCTGCCTCCTCCACCTCGTCCGGGTCCTCCACCTCCGCCCCAAGCCTGCCTCGTCAGGCCACCAGCGTTCTAACTGCGCAGAAGGAATCAAGCATCCCTCATTACTATGCTGGCAGCAGAGCGCAACGGCATCAGGCGGTCTTTAGCTTGAAATGTCTTGGAAATAAGAGTCACACAGCGGCTGAGTTGTGGGCAGCTCTGGAGACAGAGTTTAATAAATGGTTGTCTCCACTCAACCTGCATCCTGGTAAGGCCGTGTGCGACAATGCTGCAAACCTGGGTGCGGCCCTTCACCTGGGCAAGGTGACACACGTGCCTTGTATGGCTCACGTGTTGAACCTTGTTGTCCAGCAATTTTTAACACACTATCCCGGCCTAGATGGTCTTCTGAACAGGGCACGAAAACTGTCTGCTAACTTCCGCCGTTCAACAACCGCTGCTGAGCAACTTGCATCGCTCCAGAAGTCTTTCGGGCTCCCGGTTCATCGCCTGAAATGCGATGTGCTGACACGCTGGAATTCGACTCTCCACATGTTACAGCGACTGTGGCAGCACTGTTGAGCCCTTGTGCAATATGTCATGACGTATAGCCTGGGCCAACGAGATGCAGAGGTGGGGCAGATCACCCTGATGGAGTGGTCTCAAATCAAGGACCTATGCACCCTTTTGCACAGTTTCGACATGGCGACGAATATGTTTAGCGCTGACAATGCCATTATCAGCATGACAATTCCAGTCATTTACATGCTAAAGCACACGCTAAACAGTATTCGGAGTCAGGGGGTGGGACAACAGGAAGGGGAGGAACTACAGGAGGAATCATATGCGCAAGACACAACAACATCACCAAGGTCCAGACGTTCATCATCACCAACGCGGCAGGCATTGGACCATGGGGGACAGGGATCAATAAGGGCACATAATGGCAGGCGAAATGTTGAGGAAGGTGCAGGAGAACATGAAGAAATGGAGGACGAACTGTCCATGGACATGGAAGACTCAGCGGATGAGGGAGACCTTGGTCAAATTTCAGTTGAAAGAGGTTGGGGGGAGATGTCAGAGGAAGAAAGAACGGTTAGCACCTCTATGCCACAAACACAGCATGGACTTGGTCCGCATGGCTGCGCAAGACACATGAGTGCCTTCTTGCTGCACTACCTCCAACATGACCCTCGTATTGTCAAAATTAGAAGTGATAATGACTACAGGCTTGCTACACTATTAGATCCTTGGTACAAGTCCAAATTTTGTGACATAATTCCAGCCATAGAAAGGGACGCACGTATGCAGGAGTATCAGCAGAAGCTGTTACTCCATCTTAGCTCGGCTTTTCCACCAAACAACCGTGGTGCAGGGAGTGAATCTCCCAGTTGTAACTTGCCAAACATGGGACGGTCTCGTCATCTTCAACAGTCTACCCGTACCAGTAGCACCGTATCTGGTGCTGGTAACAGCAATTTTATTGAATCTCTTCATAATTTTTTTAGACCATCCTTTGCAAGGCCACCAGAGATAACAAGTCTGACACATAGTCAATGGCTGGAGAGGATGATACAGGAGTATCTCCAAATGAACATCGATGCCATTACTTTGCAGATGGAGCCTTGCTCATTTTGGGCTTCTAATCTTGAAAAATGGCCAGAGCTTTCCATTTACGCCTTGGAGATTTTGTCGTGTCCAGCTGCCAGCGTTGTCTCTGAACGTGTCTTCAGTGCTGCTGGCTGTGTGCTGACAGATAAGCGCACGCGTCTGTCCAGTGACAATGTGGACAGATTAACGTTCATCAAAATGAATAAATCATGGATACACAAGGAATTTACTACCCCTGTGTCATCCTGGGGAGAGTAAATGCTTGTGGATTTTGAATGTGCTTGATGCAAATCTACCTGTGAAGTGTACAACTGGGGCACAAGTGCTGTCACTGAAGGGGTGGGTGAGTGTGTGGCCCAGTTTTTTGGAAAAAAGGGAGACTCCGCTTGGAGTAACCCTTGCTTGCAGTGTTTCTAAAAATGATCTAAGATGAACAGATCTGGAATAAGCAAAGACTTTGCTACCTACCCCGGTGTCATCCTGGGGACGGTTAAGGATGGCGTATTTTTAAATGTGCTTGATGCAAATGTACCTGTGAAGTGTACAACTGGGGCACAAAAGCTGCCACTGAAGGGTTGTCTGTGTGGCCCAATTTTTAGGAAATAGGGAGACTCCGCTTGGAGTAACCCTTGCTTGCAGTGTTTTTAAAAATGATCTAAGATGAACAGATCGGGGATCAGCAAAGACTTTGCTACCTACCGCGGTGCCATCCTGGGGACAGTTAAGGATGGCGTATTTTTAAATGTGCTTGATGAAAATGTACCTGTGAAGTGTACAACCGGGGCACAAGTGCTGCCACTGAAGGGGTGTCTGTACGGCCCGATTTTTGGAAAAAAGGGAGACTCCGCTTGGAGTAACCCTTGCTTGCAGTGTTTCTAAAAATGATCCAAGATGAACAGATCTGGAATAAGCAAAGACTTTGCTACCTACCCCGGTGTCATCCTGGGGACGGTTAAGGATGGCGTATTTTTGAATGTGCTTGATGCAAATCTAGCTGTGAAGTGTACAACTGGGGCACAAGTACTGCCACTGAAAGGGTGGGTGTCTGTGTGGCCCAATTTTTGGAAAAAAGGGAGACTCCGCATGGAGTAACCCTTGCTTGCAGTGTTTTTTAAAAGGATCCAAGATGAACACAGCTAAGATCAGGAAAGACTTAGCTACCTACCCCGGTGTCATCCTGGGGACGGTTAAAGATGGCGTATTTTTGAATGTGCTTGATGCAAATGTACCTGTGAAGTGTACAACTGGGGCACAAGTGCTGCCACTGAAGAGGTGTCTGTGTGGCCCAATTTTTGGAAAAAAGGGAGACTCTGCTTGGAGTAACCCTTGCTTGCAGTGTTTCTAAAAATGATCCAAGATGAATAGATCTGGGATCAGCAAAGACTTTGCTACCTACCCCGGTGCCATCCTGGGGACAGTTAAGGATGGCGTATTTTTGAATGTGCTTGATGCAAATGTACCTGTGAAGTGTACAACTGATGCACAAGTACTGCCACTGAAAGGGTGGGTGTCTGTGTGGCCCAATTTTTGGAAAAAAGGGAGACTCCGCATGGAGTAACCCTTGCTTGCAGTGTTTCTAAAAATGATCCAAGATAAACAGATCTGGAATCGGCAAAGACTTTGCTACCTACTCTGGTGCCATCCTGGGGACAGTGAAGGATGGCATATTTTTGAATGTGCTTGATGTAAATATACCTGTGAATTGTACAACTGGGGCACAAGTGCTGCCACTGAAGAAGTGTCTGTGTGGCCCAATTTTTGGAAAAAAGGGAGACTCTGCTTGGAGTAACCCTTGCTTGCAGTGTTTCTAAAAATGATCCAAGATGAACAGATCTGGAATCAGCAAAGACTTTGCTACCTACCCCGGTGCCATACTGGGGACAGTTAAGGATGGCGTATTTCTGAATGTGCTTGATGCAAATGTACCTGTGAAGTGTACAACTGGGGCCCAAGTGCTGCCACTGAAGGGGTGTCTGTACGGCCCGATTTTTGGAAAAAAGGGAGACTCCGCTTGGAGTAACCCTTGCTTGCAGTGTTTCAAAAAAATGATCCAAGATGAACAGATCTGGAATAAGCAAAGACTTTGCTACCTACCCCGGTGTCATCCTGGGGACGGTTAAGGATGGCGTATTTTTGAATGTGCTTGATGCAAATCTAGCTGTGAAGTGTACAACTGGGGCACAAGTACTGCCACTGAAAGGGTGGGTGTGTGTGTGGCCCAATTTTTGGAAAAGAGGGAGACTCCGCTTGGAGTAACCATTGCTTACAGTGTTTTTTAAAAGGATCCAAGATGAACACAGCTAAGATCAGGAAAGACTTAGCTACCTACCCCGAAGTCATCCTGGGGACGGTTAAAGATGGCGTATTTTTGAATGTGCTTGATGCAAATGTGCCCCAGTTGTACACTTCAAAGGTACAAGTGCTGCCACTGAAGGGGTGTCTGTGTGGTCCAATTTTTGGAAAAAAGGGAGACTCTGCATGGAGTAACCCTTGCTTGCAGTGTTTCTAAAAATGATCCAAGATGAACAGATCTGGAATCAGCAAAGACTTTGCTACCTTCCCCGGTGCCATCCTGGGGACAGTTAAGGATGGCGTATTTTTAAATGTGCTTGATGCAAATGTATCTGTGAAGTGTACAACTGATGCAAAAGTGCTGCCACTGAAGGGGTGTCTGTGTGGCCCAATTTTTGGAAAAAAGGGAGACTCTGCATGGAGTAACCCTTGCTTGCAGTGTTTCTAAAAATGATCCAAGATGAACAGATCTGGAATCAGCAAAGACTTTGCTACCTACCCTGGTTCTATCCTGGGGACAGTTAAGGATGGCATATTTTTGAATGTGCTTGATGCAAATATACCTGTGAAGTGTACAACTGAGGCACAAGTACTGCCACTGAAAGGGTGGGTGTGTGTGTGGCCCAATTTTTGGAAAAAAGGGAGACTCCGCTTGGAGTAACCCTTGCTTACAGTGTTTTTTAAAAGGATCCAAGATGAACACAGCTAAGATCAGGAAAGACTTAGCTACCTACCCCGGTGTCATCCAGGGGACGGTTAAAGATGGCGTATTTTTGAATGTGCTTGATGCAAATGTACCTGTGAAGTGTACAACTTGGGCACAAGTGCTGCCACTGAAGGGGTGTCTGTGTGGCCCAATTTTTGGAAAAAAGGGAGACTTCGCTTGGAGTAGCCCTTGCTAGCAGTGTTTCTAAAAATGATCCAAGATGAATAGATTTGGGATAAGCAAAGACTTTGCTACCTACCCCGGTGCCATCCTGGGGACAGTTAAGGATGGCGTATTTTTGAATGTGCTTGATGCAAATGTACCTGTGAAGTGTACAACTGGGGCACAAGTGCTGCCACTGAAGGGGTGTCTGTGTGGCCCAATTTTTGGAAAAAAGGGAGACTCCGCTTGGAGTAACCCTTGCTTGCAGTGTTTCTAAAAATGATCCAAGATGAATAGATCTGGGATAAGCAAAGACTTTGCTACCTACCCCGGTGCCATCCTGGGGACAGTTAAGGATGGCGTATTTTTAAATGTGCTTGATGCAAATGTACCTGTGAAGTGTACAACTGGGGCACAAGTGCTGCCACTGAAGGGGTGTCTGTGAGGCCCAATTTTTGGGAAAATAGGGAGACTCCGCTTGGAGTAACCCTTGCTTTGCAGTGTTTCTAAAAATGATCCAAGATGAAGAGATCTGGGATCAGCAAAGACTTTGCTACCTACCCCGGTGCCATCCTGGGGACAGTTAAGGATGGCGTCTTTTTGAATGTGCTTGATGCAAATCTTCCTGTGAATTGTACAACTGGGGCACAAGTGCTGCCACTGAAGGGGTGTCTGTGAGGCCCAATTTTTGGAAAAAAGGGAGACTCCGCTTGGAGTAACCCTTGCTTGCAGTGTTTCTAAAAATGATCCAAGATGGACAGATCTGGGATCAGCAAAGACTTTGCTACCTACCCCGGTGCCATCCTGGGGACAGTTAAGGATGGCATATTATTGAATGTGCTTGATGCAAATGTACCTGTAAAGTGTACAACTGGGGAACAAGTGCTGCCACCGAAGGGGTGTCTGGGTGGCCAAATTTTTGGAAAAAAAGGAGACTCCGCTTGGAGAAACGCTTGCTTGCAGTGTTTCTAAATATGATCCAAGATGAACAGATCTGGCATCAGCAAATACTTTGCTACCTACTTCGGTGTCATCCTGGGGTCGGTTAAGGATGGCGTATTTTTGAATGTGCTTGATGCAAATGTACCTGTGAAGTGTAAAACTGGGGCACAAGTGCTGCCACTGAAGGGGTGTCTGTGTAGCCCAATTTTTTGAAAAAAGGGAGACTCCGCTTGGAGTAACCCTTGCTTGCAGTGCTTCTAAAAATGATCCAAGATGAGCAGATCTGGGATCAGCAAAGACTTTGCTACCTACCCCGGTGTCATCCTGGGGACAGTTAAGGATGACGTATTTTTGAATGTGCTTGATGCAAATGTACCTGTGAAGTGTAAAACTGGGGCACAAATGCTGCCACTGAAGGGGTGTCTGTGTAGCCCAGTTTTTTGAAAAAAGGGAGACTCCGCTTGGAGTAACCCTTGCTTGCAGTGTTTCTAAAAACGATCCAAGATGAACTGATCTGGGATCAGCAAAGACTTTGCTACCTACCACGGTGCCATCCTGGGGACAGTTAAGGATGGCGTATTTTTGAATGTGCTTGATGAAAATCTTCCTGTGAATTGTACAACTGGGGCACAAGTGCAGCCACTGAAGGGGTGTCTGTGTGGCCAAATTTTTGGAAAAAAAGGAGACTCCGCTTGGAGAAACCCTTGCTTGCAGTGTTTCTAAATATGATCCAAGATGAACAGATCTGGGATCAGCAAAGACTTTGCTACCTACTTCGGTGCCATCCTGGGGACAGTTAAGGATGGCGTATTATTGAATGTGCTTGATGCAAATGTACCTGTAAAGTGTACAACTGGGGAACAAGTGCTGCCACTGAAGGGGTGTCTGTGTGGCCCACTTTTTGGAAAAAAAGGAGACTCCGCTTGGAGTAACCCTTGCTTGCAGTGTTTCTAAAAATGATCCAAGATGAACAGATCTGGAATAAGCAAAGACTTTGCTACCTACCCCGGTGTCATCCTGGGGACGGTTAAGGATGGCGTATTTTTGAATGTGCTTGATGCAAATCTAGCTGTGAAGTGTACAACTGGGGCACAAGTACTGCCACTGAAAGGGTGGGTGTCTGTGTGGCCCAATTTTTGGAAAAAAGGGAGACTCCGCATGGAGTAACCCTTGCTTGCAGTGTTTTTTAAAAGGATCCAAGATGAACACAGCTAAGATCAGGAAAGACTTAGCTACCTACCCCGGTGTCATCCTGGGGACGGTTAAAGATGGCGTATTTTTGAATGTGCTTGATGCAAATGTACCTGTGAAGTGTACAACTGGGGCACAAGTGCTGCCACTGAAGAGGTGTCTGTGTGGCCCAATTTTTGGAAAAAAGGGAGACTCTGCTTGGAGTAACCCTTGCTTGCAGTGTTTCTAAAAATGATCCAAGATGAATAGATCTGGGATCAGCAAAGACTTTGCTACCTACCCCGGTGCCATCCTGGGGACAGTTAAGGATGGCGTATTTTTGAATGTGCTTGATGCAAATGTACCTGTGAAGTGTACAACTGATGCACAAGTACTGCCACTGAAAGGGTGGGTGTCTGTGTGGCCCAATTTTTGGAAAAAAGGGAGACTCCGCATGGAGTAACCCTTGCTTGCAGTGTTTCTAAAAATGATCCAAGATAAACAGATCTGGAATCGGCAAAGACTTTGCTACCTACTCTGGTGCCATCCTGGGGACAGTGAAGGATGGCATATTTTTGAATGTGCTTGATGTAAATATACCTGTGAATTGTACAACTGGGGCACAAGTGCTGCCACTGAAGAAGTGTCTGTGTGGCCCAATTTTTGGAAAAAAGGGAGACTCTGCTTGGAGTAACCCTTGCTTGCAGTGTTTCTAAAAATGATCCAAGATGAACAGATCTGGAATCAGCAAAGACTTTGCTACCTACCCCGGTGCCATACTGGGGACAGTTAAGGATGGCGTATTTCTGAATGTGCTTGATGCAAATGTACCTGTGAAGTGTACAACTGGGGCCCAAGTGCTGCCACTGAAGGGGTGTCTGTACGGCCCGATTTTTGGAAAAAAGGGAGACTCCGCTTGGAGTAACCCTTGCTTGCAGTGTTTCAAAAAAATGATCCAAGATGAACAGATCTGGAATAAGCAAAGACTTTGCTACCTACCCCGGTGTCATCCTGGGGACGGTTAAGGATGGCGTATTTTTGAATGTGCTTGATGCAAATCTAGCTGTGAAGTGTACAACTGGGGCACAAGTACTGCCACTGAAAGGGTGGGTGTGTGTGTGGCCCAATTTTTGGAAAAGAGGGAGACTCCGCTTGGAGTAACCATTGCTTACAGTGTTTTTTAAAAGGATCCAAGATGAACACAGCTAAGATCAGGAAAGACTTAGCTACCTACCCCGAAGTCATCCTGGGGACGGTTAAAGATGGCGTATTTTTGAATGTGCTTGATGCAAATGTGCCCCAGTTGTACACTTCAAAGGTACAAGTGCTGCCACTGAAGGGGTGTCTGTGTGGTCCAATTTTTGGAAAAAAGGGAGACTCTGCATGGAGTAACCCTTGCTTGCAGTGTTTCTAAAAATGATCCAAGATGAACAGATCTGGAATCAGCAAAGACTTTGCTACCTTCCCCGGTGCCATCCTGGGGACAGTTAAGGATGGCGTATTTTTAAATGTGCTTGATGCAAATGTATCTGTGAAGTGTACAACTGATGCAAAAGTGCTGCCACTGAAGGGGTGTCTGTGTGGCCCAATTTTTGGAAAAAAGGGAGACTCTGCATGGAGTAACCCTTGCTTGCAGTGTTTCTAAAAATGATCCAAGATGAACAGATCTGGAATCAGCAAAGACTTTGCTACCTACCCTGGTTCTATCCTGGGGACAGTTAAGGATGGCATATTTTTGAATGTGCTTGATGCAAATATACCTGTGAAGTGTACAACTGAGGCACAAGTACTGCCACTGAAAGGGTGGGTGTGTGTGTGGCCCAATTTTTGGAAAAAAGGGAGACTCCGCTTGGAGTAACCCTTGCTTACAGTGTTTTTTAAAAGGATCCAAGATGAACACAGCTAAGATCAGGAAAGACTTAGCTACCTACCCCGGTGTCATCCAGGGGACGGTTAAAGATGGCGTATTTTTGAATGTGCTTGATGCAAATGTACCTGTGAAGTGTACAACTTGGGCACAAGTGCTGCCACTGAAGGGGTGTCTGTGTGGCCCAATTTTTGGAAAAAAGGGAGACTTCGCTTGGAGTAGCCCTTGCTAGCAGTGTTTCTAAAAATGATCCAAGATGAATAGATTTGGGATAAGCAAAGACTTTGCTACCTACCCCGGTGCCATCCTGGGGACAGTTAAGGATGGCGTATTTTTGAATGTGCTTGATGCAAATGTACCTGTGAAGTGTACAACTGGGGCACAAGTGCTGCCACTGAAGGGGTGTCTGTGTGGCCCAATTTTTGGAAAAAAGGGAGACTCCGCTTGGAGTAACCCTTGCTTGCAGTGTTTCTAAAAATGATCCAAGATGAATAGATCTGGGATAAGCAAAGACTTTGCTACCTACCCCGGTGCCATCCTGGGGACAGTTAAGGATGGCGTATTTTTAAATGTGCTTGATGCAAATGTACCTGTGAAGTGTACAACTGGGGCACAAGTGCTGCCACTGAAGGGGTGTCTGTGAGGCCCAATTTTTGGGAAAATAGGGAGACTCCGCTTGGAGTAACCCTTGCTTTGCAGTGTTTCTAAAAATGATCCAAGATGAAGAGATCTGGGATCAGCAAAGACTTTGCTACCTACCCCGGTGCCATCCTGGGGACAGTTAAGGATGGCGTCTTTTTGAATGTGCTTGATGCAAATCTTCCTGTGAATTGTACAACTGGGGCACAAGTGCTGCCACTGAAGGGGTGTCTGTGAGGCCCAATTTTTGGAAAAAAGGGAGACTCCGCTTGGAGTAACCCTTGCTTGCAGTGTTTCTAAAAATGATCCAAGATGGACAGATCTGGGATCAGCAAAGACTTTGCTACCTACCCCGGTGCCATCCTGGGGACAGTTAAGGATGGCATATTATTGAATGTGCTTGATGCAAATGTACCTGTAAAGTGTACAACTGGGGAACAAGTGCTGCCACCGAAGGGGTGTCTGGGTGGCCAAATTTTTGGAAAAAAAGGAGACTCCGCTTGGAGAAACGCTTGCTTGCAGTGTTTCTAAATATGATCCAAGATGAACAGATCTGGCATCAGCAAATACTTTGCTACCTACTTCGGTGTCATCCTGGGGTCGGTTAAGGATGGCGTATTTTTGAATGTGCTTGATGCAAATGTACCTGTGAAGTGTAAAACTGGGGCACAAGTGCTGCCACTGAAGGGGTGTCTGTGTAGCCCAATTTTTTGAAAAAAGGGAGACTCCGCTTGGAGTAACCCTTGCTTGCAGTGCTTCTAAAAATGATCCAAGATGAGCAGATCTGGGATCAGCAAAGACTTTGCTACCTACCCCGGTGTCATCCTGGGGACAGTTAAGGATGACGTATTTTTGAATGTGCTTGATGCAAATGTACCTGTGAAGTGTAAAACTGGGGCACAAATGCTGCCACTGAAGGGGTGTCTGTGTAGCCCAGTTTTTTGAAAAAAGGGAGACTCCGCTTGGAGTAACCCTTGCTTGCAGTGTTTCTAAAAACGATCCAAGATGAACTGATCTGGGATCAGCAAAGACTTTGCTACCTACCACGGTGCCATCCTGGGGACAGTTAAGGATGGCGTATTTTTGAATGTGCTTGATGAAAATCTTCCTGTGAATTGTACAACTGGGGCACAAGTGCAGCCACTGAAGGGGTGTCTGTGTGGCCAAATTTTTGGAAAAAAAGGAGACTCCGCTTGGAGAAACCCTTGCTTGCAGTGTTTCTAAATATGATCCAAGATGAACAGATCTGGGATCAGCAAAGACTTTGCTACCTACTTCGGTGCCATCCTGGGGACAGTTAAGGATGGCGTATTATTGAATGTGCTTGATGCAAATGTACCTGTAAAGTGTACAACTGGGGAACAAGTGCTGCCACTGAAGGGGTGTCTGTGTGGCCCACTTTTTGGAAAAAAAGGAGACTCCGCTTGGAGTAACCCTTGTTTGCAATGTTTCTAAAAATGATCCAAGATGAGCAGATCTGGGATCAGCAAAGACTTTGCTACCTACCCCGGTGCCATCCTGGGGACAGTTAAGGATGGTGTATTTTTGAATGTGCTTGATAAAAATGTCCCTTTGAAGTGTACAACCGTGGAACAAGTGCTGCCAGTGAAGGGGTGTCTGTGTGGCCCAATTTTTGGGAAAAAGGGAGACTCCGCATGGAGTAACCCTTGCTTGCAGTGTTTCTAAAAATGATCCAAGATGAACAGAGCTGGGATCAGGAAACACTTTGCTACCTACCCCGGTGCCATCCTGGGGACAGTTAAGGATGGCGTATTTTTGAATGTGCTTGATGCAAATCTTCCTGTGAATTGTACAACTAGAGCACAAGTGCTGCCGCTGAAGGGGTGTCTGTGTGGCCCAATTTTTGGAAAAAAGGGAGACTCAACTTGGAGTAACCCTTGCTTGCACTGTTTCTAAAAATGATCCAAGATGGACAGATCTGGGATCAGCAAAGACTTTGCTACATACCCCGGTGCCATCCTGGGGACAGTTAAGGATGGCGTATTTTTGAATGTGCTTGATGCAAATGTACCTGTGAAGTGTTCAACTGGGGCACAGGTGCTGCCACTGAAGGGGTATCTGTGTGGCCCAATTTTTGGAAAAAAGGGAGACTCCACTTGGAGTAACCCTTGCTTGCAGTGTTTCTAAAAATGATCCAAGATGAACAGATCTGGGATCAGCAAAGACTTTGCTACCTACCCGGTGCCATCCTGGGGACAGTTAAGGATGGTGTATTTTTGAATGTGCTTGATGCAAATGTACCTCTGAAGTGTATAACTGGGGCACAAGTGCTGCCAGTGAAGGGGTGTCTGTGTGGCCCAATTTTTGGAAAAAAGGGAGACTCCGCTTGGAGTATCCCTTGCTTGCAGTGTTTCTAAAAATGATCCAAGATGAACAGATCTGGCATCAGCAAAGACTTTGATACTTACCCCGGTGCCATCCTGGGGACAGTTAAGGATGGCGTATTTTTGAATGTGCTTGATGCAAATGTACCTGTGAAGTGTACAACTGGGGCACAAGTGCTGCCACTAAAGGGGTGTCTGTGTGGCCCAATTTTTGGAAAAAAGGGAGACTCCGCTTGGAGTAACCCTTGTTTGCAGTGTTTCTAAAAATGATCCAAGATGAACAGATCTGGGATCAGCAAAGACTTTGCTACCTACCACGGTGCCATCCTGGGGACAGTTAAGGTTGGCATATTTTTTAATGTGCTTGATGAAAATCTTCCTGTGAATTGTACAACTGAGGCACAAGTGCTGCCACTGAGGGGGTGTCTGTGTGGCCAAATGTTTGGAAAAAAAGGAGACTCCGCTTGGAGTAACCCTTGCTTGCAGTGTTTTTAAATATGATCCAAGATGAACAGATCTGGGATCAGCAAAGACTTTGCTACCTACTTCGGTGTCATCCTGGGGACGGTTAAGGATGGCGTATTTTTGAATGTGCTTGATGCAAATGTACCTGTAAAGTGTACAACTGGGGAACAAGTGCTGCCACTGAATGGGTGTCTGGGTGGCCCACTTTTTGGAAAAAAAGGAGACTCCGCTTGGAGTAACCCTTGTTTGCAGTG
This sequence comes from Anomaloglossus baeobatrachus, assembly GCF_048569485.1. NCBI lineage: Eukaryota > Metazoa > Chordata > Amphibia > Anura > Aromobatidae > Anomaloglossus > Anomaloglossus baeobatrachus. The sequence goes on from NC_134358.1 coordinate 325,888,317, forward strand.
TTTCTAAAAATGATCTAAGATGAGCAGATCTGGGATCAGCAAAGACTTTGCTACCTACCCCGGTGTCATCCTGGTGACAGTTAAGTATGGCGTATTTTTGAATGTGCTTGATGCAAATCTTCCTGTGAATTGTACAACTGGGGCACAAGTGCTGCCACTGAAGGGGTTTCTGTGTGGCCCAATTTTTGGAAAAAAGGGAGACTCCGCTTGGAGTAACCCTTGCTTGCAGTGTATCTAAAAATGATCCAAGATGAACAGATCTGGGATCAGCAAAGACTTTGCTACCTACTCCGGTGCCATCCTGGGGACAATTAAGGATGGCGTATTTTTGAATGTGCTTGATGCAAATGTACCTGTGAAGTGTACAACTGGGGCACAAGTGCTGCCACTGAAGGGGTGTCTGTGTAGCCCAATTTTTTGAAAAAAGGGAGACTCCGCTTGGAGTAACCCTTGCCTGCAGTGTTTCTAAAAATGATCCAAGATGAACAGATCTGGAATAACCCTTGCTTGCAGTGTTTCTAAAAATGATCCAAGACGAAGAGATATGGGATCAGCAAAGACTTTGCTACCTACCCCGGTGCCATCCTGGGGACAGTTAAGGATGGCGTATTTTTGAATGTGCTTGATGCAAATGTACCTGTGAAGTGTACAACCGGAGCAAAAGTGCTGCCACTGAAGGGGTGTCTGTGTAGCCCAATTTTTGGAAAAAAGGGAGACTCCGCTTGGAGTAACCCTTGCTTGCAGTGTTTCTAAAAATGATCCAAGATGAATAGATCTGGGATCAGCAAAGACTTTGCTACCTACCCTGGTGCCATCCTGGGGACAGTTAAGGATGGCGTATTTTTAAATGTGCTTGATGCAAAAGTACCTGTGAAGTGTACAACTGGGGCACAAGTGCTGTCACTAAAAGGGTGTCTGTGTGGCCCAATTTTTGGGAAATAGGGAGACTCCGCTTGGAGTAACCCTTGCTTGCAGTGTTTCTAAAAATGATCCAAGATGAACAGATCTGGGATCAGCAAAGACTTTGCTACCTACCCCGGTGCCATCCTGGGGACAGTTAAGGATGGCGTATTTTTAAATATGCTTGATGCAAATGTACCTGTGAAGTGTACAACTGGGGCACAAGTGCTGTCACTAAAGGGGTGTCTGTGTGGCCCAATTTTTGGAAAAAAGGGAGACTCCGCTTGGAGTAACCCTTGCTTGCAGTGTTTCTAAAAATGATCCAAGATGAACAGATCTGGGATCAGCAAAGACTTTGCTACCTACCCCGGTGCCATCCTGGGGACAGTTAAGGATGGCGTATTTTTGAATGTGCTTGATGCAAATGTACCTGTGAAGTGTACAACCGGAGCAAAAGTGCTGCCACTGAAGGGGTGTCTGTGTAGCCCAATTTTTGGAAAAAAGGGAGACTCCGCTTGGAGTAACCCTTGCTTGCAGTGTTTCTAAAAATGATCCAAGATGAATAGATCTGGGATCAGCAAAGACTTTGCTACCTACCCCGGTGCCATCCTGGGGACAGTTAAGGATGGCGTATTTTTAAATGTGCTTGATGCAAAAGTACCTGTGAAGTGTACAACTGGGGCACAAGTGCTGTCACTAAAAGGGTGTCTGTGTGGCCCAATTTTTGGGAAATAGGGAGACTCCGCTTGGAGTAACCCTTGTTTGCAGTGTTTCTAAAAATGATCCAAGATGAGCAGATCTGGGATCAGCAAAGACTTTGCTACCTACCCCCGTGTCATCCTGGGGACAGTTAAGGATGGCGTATTTTTGAATGTGCTTGATGCAAATCTTCCTGTGAATTGTACAACTGGGGTACAAGTGCTGTCACTGAAGGGGTTTCTGTGTGGCCCAATTTTTGGAACAAAGGGAGACTCCGCTTGGAGTAACCCTTGCTTGCAGTGTTTCTAAAAATGATCCAAGATAAACAGATCTGGGATCAGCAAAGACTTTGCTACCTACTCCGGTGCCATCCTGGGGACAATTAAGGATGGCGTATTTTTGAATGTGCTTGATGCAAATGTACCTGTGAAGTGTACAACTGGGGCACAAGTGCTGCCACTGAAAGGGTGTCTGTGTAGCCCAATTTTTTGAAAAAAGGGAGACTCCGCTTGGAGTAACCCTTGCTTGCAGTCTTTCTAAAAATGATCCAAGATGAACAGATCTGGAATAACCCTTGCTTGCAGTGTTTCTAAAAATGATCCAAGATGAACAGATCTGGGATCAGCAAAGACTTTGCTACCTACTCCGGTGCCATCCTGGGGACAATTAAGGATGGCGTATTTTTGAATGTGCTGAATGCAAATCTACCTGTGAAGTGTACAACTGGGGCACAAGTGCTGCCACTGAAGGGGTGTCTGTGTGGCCCAATTTTTGGAAAAAAGGGAGACTCCACTTGGAGTAACCCTTGCTTGCAGTGTTTCTAAAAATGATCCAAGATGAACAGATCTGGGATCAGCAAAGACTTTGCTACCTACCCCGGTGCCATCCTGGGGACAGTTAAGGATGGCGTATTTTTAAATATGCTTGATGCAAATGTACCTGTGAAGTGTACAACTGGGGCACAAGTGCTGTCACTAAAGGGGTGTCTGTGTGGCCCAATTTTTGGGTAATAGGGAGACTCCGCTTGGAGTAACCCTTGTTTGCAGTGTTTCTAAAAATGATCCAAGATGAGCAGATCTGGGATCAGCAAAGACTTTGCTACCTACCCCGGTGTCATCCTGGGGACAGTTATGGATGGCGTATTTTTGAATGTGCTTGACGCAAATCTTCCTGTGAATTGTACAACTGGGGCACAAGTGCTGTCACTGAAGGGGTTTCTGTGTGGCCCAATTTTTGGAAAAATGGAGACTCCGCTTGGAGTAACCCTTGCTTGCAGTGTTTCTAAAAATGATCCAAGATGAACAGATCTGGGATCAGCAAAGACTTTGCTACCTACTCCGGTGCCATCCTGGGGACAGTTAAGGATGGCGTATTTTTGAATGTGCTTGAAGCAAATGTACCTGTGAAGTGTACAACCGGAGCACAAGTGCTGCCACTGAAGGGGTGTCTGTGTGGCCCAATTTTTGGGAAAAAGGGAGACTCCGCTTGGAGTAACCCTTGCTTGCAGTGTTTCTAAAAATGATCCAAGATGAATAGATCTGGGATCAGCAAAGACTTTGCTACCTACCCCGGTGCCATCCTGGGGACAGTTAAGGATGGCGTATTATTAACCCCTTCACCCCCGGCCACTAAAACACCCTAATGACCGGGCCATTTTTTGCAATTTTGACCAGTGTCACTTTGACAGGTTATAACTCTGGAATGCTTCAACGGATCCTGGCGATTCTGAGGTTTTTTTTTCGTGACATATTGTACTTCATGTCAGTGGTAAATTTAGGCCGATATTTTTTGCGTTTGTTTGTGAAAATTTAGGAAATTTGGCGAAAAGTTTGAAAATTTCGCAATTTTCAAACTTTGAAAATTTATGCCCATAAATCTGAGAGATATGTCACACATAATAGTTACTAAATAAACTTTCCCACTTGTCTACTTTACATCAGCGCAATTTTCGAAATAATTTTTTTTTCCGTTAGGAAGTTAGAAGGGGTCAAAGGTCATCAGCAAATTCTCATTTTTCCAACAAAATTTACAAAATAATTTTTTTTAGGGACCACATTACATTTGAGGTGACTTTGAGAGACCGAGGTGACAGAAAATACCCAAAAGTGACCTCATTCTAAAAACTGCACCCCTCACACTGCTCAAAACCACATCCAATAAGTTTATTAACCCTTTAGGTGCTTCACAGGAACCAAAGCAATGTGGAAGGAAAAAATGAAAAGTTTACTTTTTAACACAAAAATGTTACTTTAGCCATAAAACTTTCATTTTTACAAGGGAGAAAAGAGAAAGTACACAATACAATTTATTGTGCATGTTCTCCTGAGTACGCTGATACCCCATATGTGGTAAAAATCAATTGTTTGGGCGCACGGCAGAGCTCGGAAGGCAAGGAGCGCCATTTGAATTTTTGAACGCAAAATTAGCTGCACTCATTAGCGGACGCCATGTCGGGTTTGAAGACCCCCTGAGGTGCCTAACCAATGGAGCTCCCCCACAAGTGACCCCATTTTGGAAACTAGAGCCCTCAAATAATTTTTCTAGATGTTTGGTGAGCACTTTGATCCCCTGGGGGCTTCACAGAAGTTTATGGCGTTGAGCCGTGAAAAGAAAAAAAAAATTTTTTTACCACAAAACGGTTGCTTCAACTAGGTAGCTTTTTTTTCACAAGGGTAACAGGAAAAAATGCACCATAAAATGTATTGTGCATTTTCTCCTGAGTACGCAGATACCTCATATGTGGTGGAAATCAAATGTTTGGACACACGGCAGTGCTCGGAAGGCAAGGAGCGCCATTCGAATTTTTGAGTGCAAAATTAGCTGCACTCATTAGCGGACGCCATGTGGGGTATGAAGACCCCCTGAGGTGCCTAAACAATGGAGCTCCCCCACAAGTCACCCCATTTTGGAAACTAGAGCCCTAAAGTAATTTTTCTAGATGTTTGGTGAGCACTTTGAACACCTGGGGGCTTCACAGAAGTTTATAGCGTTGAGCCGTGAAAAGAAAAAAAATTTTCTTTACCACAAAACGGTTGCTTCAACTAGGTAGCTTTTTTTTCACAAGGCTATCAGGAAAAAATGCACCATAAAATGTATTGTGCATTTTCTCCTGAGTACGCAGATACCTCATATGTGGTGGAAAGTAATTGTTTGGGCGCATGGCGGAGCTCAGAAGAGAAGGAGCGCCATTTGAAGCAAAATTGGTTGGAATCATTAGCGGACGCCATGTCACGTTTGGAGACCCCCTATGGTGCCTAAACAGTGGAGCTCCCCCACAAGTGACACCATTTTGGAAACTAGAGCCCTCAAATAATTTTTCTAGATGTTTGGTGAGCACTTTGAACACCTGGGGGCTTCACAGACGTTTATAGCGTTGAGCCGTGAAAAGAACAAAATTTTTTTTTACCACAAAACGGTTGCTTCAACTAGGTAGCTTTTTTTTTCACAAGGCTATCAGGAAAAAATGCACCATAAAATGTATTGTGCATTTTCTCCTGAGTACGCAGATACCTCATATGTGGTGGAAGGTAATTGTTTGGGCGCATGGCGGAGCTCAGAAGAGAAGGAGCGCCATTTGACAGCAAAATTGGTTGGAATCATTAGCGGACGCCATGTCACGTTTGGAGACCCCCTATGGTGCCTAAACAGTGGAGCTCCCCCACAAGTAACACCATTTTGGAAACTAGAGCCCTCAAATAATTTTTCTAGATGTTTGGTGAGCACTTTGAACACCTGGGGGCTTCACAGAAGTTTATAGTGTTGAGCCGTGAAAAGAAAAAAAAATTTTTTACCACAAAACGGTTGCTTCAACTAGGCAGCTTTTTTTTCACAAGGCTATCAGGAAAAAATGCACCATAAAATGTATTGTGCATTTTCTCCTGAGTACGCAGATACCTCATATGTGGTGGAAAGTAATTGTTTGGGCGCATGGCGGAGCTCAGAAGAGAAGGAGCGCCATTTGACAGCAAAATTGGTTGGAATCATTAGCGGACGCCATGTGACGTTTGGAGACCCCCTATGGTGCCTAAACAGTGGAGCTCCCCCACAAGTGACACCATTTTGGAAACTAGAGCCCTCAATAATTTTTCTAGATGTTTGGTGAGCACTTTGAACACCTGGGGGCTTCACAGAAGTTTATAGCGTTGAGCCGTGAAAAGAAAAAAAATTTTCTTTACCACAAAACGGTTGCTTCAACTAGGTAGCTTTTTTTTTCACAAGGCTATCAGGAAAAAATGCACCATAAAATGTATTGTGCATTTTCTCCTGAGTACGCAGATACCTGATATGTGGTGGAAAGTAATTGTTTGGGCGCATGGCGGGGCTCAGAAGAGAAGGAGCGCCATTTGACAGCAAAATTGGTTGGAATCATTAGCGGACGCCATGTCACGTTTGGAGACCCCCTATGGTGCCTAAACAGTGGAGCTCCCCCACAAGTGACACCATTTTGGAAACTAGAGCCCTCAATAATTTTTCTAGATGTTTGGTGAGCACTTTGAACACCTGGGGGCTTCACAGAAGTTTATAGCGTTGAGCCGTGAAAAGAAAAAAAAATTTCTTTACCACAAAACGGTTGCTTCAACTAGGTAGCTTTTTTTTCACAAGGCTATCAGGAAAAAATGCACCATAAAATGTATTGTGCATTTTCTCCTGAGTACGCAGATACCTCATATGTGGTGGAAAGTAATTGTTTGGGCGCATGGCGGGGCTCAGAAGAGAAGGAGCGCCATTTGACAGCAAAATTGGTTGGAATCATTAGCGGACGCCATGTCACGCTTGGAGACCCCCTATGGTGCCTAAACAGTGGAGATCCCCCACAAGTGACACCATTTTGGAAACTAGAGCCCTCAAATAATTTTTCTAGATGTTTGGTGAGCACTTTGAACACCTGGGGGCTTCACAGAAGTTTATAGCGTTGAGCCGTGAAAACAAAATTTTTTTTTTTTACCACAAAATGGTTGCTTCAACTAGGTAGCTTTTTTTTCACAAGGGTAACAGGAAAAAATGCACCATAAAACGTATTGTGCAATTTCTCCTGAGTACGCAGATACCTCATATGTGGTGGAAAGTAATTGTTTGAGCGCATGGCGGGGCTCAGAAGAGAAGGAGCGCCATTTGACTTTTCAAACGCACAGACGCAGTGCACTGATCGGCCGCTGCAGGACGCATGGACGGATGTGATACAAAAAGCGTCGTGAATACAGAAAAAAGTCACGCCAAAAACTGACCACGGATGCAGATCCGTTATCTGCATCCCTGATCAGCGCTCGGCGGGACGCACGGACGGATGCGATACAAAAAGCGTTGTGAATACGGAAAAAAGTCACGCCAAAAATTGACCATGGATGCCGATCCGTTATGTGCATCCCTGATCAGCGCTTGGCGGGACGCACGGACGGATGCGATACAAAAAGCGTCGGGGATACGGAAAAAAAAGTCACGCCAAAAATTGAGCAGGGATGCCGATCCGTTATCTGCATCCCTGATCAGGGCTTGGCGGGACGCACGCACGGATGCGATACAAAAAGCGTCGGGGATACGGAAAAAAAAGTCACGTCAAAAATTGAGCAGGGATGCCGATCCGTTATCTGCATCCCTGATCAGCGCTTGGCGGGACGCACGGACGGATGCAATACAAAAAGCGTCGGGGATACGGAAAAAAAAGTCACGCCAAAAATTGAGCAGGGATGCAGATCCGTTATCTGCATTCCTGATCAGCGCTTGGCAGGACGCACGGACGGATGAGGTGTAAAAATGGACAGGGGATACGAAAAAAAAAAAAAAATTATACTCACAGTACCCAGAGGACTAGCAGGAGGATCACTGACCAGAAGAGCTGCAGAGGAACAGATGGCAGAGAGATGGACAGCTTTACAGGAGCAGCAGGCAGATCAGCAGAATGCCCAGGAAGGACCCAGCGATGGACGCAGATGTGATCAGGCCGGTGAAGACAGGTAAGAGGACGTCGGGGGAGAGCAGAGGGGGAGAGGGGGGGGTGAGAGCAAAGGGGGGGTTGAGAGCAGAGGGGGGGGAGAGCAGAGGGGGAGGGGGGAGAGCAGAGAGGGAGACCGGAGAGGGAGCTGCAGAAGCAGAATAGAGATAATGGGGGAGTCAGTCAGATCGCGGGGGGAGCAGATCGGGATGTCGGGGGGGGGGGGTGCAGATCGCGGGGGGGGGGGCACGGCAGGGGCTATCACGGCAGCGCGCAGGGGCACCACGGGAGCGCGCACGGGCTGCAAAGTGAGCACAGTACTCACGTGCAGCAGCGGTGACCTCAGTTACGGCGGCGGCAGCAGCAGCGGCGGCGTGGTACCACAAGTACCAGCCACAGCACGCTGCAGACATGTTGGGGGAGGGCTCACAGGCCAGCACAGGCCTGGGGAGGGCGGCCACCGGCAGATCAGACCGCCCCACTGCACACTGATTGGAGTGATTGCGCGTCATAGCACGATCACTCCAATCAGTGCTGCAGGGGCTGGGGGCGGCATGTTAGAGCTCCGGCTATGATATGCTGCAGCAGCTGCGGCATCTCATAGCTGGATCTCACAGGATCGCACTAATTCGGGCAATATTTTTGCCGAAATTAGTGCGATCGATGTGGTTGGCGGTTCAGATTTGAACAGCCAATCACATCGATCGTCGATAGGGGGTGGCGATGCCGGCCCCCCTGGGGTCAAGCAAAGGTCCCCTGCTGTAAGAAACAGCAGGGGACATCATTTGAAAGCCGTTGCTATGGCCACGGCAATAAAATGAAGTTTAGGCAGTAAAATTACGTCCCTGGTCGTTAAGTCACGTTAAAATAGGACGTAATTTTACTGCCCGCGGTCGTGAAGGGGTTAAATTCGTTTAATGCAAATGTACCTGTGAAGTGTACAACTGGGGCACAAGTGCTGCCACTGAAGGGGTGTCTGTGTAGCCCAATTTTTTGAAAAAAGGGAGACTCCGCTTGGAGTAACCCTTGCTTGCAGTGTTTCTAAAAATGATCCAAGATGAACAGATCTGGGATCAGCAAAGACTTTGCTACCTACTCCGGTGCCATCCTGGGGACAATTAAGGATTGCGTATTTTTGAATGTGCTTCATGCAAATGTACCTGTGAAGTGTACAACTGGGGCACAAGTGCTGCCACTGAAGGGGTGTCTGTGTAGCCCAATTTTTTGAAAAAAGGGAGACTCCGCTTGGATTAACCCTTGCTTGCAGTATTTCTAAAAATGATCCAAGATGAACAGATCTGGAGTAACCCTTGCTTGCAGTGTTTCTAAAAATGATCCAAGATGAACAGATCTGGGATCAGCAAAGACTTTGCTACCTACTCCGGTGCCATCCTGGGGACAATTAAGGATGGCGTATTTTTGAATGTGCTTCATGCAAATGTACCTGTGAAGGGTACAACTGGGGCACAAGTGCTGCCACTGAAGGGGTGTCTGTGTAGCCCAATTTTTTGAAAAAAGGGAGACTCCGCTTGGATTAACCCTTGCTTGCAGTGTTTCTAAAAATGATCCAAGATGAACAGATCTGGGATCAGCAAAGACTTTGCTACCTACTCCGGTGCCATCCTGGGGACAATTAAGGATGGCGTATTTTTGAATGTGCTGGATGCAAATCTACCTGTGAAGTGTACAACTGGGGCACAAGTGCTGCCACTGAAGGGGTGTCTGTGGGCCAATTTTTTGAAAAAAGGGAGACTCCACTTGGAGTAACCCTTGCTTGCAGTGTTTCTAAAAATGATGCAAGATGAACAGATCTGGGATCAGCAAAGACTTTGCTACCTACCCCGGTGCCATCCTGGAGACAGTTAAGGATGGCGTATTTTTAAATATGCTTGATGCAAATGTACCTGTGAAGTGTACAACTGGGGCACAAGTGCTGTCACTAAAGGGGTGTCTGTGTGGCTCTATTTGGGAAATAAGGAGACTCCGCTTGGAGTAACCCTTGTTTGCAGTGTTTCTAAAAATGATCCAAGATGAGCAGATCTGGGATCAGAAAAGACTTTGCTACCTACCCCGGTGTCATCCTGGGGACAGTTAAGGATGGCGTATTTTTGAATGTGCTTGACGCAAATCTTCCTGTGAATTGTACAACTGGGGCACAAGTGCTGTCACTGAAGGGGTTTCTGTGTGGCCCAATTTTTGGAAAAAAGGGAGACTCCGCTTGGATTAACCCTTGCTTGCAGTGTTTCTAAAAATGATCCAAGATGAACAGATCTGGGATCAGCAAAGACTTTGCTACCTACTCCGGTGCCATCCTGGGGACAATTAAGGATGGCGTATTTTTGAATGTGCTGGATGCAAATCTACCTGTGAAGTGTACAACTGGGGCACAAGTGCTGTCACTGAAGGGGTGTCTGTGGGCCAATTTTTTGAAAAAAGGGAGACTCCACTTGGAGTAACCCTTGCTTGCAGTGTTTCTAAAAATGATGCAAGATGAACAGATCTGGGATCAGCAAAGACTTTGCTACCTACCCCGGTGCCATCCTGGAGACAGTTAAGGATGGCGTATTTTTAAATATGCTTGATGCAAATGTACCTGTGAAGTGTACAACTGGGGCACAAGTGCTGTCACTAAAGGGGTGTCTGTGTGGCTCAATTTTTGGGAAATAAGGAGACTCCGCTTGGAGTAACCCTTGTTTGCAGTGTTTCTAAAAATGATCCAAGATGAGCAGATCTGGGATCAGAAAAGACTTTGCTACCTACCCCGGTGTCATCCTGGGGACAGTTAAGGATGGCGTATTTTTGAATGTGCTTGACGCAAATCTTCCTGTGAATTGTACAACTGGGGCACAAGTGCTGTCACTGAAGGGGTTTCTGTGTGGCCCAATTTTTGGAAAAAAGGGAGACTCCGCTTGGAGTAACCCTTGCTTGCAGTGTTTCTAAAAATGATCCAAGATGAACAGATCTGGGATCAGCAAAGACTTTGCTACCTACCCCGCTGCCATCCTGGGGACAGTTAAGGATGGCGTATTTTTGAATGTGCTTGATGCAAATGTACCTGTTAAGTGTACAACTGGGGCACAAGTGCTGCCACTGAAGGGGTGTCTGTGTAGCCCAATTTTTTGAAAAAAGGGAGACTGCGCTTAGAGTAACCCTTGCTTGCAGTGTTTCTAAAAATGATCCAAGTTGAACAGATCTGGAATAACCCTTGCTTGCAGTGTTTCTAAAAATGATCCAAGATGAACAGATCTGGGATCAGCAAAGACTTTGCTACCTACTCCGGTGCCATCCTGGGTACAATTAAGGAAGGCATATTTTTGAATGTGCTTGATGCAAATGAACCTGTGAAGTGTACAACTCGGGCACAAGTGCTGCCACTGAAGGGGTGTCTGTGTAGCCCAATTTTTTGAAAAATGGAGACTCCGCTTGGAGTAACCCTTGCTTGCAGTGTTTCTAAAAATGATCCAAGATGAACAGATCTGGGATCAGCAAAGACTTTGCTACCTACTCCGGTGCCATCCTGGGGACAATTAAGGATGGCGTATTTTTGAATGTGCTGGATGCAAATCTACCTGTGAAGTGTACAACTGGGGCACAAGTGCTGCCACTGAAGGAGTGTCTGTGTGGCCCAATTTTTGGAAAAAAGGGAGACTCCACTTGGAGTAACCCTTGCTTGCAGTGTTTCTAAAAATGGTCCAAGATGAACAGATCTGGGATCAGCAAAGACTTTGCTACCTACCCTGGTGCCATCCTGGGGACAGTTAAGGATGGCGTATTTTTGAATGTGCTTGATGCAAATGTACCTGTGAATTGTACAACCGGAGCACAAGTGCTGCCACTGAAGGGGTGTCTGTGAGGCCCAATTTTTGGGAAAATGGGAGACTCCGCATGGAGTAACCCTTGCTTGCAGTGTTTCTAAAAATGATCCAAGATGAACAGAGCTGGGATCAGGAAAGACTTTGCTACCTACTCCGGTGCCATCCTGGGGACAGTTAAGGATGGCGTATTTTTGAATGTGCTTGATGCAAATCTTCCTGTGAATTGAACAACTGGAGCACAAGTGCTGCCGCTGAAGGGGTGTCTGTGTGGCCCAATTTTTGGAAAAAAGGGAGACTCCGCTTGGAGTAACCCTTGCTTGCAGTGTTTCTAAAAATGATCCAAGATGAATAGATCTGGGATCAGCAAAGACTTTGCTACCTACCCCGGTGCCATCCTGGGGACAGTTAAGGATGGCGTATTTTTAAATATGCTTGATGCAAATGTACCTGTGAAGTGTACAACTGGGGCACAAGTGCTGTCACTAAAGGGGTGTCTGTGTGGCCCAATTTTTGGGAAATAGGGAGACTCCGCTTGGAGTAACCCTTGTTTGCAGTGTTTCTAAAAATGATGCAAGATGAACTGATCTTGGATCAGCAAAGACTTTGCTACCTACCCCGGTGCCATCCTGGGGACAGTTAAGGATGGTGTATTTTTGAATGTGCTTGATGCAAATGTACCTGTGAAGCGTACAACTGGGGCACAAGTGCTGTCACTGAAGGGGTTTCTGTGTGGCCCAATTTTTGGAAAAAAAGGGAGACTCCGCTTGGAATAACCCTTGCTTGCAGTGTTTCTAAAAATGATCCAAGATGAACAGATCTGGGATCAGCAAAGACTTAGCTACCTACCCCGCTGCCATCCTGGGGACAGTTAAGGATGGCGTATTTTTGAATGTGCTTACTGCAAATGTAAGTCTGAAGTGTATAACTGGGGCACAAGTGCTGCCATTGAAGGGGTGTCTGTGTGGTCCAATTTTTTGAAAAAAGGGAGACTCCGCTTGGAGTAACCGTTGCTTGCAGTGTTTCTAAAAATGATCCAAGATGAACAGATCTGGAGTAACCCTTGCTTGCATTGTTTCTAAAAATGATCCAAGATGAACAGATCTGGGATCAGCAAAGACTTTGCTACCTACTCCGGTGCCGTCCTGGGGACAATTAAGGATGGCGTATTTTTGAATGTGCTTGATGCAAATGTACCTGTGAAGTGTACAACTGGGGCACAAGTGCTGCCACTGAAGGGGTGTCTGTGTAGCCCAATTTTTTGAAAAAAGGGAGACTGCGCTTGGAGTAACCCTTGCTTGCAGTGTTTCTAAAAATGATCCAAGATGAACAGATCTGGCATCAGCAAAGACTTTGCTACCTACTCCGGTGCCATCCTGGGGACAATTAAGGATGGCGTATTTTTGAATGTGCTTGATGCAAATCTACCTGTAAAGTGTACAACTGGGGCACAAGTGCTGCCACTGAAGGGGTGTCTGTGTGGCCCAATTTTTGGAAAAAAGGGAGACTCCACTTGGACTAACCCTTGCTTGCAGTGTTTCTAAAAATGATCCAAGATGAACTGATGTTGGATCAGCAAAGACTTTGCTACCTACCCCGGTGCCATCCTGGGGACAGTTAAGGATGGTGTATTTTTGAATGTGCTTGATGCAAATGTACCTGTGAAGCGTACAACTGGGGCACAAGTGCTGCCACTGAAGGGGTGTCTGTGTGGCCCAATTTTTGGGAAAATGGGAGACTCCACATGGAGTAACCCTTGCTTGCAGTGTTTCTAAAAATGATCCAAGATGAACAGAGCTGGGATCAGGAAAGACTTTGCTACCTACTCCGGTGCCATCCTGGGGACAGTTAAGGATGGCGTATTTTTGAATGTGCTTGATGCAAATCTTCCTGTGAATTGAACAACTGGAGCACAAGTGCTGCCGCTGAAGGGGTGTCTGTGTGGCCCAATTTTTGGAAAAAAGGGAGACTCCGCTTAGAGTAACCCTTGCTTGCAGTGTTTCTAAAAATGATCCAAGATGAATAGATCTGGGATCAGCAAAGACTTTGCTACCTACCCCGGTGCCATCCTGGGGACAGTTAAGGATGGCGTATTTTTAAATATGCTTGAGGCAAATGTACCTGTGAAGTGTACAACTGGGGCACAAGTGCTGTCACTAAAGGGGTGTCTGTGTGGCCCAATTTTTGGGAAATAGGGAGACTCCGCTTGGAGTAACCCTTGTTTGCAGTGTTTCTAAAAATGATCCAAGATGAACTGATCTTGGATCAGCAAAGACTTTGCTACCTACCCCGGTGCCATCCTGGGGACAGTTAAGGATGGTGTATTTTTGAATGTGCTTGATGCAAATGTACCTGTGAAGCGTACAACTGGGGCACAAGTGCTGTCACTGAAGGGGTTTCTGTGTGGCCCAATTTTTGGAAAAAAGGGAGACTCTGCTTGGAGTAACCCTTGCTTGCAATGTTTCCAAAAATGATCCAAGATGGACAGATCTGGGATCAGCAAAGACTTTGCTACCTACCCCGGTGCCATCCTCGGGACAGTTAAGGATGGCGTATTTTTTAATGTGCTTGATGCAAATGTACCTGTGAAGTGTACAACTGGGACACAAGTGCTGCCACTGAAGGGGTGTCTGTGTAGCCCAATTTTTTGAAAAAAGGGAGACTGCGCTTGGAGTAACCCTTGCTTGCAGTGTTTCTAAAAATGATCCAAGATGAACAGATCTGGCATCAGCAAAGACTTTGCTACCTACTCCGGTGCCATCCTGGGGACAATTAAGGATGGCGTATTTTTGAATGTGCTTGATGCAAATCTACCTGTAAAGTGTACAACTGGGGCACAAGTGCTGCCACTGAAGGGGTGTCTGTGTGGCCCAATTTTTGGAAAAAAGGGAGACTCCACTTGGACTAACCCTTGCTTGCAGTGTTTCTAAAAATGATCCAAGATGAACTGATCTTGGATCAGCAAAGACTTTGCTACCTACCCCGGTGCCATCCTGGGGACAGTTAAGGATGGTGTATTTTTGAATGTGCTTGATGCAAATGTACCTGTGAAACGTACAACTGGGGCACAAGTGCTGCCACTGAAGGGGTGTCTGTCTGGCCCAATTTTTGGAAAAAAGGGAGACTCCGCTTGGAGTAACCCTTGCTTGCAGTGTTTCTAAAAATGATCCAAGATGAACAGATCTGGGATCAGCAAAGACTTTGCTACCTACCCCGGTGCCATCCTGGGGACAGTTAAGAATGGCGTATTTTTGAATGTGCTTGATGCAAATGTACCTGTGAAGTGTACAACCGGGGCACAAGTGCTGCCACTGAAGGGGTGTCTGTGTGGCCCAATTTTTGGGAAAAAGGGAGACTCCGCATGGAGTAACCCTTGCTTGCAGTGTTTCTAAAAATGATCCAAGATAAACAGAGCTGGGATCAGGAAAGACTTTGCTACCTACTCCGGTGCCATCCTGGGGACAATTAAGGATAGCGTATTTTTGAATGTGCTTGATGCAAATCTTCCTGTGAATTGTACAACTGGAGCACAAGTGCTGCCGCTGAAGGGGTATCTGTGTGGCCCAATTTTTGGAAAAAAGGGAGACTCCGCTTGGAGTAACCCTTGCTTGCAGTGTTTCTAAAAATGATCCAAGATGAATAGATCTGGGATCAGCAAAGACTTTGCTACCTACCCCGGTGCCATCCTGGGGACAGTTAAGGATGGCGTATTTTTAAATATGCTTGATGCAAATGTACCTGTGAAGTGTACAACTGGGGCACAAGTGCTGTCACTAAAGGGGTGTCTGTGTGGCCCAATTTTTGGGAAATAGGGAGACTCCGCTTGGAGTAACCCTTGTTTGCAGTGTTTCTAAAAATGATCCAAGATGAACTGATCTTGGATCAGCAAAGACTTTGCTACCTACCCCGGTGCCATCCTGGGGACAGTTAAGGATGGTGTATTTTTGAATGTGCTTGATGCAAATGTACCTGTGAAGCGTACAACTGGGGCACAAGTGCTGTCACTGAAGGGGTTTCTGTGTGGCCCAATTTTTGGAAAAAAGTGAGACTCCGCTTGGAATAACCCTTGCTTGCAGTGTTTCTAAAAATGATCCAAGATGAACAGATCTGGGATCAGCAAAGACTTAGCTACCTACCCCACTGCCATCCTGGGGACAGTTAAGGATGGCGTATTTTTGAATGTGCTTAATGCAAATGTACCTCTGAAGTGTATAACTGGGGCACAAGTGCTGCCATTGAAGGGGTGTCTGTGTGGTCCAATTTTTGGAAAAAAGGGAGACTCCACTTGGAGTAACCCTTGCTTGCATTGTTTCCAAAAATGATCCAAGATGGACAGATCTGGGATCAGCAAAGACTTTGCTACCTACCCCGGTGCCATCCTCGGGACAGTTAAGGATGGCGTATTTTTTAATGTGCTTGATGCAAATGTACCTGTGAAGTGTACAACTGGGGCACAAGTGCTACCATTGAAGGGGTGTCTGTGTAGCCCAATTTTTTGAAAAAAGGGAGACTGCGCTTGGAGTAACCCTTGCTTGCAGTGTTTCTAAAAATGATCCAAGATGAACAGATCTGGCATCAGAAAAGACTTTGCTACCTACTCCGGTGCCATCCTGGGGACAATTAAGGATGGCGTATTTTTGAATGTGCTTGATGCAAATGTACCTGTGAAGTGTACAACTGGGGCAGAAGTGCTGCCACTGAAGGGGTGTCTGTGTAGCCCAATTTTTTGAAAAAAGAGAGACTCCACTTGGAGTAACCCTTGCTTGCAGTGTTTCTAAAAATGATCCAAGATGAACAGATCTGGAGTAACCCTTGCTTGCATTGTTTCTAAAAATGATCCAAGATGAACAGATCTGGGATCAGCAAAGACTTTGCTACCTACTCCGGTGCCATCCTGGGGACAATTAAGGATGGCGTATTTTTGAATGTGCTTGATGCAAATGTACCTGTGAAGTGCACAACTGGGGCACAAGTGCTGCCACTGAAGGGGTGTCTGTGTAGCCCAATTTTTTGAAAAAAGGGAGACTGCGCTTGGAGTAACCCTTGCTTGCAGTGTTTCTAAAAATGATCCAAGATGAACAGATCTGGCATCAGCAAAGACTTTGCTACCTACTCCGGTGCCATCCTGGGGACAATTAAGGATGGCGTATTTTTGAATGTGCTTGATGCAAATCTACCTGTAAAGTGTACAACTGGGGCACAAGTGCTGCCACTGAAGAGGTGTCTGTGTGGCCCAATTTTTGGAAAAAAGGGAGACTCCACTTGGACTAACCCTTGCTTGCAGTGTTTCTAAAAATTATCCAAGATGAACTGATCTTGGATCAGCAAAGACTTTGCTACCTACCCCGGTGCCATCCTGGGGACAGTTAAGCATGGTGTATTTTTGAATGTGCTTGATGCAAATGTACCTGTGAAGCGTACAACTGGGGCACAAGTGCTGCCACTGAAGGGGTGTCTGTCTGGCCCAATTTTTGGAAAAAAGGGAGACTCCGCTTAGAGTAACCCTTGCTTGCAGTGTTTCTAAAAATGATCCAAGATAAACAGATCTGGGATCAGCAAAGACTTTGCTACCTACCCCGGTGCCATCCTGGGGACAGTTAAGAATGGCGTATTTTTGAATGTGCTTGATGAAAATGTACCTGTGAAGTGTACAACCGGGGCACAAGTGCTGCCACTGAAGGGGTGTCTGTGTGGCCCAATTTTTGGGAAAAAGGGAGACTCCGCATGGAGTAACCCTTGCTTGCAGTGTTTCTAAAAATGATCCAAGATAAACAGAGCTGGGATCAGGAAAGACTTTGCTACCTACCCCGGTGCCATCCTGGGGACAATTAAGGATGGCGTATTTTTGAATGTGCTTGATGCAAATCTTCCTGTGAATTGTACAACTGGAGCACAAGTGCTGCCGCTGAAAGGGTATCTGTGTGGCCCAATTTTTGGAAAAAAGGGAGACTCCGCTTGGAGTAACCCTTGCTTGCAGTGTTTCTAAAAATGATCCAAGATGAATAGATCTGGGATCAGCAAAGACTTTGCTACCTACCCCGGTGCCATACTGGGGACAGTTAAGGATGGCGTATTTTTAAATATGCTTGATGCAAATGTACCTGTGAAGTGTACAACTGGGGCACAAGTGCAGTCACTAAAGGGGTGTCTGTGTGGCTAAATTTGTGGGAAATAGGGAGACTCCGCTTGGAGTAACCCTTGCTTGCAGTGTTTCTAAAAATGATCCAAGATGAACAGATCTGGGATCAGGAAAGACTTTGCTACCTACTAGGGTGCCATCCTGGGGACAATTAAGGATGGCATATTTTTGAATGTGCTTGATGCAAATGTACCTGTGAAGTGTACAACTGGGGCACAAGTGCTGCCACTGAAGGGGTGTCTGTGTAGCCCAATTTTTTGAAAAAAGGGAGACTCCGCTTGGAGTAACCTTTGCTTGCAGTGTTTCTAAAAATGATCCAAGATGAACAGATCTGGGATCAGGAAAGACTTTGCTACCTACTCCGGTGCCATCCTGGGGACAATTAAGGATGGCGTATTTTTGAATGTGCTTGATGTAAATGTACCTGTGAAGTGTACAACTGGGGCAAGAGTGCTGCCACTGAAGGGGTGTCTGTGTAGCCCAATTTTTTGAAAAAAGGGAGACTCCGCTTGGAGTAACCCTTGCTTGCAGTCTTTCTAAAAATGATCCAAGATGAACAGATCTGGAGTAACCCTTGCTTGCAGTGTTTCTAAAAATGATCCAAGATGAACAGATCTGGGATCAGCAAAGACTTTGCTACCTACTCCGGTGCCATCCTGGGGACAATTAAGGATGGCGTATTTTTGAATTTGCTTGATGCAAATGTACCTGTGAAGTGTACAACTGGGGCACAAGTGCTGCCACTGAAGGGGTGTCTGTGTAGCCCAATTATTTGAAAAAAGGATGACTCCGCTTGGAGTAACCCTTGCTTGCAGTGTTTCTAAAAATGATCCAAGATGAACAGATCTGGGATCAGCAAAGACTTTGCTACCTACTCCGGTGCCATCCTGGGGACAATTAAGGATGGCGTATTTTTGAATGTGCTTGATGCAAATGTACCTGTGAAGTGTACAACTGGGGCACAAGTGCTGCCACTTAAGGGGTGTCTGTGTAGCCCAATTTTTTGAAAAAAAGGGAGACTCCGCTTGGAGCAACCCTTGCTTGCAGTGTTTCTAAAAATGATCCAAGATGAACAGATCTGGAATAACCCTTGCTTGCAGTGTTTCTAAAAATGATCCAAGATGAACAGATCTGGGATCAGCAAAGACTTTGCTACCTACTCCGGTGCCATCCTGGGTACAATTAAGGATGGCGTATTTTTGAATGTGCTTGATGCAAATGTACCTGTGAAGAGTACAACTCGGGCACAAGTGCTACCACTGAAGGGGTGTCTGTGTAGCCCAATTTTTTGAAAAAAGGGAGACTCCGCTTGCAGTAACCCCTGCTTGCAGTGTTTCTAAAAATGATCCAAGATGAACAGATCTGGGATCAGCAAAGACTTTGCTACCTACTCCGGTGCCATCCTGGGGACAATTAAGGATGGCGTATTTTTGAATGTG
The DNA here is from genome assembly GCF_048569485.1 of Anomaloglossus baeobatrachus. NCBI lineage: Eukaryota > Metazoa > Chordata > Amphibia > Anura > Aromobatidae > Anomaloglossus > Anomaloglossus baeobatrachus. The sequence goes on from NC_134358.1 coordinate 325,907,235, forward strand.
CTTGATGCAAATCTACCTGTGAAGTGTACAACTGGGGCACAAGTGCTGCCACTGAAGAGGTGTCTGTGTGGCCCAACTTTTGGAAAAAAGGGAGACTCCACTTGGAGTAACCCTTGCTTGCCGTGTTTCTAAAAATGATCCACATGAACAGATCTGGGATCAGCAAAGACTTTGCTACCTACCCCGGTGTCATCCTGGGGACAGTTAAGGATGGCGTATTTTTGAATGTGCTTGATGCAAATCTTCCTGTGAATTGTACAACTGGGGCACAAGTGCTGTCACTGAAGGGGTTTCTGTGTGGCCCAATTTTTGGAAAAAAGGGAGACTCCGCTTGGAGTAACCCTTGCTTGCAGTGTTTCTAAAAATGATCCAAGATGAACAGATCTGTGATCAGCAAAGACTTTGCTACCTACCCCGGTGCCATCCTGGGGACAGTTAAGGATGGCGTATTTTTGAATGTGCTTAATGCAAATGTACCTCTGAAGTGTATAACTGGGGCACAAGTGCTGCCATTGAAGGGGTGTCTGTGTGGTCCAATTTTTGGAAAAAAGGGAGACTCCGCTTGGAGTAACCCTTGCTTGCAATGTTTCCAAAAATGATCCAAGATGGACAGATCTGGGATCAGCAAAGACTTTGCTACCTACCCTGGTGCCATCCTCGGGACAGTTAAGGATGGCGTATTTTTTAATGTGCTTGATGCAAATGTACCTGTGAAGTGTACAACTGGGGCACAAGTGCTGCCGCTGAAGGGGTGTCTGTGTAGCCCAATTTTTTGAAAAAAGGGAGACTCCGCTTGGAGTAACCGTTGCTTGCAGTGTTTCTAAAAATGATCCAAGATGAACAGATCTGGGATCAGCAAAGGCTTTGCTACCTACTCCAGTGCCATCCTGGGGACAATTAAGGATGGCGTATTTTTGAATGTGCTTGATGCAAATGTACCTGTGAAGTGTACAACTGGGGCACAAGTGCTGCCACTGAAGGGGTGTCTGTGTAGCCCAATTTTTTGAAAAAAGGGAGACTCCGCTTGGAGTAACCCTTGCTTGCAGTGTTTCTAAAAATGATCCAAGATGAACAGATCTGGGATCAGCAAAGACTTTGCTACCTACTCCGGTGCCATCCTGGGTACAATTAAGGATGGCGTATTTTTGAATGTGCTTAATGCAAATGTACCTGTGAAGTGTACAACTCGGTCACAAGTGCAGCCACTGAAGGGGTGTCTGTGTAGCCCAATTTTTTGAAAAAAGGGAGACTCCGCTTGGAGTAACCCTTGCTTGCAGTGTTTCTAAAAATGATCCAAGATGAACAGATCTGGGATCAGCAAAGACTTTGCTACCTACTCCGGTGCCATCCTGGGGACAATTAAGGATGGCGTATTTTTGAATGTGCTTGATGCAAATCTACCTGTGAAGTGTACAACTGGGGCACAAGTGCTGCCACTGAAGGGGTGTCTGTGTGGCCCAACGTTTGGAAAAAAGGGAGACTCCACTTGGAGTAACCCTTGCTTGCCGTGTTTCTAAAAATGATCCACATGAACAGATCTGGGATCAGCAAAGACTTTGCTACCTACCCCGGTGCCATCCTGGGGACAGTTAAGGATGGCGTATTTTTGAATGTGCTTGATGCAAATCTACCTGTGAATTGTACAACTGGGGCACAAGTGCTGCCAATGAAGGGGTGTCTGTGTGGCCCAATTTTTGGAAAAAAGGTAGACTCCGCTTGGAGCAACCCTTGCTTGCCGTGTTTCTAAAAATGATCCAAGATGAACAGATCTTAGATCAGCAAAGACTTTGCTACCTACCCCGGTGTCATCCTGGGGACAGTTAAGGATGGCGTATTTTTGAATGTGCTTGATGCAAATCTTCCTGTGAATTGTACAACTGGGGCACAAGTGCTCTCACTGAAGGGGTTTCTGTGTGGCCCAATTTTTGGAAAAAAGGGAGACTCCGCTTGGAGTAACTTTTGCTTGCAGTGTTTCTAAAAATGATCCAAGATGAACAGATCTGTGATCAGCAAAGACTTTGCTACCTACCCCGGTGCCATCCTGGTGACAGTTAAGGATGGCGTATTTTTAAATGTGCTAAATACAAATGTACCTCTGAAGTGTATAACTGGGGCACAAGTGCTGCCATTGAAGGGGTGTCTGTGTGGTCCAATTTTTGGAAAAAAGGGAGACTCCGCTTGGAGTAACCCTTGTTTGCAATGTTTCCAAAAATGATCCAAGATGGACAGATCTGGGATCAGCAAAGACTTTGCTACCTACCCCGGTGCCATCCTCGGGACAGTTAAGGATGGCGTATTTTTTAATGTGCTTGATGCAAATGTACCTGTGAAGTGTACAACTGGGGCACAAGTGCTGCCGCTGAAGGGGTGTCTGTGTAGCCCAATTTTTTGAAAAAAGGGAGACTCCGCTTGGAGTAACCGTTGCTTGCAGTGTTTCTAAAAATGATCCAAGATGAACAGATCTGGGATCAGCAAAGGCTTTGCTACCTACTCCACTGCCATCCTGGGGACAATTAAGGATGGCATATTTTTGAATGTGCTTGATGTAAATGTACCTGTGAAGTGTACAACTGGGGCACAAGTGCTGCCACTAAAAGGGTGTCTGTGTAGCCCAATTTTTTCAAAAAAGGGAGACTCCGCTTGGAGTAACCCTTGCTTGCAGTGTTTCTAAAAATGATCCAAGATGAACAGATCTGGGATCAGGAAAGACTTTGCTACCTACTCCGGTGCCATCCTGGGGACAATTAAGGATGGCATATTTTTGAATGTGCTTGATGCAAATGTACCTGTGAAGTGTACAACTGGGGCACAAGTGCTGCCACTGAAGGGGTGTCTGTGTAGCCAAATTTTTTGAAAAAAGGGAGACTCCGCTTGGAGTAACCCTTGCTTGCAGTCTTTCTAAAAATGATCCAAGATGAACAGATCTGGAGTAACACTTGCGTGCAGTGTTTCTAAAAATGATCCAAGATGAACAGATCTGGGATTAGCAAAGACTTTGCTACCTACTCCGGTGCCATCCTGGGGACAATTAAGGATGGCGTATTTTTGAATTTGCTTGATGCAAATGTACCTGTGAAGTGTACAACTGGGGCACAAGTGCTGCCACTGAAGGGGTGTCTGTGTAGCCCAATTTTTTGAAAAAATGGAGACTCCGCTTGGAGTAACCCTTGCTTGCAGTGTTTCTAAAAATGATCCAAGATGAACAGATCTGGGATCAGCAAAGACTTTGCTACCTACTCCGGTGCCATCCTGGGGACAATTAAGGATGGCGTATTTTTGAATGTGCTTGATGCAAATGTACCTGTGAAATGTACAACTGGGACACAAGTGCTGCCACTGAAGGGGTGTCTGTGTAGCCCAATTTTTTGAAAAAAGGGAGACTCCGCTTGGAGCAACCCTTGCTTGCAGTGTTTCTAAAAATGATCCAAGATGAACAGATCTGGAATAACCCTTGCTTGCAGTGTCTGTGTGGCCCAATTTTTGGAAAAAAGGGAGACTCCACTTGGACTAACCCTTGCTTGCAGTGTTTCTAAAAATTATCCAAGATGAACTGATCTTGGATCAGCAAAGACTTTGCTACCTACCCCGGTGCCATCCTGGGGACAGTTAAGCATGGTGTATTTTTGAATGTGCTTGATGCAAATGTACCTGTGAAGCGTACAACTGGGGCACAAGTGCTGCCACTGAAGGGGTGTCTGTCTGGCCCAATTTTTGGAAAAAAGGGAGACTCCGCTTAGAGTAACCCTTGCTTGCAGTGTTTCTAAAAATGATCCAAGATAAACAGATCTGGGATCAGCAAAGACTTTGCTACCTACCCCGGTGCCATCCTGGGGACAGTTAAGAATGGCGTATTTTTGAATGTGCTTGATGAAAATGTACCTGTGAAGTGTACAACCGGGGCACAAGTGCTGCCACTGAAGGGGTGTCTGTGTGGCCCAATTTTTGGGAAAAAGGGAGACTCCGCATGGAGTAACCCTTGCTTGCAGTGTTTCTAAAAATGATCCAAGATAAACAGAGCTGGGATCAGGAAAGACTTTGCTACCTACCCCGGTGCCATCCTGGGGACAATTAAGGATGGCGTATTTTTGAATGTGCTTGATGCAAATCTTCCTGTGAATTGTACAACTGGAGCACAAGTGCTGCCGCTGAAAGGGTATCTGTGTGGCCCAATTTTTGGAAAAAAGGGAGACTCCGCTTGGAGTAACCCTTGCTTGCAGTGTTTCTAAAAATGATCCAAGATGAATAGATCTGGGATCAGCAAAGACTTTGCTACCTACCCCGGTGCCATACTGGGGACAGTTAAGGATGGCGTATTTTTAAATATGCTTGATGCAAATGTACCTGTGAAGTGTACAACTGGGGCACAAGTGCAGTCACTAAAGGGGTGTCTGTGTGGCTAAATTTGTGGGAAATAGGGAGACTCCGCTTGGAGTAACCCTTGCTTGCAGTGTTTCTAAAAATGATCCAAGATGAACAGATCTGGGATCAGGAAAGACTTTGCTACCTACTAGGGTGCCATCCTGGGGACAATTAAGGATGGCATATTTTTGAATGTGCTTGATGCAAATGTACCTGTGAAGTGTACAACTGGGGCACAAGTGCTGCCACTGAAGGGGTGTCTGTGTAGCCCAATTTTTTGAAAAAAGGGAGACTCCGCTTGGAGTAACCTTTGCTTGCAGTGTTTCTAAAAATGATCCAAGATGAACAGATCTGGGATCAGGAAAGACTTTGCTACCTACTCCGGTGCCATCCTGGGGACAATTAAGGATGGCGTATTTTTGAATGTGCTTGATGTAAATGTACCTGTGAAGTGTACAACTGGGGCAAGAGTGCTGCCACTGAAGGGGTGTCTGTGTAGCCCAATTTTTTGAAAAAAGGGAGACTCCGCTTGGAGTAACCCTTGCTTGCAGTCTTTCTAAAAATGATCCAAGATGAACAGATCTGGAGTAACCCTTGCTTGCAGTGTTTCTAAAAATGATCCAAGATGAACAGATCTGGGATCAGCAAAGACTTTGCTACCTACTCCGGTGCCATCCTGGGGACAATTAAGGATGGCGTATTTTTGAATTTGCTTGATGCAAATGTACCTGTGAAGTGTACAACTGGGGCACAAGTGCTGCCACTGAAGGGGTGTCTGTGTAGCCCAATTATTTGAAAAAAGGATGACTCCGCTTGGAGTAACCCTTGCTTGCAGTGTTTCTAAAAATGATCCAAGATGAACAGATCTGGGATCAGCAAAGACTTTGCTACCTACTCCGGTGCCATCCTGGGGACAATTAAGGATGGCGTATTTTTGAATGTGCTTGATGCAAATGTACCTGTGAAGTGTACAACTGGGGCACAAGTGCTGCCACTTAAGGGGTGTCTGTGTAGCCCAATTTTTTGAAAAAAAGGGAGACTCCGCTTGGAGCAACCCTTGCTTGCAGTGTTTCTAAAAATGATCCAAGATGAACAGATCTGGAATAACCCTTGCTTGCAGTGTTTCTAAAAATGATCCAAGATGAACAGATCTGGGATCAGCAAAGACTTTGCTACCTACTCCGGTGCCATCCTGGGTACAATTAAGGATGGCGTATTTTTGAATGTGCTTGATGCAAATGTACCTGTGAAGAGTACAACTCGGGCACAAGTGCTACCACTGAAGGGGTGTCTGTGTAGCCCAATTTTTTGAAAAAAGGGAGACTCCGCTTGCAGTAACCCCTGCTTGCAGTGTTTCTAAAAATGATCCAAGATGAACAGATCTGGGATCAGCAAAGACTTTGCTACCTACTCCGGTGCCATCCTGGGGACAATTAAGGATGGCGTATTTTTGAATGTGCTTGATGCAAATCTACCTGTGAAGTGTACAACTGGGGCACAAGTGCTGCCACTGAAGAGGTGTCTGTGTGGCCCAACTTTTGGAAAAAAGGGAGACTCCACTTGGAGTAACCCTTGCTTGCCGTGTTTCTAAAAATGATCCACATGAACAGATCTGGGATCAGCAAAGACTTTGCTACCTACCCCGGTGTCATCCTGGGGACAGTTAAGGATGGCGTATTTTTGAATGTGCTTGATGCAAATCTTCCTGTGAATTGTACAACTGGGGCACAAGTGCTGTCACTGAAGGGGTTTCTGTGTGGCCCAATTTTTGGAAAAAAGGGAGACTCCGCTTGGAGTAACCCTTGCTTGCAGTGTTTCTAAAAATGATCCAAGATGAACAGATCTGTGATCAGCAAAGACTTTGCTACCTACCCCGGTGCCATCCTGGGGACAGTTAAGGATGGCGTATTTTTGAATGTGCTTAATGCAAATGTACCTCTGAAGTGTATAACTGGGGCACAAGTGCTGCCATTGAAGGGGTGTCTGTGTGGTCCAATTTTTGGAAAAAAGGGAGACTCCGCTTGGAGTAACCCTTGCTTGCAATGTTTCCAAAAATGATCCAAGATGGACAGATCTGGGATCAGCAAAGACTTTGCTACCTACCCTGGTGCCATCCTCGGGACAGTTAAGGATGGCGTATTTTTTAATGTGCTTGATGCAAATGTACCTGTGAAGTGTACAACTGGGGCACAAGTGCTGCCGCTGAAGGGGTGTCTGTGTAGCCCAATTTTTTGAAAAAAGGGAGACTCCGCTTGGAGTAACCGTTGCTTGCAGTGTTTCTAAAAATGATCCAAGATGAACAGATCTGGGATCAGCAAAGGCTTTGCTACCTACTCCAGTGCCATCCTGGGGACAATTAAGGATGGCGTATTTTTGAATGTGCTTGATGCAAATGTACCTGTGAAGTGTACAACTGGGGCACAAGTGCTGCCACTGAAGGGGTGTCTGTGTAGCCCAATTTTTTGAAAAAAGGGAGACTCCGCTTGGAGTAACCCTTGCTTGCAGTGTTTCTAAAAATGATCCAAGATGAACAGATCTGGGATCAGCAAAGACTTTGCTACCTACTCCGGTGCCATCCTGGGTACAATTAAGGATGGCGTATTTTTGAATGTGCTTAATGCAAATGTACCTGTGAAGTGTACAACTCGGTCACAAGTGCAGCCACTGAAGGGGTGTCTGTGTAGCCCAATTTTTTGAAAAAAGGGAGACTCCGCTTGGAGTAACCCTTGCTTGCAGTGTTTCTAAAAATGATCCAAGATGAACAGATCTGGGATCAGCAAAGACTTTGCTACCTACTCCGGTGCCATCCTGGGGACAATTAAGGATGGCGTATTTTTGAATGTGCTTGATGCAAATCTACCTGTGAAGTGTACAACTGGGGCACAAGTGCTGCCACTGAAGGGGTGTCTGTGTGGCCCAACGTTTGGAAAAAAGGGAGACTCCACTTGGAGTAACCCTTGCTTGCCGTGTTTCTAAAAATGATCCACATGAACAGATCTGGGATCAGCAAAGACTTTGCTACCTACCCCGGTGCCATCCTGGGGACAGTTAAGGATGGCGTATTTTTGAATGTGCTTGATGCAAATCTACCTGTGAATTGTACAACTGGGGCACAAGTGCTGCCAATGAAGGGGTGTCTGTGTGGCCCAATTTTTGGAAAAAAGGTAGACTCCGCTTGGAGCAACCCTTGCTTGCCGTGTTTCTAAAAATGATCCAAGATGAACAGATCTTAGATCAGCAAAGACTTTGCTACCTACCCCGGTGTCATCCTGGGGACAGTTAAGGATGGCGTATTTTTGAATGTGCTTGATGCAAATCTTCCTGTGAATTGTACAACTGGGGCACAAGTGCTCTCACTGAAGGGGTTTCTGTGTGGCCCAATTTTTGGAAAAAAGGGAGACTCCGCTTGGAGTAACTTTTGCTTGCAGTGTTTCTAAAAATGATCCAAGATGAACAGATCTGTGATCAGCAAAGACTTTGCTACCTACCCCGGTGCCATCCTGGTGACAGTTAAGGATGGCGTATTTTTAAATGTGCTAAATACAAATGTACCTCTGAAGTGTATAACTGGGGCACAAGTGCTGCCATTGAAGGGGTGTCTGTGTGGTCCAATTTTTGGAAAAAAGGGAGACTCCGCTTGGAGTAACCCTTGTTTGCAATGTTTCCAAAAATGATCCAAGATGGACAGATCTGGGATCAGCAAAGACTTTGCTACCTACCCCGGTGCCATCCTCGGGACAGTTAAGGATGGCGTATTTTTTAATGTGCTTGATGCAAATGTACCTGTGAAGTGTACAACTGGGGCACAAGTGCTGCCGCTGAAGGGGTGTCTGTGTAGCCCAATTTTTTGAAAAAAGGGAGACTCCGCTTGGAGTAACCGTTGCTTGCAGTGTTTCTAAAAATGATCCAAGATGAACAGATCTGGGATCAGCAAAGGCTTTGCTACCTACTCCACTGCCATCCTGGGGACAATTAAGGATGGCATATTTTTGAATGTGCTTGATGTAAATGTACCTGTGAAGTGTACAACTGGGGCACAAGTGCTGCCACTAAAAGGGTGTCTGTGTAGCCCAATTTTTTCAAAAAAGGGAGACTCCGCTTGGAGTAACCCTTGCTTGCAGTGTTTCTAAAAATGATCCAAGATGAACAGATCTGGGATCAGGAAAGACTTTGCTACCTACTCCGGTGCCATCCTGGGGACAATTAAGGATGGCATATTTTTGAATGTGCTTGATGCAAATGTACCTGTGAAGTGTACAACTGGGGCACAAGTGCTGCCACTGAAGGGGTGTCTGTGTAGCCAAATTTTTTGAAAAAAGGGAGACTCCGCTTGGAGTAACCCTTGCTTGCAGTCTTTCTAAAAATGATCCAAGATGAACAGATCTGGAGTAACACTTGCGTGCAGTGTTTCTAAAAATGATCCAAGATGAACAGATCTGGGATTAGCAAAGACTTTGCTACCTACTCCGGTGCCATCCTGGGGACAATTAAGGATGGCGTATTTTTGAATTTGCTTGATGCAAATGTACCTGTGAAGTGTACAACTGGGGCACAAGTGCTGCCACTGAAGGGGTGTCTGTGTAGCCCAATTTTTTGAAAAAATGGAGACTCCGCTTGGAGTAACCCTTGCTTGCAGTGTTTCTAAAAATGATCCAAGATGAACAGATCTGGGATCAGCAAAGACTTTGCTACCTACTCCGGTGCCATCCTGGGGACAATTAAGGATGGCGTATTTTTGAATGTGCTTGATGCAAATGTACCTGTGAAATGTACAACTGGGACACAAGTGCTGCCACTGAAGGGGTGTCTGTGTAGCCCAATTTTTTGAAAAAAGGGAGACTCCGCTTGGAGCAACCCTTGCTTGCAGTGTTTCTAAAAATGATCCAAGATGAACAGATCTGGAATAACCCTTGCTTGCAGTGTTTCTAAAAATGATCCAAGATGAACAGATCTGGGATCAGCAAAGACTTTGCTACCTACTCCGGTGCCATCCTGGGTACAATTAAGGATGGCGTATTTTTGAATGTGCTTGATGCAAATGTACCTGTTAAGTGTACAACTCGGGCACAAGTGCTGCCACTGAAGGGGTGTCTGTGTAGCCCAATTTTTTGAAAAAAGGGAGACTTCGCTTGGAGTAACCCTTGCTTGCAGTGTTTCTAAAAATGATCCAAGATGAACAGATCTGGGATCAGCAAAGACTTTGCTACCTACTCCGGTGCCATCCTGGGGACAATTAAGGATGGCGTATTTTTGAATGTGCTTGATGCAAATCTACCTGTGAAGTGTACAACTGGGGCACAAGTGCTGCCACTGAAGGGGTGTCTGTGTGGCCCAATTTTTGGAAAAAAGGGAGACTCCACTTGGAGTAACCCTTGCTTGCCGTGTTTCTAAAAATGATCCAAATGAACAGATCTGGGATCAGCAAAGACTTTGCTACCTACACCGGTGCCATCCTGGGGACAGTTAAGGATGGCGTATTTTTAAATATGCTTGATGCAAATGTACCTGTGAAGTGTACAACTGGGGCACAAGTGCTGTCACTAAAGGGGTGTCTGTGTGGCTCAATTTGTGGGAAATAGGGAGACTCCGCTTGGAGTAACGTTTGCTTGCAGTGTTTCTAAAAATAATCCAAGATGAACAGATCTGGAATAACCCTTGCTTGCAGTGTTTCTAAAAATGATCCAAGATGAACAGATCTGGGATCAGCAAAGACTTTGCTACCTACTCCGGTGCCATCCTGGGTACAATTAAGGATGGCGTATTTTTGAATGTGCTTGATGCAAATGTACCTGTGAAGTGTACAACTCGGGCACAAGTGCTGCCACTGAAGGGGTGTCTGTGTAGCCCAATTTTTTGAAAAAAGCGAGACTCCGCTTGGAGTAACCCTTGCTTGCAGTGTTTCTAAAAATGAACCAAGATGAACAGATCTGGGATCAGCAAAGACTTTGCTGCCTAATACGGTGCCATCCTGGGGACAGTTAAGGATGGCGTATTTTTGAATGTGCTTGATGCAAATCTTCCTGTGAATTGTACAACTGGAGCACAAGTGCTGCCCGCTGAAGGAGTATCTGTGTGGCCCAATTTTTGGAAAAAAGGGAGACTCCGCTTGGAGTAACCCTTGCTTGCAGTGTTTCTAAAAATGATCCAAGATGAATAGATCTGGGATCAGCAAAGACTTTTCTACCTACCCCGGTGCCATCCTGGGGACAGTTAAGGATGGCGTATTTTTAAATATGCCTGATGCAAATGTACCTGTGAAGTGTACAACTGGGGCACAAGTGCTGTCACTAAAGGGGTGTCTGTGTGGCTCAATTTGTGGGAAATAGGGAGACTCCGCTTGGAGTAACCCTTGCTTGCAGTGTTTCTAAAAATGATCCAAGATGAGCAGATCTGAGATCAGCAAAGACTTTGCTACCTACCCCGGTGCCATCCTGGGGACAGTTAAGGATGGCGTATTTTTGAATGTGCTTAATGCAAATGTACCTCTGAAGTGTATAACTGGGGCACAAGTGCTGCCATTGAAGGGGTGTCTGTGTGGTCCAATTTTTGGAAAAAAGGGAGACTCCACTTGGAGTAACCCTTGCTTGCAGTGTTTCTAAAAATGATCCAAGATGAACAGATCTGGGATCAGGAAAGACTTTGCTACCTACTTCGGTGCCATCCTGGGGACAATTAAGGATGGCATATTTTTGAATGTGCTTGATGCAAATGTACCTGTGAAGTGTACAACTGGGGCACAAGTGCTGACACTGAAGGGGTGTTTGTGTAGCCCAATTTTTTGAAAAAAGGGAGACTCCGCTTGGAGTAACCCTTGCTTGCAGTGTTTCTAAAAATGATCCAAGATGAACAGATCTGGGATCAGCAAAGACTTTGCTACCTACTCCGGTGCCATCCTGGGGACAATTAAGGATGGCGTATTTTTGAATGTGCTTGATGCAAATGTACCTGTGAAGTGTACAACTGGGGCACAAGTGCTGCCACTGAAGGGGTGTCTGTCTGGCCCAATTTATGGAAAAAAGGGAGACTCCACTTGGAGTAACCCTTGCTTGCAGTGTTTCTAAAAATGATCCAAGATGAACAGATCTGGGATCATCAAAGACTTTGCTACCTACCCCGGTGCCATCCTGGGGACAGTTAAGAATGGCGTATTTTTGAATGTGCTTGATGCAAATGTACCTGTGATGTGTACAACCGGGGCACAAGTGCTGCCACTGAAGGGGTGTCTGTGTGGCCCAATTTTTGGGAAAAAGAGAGACTCCGCATGGAGTAACCCTTGTTTGCAGTGTTTCTAAAAATGATCCAAGATGAAGAGATCTGGGATCAGCAAAGACTTTGCTACCTACCCCGGTGCCATCCTGGGGACAGTTAAAGATGGCGTATTTTTTAATGTGCTTGATGCAAATGTACCTCTGAAGTGTATAACTGGGGCACAAGTGCTTCCAGTGAAGGGGTGTCTGTGTGGACAATTTTTGGAAAAAAGGGAGACTCCGCTTGGAGTAACCCTTGCTTGCAGTGTTTCTAAAAATGATCCAAGATGAATAGATCTGGGATCAGCAAAGACTTTGCTACCTACCCCGGTGCCATCCTGGGGACAGTTAAGGATGGAGTATTTTTGAATGTGCTTGATGCAAATCTTCCTGTGAATTGTACAAATGGGGCACAAGTGCTGCCACTGAAGGGGTTTCTGTGTGGCCCAATTTTTGGAAAAAAGGGAGACTCCGCTTGGAGTAACCTTTGCTTGCAGTGTTTCTAAAAATGATCCAAGATGGACAGATCTGGGATCAGCAAAGACTTTGCTACCTACCCCGGTGCCATCCTGGGGACAGTTAAGGATGGCGTATTTTTTAATGTGCTTGGTGCAAATGTACCTGTGAAGTGTACAACTGGGGAACAAGTGCTGCCACTGAAGGGGTGTCTGTGTAGCCCAATTTTTGGAAAAAAGGGAGACTCCGCTTGGAGTAACCCTTGCTTGCAGTGTTTCTAAAAATGATCCAAGATGAATAGATCTGGGATCAGCAAAGACTTTGCTACCTACTCCGTTGCCATCCTGGGGACAATTAAGGATGGCGTATTTTTGAATGTGCTTGATGCAAATGTACCTGTGAAGTGTACAACTGGGGAACAAGTGCTGCCACTGAAGGGGTGTCTGTTTGGCCCACTTTTTGGAAAAAAGGGAGATTCCGCTTGGAGTAACCTTTGTTTGCAGGGTTTGTAAAAATGATCCAAGATGAACAGATCTTGGATCAGCAAAGACTTTGCTACCTACCCCGGTGCCATCCTGGGGACAGTTAAGGATGGCGTATTTTTGAATGTGCTTGATGCAAATCTACCTGTGAAGTGTACAACTGGGGCACAAGTGCTGCCAATGAAGGGGTGTCTGTGTGGCCCAATTTTTGGAAAACAAAGGAGACTCCACTTGGAGTAACCCTTGCTTGCCGTGTTTCTAAAAATGATCCAAGATGAACAGATCTGGGATCAGCAAAGACTTTGCTACCTACCCCAGTGTCATCCAGTAGACAGTTAAGGATGGCGTATTTTTGAATGTGCTTGATGCAAATGTACCTGTAAAGTGTACAACTGGGGAACAAGTGCTGCCACTGAAGGGCTGTCTGTGTGGCCCACTTTTTGGAAAAAAGGGAGACTCCGCTTGGAGTAACCCTTGCTTGCAGTGTTTCTAAAAATGATCCAAGATGAACAGATCTCAGCAAAGACTTTGCTACCTACCCCGCTGCCATTTTCGGGACAGTTAAGGATGGCGTATTTTTGAATGTGCTTGATGCAAAACTACCTGTGAAGTGTACAACTGGGGCACAAGTGCTACCACAGAATGCGTGTCTGTGTAGCCCAATTTTTGGAAAAAAGGGAGACTCCGCTTGGAGTAACCCTTGCTTGCAGGGTTTCTAAAAATAATCCAAGTTGAACAGATCTGGGATCAGCAAAGACTTTGCTACCTACCCCGGTGCCATCCTGGGGACAGTTAAGGATGGCGTATTTTTTAATGTGCTTGATGCAAATGTACCTGTGAAGTGTACAACTGCGGCACAAGTGCTGCCACTTAAGGGGTGTCTGTGTGGCTTAATTTTTGGAAAAAAGGAAGACTCCGCTTGGAGTAACCCTTGCTTGCATTGTTTATAAAAATTATTCTAGATGAATAGATCTGGGATCAGCAAAGACTTTGCTACCTACCCCGTTGCCATCCTGGGGACAGTTAAGGATGGCGTATTTTTGAATGTGATTGATGAAAATGTACCTGTGAAGTGTACAACTGGGGCACAAGTCCTGCCACTGAAGGGGTGTCTGTGTGGCCCAATTTTTGGAAAAAAGGGAGATTCCGCTAGGAGCAACCCTTGCTTGCAGGGTTTCTAAAAATGATCCAAGATGAGCAGATCTTGGATCAGAAAAGACTTTGCTACCTACCCCGGTGCCATCCTGGGGACAGTTAAGGATGGCGTATTTTTGAATGTGCTTGATGCAAATCTACCTGTGAAGTGTACAACTGGGGCACAAGTGCTGCCACTGAAGGGTTGTCTGTGTGGCCCAATTTTTGGAAAAAAGGGAGACTCCGCTTGGAGTAACCCTTGCTTGCAGTGTTTCTAAAAATGATCCAAGAGGAACATATCTGGTGTGACGTACTGGACCCCAGGGGTCACAGGTAATAACACCAGCCACATACCAACACTTACCCCCATCCCCTGTGAGGTAACATACATGTCACCTGATAGGGAGACCTGATGCCTCCCCCAGTGCAAGTAGAGCACACCAGATGGGCAGTCAGGCGGAAAGACACGCCCACCGAGGAGACTACTGTCCTGGGGCAAGAAGTTCAAACAGACATAGTTTAGAGTTGACAGTGACAGGAGGTGAAAGAGGAGAGAGACTGTCAGGGACCCGGGTAGGAGCCTGGACCCCTTGGAAAACATCAGGCAGGCAGGCGGTGGTGGCCGTCTGCAGGAGTACCGGTACAGCAACCGGCGGAACCGTACGGACCGGGCTTGCGTTGGAGCCCGCCGGTCCCGGACCAGGGAGTCAAACGTGTACCGGAGCACCAAAGAGACGAAGGGTACTCAGACCCCGTCCTAGCTTAGAAGCCACTGAGTATAGGCAAATTGACTGATTGCTGGCCGGACCTCATGGGTTCATCCACAACCAAAGTCCCGAAAGAGACCGAGTGAGCGCCACCGCCAAGGGCCAAACACCCGACGGGCCAGCACCTGCGGGCAACCGAGGGCTCCTCCAGCAGCTCAACGTCGGGGAGCGGGCTACCACTGCTCAGGCAGGGGGAGCCGAAACACAAACATTTAGAGGTGCACGGGAAAAGGGGCCACCATCAACCCCACAGGGGACAACAGCAGCCAGCCGTGGGAACCGACCACTACCGAACTTTGGTTTACCAGTTACTCAGTGTGCATTAAACGTGAGTACACCAGTGCCATCCGGGCACGACACACTACACCGCGGCAAGGCGCAATGCACCCCGACTACAACAACCACAAACCCTTACAGTCCTCCACCGGGCCCCGGGACACACCTACCCCCTCCCTCTTTCCCACTGAGGTGGCGACAGAGATATGGGGAAGCCTGGACACAATGTATATGCTAATCAACATAATCCCGAAGGATTGAGCTCATAGGCTACATTCGAAATGGGATTTGACATTGTGTCATTTAATGCCTCTGGTTCAATTAAGACTCACCGGGAGTCTGTTTAATCCTCTAATAAGATCATACATATTTCTCTCCATCTTTGAAAAAAGGGAGAACCCTAAAAAATAAAAAAAAGAGAACCGCTACTTCCCTTCTAGGTTTACGCCCCCACGGACCTGAATTCCACCTTTATCCTTGCAATTATTCCTGGTAGGGCGTGCATTATTTTTGCTCATATCCCTACCAGCTGCAAAAATTTTCAAACCAGTTGAGAAACCTGGTGGCACGTTGCGCATCATGGTTCACTCTTTTGTTATATTTATCTCATCCTTCTATAGTTACTGTTTATTTAAAAATCCTGCTAAGACAAAACAAATAAGACGCAAATATGCCCCTCTCAAGCATCAATGGCCAACATAAAGGTAGCTACCTATAATGTAAAAGGATTAAACATCCCAGGAAAAAGATCACAAATCTTGAACTATCTACATAAAAATAAAATAGATATAGTATTTTTCCAAGAAACTAATTTTAAACAAACACACACACACACACACCAGTTACTAAAAATAAAATCTTTACTAAATGGTTTAACGCTAACTCACCAATCAAAAAAAACAAAGCTGTATCTATAATTGTAAATAAGAGGATTCCTTTCATCTTTAAGGACGCGTTATATGATAAAGAGGGCAGATACATATTACTGAAATGCACAATATATAATACACTGTTTACGCTAGCAAACATTTATGCACCAAACAACAATCATGCCCCTTTTTTCAAAAGCTTTACTGAGATCTCAGATAATTTCACAGAAGGCCAGATAATTTTGGGAGGAGATTTCAACATACCCTTACACCCTCCGTTAGACACATCAAATGGCCAATCGACGGTTCCGCTCAAAACAACTAGATACATTAAAAAACTTCTAAACAGCAGACTATTAATAGATGTGTGGAGAATGATACACCCCGCCACAAAAGACTATTCCTTCTTCTCATCAGTACACAAAAAATACTCAAGGATTGACATTTATTTCTCCCCCACAAACATCTGAGCTTAGTCCATAGCATCTCTTATGACTCAATAATATTCTCAGACCATGCCCCACTTTTTCTCAACCTGAACATACAACAACAAATCAGAAGCCCCTTAAATTGGAAGCTAAATAATAATCTACTCAAAATAAAAAACTCACAAGATTATTTAGCCAGTTCTATTAAGAATTTCTTTACAGAAAACTGTATTTCTGGCAAATGCGACTCCAACATTTGGGAAGGGCACAAAGCTGTTCTCAGAGGCATTCTCATTGAACTTGGTTCGAGAACAAAGAAAGACAGAGAAAAGGAGATCTCACTAAAAATAGCCCAAATTAAAAATATGGAAGACAAACATAAGATAACACAATCTCATATTCTAGAGAGAAATCTTTATAATCTAAGACTTGAATTAAGGGCCCTCCTTGATCAAAAATTTGAAAAGTTTCTATCATTCTCCCGTGTTAAAGCATACTCCTATGCAAACAAATGTTGTAGATATCTGGCAAACTCTATTAAGAAACAAATTAACTCCACACATATTCTGAAAATAAAAAATAATAAGGATCAGATATTCTACAAAACAGAAGATATCGCTAAAACATTTTCAGAATTCTACTCAAACCTATATAATCTAAAAGCTAACTGCAAATCTGACTCAGAAAAAATTGAAAAAACGGAAGAATTTCTCAAGAACCTAACCCTTCCCTAAATTTCAGCTATGCAAAAGGAATCGTTAGATCTCCCTATAACAAAGGAAGAAATAGAATAAGCTATACATCAAACCCCAAATGGTAAGAGCCCAGGCCCTGATGTCTTTTCAATAGAATATTATAAGCATTTCAAACCTGAACTGATTCCACACCTGTTAGATTACTTTAACCATATTGATAAATCTAACAAATTCAAGAAGGAATCTCTAGAGGCACACATAAGTCTCATACCGAAAGAAGGAAAAGACCCCACCTTCTGTGGCAGCTTCAGGCCAATTTCGCTTATTAATAATGATGTGAAGCTCTATGCCAAATACTAGCGAATCGAATGCAGAAACCTCCCAAATTTGATAAATCCGGAGCAAGTTGGCTTTATTAAGGGTAGAGAAGCCAAGGATAATGTGATGAGGGCAATCAACGCGATTCACCTGGCTAAACACCAGGAAATACAATTGTCGGTCCTTTCCACAGACGCAGAAAAAGCATTTGATCGCATTGATTGGTACTTCATAGAACAAACACTCATTAAATTTGGCTTCCCCAAACATTTTTTACAAAAAATCCTGGCCTTATATATCACGCCCTCAGCTAGAGTCAAAGTGAATAATATACTGTCCCCCAGCTTTGATATACAGAACGGTACGAGGCAAAGCTGCCCATTGTCCCCCCTTCTATTCATCCTTACACTGGAAACCCTTTTACAAGAAATTAGACAATCCCCCAAAATCAAAGGACTGAAGACTGGCACAATTGAACATAAATGCGCTGCTTATGCAGATGATATTCTATTTTTTTTGGTAAACCCAAATGACTCTATACAAGAAATGCTATCAGAACTACGTTGATTAACACAATTTCTAACTTTAAAATAAATTTCTCTAAGTCCAATATAATGCATATCCTATTATCACCTGAAAACAAAGAAAAGCTGTCTACACTCTCTCCCTTTAAAGAATGTTCCTCCATCACTTATTTAGGTACAAAGCTCAGTAATTCTTCCAATCACCTTTACAGACTCAACTTTATGCCTTTACTAAAGTCATTGAATCTTCCCTGATGTCATGGAAAGACGCCCCGATTTCCTGGTTTGGTAGAATTATTTTGATAAAAATGATAATTCTACCCAAAGCTCTTTACCTTTTACAAACCCTCCCAATAAATATCCCTCAACAATTTTTAAAAAAAATGAATGCCATAATATCAAAGTTTGTATGGGCAGGGAAAAGTCATAGGATTAAAACACAAAATTCTAGTAAATCTGAGACATAGAGGAGGTCTTGACCTTCCGGATTTCGAAAAATATAGGACAGCAGCACATATAGCAAGAGTGGTTGAGCTTCAGTCCCATACATCAACAAAACTTTGGACGATACTTGAATTGAGCGATTTACATAGAGAATTTCTACATTACTTGTGGCCTACTTCCTTTAACAAATTCAAATACAACAGTATCACAAATCCTTATACCATAACAACTCTCAAACTTTGGCATAAAACAAATAAAAAAATGAATCTGATACCAAGGATCTGCAAAGCCACTCCTATTCTTCACCTAATCCCCAATAGCTACAGATCACTCAAGAAAAAACTCAGCCACCTGGATCAATATAAAACCATGCCAATACAGTCATTAATAGACAAAAAGGACTCACTGAATAAAGGTAAACTTAATGCACTTATTTCCACACTAAGGCCCCTTTCACATGTCAGTGATTCTGGTACGTTTGTGCTTTTTTTTAAAACATAGCAGAATCACTGACATACGCAGACCCATTATAATGAATGGGTCTGCTCACACGTCAGTGATTTTTCACTGCACGTGTCTCCGTGCGGCATACCCGCGTGTGCGTGATTGCCGCACGGGACATGTCCATTTTTTTCTGGCATCACTGATGTTCCACGGACCACGCAGTGGTGTGGTCCGTGAAACACGTGCCAGAAAAAAACGTACTTTTAAAATAAAAATCATTTTTACTCACCCGGAGTCCAGCGATGTCCTCTGCAGCCCGTGCAGCTTGCTGCTTCTGAGCCGGCTCATTATTGTCGCGCATATTCATTATGCGCGACACAGCCGACCCGGAAGCAGCTGCTGCGGGGGTCACCGCCGGCCGGATGCTGCACCGCGGGAGCGATCAGCACCATGGACAGCGGGCGCGCGCACAGGTGAGTTGTTTTCTAAGTGCAATCACGGGCCACGGAGAACGGAGCCCGGATTGCACTTAGACAACCCTCGTGAATTACGGCACACGCAGGGACATGTGCGTGTTTTACACGCCAGTGAAAAACGTCACTGTTTTTCACTGACGTGTGAAACGGGCCTATAGCTGGAGAAAGTAGATATTCAGATCCTACAAGATACGATAAATCTACACCTTCCAGATATCTCTTCCTCAACTACGGACCAACCATTACTCAATCTCTTTCTAAACACAACAAAGAATGAAAAAATAATATCCAAAATACATAAAAACTTATCCCAAGATGATGATGTTCCAGACTTTTTGAACAAATGGGAAACAGAATTAAATACAAAATTCCTCCAAGAAGAAAACCAAATAATTCTAGAGAACATTCACTCCCTCACTACTTCGGTGAGGTATCAAGAATTAAACTACAAAATAGTCTCAAGATGGTATAAAACTCCAATTATATTAAATAAAATAAACAGCTCAATTCCCCCACTCTGCTGGAGATGTGGATCTGAACTAGGTACCCTGTCACATATCTGGGTGAAATGCTCAGAAATCCAAAATTACTGGGAAAAAAATTAGAGACCATATTAAAAAGGTGACCAATGCGGAAATACCCTTATCCTCCGAATTCATTCTCCT
Source organism: Anomaloglossus baeobatrachus (assembly GCF_048569485.1). Classification (NCBI taxonomy): domain Eukaryota; kingdom Metazoa; phylum Chordata; class Amphibia; order Anura; family Aromobatidae; genus Anomaloglossus; species Anomaloglossus baeobatrachus. The sequence goes on from NC_134358.1 coordinate 325,926,819, forward strand.
CAACTTAAATCCCTCAAAGTCACTCCTTAGGAAAAATTCTGTTACCACAAATACTTAATGTTGCTAAAATAGTCATAACAAGACATTGGAAGAGTGAAGAGCCACCCTCATTTAAATAATGGATCAGAGAGACAGTCCAGACAAGTACACTTGAAAAAATCAGACTGTCAAAAATCAAATATGGAAAAGATTTAAATGACTGTGAGGTTTGGCTAAATGCATCATTATCATACTAAGAAATTAGTTGAAAAGGTGCATCTGATCAGCATGAAATGAGAAGTCTCATTTCGATAAAAAAAACAGAAAAAATTAGCAGGTTTTATTTTTTTTTCTTCTTTGTCTTTGCTCCTGTTGCTCCCCCTTTCTTATCTTACTCTCTCACGTATTATACCCCTATATTCTTCCTCATAATTCTCCCCCCATCCCCTTCCACCTTTTTCTTCTTACATCCCCTTTTCTTTATTCCTGAAACCACCTGACAGTGTTATAAGTTGTTAATATACTTATTTTTTTTTTCTGAATCCACATTGTCATAATTTGTAAGAAGTGTCATGATGGTTTCCTACACATCTATGTTGTACTCTAAAATGTTAAATAAAGAATTTTTAAAAAAAATAAATAAATTATACCCATCACACCTTTCTCAATTATAAAATATGATCTGCACATTGTCCTCACATCATGCTGCCCCCTTCTCATAATGTCCCATGCATGCTGCCCCTCTCCATATGGGGCTCTCACACTGCTCTTCTCCATACCGTCGCTACCAGTGCTGCTCCTTCTTAATGCGCTTCAAATGCTGATTGCCCCTCCATAATGACACCTCCGTGCTGCCCCACTCATGATACAGAGACCACTATGCTACCTCACGCCTAAGGGCTCTTTTCCACGTGCGAATAGTGGTTTTTATTATGAAGAACTTGTAGGACCAGCACAAGCACATCATTGCCACATAGATAGCGGTGGACACCATGTGATACCGGGCTACGCCGCTTGCCACGCTGCTATACTTTCTAAGGACCCCCTGCACGCACACTGATGAAGGTCTTTTGACCGAAACATCTGTGTTTGTGCTGGTCCTACAAGTTCTTCACAATAATATCCACTGTTCACATTGATCTTGAGTACCAAGTTTCTACATCTACCCCTCTCCATACTGAGAACCCCAACATACTGAGTCCTTACACTTTTCCCCATCGATTTTGTCTTTTGCACTATCTCTCACTCTACCTAAACCCACCATCTACAGCAATAGGCCCCCTAAATCCCCCTGTACAGCAATAAGCTCCCTAAACCCCACCTCCTACAGCAATACCCTCCATAAACCTCCCTCCTACAGCAATAGGCTCCCTAAACACCCCTTTACAGCAATAGGCCCCCTAAACCTTCCTCTACAGCAATAGGCCCCCTAAACCCCCCCCCCACAGCAATAGGCCCCCTAAACCCCCCCTCATACAGCAATAAGCCCTCTAAACCCCATCTCCTACAGCAATACGCTTCATAAACCTCCCTCCTACAGCAATAGGCTCCCTAAACACCCCTCCTACAGCAATAGGCCCCCTAACACTAAGGGGTACTTTGCACGCTGCGACATCGCAGGCCGATGCTGCGATGCCGAGCGCGATAGTACCCGCCCTCGTCGCAGCAGCGATATCCTTGTGATAGCTGCCGTAGCGACCATTATCGCTACGGCGGCTTCACATGGACTCACCTGTCCTGCGACCGTCGCTCTGGCCGGCGACCCACCTCCTTGTTAAGGGGGCGGGTCGTGCGGCGTCATAGCGACGTCACACGCCAGGCGGCCAATCGGAGCGGAGGGGCGGAGATGAGTGGGATGTAAACATCCCGCCCATCTCCTTCCTTCCGCATATCCTACGGAAGCCGCAGTGACGCCGGTAGGAGATGTTCCTCGCTCCTGCGGCTTCACACACAGAGATGTGTGCTGCCGCAGGAGCGAGAAACGACATCGGACTGTCGCGTCAGCGTAATCATGGTTTACGCCGACGCTGCACCGATGATACGATTACGACGCTTTTGCACTCGTTAATCGTATTATCGAGCCTTTACACACTACGATGTCGGATGCGATGCCGGAAGTGCGTCATTTTCAATTTGACCCCACCGACATCGCACCTGCGATGTCGTAGTGTGCAAAGCCCACCTAAGAATATACTAACAGCCCCAGCTCCCTAACCACTGTCTAGTCATAGGCCCAATAATCCCCAGACTACAATAATAGGCCTCCTAATCAGTCTTTAGCCTCTACCTGCCCCTCCCCCGCAATCCCCAGACTATGGCCTTTACCTGCCTCTCCCTCGCAATCCCCAGACTATATCCTCTGCCTGCCCCTCCCCCACAATCCCCAGACTATAACCTCTGCCTTTCCCTCCACCGCAATCCGCAGACTATAGCCTCAGCCTGCCCCTCCCTTGCAATCTCCAGACAATAGCCTTTGTCTGCCCCTCCACCGCAAACCCCAGACTATAGCCTCTGCCTGCCCCTGCCGCTCAATTCCCCGACTATAGCCTCTGCCTGCCCATCCCCGCAATCCCCCGAGTATAGCCTCTGCCTGCCCCTCCCCCACAAATCTCACATTATAGCTTCTGCCTGCCCCTCCCCCACAAACCTCAAAGCAGAATGGCAGATATTACACAGTAGCATGCAGAACATTACATAGCAGTAGGGGGGACATTACACAGCAGAATGGGGGATAGTACACTGCAGCATGGGGGATATTATACAATATAATGGGGGATATTACACAACAGCATTGGGTACATTATACAGCAGCATGGGGGTAAATTACACAGCAGCATTGGGTACATTACACAGCAGCATAGGGAACATGACAGAGGAGCATGGGATACATTATACAGCACAATGGGGGTATATTACACAGCAGCATTGGGGAGATTACACTGAAGCATGGGGGACATACACAGCAGCATGGTAGATATTATACAGCAGAATAGAGGGATATTACACTGAAGCATGGTAGAAAATACAGAGCAAAATGGAGGATATTACAAAGCAGTATAGGGGACTTTACACAGCAGCATAGGAGATATTATACAGCAAAATTGGAGACATTATACAGCAGAATGGGGGATATTACAAAGCAGCATGGGCAGGGCTGTATTTGGCTGTCATGTTGCCATAGGCACTTTATGTGGTCGCAACCTTTACTGACAATGTAAAACTATGATTTTGTGCACACAACATCTATTTAAGACACTACTCTGTAACACACTTGAAAAAGTGCTAAACGCTATAGGAATGAAGATCTGCACTTGCTGCGCATACGTTCAGTTTTATTTTGCTTATTTTAACAGCTTCAGGTTTTCGAAGACACTAGGTGGTTAAAACAGGTATTTGAACCATTTTTCATGCTGTTGCCACCAAGAAGTCACTGACTAGTACTTAAAACAATTTCAATTTTAAAAAGATGCCAGTGTTTCCTAACCTGTCCTCCTCCTGAAAAACTCAATAGATCCACAGATGTGTAAAGGCCATGGTGTGCACACAACCAACCCGTTCACATTCCCTTCAGATAGTAGTTAAGGCGCTTGTACACAGACTACAGTTGGCTGAACCCGGAGATAGACAGGCTCGGCCGACAGTCTGATTGTCAGAGGGGTGATGACCCAGCAGGTCCAATTTTGGACTGTGGATCCTTTTCTTTCTAAGAGGTGAGCCACTGCCAGAGATGTGTAGTAGCGTCTGTCTCATAGAGGACATGACCATTCAACAAAGTGAACGCTCATGTGTATGCGAGAATCAGAGACAGCTGCCAGCCGCTTGATGGGACAACTGTCTATAGTGTATGGGAGAGTCAGGGAGATAGCTGCCAGCCAAAATATGGGACAGCTGTCTATAGCGTATGGGAGCTTTAGCAAATACGTCTTTGGCAGACGTATGGTCTCATTAAGACAGATATTTATTTAGCCTGGCACACTGACCCTATAATGATCTACTATCAAATCTAATAAATTAAATATTGCTACATCTACACAAATACATCACCATAACAAACCTCAAATCATGATAACATTACCAGAACCACCATTTGTACATGACAACATGTCTAGAACCAACCTCAAATCACTACTACATCCCGAGAACCACCATCTGCACACTGCTACATCACCAGAACCACCATCTGCACACTGCTAGATTACCAGAACCGCCATTGGTATATGAATGCATAATCAGAACCAAGCTGAAATCACTACTACATCACCAGAACTAAAGCCAACCCAACATAAAATTGTCTGGCAAGAAACTGCAGCTCCTAGTATGTCTGTAACAATAATAAGGAGATACCAGGATTTGTTACCAGCCATCATTAGACTGCGGACAATACAGGAACCATAGTACTGTTAAACATTTAAAAAATACCTTAATTTTTGGGAGATATGTTCTATATTTTAGGTACATTAATTCTGAGCACATTTATGTGGGTCTGGGTCCTGAGACCCCCGTAAATTGTGCAAAAGACCCTTTAGAAGTGCATGGCTCAGGAGACAGGACTATGACTTTTTACAGCATCCGCTCTATGCTGTGTGCGCTCTTCTAAAAGAGCTTTTCAGCTATTTTGGGGAGTTTCAAGAACAGATTCCTCACCAATCTGCTCAGAATTATTGGGCAAAAAAACAAAAATTCTCCTAAAAGTTTAGTTACTTTTTGAGGAGCACTTTGATCTGCCCTGAGTAGGGCAGATCAAAGTATTGTAGTGTTTTGCTTAGTTACCCAATATTTACCCTGGTTACCAGCGTACACCGCTTAGCACTGGCTCCTGCACACGTAGTCAGAAACACACATCGGGTTAATAAGCAAAGTGCTTTGCTTAGTTACCAGATATTTACTCTGGCTACGTGTGCAGGGAGCCAGCGCTAAGCGGTGTACGCTGGTAACCGGGGTAAATATCAGGTAACCAAGCAAAGCGCTTTGCTTAGTTATCCGATAATTACCCTAGTTACCAGTAATCGCTGCTTACACAGAGTCGGTGCTCGTTGGTCTCCCGCCGTCAAACACGCCAATGTGTGCTGCACAGCGGGAGTCCAACGAGCAAAAAATAAACCAGAACAGTGTGTAACGATCAGCGATTTCACAGGAGGGGCCAGGTCGCTGCTTAGTGTCACACACACTGACAGGTCCCTGGTACGTCACAAAAGCTGTGACTCAGCAACGATCTCGCTAGCGATCTCGCTATGTAAGAAGTACTCCTTACATGCGGACAGTTGTCACACTCCACACTCTCTACTCAATTTACCGGTAGGCAAATTCCTCAGGGCCAAGAGGCTATGTTCCTCTAAAACCTCCTTTTCCACAGAAGCCAAGAACATCAAGAGCAGGTTGAAGAGGAGAGGGTATATTGACCATTCCTTGAATAGAGCACTAAGCATCTCTAAAACTAGATCACGTGATGATGTACTGAGGGATAAATCTAAGAATAATACCTATACTGAACGTGTCACCTTTTCCACCCCAGATAGCCAGGATTTTTTCATAGAGGATAGAGAATTAAATCATATCCTCTCACAAGGTGTCAATATTGTGGCTAAAAAAGCTAAAAATGTAGGTAAAAGCATATCATTTAGCTTATACACAGCTGTGAAACCCTGCAAAACATGGTTGAGCACTACAGGCTCCCATCGATGCGGGTCACAGCGATGTGGTCTATGCCAATACATGCATAGTACGAAACAGTTTCCAGGAGCCAATGGGGAAATTTTCAAAATCACTTCTTTTATCAACTGCTCATCATCACGTGTAGTATATAGAGCCTCTTGCCTTATCTACAATAAAAATTATATAGGATGTACATCCAGATCTCTTAGAACATGCATATCAGAACACATTAGAACCACTTCAGAATCATCAATTACTACAACAGGCAATATGAAGAAAAAATGCTCCTCATCGGGGCTCACTAAACATTTTCAGGATTTACATGATGGGGATTTCACCTCCTTAAAGGTGGCAGGTATTGAACACGTTACCAGACCACTCAGAGGGAGTGACTGGTTTGCAGCTTTACTATACGCAGAGGCCAAATGGATCCTTAAGTTAGATACCAGGCAACCATTAGGCCTTAATTTTCGTAAAGATTTGCGTTTTATCATTTAAATATACCTTTTGGGTTTTATTCTGCAAACAATTACTACCAGATATGAACCAATTTATACTTTGCAGGTGAAATATATCACTATAATATATATATATTTTTTTACCCTGCAGGTCCCCCTAGAATTTATATTAATGAATGCATATAGGTAGAAAAATTATTAATTGATTTATGGGAATTAGTTTATAACAATTTTGTAGTAAATAATTACAACTATTGGACTTTGTCATTTTATTGATAGCCCTCAAATCTTTAAATAGGTCATAAACCTTTCCTTTTTTCTACATAAGCACAAACAATCTCTAGAATTTAAGGTCTAAAAACAGGATTTTTTTGATCCATAATAACAACGCAGAAACATATTTTAATTTAATACCTTATTTCCCCATATCCTATAGGCCTCATTTTCTCCTGGACAAGAAATGGTCCATATCATACAGTTTGGCTCCCTTCTTTACATAATATTTGAAAGTATATTTTATATTTGTTATTACTTTCTTTCAGATTAATCATAAAATCATACACAATACACATACACATTGCACATTCTTTTCATTTTATTTTATTTTAACTAGTTTATTTTAACTTTTTTTATTTTATTTTAACTAGTCTGATTGCCGGATGTGGAGTCAGGAAGGAAATTTTTTCCCCATTGGAACTTGTTTGCCACATTGGGGTTTTTTTGCCTTCCTCTGGATCAACATGTTAGGCTACGGGTTGAACTAGATGGACTTAGGGGCACTTTGCACACTGCGACATCGCAGGTGCGATGTCGGTGGGGTCAAATTGAAAATGACGCACTTCCAGCATCGCATGCAACATCGCAGTGTGTAAAGCCTGGATAATACGATTAACGAGCGCAAAAGCGTCGTAATCGTATCATCGGTGCAGCGTCGGCGTAATCCATGATTACGCTGACGCGACGGTCCGATGTTGTTCCTCGCTCCTGCGGCAGCACATATCGCTGTGTGTGAAGTCGCAGGAGCGAGGAACGTCTCCTACCGGCCTCACTGCGGCTTCCGTAGGATATGCGGAAGGAAGGAGGTGGGCAGGATGTTTACATCCTGCTCATCTCCGCCCCTCCGCTCTGATTGGCCGGCTGCCGTGTGACGTCGCAGTGACGCCGCACGACCCGCCCCCTTAACAAGGAGGCGGGTCGCCGGCCACAGGGACGTCGCACGGCAGGTGAGTGTGTGTGTGAAGCTGGCGTAGCGATAACTTTCGCTACGCCAGCTATCACCACATATCGCTGCTGCGACGGGGGCGGGGACTATCGCACTCGGCATCGCAGCATCGGCCTGCGATGTCTTAGTGTGCAAACCCCGCCTTAGAGTCTCCCTTCAACCTTAAAAACTATGATACTATGATACTATGATTTTTCAGTCCTGGATAAGGAATTTCATTATACATTTTTTTACTTTACTCCACTTTAACATGCTTCAATAAAGACATTTTTTATATTTTACTGAAATTGGTGCTGGGTCCATACCTTCACGCCTTCTCTGCTTCATTTTTTCCCCTAAACCTGAGTAAATGTTAGTGTAGTGTAAGGTCTGTGATAATTCACTTACCGATCGCTGTTTTCTCATATACCCGACTCAATAATGACTTCACATCCACAGCTCGTCTCTGCAAACTTCCCTCTTCTCCGGTCTTCTGCAGCACATCTCACCATGATGCCCCGAAAAATAACAATGTCATTATAATGTTTCTGAATAACAATACCTGCAAATGCTGTGCCATAAATAAGCCCTATGCTGTGGACTGAAAAAAAAATTACTCCTCACTGTGCTCCCCGCAAAAGAATATTACTGCACACAATCCCTCTTAACGTACATGGCCTCCACACTATCCTCTCCTATAACATATTCCCACCATACCGTCCCCACTTATATACTATGACCGCCACACTGCCCCCTAATAAAATAAAACGCCACACTGCTCTTCTTTATAAATTATACCCATCAAACCTTTCTCGATTATAAAATATGATCTGCACGTTGTCCTCACATCATGCTGCCCCCTCCTCACAATGTCCCATGCATGCTGCCCCTCTTCATATGGGACTCTCAAACTGCTCTTCTCCATACTGAGCCACCAATGCTGCTCCTTCTTAATACGCTTCAAATGCTGCCTGCCCCTTCTCCATAATGACACTTCCATGCTGCCCCACTCATGATACAGAGACCACTATGCTACCTCACGCCTAAGGGCTCTTTTCCACCTGTGAATAGTGTTTTTTATTATGAAGAACTTGTAGGACCAGCACAAGCACATCATTGCCACATAGACAGCGGTGGACACCTTTCTGATGACCCTCTGCACGCACACTGATGAAGGTCTTTTGACCGAAACATCTGTGTTTGTGCTGGTCCTACAAGTTCTTCACAATAAAAACCACTGTTCACATTGATCTTGAGCACCGAATTTCTACATCTACCCCTTTCCATACTGAGAACCCCAACATACTGAGTCCTTACACTTTTCCACATCGATTTTGTCTTTTGCACTACCTTTCACTCTGTAAGCCTCCCTAAACCCACCATCTACAGCAATAGGCCTCCTAAATGCTCCTCTACAGCAATAAGCTCCCTAAACCACTCTCTACAGCAATAGGCTCCCTAAACTTGCCATCTACAGCAATAGGCCCCATAAAGCAATAGGCAACCTAAACCCACCATCTACACCAATAGGTTCCCTAAACCCCCCTTTACAGCAATATGCTTCCTAAACCCACCATCTACAGCAATAGGCCCCCCAAACCCCTCTCTACAGCAAAAGGCCCCCTAAACCTTCCTCTACAGCAATATGCCCCCAAACCCCCCCAGCAATAGGCCTCATAAATCACCCTCATACAGCAATAGGTCCTCTAAACCCCACCTCCTACAGCAATACGCTTCATAAACCCCCTCCTACAGCAATAGGCCCCCAAACACTAAGACTATACTAACAGCCCCAGCTCCCTAACCACTGTCTAGTCATAGGCCCCCTAATCCCCAGACTACAATAATAGGCCTCCTAATCATCAGACTTTAGCCTCTGCCTGCCCATCCCCCGCAATCACCAGACTATAGCCTCTACCTGCCCCTCCTCTGCAATCCCCAGACTATGGCCTTTACCTGCCCCTCCCTCGCAATCCCTAGACTATATCCTCTGCCTGCCCTTCCCCCACAATCCCTAGACAATAACTTCTCTGCCTGCCCCTCCCCCAAAAAACCTCACATTATAGCCTTTGCCTGCTCCTCCCCCACAATCCTCACGTTATAGCCTCTGCCTGTCACTCCTCCACAATCCTCACTTTATAGTCTCATCTGCTCCTCCCCTACAATGCTCACTTTACAGCATTAGGAACACACCCGCACCTTCCCTATGAATCTTCAGCTCTGTGAATGGGTACCTGATCCTGTGCCCGCTGCCCTCCTCCTCTTGCTACTGCTGCTCCTCCGATATCCGTCGTTGTCCTTCTGCTGGCTGTGGTGAGTGTTCTGTCCTCTTCCGCGCCATCTGCAGCATTGGACGCCACAGCATGGAGTTGATTGGTGCGCCTCTGACCCCAGAAGTGGAGGCGCCAACACTTCCGGGGTCAATCAGCTCCCTGTGCCCAGCACCCGCAGTTTATTTGTATTCGCGTCTTAAAGACGCAGATACAGATAAATTGAGGTGCTCCTCTCCTCCCCTCCGAAAACACATCAGATTTAATCGAATGTCTAGTGGAGGGGGGGTGTAAAAATGCTGACCCCGCAGTGCGCCGCCCCAGGCACTGGACCACGGGTGCCTAGTGGTAAATACGGTTCTGAACATAGGGGATATTATAAAGTAGAATGGGGAATATTACACAGCATCATGGGAGACATTACACAGCAGAATGGGGGATATTACAACTTAGAATTGAGTACATTGTACAGCAGCATGGGAAGAAATTACACAGCAGCATGGAGACAATATACAGCAGAATGGAGGATATTACCAAGCAACATGGGTGACATTATACAGTAAAATGTGGGATATTACAAAGCATAATGGGGGATATTACACAGCACCATGGGGCAAATTACACAGTAGCATGAAGACATTACACAGCAGAATGCAGGATATTACAATAAAACATGGGGTTCATTATAAAGCAGAATGAGGGATATTACACAGCAGCATGGGGGATATTACACAGCACTATGGGGGACATTATACAGCAGAATAGGGGTATATTACAATGTAACATTGCGGACATTACACAGCAACATGGGGGACATTATACAGCAGAATGGGGAATATTACAAAGTAGAATGGGTGATATTACACAGCAGAATGGGGCATATAAAACAGCAGCTGGGGATATATTACACAGCAGAATGTTGATTTTCCACAAAAGCATGGGAGTCATACAGCAGAATGGCAGATATTACACAGTAGCAAGGAGGACATTATACAGCAGTAGGGGGGACATTACACAACAGAATGGGGGATAGTTCACTGAAGCATTGGGGATATTATACAGCAGAATGGGGGAAATTACACAAAGGCATTGGGTACATTATACAGCAGCATGGGAGAAATTACACAGAAGCATGGGGAAGATTACAGAGGAACATGGGAGACATTATACAGCAGAATCGGGTATATTATACTGCAGCATAAGGGACATTACACAGCAGCATGGGGGATATTACACAGCAACATGGAGGAAATTATAAGGCACAGTAGGGGAATATTACAATATAACGTGGCGGACATTACACAGCAACATGGGGGACATTATAAAGCAACATTGAGACATTACAAAGCAGAATGGGGCATATTACACAGCAGCATGGGAGACATAACACAGCAGAATGTGGTATATTACAGAGCAGCAACGGTTTATTATACAGCAAAATTGGAGAAATTATACAGCAAAATTGGGGATATTACACAGCAGCATGGGGGATATTACACAGCAGAATGGGGGATAATACAGAGCAGCATTGGCTATGTTACAAAACAGAATGGGGAATATTACACAGCAGCATGGGAATACTATACAACAAAATGGGCATATTACACAGCAGCATCAAAGACATACAGCAGATTGGCAGATATTACACAGTAGCATGGAAGATATTATACAGAATGGGGGATATTACAAAGCAGAAAGGGGATATTACACAGCACCAAGGGGGATATTACACAGCAAAATGGGGGATATTATACAGCAGCATTGGGAAGATTATACAGCAGCATGAGGTAAATTACACAGCAGCATAGGGACAATATACAGCAGAATGAAGGACATTACTCAGCAACATGGGAGACATACAGCAGAATGGGGGATATTACAGAGTAGAATGGGGGATGTTACACAGCAACATGGAGGACATAATACAGCAGAATTGGGGATATTAGACAGCAACATGGGGAACATTACAGAGCAACATGGGGGACATTACACAGCAGAATGGGGGATATTACCAAGCAGAATGGGAGATATTACACATCGGCATGAGGGATATTACATAGCAGAACGGGGGATGTTACACAGCATAATGGAAGATATTACATAGTAGCATGGGGATATTACACAGCAGCATGGAAGACACAGCAAAATGGCAGATATTACAAAATACCTTGGAGGACATTATACAGCAGCAGAGGGAGACATTACACAGCAGAATGGAAAAGAATATACTGCACCATGGGGTATATTATACAGCAGAATGGGGTATATTACAGAGCAAAATGGGAGACATTATACATTAGAATGGGGGATATTACACTGCAGCATGGTGATATTACACAGCAGCATAGGAGACATACAGCAGAATGGCACATATTACAAAAAACAGGGAGGACATTATACAGCAGCAGGGGGGATATTACACAGGAAAATGGAAAAAAGTACACTTCACCAATGGGGATATTATACAGCAGAATGGGGGATATTACACAGCAGCATTGGGTACATTATACAGCAGCAAGAGGAGAAATTACACGGCAGCATGGGGGACATTAAAAAGCAGAATGCGGGATAATATACTGCCGCATGGGTGACATTATGCAGCGGAATGGGGATATTACACAGCAGCATGGGGAAAAAAAATAAGAGCATGGAAAATATTATACAGCAGAATGGGGATATTACTCAGGAAGATGGGAGGCATGCTGAAGAATGGCAGATAATACACAGTAGCATGGAGGACATTATACAGAAGAACGGGGGGATATTACATAGCTACATGGGTAACATTATACAGTTGAATGGGGGATATTACACAGCAGCATGAGGGACATTATACAGCCGAATGGGGATATTACAAAGCAGCATGGGGGACATTACAGAGCAACATGGGGGACATTATACAGCAAAATGGGGGATATTACAAAGCAGAATGTGGGATGTTACACAGCAGCATGGGGGATATTACACAAGAGGATGGGAGACATTACATAGCAGAATGTGGATATTACACAGAAAGATGGGAGGCATGCTGCAGAATGGCGGATAATAAAAAGTAGCATGGAGGACGTTATACAGCAGAATGGGGGATATTACACAGAAGCATGGGAAACATTGTACAGCAGAATGAGGCATATTAAAAATCAGCATAAGGGACATTACACAGCAGCATGGGGTACATTACACAGTAGCATAGAGAACATGACAGAGGAGCATGGCAGACAAATTTAAAGCAGAATAGGGGTATATTACACAGCAGCATAGGGGAGATTACACCTCAGCATGGGGAACATTACGCAACAGCATGTGGGACATTACACAGCTACATGGGAGACATTATACAGCAGAATAGGGGATATTACACAGCAGCTTTTGGAACATTACACAGCAACCAGGGGGATATTATACAGCAGAATAGGGGATATTAGACTGTAGCATAGGGAACATTACACAGAAATATTTGGGGACACCATACATGAGGATATTACACAGCAGCATGGGGGATATTACATAGCAGCAATAAGGACATTATACAGCAAAATTGGAGACGATATACACCAGAATGGGGGATATTAGAAAGCAGAATGGGGCATATTACTCAGCAGCATGGGAAATATTACACAGCATAATTGGGGATATTATACAGCAGCATGGGAGACATACAGCAGAATGGCAGATATTACACAGTAGCGTGGAGAACATTACACAGCAGAATGGGGGATAGTACACTGCAGCATGGGGGATAAACAGTAGAATGTCTCCCATATCTCCCATGCCGCTGTGGAATATCCATGTTGCTGTGTATTTTTTTACCATGCTACAGTGTAATATCCCTCTATTCTGATGTATAATGTCCTACATGTTGCTGTGTAATGTCGCCCATGCTGCGGTGTAATCTCCCCTATGCTGCTGTGTAATATACCCCCATACTGCTGTATAATGTCTCCCATTCTCCTCTGTCATGTTCCCTATGCTAATGTGTAATGTACCCAATGCTGCTGTATGATGTACCCAATGCTGCCCTGAGTAGGGCAGATCAAAATATTGTAGTGCGCTTGCGCAGGACCTCAATGCCAGCTACTGGGGATGGCGTAGGATGCATCATGCACCCAGAATTCAGAAGAAGGAGGACAAAGATAGCTGAAAGAGGAGGCGCCGCTATTGGAGAATGGAGACACCCATTTGAGCAGTCTGCATCGCATCGCCCTTTAGGTGAGTATTATAAGGTGATTGTTATGTTCTACACAGTGGCCTGGGCTCTTATCTACAGCATGTTAGAATGCTGTACATAAGAGCCCACTAGTGGTGGCCGCAGCTTATAGTCACCAAATCTGGTGACAGGTTCCCTTTAAAGAAGCACTCCGGTCATTTTTTTCCCCTAAAAAATTATTGTTCAGCTCACCTGGAAATGAGCTGGAAACCATCTGCAGTGATTTTGAAGACTTAGGCAAGAAAGTGAAAGAACTGGGAGCGCAGGAGGTCTTCTCATCCATCCTCCCAGTGGATGGTCATGGAACAAGGAGGTGGAACAAGATTCTACAGGTGAACAACTGGCTACGTCGATGGTGCCGTCAACAAAGATTTGGATTTCTGGATCACGGAGTGAATTACCTGTATGATGGACTACTTGCTAAAGATGGGCTGCACCTTACCAAGACTGGAAAATACATATTCAGAAATTGCCTTGCTACACTCATCAAAAAAGCTTTAAACTAGAACAGCGTGGGAAGGGAAGAAAAAGTCCAGGGAAAGCCATACAGGTGACAAATACTATTAAAAACTCTGCTGTTAGTAATGGAAAGGCAGAACTAAGAGAAAAAAAATCAGAATAATGAAAATATGGGGGAAAGAAAAAACAATCACAAATTAAAATGTTTTTATACAAATGCACAGAGCATGGGCAACAAACAAGGATGTGTGTGTGTGTATGCGGTGCACAGCCTGATGTGTGTGTGTGTGTATGCGGTGCACAGCCTGATGTGTATGTGTGTGTGTGTATGCGGTGCACAGCCTGATGTGTATGTGTGTATGCGGTGCACAGCCTGATGTGTGTGTGTGTGTGTGTGTGTATGCAGTGCACAGCCTGATGTGTGTGTGTGTATGCGGTGCACAGCCTGATGTGTATGTGTGTGTGTGTATGCGGTGCACAGCCTGATGTGTGTGTGTATGCAGTGCACAGCCTGATGTGTATGTGTGTGTATGCGGTGCACAGCCTGATGTGTGTGTGTGTGTATGTGGTGCACAGCCTGATGTGTGTGTGTGTATGCGGTGCACAGCGTGATGTGTGTGTGTGTGTGTGTATGCGGTGCACAGCCTGATGTGTGTGTGTGTGTGTGTATGCGGTGCACAGCCTGATGTGTGTGTATGCAGTGCACAGCCTGATGTGTGTGTATGTGGTGCACAGCCTGGTGTGTGTGTATGCGGTGCACAGCCTGGTGTGTGTGTGTGTGTGTATGCGGTGCACAGCCTGGTGTGTGTGTGTATGCGGTGCACAGCCTGGTGTGTGTGTGTGTATGCGGTGCACAGCCTGATGTGTGTGTATGCGGTGCACAGCCTGATGTGTGTGTATGCGGTGCACAGCCTGATGTGTGTGTGTATGCGGTGCACAGCCTGATGTGTGTGTATGCGGTGCACAGCCTGATGTGTGTGTATGCGGTGCACAGCCTGATGTGTGTGTGTATGCGGTGCACAGCCTGATGTGTGTGTATGCGGTGCACAGCCTGATGTGTGTGTGTATGCGGTGCACAGCCTGGTGTGTGTGTAAACGGTGCACAGCCTGGTGTGTGTGTGTATGCGGTGCACAGCCTGATGTGTGTGTATGCGGTGCACAGCCTGATGTGTGTGTATGCAGTGCACAGCCTGATGTGTGTGTAAGCGGTGCACAGCCTGATGTGTGTGTATGTGGTGCACAGCCTGATGTGTGTGTATGCGGTGCACAGCCTGATGTGTGTGTATGCGGTGCACAGCCTGATGTGTGTGTATGCGGTGCAGAGCCCGATGTGGGGCTGTTATTTGCAATGCTGTAGTGATGAGAGGTCAGGTGCTGGGGCAGAATATACTGACAGGGAATGTGTGTGCAGGGGGTGGGCAGGGGGCGAGGCTGGACACTGGGGTGGGGCTGGACAGTGAGGCCGGGCGGTGCCAGCTGTGACTGGGAGGTTCAGCACAGGAAGTGGTCAGTTTGCTTGTGCTGAATGTAAACAAGGAGCTGCAGAGAATAAAGGGATAATTCAAGAGGAACAAAAGTTAGAAAACAAAAAATAACAATGTAGGGGGGTTTTATATGACAATACAGCACAGATTAGCTTAAACTCAAAAAATTTTGTTATGTCGGACAACCCCTTTAACAATCCCTAAAAGAGGGAAGAATAAGAAACATTTAAGGAAATCAGGCTGGATGAACACAGAAGTTAAACACATGCTAAAAAGGAAGAAAGAAATGTTTATTAAATGGAAAGAGGGAGGCATATCTAAAGAAGAATATAACACAGTCTGCAAAACCTGCAGGGCACACATCAGATTAGCCAAAGCTGATAATGAAATAAGGCTTGCAAGAGATGTCAAAAGCAATAAAAAAGGATTTTGGAGTTATGTCAAAAAGAAAAGAAAAGTCAAAGATGTTATAGGAATTTTACAGGATGAAAATGGTAAAGTTGTAAAAAATGATGGTGAGAAGGCCGAACTTTTAAATTGTTATTTTGCATCTGTTTTCTCTGTAAAAGTAAAATCGACTGATCTACACCGTTGTATTGTAGGATTAGAAGAACCCAGGCCATCAATAAACAAAGAGATAGTGAGGGAATGCTTAGCTAACATTAATGAATTCAAGTCCCCAGGTCCAGATGAATTACACCCCAGAGTACTGAAGGAGTTAGCAGAGGAAATATTAGAACCACTCTTCATAATTTTTGAAAATTCTTGGAGAACAGGAGAAGTTCCAGAAGACTGGAGAAGAGCAAATGTTGTTCCTATCTTCAAAAAGAGAAAGAAGGTGGACCCAGGGAACTACAGGCCTGTGAGCCTGACTTCCATACTAGGAAAGATCTTTGAACAAATTATTAAACAACATTTATGCAAGTACCTGGATGATAATGAAGTGATTAACCAGAGCCAGCATGGGTTTGTAATAAATAAGTCATGTCTGACTAACTTAATTTCCTTCTATGACAAAATTACTGACTGGGTGGATGAGGGAAATGCAGTTGATATAGTATATGTTGACTTCAGTAAAGCATTTGACAAAGTATCTCATACAATCCTTATTGAAAAAATGACCAAGTGTGGAATGGACAAGGCAACTGTTAGATGGATTCGTAACTGGCTTAGTGATCGAAGTCAAAGAGTGGTCATAAATGGCTGCACATCCAGTTGGAAGACTGTCTCAAGTGGGGTACCACAGGGTTCTGTCCTGGGCCCAGTGTTGTTCAACATCTTTATCAATGATTTAGATGAAGGTATTAAGGGTAAACTGATTAAATTTCCTGATGAAACAAAACTAGGCGGAATAGCTAATACTAGAGAAGAGACAGAGAGCATTCAACAAGATCTAAACAAGCTGGAACAATGGGCAGCAACTAATAGAATGGTTTTTAACAGGGAGAAATGCAAAGTCATACATCTTGGCAAGAATAATGAAAAGAGCATATACAGCATGGGAGGAATAGAGCTATCCAAAAGCATGTGTAAAAAGACTAAGGGGCACTTTGCGCACTACAACATCGCAAGCCGATGCTGCGATGCCGAGCGCGATAGTCCCCGTCCCCATCGCAGCTGCGATATCATGGTGATAGCTGCCGTAGCGAACATTATCGCTACGGCAGCATCACATGCACTCACCTGCCCTGCGATGTCGCTCTGGCCGGCGAACCGCCTCCTTCCTAAGGGGGCGGGTCGTGCAGCGTCATAGCGACGTCACACGGCAGGCGGCCAATAGAAGCGGAGGGGCGGAGATGAGCGGGACGGAAACATCCCATCTGTGACGACATGGACTCTCATGAGTTAAAGTTTCTTAAAATTCAGCCAGACGTATTGTTCTACTGTGTGGTAACTCATGTTTGCTTAACTATTGTTTGGGACCAGACCCTTCGCAGCATTCATTGTATTGTAGTTGTGAATTGATAATGTAATTACCTTAGTAGCCATTGTCTAGTCGGTGACTTGCCGACTCCATGTAGATATACTGAGTCTTTCTATGCACATCATTTAAATGAACATTATCCATGCAGCTTGAAATTCATCCAATGGGAGAAGCAATCTTGTCCAACCAATCGATGAGGACGCAGTGAATCCTAAGGGAAGGTTATGGCTATAAAAGGGACTTCTTTAAGCCACCAGGGTTGATGAAGGTTGATGGATGCTGATGGATCCAGTCTAAGCTCTTTGGAGCTGACTAGAGGATCAGGATATCTTATGGCTTCAATCTAGGGACCCCGGTTCCGGTTGGAGACCATATCCACAGCCTAGGGATTTCGACTCCGGCTGCCAGGATTGTAACATCAAACCAGGACTACCTAAGGAGGACACTCAGGTTGGGACAGTTCAGTCACCTGTTACAGACTTTGCAGACCTCACACAGCTTCCTAAATCTGGCGTTATTCCAGTCACGGTGGGTGCCCGCCAAAAGCGGGGTGCTGCTGGATTGGAGTGAGTGGCCCTGGAACCTGTGAGGCATGGACATTCTAAATTCCTGGTGAGCCAGCGGAAGGGTGAGACTCTGTTGCCTGTTACATTTGTGTTTTGCTGGTTATGTGTTATGTGCCGTTAATTGTTTGGGGATCCAATATAGTCTAATTATTGTAGTTCCCTCACCCTGTGTTGTCTGAGTAGTGTTATGCCCACGGTTAAGGAGGCTGGCGTTCAGTTGGGATGAGCCCTGAGCCACGCTGTCTTTCTAAAGGTGGCGGGTTTTAGTGGACGAGAGCACCCACTGAGCCCCGTGTCTCCACAATTGGTGGCAGCAGTGGGATACTACTCAGCCTGTTTTACCCAGGGGAGCTGCAGCGGACTGGTGTTCGTGGACACCGTCCAGGGCTCAACAACCAGGGAGGCACATAAGCATACCCAGCAGGCCATAGGGGAAGCATTCAGGTTTCGGACGCTGCCATGTCCAACCCCACCAGCTCAGCCATGGGACAAGGACCAGAGAGGAGATACGACCGAAGCAGTAAATGGATGCTACAGGATCTGTGCCAGATGCGAAAGATTGAATACGGGAACACTGACACTCGGTCAGACTTGATCCGGAAATTAGTCTGTTGGGATGCCCAGAATGATGCAGAGGATGATGAGGACACTGCCGTTGTGGTATCAGAGGAGGTAAACCCTGTATCTCATCCTAGATCCATTGACAGTCTGGAAACAAACCAAACCCAAGCAGACCGAGTCAAGGAATTGTTTACTGCATTGGGGCCTGAAGCTTCAAGGAAAGAGAGGGCTGGTGTTCTGCAATTTGTGTTTGGATTTCCAATTTCCTTACCATCAGCCCCTACCTCCAGGATAGACCACCACCAAGGAAGTCATCTTCGCTACAGGGATGTGCCAGTGTTTAATGATTCCAGCACTGAGATAGATGAACACTTGCAAAACTTTGAGATGCTAATGCGTATGCACCAGGTGCCCACAGATGAGTGGTCCAAATACCTGTGGACAAGCTTGCCGGTCCGGGCCCAGGAGGCTGTCCGATCACTTGGGCCTCAGGACTGCTTGGACTACGGAATTACTAAGGACACTTTGTTGGCCCTTTTTACCATAACACCCGAGAGACATCGCACTAAGTTCCGGACTATGTCTCGCCAGGGTGTTTCGTACGTCAAATTTGGCAGTCAACTCCGACGACAATGTAATCGCTGGCTCGATGGTCGGGCTGCCCACTCCGCTGCTGCCCTCCGGGATGTGATAGTGCTTGAATAGCTGCTGGAGCAGATGGACTCGGAAATCCGAGAATGAGAAGCCCGACACCCCAGAGCAGGCAGAGCAGTGCGATTGGCTGACGAATTTACAGCCAACCGACCCAGCTGGAGGCCCAATAGGCCCACCGATCAGAGGAGGTCCCTCAACCATGGATCCAAGCAACCCCCAGACTCACGTGCTGGTCTAACTCATTACCCCACAGAAGCCCCAACAAGACAAAGGTTTACCAACAGGGTGGGTGACTTGTCTAACCCACAGCGCTGTTATACGTGTGGGCGCCTTGGACACATGGCCAAAGAGTGTCTACAAAACCGGGGCCCCATGCCTGGAGCCCGTCTACCAGTCAACATATGCCGAGATGAACCAACGAGACCTGAGGGATGCTACTCCCGAGAAACACCAATAGCTGAGGAAGTGGTTTATCCAGTCCACAACCTACGGCAGGCCGGACACCGTACACCAGCCAACCTCCATCCCCACATCCAGACGGTCAAGGTTGGTGATATACAGGCTCAGGGACTTCGAGACTCGGGATCTTCCATCACCCTGGTCAGCCCAGATATTGTTCCCACAGAACATCATTTACCTGGCCGCCAAGTGACCATCACCCTTGCTGGGGGCCAGCGCTCGAACATCCCTCTGGCACGAGTGCAGTTGGACTGGGGAACTGACCAAGGAGAGGTTGAAGTGGGGCTCATGGACGGCCTCCCCACCCCTGTAATTTTGGGAAATGACCTAGGAAAAGGACTATCCAGCCAGTTTGTCACCGCCATCACCCGCAGCCAAGCCAAACACCATCCTGGTGCAGGTCTTTCTTCCAGCCCATCAGAGGAGAACCCTCCTCCTCAATCTTCAGCCTCCTCATCAGAGCCAACAAATGTGAGTACATCAGACCCAACTGTGGCCATTGATTGGGGGGAGATAGATCGTAAGGCGTTCAGGGAAGCTCAACTGTCAGACCCCACCCTCGAGCTTATACGTAGTGCGGCTGCCCAACCTGGGGGAGGAAATCAGGGGGAGGTATATAGATGGGAAAAAGGCCTCTTATATCGGGAGAAGCCCGCATCCTGCCCAGAAGAAACCTGAACCCGTGTACATCAGCTTGTGGTACCCCAGCAATACCGACCCCAACTATTGCGTTTAGCTCATGATGTTCCTGGGGCTGGGCACATGGGGACCAAAAAGACTCAGGCCCGCCTGTTGCGTAGTTTTTTCTGGCCAAGAGTCACTCAAGAAGTGCAAAAATACAGAGCCTCTTGCCCAGTGTGTCAGCGTATGGGGGGAGCCCCATGCCGTGCCCCACTTCAACCCATGCCCTTGATAGGAGAACCGTTCCAGAGAGTTGCCATTGATATAGTAGGCCCCTTAGCCATCCCCAGCAGCAGTGGAAAAAGATTCATCCTCACCCTGGTAGACTTTGCGACTCGTTATCCAGAAGCCGTTGCCTTAACCTCCATAGATGCAGAGCACGTGGCTCCAGCCCTACTGGACATCTTTAGCCGGGTAGGGTTTCCACAGGAAGTATTGACTGACCAGGGGGCACAGTTCCAAAGTGAACTGATTCACACCCTGTGGGAAAAACATGGAGTCCGCCACATGCGCACAACCCCCTACCATCCTGAAACAAATTGATTGTGTGAGCGCTTCAACAAAACGCTCAAACAGCTCATTAGCCGATATGTGGAGTCCGAGGGGGGGGACTGGGAGAAAAACTTGCAGCAGCTCCTTTTTGCTTACCGGGAGGTGCCGCAGGACTCCACTGGGTTCTCTCCCTTTGAATTGCTGTACGGCCGAAAAGTACGAGGGCCCCTAGAGCTGGTACGAGAGAGTTGGGAAAGCACGTTCCCCACAGAAGAGGTTCCCATACTGGACTATGTTCAAAAGTTTAGGGAGAGGATGAGGCACCTCATGGCGTTAGCCCACGGGAATTTAGAAGTGGCTCAGGAAAGGCAAAAACAATGTTACGACCGCACTGCCCGGCCCCGAGAATTTGCCTGTGGACAGAAGGTCCTAGTACTAGTACCAATGCGGAAAAACAAGCTGCAAGCCATGTGGGCGGGTCCATTCACCATTACCAAGAAATGTGGCAATACTGACTACACCGTGGCCCTGGATCGAGCAGGTGTTCGTGAGCGTACCTACCACATCAACAGGCTAAAAGCTTATGAGGAACGAGAAGTCACCAATTTAGGAGTTTGCTGTCCAGAGTTAGATGATCCAGAGCTGGACTAGATCCCAGACCTATTAGTGGACTCCAAAAGGGAAATGGGGGTAAAAGATGTATCACTAGGGGATCAGCTTTGTCCATCACAGAAGCGACAGATATCAGACATACTCGGAACATATGAAACCCTGTTCACAAGTCAGCCTGGTAGAACCCCCCTGGTCCAGCATCATGTCAATACAGGGGCAGCCACCCCACTAAGACAGCCCGCCTACCGGGTGACCCCTCCTGTGTTGGCAATGATGAAGGCCGAGGTGGATGACATGTTAAATATGGGAGTCATAGTCCCCTCCCATAGCCCATGGGCTGCCAGTGTGGTGTTGGTGCCAAAAAAGGACAAGAGTACTCGTTTCTGTGTGGACTATAGACGGCTCAATGAGGTCACGATTACAGATGCTTACCCCATGCCCTGGGTGGATGAACTACTAGATAGGTTAGGGGGGTCTCGGTTTATATCTACCCTCGATTTGAGCAAGGGATACTGGCAGATCCCACTCACAAAAGACGCTCAAGAGAAATCGGCCTTCATAACCCCTTTTGGCCTCTTTGAGTTTACCAGCATGCCTTTTGGGATGAAAAATGCCCCAGCCACCTTCCAGAGGATGGTAGACCATTTACTAGAGGGATGTCAGGGGTATGCCCAGGCCTATTTGGATGACATCGCTATCTTCAGCGACACTTGGGAAGAGCATCTTCAGCATGTGTCCCAGGTGCTGCATAGGGTAGCCAAAGCCCAGCTCACCATCCGACCTGACAAATGCCAAATGGGGATGGCTGAAGTGCTATACCTGGGACATCGGGTGGGAAGTGGGTGCATTCGTCCCGAACCTGCAAAAGTAGAAGCCATTATCCAGTGGCCACGCCCGGTCAATCAAAAACAGGTCCGTGCGTTTCTAGGAACCGCAAACTACTATTGAAAGTTTATCCCCAATTACAGTGCCATAGCAAAACCGCTCACTGACCTCACAACCAAAAGATATGCCCGTAACCTTATGTGGACCCCAGAATGTGAAACTGCGTTCCTCCAATTGAAAGACCGGCTAGCCCAAAGCCCAGTCTTGACTGCTCCTGACTTCCGTCGCAGATTCATTGTCCAAACAGACGCATCGGACACCAGACTAGGAGCTGTACTTAGCCAAGTGGGGGACAACGGTGAGGAACATCCGATAGGGTACCTCTCCCGGAAGCTGTTGGACCGAGAGAGGGCTTACGCCACCATAGAAAAAGAATGCCTGGCCAGTCTGGGCCCTAAAAAAATTGCAGCCCTACCTCCATGGCAATGAGTGTACAGTCCTCACTGACCACAATCCATTGAGTTGGCTAAATCGCACTGCCGGGGACAACGAACGCTTGCTCAGGTGGAGTCTGGCATTACAATCTTACAATTTTTCTATCTCCCATAAACAGGGCAAGAACCATGGAAATGCGGATGGGCTTTCCCGACAAGAGGAGAAGGATGATCGGAAGCCTATCATGTCTGGCTAATATTAAGAAGGGGGAGGAATGTGACGACATGGACTCTCATGGGTTAAAGTTTTTTAAAATTCAGCCAGACGTATTGTTCTACTGTGTGGTAACTCATGTTTGCTTAACTATTGTTTGGGACCAGACCCTTCGGAGCATTCGTTGTATTGTAGTTGTGAATTGATAATGTAATTACCTTAGTAGCCATTGTCTAGTCGGTGACTTGCCGACTCCATGTAGATATACTGAGTCTTTCTATGCACATCATTTAAATGAACATTATCCATGCAGCTTGAAATTCATCCAATGGGAGAAGCAATCTTGTCCAACCAATCAATGAGGACGCAGTGTATCCTAAGGGAAGGTTATGGCTATAAAAGGAACTTCTTTAAGCCACCAGGGTTGATGAAGGTTGATGGATGCTGATGGATCCAGTCTAAGCTCTTTGGAGCTGACTAGAGGATCAGGATATCTTATGGCTTCAATCTAGGGACCCCGGTTCCAGTTGGAGACCATATCCACAGCCTAGGGATTTCGACTCCAGCTGCCAGGATTGTAACATCAAACCAGGACTACCTAAGGAGGACACTCAGGTTGGGACAGTTAAGTCACCTGTTACAGACTTTGCAGACCTCACACAGCTTCCTAAATCTGGCGTTATTCCAGTCACGGTGGGTGCCCGACAAAAGCGGAGTGCTGCTGGATTGGAGTGAGTGGCCCTGGAACCTGTGAGGCATGGACATTCTAAATCCCTGGTGAGCCAGTGGAAGGGTGAGACTCTGTTGCCTGTTACATTTGTGTTTTGCTGGTTATGTGTTATGTGCCGTTAATTGTTTGGGGATCCAATAAAGTCTAATTATTGTGGTTCCCTCACCCTGTATTGTCTGAGTAGTGTTACGCCCACGGTTAAGGAGGCCGGCGTTCAGTTGGGATGAGCCCTAAGCCACGCTGTCTTTCTAAAGGCGGCGGGTTTTAGTGGACGAGGGCACCCACTGAGCCCCGTGTCTCCACACCATCCACCTCCTTCCTTTCGCATAGCCGGCCGGGATGCAGGTTGGAGATGTTCCTCGCTCCTACGGCTTCACACACAGCGTGTATGCTGCTGCAGGAACGAGGAACAACATCGTAACATCGGTCTTTCCCAATTCATGGAAATGACCGACGCTACACCGATGATACGATTATGTTGCTTTTGTGCTCGTTAATCGTATCAAAAATGCTTTACACACTATGATGTCGAGAGCGACCTGGAAGTGCGTCACTTTCGATTTGACCCCACTGACATCGTACCTGCGATGTCATAGTGTGCAAAGTGCCCCTTAGGTATACCAATAGATCACAGACTGAACATGAGTCAACAGTGTAACGCAGCAGCAAAAACGGCAAACACCATTTTAGGATGTATTAACAGAAGCATACGATCTAGATCACGTGAAATCATTATCCCCCTTTACTCCTCTTTGGTCAGACCTCATCTGGAATATTGTGTCCAGTTCTGGGCACTACATTTTAAAAAAGACATCAACAAACTGGAGCAAGTTCAGAGAAGAGTAACCAGAATGGTGACTTGTCTGCAAACCATGTCCTATGAGGAACGGTTACAGGATTTAAGATTGTTTAGCTTGCAAAAGAGAAGACTGAGAGGAGACTTAATAGCTGTCTACAAATATAAACTTATACATGGCATACTGGGAAGAACAATACATACATACCGCAAACAATCCATTCCTCACACACATCTGGTCACACATGTACACTAGGTACATAGGTGACCAGATGTTTATCTGTGATCATAAAACAGATATCACTCCACAGGAGTTTATCAAATCATTGAGCACATATCTGAACAACAATAACTTGAATCTGCGGTTTTCAGTTAATCTATTTTACCCATTCTGCCCCTTTTCTTGACATACAACTATCAGGTAATTACAATACAGATGATATCGAGACAACTCTGTACAGGAAAGATATCAGTGGAAACACCACCTTACATGCGGTTAGTTAGTTTAGTCAAACTCCACACACTCTACTCAATTTACCGGTAGGCAAATTCCTCAGGGCCAAGAGGCTATGTTCCTCTGAAACCTCCTTTTCCACAGAAGCCAAGAACATCAGGAGCAGGTTGAAGAGGAGAGGGTATACCGACCATTCTTTGAATAGAGCACTAAGCATCTCTAGAACTAGGTCACGTGATGATCTACTAAGGGATAAATCTAAGAATAATACCTATACTGAATGTGTTACCTTTTCCACCCTATATAGCCGGGAATTTTTCAACATCAAAACAATTTTTTTACAATACATTGCTCTCTTACAGCAGGATAGAGAATTAAATCAAACTCTCACAAGGTGTCAATATTGTGGCTAAAAAAGCTAAATATTAAGGTAACATCATATCACCTGGCTTATACACAGCTGTGAAACCCAGCAAAACATGGTTGAGCACTACAGGCTCCCATGCGCGTCACAACGATGTGGTCTATGCTAATACATGCATAGTACGAAACACTTTCCAGGAGCCAATGGGGAAATTTTCAAAATCACTTCTTTTATCAACTGCTCATCATCACGTGTAGTATATAGAGCCTCTTGCCTTATCTACAATAAAATCTATATAGGATGTACATCCAGATCTCTTAGAACACGCATATCAGAACACATTAGAACCCTTTAAGAATCATCAATTACTACAGCAGGCAATATGCAGAAAAAACGCTCCTTATTGGGCTCACTAAACATTTTCAGGATTTACATGATGGGGTTTTCACCTCCTTAACCCCTTCACGACCGCGGGCAGTAAAATTACGTCCTATTTTAACGTGACTTAACGACCAGGGACGTAATTTTACTGCCTAAACTTCATTTTATTGCCGTGGCCATAGCAACGGCTTTCAAATGATGTCCCCTGCTGTTTCTTACAGCAGGGGACCTTTGCTTGACCCCAGGGGGGGTGGCATCGCCACCCCCCATAGGCGATCGATGTGATTGGCTGTTCAAATCGGAACCGCCAATCACATTGATCACGCTGTTTTCGGCAAAAAAAAAATGCCAAAAATAGCGTGATCTTGTAAAATCCAGCTAGGATCGGGGCTGCAGCAGCTCCGATCATTGGCTGGAAGCAAGCAGACACCGTGGCCCCCCCCTGCAGCACTGATTGGAGCGATCGTGTGATGACGCGCAATCGCTCCAATCAGTGTGCAGTGGGGCGGTCTGATCTGCCGGTGGCCGCCCTCCCCAGGCCTGTGCTGGTCTGGGGACCCTCCCCCAACATGTCTGCAGCGTGCAGCACTGGCTGGTACTAGTGGTACCACGCCACCGCTGCTGCTGCTGCCGCTGCAGTCACGTCGCAGGAGCGGTGAGTATTGTGCTCACCTTGCAGCCCCTGCGCGTGCCCCCTTGCGATCTGCCCCCCCCCGACATCCCAATCTGCCCCCCCGACATCCTGATCTGCCCCCCCGACATCCCGATCTGCCCCCCTGACATCCCGATCTGCCCCCCGCCATCTCTATTCTGCAGCTCCTCCGGTATCCCTCCTCCCCTGCTCTCTCAGCCCCTGCGCGCTCTTGTGATTTGCTCCTGCGCGCTCCCGTAATGGCCCCTGCCCGTGCCCCCCTGCGATCTGCCCCCCGCCATCCCGATCTGCCCCCCCGCCATCCCGATCTGCCCCCCCACATCCCGGTCTGCCCCCAGACATCCCGGTCTGCCCCCAGACATCCCGGTCTGCCCCCAGACATCCCGGTCTGCCCCCCGACATCCCGGTCTGCCCCCCGACATCCCAATCTGCCGGCCTCCCCCGTGATCTCTCTTCTGCAGCTCCTCCGGTATCTCCCTCCTCTGCTCTCCCCCTCTGCTCTCCCCCTCCCCCTCTGCTGTCCCCCTCTGCTGTCCCCGTCCCCCTCTGCTGTCCCCCTCCCCCTCTGCTGTCCCCCCAACGTCCTCTTACCTGTCTTCACCGGCCGATCACATCTGCCTCCATCGCTGGGTCCTTCTTCCTGGGTCTTCTGCTGAGCTGTCCAACTTCCTGCCTGCTGGCTGCTGCTGTAAAGCTGTTCCTTGCTTTCTGTTCCTCCTGCAAATCCTCTGGGTACTGTGAGTATAATTTTTTTTTCTTTTTTTTCCTCTATCCCCTTTCTATTTTTACACCTCATGTGTCCGTGCGTCCCGCCAAGCGCTGATCAGGGATGCAGATAACGTATCTGCATCCGTGGTCAGTTTTCGGCGGGACTTTTTTTCCCGTATCCCCGACGCTTTTTGTATCGCGTCTGTCCGTGCGTCCCGCCGAGCGCTGATCAGGGATGCACATAACGGATCGGCATCCCTGCTCAATTTTTGGCGTGACAAAAAGCATCGGGGATACGGAAAAAAAAGTCACGCCAAAAATTGAGCAGGGATGCCGATCCGTTATGTGCATCCCTGATCAGCGCTCGGCGGGACGCACGGACTGATGCAATACAAAAAGCGTCGGGGATACGGAAAAAAAAGTATCGCATCTGTCCGTGCGTCCCGCTGAGCGCGGATCAACATCCCTGCTCAATTTTTGGCGTGACTTTTTTTTTTCCGTATCCCCAGCGCTTTTTGTATCTCATCTGACCGTGCCTCCTGCAGCGGCTGATCAGTGCACAGCGTCTGTGCGTTTGAAAAGTCAAATGGCGTTCCTTGTCTTCTGAGCCCCGCCATGCGCCCAAACAATTGATTTCCACCACATGTGAGGTATCTGCGTACTCGGGAAAAATTGCACCATACGTTTTATGGTGCATTTTTTCCTGATACCGTTGTAAAAAGAGAAAAAAAAAAAACTACCTTGTTGCTGCAAAAATTTAAAAAAATTTTTTTTAAAAAAATAAATAATTTTCACGGTTCAACGTTATCAACTTTCAGTGGAGCCCCTGGGGGTACAAGGGGCTCACTAAACATCTAGATAAATTCCTTGAGGGGTCTAGTTCCAAAATGGGGTAATTTGTGGGGGAGCTGCACTGTTTAGGCACCATGGGGGGGTCTAAAAACGTGACATGGCGTCCGCTAATGATTCCAATCAATTTTGCTGTCAAATGGTGCCCTTCTCTTCTGAGCCCAGCCATGCGCCCAACAATTACTTTCCACCACGTATGAGGTATCTGCGTACTCAGGAGAAAATGGACAATACATTTTATGGTGCATTTTTTCCCGATACCCTTGTGAAAAAAAAAAGCTACCTAGTTGAAGCAACAGTTTTGTGGTAAAAAAATTTTTTTTTCTTTTCACGGCTCAACGTTATAAACTTCTGTGAAGCCCCCAGGTGTTCAAAGTGCTCACCAAATATCTAGAAAAATTATTTGAGGGCTCTAGTTTCCAAAATGGGGTCACTTGTGGGGGAGCTCCATTGTTTAGGCACCTCAGGGGGTCTTCAAACCTGACATGGCGTCCGCTAATGAGTGCAGCTAATTTTGCATTCAAATGGCGCTCCTTGCCTTCCGAGCACTGCCGTGTGTCCAAACATTTGATTTCCACCACATATGAGGTATCTGCGTACTCAGGAGAAAATGGACAATACATTTTATGTTACATTTTTTCCCGATACCCTTGTGAAAAAAAAAGCTACCTAGTTGAAGCAACAGTTTTGTGGTCAAAAATTTTTTTTTTCTTTTCACGGCTCAACGTTATAAACTTCTGTGAAGCCCCCAGGTGTTCAAAGTGCTCACCAAACATCTAGAAAAATTATTTGAGAGCTCTAGTTTCCAAAATGGGGTCACTTGTGGGGGAGCTCCATTGTTTAGGCACCTCAGGGGGTCTTCAAACCTGACATGGCGTCCGCTAATGAGTGCAGCTAATTTTGCATTCAAATGGCGCTCCTTGCCTTCCGAGCACTGCCGTGTGTCCAAACATTTGATTTCCACCACATATGAGGTATCTGCGTACTCAGGAGAAAATGGACAATACATTTTATGTTGCATTTTTTCCCGATACCCTTGTGAAAAAAAAGCTACCTAGTTGAAGCAACAGTTTTGTGGTAAAATTTTTTTTTTTCTTTTCACGGCTCAACGTTATAAACTTCTGTGAAGCCCCCAGGTGTTCAAAGTGCTCATCAAACATCTAGAAAAAATATTTGAGGGCTCTAGTTTCCAAAATGGGGTCACTTGTGGGGGAGCTCTATTGTTTAGGCACCTCAGGGGGTCTTCAAACCCGACATGGCGTCCGCTAATGAGTGCAGCTAATTTTGTGTTAAAAAATTCAAATGGCGCTCCTTGCCTTTCGACCTCTGCCGTGCACCCAAACAATTGATTTTTACCCCATATGGGGTATCAGCGTACTCAGGAGAAAATGCATAATAAATTGTAGGGTGCACTTTCTCTTTTCTCCCTTGTAAAAATGAAAATTTTATGGCTAAAGTAACATTTTTGTGTTAAAAAGTAAAATTTTCATTTTTTCCTTCCACATTGCTTTGGTTCCTGTGACGCACCTAAAGGGTTAATAAACTTCTTGGATGTGGTTTTGAGCAGTGTGAGGGGTGCAGTTTTTAGAATGGGGTCACTTTTGGGTATTTTCTGTCACCTCGGCCTCTCAAAGGCACTTCAAATGTGATGTGGTCCCTAAAAAAAAATATTTTGTACATTTTGTTGGAAAAATTAGAAATTGCTGATGAACTTTTGACCCCTTCTAACTTCCTAACGAAAAAAAAAATTCTTTCGAAAATTGCGCTGGAGTAAAGTTGACAAGTGGGAAATGTTATTTAGTAACTAT
This sequence comes from Anomaloglossus baeobatrachus, assembly GCF_048569485.1. NCBI lineage: Eukaryota > Metazoa > Chordata > Amphibia > Anura > Aromobatidae > Anomaloglossus > Anomaloglossus baeobatrachus. The sequence goes on from NC_134358.1 coordinate 325,956,693, forward strand.
TTTGTGTGACATATCTCTCAGATTTATGGCCATAAATTTTCAAAGTTTGAAAATTGCGAAATTTTCCAAATTTTCGCACAATTTCCTAAATTTTCACAAATAAACGCAAAAAATATCGGCCTAAATTTACCACTGACATGAAGTACAATATGTCACGAAAAAACAATGTCAGAATCGCCAGGATCCGTTGAAGCGTTCCAGAGTTATAACCTGTCAAAGTGACACTGGTCAGAATTGCAAAAAATGGCCCGGTCATTAGGGTGTTTTAGTGGCCGGGGGTGAAGGGGTTAAGGTCCGTTTCACACGTCAGTGAAAAACACTGACGTTTTTCACTGGCGTGTAAAACACGCACATGTCCCTCCGTGTGCCGTGAATCACAGCACACGTGGGTTGTCTAAGTGCAATCCGGGCTCCGTTCTCCGTGGCCCGTGATTGCACTTAGTAATCAACTCACCTGTGCGCGCTCCCGCTCTCCATGGTGCTGATCACTCCCGCGGTGCAGTATCCGGCCGGCGCTGACCCCCGCAGCAGCTGCTTCCGGGTTGGCTGTGTCGCGCATCATGAATATGCGCGACAATAATGAGCCGGCTCAGAAGCAGCAAGCTGCACGGGCTGCAGAGGACATCGCTGGACGCCGGGTGAGTAAAAATGATTTTTATTTTAAAAGCACGTTTTTTTCTGGCACGTGTTTCACGGACCACACCACTGCGTGGTCCGTGGAACATCAGTGATGCCAGAAAAAAATGGACATGTCTCCGTGCGGCAATCACGCACACGCGGGTACGCCGCACGGAGACACGTGCAGTGAAAAATCACTGACGTGTGAGCAGACCCATTCATTATAATGGGTCTGCGTATGTCAGTGATTCTGGTACGTTTAAAAAAAAGCACAAACGTACCAGAATCACTGACGTGTGAAAGAGGCCAAAGGTGGCAGATATTGAACACGTTACCAGACCACTCAGAGGGAGTGACTGGTTTGCAGCTTTACTATACGCAGAGGCCAAATGGATCCTTAAATTAGATACCAGGCAACCATTAGGTCTTAATTTTCATTCAGATTTCCATTTTATCATTTAAATATACCTTTTGGGTTCTATTCTGCAACCAATTACCACCAGATATGATCCAATTTATAATTTTCAGATGAAATATATCACTTTTTTTTTTTTTTTTACCCTGCAGGTCCCCCTAGAATTTATATTAATGAATGCATATAGGTAGAAGAATTATTCATTGATTTATGGGAATTAGTTTATAACAATTTTGTAGTAAATAATTACAACTATTGGACTTTGTCATTTTATTGATACCCACAAATCTTTAAATAGGTCATAAACTTTTCCTGTTTCTACATAAGCACAAACAATCTCTAGAATTTAAGGTCTAAAACCAGGAATTTTTTGATTCATCATAACAACACAGAAACAAATTTTAATTGAATACCTTTTTTTCCCATATCCTACAGGCTTAGTTTTCTCCTGGACACGAAATGGTCCATATCCAACAGTTTGGCTCCCTTCTTTACATAATATTTGAAAGTATTTTCTATATTTCTTATTACTTTCTTTCAGATTAATCATAAAATCATACACAGTAAACATACACTTTGCACATTTTATTTTATTTTTCATTCCTGGATAAGGAATTTCATTATACCTTTTTTACTTTACTCCACTTCATTCCGTTTTCACATTTTCAGTCCATTGAGTTAATATTATTCACACCTGTTTTCTATCCCTAACAATGGTCACACCCTCAAACCTCTCTCACTCAGGTATTTGTCTGACATATAAACCTGGTATCATAGGCTGAATAGGTTATTTATGATTAAGGACTTATTGTTTTTATGTACTGGTCCGAAACACGTCAAAATCACCAATAATTTAATGTTCACCTTGTGGATTTCTTCCGCGAATTTTAACATAATAAGAAATTTTTTATATTTTACTGGAATTGGTGCTGGGTCCATACCTTCACGCCTTCTCTGCTTCATTTTTTCCCTAAACCTGAGTAAATGTTAGTGTAGTGTAAGGTCTGTGATAATTCACTTACAGATCGCTGATTTCTCATGTACCTGACTCCATGATGACTTCACATCCACAGCTCATCTCTGCAGACTTCCCTCTTCTCTGGTCTTCTGCAGCACATCTCACTATGGTGCCCTGAAAAATAGCAACGTCATTATAATATTCCTGAATAACAATACCTACAAATGCTGTGCAAGAAATAAGCCCTATGCTGTGGACTGGAAAAAAAAAATTACTCCTCACTGTGCTCCCCGCAAAAGAATATTACTGCACACAATCCCTCTTAACGTACATGGCCTCCACACTATCCTCTCCTATAAAATATTCCCACCACACCATCCCCACTTATATACTATGACCGCAACTCTGCCCCCTAATAAAATAAAAACGCCACACTGCTCTTTATAAATTATACCCATCACACCTTTCTCAATTATAAAATATGATCTGCATATTGTCCTCACATCATGCTGCCCCCTCCTCACAATGTCCCATGCATGCTGCCCTTCTCCATATGGGGCTCTCACACTGCTCTTCTCCATACTGAGCCACCAATGCTGCTCCTTCTTAATGCGCTTTAAATGCTGCCTGCCCCTTCTCCATAATGACGCCTCCATGCTGCCCCACTCATGATACAGAGACCACTATGCTATCTCATGCCTAAGGCTCATTTCCACCTGCCAATTGCATGTGCAAGTGCAATCGAATAAAAAAATCGGATTGCACTCGCACCAGTGTTAATCAATGAGCCAGTTTCCTCTTTCCTGTTATTTCTCCACACGAATCGTGCTCTCGGTGCAATCGCAGCATGCTGAGTTTTCCAATGAATCTCAGCTCACGCACTCCCAACATACCAATGCAGTGCACGCAGAGACAAACAGCAGAGGAGAAAGTGCTTCCCCCATCTAATCCGCTCCTGTGATGCAATCGAAAGATCGCATCACAGTTGCATGACCCTCAGCTGATGCTGGCAGCAGAGGGTCATTAGCATATCACTTCTGAAGCACTCGCATCGGAAGCAGTACACAAGTGGAAAAGAGCCCTAATGCTGAGCACCCCCACACTACCTCACGTCTCACACGGAGTCCCCTAAATTGCTCCACTCCATACTGAGCCCACCCATGCTGCCCCGTTTCCATATTGAGACCTCACACTGCCCCTGTTCATACTGAATCCCCATGCTAGCTCCTTTTCGATAATGAGCTCCCTATCCTTCCCCCGCTCTATACTTAATGCATTGATACACACGTCACTTCTGGAGTGGGGCACAAGTAGGGTCCCAAACCGTATCAAATAGTTGTAGAAACTTGGCACTCAAGATCAACGTGAATAGTGGTTTTTATTATAAAGAATTGTAGGACCAGCACAATCACATCGTTGCCACATAGACAGCGGTGGACACCTCGTCATACCGGGCTACGCCGCTCGCCACACTACTATACTTTCTGAGGACCCTCTGCTTGCACTGATGAAGGTCTTTTGACCAAAACATCTATACTTGTGCTGGTCCTACAAGTTCTTCACAATAAAAACCACTGTTCACATTGATCTTGAGTACATAGTTTCTACATCTACCCCTCTCCATACTGAGAACCCCAACATAATGAGTCCTTCCACGTTTCCCCATCGATTTTATCCTTTGCATGATCTTTCACTCTGTAAGCCTCACTAAACCCACCATCTACAGCAATAGGCCCCCTAAACCCTCCTCTACAGCAATAAGCTTTCTTATCCCCCCTCTACAGCAATAGGCTACCTAAACTTGCCATCTACAGCAATAGGCCCCCTAAACCCCACTCTACAACAATAGGCAACCTAAACTCCACATCTACACCAATAGGTTCCCTAAGCCCCCTTCTACAGCAATAGGCTCCCCAAACCGCCCCCTATAGCAATAGGCCCCCTAAACCTTCCTCTACAGCAATAGCCCCCCTAAACACCCCCACAGTAATAGGCCCCTTAAAACCCCCTCCTACAGCAATAGGACCCTAAACACTCCTCCTACAGCAATAGGCCCCCTAAACCTCATTTCCTACAGCGATACTCTCCATAAACCCCCCTCCTACAGCAATAGGCTCCCTAAACACCCCTCCTGCAGCATTAGACCCCCTAACTCTAAGACTATACTAACAGCCACAGCTCCCCAACCACTATGAATAAGATCAAGGACAAAGGGAAAAATTGCAATAACATAGTAGTAATTTCATCTACTTCCCTTATGTATGGAAAAATTATTTTTCCATACATAAGGGAAGTAGATGAAATTACTACTATGTTATTGCAATTTTTCCCTTTGTCCTTGATTTTATTCATAGTGTTTGCATCGGTGTTTTTCACAGCCTGTGTATGTGGTTCTTTTGGGACTCATACATTTTTTGCAGCTCCCCAACCACTGTCTAGAGTCATAAGCCCCCTAATCCCCAGACTACAATAACAGGCCACCTAATCCTTAGTCTTTAGCCTCTGCCTGGCCCTTCCCCGCAATCACCAGACTTTAGCCTCTACCTGCCCCTCCCCCACAATCCCGACTATTTCCTATGCCTGCCCTTTCCCACAATCTCCAGACTATAACCTCTGCCTGCCTCTCCGCCGCAATCCCCAGACTATAGCCTCTGCCTGCCCCTCCCTTGCAATCTCCAGATAATAGCCTCTACCTGCCCCTCCTCCGCAATCCCCAGACTATAACCTCTGCCTGCCCCTGCCCCTCAACCCCCCGACTATAGCCTCTGTCTGCCCCACCCCCACAAACCTCACATTGGAGCCTCAAGGGAGACATTACACAGCAGAATGGGGGATATTACAACTTAGCATTGGGTAGATTATACAGCAGCATGGGAGGAAATTACACAGCAGCATAGGGGAGATTACACCGCAGCATGGGGGACATTACACAGCAACATGGGGAACATTATACATCAGAATAAAGGGATATTACACTGTAGCATGGTAGAAAATACACAGCAACATGGGGGATATTACAAAACAGAATGGGGGATATTACACAGCGGCATGGGAGATATTATTCAGCAAAATTGGAGACATTTTACAGCAGAATGGGGGATATTACACAGTAGAATGGGCAGGGCTGTATTTGGCCTTCATGCTGCCCTAGACACTTTATGTGGTCGCACCCTTTACTGACAAAGTAAAATTATGATTTTGTGCGACATCTATTTAACACACCACTCTGTAACACACTTGAAAAAGTGCTAAAACGAAATAGGAATGAAGATCTGCACTTGCTGCGCATACGTTCAGTTTTATTTTGCTTATTTTAACAGCTTCAGGTTTTCAAAGACACTAAGTGGTTAAAACAGGTATTTGAACCATTTTTCATGCTGTTGCCACCAAGAAGTCGCTGACTAGTACTTAAAACAATTTCAATTTAAAAAAGATGCCAGTGTTTCCTAACCTGTTCTCCTCCTGAAAAACTCAATAGATCCACAGATGTGTAAAGGCCATGGTGTGCACACACCCAAACCGTTCACATTCCCTTCAGATAGTAGTTAAAGCGCTTGTACACAGACTACAGTTGGCTGAACCCGGAGATAGACAGGCTCGGCCGACAGTCTGATTGTCAGAGGAGTGTTGACCCAGCAGGTCCAATTTTGGACTGTGGATCCTTTTCTCTCTAAGAGGTGAGCCACTGCCAGAGATGTGTAGTAGCGTCTGTCTCATAGAAAACACGACCACTCAACAAAGTGAACGCTCCTGTGTATTTGAGAATCAGGGAGACAGCTGCCAGCCGCATGATGGGACACCTGTCTATAGTGTATGGGACAGTCAGGAAGATAGCTGCCAGCCAAATGATGGGACACCTGTGTATAGTGTACAGGAGAGTCAGGGAGGATAACTGCCAGCCGCATGATGGGACACCTATCTATAGTGTATGATAGATATAATGATCTACTAATAAACCTAATAAATTAAATATTGCTACATCTACACAAATACATCACCAAAATCAACCTCAAATCACGATAACATTACCAGAACCACCATTTGTACATGACAACATGTCTAGAACCAACCTCAAATCACTGCTACATCACCAGAACCACCATCTGCACACTGTTACATTGCCAGAACTGCCATTGGTATATGAATGCATAATCAGAACCAAGCTGAAATCACTACTACATCACGAGAACCACCATCTGCACACTTCTACATTACCAGAACTGCCATTGGTATATGAATGCATAATCAGAACCAAGCTGAAATCACTACTACATCACCAGAACCATCATTGGTACATGACTACATTACCAAAATCAAGCTGAAATCACTATTACGTCACCAGAACTAAAGCTAACCCAACATAACATTGTCTGGCATGAAACTGCAGCTCCTAGTATGTATGTAACAATAATAAGGAGATAGCAGGATTTGTTACCAGCCACCATCAGACTGCGGACAATAACAGAACTATAGTACTGTGAAACAATTAAAAAATACCTTAATTTTTGGGAGATATCTTCTATGTTTTAGGTACATTCATTCTGAGCACATTTATGTGGGTCTGGGTCCTGAGACCCCCGTAAATTGCTCAAAAGACTCCTTAGAAATGCACGGTTTAGGAGACAGGACTACTTTCTGCAGCATTCACTCTGTGCTTTGTGTGCTCTTCTAAAAGAGCTTTTCAGCTATTTTGGGCAGTTTCAAGAACAGATTCCTCACCAATCTGCTCAAAATTATTGGGCATAAAACAAAAAATTCTCCCAAAAGTTTAGTTACGTTTTGAGGAGCACTTTGATCTGCCCTGAGTAGGGCAGATCAAAGTATTGTAGTGCGCTTGTGCAGGACCTCAATGCCAGCTACTGTGGATGACGTAGAATGCATCATGCACCCAGGATTCATAAGAAGGAGGACAAAGATGGCCGAAAGAGGAGGCGTTGCTATTGGAGAATGGAGACACCCATCCGACTAGTCTGCACCGCATCGCCCTTCAGGTGAGTATTATAAAGTGATTGTTATGTTCTGCACAGCGGCCTGGGCTCTTATCTACAGCATGTTAGATTGCTGTACATAAGAGCCCACTAGTGGTGGCCGCAGCTTATAATCACCAAATCTGGTGACAGATTCCCTTTAAAGAAGCACTCCGGTCATTTTTTTCCCCTAAAAAATTATTGTTCAGCTCACCTGTCTTCCTATGCTACAAAATCCGAGGGGTGCTCGTGGTCCGCTGGTCAGGTGGATCAGTGGTCATTTTAGATAAAACTCTTTATGAAAGAGAAATAACCACCATACTAAATGACCACTCTACCTAAAGGCGTTTGAACGGGGACCCAACAAATATTTTTTCTACCAAATTACAGAATATTCTACAATAAGGTTATGTTTGGGGGATTCTAAACAAGAAAACCTAGGAATACCTCATGGTGGATATTCCTATTTCCCCATCTTTCAGAGTCTACCCAAAGTTCACAAGGACACCTTCCCCCCTCCCGTTAAGACCCATTGTTGCTAGCACGGGATCGCTAACCAGCCACCTTTCAGATTGGTTGGACAATATTTTACAACCGCTCATGAAGCGCACCGTCGTTTACATAAAAGGACACAAAAAGCCTCCTCCAGAATCTTAAGGAGATGAAATGGACTGAACATTCCTTTTGGATTACTAGCGATGTAGTGGAAAATAGCCCTAATGCTCAGCACCCCTACACTACCTCACATCTCATACTGAGTCCCCTACATTGCTCCACTCCATACTGAGCCCACCCATGCTGCCCCGTTTCCATACTGAGACCTCACACTGCGCCTGTTCATACTGAATCCCCATGCTAGCTCCTTTTCGATAATGAGCTCCCAATCCTTCCCCCTCTCTATACTTCATGCATTGATACACACGTCACTTCTGGGGTGGTGCACAAGTAGGGTCCCAAACCGTATCAAATAGTTGTAGAAACTTGGCACTCACGATCAACGTGAATAGTGGTTTTTATTATAAAGAACTTGTAGGACCAGCACAAGCACATCACTGCCACATAGACAGCGGTGGACACCATGTCATACAGGGCTACGCCGCTCGCCATGCTACTATACAGTCAGATGAAAAAGTTTGGGCACCCCTATTAATGTTAACCTTTTTTCTTTATAACAATTTGGGGTTTTGCAACAGCTATTTCAGTTTCATATATCTAATAACTGATGGACTGATTAATATTTCTGGATTGAAATGAGGTTTATTGTACTAACAGAAAATGTGCAATCCGCATTTAAACAAAATTTGACCGGTGCAAAAGTATGGGCACCCTTATCAATTTCTTGATTTGAACACTCCTAACTACTTTTTTACTGACTTACTAAAGCACTAAATTGGTTTTGTAACCTCATTGAGCTTTGAACTTCATAGGCAGGTGTATCCAATCATTAGAAAAGGTATTTAAGGTGGCCACTTGCAAGTTGTTCTCCTATTTGAATCTCCTATGAGGAGTGGCATCATGGGCTCCTCAAAACAACTCTCAAATGATCTGAAAACAAAGATTATTCAACATAGTTGTTAAGGGGAAGGATACAAAAAGTTGTTTCAGAGATTTAAACTGGCAGTTTCCACTGTGAGGAACATAGTAAGGAAATGGAAGAACACAGGTACAGTTCTTGTTAAACCCAGAAGTGGCAGACCAAGAAAAATATCAGAAAGGCAGAGAAGAAGAATGGTGAGAGCAGTCAAGGACAATCCACAGACCACCTCCAAAGACCTGCAGCATCATCTTGCTGCAGATATTGTCAATGTGCATCGGTCAACAATACAGCGCACTTTGCACAAGGAGAAGCTGTATGGGAGAGTGATGCGAAAGAAGCCGTTTCTGCAAGCAAGCCACAAACAGAGTCGCCTGAGGTATGCATAAGCACATTTGGACAAGCCAGTTACATTTTGGAAGAAGGACCTGTGGACTGATGAAACAAAGATTGAGTTTTTTGGTCATACAAAAAGGCGTTATGCATGGAGGCAAAAAAACACGGCATTCCAAGAAAAGCACTTGCTACCCACAGTAAAATTTGGAGGAGGTTCCATCATGCTTTGGGGCTGTGTGGCCAATGCCGGCACCGGGAATCTTGTTAAAGTTGAGGGTCACATGGATTCAACTCAGTATCAGCAGATTCTTGACAATAATGTGCAAGAATCAGTGACGAAGTTGAAGTTACGCAGGGGATGGATATTTCAAGACAATGATCCAAAACATCGCTCGAATGTACTCAGGCAGAGGATCAATTACAATGTTCTGGAATGGCCATCCCAGTCCCCAGACCTGAATATCATTGAACATCTGTGGGATGATTTGAAGCGTGCTGTCCATGCTCGGTGACCATCAAACTTAACTGAACTGGAATTGTTTGTAAACAGGAATGGTCAAATCTACCTTCATCCAGGATACAGGAACTCATAAAAAGCTACAGGAAGCGACTAGATGCTGTGATTTTTGCAAAAGGAGGATCTACAAAATATTAATGTCACTTTTATGTTGAGGTGCCCATACTTTTGCACCGGTCAAATTTTCTTTAAATGCAGAATGCACATTTTCTGTTAATACAGAAAACCTCATTTCAATCCAGAAATATTACTCAGTCCATCAGTTATTAGATATATGAAACTGAAATAGCTGTTGCAAATACCCAAATTGTTATAAAGAAAAAAGGTTAACATTAATAGGGGTGCCCAAACTTTTTTATATGACTGTACTTTCTGAGAACGCTCTGCACGTACTGATTAAGGTCTTTTGACTGAAACATCTGTACTTGTGCTGGTCCTACAAGTTCTTCACAATAAAAACCACTGTTCACATTGATCTTGAGTACCAAGTTTCTACATCTACCCCTCTCCATACTGAGAACCACAACATACTGAGTCCTTACACTTTTCCCCATCGATTTTATCCTTTGCTCTATCTTTCACTCTGTAAGCCTCCCTAAACCCACCATCTACAGCAGGGGTGGGGAACCTTTTTTCTGCCGGGGGCCATTTGGAAATTTCTGCCAACCTTCGGGGGCCGCACAAAATTATCAATGTGAAAATTAACCAACTATATTTGGTCAAAGAGTTTATTAACTCACCCTTACTGTAATGGCTGGAGCGTCTTCTCTTTGGTGCGGCTGTGATGTTCGGTGATACTTATGTTGCTTCTCTCTCTTCCAGGTTTGTCTCGGTCTGGAGCGCAGGCAACTCTTTGTGATAACAATATTGGTAGACTACATACATCACACAACAGACACAGGGACTGGTGTATATAAATCACAGGAGACACATACATAACTGAAGGGGCTGTTGGGATATACATCACACAGGAGACTCTGGGACTGCTGTAAATACATCACAGGAGACACCTACATCACACATGTATATGCCCCCAGCCCCCTTCTATGATGTATATGCTTTCAGCCCCTCCTGTGAGGTATATGCGCCCAGCCCCTCCTGTGAGGTATATGCGCCCAGACGCTCCTGTGAGATATAAGCGCCCAGACGCTCCTGTGAGGTATAAGCGCCCAGACGCTCCTGTGAGGTATAAGCGCCCAGACGCTCCTGTGAGGTATATGCGCCCAGACGCTCCTGTGAGGTATATGCGCCCAGACCCTCCTGTGAGGTATATGCGCCCAGACGCTCCTGTGATATGTACAGCCTCAACATCTCCAATGTGATGTATATACCCCAGCGTGTGATGTATATGCCTCCTAGCATCTCCAATGTGATGTATATATCACAGGAGGGGTTGGGGCATACACATAAAAGGAGATGCTGGGGGCATATACATGACAAGAGGGGCTGGGGAACAGACATAACTAGGTCACAGGGAGGCGTAAGCATTGCTGTGGGGCACATATGGCACTGGGGTGGCACACACATCACTAGGGCAGCACAGAGAGCACGAACATCACTTAGTGGGGGGGAACACAGACAGCACTAAGTGGGGGGGCACACAGACATCACTAAGTGGGGGGGCACGCAGACATCACTAAGTGGGGGGCACGCAGACATCACTAAGTGGGGGGCACGCAGACATCACTAAGTGGGGGGCACGCAGACATCACTAAGTGGGGGGCACGCAGACATCACTAAGTGGGGGGCATGCAGACATACTAAGTGGGGGGCACGCAGACATCACTAAGTGGGGGGCACGCAGACATCACTAAGTGGGGGGCACGCAGACATCACTAAGTGGGGGGCACGCAGACATCACTAAGTGGGGGGCACGCAGACATCACTAGGAGACTGGGGGGCACAGACGTCACTAGGGGGTACACAGCATTGGAAAGAAGACAGCACTGGGAGCTGCACACTCCACTGATGGGGCACGATGCTACACCGGAGAGCGGAAGGCGCAGGGGAGCGGGCGGTACACATACTGAGAGCTGCACACTCCACTGATGGGGCACGCTACACCGGTGAGCGGGAGGCGCAGGGGAGCGGGCGGTACACATACTGGGAGCTGCACACTCCACTGATGGGGCACGATGCTACACCGGAGAGCGGAAGGCGCAGGGGAGCGGGCGGTACACATACTGAGAGCTGCACACTCCACTGATGGGGCACGCTACACCGGTGAGCGGGAGGCGCAGGGGAGCGGGCGGTACACATACTGAGAGCTGCACACTCCACTGATGGGGCACGATGCTACACCGGTGAGCGGGAGGCGCAGGGGAGCGGGCGGTACACATACTGAGAGCTGCACACTCCACTGATGGGGCACGCTGCACCGGTGAGCGGGAGGCGCAGGGGAGCGGGCGGCACACTTCACTGATGGGGCACGCTGTACCAGAGAAGGGGCGGTAAGGGGGGCATCACAATGCTGTGGGACGGAAGCGCACGCAGAGCGCTAAACCCACCCACAGAGTCGAGTTCTGAGCACGCTGACACCTGCCAGCGAAAGAGCTCATTGGTGCGTTCAAACAGCACATGTGGAGATTTAAAGGGCCGGCGGCCGGTAAAACCACGGCGGTGGCCGGAGTACTGCGCCCCCGGGAATCTGCCCGGGGGCCGCACAAAAGGTCATGGCGGGCCGGATGTTCCCCACCCCTGATCTACAGCAATAGGACCCCTAAACCCTCCTATACAGCAAAAAGCTTCCTTATCCCCCCTCTACAGCAATAGGCTCCTCAAACCGCCCTCTACAGCAATAGCCCCCCTAAACCCCCCAGCAATAGGCCCCTTAAACCCCTCTCCTACAGCAATAGGACCCTAAACACTCCTCCTACAGCAATAGGCCCCCTAAATCCCACCTCCTACAGTGATACTCTCGATAAACCTCCCTCCTACAGCAATAGGCTCCCTAAACACCCCTCCTACAGCAATAGGCTCCCTAACTCTAAAACTATACTAACAGCCCCAGCTCCCCAACCACTGTCTAGAGTCATAGGCCCCCTAATCCCCAAAGTACAATAACAGGCCACCTAATCCTCTAATCCTTAGTCTTTAGCCTCTGTCTGTCCCTCCCCCGCAATCACCAGACTATAGCCTCCACCTGCCCCTCCACCGCAATCCCCAGACTATAGCCTTTACCTGCCCCTCCCTCGCAATCCCGACTATATCCTATGCCTGCCCCTCTCCCACAATCCCCAGACTATAACCTCTGCCTGCCCCTCCCCTGCAATCCCCAGACTATAGCCTCTGCCTGCCCCTCCCCCACAAACCTCACATTGGAGCCTCATGGGAGACATTACACAGCAGAATGAAGGATATTACAACTTAGTATTGAGTACATTATACAGCAGCATGGGAGGAAATTACACAGCAGCATGGGGACAATATACAGCAGAATGTGGGATATTACCAAGCAACATGGGGGACATTATACAGCAAAATGTGGGATATTACAAAGGAGAATGGGGGATATTACACAGCAGCATAGGGGACATTACACAGTAGCATGGGGGACATTATACAGCAGAATAGGGGTATATTACAATGTAACATGGCGGACATTACATAGCAACATGGGGGGACATTATACAGCAGAATGGGGGATATTACAAAGTAAAATGGGAGATATTACACAGCAAAATGGGGCATATAATACAGCAGCATGGGATATATTACACAGCAGCATGTTGATTTTCCACAAAAGCATGGGACTCATACAGCAGAATGACAAATATTACACAGTAGCAAGGAGGACATTATACAACAGAATGGGGGATAGTTCACTGCAGCATTGGGGATATTATACAGCAGCATGGGAGAAATTAAACAGAAGCATGGGGAAGATTACATAGGAACATGGGAGACATTATACCGCAGAATGGGGTATATTACACTGAAGCATAAGGGACATTACACAGCAACATGGGGGAAATTATAAGGCACAGTAGGGGAATATTACAATACTAGAAGGTGGCCCGATTTTAACGCATCGGGTTTTCTAGAATTTATTGTGTAGTTAATGTATGATTTTTGCTATATACAGTCATATGAAAAAGTTTGGGCACCCCTATTAATGTTAACCTTTTTTCTTTATAACAATTTGGGTTTTTGCAACAGCTATTTCAGTTTCATATATCTAATAACTGATGGACTGAGTAATATTTCTGGATTGAAATGAGGTTTATTGTACTAACAGAAAATGTGCAATCCGCATTTAAACAAAATTTAACCGATGCAAAAGTTTGGGCACCCTTATCAATTTCTTGATTTGAACACTCCTAACTACTTTTTTACTGACTTACTAAAGCACTAAATTGATTTTGTAACCTCATTGAGCTTTGAACTTCATAGGCAGGTGTATCCAATCATTAGAAAAGGTATTTAAGGTGGCCACTTGCAAGTTGTTCTCCTATTTGAATCTCCTATGAGGAGTGGCATCATGGGCTCCTCAAAACAACTCTCAAATGATCTGAAAACAAAAATTATTCAACATAATTGTTCAGGGGAAGGATACAAAAAGTTGTTTCAGAGATTTAAACTGGCAGTTTCCACTGTGAGGAACATAGTAAGGAAATGGAAGAACACAGGTACAGTACTTGTTAAACCCAGAAGTGACAGGCCAAGAAAAATATCAGAAAGGCAGAGAAGAAGAATGGTGAGAACAGTCAAGGACAATCCACAGACCACCTCCAAAGACCTGCAGCATCATCTTGCTGCAGATGGCGTCAATGTGCATTGGTCAACAATACAGCGCACTTTGCACAAGGAGAAGCTGTATGGGAGAGTGATACGAAAGAAGCCGTTTCTGCAAGCACGCCACAAACAGAGTCGCCTGAGGTATGCAAAGCACATTTGAACAAGCCAGTTACATTTTGGAAGAAGGACCTGTGGACTGAGGAAACAAAGATTGAGTTTTTTGGTCACACAAAAAGGCGTTATGCATGGAGGCAAAAACCACGTCATTCCAAGAAAAGCACTTGCTACCCACAGTAAAATTTGGTGGAGGTTCCATCATGCTTTAGGGCTGTGTGGCCAATGCCGGCACCGGGAATCTTGTTAAAGTTGACGGTCACATGGATTCAACTCAGTATCAGCAGATTCTTGACAATAATGTGCAAGAATCAGTGACGAAGTTGAAGTTACGCAGGGGATGGATATTTCAAGACAATGATCCAAAACACCGCTCGAAATCTACTCAGGAATTTATGCAGAGGAACAATTACAATGTTCTTGAATGGCCATCCCAGTCCCCAGACCTGAATATCATTGAACATCTGTGGGATGATTTGAAGCGTGCTGTCCATGCTTGGCGACCATCAAACTTAACTGAACTGGAATTGTTTTCTAAACAGGAATGGTCAAATATACCTTCATCGGGGATCCAGGAACTCATTAAAAGCTACAGGAAGCGACCAGAGGCTGTGATTTTGCAAAAAGGAGGATCTACAAAATATTAATGTCACTTTTATGTTGAGGTGCCCATACATTTGCACCGGTCAAATTTTGTTTAAATACGGATTACATATTTTCTGCTAGTACAAAAAACCTCATTTCAATCCAGAAATATTACTCAGTCCATCAGTTATTAGATATATGAAACTGAAATAGCTGTTGCAAAAACCCAAATTGTTATAAAGAAAAAAGGTTAACATTAATAGGGGTGCCAAAACGTTTTCATATGACTGTAGATAGATGTTGTTGTGTGTAGTTACCAAGTATTTGTGAAGGGCGCTGTAAATGTTCTGGGTATTGTCTGGGTGTGGCGGTGTGAGAGAGCGGTATTGTTTGTGTGTTGCGTTGTTTGTGGAGCACTGTGTGTGCTGTGAGTGTTGTGCGGTTTGTGTGGGTATGTGTGTGTGGTGCTGTGTGTGGGGTGTGTGTGTGTGTGGGGTGTGTTATGATCCGGAACCATGATAGACAACCATAAATCATTGGTAAAAGGTGACAAGAGCGTTGGCAACTAATCTGGCCGCCATCCCTTACTAATCATCACAACTAGAAGTAGCCGAGGGGTGAACTAACATCCTTTGCACCGCGCACCCAGCCGGAGAACTAGCTATCCTAAAGGAAGGAAAGATGAATAACTCTCTGCCTCAGAAAATAGATAAAGAATAGCAAGCCCCCTACATTCAAAGACTGCGGTGATATAGGAAAACACAATACACAGATAGATGATAGGATTAGCAAAAGGTGAGGCCACACTGACTAAATAGGACAGGACAGGAAAGGGACTCATGGTGGCCAAAGAAAAACCCTGCAAAAATCCAACAACCTGATAGTACAAAAAAGCCCTCAGATCGCTAGATCTGAACTCTGTCCTATACCAGGCGCTCTTGTCATACCAATGAACAGAAATCAGGAGCCATTACAAATTCAAGAAGAAACAAACACATGGACTTATAGGAGCAATACTCCAAACATAGCTGCAGGGAGCTTTCCAGCTAAGCAACTGAGAGGGAAGATCAATGCATGCAAATAAACTGAAAACAACCACAGCAAATGACAAACTCAGATAAGAACAAAAAGAACCAAACAAAAATAAAGAGCCAAGCACTTATCTGGGGTAGATGTGGTCTGGAGCAGGATGAAGCAGGCTGGTGAACAAAGAACAACTGACATCCGGCATAGCCTGCTATCAGACCAGGGTTTAAATAAGCAGAGTTAGCATATGAAACGCCCATTGCTCAACACACCTGGTCTCTGTCCAAACCATTCCTGGCCACAAGAGGGAGCCTCACAGCAGCCAAAGCATAACTGACATTCACAACAGGTGTGTGTGTGTGTGTGTTTTGAGGGGAGGTATGTTTTGTGCAGTGTGTGTGTGTTGGAG
Organism: Anomaloglossus baeobatrachus; assembly: GCF_048569485.1. Taxonomy (NCBI): domain Eukaryota; kingdom Metazoa; phylum Chordata; class Amphibia; order Anura; family Aromobatidae; genus Anomaloglossus; species Anomaloglossus baeobatrachus. The sequence goes on from NC_134358.1 coordinate 325,972,909, forward strand.
GAGTAGTCCTGGGGAGAGAGGAGGATAGAAGTAGGAGCAGTCCTGGGGGAAGAGGAGTATAATAGGAGGAGTAGTCCTGGGGAGAGAGGAGGATAATAGGAGGAGCAGTCCTGGGGGAAGAGGAGTATAATAGGAGAAGTCCTGGGGAGAGAGGAGGATAATAGGAGGAGTAGCCCTGGGGGAAGAGGAGTCTAATAAGAGGAGTAGCCCTGGAGGTGAGGAGTATAATAGGAGTAGTCCTGGGGGGAGGAGTATAATAGGTGGAGTAGTCCTGGGGAGAGAGGAGGATAATAGGAGGAGCAGTCCTGGGGAAGAGGAGTATAATAGGAGTAGTCCTGGGGAGAGAGGAGGATAATAGGAGGAGTAGCCCTGGAGGGAGAAGAGTCTAATAGGAGGAGTAGCCCTGGAGGTGAGGAGTATAATAGGAGAAGTCCTGGGGGGAGGAGTATAATAGGTGGAGTAGTCCTGGGGAGAGAGGAGGATAATAGGAGGAGCAGTCCTGGGGGAAGAGGAGTATAATAGGAGTAGTCCTGGGGAGAGAGGAGGATAATAGGTGGAGTAGTCCTTAGGGGAGGTGTCTAATAGGTTGAGTAGTCCTGAGGGGAGGTGTATAGGTGCCCAAAGTGTGTGGGGGGCGTAGACGAGCAGGCACAGTGTGTGGGGGCGTGGACGAGCAGGCACAGTCTGCGGGGGGCACGGCCAGGCCGAGCCAAGAGGCCAATGCATGTGAGGGGCGTGGCCGGGCCGAGCAGCCAATTCGTGCGGGGGGGCATGGCCAGGCAGAGCCAAAAGGCCAATGCATGTGGGGGGGGCGTGGCCGGGCCGAGCCGAGTGGCCAATGCGACGGTTGTCACTGTAATAACTCATTTTGGAGCAAGACAGACAGACAGAATAAGGCAATTATATATATACATAACGTGGCAGACATTACACAGCAACATGGGGAACATTATATAGCAACATTGAGACATTACAAAGCAGAATGGGGCATATTACAAAGCAGCATGGGAGACATAACACAGCAGAATGGGGTATATTACAAAGCAGATTGGAGATATTACAGAGCAGCAAGGGTTTATTATACAGCAAAATTGGGGATATTACACAGCAGAATGGGGGATAATACAAAGCAGAATGGGGGATAATACACAACAGCATTGGCTATGTTACAAAGCAGAATGGGAGTAGGGGAATGTTACAATACTAGAAGGTGGCCCGATTTTAACGTACACAGCAGCATGGGAATACTACACAGCAAAATGGGCATATTACACAGCAGCATCAAAGACATACAGCAGAATGGCAGATATTACACAGCAGCATGGAGGATATTATACAGCAGAATGGGGGATATTACAAAGCAGAAAGGGGATATTACACAGCACCAAGGGGGATATTACACAGCAAAATGGGGATATGTTACAGCAGCATTGGGTAGATTATACAGCAGCATGAGGTAAATTACACAGCAGCATAGGGACAATATACACAATATACATATAATGAGGGACATTACTCAGCAACATGGGAGACATTATACAGCTGAATGGGGGGTATTACAAAGTAGAATGGGGGATGTTACACAGCATAATGGAAGATATTACATAGTAGCATGGGGATATTACACAGCAGCATGGAAGACATACAGCAAAATGGCAGATATTACAAAATACCTTGGAGGACATTATACAGCAGCAGAGGGAGACATTACACAGCAGAATGGGAAAGAATACACTGCACCATGAGCTATATTATACAGCAGAGTGGGGTATATTACAGAGCCAAATGTGAGACATTAGAATGGGGGATATTACACTGCAGCATGGTGATATTATACAGCAGCATAGGAGACATACAACAGAATGGCATATATTACAAAAAACAGGGAGGACATTATACAGCAGCAGGGGGGACATTACACAGCAAAATGGAAACAAGTACACTGCACCAATGGGGATATTATACAGCAGAATGGGGGATATTACACAGCAGCATTGGGTACATTATACAGCTGCAACAGGAGAAATTGCACGGCAGCATGGGGGACATTAACCCCTTAACGACCGCGGGCAGTAATTTTATGTCCTAGCGGTCATAACGTTACTGCCCATGGTCTGCCGGCGGCAGCATGCCACGATCGGGCGCACATCTCAGCTGATTTTCACAGCTAAGATGAGTGGCTGCTAGGCACGAGCCGAATCGTTATCTGCTCGTGCCGTTTAACCCCTGAAATGGCGCTGTCAATATGTGACAGCGCCATTATAAATGCGATCGCTGTAAAGTTTTACTTACCGCCCGATGCCGGAAGTCACGTGACATGTCACGTGACTTCCGGTGTTTGTCATGGTAGCACAGGGTCATGTGATGACTCCTATGCTAGACATGAACCACTTTCAGTTTCACTTTTACCGGAGGCCAGTGAAGCAGGAAGTGACCGTATCTGCTGTTTACAGCTGTATAGCTGTGATCAGCAGATAGTGCAGAGCGATCGGATTGCTGCAGAATGGCGGATAATAAAAAGAAGCATGGAGGACGTTATACCGCAGAATGGGGGATATTACACAGAAGTATAGGAAACATTGTACAGCAGAATGGAGATATTACACAGAAAGATGGGAGGCATGCTGCAGAATGGCAGATAATACACAGTAGCATGGAGGACATTATACAGCAGAACGGGGGGATATTACATAGCTACATGGGGAACATTATACAGTTGAATGGGGGATATTACACAGCAGCATGAGGGACATTATACAGCAGAATGGGGATATTACAAAGCAGCATGGGGGACATTACAGAGCAACATGGGGGATATTATACAACATATTTGGGGTATATTACACAGTAACATAGGGAACATTACAGATCAACATGGGGGACAATATACAGCAAAATTGGGGATATTACAAAGCAGAATGTGGGATGTTACACAGCAGCATGGGGGATATTACACAAGAGCATGGGAGACATTACACAGCAGAATGTGGATATTACACAGAAAGATGGGAGGCATGCTGCAGAATGGCGGATAAGAAAAAGTAGCATGGAGGATGTTATACAGCAGAATGGGGGATATTACACAGAAGTATGGGAAACATTGTACAGCAGAATGAGGCATATTAAAAAGCAGCATAAGGGACATTACACAGCAGCATGGGGTACACTACACAACAGCATAGAGAACATGACAGAGGAGCATGGGAGACATTGTAAAGCAGAATGGGGGTATATTACACAGCAGCATAGGGGAGATTACATCGCAGCATGGGGAACATTACGCAACAGCATGTGGGACATTACACAGCTACATGGGAGACATTATACAGCAATATAAGGGATATTACACATCAGCAAAAGGGAACATTACACAGCAGCTTTTGGAACATTAAACAGCAACCAGCGGGATATTATACAGTAGAATAGGGGATATTACACTGTAGCATGGGGAACATTACACAGAAATATTTGGGGACACGATACAGCAGAATGGGAGATATTACAAAGCAAAAAGTGGGATATATTACATAGCAGCATGGGAGACATTATACATTATACAAAAGAATGGGGGTATTACATAGGAGCATGGGATACATACAGCAGAATGCCAGATATTACACAGTAGCATGGAGGACATTATACAGTAGAATGGGGAACATAAGACAGCAGAATAGGGTTTATTATACTGCACCATGGGGTATATTATCACTGAGCCATAGATCCTGAAAAATGAGAATGCTACGGATCACGAAATATGGCGTAAAACGTTCGCCACTTTTTTCAGAAAAACTTCCGATTTTTTTTAACACCTTATATAAAAGTAAACCTATACATGTTTGGTGTCTACAAACTCGCACTGACCTGAGGCATCACACCCACACATCAGTTTTACCATACAATGAACACAGTAAATATAATATCTCAAAAATAATAGTGCTTTTGCACTTTTTTTGCATTTAGAGTTTTTTTGCCATTTTCCAGTACACTCTATGGTAAAACTTATAATTTAATTTAGAAGTACAGCTCATTTCGCAAAACATGAGCCCTCACATGACCATATTGACTGAAAAATAAAAAAAGTTACGTCTCTCAGAAAAATGGTGAAAAAAAAAACGGAAAGCGAAAAATCGGCCAGTCGTGAAGGGGATAAAAAGCAGAATGTGGGTTATTATACTGCTGCATTGGTGACATTATGCAGCGCAATGAGGATATTACACAGCAGCATGGGGAATATCACATAAGAGCATGGGAAACATTATACAGCAGAATGGAGATATTACACAGAAAGATGGGAGGCATGCTGCAGAATGGCAGATAATACACAGTAGCATGGAGGACATTATACAGCAGAACGGGGGGATATTACATAGCTACATGGGGAACATTATACAGTTGAATGGGGGATATTACACAGCAGCATGAGGGACATTATACAGCAGAATGGGGATATTACAAAGCAGCATGGTGGACATTACAGAGTAACATGGGGGATATTATACAGCAAAATGGGGATATTACAAAGCAGAATGGGGGATGTTACACAGCAGCATGGGGGGATATTACACAAGAGCATGGGAGACATTATACAGCAGAATATGGATATTACACAGAAAGATGGGAGGCATGCTGCAAAATGGCGGATAATAAAAAGTAGCATGGAGGACGTTATACAGCCGAATGGGGGATATTACACAGAAGCATGTGAAACATTGTACAGCAGAATGAGGCATATTAAAAAGCAGCATAAGGGATATTACACAGCAGCATGGGGTACACTACACAGCAGCATAGAGAACATGACAGAGGAGCATGGGAGACATTATAAAGCAGAATGGGAGTATATTACACAGCAGCATAGGGGAGATTACACCGCAGCATGGGGAACATTTCGCAACAGCATGTGGGACATTACACAGCTACATGGGAGACATTATACAGCAGAATAGGGGATATTACACATTAGCAAAGGAAAAATTACACAGCAGCTTTTGGAACATTACACAGGAACCAGTGGGATATTATACAGCAGAATATGGGATATTACACTGTAGCATGGGGAACATTACACATAAATATTTGGGGACACCATACAGCAGAATGGGAGATATTAGAAAGCAAAAAGTGGGATATATTACACAGCAGCATGAGAGACATTATACAGAAGAATGGGGGTATTACATAGGAACATGGGATAGATACAGCAGAATGCCAGCTATTACACAGTAGCATGGAGGACATTATAAAGTAGAATGGGGAACATAAGACAGCAGAATAGGGTTTATTATACTGCACCATGGGGTATATTATACAGAAGAATGGGGGATAGTACACAGCAGCATTGCGGACATTATATAGCAGCATGGGGGACATTTTACAGCAGAATGCCGGATATTACAAAACAGAATGGGATATATTACACAGCAGCATGGGAGATATTACACAGCATAATTGGGGATATTACACAGGAGTATGGGGATAGTACACAGCAAAATGGAGATTTTACACAGCAAAATGGACATTTTACTCAGCAGCATGGCAGAGTGCAGATATTACACAGTAGCAAGGAGAACATTACACAGCAGTAGGGGGATATTACACAGTAGAATGGGGGATAGTACACTGCAGCATGGGGGATATACAGTAGAATGGGGGTATATTACACAAAAGCATTGGGTACATTATACAGCAGCATGGGGGTGAATTACACAGCAGCATTGGGTACATTATACAGCAGCATTGGGTACATTACACATTAGCATAGGGAACATGACAGAGGAGAATGGGAGACATTATACAGCAGAGTGGGGGTATATTACACAGCAGCATAGGGGAGATTACACCGCAGCATGTAGGACATTACACAGCAACATGGGGGACATTATACAGCAGAATAGAGGGATATTACACTGTAGCATGGTAGAAAATACACAGCAACATGAGGGATATTACAAAGCAGAATGGGGGATATTACACAGCGGCATGGGAGATATTATTCAGCAAAATTGGAGACATTTTACAGCAGAATGCAGGATATTACACAGTAGCATGGGCAGGGCTGTATTTGTCCGTCATGCTGCCCTAGACACTTTATGTGGTCACACCCTTTACTGATAACGTAAAATTATGATTTTGTGCACGCGACATCTATTTAAGACACTACTCTAACACACTTGAAAAAGTGCTAAACGCCATAGGAATGAAGATCTGCACTTGCTGCACATACGTTCAGTTTTATTTTGCTTATTTTATCAGCTTCAGGTTTCAAACACACCACGTGGTTAAAACAGGTATTTGAACCATTTTTCATGCTGTTGTCACCAAGAAGTCGCTGAATAGTACTTAAAACAATTTCAAATTAAAAAAGATGCCAGTGTTTCCTAACCTGTCCTCCTCCTGAAAAACTCAATAGATTCACAGATGTGTAAAGGCCATGGTGTGCACACAACCAAACCGTTCACATTCCCTTCAGATAGTAGTTAAGGCGCTTGTACACAGACTACAGTTGGCTGAACCCGGAGATAGACAGGCTCGGCCGACAGTCTGATTGTCAGAGGAGTGATGACCCAGCAGGTCCAATTTTGGACTGTGGATACTTTTCTCTTTAAGAGGTGAGCCACTGCCAGAGATGTGTAGTAGCGTCTGTTTCATAGAAAACACGACCACTCAACAAAGTGAACACTCCTGCGTATGTGAGAATCAGGGAGACAGCTGCCAGCCGCATGATGGGACCCCTGTCTATAGTGTATGGGAGAGTCAGGGAGATAGCTGCCAGCCAAAATGATGGGACACCTGTGTATAGTGTATGGGAGAGTCAGGCAGAATAACTGCCAGCAGCATGATGGGGCACCTATCTATAGTGTATGGGAGATATAATGATCTACTATTAAATCTAATAAATTAAATATTGCTACATCTACACAAATACATCACCAGAACCAACCTCAAATCACGATAACATTACCAGAACCACAATCTGTATATGACAACATCTCCAGAACCAACCTCAAATCACTACTATATCACGAGAACCACCATCTGCACACTGCTACATTACCAGAACCGCCATTGGTATATGAATGCATAATCAGAACATAGCTAAATCACTACTACATCACCAGAACCATCATTGGTACATGACTACATTACCAAAATCAAGCTCAAATCACTACTACGTCACCAGAACTAAAGCTAACCCAACATAAAATTGTCTGGCATGAAACTGCAGCTCCTAGTATGTATGTAACAATAATAAGGAGATAGCATGATTTGTTACTAGCCATCATCAGACTGTGAACAATACAGGAACCATAGTACTGTTAAACAATTAAAAAATACTTTAATTTTTGGGAGATATCTTCTATGTTTTAGGTACATTAATTCTGAGCACATTTATGTGGGTCTGGGTCCTGAGACCCCCGTAAATTGCTCAAAAGACTCCTTAGAAGTGCACGGCTCAGGAGACAGGACTACTTTCTAAAGCATTCGCTCTGTGCTGTGTGTGCTCTTCTAAAAGAGCTTTTCAGCTATTTTGGGGAGTTTCAAGAACAGATTCCTCACCAATCTGCTCAAAATTATTGGGCATAAAACAAAAAATTCTCCCAAAAGTTTAGTTACGTTTTGAGGAGCACTTTGATCTGCCCTGAGTAGGGCAGATCAAAGTATTGTAGTGCGCTTGTGCAGGACCTCAATGCCGGCTACTGTGGATGACGTAGAATGCATCATGCACCCAGGATTCAGAAGAAGGAGGACAAAGATGGCCGAAAGAGGAGGCTTTGCTATTGGAGAATGGAGACACCCATCCGACCAGTCTGCACCGCATCGCCCTTTAGGTGAGTATTATAAAGTGATTGATATGTTCTGCACAGCGGCCTGGGCTGTTATCTACAGCATGTTAGAATGCTGTACATAAGAGCCCACTAGTGGTGGCCGCAGCTAATAATCACCAAATCTGGTGACAGGTTCCCTTTAAAGAAGCACTCTGGTCATTTTTTTCCCCTAAAAAATTATTGTTCAGCTCACCTGTTTTCCTATGCCACAAAATCCGAGGGGTGCTCGTGGTCCGCTGGTCAGAGGTGGATCAGTGGTCATTTTAGATAAAACTCTTTATGAAAGAGAAATATCCACCATACTAAATGACAACTCTACCTAAAGGCGTTTGAATGGGGACCCAACAAATATTTTTTCTACCAATTAACAGAATATTCTACAACAAGGTTATGATTGGGGGATTATAAACAAGAAAACCTAGGAATACCTCATGGTGGATACTCCTATTTGCCCCATCTTTCAGGGTCTACTCAAAGTTCACAAGGACACCTTCCCCCCTCCGTTAAGACCCATTGTTGCTAGCACGGGATCGCTAACCAGCCCCCTTTCAGATTGGTTAGACAATATTTTACAACCGCTCATGAAGCGCACCATCGTTTACATAAAGGACACAAAAAGCCTCCTTCAGAATCTTAGGGAGATGAAATGGACTGAACATTCCTTTTGGATTACTAGCGACGTAGTTTCACTCTATCCCTGTATTCCCCATGAAGAAGCTTTACAAGCCCTATTTTTCCATCTTGATAAATATAGCAACCTGGATGACATCGATAAAGAATTTATTCTTACAGTAATTGGTTATCTACTTAAACATAATTTCTTCCAGTTTAATGGAATATATTATTTACAAATCATAGGATGCCCCATGGGAGCTAGTTTGTCATGCGCTCTAGCAAACTTATACATGGCATACTGGGAAGAACAATACATACATACCGCAAACAATCCATTCCTCACACACATCTAGTCACACATGTACGATAGGTACATAGGTGACTAGATGTTTATCTGTGATCATAAAACAGATATCACTCCACAGGAGTTTATCAAATCATTGAGCACATATCTGAACAACAATAACTTGAATCTGCGGTTTTCAGTTAATCTATTTTACCCATTCTGCCCCTTTTCTTGACATACAACTATCAGGTAATTCCAATACAGATGATATCGAGACAACTCTATACAGGAAAGAGATCAGTGAAAACACCACCTTACATGCGGTTAGTTGTCAAACTCCACACACTCTACTCAATTTACCGGTAGGCAAATTCCTCAGGGCCAAGAGGTTATGTTCCTCTGAAACCTCCTTTTCCACAAAAGCCAAGAACATCAGGAGTAGCTTGAAGAGGAGAGTGTATACCGACCATTCTTTGAATAGAGCACTAAGCATCTCTAGAACTAGGTAACGTGATGATCTACTGAGGGATAAATCTAAGAATAATACCTATACTGAACGTGTTACCTTTTCCACCCCATATAGCCGGGATTTTTTCAACATCAAAACAATTTTTTTTACAATACATTGCTCTCTTACAGCAGGATAGAGAATTAAATCATAAACTCTCACAAGGTGTCAATATTGTGGCTACAAAAGCTAAAACTATAGGTAACATCATATCACCTGGCTTATACACAGCTGTGAAACCCAGCAAAACATGGTTGAGCACTACAGGCTCCCATGCGCGTCACAACTATGTGGTCTATGCTAATACATGCATAGTACGAAACAGTTTCCAGGAGCCAATGGGGAAATTTTCAAAATCACTTCTTTTATCAACTGCTCATCATCACGTGTAGTATATAGAGCCTCTTGCCTTATCTCAATAAAAATTATATAGGATGTACATCCAGATCTCTTAGAACACGCATATCAAAACACATTAGAACCCCTTCAGAATCATCAATTACTACAGCAGGCAATATGCAGAAAAAACGCTCCTCATTGGGGCTCACTAAACATTTTCAGGATTTACATGATGGGGTTTTCACCTCCTTAAAGGTGGCAGATATGGAACACGTTACCAGACCACCCAGAGAAAGTGACTGGTTTGCACCTTTACTATATGCAGAGGCCAAATGGATCCTTAAATTAGATACCAGGCAACCATTAGGTCTTAATTTTCATTCAGATTTCCATTTTATCATTTAAATATACCTTTTGGGTTCTATTCTGCAACCAATTACCACCAGATATGATCTAATTTATAATTTGCAGATGAAATATATGACTTTTTTTTTTTTTTACCCTGCAGGTCCCCCTAGAATTTATATTAATGAATGCATATAGGTAGAATAATTATTAATTGATTTATGGGAATTAGTTTATAACAATTTTGTAGTAAATAATTATAACTATTGGACTTTGTCATTTTATTGATACCCACAAATCTTTAAATAGGTCTGAAACCTTTCCTTTTTCTACATAAGCACAAACAATCTCTAAAATTTAAGGTCTAAAAACAGGAATTTTTTGATCCATCATAACAATGCAGAAACATACTTTCATTGAATACCTTTTTTTCCCATATCCTATAGGCTTAGTTTTCTCCTGGACAAGAAATGGTCCATATCCAACAGTTTGGCTCCCTTCTTTACATAATATTTGAAAGTATTTTCTATATTTCGTATTACTTTTTTTCAGATTAATCATAAAATCATACACAATACACATACACTTTGCACATTTTTTTCATTTTTTTTTATTTTATTTTTCATTCCTGGATAAGGAATTTCATTATACTTTTTTTTACTTTACTCCACTTCATTCCGTTTTCACATTTTCAGTCCATTGAGTTAATATTATTCACACCTGTTTTCTATCCCTAACAATGGTCACACCCTCAAACCTCTCTCACTCAGATATTTGTCTGACATATTAACCTGGTATCATAGGCTGTATAGGTTATTTATGATTAAGGACTTATTGTTTTTATGTACTGGTCCGAAACACGTCAAGATCACCCATAATTTAATGTTCACCTTGTGGTTTTCTTCCACGAATTGTAACATGCTTCAATAAAGAAATTTTTTATATTTTACTGGAATTGGTGCTGGGTCCATACCTTCACGCCTTCTCTGCTTCATTTTTTCCCCTAAAACTGAGTAAATGTTAGTGTAGTGTAAGGTCTGTGATAATTAACTTACAGATCGCTGATTTCTCATGTACCTGACTCCATGATGACTTCACATCCACAGCTCGTCTCTGCAGAATTCCCTCTTCTCCGGTCTTCTGCAGCACATCTCACCATGGTGCCCCAAAAAAACCAATGTCATTATAATGTTCCTGAATAACAATACCTACAAATGCTGTGCCATAAATAAGCCCTATGCTGTGGACTGGAAAAAAAAATTACTCCTCACTGTGCTCCCCACAAAAGAATATTACTGCACACATTCCCTCTTAACGTACATGGCCTCCACACTATCCTCTATATTCCCACCACACCGTCCCCACTTATATACTATGACCGCAACTCTGCCCCCTAATAAAATAAAAACGCCACACTGCTCTTTATAAATTATACCCATCACACCTTTCTCAATTATAAAATATGATCTGCATATTGTCCTCACATCATGCTGCCCCCTCCTCACAATGTCCCATGCATGCTGCCCTTCTCCATATGGGGCTCTCACACTGCTCTTCTCCATACTGAGCCACCAATGCTGCTCCTTCTAAATGCGCTTTAAATGCTGCCTGCCCCTTCTCCATAATGATGCCTCCATGCTGCCCCACTCATGATACAGAGACCACTATGCTATCTCACGCCTAAGGGCTCGTTTCCACCTGCGATCTGCATGTGCAAGTGCAATCCAATAAAAAAATCGGATTGCACTCGCACCAGTGTTAATCAATGAGCCAGTTTCCTCTTTCCTGTTATTTCTCCACATGAATCGTGCTCTCGGTGCAATCGCAGCATGCTGCGTTTTGCAATGAATCTCAGCTCACGCTCTCCCAACATCCCAATGTAGTGCACGCAGAGACAAACAGCAGAGGAGAAAGTGCTTCCCCCATCTAATCCGCTCCTGTGATGCAATCGAAAGATCGCATCACAGTTGCATGACCCTCAGCTGATGCTGGCAGCAGAGGGTCATTAGCATATCGCTTCCGAAGCACTCGCATCGGAAGCGGTACACAAATGGAAAAGAGCCCTAATGCTGAGCACCCCCACACTACCTCACGTCTCATACGGAGTCCCCTAAATTGCTCCACTCCATACTGAGCCCACCCATGCTGCCCTGTTTCCATATTGAGACCTCACAATGCCCTTGTTCATACTGAATCCCCATGCTAGCTCCTTTTCGATAATGAGCTCCCTATCCTTCTCCCGCTCTATACTTAATGCATTGATACACACGTCACTTCTGGAGTGGGGCACAAGTAGGGTCCCAAACCGTATCAAATAGTTGTAGAAACTTGGCACTCAAGATCAACGTGAATAGTAGTTTTTATTATAAAGAACTTGTAGGACCAGCACAATCACATCATTGCCACATAGACAGCGGTGGACACCACGTCATGCCGGGCTACGCCGCTCGCCACACTACTATACTTTCTGAGGACCCTCTGCTTGCACTGATAAAGGTCTTTTGACCAAAACATCTATACTTGTGCTGGTCCTACAAGTTCTTCACAATAAAAACCACTGTTCACATTGATCTTGAGTACATAGTTTCTACATCTACCCCTCTCCATACTGAGAACCCCAACATAATGAGTCCTTCCACGTTTCCCCATCGATTTTATCCTTTGCATGATCTTTCACTCTGTAAGCCTCACTAAACCCACCATCTACAGCAATAGGCCACTTAAACCCTCCTCTATAGCAATAAGCTTTCTTATCCCCCCTCTACAGCAATAGGCTACCTAAACTTGCCATCTAAAGCAATAGCCCCCTAAACCCCCCTCTACAACAATAGGCAACCTAAACTCCACATCTACACCAATAGGTTCCCTAAGCCCCCTTCTACAGCAATAGGCTCCCCAAACCGCCCCCTACAGCAATAGGCCCCCTAAACCTTCCTCTACAGCAATAGCCCCCCTAAACACCCCCACAGTATTAGGCCCCTTAAACCCCCCTCCTACAGCAATAGGACCCTAAACACTCCTCCTACAGCAATAGGCCCCCTAAACCTCATCTCCTACAGCGATACTCTCCATAAACCCCCCTACTACAGCAATAGGCTCCCTAAACACCCCTCCTGCAGCAATAGACCCCCTAACTCTAAGACTATACTAACAGCCCCAGCTCCCCAACCACTGTCTAGAGTCATAGGCCCCCTAATCCCCAGATTACAATAACAGGCCACCTAATTCTTAGTCTTTAGCCTCTGCCTGGCCCTTCCCCGCAATCACCAGACTATAGTCTCTACCTGCCCCTCCCCCACAATCCCGACTATATCCTATGCCCGCCCTTCCCCACAATCCCCAGACTATAACCTCTGCTTGCCTCTCCGCCGCAATCCCCAGACTATAGCCTCTGCCTGCCCCTCCCTTGCAATCTCCAGATAATAGCCTCTGCCTGCCCCTCCTCCGCAATCCCCAGACTATATCCTCTGCCTACCCCTGCCCCTCAACCCCCCGACTATAGCCTCTGTCTGCCCCTCCCCCACAAACCTCACATTGGAGCCTCAAGGGAGACATTACACAGCAGAATGGGGGATATTACAACTTAGCATTGGGTAGATTATACAGCAGCATGGGAGGAAATTACACAGCAGCATAGGGGAGATTAAACCGCAGCATGGAGGACATTACACAGCAACATGGGGGACATTATACATCAGAATAAAGGGATATTACACTGTAGCATGGTAGAAAATACACAGCAACATGGGGGATATTACAAAACAGAATGGGGGATATTACACAGCGGCATGGGAGATATTATTCAGCAAAATTGGAGACATTTTACAGCAGAATGGGGGATATTACACAGTAGAATGGGCAGGGCTGTATTTGGCCTTCATGCTGCCCTAGACACTTTATGTGGTCGCACCCTTTACTGACAAAGTAAAATTATGATTTTGTGCGACATCTATTTAACACACCACTCTGTAACACACTTGAAAAAGTGCTAAAACGCCATAGGAATGAAGATCTGCACTTGCTGCGCATAATTCAGTTTTATTTTGCTTATTTTAACAGCTTCAGGTTTTCAAAGACACTAAGTGGTTAAAACAGGTATTTGAACCATTTTTCATGCTGTTGCCACCAAGAAGTCGCTGACTAGTACTTAAAACAATTTCAATTTAAAAAAGATGCCAGTGTTTCCTAACCTGTCCTCCTCCTGAAAAACTCAATAGATCCACAGATGTGTAAAGGCCATGGTGTGCACACACCCAAACCGTTCACATTCCCTTCAGATAGTAGTTAAGGCGCTTGTACACAGACTACAGTTGGCTGAACCCGGAGATAGACAGGCTCGGCCGACAGTCTGATTGTCAGATGAGTGATGACCCAGCAGGTCCAATTTTGGACTGTGGATCCTTTTCTCTCTAAGAGGTGAGCCACTGCCAGAGATGTGTAGTAGCGTCTGTTTCATAGAAAACACGACCACTCAACAAAGTGAACGCTCCTGTGTATTTGAGAATCAGGGAGACAGCTGCCAGCCGCATGATGGGACACCTGTCTATAGTGTATGGGACAGTCAGGAAGATAGCTGCCAGCCAAATGATGGGACACCTGTGTATAGTGTACAGGAGAGTCAGGGAGGATAACTGCCAGCCGCATGATGGGACACCTATCTATAGTGTATGATAGATGTAATGATCTACTAATAAACCTAATAATTTAAATATTGCTACATCTACACAAATACATCACCAAAATCAACCTCAAATCACGATAACATTACCAGAACCACCATTTGTACATGACAACATGTCTAGAACCAACCTCAAATCACTGCTACATCACCAGAACCACCATCTGCACACTGCTACATTACCAGAACCGCCATTGGTATATGAATGCATAATCAGAACCAAGCTGAAATCACTACTACATCACGAGAACCACCATCTGCACACTTCTACATTACCAGAACCGCCATTGGTATATGAATGCATAATCAGAACCAAGCAGAAATCACTACTACATCACCAGAACCATCATTGGTACATGACTACATTACCAAAATCAAGCTGAAATCACTACTACGTCACCAGAACTAAAGCTAACCCAACATAACATTGTCTGGCATGAAACTGCAGCTCTTAGTATGTATGTAACAATAATAAGGAGATAGCAGGATTTGTTACCAGCCATCATCAGACTGCGGACAATACCAGAACTATAGTACTGTGAAACAATTAAAAAATACCTTAATTTTTGGGAGATATCTTCTATGTTTTAGGTACATTAATTCTGAGTACATTTATGTGGGTCTGGGTCCTGAGACCCCCGTAAATTGCTCAAAAGACTCCTTAGAAATGCACGGTTCAGGAGACAGGACTACTTTCTACAGCATTCGCTCTGTGCTTTGTGTGCTCTTCTAAAAGAGCTTTTCAGCTATTTTGGGGAGTCTCAAGAACATATTCCTCACCAATCTGCTCAAAATTATTGGGCATAAAACAAAAAATTCTCCCAAAAGCTTAGTTACGTTTTGAGGAGCACTTTGATCTGCCCTGAGTAGGGCAGATCAAAGTATTGTAGTGCGCTTGTGCAGTACCTCAATGCCGGCTACTGTGGATGACGTAGAATGCATCATGCACCCAGGATTCAGAAGAAGGAGGACAAAGATGGCCGAAAGAGGAGACGTTGCTATTGGAGAATGTTGACACCCATCCGACTAGTCTGCACCGCATCGCCCTTTAGGTGAGTATTATAAAGTGATTGTTATGTTCTGCACAGCGGCCTGGGCTCTTATCTACAGCATGTTAGAATGCTGTACATAAGAGCCCACTAGTGGTGGCCGCAGCTTACAATCACCAAATCTGGTGACAGGTTCCCTTTAAAGAAGCACTCTGGTCATTTTTTTCCCCTAAAAAATTATTGTTCAGCTCACCTTCCCTTCCTGCCACAAAATCCGAGGGGTGCTCGTGGTCCGCTGGTCAGGTGGATCAGTGGTCATTTTAGATAAAACTCTTTATGAAAGAGAAATAACCACCATACTAAATGACCAATCTACCTAAAGGCGTTTGAACGGGGACCCAACAAATATTTTTCTACCAAATTACAGAATATTCTACAATAAGGTTATGATTGGGGGATTCTAAACAAGAAAACCTAGGAATACCTCATGGTGGATACTCCTATTTCCCCATCTTTCAGAGTCTACCCAAAGTTCACAAGGACACCTTCCCCCCTCCTGTTAAGACCCATTGTTGCTAGCACGGGATCGCTAACCAGCCACCTTTCAGATTGGTTGGACAATATTTTACAACCGCTCATGAAGCGCACCGTCGTTTACATAAAAGGACACAAAAAGCCTCCTCCAGAATCTTAAGGAGATGAAATGGACTGAAAATTTCTTTTGGATTACTAGCCATGTAGTGGAAAATAGCCCTAATGCTGAGCACCCCTACACTACCTCACGTCTCATACTGAGTCCCCTACATTGCTCCACTCCATACTGAGCCCACCCATGCTGCCCCGTTTCCATACTGAGACCTCACACTGCGCCTGTTCATACTGAATCCCCATGCTAGCTCCTTTTCGATAATGAGCTCCCAATCCTTCCCCCTCTCTATACTTCATGCATTGATACACACGTCACTTCTGGGGTGGTGCACAAGTAGGGTCCCAAACCGTATCAAATAGTTGTAGAAACGTAGCACTCACGATCAACGTGAATAGTGGTTTTTATTATAAAGAACTTGTAGGACCAGCACAAGCACATCACTGCCACATAGACAGCGGTGGACATCATGTCATACCGGGCTACGCCGCTCGCCATGCTACTATACAGTCATATGAAAAAGTTTGGGCACCCCTATTAATGTTAACCTTTTTTCTTTATAACAATTTGGGGTTTTGCAACAGCTATTTCAGTTTCATATATCTAATAACTGATGGACTGAGTAATATTTCTGGATTGAAATGAGGTTTATTGTACTAACAGAAAATGTGCAATCCCCATTTAAACAAAATTTGACCGGTGCAAAAGTATGGGCACCCTTATCAATTTCTTGATTTGAACACTCCTAACTACTTTTTTACTGACTTACTAAAGCACTAAATTGGTTTTGTAACCTCATTGAGCTTTGAACTCCATAGGCAGGTGTATCCAATCATTAGAAAAGGTATTTAAGGTGGCCACTTGCAAGTTGTTCTCCTATTTGAATCTCCTATGAGGAGTGGCATCATGGGCTCCTCAAAACAACTCTCAAATGATCTGAAAACAAAGATTATTCAACATAGTTGTTAAGGGGAAGGATACAAAAAGTTGTTTCAGAGATTTAAACTGTCAGTTCCCACTGTGAGGAACATAGTAAGGAAATGGAAGAACACAGGTACAGTTCTTGTTAAACCCAGAAGTGGCAGACCAAGAAAAATATCAGAAAGGCAGAGAAGAAGAATGGTGAGAGCAGTCAAGGACAATCCACAGACCACCTCCAAAGACCTGCAGCATCATCTTGCTGCAGATATTGTCAATGTGCATCGGTCAACAATACAGCGCACTTTGCACAAGGAGAAGCTGTATGGGAGAGTGATGCGAAAGAAGCCGTTTCTGCAAGCAAGCCACAAACAGAGTCACCTGAGGTATGCATAAGCACATTTGGACAAGCCAGTTACATGTATAGTTCCTTTGCCGCATGGGTGAGCACTTATCTCAGCATTCCATGATTAATTTTGGTGGTGCACCCCCTCTTTGATTGTTAGTGTAGCTCCTTATCCCCTCTTTTTTTGGGGGGGGGGTTTCCTTGTGGTAGCACGCCTTCATTATTATTACCTTTATCTAATATTCAATAACTGATTCTTGTTGTTATTGGTCGTCCTGGTCGTCTTGGTGACCAATCATGGATTGGGAATCACGTGAGGCAGCTTGTCTAGCCTTATCCAATAGTGTTTTTGGTGCAGGTACCCTTCCTACTAATAACTCGGATGAATTTACATTACTCACCTCGGATCTGACTACGGCCAATAAAACCGGCATCAGACTATGGTGGAACATCCGGAGTTTGGAGGAGTACCTGCGGGTCGGAATTGTACCGAGGGGCCTCCGGGTCTCTATCTTTCCAGCCTGGGAGCCCTCCCTGGTATTTCAGGAGACTTGGGAGCAGGGTTTACTCCGTTGCTCCAATATTCTAATTAATATGTTATTGGAGCATGACAGGGTTCTCCTGGCTACAACAAAGACCAACATTAAGGATATAGAAACCAAATTGGCTAAATTGGACAACCAAACGCAGGTTCTTGCATTTCAACAAAAATTAAAAGAATCTATGGACACATATGAGAGGGATATTATTGACAAGAAGAAAAAGAAATTTCATCGTGACCAAAATGATTTTGAGAGCAAAACCGCCTTTAGGTGGAAGCACAGAGGGAATGCTAGAAGGCCCTCTCGATTTAGAAGTGATACTTTACACCAGGTTGGGCAGCCATTATTAACAGGTGCAAGTTCAAGTGAGGATTTTTTATCCTCGGCGAGCAGCGACCCAGACGTCGGACTAGAAGGGGTGGTCGCCGGGGGAAGTCACACGCCAAGACTGACCAGGTCCAAGAACCGCCCACCCTCTCGAGTGAACTTGGGGAGATACAAACGATGAGTACCAATCCTGGGGACGTTCCTGCATCAGACCCGGATCTACAGGTGAGGGATGACAAATTACGGATCATTAATCTGTCACAACATGTATTGTCTATACATGAAACAGCAGTGTTGGAAAGAGGCTTGACGTTTTCTCCTACATACACATTGGACAAGTTCACCCTCACCAAAGATCTCTTCCTATTTTGTAGGAACCTTATCTTTCAGGTCCTCTATAATAAACCTGAGGAGGCGAACAACCTACCATTGGAAGAACAGAGGGCCTTTAGAGATCTTCTTGACCTACTTCAGGAAGAGGGAAATAACACAGGTAAGCCCAGATTCCCTCACAAGAATAAATCGACCTCCAATCCACCCTTTTCAATAATACCAGCAGTCCGAATTTTTTTTCGAACTGGTGAAAAGGGATATAGGCAAACTTGGATCTGGTACACACGAGGCACCAAATCTGAGTCGGGCTGAAAAACAGGCGATACAGAATCTGAAAAATAACAAAAGCTTCCTAATTAAAGAAGCGGACAAGGGAGGAAATGTGGTCATTTGGCCTGTGGAAATGTATCTGGAGGAGGTCAATCGACAATTGAGTAACACCAATTTTTATTCCAGACTTCCATCGGATCCCACAGCCCTTTTCACTTCAAAATTACATCAACTGCTGGACTCGGCGTGGCATTTGGGGATCATAAATGATAATGAGAAAAAATACTTGTGGGTTGATCAACCAATCATCCCCACTTTATATATGTTACCCAAAGTACACAAATCGACAGTCAAGCCGCCAGGAAGACCTATAGTGGCAAGTATTGGCAGTTTATGTGAAAAGGCCAGTGTATACGTGGATTTTTTTCTACAGCCATTTGTGAGTGCCCTTCCCTCCTTTGTTCAGGATTCTTCGCATTTTATCCGTATTTGCCAGGAGATCCGACCCTCTCCAGGTGCCCTTTTGGTCACCTGTGACGTGGAGTCGTTATACACTAATATCAGGCATACGGACGGCATGCGTGCGGTCATGCACTTCCTGGATCTCCAGGGGGGGTCTGACCGCATGCACGACTCCTTTTTGATTGATTAGTTGGACTTTATACTCCGACATAATTACTTCCTCTTCAACAACAAGTTCTTTAGACAGATCTCGGGTGTGGCAATGGGAGCACGGTGTGCGCCAGTCTTTGCCAACCTTTTTCTAGGATGGTGGGAGGCTACCTGTGTCTATTCTACTTCCATCTTTGATACTCGAGTATCACATTGGCACAGATATATTGACGATGTCTTTTTTGTGTGGAATGGTACCGAGGATGAATGTCGTGGTTTCATTTCCTCCCTCAATGACAACGAGGTTAACATCTTTTTGACGCATTCAATCTCTCCCTCTACAGTGACCTTCTTGGACCTGGAAGTATGTTTGCAGGATGACAATCTATCTACCAATCTCTATCGTAAGGCAACTTCTACGAACAGCCTCTTGCAGTACCAAAGCTTTAACCCTCTCCACATCAGACAAGGTATCCCCACTGGTCAATTTTTGCGGGTTCGGCGCAACTGCACAAGCGATGATGACTTTAAACAACAAGCCCGTAATCTTACTTATAGGTTTTTGGAGCGCGGCTACCCTAGGAGTACTATCTCCAGGGCATATCAACGTGCAAAGCCTGAAACTCAGTCATCACTTGCCATTCCTAGATGTAGGAAGCAGGATCGCCGTACTAGATTTATCACCACGTATAACGACCAATGGGGTAAGATTAGAGGCATCCTACAAAACCACTGGGATATTCTGTTAACGGACACCCAGACATCCCAAGTGGTTAGCCCATACCCATTATTAACAGCGAGAAGGGCTCCTAATTTGAAGGACACTCTGGTTAATAGCCATTTCTCGGGAGTGGTAGGCAAGTTAAATCGGGGCACCTCCCTCAGGGGTTCTTTTCCCTGTGGGGACTGCAGCATTTGTAGATACATGCGCCCTGTTTCTAAAAACTTTTGCAATCCACAGGATTCATCCACGCATGCTTTGAAAGCCTACATAAACTGCAAGACAAGAAATGTAATTTATGCCTTGATTTGCCCTTGCGACAAGCTTTACGTTGGTCAAACCTCCCAGGAGCTCAGGAAAAGAGCACAGAAACACCTCTCAACTATCAACCTGGTGGCTGCTGACCAGAGAAAGGGCAATCCCATCACCCCTGTCGCAGCACATTTTCTGGAATGTCATCAGGGATCCTGTGCAGGTATCCGCATTTTGGGTTTACAGAAACATATAGGTGGGGGTAGAGGTGGCTCTTGCCACAAATGGCTTCTACGGAATGAGGCAAAGTGGATATTCACTTTGGACACCGTTGCCCCTGGAGGGCTAAATGAGGAACTTTTGTTCACTGGATTTTTGGGCTAATGAAATTAGTGTTCTTTATTTTATCTTATTTTATTTTTCCTAGGCCATGAACAATCTCCTCTCTTCTCCTCGTATAGTCATTTGCTCATCATCACACCTGCATACCCGACCTACTTTGATGCACGTATTATGGACTTGCATATGTATATGGACATATACATATGATATGGTTTTGGTGTCTCTTTGGACTGAAAAGAGGGCGCCCCAAACTGCCCTGAAGATAAACATCCTTTAATGATTCTTGAATCCACGTACCAGCATTTATAAATGTCAAGCCTTTTTTCCATATGTGTTTATGCATCATGTGCGCAATTGTTGACATCTATGACTGGCACACTACCATTTGGTAATTATGCTATTACTTCATGGGCTTAATATTCATGCAATCATATTATTCCTTGCTGTGCATGTTAACGATTTGCTCTTGGTCGAGCATGATGGTTATTGGTCTCTATTTCTTTCCTCCTTTTTCCTCTTCTTTTTCTTCTTTTTCTTTTCCTTCCTTCTCTTTCTCTCCCTCTTTTTTTCCCCTTTCTCTCCTGGTTCTCACTCCCCATGGGTACTCTAGGCCGATTACGTTTTTCATTCTACAATCCATGCTCTTCCCCTCCCCTTTTTCTTCCTTAGGTGACGTTTTCCTTGTTAGGAGCCCTCGTATGTATTACACAGGAGGGCCGCGTCACAGACGCATGCGCATAGCAACCATTCTGTATCATACTATGGCAGCTCAGTGCATTCGCTGCTTTTTGAGCCTCTCACGCCGCCATCCTGGACTTCCCGCGCATGCGCGGACTTTCCAAGATGGCGGCGCGCATCGCATATATTACAATGTGATGCTGTGTACATATCCCTCCATGACGGACCGGTCCGGACCAATAATGAATACACCTAACAGGTGATTTATATGTTTGTCATAATGATTACTCTTTATAATCTTCCTTTCCTTGTAGTTCTGTGCACGCCTACCCTGAGGAAGCCGTTTCTTTGCGGCGATACGCGTGGGCCTTGCTCACGGTATTTCATGCTCACCCCCCGTCCTTGCTTCCATACCTCTTAAGCCTGCTTTACACGGTACGACCGATTGTGCGATTTCACAATCGATCGTACCCGCCCCCGTCCTTTTTGCGTCACGGGCAAATCGCTGCCCGTGTCGCACAAAGGTAGTAACCCCCGTCACACATACTTACCTCTCGTGCGACCTCGCTGTGGGCGGCGAACGTCCACTTCCTGGAGTGGGAGGGACGTTCGGCGTCACAGTGACGTCACACGGCCACCGACCAATCAGAGCGGAGGGGCGGAGATGAGCAGGATGTAAATATCCCGCCCACCTCCTTCCTTCCACATAGAGCCGGCGGCGGCCGCGTGACGTAGGTGAGCTGCTCATCGTTCCCGTGGTGTCACACGGAGCGGCGTGTGCTACCACGGAAACGATGGTCAACTAAATTAAACGATTTTATGGAACCTAACGAGCAGTACCCGACTCACGATTTGTGAGCGATACTGCGTCGCTAGGAGGTGTCACACAGGCCGGCATCGCCAGCGATGCCGGATGTGCGTCACAAAAACCGTGACCCCGACGATCTATCGCACGATAGATTGCCTGGTGTAAAGCAGGCTTTACTCTCTTTTTGTCTAGAGGGACTTATGGTTTACATATGAGTCTAGGTATGGTGCCACATCAGGCCATCTGATTATAGTCAGTAACTTGCAAATTGTGTTATTCTGACGATGTCCTGTCATTATTGGGCCTCTCCTTGCCCTGTGGCTCCATGAGGATATATGGTTTTTGATTCCCCTCTGGGCTTGCTACGATTGCATACAGGCTGTTTTCTGCTATTATAAGTAATTGATACATGTTATTAATGCTTGTATTTTGTGATCTGTAATATATACAATATTGTCTTGGAGCTGGACGGTGGGCGCATGCCGTGCTATTAGGTGTGTGTTTTTTGTATTTTAATGGTTTTTAACTTTTACTACAAATAAAGGTTGTATTTTATTATTGTTGTTGTGCTCCCCATTATGTGCGGTACTCTTCCTCTTTTGCTTGTATAGTTCCTTTGCCGCATGGGTGAGCACTTATCTCAGCATTCCATGATTAATTTTGGTGGTGCACCCCCTCTTTGATTGTTACATTTTGGAAGAAGGACCTGTGGACTGATGAAACAAAGATTGAGTTTTTTGGTCATACAAAAAGGCGTTATGCATGGAGGCAAAAAACCACGGCATTCCAAGAAAATCACTTGCAACCCACAGTAAAATTTGGAGGAGGTTCCATCATGCTTTGGGGCTGTGTGGCCAATGCCGGCACCGGGAATCTTGTTAAAGTTGACGGTCACATGGATTCAACTCAGTATCAGCAGATTCTTGACAATAATGTGCAAGAATCAGTGACGAAATTGAAGTTACGCAGGGGATGGATATTTCAAGACAATGATCCAAAACACCGCTCGAAATCTACTCAGGAATTTATGCAGAGGAACAATTACAATGTTCTCGAATGGCCATCCCAGTCCCCAGACCTGAATATCATTGAATATCTGTGGGATGATTTGAAGCGTGCTGTCCATGCTTGGCGACCATCAAACTTAACTGAACTGGAATTGTTTTCTAAACAGGAATGGTCAAATATACCTTCATCCGGGATCCAGGAACTCATTAAAAGCTACAGGAAGCGACTAGAGGCTGTGATTTTTGCAAAAGGAGGATCTACAAAATATTAATGTCACTTTTATGTTGAGGTGCCCATACTTTTGCACCGGTCAAATTTTGTTTAAATGCAGATTGTACATTTTCTGTTAATACAAAAAACCTCATTTCAATCCAGAAATATTACTCAGTCCATCAGTTATTAGATATATGAAACTGAAAGAGTTGTTGCAAAAACCCAAATTGTTATAAAGAAAAAAGGTTAACATTAATAGGGGTACCAAAACTTTTTCATATGACTGTAGATAGATGTTGTTGTGTGTAGTTACCAAGTGTTTGTGAAGGGCGCTGTAAATGTTCTGGGTGTTGTCTGGGTGTGGCGGTGTGAGAGAGCGGTATTGTTTGGGTGTTGCGTTGTTTGTGGAGCACTGTGTGTATGTGGTGCTGTGAGTGTTGTGCGGTTTGTGTGGGTATGTGTGTGTGGTGCTGTGTGTGGGGTGTGTGTGTGTGGGGTGTGTTATGATCCGGAACCATGGAAGACAACTATAAATCATTGGTAAAAGGTGACAAGAGCGTTGGCAACTAATCTGGCCGCCATCCCCTTACTAATCATCACAACTAGAAGTAGCCGAGGGGTGAACTAACATCCTGTGCACCGCGAACCCAGCCGGAGAACTAGCTATCCTAAAGGAAGGAAAGATGAATAACTCTCTGCCTCAGAAAATAGATAAAGAATAGCAAGCCCCCCACATTCAAAGACTGCTGTGATATAGGAAAACACAATACACAGATAGATGATAGGATTAGCAAAAGGTGAGGCCACACTGACTAAATAGGACAGGACAGGAAAGGGACTCATGGTGGCCAGAGAAAAACCCTGCAAAAATCCAAAACCTGATAGTACAAAAAAGCCCTCAGATCGCTAGATCTGAACTCTGTCCTATATCAGGCGCTCTTGTCATACCAATGAACAGAAATCAGGAGCCATTACAAATTCAAGAAGAAACAAACACATGGACTTATAGGAGCAATACTCCAAACATAGCTGCAGGGAGCTTTCCAGCTAAGCAACTGAGAGGGAAGATACCTACATGCAAATAAACTGAAAACAACCACAGCAAATGACAAACTCAGATAAGAACAAAAAGAACCAAACAAAAATAAAGAGCCAAGCACTTATCTGGGGTAGATGTGGTCTAGAGCAGGATGAAGCAGGCTGGTGAACAAAGAACAACTGACATCCGACATAGCCTGCTATCAGACCAGGGTTTAAATAAGCAGAGTTAGCAATTGAAACGCCCATTGCTCAACACACCTGGTCTCTGTCCAAACCATTCCTGGCCACAAGAGGGAGCCTCACAGCAGCCAAAGCAGGTTTGTGTGTGTGTTTTGAGGGGAGGTATGTTTTGTGCAGTGTGTGTGTGTTGGAGTAGTCCTGGGGAGAGAGGAGGATAGAAGTAGGAGCAGTCCTGGGGGAAGAGGAGTATAATAGGAGGAGTAGTCCTGGGGAGAGAGGAGGATAATAGGAGGAGCAGTCCTGGGGGAAGAAGAGTATAATAGGAGTAGTCCTGGGGAGAGAGGAGGATAATAGGAGGAGTAGCCCTGGGGGGAGAGGAGTCTAATAGGAGGAGTAGCCCTGGAGGTGAGGAGTATAATAGGAGTAGTCCTGGGGGGAGGAGTATAATAGGAGTAGTCCTGGGGAGAGAGGAGGATAATAGGAGGAGTAGCCATGGGGGGAGAGGAGTCTAATAGGTGGAGTAGCCCCGGAGGTGAGGAGTATAATAGGAGTAGTCCTGGGGGGAGGAGTATAATAGGTGGAGTAGTCCTGGGGGGAGGAGTATAATAGGTGGAGTAGTCCTGAGGGGAGGTGTCTAATAGGTTGAGTAGTCCTGAGGGGAGGTGTATAGGTGCCCAAAGTGTGTGGGGGGTATGGACGAGCAGGAACAGTGTGTGGGGGGTGTGGACGAGCAGGCACAGTGTGCGGGGGGCACGGCCAGGCCGAGCCAAAAGGCCAATGCGTGTGGGGGGGGGGGCGTGACCGGGCCGAGCGGCCAATGCGACGGTTGTCACTGTAATAACTCATTTTGGAGCAAGACAGACAGAATAAGGCAATTATATATATACATAACGTGGCAGACATTACACAGCAACATGGGGAACATTATATAGCAACATTGAGACATTACAAAGCAGAATGGGGCATATTACAAAGCAGCATGGGAGACATAACACAGCAGAATGGGGTATATTACAAAGCAGATTGGAGATATTACAGAGCAGCAAGGGTTTATTATACAGCAAAATTGGGGATATTACACAGCAGAATGGGGGATAATACAGAGCAGAATGGGGGATAATACAGAGCAGCATTGGCTATGTTACAAAGCAGAATGGGAGATATTACACAGCAGCATGGGAATACTACACAGCAAAATGGGCATATTACACAGCAGCATCAAAGACATACAGCAGAATGGCAGATATTACACAGCAGCATGGAGGATATTATACGCAAGAATGGGGGATATTACAAAGCAGAAAGGGGATATTACACAGCACCAAGGGGGATATTACACAGAAAAATGGGAATATGTTACAGCAGCATTGGGTAGATTATACAGCAGCATGAGGTAAATTACACAGCAGCATAGGGACAATATACACAATATACATATAATGGGGGACATTACTCAGCAACATGGGAGACATTATACAGCTGAATGGGGGGTATTACAAAGTAGAATGGGGGATGTTACACAGCATAATGGAAGATATTACATAGTAGCATGGGGATATTACACAGCAGCATGGAAGACATACAGCAAAATGGCAGATATTACAAAATACCTTGGAGGACATTATACAGCAGCAGAGGGAGACATTACACAGCAGAATGGGAAAGAATACACTGCACCATGAGCTATATTATACAGCAGAGTGGGGTATATTACAGAGCCAAATGTGAGACATTAGAATGGGGGATATTACACTGCAGCATGGTGATATTATACAGCAGCATAGGAGACATACAACAGAATGGCATATATTACAAAAAACAGGGAGGACATTATACAGCAGCAGGGGGGACATTACACAGCAAAATGGAAACAAGTACACTGCACCAATGGGGATATTATACAGCAGAATGGGGGATATTACACAGCAGCATTGGGTACATTATACAGCTGCAACAGGAGAAATTGCACAGCAGCATGGGGGACATTAACCCCTTAACGACCACGGGCAGTAATATTACGTCCTAGCGGTCATAACGTTACTGCCGATGGTCTGCCGGCGGCAGCATGCCGCGATCGGGCGCACATCTCAGCTGATTTTCACAGCTAAGATGAGTGGCTGCTAGGCACGAGCCAAATCGTTATCAGCTCGTGCCGTTTAACCCCTGAAATGGCGCTGTCAATATGTGACAGCGCCATTATAAATGCGATCGCTGTAAAGTTTTACTTACCGCCCGATGCCGGAAGTCACGTGATATGTCACGTGACTTCCGGTGTTTGTCATGGTAGCACAGGGTCATGTGATGACTCCTATGCTAGACATGAACCACTTTCAGTTTCACTTTTACCGGAGGCCAGTGAAGCAGGAAGTGACCGTATCTGCTGTTTACAGCTGTATAGCTGTGATCAGCAGATAGTGCAGAGCGATCAGATTGCTGCAGAATGGCGGATAATAAAAAGAAGCATGGACGACGTTATACCGCAGAATGGGGGATATTACACAGAAGTATAGGAAACATTGTACAGCAGAATGGAGATATTACACAGAAAGATGGGAGGCATGCTGCAGAATGGCAGATAATACACAGTAGCATGGAGGACATTATACAGCAGAACGGGGGGATATTACATAGCTACATGGGGAACATTATACAGTTGAATGGGGGATATTACACAGCAGCATGAGGGACATTATACAGCAGAATGGGGATATTACAAAGCAGCATGGGGGACATTACAGAGCAACATGGGGGACAATATACAGCAAAATTGGGGATATTACAAAGCAGAATGTGGGATGTTACACAGCAGCATGGGGGATATTACACAAGAGCATGGGAGACATTACACAGCAGAATGTGGATATTACACAGAAAGATGGGAGGCATGCTGCAGAATGGCGGATAAGAAAAAGTAGCATGGAGGATGTTATACAGCAGAATGGGGGATATTACACAGAAGTATGGGAAACATTGTACAGCAGAATGAGGCATATTAAAAAGCAGCATAAGGGACATTACACAGCAGCATGGGGTACACTACACAACAGCATAGAGAACATGACAGAGGAGCATGGGAGACATTGTAAAGCAGAATGGGGGTATATTACACAGCAGCATAGGGGAGATTACATCGCAGCATGGGGAACATTACGCAACAGCATGTGGGACATTACACAGCTACATGGGAGACATTATACAGCAATATAAGGGATATTACACATCAGCAAAAGGGAACATTACACAGCAGCTTTTGGAACATTAAACAGCAACCAGCGGGATATTATACAGTAGAAAAGGGGATATTACACTGTAGCATGGGGAACATTACACAGAAATATTTGGGGACACGATACAGCAGAATGGGAGATATTACAAAGCAAAAAGTGGGATATATTACATAGCAACATGGGAGACATTATACATTATACAAAAGAATGGGGGTATTACATAGGAGCATGGGATACATACAGCAGAATGCCAGATACTACACAGTAGCATGGAGGACATTATACAGTAGAATGGGGAACATAAGACAGCAGAATAGGGTTTATTATACTGCACCATGGGGTATATTATCACTGAGCCATAGATCCTGAAAAATGAGAATGCTACGGGTCACGAAATATGGCGTAAAACGTTCGCCACTTTTTTCAGAAAAACTTCTGATTTTTTTTTAACACCTTATATAAAAGTAAACCTATACATGTTTGGGGTCTACAAACTCGCACTGACCTGAGGCATCACACCCACACATCAGTTTTACCATACAGTGAACACAGTAAATATAATATCTCAAAAATAATAGTGCTTTTGCACTTTTTTGCAATTTTTCTGCATTTGGAGTTTTTTTGCCGTTTTCCAGTACACTCTATGGTAAAACTTATAATTTAATTTAGAAGTACAGCTCATTTCGCAAAACATGAGCCCTCACATGACCATATTGACTGAAAAATAAAAAAGTTACGTCTCTCAGAAGAATGGTGAAAAAAAAACGGAAAGCGAAAAATCGGACAGTCGTGAAGGGGATAAAAAGCAGAATGTGGGTTATTATACTGCCGCATTGGTGACATTATGCAGCGCAATGAGGATATTACACAGCAGCATGGGGAATATCACATAAGAGCATGGGAAACATTATACAGCAGAATGGAGATATTAACACAGAAAGATGGGAGGCATGCTGCAGAATGGCAGATAATACACAGTAGCATGGAGGACATTATACAGCAGAACGGGGGGGATATTACATAGCTACATGGGGAACATTATACAGTTGAATGGGGGATATTACACAGCAGCATGAGGGACATTATACAGCAGAATGGGGATATTACAAAGCAGCATGGTGGACATTACAGAGCAACATGGGGGATATTATACAGCAAAATGGGGGATATTACAAAGCAGAATGTGGGATGTTACACAGCAGCATGGGGGATATTACACAAGAGCATGGGAGACATTATACAGCAGAATGTGGCTATTACACAGAAAGATGGGAGGCATGCTGCAAAATGGCGAATAATAAAAAGTAGCATGGAGGACGTTATACAGCAGAATGGGGGATATTACACAGAAGCATGTGAAACATTGTACAGCAGAATGAGGCATATTAAAAAGCAGCATAAGGGACATTACACAGCAGCATGGGGTACACTACACAGCAGCATAGAGAACATGACAGAGGAGCATGGGAGACATTATAAAGCAGAATGGGAGTATATTACACAGCAGCATAGGGGAGATTACACCGCAGCATGGGGAACATTTCGCAACAGCATGTGGGACATTACACAGCTACATGGGAGACATTATACAGCAGAATAGGGGATATTACACATTAGCAAAGGAAAAATTACACAGCAGCTTTTGGAACATTACACAGGAACCAGTGGGATATTATACAGCAGAATAGGGGATATTACACTGTAGCATAAGGAACATTACACATAAATATTTGGGGACACCATACAGCAGAATGGGAGATATTAGAAAGCAAAAAGTGGGATATATTACACAGCAGCATGAGAGACATTATACAGAAGAATGGGGGTATTACATAGGAGCATGGGATACATACAGCAGAATGCCAGATATTACACAGTAGCATGGAGGACATTATAAAGTAGAATGGGGAACATAAGACAGCAGAATAGGGTTTATTATACTGCACCATGGGGTATATTATACAGAAGAATGGGGGATAGTACACAGCAGCATTGCGGACATTATATAGCAGCATGGGGGACATTTTACAGCAGAATGCCGGATATTACAAAACAGAATGGGATATATTACACAGCAGCATGGGAGATATTACACAGCATAATTGGGGATATTACACAGGAGTATGGGGATAGTACACAGCAAAATGGAGATTTTACACAGCAAAATGGAGATTTTACACAGCAGCATGGGAGACATACAGCAGAGTGCAGATATTACACAGTAGCAAGGAGAACATTACACAGCAGTAGGGGGATATTACACAGCAGAATGGGGGATAGTACACTGCAGCATGGGGATATACAGTAGAATGGGGGTATATTACACAAAAGCATTGGGTACATTATACAGCAGCATGGGGGTGAATTACACAGCAGCATTGGGTACATTATACAGCAGCATTGGGTACATTACACATTAGCATAGGGAACATGACAGAGGAGAATGGGAGACATTATACAGCAGAGTGGGGGTATATTACACAGCAGCATAGGGGAGATTACACCGCAGCATGTAGGACATTACACAGCAACATGGGGGACATTATACAGCAGAATAGAGGGATATTACACTGTAGCATGGTAGAAAATACACAGCAACATGAGGGATATTACAAAGCAGAATGGGGGATATTACACAGCGGCATGGGAGATATTATTCAGCAAAATTGGAGACATTTTACAGCAGAATGCGGGATATTACACAGTAGCATGGGCAGGGCTGTATTTGGCCGTCATGCTGCCCTAGACACTTTATGTGGTCGCACCCTTTACTGATAACGTAAAATTATGATTTTGTGCACGCGACATCTATTTAAGACACTACTCTAACACACTTGAAAAAGTGCTAAACGCCATAGGAATGAAGATCTGCACTTGCTGCATATATGTTCAGTTTTATTTTGCTTATTTTACCAGCTTCAGGTTTCAAAGACACCACGTGGTTAAAACAGGTATTTGAACCATTTTTCATGCTGTTGTCACCAAGAAGTCGCTGACTAGTACTTAAAACAATTTCAATTTAAAAAAGATGCCAGTGTTTCCTAACCTGTCCTTCTAAAAAACTCAATAGATTCACAGCTATGTAAAGGCCATGGTGTGATAACACACAAACCATTCACATTCCCTTCAGATTAAGTAGTTAAGGCGCTTGTACACAGACTACAGTTGGCTGAACCCGGAGATAGACAGGCTCGGCCGACAGTCTGATTGTCAGAGGAGTGATGACCCAGCAGGTCCAATTTTGGACTGTGGATCCTTTTCTCTCTAAGAGGTGAGCCACTGCCAGAGATGTGTAGTAGCGTCTGTCTCATAGAAAACACGACCACTCAACAAAGTGAACGCTCCTGCGTATGTGAGAATCAGGGAGACAGCTGCCAGCCGCATGATGGGACACCTGTCTATAGTGTATGGGAGAGTCAGGGAGATAGCTGCCAGCCAAAATGATGGGACACCTGTGTATAGTGTATGGGAGAGTCAGGCAGAATAACTGCCAGCAGCATGATGGGGCACCTATCTATAGTGTATGGGAGATATAATGATCTACTATTAAATCTAATAAATTAAATATTGCTACATCTACACAAATACATCACCAGAACCAACCTCAAATCACGATAACATTACCAGAACCACAATCTGTATATGACAACATCTCCAGAACCAACCTCAAATCACTACTATATCACGAGAACCACCATCTGCACACTGCTACATCACCAGAACCACGATCTGCACACTGCTACATTACCAGAACCGCCATTGGTAGATGAATGCATAATCAGAACATAGCTAAAATCACTACTACATCACCAGAACCATCATTGGTACATGACTACATTACCAAAATCAAGCTCAAATCACTACTACGTCACCAGAACTAAAGCTAACCCAACATAAAATTATCTGGCATGAAACTGCAGCTCCTAGTATGTATGTAACAATAATAAGGAGATAGCATGATTTGTTACTAGCCATCATCAGACTGTGAACAATACAGGAACCATAGTACTGTTAAACATTTAAAAAATACCTTAATTTTTGGGAGATATCTTCTATGTTTTAGGTACATTAATTCTGAGCACATTTATGTGGGTCTGGGTCCTGAGACCCCCGTAAATTGCTCAAAAGACCCTTTAGAAGTGCACGGCTCAGGAGACAGGACTACTTTCTAAAGCATTCGCTCTGTGCTGTGTGTGCTCTTCTAAAAGAGCTTTTCAGCTATTTTGGGGAGTTTCAAGAACAGATTCCTCACCAATCTGCTCAAAATTATTGGGCATAAAACAAAAAATTCTCCCAAAAGTTTAGTTACGTTTTGAGGAGCACTTTGATCTGCCCTGAGTAGGGCAGATCAAAGTATTGTAGTGCGCTTGTGCAGGACCTCAATACCGGCTACTGTGGATGACGTAGAATGCATCATGCACCCAGGATTCAGAAGAAGGAGGACAAAGATGGCCGAAAGAGGAGGCTTTGCTATTGGAGAATGGAGACACCCATCCGACCAGTCTGCACCGCATCAACCTTTAGGTGAGTATTATAAAGTGATTGATATGTTCTGCACAGCGGCCTGGGCTGTTATCTACAGCATGTTAGAATGCTGTACATAAGAGCCCACTAGTGGTGGCCGCAGCTTATAATCACCAAATCTGGTGACAGGTTCCCTTTAAAGAAGCACTCCGGTCATTTTTTTCCCCTAAAAAATTATTGTTCAGCTCACCTGTTTTCCTATGCCACAAAATCCGAGGGGTGCTCGTGGTCCAGTGGTCAGAGGTGGATCAGTTGTCATTTTAGATAAAACTCTTTATGAAAGAGAAATATCCACCATACTAAATGACAACTCTACCTAAAGGCGTTTGAATGGGGACCCAACAAATATTTTTTCTACCAAATAACAGAATATTCTACAACAAGGTTATGATTGGGGGATTATAAACAAGAAAACCTAGGAATACCTCATGGTGGATACTCCTATTTGCCCCATCTTTCAGGGTCTACTCAAAGTTCACAAGGATACCTTCCCCCCTCCGTTAAGACCCATTGTTGCTAGCACGGGATCGCTAACCAGCCACCTTTCAGATTGGTTAGACAATATTTTACAACCGCTCATGAAGCGCACCATCGTTTACATAAAGGACACAAAAAGCCTCCTTCAGAATCTTAGGGAGATGAAATGGACTGAACATTCCTTTTGGATTACTAGCGACGTATTTTCACTCTATCCCTGTATTCCCCATGAAGAAGCTTTACAAGCCCTATTTTTCCATCTTGATAAATATAGCAACCTGGATGACATCGATAAAGAATTTATTCTTACAGTAATTGGTTATCTACTTAAATATAATTTCTTCCAGTTTAATGGAATATATTATTTACAAATCACAGGATGCCCCATGGGAGCTAGTTTGTCATGCGCTCTAGCAAACTTATACATGGCATACTGGGAAGAACAATACATACATACCGCAAACAATCCATTCCTCACACACATCTGGTCACACATGTACGATAGGTACATAGGTGACTAGATGTTTATCTGTGATCATAAAACAGATATCACTCCACAGGAGTTTATCAAATCATTGAGCACATATCTGAACAACAATAACTTGAATCTGCGGTTTTCAGTTAATTTATTTTACCCATTCTGCCCCTTTTCTTGACATACAACTACCAGGTAATTCCAATACAGATGATATCGAGACAACTCTATACAGGAAAGAGATCAGTGAAAACACCACCTTACATGCGGTTAGTTGTCAAACTCCACACACTCTACTCAATTTACCGGTAGGCGAATTCCTCAGGGCCAAGAGGCTATGTTCCTCTGAAACCTCCTTTTCCACAAAAGCCAAGAACATCAGGAGTAGCTTGAAGAGGAGAGTATATACCGACCATTCTTTGAATAGAGCACTAAGCATCTCTAGAACTAGGTAACGTGATGATCTACTGAGGGATAAATCTAAGAATAATACCTATACTGAACGTGTTACCTTTTCCACCCCATATAGCCGGGATTTTTTCAACATCAAAACAATTTTTTTTACAATACATTGCTCTCTTACAGCAGGATAGAGAATTAAATCATAAACTCTCACAAGGTGTCAATATTGTGGCTACAAAAGCTAAAACTATAGGTAACATCATATCACCTGGCTTATACACAGCTGTGAAACCCAGCAAAATATGGTTGGGCACTACAGGCTCCCATGCGCGTCACAACGATGTGGTCTATGCTAATACATGCATAGTACGAAACAGTTTCCAGGAGCCAATGGGGAAATTTTCAAAATCACTTCTTTTATCAACTGCTCATCATCACGTGTAGTATATAGAGCCTCTTGCCTTATCTCAATAAAAATGATATAGGATGTACATCCAGATCTCTTAGAACACGCATATCAAAACACATTAGAACCCCTTCAGAATCATCAATTACTACAGCAGGCAATATGCAGAAAAAACGCTTCTCATTGGGGCTCACTAAACATTTTCAGGATTTACATGATGGGGTTTTCACCTCCTTAACCCCTTCAGCCCCCAGCCTGTTTTCACCTTAAAGACCCGGCCATTTTTTGCAATTCTGACCAGTGTCACTTTGACAGGTTATAACTCTGGAACGCTTCAACGGATCCTGGCGATTCTGAGATTGTTTTTTCGTGACATATTGTACTTCATGTCAATGGTAAATTTAGGCCGATATTTTTTGCGTTTATGTGTGAAAAGTTTGGAAATTTGGCGAACATTTTGAAAATTTCGCAATTTTCAAAATTTGAAATTTTATGCCCATAAATCTGTGAGATATGTCACACAAAATAGTTACTATGTAACATTTCCCACTTGCCTACTTTACACCAGCTCAATTTTCGAAACAAAATTTTTTTCCGTTACGAAAGTTAGAAGGGTTCAAACAAAATTTATAAAAAAATTTTTTTAGGTACCACATCACATTTGGAGTGACTTTGAGAGGCCTGGGTGACAGAAAATACCCAAAAGTTACCCCATTCTAAAAACTGCATCCCTCACACTGCTCAAAACTACATCCAAGAAGTTTATTAACCCTTTAGGAGCTTTACAGCAACCAAAGCAATGTGGAAGGTAAAAATGAAAATTTTACTTTTTTACACAAAAATGTTACTTTAGCCATAAAATTTAGCATTTTCACAAGGGTATCAGGAAAAATGCACCATAAAATTAATTGTGCAATTTCTCCTGAGTACACCGATATCTCATATGTGGGGGAAATCAATTGTTTTGGCGCACGGCAAGGCTCGGAAGAGAAGGAGCATCATTTGAATTTTTGAAAGCAAAATTGTCTGGAATAATTAGCAGATGCGATGTTGCGTTTGGAGACCCCCTGAGGTGCCTAAACAATGGAGCTCCCCCACAAGTGACCCCATTTTGGAAACTAGACCCCTCATGGAATTTATCTAGATGTTTATTGAGCACTTTGAACCTCTGGGGGCTTCACAAAAGTTAATAACTTTGAGCAATGAAAATAAAAAAAAAAAAAAAATTACCACGAAATTGTTACTTCAACCAGGTAGCTTTTTTTTCACAAGGGTATCAGGAAAAATTGCAACATAAAATGTATTGTGCATTTTCTCCTGAGTACACAGATACCTCATATGTGGTGGAAATCAAATGTTTGGGCGCACAGCAGGGCTCGGAAGGCAAGGTGCGACAATTGACTTTTCAAACGCAAAATTGTCTGGAATCGCTAGTGGATGCCATGTTGTGTTTGGAGACCCCCTGAGGTGCCTAAACAATGGAGCTCCCCCACAAGTGACCCCATTTTGGAAACTAGACCCCTCATTGAATTTATCTAGATGTTTACTGAACACTTTGAACCCCTGGAGGCTTCACAAAAGTTAAGAATGTTCAGCCGTGAAAATATATATATATTTTTTTTACCTTGAAATTGTTATTTCAACCAGGTAGCTTTTTTTTCCACAAGGGTATCAGGAAAAAATGCACCATACAATGTATTGTGCAATTTCTCCTGAGTACACAGATACCTCATATGTGGTGGAAAGTAATTGTCTGGGCACACAGCGGGGCTCAGAAGAGAAGGAGCGCCATTTCACAGCAAAATTGGTTGGAATTATTAGCGTACGCCATGTTGCGTTTGGAGACCCCCTGAGGTGCCTAAACAATGGAGCTCCCCCACAAGTGACCTCATTTTGGAAACTAAACCCCCATGGCCTAAATCTACATGGGTAATGAGCACTTTGAACCCTCACGTGCTTCCTACATTGAGGCATAAAAACAAAAAAGTACTTTTTTTTTTCCACAAAATGTTATTTTAGGCTCCATTTTTTAATTTGTACAGGGGTAACAGGATAAAGTGGACCGCAAAATTTGTTGGGCAATTTGTTCTGAGTACGCTGATACCTCATATGTGGCAGAAAAACACTGTTTGGGCGCACGGCAGAGCTCCAGAGGAAAGGAGCGTCATTTGACTTTTTAAATGGAAAATTAGCTGGAATCGTTAGCCGCACCATGTCGTGTTTGGAGATCCCCCTGATGTGCCCAAACAGTGGAGCTCCCCCACATGTGACCCCATGTTGGAAACTAGACCCCCCCCCAATACAAAGAAATATTAGTTTGGCATAATAAAAAATACAGACGTCAGTAAAAAAAAAAAAATATATGCAAGCGCCACACGTGAGAGCAATGCACAAATCTCGCATCGCATCACCAGACACAGCCGCACACTCCTGTCTGGAAGAGAGCGACCATGCCGGATGATGCGGTGTGAGACTCGAGCATCGCTCTCATGTGTGGCACTGGGCTGACCCTTACAATATTCAGTAAAAAATACTGTAGTTGATGATTACTACAGTATAATTTTACTGGCCCTAAACTAAGTTTATTTGTATTTCTTTCTTAGTTTACAGAAAAAAAAATTAGGACGAACGCACAGATGTACTGCAAAAAGGGGGGGACTAGGTGGGATGGAAAAAAGATGGATGGAGGATAGAAGGGCGCAACGGATGCAGGAGCGGCGGAGGATGGGTGAGGGGGCTCGGCAGAGGATGGGAGGGCGTGGCGGATGGAGGAGCGGTGGAGGATGGGTGAGGGCACAACGGATGCAGGAGCGGCGGAGGAAGGGGGGGCGAGGGGAAGGGTGGAAGGGGAGTGGGAGATGAGATTGGGGATAGCTGCCTTACAGAATGGATCTAGGCGATCTGATTGCAGCAGATCCGGGAGGGGGGAAGAGGGGGCAGAGGATTAAGGGGATGGGAGAGAGCAGGCAGCAGATCAGGGAGGGGGCAGAGGCTGATGGGGGAGTGAGGTGGCAGATGCAAGGGCGCAGAGGCTGATTGGTGAGTGAGGTGGTAGATGCAGGGGCGCAGAGGCTGATTGGGAAGTGAGGTGGCAGATGCAGGGGCGCAGAGGCTGATGGGGGAGTGAGGTGGCAGATGCAGGGGCGCAGAGGCTGATGGGGGAGTGAGGTGGCAGATGCAGGGGCGCAGCGGCAGATGGGGAGAGTGTGGTGGCAGATGGGGAGAGTGCGGCGGCAGACGCAGGGGAGTGCGCAGCGGCAGATGCAGGGGAGAGTGGAGCGGCAGATGCAGGGGAGAGTGGAGCGGCAGATGCAGGGGAGAGTGGAGCGGCAGATGCAGGGGAGAGTGGAGCGGCAGATGCAGGGGAGAGTGGAGCGGCAGATGCAGGGGAGAGTGGAGCGGCAGATGCAGGGGAGAGTGGAGTGGCAGATGCAGGGGAGAGTGGAGCGGCAGATGCAGGGGAGAGTGGAGCGGCAGATGCAGGGGAGAGTGGAGCGGCAGATGCAGGGGCGGTGGAGCGGCAGATGCAGGGGAGAGTGGAGCGGCAGATGCAGGGGCGGTGGAGCGGCAGATGCAGGGGAGAGTGGAGCGGCAGATGCAGGGGCGGTGGAGCGGCAGATGCAGGGGCGGTGGAGCGGCAGATTGGGAGAGAGCAGTGGCTGATAGGGAGAGTGGAGCGGCAGATGCAGGGGCGGTGGAGCGGCAGATGCAGGGGCGGTGGAGCGGCAGATGGGGAGAGAGCAGTACCTGATGGGGAGAGGGGAGCGGCAGATGCTGGGGCGGTGGAGCGGCAGATGCTGGGGCGGTGGAGCGGCAGATGCAGGGGCGGTGGAGCGGCAGATGGGGAGAGAGCAGTGGCTGATGGGGAGAGGGGAGCGGCAGATGCTGGGGCGGTGGAGCGGCAGATGCTGGGGCGGTGGAGCGGCAGATGCTGGAGCGGTGGAGCGGCAGATGTTGGGGCGGTGGAGCGGCAGATGGGGAGAGAGCAGTGGCTGATGGGGAGAGGGGAGCGGCAGATGCTGGGCCGGTGGAGCGGCAGATGCTGGGGCGGTGGAGCGGCAGATGCTGGAGCGGTGGAGCGGCAGATGCTGGGGCGGTGGGGCGGCAGATGGGGAGAGAGCAGTACCTGATGGGGAGAGGGGAGCAGCAGATGCTGGGGCAGTGGATCGGCAGATGCAGGGGCGGTGGATCGGCAGATGCAGGGGCGGTGGAGCGGCAGATGGGGAGAGAGCAGTACCTGATGGGGAGAGGGGAGCGGCAGATGCTGGGCCGGTGGATCGGCAGATGCTGGGGCGGTGGAGCGGCAGATAGGGAGAGAGCAGTACCTGATGGGGAGAGGGGAGCGGCAGATGCTGGGGCGGTGGATCGGCAGATGCAGGGGCGGTGGAGCGGCAGATGGGGAGAGAGCAGTACCTGATGGGGAGAGGGGAGCGGCAGATGCTGGGGCGGTGGATCGGCAGATGCTGGGGCGGTGGATCGGCAGATGCTGGGGCGGTGGATCGGCAGATGCTGGGGCGGTGGAGCGGCTGATGGGGAGAGAGCAGTACCTGATGGGGAGAGGGGAGCGGCAGATGCTGGGGCGGTGGATCGGCAGATGCAGGGGCGGTGGATCGGCAGATGCAGGGGCGGTGGAGCGGCAGATGGGGAGAGAGCAGTACCTGATGGGGAGAGGGGAGCGGCAGATGCTGGGGCGGTGGATCGGCAGATGCTGGGGCGGTGGAGCGGCTGATGGGGAGAGTGCAGCGGCCGCCGTGCTGCTCTCCTCCCGCTGCGCCACCCCCTGCATCTGACGCCGCTTGCTCTTACTGCTGAGTAGCGGCGTCACATGCAGGAGCGCAGCGGGAGAGCAGGGGGCGAAGCACATGGAGCAGGGCAGCGGTGGATCGGGGGCTGTGACTCACAGATGGGCACCCGCAGGGATCGCTCTCCTCAGATTCCACGGAGGGAGACGCTGAGGAGAGCGATCTCCTACAGCGAGCTC
Organism: Anomaloglossus baeobatrachus; assembly: GCF_048569485.1. Classification (NCBI taxonomy): domain Eukaryota; kingdom Metazoa; phylum Chordata; class Amphibia; order Anura; family Aromobatidae; genus Anomaloglossus; species Anomaloglossus baeobatrachus. Next base: position 326,012,224 of record NC_134358.1, read on the forward strand.
ACCCGGTCCCAGAGGCACGGTGCTGCCTGGAGAAATCGGTCACAAGGCCGATCTCTCCAATCAGAGCTGGGGGCGGGTGCAGTAAAGCTCACTGAGCTCCAGCCAATGGCCAGTGCTGCAGCAGCACTGACATAGCTGGAATTCAATGCTTCAGCCATTTTCAATGGCTGAAACATAACACTGGCTGTGATTGGCTGACGAACGCCATTCAGCCAATCACAGCCTCCGTAGGTCCGGGAAGGAGACACCACCCCTCCTGAGGTCAGGTACAAGTCCTCTCCTTCCCGAATCTACAGTTTTTTAAAACCTATCGCGGTGCCCGGTGCTCCGGGGCCGCGATTTCGCCATGACGGATCTATCCATCATGGGTCTTTAAGTACCAGGGCACCATGACGGCAAGATTCGTCAAAGGTCGTGAAGGGGTTAAAGGTGGCAGATATTGAACACGTTACCAGACCACCCAGAGAAAGTGACTGGTTTGCACCTTTACTATATGCAGAGGCCAAATGGATCCTTAAATTAGATACCAGGCAACCATTAGGTCTTAATTTTCATTCAGATTTCCATTTTATCATTTAAATATACCTTTTGGGTTCTATTCTGCAACCAATTACCACCAGATATGATCTAATTTATAATTTGCAGATGAAATATATGACTTTTTTATTTTTTTACCCTGCAGGTCCCCCTAGAATTTATATTAATGAATGCATATAAGTAGAATAATTATTAATTGATTTATGGGAATTAGTTTATAACAATTTTGTAGTAAATAATTATAACTATTGGACTTTGTCATTTTATTGATACCCACAAATCTTTAAATAGGTCTGAAACCTTTCCTTTTTCTACATAAGCACAAACAATCTCTAAAATTTAAGGTCTAAAAACAGGAATTTTTTGATCCATCATAACAATGCAGAAACATACTTTAATTGAATACCTTTTTTTCCCATATCCTATAGGCTTAGTTTTCTCCTGGACAAGAAATGGTCCATATCCAACAGTTTGGCTCCCTTCTTTACATAATATTTGAAAGTATTTGCTATATTTCGTATTACTTTTTTTCAGATTAATCATAAAATCATACACAATACACATACACTTTGCACATTTTTTCCATTTTTTTTTATTTTATTTTTCATTCCTGGATAAGGAATTTCATTATACTTTTTTTTACTTTACTCCACTTCATTCCGTTTTCACATTTTCAGTCCATTGAGTTAATATTATTCACACCTGTTTTCTATCCCTAACAATGGTCACACCCTCAAACCTCTCTCACTCAGATATTTGTCTGACATATTAACCTGGTATCATAGGCTGTATAGGTTATTTATGATTAAGGACTTATTGTTTTTATGTACTGGTCCGAAACACGTCAAGATCACCCATAATTTAATGTTCACCTTGTGGTTTTCTTCCGCGAATTTTAACATGCTTCAATAAAAATTTTTTTTATATTTTACTGGAATTGGTGCTGGGTCCATACCTTCACGCCTTTTCTGCTTCATTTTTTCCCCTAAACCTGAGAAAATGTTAGTGTAGTGTAAGGTCTGTGATAATTAACTTACAGATCGCTGATTTCTCATGTACCTGACTCCATGATGACTTCACATCCACAGCTCGTCTCTGCAGACTTCCCTCTTCTCCGGTCTTCTGCAGCACATCTCACCATGGTGCCCCAAAAAATAACAATGTCATTATAATGTTCCTGAATAACAATACCTACAAATGCTGTGCCATAAATAAGCCCTATGCTGTGGACTGGAAAAAAAAATTACTCCTCACTGTGCTCCCCACAAAAGAATATTACTGCACACAATCCCTCTTAACGTACATGGCCTCCACACTATCCTCTCCTATAAAATATTCCCACCACACCGTCCCCACTTATATACTATGACCGCAACTCTGCCCCCTAATAAAATAAAAACGCCACACTGCTCTTTATAAATTATACCCATCACACCTTTCTCAATTATAAAATATGATCTGCATATTGTCCTCACATCATGCTGCCCCCTCCTCACAATGTCCCATGCATGCTGCCCTTCTCCATATGGGGCTCTCACACTGCTCTTCTCCATACTGAGCCACCAATGCTGCTCCTTCTAAATGCGCTTTAAATGCTCCCTGCCCCTTCTCCATAATGATGCCTCCATGCTGCCCCACTCATGATACAGAGACCACTATGCTATCTCACGCCTAAGGGCTCGTTTCCACCTGCGATCTGCATGTGCAAGTGCAATCCAATAAAAAAATCGGATTGCACTCGCACCAGTGTTAATCAATGAGCCAGTTTCCTCTTTCCTGTTATTTCTCCACATGAATCGTGCTCTCGGTGCAATCGCAGCATGCTGCGTTTTGCAATGAATCTCAGCTCACGCACTCCCAACATCCCAATGCAGTGCACGCAGAGACAAACAGCAGAGGAGAAAGTGCTTCCCCCAGCTAATCCGCTCCTGTGATGCAATCGAAAGATCGCATCACAGTTGCATGACCCTCAGCTGATGCTGGCAGCAGAGGGTCATTAGCATATCGCTTCCGAAGCACTCGCATCGGAAGCAGTACACAAGTGGAAAAGAGCCCTAATGCTGAGCACCCCCACACTACCTCACGTCTCACACGGAGTCCCCTAAATTGCTCCACTCCATACTGAGCCCACCCATACTGCCCCGTTTCCATATTGAGACCTCACAATGCCCCTGTTCATACTGAATCCCCATGCGAGCTCCTTTTTGATAATGAGCTCCCTATCCTTCCCCCGCTCTATACTTAATGCATTGATACACACGTCACTTCTGGAGTGGGGCACAAGTAGGGTCCCAAACCGTATCAAATAGTTGTAGAAACTTGGCACTCAAGATCAACGTGAATAGTAGTTTTTATTATAAAGAACTTGTAGGACCAGCACAATCACATCATTGCCACATAGACAGCGGTGGACACCACGTCATACCGGGCTACGCCGCTCGCCACACTACTATACTTTCTGAGGACCCTCTGCTTGCACTGATAAAGGTCTTTTGACCAAAACATCTATACTTGTGCTGGTCCTACAAGTTCTTCACAATAAAAACCACTGTTCACATTGATCTTGAGTACATAGTTTCTACATCTACCCCTCTCCATACTGAGAACCCCAACATAATGAGTCCTTCCACGTTTCCCCATCGATTTTATCCTTTGCATGATCTTTCACTCTGTAAGCCTCACTAAACCCACCATCTACAGCAATAGGCCCCTTAAACCCTCCTCTACAGCAATAAGCTTTCTTATCCCCCCTCTACAGCAATAGGCTACCTAAACTTGCCATCTAAAGCAATAGCCCCCTAAACCCCCCTCTACAACAATAGGCAACCTAAACTCCACATCTACACCAATAGGTTCCCTAAGCCCCCTTCTACAGCAATAGGCTCCCCAAACCGCCCCCTACAGCAATAGGCCCCCTAAACCTTCCTCTACAGCAATAGCCCCCCTAAACACCCCCACAGTAATAGGCCCCTTAAACCCCCCTCCTACAGCAATAGGACCCTAAACACTCCTCCTACAGCAATAGGCCCCCTAAACCTCATCTCCTACAGCGATACTCTCCATAAACCCCCCTACTACAGCAATAGGCTCCCTAAACACCCCTCCTGCAGCAATAGACCCCCTAACTCTAAGACTATACTAACAGCCCCAGCTCCCCAACCACTGTCTAGAGTCATAGGCCCCCTAATCCCCAGACTACAATAACAGGCCACCTAATCCTTAGTCTTTAGCCTCTGCCTGGCCCTTCCTCGCAATCACCAGACTATAGTCTCTACCTGCCCCTCCCCCACAATCCCGACTATATCCTATGCCTGCCCTTCCCACAATCCCCAGACTATAACCTCTGCCTGCCTCTCCGCTGCAATCCCCAGACTATAGCCTCTGCCTGCCCCTCCCTTGCAATCTCCAGATAATAGCCTCTGCCTGCCCCTCCTCCGCAATCCCCAGACTATAACCTCTGCCTGCCCCTGCCCCTCAACCCGACTATAGCCTCTGTCTGCCCCTCCCCCACAAACCTCACATTGGAGCCTCAAGGGAGACATTACACAGCAGAATGGGGGATATTACAACTTAGCATTGGGTAGATTATACAGCAGCATGGGAGGAAATTACACAGCAGCATAGGGGAGATTAAACCGCAGCATGGAGGACATTACACAGCAACATGGGGGACATTATACATCAGAATAAAGGGATATTACACTGTAGCATGGTAGAAAATACACAGTAACATGGGAGATATTACAAAACAGAATGGGGGATATTACACAGCGGCATGGGAGATATTATTCAGCAAAATTGGAGACATTTTACAGCAGAATGGGGGATATTACACAGTAGAATGGGCAGGGCTGAATTTGGCCTTCATGCTGCCCTAGACACTTTATGTGGTCGCACCCTTTACTGACAAAGTAAAATTATGATTTTGTGCGACATCTATTTAACACACCACTCTGTAACACACTTGAAAAAGTGCTAAAACGCCATAGGAATGAAGATCTGTACTTGCTGCGCATACGTTCAGTTTTATTTTGCTTATTTTAACAGCTTCAGGTTTTCAAAGACACTAAGTGGTTAAAACAGGTATTTGAACCATTTTTCATGCTGTTGCCACCAAGAAGTTGCTGACTAGTACTTAAAACAATTTCAATTTAAAAAAGATGCCAGTGTTTCCTAACCTGTCCTCCTCCTGAAAAACTCAATAGATCCACAGATGTGTAAAGGCCATGGTGTGCACACACCCAAACCGTTCACATTCCCTTCAGATAGTAGTTAAAGCGCTTGTACACAGACTACAGTTGGCTGAACCCGGAGATAGACAGGCTCGGCCGACAGTCTGATTGTCAGAGGAGTGATGACCCAGCAGGTCCAATTTTGGACTGTGGATCCTTTTCTCTCTAAGAGGTGAGCCACTGCCAGAGATGTGTAGTAGCGTCTGTCTCATAGAAAACACGACCACTCAACAAAGTGAAAGCTCCTGTGTATTTGAGAATCAGGGAGACAGCTGCCAGCCGCATGATGGGACACCTGTCTATAGTGTATGGGACAGTCAGGAAGATAGCTGCTAGCCAAATGATGGGACACCTGTGTATAGTGTACAGGAGAGTCAGGGAGGATAACTGCCAGCCGCATGATGGGACACCTATCTATAGTGTATGATAGATATAATGATCTACTAATAAACCTAATAAATTAAATATTGCTACATCTACACAAATACATCACCAAAATCAACCTCAAATCACGATAACATTACCAGAACCACCATTTGTACATGACAACATGTCTAGAACCAACCTCAAATCACTGCTACATCACCAGAACCACCATCTGCACACTGCTACATTACCAGAACCGCCATTGGTATATGAATGCATAATCAGAACCAAGCTGAAATCACTACTACATCACGAGAACCACCATCTGCACACTTCTACATTACCAGAACCGCCATTGGTATATGAATGCATAATCAGAACCAAGCAGAAATCACTACTACATCACCAGAACCATCATTGGTACATGACTACATTATCAAAATCAAGCTGAAATCACTACTACGTCACCAGAACTAAAGCTAACCCAACATAAAATTGTCTGGCATGAAACTGCAGCTCCTAGTATGTATGTAACAATAATAAGGAGATAGCAGGATTTGTTACTAGCCATCATCAGACTGCGGACAATACCAGAACTATAGTACTGTGAAACAATTAAAAAATACCTTAATTTTTGGGAGATATCTTCTATGTTTTAGGTACATTAATTCTGAGTACATTTATGTGGGTCTGGGTCCTGAGACCCCCGTAAATTGCTCAAAAGACTCCTTAGAAATGCACGGTTCAGGAGACAGGACTACTTTCTACAGCATTCGCTCTGTGCTTTGTGTGCTCTTCTAAAAGAGCTTTTCAGCTATTTTGGGGAGTTTCAAGAACAGATTCCTCACCAATCTGCTCAAAATTATTGGGCATAAAACAAAAAATTCTCCCAAAAGTTTAGTTACGTTTTGAGGAGCACTTTGATCTGCCCTGAGTAGGGCAGATCAAAGTATTGTAGTGCGCTTGTGCAGGACCTCAATGCCGGCTACTGTGGATGACGTAGAATGCATCATGCACCCAGACCCAGACCAAGAAAAATATCAGAAAGGCAGAGAAGAAGAATGGTGAGAGCAGTCAAGGACAATCCACAGACCACCTCCAAAGACCTGCAGCATCATCTTGCTGCAGATATTGTCAATGTGCATCGGTCAACAATACAGCGCACTTTGCACAAGGAGAAGCTGTATGGGAGAGTGATGCGAAAGAAGCCGTTTCTGCAAGCAAGCCACAAACAGAGTCGCCTGAGGTATGCATAAGCACATTTGGACAAGCCAGTTACATTTTGGAAGAAGGACCTGTGGACTGATGAAACAAAGATTGAGTTTTTTGGTCATACAAAAAGGCGTTATGCATGGAGGCAAAAAACCACGGCATTCCAAGAAAATCACTTGCAACCCACAGTAAAATTTGGAGGAGGTTCCATCATGCTTTGGGGCTGTGTGGCCAATGCCGGCACCGGGAATCTTGTTAAAGTTGAGGGTCACATGGATTCAACTCAGTATCAGCAGATTCTTGACAATAATGTGCAAGAATCAGTGACGAAGTTGAAGTTACGCAGGGGATGGATATTTCAAGACAATGATCCAAAACATGGCTCGAAATCTACTCAGGAATTTATGCAGAGGAACAATTACAATGTTCTCGAATGGCCATCCCAGTCCCCAGACCTGAATATCATTGAACATCTGTGGGATGATTTGAAGCGTGCTGTCCATGCTTGGCGACCATCAATCTTAACTGAACTGGAATTGTTTTCTAAACAGGAATGGTCAAATATACCTTCATCCGGGATCCAGGAACTCATTAAAAGCTACAGGAAGCGACTAGAGGCTGTGATTTTTGCAAAAGGAGGATCTACAAAATATTAATGTCACTTTTATGTTGAGGTGCCCATACTTTTGCACCGGTCAAATTTTGTTTAAATGCAGATTGCACATTTTCTGTTAATACAAAAAACCTCATTTCAATCCAGAAATATTACTCAGTCCATCAGTTATTAGATATATGAAACTGAAATAGCTGTTGCAAAACCCCAAATTGTTATAAAGAAAAAAGGTTAACATTAATAGGGGTGCCAAAACTTTTTCATATGACTGTAGATAGATGTTGTTGTGTGTAGTTACCAAGTGTTTGTGAAGGGCACTGCAAATGTTCTGGGTGTTGTCTGGGTGTGGCGGTGTGAGAGAGCGGTATGGTTTGTGTGTTGCGTTGTTTGTGGAGCACTGTGTGTATGTGGTGCTGTGAGTGTTGTGCGGTTTGTGTGGGTATGTGTGTGTGGTGCTGTGTGTGGGGTGTGTGTGTGTGGGGTGTGTTATGATCCGGAACCATGGAAGACAACCATAAATCATTGGTAAAAGGTGACAAGAGCGTTGGCAACTAATCTGGCCGCCATCCCCTTACTAATCATCACAACTAGAAGTAGCCGAGGGGTGAACTAACATCCTGTGCACCGCGAACCCAGCCGGAGAACTAGCTATCCTAAAGGAAGGAAAGATGAATAACTCTCTGCCTCAGAAAATAGATAAAGAATAGCAAGCCCCCCACATTCAAAGACTGCGGTGATATAGGAAAACACAATACACAGATAGATGATAGGATTAGCAAAAGGTGAGGCCACACTGACTAAATAGGACAGGACAGGAAAGGGACTCATGGTGGCCAGAGAAAAACCCTGCAAAAATCCAACAACCTGATAGTACAAAAAAGCCCTCAGATCGCTAGATCTGAACTCTGTCCTATACCAGGCGCTCTTGTCATACCAATGAACAGAAATCAGGAGCCATTACAAATTCAAGAAGAAACAAACACATGGACTTATAGGAGCAATACTCCAAACATAGCTGCATGGAGCTTTCCAGCTAAGCAACTGAGAGGGAAGATCCCTACATGCAAATAAACTGAAAACAACCACAGCAAATGACAAACTCAGATAAGAACAAAAAGAACCAAACAAAAATAAAGAGCCAAGCACTTATCTGGGGTAGATGTGGTCTGGAGCAGGATGAAGCAGGCTGGTGAACAAAGAACAACTGACATCCGGCATAGCCTGCTATCAGACCAGGGTTTAAATAAGCAGAGTTAGCAATTGAAACGCCCATTGCTCAACACACCTGGTCTCTGTCCAAACCATTCCTGGCCACAAGAGGGAGCCTCACAGCAGCCAAAGCAGGTGTGTGTGTGTGTGTGTGTTTTGAGGGGAGGTATGTTTTGTGCAGTGTGTGTGTGTTGGAGTAGTCCTGGGGAGAGAGGAGGATAGAAGTAGGAGCAGTCCTGGGGGAAGAGGAGTATAATAGGAGGAGTAGTCCTGGGGAGAGAGGAGGATAATAGGAGGAGCAGTCCTGGGGGAAGAGGAGTATAGTAGGAGTAGTCCTGGGGAGAGAGGAGGATAATAGGAGGAGTAGCCCTGGGGGGAGAGGAGTCTAATAGGAGGAGTAGCCCTGGAGGTGAGGAGTATAATAAGAGTAGTCCTGGGGGGAGGAGTATAATAGGTGGAGTAGTCCTGGGGGGAGGAGTATATTAGGTGGAGTAGTCCTGAGGGGAGGTGTCTAATAGGTTGAGTAGTCCTGAGGGGAGGTGTATAGGTGCCCAAAGTGTGTGGGGGGTATGGACGAGCAGGAACAGTGTGTGGGGGGCGTGGACGAGCAGGCACAGTGTGCGGGGGGCACGGCCAGGCCGAGCCAAGAGGCCAATGCATATGAGGGGCGTGGCCGGGCCGAGCGGCCAATGCGTGCGTGGGGGCATGGCCAGGCGGAGCCAAAAGGCCAATGCGTGTGGGGGGGCGTGGCCGGGCCGAGCCGAGTGGCCAATGCGACGGTTGACACTGTAATAACTCATTTTGGAGCAAGACAGACAGACAGAATAAGGCAATTATATATATACATAACGTGGCAGACATTACACAGCAACATGGGGAACATTATATAGCAACATTGAGACATTACAAAGCAGAATGGGGCATATTACAAAGCAGCATGGGAGACATAACACAGCAGAATGGGGTATATTACAAAGCAGATTGGAGATATTACAGAGCAGCAAGGGTTTATTATACAGCAAAATTGGGGATATTACAGAGCAGAATGGGGGATAATACAGAGCAGCATTGGCTATGTTACAAAGCAGAATGGGAGATATTACACAGCAGCATGGGAATACTACACAGCAAAATGGGCATATTACACAGCAGCATCAAAGACATACAGCAGAATGGCAGATATTACACAGCAGCATGGAGGATATTATACAGCAGAATGGGGGATATTACAAAGCAGAAAGGGGATATTACACAGCACCAAGGGGGATATTACACAGCAAAATGGGGATATGTTACAGCAGCATTGGGTAGATTATACAGCAGCATGAGGTAAATTACACAGCAGCATAGGGACAATATACACAATATACACAATATACATATAATGGGGGACATTACTCAGCAACATGGGAGACATTATACAGCTGAATGGGGGGTATTACAAAGTAGAATGGGGGATGTTACACAGCATAATGGAAGATATTACATAGTAGCATGGGGATATTACACAGCAGCATGGAAGACATACAGCAAAATGGCAGATATTACAAAATACCTTGGAGGACATTATACAGCAGCAGAGGGAGACATTACACAGCAGAATGGGAAAGAATACACTGCACCATGAGCTATATTATACAGCAGAGTGGGGTATATTACAGAGCCAAATGTGAGACATTAGAATGGGGGATATTACACTGCAGCATGGTGATATTATACAGCAGCATAGGAGACATACAACAGAATGGCATATATTACAAAAAACAGGGAGGACATTATACAGCAGCAGGGGGGACATTACACAGCAAAATGGAAACAAGTACACTGCACCAATGGGGATATTATACAGCAGAATGGGGGATATTACACAGCAGCATTGGGTACATTATACAGCTGCAACAGGAGAAATTGCACGGCAGTATGGGGGACATTAACCCCTTAACGACCGCGGGCAGTAATTTTACGTCCTAGCGGTCATAACGTTACTGCCCATGGTCTGCCGGCGGCAGCATGCCGCGATCGGGCGCACATCTCAGCTGATTTTCACAGCTAAGATGAGTGGCTGCTAGGCACGAGCTGAATCGTTATCTGCTCGTGCCGTTTAACCCCTGAAATGGCGCTGTCAATATGTGACAGCGCCATTATAAATGCGATCGCTGTAAAGTTTTACTTACCGCCTGATGCCGGAAGTCACGTGACATGTCACGTGACTTCCGGTGTTTGTCATGGTAGCACAGGGTCATGTGATGACTCCTATGCTAGACATGAACCACTTTCAGTTTCACTTTTACCGGAGGCCAGTGAAGCAGGAAGTGACCGTATCTGCTGTTTACAGCTGTATAGCTGTGATCAGCAGATAGTGCAGAGCGATCGGATTGCTGCAGAATGGCGGATAATAAAAAGAAGCATGGAGGACGTTATACCGCAGAATGGGGGATATTACACATAAGTATAGGAAACATTGTACAGCAGAATGGAGATATTACACAGAAAGATGGGAGGCATGCTGCAGAATGGCAGATAATACACAGTAGCATGGAGGACATTATACAGCAGAACGGGGGGATATTACATAGCTACATGGGGAACATTATACAGTTGAATGGGGGATAATACACAGCAGCATGAGGGACATTATACAGCAGAATGGGGATATTACAAAGCAGCATGGGGGACATTACAGAGCAACATGGGGGATATTATACAACATATTTGGCGTATATTACACAGTAACATAGGGAACATTACAGAGCAACATGGGGGACAATATACAGCAAAATTGGGGATATTACAAAGCAGAATGTGGGATGTTACACAGCAGCATGGGGGATATTACACAAGAGCATGGGAGACATTACACAGCAGAATGTGGATATTACACAGAATGATGGGAGGCATGCTGCAGAATGGCGGATAAGAAAAAGTAGCATGGAGGATGTTATACAGCAGAATGGGGGATATTACACAGAAGTATGGGAAACATTGTACAGCAGAATGAGGCATATTAAAAAGCAGCATAAGGGATATTAAACAGCAGCATGGGGTACACTACACAACAGCATAGACAACATGACAGAGGAGCAAGGGAGACATTGTAAAGCAGAATGGGGGTATATTACACAGCAGCATAGGGGAGATTACATTGCAGCATGGGGAACATTACGCAACAGCATGTGGGACATTACACAGCTACATGGGAGACATTATACAGCAATATAAGGGATATTACACATCAGCAAAAGGGAACATTACACAGCAGCTTTTGGAACATTAAACAGCAACCAGGGGGATATTATACAGTACAATAGGGGATATTACACTGTAGCATGGGGAACAGTACACAGAAATATTTGGGGACACGATACAGCAGAATGGGAGATATTACAAAGCAAAAAGTGGGATATATTACATAGCAGCATGGGAGACATTATACATTATACAAAAGAATGGGGGTATTACATAGGAGTATGGGATACATACAGCAGAATGCCAGATATTACACAGTAGCATGGAGGACATTATACAGTAGAATGGGGAACATAAGACCGCAGAATAGGGTTTATTATACTGCACCATGGGGTATATTATCACTGAGCCATAGATCCTGAAAAATGAGAATGCTACGGGTCACGAAATATGGCGTAAAACGTTCGCCACTTTTTTCAGAAAAACTTCCGATTTTTTTTTAACACCTTATATAAAAGTAAACCTATACATGTTTGGTGTCTACAAACTCGCACTGACCTGAGGCATCACACCCATACATCAGTTTTACCATACAGTGAACACAGTAAATATAATATCTCAAAAATAATAGTGCTTTCGCACTTTTTTGCAATTTTTCTGCATTTGGAGTTTTTTTGCCATTTTCCAGTACACTCTATGGTAAAACTTATAATTTAATTTAGAAGTACAGCTCATTTCGCAAAAAATGAGCCATCACATGACCATATTTACTGAAAAATAAAAACGTTACGTCTCTCAGAAGAAGAATGGCGAAAAAAAAAACGGAAAGCGAAAAATCGGCCAGTCGTGAAGGGGATAAAAAGCAGAATGTGGGTTATTATACTGCCGCATTGGTGACATTATGCAGCGCAATGAGGATATTACACAGCAGCATGGGGAATATCACATAAGAGCATGGGAAACATTATACAGCAGAATGGAGATATTACACAGAAAGATGGGAGGCATGCTGCAGAATGGCAGATAATACACAGTAGCATGGAGGACATTATACAGCAGAACGGGGGGGATATTAAATAGCTGCATGGGGAACATTATACAGTTGAATGGGGGATATTACACAGCAGCATGAGGGACATTGTACAGCAGAATGGGGATATTACAAAGCAGCATGGTGGACATTACAGAGCAACATGGGGGATATTATACAGCAAAATGGGGGATATTACAAAGCAGAATGTGGGATGTTACACAGCAGCATGGGGGGATATTACACAAGAGCATGGGAGACATTATACAGCAGAATGTGGATATTACACAGAAAGATGGGAGGCATGCTGCAAAATGGCGGATAATAAAAAGTAGCATGGAGGACGTTATACAGCAGAATGGGAGATATTACACAGAAGCATGTGAAACATTGTACAGCAGAATGAGGCATATTAAAAAGCAGCATAAGGGACATTACACAGCAGCATGGGGTACACTACACAGCAGCATAGAGAACATGACAGAGGAGCATGGGAGACATTATAAAGCAGAATGGGAGTATATTACACAGCAGCATAGGGGAGATTACACCGCAGCATGGGGAACATTTTGCAACAGCATGTGGGACATTACACAGCTACATGGGAGACATTATACAGCAGAATAGGGATATTACACATTAGCAAAGGAAAAATTACACAGCAGCTTTTGGAAATTACACAGGAACCAGTGGGATATTATACAGCAGAATAGGGGATATTACACTGTAGCATGGGGAACATTACACATAAATATTTGGGGACACCATACAGCAGAATGGGAGATATTAGAAAGCAAAAAGTGGGATATATTACACAGCAGCATGAGAGACATTATACAGAAGAATGGGGGTATTACATAGGAGCATGGGATACATACAGCAGAATGCCAGATATTACACAGTAGCATGGAGGACATTATAAAGTAGAATGTGGAACATAAGACAGCAGAATAGGGTTTATTATACTGCACCATGGGGTATATTATACAGAAGAATGGGGGATAGTACACAGCAGCATTGCGGACATTATATAGCAGCATGGGGGACATTTTACAGCAGAATGCCGGATATTACAAAACAGAATGGGATATATTACACAGCAGCATGGGAGATATTACACAGCATAATTGGGGATATTACACAGGAGTATGGGGATAGTACACAGCAAAATGGAGATTTTACACAGCAAAATGGAGATTTTACACAGCAGCATGGGAGACATACAGCAGAGTGCAGATATTACACAGTAGCAAGGAGAACATTACACAGCAGTAGGGGGGATATTACACAGCAGAATGGGGGATAGTACACTGCAGCATGGGGATATACAGTAGAATGGGGGTATATTACACAAAAGCATTGGGTACATTATACAGCAGCATGGGGGTGAATTACACAGCAGCATTGGGTACATTATACAGCAGCATTGGGTACATTACACATTAGCATAGGGAACATGACAGAGGAGAATGGGAGACATTATACAGCAGAGTGGGGGTATATTACACAGCAGCATAGGGGAGATTGCACCGCAGCATGTAGGACATTACACAGCAACATGGGGGACATTATACAGCAGAATAGAGGGATATTACACTGTAGCATGGTAGAAAATACACAGCAACATGAGGGATATTACAAAGCAGAATGGGGGATATTACACAGCGGCATGGGAGATATTATTCAGCAAAATTGGAGACATTTTACAGCAGAATGCGGGATATTACACAGTAGCATGGGCAGGGCTGTATTTGTCGGTCATGCTGCCCTAGACACTTTATGTGGTCACACCCTTTACTGATAACGTAAAATTATGATTTTGTGCACGCGACATCTATTTAAGACATTACTCTAACACACTTGAAAAAGTGCTAAACGCCATAGGAATGAAGATCTGCACTTGCTGCACATACGTTCAGTTTTATTTTGCTTATTTTACCAGCTTCAGGTTTCAAAGACACCACGTGGTTAAAACAGGTATTTGAACCATTTTTCATGCTGTTGTCACCAAGAAGTCGCTGACTAGTACTTAAAACAATTTCAATTTAAAAAAGATGCCAGTGTTTCCTAACCTGTCCTCCTCCTGAAAAACTCAATAGATTCACAGATGTGTAAAGGCCATGGTGTGCACACAACCAAACCGTTCACATTCCCTTCAGATAGTAGTTAAGGCGCTTGTACACAGACTACAGTTGGCTGAACCCGGAGATAGACAGGCTCGGCCGACAGTCTGATTGTCAGAGTAGTGATGACCCAGCAGGTCCAATTTTGGACTGTGGATCCTTTTCTCTCTAAGAGGTGAGCCACAGCCAGAGATGTGTAGTAGCGTCTGTCTCATAGAAAACACGACCACTCAACAAAGTGAACGCTCCTGCGTATGTGAGAATCAGGGAGACAGCTGCCAGCCGCATGATGGGACACCTGTCTATAGTGTATGGGAGAGTCAGGGAGATAGCTGCCAGCCAAAATGATGGGACACCTGTGTATAGTGTATGGGAGAGTCAGTGTTACGGGGGGCTGTCTGATAATAACCTAAAGGAGTATCAGACAGTCAGGGTCCACTGTGCAAAGACTTTGCTGCAGACTATGGCAGAGTGCAATACCTCTGTTAACTCACAGAAGGATATAATAAGTAAGTAAAGCAATTCCTCCCTTACTTGGAGGGTGTGTGGAATGATCTCTGTTAATAATCACAGAGACAAAGGCAATGTGTGCGAAATGGCACCTACCTAGGTCCGCTCTTCTAGTGGTGCAAAAGAGACGAACAGCAGCGTAAGCCGCACAAAGCTCCTACCTGCGTTCGCTCCACTAGTGTGCGAGGACACGAACCACTAGATATGGCACCTGCCTAGGTCCGCTCTTCTAGTGGTGCAAAAGAGACGAACAGCAGCGTAAGCCGCACAAAGCTCCTACCTCTGTTCGCTCCCCTAGTGTGCGAAGATACGAACAACTGCCAGACGCAGTATAAGGAACGTTACCCTAGCGGCAACGTCCACCTACGAGTCGAATCACAAGGCCCAGCCAGACCATGTGCCTCAGGCACCTGCCTATGTTCGCTCCCCTAAGAGGTAAGGATACGGACAGCAGCCGAAGCTGTAAGGTATAAGAACGCTACCCTGCCAGTAGCGCTCACCTAGCATAGACAGAGGAATGCCTAGAGGAACGCGCACAGAGCGTCTACTCTTATGCATGATTCAAGAGGACTGAGCGCCATGCGGCGTGTGTCAGGGTCTTATATAGACTCTGTGCCTCATCCAAGATGGAGGACACCAGAGCCAATCTGCTGCCAGAACGACAGGAGTGACGTCATGCTGGCCTATCACCGAGCAAGGCGTCACAAGCACATGACCAGCGACCAATCGGCATAGAAGGTGTCAGAGACATGTGACCTCGTGTCAGCGATGATGTCACCCGCACATGTGCAATGGCTCCAAGATAGGACTTAGTCTCCGGCGCTCGCACATGTGCAGTAGCAAGAAATCTGGACTTAGTCTCCAGCGCTCGCACATGTGCAGTAGCAAGAAATCTGGACTTAGTCTCCAGCGCTCGCACATGTGCAGTAGCAAGAAATCTGGACATAGTCTCCAGTGCTCGCAGCAACCGTAACAGTACCTCCCCCTCAAGGGCCCCCCTCCCGGCGATGCAGGTAATCGGCAACTAAGTCGGGAGCATGGACAGCCTCCTCAGGCTCTCAAGAGCGATGTTCTGGGCCATAGCCCTCCCAATCTATCAAGAAGAACCTGCGCTCTCTAACCATCTTAGAACCAACTGTGGCTCGTACCTCATAGCTAGAGCGAGAGGAATCAGAGGCAGGAGAGTGCACTTCACGAGCGTGAGGTAAAATAGCCGGCTTTAGCAGTGAGACATGGAATTTGTCATGAATCCTAAGATGGACGGGTAACTTCAATTGGTAGACTACAGGATTTACCTGTCGAAGAACCTCATAAGGACCCAGGAAGCGAGGAGCAAATTTGACAGAGCTCACTCTAAGTCTCACGTGTTTTGCAGAGAGCCACACAAAGTCCCCTGGAGAAAAGACAGGAGCCGGGCGACGAAACCGATCGGACACCGTCTTCATACGGTCCTTAGCTGCTTGGATCGACTCTTGAGTCCGATCCCAAACCTCTCTGGCATTAGTTGCCCAGTCGGCCACAAGAGGAGGAGGTGCAGCAGCGGGAAACGGTACCGGTATCCTAGGGTGTTGCCCATTATTGAGTACGAACGGTGTCTGCCCAGTGGCCTCAGCCAGCGAATTGTTAAGGGCAAATTCTGGCCAGGGTAGGAGGGAGGACCAGTTATCGTGGTTCTCAGCAACAAAGTGTCGAAGGTATATAATCATAGATTGATTGGTACGTTCAACTAAACCATTGGTCTCCGGATGGTATGCCGAAGAGAGATTCAACTCAATTTGCAGAAGGCTACAAAGATCTCGCCAGAAACGGGAAGTAAATTGCGGGCCTCTATCACAAATTATACGATCTGGCATCCCGTGAAGCCTAAAGACATGCTTGAGGAATAGTTTGGCTAGTAGAAACCTGTATTGACCTCCATATATAAAAAATTATGCTCACTTATGAACAGACAATATTCTAAGATTATGAAAAATTTATTTATATAATACAAGGGGATACAAAAAAGTGCAACACAAAGTGCGATGTGCTTAAAAACAAGTGCTGACAGTCAGGGCAGCATGTCAAAATAAGACAGACCACAATAATCAGGAAACCTTGCAAGGCATGAATATAAACAAGTAGTATATATAGTCAAATTTCATATAATATAATCATGATAATACATATCCAGTTGTATTGACAAAATAAGCAGCCTAGACATACACATACAGTGGTCACAAAGGACCTGACAAAAGGCAGGAGTATATAGAAAATTTAAGTACATACATAGTGAGACAAAATGATGAACGACATGATTAAACTCCACACCTGACCTGAATAGACATGCTTGTCTAGGAGCTACCAATAAATAAAGGTACATACAATGAAAGATACGGTAGCCCTCTACCAGAAACATTCATTTATATAGCCAGCAAGAACATCCATAGTGTAACAGGGGTTAAACCAGGGAGGTATAATAGCCCACCAGGAAAAAACGTAGTCGCCTGCCTGACACGCCGCCCTGCACCTCAGACGCGTTTCGCCACCAGCTTCATCGGTGAGGTGCAGAAGTGACAGTCAGGGCTGCTTATATTGTGAGGGAACATTACTCACCATCCTATCGCGGCGCGCCCTGAAGATCCGATGCCCATCCTCCAGTGTGTCCGGCGTTCAGGAAGCGGGCCTGCGCATGCGCGCATCCCCGCACCCATGTGATCACCGGACACAGAGGGGAGGAGCAATCAGAGCTCCATGCGCGCACAGAATGGCGCCAAATCCACCATATTTGAATGGGGCAAGCAGAAGGGCAGTAGCATATCCGGGATATCAATATCAACCATACATTAAACATCATTTATATGTAGCCGATCCCGATATGCAGACATTATATAGTCCGTTGTTATCCATATGATGTTACGATCATTAGTCCATGAGCCTCCTCTTGTCCCGACATTTCCAATATAGAACGATACACGCAGCCATGACTGAAACAAACAATGAATTAAAAATTATGTTTAAGAAACATTAAAACGACACATGATGAGCAGTCATGAAAAGCCCCCTAAAAACAAATCCAATGCAGACCATGAGCTAAATACCTAATCACACCAAAAATGGTTTAAAGCTAATCATATCATTAAGGCCTTTGGGTTTTATTGTGTCTAAGGTTATGATCCATTTAGCTTCCTTCCTATAGATGGCATTTTTAAAGTCACCCCCTCACGCACCAAGATAAATTTTATCAATCCCTCTAAATCTAAGTAGGCGCCAATTGCAGTTGTGCCGCTCTTTGAAATGTTTGGGGATATTTTTCAGTAACATGATCTCTTCGGGTTTTGTTATTTTAGCCGCATTTCTCACATCCCGGATATGCTCCAGGATGCGGACCCGGAGCTCCCGGGTCGTCAGGCCCACATAGATGAGGCCGCAGGGACAAGTTGCCCAATATATAACGCCAGAGGAACGGCAATTGATATAATGTAAGATCTTATATGTATTTGCATGGGACGAGTCCCAAAATTCCTCTGCTCGATCCATTTGTGGGCAAGCCCCACAATCCCCACAAGAACGTGAGCCCCATCTAGGGCCTCTACTTATCCCAAAAACATTTCCACTTTTCGGGGTATAATGACTTTTGACAATCTGATCTTTTAACGTCTTGGACCTCTTTGGTGTCACCGCAGGTCTGGGGGTAAGTATGTGAGACAAGTCACTATCAGAAAGCAGCACAGACCAATATTTCCCAATGATAGCAGTCATCTCCCTCCACTGTGCGTGGTAGGGCGTGATGAAACGAACTGTATCATCATTTCTTTTCGGGCGGGTGTTCAGCAGGGCATCACGTGGGGTATTCCTAGCTCGAATATATCCATCATGTATGATTTTCTCCTTATAGTGCCTCACTCTAAAGCGTCTTTTTAGATCTGCAGATTGTTGCTCAAAGGATTTATCATCAGAACAAACCCGTCGGGCCCGCAAAAATTGCCCAGTTGGTATAGCGCTAATCACCTTAGTCGGATGTGATGATCTGGCACTTAGAAGTGAATTCACTGCCGTGGTTTTTCGAAAAATATCGGTGCATAGTGTTCCATCCGTCCCCTTTGAAACTCGTACGTCCAGATATTCAATTTTTTCATCGCTGTAAGCATAAGTAAGTTTAATGTTATTTGTGTTGACATTAAGTCCCTGCATGAATTCATCCAGCTGATCGACGTCCCCCTGCCATATCAAAAAAATATCATCGATGAAGCGCAGCCACAAATGGACTGCGCCCATCTCAGATGTTGGAAAACACAGGGACCGTTCCCAAAAACCAAGAAAGAGGTTTGCGTATGAGGGCGCACAAGACGCCCCCATCGCAACTCCTCTCTCCTGGAGGTAGAACCGGTCCCTGAAAAGAAAAAAATTATGAAATAAAACAAATCTCAGTAGAAGCAGGAGGAGATCGATCAGCTGGACACTCAAATCAGTGGATCGTAAGAAAAAGTCAACAGCAGCAATCCCATCTTCATGGGCTATGGACGTGTACAGAGACTCCACGTCAGCTGTTACCATGATGATATTAGCCTCAAAGGTGATGCCCTCCAGACGATTCAGAAACTCCGTGGAATCCCGAATATACGAGGGAAGGGCAGTAACCAACGGTTGCAAATAATAGTCTAGAAACCTGGAAACAGGCTCACATAGACTACCATTCCCAGACACAATTGGTCTGCCTGGTGGACAATCAATGTTTTTATGCACCTTGGGCAGGAAATATATAGTCGGGATAACTGGATGTTCCACCAAAAGTCCCTCAAAAATAGACTTAGGTATAATGTTTCTCTCAAAGGCCAAAAACAGTAAGTCATGCAACTCGTTTTTATATTGGACTAAAGGACTTGACTGCAACCTAGTATAACAAGAGGTATCATTGAGCTGGCGGAATGCCTCTGCTTCATATTTGTCACTAGACCAGAGAACTATATTACCCCCCTTGTCGGCCTGCTTGATTACCACATCATTCATATTCTTGAGCTCTTTAAGTGCCAATCGTTGTTTATAGTTCAGGTTATCATGGGTGCGTTTACGCGGCAAACACCTAAACTCTTGTGTCACTAATTTGGTGAATAATTCAATTGTCGGACAGGCCGACAAAGGGGGGAACACAGTAGATCTCTTTTTAATGAAAGCAGGAAAGGTGGATAGGTTATCATTCTCCTGCTCAGCCAGTAGCGACTCCAATGTCCTCGCTGCTTCCAAATCTTCAACTGCTAAATCTGGGTAAGATCCCATATCCCTTTTCAGAAAATATTTTTTAAAAAGCAGTTTCCGACTAAATAAATTTAAATCTTTGATAGCAGTAAAGACATCAAAATCTGCCACTGGCGAGAAGGAGAGACCCAGTCTTAAAACAGTTAGTTGGTCTTCTGTTAAGATTTTATCTGTAAGGTTTATTACCTGTAATGTGTCAGTCTGATCAACAGGTCTCTTGGCCTCCTGACGCTGTTTCTTCCTTGCATAATTTCTGGTCACCATTCTGTTGCCAGAGAAGTTGTTGTAATTCTGGCCTCTAAAGGGTCCACGGAATTGTGATGATCCTTCCCCAGAGGAGATGGAATCAGTATTCGATTGTGATCTGGACTGACCCATTGATCCTGCCTTGAGAAATCTCTGCTGATGCCATTTAAATACATTTCCATTCTGGTAGTCCTCAATGTCGCGTTTGAACTTTTGTGCTTTTTTCTGCTTAATATCGGTCTCCCACTGCTCAAATTCCTTAGTAAGCTCTTTATCAAATGCAGCGAGATTGACTTCAGATATATTCTGTTTAAGCTCTATATCAACTTTCTCAATTTCTACCTCCAGCTCGGTCAGTCTTTTTTTATCAATGCCAATAAGTAATTCTAACATTGTCCGTGAACAGAGCTTGCACGCCTCTTCCCACCTATTTTTGAAGACATCATCCTCAACCACAAAGGCTGGGAATGTCTGAATCCGCAGTCCCCTTGGGACAATGTCCCTGCTTAGGTACTGCTCCAAAGAGGCCTTATTCCACCATGTCTTAGTGCGCTTAAATAATAGGTTTTTCAATTTTACTTGTAGCTCACGGTGCTGCATTGGAGGTGTGGGACCCGCATGACTGCCACCACTGCCGAACACATCGGTGACCTGCGTTGCCCAGTTTGCATCCCGTCCTCGATAATCCATTATAGGACCTATATTCACCAAAGAAAACAGAAGAAAACAAAACTGAATATTCCAGTCCATCCTAATCCTAAAGGACATAGAGAGTCACCAAATATAAACTGAAGAAACCTGTATTGACCTCCATATATAAAAAATTATGCTCACTTATGAACAGACAATATTCTAAGATTATGAAAAATTTATTTATATAATACAAGGGGATACAAAAAAGTGCAACACAAAGTGCGATGTGCTTAAAAACAAGTGCTGACAGTCAGGGCAGCATGTCAAAATAAGACAGACCACAATAATCAGGAAACCTTGCAAGGCATGAATATAAACAAGTAGTATATATAGTCAAATTTCATATAATATAATCATGATAATACATATCCAGTTGTATTGACAAAATAAGCAGCCTAGACATACACATACAGTGGTCACAAAGGACCTGACAAAAGGCAGGAGTATATAGAAAATTTAAGTACATACATAGTGAGACAAAATGATGAACGACATGATTAAACTCCACACCTGACCTGAATAGACATGCTTGTCTAGGAGCTACCAATAAATAAAGGTACATACAATGAAAGATACGGTAGCCCTCTACCAGAAACATTCATTTATATAGCCAGCAAGAACATCCATAGTGTAACAGGGGTTAAACCAGGGAGGTATAATAGCCCACCAGGAAAAAACGTAGTCGCCTGCCTGACACGCCGCCCTGCACCTCAGACGCGTTTCGCCACCAGCTTCATCGGTGAGGTGCAGAAGTGACAGTCAGGGCTGCTTATATTGTGAGGGAACATTACTCACCATCCTATCGCGGCGCGCCCTGAAGATCCGATGCCCATCCTCCAGTGTGTCCGGCGTTCAGGAAGCGGGCCTGCGCATGCGCGCATCCCCGCACCCATGTGATCACCGGACACAGAGGGGAGGAGCAATCAGAGCTCCATGCGCGCACAGAATGGCGCCAAATCCACCATATTTGAATGGGGCAAGCAGAAGGGCAGTAGCATATCCGGGATATCAATATCAACCATACATTAAACATCATTTATATGTAGCCGATCCCGATATGCAGACATTATATAGTCCGTTGTTATCCATATGATGTTACGATCATTAGTCCATGAGCCTCCTCTTGTCCCGACATTTCCAATATAGAACGATACACGCAGCCATGACTGAAACAAACAATGAATTAAAAATTATGTTTAAGAAACATTAAAACGACACATGATGAGCAGTCATGAAAAGCCCCCTAAAAACAAATCCAATGCAGACCATGAGCTAAATACCTAATCACACCAAAAATGGTTTAAAGCTAATCATATCATTAAGGCCTTTGGGTTTTATTGTGTCTAAGGTTATGATCCATTTAGCTTCCTTCCTATAGATGGCATTTTTAAAGTCACCCCCTCGCGCACCAAGATAAATTTTATCAATCCCTCTAAATCTAAGTAGGCGCCAATTGCAGTTGTGCCGCTCTTTGAAATGTTTGGGGATATTTTTCAGTAACATGATCTCTTCGGGTTTTGTTATTTTAGCCGCATTTCTCACATCCCGGATATGCTCCAGGATGCGGACCCGGAGCTCCCGGGTCGTCAGGCCCACATAGATGAGGCCGCAGGGACAAGTTGCCCAATATATAACGCCAGAGGAACGGCAATTGATATAATGTAAGATCTTATATGTATTTGCATGGGACGAGTCCCAAAATTCCTCTGCTCGATCCATTTGTGGGCAAGCCCCACAATCCCCACAAGAACGTGAGCCCCATCTAGGGCCTCTACTTATCCCAAAAACATTTCCACTTTTCGGGGTATAATGACTTTTGACAATCTGATCTTTTAACGTCTTGGACCTCTTTGGTGTCACCGCAGGTCTGGGGGTAAGTATGTGAGACAAGTCACTATCAGAAAGCAGCACAGACCAATATTTCCCAATGATAGCAGTCATCTCCCTCCACTGTGCGTGGTAGGGCGTGATGAAACGAACTGTATCATCATTTCTTTTCGGGCGGGTGTTCAGCAGGGCATCACGTGGGGTATTCCTAGCTCGAATATATCCATCATGTATGATTTTCTCCTTATAGTGCCTCACTCTAAAGCGTCTTTTTAGATCTGCAGATTGTTGCTCAAAGGATTTATCATCAGAACAAACCCGTCGGGCCCGCAAAAATTGCCCAGTTGGTATAGCGCTAATCACCTTAGTCGGATGTGATGATCTGGCACTTAGAAGTGAATTCACTGCCGTGGTTTTTCGAAAAATATCGGTGCATAGTGTTCCATCCGTCCCCTTTGAAACTCGTACGTCCAGATATTCAATTTTTTCATCGCTGTAAGCATAAGTAAGTTTAATGTTATTTGTGTTGACATTAAGTCCCTGCATGAATTCATCCAGCTGATCGACGTCCCCCTGCCATATCAAAAAAATATCATCGATGAAGCGCAGCCACAAATGGACTGCGCCCATCTCAGATGTTGGAAAACACAGGGACCGTTCCCAAAAACCAAGAAAGAGGTTTGCGTATGAGGGCGCACAAGACGCCCCCATCGCAACTCCTCTCTCCTGGAGGTAGAACCGGTCCCTGAAAAGAAAAAAATTATGAAATAAAACAAATCTCAGTAGAAGCAGGAGGAGATCGATCAGCTGGACACTCAAATCAGTGGATCGTAAGAAAAAGTCAACAGCAGCAATCCCATCTTCATGGGCTATGGACGTGTACAGAGACTCCACGTCAGCTGTTACCATGATGATATTAGCCTCAAAGGTGATGCCCTCCAGACGATTCAGAAACTCCGTGGAATCCCGAATATACGAGGGAAGGGCAGTAACCAACGGTTGCAAATAATAGTCTAGAAACCTGGAAACAGGCTCACATAGACTACCATTCCCAGACACAATTGGTCTGCCTGGTGGACAATCAATGTTTTTATGCACCTTGGGCAGGAAATATATAGTCGGGATAACTGGATGTTCCACCAAAAGTCCCTCAAAAATAGACTTAGGTATAATGTTTCTCTCAAAGGCCAAAAACAGTAAGTCATGCAACTCGTTTTTATATTGGACTAAAGGACTTGACTGCAACCTAGTATAACAAGAGGTATCATTGAGCTGGCGGAATGCCTCTGCTTCATATTTGTCACTAGACCAGAGAACTATATTACCCCCCTTGTCGGCCTGCTTGATTACCACATCATTCATATTCTTGAGCTCTTTAAGTGCCAATCGTTGTTTATAGTTCAGGTTATCATGGGTGCGTTTACGCGGCAAACACCTTCTTTCTCGCCAGTGGCAGATTTTGATGTCTTTACTGCTATCAAAGATTTAAATTTATTTAGTCGGAAACTGCTTTTTAAAAAATGCGCAGGCCCGCTTCCTGAACGCCGGACACACTGGAGGATGGGCATCGGATCTTCAGGGCGCGCCGCGATAGGATGGTGAGTAATGTTCCCTCACAATATAAGCAGCCCTGACTGTCACTTCTGCACCTCACCGATGAAGCTGGTGGCGAAACGCGTCTGAGGTGCAGGGCGGCGTGTCAGGCAGGCGACTACGTTTTTTCCTGGTGGGCTATTATACCTCCCTGGTTTAACCCCTGTTACACTATGGATGTTCTTGCTGGCTATATAAATGAATGTTTCTGGTAGAGGGCTACCGTATCTTTCATTGTATGTACCTTTATTTATTGGTAGCTCCTAGACAAGCATGTCTATTCAGGTCAGGTGTGGAGTTTAATCATGTCGTTCATCATTTTGTCTCACTATGTATGTACTTAAATTTTCTATATACTCCTGCCTTTTGTCAGGTCCTTTGTGACCACTGTATGTGTATGTCTAGGCTGCTTATTTTGTCAATACAACTGGATATGTATTATCATGATTATATTATATGAAATTTGACTATATATACTACTTGTTTATATTCATGCCTTGCAAGGTTTCCTGATTATTGTGGTCTGTCTTATTTTGACATGCTGCCCTGACTGTCAGCACTTGTTTTTAAGCACATCGCACTTTGTGTTGCACTTTTTTGTATCCCCTTGTATTATATAAATAAATTTTTCATAATCTTAGAATATTGTCTGTTCATAAGTGAGCATAATTTTTTATATATGGAGGTCAATACAGGTTTCTTCAGTTTATATTTGGTGACTCTCTATGTCCTTTAGGATTAGGATGGACTGGAATATTCAGTTTTGTTTTCTTCTGTTTTCTTTGGTGAATATAGGTCCTCTAATGGATTATCGAGGACGGGATGCAAACTGGGCAACGCAGGTCACCGATGTGTTCGGCAGTGGTGGCAGTCATGCGGGTCCCACACCTCCAATGCAGCACCGTGAGCTACAAGTAAAATTGAAAAACCTATTATTTAAGCGCACTAAGACATGGTGGAATAAGGCCTCTTTGGAGCAGTACCTAAGCAGGGACATTGTCCCAAGGGGACTGCGGATTCAGACATTCCCAGCCTTTGTGGTTGAGGATGATGTCTTCAAAAATAGGTGGGAAGAGGCGTGCAAGCTCTGTTCACGGACAATGTTAGAATTACTTATTGGCATTGATAAAAAAAGACTGACCGAGCTGGAGGTAGAAATTGAGAAAGTTGATATAGAGCTTAAACAGAATATATCTGAAGTCAATCTCGCTGCATTTGATAAAGAGCTTACTAAGGAATTTGAGCAGTGGGAGACCGATATTAAGCAGAAAAAAGCACAAAAGTTCAAACGCGACATTGAGGACTACCAGAATGGAAATGTATTTAAATGGCATCAGCAGAGATTTCTCAAGGCAGGATCAATGGGTCAGTCCAGATCACAATCGAATACTGATTCCATCTCCTCTGGGGAAGGATCATCACAATTCCGTGGACCCTTTAGAGGCCAGAATTACAACAACTTCTCTGGCAACAGAATGGTGACCAGAAATTATGCAAGGAAGAAACAGCGTCAGGAGGCCAAGAGACCTGTTGATCAGACTGACACATTACAGGTAATAAACCTTACAGATAAAATCTTAACAGAAGACCAACTAACTGTTTTAAGACTGGGTCTCTCCTTCTCGCCAGTGGCAGATTTTGATGTCTTTACTGCTATCAAAGATTTAAATTTATTTAGTCGGAAACTGCTTTTTAAAAAATATTTTCTGAAAAGGGATATGGGATCTTACCCAGATTTAGCAGTTGAAGATTTGGAAGCAGCGAGGACATTGGAGTCGCTACTGGCTGAGCAGGAGAATGATAACCTATCCACCTTTCCTGCTTTCATTAAAAAGAGATCTACTGTGTTCCCCCCTTTGTCGGCCTGTCCGACAATTGAATTATTCACCAAATTAGTGACACAAGAGTTTAGGTGTTTGCCGCGTAAACGCACCCATGATAACCTGAACTATAAACAACGATTGGCACTTAAAGAGCTCAAGAATATGAATGATGTGGTAATCAAGCAGGCCGACAAGGGGGGTAATATAGTTCTCTGGTCTAGTGACAAATATGAAGCAGAGGCATTCCGCCAGCTCAATGATACCTCTTGTTATACTAGGTTGCAGTCAAGTCCTTTAGTCCAATATAAAAACGAGTTGCATGACTTACTGTTTTTGGCCTTTGAGAGAAACATTATACCTAAGTCTATTTTTGAGGGACTTTTGGTGGAACATCCAGTTATCCCGACTATATATTTCCTGCCCAAGGTGCATAAAAACATTGATTGTCCACCAGGCAGACCAATTGTGTCTGGGAATGGTAGTCTATGTGAGCCTGTTTCCAGGTTTCTAGACTATTATTTGCAACCGTTGGTTACTGCCCTTCCCTCGTATATTCGGGATTCCACGGAGTTTCTGAATCGTCTGGAGGGCATCACCTTTGAGGCTAATATCATCATGGTAACAGCTGACGTGGAGTCTCTGTACACGTCCATAGCCCATGAAGATGGGATTGCTGCTGTTGACTTTTTCTTACGATCCACTGATTTGAGTGTCCAGCTGATCGATCTCCTCCTGCTTCTACTGAGATTTGTTTTATTTCATAATTTTTTTCTTTTCAGGGACCGGTTCTACCTCCAGGAGAGAGGAGTTGCGATGGGGGCGTCTTGTGCGCCCTCATACGCAAACCTCTTTCTTGGTTTTTGGGAACGGTCCCTGTGTTTTCCAACATCTGAGATGGGCGCAGTCCATTTGTGGCTGCGCTTCATCGATGATATTTTTTTGATATGGCAGGGGGACGTCGATCAGCTGGATGAATTCATGCAGGGACTTAATGTCAACACAAATAACATTAAACTTACTTATGCTTACAGCGATGAAAAAATTGAATATCTGGACGTACGAGTTTCAAAGGGGACGGATGGAACACTATGCACCGATATTTTTCGAAAAACCACGGCAGTGAATTCACTTCTAAGTGCCAGATCATCACATCCGACTAAGGTGATTAGCGCTATACCAACTGGGCAATTTTTGCGGGCCCGACGGGTTTGTTCTGATGATAAATCCTTTGAGCAACAATCTGCAGATCTAAAAAGACGCTTTAGAGTGAGGCACTATAAGGAGAAAATCATACATGATGGATATATTCGAGCTAGGAATACCCCACGTGATGCCCTGCTGAACACCCGCCCGAAAAGAAATGATGATACAGTTCGTTTCATCACGCCCTACCACGCACAGTGGAGGGAGATGACTGCTATCATTGGGAAATATTGGTCTGTGCTGCTTTCTGATAGTGACTTGTCTCACATACTTACCCCCAGACCTGCGGTGACACCAAAGAGGTCCAAGACGTTAAAAGATCAGATTGTCAAAAGTCATTATACCCCGAAAAGTGGAAATGTTTTTGGGATAAGTAGAGGCCCTAGATGGGGCTCACGTTCTTGTGGGGATTGTGGGGCTTGCCCACAAATGGATCGAGCAGAGGAATTTTGGGACTCGTCCCATGCAAATACATATAAGATCTTACATTATATCAATTGCCGTTCCTCTGGCGTTATATATTGGGCAACTTGTCCCTGCGGCCTCATCTATGTGGGCCTGACGACCCGGGAGCTCCGGGTCCGCATCCTGGAGCATATCCGGGATGTGAGAAATGCGGCTAAAATAACAAAACCCGAAGAGATCATGTTACTGAAAAATATCCCCAAACATTTCAAAGAGCGGCACAACTGCAATTGGCGCCTACTTAGATTTAGAGGGATTGATAAAATTTATCTTGGTGCGCGAGGGGGTGACTTTAAAAATGCCATCTATAGGAAGGAAGCTAAATGGATCATAACCTTAGACACAATAAAACCCAAAGGCCTTAATGATATGATTAGCTTTAAACCATTTTTGGTGTGATTAGGTATTTAGCTCATGGTCTGCATTGGATTTGTTTTTAGGGGGCTTTTCATGACTGCTCATCATGTGTCGTTTTAATGTTTCTTAAACATAATTTTTAATTCATTGTTTGTTTCAGTCATGGCTGCGTGTATCGTTCTATATTGGAAATGTCGGGACAAGAGGAGGCTCATGGACTAATGATCGTAACATCATATGGATAACAACGGACTATATAATGTCTGCATATCGGGATCGGCTACATATAAATGATGTTTAATGTATGGTTGATATTGATATCCCGGATATGCTACTGCCCTTCTGCTTGCCCCATTCAAATATGGTGGATTTGGCGCCATTCTGTGCGCGCATGGAGCTCTGATTGCTCCTCCCCTCTGTGTCCGGTGATCACATGGGTGCGGGGATGCGCGCATGCGCAGGCCCGCTTCCTGAACGCCGGACACACTGGAGGATGGGCATCGGATCTTCAGGGCGCGCCGCGATAGGATGGTGAGTAATGTTCCCTCACAATATAAGCAGCCCTGACTGTCACTTCTGCACCTCACCGATGAAGCTGGTGGCGAAACGCGTCTGAGGTGCAGGGCGGCGTGTCAGGCAGGCGACTACGTTTTTTCCTGGTGGGCTATTATACCTCCCTGGTTTAACCCCTG
This sequence comes from Anomaloglossus baeobatrachus, assembly GCF_048569485.1. NCBI lineage: Eukaryota > Metazoa > Chordata > Amphibia > Anura > Aromobatidae > Anomaloglossus > Anomaloglossus baeobatrachus. The sequence goes on from NC_134358.1 coordinate 326,041,373, forward strand.
TTACACTATGGATGTTCTTGCTGGCTATATAAATGAATGTTTCTGGTAGAGGGCTACCGTATCTTTCATTGTATGTACCTTTATTTATTGGTAGCTCCTAGACAAGCATGTCTATTCAGGTCAGGTGTGGAGTTTAATCATGTCGTTCATCATTTTGTCTCACTATGTATGTACTTAAATTTTCTATATACTCCTGCCTTTTGTCAGGTCCTTTGTGACCACTGTATGTGTATGTCTAGGCTGCTTATTTTGTCAATACAACTGGATATGTATTATCATGATTATATTATATGAAATTTGACTATATATACTACTTGTTTATATTCATGCCTTGCAAGGTTTCCTGATTATTGTGGTCTGTCTTATTTTGACATGCTGCCCTGACTGTCAGCACTTGTTTTTAAGCACATCGCACTTTGTGTTGCACTTTTTTGTATCCCCTTGTATTATATAAATAAATTTTTCATAATCTTAGAATATTGTCTGTTCATAAGTGAGCATAATTTTTTATATATGGAGGTCAATACAGGTTTCTTCAGTTTATATTTGGTGACTCTCTATGTCCTTTAGGATTAGGATGGACTGGAATATTCAGTTTTGTTTTCTATAGTTTGGCTAGTACCCTGGAAGATGGGATTCTCGATAACGGTACGAGATGAACCATCCGGGAGAACTGGTCCGTAATGACCCACACAAATCTATGTCCCTGTGAACATGGAAGATCACCCACAAAGTCCATGCCTACCACCTCCCATGGTCTATCTGGCACTGGTAAAGGATGCGAGAGCCCAGCCGGTCTCTGCCGTAATGGACGGTTGCGAGCACACGAGTAGCAGGAACCGACATATCTCTTGACGTGGCTGGCTAAGTGTGGCCACCAATACCACCTCTCCAGTAACTCTCGTGTCCGCCTAATACCAAAATGCCCACCCACCTTTGAGGTGTGGGCCCATGACAGTATATCATTCTGTCGATCAGGCGGAACAAAGGTCTTGCCCGGTGGGATTTGGTCTAACGTCACAGGGGAGAGCGTATGAAAAACCCTGGAGGGAAGGATAAGACGACGTTCGTCAATCTCTTCCTGGGTAGAAAGCATAGAGCGAGACAGGGCGTCTGCCTTGTTATTCTTACTCCCAGACAGATAGTTGATGGAGAAGTGAAAGCGGGAGAAAAACAAGGACCAGCGGGCTTGGCGAGGATTCAGACGCTGAGTGGTTTGTAAGTACGTCAGATTCTTATGGTCTGTATAGACCTGGAAAGGATGTTTCGCTCCTTCCAGCAAGTGACGCCACTCCTCCAAGGCTAATCTCAAGGCGAGCAGTTCCCTATCCCCAATGGTATAGTTTCTCTCTGCCGGTGAAAAGGTTTTAGCAAAGAAGAAACACAGCCTTTTTCTACCTGCACCGTTCTTTTGATACAAGACCGCACCAGCACCCACTGAAGAGGCATCAACCTCTAAGAGGAAGGGCTTACTCTCATCGGGTCTTTGAAGAAGGGGAGCAGTTGAAAAGTGTCTTTTTACTGCCTCAAAAGCCTGAGATGTCTCAGTAGACCAGGCTTTAGGATTAGCACCTTTCTTAGTCAAGGCCACCAAAGGGGCCACCAAAGTAGAAAAATGGGGTATGAACTGCCTGTAATAATTTATGAATCCTAAGAAGCGTTGCAACGCCTTCAAGGAATGAGGTTCGGACCATTGCAGGACAGCAGAGAGCTTCGCAGGATCCATAGCCAGGCCCTCTTGTGAGATAATGTAACCCAAAAAAGGCAATGAGGACTGCCCGAATACACATTTCTTGAGTTTAGCAAACAATGAGTGCTCCCTTAAACGGGAAATGACACGAACGACATCCTGACGATGAGTCTCCAGATCAGGAGAAAAAATCAGGATGTCGTCCAGATACACCACTACTGAGGATAACAGTAAATCCCTGAACACATCGTTTACGAAGTCCTGAAATACTGCGGGTGCATTACATAACCCAAAAGGCATGACGAGGTATTCATAGTGACCGTCTCGGGTGTTAAAAGCGGTCTTCCATTCGTCACCCTTTCGAATTCGTACCAAGTTATACGCACCCTGCAGATCCAACTTCGTAAAAACTTGAGCTCCTCTCAGTCTATCAAAGAGCTCCGAAATTAAAGGTAATGGGTATTTGTTCTTTATTGTGATTGCGTTGAGACCCCTGTAATCTATGCAGGGACGCAAATCACCCTCTTTCTTCCGAACAAAGAAAAACCCAGCTCCCGCGGGAGAGACAGACTTACGAATGAACCCCTTCTCTAAACTCTCTCTTATATAGGTCGACATGGCCTCCGACTCAGGTATCGACAGGGGGTAAACCCTGCCTTTAGGTGGAACCGAACCTGGGATAAGGTCTATGGCACAGTCATACGGCCTATGGGGTGGAAGAACCTCAGCACCCTGTTTGGAGAACACGTCAGCGAAATCCAAATAGGGTGTAGGTATGGGAGAGAGATCAGTTGATGCAACCGCAACGACCTTAGGTGGTAAGGGAAGACATCGGGACTGACATTTCGAACCCCAACTAATAATGCTGTCAGACTCCCAGTCAATGTGAGGAGCATGAGTCCGAAGCCATGGAAGACCCAGAAGGACGTCGTCTATACCCTCAGGCAAAACAAGAAAAGAAATCTCCTCTATGTGACCCTGAGGCAGGGAAAGGCGCAAGGGAACTGTCCTCAATGTAATGGAGTCAGACAACATAGTTCCATTAACAACACGGACAGGAATAGGCGCCTCTAACATGATAGAGGGAATATTGTGTCCCTTTACAAATCCTGAGGACACAAAAGTTCCGTCAGCTCCGGAATCCACAAAAGCCATAATAGGCCATGTATTCTCAGATAACGAGAGCTGACCTGGGATACAACACTTAGAGGGTGCAGAAGACGTCTCTAGTAACCCCCCTCTAATGGTTACTAGGCCAGGGAGTTTCCCTGACGACTAGGACACTTGTTGGCATAGTGCCCAGCCTGACGACATACGTAACATATAGGAGGACCAGACTTGCGTAGTCTGGAGAACGTATGACCTAACTCCATAGGAGTGGGAGATGTTTCAGATGCTGAGGAAGATGGTAGTGGGCCCTCAACAACTGGAAAAGCCCGATGCTTAGGGCGTGAGGAAGAGACCTCGAGTCTATGTTCCTTATGGCGTACATCGATCCTCGTTGCTACTGTGATCAAGTCCTCCAGAGAAGCAGGGACCTCACGAGTAGCAAGAGCATCCTTGACATAGCCTGCCAACCCTCTCCAGAAGATAGGAATCAACACCTTCTCTGGCCAATCTAGTTCTGCACCAGAGTTCTAAAAGCAATGGCATAAGAACTAGTGGATAACGAACCCTGAGATAGATCTAACAGTCTCAGGGCCGCATCATGGGTAACCTGCGGACCCATGAATACCGCCTTAAGAGCATCAAGAAAGTCTTGATGTCTCAGAGTAACCACATCAGAGCGCTCCCATAGGGGAGTCGCCCATTCTAAGGCTTTGTCCTGAAGTAAGGAGATGATAAAGCCTACTCTGGACCTCTCCGTAGAGAAGCGAGAAGAGTTGACCTCTAGGTGTATCTGACACTGACTAATGAAACCACGACATGATCTGGCATCGCCAGAATATCTGTTTGGCAGAGCAAGTCGAGGATCATGTGCAGCTGTCACCATGGTCTGAGGTTTATCCTCTATACTCTTGAGCCGTGACTCAAGTACTTGTATGTAACGATGTAACTGCTGATATTCTGCCATAACTGCCAGACCCTTGGCTCAGTCCTAATGTCACGGGGGGCTGTCTGATAATAACCTAAAGGAGTATCAGACAGTCAGGGTCCACCGTGCAAAGACTTTGCTGCAGACTATGGCAGAGTGCAATACCTCTGTTAACTCACAGAAGGATATAATAAGTAAGTAAAGCAATTCCTCCCTTACTTGGAGGGTGTGTTTAATGATCTCTGTTAATAATCACAGAGACAAAGGCAATGTGTGCGAAATGGCACCTACCTAGGTCCGCTCTTCTAGTGGTGCAAAAGAGACGAACAGCAGCGTAAGCCGCACAAAGCTCCTACCTGCGTTCGCTCCACTAGTGTGCGAGGACACGAACCACTAGATATGGCACCTGCCTAGGTCCGCTCTTCTAGTGGTGCAAAAGAGACGAACAGCAGCGTAAGCCGCACAAAGCTCCTACCTCTGTTCGCTCCCCTAGTGTGCGAGGATACGAACAACTGCCAGACGCAGTATAAGGAACGTTACCTTAGCGGCAACGTCCACCTACGAGTCGAATCACAAGGCCCAGCCAGACCATGTGCCTCAGGCACCTGCCTATGTTCGCTCCCCTAAGAGGTAAGGATACGGACAGCAGCCGAAGCTGTAAGGTATAAGAACGCTACCCTGCCGGTAGCGCTCACCTAGCATAGACAGAGGAATGCCTAGAGGAACGCGCACAGAGCGTCTACTCTTATGCATGAACCAAGAGGACTGAGCGCCATGCGGCGTGTGTCAGGGTCTTATATAGACTCTGTGCCTCATCCAAGATGGAGGACACCAGAGCCAATCCGCTGCCAGAACGACAGGAGTGACGTCATGCTGGCCTATCACCGAGCAAGGCGTCACAAGCACATGACCAGCGACCAATCGGCATAGAAGGTGTCAGAGACATGTGACCTCGTGTCAGCGATGATGTCACCCGCACATGTGCAATGGCTCCAAGATAGGACTTAGTCTCTGGCGCTCGCACATGTGCAGTAGCAAGAAATCTGGACTTAGTCTCCAGCGCTCGCACATGTGCAGTAGCAAGAAACTGGACATAGTCTCCAGTGCTCGCAGCAACCGTAACAGTCAGGCAGAATAACTGCCAGCAGCATGATGGGGCACCTATCTATAGTGGATGGGAGATATAATGATCTACTATTAAATCTAATAAATTAAATATTGCTACATCTACACAAATACATCACCAGAACCAACCTCAAATCACGATAACATTACCAGAACCACAATCTGTATATGACAACATCTCCAGAACCAACCTCAAATCACTACTATATCACGAGAACCACCATCTGCACACTGCTACATCACCAGAACCACGATCTGCACACTGCTACATTACCAGAACCGCCATTGGTATATGAATGCATAATCAGAACATAGCTAAAATCACTACTACATCACCAGAACCATCATTGGTACATGACTACATTACCAAAATCAAGCTCAAATCACTACTACGTCACCAGAACTAAAGCTAACCCAACATAAAATTGTCTGTCATGAAACTGCAGCTCCTAGTATGTATGTAACAATAATAAGGAGATAGCAGGATTTGTTACTAGCCATCATCAGACTGTGAACAATACAGGAACCATAGTACTGTTAAACATTTAAAAAATACCTTAATTTTTGGGAGATATCTTCTATGTTTTAGGTACATTAATTCTGAGCACATTTATGTGGGTCTGGGTCCTGAGACCCCCGTAAATTGCTCAAAAGACCCTTTAGAAGTGCACGGCTCAGGAGACAGGACTACTTTCTAAAGCATTCGCTCTGTGCTGTGTGTGCTCTTCTAAAAGAGCTTTTCAGCTATTTTGGGGAGTTTCAAGAACAGATTCCTCACCAATCTGCTCAAAATTATTGGGCATAAAACAAAAAATTCTCCCAAAAGTTTAGTTACGTTTTGAGGAGCACTTTGATCTGCCCTGAGTAGGGCAGATCAAAGTATTGTAGTGCGCTTGTGCAGGACCTCAATGCCGGCTACTGTGGATGACGTAGAATGCATCATGCACCCAGGATTCAGAAGAAGGAGGACAAAGATGGCCGAAAGAGGAGGCTTTGCTATTGGAGAATGGAGACACCCATCCGACCAGTCTGCACCGCATCGCCCTTTAGGTGAGTATTATAAAGTGATTGTTATGTTCTGCACAGCGGCCTGGGCTGTTATCTACAGCATGTTAGAATGCTGTACATAAGAGCCCACTAGTGGTGGCCGCAGCTTATAATCACCAAATCTGGTGACAGGTTCCCTTTAAAGAAGCACTCCGGTCATTTTTTTCCCCTAAAAAATTATTGTTCAGCTCACCTGTTTTCCTATGCCACAAAATCCGAGGGGTGCTCGTGGTCCGCTGGTCAGAGGTGGATCAGTGGTCATTTTAGATAAAACTCTTTATGAAAGAGAAATATCCACCATACTAAATGACAACTCTACCTAAAGGCGTTTGAATGGGGACCCAACAAATATTTTTTTCTACCAAATAACAGAATATTCTACAACAAGGTTATGATTGGGGGATTATAAACAAGAAAACCTAGGAATACCTCATGGTGGATACTCCTATTTGCCCCATGTTTCAGGGTCTACTCAAAGTTCACAAGGATACCTTCCCCCCTCCATTAAGACCCATTGTTGCTAGCACGGGATCGCTAACCAGCCACCTTTCAGATTGGTTAGACAATATTTTACAACCGCTCATGAAGCGCACCGTCGTTTACATAAAGGACACAAAAAGCCTCCTTCAGAATCTTAGGGAGATGAAATGGACTGAACATTCCTTTTGGATTACTAGCGACGTAGTTTTACTCTATCCCTGTATTCCCCATGAAGAAGCTTTACAAGCCCTATTTTTCCATCTTGATAAATATAGCAACCTGGATGACATCGATAAAGAATTTATTCTTACAGTAATTGGTTATCTACTTAAACATAATTTCTTCCAGTTTAATGGAATATATTATTTACAAATCACAGGATGCCCCATGGGAGCTAGTTTGTCATGCGCTCTAGCAAACTTATACATGGCATACTGGGAAGAACAATACATACATACCGCAAACAATCCATTCCTCACACACATCTGGTCACACATGTACGATAGGTACATAGGTGACCAGATGTTTATCTGTGATCATAAAACAGATATCACTCCACAGGAGTTTATCAAATCATTGAACACATATCTGAACAACAATAACTTGAATCTGCGGTTTTCAGTTAATCTATTTTACCCATTCTGCCCCTTTTCTTGACATACAACTATCAGGTAATTCCAATACAGATGATATCGAGACAACTCTATACAGGAAAGAGATCAGTGAAAACACCACCTTACATGCGGTTAGTTGTCAAACTCCACACACTCTACTCAATTTACCGGTAGGCAAATTCCTCAGGGCCAAGAGGCTATGTTCCTCTGAAACCTCCTTTTCCACAAAAGCCAAGAACATCAGGAGTAGTTTGAAGAGGAGAGTGTATACCGAACATTCTTTGAATAGAGCACTAAGCATCTCTAGAACTAGGTAACGTGATGATCTACTGAGGGATAAATCTAAGAATAATACCTATACTGAACGTGTTACCTTTTCCACCCCATATAGCCGGGATTTTTTCAACATCAAAACAATTTTTTTTACAATACATTGCTCTCTTACAGCAGGATAGAGAATTAAATCATAAACTCTCACAAGGTGTCAATATTGTGGCTACAAAAGCTAAAACTATAGGTAACATCATATCACCTGGCTTATACACAGCTGTGAAACCCAGCAAAACATGGTTGAGCACTACAGGCTCCCATGCGCGTCACAACGATGTGGTCTATGCTAATACATGCATAGTACGAAACAGTTTCTAGGAGCCAATGGGGAAATTTTCAAAATCACTTCTTTTATCAACTGCTCATCATCACGTGTAGTATATAGAGCCTCTTGCCTTATCTCAATAAAAATTATATAGGATGTACATCCAGATCTCTTAGAACACGCATATCAAAACACATTAGAACCCCTTCAGAATCATCAATTACTACAGCAGGCAATATGCAGAAAAAACGCTCCTCATTGGGGCTCACTAAACATTTTCAGGATTTACATGATGGGGTTTTCACCTCCTTAAAGGTGGCAGATATTGAACACGTTACCAGACCACCCAGAGAAAGTGACTGGTTTGCACCTTTACTATATGCAGAGGCCAAATGGATCCTTAAATTAGATACCAGGCAGCCATTAGGTCTTAATTTTCATTCAGATTTCCATTTTATCATTTAAATATACCTTTTGGGTTCTATTCTGCAACCAATTACCACCAGATATGATCTAATTTATAATTTGCAGATGAAATATATGACTTTTTTTTTTTTACCCTGCAGGTCCCCCTAGAATTTATATTAATGAATACATATAGGTAGAATAATTATTAATTGATTTATGGGAATTAGTTTATAACAATTTTGTAGTAAATAATTATAACTATTGGACTTTGTCATTTTATTGATACCCACAAATCTTTAAATAGGTCATAAACTTTTCCTGTTTCTACATAAGCACAAACAATCTCTAGAATTTAAGGTCTAAAACCAGGAATTTTTTGATTCATCATAACAACACAGAAACAAATTTTAATTGAATACCTTTTTTTCCCATATCCTATAGGCTTAGTTTTCTCCTGGACAAGAAATGGTCCATATCCAACAGTTTGGCTCCCTTCTTTACATAATATTTGAAAGTATTTTCTATATTTCGTATTACTTTTTTTGAGATTAATCATAAAATCATACACAATACACATACACTTTGCACATTTTTTTCATTTTTTTTTATTTTATTTTTCATTCCTGGATAAGGAATTTCATTATACTTTTTTTACTTTACTCCACTTCATTCCGTTTTCACATTTTCAGTCCATTGAGTTAATATTATTCACACCTGTTTTCTATCCCTAACAATGGTCACACCCTCAAACCTCTCTCACTCAGATATTTGTCTGACATATTAACCTGGTATCATAGGCTGTATAGGTTATTTATGATTAAGGACTTATTGTTTTTATGTACTGGTCCAAAACACGTCAGGATCACCCATAATTTAATGTTCACCTTGTGGTTTTCTTCCGCGAATTTTAACATACTTCAATAAAGAAATTTTTTATATTTTACTGGAATTGGTGCTGGGTCCATACCTTCACGCCTTCTCTGCTTCATTTTTTCCCCTAAACCTGAGTAAATGTTAGTGTAGTGTAAGGTCTGTGATAATTAACTTACAGATCGCTGATTTCTCATGTACCTGACTCCATGATGACTTCACATCCACAGCTCGTCTCTGCAGACTTCCCTCTTCTCCGGTCTTCTGCAGCACATCTCACCATGGTGCCCCAAAAAATAACAATGTCATTATAATGTTCCTGAATAACAATACCTACAAATGCTGTGCCATAAATAAGCCCTATGCTGTGGACTGGAAAAAAAAATTACTCCTCACTGTGCTCCCCACAAAAGAATATTACTGCACACAATCCCTCTTAACGTACATGGCCTCCACACTATCCTCTATATTCCCACCACACCGTCCCCACTTATATACTATGACCGCAACTCTGCCCCCTAATAAAATAAAAACGCCACACTGCTCTTTATAAATTATACCCATCACACCTTTCTCAATTATAAAATATGATCTGTATGATCTGCATATTGTCCTCACATCATGCTGCCCCCTCCTCACAATGTCCCATGCATGCTGCCCTTCTCCATATGGGGCTCTCACACTGCTCTTCTCCATACTGAGCCACCAATGCTGCTCCTTCTAAATGCGCTTTAAATGCTGCCTGCCCCTTCTCCATAATGATGCCTCCATGCTGCCCCACTCATGATACAGAGACCACTATGCTATCTCACGCCTAAAGGCTCGTTTCCACCTGCGATCTGCATGTGCAAGTGCAATCCAATAAAAAAATCGGATTGCACTCGCACCAGTGTTAATCAATGAGCCAGTTTCCTCTTTCCTGTTATTTCTCCACATGAATCGTGCTCTCGGTGCAATCGCAGCATGCTGCGTTTTGCAATGAATCTCAGCTCACGCACTCCCAACATCCCAATGTAGTGCACGCAGAGACAAACAGCAGAGGAGAAAGTGCTTCCCCCATCTAATCCGCTCCTGTGATGCAATCGAAAGATCGCATCACAGTTGCATGACCCTCAGCTGATGCTGGCAGCAGAGGGTCATTAGCATATCGCTTCCGAAGCACTCGCATCGGAAGCGGTACACAAGTGGAAAAGAGCCCTAATGCTGAGCACCCCCACACTACCTCACGTCTCATACGGAGTCCCCTAAATTGCTCCACTCCATACTGAGCCCACCCATGCTGCCCCGTTTCCATATTGAGACCTCACAATGCCCCTGTTCATACTGAATCCCCATGCTAGCTCCTTTTCGATAATGAGCTCCCTATCCTTCCCCCGCTCTATACTTAATGCATTGATACACACGTCACTTCTGGAGTGGGGCACAAGTAGGGTCCCAAACCGTATCAAATAGTTGTAGAAACTTGGCACTCAAGATCAACGTGAATAGTAGTTTTTATTATAAAGAACTTGTAGGACCAGCACAATCACATCATTGCCACATAGACAGCGGTGGACACCACGTCATACCGGGCTACGCCGCTCGCCACACTACTATACTTTCTGAGGACCCTCTGCTTGCACTGATAAAGGTCTTTTGACCAAAACATCTATACTTGTGCTGGTCCTACAAGTTCTTCACAATAAAAACCACTGTTCACATTGATCTTGAGTACATAGTTTCTACATCTACCCCACTCCATACTGAGAACCCCAACATAATGAGTCCTTCCACGTTTCCCCATCGATTTTATCCTTTTCATGATCTTTCACTCTGTAAGCCTCACTAAACCCACCATCTACAGCAATAGGCCCCTTAAACCCTCCTCTACAGCAATAAGCTTTCTTATCCCCCCTCTACAGCAATAGGCTACCTAAATTTGCCATCTAAAGCAATAGCCCCCTAAACCCCCCTCTACAACAATAGGCAACCTAAACTCCACATCTACACCAATAGGTTCCCTAAGCCCCCTTCTACAGCAATAGGCTCCCCAAACCGCCCCCCTACAGCAATAGGCCCCCTAAACCTTCCTCTACAGCAATAGCCCCCCTAAACACCCCCACAGTAATAGGCCCCTTAAACCCCCCTCCTACAGCAATAGGACCCTAAACACTCCTCCTACAGCAATAGGCCCCCTAAACCTCATCTCCTACAGTGATACTCTCCATAAACCCCCTCCTACAGCAATAGGCTCCCTAAACACCCCTCCTGCAGCAATAGACCCCCTAACTCTAAGGCTATACTAACAGCCCCAGCTCCCCAACCACTGTCTAGAGTCATAGGCCCCCTAATCCCCAGACTACAATAACAGGCCACCTAATCCTTAGTCTTTAGCCTCTGCCTGGCCCTTCCCCGCAATCAGCAGACTATAGTCTCTACCTGCCCCTCCCCCACAATCCCGACTATATCCTATGCCTGCCCTTCCCCACAATCTCCAGATAATAGCCTCTGCCTGCCCCTCCTCCGCAATCCCCAGACTATAACCTCTGCCTGCCCCTGCCCCTCAACCCCCCGACTATAGCTTCTGTCTGCCCCTCCCCCACAAACCTCACATTGGAGCCTCAAGGGAGACATTACACAGCAGAATGGGGGATATTACAACTTAGCATTGGGTAGATTATACAGCAGCATGGGAAAAAAATACACAGCAGCATAGGGGAGATTAAACCGCAGCATGGAGGACATTACACAGCAACATGGGGGACATTATACATCAGAATAAAGGGATATTACACTGTAGCATGGTAGAAAATACACAGCAACATGGGGGATATTACACAGCGGCATGGGAGATATTATTCAGCAAAATTGGAGACATTTTACAGCAGAATGGGGGATATTACACAGTAGAATGGGCAGGGCTGTATTTGGCCTTCATGCTGCCCTAGACACTTTATGTGGTCGCACCCTTTACTGACAAAGTAAAATTATGATTTTGTGCGACATCTATTTAACACACCACTCTGTAACACACTTGAAAAAGTGCTAAAACGCCATAGGAATGAAGATCTGCACTTGCTGCGCATACGTTCAGTTTTATTTTGCTTATTTTAACAGCTTCAGGTTTTCAAAGACACTAAGTGGTTAAAACAGGTATTTGAACCATTTTTCATGCTGTTGCCACGAAGAAGTCGCTGACTAGTACTTAAAACAATTTCAATTTAAAAAAGATGCCAGTGTTTCCTAACCTGTCCTCCTCCTGAAAAACTCAATAGATCCACAGATGTGTAAAGGCCATGGTGTGCACACACCCAAACCGTTCACATTCCCACATTCCTTTCAGATAGTAGTTAAAGCGCTTGTACACAGACTACAGTTGGCTGAACCCGGAGATAGACAGGCTCGGCCGACAGTCTGATTGTCAGAGGAGTGATGACCCAGCAGGTCCAATTTTGGACTGTGGATCCTTTTCTCTCTAAGAGGTGAGCCACTGCCAGAGATGTGTAGTAGCGTCTGTCTCATAGAAAACACGACCACTCAACAAAGTGAACGCTCCTGTGTATTTGAGAATCAGGGAGACAGCTGCCAGCCGCATGATGGGACACCTGTCTATAGTGTATGGGACAGTCAGGAAGATAGCTGCCAGCCAAATGATGGGACACCTGTGTATAGTGTACAGGAGAGTCAGGGAGGATAACTGCCAGCCGCATGATGGGACACCTGTCTATAGTGTATGATAGATATTATGATCTACTAATAAACCTAATAAATTAAATATTGCTACATCTACACAAATACATCACCAAAATCAACCTGAAATCACGATAACATTACCAGAACCACCATTTGTACATGACAACATGTCTAGAACCAACCTCAAATCACTGCTACATCACCAGAACCACCATCTGCACACTGCTACATTACCAGAACCGCCATTGGTATATGAATGCATAATCAGAACCAAGCTGAAATCACTACTACATCACGAGAACCACCATCTGCACACTGCTACATTACCAGAACCGCCATTGGTATATGAATGCATAATCAGAACCAAGCAGAAATCACTACTACATCACCAGAACCATCATTGGTACATGACTACATTACCAAAATCAAGCTCAAATCACTACTACGTCACCAGAACTAAAGCTAACCCAACATGACATTGTCTGGAATGAAACTGCAGCTCCTAGTATGTATGTAACAATAATAAGGAGATAGCAGGATTTGTTACCAGCCATCATCAGACTGCGGACAATACCAGAACTATAGTACTGTGAAACAATTAAAAAATACCTTAATTTTTGGGAGGTATCTTCTATGTTTTAGGTACATTAATTCTGAGTACATTTATGTGGGTCTGGGTCCTGAGACCCCCGTAAACTGCTCAAAAGACTCCTTAGAAATGCACGGTTCAGGAGACAGGACTACTTTCTACAGCATTCGCTCTGTGCTTTGTGTGCTCTTCTAAAAGAGCTTTTCAGCTATTTTGGGGAGTTTCAAGAACAGATTCCTCACCAATCTGCTCAAAATTATTGGGCATAAAACAAAAAATTCTCCCAAAAGCTTAGTTACGTTTTGAGGAGCACTTTGATCTGCCCTGAGTAGGGCAGATCAAAGTATTGTAGTGCGCTTGTGCAGGACCTCAATGCCGGCTACTGTGGATGACGTAGAATGCATCATGCACCCAGGATTCAGAAGAACGAGGACAAAGATGGCCGAAAGAGGAGACGTTGCTATTGGAGAATGGAGACACCCATCCGACTAGTCTGCACCGCATCGCCCTTTAGGTGAGTATTATAAAGTGATTGTTATGTTCTGCACAGCGGCCTGGGCTCTTATCTACAGCATGTTAGAATGCTGTACATAAGAGCCCACTAGTGGTGGCCGCAGCTTATAATCACCAAATCTGGTGACAGGTTCCCTTTAAAGAAGCACTCCGGTCATTTTTTTCCCCTAAAAAATTATTGTTCAGCTCACCTGTCTTCCTATGCCACAAAATCCGAGGGGTGCTCGTGGTCCGCTGGTCAGGTGGATCAGTAGTCATTTTAGATAAAACTCTTTATGAAAGAGAAATAACCACCATACTAAATGACCACTCTACCTAAAGGCGTTTGAACGGGGACCCAACAAATATTTTTCTACCAAATTACAGAATATTCTACAATAAGGTTATGATTGGGGGATTCTAAACAAGAGAACCTAGGAATACCTCATGGTGGATACTCCTATTTTCCCATCTTTCAGAGTCTACCCAAAGTTCACAAGGACACCTTCCCCCCTCCCGTTAAGACCCATTGTTGCTAGCACGGGTTCGCTAACCAGCCACCTTTCAGATTGGTTGGACAATATTTTACAACCGCTCATGAAGCGCACCGTCGTTTACATAAAAGGACACAAAAAGCCTCCTCCAGAATCTTAAGGAGATGAAATGGACTAAACATTCCTTTTGGATTACTAGCGATGTAGTGGAAAATAGCCCTAATGCTGAGCACCCCTACACTACCTCACGTCTCATACTGAGTCCCCTACATTGCTCCAATCCATACTGAGCCCACCCATGCTGCCCCGTTTCCATACTGAGACCTCACACTGCACCTGTTCATACTGAATCCCCATGCTAGCTCCTTTTCGATAATGAGCTCCCAATCCTTCCCCCTCTCTATACTTCATGCATTGATACACACGTCACTTCTGGGGTGGTGCACAAGTAGGGTCCCAAACCGTATCAAATAGTTGTAGAAACTTAGCACTCACGATCAACGTGAATAGTGGTTTTTATTATAAAGAACTTGTAGGACCAGCACAAGCATATCACTGCCACATAGACAGCGGTGGACATCATGTCATACCGGGCTACGCCGCTCGCCATGCTACTATACAGTCATATGAAAAAGTTTGGGTACCCCTATTAATTTTAACTTTTTTCTTTATAACAATTTGGGGTTTTGCAACAGCTATTTCAGTTTCATATATCTAATAACTGATGGACTGAGTAATATTTCTGGATTGAAATGAGGTTTATTGTACTAACAGAAAATGTGCAATCCGCATTTAAACAAAATTTGACCGGTGCAAAAGTATGGGCACCCTTATCAATTTCTTGATTTGAACACTCCTAACTACTTTTTTACTGACTTACTAAAGCACTAAATTGGTTTTGTAACCTCATTGAGCTTTGAACTTCATAGGCAGGTGTATCCAATCATTAGAAAAGGTATTTAAGGTGGCCACTTGCAAGTTGTTCTCCTATTTGAATCTCCTATGAGGAGTGGCATCATGGGCTCCTCAAAACAACTCTCAAATGATCTGAAAACAAAGATTATTCAACATAGTTGTTAAGGGGAAGGATACAAAAAGTTGTTTCAGAGATTTAAACTGTCAGTTCCCACTGTGAGGAACATAGTAAGGAAATGGAAGAACACAGGTACAGTTCTTGTTAAACCCAGAAGTGGCAGACCAAGAAAAATATCAGAAAGGCAGAGAAGAAGAATGGTGAGAGAAGTCAAGGACAATCCACAGACCACCTCCAAAGACCTGCAGCATCATCTTGCTGCAGATATTGTCAATGTGCATCGGTCAACAATACAGCGCACTTTGCACAAGGAGAAGCTGTATGGGAGAGTGATGCGAAAGAAGCCGTTTCTGCAAGCAAGCCACAAACAGAGTCGCCTGAGGTATGCATAAGCACATTTGGACAAGCCAGTTACATTTTGGAAGAAGGACCTGTGGACTGATGAAACAAAGATTGAGTTTTTTGGTCATACATGGAGGCAAAAAACCACGGCATTCCAAGAAAATCACTTGCAACCCACAGTAAAATTTGGAGGAGGTTCCATCATGCTTTGGGGCTGTGTGGCCAATGCCAGCACCGGGAATCTTGTTAAAGTTGGGGGTCACATGGATTCAACTCAGTATCAGCAGATTCTTGACAATAATGTGCAAGAATCAGTGACGAAGTTGAAGTTACGCAGGGGATGGATATTTCAAGACAATGATCCAAAACACCGCTCGAAATCTACTCAGGAATTTATGCAGAGGAACAATTACAATGTTCTCGAATGGCCATCCCAGTCCCCAGACCTGAATATCATTGAACATCTGTGGGATGATTTGAAGCGTGCTGTCCATGCTTGGCGACCATCAAACTTAACTGAACTGGAATTGTTTTCTAAACAGGAATGGTCAAATATACCTTCATCCGGGATCCAGGAACTCATTAAAAGCTACAGGAAGCGACTAGAGGCTGTGATTTTTGCAAAAGGAGGATCTACAAAATATTAATGTCACTTTTATGTTGAGGTGCCCATACTTTTGCACCGGTCAAATTTTGTTTAAATGCAGATTGCACATTTTCTGTTAATACAAAAAACCTCATTTCAATCCAGAAATATTACTCAGTCCATCAGTTATTAGATATATGAAACTGAAATAGCTGTTGCAAAAACCCAAATTGTTATAAAGAAAAAAGGTTAACATTAATAGGGGTGCCAAAACTTTTTCATATGACTGTAGATAGATGTTGTTGTGTGTAGTTACCAAGTGTTTGTGAAGGGCGCTGTAAATGTTCTGGGTGTTGTCTGGGTGTGGCGGTGTGAGAGAGCGGTTTTGTTTGTGTGTTGCGTTGTTTGTGGAGCACTGTGTGTATGTGGTGCTGTGAGTGTTGTGCGGTTTGTGTGGGTATGTGTGTGTGGTGCTGTGTGTGGGGTGTGTGTGTGTGGGGTGTGTTATGATCCGGAACCATGGAAGACAACCATAAATCATTGGTAAAAGGTGACAAGAGCGTTGGCAACTAATCTAGCCGCCATCCCCTTACTAACCATCACAACTAGAAGTAGCCGAGGGGTGAACTAACATCCTGTGCACCGCGAACCCAGCCGGAGAACTAGCTATCCTAAAGGAAGGAAAGATGAATAACTCTCTGCCTCAGAAAATAGATAAAGAATAGCAAGCCCCCCACATTCAAAGACTGCGGTGATATAGGAAAACACAATACACAGATAGATGATAGGATTAGCAAAAGGTGAGGCCACACTGACTAAATAGGACAGGAAAGGGACTCATGGTGGCCAGAGAAAAACCCTGCAAAAATCCAACAACCTGATAGTACAAAAAAGCCCTCAGATCGCTAGATCTGAACTCTGTCCTATACCAGGCGCTCTTGTCATACCAATGAACAGAAATCAGGATCCATTACAAATTCAAGAAGAAACAAACACATGGACTTATAGGAGCAATACTCCAAACATAGCTGCAGGGAGCTTTCCAGCTAAGCAACTGAGAGGGAAGATCCCTACATGCAAATAAACTGAAAACAACCACAGCAAATGACAAACTCAGATAAGAACAAAAAGAACCAAACAAAAATAAAGAGCCAAGCACTTATCTGGGGTAGATGTGGTCTGGAGCAGGATGAAGCAGGCTGGTGAACAAAGAACAACTGACATCCGGCATAGCCTGCTATCAGACCAGGGTTTAAATAAGCAGAGTTAGCAATTGAAACGCCCATTGCTCAACACACCTGGTCTCTGTCCAAACCATTCCTGCCCACAAGAGGGAGCCTCACAGCAGCCAAAGCAGGTGTGTGTGTGTGTGTTTTGAGGGGAGGTATGTTTTGTGCAGTGTGTGTGTGTGTTGGAGTAGTCCTGGGGAGAGAGGAGGATAGAAGTAGGAGTAGTCCTGGGGGGAGGAGTATAATAGGTGGAGTAGTCCTGGGGAGATAGGAGGATAATAGGAGGAGCAGTCCTGGGGGAAGAGGAGTATAATAGGAGTAGTCCTGGGGAGAGAGGAGGATAATAGGAGGAGTAGCCCTGGGGGGAGAGGAGTCTAATAGGTGGAGTAGCCCTGGAGGTGAGGAGTATAATAGGAGTAGTCCTGGGGGGAGGAGTATAATAGGTGGAGTAGTCCTGAGGTGAGGTGTCTAATAGGTTGAGTAGTCCTGAGGGGAGGTGTATAGGTGCCCAAAGTGTGTGGGGGGTATGGACGAGCAGGAACAGTGTGTGGGGGGCGTGGACGAGCAGGCACAGTGTGCGGGGGGCACGGCCAGGCCGAGCCAAGAGGCCAATGCATGTGAGGGGCGTGGCCGGGCCGAGCGGCCATTGCGTGCGTGGGGGCATGGCCAGGCGGAGCCAAAAGGCCAATGCGTGTGGGGGGGCGTGGCCGGGCCGAGCCGAGTGGCCAATGCGACGGTTGTCACTGTAATAACTCATTTTGGAGCAAGACAGACAGACAGAATAAGGCAATTATATATATACATAACGTGGCAGACATTACACAGCAACATGGGGAACATTATATAGCAACATTGAGACATTACAAAGCAGAATGGGGTATATTACAAAGCAGATTGGAGATATTACAGAGCAGCAAGGGTTTATTATACAGTAAAATTGGGGATATTACAGAGCAGAATGGGGGATAATACAGAGCAGCATTGGCTATGTTACAAAGCAGAATGGGAGATATTACACAGCAGCATGGGAATACTACACAGCAAAATGGGCATATTACACAGCAGCATCAAAGACATACAGCAGAATGGCAGATATTACACAGCAGCATGGAGGATATTATACAGCAGAATGAGGGATATTACAAAGCAGAAAGGGGATATTACACAGCAAAATGGGGATATGTTACAGCAGCATTGGGTAGATTATACAGCAGCATGAGGTAAATTACACAGCATAGGGACAATATACACAATATACATATAATGGGGGACATTACTCAGCAACATGGGAGACATTATACAGCTGAATGGGGGGTATTACAAAGTAGAATGGGGGATGTTACACAGCATAATGGAAGATATTACATAGTAGCATGGGGATATTACACAGCAGCATGGAAGACATACAGCAAAATGGCAGATATTACAAAATACCTTGGAGGACATTATACAGCAGCAGAGGGAGACATTACACAGCAGAATGGGAAAGAACACACTGCACCATGAGCTATATTATACAGCAGAGTGGGGTATATTACAGAGCCAAATGTGAGACATTAGAATGGGGGCTATTACACTGCAGCATGGTGATATTATACAGCAGCATACGAGACATACAACAGAATGGCATATATTACAAAAAACAGGGAGGACATTATACAGCAGCAGGGGGGACATTACACAGCAAAATGGAAACAAGTACACTGCACCAATGGGGATATTATACAGCAGAATGGGGAATATTACACAGCAGCATTGGGTACATTATACAGCTGCAACAGGAGAAATTGCACGGCAGTATGGGGGACATTAACCCCTTAACGACCGCGGGCAGTAATTTTACGTCCTAGCGGTCATAACGTTACTGCCCATGGTCTGCCGGCGGCAGCATGCCGCGATCGGGCGCACATCTCAGCTGATTATCACAGCTAAGATGAGTGGCTGCTAGGCACGAGCCGAATCGTTATCTGCTCGTGCCGTTTAACCCCTGAAATGGCGCTGTCAATATGTGACAGCGCCATTATAAATGCGATCGCTGTAAAGTTTTACTTACCGCCCGATGCCGGAAGTCACGTGACATGTCACGTGACTTCCGGTGTTTTTCATGGTAGTACAGGGTCATGTGATGACTCCTATGCTAGACATGAACCACTTTCAGTTTCACTTTTACCGGAGGCCAGTGAAGCAGGAAGTGACCGTATCTGCTGTTTACAGCTGTATAGCTGTGATCAGCAGATAGTGCAGAGCGATCGGATTGCTGCAGAATGGCGGATAATAAAAAGAAGCATGGAGGACGTTATACCGCAGAATGGGGGATATTACACAGAAGTATAGGAAACATTGTACAGCAGAATGGAGATATTACACAGAAAGATGGGAGGCATGCTGCAGAATGGCAGATAATACACAGTAGCATGGAGGACATTATACAGCAGAACGGGGGGATATTACATAGCTACATGGGGAACATTATACAGTTGAATGGGGGATATTACACAGCAGCATGAGGGACATTATACAGCAGAATGGGGATATTACAAAGCAGCATGGGGGACATTACAGAGCAACATGGGGGATATTATACAACATATTTGGGGTATATTACACAGTAACATAGGGAACATTACAGAGCAACATGGGGGACAATATACAGCAAAATTGGGGATATTACAAAGCAGAATGTGGGATGTTACACAGCAGCATGGGGGATATTACACAAGAGCATGGGAGACATTACACAGCAGAATGTGGATATTACACAGAATGATGGGAGGCATGCTGCAGAATGGCGGATAAGAAAAAGTAGCATGGAGGATGTTATACAGCAGAATGGGGGATATTACACAGAAGTATGGGAAACATTGTACAACAGAATGAGGCATATTAAAAAGCAGCATAAGGGACATTGCACAGCAGCATGGGGTACACTACACAACAGCATAGAGAACATGACAGAGGAGCATGGGAGACATTGTAAACCAGAATGGGGGTATATTATACAGCAGCATAGGGGAGATTACATCGCAGCATGGGGAACATTACGCAACAGCATGTGGGACATTACACAGCTACATGGGAGACATTATACAGCAATATAAGGGATATTACACATCAGCAAAAGGGAACATTACACAGCAGCTTTTGGAACATTAAACAGCAACCAGGGGGATATTATACAGTACAATAGGGGATATTACACTGTAGCATGGGGAACATTACACAGAAATATTTGGGGACACGATACAGCAGAATGGGAGATATTACAAAGCAAAAAGTGGGATATATTACATAGCAGCATGGGAGACATTATACATTATACAAAAGAATGGGGGTATTACATAGGAGCATGGGATACATACAGCAGAATGCCAGATATTACACAGTAGCATGGAGGACATTATACAGTAGAATGGGGAACATAAGACCGCAGAATAGGGTTTATTATACTGCACCATGGGGTATATTATCACTGAGCCATAGATCCTGAAAAATGAGAATGCTACGGGTCACGAAATATGGCGTAAAACGTTCGCCACTTTTTTCAGAAAAACATCCGGTTTTTTTTTAACACCTTATATAAAAGTAAACCTATACATGTTTGGTGTCTACAAACTCGCACTGACCTGAGGCATCACACCCACACATCAGTTTTACCATACAGTGAACACAGTAAATATAATATCTCAAAAATAATAGTGCTTTCGCACTTTTTTGCAATTTTTCTGCATTTGGAGTTTTTTTGCCATTTTCCAGTACACTCTATGGTAAAACTTATAATTTAATTTAGAAGTACAGCTCATTTCGCAAAAAATGAGCCGTCACATGACCATATTTACTGAAAAATAAAAACGTTACGTCTCTCAGAAGAAGAATGGCGAAAAAAAAACGGAAAGCGAAAAATCGGCCAGTCGTGAAGGGGATAAAAAGCAGAATGTGGGTTATTATACTGCCGCATTGGTGACATTATGCAGCGCAATGAGGATATTACACAGCAGCATGGGGCATATCACATAAGAGCATGGGAAACATTATACAGCAGAATGGAGATATTACACAGAAAGATGGGAGGCATGCTGCAGAACGGCAGATAATACACAGTAGCATGGAGGACATTATACAGCAGAACGGGGGGGATATTACATAGCTACATGAGGAACATTATACAGTTGAATGGGGGATATTACACAGCAGCGTGAGGGACATTATACAGCAGAATGGGGATATTACAAAGCAGCATGGTGGACATTACAGAGCAACATGGGGGATATTATACAGCAAAATGGGGGATATTACAAAGCAGAATGTGGGATGTTACACAGCAGCATGGGGGGATATTACACAAGAGCATGGGAGACATTATACAGCAGAGTGGGGGTATATTACACAGCAGCATAGGGGAGATTACACCGCAGCATGTAGGACATTACACAGCAACATGGGGGACATTATATAGCAGAATAGAGGGATATTACACTGTAGCATGGTAGAAAATACACAGCAACATGAGGGATATTACAAAGCAGAATGGGGGATATTACACAGCGGCATGGGAGATATTATTCAGCAAAATTGGAGACATTTTACAGCAGAATGCGGGATATTACACAGTAGAATGGGCAGGGCTGTATTTTTCCGTCATGCTGCCCTAGACACTTTATGTGGTCGCACCCTTTACTGATAACGTAAAATTATGATTTTGTGCACGCGACATCTATTTAAGACACTACTCTAACACACTTGAAAAAGTGCTAAACGCCATAGGAATGAAGATCTGCACTTGCTGCACATACGTTCAGTTTTATTTTGATTATTTTACCAGCTTCAGGTTTCAAAGACACCACGTGGTTAAAACAGGTATTTGAACCATTTTTCATGCTGTTGTCACCAAGAAGTCGCTGACTAGTACTTAAAACAATTTCAATTTAAAAAAGATGCCAGTATTTCCTAACCTGTCCTTCTAAAAAACTCAATAGATTCACAGATGTGTAAAGGCCATGGTGTGCACACAACCATACCGTTCACATTCCCTTCAGATAGTAGTTAAGGCGCTTGTACACAGACTACAGTTGGCTGAACCCGGAGATAAACAGGCTCGGCCGACAGTCTGATTGTCAGAGGAGTGATGACCCAGCAGGTCCAATTTTGGACTGTGGATCCTTTTCTCTCTAAGAGGTGAGCCACTGCCAGAGATGTGTAGTAGCGTCTGTCTCATAGAAAACACGACCACTCAACAAAGTGAACGCTCCTGCGTATGTGAGAATCAGGGAGACAGCTGCCAGCCGCATGATGGGACACCTGTCTATAGTGTATGGGAGAGTCAGGGAGATAGCTGCCAGCCAAAATGATGGGACACCTGTGTATAGTGTATGGGAGAGTCAGGCAGAATAACTGCCAGCAGCATGATGGGGCACCTATCTATAGTGTATGGGAGATATAATGATCTACTATTAAATCTAATAAATTAAATATTGCTACATCTACACAAATACATCACCAGAACCAACCTCAAATCACGATAACATTACCAGAACCACAATCTGTATATGACAACATCTCCAGAACCAACCTCAAATCACTACTATATCACGAGAACCACCATCTGCACACTGCTACATCACCAGAACCACGATCTGCACACTGCTACATTACCAGAACCGCCATTGGTATATGAATGCATAATCAGAACATAGCTAAAATCACTACTACATCACCAGAACCATCATTGGTACATGACTACATTACCAAAATCAAGCTCAAATCACTACTACGTCACCAGAACTAAAGCTAACCCAACATAAAATTGTCTGGCATGAAACTGCAGCTCCTAGTATGTATGTAACAATAATAAGGAGATACCAGGATTTGTTACTAGCCATCATCAGACTGTGAACAATACAGGAACCATAGTACTGTTAAACATTTAAAAAATACCTTCATTTTTGGGAGATATCTTCTATGTTTTAGGTACATTAATTCTGAGCACATTTATGTGGGTCTGGGTCCTGAGACCCCCGTAAATTGCTCAAAAGACCCTTTAGAAGTGCACGGCTCAGGAGACAGGACTACTTTCTAAAGCATTCGCTCTGTGCTGTGTGTGCTCTTCTAAAAGAGCTTTTCAGCTATTTTGGGGAGTTTCAAGAACAGATTCCTCACCAATCTGCTCAAAATTATTGGGCATAAAACAAAAAATTCTCCCAAAAGTTTAGTTACGTTTTGAGGAGCACTTTGATCTGCCCTGAGTAGGGCAGATCAAAGTATTGTAGTGCGCTTGTGCAGGACCTCAATACCGGCTACTGTGGATGACGTAGAATGCATCATGCACCCAGGATTCAGAAGAAGGAGGACAAAGATGGCCGAAAGAGGAGGCTTTGCTATTGGAGAATGGAGACACCCATCCGACCAGTCTGCACCGCATCGCCCTTTAGGTGAGTATTATAAAGTGATTGTTATGTTCTGCACAGCGGCCTGGGCTGTTATCTACAGCATGTTAGAATGCTGTACATAAGAGCCCACTAGTGGTGGCCGCAGCTTATAATCACCAAATCTGGTGACAGGTTCCCTTTAAAGAAGCACTCCGGTCATTTTTTTCCCCTAAAAAATTATTGTTCAGCTCACCTGTTTTCCTATGCCACAAAATCCGAGGGGTGCTCGTGGTCCGCTGGTCAGAGGTGGATCAGTGGTCATTTTAGATAAAACTCTTTATGAAAGAGAAATATCCACCATACTAAATGACAACTCTACCTAAAGGCGTTTGAATGGGGACCCAACAAATATTTTTTTCTACCAAATAACAGAATATTCTACAACAAGGTTATGATTGGGGGATTATAAACAAGAAAACCTAGGAATACCTCATGGTGGATACTCCTATTTGCCCCATCTTTCAGGGTCTACTCAAAGTTCACAAGGATACCTTCCCCCCTCCGTTAAAACCCATTGTTGCTAGCACGGGATCGCTAACCAGCCACCTTTCAGATTGGTTAGACAATATTTTACAACCGCTCATGAAGCGCACCATCGTTTACATAAAGGACACAAAAAGCCTCCTTCAGAATCTTAGGGAGATGAAATGGACTGAACATTCCTTTTGGATTACTAGCGACGTAGTTTCACTCTATCCCTGTATTCCCCATGAAGAAGCTTTACAAGCCCTATTTTTCCATCTTGATAAATATGGATGACATCGATAAAGAATTTATTCTTACAGTAATTGGTTATCTACTTAAACATAATTTCTTCCAGTTTAATGGAATATATTATTTACAAATCACAGGATGCCCCATGGGAGCTAGTTTGTCATGCGCTCTAGCAAACTTATACATGGCATACTGGGAAGAACAATACATACATACCGCAAACAATCCATTCCTCACACACATCTAGTCACACATGTACGATAGGTACATAGGTGACTAGATGTTTATCTGTGATCATAAAACAGATATCACTCCACAGGAGTTTATCAAATCATTGAGCACATATCTGAACAACAATAACTTGAATCTGCGGTTTTCAGTTAATCTATTTTACCCATTCTGCCCCTTTTCTTGACATACAACTATCAGGTAATTCCAATACAGATGATATCGAGACAACTCTATACAGGAAAGAGATCAGTGAAAACACCACCTTACATGCGGTTAGTTGTCAAACTCCACACACTCTACTCAATTTACCGGTAGGCAAATTCCTCAGGGCCAAAAGACCAATAGACAGGAATTACAGTACAATGTACTTTTTATTAATATTTTATTATGTATTTTTCATATAAATACAACAAGTGTGAGGGTGGGCAGAAAAATCATACGCCAAAATATACATACAGCGGTTCTGTCAATACAATTCATTACATAAGGCTGCACATTCCTGCATGCCAAAATATACATACAGCGGTTCAGTCAATACAATTCATTACATAAGGCTGCACATTCCTGCAACTTGTATGAAATATTCAAAGGGAGGACTCTAGTACCTGTGCATACAAGGTATTCCAATTAGTATCACGTACATATACAAATCCAATAGCACGGTCCTTATAATAATTATATATATGCCAAGGATACATAGATAACCATATATTCTATATTGGAGAACCTAAAAGCATGCAAAAGCACAGAGTCCCCCATCTCATTCATGGTTACAACTCATGGTTCATAAAGCAGTCATTTTACGGGACGCCACTAGATGTCACTATAACCATGTGAGTGTGTATAACTCTCACCTGGTTAGTAGTAGCTCCCTATCTATGCTAAACATATTTGCATCAATAGATGCGATCAGTCATACCGCTGTATGTATATTTTGGCGTTTACTATATGCAGAGGCCAAATGGATCCTTAAATTAGATACCAGGCAACCATTAGGTCTTAATTTTCATTCAGATTTCCATTTTATCATTTAAATATACCTTTTGGGTTCTATTCTGCAACCAATTACCACCAGATATGATCTAATTTATAATTTGCAGATGAAATATATGACTTTTTTTTTTTTTTACCCTGCAGGTCCCCCTAGAATTTATATTAATGAATGCATATAGGTAGAATAATTATTAATTGATTTATGGGAATTAGTTTATAACAATTTTGTAGTAAATAATTATAACTATTGGACTTTGTCATTTTATTGATACCCACAAATCTTTAAATAGGTCTGAAACCTTTCCTTTTTCTACATAAGCACAAACAATCTCTAAAATTTAAGGTCTAAAAACAGGAATTTTTTGATCCATCATAACAATGCAGAAACATACTTTAATTGAATACCTTTTTTTCCCATATCCTATAGGCTTAGTTTTCTCCTGGACAAGAAATGGTCCATATCCAACAGTTTGGCTCCCTTCTTTACATAATATTTGAAAGTATTTTCTATATTTCGTATTACTTTTTTTCAGATTAATCATAAAATCATACACAATACACATGCACTTTGCACATTTTTTTCATTTTTTTTTATTTTATTTTTCATTCCTGGATAAGGAATTTCATTATACTTTTTTTTACTTTACTCCACTTCATTCCATTTTCACATTTTTAGTCCATTGAGTTAATATTATTCACACCTGTTTTCTATCCCTAACAACGGTCACACCCTCAAACCTCTCTCACTCAGATATTTGTCTGACATATTAACCTGGTATCATAGGCTGTATAGGTTATTTATGATTAAGGACTTATTGTTTTTATGTACTGGTCCGAAACACGTCAGGATCACCCATAATTTAATGTTCACCTTGTGGTTTTCTTCCGCGAATTTTAACATGCTTCAATAAAGAAATTTTTTATATTTTACTGGAATTGGTGCTGGGTCCATACCTTCACGCCTTCTCTGCTTCATTTTTTCCCCTAAACCTGAGTAAATGTTAGTGTAGTGTAAGGTCTGTGATAATTAACTTACAGATCGCTGATTTCTCATGTACCTGACTCCATGATGACTTCACATCCACAGCTCGTCTCTGCAGACTTCCCTCTTCTCCGGTCTTCTGCAGCACATCTCACCATGGTGCCCCAAAAAATAACAATGTCATTATAATGTTCCTGAATAACAATACCTACAAATGCTGTGCCATAAATAAGCCCTATGCTGTGGACTGGAAAAAAAAAATTACTCCTCACTGTGCTCCCCACAAAAGAATATTACTACACACAATCCCTCTTAACGTACATGGCCTCCACACTATCCTCTATATTCCCACCACACCGTCCCCACTTATATACTATGACCGCAACTCTTCCCCCTAATAAAATAAAAACGCCACACTGCTCTTTATAAATTATACCCATCACACCTTTCTCAATTATAAAATATGATCTGCATATTGTCCTCACATCATGCTGCCCCCTCCTCACAATGTCCCATGCATGCTGCCCTTCTCCATATGGGGCTCTCACACTGCTCTTCTCCATACTGAGCCACCAATGCTGCTCCTTCTAAATGCGCTTTAAATGCTGCCTGCCCCGTCTCCATAATGATGCCTCCATGCTGCCCCACTCATGATACAGAGACCACTATGCTATCTCACGCCTAAGGGCTCGTTTCCACCTGCGATCTGCATGTGCAAGTGCAATCCAATAAAAAAATCGGATTGCACTCGCACCAGTGTTAATCAATGAGCCAGTTTCCTCTTTCCTGTTATTTCTCCACATGAATCGTGCTCTTGGTGCAATCGCAGCATGCTGCGTTTTGCAATGAATCTCAGCTCACGCACTCCCAACATCCCAATGCAGTGCACGCAGAGACAAACAGCAGAGGAGAAAGTGCTTCCCCCATCTAATCCGCTCCTGTGATGCAATCGAAAGATCGCATCACAGTTGCATGACCCTCAGCTGATGCTGGCAGCAGAGGGTCATTAGCAAATCGCTTCCGAAGCATCGGAAGCGGTACACAAGTGGAAAAGAGCCCTAATGCTGAGCACCCCCACACTACCTCACGTCTCATACGGAGTCCCCTAAATTGCTCCACTCCATACTGAGCCCACCCATGCTGCCCCGTTTCCATACTGAGACCTCACAATGCCCCTGTTCATACTGAATCCCCATGCTAGCTCCTTTTCGATAATGAACTCCCTATCCTTCCCCCTCTATATACTTAATGCATTGATACACACGTCACTTCTGGAGTGGGGCACAAGTAGGGTCCCAAACCGTATCAAATAGTTGTAGAAACTTGGCACTCAAGATCAACGTGAATAGTAGTTTTTATTATAAAGAACTTGTAGGACCAGCACAATCACATCATTGCCACATAGACAGCGGTGGACACCACGTCATACTGGGCTACGCCGCTCGCCACACTACTATACTTTCTGAGGACCCTCTGCTTGCACTGATAAAGGTCTTTTGACCAAAACATCTATACTTGTGCTGGTCCTACAAGTTCTTCACAATAAAAACCACTGTTCACATTGATCTTGAGTACATAGTTTCTACATCTACCCCTCTCCATACTGAGAACCCCAACATAATGAGTCCTTCCACGTTTCCCCATCGATTTTATCCTTTGCATGATCTTTCACTCTGTAAGCCTCACTAAACCCACCATCTACAGCAATAGGCCCCTTAAACCCTCCTCTACAGCAATAAGCTTTCTTATCCCCCCTCTACAGCAATAGGCTACCTAAACTTGCCATCTAAAGCAATAGCCCCCTAAACCCCCCTCTACAACAATAGGCAACCTAAACTCCACATCTACACCAATAGGTTCCCTAAGCCCCCTTCTACAGCAATAGGCTCCCCAAACCGCCCCCTACAGCAATAGGCCCCCTAAACCTTCCTCTACAGCAATAGCCCCCCTAAACACCCCCACAGTAATAGGCCCCTTAAACCCCCCTCCTACAGCAATAGGACCCTAAACACTCCTCCTACAGCAATAGGCCCCCTAAACCTCATCTCCTACAGCGATACTCTCCATAAACCCCCCTCCTACAACAATAGGCTCCCTAAACACCCCTCTTGCAGCAATAGACCCCCTAACTCTAAGACTATATTAACAGCCCCAGCTCCCCAACCACTGTCTAGAGTCATAGGCCCCCTAATCCCCAGACTACAATAACAGGCCACCTAATCCTTAGTCTTTAGCCTCTGCCTGGCCCTTCCCCGCAATCAGCAGACTATAGTCTCTACCTGCCCCTCCCCCACAATCCCGACTATATCCTATGCCTGCCCTTCCCCACAATCCCCAGACTATAACCTCTGCCTGCCTCTCCGCCGCAATCCCCAGACTATAACCTCTGCCTGCCCCTCTCTTGCAATCTCCAGATAATAGCCTCTGCCTGCCCCTCCTCCGCAATCCCCAGACTATAACCTCTGCCTGCCCCTGCCCCTCAACCCCCCGACTATAGCCTCTGTCTGCCCCTCCCCCACAAACCTCACATTGGAGCCTCAAGGGAGACATTACACAGCAGAATGGGGGATATTACAACTTAGCATTGGGTAGATTATACAGCAGCATGGGAGGAAATTACACAGCAGCATAGGGGAGATTAAACCGCAGCATGGAGGACATTACACAGCAACATGGGGGACATTATACATCAGAATAAAGGGATATTATCCCGGATGAAGCGTGGTTATTTTCCTTGTGAAACGTACGTTGGAGTCTTTATTTGGGTCTAATCCCCTCCTCATCTAACCTCCTGCCTGCTGATATGTTTCCTAAGTGACATCAGCGCTGCACGGTATGTAGCTGGTCCTCCTTTTGCATGTGCTTAACTGCTGCTGTGTTGGAATCATAGGCACATCATTGTTATAGCACACTGATGCTTGGGTAGTACGATTGTGTGGTGTCCTTCCTTGCAGCACTTTTTGCACTATGCAGGTGGGACCTCTGCATGACTGTTTTTACTAATTGAACATTCCAGCTTTGGGATCCCCTATATGAGGTATGCAGGTACTCTCTTTGGGACATATGCTCACGCTGCTGTATTGTGGTTAGGTGGATGCTATTTATGCCCCCTTATAACCTATTGAGCAGCAATGTTCGCAATTTTGTGGCAGTGCGTGCAATATGTTTATTGAGTCCTCTGCATAATCCTCATTGGGGAAACTGCTATTTTCACCTTGTGTGATGTGGCGCAATAATTCACGTAGGAACACGTGGTTATTTTTATGTGATATACTCTTGTATTCATGTGATTTTGTTATTGATGAGTACTATTTTTCTGAGTTTGGCAGGATTAATCTGTGCCTTTTTTAAAACATCTTTCCTCTCGGCCAACCAATTGCTGTAATCTCTTTATATATTGCTATATGTATTTTGTATTTATCCATAAATATTACTAAAAATAAGTACATGAAATATAAAAAATAAGAAATAAAAATTACATATATTTTTTGAAGCAAGTTACTCGTTTCCTCCTGTTTTGTAGGGATATTACACTGTAGCATGGTAGAAAATACACAGCAGCATGGGGGATATTACAAAACAGAATGGGGGATATTACACAGCGGCATGGGAGATATTATTCAGCAAAATTGGAGACATTTTACAGCAGAATGGGGGATATTACACAGTAGAATGGGCAGGGCTGTATTTGGCCTTCATGCTGCCCTAGACACTTTATGTGGTCGCACCCTTTACTGACAAAGTAAAATTATGATTTTGTGCGACATCTATTTAAGACACCACTCTGTAACACACTTGAAAAAGTGCTAAAACGCCATAGGAATGAAGATCTGCACTTGCTGCGCATACGTTCAGTTTTATTTTGCTTATTTTAACAGCTTCAGGTTTTCAAAGACACTAAGTGGTTAAAACAGGTATTTGAACCATTTTTCATGCTGTTGCCACCAAGAAGTCGCTGACTAGTACTTAAAACAATTTCAATTTAAAAAAGATGCCAGTGTTTCCTAACCTGTCCTCCTCCTGAAAAACTCAATAGATCCACAGATGTGTAAAGGCCATGGTGTGCACACACCCAAACCGTTCACATTCCCTTCAGATAGTAGTTAAGGCGCTTGTACACAGACTACAGTTGGCTGAACCCGGAGATAGACAGGCTCGGCCGACAGTCTGATTGTCAGAGGAGTGATGACCAAGCAGGTCCAATTTTGGACTGTGGATCCTTTTCTCTCTAAGAGGTGAGCCACTGCCAGAGATGTGTAGTAGCGTCTGTCTCATAGAAAACACGACCACTCAACAAAGTGAACGCTCCTGTGTATTTGAGAATCAGGGAGACAGCTGCCAGCCGCATGATGGGACACCTGTCTATAGTGTATGGGACAGTCAGGAAGATAGCTGCCAGCCAAATGATGGGACACCTGTGTATAGTGTACAGGAGAGTCAGGGAGGATAACTGCCAGCCGCATGATGGGACACCTATCTATAGTGTATGATAGATATAATGATCTACTAATAAACCTAATAAATTAAATATTGCTACATCTACACAAATACATCACCAAAATCAACCTCAAATCACGATAACATTACCAGAACCACCATTTGTACATGACAACATGTCTAGAACCAACCTCAAATCACTGCTACATCACCAGAACCACCATCTGCACACTGCTACATTACCAGAACCGCCATTGGTATATGAATGCATAATCAGAACCAAGCTGAAATCACTACTACATCACGAGAACCACCATCTGCACACTTCTACATTACCAGAACCGCCATTGGTATATGAATGCATAATCAGAACCAAGCAGAAATCACTACTACATCACCAGAACCATCATTGGTACATGACTACATTACCAAAATCAAGCTGAAATCACTACTACGTCACCAGAACTAAAGCTAGCCCAACAAAACATTGTCTGGCATGAAACTGCAGCTCCTAGTATGTATGTAACAATAATAAGGAGATAGCAGGATTTGTTACCAGCCATCATCAGACTGCGGACAATACCAGAACTATAGTACTGTGAAACAATTAAAAAATACCTTAATTTTTGGGAGGTATCTTCTATGTTTTAGGTACATTAATTCTGAGTACATTTATGTGGGTCTGGGTCCTGAGACCCCCGTAAATTGCTCAAAAGACTCCTTAGAAATGCACGGTTCAGGAGACAGGACTACTTTCTACAGCATTCGCTCTGTGCTTTGTGTGCTCTTCTAAAAGAGCTTTTCAGCTATTTTGGGGAGTTTCAAGAACAGATTCCTCACCAATCTGCTCAAAATTATTGGGCATAAAACAAAAAATTCTCCCAAAAGTTTAGTTACGTTTTGAGGAGCACTTTGAGTAGGGCAGATCAAAGTACTGTAGTGCGCTTGTGCAGGACCTCAATGCCGGCTACTGTGGTTGACGTAGAATGCATCATGCACCCAGGATTCAGAAGAAGGAGGACAAAGATGGCCGAAAGAGGAGACGTTGCTATTGGAGAATGGAGACACCCATCCGACTAGTCTGCACCGCATCGCCCTTTAGGTGAGTATTATAAAGTGATTGTTAGTTCTGCACAGCGGCCTGGGCTCTTATCTACAGCATGTTAGAATGCTGTACATAAGAGCCCACTAGTGGTGGCCGCAGCTTATAATCACCAAATCTGGTGACAGGTTCCCTTTAAAGAAGCACTCCGGTCATTTTTTCCCCTAAAAAATTATTGTTCAGGTCACCTGTCTTCCTATGCCACAAAATCCGAGGGGTGCTCGTGGTCCGCTGGTCAGGTGGATCAGTGGTCATTTTAGATAAAACTCTTTATGAAAGAGAAATAACCACCATACTAAATGACCACTCTACCTAAAGGCGTTTGAACGGGGACCCAACAAATATTTTTCTACCAAATTACAGAATATTCTACAATAAGGTTATGATTGGGGGATTCTAAACAAGAAAACCTAGGAATACCTCATGGTGGATACTCCTATTTCCCCATCTTTCAGAGTCTGCCCAAAGTTCACAAGGACACCTTCCCCCCTCCCATTAAGACCCATTGTTGCTAGCACGGGATCGCTAACCAGCCACCTTTCAGATTGGTTGGACAATATTTTACAACCGCTCATGAAGCGCACCGTCGTTTACATAAAAGGACACAAAAAGCCTCCTCCAGAATCTTAAGGAGATGAAATGGACTGAACATTCCTTTTGGATTACTAGCGATGTAGTGGAAAATAGCCCTAATGCTGAGCACCCCTACACTACCTTACGTCTCATACTGAGTCCCCTACATTGCTCCACTCCATACTGAGCCCACCCATGCTGCCCCGTTTCCATACTGAGACCTCACACTGCGCCTGTTCATACTGAATCCCCATGCTAGCTCCTTTTCGATAATGAGCTCCCAATCCTTCCCCCTCTCTATACTTCATGCATTGATACACACGTCACTTCTGGGGTGGTGCACAAGTAGGGTCCCAAACCGTATCAAATAGTTGTAGAAACTTAGCACTCACGATCAACGTGAATAGTGGTTTTTATTATAAAGAACTTGTAGGACCAGCACAAGCACATCACTGTCACATAGACAGCGGTGGACATCATGTCATACCGGGCTACGCCGCTCGCCATGCTACTATACAGTCAGATGAAAAAGTTTGGGCACCCCTATTAATTTTAACCTTTTTTCTTTATAACAATTTGGGGTTTTGCAACAGCTATTTCAGTTTCATATATCTAATAACTGATGGAATGAGTAATATTTCTGGATTGAAATGAGGTTTATTGTACTAACAGAAAATGTGCAATCCGCATTTAAACAAAATTTGACCGGTGCAAAAGTATGGGCACCCTTATCAATTTCTTGATTTAAACACTCCTAACTACTTTTTTACTGACTTACTAAAGCACTAAATTGGTTTTGTAACCTCATTGAGCTTTGAACTTCATAGGCAGGTGTATACAATCATTAGAAAAGGTATTTAAGGTGGCCACTTGCAAGTTGTTCTCCTATTTGAATCTCCAATGAGGAGTGGCATCATGGGCTCCTCAAAACAACTCTCAAATGATCTGAAAACAAAGATTATTCAACATAGTTGTTAAGGGGAAGGATACAAAAAGTTGTTTCAGAGATTTAAACTGTCAGTTCCCACTGTGAGGAACATAGTAAGGAAATGGAAGAACACAGGTACAGTTCTTGTTAAACCCAGAAGTGGCAGACCAAGAAAAATATCAGAAAGGCAGAGAAGAAGAATGGTGAGAGCAGTCAAGGACAATCCACAGACCACCTCCAAAGACCTGCAGCATCATCTTGCTGCAGATATTGTCAATGTGCATCGGTCAACAATACAGCGCACTTTGCACAAGGAGAAGCTGTATGGGAGAGTGATGCGAAAGAAGCCGTTTCTGCAAGCAAGCCACAAACAGAGTCGCCTGAGGTATGCATAAGCACATTTGGACAAGCCAGTTACATTTTGGAAGAAGGACCTGTGGACTGATGAAACAAAGATTGAGTTTTTTGGTCATACATGGAGGCAAAAAACCACGGCATTCCAAGAAAATCACTTGCAACCCACAGTAAAATTTGGAGGAGGTTCCATCATGCTTTGGGGCTGTGTGGCCAATGCCGGCACCGGGAATCTTGTTAAAGTTGGGGGTCACATGGATTCAACTCAGTATCAGCAGATTCTTGACAATAATGTGCAAGAATCAGTGACGAAGTTGAAGTTACGCAGGGGATGGCTATTTCAAGACAATGATCCAAAACACCGCTCGAAATCTACTCAGGAATTTATGCAAAGGAACAATTACAATGTTCTCGAATGGCCATCCCAGTCCCCAGACCTGAATATCATTGAACATCTGTGGGATGATTTGAAGCGTGCTGTCCATGCTTGGCGACCATCAAACTTAACTGAACTGGAATTGTTTTCTAAACAGCAATGGTCAAATATACCTTCATCCGGGATCCAGGAATTCATTAAAAGCTACAGGAAGCGACTAGAGGCTGTGATTTTTGCAAAAGGAGGATCTACAAAATATTAATGTCACTTTTATGTTGAGGTGCCCATACTTTTGCACCGGTCAAATTTTGTTTAAATGCAGATTGCACATTTTCTGTTAATACAAAAAACCTCATTTCAATCCAGAAATATTACTCAGTCCATCAGTTATTAGATATATGAAACTGAAATAGCTGTTGCAAAAACCCAAATTGTTATAAAGAAAAAAGGTTAACATTAATAGGGGTGCCAAAACTTTTTCATATGACTGTAGATAGATGTTGTTGTGTGTAGTTACCAAGTGTTTGTGAAGGGCGCTGTAAATGTTCTGGGTGTTGTCTGGGTGTGGCGGTGTGAGAGAGCGGTATTGTTTGTGTGTTGCGTTGTTTGTGGAGCACTGTGTGTATGTGGTGCTGTGAGTGTTGTGCGGTTTGTGTGGGTATGTGTGTGTGGTGCTGTGTGTGTGTGTGTGTGTGTTATGATCCGGAACCATGGAAGACAACCATAAATCATTGGTAAAAGGTGACAAGAGCGTTGGCAACTAATCTGGCCGCCATCCCTTTACTAATCATCACAACTAGAAGTAGCCGAGGGGTGAACTAACATCCTGTGTACCGCGAACCCAGCCGGAGAACTAGCTATCCTAAAGGAAGGAAAGATGAATAACTCTCTGCCTCAGAAAATAGATAAAGAATAGCAAGCCCCCCACATTCAAAGACTGCTGTGATATAGGAAAACACAATACACAGATAGATGATAGGATTAGCAAAAGGTGAGGCCACACTGACTAAATAGGACAGGACAGGAAAGGGACTCATGGTGGCCAGAGAAAAACCCTGCAAAAATCCAACAACCTGATAGTACAAAAAAGCCCTCAGATCGCTAGATCTGAACTCTGTCCTATATCAGGCGCTCTTGTCATACCAATGAACAGAAATCAGGAGCCATTACAAATTCAAGAAGAAACAAACACATGGACTTATAGGAGCAATACTCCAAACATAGCTGCAGGGAGCTTTCCAGCTAAGCAACTGAGAGGGAAGATCCCTACATGCAAATAAACTGAAAACAACCACAGCAAATGACAAACTCAGATAAGAACAAAAAGAACCAAACAAAAATAAAGAGCCAAGCACTTATCTGGGGTAGATGTGGTCTGGAGCAGGATGAAGCAGGCTGGTGAACAAAGAACATAAACCCAAAATTAGAAGAGTTGACCATAAATCACAGATATTCAGAATTCAACTGGGATAAACCAACAGCTAATCAAACCAAATTATCCCAATAAAGCTTATAAATCGATAAAACGTTTTTTTATTGATGGTATTAAAAAACATAAACACAAACAATAATTAAAAATCAAGGCAAGGGGAGCATGTACTACACCCACAATGGGAACCATATGTATTAAATAACCTAAGTCCCAGCAGGTCATATAACAACTATAAATTACACAACAAGAACATTGAACAAGCAGCTAACATTATCCCCATATAATAATAGCAATGGTCTATTTTAAATCGCTGCCCATCACAGTACTTGGCTCATAACAATACCAGACCTGCTGTCATGTCAGTAGTACAAAAACTGCTCCCCTGCCAGCCACTCCAACACGTGTTTCACACCGCTTCCTCAGGGAGTGATGTGGAGGCAAGCAGGGAGCGTTCTTATATAGGACTGGCACACATGTTTTAATTAATCCAAAACCCCATACTTTCGTATATGGCGCCACCATGTCAACGCCCACCGGAAGTTCAGGAGCGCGTCACCGTCGGCCACGTCACACGCACGCGCACTGGCATGCGATGACGCGGGCGAGGGAGACGCGTCCCCTAGCAACCGTCGGGATGCAGGCAGGCGGCGCACAGCATAGGGAGAATCATGTGTTTTGTAGCCAGGTCACATGACCGCATTGTGAACCCGCCCTAACAGGATATCCAGGGACGCACCTCCTCAGCCAACCATATAATAACACGGAAGGGGGGAGGATGCATCCCATGGAAACCAAAAGCGTCAGACAGAATAACATAAACACCGGGCAAATAGCATACAAAGGGCCCTACATAACCCATCCATCAACCATAGCAATCACTCAACAATCATAAATCTTATATCCACACAGTCATCCAAAATGCACAGGATAAAAATAGTGCATGTATAAACGTACATAATAAGTTAAAAAGTATATATATATAAAAAAAAATATATATATATATATAAATATAAAAACTTTATTAATATCTCAATATAAAAATAAATAAGAGTGCACGTGAAAGTGACCAAATAAAAATAAATATAAATAAATAAGTGCATAAGTGTAAAATATATATGCAAACAGTAATAATTATGAATGTATGTGAGCAAGTGAAAGTGATAAAAAAATGATGACAAAATATGTAATAAATATACCATATATAAGTGAAAATACGAGGAT
Source organism: Anomaloglossus baeobatrachus (assembly GCF_048569485.1). Classification (NCBI taxonomy): domain Eukaryota; kingdom Metazoa; phylum Chordata; class Amphibia; order Anura; family Aromobatidae; genus Anomaloglossus; species Anomaloglossus baeobatrachus. Next base: position 326,078,439 of record NC_134358.1, read on the forward strand.
AAAAAATATATATATCCATAAAAATAGTGAAAAAAAGGGTTAAAAGTGAAAAAGTGAAAAATAATTAGTATAGATCCGAAAAAAGTGAGAGTGAAAAATTATTTATTAAAAATTGAATACAATAAAATTATGCAATATAGAAAAAATATATAGAATCTCATTTGATACTGACCCATAACAATACCATTAAATACTATACTCAACCGCACCACAGACACTTACTACACTATTGGGTTGAAATTGAATACTACATTCAACCGCATCACAAACACTGCCTACACTATTAAATTAAACCTAACAATACAATAGCCCTTCCAGAGTCGCAAAAACCCATACCCAAACCCATCTGACGCCAAAGTTTTTGGTGATGGTGGTAATACGGCACCTGTGGAGGTCGTTACCACTGGCTTGATGGATCAGAGGCTATTAAAGGATTTACTGTTCCGCCGAATGAAAACTTGGTGGAATAAAACGTCCTTGGAGCAATATTTATTAAAACAAATGGTTCCAAGAGGACTGAGGATCCAGGTACATCCAGCTTTTCCCATTGAGGATAATGGTTTATTGGATAGATGGGAAGAAGCTTGTACAAATTGCTCCAAAAAATTTATAGAAATTTTGATTGAACATGATATGAAGTCATTGCAGAATACAGAGGAACAGATTAAACAAGTTCAACTTAGATTGCAGCAGAATTTAAGTACCGAAAACAGATTAAAATTTGAACAAGAAATTGAAACCCTATTTCCTAAGTGGGAGGCGGATATTCAACAACTTAAAATGGATAAATTTAAACGAGATATGGGAGATTACCAAACAAACCAGGTCTTTAAGTGGAGAATGAGGAAATTGAAAACCAGGTCCCATTCTATGTCATCTTTATCCAGCATTAACTCAGGCACTTCTAATGAGGATATACCAACTACCTCATATGGTATGATGACGAGACAAAATACACAGAAAAGTGCCATGAAGAGAAAACAGGATTACAATGGTGATGCTGGTTCTACTGAGAATAAAGTCCTAAAGGTAATCAATTTATCTGATATTCCCCTTACAGAGGCTCAGGAGTCCGTATTATCCTTTGGGCTAAAATTTTGTCCATCTGCAAATTTTGATTGTTTCAATGCAATCAAAGATACATTTTTGTTTGCACGTAAACTCCTCCTTAAGAAACATTTTTCTAAACAACCTCCACATTCTCCCTTTTCTACAGAGGAGGAATTGGAAGCGGTACGGATATTAGAGGAGCTCCTTCAGGAACAGACCAATGGAGATTTTGGTAAGTTTCCAGACTTTATAAAGAAAAAAGGAAAGATGTTTCCTCTCCTGTCAGGTAGTTCAGCTGTGGAAATGTTCACTATGATGGTTTGTGAGGAGTTCTACAAAATGCCTAGTCATAAGATGTATGACAATTTGACTGGTGCCCAAAGGAAAGCCCTGAATGAATTGTCAAAGATGGAAGGTGTGATCTTTAAGCCCTCAGATAAGGGGGGCAATATTGTTGTATGGCCTGCCCAGAAATATGAAAAGGAGGCGTATCGCCAATTGAGAGATAATAGTTGTTATGCAAAATTGGAAAATAATCCAACCAAAAGGTTCCAGGAGGAATTGTTTGGAATTTTGGATTTGGGTTATCAGAATGGCGTTATTCCAAAGAAGATATGGGAGGGATTGAGAGTTCCTGAACCCACTGTGGCCACAATTTATTTCCTCCCTAAGGTTCACAAGGACATATCAAATCCCCCGGGTAGACCCATCGTATCGGGGAATGGGGCCCTTATTGAACCAGTCTGTAAATTTTTAGATTACTATTTGAGACCATGTGTAAGTGATCTACCATCATATATTAGGGACTCGACAGAAGTTTTACAGCGGTTGGACAGTGTCATCTTGGAACCAGACATGTTTATTGTGACATGTGATGTCGAGTCCCTATATACATCTATAAAACATGAAGATGGGTTGCTTGCAGCTAAATATTATCTTTCCATGCGTGGACTCAATAGGGACTTGTTGAATCTTTTGATGGTATTGATGGAATTTGCACTAACCCATAATTTCTTCTTATTCAAGAATCAGTATTATTTGCAGAGGAGGGGCGTGGCCATGGGGGCGGCTTTCGCCCCTTCCTATGCAAATTTATTTTTAGGGTTATGGGAAAAAGATTGCATACCCATCAATGAGGCATCTATGGGTGGGTCTATTATATCTTGGATGAGATTCATCGACGATATCCTTTTTATATGGCAAGGATCAAGAACGGCCTTGGATGCGTTTTTGCGTACTTTAAATGCAAATAATAATAATATCCGCTTAACCCATAGGATCGAACAGAAGACTACTGATTTCCTTGACCTGAAAATATCTGTGGATGAGGATGGTACTTTGCATACGACAATATTCCGTAAAGAAACCAGCATTAATGCTTATTTACATGCAAGATCTGCACATCCAGCTCATGTAATAAAAGGAATAAAAGGAATACCTACTGGACAGTTCATTCGGGCACGTCGTATTTGTGATAAAGATGAAGAATTTGAAAAGGAGGCAGTGGAGCTCCAGAAGAGGTTTGTACAGCGAGGGTACAAACAAGATTGTATTCAAAAAGGATACAATCGGGCTAGGGGTAGTAAGAGGAGTGACTTACTGATCGCAAAGACAAAGACTAATGATCAGGAAGTTGTTCGTCTCATTACCAACTACCATGGTAGATGGAACGATATGATAAAAATTTTTCAAAAATATTGGCCAATATTACAACAGGATCAGGATATCAGAAAGTTCATATCTGATGTTCCTATTGTTACAGCCAGAAGGAGTAAGACCATTGGAGACTCTATTGTACGAAGTCATTATGTTCCTCCTAAGCCTGGTTTTCTTTTTCAGTCCTCAGGTCCGAAATGGGGATCATGGACGTGTGGGGGCTGTTCTGTGTGTCCTGTTATTTTGAAGACCAAAACCTTCTGGAACTCCGCGGGAACACGGGAATTTGAAGTTGTTCATCATATAAATTGCAAAACAGAGGCGGTAATATACCTTGCGACGTGCCCCTGTGGACTTTCGTATGTGGGTATGACTTCAAGAGAGTTAAGAGTCCGTATTCAAGAGCATATACGGGATATCAAGTCTGCATATGAGGTCAGACCTGATGATTTTGAGGCCATCAAGAAACTGAAGCCATTGGCAAGGCATTTTCGTGACAAACATCCCGGTTCATGGAAGGGATTAAAGGTCCAAGGAATTGATCGGATCCATATGGGTTTGAGAGGTGGAGATTTGAAAACTCGCTTGCTGCAAAAAGAATGCCGATGGATTACTATTTTAAGAACAATTGTACCTTTTGGACTTAACGAACAATGGGGCTTTGGTAGCTTTCTGTGATCTGTATACTCTGTAATCTGCATTGACCTAATGGAGCAATAGTTTTTAGTATTGCACAGTGGTAAATGAATTGACGTAAATTGGTTTAAATAATATAGGGGGTAAGCTTTCTTGTTTAATAAAGTTGGTTTGGCGTCAGATGGGTTTGGGTATGGGTTTTTGCGACTCTGGAAGGGCTATTGTATTGTTAGGTTTAATTTAATAGTGTAGGCAGTGTTTGTGATGCGGTTGAATGTAGTATTCAATTTCAACCCAATAGTGTAGTAAGTGTCTGTGGTGCGGTTGAGTATAGTATTTAATGGTATTGTTATGGGTCAGTATCAAATGAGATTCTATATATTTTTTCTATATTGCATAATTTTATTGTATTCAATTTTTAATAAATAATTTTTCACTCTCACTTTTTTCGGATCTATACTAATTATTTTTCACTTTTTCACTTTTAACCCTTTTTTTCACTATTTTTATGGATATATATATTTTTTATCCTCGTATTTTCACTTATATATGGTATATTTATTACATATTTTGTCATCATTTTTTTATCACTTTCACTTGCTCACATACATTCATAATTATTACTGTTTGCATATATATTTTACACTTATGCACTTATTTATTTATATTTATTTTTATTTGGTCACTTTCACGTGCACTCTTATTTATTTTTATATTGAGATATTAATAAAGTTTTTATATTTATATATATATATATATATATTTTTTTATATATATATACTTTTTAACTTATTATGTACGTTTATACATGCACTATTTTTATCCTGTGCATTTTGGATGACTGTGTGGATATAAGATTTATGATTGTTGAGTGATTGCTATGGTTGATGGATGGGTTATGTAGGGCCCTTTGTATGCTATTTGCCCGGTGTTTATGTTATTCTGTCTGACGCTTTTGGTTTCCATGGGATGCATCCTCCCCCCTTCCGTGTTATTATATGGTTGGCTGAGGAGGTGCGTCCCTGGATATCCTGTTAGGGCGGGTTCACAATGCGGTCATGTGACCTGGCTACAAAACACATGATTCTCCCTATGCTGTGCGCCGCCTGCCTGCATCCCGACGGTTGCTAGGGGACGCGTCTCCCTCGCCCGCGTCATCGCATGCCAGTGCGCGTGCGTGTGACGTGGCCGACGGTGACGCGCTCCTGAACTTCCGGTGGGCGTTGACATGGTGGCGCCATATACGAAAGTATGGGGTTTTGGATTAATTAAAACATGTGTGCCGGTCCTATATAAGAACGCTCCCTGCTTGCCTCCACATCACTCCCTGAGGAAGCGGTGTGAAACACGTGTTGGAGTGGCTGGCAGGGGAGCAGTTTTTGTACTACTGACATGACAGCAGGTCTGGTATTGTTATGAGCCAAGTACTGTGATGGGCAGCGATTTAAAATAGACCATTGCTATTATTATATGGGGATAATGTTAGCTGCTTGTTCAATGTTCTTGTTGTGTAATTTATAGTTGTTATATGACCTGCTGGGACTTAGGTTATTTAATACATATGGTTCCCATTGTGGGTGTAGTACATGCTCCCCTTGCCTTGATTTTTAATTATTGTTTGTGTTTATGTTTTTTAATACCATCAATAAAAAAACGTTTTATCGATTTATAAGCTTTATTGGGATAATTTGGTTTGATTGGTGAACAAAGAACAACTGACATCCGGCATAGCCTGCTATCAGACCAGGGTTTAAATAAGCAGAGTTAGCAATTGAAACGCCCATTGCTCAACACACCTGGTCTCTGTCCAAACCATTCCTGGCCACAAGAGGGAGCCTCACAGCAGCCAAAGCAGGTGTGTGTGTGTGTGTGTTTTGAGGGGAGGTATGTTTTGTGCAGTGTGTGTGTGTTGGAGTAGTCCTGGGGAGAGAGGAGGATAGAAGTAGGAGCAGTCCTGGGGGAAGAGGAGTATAATAGGAGGAGTAGTCCTGGGCAGAGAGGATAATAGGAGGAGCAGTCCTGGGGGAAGAGTATAATAGGAGTAGTCCTGGGGAGAGAGGAGGATAATAGGAGGAGTAGCCCTGGGGGGAGAGGAGTCTAATAGGAGGAGTAGCCCTGGAGGTGAGGAGTATAATAGGAGTAGTCCTGGGGGGAGGAGTATAATAGGAGTAGTCCTGGGGAGAGAGGAGGATAATAGGAGGAGTAGCCCTGGGGGGAGAGGAGTCTAATAGGTGGAGTAGCCCTGGAGGTGAGGAGTATAATAGGAGTAGTCCTGGGGGGAGGAGTATAATAGGTGGAGTAGTCCTGGGGGGAGGAGTATAATAGGTGGAGTAGTCCTGAGGGGAGGTGTATAGGTGCCCAAAGTGTGTGGGGGGTATGGACGAGCAGGAACAGTGTGTGTGGGGCGTGGACAAGCAGGCACAGTGTGCGGGGGGCACGGCCAGGCCGAGCCAAAAGGCCAATGCGTGTGGGGGGGCGTGGCCGGGCCGAGCCGAGTGGCCAATACGACGGTTGTCACTGTAATAACTCATTTTGGAGCAAGACAGACAGACAGAATAAGGCAATTATATATATACATAACGTGGCAGACATTACACAGCAACATGGGGAACATTATATAGCAACATTGAGACATTACAAAGCAGAATGGGGCATATTACAAAGCAGCATGGGAGACATAACACAGCAGAATGGGGTATATTACAAAGCAGATTGGAGATATTACAGAGCAGCAAGGGTTTATTATACAGCAAAATTGGGGATATTACACAGCAGAATGGGGGATAATACAGAGCAGAATGGGGGATAATACAGAGCAGCATTGGCTATGTTACAAAGCAGAATAGGAGATATTACACAGCCGCATGGGAATACTACACAGCAAAATGGGCATATTACACAGCAGTATCAAAGACATACAGCAGAATGGCAGATATTACACAGCAGCATGGAGGATATTATACAGCAGAATGGGGGATATTACAAAGCAGAAAGGGGATATTACACAGCACCAAGGGGGATATTACACAGCAAAATGGGGATATGTTACAGCAGCATTGGGTAGATTATACAGCAGCATGAGGTAAATTACACAACAGCATAGGGACAATATACACAATATACATATAATGGGGGACATTACTCAGCAACATGGGAGACATTATACAGCTGAATGGGGGGTATTACAAAGTAGAATGGGGGATGTTACACAGCATAATGGAAGATATTACATAGTAGCATGGGGATATTACACAGCAGCATGGAAGACATACAGCAAAATGGCAGATATTACAAAATACCTTGGAGGACATTATACAGCAGCAGAGGGAGACATTACACAGCAGAATGGGAAAGAATACACTGCACCATGAGCTATATTATACAGCAGAGTGGGGTATATTACAGAGCCAAATGTGAGACATTAGAATGGGGGATGTTACACTGCAGCATGGTGATATTATACAGCAGCATAGGAGACATACAACAGAATGGCATATATTACAAAAAACAGGGAGGACATTATACAGCAGCAGGGGGGACATTACACAGCAAAATGGAAACAAGTGCACTGCACCAATGGGGATATTATACAGCAGAATGGGGGATATTACACAGCAGCATTGGGTACATTATACAGCTGCAACAGGAGAAATAGCACGGCAGCATGGGGGATATTAACCCCTTAACGACCGCGGGCAGTAATTTTACGTCCTAGCGGTCATAACGTTATTGCCCATGGTCTGCCCACGGCAGCATGCCGTGATCGGGCGCACATCTCAGCTGATTTTCACAGCTAAGATGAGTGGCTGCTAGGCACGAGCCGAATCGTTATCGGTTCGTGCCGTTTAACCCCTGAAATGGCGCTGTCAATATGTGACAGCGCCATTATAAATGCGATCGCTGTAATGTTTTACTTACCGACCGATGCCGGAAGTCACGTGACATGTTACGTGACTTCCGGTGTTTGTCATGGTAGCACAGGGTCATGTGATGACTCCTATGCTAGACATGAACCACTTTCAGTTTCACTTTTACCGGAGGCCAGTGAAGCAGGAAGTGACCGTATCTGCTGTTTACAGCTGTATAGCTGTAATCAGCAGATAGTGCAGAGCGATCGGATTGCTGCAGAATGGCGGATAATAAAAAGAAGCATGGAGGACGTTATACCGCAGAATGGGGGATATTACACAGACGTATAGGAAACATTGTACAGCAGAATGGAGATATTACACAGAAAGATGGGAGGCATGCTGCAGAATGGCAGATAATACACAGTAGCATGGAGGACATTATACAGCAGAACGGGGGGATATTAAACAGCTACATGGGGAACATTATACAGTTGAATGGGGGATATTACACAGCAGCATGAGGGACATTATACAGCAGAATGGGGATATTACAAAGCAGCATGGGGGACATTACAGAGCAACATGGGGGACAATATACAGCAAAATTGGGGATATTACAAAGCAGAATGTGGGATGTTACACAGCAGCATGGGGGATATTACACAAGAGGATGGGAGACATTACACAGCAGAATGTGGATATTACACAGAAAGATGGGAGGCATGCTGCAGAATGGCGGATAAGAAAAAGTAGCATGGAGGATGTTATACAGCAGAATGGGGGATATTACACAGAAGTATGGGAAACATTGTACAGCAGAATGAGGCATATTAAAAAGCAGCATAAGAGACATTACACAGCAGCATGGGGTACACTACACAACAGCATAGAGAACATGACAGAGGAGCATGGGAGACATTGTAAAGCAGAATGGGGGTATATTACACAGCAGCATAGGGGAGATTACATCGCAGCACGGGGAACATTACGCAACAGCATGTGGGACATTACACAGCTACATGGGAGACATTATACAGCAATATAAGGGATATTACACATCAGCAAAAGGGAACATTACACAGCAGCTTTTGGAACATTAAACAGCAACCAGCGGGATATTATACAGTAGAATAGGGGATATTACACTGTAGCATGGGGAACATTACACAGAAATATTTGGGGACACGATACAGCAGAATGGGAGATATTACAAAGCAAAAAGTGGGATATATTACATAGCAGCATGGGAGACATTATACATTATACAAAAGAATGGGGGTATTACATAGGAGCATGGGATACATACAGCAAAATGCCAAATATTACACAGTAGTATGGAGGACATTATACAGTAGAATGGGGAACATAAGACAGCAGAATAGGGTTTATTATACTGCACCATGGGGTATATTATCACTGAGCCATAGATCCTGAAAAATGAGAATGCTACGGGTCACGAAATATGGCGTAAAACGTTCGCCACTTTTTTCAGAAAACGTCCGATTTTTTTTTTAACACCTTATATAAAAGTAAACCTATACATGTTTGGTGTCTACAAACTCGCACTGACCTGAGGCATCACACCCACACATCAGTTTTACCATACAGTGAACACAGTAAATATAATATCTCAAAAATAATAGTGCTTTTGCACTTTTTTGCAATTTTTCTGCATTTGGAGTTTTTTTGCCGTTTTCTAGTACACTCTATGGTAAAACTTATAATTTAATTTAGAATACAGCTCATTTCGCAAAACATGAGCCCTCACATGACCATATTGACTGAAAAATAAAAAAGTTACGTCTCTCAGAAGATTGGTGAAAAAAAAAACGAAAAGCGAAAAATCGGCCAGTCGTGAAGGGGATAAAAAGCAGAATGTGGGTTATTATACTGCCGCATTGGTGACATTATGCAGCGCAATGAGGATATTACACAGCAGCATGGGGAAAATCACATAAGAGCAGGGGAAACATTATACAGCAGAATGGAGATATTACACAGAAAGATGGGAGGCATGCTGCAGAATGGCAGATAATACACAGTAGCATGGAGGACATTATACAGCAGAACGGGGGGGATATTACATAGCTACATGGGGAACATTATACAGTTGAATGGGGGATATTACACAGCAGCATGAGGGACATTATACAGCAGAATGGGGATATTACAAAGCAGCATGGTGGACATTACAGAGCAACATGGGGGATATTATACAGCAAAATGGGGGATTTTTCAAAGCAGAATGTGGGATGTTACACAGCAGCATGGGGGATATTACCCAAGAGCATGGGAGACATTATACAGCAGAATGTGGATATTACACAGAAAGATGGGAGGCTTGCTGCAAAATGGCGGATAATAAAAAGTAGCATGGAGGACGTTATACAGCAGAATGGGGGATATTACACAGAAGCATGTGAAACATTGTACAGCAGAATGAGGCATATTAAAAAGCAGCATAAGGGACATTACACAGCAGCATGGGGTACACTACACAGCAGCATAGAGAACAAGACAGAGGAGCATGGGAGACATTATAAAGCAGAATGGGAGTATATTACACAGCAGCATAGGGGAGATTACACCGCAGCATGGGGAACATTTCGCAACAGCTTGTGGGACATTACACAGCTACATGGGAGACATTATACAGCAGAATAGGGGATATTACACATTAGCAAAGGAAAAATTACACAGCAGCTTTTGGAACATTACACAGGAACCAGTGGGATATTATACAGCAGAATAGGGGATATTACACTGTAGCATGGGGAACATTACACATAAATATTTGGGGACACCATACAGCAGAATGGGAGATATTAGAAAGCAAAAAGTAAGATATATTACACAGCAGCATGAGAGACATTATACAGAAGAATGGGGGTATTACATAGGAGCATGGGATACATACAGCAGAATGCCAGATATTACACAGTAGCATGGAGGACATTATAAAGTAGAATGGGGAACATAAGACAGCAGAATAGGGTTTATTATACTGCACCATGGGGTATATTATACAGAAGAATGGGGGATAGTACACAGCAGCATTGCGGACATTATATAGCAGCATGGGGGACATTTTACAGCAGAATGCCGGATATTACAAAACAGAATGGGATATATTACACAGCAGCATGGGAGATATTACACAGCATAATTGGGGATATTACACAGGAGTATGGGGATAGTACACAGCAAAATGGAGATTTTACACAGCAAAATGTAGATTTTACACAGCAGCATGGGAGACATACAGCAGAGTGCAGATATTACACAGTAGCAAGGAGAACATTACACAGCAGTAGGGGGGATATTACACAGCAGAATGGGGGATAGTACACTGCAGCATGGGGATATACAGTAGAATGGGGGTATATTACACAAAAGCATTGGGTACATTATACAGCAGCATGGGGGTGAATTACACAGCAGCATTGGGTACATTATACAGCAGCATTGGGTACATTACACAGCAAAGTGGGGGTATATTACACAGCAGCATAGGGGAGATTACACCGCAGCATGTAGGACATTACACAGCAACATGGGGGACATTATACAGCAGAATAGAGGGATATTACACTGTAGCATGGTAGAAAATACACAGCAACATGAGGGATATTACAAAGCCGAATGGGGGATATTACACAGCAGCATGGGAGATATTATTCAGCAAAATTGGAGACATTTTACAGCAGAATGCGGGATATTACACAGTAGCATGGGCAGGGCTGTATTTGGCCGTCATGCTGCCCTAGACACTTTATGTGGTCGCACCCTTTACTGATAACGTAAAATTATGATTTTGTGCACGCGACATCTATTTAAGACACTACTCTAACACACTTGAAAAAGTGCTAAACGCCATAGGAATGAAGATCTGCACTTGCTGCACATACGTTCAGTTTTATTTTGCTTATTTTACCAGCTTCAGGTTTCAAAGACACCACGTGGTTAAAACAGGTATTTGAACCATTTTTCATGCTGCTGTCACCAAGAAGTCGCTGACTAGTACTTAAAACAATTTCAATTTAAAAAAGATGCCAGTGTTTCCTAACCTGTCCTTCTAAAAAACTCAATAGATTCACAGCTATGTAAAGGCCATGGTGTGATAACACACAAACCGTTCACATTCCCTTCAGATTAAGTAGTTAAGGCACTTGTACACAGACTACAGTTGGCTGAACCCGGAGATAGACAGGCTCGGCCGACAGTCTGATTGTCAGAGGAGTGATGACCCAGCAGGTCCAATTTTGGACTGTGGATCCTTTTCTCTCTAAGAGGTGAGCCACTGCCAGAGATGTGTAGTAGCGTCTGTCTCATAGAAAACACGACCACTCAACAAAGTGAACGCTCCTGCGTATGTGAGAATCAGGGAGACAGCTGCCAGCCGCATGATGGGACACCTGTCTATAGTGTATGGGAGAGTCAGGGAGATAGCTGCCAGCCAAAATGATGGGACACCTGTGTATAGTGTATGGGAGAGTCAGGCAGAATAACTGCCAGCAGCATGATGGGGCACCTATCTATAGTGTATGGGAGATATAATGATCTACTATTAAATCTAATAAATTAAATATTGCTACATCTACACAAATACATCACCAGAACCAACCTCAAATCACGATAACATTACCAGAACCACAATCTGTATATGACAACATCTCCAGAACCAACTTCAAATCACTACTATATCACGAGAACCACCATCTGCACACTGCTACATCACCAGAACCACGATCTGCACACTGCTACATTACCAGAACCGCCATTGGTATATGAATGCATAATCAGAACATAGCTAAAATCACTACTACATCACCAGAACCATCATTGGTACATGACTACATTACCAAAATCAAGCTCAAATCACTACTACGTCACCAGAACTAAAGCTAACCCAACATAAAATTGTCTGGCATGAAACTGCAGCTCCTAGTATGTATGTAACAATAATAAGGAGATAGCATGATTTGTTACTAGCCATCATCAGACTGTGAACAATACAGGAACCATAGTACTGTTAAACATTTAAAAAATACCTTAATTTTTGGGAGATATCTTCTATGTTTTAGGTACATTAATTCTGAGCACATTTATGTGGGTCTGGGTCCTGAGACCCCCGTAAATTGCTCAAAAGACCCTTTAGAAGTGCACGGCTCAGGAGACAGGACTACTTTCTAAAGCATTCGCTCTGTGCTGTGTGTGCTCTTCTAAAAGAGCTTTTCAGCTATTTTGGGGAGTTTCAAGAACAGATTCCTCACCAATCTGCTCAAAATTATTGGGCATAAAACAAATAATTCTCCCAAAAGTTTAGTTACGTTTTGAGGAGCACTTTGATCTGCCCTGAGTAGGGCAGATCAAAGTATTGTAGTGCGCTTGTGCAGGACCTCAATACCGGCTACTGTGGATGACGTAGAATGCATCATGCACCCAGGATTCAGAAGAAGGAGGACAAAGATGGCCGAAAGAGGAGGCTTTGCTATTGGAGAATGGAGACACCCATCCGACCAGTCTGCACCGCATCGCCCTTTAGGTGAGTATTATAAAGTGATTGTTATGTTCTGCACAGCGGCCTGGGCTGTTATCTACAGCATGTTAGACTGCTGTACATAAGAGCCCACTAGTGGTGGCCGCAGCTTATAATCACCAAATCTGGTGACAGGTTCCCTTTAAAGAAGCACTCCGGTCATTTTTTTCCCCTAAAAAATTATTGTTCAGCTCACCTGTTTTCCTATGCCACAAAATCCGAGGGGTGCTCGTGGTCCAGTGGTCAGAGGTGGATCAGTGGTCATTTTAGATAAAACTCTTTATGAAAGAGAAATATCCACCATACTAAATGACAACTCTACCTAAAGGTGTTTGAATGGGGACCCAACAAATATTTTTTCTACCAAATAACAGAATGTTCTACAACAAGGTTATGAATGGGGGATTATAAACAAGAAAACCTAGAAATACCTCATGGTGGATACTCCTATTTGCCCCATCTTTCAGGGTCTACTCAAAGTTCACAAGGATACCTTCCCCCCTCCATTAAGACCCATTGTTGCTAGCACGGGATCGCTAACCAGCCACCTTTCAGATTGGTTAGACAATATTTTACAACCGCTCATGAAGCGCACCGTCGTTTACATAAAGGACACAAAAAGCCTCCTTCAGAATCTAAGGGAGATGAAATGGACTGAACATTCCTTTTGGATTACTAGCGACGTAGTTTCACTCTATCCCTGTATTCCCCATGAAGAAGCTTTACAAGCCCTATTTTTCCATCTTCATAAATATAGCAACCTGGATGACATTGATAAAGAATTTATTCTTACAGTAATTGGATATCTACTTAAACATAATTTCTTCCAGTTTAATGGAATATATTATTTACAAATCACAGGATGCCCCATGGGAGCTAGTTTGTCATGCGCTCTAGCAAACTTATACATGGCATACTGGGAAGAACAATACATACATACCGCAAACAATCCATTCCTCACACACATCTGGTCACACATGTACGATAGGTACATAGGTGACTAGATGTTTATCTGTGATCATAAAACAGATATCACTCCACAGGAGTTTATCAAATCATTGAGCACATATCTGAACAACAATAACTTGAATCTGCGGTTTTCAGTTAATCTATTTTACCCATTCTGCCCCTTTTCTTGACATACAACTATCAGGTAATTCCAATACAGATGATATCGAGACAACTCTATACAGGATAGAGATCAGTGAAAACACCACCTTACATGCGGTTAGTTGTCAAACTCCACACACTCTACTCAATTTACCGGTAGGCGAATTCCTCAGGGCCAAGAGGCTATGTTCCTCTGAAACCTCCTTTTCCACAAAAGCCAAGAACATCAGGAGTAGCTTGAAGAGGAGAGTATATACCGACCATTCTTTGAATAGAGCACTAAGCATCTCTAGAACTAGGTAAAGTGATGATCTACTGAGGGATAAATCTAAGAATAATACCTATACTGAACGTGTTACCTTTTCCACCCCATATAGCTGGGATTTTTTCAACATCAAAACAATTTTTTTTACAATACATTGCTCTCTTACAGCAGGATAGAGAATTAAATCATAAACTCTCACAAGGTGTCAATATTGTGGCTACAAAAGCTAAAACTATAGGTAACATCATATCACCTGGCTTATACACAGCTGTGAAACCCAGCAAAACATGGTTGAGCACTACAGGCTCCCATGCGCGTCACAACGATGTGGTCTATGCTAATACATGCATAGTACGAAACAATTTCCAGGAGCCAATAGGGAAATTTTCAAAATCACTTCTTTTATCAACTGCTCATCATCACGTGTAGTATATAGAGCCTCTTGCCTTATCTCAATAAAAATTATATAGGATGTACATCCAGATCTCTTAGAACACGCATATCAAAACACATTAGAACCCCTTCAGAATCATCAATTACTACAGCAGGCAATATGCAGAAAAAACGCTCCTCATTGGGGCTCACTAAACATTTTCAGGATTTACATGATGGGGTTTTCACCCCCTTAAAGGTGGCAGATATTGAACACGTTACCAGACCACCCAGAGAAAGTGACTGGTTTGCACCTTTACTATATGCAGAGGCCAAATGGATCCTTAAATTAGATACCAGGCAACCATTAGGTCTTAATTTTCATTCAGATTTCCATTTTATCATTTAAATATACCTTTTGGGTTCTATTCTGCAACCAATTACCACCAGATATGATCTAATTTATAATTTGCAGATGAAATATATGACTTTTTTTTTTTTTTAACCCTGCAGGTCCCCCTAGAATTTATATTAATGAATGCATATAGGTAGAGTAATTATTAATTGATTTATGGGAATTAGTTTATAACAATTTTGTAGTAAATAATTATAACTATTGGACTTTGTCATTTTATTGATACCCACAAATCTTTAAATAGGTCTGAAACCTTTCCTTTTTCTACATAAGCACAAACAATCTCTAAAATTTAAGGTCTGAAAACAGGAATTTTTTGATCCATCATAACAATGCAGAAACATACTTTAATTGAATACCTTTTTTCCCCATATCCTATAGGCTTAGTTTTCTCCTGGACAAGAAATGGTCCATATCCAACAGTTTGGCTCCCTTCTTTACATAATATTTGAAAGTATTTTCTATATTTCGTATTACTTTTTTTCAGATTAATCATAAAATCATACACAATACACATACACTTTGCACATTTTTTTCATTTTTTTTTATTTTATTTTTCATTCCTGGATAAGGAATTTCATTATACTTTTTTTTACTTTACTCCACTTCATTCCGTTTTCACATTTTCAGTCCATTGAGTTAATATTATTCACACCTGTTTTCTATCCCTAACAATGGTCACACCCTCAAACCTCTCTCACTCAGATATTTGTCTGACATATAAACCTGGTATCATAGGCTGTATAGGTTATTTATGATTAAGGACTTATTGTTTTTATGTACTGGTCCGAAACACGTCAAGATCACCCATAATTTAATGTTCACCTTGTGGTTTTCTTCCGCGAATTTTAACATGCTTCAATAAAGAAATTTTTTATATTTTACTGGAATTGGTGCTGGGTCCATACCTTCACGCCTTCTCTGCTTCATTTTTTCCCCTAAACCTGAGTAAATGTTAGTGTAGTGTAAGGTCTGTGATAATTAACTTACAGATCGCTGATTTCTCATGTACCTGACTCCATGATGACTTCACATCCACAGCTCGTCTCTGCAGACTTCCCTCTTCTCCGGTCTTCTGCAGCACATCTCACCATGGTGCCCCAAAAAATAACAATGTCATTATAATGTTCCTGAATAACAATACCTACAAATGCTGTGCCATAAATAAGCCCTATGCTGTGGACTGGAAAAAAAAATTACTCCTCACTGTGCTCCCCACAAAAGAATATTACTGCACACAATCCCTCTTAACATACATGGCCTCCACACTATCCTCTCCTATAAAATATTCCCACCACACCATCCCCACTTATATACTATGACCGCAACTCTGCCCCCTAATAAAAAAAAAACGCCACACTGCTCTTTATAAATTATACCCATCACACCTTTCTCAATTATAAAATATGATCTGCATATTGTCCTCACATCATGCTGCCCCCTCCTCACAATGTCCCATGCATGCTGCCCTTCTCCATATGGGGCTCTCACACTGCTCTTCTCCATACTGAGCCACCAATGTTGCTCCTTCTAAATGCGCTTTAAATGCTGCCTGCCTGCCCCTTCTCCATAATGATGCCTCCATGCTGCCCCACTCATGATACAGAGACCACTATGCTATCTCACGCCTAAGGGCTCGTTTCCACCTGCGATCTGCATGTGCAAGTGCAATCCAATAAAAAAATCGGATTGCACTCGCACCAGTGTTAATCAATGAGCCAGTTTCCTCTTTCCTGTTATTTCTCCACATGAATCGTGCTCTCGGTGCAATCGCAGCATGCTGCGTTTTGCAATGAATCTCAGCTCACGCACTCCCAACATCCCAATGCAGTGCACGCAGAGACAAACAGCAGAGGAGAAAGTGCTTCCCCCATCTAATCCGCTCCTGTGATGCAATCGAAAGATCGCATCACAGTTGCATGACCCTCAGCTGATGCTGGCAGCAGAGGGTCATTAGCATATCGCTTCCGAAGCACTCGCATCGGAAGCGGTACACAAGTGGAAAAGAGCCCTAATGCTGAGCACCCCCACACTACCTCACGTCTCATACGGAGTCCCCTAAATTGCTCCACTCCATACTGAGCCCACCCATGCTGCCCCGTTTCCATATTGAGACCTCACAATGCCCCTGTTCATACTGAATCCCCATGCTAGCTCCTTTTCGATAATGAGCTCCCTATCCTTCCCCCGCTCTATACTTAATGCATTGATACACACGTCACTTCTGGAGTGGGGCACAAGTAGGGTCCCAAACCGTATCAAATAGTTGTAGAAACTTGGCACTCAAGATCAACGTGAATAGTAGTTTTTATTATAAAGAACTTGTAGGACCAGCACAATCACATCATTGCCACATAGACAGCGGTGGACACCACGTCATACCGGGCTACGCCGCTCGCCACACTACTATACTTTCTGAGGACCCTCTGCTTGCACTGATAAAGATCTTTTGACCAAAACATCTATACTTGTGCTGGTCCTACAAGTTCTTCACAATAAAAACCACTGTTCACATTGATCTTGAGTACATAGTTTCTACATCTACCCCTCTCCATACTGAGAACCCCAAAATAATGAGTCCTTCCACGTTTCCCCATCGATTTTATCCTTTGCATGATCTTTCACTCTGTAAGCCTCACTAAACCCACCATCTACAGCAATAGGCCCCTTAAACCCTCCTCTACAGCAATAAGCTTTCTTATCCCCCCTCTACAGCAACAGGCTACCTAAACTTGCCATCTAAAGCAATAGCCCCCTAAACCCCCCTCTACAACAATAGGCAACCTAAACTCCACATCTACACCAATAGGTTCCCTAAGCCCCCTTCTACAGCAATAGGCTCCCCAAACCGCCCCCTACAGCAATAGGCCCCCTAAACCTTCCTCTACAGCAATAGCCCCCCTAAACACCCCCACAGTAATAGGCCCCTTAAACCCCCCTCCTACAGCAATAGGACCCTAAACACTCCTCCTACAGCAATAGGCCCCCTAAACCTCATCTCCTACAGCGATACTCTCCATAAACCCCCCTCCTACAGCAATAGGCTCCCTAAACACCCCTCCTGCAGCAATAGACCCCCTAACTTTAAGACTATACTAACAGCCCCAGCTCCCCAACCACTGTCTAGGGTCATAGGCCCCCTAATCCCCAGACTACAATAACAGGCCACCTAATCCTTAGTCTTTAGCCTCTGCCTGGCCCTTCCCCGCAATCAGCAGACTATAGTCTCTACCTGCCCCTCCCCCACAATCCCGACTATATCCTATGCCTGCCCTTCCCCACAATCCCCAGACTATAACCTCTGCCTGCCTCTCCGCCGCAATCCCCAGACTATAGCCTCTGCCTGACCCTCCCTTGCAATCTCCAGATAATAGCCTCTGCCTGCCCCTCCTCCGCAATCCCCAGACTATAACCTCTGCCTGCCCCTGCCCCTCAACCCGACTATAGCCTCTGTCTGCCCCTCCCCCACAAACCTCACATTGGAGCCTCAAGGGAGACATTACACAGCAGAATGGGGGATATTACAACTTAGCATTGGGTAGATTATACAGCAGCATGGGAGGAAATTACACAGCAGCATAGGGGAGATTAAACCGCAGCATGGAGGACATTACACAGCAACATGGGGGACATTATACATCAGAATAAAGGGATATTACACTGTAGCATGGTAGAAAATACACAGCAACATGGGGGATATTACAAAACAGAATGGGGGATATTACACAGCGGCATGGGAGATATTATTCAGCAAAATTGGAGACATTTTACAGCAGAACGGGGGATATTACACAGTAGAATGGGCAGGGCTGTATTTGGCCTTCATGCTGCCCTAGACACTTTATGTGGTCGCACCCTTTACTGACAAAGTAAAATTATGATTTTGTGCGACATCTATTTAACACACCACTCTGTAACACACTTGAAAAAGTGCTAAAACGCCATAGGAATGAAGATCTGCACTTGCTGCGCATACGTTCAGTTTTATTTTGCTTATTTTAACAGCTTCAGGTTTTCAAAGACACTAAGTGGTTAAAACAGGTATTTGAACCATTTTTCATGCTGTTGCCACCAAGAAGTCGCTGACTAGTACTTAAAACAATTTCAATTTAAAAAAGATGCCAGTGTTTCCTAACCTGTCCTCCTTCTGAAAAACTCAATAGATCCACAGATGTGTAAAGGCCATGGTGTGCACACACCCAAACCGTTCACATTCCCTTCAGATAGTAGTTAAAGCGCTTGTACACAGACTACAGTTGGCTGAACCCGGAGATAGACAGGCTCGGCCGACAGTCTGATTGTCAGAGGAGTGATGACCCAGCAGGTCCAATTTTGGACTGTGGATCCTTTTCTTTCTAAGAGGTGAGCCACTGCCAGAGATGTGTAGTAGCGTCTGTCTCATAGAAAACACGACCACTCAACAAAGTGAACGCTCCTGTGTATTTGAGAATCAGGGAGACAGCTGCCAGCCGCATGATGGGACACCTGTCTATAGTGTATGGGACAGTCAGGAAGATAGCTGCCAGCCAAATAATGGGACACCTGTGTATAGTGTACAGGAGAGTCAGGGAGGATAACTGCCAGCCGCATGATGGGACACCTATCTATAGTGTATGATAGATATAATGATCTACTAATAAACCTAATAAATTAAATATTGCTACGTCTACACAAATACATCACCAAAATCAACCTCAAATCACGATAACATTACCAGAACCACCATTTGTACATGACAACATGTCTAGAACCAACCTCAAATCACTGCTACATCACCAGAACCACCATCTGCACACTGCTACATTACCAGAACCGCCATTGGTATATGAATACATAATCAGAACCAAGCTGAAATCACTACTACATCACGAGAACCACCATCTGCACACTTCTACATTACCAGACCACCATTGGTATATGAATGCATAATCAGAACCAAGCAGAAATCACTACTACATCACCAGAACCATCATTGGTACATGACTACATTACCAAAATCAAGCTGAAATCACTACTACGTCACCAGAACTAAAGCTAACCCAACATAACATTGTCTGGCATGAAACTGCAGCTCCTAGTATGTATGTAACAATAATAAGGAGATAGCAGGATTTGTTACCAGCCATCATCAGACTGCGGACAATACCAGAACTATAGTACTGTGAAACAATTAAAAAATACCTTAATTTTTGGGAGATATCTTCTATGTTTTAGGTACATTAATTCTGAGTACATTTATGTGGGTCTGGGTCCTGAGACCCCCGTAAATTGCTCAAAAGACTCCTTAGAAATGCACGGTTCAGGAGACAGGACTACTTTCTACAGCATTCGCTCTGTGCTTTGTGTGCTCTTCTAAAAGAGCTTTTCAGCTATTTTGGGGAGTTTCAAGAACAGATTCCTCACCAATCTGCTCAAAATTATTGGGCATAAAACAAAAAATTCTCCCAAAAGCTTAGTTACGTTTTGAGGAGCACTTTGATCTGCCCTGAGTAGGGCAGATCAAAGTATTGTAGTGCGCTTGTGCAGGACCTCAATGCCGGCTACTGTGGATGACGTAGAATGCATCATGCACCCAGGGTTCAGAAGAAGGAGGACAAAGATGGCCGAAAGAGGAGACGTTGCTATTGGAGAATGGAGACACCCATCCGACTAGTCTGCACCGCATCGCCCTTTAGGTGAGTATTATAAAGTGATTGTTATGTTCTGCACAGAGGCCTGGGCTCTTATCTACAGCATGTTAGAATGCTTTACATAAGAGCCCACTAGTGGTGGCCGCAGCTTATAATCACCAAATCTGGTGACAGGTTCCCTTTAAAGAAGCACTCCGGTCATTTTTTTCCCCTAAAAAATTATTGTTCAGCTCACCTGTCTTCCTATGCCACAAAATTCGAGGGGTGCTCGTGGTCCGCTGGTCAGAGGTGGATCAGTGGTCATTTTAGATAAAACTCTTTATGAAAGAGAAATAACCACCATACTAAATGACCACTCTACCTAAAGGCGTTTGAACGGGGACCCAACAAATATTTTTCTACCAAATTACAGAATATTCTGCAATAAGGTTATGATTGGGGGATTCTAAACAAGAGAACCTAGGAATACCTCATGGTGGATACTCCTATTTCCCCATCTTTCAGAGTCTACCCAAAGTTCACAAGGACACCTTCCCCCCTCCCGTTAAGACCCATTGTTCCTAGCACGGGATCGCTAACCAGCCACCTTTCAGATTGGTTGGACAATATTTTACAACCGCTCATGAAGCGCACCGTCGTTTACATAAAAGGACACAAAAAGCCTCCTCCAGAATCTTAAGGAGATGAAATGGACTGAACATTCCTTTTGGATTACTAGCGATGTAGTGGAAAATAGCCCTAATGCTGAGCACCCCTACACTACCTCACGTCTCATACTGAGTCCCCTACATTGCTCCACTCCATACTGAGCCCACCCATGCTGCCCCGTTTCCATACTGAGACCTCACACTGCGCCTGTTCATACTGAATCCCCATGCTAGCTCCTTTTCGATAATGAGCTCCCAATCCTTCCCCCTCTCTATACTTCATGCATTGATACACACAAGTAGGGTCCCAAACCGTATCAAATAGTTGTAGAAACTTAGCACTCACGATCAACGTGAATAGTGGTTTTTATTATAAAGAACTTGTAGGACCAGCACAAGCACATCACTGCCACATAGACAGCGGTGGACACCATGTCATACCGGGCTACGCCGCTCGCCATGCTACTATACAGTCATATGAAAAAGTTTGGGCACCCCTATTAATGTTAACCTTTTTTCTTTATAACAATTTGGGGTTTTGCAACAGCTATTTCAGTTTCATATATCTAATAACTGATGGACTGAGTAATATTTCTGGATTGAAATGAGGTTTATTGTACTAACAGAAAATGTGCAATCCGCATTTAAACAAAATTTGACAGGTGCAAAAGTATGGGCACCCTTATCAATTTCTTGATTTGAACACTCCTAACTACTTTTTTACTGACTTACTAAAGCACTAAATTGGTTTTGTAACCTCATTGAGCTTTGAACTTCATAGGCAGGTGTATCCAATCATTAGAAAAGGTATTTAAGGTGGCCACTTGCAAGTTGTTCTCCTATTTGAATCTCCCATGAGGAGTGGCATCATGGGCTCCTCAAAACAACTCTCAAATGATCTGAAAACAAAGATTATTCAACATAGTTGTTAAGGGGAAGGATACAAAAAGTTGTTTCAGAGATTTAAACTGTCAGTTCCCACTGAGAGGAACATAGTAAGGAAATGGAAGAACACAGGTACAGTTCTTGTTAAACCCAGAAGTGGCAGACCAAGAAAAATATCAGAAAGGCAGAGAAGAAGAATGGTGAGAGCAGTCAAGGACAATCCACAGACCACCTCCAAAGACCTGCAGCATCATCTTGCTGCAGATATTGTCAATGTGCATCGGTCAACAATACAGCGCACTTTGCACAAGGAGAAGCTGTATGGGAGAGTGATGCGAAAGAAGCCGTTTCTGCAAGCAAGCCACAAACAGAGTTGCCTGAGGTATGCATAAGCACATTTGGACAAGCCAGTTACATTTTGGAAGAAAGACCTGTGGACTGATGAAACAAAGATTGAGTTTTTTGGTCATACAAAAAGGCGTTATGCATGGAGGCAAAAAACCACGGCATTCCAAGAAAATCACTTGCAACCCACAGTAAAATTTGGAGGAGGTTCCATCATGCTTTGGGGCTGTGTGGCCAATGCCGGCACCGGGAATCTTGTTAAAGTTGAGGGTCACATGGATTCAACTCAGTATCAGCAGATTCTTGACAATAATGTGCAAGAATCAGTGACGAAGTTGAAGTTACGCAGGGGATGGATATTTCAAGACAATGATCCAAAACACCGCTCGAAATCTACTCAGGAATTTATGCAGAGGAACAATTACAATGTTCTCGAATGGCCATCCCAGTCCCCAGACCTGAATATCATTGAACATCTGTGGGATGATTTGAAGCTGTCCATGCTTGGCGACCATCAAACTTAACTGAACTGGAATTGTTTTCTAAACAGGAATGGTCAAATATACCTTCATCCGGGATCCAGGAACTCATTAAAAGCTACAGGAAGCGACTAGAGGCTGTGATTTTTGCAAAAGGAGGATCTACAAAATATTAATGTCACTTTTATGTTGAGGTGCCCATACTTTTGCACCGGTCAAATTTTGTTTAAATGCAGATTGCACATTTTCTGTTAATACAAAAAACCTAATTTCAATCCAGAAATATTACTCAGTCCATCAGTTATTAGATATATGAAACTGAAATAGCTGTTGCAAAAACCCAAATTGTTATAAAGAAAAAAGGTTAACATTAATAGGGGTGCCAAAACTTTTTCATATGACTGTAGATAGATGTTGTTGTGTGTAGTTACCAAGTGTTTGTGAAGGGCGCTGTAAATGTTCTGGGTGTTGTCTGGGTGTGGCGGTGTGAGAGAGCGGTATTGTTTGTGTGTTGCGTTGTTTGTGGAGCACTGTGTGTATGTGGTGCTGTGAGTGTTGTGCGGTTTGTGTGGGTATGTGTGTGTGGTGCTGTGTGTGTGTGTGGGGTGTGTTATGATCCGGAACCATGGAAGACAACCATAAATCATTGGTAAAAGGTGACAAGAGCGTTGGCAACTAATCTGGCCGCCATCCCCTTACTAATCATCCCAACTAGAAGTAGCCGAGGGGTGAACTAACATCCTGTGCACCGCGAACCCAGCTGGAGAACTAGCTATCCTAAAGGAAGGAAAGATGAATAACTCTCTGCCTCAGAAAATAGATAAAGAATAGCAAGCCCCCCACATTCAAAGACTGCGGTGATATAGGAAAACACAATACACAGATAGATGATAGGATTAGCAAAAGGTGAGGCCACACTGACTAAATAGGACAGGACAGGAAAGGGACTCATGGTGGCCAGAGAAAAACCCTGCAAAAATCCAACAACCTGATAGTATAAAAAAGCCCTCAGATCGCTAGATCTGAACTCTGTCCTATACCAGGCGCTCTTGTCATACCAATGAACAGAAATCAGGAGCCATTACAAATTCAAGAAGAAACAAACACATGGACTTATAGGAGCAATACTCCAAACATAGCTGCAGGGAGCTTTCCAGCTAAGCAACTTAGAGGGAAGATCCCTACATGCAAATAAACTGAAAACAACCACAGCAAATGACAAACTCAGATAAGAACAAAAAGAACCAAACAAAAATAAAGAGCCAAGCACTTATCTGGGGTAGATGTGGTCTGGAGCAGGATGAAGCAGGCTGGTGAACAAAGAACAACTGACATCCGGCATAGCCTGCTATCAGACCAGGGTTTAAATAAGCAGAGTTAGCAATTGAAACGCCCATTGCTCAACACACCTGGTCTCTGTCCAAACCATTCCTGGCCACAAGAGGGAGCCTCACAGCAGCTAAAGCAGATGTGTGTGTGTGTTTTGAGGGGAGGTATGTTTTGTGCAGTGTGTGTGTGTTGGAGTAGTCCTGGGGAGAGAGGAGGATAGAAGTAGGAGCAGTCCTGGGGGAAGAGGAGTATAATAGGAGGAGTAGTCCTGGGGAGAGAGGAGGATAATAGGAGGAGCAGTCCTGGGGGAAGAGTATAATAGGAGTAGTCGTGGGGAGAGAGGAGGATAATAGGAGGAGTAGCCCTGGGGGGAGAGGAGTCTAATAGGAGGAGTATCCCTGGAGGTGAGGAGTATAATAGGAGTAGTCCTGGGGGGAGGAGTATAATAGGTGGAGTAGTCCTGGGGAGATAGGAGGATAATAGGAGGAGCAGTCCTGGGGGAAGAGGAGTATAATAGGAGTAGTCCTGGGGAGAGAGGAGGATAATAGGAGGAGTAGCCCTGGGGGGAGAGGAGTCTAATAGGTGGAGTAGCCCTGGAGGTGAGGAGTATAATAGGAGTAGTCCTGGGGGGAGGAGTATAATAGGTGGAGTAGTCCTGGGGGGAGGAGTATATTAGGTGGAGTAGTCCTGAGGGGAGGTGTCTAATAGGTTGAGTAGTCCTGAGGGGAGGTGTATAGGTGCCCAAAGTGTGTGGGGGGTATGGACGAGCAGGAACAGTGTGTGGGGGGCGTGGACGAGCAGGCACAGTGTGCGGGGGGCACGGCCAGGCCGAGCCAAGAAGCCAATTCATGTGAGGGGCGTGGCCGGGCCGAGCGGCCAATGCGTGCGTGGGGGCATGGCCAGGCGGAGCCAAAAGGCCAATGCGTGTGGGGGGGCGTGGCCGGGCCGAGCCGAGTGGCCAATGCGACGGTTGTCACTGTAATAACTCATTTTGGAGCAAGACAGACAGACAGAATAAGGCAATTATATATATACGTAACGTGGCAGACATTACACAGCAACATGGGGAACATTATATAGCAACATTGAGACATTACAAAGCAGAATGGGGCATATTACAAAGCAGCATGGGAGACATAACACAGCAGAATGGGGTATATTACAAAGCAGATTGGAGATATTACAGAGCAGCAAGGGTTTATTATACAGCAAAATTGGGGATATTACAGAGCAGAATGGGGGATAATACAGAGCAGCATTGGCTATGTTACAAAGCAGAATGGGAGATATTACACAGCAGCATGGGAATACTACACAGCAATATGGGCATATTACACAGCAGCATCAAAGACATACAGCAGAATGGCAGATATTACACAGCAGCATGGAGGATATTATACAGCAGAATGGGGGGTATTACAAAGTAGAATGGGGGATGTTACACAGCATAATGGAAGATATTACATAGTAGCATGGGAATATTACACAGCAGCATGGAAGACATACAGCAAAATGGCAGATATTACAAAATACCTTGGAGGACATTATACAGCAGCAGAGGGAGACATTACACAGCAGAATGGGAAAGAATACACTGCACCATGAGCTATATTATACAGCAGAGTGGGGTATATTACAGAGCCAAATGTGAGACATTAGAATGGGGGATATTACACTGCAGCATGGTGATATTATACAGCAGCATAGGAGACATACAACAGAATGGCATATATTACAAAAAACAGGGAGGACATTATACAGCAGCAGGGGGGACATTACACAGCAAAATGGAAACAAGTACACTGCACCAATGGGGATATTATACAGCAGAATGGGGGATATTACACAGCAGCATTGGGTACATTATACTGCTGCAACAGGAGAAATTGCACGGCAGTATGGGGGACATTAACCCCTTAACGACCGCGGGCAGTAATTTTACGTCCTAGCGGTCATAACGTTACTGCCCATGGTCTGCCGGCGGCAGCATGCCGCGATCGGGCGCACATCTCAGCTGATTTTCACAGCTAAGATGAGTGGCTGCTAGGCACGAGCCAAATCGTTATCTGCTCGTGCCGTTTAACCCCTGAAATGGCGCTGTCAATATGTGACAGCGCCATTATAAATGCGATCGCTGTAAAGTTTTACTTACCGCCCGATGCCGGAAGTCACGTGACATGTCACGTGACTTCCGGTGTTTGTCATGGTAGCACAGGGTCATGTGATGACTCCTATGCTAGACATGAACCACTTTCAGTTTCACTTTTACCGGAGGCCAGTGAAGCAGGAAGTGACCGTATCTGCTGTTTACAGCTGTATAGCTGTGATCAGCAGATAGTGCAGAGCGATCGGATTGCTGCAGAATGGCGGATAATAAAAAGAAGCATGGAGGACGTTATACCGCAGAATGGGGGATATTACACAGAAGTATAGGAAACATTGTACAGCAGAATGGAGATATTACACAGAAAGATGGGAGGCATGCTGCAGAATGGCAGATAATACACAGTAGCATGGAGGACATTATACAGCAGAATGGGGGGATATTACATAGCTACATGGGGAACATTATACAGTTGAATGGGGGATATTACACAGCAGCATGAGGGACATTATACAGCAGAATGGGGATATTACAAAGCAGCATGGGGGACATTACAGAGCAACATGGGGGATATTATACAACATATTTGGGGTATATTACACAGTAACATAGGGAACATTACAGAGCAACATGGGGGACAATATACAGCAAAATTGGGGATATTACAAAGCAGAATGTGGGATGTTACACAGCAGCATGGGGGATATTACACAAGAGCATGGGAGACATTACACAGCAGAATGTGGATATTACACAGAATGATGGGAGGCATGCTGCAGAATGGCGGATAAGAAAAAGTAGCATGGAGGATGTTATACAGCAGAATGGGGAATATTACACAGAAGTATGGGAAACATTGTACAGCAGAATGAGGCATATTAAAAAGCAGCATAAGGGACATTACACAGCAGCATGGGGTACACTACACAACAGCATAGAGAACATGACAGAGGAGCATGGGAGACATTGTAAAGCAGAATGGGGGTATATTACACAGCAGCATAGGGGAGATTACATCGCAGCATGGGGAACATTACGCAACAGCATGTGGGACATTACACAGCTACATGGGAGACATTATACAGCAATATAAGGGATATTACGCATCAGCAAAAGGGAACATTACACAGCAGCTTTTGGAACATTAAACAGCAACCAGGGGGATATTATACAGTACAATAGGGAATATTACACTGTAGCATGGGGAACATTACACAGAAATATTTGGGGACACGATACAGCAGAATGGGAGATATTACAAAGCAAAAAGTGGGATATATTACATAGCAGCATGGAAGACATTATACATTATACAAAAGAATGGGGGTATTACATAGGAGCATGGGATACATACAGCAGAATGCCAGATATTACACAGTAGCATGGAGGACATTATACAGTAGAATGGGGAACATAAGACAGCAGAATAGGGTTTATTATACTGCACCATGGGGTATATTATCACTGAGCCATAGATCCTTAAAAATGAGAATGCTACGGGTCACGAAATATGGCGTAAACCGTTCGCCACTTTTTTCAGAAAAACGTCCGATTTTTTTTTAACCCCTTATATAAAAGTAAACCTATACATGTTTGGTGTCTACAAACTCGCACTGACCTGAGGCATCACACCCACACATCAGTTTTACCATACAGTGAACACAGTAAATATAATATCTCAAAAATAATAGTGCTTTTGCATTTTTTGCAATTTTTCTGCATTTGGAGTTTTTTTGCCATTTTCCAGTACACTCTATGGTAAAACTTTAATTTAATTTAGAAGTACAGCTCATTTCACAAAAAATGAGCCCTCACATGACCATATTTACTGAAAAATAAAAAAGTTACGTCTCTCAGAAGAAGAATGGTGAAAAAAAAAACGGAAAGCGAAAAATCGGCCAGTCGTGAAGGGGATAAAAAGCAGAATGTGGGTTATTATACTGCCGCATTGGTGACATTATGCAGCGCAATGAGGATATTACACAGCAGCATGGGGAATATCACATAAGAGCATGGGAAACATTATACAGCAGAATGGAGATATTACACAGAAAGATGGGAGGCATGCTGCAGAATGGCAGATAATACACAGTAGCATGGAGGACATTATACAGCAGAACGGGGGGGATATTACATAGCTACATGGGGAACATTATACAGTTGAATGGGGGATATTACACAGCAGCATGAGGGACATTATACAGCAGAATGGGGATATTACAAAGCAGCATGGTGGACATTACAGAGCAACATGGGGGATATTATACAGCAAAATGGGGGATATTACAAAGCAGAATGTGGGATGTTACACAAGAGCATGGGAGACATTATACAGCAGAATGTGAATATTACACAGAAAGATGGGAGGCATGCTGCAAAATGGCGGATAATAAAAAGTAGCATGGAGGACGTTATACAGCAAAATGGGGGATATTACACAGAAGCATGTGAAACATTGTACAGCAGAATGAGGCATATTAAAAAGCAGCATAAGGGACATTACACAGCAGCATGGGGTACACTACACAACAGCATAGAGAACATGACAGAGGAGCATGGGAGACATTATAAAGCAGAATGGGAGTATATTACACAGCAGCATAGGGGAGATTACACTGCAGCATGGGGAACATTACGCAACAGCATGTGGGACATTACACAGCTACATGGGAGACATTATACAGCAGAATAGGGGATATTACACATTAGCAAAGGAAAAATTACACAGCAGCTTTTGGAACATTACACAGGAACCAGTGGGATATTATACAGAATAGGGGATATTACACTGTAGCATGGGGAACATTACACATAAATATTTGGGGACACCATACAGCAGAATGGGAGATATTAGAAAGCAAAAAGTGGGATATATTACACAGCAGCATGAGAGACATTATACAGAAGAAAGGGGGTATTACATAGGAGCATGGGATACATACAGCAGAATGCCAGATATTACACAGTAGCATGGAGGACATTATAAAGTAGAATGGGGAACATAAGACAGCAGAATAGGGTTTATTATACTGCACCATGGGGTATATTATACAGAAGAATGGGGGATAGTACACAGCAGCATTGCGGACATTATATAGCAGCATGGGGGACATTTTACAGCAGAATGCCGGATATTACAAAACAGAATGGGATATATTACACAGCAGCATGGGAGATATTACACAGCATAATTGGGGATATTACACAGCAGTATGGGGATAGTACACAGCAAAATGGAGATTTTACACAGCAAAATGGAGATTTTACACAGCAAAATGGAGATTTTACACAGCAGCATGGGAGACATACAGCAGAGTGCAGATATTACACAGTAGCAAGGAGAACATTGCACAGCAGTAGGGGGGATATTACACAGCAGAATGGGGGATAGTACACTGCAGCATGGGGGATATACAGTAGAATGGGGGTATATTACACAAAAGCATTGGGTACATTATACAGCAGCATGGGGGTGAATTACACAGCAGCACTGGGTACATTATACAGCAGCATTGGGTACATTACACATTAGCATAGGGAACATGACAGAGGAGAATGGGAGACATTATACAGCAGAGTGGGGGTATATTACACAGCAGCATAGGGGAGATTACACCGCAGCATGTAGGACATTACACAGCAACATGGGGGACATTATACAGCAGAATAGAGGGATATTACACTGTAGCATGGTAGAAAATACACAGCAACATGAGGGATATTACAAAGCAGAATGGGGGATATTACACAGCGGCATGGGAGATATTATTCAGCAAAATTGGAGAGATTTTACAGCAGAATGCGGAATATTACACAGTAGCATGGGCAGGGCTGTATTTGGCCGTCATGCTGCCCTAGACACTTTATGTGGTCGCACCCTTTACTAGACACTACTCTAACACACTTGAAAAAGTGCTAAACGCCATAGGAATGAAGATCTGCACTTACTGCACATACGTTCAGTTTTATTTTGCTTATTTTAACAGCTTCAGGTTTCAGGGAGAGTCAGGGAGATAGCTGCCAGCCAAAATAATGGGACACCTGTGTATAGTGTATGGGAGAGTCAGGCAGGATAACTGCCAGCCGCATGATGGGGCACCTATCTATAGTGTATGGGAGATATAATGATCAACTATTAAATCTAATAAATTAAATATTGCTACATCTACACAAATACATCACCAGAACCAACCTCAAATCACGATAACATTACCAGAACCACAATCTGTATATGACATCTCCAGAACCAACCTCAAATCACTACTATATCACGAGAACCACCATCTGCACACTGCTACATCACCAGAACCACGATCTGCACACTGCTACATTACCAGAACCGCCATTGGTATATGAATGCATAATCAGAACATAGCTAAAATCACTACTACATCACCAGAACCATCATTGGTACATGACTACATTACCAAAATCAAGCTCAAATCACTACTACGTCACCAGAACTAAAGCTAACCCAACATAAAATTGTCTGGCATGAAACTGCAGCTCCTAGTATGTATGTAACAATAATAAGGAGATAGCAGGAGTTGTTACTAGCCATCATCAGACTGTGAACAATACAGGAACCATAGTACTGTTAAACATTTAAAAAATACCTTAATTTTTGGGAGATATCTTCTATATTTTAGGTACATTAATTCTGAGCATAATTATGTGGGTCTGGGTCCTGAGACCCCCGTAAATTGCTCAAAAGACCCTTTAGAAGTGCACGGCTCAGGAGACAGGACTACTTTCTAAAGCATTCACTCTGTGCTGTGTGTGCTCTTCTAAAAGAGCTTTTCAGCTATTTTGGGGAGTTTCAAGAACAGATTCCTCACCAATCTGCTCAAAATTATTGGGCATAAAACAAAAAATTCTCCCAAAAGTTTAGTTACGTTTTGAGGAGCACTTTGATCTGCCCTGAGTAGGGCAGATCAAAGTATTGTAGTGCGCTTGTGCAGGACCTCAATACCGGCTACTGTGGATGACGTAGAATGCATCATGCACCCAGGATTCAGAAGAAGGAGGACAAAGATGGCCGAAAGAGGAGGCTTTGCTATTGGAGAATGGAGACACCCATCCGACCAGTCTGCACCGCATCGCCCTTTAGGTGAGTATTATAAAGTGATTGTTATGTTCTGCACAGCGGCCTGGGCTCTTATCTACAGCATGTTAGAATGCTGTACATAAGAGCCCACTAGTGGTGGCCGCAGCTTATAATCACCAAATCTGGTGACAGGTTCCCTTTAAAGAAGCACTCCGGTCATTTTTTTCCCCTAAAAAATTATTGTTCAGCTCACCTGTCTTCCTATGCCACAAAATCCGAGGGGTGCTCGTGGTCCGCTGGTCAGGTGGATCAGTGGTCATTTTAGATAAAACTCTTTATGAAAGAGAAATAACCACCATACTAAATGACCACTCTACCTAAAGGCGTTTGAACGGGGACCCAACAAATATTTTTTCTACCAAATTACAGAATATTCTACAACAAGGTTATGATTGGGGGATTATAAACAAGAAAACCTAGGAATACCTCATGGTGGATACTCCTATTTGCCCCATCTTTCAGGGTCTACCCAAAGTTCACAAGGATACCTTCCCCCCTCCGTTAAGACCCATTGTTGCTAGCACGGGATCGCTAACCAGCCACCTTTCAGATTGGTTAGACAATATTTTACAACCGCTCATGAAGCGTACCGTCGTTTACATAAAGGACACAAAAAGCCTCCTCCAGAATCTTAGGGAGATGAAATGGACTGAACATTCCTTTTGGATTACTAGCGACGTAGTTTCACTCTATCCCTGTATTCCCCATGAAGAAGCTTTACAAGCCCTATTTTTCCATCTTGATAAATATAGCAACCTGGATGACATCGATAAAGAATTTATTCTTACAGTAATTGGTTATCTACTTAAACATAATTTCTTCCAGTTTAATGGAATATATTATTTACCAATCACAGGATGCCCTATGGGAGCTAGTTTGTCATGCGCTCTAGCAAACTTATACATGGCATACTGGGAAGAACAATACATACATACCGCAAACAATCCATTCCTCACACACATCTGGTCACACATGTACGATAGGTACATAGGTGACCAGATGTTTATCTGTGATCATAAAACAGATATCACTCCACAGGAGTTTATCAAATCATTGAGCACATATCTGAACAACAATAACTTGAATCTGCGGTTTTCAGTTAATCTATTTTACCCATTCTGCCCCTTTTCTTGACATACAACTATCAGGTAATTCCAATACAGATGATATCGAGACAACTCTGTACAGGAAAGAGATCAGTGAAAACACCACCTTACATGCGGTTAGTTGTCAAACATCACACACTCTACTCAATTTACCGGTAGGCGAATTCCTCAGGGCCAAGAGGCTATGTTCCTCTGAAACCTCCTTTTCCACAAAAGCCAAGAACATCAGGAGTAGCTTGAAGAGGAGAGGGTATACCGACCATTCTTTGAATAGAGCACTAAGCATCTCTAGAACTAGGTAACGTGATGATCTACTGAGGGATAAATCTAAGAATAATACCTATACTGAACGTGTTACCTTTTCCACCCCATATAGCCGGGATTTTTTCAACATCAAAACAATTTTTTTTACAATACATTGCTCTCTTACAGCAGGATAGAGAATTAAATCATAAACTCTCACAAGGTGTCAATATTGTGACTACAAAAGCTAAAACTATAGGTAACATCATATCACCTGGCTTATACACAGCTGTGAAACCCAGCAAAACATGGTTGAGCACTACAGGCTCCCATGCGCGTCACAACGATGTGGTCTATGCTAATACATGCATAGTACGAAACAGTTTCCAGGAGCCAATGGGGAAATTTTCAAAATCACTTCTTTTATCAACTGCTCATCATCACGTGTAGTATATAGAGCCTCTTGCCTTATCTCAATAAAAATTATATAGGATGTACATCCAGATCTCTTAGAACACGCATATCAAAACACATTAGAACCCCTTCAGAATCATCAATTACTACAGCAGGCAATATGCAGAAAAAACGCTCCTCATTGGGGCTCACTAAACATTTTCAGGATTTACATGATGGGGTTTTCACCTCCTTAAAGGTGGCAGATATTGAACACGTTACCAGACCACCCAGAGGGAGTGACTGGTTTGCACCTTTACTATATGCAGAGGCCAAATGGATCCTTAAATTAGATACCAGGCAACCATTAGGTCTTAATTTTCATTCAGATTTCCATTTTATAATTTAAATATACCTTTTGGGTTCTATTCTGCAACCAATTACCACCAGATATGATCTAATTTATAATTTGCAGATGAAATATCTGACTTTTTTTTTTTTTTTACCCTGCAGGTCCCCCTAGAATTTATATTAAGGAATGCATATAGGTAGAATAATAAATAATTGATTTATGGGAATTAGTTTACAACAGTTTTGTAGTAAATAATTATAACTATTGGACTTTGTCATTTTATTGATACCCACTAATCTTTAAATAGGTCATAAACCTTTCCTTTTTCTACATAAGCACAAACAATCTCTAAAATTTAAGGTCTAAAAACAGGAATTTTTTGATCCATCATAACAATGCAGAAACATACTTTAATTGAATACCTTTTTTTTCCATATCCTATAGGCTTAGTTTTCTCCTGGACAAGAAATGGTCCATATCCAACAGTTTGGCTCCCTTCTTTACATAATATTTGAAAGTATTTTCTATATTTCGTATTACTTTTTTTCAGATTAATCATAAAATCATACACAATACACATACACTTTGCACATTTTTTTTAATTTTATTTTTCATTCCTGGATAAGGAATTTCATTATACTTTTTTTTACTTTACTCCACTTCATTCCGTTTTCACATTTTCAGTCCATTGAGTTAATATTATTCACACCTGTTTTCTATCCCTAACAATGGTCACACCCTCAAACCTCTCTCACTCAGATATTTGTCTAACATATAAACCTGGTATCATAGGCTGTATAGGTTATTTATGATTAAGGACTTATTGTTTTTATGTACTGGTCCGAAACACGTCAAGATCACCCATAATTTAATGTTCACCTTGTGGTTTTCTTCCGAGAATTTTAACATGCTTCAATAAAGAAATTTTTTATATTTTACTGGAATTGGTGCTGGGTCCATACCTTAACGCCTTCTCTGCTTCATTTTTTCCCCTAAACCTGAGTAAATGTTAGTGTAGTGTAAGGTCTGTGATAATTAACTTACAGATCGCTGATTTCTCATGTACCTGACTCCATGATGACTTCACATCCACAGCTCGTCTCTGCAGACTTCCCTCTTCTCCGGTCTTCTGCAGCACATCTCACCATGGTGCCCCAAAAAATAACAATGTCATTATAATGTTCCTGAATAACAATACCTACAAATGCTGTGCCATAAATAAGCCCTATGCTTTGGACTGGAAAAAAAAATTACTCCTCACTGTGCTCCCCACAAAAGAATATTACTGCACACAATCCCTCTTAACATACATGGCCTCCACACTATCCTCTCCTATAAAATATTCCCACCACACCGTCCCCACTTATATACTATGACCGCAACTCTGCCCCCTAATAAAATAAAAACGCCACACTGGTCTTTATAAATTATACCCATCACACCTTTCTCAATTATAAAATATGATCTGCATATTGTCCTCACATCATGCTGCCCCCTCCTCACAATTTCCCATGCATGCTGCCCTTCTCCATATGGGGCTCTCACACTGCTCTTCTCCATACTGAGCCACCAATGCTGCTCCTTCTAAATGCGCTTTAAATGCTGCCTGCCCCTTCTCCATAATGATGCCTCCATGCTGCCCCACTCATGATACAGAGACCACTATGCTATCTCACGCCTAAGGGCTCGTTTCCACCTGCGATCTGCATGTGCAAGTGCAATCCAATAAAAAAATCGGATTGCACTCGCACCAGTGTTAATCATTGAGCCAGTTTCCTCTTTCCTGTTATTTCTCCACACGAATCGTGCTCTCGGTGCAATCGCAGCATGCTGCGTTTTGCAATGAATCTCAGCTCACGCACTCCCAACATCCCAATGCAGTGCACGCAGAGACAAACAGCAGAGGAGAAAGTGCTTCCCCCATCTAATCCGCTCCTGTGATGCAATCGAAAGATCGCATCACAGTTGCATGACCCTCAGCTGATGCTGGCAGCAGAGGGTCATTAGCATATCGCATCCTAAGCACTCGCATCGGAAGCGGTACACAAGTGGAAAAGAGCCCTAATGCTGAGCACCCCCACACTACATCACGTCTCATACGGAGTCCCCTAAATTGCTCCACTCCATACTGAGCCCACCCATGCTGCCCCGTTTCCATATTGAGACCTCACAATGCCCCTGTTCATACTGAATCCCCATGCTAGCTCCTTTTCGATAATGAGCTCCCTATCCTTCCCCCGCTCTATACTTAATGCATTGATACACACGTCACTTCTGGAGTGGGGCACAAGTAGGGTCCCAAACCGTATCAAATAGTTGTAGAAACTTGGCACTCAAGATCAACGTGAATAGTGTTTTTTTTATAAAGAACTTGTAGGACCAGCACAATCACATCATTGCCACATAGACAGCGGTGGACACAACGTCATACCGGGCTACGCCGCTCGCCACACTACTATAGTTTCTGAGGACCCTCTGCATGCAATGATGAAGGTCTTTTGACCAAAACATCTATACTTGTGCTGGTCCTAAAAGTTCTTCACAATAAAAAACACTGTTCACATTGATCTTGAGAACAAAGTTTCTACATCTACCCCTCTCTAAATGGAGAACTCCAACATACTGAATCCTTACATTTTTCCCCATCGATTTTATCCTTTGCTCTATCTTTCACTCTGTAAGCCTCCCTAAACCCACCATCTACAGCAGTAGGCCCCCTAAACCCTCCTCTACAGCAAAAAGCTTTCTTATCCCCCCTCTAAAGCAATAGGCTACCTAAACTTGCCATTTACAGCAATAGGCCCTTTAAACCCCCCTCTACAACAATAGGCAACCTAAACTCCCCATCTACACCAAAAGGTTCCCTAAGCCCCCTTCTACAGCAATAGGCTCCCCAAACCGCCCTCTACAGCAATAGGCCCCCTAAACCTTCCTCTACAGCAATAGCCCCCCTAAACAACCCCACAGTAATAGGTCCCTTCAACCCCCCTCCTACAGCAATAGGGCCCTAAACACTCCTCCTACAGCAATAGGCCCCCTAAATCTCATCTCCTACAGTGATACTCTCCATAAACCCCCCTCCTACAGCAATAGGCTCACTTAACACCCCTCCTGCAGCAATAAACCCCCTAACTCTAAGACTATACTAACAGCCCCAGCTCCCCAACCACTGTCTAGAGTCATAGGCCCCCTAATCCCCAGACTACAATAACAGGCCACCTAATCCTTAGTCTTTAGCCTCTGCCTGCCCCTTCCCCGCAATCACCAGACTATAGCCTCTACCTGCCCCTCCCCCACAATCCCGACTATATGCTATGCCTGCCCTTCCCCCACAATCCCCAGACTATAACCTCTGCCTGCCCCTCTGCCGCAATCCCCAGACTATAGCTTCTGCCTACCCCTCCCTTGCAATCTCCAGATAATAGCCTCTGCCTGCCCCTCCTCCGCAATCCCCAGACTATAGCCTCTGTCTGCCTTTCCCCCACAAACCTCACATTGGAGCCTCAAGTGAGACATTACACAGCAGAATGGGGGATATTACAACTTAGCATTGGGTACATTATACAGCAGCATGGGAGGAAATTACACAGCAGCATAGGGGAGATTACATCGCAGCATGGGGGACATTACACAGCAACATGGGGGACATTATACATCAGAATAAAGGGATATTACACTGTAGCATGGTAGAAAATACACAGCAACATGGGGGATATTACAAAGCAGAATGGGGGATATTACACAGCGGCATGGGAGATATTATTCAGCAAAATTGGAGACATTTTCCAGCAGAATGGGGGATATTACACAGTAGAATGGGCAGGGCTGTATTTGGCTGTCATGCCGCCCTAGACACGTTATGTGGTCGCAACCTTTAGTGACAAAGTAAAATAATGATTTTGTGCACGCGACATCTAAGACACCACTCTGTAACACACTTGAAAAAGTGCTAAACGCCATAGGAATGAAGATCTGCACTTGCTGCGCATACGTTCAGTTTTATTTTGCTTATTTTAACAGCTTTAGGTTTACAAAGACACTAAGTGGTTAAAACAGGTATTTCAACAGCTGTTGCCACCAAGAAGTCGCTGACTAGTACTTAAAACAATTTCAATTTAAAAAAGATACCAGTGTTTCCTAACCTGTCCTCCTCCTGAAAAACTCAATAGATCCTCAGATGTGTAAAGGCCATGGTGTGCACACACCCAAACCGTTCACATTCCCTTCAGATAGTAGTTAAGGCGCTTGTACACAGACTACAGTTGGCTGAACCCGGAGATAGACAGGCTCGGCCGACAGTCTGATTGTCAGAGGAGTGATGACCCAGCAGGTCCAATTTTGGACTGTGGATCCTTTTCTCTCTAAGAGGTGAGCCACTGCCAGAGATGTGTAGTAGCGTCTGTCTCATAGAAAACACGACCACTCAACAAAGTGAACGCTCCTGCGTATGTGAGAATCAGGGAGACAGCTGCCAGCCGCATGATGGGACACCTGTCTATAGTGTATGGGACAGTCAGGCAGGATAACTGCCAGCCGCATGATGGGACACCTATCTATAGTGTATGATAGATATAATGATCTACTAATAAACCTAATAAATTAAATATTGCTACATCTACACAAATACATCACCAGAACCAACCTCAAATCACGATAACATTACCAGAACCACAATCTGTATATGACAACATCTCCAGAACCAACCTCAAATCACTACTACATCACGAGAACCACCATCTGCACACTGCTACATCACCAGAACCACCATCTGCACACTGCTACATTACCAGAACCGCGATTGGTATATGAATGCATAATCAGAACCAAGCTGAAATCACTACATCACCAGAACCATCATTGGTGCATGACTAGATTACCAAAATCAAGCTGAAATCACTACTACGTCACCAGAACTAAAGCTAACCCAACATAAAATTGTCTGGCATGAAAATGAAGCTCCTAGTATGAATGTAACAATAATAAGGAGATAGCAGGATTTGTTACCAGCCATCATCAGACTGCGGACAATATCAGAACTATAGTACTGTGAAACAATTAAAAAATACCTTAATTTTTGGGAGATATCTTCTATGTTTTAGGTACATTAATTCTGAGCACATTTATGTGGGTCTGGGTCCTGAGTCCCCCGTAAATTGCTCAAAAGACCCCTTAGAAGTGCACGGCTCAGGAGACAGGACTACATTCTACAGCATTCGCTCTGTGCTGTGTGTGCTCTTCTAAAAGAGCTTTTCAGATATTTTTGGGAGTTTCAAGAACAGATTCCTCACCAATCTGCTCTGAATTATTGGACATAAAACAAAAAATTCTCCCAAAAGTTTAGTTACTTTTTAAGGAGCACTTTGATGAAGTTTCTACATCTACCCCTCTCCATACTGAGAACCCCAACATACTGAGTCCTTACACTTTTCCCCATCGATTTTATCCTTTGCACTATCTTGCACTCTGTAAGTTTCCCTAAACCAACTATCTACAGCAATAGGACCCCTAAACCCTCCTCTACAGCAATAAGATGCCTTATCCCTTCTCTACAGCAATAGGCTACTCAAACTTGCCATCTACAGCAATAGACCCCCTAAACCCCCCTCTACAGCAGTAGGCAAGCTAAACCCCCCATCTACACCAATAGGTTCCCTAAGCCCCCTTCTACAGCAATAGGCTTCTCAAACCGCCCTCTACAGCAATAGGCACCGTAAACCTTCCTCTACAGCAATAGTCCCCGTGACCTCCCCCCCAGCAATAGGCCCATTAAACCCCTGTCCTACAGCAATAGGACCCTAAACACTCCTCCTACAGCAATAGGCCCCCTAAACCCCACCTCCTACAGCAATAGACCCCCTAACTCTAAGACTATACTAACAGCCACAGCTCCCCAACCACTGTCTAGAGTCATAGGCCTCCTAATCCCCAGACTACAATAACAGACCACCTAATCCTTAGTCTTTAGCCTCTGCCTCCCCCTCCCCCGCAATCACCAGACTATAGCATCTACCTGCCCCTCCCCTGCAATCCCCAGACTATAGCCTTTACCTGCCCCTCCCTCGCAATCCCGACTATATCCTATGCCTGCCCCTCCCCCGCAATCCCCAGACTAAAGCCTTTACCTGCCCCTTCCTCGCAATCCCGACTATAGACTAGAATAGATTATAGACACTATAAGAATGGGGGATATTACACAGCAGCATAGGGGACATTACACAGCAGCATGGGGGATATTACACAGCATTATGGGGGACATTAAACAACAGAATAGGGGTATATTACAATGTAACATGGCGGATATTACATAGCAACATGGGGGGACATTATACAGCAGAATGGTGGACATTACAAAGTAGAATGGACAATATTACACAGCAGAATGGGGCATATAAAACCACAGCATGGGATATATTACACAGAATGTTGATTTTATACAAAAACATGGGAGTCATACAGCAGAATGACAGATATTACACAGTAGCAAGGAGGACATTATACAGCAGTAGCGGGGACATTACACAACATAATGTGGGATAGTTCAGTGCAGCATTGGGGATATTATACAGCAGCATAGGAGAGATTACACAGAATCATGGGGAAGATTACAGAGGAACATGGGAGACATTATACAGCAGAATGGGGTATATTACACTGCAGCATAAGTGACATTACACAGCAGCATGGGGGATATTACAAGGCACAGTAGGGGAATATTACAATACTAGAAGGTGGCCCGATTTTAGCGCATCGGGTATTCTAGAATTTATTGTGTAGTTAATGTATGATTTTTGTTATATATATAGATGTTGTTGTGTGTAGTAACCAAGTGTTTGTAAAGGGCGCTGTAAATGTTCTGGGTGTTGTCTGGGTGTGGCGGTGTGAGAGAGCGGTGTTGTTTGTGTGTTGCGTTGTTTGTGGAGCACTGTGTGTATGTGGTGCTGTGAGTGTTGTGCGGTTTGTGTGGGTGTGTGTGTGTGGTGCTGTGTGTGGGGTGTGTGTGTGTGTGTGGGGTGTGTTATGATTTGGAACCATGGAAGAAAACTAAAAATCATTGGTAAAAGGTGACAAGAGCATTGGCAACTAATCTGGCCGCCATCCCCTTACTAACCATCACAACTAGAAGTAGCCAAGGGGTGAACTAACATCCTGTGCACCGCGAACCCAGCCAGAGAACTAGCTATCCTAAAGGAAGGAAAGATGAATAACTCTCTGCCTCAGAAAATAGATAAACAATAGCAAGCCCCCCACATTCAAAGACTGCGGTGATATAGGAAAACACAATACACAGATAGATGATAGGATTAGCAAAAGGTGAGGCCACACTGACTAAATAGGACAGGACAGGAAAGGGACTCATGGTGGCCAGAGAAAAACCCTGCAAAAATCCAACAACCTGATAGTACAAAAAAGCCGTCAGATCGCTAGATCTGAACTCTGTCCTATACCAGGCGCTCTTGTCATACCAATGAACAGAAATCAGGAGCCATTACAAATTCAAGAAGCAACAAACACATAGACTTATAGGAGCAATAATCCAAACATAGCTGCAGGGAGCTTTCCAGCTAAGCAACTGAGAGGGAAGATCCCTGCATGCAAATAAACTGAAAACAACCACAGCAAATGACAAACTCAGATAAGAACAAAAAGAGCAAACAAAAATAAAGAGCCAAGCACTTATCTGGGGTAGATGTGGTCTGGAGCAGGATGAAGCAGGCTGTTGAACAAAGAACAACTGACATCCGGCATAGCCTGCTATCAGACCAGGGTTTAAATAAGCAGAGAGTTAGCAATGGAAACGCTCATTGCTCAACACACCTGGTCTCTGTCCAAACCATTCCTGGCAACAAGAGGGAGCCTCACAGCAGCCAAAGCATAACTGACATACACAACAGGGGTGTGTGTGCGTTTTGGGGGGAGGTATGTGTTGTGCAGTGTGTGTGTGTTGGAGGAGTAGTCCTGGGGAGAGAGGAGGCTAATAGTAGGAGCAGTCTTGGGGGAACAGGAGTATAATAGGAGGAGTAGTCCTGGGGAGAGAGGAGGATAATAGGAGGAGCAGTCCTGGGAGAAGAGGAGTATAATAGGAGGAGTAGTCCTGGGGAGAGAGGAGGATAATAGGAGGAGTAGCCCTGGAGGTGAGGAGTATAATAGGA
This sequence comes from Anomaloglossus baeobatrachus, assembly GCF_048569485.1. NCBI lineage: Eukaryota > Metazoa > Chordata > Amphibia > Anura > Aromobatidae > Anomaloglossus > Anomaloglossus baeobatrachus. The sequence goes on from NC_134358.1 coordinate 326,120,103, forward strand.
GTAGTCCTGGGAGGAGGAGTATAATAGGTGGAGTAGTCCTGGGGGGAGGAGTATAATAGGTGGAGTAGTCCTGAGGGGACGTGTCTAATAGGTTGAGTAGACCTGAGGGGAGGTGTATAGGTGCCCAATGTGTGTCGGGGCGTGGCCGAGCGGGAAAAGCGTGAGGGGGGCGTGGACGAGTGGGCAAAGCGTGTGGGGTCGTGGACGAGTGGGCAAAGTGTGTGGGGGGTGTGGACGAGCAGGCACAGTGTGTGGGGGGCGTGGCCAAGCGGGCACAGTGTGCGGGGGACATGGCCAGGCCGAGCCAAAAGGCCAGTGCGTGTGGGAGGAGTGGCCGGGCCAAGCAGCCAATGCGTGCGGGGGCATGGCCGGGCGGAGGCAAACGGCCAATGCATGTGGGGGGCGTGGCCGGGCCAAGCCGAGCGGCCAATGCGACGGTTGTCACTGTAATAACTCATTTTGGAGCAAGACAGACAGAATAAGGCAATTATATATATAGATATCGTGGCGGACATTACACAGCAACATGGGGAACATTATAAAGCAACATTGAGACATTACAAAGCAGAATGGGGCATATTACACAGCAGCATGGGAGACATAACACAGCAGAATTGGGTATATTACAAAGCAGAATGGGGATATTACAGAGCACCAAGGGTTTATTATACAGCAAAATTGGAGAAACTATACAGCAAAATTGGGGATATTACACAGCAGAATGGGGGATAATACAGAGCATCAATGGCTATGTTACAAAGCAGAATGGGAGATATTACACAGCAGCATGGGAATACTACACCGCAAAATGGGCATATTACACAGCAGCATCAAAGACATACAGCAGAATGGCAGATATTACACAGTAGCATGGAGGATAGTACACAGCAGAATGGGGGATATTACAAAGCAGAAAGGGAATATTACACAGCACCAAGGGGGATATTACACAGCAAAATGGGGATATTATACAGCAGCATTGGGTAGATTATACAGCAGCATGAGGTAAATTACACAGCAGTATAGGGACAATATACACAATATACATATAATGGGGACATTACTCAGCAACATGGGAGACATTATACAGCAGAATGGGGGGTATTACAAAGTAGAATGGGGGATGTTACACAGCAACATGGAGGACAATATACAGCAGACTTGGGATATTAGACAGCAACATGGGGGACATTACACAGCAGAATGTGGGATATTGGCAAGCAGAATGGGGGATATTACATAGCAGCATTGGGTACATAATACAGCAGCAACAGGAGAAATTGCACGGCAGCATGGGGGACATTAACCCCTTAACGACTTCGGGCAGTAATTTTACGTCATAGCTGTCATAACGTTACTGCCCATGGTCTGCCGGCGGCAGCATGCCTCGGTCGGGTGCGGCATGAGATGAGTGCCTGCTAGGCACGAGCAGAATCGTTATCTGCTCGTGCCGTTTAACCCCTGAAATGGCGCTGTCAATATGTGACAGCGCCATTATAAACGCGATCGCTGTAAAGTTTTACTTACCGCCCGATGCCGGAAGTCACGTGACATGTCAGGTGACTTCCGGTGGTTGTCATGGTAGCACAGGGTCACGTGATGACTCCTATGCTAGACATGAACCACTTTCAGTTTCACTTTTACCGGAGGCCAGTGAAGCAGGAAGTGATCGTATCTGCTGTTTACAGCTGTATAGCTGTGATCAGCAGATAGTGCAGAGCGATTGGATTGCTGCAGAATGGCGGATACGGATAATAAAAAGTAGCATGGAGGACGTTATACCGCAGAATGGGGGATATTACACAGAAGCATGGGAAACATTGTAAAGCAGAATGAGGCATATTAAAAAGCAGCATAAGTGACATTACACAGCAGAATGGGGTACATTACACAGCAGCATAGAAAACATGACAGAGGAGCATGGGAGACATTATAAAGCAGAATGGGGGTATATTACACAGCAGCATAGGGGAGATTACACCGCAGCATGGGGAACATTACGCAACAGCATGTGGGACATTACAAATCTACATGGGAGACATTATACAGCAGAATAAGGGATATTACACATCAGCAAAAGGGAACATTACACAGCAGCTTTTGGAACATTACACAGCAACCAGGGGAATATTATACAGCAGAATAGGGGATATTACACTGTAGCATGGGGAACATTACACAGAAATATTTGGGGACACCATACAGCAGAATGGGAGATATTACAAAGCAAAAAGTGGGATATATTACACAGCAGCATGGGAGACATTAAACATTATACAGAAGAATGGGGGTATTATATAGGAGCATGGGATACATACAGCAGAATGCCAGATATTACAGAGTAGCATGGAGGACATTATACAGTAGAATGGGGAACATAAGAAAGCAGAATAGGGTTTATTATACTGCACCATGGGGTATATTTTCACTGAGCCATAGATCCTGAAAAATGAGAACGCTACGGGTCACGGAACATGGCATAAAACGTTCGCCACTTTTTTCAGAAAAACTTCCGATTTTTTTTTAACCCCTTATATAAAAGTAAACCTATACATGTTTGGTGTCTACAAACTCACACTGACCTGAGGCATCACACCCCCATATCAGTTTTACCATACAGTGAACACAGTGAATAAAATATCTCAAAAACTACAGTGCTATCACACGTTTTTGCAATTTTTCTGCATTTGGAATTTTTTTGCCGTTTTCCAGTACACTGTATGGTAAAACTTATAATTTCACTTAGAAGTACAGCTCGTTCCGCAAAGAATGAGCCCTCACATGACCATATTGATTGAAAAATAAAAAAGTTACGTGTCTCAGAAGAAGGGCGAAAAAAACAGAAAGCGAAAAATCGGCCAGTCGTGAAGGGGTTAAAAAGCAGAATGGGGGATATTATACTGCCGCATGGGTGACATTATGCAGCAGAATGGGGATATTACACAGCAGCATGGGGAATATCACATAAGAGCATGGGAAACATTATACAGCAGAATGGAGATATTACACAGAAAGATGGGAGGCATGCTGCAGAATGGTAGATAATACACAGTAGCATGGAGGACATTATACAGCAGAACGAGGGGATATTACATAGCTACATGGGGAACATTATACAGTTGAATGGGGGATATTACACAGCAGCATGAGGGACATTAAACAGCAGAATGGGGATATTACAAAGCAGCATGGGGGACATTACAGAGCAACATGGGGGACATTTAACAGCAAAATGGGGGATACTACAAAGCAGAATGTGGGATGTTACACAGCAGCATGGGGGATATTACACAAGAACATGGGAGACATTACACAGCAGAATGTGGATATTACACAGAAAGATGGGAGGCATGCTGCAGAATGGCGGATAATAAAAAGTAGCATGGAGGACGTTATACAGCAGAATGGGGGATATTACACAGAAGCATGGGAAACATTGTACAGCACAATGAGGCATATTAAAAAGCAGCATAAGGGAAATTACACACCAGTATGGGGTACATTACACAGCAGCATAGAGAACATGACAGAAAAGCATGGGAGACATTATAAAGCAGAAGGGGGGTATATTACACAGCAGCATAGGGGAGATTACACCGCAGCATGGGGAACATTACGCAACAGCATGTGGGACATTACACAGCTACATGGGAGACATTATACAGCAGAAAAGGGGATATTACACATCAGCAAAGGGAACATTACACAGCAGCTTTTGGAACATTACACAAGAACCAGTGGAATATTATACAGCAGAATAGGGGATATTCCACTGTAGCATGGGGAACATTACACAAATATTTGGGGACACCATACAGCAGAATGGGAGATATTACAAAGCAAAAAGTGGGATACATTACACAGCAGCATGAGAGACATTATACAGAAGAATGGGGGTATTACATAGGAGGATGGGATACATACAGCAGAATGCCAGATATTACACAGTAGCATGGAGGACATTATACAGTAGAATGGGGAACATAAGACAGCAGAATAGGGTTTATCATACTGCACCATGGGGTATATTATACAGAAGGATGGGGGATAGTACACAGCAGCATTGCGGACATTATATAGCAGCATGGGGGACATTTTACAGCAGAATGTCGGATATTACAAAACAGAATGGGGATATTACACAGCAGCATGGGGGATATTACATAGCAGAATGGGGGATATTACACAGCAGCATGAAGGACATTATACAGCAAAATTGGAGACATTATACACCAGAATGGGGAATATGAGAAGGCAGAATGGGGCATATTACACAGCGTCATGGTATATATTATACAGCAGCATGGGAGATATTACACAGCATAATTGGGGATATTACACAGGATTATGGAGATTTTACACAGCAGCATGGGAGACATACCGCAGAATGCAGATATTACACAGTAGCATTGAGAACATTACACAGCAGTAGGGGGGACATTTACACAGCAGAATGGGGGATAGTACACTGCAGCATGGGGGATATACAGTAGAATGGGGTATATTACACAACAGCATTGGGTACATTATACAGCAGCATGGGGGTGAATTACACAGCAGCATTGGGTACATTATACAGCAGCATTGGGTAGATTACACATTAGCATAGGGAACGTGACAGAGGAAAATGGGAGACATTATACAGCAGAATGGGGGTATATTACACAGCAGCTTAAGGAAGATTACACCGCAGCATGGGGGACATTACACAGCAACATGCGGGACATTATACATCAGAATAAAGGGATATTACACTGTAGCATGGTAGATAATACACAGCAACATGGGGGATATTACACAGCGACATGGGAGATATTATTCAGCAAAATTGGAGACATTTTACAGCAGAATGGGGGATATTACACAGTAGCATGGGCAGGGCTGTATTTGGCCGTCATACTGCCCTAGACACTTTATGTGGTCAAACCCTTTACTGACAACGTAAAATTATGATTTTGTGCATGTGACATCTAAGACACCACTCTAACACACTTGAAAAAGTGCTAAACGCCATAGGAATAAAGATCTGCACTTGCTGCGCATACATCCAGTTTTATTTTGTTTATTTTAACAGCTTCAGGTTTTCAAAGACACCGAGTGGTTAAAACAGGTATTTTTCATGCTGTTGCCACCAAGAAGTCGCTGATTAGTACTTAAAACAATTTCAATTTAAAAAAGATGCCAGTGTTTCCTAACCTGCCCTCCTCCTGAAAAACTCAATAGATTCACAGATATTTAAAGGCCATGGTGTGCACACACTCAAACCGTTCACATTCCCTTCAGATTAAGTAGTTAAGGCGCTTTTACACAGACTACAGTTGGCTGAACCCGGAGATAGACAGGCTCGGCCGACAGTCTGATTGTCAGAGGAGTGATGACCCAGCAGGTCCAATTTTGGACTGTGAATCCTTCTCTCTCTAAGAGGTGAGCCACTGCCAGAGATGTGTAGTAGCGTCTGTCTCATAGAGAACACGACCACTCAAATAAGTGAACGCTCCTGTGTATGTGAGAATCAGGGAGACAGCTGCCAGCAGCATGATGGGAAACCTGTCTATAGTGTATGGGAGAGTCAGGGAGATAGCTGCCAGCCAAAATGATGGGACACCTGTGTATAGTGTATGGGAGAGTCAGGCAGGGTAACTGCCAGCCGCATGATGGGACACCTATCTATAGTGTATGGGAGATATAATGATCTACTATTAAATCTAATAAATTAAATATTGCTACATCTACACAAATACATCACCAGAACCAACCTCAAATCACGATAACATTACCAGAACCACAATCTCTATATGACAACATCTCCAGAACCAACTTCAAATTACTACTACATCACGAGAACCACCATTTGCACACTGCTACATCACCAGAACCACGATGTGCACACTGCTGTTAAATTACCAGAACCGCCATTGGTATATGAATGCATGATCAGAACCAAGCTAAAATCACTACTACATCACCAGAACTAACGCTAACCCGACATAAAATTGTCTGGCATGAAACTGTAGCTCCTAGTATGTATGTAACAATAATAAGGAGATACCAGGATTTGTTACCAGCCATCATCAGACTGCGTACAATACAGGAACCATAGTACTGTTAAACATTTAAAAAAATACCTTAATTTTTGGGAGATATCTTCTATGTTTTAGGTACATTCATTCTGAGCACATTTATGTGGGTCTGGGTCCTGAGACCCCCGTAAATTGCTCAAAAGACCCCTTAGAAGTGCACGGCTCAGGAGCCAGGACTACATTCTACAGCATTCGCTCTGTGCTGTGTGTGCTCTTCTAAAAGAGCTTTTGAGCTATTTTTGGGAGTTTCAAGAACAGATTCCTCCCCAATCTGCTCAGAATTATTGGGCATAAAACAAAAAATTCTCCCAAAAGTTTTGTTACTTTTTAAGGAGCACTTTGATCTGCCCTGAGAAGGGCAGATCAAAGTATTGTAGTGTGCTTGCGCAGGACCTCAATGCTGGCTACTGTGGATGACATAAAATGCATCATGCACCCAGGATTCAGAAGAAGGAGTACAAAGATAGTTGAAAGGAGAGGCGCCGCTATTGGAGAACGGAGAAACCCATCCGACCAGTCTGCACCGCATCGCCCTTCAGGTGGGTATTATAAGGTGATTGTTATGTTCTACACAGCAGCCTGGGGTCTTATCTACAGCATGTTAGAATGCTGCACATAAGAGCCCACTAGGGGTGGCCGCAGCTTATAATCACCAAATCTGGTGACAGGTTCCCTTTAAAGAAGCACTCCGGTCATTTTTTTCCCCTAAAAAATTATTGTTCAGCTCACCTTTCTTCCTATGCCACAAAAGCCGAGGGGTGCTCGTGGTCCGCTGGTCAGGGGGGGGATCAGTGGTCATTTTATATAAAACTATTTGAAAGAGAAATATCCACCATACTAAATGACCACTCTACCTAAAGGCGTTTGAACGAGGACCCAACAAATATTTTTTCTACCAAATTACAGAATATTCTACAACAAGGTTAAGATTGGGGGATTCTAAACAAGAAAACCTAGGAATACCTCATGGTGGATACTCCTATTTGCCCCATCTTTCAGAGTCTACCCAAAGTTCACAAGGACACCTTCCCCCCTTCGTTAAAAGCCATTGTTGCTAGCACGGGATCGCTAAGCAGCCACCTTTCAGATTGGTTGGACAATATTTTAAAACCGCTCATGAAGCGCACCGTCGTTTACATAAAAGGACACAAAAAGCATCCTCCAGAATCTTAAGGAGATGAAATGGACTGAACATTCCTTTTGGATTACTAGCGATGTAGTGGAAAAGAGCCCTAAGACTGAGCACCCCTACAGTACCTCACGTCTCATTCTGAGTCCCCTACATTGCTCCACTCCATACTGAGCCCACCCATGCTGCCCCGTTTCCATACTGAGACCTCACACTGCGCCTGTTCATACTGAATCCCCATGCTAGCTCTTTTTCGATAATGAGCTCCCAATCCTTCCCCCTCTCTATACTTAATGCATTGATACACACGTCACTTCTGGGGTGGTGCACAAGTAGGGTCCCAAACCATATCAAATAGTTGCAGAAACTTGGCACTCAAGATCAACGTGAATAGTGGTTTTTATTATAAAGAACTTGTAGGACCAGCACAAGAACATCACTGCCACATAGACAGCGGTGGACACCATGTCATACCGGGCTACGCCGCTCGCCATGCTACTTTAAAGTCATATGAAAAAGTTTGGGCACCCCTATTAATGTTAACCTTTTTTCTTTATGACAATTTGGGTTTTTGCAACAGCTATTTCGGTTTCATATATCTAATAACTGATGGACTGAGTAATATTTCTGGTTTGAAATGAGGTTTATTGTACTAACAGAACATGTGCAATCCGCATTTAAACAAAATTTAACCGGTGCAAAAGTATGGGCACCCTTATCAATTTCTTGATTTCAACACTCCTAACTACTTTTTTACTGGCTTACTAAAGAACTAAATTTGTTTTGTAACCTCATTGAGCTTTGAACTTAATAGGCAGGTGTATTCAATCATTAGAAAAGGTATTTATGGTGGCCACTTGCAAGTTGTTCTGCTATTTGAATCTCCTATGAGGAGTGGCATCACGGGCTCATCAAAACAGCTCTCAAATGATCTGAAAACAAAGATTATTCAACATAGTTTTTGATAAACCCAGAAGTGGCAGGCCAAGAAAAATATCAGAAAGGCAGAGAAGAAGAATGGTGAGAACAGTCAAGGACAATCCACAGACCACCTCCAAAGACCTGCAGCATCATCTTGCTGCAGATGGTGTCAATGTGCATTGGTCAACAATACAGCGCACTTTGCACAAGGAGAAGCTGTATTGGAGAGTGATGCGAAAGAAGCCATTTCTGCAAGCACGCCACAAACAGAGTCGCCTGAGGTATGCAAAAGCACATTTGGACAAGCCAGTTACATTTTGGAAGAAGGTCCTGTGCACTGATGAAACAAAGATTGAGTTTTTTGGTCATACAAAAAGGCGTTATGCATGGAGGCAAAAAACCATGTCATTCCAAGAAAAGCACTTGCTACCCATAGTAAAATTTGGTGGAGGTTCCATCATGCTTTGGGGCTGTGTGGCCAATGCTGGCACCGGGAATCTTGTTAAAGTTGAGGGTCACATGGATTCAACTCAGTATCAGCAGATTCTTGACAATAATGTGTAAGAATCAGTGACGAAGTTGAAGTTACGCAGGGGATGGATATTTTAAGACAATGATCCAAAACACCGCTCGAAATCTACTCAGGCATTCATGAAGAGGAACAATTACAATGTTCTGGAATGGCCAACCAGTCCCCAGACCTGAATATCATTGAACATCTGTGGGATGATTTGAAGCGTGCTGTCCATGCTCGGCGACCATCAAACTTAACTGAACTGGAATTGTTTTGTAAACAGGAATGGTCAAATATAACTTCATCCAGGATCCAGGAACTCATTAAAAGCTACAGGATGCGACTAGAGGCTGTGATTTTTGCAAAAGGAGGATCTACAAAATATTAATGTCACTTTTATGTTGAGGTGCCCATACTTTTGCACCGGTCAAATTTTGTTTAAATGCAGATTGCACATTTTCTGTTAGTACAAAAAACCTCATTTCAATCCAGAAATACTACTCAGTCCATCAGTTATTAGATATATGAAACTGAAATAGCTGTTGCAAAACCCCAAATTGTTATAAAGAAAAAAGGTTAACATTAATAGGGGTGCCCAAACGTTTTCATATGACTGTACTTTCTGAGGACGCTCTGCACGCACTGATTAAGGTCTTTTGACCGAAATATCTGTACTTGTGCTGGTCCTACAAGTTCTTCACAATAAAAAACACTGTTCACATTGATCTTGAGTACCAAGTTTCACATCTACCCCTCTCCATACTGAGAACCCCAACATACTGAGTCCTTACACTTTTCCCCATCGATTTTATTCTTTGCACTATCTTACACTCTGTAAGCCTCCCTAAATCCACCATCTACAGCAATAGGACCCCTAAACCTTCCTCTACAGCAATAGTCCCCCTAACCCCCCCCCCAGCAATAGGCCCCTTAAATCCCCCTCCTACAGCAATAGGACCCTAAACACTCCTCCTACAGCAATAGGCCCCCTAAACCCCACCTCCTACAGCGATACTCTCGATAAACCTCCCTCCTACAGCAATAGGCTCCCTAAACACCCCTCCTACAGCAATAGACCCCCTAATTCTAAGACTATACTAACAGCCCCAGCTCTCCAACCACTGTCTAGAGTCATAGGCCCCCTAATCCCCAGACTACAATAACAGACCGCTTAATCCTTAGTCTTTAGCCTCTGCCTGTCCCTCCCCTGCAATCACCAGACTATAGCCTCTACCTGCCCCTCCCCCGCAATCCCCAGGCTATAGCCTTTACCTGCTCCTCCCTCGCAATCCCAACTATATCCTATGCCTGCCCCTCCCCCGCAATCCCCAGACTAAAGCCTTTACCTGCCCCTTCCTCGCAATCCCAACTATAGCCTAATCCCGCCCCTCCCCCACAATCCACAGACTATAACCTCTGCCTGCCCCTCCCCTGCAATCCCCAGACTATAGCCTCTGCCTGCCCCTCCCCTACAAACCTCACATTGGAGCCTCATGGGAGACATTACACAGCAGAATGAAGGATATTACAACTTAGTATTGAGTACATTATACAGCAGCATGGGAGGAAATTACACAGCAGCATGGGGACAATATACAGCAGAATGGGGGATATTACCAAGCAACATGTGGGACATTATACAGCACAATGTGGGATATTACAAAGGAGAATGGGGGATATTACACAGCAGCATAGGGGACATTACACAGCAGCATGGGGGATATTACACAGCATTATGGGGGACATTATACAACAGATTAGGGGTATATTACAATGTAACATGGCGGATATTACATAGCAACATGGGGGGACATTATACAGCAGAATGGTGGATATTACAAAGTAGAATGGGCAATATTACACAGCAGAATGGGGCATATAAAACCACAGCATGGGATATATTACACAGCAGAATGTTGATTTTCCACAAAAGCATGGGAGTCATACAGCAGAATGACAGATATTACACAGTAGCAAGGAGGACATTATACAGCAGTAGCGGGGACATTACACAACAGAATGGGGGATAGTTCACTGCAACATTGGGGATATTATACAGCAGCATGGGAGAAATTACACAGAAGCATGGGGACGATTACAGAGGAACATGGGAGACATTATACAGCAGAATGGGGTATATTACACTGCAGCATAAGTGACATTACACAGCAGCATGGGGGATATTATAAAGCACAGTAGGGGAATATTACAATACTAGAAGTTGGTCCGATTTTAACGCATCGGGTATTCTAGAATTTATTGTGTAGTTAATGTATGATTTTTGTTACATATATAGATGTTGTGTGTAGTAACCAAGTGTTTGTAAAGGGCGCTGTAAATGTTCTGGGTGTTGTCTGGGTGTGGCGGTGTGAGAGAGCGGTGTTATTTTTGTGTTGCATTGTTTGTGGAGCACTGTGTGTATGTGGTGCTGTGAGTGTTGTGCGGTTTGTGTGGGGGTGTGTGTGTGTGGTGCTGTGTGTGGGGTGGGTGTGTGTGTGTGTGTGTGTGTGTGTGGGGTGTGTTATGATTTGGAACCATGGAAGACAACTATAAATCATTGATAAAAGGTGACAAGAGCATTGGAAACTAATCTGGCCGCCATCCCCTTACTAACCATCACAACTAGAGGTAGCCAAGGGGTGAACTAACAGCCTGTGCACTGCTAACCCAGCCGGAGAACTAGCTATCCTAAAGGAAGGAAAGATGAATAACTCTCTGCCTCAGAAAATAGATAAAGAATAGCAAGCCCCCCACATTCAAAGACTGCGGTGATATAGGAAAACACAATACACAGATAGATGATAGGATTAGCAAAAGGTGAGGCCACACTGACTAAATAGGACAGGACAGGAAAGGGACTCATGGTGGCCAGAGAAAAACCCTGCAAAAATCCAACAACCTGATAGTACAAAAAACATAGCTGCAGAGAGCTTTCCAGCTAAGCAACTGAGAGGGAAGATCCCTGCATGCAAATAAACTGAAAACAACCACAGCAAATGACAAACTCAGATAAGAACAAAAAGAACCAAACAAAAATAAAGAGCCAAGCACTTATCTGGGGTAGATGTGGTCTGGAGCAGGATGAAGCCGGCTGGTGAACAAAGAACAACTGACATCCGGCATAGCCTGCTATCAGACCAGGGTTTAAATAAGCAGAGTTAGCAATGGAAACGCCCATTGCTCAACACACCTGGTCTCTGTCCAAACCATTCCTGGCAACAAGAGGGAGCCTCACAGCAGCCAAAGCATAACTGACATTCACAACAGGGGTGTGTGTGAGTTTTGGGGGGAGGTATGTTTTGTGCAGTGTGTGTGTGTTGGAGGAGTAGTCCTGGGGAGAGAGGAGGATAATAGTAGGAGCAGTCCTAGGGGAACAGGAGTATAATAGGAGGAGTAGTCCTGGGGAGAGAGGAGGATAATAGGAGGAGCAGTCCTGGGGGAAGAGGAGTATAATAGGAGGAGTAGTCCTTGGGAGAGAGGAGGATAATAGGAGGAGTAGCCCTGGAGGTGAAGAGTATAATAAGAGTATTCCTGGGAGGAGTATAATAGGTGGAGTAGTCCTGGGGGGACGTGCCTAATAGGTTGAGTAGTCCTGAGGGGAGTTGTATAGGTGCCCAATGTGTGTGGGGGGCGTGGCCGAGTGGGAAAAGCATGAGGGGGGCGTGGACGAGTGGGCAAAGCGTGTGGGGGCATGGACGAGTGGGCAAAGTGTGTGGGGGCGTGGACAAGCAGGCAGTGTGGGGGGCGTGGCCAAGCGGGCACAGTGTGCGGGGGGCATGGCCAGGCCGAGCCAGAAAGCCAATGCGTGTGGGGGGCGTGGCCGGGCCGAGCGTCCAATGCGTGCGGGGGGCATGGCTGGGCAGAGGCAAACGGCCAATGCATGTGGGGGGCGTGGCCGGGCCAAGCCGAGCGGACAATGCGACGGTTGTCACTGTAATAACTCATTTTGGAGCAAGACAGACAGAATAAGGCAATTATATCTATAGATAACGTGGCGAACATTACACAGCAACATGGGGAACATTAAAAAGCAACATTGAGACATTACAAAGCAGAATGGGGCATATTACACAGCAGCATGGGAGACATAACACAGCAGAATGGGGTATATTACAAAGCAGAATGGGGATATTACAGAGCACCAAGGGTTTATTATACAGCAAAATTGGAGAAATTATACAGCAAAATTGGGGATATTACACAGCAGAATGGGGGATAATACAGAGCAGCATTGGCTATGTTACAAAGCAGAATGGGAGATATAACACAGCAGCATGGGAATACTACACCGCAAAATGGGCATATTACACAGCAGCATCAAAGACATACAGTAGAATGGCAGATATTACACAGTAGCATGGAGGATAGTACACAGCAGAATGGGGGATATTACAAAGCAGAAAGGGGATATTACACAGCACCAAGGGGAATATTACACAGCAAAATGGGGATATTATACAGCAGCATTGGGTAGATTATACAGCAGCATGAGGTAAATTACACAGCAGTATAGGGACAATATACACAATATACATATAATGGGGACATTACTCAGCAACATGGGAGACATTATACAGCAGAATGGGGGGTATTACAAAGTAGAATGTGGGATGTTACACAGCAACATGGAGGACAATATACAGCAGACTTGGAATATTAGACAGCAACATGGGGAACATTACAGAGCAACATGGGGGACATTACACAGCAGAATGTGGGATATTGGCAAGCAGAATGGGGGATATTACATAGCAGCATTGGGTACATTATACAGCAGCAACAGGAGAAATTGCATGGTAGCATGAGGGACATTAACCCCTTAACGACTGCGGGCAGTAATTTTACGTCCTAGCGGTCATAACGTTACTGCCCATGGTCTGCCGGCGGCAGCATGACGCGGTCGGGGCGCACATCTCAGCTGATTTTCACAGCTGAGATTAGTGCCTGCTAGGCACGAGCAGAATCGTTATCTGCTCGTGCCGTATAACCCCTGAAATGGCGCTGTCAATATGTGACAGCACCATTATAAATGCGATCGCTGTAAAGTTTTACTTACCGCCCGATGCCGGAAGTCACGTGACATGTCACGTGACTTCCGGTGGTTGTCATGGTAGCACAGGGTCACGTGATGACTCCTATGCTAGACATGAACCAGTTTCAGTTTCACTTTTACCGGAGGCCAGTGAAGCAGGAAGTGATCGTATCTGCTGTTTACAGCTGTATAGCTGTGATCAGCAGATAGTGCAGAACGATCGGATTGCTGCAGAATGGCAGATACGGATAATAAAAAGTAGCATGGAGGACGTTATACCGCAGAATGGGGGATATTACACAGAAGCATGGGAAACATTGTAAAGCAGAATGAGGCATATTAAAAAGCAGCATAAGTGACATTACACAGCAACATGGGGTACATTACACAGCAGCATAGAAAACATGACAGAGGAGCATGGGAGACATTATAAAGCAGAATGGGGGTATATTACACAGCAGCATAGGGGAGATTACTCCGCAGCATGGGGAACATTACGCAACAGCATATGGGAGATTACACATCTACATGGGAGACATTATACAGCAGAATAAGGGATATTACACATCAGCAAAAGGGAACATTACACAGCAGCTTTTGGAACATTACACAGCAACCAGGGGGATATTATACAGCAGAATAGGGGATATTACACTGTAGGATGGGGAACATTACACAGAAATATTTGGGGACACCATACAGCAGAATAGGAGATATTACAAAGCAAAAGGTGGGATATATTACACAGCAGCATGGGAGACATTATAAATTATACAGAAGAATGGGGGTATTACATAGGAGCATGGGATACATACAGCAGAATGCCAGATATTACACAGTAGCAAGGAAGACATTATACAGTAGAATGGGGAACATAAGAAAGCAGAATAGGGTTTATTATACTGCACCATGGGGTATATTATCACTGAGCCATAGATCCTAAAAAATGAGAACGCTACGGGTCACGGAACATGGCATAAAACGTTTGCCACTTTTTTCAGAAAAACTTCCGATTTTTTTTAACCCCTTATATAAAAGTAAACCTATACATGTTTGGTGTCTACAAACTCGCACTGACCTGAGGCATCACACGCCCATATTAGTTTTACCATACAGTGAACACAGTGAATAAAATATCTCAAAAACTAAAGTGCTATCGCACGTTTTTGCAATTTTTCTGCATTTGAAATTTTTTGCCATTTTCCAGTACACTGTATGGTAAAACTTATAATTTCATTTAGAAGTACAGCTCGTTCCACAAAGAATGAGCCCTCACATGACCATATTGACTGAAAAATAAAAAAGTTACGTGTCTAAGAAGAAGAAGGGCGAAAAAAACTGGAAAGCGAAAAATGGGCCAGTCGTGAAGGGGTTAAAAAGCAGAATGGGGGATATTATACTGCCGCATGGGTGACATTATGCAGCGGAATGGGGATATTACACAGCAGCATGGGGAATATCACATAAGAGCATGGGAAACATTATACAGCAGAATGGAGATATTACACAGAAAGATGGGAGGCATGCTGCAGAATGGCAGATAATACACAGTAGCATGGAGGACATTATACAGCAGAACGGGGGAAATTACATAGCTACATGGGGAACATTATACAGTTCAATGGGGGATATTACACAGCAGCATGAGGGACATTATACAGCAGAATGGGGATGTTACAAAGCAGCATGGGGGACATTACAGAGCAACATGGGGGACATTATACAGCAAAATGGGGGATACTACAAAGCAGAATGTGGGATGTTACACAGCAGCATGGGGGATATTACACAAGAGCATGGGAGACATTACACAGCAGAATGTGGATATTACACAGAAAGATGGGAGGCATGCTGCAGAATGGCGGATAATAAAAAGTAGCATGGAGGACGTTATACAGCAGAATGGGGGATATTACACAGAAGCATGGGAAACATTGTACAGCAGAATGAGGCATATTAAAAAGCAGCATAAGGGACATTACACAGCAGCATGGGGTACATTACACAGCAGCATAGAGAACATGACAGAAGAGCATGGGAGACATTATAAAGCAGAAGGGGGGTATATTACACATCAGCATAGGGAACATTACACAGCAGCTTTTGGAACATTACACAAGAACCAGTGGAATATTATACAGCAGAATAGGGGATAGTCCACTGTAGCATGGGGAACATTACACAAATATTTGGGGAATACCATACAGCAGAATGGGAGATATTACAAAGCAAAAAGTGGGATACATTACACAGCAGCATGAGAGACATTATACAGAAGAATGGGGGTATTACATAGGAGCATGGGATACATACAGCAGAATGCCAGATATTACAAAGTAGCATGGAGGACATTATACAGTAGAATGAGGAACATAAGACAGCAGAATAGGGTTTATCATACTGCACCATGGGGTATATTATACAGAAGGATGGGGGATAGTACACAGCAGCATTGCGGACATTATATAGCAGCATGGGGGACATTTTACAGCAGAATGTCGGATATTACAAAACAGAATGGGGATATTACACAGCAGCATAAGGGATATTACACAACAGCATGAAGGACATTATACAGCTAAATTGGAGACATTATACACCAGAATGGGGGATATTAGAAAGCAGAATGGGGCATATTACACAGCGGCATGGGATATATTACACAGCAGCATGGGAGATATCACACAGCATAATTGGGGATATTACACAGCATTATGGGGATATTACACAGCAAAATGGAGATTTTACACAGCAGCATGGGAGACATACAGCAGAGTGCAGATATTACACAGTAGCATGGAGAACATTACACAGTAGCATGGAGAACATTACACAGCAGTAGGGGGGACATTACACAGCAGAATGGGGGATAGTACACTGCAGCATGGGGGATATACAGTAGAATGGGGTACATTACACAACAGCATTGGGTACATTATACAGCAGCATATGGGGGTGAATTACACAGCAGCATTGGGTACATTATACAGCAGTATTGGGTAGATTACACATTAGCATAGGTAACATGACAGAGGAGAATGGGAGACATTATACAGCAGAATGAGGGTATATTACACAGCAGCATAAGGACGATTACACCACAGCATGGGGGACATTACACAGCAACATGCGGAACATTATACATCAGAATAAAGGGATATTACACTGTAGCATGGTAGAAAATACACAGCAACATGGGGTATATTACAAAGCAGGATGGGGATATTACAGAGCACCAAGGGTTTATTATACAGCAAAATTGGAGAAATTATACAGCAAAATTGGGGATATTACACAGCAGAATGGGGGATAATACAGAGCAGCATTGGCTATGTTACAAAGCAGAATGGGAGATATAACACAGCAGCATGGGAATACTACACCGCAAAATGGGCATATTACACAGCAGCATCAAAGACATACAGTAGAATGGCAGATATTACACAGTAGCATGGAGGATAGTACACAGCAGAATGGGGGATATTACAAAGCAGAAAGGGGATATTACACAGCACCAAGGGGAATATTACACAGCAAAATGGGGATATTATACAGCAGCATTGGGTAGATTATACAGCAGCATGAGGTAAATTACACAGCAGTATAGGGACAATATACACAATATACATATAATGGGGACATTACTCAGCAACATGGGAGACATTATACAGCAGAATGGGGGGTATTACAAAGTAGAATGTGGGATGTTACACAGCAACATGGAGGACAATATACAGCAGACTTGGAATATTAGACAGCAACATGGGGAACATTACAGAGCAACATGGGGGACATTACACAGCAGAATGTGGGATATTGGCAAGCAGAATGGGGGATATTACATAGCAGCATTGGGTACATTATACAGCAGCAACAGGAGAAATTGCATGGTAGCATGAGGGACATTAACCCCTTAACGACTGCGGGCAGTAATTTTACGTCCTAGCGGTCATAACGTTACTGCCCATGGTCTGCCGGCGGCAGCATGACGCGGTCGGGCGCACATCTCAGCTGATTTTCACAGCTGAGATTAGTGCCTGCTAGGCACGAGCAGAATCGTTATCTGCTCGTGCCGTATAACCCCTGAAATGGCGCTGTCAATATGTGACAGCACCATTATAAATGCGATCGCTGTAAAGTTTTACTTACCGCCCGATGCCGGAAGTCACGTGACATGTCACGTGACTTCCGGTGGTTGTCATGGTAGCACAGGGTCACGTGATGACTCCTATGCTAGACATGAACCACTTTCAGTTTCACTTTTACCGGAGGCCAGTGAAGCAGGAAGTGATCGTATCTGCTGTTTACAGCTGTATAGCTGTGATCAGCAGATAGTGCAGAACGATCGGATTGCTGCAGAATGGCAGATACGGATAATAAAAAGTAGCATGGAGGACGTTATACCGCAGAATGGGGGATATTACACAGAAGCATGGGAAACATTGTAAAGCAGAATGAGGCATATTAAAAAGCAGCATAAGTGACATTACACAGCAGCATGGGGTACATTACACAGCAGCATAGAAAACATGACAGAGGAGCATGGGAGACATTATAAAGCAGAATGGGGGTATATTACACAGCAGCATAGGGGAGATTACTCCGCAGCATGGGGAACATTACGCAACAGCATATGGGAGATTACACATCTACATGGGAGACATTATACAGCAGAATAAGGGATATTACACATCAGCAAAAGGGAACATTACACAGCAGCTTTTGGAACATTACACAGCAACCAGGGGGATATTATACAGCAGAATAGGGGATATTACACTGTAGGATGGGGAACATTACACAGAAATATTTGGGGACACCATACAGCAGAATAGGAGATATTACAAAGCAAAAGGTGGGATATATTACACAGCAGCATGGGAGACATTATAAATTATACAGAAGAATGGGGGTATTACATAGGAGCATGGGATACATACAGCAGAATGCCAGATATTACACAGTAGCAAGGAAGACATTATACAGTAGAATGGGGAACATAAGAAAGCAGAATAGGGTTTATTATACTGCACCATGGGGTATATTATCACTGAGCCATAGATCCTAAAAAATGAGAACGCTACGGGTCACGGAACATGGCATAAAACGTTTGCCACTTTTTTCAGAAAAACTTCCGATTTTTTTTAACCCCTTATATAAAAGTAAACCTATACATGTTTGGTGTCTACAAACTCGCACTGACCTGAGGCATCACACGCCCATATTAGTTTTACCATACAGTGAACACAGTGAATAAAATATCTCAAAAACTAAAGTGCTATCGCACGTTTTTGCAATTTTTCTGCATTTGAAATTTTTTGCCATTTTCCAGTACACTGTATGGTAAAACTTATAATTTCATTTAGAAGTACAGCTCGTTCCACAAAGAATGAGCCCTCACATGACCATATTGACTGAAAAATAAAAAAGTTACGTGTCTAAGAAGAAGAAGGGCGAAAAAAACCGGAAAGCGAAAAATGGGCCAGTCGTGAAGGGGTTAAAAAGCAGAATGGGGGATATTATACTGCCGCATGGGTGACATTATGCAGCGGAATGGGGATATTACACAGCAGCATGGGGAATATCACATAAGAGCATGGGAAACATTATACAGCAGAATGGAGATATTACACAGAAAGATGGGAGGCATGCTGCAGAATGGCAGATAATACACAGTAGCATGGAGGACATTATACAGCAGAACGGGGGAAATTACATAGCTACATGGGGAACATTATACAGTTCAATGGGGGATATTACACAGCAGCATGAGGGACATTATACAGCAGAATGGGGATGTTACAAAGCAGCATGGGGGACATTACAGAGCAACATGGGGGACATTATACAGCAAAATGGGGGATACTACAAAGCAGAATGTGGGATGTTACACAGCAGCATGGGGGATATTACACAAGAGCATGGGAGACATTACACAGCAGAATGTGGATATTACACAGAAAGATGGGAGGCATGCTGCAGAATGGCGGATAATAAAAAGTAGCATGGAGGACGTTATACAGCAGAATGGGGGATATTACACAGAAGCATGGGAAACATTGTACAGCAGAATGAGGCATATTAAAAAGCAGCATAAGGGACATTACACAGCAGCATGGGGTACATTACACAGCAGCATAGAGAACATGACAGAAGAGCATGGGAGACATTATAAAGCAGAAGGGGGTATATTACACATCAGCATAGGGAACATTACACAGCAGCTTTTGGAACATTACACAAGAACCAGTGGAATATTATACAGCAGAATAGGGGATAGTCCACTGTAGCATGGGGAACATTACACAAATATTTGGGGACACCATACAGCAGAATGGGAGATATTACAAAGCAAAAGGTGGGATATATTACACAGCAGCATGGGAGACATTATAAATTATACAGAAGAATGGGGGTATTACATAGGAGCATGGGATACATACAGCAGAATGCCAGATATTACACAGTAGCAAGGAAGACATTATACAGTAGAATGGGGAACATAAGAAAGCAGAATAGGGTTTATTATACTGCACCATGGGGTATATTATCACTGAGCCATAGATCCTAAAAAATGAGAACGCTACGGGTCACGGAACATGGCATAAAACGTTTGCCACTTTTTTCAGAAAAACTTCCGATTTTTTTTAACCCCTTATATAAAAGTAAACCTATACATGTTTGGTGTCTACAAACTCGCACTGACCTGAGGCATCACACGCCCATATTAGTTTTACCATACAGTGAACACAGTGAATAAAATATCTCAAAAACTAAAGTGCTATCGCACGTTTTTGCAATTTTTCTGCATTTGAAATTTTTTGCCATTTTCCAGTACACTGTATGGTAAAACTTATAATTTCATTTAGAAGTACAGCTCGTTCCACAAAGAATGAGCCCTCACATGACCATATTGACTGAAAAATAAAAAAGTTACGTGTCTAAGAAGAAGAAGGGCGAAAAAAACCGGAAAGCGAAAAATGGGCCAGTCGTGAAGGGGTTAAAAAGCAGAATGGGGGATATTATACTGCCGCATGGGTGACATTATGCAGCGGAATGGGGATATTACACAGCAGCATGGGGAATATCACATAAGAGCATGGGAAACATTATACAGCAGAATGGAGATATTACACAGAAAGATGGGAGGCATGCTGCAGAATGGCAGATAATACACAGTAGCATGGAGGACATTATACAGCAGAACGGGGGAAATTACATAGCTACATGGGGAACATTATACAGTTCAATGGGGGATATTACACAGCAGCATGAGGGACATTATACAGCAGAATGGGGATGTTACAAAGCAGCATGGGGGACATTACAGAGCAACATGGGGGACATTATACAGCAAAATGGGGGATACTACAAAGCAGAATGTGGGATGTTACACAGCAGCATGGGGGATATTACACAAGAGCATGGGAGACATTACACAGCAGAATGTGGATATTACACAGAAAGATGGGAGGCATGCTGCAGAATGGCGGATAATAAAAAGTAGCATGGAGGACGTTATACAGCAGAATGGGGGATATTACACAGAAGCATGGGAAACATTGTACAGCAGAATGAGGCATATTAAAAAGCAGCATAAGGGACATTACACAGCAGCATGGGGTACATTACACAGCAGCATAGAGAACATGACAGAAGAGCATGGGAGACATTATAAAGCAGAAGGGGGTATATTACACATCAGCATAGGGAACATTACACAGCAGCTTTTGGAACATTACACAAGAACCAGTGGAATATTATACAGCAGAATAGGGGATAGTCCACTGTAGCATGGGGAACATTACACAAATATTTGGGGACACCATACAGCAGAATGGGAGATATTACAAAGCAAAAAGTGGGATACATTACACAGCAGCATGAGAGACATTATACAGAAGAATGGGGGTATTACATAGGAGCATGGGATACATACAGCAGAATGCCAGATATTACAAAGTAGCATGGAGGACATTATACAGTAGAATGAGGAACATAAGACAGCAGAATAGGGTTTATCATACTGCACCATGGGGTATATTATACAGAAGGATGGGGGATAGTACACAGCAGCATTGCGGACATTATATAGCAGCATGGGGGACATTTTACAGCAGAATGTCGGATATTACAAAACAGAATGGGGATATTACACAGCAGCATAAGGGATATTACACAACAGCATGAAGGACATTATACAGCTAAATTGGAGACATTATACACCAGAATGGGGGATATTAGAAAGCAGAATGGGGCATATTACACAGCGGCATGGGATATATTACACAGCAGCATGGGAGATATTACACAGCATAATTGGGGATATTACACAGCATTATGGGGATATTACACAGCAAAATGGAGATTTTACACAGCAGCATGGGAGACATACAGCAGAGTGCAGATATTACACAGTAGCATGGAGAACATTACACAGTAGCATGGAGAACATTACACAGCAGTAGGGGGGACATTACACAGCAGAATGGGGGATAGTACACTGCAGCATGGGGGATATACAGTAGAATGGGGTACATTACACAACAGCATTGGGTACATTATACAGCAGCATATGGGGGTGAATTACACAGCAGCATTGGGTACATTATACAGCAGTATTGGGTAGATTACACATTAGCATAGGTAACATGACAGAGGAGAATGGGAGACATTATACAGCAGAATGAGGGTATATTACACAGCAGCATAAGGAAGATTACACCACAGCATGGGGGACATTACACAGCAACATGCGGAACATTATACATCAGAATAAAGGGATATTACACTGTAGCATGGTAGAAAATACACAGCAACATGGGGTATATTACAAAGCAGGATGGGGATATTACAGAGCACCAAGGGTTTATTATACAGCAAAATTGGAGAAATTATACAGCAAAATTGGGGATATTACACAGCAGAATGGGGGATAATACAGAGCAGCATTGGCTATGTTACAAAGCAGAATGGGAGATATAACACAGCAGCATGGGAATACTACACCGCAAAATGGGCATATTACACAGCAGCATCAAAGACATACAGTAGAATGGCAGATATTACACAGTAGCATGGAGGATAGTACACAGCAGAATGGGGGATATTACAAAGCAGAAAGGGGATATTACACAGCACCAAGGGGAATATTACACAGCAAAATGGGGATATTATACAGCAGCATTGGGTAGATTATACAGCAGCATGAGGTAAATTACACAGCAGTATAGGGACAATATACACAATATACATATAATGGGGACATTACTCAGCAACATGGGAGACATTATACAGCAGAATGGGGGGTATTACAAAGTAGAATGTGGGATGTTACACAGCAACATGGAGGACAATATACAGCAGACTTGGAATATTAGACAGCAACATGGGGAACATTACAGAGCAACATGGGGGACATTACACAGCAGAATGTGGGATATTGGCAAGCAGAATGGGGGATATTACATAGCAGCATTGGGTACATTATACAGCAGCAACAGGAGAAATTGCATGGTAGCATGAGGGACATTAACCCCTTAACGACTGCGGGCAGTAATTTTACGTCCTAGCGGTCATAACGTTACTGCCCATGGTCTGCCGGCGGCAGCATGACGCGGTCGGGCGCACATCTCAGCTGATTTTCACAGCTGAGATTAGTGCCTGCTAGGCACGAGCAGAATCGTTATCTGCTCGTGCCGTATAACCCCTGAAATGGCGCTGTCAATATGTGACAGCACCATTATAAATGCGATCGCTGTAAAGTTTTACTTACCGCCCGATGCCGGAAGTCACGTGACATGTCACGTGACTTCCGGTGGTTGTCATGGTAGCACAGGGTCACGTGATGACTCCTATGCTAGACATGAACCACTTTCAGTTTCACTTTTACCGGAGGCCAGTGAAGCAGGAAGTGATCGTATCTGCTGTTTACAGCTGTATAGCTGTGATCAGCAGATAGTGCAGAACGATCGGATTGCTGCAGAATGGCAGATACGGATAATAAAAAGTAGCATGGAGGACGTTATACCGCAGAATGGGGGATATTACACAGAAGCATGGGAAACATTGTAAAGCAGAATGAGGCATATTAAAAAGCAGCATAAGTGACATTACACAGCAGCATGGGGTACATTACACAGCAGCATAGAAAACATGACAGAGGAGCATGGGAGACATTATAAAGCAGAATGGGGGTATATTACACAGCAGCATAGGGGAGATTACTCCGCAGCATGGGGAACATTACGCAACAGCATATGGGAGATTACACATCTACATGGGAGACATTATACAGCAGAATAAGGGATATTACACATCAGCAAAAGGGAACATTACACAGCAGCTTTTGGAACATTACACAGCAACCAGGGGGATATTATACAGCAGAATAGGGGATATTACACTGTAGGATGGGGAACATTACACAGAAATATTTGGGGACACCATACAGCAGAATAGGAGATATTACAAAGCAAAAGGTGGGATATATTACACAGCAGCATGGGAGACATTATAAATTATACAGAAGAATGGGGGTATTACATAGGAGCATGGGATACATACAGCAGAATGCCAGATATTACACAGTAGCAAGGAAGACATTATACAGTAGAATGGGGAACATAAGAAAGCAGAATAGGGTTTATTATACTGCACCATGGGGTATATTATCACTGAGCCATAGATCCTAAAAAATGAGAACGCTACGGGTCACGGAACATGGCATAAAACGTTTGCCACTTTTTTCAGAAAAACTTCCGATTTTTTTTAACCCCTTATATAAAAGTAAACCTATACATGTTTGGTGTCTACAAACTCGCACTGACCTGAGGCATCACATGCCCATATTAGTTTTACCATACAGTGAACACAGTGAATAAAATATCTCAAAAACTAAAGTGCTATCGCACGTTTTTGCAATTTTTCTGCATTTGAAATTTTTTGCCATTTTCCAGTACACTGTATGGTAAAACTTATAATTTCATTTAGAAGTACAGCTCGTTCCACAAAGAATGAGCCCTCACATGACCATATTGACTGAAAAATAAAAAAGTTACGTGTCTAAGAAGAAGAAGGGCGAAAAAAACCGGAAAGCGAAAAATGGGCCAGTCGTGAAGGGGTTAAAAAGCAGAATGGGGGATATTATACTGCCGCATGGGTGACATTATGCAGCGGAATGGGGATATTACACAGCAGCATGGGGAATATCACATAAGAGCATGGGAAACATTATACAGCAGAATGGAGATATTACACAGAAAGATGGGAGGCATGCTGCAGAATGGCAGATAATACACAGTAGCATGGAGGACATTATACAGCAGAACGGGGGAAATTACATAGCTACATGGGGAACATTATACAGTTCAATGGGGGATATTACACAGCAGCATGAGGGACATTATACAGCAGAATGGGGATGTTACAAAGCAGCATGGGGGACATTACAGAGCAACATGGGGGACATTATACAGCAAAATGGGGGATACTACAAAGCAGAATGTGGGATGTTACACAGCAGCATGGGGGATATTACACAAGAGCATGGGAGACATTACACAGCAGAATGTGGATATTACACAGAAAGATGGGAGGCATGCTGCAGAATGGCGGATAATAAAAAGTAGCATGGAGGACGTTATACAGCAGAATGGGGGATATTACACAGAAGCATGGGAAACATTGTACAGCAGAATGAGGCATATTAAAAAGCAGCATAAGGGACATTACACAGCAGCATGGGGTACATTACACAGCAGCATAGAGAACATGACAGAAGAGCATGGGAGACATTATAAAGCAGAAGGGGGGTATATTACACATCAGCATAGGGAACATTACACAGCAGCTTTTGGAACATTACACAAGAACCAGTGGAATATTATACAGCAGAATAGGGGATAGTCCACTGTAGCATGGGGAACATTACACAAATATTTGGGGACACCATACAGCAGAATGGGAGATATTACAAAGCAAAAAGTGGGATACATTACACAGCAGCATGAGAGACATTATACAGAAGAATGGGGGTATTACATAGGAGCATGGGATACATACAGCAGAATGCCAGATATTACAAAGTAGCATGGAGGACATTATACAGTAGAATGAGGAACATAAGACAGCAGAATAGGGTTTATCATACTGCACCATGGGGTATATTATACAGAAGGATGGGGGATAGTACACAGCAGCATTGCGGACATTATATAGCAGCATGGGGGACATTTTACAGCAGAATGTCGGATATTACAAAACAGAATGGGGATATTACACAGCAGCATAAGGGATATTACACAACAGCATGAAGGACATTATACAGCTAAATTGGAGACATTATACACCAGAATGGGGGATATTAGAAAGCAGAATGGGGCATATTACACAGCGGCATGGGATATATTACACAGCAGCATGGGAGATATTACACAGCATAATTGGGGATATTACACAGCATTATGGGGATATTACACAGCAAAATGGAGATTTTACACAGCAGCATGGGAGACATACAGCAGAGTGCAGATATTACACAGTAGCATGGAGAACATTACACAGCAGTAGGGGGGACATTACACAGCAGAATGGGGGATAGTACACTGCAGCATGGGGGATATACAGTAGAATGGGGTATATTACACAACAGCATTGGGTACATTATACAGCAGCATATGGGGGTGAATTACACAGCAGCATTGGGTACATTATACAGCAGTATTGGGTAGATTACACATTAGCATAGGTAACATGACAGAGGAGAATGGGAGACATTATACAGCAGAATGGGGGTATATTACGCAGCAGCATAAGGAAGATTACACCACAGCATGGGGGACATTACACAGCAACATGCGGAACATTATACATCAGAATAAAGGGATATTACACTGTAACATGGTAGAAAATACACAGCAACATGGGGTATATTACAAAGCAGGATGGGGATATTACAGAGCACCAAGGGTTTATTATACAGCAAAATTGGAGAAATTATACAGCAAAATTGGGGATATTACACAGCAGAATGGGGGATAATACAGAGCAGCATTGGCTATGTTACAAAGCAGAATGGGAGATATAACACAGCAGCATGGGAATACTACACCGCAAAATGGGCATATTACACAGCAGCATCAAAGACATACAGTAGAATGGCAGATATTACACAGTAGCATGGAGGATAGTACACAGCAGAATGGGGGATATTACAAAGCAGAAAGGGGATATTACACAGCACCAAGGGGAATATTACACAGCAAAATGGGGATATTATACAGCAGCATTGGGTAGATTATACAGCAGCATGAGGTAAATTACACAGCAGTATAGGGACAATATACACAATATACATATAATGGGGACATTACTCAGCAACATGGGAGACATTATACAGCAGAATGGGGGGTATTACAAAGTAGAATGTGGGATGTTACACAGCAACATGGAGGACAATATACAGCAGACTTGGAATATTAGACAGCAACATGGGGAACATTACAGAGCAACATGGGGGACATTACACAGCAGAATGTGGGATATTGGCAAGCAGAATGGGGGATATTACATAGCAGCATTGGGTACATTATACAGCAGCAACAGGAGAAATTGCATGGTAGCATGAGGGACATTAACCCCTTAACGACTGCGGGCAGTAATTTTACGTCCTAGCGGTCATAACGTTACTGCCCATGGTCTGCCGGCGGCAGCATGACGCGGTCGGGCGCACATCTCAGCTGATTTTCACAGCTGAGATTAGTGCCTGCTAGGCACGAGCAGAATCGTTATCTGCTCGTGCCGTATAACCCCTGAAATGGCGCTGTCAATATGTGACAGCACCATTATAAATGCGACCGCTGTAAAGTTTTACTTACCGCCCGATGCCGGAAGTCACGTGACATGTCACGTGACTTCCGGTGGTTGTCATGGTAGCACAGGGTCACGTGATGACTCCTATGCTAGACATGAACCACTTTCAGTTTCACTTTTACCGGAGGCCAGTGAAGCAGGAAGTGATCGTATCTGCTGTTTACAGCTGTATAGCTGTGATCAGCAGATAGTGCAGAACGATCGGATTGCTGCAGAATGGCAGATACGGATAATAAAAAGTAGCATGGAGGACGTTATACCGCAGAATGGGGGATATTACACAGAAGCATGGGAAACATTGTAAAGCAGAATGAGGCATATTAAAAAGCAGCATAAGTGACATTACACAGCAGCATGGGGTACATTACACAGCAGCATAGAAAACATGACAGAGGAGCATGGGAGACATTATAAAGCAGAATGGGGGTATATTACACAGCAGCATAGGGGAGATTACACCGCAGCATGGGGAACATTACGCAACAGCATATGGGAGATTACACATCTACATGGGAGACATTATACAGCAGAATAAGGGATATTACACATCAGCAAAAGGGAACATTACACAGCAGCTTTTGGAACATTACACAGCAACCAGGGGGATATTATACAGCAGAATAGGGGATATTACACTGTAGGATGGGGAACATTACACAGAAATATTTGGGGACACCATACAGCAGAATAGGAGATATTACAAAGCAAAAGGTGGGATATATTACACAGCAGCATGGGAGACATTATAAATTATACAGAAGAATGGGGGTATTACATAGGAGCATGGGATACATACAGCAGAATGCCAGATATTACACAGTAGCAAGGAAGACATTATACAGTAGAATGGGGAACATAAGAAAGCAGAATAGGGTTTATTATACTGCACCATGGGGTATATTATCACTGAGCCATAGATCCTAAAAAATGAGAACGCTACGGGTCACGGAACATGGCATAAAACGTTTGCCACTTTTTTCAGAAAAACTTCCGATTTTTTTTAACCCCTTATATAAAAGTAAACCTATACATGTTTGGTGTCTACAAACTCGCACTGACCTGAGGCATCACACGCCCATATTAGTTTTACCATACAGTGAACACAGTGAATAAAATATCTCAAAAACTAAAGTGCTATCGCACGTTTTTACAATTTTTCTGCATTTGAAATTTTTTGCCATTTTCCAGTACACTGTATGGTAAAACTTATAATTTCATTTAGAAGTACAGCTCGTTCCACAAAGAATGAGCCCTCACATGACCATATTGACTGAAAAATAAAAAAGTTACGTGTCTAAGAAGAAGAAGGGCGAAAAAACCGGAAAGCGAAAAATGGGCCAGTCGTGAAGGGGTTAAAAAGCAGAATGGGGGATATTATACTGCCGCATGGGTGACATTATGCAGCGGAATGGGGATATTACACAGCAGCATGGGGAATATCACATAAGAGCATGGGAAACATTATACAGCAGAATGGAGATATTACACAGAAAGATGGGAGGCATGCTGCAGAATGGCAGATAATACACAGTAGCATGGAGGACATTATACAGCAGAACGGGGGAAATTACATAGCTACATGGGGAACATTATACAGTTCAATGGGGGATATTACACAGCAGCATGAGGGACATTATACAGCAGAATGGGGATGTTACAAAGCAGCATGGGGGACATTACAGAGCAACATGGGGGACATTATACAGCAAAATGGGGGATACTACAAAGCAGAATGTGGGATGTTACACAGCAACATGGGGGATATTACACAAGAGCATGGGAGACATTACACAGCAGAATGTGGATATTACACAGAAAGATGGGAGGCATGCTGCAGAATGGCGGATAATAAAAAGTAGCATGGAGGACGTTATACAGCAGAATGGGGGATATTACACAGAAGCATGGGAAACATTGTACAGCAGAATGAGGCATATTAAAAAGCAGCATAAGGGACATTACACAGCAGCATGGGGTACATTACACAGCAGCATAGAGAACATGACAGAAGAGCATGGGAGACATTATAAAGCAGAAGGGGGGTATATTAAACATCAGCATAGGGAACATTACACTGCAGCTTTTGGAACATTACACAAGAACCAGTGGAATATTATACAGCAGAATAGGGGATAGTCCACTGTAGCATGGGGAACATTACACAAATATTTGGGGACACCATACAGCAGAATGGGAGATATTACAAAGCAAAAAGTGGGATACATTACACAGCAGCATGAGAGACATTATACAGAAGAATGGGGGTATTACATAGGAGCATGGGATACATACAGCAGAATGCCAGATATTACAAAGTAGCATGGAGGACATTATACAGTAGAATGAGGAACATAAGACAGCAGAATAGGGTTTATCATACTGCACCATGGGGTATATTATACAGAAGGATGGGGGATAGTACACAGCAGCATTGCGGACATTATATAGCAGCATGGGGGACATTTTACAGCAGAATGTCGGATATTACAAAACAGAATGGGGATATTACACAGCAGCATAAGGGATATTACACAACAGCATGAAGGACATTATACAGCTAAATTGGAGACATTATACACCAGAATGGGGGATATTAGAAAGCAGAATGGGGCATATTACACAGCGGCATGGGATATATTACACAGCAGCATAGGAGATATTACACAGCATAATTGGGGATATTACACAGCATTATGGGATATTACACAGCAAAATGGAGATTTTACACAGCAGCATGGGAGACATACAGCAGAGTGCAGATATTACACAGTAGCATGGAGAGCATTACACAGCAGTAGGGGGGACATTACACAGCAGAATGGGGGATAGTACACTGCAGCATGGGGGATATACAGTAGAATGGGGTATATTACACAACAGCATTGGGCACATTATACAGCAGCATATGGGGGTGAATTACACAGCAGCATTGGGTACATTATACAGCAGTATTGGGTAGATTACACATTAGCATAGGTAACATGACAGAGGAGAATGGGAGACATTATACAGCAGAATGGGGGTATATTACACAGCAGCATAAGGAAGATTACACCACAGCATGGGGGACATTACACAGCAACATGCTGAACATTATACATCAGAATAAAGGGATATTACACTGTAGCATGGTAGAAAATACACAGCAACATGGGGTATATTACAAAGCAGGATGGGGGATATTACACAGCGGCATGGGAGATATTATTCAGCAAAATTGGAGACATTTTACAGCAGAATGGGGGATATTACACAGTAGCATGGGCAGGGCTGTATTTGGCCGTCATGCTGCCCTAGACACTTTATGTGGTCGCACCCTTTACTGACAACGTAAAATTATGATTTTGTGCACGCGACATCTAAGACACCACTCTAAAGCCCACTTTACACGTTGCAATTAGTTGTACAATCGCATTTGCGATGTGACACGCCCAGGTTGCATACGGGATCTATGAGATTTCACGTTGGTCGTTCATTTGCTGTCACACGAGCGTTAGTTGTCTATGTTAAATTGGTCAATTTTGTGTGCGATCCTTTAGATCATGTGTTCTGTGACGTATGCATTGAGCACCTTTTTTTTTTTTTATTTATTGACTTGACAAGCGTGTGTAATGTGTAGGGATGCGTTTTTACTATGTCATCTGCCATTCAGCTCTGCTACATGGCCGCTAACAGCAGACACAGACAGCCATGTAGCAGAGCTGAATGGCAGATGACAGCAGACACAGACAGAGCCGCACTGTCAGAATGAACTCGGGTGAACTTCACCCGACTTCATTGTGATGCTGCGGCTCTGTCTGTGTCGCGTCCTGATTAGCGGTCACCAGTGAAGACTCACCGGTGACCGCTAATCTCCTGAGTAACTGAAGTTAGCAGCCCTCTCTCATATACTCACCAATCCCCGATCCCCGGCGCTGCACGGCTTTTTCACTGCTCCGGCGGCTTTTACTGTTTTGAAAAAGCCGGCCGCCCATTAAACAATTTCGTATTCCCTACTTTCCCCGCCCACCAGCGCCTATGATTGGTTACAGTGAGACACGCCCCCACTCTGAGTGACAGGTGTCACACTGCACCCAATCACAGCAGCTGGTGGGCGTGTCTATACTGTGTAGTGAAATAAATAATTAAATAATTAAAAAAAACGGCGTGCGGTTCCCCCCATTTTTAAAACCAGCCAGATAAAGCCATACGGCTGAAGGCTGGTATTCTCAGGATGGGGAGCTCCACGTTATGGGGAGCCCCCCACCCTAACAATATCAGCCAACAGCCGCCCAGAATTGCCGCATACATTATATGCAACAGTTCTGGGACTGTACCCGGCTCTTCCCGATTTACCCTGGTGCGTTGGCAAATCGGGGTAATAAGGAGTTATTGGCAGCCCATAGCTGCCAATAAGTCCTAGATTAATCATGTCAGGCGTCTATGAGACAACCTCCATGATTAATCTGTAAGTTACAGTAAATAAACACACACCCGAAAAAATCCTTTATTAGAAATAAAAACACACACACATTCCCTGGTTCACCACTTTAATCAGCCCCAAAAAGCCCTCCTTGTCCGGCGTAATCCAGGATGATCCAGCGTCGCATCCAGCGCTGCATGGAGGTGACCGGAGCTGCAGCACACACAGCCGCTCCGGTCACCTCCACACAGCAAATGAACACAGCCGCGCGATCAGCTGCTGTCACTGAGGTTACCCGCGGCCACCGCTGCATCCACCGGTGGCCGCGGGTAACCTCAGTGACAGCAGCTGATCGCACGGCTGTCTTCATTTGCTGCATGGAGGTGACCGGAGCGGCTGTGTCTGCTGCGGCTCCGGTCACCTCCATGCAGCTGCGGTGGAAGCGACGCTGGATCATCCTGGATTACGCCGGACAAGGAGGGCTTTTTGGGGCTGATTAAAGTGGTGAACCAGGGTATATGTGTGTGTTTTTATTTCTAATAAAGGATTTTTTCGGGTGTGTGTTTATTTACTGTAACTTACAGATTAATCATGGAGGGTGTCTCATAGACGCCTGACATGATTAATCTAGGACTTATTGGCAGCTATGGGCTGCCAATAACTCCTTATTACCCCGATTTGCCAACGCACCAGGGTAAATCGGGAAGAGCCGGGTACAGTCCCAGAACTGTCGCATATAATGTATGCGGCAATTCTGGGCGGCTGTTGGCTGATATTGTTAGGGTGGGGGGCTCCCCATAACGTGGAGCTCCCCATCCTGAGAATACCAGCCTTCAGCTGTATGGCTTTATCTGGCTGGTTTTAAAAATGGGGGGAACCGCACGCCGTTTTTTTTAATTATTTAATTATTTATTTCACTACACAGTATAGACACGCCCACCGGCTGCTGTGATTGGGTGCAGTGTGACACCTGTCACTCAGAGTGGGGGCGTGTCTCACTGTAACCAATCATAGGCGCTGGTGGGCGGGGAAAGCAGGGAATAAGAAATTGTTTAATGGGCGGCCGGCTTTTTCAAAACAGTAAAAGCCGCCGGAGCAGTGTGAATGCCGTGCAGCGCCAGGGATCGGGGATCGGTGAGTATATGAGAGAGGGGGATAGACTGACATGGACTGAGAGTGAGGGACAGAGATAGTGACGGACTGACAGAGATTAGTGCATGACAGACATTGTGAGGCGCTTCAGAACGCAGCTTTTCAGCTGCGCTCTGAAGCAGACCTTTTTTAAGCTGCGGTGCAGAGCGCACACCTGCGCACATAGCATCAGACAACAAAATCGTATGAGGGATGTCACACGTTACAATTGACTAGGTTCGTGCAACAAAACGCTCAATTCTAGAGAATGATACGATGTGTTTGCGATCAACGGTTTTGCGTTCAATCCTGATCGCATGTAGCTGTCACACGCAGATACCTCACAAACGATGCCGGATGTGCGTCACTTACAACTTGACCCCAACGACGGATTGTGAGATATATTGAAGCGTGTGTAGCGGGCTTAACACACTTGAAAAAGTGCTAAACGCCATAGGAATAAAGATCTGCACTTGCTGCGTATACGTTCAGGTTTATTTTGCTTATTTTAACAGCTTCAGGTTTTCAAAGACACCAAGTGGTTAAAACAGGTATTGGAACCATTTTTCATGCTGTTGCCACCAAGAAGTCGCTGACTAGTACTTAAAACAATTTCAATTTAAAAAAGATGCCAGTGTTTCCTAACCGGCCCTCCTCCTGAAAAAGTCAATAGATTCACAGATATTTAAAAGGCCATGGTGTGCAAACACTCAAACCGTTCACATTCCCTTCAGATTAAGTAGTTAAGGCGCTTGTACACAGACTACAGTTGGCTGAACCCGGAGATAGACAGGCTCGGCCGACAGTCTGATTGTCAGAGGAGTGATGACCCAGCAGGTCCAATTTTGGACTGTGAATCCTTTTCTCTCTAAGAGGTGAGCCACTGCCAGAGATGTGTAGTAGCGTCTGTCTCATAGAGAACACGACCACTCAACAAAGTGAACGCTCCTGTGTATGTGAGAATCAAGGAGACAGCTGCCAGCAGCATGATGGGAAACCTGTCTATAGTGTATGTGAAAATCAGGGAGATAGCGGCCAGCCAAAATGATGAGACACCTGTGTATAGTGTATGGGAGAGTCAGGCAGGATAACTGCCAGCCGCATGATGGGACACCTATCTATAGTGTATGGGAGATATCATGATCTACTATTAAATCTAATAAATTAAATATTGCTACATCTACACAAATACATCACCAGAACCAATCTCAAATCATGATAACATTACCAGAACCACAATCTGTATATGACAACATCTCCAGAACCAACGTCAAATCACTACTACATTACGAGAACCACCATCTGCACACTGCTACATCACCAGAACCACGATCTGCACACTGCTGCTACATTACCAGAACTGCCATTGGTATATGAATGCATAATCAGAACCAAGCTAAAATCACTACTACATCACCAGAGCCATCATTGGTATATGACTACATTACCAAAATCAAGCTCAAATCACTACTATGTCACCAGAACTAAAGCTAACCCAACATAAAATTGTCTGGCATGAAACTGCAGCTCCTAGTACGTATGTAACAATAATAAGGAGATACCAGGATTTGTTACCAGCCATCATCAGACTGTGTACAATACAGGAACCATAGTACTGTTAAACATTTAAAAAAATACCTTAATTTTTGGGAGATATCTTCTATGTTTTAGGTACATTAATTCTGAGCACATTTATGTGGGTCTGGGTCCTGAGACCCCCATAAATTTCTCAAAAGACCCCTAAGAAGTGCACGGCTCAGGAGACAGGACTACATTCTACAGCATTCGCTCTGTGCTGTGTGTGCTCTTCTAAAAGAGCTTTTCAGCTATTTTGGGGAGTTTCAAGAACAGATTCCTCACCAATCTGCTCAGAATTATTGGGCATAAAACAAAAAATTCTCCCAAAAGTTTTGTTACTTTTTAAGGAGCACTTTGATCTGCCCTGAGAAGGGCAGATCAAAGTGTTGTAGTGCGCTTGCACAGGACCTCAATGCTGGCTACTGTGGATGACGTAGAATGCATCATGCACCCAGGATTCAGAAGAAGGAGGACAAAGATAGTTGAAAGAAGAGGCGCCGCTATTGGAGAACGGAGAAACCCATCCGACCAGTCTGCACCGCATCGCCCTTTAGGTGAGTATTATAAGGTGATTGTTATGTTCTACACAGCGGCCTGGGGTCTTATCTAACAATAAGGAATAACGTTTGGAACACCATTCTAAGTCTGAACTGGGTTCAAAAACCTAAAAAAACATCACTATGGGGAGATAAGGTATGCACACCAGTGACTATGTAAGGGGAATACATGAAATAGCAGAAACTGCTGTGTGAATACTGACTTGAAAAATCCAATAGCTATATGTAAGAGTGAAAATGTGAAAAATGGAATCTGCATTACTGCCATGAACATATGAATAAAGAGAAATTTAGCTACTGAATTGATCAATGCAATAGAGCCCCAACACTACGCCAAAGTATTTCTCTACGTTGGGGTCCCTAGCTTGTGTGTCCTCTCATGCAGTTAAAAAACTTACCATGTATGGGAAGCAGAAACCCAGGCTATTTATGCGTATGATATGGATTGGCAATAGGTGTGGTTGGGGAGGGTTCCCAAACGAAAAACTACTAACAATAAGGAATAACGTTTGGAACACCATTCTAAGTCTGAACTGGGTGCAAAAACCTAAAAAGTATTTTTTCGTTTGTGAACCCTCCCCATGTAATCCCCTTACATAGTCACTGGTGTGCATACCTTATCTCCCCATAGTGGGGTCTTATCTACAGCATGTTAGAATGCTGTACATAAGAGCCCACTAGGGGTGGCCGCAGCTTAGTCACCAAATCTGGTGACAGATTCCCTTTAAATAAGGTCATTTTTTTCCCCTAAAAAATTATTGTTCAGCTCACCTTTCTTCCTATGCCACAAAATCCGAGGGGTGCTCGTGGTCCGCTGGTCAGGGGGGGATCAGTGGTCATTTTAGATAAAACTATTTATGAAAGAGAAATATCCACCATACTAAATGACCACTCTACCTAAAGGCGTTTGAACGAGGACCCAACAAATATTTTTTCTACCAAATTACAGAATATTCTACAACAAGGTTAAGATTGGGGGATTCTAAACAAGAAAACCTAGGAATACCTCATGGTGGATACTCCTATTTGCCCCATCTTTCAGAGTCTACCCAAAGTTCACAAGGACACCTTCCCCCGTCCGTTAAAACCCATTGTTGCTAGCACGGGATCGCTAACCAGCCACCTTTCAGATTGGTTGGACAATATTTTACAACCGCTCATGAAGCGCACCGTCGTTTACATTAAAGGACACAAAAAGCATCCTCCAGAATCTTAAGGAGATTAAATGGACTGAACATTCCTTTTGGATTACTAGCGATGTAGTAGAAAAGAGCTTTAAGGCTGAGCACCCCTACAGTACCTCACGTCTCATTCTGAGTCCCCTACATTGCTCCACTCCATACTGAGCCCACCCATGCTGCCCCGTTTCCATACTGAGACCTCACACTGCGCCTGTTCATACTGAATCTCCATGCTAGCTCTTTTTCGATAATGAGCTCCCAATCCTTCCCACTCTCTATACTTAATGCATTGATACACACGTCACTTCTGGGGTGGTGCACATGTAGGGTCCCAAACCATATCAAATAGTTGTAGAAACTTGGCACTCAAGATCAACGTGAATAGTGTTTTTTATTATAAAGAACTCGTAGGACCAGCACAAGCACATCACTGCCACATAGACAGCGGTGGACACCATGTCATACCGGGCTACGCCGCTCGCCATGCTACTTTACAGTCATATGAAAAAAGTTTGGGCACCCCTATTAATGTTAACCTTTTTTCTTTATGACAATTTGGGTTTTTGCAACAGCTATTTCGGTTTCATATATCTAATAACTGATGGACTGAGTAATATTTCTGGATTGAAATGAGGTTTATTGTACTAACAGAACATGTGCAATCCGCATTTAAACAAAATTTGACCGGTGCAAAAGTATGGGCACCCTTATCAATTTCTTGATTTCAACACTCCTAACTACTTTTTTACTGACTTACTAAAGCACTAAATTGGTTTTGTAACCTCATTGAGCTTTGAACTTAATAGGCAGGTGTATTCAATCATTAGAAAAGGTATTTACGGTGGCCACTTGCAAGTTGTTCTCCTATTTGAATCTCCTGTGAGGAGTGGCATCACGGGCTCCTCAAAACAGCTCTCAAATGATCTGAAAACAAAGATTATTCAACATAGTTGTTAAGGGGAAGGATACAAAAAGTTGTTTCAGAGATTTAAACTGTCACTTTCCACTGTGAGGAACATAGTAAGGAAATGGAAGAACACAAGTACAGTTCTTGATAAACCCAGAAGTGGCAGGCCAAGAAAAATATCAGAAAGGCAGAGAAGAAGAATGGTGAGAACAGTCAAGGACAATCCACAGACCACCTCCAAAGACCTGCAGCATCATCTTGCTGCAGATGGTGTCAATGTGCATCGGCCAACAATACAGCGCACTTTGCACAAGGAGAAGCTGTATGGGAGAGTGATGCGAAAGAAGCCATTTCTGCAAGCACGTCACAAACAGAGTCGCCTGAGGTATGCAAAAGCACATTTGGACAAGCTAGTTACATTTTGAAAGAAGGTCCTGTGGACTGATGAAACATGAAATATGTTGAGGTGC
The DNA here is from genome assembly GCF_048569485.1 of Anomaloglossus baeobatrachus. Classification (NCBI taxonomy): domain Eukaryota; kingdom Metazoa; phylum Chordata; class Amphibia; order Anura; family Aromobatidae; genus Anomaloglossus; species Anomaloglossus baeobatrachus. The sequence continues at coordinate 326,157,877 of NC_134358.1, forward strand.
CCATACTTTTGCACCGGTCAAATTTTGTTTAAATGCGGATTGCACATTTTCTGTTAGTACAAAAAACCTCATTTCAATCCAGAAATACTACTCAGTCCATCAGTTATTAGATATATGAAACTGAAATAGCTGTTGCAAAACCCCAAATTGTTATAAAGAAAAAAGGTTAACATTAATAGGGGTGCCCAAACATTTTCATATGACTGTACTTTCTGAGGACGCTCTGCATGCACTGATTAAGGTCTTTTGACTGAAATATCTATACTTGTGCTGGTCCTACAAGTTCTTCACAATAAAAACCACTGTTCACATTGATCTTCAGTACCAAGTTTCTACATCTACCCCTCTCCCCATACTGAGAACCCCAACATACTGAGTCCTTACACTTTTCCCCATCGATTTTATCCTTTGCACTATCTTTCACTCTGTAAGCCTCCCTAAACCCGCCATCTACAGCAATAGGACCCCTAAACCCTCCTCTACAGCAATAAGATGCCTTATCCCCCCTCTACATCAATAGGCTAGTCAAACTTGCCATCTACAGCAATAGACCCCCTAAACCCCCCTCTACAGCAGTAGGCAAGCTAAACCCCCCATCTACACCAATAGGTTCCCTAAGCCCCCTTCTACAGCAATAGGCTCCTCAAACCGCCCTCTACAGCAATAGGCACCGTAAACCTTCCTCTACAGCAATAGTCCCCCTAACCCCCCCAGCAACAGGCCCCTTAAACCCCCCTCCTACAGCAATAGGACCCTAAACACTCCTCCTACAGCAATAGGCCCCCTAAACCCCACCTCCTACAGTGATAGACCCCCTAACTCTAAGACTATACTAACAGCCCCAGCTCCCCAATCACTGTCTAGAGTCATAGGCCCCCTAATCCCCAGACTACAATAACAGACTGCCTAATACTTAGTCTTTAGCCTCTACCTGCTCCTCCCCTGCAATCCCCAGACTATAGCCTTTACCTGACCCTCCCCTGCAATCCCAACTATATCCTATGCCTGCCCCTCCCCCGAAATTCCCAGACTAAAGCCTTTACCTGCACCTTCCTCGCAATCCCGACTATAGCCTAATCCTGCCCCTCCCCCACAATCCCCAGACTATAACCTCTGCCTGCCCCTCCCCTGCAATCCCCAGACTATAGCCTCTGCCTGCCCCTACCCCACAAACCTCCCATTGGAGCCTCATGGGAGACATTACACAGCAGAATGAAGGATATTACAACTTAGTATTGAGTACATTATACAGCAGCATGGGAGGAAATTACACAGCAGCATGGGGATAATATACAGCAGAATGGGGGATATTACCAAGCAACATGTGGGACATTATACAGCACAATGTGGGATATTACAAAGGAGAATGGGGGATATTACACAGCAGCATAGGGGACATTACACAGCAGCATGGGGGATATTACACAGCATTATGGGGGACATTATACAACAGAATAGGGGTATATTACAATGTAACATGGCGGATATTACATAGCAACATGGGGGGACATTATACAGCAGAATGGTGGATATTAAAGCAGAATGGGCAATATTACACAGCAGAATGGGGCATATAAAACCACAGCATGGGATATATTACACAGCAGAATGTTGATTTTCCACAAAAGCATGGGAGTCATACAGCAGAATGACAGATATTACACAGTAGCAAGGAGGACATTATACAGCAGTAGCGGGGACATTACACAACAGAATGGGGGATAGTTCACTGCAGCATTGGGGATATTATACAGCAGCATGGGAGAAATTACACAGAAGCATGGTGAAGATTACAGAGGAACATGGGAGACATTATACAGCAGAATGGGGTATATTACACTGCAGCATAAGGGACATTACACAGCAGCATGGGGGATATTATAAGGCACAGTAGGGGAATATTACAATACTAGAAGGTGGCCCGATTTTAACGCATCGGGTATTCTAGAAGTTATTGTGTAGTTAATGTATGATTTTTGTTATATATATAGATGTTGTTGTGTGTAGTAACCAAGTGTTTGTAAAGGGCGCTGTAAATGTTCTGGGTGTTGTCTGGGTGTGGCGGTGTGAGAGAGCGGTGTTGTTTGTGTGTTGCGTTGTTTGTGGAGCACTGTGTGTATGTGGTGCTGTAAGTGTTGTGCGGTTTGTGTGGGGGTGTGTGTGTGTGTGGTGCTGTGTGTGGGGTGTGTGTGTGTGTGGGGTGTGTTATGATTTGGAACCATGGAAGACAACTATAAATCATTGGTAAAAGGTGACAAGAGCATTGGCAACTAATCTGGCCGCCATCCCTTTACTAACCATCACAACTAGAATTAGCCAAGGGGTGAACTAACATCCTGTGCACCGCGAACCCAGCCGGAGAACTAGCTATCCTAAAGGAAGGAAAGATGAATAACTCTCTGCCTCAGAAAATAGATAAAGAATAGCAAGCCCCCCACATTCAAAGACTGCGGTGATACGGGAAAACACAATACACAGATAGATGATAGGATTAGCAAAAGGTGAGACCCTACTGACTAAATAGGACAGGACAGGAAAGGGACTCATGGTGGCCAGAGAAAAACCCTGCAAAAATCCAACAACCTGATAGTACAAAAAAGCCGTCAGATCGCTAGATCTGAACTCTGTCCTATACCAGGCGCTCTTGTCATACCAATGAACAGAAATCAGGAGCCATTACAAATTCAAGAAGCAACAAACCCATAGACTTATAGGAGCAATAATCCAAACATAGCTGCAGGGAGCTTTCCAGCTAAGCAACTGAGAGGGAAGATCCCTGCATGCAAATAAACTGAAAACAACCACAGCAAATGACAAACTCAGATAAGAACAAAAAGAACCAAACAAAAATAAAGAGCCAAGCACTTATCTGGGGTAGATGTGGTCTGGAGCAGGATGAAGCAGGCTGGTGAACAAAGAACAACTGACATCCGGCATAGCCTGCTATCAGACCAGGGTGTAAATAAGCAGAGAGATAGCAATGGAAACGCCCATTGCTCAACACACCTGGTCTCTGTCCAAACCATTCCTGGCAACAAGAGGGAGCCTCACAGCAGCCAAAGCATAACTGACATTCACAACAGGGGTGTGTGTGCGTTTTGGGGGGAGGTATGTTTTGTGCAGTGCGTGTGTGTTGGAGGAGTAGTCCTGGGGAGAGAGGAGGATAATAGTAGGAGCAGTCCTGGGGGAACAGGAGTATAATAGGAGGAGAAGTCCTGGGGAGAGAGGAGGATAATAGGAGGAGCAGTCCTGGGGGAAGAGGAGTATAATAGGAGGAGTAGTCCTGGGGAGATAGGAGGATAATAGGAGGAGTAGCCCTGGAGGTGAGGAGTATAAAAGGAGTATTCCTGGGAGGAGGAGTATAATAGGTGGAGTAGTCCTGGGGGGACGTGTCTAATAGGTTGAGTAGTCCTGAGGGGAGGTGTATAGGTGCCCAATGTGTGTGGGGGGCGAAGCCGAGTGGGAAAAACGTGAGGGGGGCGTGGACGAGTGGGCAAAGCGTGTGGGGGCGTGGACGAGTGGGCAAAGTGTGTGGGGGCGTGGACGAGCAGGCAGTGTGTGGGGGGCATGGCCAAGCGGGCACAGTGTGCAGGGGGCATGGCCAGGCCGAGCCAAAAGGCCAATGCATGTGGGGGGTGTGGCCAGGCCGAGCGGCCAATGCGTGCGGAGGGCATGGCCGGGCGGAGACAAACGGCCAATGCATGTGGGGGGCGTGGCCGGGCCAAGCCGAGCGGCCAATGCGACGGTTGTCACTGTAATAACTCATTTTGGAGCAAGACAGACAGAATAAGGAAATTATATATATAGATAATGTGGCGGACATTAAACAGCAACATGGGGAACATTATAAAGCAACATTGAGACATTACAAAGCAGAATGGGGCATATTACACAGCAGCATGGGAGACATAACACAGCAGAATGGGGTATATTACAAAGCAGAATGGGGATATTACAGAGCAGCAAGGGTTCATTATACAGCAAAATTGGAGAAACTATACAGCAAAATTGGGGATATTACACAGCAGAATGGGGGATAATACAGAGCAGCATTGGCTATGTTACAAAGCAGAATGGGAGATATAACACAGCAGCATGGGAATACTACACAGCAAAATGGGCATATTACACGCAGCATCAAAGACATACAGCAGAATGGCAGATATTACACAGTAGCATGGAGGATATTACACAGCAGAATGGGGGATATTACAAAGCAGAAAGGGAATATCACACAGCACCAAGGGGGATATTACACAGCAAAATGGGGATATTATACAGCAGCATTGGGTAGATTATACAGCAGCATGACGTAAATTACGCAGCAGTATAGGGACAATATACACAATATACATATAATGGGGACATTACTCAGCAACATGGGAGATATTATACAGCAGAATGGGGGGTATTACAAAGTAGAATGTGGGATGTTACACAGCAACATGGAGGACAATATACAGCAGAATGGGGGATATTACATAGCAGCATTGGGTACATTATACAGCAGCAACAGGAGAAATTGCACGGCAGCATGGGGGACATTAACCCATTAACGACTGCGGGCAGTAATTTTACGTCCTAGCGGTCATAACGTTACTGCCCATGGTCTGCCGGCGGCAGCATGCCGCGGCGGGCGCACATCTCAGCTGATTTTCACAGCTGAGATGAGTGCCTGCTAGGCACGAGCAGAATCGTTATCTGCTCGTGCCATTTAACCCCTGAAATGGCGCTGTCAAAATGTGACAGTGCTATTATAAACGCAATCGCTGTAAAGTTTTACTTACCGCCTGATGCCGGAAGTCACGTGACATGTCACGTGACTTCCAGTGGTTGTCATGGTAGCACAGGGTCACGTGATGACTCCTATGCTAGACATGAACCACTTTCAGTTTCACTTTTATCGGAGGCCAGTGAAGCAGGAAGTGATCGTATCTGCTGTTTACAGCTGTATAGCTGTGATCAGCAGATAGTGCAGAGCGATCGGATTGCTGCAGAATGGCAGGTATGGATTATAAAAAGTAGCATGGAGGACGTTATACCGTAGAATGGGGGATATTACACCGAAGCATGGGAAACATTGTAAAGCAGAATGAGGCATATTAAAAAGCAGCATAAGTGACATTACACAGCAGCATGGGGTACATTACACAGCAGCATAGAAAACATGACAGAGGAGCATGGGAGACATTATAAAGCAGAATGGGGGTATATTACACAGCAGCATAGGGGAGATTACACCGCAGCATGGGGAACATTACGCAACAGCATGTGGAACATTACACATCTACATGGGAGACATTATACAGCAGAATAAGGGATATTACACATCAGCAAAAGGGAACATTACATAGCAGCTTTTGGAACATTACACAGCAACCAGGGGGATATTATACAGCAGAATAGGGGATATTACACTGTAGCATGGGGAACATTACACAGAAATATTTGGGGACACCATACAGCAGAATAGGAGATATTACAAAGCAAAAGGTGGGATATATTACACAGCAGCATGGGAGACATTATAAATTATACAGAAGAATGGGGGTATTACATAGGAGCATGGGATACATACAGCAGAATGCCAGATATTACACAGTAGCATGGAGGACATTATACAGTAGAATGGGGAACATAAGAAAGCAGAATAGGGTTTATTATACTGCACCATGGGGTATATTATCACTGAGCCATAGATCCTGAAAAATGAGAACGCTACGGGTCACGGAACATGGCATAAAACGTTCGCCACTTTTTTCAGTAAAACTTCCGATTTTTTTTTAACCCCTTATATAAAAGAAAACCTATACATGTTTGGTGTCTACAAACTCGCACTGACCTGAGGCATCACACGCTCATATCAGTTTTACCATACAGTGAACACAGTGAATAAAATATCTCAAAAACTATAGTGCTATCGCACGTTTTTGCAATTTTTCTGCATTTGGAATTTTTTTACCATTTTCCAGTACACTGTATGGTAAAATTTATAATTCAATTTAGAAGTACAGCTCGTTCCACAAAGAATGAGCCCTCACATGACCATATTGACTGAAAAATAAAAAAGTTACGTGTCTAAGAAGAAGAAGGGCGAAAAAAACGGAAAGCGAAAAATGGGCCAGTCGTGAAGGGGTTAAAAAGCAGAATGGGGGATATTATACTGCCGCATGGGTGACATTATGCAGCGGAATGGGGATATTACACAGCAGCATGGGGAATATCACATAAGAGCATGGGAAACATTATACAGCAGAATGGAGATATTACACAGAAAGATGGGAGGCATGCTGCAGAATGGCAGATAATACACAGTAGCATGGAGGACATTATACAGCAGAACGGGGGATATTACATAGCTACATGGGGAACATTATACAGTTGAATGGGGGATATTACACAGCAGCATGAGTGACATTATACAGCAGAATGGGGATATTACAAAGCAGCATGGGGGACATTACAGAGCAACATGGGGGACATTATACAGCAAAATGGGGGATACTACAAAGCAGAATGTGGGATGTTACACAGCAGCATGGGGGATATTACACAAGAACATGGGAGACATTACACAGCAGAATGTGGATATTACACAGAAAGATGGGAGGCATGCTGCAGAATGGCGGATAATAAAAAGTAGCATGGAGGACGTTATACAGCAGAATGGGGGATATTACACAGAAGCATGGGAAACATTGTACAGCAGAATGAGGCATATTAAAAAGCAGCATAAGGGACATTACACAGCAGCATGGGGTACATTACACAGCAGCATAGAGAACATGACAGAAGAGCATGGGAGACATAATAAAGCAGAAGGGGGGTATATTACACAGCAGCATAGGGGAGATTACACCGCAGCATGGGGAACATTACGCAACAGCATGTGGGACATTACATAGCTACATGGGAGACATTATACAGCAGAATAGGGGATATTACACATCAGCAAAGGGAACATTACACAGCAGATTTTGGAACATTACACAAGAACCAGTGGAATATTATACAGCAGAATAGGGGATATTCCACTGTAGCATGGGGAACATTACACAAATATTTGGGGACACCATACAGCAGAATGGGAGATATTAAAAAGCAAAAAGTGGGATACATTACACAGCAGAATGAGAGACATTATACAGAAGAATGGGGGTATTACATAGGAGCATGGGATACATACAGCAGAATGCCAGATATTACACAGTAGCATGGAGGACATTATAAAGTAGAATGGGGAACATAAGACAGCAGAATAGGGTTTATCATACTGCACCATGGGGTATATTGTACAGAAGGATGGGGGATAGTACACAGCAGCATTGCGGACATTATATAGCAGCATGGGGGACATTTTACAGCAGAATGTCGGATATTACAAAACAGAATGGGGATATTACACAGCAGCATGGGGGATATTACATAGCAGAATGAGGGATATTACACAGCAGCATGAAGGACATTATACAGCAAAATTGGAGACATTATAAACATTATAAACCAGTATGGGGGATATTAGAAAGCAGAATGGGGCATATTACACAGCGGCATGGGATATATTACACAGCAGCATGGGAGATATTACACAGCATAATTGGGGATATTACACAGGATTATGGGGATATTACACAGCAAAATGGAGATTTTACACAGCAGCATGGGAGACATACAGCAGAGTGCAGATATTACACAGAAGCATGGAGAACATTACACAGCAGTAACGGGGACATTACACAGCAGAATGGGGGATAGTACACTGCAGCATGGGTGATATACAGTAGAATGGGGTATATTACACAACAGCATTGGGTACATTATACAGCAGCATGGAAGTGAATTACACAGCAGCATTGGGTACATAATACAGCAGCATTGGGTACATTACACATTAGCATAAGGAACATGACAGAGGAGAATGGGAGACATTATACAGCAGAATGGGGGTATATTACACAGCAGCATAGGGAAGATTACACCGCAGCATGGGGGACATTACACAGCAACATGCGGGACATTATACATCAGAATAAAGGGATATTGCACTGTAGCATGGTAGAAAATACACAGCAACATGGGGGATATTACACAGCGACATGGGAGATGTTATTCAGCAAAATTGGAGACATTTTACAGCAGAATGGGGGATATTACACAGTAGCATGGGCAGGGCTGTATTTGGCCGTCATGCTGCCCTAGACACTTTATGTGGTCGCACCCTTTACTGACAACGTAAAATTATGATTTTGTGCACGTGACATCTAAGACACCACTCTAACACACTTGAAAAAGTGCTAAACGCCATAGGAATAAAGATCTGCACTTGCTGCGCATACATCCAGTTTCATTTTGCTTATTTTAACATCTTCAGGTTTTCAAAGACACCAAGTGGTTAAAACAGGTATTTGAACAATTCTTCATGCTGTTGCCACCAAGAAGTCGCTGACTAGTACTTAAAACAATGTCAATTTAAAAAAGATGCCAGTGTTTCCTAACCTACCTTCCTCCTGAAAAACTCAATAGATTCACAGATATTTAAAGGCCATGGTGTGCACACACCCAAGCCGTTCACATTCCCTTCAGATTAAGTAGTTAAGGCGCTTGTACACAGACTACAGTTGACTGAACTCGGAGATAGACAGGCTCGGCCGACAGTCTGATTGTCAGAGGAGTGATGACCCAGCAGGTCCAATTTTGGACTGTGAATCCTTTTCTCTCTAAGAGGTGAGCCACTGCCAGAGATGTGTAGTAGCGTCTGTCTCATAGAGAACACGACCACTCAACAAAGTGAACGCTCCTGTGTATGTGAAAATCAGGGAGATAGCGGCCAGCCAAAATGATGAGACGAGACACCTGTGTATAGTGTATGGGAGAGTCAGGCAGGATAACTGCCAGCCGCATGATGGGACACCTATCTATAGTGTATGGGAGATATCATGATCTACTATTAAATCTAATAAATTAAATATTGCTACATCTACACAAATACATCACCAGAACCAATCTCAAATCACGATAACATTACCAGAACCACAATCTGTATATGACAACATCTCCAGAACCAACGTCAAATCACTACTACATTACGAGAACCACCATCTGCACACTGCTACATCACCAGAACCACGATCTGCACACTGCTGCTACATTACCAGAACTGCCATTGGTATATGAATGCATAATCAGAACCAAGCTAAAATCACTACTACATCACCAGAGCCATCATTGGTATATGACTACATTACCAAAATCAAGCTCAAATCACTACTATGTCACCAGAACTAAAGCTAACCCAACATAAAATTGTCTGGCATGAAACTGCAGCTCCTAGTACGTATCTAACAATAATAAGGAGATACCAGGATTTGTTACCAGCCATCATCAGACTGTGTACAATACAGGAACCATAGTACTGTTAAACATTTAAAAAAATACCTTAATTTTTGGGAGATATCTTCTATGTTTTAGGTACATTCATTCTGAGCACATTTATGTGGGTCTGGGTCCTGAGACCCCCGTAAATTGCTCAAAAGAAGCTTAGAAGTGCACGGCTCAGGAGACAGGACTACATTCTACAGCATTCGCTCTGTGCTGTGTGTGCTCCTCACACACAGATCTGCTCAGAATTATTGGGCATACAAAAAAAATTCTCCCAAAAGTTTAGTTACTTTTTAAGGAGCACTTTGATTTGCCCTGAGAAGGGCAGATCAAAGTATTGTAGTGCGCTTGCACAGGACCTCAATGCTGGCTACTGTGGATGACGTAGAATGCATCATGCACCCAGGATTCAGAAGAAGGAGGACAAAGATAGTTGAAAGAAGAGGCGCCGCTATTGGAGAATGGAGAAACCCATCCGACCAGTCTGCACCGCATCTCCCTTTAGGTGAGTATTATAAGGTGATTGTTATGTTCTACACAGCGGCCTGGGGTCTTATCTACAGCATGTTAGAATGCTGTACATAAGAGCCCACTAGTGGTGGCCGCAGCTTATAGTCACCAAATCTGGTGACAGGTTCCCTTTAAAGAAGCACTCCGGTCATTTTTTTCCCCTAAAAAATTATTGTTCAGCTCACCTTTCTTCCTTTGCCACAAAATCCGAGGGGTGCTCTTGGTCCAATGGTCAGGGGGGGGATCAGTGGTCATTTTAGATAAAACTCTTTATGAAAGAGAAATATCCACCATACTAAATGACCACTCTACCTAAAGGCGTTTGAACGAGGACCCAACAAATATTTTTTCTACCAAATTACAGAATATTCTACGACAAGGTTAAGATTGGGGGATTCTAAACAAGAAAACCTAGGAATACCTCATGGTGGATACTCCTATTTGCCCCATCTTTCAGAGTCTACGCAAAGTTCACAAGGACACCTTCCCCTCTCCGTTAAGACCCATTGTTGCTAGCACGGGATCGCTAACCAGCCACCTTTCAGATTTTTTGGACAATATTTTACAACCGCTCATGAAGCGCACCGTTGTTTACATAAAAGGACACAAAAATCATCCTCCAGAATCTTAAGATGAAATGGACTGAACATTCATTTTGGATTACTAGCGATGTAGTGGAAAAGAGCCCTAATGCTGAGCACCCCTACACTACCTCACGTCTCATACTGAGTCCCCTACATTGCTCCACTCCATACTGAGCCCACCCATGCTGCCCCGTTTCCATACTGAGACCTCACACTGCGCCTATTCATACTGAATCCCCATGCTAGCTCCTTTTCAATAATGAGCTCCCAATCCTTCCCCCTCTCTATACTTAATGCATTGATACACACGTCACTTCTAGGGTTTTGCACAAGTAGGGTCCCAAACCGTATGAAATAGTTGTAGAAACTTGGCAGTCAAGATCAATGTGAATAGTGGTTTTTATTATAAAGAACTTGTAGGACCAGCACAAACACATCACTGCCACATAGACAGCGGTGGACACCATGTCATACCGGGCTACGCCGCTCGCCATGCTACTTTTACAGTCATATGAAAAAGTTTAAGCACCCCTATTATAGTTAACCTTTTTTCTTTATAACAATTTGGGTTTTTGCAACAGCTATTTCAGTTTCATATATTTAATAACTGATGGACTGAGTAATATTTCTGGATTGAAATGAGGTTTATTGTACTAACAGAAAATGTGCAATCCGCATTTAAACAAAATTTGACCGGTGCAATAGTATGGGCACCCTTATCAATTTCTTCATTTCAACACTCCTAACTACTTTTTTACTGACTTACTAAAGCACTAAATTGGTTTTGTAACCTCATTGAGCTTTGAACTTCATAGGCAGATGTATCCAATCATTAGAAAAGGTATTTAAGGTGGCCACTTGCAAGTTGTTCTCCTATTTGAATCTCCTATGAGGAGTGGCATCATGGGCTCCTCAAAACAACTCTCAAATGATCTGAAAACAAAGATTATTCAACATAGTTGTTCAGGGGAAGGATACAAAACGTTGTTTCAGAGATTTAAACTGTCAGTTTTAACTGTGAGGAACATAGTAAGGAAATGGAAGAACACAGGTACAGTTCTTGTTAAACCCAGAAGTGGGAGGCCAAGAAAAATATCAGAAAGGCAGAGAAGAAGAATGGTGAGAACAGTCAAGGACAATCCACAGACCACCTCCAAAGACCTGCAGCATAATCTTGCTGCAGATGGTGTCAATGTTCCACGGTCAACAATACAGCGCACTTTGCACAAGGAGAAGCTGTATGGGAGAGTGATGCAAAAGAAGCCATTTCTGCAAGCACGCCACAAACAGAGTCGCCTAAGGTATGCAAAAGCACATTTGGACAAACCAGTTACATTTTGGAAGAAGGTCCTGTGGACTGATGAAACAAAGATTGAGTTTTTTGGTCATACAAAAAGGCGTTATGCATGGAGGCAAAAAACCACGTCATTCCAAGAAAAGCACTTGCTACCCACAGTAAAATTTGGTGGAGGTTCCATCATGCTTTGGGGCTGTGTGTCTTGTTAAAGTTGAGGGTCACATGGATTCAACTCAGTATCAGCAGATTCTTGACAATAATGTGCAAGAATCAGTGATGAAGTTGAAGTTACGCAGGGGATGGATATTTCAAGACAATGATCCAAAACACCGCTCGAAGTCTACTCAGCTATTCATGCAAAGGAACAATTACAATGTTCTGGAATGGCCATCCCAGTCCCCAGACCTGAATATGATTGAACATCTGTGGGATGATTTGAATCGTGCTGTCCATGCTCGGCGACCATCAAACTTAACTGAACTGGAATTGTTTTGTAACAGGAATGGTCAAATATACCTTCATCCAGGATCCAGGAACTCATTATTAGCTACAGGAAGTGACTAGAGGCTGTGATTTTTGCAAAAGGAGGATCTACAAAATATTAATGTCACTTTTATGTTGAGGTGCCCATACTTTTGCACCGGTCAAATTTTGTTTAAATGCTCACATTGGAGCCTCATGGGAGACATTACACCGCAGAATGAAGGATATTACAACTTAGTATTGAGTACATTATACCGCAGCATGGGCGGAATTTACACATCAGAATGGGGACAATATACAGCAGAATGTGGGATATTACACAGCATTATGGGGAACATTATACAGCAGAATAGGGGTATATTACAATGTAACATGGCAGACATTACATAGCAACATGGGGGGACATTTTACAGCAGAATGGGGGATATTACAAAGTAGAATGGGCGATATTACACAGCAGAATGGGGCATATAAAACCACAGCATGGGATATATTACACAGCAGAATGTTGATTTTCCACAAAAGTATGGGAGTCCTACAGCAGAATGACAGATATTACACAGTAGCAAGGAGGACATTATACAGCAGTAGGGGGGACATTACACAACAGAATGGGGGATCGTTCACTGCAGCATTGGGGATATTATACAGCAGCATGGGAGAAATTATGCAGAAGCATGGGGAAGATTACAGAGGAATATGGGGGACATTATACAGCAGAATGGGGTATATTACACTGCAGCATAAGAGACATTACACAGCAGCATGGGGGATATTACACAGCAACATGGGGGAAATTATAAGGCACAGTAGGGGAATATTACAATACTAGAAGGTGGCCCAATTTTAACGCATCGGGTATTCTAGAATTTATTGTGTAGTTAATGTATGATTTTTGTTATATATATATATATAGATGTTGTTGTGTGTAGTTACCAAGTGTTTGTAAAGGGCGCTGTAAATGTTCTGGGTGTTGTCTGGGTGTGGCGGTGTGAGAGAGCGGTGTTGTTTGTGTGTTGCGTTGTTTTTGGAGCACTGTGTGTATGTGGTGCTGTGAGTGTTGTGCGGTTTGTGTGGGTGTGTGTGTGTGTGTGGGATGTGTTATGATCCGGAACCATGGGAGACAACCATAAATCATTGGTAAAAGGTGACAAAAGCATTGGCAACTAATCTGGCCACCATCCCTTTACTAACCATCACAACTAGAAGTAGCCGAGGGGTGAACCAATATCCTGTGTACCACGAACCCAGCCGGCTATCCTAAAGGAAGGATAGATGAATAACTCTGCCTCAGAAAATAGATAAAGAATAGCAAGCACCCCACATTCAAAGACTGCGGTGATATAGGAAAACACAATACACAGATAGATGATAGGATTAGCAAAAGGTGAGGCTCTACTGACTAAATAGGACAGGACAGGAAAGGGACTCATGGTGGCCAGAGAAAAACCCTGCAAAAATCCAGCAACCTGATAGTACAAAAAAGCCCTCAGATCGCTAGATCTGAACCCTGTCCTATACCAGGCGCTCGTCATACCAATGATCAGAAATCAGGAGCCATTACAAATTCAAGAAGCAAAAAACACATGGACTTATAGGAGCAATACTCCAAACATAGATGCAGGGAGCTTTCCAGCTAAGTAACTGAGAGGGAAGATCCCTGCATGCAAATAAACTGAAAACAACCACGGCAAATGACAAACTTGGATAAGAACAAAAAGAACCAAACAAAAATAAAGAGACAAGCACTTATCTGGGGTAGATGTGGTCTGGAGCAGGATGAAGCCGGCTGGTGAACAAAGAACAACTGACATCCGACATAGCCTGCTATCAGACCAGGGTTTAAATAAGCAGAGAGTTAGCAATGGAAACCCCCATTGCTCAACACACCTGGTCTCGGTCCAAACCATTCCTGGCCACAAGAGGGAGCCTCACAGCAGCCAAAGAATAACTGACATTCACAACAGGGGTGTGTGTGCGTTTTGGGGGGAGGTATGTTTTGTGCAGTGTGTGTGTGTTGGAGGAGCAGTACTGGGGGGAGGAGTATAATAGGTGGAGTAGTCCTGGGGGGAGGAGTCTAATAGGAGGAGTCGTCCTGGGGGGAGAAGTATAATAGGTGGAGTAGTCCTGAGGGGAGGTGTATAGGTGCCCAATGTGTGTGTGGGGCATGGACGAGCGGGCAAAGTGTGTGGGGGGCGTGGACGAGCAGGCACAGTGTGGGGGCGTGGCCAAGCGGGCACAGTGTGCGGGGGGCATGGCCAGGCCAAGCCAAGCGGTCAATGCGTGTGGGGGGCATGGCCAAGCCTAGCTGAGCGGCCAATGCGACGGTTGTCACTGTAATAACTAATTTTGGAGCAAGACAGACAGAATAAGGCAATTATATATATAGATAACATGGCGGACATTACACAGCAACATGGGGAACATTATAAAGCAACATTGAGACATTACAAAGCAGAATGGGGCATATTACACAGCAGCATGGGAGACATAACACAGCAGAATGTGGTATATTACAAAGCAGAATGGGGATATTACAGAGCAGCAAGGATTTATTATACAGCAAAATTGGAGAAATTATACAGCAAAATTGCGGATATTACATAGCAGAATGGAGGATAATACAGAGCAGCATTGGCTATGTTACAAAGCAGAATGGGAGATATAACACAGCAGCATGGGAATACTACACAGCAAAATGGGCATATTACACAGCAACATCAAAGACATACAGCAGAATGGCAGATAATACACAGTAGCATGGAGGATATTATACAGCAGAATGGAGGATATTACAAAGCAGAAAGGGGATATTACACAACACCAAGGGGGATATTATACAGCAGCATTGGGTAGATTATACAGCAGCATGAGGTAAATTACACAGCAGCAAAGGGACAATATACATATAATGAGGTACATTACTCAGCAACATGGGAGACATTATACAGCAGAATGGGGGGTATTACAAAGTAGAATGGGGGATGCTACACAGCAACATGGAGGACAATATACAGCAGAATTGGGGATATTATATAGCAACATGGGGAACATTACAGAGCAACATGGGGTACATTACACAGCAGAACGGGGGATGTTACACAGCATAATGGAAGATATTACACAGCAGCATGGAAGACATACAGCAAAATGGCACAATCCCGACTATATCCTATGCCTGCCCTTCCCCCAGACTATAGCCTCTGCCTGCCCCTCCGCCGCAATCCCCAGACTATAGCCTCTGCCTGCCCCTTCCTTGCAATCTCCAGATAATAGCCTCTGCCTGCCCCTCCTCCGCAATCCCCAGACTATAGCCTCTGCCTGCCCCTGCCACTCAACCCCCCAACTATAGCCTCTGTCTGCCCCTCCCCCAAAAAACCTCACATTGGAGCCTCAAGGGAGACATTACACAGCAGAATGGGGGATATTACAACTTAGCGATGGGTACATTATACAGCAGCATGGGAGGAAAGTACACAGCAGCATAGGGGAGATTACACAGCAACATGGGGGACATTATACATCAGAATAAAGGGATATTACACTGTAGCATGGTAGAAAATACACAGCAACATGGGGGATATTACAAAGCAGAATGGGGGATATTACATAGCAGAACGGGGGATGTTACACAGCATTATGGAAGATATGTAGCATGGGGATAGAACACAGCAGCATAGAAGACATACAGCAAAATGGCAGATATTACAAAATACCTTGGAGGACATTATACAGCAGCAGACGGAGACATTACACAGCAGAATGGAAAAGAATACACTGCACCATGGCGTATATTATACAGCAGAATGGGGTATATTACAGAGCCAAATGTGAGACATTATACATTAGAATGGGGGATATTACACTGCAGCATGGTGATATTATACAGCAGCATAGGAGACATACAACAGAATGGCATATATTACAAAAAATAGGGAGGACATTATACAGCAGCAGGGGGGACATAGCACAGCAAAATGAAAACAAGTACACTGCACCAATGGGGCTATTATACAGCAGAATGGGGGATATTACACAGCAGCATTGGGTACATTATACAGCAGTAACAGGAGAAATTATACAAAGGTAGAAAAAAAGTCGGGTTTGATGCTGCGCTAAAAACCACAAATCCAAGTGTTGTAATAAATTCTTTTCTTTATTTTTAATGGTCAACGCGTTTTAAAGGTATCTCCGCCTTCTTCTTCAGGACAAAGAAACGAAAAGAACAGCCTAGTTTAGATGATGCCTTTGAAACGCCGCGTTGACCATTGAAAATAAAGAAAAGAATTTATTACAACACTTGGATTTGTGGTTTTTAGCGCAGCATTAAACCCGACTTTTTTCCTACCTTTTTTTTATCCACGGCTTTATCGGGGCTGCAGCTTACCACATCATTTGAATTCATTTGCTTCTGCTTCTCAAGGAGTTGTGCCTGTCACAACTATAACAGGTGAGCGCCTGTCCCTTTGTCTTATATTTGCTTTATCATCGGATAAGACCTTATGTGCGCTTTTTCTCCACAGCTTTCTCTGATAGGAAAATTATATTGCAGCGTGGGGGACATTAACCCCTTAACGACCGCGGGCAGTAATTATACGACCTAGCAGTCATAACGTTACTGCCCACGGTCTGCCGGCGGCAGCATGCCGCGATCGGCGCACATCTCAGCTGATTTTCACAGCTGAGATGAGTGCCTGCTAGGCACGAGCAGAATCGTTATCTGCTCGTGCCGTTTAACCCCTGAAATGGCACTGTCAATTTGTGACAGCGCCATTATAAACGCGATCGCTGTAAAGTTTTACTTACCGCCTGATGCCGGAAGTCACGTGACATATCACGTGACTTCCGGTGGTTGTCATGGTAGCACAGGGTCATGTGATGACTCCTATGCTAGACATCAACCACTTTCATTTTCACTTTTACCGGAGGCCAGTGAAGCAGGAAGTGACCGTATCTGCTGTTTACAGATGTATAGCTGTGATCAGCAGATAGTGCAGAGCGATTGGATTGCTGCAGAATGGCGGATAATAAAAAGTAGCATGGAGGATGTTATACCGCAGAATGGGGGATATTACACAGAAGCATGGGAAACATTGTACAGCAGAATGAGGCATATTAAATAGACGCATAAGGGACATTACACTGCAGCATGGGGTTAATTACACAGCAGCATAGAGAACATGATAGAGGAGCATGGGAGACATTATAAAACAGAATGGGGGTATATTACACAGCAGCATGGGGAACATTACGCAACAGCATGTGGGACATTAAACAGCTACATGGGAGACATTATACAGCAGAATAGGGGATATTACATAGCAAAAGGGAACATTACACAGCAGCTTTTCGAACATTACACAGCAACCAGGGGGATATTATACAGCAGAATAGGGGATATTACACTATAGCATGGGGAACATTACACAGAAATATTTGGGGACACCATACAGCGGAATGGGAGATATTACAAAGCAAAAAAAGTGGGATATATTACACAGCAGCATGGGAGACATTATACATTATACAGAAGAATGGGGGTATTACCTAGGAGCATGTGATACATACAGCAGAATGACAGATATTACACAGTAGCATGGAGGACATTATACAGTAGAATGGGGAACATAAGACAGCAGAATAGGGTTTATTATACTGCACCATGGGGTATATTATACAGAAGAATGGGGGATAGTACACAGCAGCATTGCGGACATTATATAGCAGCATGGGGGACATGTTACAGCAGAATTCCGGATATTACATAGCAGCATGAAGGACATTATACAGCAAAATTGGAGACGTTATACACCAGAATGGGGGATATTAGAAAGCAGAATGGAGCATTTTACACAGCAGCATGGAAGAAATTACACAGCAAAATGGAGATTTTACACAGCAGAATGGGAGACATAGAGCAGAGTGGCAGATATGGGGGATGGTGCAGAGCGATCGGATTGCTGATTGCTATAGCCCCCTAGGGGGACTAGTTAAATAAAAAAAAAAATTAAAAAAAAGTTTTAAAAAATTAAAAAAAAAACAAAAAACCTAAAAGTTCAAATCACCCCCCTTTCGCCCCATTGAAAATTAAAGGGTTAAAGAAATAAAAAGTATACACATATTTGGTATCGCCGCGTTCAGAAACGCCCGATCAAAATATAAAATCAATTAATCTGATCAGTAAACAGCGTAACGGCCAAAAATTCTAAACGCCAAAATGACGTTTGTCGCCACAACTTTTGCGCAAAATGCAATAACAGACGATTAAAACGTAGCATCTGCGCAAAAATAGTACCGTTTAAAACATCAGCTCGAGACGCAAAAAATAAGCCATCACTGAGCCATAGATCCTGAAAAATTAAAACGCTACAAGTCACGGAATATGGCGTAAAACGTGCGCCACTTTATTCAGAAAAACTTCCGATTTTTTTTAACCCCTTATATAAAAGTAAACCTATACATGTTTGGTGTCTACAAACTCGCACCTGAGGTATCACACCCACACATCAGTTTTACCATAAAGTGAACACAGTGAATAAAATATCTCAAAAACAATAGTGCTATCGCACTTTTTTGCAATTTTTCTGTATTAGGAATTTTTTTCCCGCTTTCCAGTACACTGTATGGTAAAACTTACAGTTTAATTTAAAAGTCCAGCTCGTTCCACAAAAAATGAGCCCTCACATGACCATATTGACTGAAAAATAAAAAAAGTTACGTCTCTCAGAAGAATTGCGAAAAAAAAACGGAAAGCGAAAATTCGGCCAATTTGGGAAGGGGTTAAAAAGCAGAATGGGGGATATTATACTGCCGCATGGGTGACATAATGCAGCGGAATGCAGCGGAATGGGGATATTACACAGCAGCATGGGGAATATCACATAAGAGCATGGGAAACATTACATACAGAAGAATGGGTATATTACTCAGGAAGATGGGAGGCATGCTGCAGAATGGCAGATAATACACAGTAGCATGGAGGACATTATACAGCAGAACGGGGGGCTATTACATAGCTACATAGGGAACATTATACAGTTGAATGGGGGATATTACACAGCAGCATAAGGGACATTATACAGCAGAATGGGGACATTACAAAGCAGCATGGGGGACATTACAGAGCAACATGGGGGAAACTATACAACATATTTGGGGTATATTACACAGTAACATAGGGAACATTACAGAGCAACATGGGGACATTATACAGCAAAAAATGGGATATTACAAAGCAGAATGTGGGATGTTACACAGCAGCATGGGGGATATTAACCCCTTCACGACCGCGGGCAGTAAAATTACGTCCTATTTTAACGTGACTTAACGATCAGGGACGTAATTTTACTGCCTAAACTTCATTTGATTGCCGTGGCCATAGCAACGGCTTTCAAATGATGTCCCCTGCTGTTTCTTACATCGCCACCCCCCATAGGCGATCGATGTGATTGGCTGTTCAAATCGGAACCGCCAATCACATTGATCACGCTGTTTTCGGCAAAAAAAAATGCCAAAAATAGTGTGATCTTGTAAAATCCAGCTAGGACCGGGGCTGCAGCAGCTCCGATCATTGGCTGGAAGCAAGCAGACACCGTGCCCCCCCCCCCTGCAGCACTGATTGGAGCGATCGTGCGATGACGCGCAATCGCTCCAATCAGTGTGCAGTGGGGCGGTCTGATCTGCCGGTGGCCGCCCTCCCCAGGCCTGTGCTGGTCTGGGGACCCTCCCCCAACATGTCTGCAGCGTGCAGCACTGGCTGGTACTAGTGGTACCACGCCACCGCTGCTGCTGCCGCTGCTGTCACGTCACGTCGCAGGAGCAGGAGCGGTGAGTATTGTGCTCACCTTGCAGCCCCTGCGCGTGCCCCCCTGCGATCTGCCCACCCCCCCGACATCCCGATCTGCCCCCCCGACATCCCGATCTGCCCCCCTGACATCCCGATCTGCCCCCCGCCATCTCTATTCTGCAGCTCCTCCGGTATCCCTCCTCCCCTGCTCTCTTGCAGCCCCTGCGCGCTCTTGTGATTTGCTCCTGCGCGCTCCCGTAATGGCCCCTGCCCGTGCCCCCCTGCGATCTGCCCCCTGCCATCCCGATCTGCCCCCCCGACATCCCGATCTGCCCCCCCACATCCCGATCTGTCCTCTGACATCCCGATCTGCCCCCCCCAGACATCCCGATCTGCCCCCAGACATCCCGATCTGCCCCAGACATCCCGGTCTGCCCCCAGAGATTCCGGTCTGCCCCCAGACATCCCGGTCTGCCCCCAGACATCCCGATCTGCCCCCAGACATCCCGGTCTGCCCCCAGACATCCCAATCTGCCGGCCTCCCCCGTGATCTCTATTCTGCAGCTCCTCCGGTATCTCCCTCCTCTGCTCTCCCCCTCTGCTCTCCCCCTCCCCCTCTGCTGTCCCCCTCTGCTGTCCCTCTCCCCCTCTGCTGTCCCCCTCCCCCTCTGCTGTCCCCCCGACGTCCTCTTACCTGTCTTCACCGGCCGATCACATCTGCCTCCATCGCTGGGTCCTTCTTCCTGGGTCTTCTGCTGAGCTGTCCAACTTCCTGCCTGCTGGCTGCTGCTGTAAAGCTGTTCCTCCTGCTAATCCTCTGGGTACTGTGAGTATAACTTTTTTTTTTCTTTTTTTCCTCTATCCCCTTTCTATTTTTACACCTCATGCGTCCGTGCGTCCCGCCGAGCGCTGATCAGGGATGCAGATAACGTATCTGCATCCGTGGTCAGTTTTCGGCGGGACTTTTTTTCCCGTATTCCCGACGCTTTTTGTATCGCATCTGTCCGTGCGTCCCGCCGAGCGCTGATCAGGGATGCACATAACGGATCGGCATCCCTGCTCAATTTTTGGCGTGACAAAAAGCATCGGGGATACGGAAAAAAAAGTCACGCCAAAAATTGAGCAGGGATGGCGATCCGTTATGTGCATCCCTGATCAACGCTCGGCGGGACGCACGGACTGATGTGATACAAAAAGCGTCGGGGATACGGAAAAAAAAGTATCGCATCTGTCCGTGCGTCCCGCTGAGCGCGGATCAACATCCCTGCTCAATTTTTGGCGTGACTTTTTTTTTTTTTTCGTATCCCCAGCGCTTTTTGTGTCTCATCCGACCGTGCCTCCTGCAGCGGCCGATCAGTGCACTGCGTCTGTGCGTTTGAAAAGTCAAATGGCGTTCCTTGTCTTCTGAGCCCCGCCATGAGCCCAAACAATTGATTTCCACCACATGTGAGGTATCTGCGTACTCGGGAAAAATTGCACCATACGTTTTATGGTGCATTTTTTCCTGATACCGTTGTAAAAAGAGAAAAAAAAAAAACTACCTTGTTGCTGCAAAAATGTAAAAAATTTTTTTTAAAAAAAAATAAATAATTTTCACGGTTCAACGTTATCAACTTTCAGTGGAGCCCCTGGGGGTACAAGGGGCTCACTAAACATCTAGATAAATTCCTTGAGGGGTCTAGTTCCAAAATGGGGTAATTTGTGGGGGAGCTCCACTGTTTAGGCACCATGGGGGGGGGGTCTAAAAACGTGACATGGCGTCCGCTAATGATTCCAATCAATTTTGCTGTCAAATGGTGCCCTTCTCTTCTGAGCCCCGCCATGCGCCCAACAATTACTTTCCACCACATGTGAGGTATCTGCGTACTCAGGAGAAAATGGACAATACGTTTTATGGTGCATTTTTTCCTGATACCCTTGTGAAAAAAAAGCTACCTAGTTGAAGCAACAGTTTTGTGGTAAAAATTTTTTTTTTTCTTTTCACGGCTCAACGTTATAAACTTCTGTGAAGCCCCCAGGTGTTCAAAGTGCTCACCAAACATCTAGAAAAATTATTTGAGGGCTCTAGTTTCCAAAATGGGGTCACTTGTGGGGGAGCTCCATTGTTTAGGCACCTCAGGGGGTCTTCAAACCTGACATGGCGTCCGCTAATGAGTGCAGCTAATTTTGCATTCAAATGGCGCTCCTTGCCTTCTGAGCACTGCCGTGTGTCCAAACATTTGATTTCCACCACATATGAGGTATCTGCGTACTCAGGAGAAAATGGACAGTACATTTTATGTTGCATTTTTTCCCGATACCCTTGTGAAAAAAAGCTACCTAGTTGAAGCAATAGTTTTGTGGTAAAAAATTTTTTTTTCTTTTCACGGCTCAACGTTATAAACTTCTGTGAAGCCCCCAGGTGTTCAAAGTGCTCATCAAACATCTAGAAAAATTATTTGAGGGCTCTAGTTTCCAAAATGGGGTCACTTGTGGGGGAGCTCCATTGTTTAGGCACCTCAGGGGGTCTTCAAACCCGACATGGCGTCCGCTAATGAGTGCAGCTAATTTTGTGTTCAAAAATTCAAATGGCGCTCCTTGCCTTTCGACCTCTGCCGTGCACCCAAACAATTGATTTTTACCCCATATGGGGTATCAGCGTACTCAGGAGAAAATGCATAATAAATTGTAGGGTGCACTTTCTCTTTTCTCCCTTGTAAAAATGAAAATGTTATGGCTAAAGTAACATTTTTGTGTTAAAAAGTAAAGTTTTCATTTTTTCCTTCCACATTGCTTTGGTTCCTGTGATGCACCTAAAGGGTTAATAAACTTCTTGGATGTGGTTTTGAGCAGTGTGAGGGGTGCAGTTTTTAGAATGGGGTCACTTTTGGGTATTTTCTGTCACCTCGGCCTCTCAAAGGCACTTCAAATGTGATGTGGTCCCTAAAAAAAATATTTTGTAAATTTTGTTGGAAAAATTAGAAATTGCTGATGAACTTTGACCCCTTCTAACTTCCTAACGAAAAAAAAATTTCTTTCGAAAATTGCGCTGGTGTAAAGTTGACAAGTGGGAAATGTTATTTAGTAACTATTTTGTGTGACATATCTCTCAGATTTATGGCCATAAATTTTCAAAGTTTGAAAATTGCGAAATTTTCCAAATTTTCGCACAATTTCCTAAATTTTCACAAATAAACGCAAAAAATATCGGCCTAAATTTACCACTGACATGAAGTACAATATGTCACGAAAAAAGAATGTCAGAATCGCCAGGATCCGTTGAAGCGTTCCAGAGTTATAACCTGTCAAAGTGACACTGGTCAGAATTGCAAAAAATGGCCCGGTCATTAGGGTGTTTAAGTGGCCGCGGGTGAAGGGGTTAAACAAGAGCATGGTAGACATTACACAGCAGAATGTGGATATTACACAGAAAGATGGGAGGCATACTGCAGAATGGCGGATAATAAAAAGTAGCATGGAGGACGCTATACAGCAGAATGGGGGATATTACACAGAAGCATGGGAAACATTGTACAGCAGAATGAGGCATATTAAAAAGCAGCATAAGGGACATTACACAGCAGCATGGGGTACATTACACAGCAGCATAGAGAACATGACAGAGGAGCATGGGAGACATTATAAAGCAAAATGGGGTATATTACATAGCAACATAGGGGAGATTACACCGCAGCATGGGGAACATTACGCAACAGCATGTGGGACATTACACAGCTACATGGGAGACATTATACAGCAGAATAGGGGATATTACACATTAGCAAAGGAAAAATTACACAGCAGCTTTTGGAACATTACACAGGAACCAGTGGGATATTATACAGCAGAATAGGGGATATTACACTGTAGCATGGGGAACATTACACAGAAATATTTGGGGACACCATACAGCAGAATGGGAGATATTATAAAGCAAAAAGTGGGATATATTACACAGCAGCATGGGAGACATTATACAGAAGAATGGGGGTATTACATAGGAGCATTGGATACATAAAGCAGAATGCCAGATATTACACAGTAGCATGGAGGACATTATACAGTAAAATGGGGAACATAAGACAGCAGAATAGGGTTTATTATACTACACCATGGGGTATATTATACAGAAGAATGGGGGATAGTACACAGCAGCATTGCGGACATTATATAGGAGCATGGGGGACATTTTACAGCAGAATGCCGGATATTACAAATCAGAATGGGATATTACACAGCAGCATGGGGGATATTACATAGCAGAATGGGGGATATTACACAGCAGCATGAAGGACATTATACAGCAAAATTGGAGACGTTATACACCAGAATGGGGATATTAGAAAGCAGAATGAGGCATATTACACAGCAGCATGGGATATTTTACACAGCAGCATGGGAGATATTACACAGCATAATTGGGGATATTACACAGCAGCATAGGGATATTACACAGCAAAACGGAGGTTTTACACAGCAGCATGGGAGACACACAGCAGAGTGGCAGATATTACACAGTAGGATGGAGAACATTACACAGCAGTAGGGGGGACATTACACAGCAGAATAGGGGATAGTACACTGCAGCATGGAGGATATACAGTAGAATGGGGTATATTACACAACAGCATTGGGTACATTATACAGCAGCATGGAGGTGAATTACACAGCAGCATTGGGTACATTATACAGCAACATTGGATACATTACACATTAGCATACGGAACATGACAGAGGAGAATAGGAGACATAATACAGCAGAATGGGGGTATATTACACAGCAGCATAGGGGAGATTACACCGCAGCATGGGGGAAATTACACAGTAACATGGGGGACATTATACAGCAGAATAGAGGGATATTACACTGTAGCATGGTAGAAAATACACAGCAATATGGGGGATATTACAAAGCAGAATGGGGGATATTACACAGCGGCATGGGAGATATTATTTAGCAAAATTGGAGACATTTTACAGCAGAATGGGGGATATTACACAGTAGCATGGGCAGGGCTGTATTTGGCCGTCATGCTGCCCTAGACACTTTATGTGGTCGCACCCTTTAGTGACTACGTAAAATTATGATTTTGCGCACGCGACATCTATTTAAGACACTACTCTAACACACTTGAAAAGGAATGAAGATCTGCACTTGATGCACATACGTTCAGTTTTATTTTGCTTATTTTAACAGCTTCAGGTTTTCAAAGACACCAAGTGGTTAAAACAGGTATTTGAACCATTTTTCATGCTGTTGCCACCAAGAAGTCGCTGACTAGTACTTAAAACAATTTCAATTTAAAAAAGATGCCAGTGTTTCCTAACCTGTCCTCCTCCTGAAAAACTCAATAGATCCACAGATGTGTAAAGGCCATGGTGTGCACACACCCAAACCGTTCACATTCCCTTCAGATTAAGTAGTTAAGGCGCTTGTACAGACTACAGTTGGCTGAACCCGGAGATAGACAGGCTCGGCCGACAGTCCAACCTCAAATAATGATAACATTATCAGAACCATTTGTACATGACAACATCTCCAGAACCAACCTCAAATCACTACATCACGAGAACCACCATCTGCACACTGCTACATCACCAGAACCACGATCTGCACACTGCTACATTACCAGAACCGCCATTGGTATATGAATGCATAATCAGAACCAAGCAAAATCACTACTACATCACCAGAACCATCATTGGTACATGACTACATTACCAAAATCATGCTCAAATCACTACTACATCACCAGAACTAAAGCCAACCCAACATAAAATTGTCTGGCATGAAACTGCAGCTCCTAGTATGTATGTAACAATAATAAGGAGATACCAGGATTTGTTACCAGCCATCATCAGACTGCGGACAATACAGGAACCATAGTACTGTTAAACATTTAAAAAAATACCTTAATTTTTGGGAGATATCTTCTATGTTTTAGGTACATTAATTCTGAGCACATTTATGTGGGTCTGGGTCCTGAGACCCCTGTAAATTGCTCAAAAGACCCCTTAGAAGTGCACAGCTCAGGAGACAGGACTACATTCTACAGCATTCGCTCTGTGCTGTGTGTGCTCTTCTAAAAGAGCTTTTCAGCTATTTTGGGGAGTTTCAAGAACAGATTCCTCACCAATCTGCTCAGAATTATTGGGCATAAAACAAAAAATTGTCCCAAAAGTTTAGTTACTTTTTGAGAAGCCCTTTGATCTGCCCTGAGTAGGGCAGATCAAAGTATTGTAGTGCGCTTGCGCAGGACCTCAATGTCGGCTACTGTGGATGACGTACGATGCATCATGCCCCCAGGATTAAAAAGAAGGAGGACAAAGATGGTCGAAAGAGGAGGCGCCGCTACAGGTGAATGGAGACACCCATCCGACCAGTCTGCACCACACCGCCCTTTAGGTGACTATTATAGGCTATGTGCGCACAGTGCGTTTTTCGCGGCATTTTTGCGCGTTTTTCGGGTGCGTTTTTGGCCTTAAAACTGCAGGACTTTGCTTCCCCAGCAAAGTCTATGAGTTTTCATTTTTGCTGTCCGCACATATGTTTTTTTTACCTGCGTTTTTGAGTTAAAAAAAAAAATATGGACATGTCAGTTCTTTCCTGCGTTTTTCTGCGTTTTCCCCTCATGCAATGCATTGGAAAAACGCAGCAAAACGCAGGTGCGTTTTTGTGCGTTTTTAGTGGCCAAAAACGCACAAAAACGCAGCGTCAAAAAGACGCAGTGTGCGAACCTAGCCATAAAGTGATTTTTATGTTCTACACAGCGGCCTGGGCTCTTATCTACAGCATGTTAGAATGCTGTATATAAGAGTTCACTAGTGGTGGTCTCCGCTTATAGTCACCAAATCTGGTGACAGGTTCCCTTTAAAGAAGCACTCCGGTCATTTTTTTCCCCTAAAAAATTATTGTTCAGCTCACCTGTCTTCCTATGCCACAAAATCCGAGGGGTGCTCGTGGTCCGATGGTTAGGGGGGGGGAACAGTGGTCATTTTAGATAAAACTCTTTATGAAAGAGAAATAACCACCATACTAAATGACCACTCTACCTATAGGTGTTTGAAGGGGGACCCAACAAATATTTTTTCTACCATATTATAGAATATTCTACAACAAGGTTATGATTGGGGGATTCCTTCCAAACAAGATAACCTAGGAATACCTCATGGTGGATACTCCTATTTGCCCCATCTTTCAGAGTCTACCCAAAGTTCACAAAGACACCTTCCCCCCTCCGTTAAAACCCATTGTTGCTAGCACGGGATCGCTAACCAGCCACCTTTCAGATTGGTTAGACAATATTTTACAACCACTCATGAAGCGCACCGTCGTTTACATAAAGGACACAAAAAGCCTCCTCCAGAATCTTAGGGAGATGAAATGGACTGAACATTCCTTTTGGATTACTAGCGACGTAGTTTCACTCTATCCCTGTATTTCCCATGAAGAAGCTTTACAAGCCCTATTTTTACATCTAGATAAATATAGCACCCTGGATGACATCCATAAAGAATTTATTCTTACAGTAACTGGTTATCTACTTAAATATAATTTCTTCCAGTTTAATGGAATATATTATTTACAAATCACAGGATGCCCTATGGGAGCTAGTTTGTCATGCGCTCTAGCAAACTTATACATGGCATACTGGGAAGAACAATACACACATACCGCAAACAATCCATTCCTCACACACATCCGATGGTACGCTAGGTACATAAATGACCAGATATTTATCTGTGATCATTAAACAGATATCACTCCACAGGAGTTTATCAAATCATTGAGCACATATCTGAACAACAATAACTTGAATCTGCGGTTTTCAGTTAATCTATTTTACCCATTCTGCCCCTTTTCTTGACATACAACTATCAGGTAATTCCAATACAGGCAATATCGAGACAACTCTGTACAGGAAAGAGATCAGTGGAAACACCACCGTAGGGTACCGTCTCACTAAACAACATACCAGCGATTCTGTTCACAATATCCCCTGGTCAGGATCGCTGGTGCATCGCTTTGCTTAGTTACCCGATATTTATCTTGGCTATGTGTGCAAGGAGCCAGCGCTAAGCGGTGTACGCTGGTAACCAGGGTAAATATCGGGTAATCAAGCAAACCGCTTTTTTACCCTGGTTACCAGCATACACAGCTTACACAGAGTCGGTGCTGGTTGGTCTCCTGCCGTCAAACACGCCGATGTGTGCTGCACAGCGGGAGACCAACGAGCAAAAAATAAACCAGATCTCTAGCGATCTCGCTATGTGATAAGTACCCCTTACATGTGGACAGTTGTCACACTCCACACACTCTACTCAATTTACAGGTAGGCGAATTCCTCAGGGCCAAGAGGCTATGTTCCTCTGAAACCTCCTTTTCCACAGAAGCCAAGAACATCAGGAGCAGGTTGAAGAGAAGAGGGTATACCGATTATTCTTTGAATAGAGCACTAAGCATCTCTAGAACTAGATCACGTGATGATCTACTGAGGGATAAATCTAAGAATAATACTTATACTGAACGTGTCACCTTTTCCACCCCATATAGCCAGGATTTTTTCAACATCAAAATTTTTTTTTTTACAATACATTCCTCTCTTACAGCAGGATATAGAATTAAATCATATCCTCTCACGAGGTGTCAAAATTGTGGCTAAAAAAGCTAAATATTAAGGTAACAGCATATCACCTACCTTATACACAGCTGTGAAACCCAGCAAAACATGGTTGAGCACTACAGGCTCCCATTGATGCGGGTCACAGAGATATGGTCTATGCTAATACATGCATAGTATGAAACAGTTTCCAGGAGCCAATAGGAAATTTTCAAAATCACTTCTTTTATCAACTGCTCATCATCACGTGTAGTATATAGAGCCTCTTGCCTTATCTAATATATAAAGCTGAATGTGTGTGTGTATGTGTGTGTGTATGTCCGGGATTGGCATCTGCACCGTCGCAGCTACAGCCACAAAATTTTGCACACTCACACTTCTGGACCCCGAAAGCGTCATAGGCTATGTTTTGAGGGGAAATTTTAACCCCGCGCTTTACAGTTATTCACCAAAAAACCTGCTTCCATTAAAGCGAATGGAGCTGGGAGCCACAGTGCAGCCAAGACTTCAGAAGAATGCGCAGCCACGCCCTTATATGGAATGTTGGCGTGTCACAATGCTGCAGCCAGGGAAAGAGACAGACACAGACAGGATAAGAAACAGACACAAACAGGGTAAGAGACAGACACAAAGAGACAGACACAGACAAAGAGACAGACTGTCAGGAAAAGAGACAGACAGGGAAAGAGAGGGAAAGAGAGAGACAGGTTAAGAGACAGACACAGACAGGTAAAGAGACAAACACAGACAAAGAGAGACTGTCAGGGAAAGAGACAGACAGGGAAAGAGCGGGAAAGAGAGAGACAGGGTAAGAGACAGACAAAGACAGGTAAAGAGACAGAAAAAGAGACAGACACAGGGAAAGTGACAGAGGGAAAGAGGGAAAGAGACAGACAGGGAAAGAGAGGGAAAGAGACAGACAGGGAAAGAGACAGACAGGGAAAGTGACAGAGAGACAGAGACAGACAGGGAAAGATAGACAGACATGGAAAGAGAATTAGACAGACAGAGAAAGAGACAGAGACAGTCAGAGACAGACAGGGAAAGAGACAGATCGACAAATAGATAGAGAGAGAGAGACAGAGAGAGTTATACAGAGGGGGAGACAGACAGAGAATGGGAGAGAAACAGAGAGACAGTTACTATCCCGGGCAGCAGTTATTAACCCGGGCGAAGCCGGGTAGTACAGCTAGTCTACAATAAAAATTATATAGGATGTACATCCAGATCTCTTATAACATGCATATCAGAACACATGAGAACCACTTCAGATTCATCAATTACTACAGCAGGCAATATGCAGAAAAAACGCTCCTCATTGGGGCTCACTAAACATTTTCAGGATTTACATGATGGGGATTTCACCTCCTTAAAGGTGTCAGATATTGAACACGTTACCAGACCACCCAGAGGGAGTGACTGGTTTGCAGCTTTACTATACGCAGAGGCCAAATGGATCCTTAAGTTAGATACCAGGCAACCGTTAGGCCTTAATTTTCGTAAAGATTAGCGTTTTATCATTTAAATATACCTTTTGGGTTTTATTCTGCAACCAATTACCACCAGATATGATCCAATTTACACTTTGCAGATGAAATATATCACTATAATATATATATATATATATATATATATATATATATCTATATTTTTTTTTTTTTACCCTGCAGGTCCCCCTAGAATTTATATAAATTAATGCATAGAGGTAGAATAATTATTAATTGATTTATGGGAATTTGTTTATAACAATTTTGTAGTAAATAATTACAACTGTTGGACTTTGTCATTTTATTGATAGCCCTCAAATCTTTAAATAGGTCATAAACCTTTCCTTTTTTCTACATAAGCACAAACAATCTCTAGAATTTAAGGTCTAAAAACAGGAGTTTTTGATCCATCATAACAACGCAGAAACATATTTTAATTGAATACCTTTTTTTCCCATATCCTATAGGCCTAGTTTTCTCCTGGACAAGAAATGGTCCATATCCAACAGTTTGGCTTCCTTCTTTACATAATATTTGAAAGTATTTTCTATATTTCTTATTACTTTCTTTCAGATTAATCATGAAATCATACACAATATACATACATTTTGCACATTCTTTTCATTTTATTTTTCATTCCTGGATAAGGAATTTCATTATACATTTTTTTACTTTATTCCACTTCAATCTGTTTTTACATTTTCAGTCCATTGAGTTAATATTATTCACACCTGTTTTTTATCCCTAACAATGGTCACACCCTCAAACCTCTCTCACTCAGGTATTTGTCTGACATATAAACCCGATATCATAGGCTGTATAGGTTATTTATAATTACGGACTTTTTGTTTATATGTACTGGTCCGAAACATGTCAAGATCACCCATGATTTAATGTTCATCTTGCGGTTTTCTTGAGAATCATTATAAAGCAGAATGGGGGATATTACACAACAACATGGGGACATTATACAGCAGAATGGGGGATAGTGCTATAGTGATTAGGGGGGGGTTGTGTATAATTTTGTGTAGGTTTGTATTTTAGGTGTGGTGCTATGTCCATTCTATGTATTATTTGTCCTGTTTGCAAGTTAGTCACCACCTACCGGGTTTTTGTCCCTAAGTCTGGGGGAGGGGGCCTGGGATCCACCCAATCTCTCTCCACCTCTGAGGTATTATTCATTCTGCCTGAGAACTACAAGAGACAAGCAGGAAGATTGATCCTCTGAGGGAGAAGCTGAGGCTCCCCATAGAGACCTGGACATTTATCCCTTACTGGACTATATCCATGTTCCTGGACTATTTTACACTGTGTGTGGTGGAATATGTTATGGACCTTTTGACTTGCTTGGAATAAATGTTCTTTGGATTGTTCACCCATCTCTCGCTCTGTTGATTGTGTGATATCGAAGAAGGAGCTTGTGACAAGGATATTACACAGCAGTATGGGGGATATTACACAGCAACATGGGTGATATTGGACAGCAGAATAGGGGATATTACACAGCAGCATGGAGGACGTTATACAGCAGCAGGGGGAGGGACATTATATAGCAGCATAGGGGATATCACACAGCAGCATGGGGGATATTAAATAGCAGAATGAGGGATATTACATAGCAAAATGAGGGATATTACACTACAGCATGGGTGACATACAGCATAATGGGGATATTAAACAGCAGCATGGACTTTTAATTTTTTTCTTATTTGCTTGGATTTTTTTCTTGAATACATTCATCCAATACTTTATTATTATTCCAGTGGTGGGGATCTATTAGTTAATTTTTTTATTACATACATCACAGTATTCATGTAAGCTCATCCGTACACATCTCACATACTATACATCTTTGCACTTTAATCCTTTAATTGCATATATACATATATATCCTTGTGGTTGGGATTATTGTTTATTTTTCAATTTCATCAATTTTATTACAGTATTCATGTTCCTGCAAGCTCATCCGCACACACGTCACATACTACACACTTTTTTGCACTTTCATCCATTTGTCGCATATATTCATACGCTCAATATTTTGCATGAATTACACTTCACACACTTCTTTGGCACTTCTTTACATACACAGACTCTCTTACACATTTTTCTTTCTAATGTCCGCCATTACTCTTCCATTTTTTTGTCATACTGTATTTCATGTATAATATTTAATTCTTCTCATACACATTTTATAATTGCTTTTTCCCCACATATTGTTCTACACATTCACCTCAGTCATACATTTTTTTATTCTATTTTTCGTATATTTTTTTTTCACTGTATTTCATACAGTTTCCGCATTCATCCTTTTTTTGTATAACATCGCATTACTAATGTTAGTGTATTTTTTTTTATCCGTCCTTGAAAACCTTTTGCATTAGACATAATTCCCACTTCCACATCCGGATGTGCGCACAGGTGTGTTACCCCCTTGTTGACTTCCTTAGCCACCAGCATATCGGGCATCAGGCACTGACCACAGTGTCTTCCTGAACAGTGGCTGTGCTTGCGTTCCACGACCGAAAGTCACATGATACAGGGACTGGTCACATGACTTGTACGCCGCCATATTCAGCTATGTCCAGGCGGCAAATTAGAAATTCATCTGCGCCGGTTCTACACTTTCTCCTGCATAAATAGCTGGTTTTCTACAACCGACACTTATTCGCTTCACTATCCCATCCCCCGAGGAAGTCTAACGCAATACGAAACGCGCATCAGGCTGACGAGCTCCATGAACCCTATTCCTAGGTATTTAATATCCCTCTCTAACTACTTCATCTTTGCAGTCTCTGTTGCAGCATTTCTTCTTGAGCACTATACACCTTACTATTAGATCAATATCTGCTATTGGAACTTTAATAATAGAAATGCAGTGAATTTAATTCTTTTATTGGTACTTTGTTTATTTTTTCATTGTCATTTGATGGCTATTTAATTATAACCTTTAGTGGTCCCTCTGGTATTTATTCCCCTCGTCATATGCATTTGTGGAATATCCCTATCTTTTTAAGCATTTTTTTGTTCCCAGAAATTATAAAAGTATCATAATATTTATATTTTTAAAATATTTTTCTAATAAAAGATTTTTTTTTTTTTACATTTTTCGTATGGTGTTTTGACTCTTATGAGTAATTTCATGCCTGTTATTTGTTCATGGGAGCTTTTTGAAATTTTGATAGTGTTTTTTGAGCACCTTATTAGGGGATTTTATGATTTAGCATTAATATTCCTTTGTTTGTTGTAACAGAATATCCCGATATCTATAGAAATTGAAGATGTATATGAAAACTAAGGAACAAATTTGGAAAACTTAAGGCTGCTTTACACGTTGCAATCACATATGCGATCTCGTATGCGATTGCACACGCCCCCATCGTATGTGCGGCACGGGTAATTTGTTGCCCGTGTCGCACAAATGATTAACCCCCGTCACACGTACTTACCTGCCGGACGACCTCGCTGTGGGCGGCGAACATCCACTTCCTAAAGTGGGAGGGACGTTCGGCGTCACAGCGACGTCACACAGCGGCCGGCCAATAGAAGCGGAGGGGTGGAGATGAGCGGGACGTAAACATCCCGCCCTCCTCCTTCCTTCTGCATAGCCGGCGGGTACTGCGGGAAACAGGTAAGCTGCAGTTCATCGTTCCCGAGGTGTCACACGGAGCTGCCTCGGGAACATTGAACAACCGGACGTTCAATTTTTAGAAATTGAACGACGTGTATGCGATCAATGTTTTAACGTACAATCATGATCGCACGTAGGGGTCACACATTACAATATCACTGACGA
Source organism: Anomaloglossus baeobatrachus (assembly GCF_048569485.1). Lineage (NCBI taxonomy): Eukaryota > Metazoa > Chordata > Amphibia > Anura > Aromobatidae > Anomaloglossus > Anomaloglossus baeobatrachus. Next base: position 326,191,798 of record NC_134358.1, read on the forward strand.
TGCCGGATGTGCGTCACTTACGACGTGACCCCGCCGACACATCGTTAGATACATTATAGCGTGTAAAGCCCGCTTAAGGCCTCAGAAATCTTTAGACAGCGAGCTTCCCCTGACTACAATGAAATATCACTTGTAAATAAGGAAACTATAAAAACATACAAAAATGCACTTTTAAAAAAAAAACAAAAAACAAGATGTGGTGGATCGTAACATCGCTCGACAATTATTTAACACGTAAGATCATACCCAGAGGTTTACGAATACAACTGTTTCCTACTTTTAACTTAGATAATGAAGATTTATTACAGAGATGGAAAGAGGCGGCTTCTACTTGTTCTTTTACTTTTATTCAAATAATTAATGAACATAACAGGATGCTGCGAAATATTGATGAGGAAATTGCTAAAATTGAATCTTCTTTAGCAAACGACATGAACAAGGAAACTCTTGATAACCATATTAATGAAATTGAACAAGACCTTAAGAAATGGGAGAAAGAAATAAACCAAAATAAAATGAAAAAATTTACTCGGGACATGACTGATTATGACAATAACAGAATATATTGCTGACAATTTAGGAAACCGATGAGAAAAGACTCCCAGAACAGACATTGTTCAGTCAGGTCCGCCTTATCCACGAATGAAAGCAATACCTCCATTAGTGATCAGGAGAGAAATGGTTACAATGGCCCCAATACAAGACTAACAGGAAAAAAGAAGCAAATCCCTGGTACCAGCAACATGGGAAGGAATAAAGTTTCCAGAGAGCAGAAGGTAATAAATTTGTCATCGTACCTGCTGAGCCCAACTCAAAATAATTTATTGTGTAAGGGACTTTCATTTTCTCCTGCTCGCTCCCTAGATCTGTTTTTGACCATAAAGGATGTGCATTTATTTTGCCAGAAAAATCATTCTGAAGAAATTACACTTCAAATCACATGATGATTTCACTACAAAAGGAGGAACTTGATGCACTTGGCACTCTGCAATCTCTTCTGGAAGAGAACAGCTCACCCAATGAGGTTAGTCATTTTCCTACAAGATTATTTCAGAAATCCAAAACCTTTCCTTACCTCAACGTCTGCCCGGCAGTTGATATTTTTACTAGAGTGGTATCCCAGTTGATTAAGAATATTGCACAAAACCCATTGTGGATTCTCAACTTGGATAAAAATGAAAGGGAAGCTCAAAAGGAATTGCAAAGCTTGAATGATATGTTCTTCAAGCCTGCTGACAAAAGGTGGTAACCTTGTAATTCGGCCACATGATAGGTGCATTAGGCAGGCCAACAAACTGCTTAATGATGACACCTGTTGTCATGTTAAAACTCTCAAGGTCCCTTATACCACCCCCCACCCCAGCACATATCCCTATGATGACACTATCTGATCGGCCTTAGAGTTTTGGTATTTACGACAAGGGGGATGGAACAACTGAAGCCAAATCTGTACACACAAAAACGCTCCTTTGTTCTTTTAAGTAGAAAAGCTATTAACCCAGTTTTTAGGTGCCACGTTAATGCTAGCAAAATGAAAAGCATATTGACGGAATCCCAGTGAAGCACTGAACACGGAGCACTGTTTGGCTTTGCTAAGTGATCGCTGGTATCCCAACAAATGGGTATTGGCCAATAAAATCATGATAGATGCGTTGTGTTTGGTATCTATGCGAATGAAAAAGAGAATTTTGTTTACTTACCGTAAATTCTTTTTCTTATAGTTCCGTAATGGGAGACCCAGACCATGGGTGTTTAGCTTCTACCTCTGGAGGACACACAAAGTACTACGCTTAAAAGTGTAGCTCCTCCCCCTGAGCTTATACACCCCCTGGTGAGCAGACCCAGCCAGTTTAGTGCAAAAGCTGAAGGAGAATAGCCACCCACAAGTAGGACAGAGCAATAGCCGGAACAACCGGAAACTCTGTCCACGACAACAGCCGGTGATAACACGCGGAACAAGAAAAGTGCCAACAGGCAACAGGGAGGGTGCTGGGTCTCCCATTATGGAACTATAAGAAAAAGAATTTACGGTAAGTAAACAAAATTCTCTTTTTCTTTATCGTTCCTATGGGAGACCCAGACCATGGGACGTCCCAAAGCAGTCCCTGGGTGGGAAATAAACCGAACAAAGTAAGAAGTAGGCAAAACCTAACTTCACAAATGGGCGACAGCCACCTGAAGGATGCGTCTGCCCAAGCTCGCATCTGCCGAAGCATGAGCATGCACTTGGTAGTGCTTCGAAAAGGTATGCAGGCTAGTCCAAGTGGCAGCCTGACAGACTTGTTGAGCCGTAGCCTGGTGCCTGAAAGCCCAAGAGGCACCAACAGCTCTGGTCGAATGTGCCTTGATCCCCGGCGGGGGGGGCACCTGAGAACTCTGGTAGGCGTCCGAAATGGTCGATCTGATCCAACGGGCTAAGGTCGGCTTAGAAGCAGAGAGGCCCTTGCGCCGACCTGTGGTTAGCACAAAAAGATAGGTACACCGCCTAAAAGGAGCGGTGCGGGATACATAGATCCGGAGCGCCCGCACCAGATCCAGAGTATGCAGCGCTTTTTCAAAGCGATGAACAGGAGCCGGACAAAAGGAAGGTAGGGTAATGTCCTGGTTAAGGTGGAAAGGAGAGACCACCTTAGGAAGAAAGTCCGGAGTCGGACGGAGAACCACCTTGTCTTGATGAAAAACTAAAAAAGGTGACTCCGAAGAGAGCGCGGCCAAATCAGAGACTCTCCTGAGGGAAGTTATGGCCACCAGAAAAACCACTTTCTGAGAAAGACGATGCAAAGAGACCTCCCTAAGAGGCTCAAAGGGGGGTTTCTGCAAAACTGTGAGAACCAAATTAAGGTCCCAGGGATCCAAGGGCCGCCGGTAAGGCGGAATAATGTGAGACGCGCCTTGCATGAAGGTGCGGACGTGAGCCAGCCGAGCGAGACGCCGCTGGAACAGTACTGACAGAGCTGAGACTTGTCCCTTGAGAGAGTTGAGGGACAGTCCTAGCTGCAGACCGGACTGTAGAAAAGACAGAAGGGTCGGCAAGGAGAATGGCCAAGGAGGATGGTCAGTAGAGCGACACCATGACAGGAATATTTTCCAAGTCCTGTGATAGATCTTAGCGGAGGAAGACTTACGGGCCCGAGTCATAGTGGAGATGACTTCAGGAGGAATACCAGAAGCCGTCAAAATCCAGGACTCAAGAGCCATGCCGTCATTTTGAGAGCCGCAGAATTCAGGCGGAAAAACGGACCTTGTGAGAGTAGGTCTGGACGGTCCGGGAGATGCCACGGCATCTCTACGGACAGATGGAGCAGGTCTGGATACCAAGCTCGCCTGGGCCAGTCCGGTGCAATGAGGATGACTCGACAGCCCTCCATTCTGATCTTGCACAGAACTCTGGGCAAGAGAGCTAGAGGGGGAAACACGTAGGACAGACGAAACTTGGACCAGTCTTGAACCAGTGCGTCCGCGGCGAATGCCTGAGGGTCGTGGGAGCGAGCCACGTAAACGGGAACCTTGTTGTTGAGACGGGATGCCATTAGATCCACGTCCGGAGTGCCCCATTTGCGGCAGATTGACTGGAACACTGCCGGGTGCAGGGACCACTCGCCACCGTCCACGGTTTGACGGCTAAGATAATCTGCATCCCAGTTTTCCACGCCTGGGATGTGGACTGCGGATATGGTGGACTTGGAGTCCTCCGCCCATTGAAGGATGCGTTGTACCTCCAACATTGCCAGGCGGCTGCGTGTCCCGCCTTGGTGATTGATGTAGGCAACCGCTGTCGCGTTGTCTGACTGGACTCGAATGTGCCTGCCAGCCAACAGGTGGTGAAAGGCTAGGAGAGCTAGAAGCACGGCTCTGGTTTCCAGCACATTGATTGGAAGGGCTGACTCGGATGGAGTCCAAGTGCCCTGCGCTCTGTGGTGGAGATATACCGCTCCCCAGCCGGATAAACTGGCATCCGTGGTGAGAATCACCCAGGACGGGGCCAGGAAGGAGCACCCCTGGGACAGGGAGAGAGGCCGAAGCCACCACTGAAGAGAGCTCCTGGTTTGTGGCGACAGAGCCACTAACCTGTGTAAGGAGGAAGGCTGCTTGTCCCAACAGCGGAGAATGTCCAGCTGCAGGGGGCGCAGATGGAACTGGGCAAAGGGAACAGCCTCCATGGACGCCACCATTTGACCCAGCACCTGCATCAACCGCCTGAGGGTATAACGGCGGGGCCTCAGCAGAGAGCGCACCGCTAGCTGAAGGGACTGCTGTTTGACTAAGGGCAACCTCACAAGTGCCGACAAGGTCTCCAACTGCATCCCTAGGTACGATAGACTCCGGGTCGGAGTCAGAGTGGATTTGGGCAGATTGACCAGCCACCCGAATTGAGCTAGAGTGGAGAGAGTGAGCGAGACACTCCGCTGACAATCTGCGTTGGATGAAGCCTTGACTAGAAGGTCGTCCAGGTAAGGAATTACTGCCAACCCCTGGAGGTGCAGAACTGCAATCACTGCTGCCATGACCTTGGTGAATACCCGAGGGGTGGTGGCCAACCCGAAGGGAAGAGCCACGAATTGGAAATGATCTTCTCCTACTGCAAAACGTAGCCAACGCTGGTGAGACACTGCAATTGGCACATGCAGATAGGCATCTCTGATGTCGATGGATGCCAGGAAATCCCCTTGGGACATAGAGGCAATGACTGATCGCAGAGACTCCATGCGAAAAGGCCGCACCTGAACATGCTTGTTGAGAAGCTTCAGATCCAGGATGGGCCGGAAGGTACAGTCCTTTTTGGGAACTAGGAAGAGATTTGAGTAGAAACCTCTGAACCGTTCCCGGGCGGGAACCGGTACAATCACTCCATTGGCCTGCAAGGCTGCCACGGCCTGTGAGAAGGCGGCGGCCTTGGAACAAGGAGGAGTTGAGAGAAAAAATCTGTTCGGCGGACTGGAAGAGAATTCTATCCTGTAGCCGTGGGAGATGGTATCTCTCACCCACTGATCGGAGACGTGTCAAAACCAAGCGTCGCCAAAGTGGGAGAGCCTGCCACCGACTAAGGGCGTCGCTGGAGCGGACAGATAGTCACGAGGAGGCTGCCTTGGTGGCAGCAGCTCCTGCGGTCCTCTGTGGACGTGCTTTAGGGCGCCAGTTGGATTTCTGATCTTTGGCTGAGTTAGCGGACGAGGCCGAGGGCTTAGAGGACGACCAGTTGGAGGAACGAAAGGAGCGAAACCTCGACTGATTCCTACCCTGGGCAGGTTTCCTGGCTTTGGTTTGTGGCATGGTAGTACTCTTCCCGCCAGTTGCTTCCTTAATAATTTCATCCAGCTGTTCTCCGAACAGCCGGGACCCAGCAAAAGGGAGCCCAGCAAGGTACTTCTTTGAAGAAGCATCTGCCTTCCACTCTCGAAGCCACAAGATTCTGCGGATAGCGAGGGAATTAGCCGAAGCCACCGCAGTGCGGTGAGAAGCCTCCGGCATGGCAGACATGGCATAGGATGAAAAGGCCGAAGCTTGGGAAGTTAAGGCATCCATTTCGGGTATAGAATCCCTAGTGAGGGAATGCATCTCCTCTAGAGAAGCAGAGATGGCTTTGAGAGCCCACACTGCTGCAAAAGTCGGAGAAAACGCGGCCCCCGCCGCTTCAAACACGGATTTGGCTAGAAGGTCAATCTGGCGGTCAGTGGAATCCTTAAGGGAAGTGCCATCAGCCACCGACACAACGGTCCAGGCTGCGAGCCTAGACACCGGAGGGTCTACCTTTGGGGAGTGAGCCCACTCCTTGACCACCTCAGGTGGAAAGGGAAAACGGTCATCAGAACCACGCTTTGGGAAGCGTTTGTCAGGACAGGCCCTGGGTTTGGTCACAGCGGCCTGAAAACTGGAGTGGTTAAAGAACACACTCTTTGCTTTCTTAGGCAAGGTAAACTGGTGCTTTTCTGCCATAGAGGGTTGCTCCTCTGGTACTGGCGGATTGAGATCCAGTACAGAATTAATAGAAGCAATCAAGTCACTAAGATCTGAGTCACTTTCGGACAGATCAATGGGGTACATGGAGTTAGCCTCCGAGCCCCCTGTAAAGGCATCCTCCTCATCCTGCGAGTCAGCTCTGGAATCAGAGCCACGGGAGGAGGAGGGAGAGGGAACCCTACGTCTCTTCCCAGGAGGACGGGGTCTGGGCCCTGATGATGAATCCTCTGTGAGCTCCGGTCCTGAGAGAGCCCTAGCAGCAGAGGCACCCTGTGAAGGGGGCTGATGCATACTCAGCAAGCTCTTGGACAGAAGTCCCATGGACTCAGCAAAGGACTGGGAGATAGACCTAGAAAAGGATTCTACCCAAGCCGGGGGTTCAGCCACAGGAGCAGGAGCAGCCTGAGAGACCACTGGGGGTGAGACTCCAGGCTGTGGCACCGCCAAGTTAGAGCAGGCATCACAATGTGGATAGGTGCTCGGTTCAGGCAGCAGGAGCTTACATGCAGTGCATATTGAATAAGGCTTTGGAGCCTTGCTCCTCGTGTGAGACATGCTGCTGGAGTGGGGGCTGTGCCAGAGAATGACCCCCAGAGAGTAGATACAGAGGTCCACAGCCGGAGACCGGTTGTGGCTTACCAGACCGCTGGAGCGGTGTTGTGTGCCCTCCAGATCCCGAAGCCCGGACCCCCAAGCACAGCACCTCAGCAGGGATGCTGCAGACCAGCGCTGCAATGTGCAGAGAGAACGCTGAAAAAATGGCCGCCGGAGCGAAGAGAGGGGGCGGGACCTGCTTGAGGAGCGGGATCTGGAGGGCCATAGAGACCTACAGAGGAGGGGACACACACTGCAGTGGGGAGTGTCCCTCCCCTGTACAGAACGGCCGCCGGGAGGAGCCGAGACTGTCCCTCTGCATGAGTGACATGCGAGGGCAGTGAAACCGAAACTAGGCCTCCGGCGAAGCCGGGGCCTAAATTTGAGCGGCGCGGCCGACGCGCAGGCACCATCGGCGCGGTTCTCAGGCAACAGCTAGAGAACCCGCCGGAAACGTTAGTAAATACAATAAATACACTCTCCCCCAACAATAAAGTACAGGGACCCCGAAATATAAACGTCTCAGGTACTTAGCTTCTGAGACGCAGGGCCAGGTCCCTGGGGATGAGTGCTCCTGTCCAGCAGGGTCCTGAAGGGCTGCGGATGGAGACCGGTCTCCTGCCAAGCATGGAGACCGTGCTGGCTCCCACTTCAAGCCAGAGCCCAGGAGGGATGGTGAAGGAGCACGGCATGTAAGGCTCCAGCCTAGGAATCAACCTTAACAACACCGCCAACACAGTGGGGTGAGAAGGGACATGCCGGGGGTCCAGACGTGGACCCCTACTCTTCATCTCGTTCAAAAAGGAAAAAAATCATACGAGAATGCATGTGTGGATGTATGCCTCCTGACACAAAGCAATAAACTGGCTGGGTCTGCTCACCAGGGGGTGTATAAGCTCAGGGGGAGGAGCTACACGAGATATAAAATATGATGCCAATATCTCTCACCTGTGTGGCCCACGGGAAAAGATAACCAAAAACTAGAATTATCTAATTTTTCGGAAGTCCTCAGCAGGTCATAAAAGTCAGAAGCTCATGTTTTGCCTTGGTCAGTACTGGAGGGCATACCTATGTGGTGGTGCTGCCCATTTGCATCTTATTCTGGAGACCCTCCCTCCATAAATTAGGACGTCACATCTATGGCACAAGTTTAATAAGTTTCAAGTTTATCCCTTTTATTTTTATGTAATAGTCTACACTGTATTTGTATTGTTCCCCTTTGTAACAATTTGTATATTTTATAAACACTGCCTATTTTTGGTTTCAATGTATAAAATTTAACAGCTCGTTCCACCTGCTCTATTTACGAATCCGAACCCGAAGAGCCTTTTGCTATCTGTAATGGGTATCCAAACTACCTGTGGAAAGTTCAGTGGTCGCAGCATAATCATTGTTGTGTAAAATTATTGGGGTGCTAGCAGTAAGGGTATCGTGGTATATATACAGTATATTCCATTAGCGGGAATTGGTGATATATACAGTACTGACCAAAAGTTTGGACACACCTTCTCATTCAAAGAGTTTTCTTTATTTTTATGACTCTGAAAATTGTAGATTCACATTGAAGGCATCAAAACTATGAATTAACACGGGGAAAGAAATACTTAAAAAAGTGTGAAACAACTGAAAATATGTCTTATATTCTAGGTTCTTCAAAGTAGCCACCCTTTGCTTTGATTACTGCTTTGCACACTCTTGGCATTCTCTTGATGAGCTTTAAGAGGTAGTCCAAGACCGATAAGGAGAGGGTATTCTGGGATCAGGGGAGGTTGTACCGGGAGACTTCCCTGTAACCCCCAACAGGAGTGGCTGAGGGAAAAATAGCTGGTGGTGCCCTGCCCCTATAGGGGTGAGTTGCTGCAGATTGCCCATGAGATCGCACTCGCCTGACACTTGGGGGTCAGCAAAACCAAGGCTCGGCTGTCTCACCACTTCTATTGTCCCAAAATGGGGACAGATGTTGCCAACAAATGCTGCTCCTGTATCACGTGTCAAAGAGTGGGAAAGTCAGGGCCTGCTCTCGAGGCTCCCCTGATCTCTTTGCCGGTGATAGAGGAGCCTTTCTAGAGGGTCACTCTGGACATCGTTGGGCCTCCGGCTGTCCCCAGCAGTTCTGGAAAATGTTTCATCCTTACTGTAGTAGACTATGCTACCTGGTATCCGGAGACTGTGGCTTTGTCCTCAATTAGGGCCGATAAGGTGGCAGATGCCATCTTGACTATTTTTCCTGAGTAGGATATCCCAGGTAGATGCTTACTCAGTTCATGTATCGTTTAATGGAGGCTCGCTGTAAGAAAATGCAGCTGCAGCATCTGGTATCAAGGTCCTATCACCCTCAGACCAATGGTTTGTGTGAGCGATTTAATGGTACCCTTAAGCAGATGCTTTAGATGCTGGTTGAGTCACATGGACGCGACTGGGAGCGGTACCTCCCACACCTGCTGTTTGCTTACCGAGAGGTACCACAGGCCTCAACGGGGTTCTCCTCCTTCGAGCTCCTGTATGGCAGATGAGTCCGGGGGCCTCTTGGTCTGGTATGGGAATCCTGGAAAGAGGAACAGAACTCCCCAGAAGTGTCCATTGTGGAGTATGTTATGCGGCTCCGTGACAAAATGCAGTCAATGATGCGGCTAGTGCATGAGAATATGATGCAGGCCCAGGCCAGCCAGAAACTGTGGTATGACCAACACGCTCGGGAGTGGGTGTACGATGTGGATCAGAAGGTGTGGGTCCTAGTCCCAATGACCCAGAACAAGCTTTAGGCAGCCTGGGAGGGTCCATACCTTGTGCATCAGCGCGTCAATGACGTAAACTATGTGGTCACCATTGACCACGCCAGGAAGAGGCAAAAGGTCTTCCATGTCAACATGATGAAAGCTCATCATGACAGGGAATCCTTCGCCCTTCCTGTGTGTAGCCTTCCCAAGGAAGGCGAAAGCGAAGTCTTGGTAGACTTGCTCGCATTGGCCTGGGATGGAGGGTCTAATGAAGAGGCGGCATTCAACACACAGCTATCCATGGACCAGAGGTCCCAGCTGTGAGAGGTATTCCTGCCCTATATGACGATCTTCACGAATGTCCCTGGGAAGACGTTGGTAGCCATCCACCAGGTGGACACAGGAAATGATTCCCCAGTCCGTCAATCCCCATACCGTGTCTCCCTAGAGGTACAAAGAAGGGAATTTTGTTTACTTACCGTAAATTCCTTTTCTTCTAGATCCTATTGGGAGACCCAGACAATTGGGGTGTATAGCTTCTGCCTCCGGAGGCCACACAAAGTATTACACTTTAAAAGTGTAACCCCTCCCCTCTGCTTATACACCCTCCCGTGCATCACGGGCTCCTCAGTTTTGGTGCAAAAGCAGGAAGGAGGAAACTTATAAATTGGTCTAAGGTAAATTCAATCCGAAGGATGTTCGGAGAACTGAAAACCATGAACCAAAAGAACAATTCAACATGAACAACATATGTACACAAAAGAACAACCAGCCCAAAGGGAACAGGGGCGGGTGCTGGGTCTCCCAATAGGAGCTAGAAGAAAAGGAATTTACGGTAAGTAAACAAAATTCCCTTCTTCTTTGTCGCTCCATTGGGAGACCCAGACAATTGGGACGTCCAAAAGCAGTCCCTGGGTGGGTAAAAGAATACCTCGATAAAGAGAGCCGAAACGACCCCCTCTTACAGGTGGGCAACCGCCGCCTGAAGGACTCGCCTACCTAGACTGGCGTCTGCCGAAGCATAGGTATGCACCTGATAGTGTTTCGTGAAAGTGTGCAGACTAGACCAGGTAGCTGCCTGACACACCTGCTGAGACGTAGCCCGGTGCCGCAATGCCCAGGACGCACCCACGGCTCTGGTAGAATGGGCTTTCAGCCCCGAAGGAAGCTGAAGCCCAGAAGAACGGTAGGCTTCAAGAATCGGTTCCTTGATCCACCGAGCCAAGGTTGACTTGGAAGCCTGCGAACCCTTACGCTGGCCAGCGACAAGGACAAAGAGCGCATCTGAATGGCGCAGGGGCGCCGTGCGAGACACGTAGAACCGGAGTGCTCTCACTAGATCTAATGAGTGCAAATCCTTTTCACATTGGTGAATTGGATTAGGGCAAAATGAAGGTAAGGAGATATCCTGATTGAGATGAAAAGGAGATACCACCTTAGGGAGAAATTCCGGGACAGGACGCAGAACCATCTTATCCTGGTGAAAAACCAGGAAGGGGGCTTTGCATGACAGCGCTGCAAGCTCCGACACTCTTCGGAGTGATGTAACTGCAACTAGAAATGCCACCTTCTGCGAAAGACGTGATAAAGAGACATCCCGCAGCGGCTCGAAAGGTGGTTTCTGAAGAGCCGTTAGCACCCTGTTAAGGTCCCAGGGTTCCAGCGGACGCTTGTAAGGTGGGACTATGTGGCAAACTCCCTGCAGGAACGTGCGGACCTGCGGAAGCCTGGCCAGGCGCTTTTGAAAAAATACGGAGAGCGCCGATACTTGTCCCTTGAGAGAGCCGAGTGACAAACCCTTGTCCATTCCGGATTGAAGGAATGAAAGAAAAGTGGGTAAGGCAAAAGGCCAGGGAGTAAAACCATTATCAGAGCACCAGGATAAGAAGATCCGCCAAGACCTGTAATAGATCTTGGCGGACGTTGGTTTCCTTGCCTGTCTCATAGTGGCAATGACATCCTGAGATAACCCTGAAGACGCTAGGAGCCAGGACTCAATGGCCACACAGTCAGGTTGAGGGCCGCAGAATTCAGATGGAAAAACGGCCCTTGTGACAGCAAGTCTGGGCGGTCTGGAAGCGCCCACGGTTGACCCACCGTGAGATGCCACAGATCCGGGTACCACGACCGCCTCGGCCAATCTGGAGCGACGAGATTGGTGCGACGACAGTCGGACCTGATCTTGCGTAACACTCTGGGCAGCATCGCCAGAGGAGGAAATACATAAGGCAGTCGAAACTGCGACCAATCCTGAACTAATGCGTCCGCCGCCAGAGCTCTGTGATCTTGAGACCGGGCCATGAATGCCGGGACTTTGTTGTTGTGCCGTGACGCCATGAGATCGACGTCCGGCGTTCCCCAGCGGCGACAGATCTCTCGAAACACGTCTGGGTGAAGAGACCATTCCCCCGCGTCCATGCCCTGACGACTGAGAAAATCTGCTTCCCAGTTTTCTACGCCCGGGTTGTGAACTGCGGAGATCGTGTAGGCTGCGGCTTCCACCCACTGCAGAATCCGCCTGACTTCCTGGAAGGCATGACGACTGCGCGTGCCGCCCTGGTGGTTGATGTATGCGACGGCAGTGGCGTTGTCCGACTGTATACGGATCTGTCTGCCCTCCAGCCACCGATGGAAAGCCAATAGGGCTAGATACACTGCCCTTATCTCCAGAACATTGATCTGAAGGGAAGACTCTACCGGAGTCCAGGTTCCCTGAGCCCTGTGGTGGAGGAAAACCGCTCCCCACCCTGACAGGCTTGCGTCCGTGGTGACCACAGCCCAGGTTGGGGGTAGGAAGGATTTTCCTTGCGATAGAGAATTGGGAAGGAGCCACCACTGAAGAGACGTCTTGGTTGCAAGGGAAAGAGAGACGTTCCTGTCGAGGGAAGTCGACCTCCTGTCCCATTTGCGGAGAATGTCCCATTGGAGTGGCCGCAGATGGAATTGCGCGAAGGGCACTGCCTCCATCGCTGCCACCATCTTCCCCAGGAAGTGCATGAGGCGCCTCAAGGGGTGTGACTGACCCCGAAGAAGAGATTGCACCCCTGCCTGCAGAGAAAGCTGTTTGTCCAGCGGTAGCTTGACTACCGCTGACTGTGTATGAAACTCCATCCCGAGGTAAGTCAGTGATTGGGTCGGTGTCAACTTGGATTTTGGGAAGTTGATGATCCACCCGAACAGCTGGAGAGTCGCCAGAGCGACGGTAAGGCTGTGTTGACACGCCACCTGAGAAGGTGCCCTGACTAGGAGATCGTCTAAGTAGGGAATCACCGAGTGGCCCTGAGAGTGTAGGACCCAATCTAGAGACTGGAGGATCCACCTTGGGACATTGAGCCCAACCCTTAACTACGTCAGAGGGGAAGGGGTAACGTGTGTCAGTAAGGCGCTTAGTAAAGCGCTTGTCCGGAACCGCTCTGGGCTTCTGGACAGCATCTCTGAAGTTAGAGTGATCGAAAAACGCACTCCGTGTACGTTTGGGGAACCGAAACTGGTGTTTCTCCTGCTGAGAAGCCGACTCCTCTATAGGTGGAGGTGGGGGAGATAGATCTAACACCTGGTTGATGGACGAGATAAGATCATTTACTAAGGCGTCCCCTTCAGGTGTATCAAGATTGAGGGCAACGTCAGGGTCAGAGCCCTGAGCTGCGACGTCCGCCTCGTCCTCCAGAGAGTCCTCAAGCTGGGAACCCGAGCAGCGTGAAGAAGTCGGGGAAGATTCCCAGCGAGCCCGCTTAGCCGGTCTGGGACTGTGGTTCGTGCAGGCGTCCTCCACGTGAGACCTAGGGCCCACCCTGGGAGCGCGCTGCGGCGCGGACCGAGAGGGGCCTGGAGGCGACGATCCAACAGGGCCCGGGGCCTGTATAAGGACCGGTCTGGACTGCAAAGCTTCTAGCAGCTTGGCAGACCATTTGTCCATAGACTGAGCCTTGGATTGTGAAAGTGACTCAGAGAGTTTCTCAGCAAAAGCGGCAAACTCTGTCCCTGCCGCCTGGACAGGGGGAGCAGGGGGGTCTACCTGAGCCGAGGGGCCCACTAGTGACCGAGGCTCCGGCTGAGCAAGCGAAACAGGGGTCGAGCATTGCTCACAGTGAGGGTAGGTGGAACCCGCAGGTAACATAGCCGCACAAGAGGTACAGGTCGCAAAAAAACCCTGTGCCTTAGCACCCTTGCTCCTTGTGGACGACATGCTGTTGTCTCCTAGGAGAGTGATCACTGAGGGTATATGGGAAAGGGTATACAGCCCGACCGAACAGAAAAGTATATATAGAATACGTATCTATTCCGGCACCCTAGGGGGACCAGCACCGGGTGACCGGTGTGGCTTACCGACCGCTAAAAAGCGGAGTGTGTGTCCTCCAGATTCCCTGCCTTAGGTCTCCCAGAGCTGCAAAGCTCTTCCCTGATAATCCTCCACCGGCAGAATGCCAAAAAAATGGCTGCCGGAGCTCTTAGGGGAGGAGTGGAGCCGTGGGCGGCACTAGGAAAGTGCGGGAATCTGGGGTCCCCACAGTGATCAGTGAGGGGGGAGGAAGCATACAGGATGCTCCGGCCCTCACATCCGACGTCAGGTCGGCAGTCGCGCCCTTACCTCTGACAGGCAGGCCCGGGGGCGGGAGTTTTGCTACTAGGCCGCGATGAAGCCGGGGACTAAATTTAAGACCGCGGCCGACGAGCAGGCACGGTCGGCGCGGAAGTCCGCCGGTCTTCACAAATCAGCAGCTGCTGCAGCGTCCGGGAAGAAGGCGCTCCATGCACAGTCCCCATGGGGACACAGAGTACCTTAGAGATGCAGGGCCCGGTCCCTGAGGATGAATAGACTCCTGTCCGGCAGATTCCCACAGGGGCTGCGGAGGGAGCACGGTCCCAGTAAATGGATGACCGGTCAGGATCCCACTTCTCCCAGAGCCGCTAAGGGATGGTGAAGGAAACGGCATGAGGCTCCGGCCTTTGTACCCGCATTGGGTACCTCAACCTTAACAGCACCGCCGACGTAGTGGGGTGAGAAGGGAACATGCCGGGGGCCCCGTGGGGGCCCTCTTTTCTTCCAACCGATATAACTAATATGAGAATGCATGAGTGGATGTGTGCCTCCTTCCACACAAAGCATAAAACTGAGGAGCCCGTGATGCACGGGAGGGTGTATAGGCAGAGGGGAGGGGTTACACTTTTAAAGTGTAATACTTTGTGTGGCCTCCGGAGGCAGAAGCTATACACCCCAATTGTCTGGGTCTCCCAATGGAGCGACAAAGAAAGGACATAAAAAGGGAGATAGATGAAATGCTAGCCCTGGGGGAGATCCTGAGGTAAAAAAGTGCATAGGCCTCGCCGATAGTTGTGGCTTCAAAAAAGGACCAGACAACCTGGTTTTGTGTGGACTACAGGAGGCTAAATGCCATTACAGCACCTGAAGCATACCCAATGCCACGCATCGATGAGCTGCTAGATTGCTTAGCTGGGGCTCGGTACCTGACAATCATGGACCAGAGTCGAGGGTACTGGCAGATTCCTATGTCCAAGGAAGCACAAGAAAGGTCCACCTTCATCACCCCATTCGGGCTGTATGAATCTCTTGTCATGCCCTTTGGCATGAGAAATGCTCCTGCCACTTTCCAGCAATTGGTCGACCAGCTGCTCGAGGGACTAGGAGGGTTTGCCGTTTCTTACCTGGATGACATGGCTATCTTTAGTCCCACTTGGCCCGAACACCCGGGGCACCTGGAACAGGTGCTCAGGTGGATCCAGAGAGCTGGTCTGAATGTAAAGCCAGGGAAGGGACAGATCGGCATGACAGAGGTGCAGTACCTCGGACACCAAGTGGGTGGCAGAACTCTGTAACCAGAGCCAGGGAAGGTTGATGCCATCACCTCCTGGCCTACCCCCAAGTCAAATAAGCAGGTTATGTCCATCTTGAGTAAAGCAAGGTACTATATGAAGTTCGTTCCTAATTATACTGCCCATGCTAAGCCGTTGATGGACCTCACCAAAAAGAAGCTACTGCAAGTAGTCACCTGGACAGTTGACTGTGAGCGGTCCTTCAGAGCATTGAAAGCTGCCCTCACCAGTTCCCCAATCCTACAAGACCCGGACTTTACTCGACGGTTCATATTTCAGACAGACGCCAGTGCATTTGGGCTAGGTTCAGTACTCAGCCAGGTAAAACGGGGAGGGGGAAGAGCACCCGGTGGTGTTTCTCAGCTGCAAGCTCTTACCCCGGGACGTGGCCTACACCACTGTGGAGGAGTGCCTCGCTATAGTGTGGGCACTGCAGAAACTGCAGCCCTACCTATCTGGATGCAACTTCACCATAGTAACAGACCACAACTGTTTCAGCTGGCTGCAACGGGTGGCTGGTGACAATGGTAAGCTACTGCGGTGGAGCTTGGCTCTACAGCAGTATGATTTTACCATTCAACACAAGAAAGGAACCGAACATGGCAACGCTTACGGGCTGTCCCGGGAGGGGAATGCCAGCGAGGTAGGCTTGGGAGACTATTGGCAAATCAATCTCCCATGCTGCCTCAAAAAGGGGGAGGTGTCATGTTAAAACTCTTACGGTCCCTTATACCACCCCCCACCCCAGCACTAGCACAGATCGCCATGACAACACTATCTGATTGGCCTGAGAGTTTTGGTATTTACGACAAGCGGGTTGGAACAACTGAATCCAAATATGTACACACAAAAACGCTAATTTGTTTTTTAAGTAGAAAAGCTATTAACCCAGTTTTTAGGTGACACGTTAATGCTAGAAAAATGAAAAGTATGTTGCTGGAATCCCAGTGAACCGCTGAACATGGAGCACCGTCTGGCTTTGCTAAGTGATTGCTGGTATCCCGACAAATGGGCTTTGGCCAATAAAATCATGCTAGATGCGTTGTGTTTGGTATTCATGCGAATGAAAAAAAATCGAGCTATAAAATATGACGCTAATATCTCTCACCTGTGTAGCCCAGGGGCACAGATATGCGAAAACTAGAATTATCTATTTTTTCGGAAGTCCTCGGCACAGCCTACAAGATATTGTAAAATGAGGTCACAGATGGGAGGGTGAACTTAGGTCAGAAGCTCATTTTTCACCTTGGTCAGTACTGGAGGGCATACCAATGTGGTGGTGCTGCCTGTTTGAATCTTATTCTGGAGACCCTAGCTCCATCAATTTTTAGACGACACATCTACGGCACAAGTTTAGTAAGTTTCATGTTTATCCCTCTGATTTTTATGTAATTGTCTACACTGTATTTGTATTGTTCCCCTTTGTAACATCTTGTATATATTATAAACACTGTCTATTTTTGGATGGAATATATATAATTTAAGAAGCAAGCAGGGTAAGGATCCAGCTCAGACTCCAAGGATTTGAATAAAAGGCATTTCTTTATTTCAACTTGTTAAAAAGAATATATATAAAAAAAAAAGTATGACACCGGCTGATAACACTGACAGATCGTAGGTGAAGAAAAAAAAACCTACGCGTTTCGGCAGTACGCCTTAATTAGGTTTAACAAGCTGAAATAAAGAAATGCCTTTTATTCAGATCCTTGGAGACTGAGATGAATCCTTCCCCCGCTTGCTTCTTGTCTATATACGGCTGGCTGCCATGAACCGTGCTGGAACCGAGGATACTCATCTGGTGGAATTAATCTGGCTGACTTCCATTGTGGTGAGCGGTTCGTGTGTCCACTGTCTACAATTATATAAAATTTACCATCTCTTTTCTTCTGCTCTATTTGAAATAGAAAAACGGATTTTTGTGTACTCACCGTAAAATCGTTTTCTCTTAGCCATCATTGGGGGACACAGGACCATGGGTGTTATGCTGCCTATCCATAGGAGGACCCTAAGTAGATGTAAAAGCATAGCTCCTCCTCTGCAGTATACACCCCCTGGCCGGGCCAGGCAGTCTCAGTTTTAGTACACAAGCAGTAGGAAAAAAAAGCAGGAAAAAATTTTTCAACAGAGGAACATGAGAAAAGAAGAGTCAAAACCAAATAAGGTACTGAGAGAACCAAGGCCCCGCAGGGCAACAGGGTGGGTGCTGTGTCCCACAATGATGGCTAAGAGAAAACGATTTTACGGTGAGTACACAAAAATCCGTTTTTCTCTGACGCCTCATTGGGGGACACAGGACCATGGGACGTCCTTTTCTGTTTCCCACCCATGGACTGCTTTAGAAGACAACACAACCCAAGGACTAGGAACCAGTCACAGACAGCCTGGAGCGCCTACTGAGAGAGGTGCTCTACTGCCGTTTGCAGAATTTTCCTACCCAGATTTGCCTCAGTTGAAACCTGGGTATGGACTCTGTAATGCTTTGAAAACGTATGTAGGCTAGACTAGGTCGCAGCCTTAGACACCTGTTCCACTGAAGCCTGATGCCGAATGGCCCACGAAGCGCCAACTGCTCGCGTGGAATGAGCCCGCACCCACTAGGATTGGGCTTGAGTTGCAGGCGGTAGACTTCCTGGATCGCAGAGCGAATCCAGTGAGCCAGAGTCGCCTTTGAAGCTGCCTGTCCCTTCTTAGGCCCCTCAGGAATGACGAACAAAGAGTCCGTTTTCCTAAAGGGGGCTGTCCTGGATATGTAATATCTGAGAGCTCTGACGAGGTCTAACGAATGCAGAGACCTTTCCACCCTATGAACTGGGTGTGGACAAAATGAAGGCAGAACAATGTCCTCATTCAAATGAAACAGGGTGAGAACCTTTGGAAAGAAATCCGGAAGGGGGCGCAGAACCACCTTGTCCTGGTGAAAGATCAGGAAAGGCTCGCGGCAAGAGAGTGCTGCTAGCTCCGAAACCCGTCTGATGGGTGTAATTGCCACCAGGAATGTTACCTTCCAGGACAGAAGAGCAAGGGAGGATTCCTTGAGGGGTTCAAAGGGAGACCTCTGGAGACCATCCAGAACGAGGTTGAGGTCCCATAGGTCCAGCAGCCGTTTGTACGGGGAACTAGATGGAAAATGCCCTGGAGGAAGGTCTTGACTTGCGGTTTTTGAGCCAGGCGGCATTGGTAGAAGATTGAGAGCGCTGAGACCTGCCCTTTAAGGGAACTGAGAGCCAACCCCGCTTGCAAGCCAGACTGTAGAAAATCGAGAATTCTGGGGATGGCCAGAGGCATAGGCTGGACGTTAGTTTCTCTGCACCATGAAAGGAAGATTTTCCACGTACGGTGGTAAATGCGGGATGAAGCAGGCTTTCGGGCGCTGATCATGGTGAAAATAACCGCGGGGGAGAATCCCGCTCTTGTTAATACCCAGGTCTCAATGGCCATGCCGTCAGCTTCAGGGCTCTGGAGTTCTGATGGGAAATGGGCCCTTGGGTCAGCAAGTCTGGGATGTCTGGAAAGCGCCACGGTGCGCCTGTGAGCATTTGTACTAATTCGGCGTACCAGGCGCGCCTGGGCCAGTCCGGTGCTATCAGTATCACCGGGACTCCCTCTGCCTTGATCTTCCCGATCACCCGTGGCAGCAGGGGTAGAGGTGGAAATATGTAAGGCAGGCGGAAGTGGTGCCAGGAGCAGACTAGAGCATCCGCGCCGATGGACTGCGGGTCGCGTGACCTGGCTATGAACGCGGGTACCTTTGCATTCAACCTTGAGGCCATTAGGTCCACGTCTGGTGTGCCCCAGCGAGTGCAGATGTGTAGAAACACATCTGGGTGGAGAAATCATTCTCCGGCGGCCAGGCCTTGGCGACTTAGAATGTCTGCTGCCCAGTTCTCTACCCCCGGTATGTGTACCGCTGATATCACTGATCCCGTCGATTCTTCCCAGCTGAGGATCTTGTGGGCCTCGAGATAAGCCGCTTTGCTGCGGGTGCCCCCCTGCCGATTGATATAGGCTACAGCTGTCGCATTATCCGAGTGGACTCGAATCTGACGACCCGCTAGCAGAGGGCAGAACGCTCTGAGCGTGAGGAAGATCGCAGAGTTCCAGGGTGTTTATGGGTAGGGAAGACTCCTGGGGCGTCCAACGTCTGCCTGTGGGTGCTGGGAGACGACTGAATGGGCTGGAGGTCTTGATTGAGCCTGTCAATCAAGGGGAAGCATCAACCCGACCGCTGGTAGCCCGGGCTCTTGTCACCGTAAAGAATGGGTGCGCACCTGTACGATGCATTAATGTCCTAGACAGTGAATTAACCATTCCTGGAAATACTCTGCTGGCCGAAGTCTATGTGCTTGATGGGGAAATTCTTCGGCGGAGGGATTTCACGCTACAGCCAGATAGGACGTCAGCCTGGACTTATGCCGTAGGTGTCCAACAAAGAGCGACCCCGACAGCTGAATGGAATGGCCAAGTGATCATGTCTCTGATGGGAGTGGACCGCCGAACCCTCACTCCGGGGCAACAAAAGCTTCTCGAAGACACTCTTTGGGAATACCAGGAAGCGTTCTCAAGAAATGATGAAGACTTCGGGTGTACTTCCGCCATTGAGCACGAAATTCCTACCGGTGATGCTGCCCCAATTCGGGAACGCTATCGGCAAATCCCACCCAAGATGTATCAGGAGGTGAAAGATATGGTGGCCAGCATGTTGGAAAATCGGGTGATCCAAGAGAGCCAAAGTCCATGGGCAGCGCCAGTGGTCTTGGTGAGGAAGAAAGACGGATCTCTCCGATTCTGTGTTGACTACCGGAAACTGAATGCCCAGACTGTCCGGGATGCCTACCCTCTTCCACGGATCGAAGAGTCATTGTCCGCCCTAGGTCATGCAAAGTTTTTTTCAACTCTTGATTTGGCGAGCGGCTACTGGCAAGTACCAGTGGCCGAAAAGGACAAGGCGAAGACGGCTTTCATCGTACCCATGGGACTCTACGAGTTTAATCGCATGCCATTCGGCCTGTCCAATGCCCCGGGGACCTTTCAGCGGTTGATGGAGCACTGTCTGGGTGATCTCAACTTTGAGTCGGTATTGATATACCTGGATGACGTGATAGTGTTTGGAACTTCATTCAAGGATCACCTCCAGAAGTTGCGGCAGGTCTTGGGGCGGTTGCGAGACCATGGTCTCAAGATCAAGCCCAGGAAGTGTCAACTGTTTCAACATCGGATAGAGTACTTAGGACATGTGGTCACCACGGAGGGGGTACAGCCGGCCGCCAGTAAGGTGGAGGCCGTCCAGAAGTGGCCGCGACCGAATACCCTACGGGAAGTGTGGGCCTTTCTGGGTCTGGCCGGGTATTATCGAAGGTTTATACCCAAGTTTGCTCATCTGGCCGGCCCAATTAACGAGTTGCTTAGGGGCACGGCTGGGGGACCCAAGACTCGGCCCATCGAGTGGGGACCACGTCAGCAAGAAGCTTTTGAGTCACTGAAAAAGGCTTTAACGAGTGCCCCAATTCTGGCCTATGCGCGGTTTGATGCCCCATTCTTGTTATATACTGACGGGAGTTTACATGGTCTGGGGGCAGTACTATCTCAAATGCAAGATGGACGTGAGAGAGTAATTGCTTATGGCAGTAGGTCTCTGAGGGAGTCAGAGCGCAACCCCGACAACTATAGTTCTTTTAAGTTGGAACTTTTGGCACTGGTATGGGCCATGACGGAAAAGTTCGCTGAGTATCTGACGGGTGCCGAAGTGACTGTAATGACTGATAATAACCCATTAGCACACTTAGGGAATGCCAAACTAGGAGCTCTTGAACAGAGGTGGATGGCTCGTCTTTCCAAGTACCAATACCACATCCAGTTTCGGTCAGGAAGGGAGAACAGCAATGCTGATGCACTCTCCCGAGTTCCTGTAGGATTGCCCACCCAGAATGTTGATGAGGAGCTAGAGGACACTGAAACACCGAATCTCGGGCGATTACCTCTATTCCAGAACTTGGCACATTCAAGTGGGGTGGCTTCTGGGATGCCAATGGTGTTAGGGAAGACTTTGGATGATTGGGGGAGAGTCCAGGATGGCTGTCCGGACCTACGGCGAGTGAAAGAGTGGGTCCGGACCAAAGTCTGGCCACGGCCGGAAGAGAGGGCCTGTCTGACCACAGAAGGACAGAAGTTGCTGAGGCAGTGGGATAAACTAAATGTTATCCAGGGAGTCCTGTGCCGGACTGTATACTTAAAGTCTGAGTTGCAGTACCGACAACAGATTGTTATACCTATGTCTTTGGGATCAGAGGCTGCCCGGGAAGCCCATGAGAGGGGCGCCCATTTTGGGAGCGATAAAACCTACAAGTGGCTCCAACGGCTAGTATATTGCCCTGACTTGACAGACATGGTAACTGAAGCATGTCTGAAGTGTCGAGCTTGCGGATTGAGTAAGAGCCCCGAACAACGGGCCCCTGTCCAGGCCATCTTCACGTCTGCACCCCTAGAAATCTTGATGATTGACTATGTACAGATTGGGTATTCTGCCTCAGGACACTCTTACTGCCTGGTCATGACAGATCATTTTACAAAATATGCAGTGGCCGTACCCACCACTGACCAGACAGCAGAGTCAGCAGCTGAGGCAGTCTGTAAACACTTTATACAGGTGTTTGGGTGTCCAAAGAGGATTCATTCAGATCAGGGGGCATGCTTCCAGGGCACCCTGATGACTGAGCTGTACCAGCTTTATGGCATAGAGCGTTCCCGCACGACCCCATATCACCCGCAAGGGAATGGGGCATGTGAGCGATTCAATCGCACCTTGCTCCAGATGCTGCGGACTTTGGAGGACAGTCAAAAGGCTCGGTGGCCAGAATACTTACCCGAACTGATGTGGGCCTATAACAACAGGGTACACAGTACCACCGGTTACTCACCACATATGCTCATGTTCGGGAGAGCCGGACGGGAAATCGAGGATCTCCACATGCCTGATCCAATGCAGCCACCTCCGAGAAATACCAATGCATGGGCGCAAGAGCACCGGCGTCGGCTGAGAGCAGTACACAAAGTTGTGGGGGAGCGCCTCAAACAAGTGGTACACCCAAATCCGAGACCCGTGCAAAAAGATGAGTATGCTCCGGGTGACCGGGTGATGGTCAAGGCCAAAAAGCCAACTGGGAAGTTGGATGGATGGTGGGAGGCAATCCCATATGTGGTGAAAAGAAGGGTAGATCCTGCTATCCCAGTCTATGAGGTGGAGCCAGTGGGGAATGAGGGACCCTCACGGAACCTTCATCGTAACATGTTGAGACGCTGCACCTTTGAAGAGCCCAAGGCAACAGAGGAGGTGCCTATCCCTACTTTGAGTACTGTGGAAACCCCTTTAGTTGAGGAATGGTGGGTTGTCCCTGTCCCGGGAACAACTGAGGTTCCATCTGTGATAAGCTTGCCACCCAGGGAGGGAGTTGCGCAACCGGCATCCCCTCCCCCACTAAATATACTTGAACTCCCTAATCCTACGACCCTGCGTAGGACAACTAGGTCCAATGCTGGTGTACCTCCACAGCGCTATGCGCAAGACGAATTTGTATGGGAAGGGTTGCCGAGGACGTCAACCTCTAGTGGGGTGGCATGTGAGATGGTGAAACAGCTCCCATTGTTCATGGCCAGAAATATGTACCTGGTTAAAGATGTGCATGGCAAGCCCCTGTATCACCTCACAAGCATAGTTTAGACGTATATATTTATGTCTCATAAATGTGAACAGTATTTATTGTATGTAACTTTATAACCTGCAGCTGTCAGTAATGATGTGATAATACTTTATAAGGGACAAAAATGTCATTATTCAACCATAAGATGACGCTGTTTCTCAGCACAGATGAAAGACTGCAATAGGTAGCTCAGATGGGGGCGGAGCTACAGGCTGATAAAAAGAAGTACATCACAGGCAGTAGAGCAGCAGCCATCTTGGAAGCGGTTGGCAGTTGGCAGTGAATGAATACAGAGACAGAGGACGTGCAAAAGGGAAGAGATAATATTTGTGACTAGAAATCTATCATCTTGATCAGAGCTGTGACACTGTATCCGTATCCTTACCAGATGGGAGAAGATTGCTGAAAGAACGCTTTTGTGAAGTTGATAGGACGTTGCCAAGGAGACAAGCCACAGTGACCAGCAGTACTGCTCAGCTGTTGGAGAGGCCTCTCATCTGACTGCGTATTTCAGACATATTGTCCAGAGCAGACCCGGGTCAATAAGATAAGTAAGGCCCACTGCGCCATCGCAGTGGGTAACCGTGCACGCACCTCACATCGGTTTGGCGCCAGAATATTTGAGACTGAGGCAGGGCCTGTAGTTAGTTTAGTTAGGCTTAGTAACCCTGTCAGGCCACAGTTATTGCCACAATCACCATTTGGTACCATCGTTTCCACGGCTACATTATTTAAATCTTTGCCATTGAGGTTTCTCTGTGGACCACAACGACCTCACACCTGGATGTTACTAAGACTCATCACAGACTTTAGGGCATAATTGAGCTCATCCAGGAGGGAACTTGTGTTGAACAAAATATCTGTTATTTATTTAAGTTTTTATGCTCTTTGCTAAGCAGCCGTTGTATATAGTAAATTGTGTGGTTATTCAAGGTGAATCTTGGGAAGGATCCTCCATTAATGGGCACTATATTTATATTGGGGCAGGGGAATAGTCAATTTGGGGTTAGAGTAAATGTATTTTAAGTTTGTAAACTGTTGTGCTATACCATGGGCGGCTTGTGTTTCACACCCATCCATTTTTTTTGTTTCATGTTTAAGGGTATTAATAGGTAGTTGGCAGTTGGAATATCCAGTCATGCCTGTAGGTAACATATAGTGTATATATTGTAGTTCACTCATGTTAAAAGGCGCCACGCTGTATAGCACGAGGGTCTCAGCTTATTCGCTGAGTGTTTGTGAATTTTCCCTGAGTGTCTTCCCCTGTTTGATTGTGTTCATATCCAAATTGTAGTAAAGTACCTTTGTTAGTTAATCTAGTTTTGGGGCCGTTTATTTCTCGTTCGTGACTTCGCTGTATCCTAAAGAGCCCACCCCGGTGCACGGCTTACAGTGGTGCCGGTACACTGCTCCCCAGCCTAGGAGGCTGGCGTCCGTGGTCAGGACCAGCCAGTTCACTGGGAGAAAGGATCTCCCCTTCGATAGGGATGAGGACCAAAGCCACCAGCGGAGTGCGTACCTGACTGAAGGCGTCAGGTGAAGAGGTCTGTCCAGAGAGAAGGGGCTCTTGTCCCAGGCCGCTAGAAGGGCTAGCTGCAGTGGGCGGAGGTGCAGTTGAGCAAAGGGTACTGCTTCCATAGCCGCCACTATCCTGCCGAGCACTTTCATGCTGAATCGAATGGAGCGAGACGGAGGACGTAGAAGGCAGCGTACCGCTCGTTGAAGAGCGATCGCCTTGTCATGAGGGAGAAGGATCAAGCCCCGACGGGTGTCCAGGTACATGCCCAGGAAGGTGATGGATCGTGATGGGACCAGGGATGATTTGTCCAGATTCACTAGCCACCCTAAGCGGGATAGGGTGTCCATAGTGATCTGTACGCTGGTTGAGCAGTCGCGGAAGGAGGGGGCCTTGATGAGGAGGTCGTCCAAGTAAGGGAGAATGACCACTCCCCTGGCGTGAAGGACGCTCATGGCGGCCGCCATGACTTTGGTGAAGACCCTTAGTGCGGTGGCAAGGCCGAAGGGTAGAGCTACGAATTGAAAGTGGGAGTCCTGAATTGCAAAGCGGAGGAACTTTTGGTGATCTGGGGCGATGGGTATGTGCAGGTACGCGTCCTTGATGTCTATGGATGCGAGGAATTGCAATAATGGACCTTAGGGACTCCATTCTGAATCTCCGTCCGTGCACATGCTTGTTAGGTGCGTGAGGTCCAGGATGGGTCGAACTGACCCATCTTTTTGGGGACCACAAAGAGGTTGGAATAAAAACCTCCGAACTTCTCGTCGTCTGGGACAGGTATTATCACTCCTGCTGTTAGAACCGACTCGGGGGTTGGGTCCGAAATTCTATGTGGTAACCGGAAGACACAAGGTCTCGCACCCATTTGTCGTCTGAGGCGGGAGCCCAGATGTGTTGAAAGAGCCGCAGTCTACCTCCTACAATGAGTGTGTCTTCTGGGGCGCCGAAGGCGTCACGAGGGGGGAAAACGTCGTGGCCGAGTCTCCCTAGTCCTGGACTGTTTCAGTTTAGCCTGCCATGACGAAGTAGGTTTCGGGGAGAGCTGAGAAGGTCGGTCCCTGCGTAGTCCGCGGCTGGTGGCGTGGACAGCACGGGGTGTCGACCAACCAAATGAGTTCCGAAAGGAGCGGAATGAGGACTGTGGACGTCTGGTGAAGGACGTCCTGGACTTCAGCTGGGGGAGGGAGGTACTCTTTCCTCCCGTGGCGTCAGAAATGAGCTTGTCCAGACGTTCGCCAAACAATCGGTCTGGAATAAAAGGGGAGGCCCCGCTCGCCATTGTCGGAGCCAGAGAGCTCTATGGATGGCTATGGTATTTGAGGTGGCAAACGCTGCGCAGGTAGCAGCGTCCATGGAGGCCTGCATGAGGTACTCCTCCGCAGTGGCAATTTGAGCTGTCACCTCTGTGAAGGTATGAGTGAACTGGGATTCCTCAAGTGAAGTGTTAAGGGATTCTGCCCAGACCGAGATCGCCTTTTGCGACCCACACAGAGGCAAAGCAGGGCGAGAGGGAGGAACCCGCAGCCTCAAAAGCAGAGCGGGCGAGGTGCTCCACCTGTCTGTCTGTCGGGTCCTTGATGGAGGAACCATCGGGTAAAGTCAGGAGCGTCTTTGTGGTAAGGCGGGAGACCGGGGGGTCGACCGAGGGCGGATCGGCCCAGCCATTAGGGGCAGGTGAGGCAAAAGGGTACCGGGACTCCATGAGTTTTCGGTTACCGAAGCGCCTGTCAGGCTTCTCCCTTTGCTTTGTGAGTATATCCTGAAACTCAGGGTGATCAGCGAAAACCTTTTGGGGTTTCCTTGCCCTCTTAAAGGAGACCGCATGGTCAGTGGTAGTGGATGGGGGATCCTCCACATGCAGAGTTTGGTTGATTGCTGCTATAAGGGAGTCTATTGGAGTTTGATCATCTGGGGAGGATGAAACCAAGGAATCCTCCTGGTACAAACAGCATTCTCCCTCCTCCAGCTCTTCAGAAGCCGTGGAGCGTGTGGGAGAGCCTGCCCTGTGTGCTCCCGAGGGAGAGCCCACTGGAGGACGACATTGCATAGCCAGCACCAGGTTCTGTGACAGTTTTTCCATGGATTGGGACAGAAACTGTGCCCATTCCGGTGGGCTGGGAGCCCTAGGCTCTGGGCTGACGGTTGTGGCGGTGGTGGCAGGAGGGTCTTGGAGGGCTATAGGGGCACAGGACTCACAGAGAGAAGAGGTGTGTTTACGTGGAAGCTCAACGTGGCAGGCAGTGCAGGCTGAATAATAGACTATGTGAGCCTTAGCCCTCTTAGTGCCTTTTGAATTCTGCATGTTCCTGATAGGAGTATGCCAGGAGGGGGGAGCAATGCTCAGCAAAGCTACAGTGAGCAGCACCTTACCAGAATCAGCTGATGGCTGGAGATCTTCCCACGCTTTCCTGGGGGGGGGGACTTATCGCAGCCGCTGGGGAGGGGGCTGGGCTTAGCGCTAAAAGAGCGCGAAGAAGTAGTCAGTGTGCCCCCCCGCTGTGGGTTTTAAAAAACGACGGGAAAGGAGCTTCTGATAGTTTTCCTCCCTCTCCCACTAGTCAGCACACAGCATGTCACTGGTGGTTATCAGCCGGCTTTTCTGCTAGATCAAATAAACAGAGCAGATAATAAACAGCGTCCCTGAGCTCTGTGATTCTCTAGCCACCCCCTCCCCTCTGCCACCGGGAAATTATCTGTGCAGGAGTTTGCAAACAGGAGGGACTTACCCCCCCTCCTCCAGCCAGCAAGTTAGGGAAAAGTTAACACTGTGTGTTCAGGATTCCTGGGGCTCTCTTCCTTGCATTAGCAAGGGACTTTCTCATAAAAAAATACTGTATATTCAGCCCTGGGAGCCTTTCCTGCACAGCCTTTTCTCCCTTTGTCTGGGAAACCAGTCAGGGGGGATCTCACCTTAAACACTGCTTCAATCCAGGCAGTGACAATAGCAGAGTCAGCTTGCTGTATCCGGTCACAACGGTGCCATATTCAACTCAGAGCTTGCAAAGAGGGGCTGAGGAATTGTGCCTCTGCCCTGGGATTTAGAAAATCGGTGTCTATGGAACCCGTCGTCCAGCCCAGGATCCAGCGTCGCGGGAGGGGGTACGTGTAGGCAACACTTCACGTTCCCGCCCGTTGATGGTAGTGGGACATCGGTCCCAAAAGGAAACCGTCGCCCTCAAAAAATAACAAACCTTGAAAGGAAGTGCCTCCTAAAGACACTAAGCTAAAACTGGGACTGCCTGGCCCGGCCAGGGGGTGTATACTGCAGAGGAGGAGCTATGCTTTTGCATCTACTTAGTGTCCTCCTATGGATAGGCAGCATAACACCCATGGTCCTGTGTCCCCCAATGAGGCATCAGAGAAATGCTCTATTCTGCTCTATGCAAAATGATTGTTGTGTAGAATTATTGGGGTGATATCAGTAAGGGTATCGTGTCGTGAGATTATATATATTATACACACACACACTAGCTGTAGTACCCGGGTGTCGCCCGGGATAGTAACTGTCTCTCTCACAGTCTCTGTCTGTCTGTATCAGTCTTAGTCTCTCTCTCTCTCTCTGTCTGTCTCGTTCCAGGTCTGTATTGTTCCAGTTCTGCAATACAAAACAATCACTGATCTTTGGGAAACCAGCCAGAGAAAACATTGCCGGCAGCCAGCAAAGGTGCTCAACACTGTGAAATCCTAGGTACATCGTTCCCAGTCTGTCCCGTTCCCAGTCTGTCCCGTTCCCAGTCTGTCCCGTTCCCAGTCTGTCCCGTTCCCAGTCTGTCCCGTTCCCTTTCTCTGTCTGTCTGTCTGTCTGCCTGCCTCTGTCTGTCTCTTTGACTGTCGGTCTCTCTATCTCTTTCTGTCTCTCTCTCCATCCGTGTCTCCACCGACATCTTATTACCTCACACAAACTTCTTATACTAACAATTTATTTTCTTCCTATAGCAACCAATTACAGCTCCTAATAATAACCTAATAGCTCGCAGCTCCATTGACTTTAATGGAGGCATGTTTTTTCAAGAGTAACTAAAGCGAGGGGTTACATTTTCCCATCAAAACATAGTCTATGATGTTCCCTGAGTCACATTGGGTGTCTGTGCAGAATATCGTGATTGTAAATGCGACGGTGCGGACATTTGGCATTAGTAGCTCAGCAGCCTCATTTACTTATTGTCCAAATTGGTGAACAGCGAGACCCCCACCCGGCTGTTCGTGACACCTGTTATAAGAAATTAACATGTAATCCACTACCTCAGTACAAAGTGGAACTATTGCACATTTTGGAATGGAGTGAAATATGTCACACAATAGATCATTATCAAAAAAAACCTTTGGTTTTCAAACCTACATTCTTACATCAAAGACACCACAGCAGCATTACAAAGACTGGACCATCTCAATCTTCCAGATAACATGATCTTAGTTACAGCAGATGTTGAGGCTTTATATACCTCCATAAGGCATCACGATGGCCTCTCGGCTACAGTTTGGTTACTCCGCAATAGTAATTTGGATCCCAAAATGGCCACACTATTATTGACATGGCTAGAATTTATTTTAACACAGGTTTCTGTTTTCATAAACAAATTTACCTCCAGACGCAAGGGACCGTGATGGGGGCGGTGTGCACCTTTTCATATGCAAACCTTTTCATTGGTGCTTGGGAACTTGAGATCTTCATCAGTGAACCCATACCTTAAATGAAAAAAAGCACAACAATGGATGAGGTATATTGATTACATGCTCTTTGTATAGGAGGGTACAATTCATGAGCTTGACAGTCTAATGGCCCAGTTGAACACTACAATATCGATGTAAAATTGTCATAAATATGGCAAAAGCATTGATTTCCTCAACATTAAAATAAACATTTGCGACAATGGTGACATTTCTACTGAAATTTTTAGAAAGGAAACGGCCAATTCATTGTTGCAGGTCAATTCTTCACACTTACCTTCTACTATTAGAAGTACAGCATATCCACTAGTCAGTTCCTCAGAGCAAGAAGGATCTGCTCTACCAAATCATCTTTTGAGAAACACTCTAAAGACCTATATTCTAGAGTTAGAGAGAGAGGTTAAGGTCACAAGTGCATTAGGCAAGAATATTTGCGGGCCAAGAATTCACAAAGAAATGATCTTTTGTATAAACAAAGTTTACCAGACTATTCCATCAATAATGACAACTCGGAGATCCAGAAACCTAAGGGACATCTTGATCCATAGCCATTTTAACCCTAAACAAGAAAGAGAATCTCAGGCTAACTGGCTATCTGTTAAGGGCTTTTACCCTTCTGGACACTGTTAGACCTGCCCCAGTATGATTAAGAGTAAGAATTTCCATAATGTTGACCACTCTCGAACCTTTGAAATACAACATCTTCTAAATTGCACATCAAAGGGCGTTATTTATTGGGCCAAATGCCCCTGCGAGAAAATTTATATAGGAATGACCACGAGGCAACTTAGGATACGGATCCGCGAACATATTAGGGACATTGACTAAGGAAGAGCCACTGAGGACACTTCCCACTCTTGGTAGACACTTTTTCCATCATCACCAATTCAATTCAAGCTTACTAAAGGTTATAGCAATTGTTCAGGTTTGTTTGAGTACTAGAGGAGGCAACCTGGCCAAAATTCTGGCACGTATAGAGAGCAAATGGATCTATAGAATCAACATGATCAATCCTTTTGTCTTAAATGAAAATTTTGGCTTTAGTGCATTTTTTTAATTTTCCATAATGGGACTTCCCTAGTACAATAACTGTGTTCATGGGGTGAGGGGTGGTTGTTTTTATATTTGTACATATTTTAATTTTGTTTTTAATATTTTCTTTACATAGTTTATACTTAATACTCCACGCTTGTGCCGCTGTTATCTGGTGTTCGGTAGTTCGTGAGGGGTTGAGGAGTATGCTGAATCTTGAGCGTCCTAAAAAGGAAAAATACATTTCTTTTATGAGAAGGTCCATGATTGAAGAAAGGGGATCTCATCACTATGCATTACAAAATTATCCTGAATAAGGACTATCTGACATATTTTTTCATTATTACATGGGACACTTTTCTGCATATGGATTTGCATCACCTACCGTATATTATCAACAGGACACCTCCCTCTGGATTTTTGTTTTTTCCTTATTTTCTTGGATTTTTTCTTCATCCATTACTTTATTATTATTCGAGTGGTGGGCATCTATTATTGTTAATTTTTTTTTTTTTTTAATCACATACCGTATTTTTCGGACTATAAGACGCACCGGACCATAAGACGCACCCTGGTTTCAGAGGAGGAAAATAGGAAAATAATATTTGAAGCAAAAAATGTGGTCATGACACACTGTTAGGGGGCGAGGATCTGCTGCTGACACTGTTAGGCCCTGTGTGCACTGGAAAAAGGAATTTTCTTAAGAAAATTCCACAGACTCTGAAAGATTACCGAACCCGCGGAAAAAAAAAACGAAAAAAAAACCGCACCGAAATCCGCGTTTTATTGCGTTTTGGTGTGGCTTCGGTGCGTTTTTTCCGCGGGCTGGTACATGTGTTTTAATGCATTTAATGCAATAAAGCGCATTGAAAGAATAAAAAAAAAAAAAAAAGGTAATTTCCTTCTGATATAGATAGAGAAATAGATAGATAATGGATAGATAGATAGATAGATAGATAGATAATCATTAGATAGAGTCCCTGTGAGGACACGCTGCAGTTCTCACGATCAGTGGTGTGTTCATATTACCGACCGTGAGAAATGTCCTGTAGCTACCTCTGCAGGCTCGTTACGAGGCTGCATTCAGTACAGTGTGTCAGTCGCAGCTGGATGCAAGCGTCGTGGGACCTCGGTGGATTTTCGCAGGAGCTGTGTGTTGGAGGGGTTAATAAAGGGGTGAAAGAGGGGCTTTTTGTCTTTTATTTAAAAAAAGGATTTTTCGGTGTGTGTGTGTTTATTCACTTTACTTACGGGTTAATCACGAAAGCTGTCTCATAGACACTGCCATGATTAAGCCTGGACTTAAATGGCAGTGATCTGCTGCCATTTAACTCCTTATTACCTGTATTGCCACCGCATCACGGCAATCTGGAAGAGCCGGGGACACTCCGGGACTGTCGCATAATGGATGCGACAGTCCCGGGGCAGCTGTGGCTGATATTCTCAGCTGCGGGAGGGGGGTGGCATTAACCATTGCCCTCGCCCTCCCCAGCCTGAGAATACCGGGCCGCTGCTGTGTATTTACCTCGGCTGGACGGTAAAAATACAGCGGAGCCCACTTTTTTTTTTTTTATATATATATATGTACGTTTCATTTCTATGTGTATTCTATATGTCTGTGTGTGAGAGTGTGATGTGTGTGTTTTCTATATATTATAAATGCAAACAGTTGCACACTGAAAAAGCCAAAAATGTACAAGGGAAAATATGGCACTGCATTACTGCAAAAGAAAGTTAGTTTATGTATTAGCCAATGCATGTTAGCCCGGAATCCAAACGGCAAGGTATATCTCTGCAATCCGGGAACCTATCGTTCCCAGATTACAGAGATATACCTTGACGTTTGGTTTCCGGGCTTACATGCATTGGCCAATACATAAACTAAATATCTCTCTTTTACAGTAATGCAGTGCCATATTTTCCCTAGTACATTTTTGGCTTGTTCAGTGTGCAACTGTTTGCATTTATAGTTACTATGTTTTTTCAGTTAGCACCTGTTCACATTTGTTGGATGTGCGGGTCAGTTTTTTTATATTTCTTGTGTTTTCTATATGTCTGTGTGTGATATGTGTGTGTTTACTCTCGGCTCAGCTTCCTCTTCCTGTCATAATGACATCACTTCCCTGCAAAACGCAGGGCAGTGATGAACATCATGTCCCGAAAACCCGAAATACCACAGGGAATAACGCAGGAAAGCGCAATGAACTGCACAGAATTTGCTACCTGCGTTATTCCCTGCGGGATTTCATGATTACATTACAGTCAATGGAGTGAAATGGCGCAGCTACCTGCGGAAAAGAAGTGACATGCAATTGTTTTTGCTGCGGGAATCCCGCAGCAAAACATGCAGCTGTCAAAATCCGCATAGTGCGCACAACGTTTTTTCCCATAGGATTTTCTGGTGAATCACTGCAGAGATGTTATGAACATTTTCTGCAGCAAAACATACAGCAAATCCGCAGGAAATAGACAGCAAAAACCGGCAAGTGCACACAGGGCCTTATGGGGGTAATGTCCCCAAATTCTCTACTAAAGTACCTCATCCTGGAAATAATCCTCCTGCCTTGTATATGATCCTCCTGCCTTGTACATATATGTCCCTCATCCTGGTATAGCCCCCGTCCTGCTATATACTGCCATCCTGGTATGTGCTCCCATCCTGCTATATACCCCATCCTAGTATATGGCCGCATCCTGCTATTTACCCCCATCCTGGCATATTGTCGCATCCTGCTATATACCCTCATCCTGGCATATGGCCGCATCCTGCTATATACCCCCATCCTGGCATATTGCTGCATCCTGCTACAGTGCTGGCCAAAAGTATTGGCACCCCTGAATTCTGTCAGAGAATACTCAGTTTCTTCCTGAAAATGATTGCAATCACAAATTCTTTGGTATTATTAAGTTCATTTTAATTTGTCTTCAATGGAAAAAAAATAAATTGCCATAAAGCCAAATTGGATAGAATTCCACACTAAACATAAAAAGGGGGTGGACAAAAGTATTGGCACTGTTTGAAAAATCATGTGATGCTTCTCTAATTTGTGTAATTAACAGCACCTGTAACTTACCTGTGGCACCTAACAGGTGTTGGCAATAACTAAATCACACTTGCAGCCAGTTGATATGGATTAAAGTTGACTCAACCTCTGTTCTGTGTCCTTGTGTGTACCACATTGAGCATGGAGAAAAGAAAGAAGACCAAGGAACTGTCTGAGGACTTGAGAATCCAAATTGTGAGGAAGCATGAGCAATCTCAAGGCTACAAGTCCATCTCCAAAGACCTGAAAGTTCCTGTGTCTACGGTGCGCAGTGTCATCAAGAAGTTTAAAGCCCATGGCACTGTGGCTAACCTCCCTAGATGTGGAAGGAAAGGAAAAATTGACGAGAGATTTCAACGCAAGATTGTGCGGATGGTGGATAAAGAAGCTCGACTAACATCCAAACAAGTTCAAGCTGCCCTGCAGTCCGAGGGTACAACAGTGTCAACCCGTACTATCGGCGTCTGAATGAAAAGCGACTGTATGGTAGGATACCCAGGAAGACCCCACTTCTTACCCCGAGACATAAAAAAGCCAGGCTGGAGTTTGCCAAAACTTACCTGGGAAAGCCTAAAATGTTTTGGAAGAATGTTCTCTGGTCAGATGAAATAGCCATCAACATAGAGTTTACAGGAAAAAAAAAAAAAAGAGGTATTCAAAGAAAAGAACACGGTCCCTACAGTCAAACATGGTGGAGGTTCCCTGATGTTTTGGGGTTGCTTTGCTGTCTCTGGCACTGGGCTGCTTGACCGAGTGCATGGCATTATGAAGTCTGAAGACTTCCAACAAATTTTGCAGCATAATGTAGAGCCCAGTGTGAGAAAGCTGGGTCTCCCTCATAGGTCATGGGTCTTCCAGCAGGACATTGACCCAAAACACACTTCAAAAAGCACTAGAAAATGGTTTGAGAGAAAGCACTGGAGACTACTAAAGTGGCCAGCAATGAGTCCAGACCTGAATCCCATAGAACACCTGTGGAGAGATCTCAAAATGGCAGTTTGAAGAAGGCACCCTTCAAATCTCAGGGACCTGGAGCAGTTTGCCAAAGAAGAATGGTCTAAAATTCCAGCAGAGCATTGTAAGAAACTCATTCATGGCTACCGAAAGAGGTTGTTCGCAGTTATTTTGGCTAAAGGTTGTGCAACCAAGTATTAGGCTAAGGGTGCCAATACTTTTGTCTGGCCCATTTTTGGAGTTTTGTGTGAAATGATCAACAAGTTGATTTTTGTTTCATTCTCTTTTGTGCGTTTTCATTGCAAGCAAAACAAATGAAGATAATAATACCAAAGAATTTGTGATTGCAGTCATTTTCAGGAAGAAACTGAGTATTCTCTGACAGAATTGCAGGGGTGCCAATACTTTTGGCCAGCACTGTATATACCCCCATCCTGGCATATGGCCGCATCCTGCTATATAACCCCATCCTGGCATATGGCCGCATCCTGCTATATACCCCCATCCTGGCATATGGCCGCATCCTGCTATATTCCCCCATCCTGGCATATGGCCGCATCCTGCAATATACCCCCATCCTGGCATATGGCCGCATCCTGCTATATACCCCCATCCTGGCATATGGCAGCATCCTGCTATATACACCAATCCTGGCATATGACCGCATCCTGCTATATACCCCCATCCTGGCATATGGCCGCATCCTGCAATATACCCCCATCCTGGCATATGGCCGCATCCTGCTATATACCCCCATCCTGGCATATGGCCGCATCCTGCTATATACCCCCATCCTGGCATATGGCCGCATCATGCTATATACCCCATTCTGGCATATGGCCGCATCCTGCTATATACCCCATCCTGGCATATGGCCGCATCCTGCTACATACTGCCATGCTGGCATATGGCCGCATCCTGCTATATACCCCCATCCTGCTATATACCCCCATCCTGCTATATACCCCCATCCTAGCATATGGCCGCATCCTGCTATATACCCCATCCTAGCATATGGCCGCATCCTGCTATATACCCTATTTTAGCATATGCCCCATCCTGCTATATACCCCATCCTAGCATATGGCCGCATCCTGCTATATACCCCATCCTGGCATATGGCCGCACCTTGCTATATACCCTATCCTGGCATATGGCCGCATCCTGCTATATACCCCATCCTGGCATATGGCTGCATCCTGCTATATACCCCATCCTGGTGTACAGTCGCATCCTGTGGCACAGAAAAAAATAAACGTTCATACTCACCTTTCCTCGCTCCACACAGCATCGCTCCTCCTCCTGTTTGTGCCAGCAGCAGCGCCGCTGACCTGTGTAGAGCCGGCCACGATCCCTGCAGCACCGCTCGTCCTCCTGTCTGTACCGGCCACGGCTATGTGGACACGTGCACACACTGATAACGTCATCGCTGTGCGCACCACTAGTCTCTACACAGCCGCGGCCAGCAGACAGGAGGACGAGCGATGCTGCAGGGATCGCGGACGGCTCTACACAGGTCAGCGGCGCCGCTGCTGGCACAAACGGGAGGAGGAGCGATGCTGCATGGAGCGAGGAAAGGTGAGTATGAACGTTTATTTACACATGATCACTCCAGGCTGTAGTTGCCAGGGGTGATCATGCGGGCCAGCTGTTTAGTATGCGCGCATCCCCCACCCACCTGTCAGCGCCGGCTTCAGCGCTGAGAGATGGTGGGTGAGATGATGGGCGTGCATATGAAATGAGCGGGCGCACGTGGTCACACCAGGCTCAGCTACAGCCTGCCCATGCCCGCGATGACCCGCTCCACCTCAGCACCCTCATTCCCCGCAGTCGTGCCCTACATTTAGACTATAAGACGCACCCCCCAATTTCCCCCAACATTTGGGGGGAAAAAAGTGTGTCTTATAGTCCAAAAAATACAGTATATCACAGTACTCATGTTCATGCAAGCTCATCCGTACACATCTCACATACCATACATTTTTGCACATTAATGCTTTAATTGCATATATACTGTACATATATATTTTACTGCTGGGGATTTATTATTATTTTTCAATTTCATCAATTTTATTACAGTATTCATGTTCCTGCAAGCTCATACGCTCACATATCACATACTACATACTTTTTTTGCACTTTCATCCATTTGTTGCATATATTCATACACTTATTTTGCATGAATTACACTTTACACACTTCTTTGGCACTTCTTTACATACACTGACCTTTTACACATTTTTCTTCCTACGGTCCTCTTTTACTCTCATTTTTTGTCATACTGTATTTCATGTATAATATTTCATTCTTCTCATAGACATTTTATGATTGCTGTTCCCCACATATTGTTCTACACATCTAGCATTCACCTCATTTATACATATTTTTATACTATTTTTCATATTTTCTTTTTCACTGTATTGCATACAGTTTTTCTGTTCATACTTTTTTTTTGTATGACATCGCATTACTGGTGGTTTCAAAAAAGGACCAGACGACCTGGTTTTGTGTGCACTACAGGAGGCTAAATGCCATTACAGCACCTGACGCATACCCAATGCCACGCATCGATGAGCTGCTAGATTGCTTAGCTGGAGCTCGGTACCTGACAATCATGGACCAGAGTCGAGGGTACTGGCAGATTCCTATGTCCAAGGAAGCACAAGAAAGGTCCATCTTCATCACCCCATTCGGGCTGTATGAATCTCTTGTCATGCCCTTTGGCATGAGAAATGCTCCTGCCACTTTCCAGCAATTGGTCGACTAGCTGCTCGAGGGACTAGGAGGGTTTGCCGTCGCTTACCTGGATGACATTGCTATCTTTAGTCCCACTTGGCAGGAACACCCGGGGCACCTGGAACAGGTGCTCAGGTGGATCCAGAGAGCTGGTCTGAATGTAAAGCCAGGGAAGTGACAGATCGGCATGACAGAGGTGCAGTACCTCGGACACCAAGTGGATGGCAGAACTCTGAAACCAAAGCCAGGAAAGGTTGATGCCATCACCTCCTGGCCTACCCCCAAGTCAAATAAGCAGGTTATGTCCATCTTGGGTAAAGCAGGGTACTATATGAAGTTCGTTCCTAATTATAGTGCCCATGCTAAGCCGTTGATGGACCTCACCAAAAAGAAGCTACTGCAAGTGGTCACCTGGACAGATGACTGTGAGCGCTCCTTCAGAGCGTTGAAAGCTGCCCTCACCAGTTCCCCAATCCTACAAGCCCCGGACTTCACCCGTCGGTTCATAGTTCAGACAGATGCCAGTGCATTTGGGCTAGGTGCAGTACTCAGCCAGGTAAAACGGGGAGGGGGAAGAGCACCCGGTGGTGTTTCTCAGCTGCAAGCTCTTACCCCGGGACGTGGTCTACACCACTGTGGAGGAGTGCCTCGCTATAGTGTGGGCACTGCAGAAACTGCAGCCCTACCTATATGGATGCAACTTCACCATAGTAACAGACCACAACTGTTTCAGCTGGCTGCAACGGGTGGCTGGCGACAATGGTAAGCTACTGCGGTGGAGCTTGGCTCTACAGCAGTATGATTTTACCATTCAACACAAGGGAAGCGAACATGGCAACGCTTACGGGCTGTCCCAGAAGGGGAATGCCAGCGAGGTAGGCTTGGGAGACTATTGGCAAATCAATCTCCCATGCTATCTCATACAGGGGGAGGTGTCATGTTAAAACTCTTACAGTCCCTTATACCACCCCCCACCCCAGCACTAGCACAGATCGCCATGATGACACTATCTGATCGGCCTGAGTTTTGGTATTTACGACAAGCGGGATGGAACAACTGAATCCAGATATGTACACAAAAACGCTCATTTGTTTTTTTAAGTAGAAAAGCTATTAACCCAGTTTTTAGGTGACACGTTAATGCTAGAAAAATGAAAAGTATGTTGCTGGAATCCCAGTGAACCGCTGAACACGGAGCACCGTTTGGCTTTGCTAAGTGATTGCTGGTATCCCGACAAATGGGCTTTGGCCAATAAAATCATGCTAGATGCGTTGTGTTTGGTATTCATGCGAATGAAAAAAATCGAGATATAAAATATGATGCTAATATCTCTCACCTGTGTGGCCCAGGGGCACAGATATGCGAAAACTAGAATTATCTAATTTTCCGGAAGTCCTCGGCACAGCCTACAAGATATTGTAAAATGAGGTCACAGATGGGAGGGTGAACTTAGGTCAGAAGCTCATTTTTCACCTTGGTCAGTACTGGAGGGCATACCAATGTGGTGGTGCTGCCTGTTTGCATCTTATTCTGGAGACCCTAGCTCCATCAATTTTTAGACGACACATCTACGGCACGAGTTTAGTAAGTTTTATGTTTATCCCTTTGATTTTTATGTAATTGTCTACACTCTATTTGTATTGATCCCATTTTTAACATCTTGTATATATTATAAACACTGTCTATTTTTGGATGGAATATATAAAATTTAAGAAGCAAGCAGGGTAAGGATCCAGCTCAGACTCCAAGGATTTGAATAAAAGGCATTTCTTGGGGGGGCGTGGCCTGGCTATGGAGGAGTTAAGACACACGTCTCTCTCGCTCCCAGCCCAGGCCGACAGAAACACAATATTCCAGAGTACCACGGCACCCAGAAGGACCTCCATGGGTGCTAGAAAGAAGAAATGAGCACCCTCCAGCGCGATAGGCACCGTGGAGCCCCTGTCCCAGGACATATCCCGCTTCATGTCGGGAGCGGGCCAGACGGAGCAGCGGGGACCAGGGCCTGTAATGGCGTCGCAGGCAGGCGGCGGTGCGGAGCAGAGGGAACCGCCAGCAGACACACTCACCCCTGGAGAAAACAGCGGAGGAGCAACGGAACTGGTGGGAGGCGAGCAGGCAACGATTCAAATGCAGGTCAGAGGAGGAGGGGGTGGACTGGGACCCACACCACGAGGCCAAGATGGTGCCGCGGTGGAAGCAGGAGGAACACCAGAGCTGGCAGCACAGGCTGAGGTGGAGGGAGGACCTCAGGAGCGGTGTGGAGAGATAAGCGGCGCCCGGGGCATGCTGCAGGCAGGGGCACCAGTGGAAAAGATAATCCCAGACACCTCTCCAAAACAGCAGGCAAGTGGACACAGACAGGACCCACAAAAACAATGAGGCTGATAGGATGGGACAGCAGCCACCCCCCCATAGTGGAGCAGATGGAGGGCCTCCAGACTGTAGCTTCACCACATTCAGAGGCAACCCCAGCCCATGACTCACAGCATATAGCTCAGTTTCAGGAGACAGGGACCCTGGAACAGGGGAAGGAAGCCCACTCTCAGAATACAGGCTCCCCCTGGGGAGGCGCTGACACCCCACAGGGAACCCAGGATCAGATGCTACAGCAAGGGAATGAAGGCCACAGGTCCTTGAGGAAGGCAGCCCTCACAGATCTTCGGGAATTAAGCAACAGAATCAAAAATATGCCATCAAGGGAGGAAATGGAGAGCTATGTTACCCGATTAGAAAATGCATATAAAGCTGAACTGGTGGCCCTGAAAGATGATATACAGCACGTGGGGGAGAGAGTGACCGCCGTGGAGGCAACTACATCTATGTCACAAACATTGAACACCCACTCATCTGACCTGTCAATCCATTCTTACCAACTGCACTACCTAGCTGATCAAATGGATGATGCAGAAAACAGAGGAAGACGAAATAATATAAGGATACGAGGCCTCCCAGAGTCTATTGAACCGGGTGAGCTGGACAAAACAACACGTCATTTATTCAACTCACTCCTACAGGTTCCTCTGGATACCAACCTTGAACTAGATCGAGTTCACAGGGCCTTAGGACCCAAATCAATGGATCCAGCTTACCCCAGAGACGTGATCTGCAGAGTTAATCGCTATCAGCTAAAAGATGCCATAATGGCACGGGCCCGTGCCTCTGGAACCATTCGTCATCAAGATACACAACTTCAAATACCCCCAGACTTATCAAGATGGGCACTGCAAAAACGGAAGGCGCTGAGACCTCTTTTGGACGTCCTCTGGCGACACAACATGCCATACACGTGGGGATTCCCGTTGCGCCTAAGGGTCTGACAAGATGGTAGAGTCTACACCCTCAGCCATCCCAGAGGAATCAACGCCTTTACTGCAGCTTTACGCCTTCCGCCGGTGGAGGTCACGGACTCACCCCAGCTGCCCTCAGGCCTTTTGGGAGGGGGACCCCCACACCCAGCACCGTCGCTTCCTCAGAGAAGGCGGGACCCCAGAAGGAGGGGGGATGATCACTGAGATTGGAGTTGCGCGCTGAGAGGTCATCGCTTTCAAAGTCATTACCAGTTTTTCGTTCACAGGGACACCCATTATTTCTCCCCCCGAAGAAACTGATGAGACTGTCTTATCTGAGGCGGAGATGGAGGGAGAGATGCAAATAGTGTGATCAAAGACGAGAAGACCATCATAGGGGCAGTTAAGCCCGCCGCCTTAGAGACAGTGGTAGTCACTTGACTCTCTACGCAGAGTGTTCGATACACTATTTAAAAATCTTTTTTTGTTGTTTATGATATCATGACTTTACCCAGAGCGGTGGTTATGAGATAACTGTTGATATGTTTTGAGTTTCAGATTGTGGTTCTGTCGGTCTGGGGGGAGATCTCCTCGGTGGAAAGCTCGCTACTAACAGGGGGAGTTTAACCTCGCTGGACGTGGTACAGTAGGAAAACTACTTCCCCCATACCCTCTGACTCTGGGGGTACCCCTCCTTTAGGGGACGCCCTACTACCTCCTACTTCAATACCCTATTCTTCCTGATTCTTTAAAAACTCTGAGCTCTCTCTTTTTTTTCCACTTCCCTATCAACCGCCCTCTTCTCTTTCTTCCCCTACCCCCCCTTTTTTTTCTCCTTCTCTATTCCACCCCCTTCTCCTTTCCCCATCCTACCCTTGTTCCCCAGTTACCAATACACATCAGTAGATACACAGGCCCTACAAAGTCTTGACACGACAGTGACTGGAGAACATGGCATCTCTAAACTTCAGATCCATTAACATTCGAGGCTTCAACACCCCGCAGAAACAATCACAGGTTCTATATGGCATGCATAAACAAAAGATCCAGATACTCATCCTAGAGGAAACACACTTTAAAACGGGTCATGTCCCTAACATCAAAGATAGATATTTTACCGAATGGTTCCACAGTTCCAACTCGGAATCGCGTTCCAGGAAGGTCTCCATAGCGATTCATAAAAACCTGGGTCACTCAGTAGTTGACTCAATTATAGACCCCAATGGCAGATTCATTATGATAAAAATCAGAATCGACTCAACTCTTTACACGGTGGCGGGATGGTACTCGCCGAGTCAGAATCAAGCAAAAGCGTGCGGTTCCTTCCTGAAAACCTTATCCAGGTTTTCTGAGGGGGTGGTGGTGATAGGAGGAGACTTCAACCTAACATTGATCCCGAGGGTGGACAACACATCGGGGAGGAGCGCTGTCCCGGAGGGGTCCCTACGTGCGTTGAAAAGAAGGATTTTTGTGTACTCACCGTAAAATCTCTTTCTCTGAGTCTTCATTGGGGGACACAGGACCATGGGTTATGCTGCTGTCACTAGGAGGCTGACACTAAGTAGACATAAAAAGTTAGCTCCTCCCCAGCAGTATACACCCCGAGCCGGAGGCGGACTCAATCAGTTTAGTGCACAAGCAGTAGGAGGAGAACCAAACAACCCTAGATAAGACAAGGTAAAAACTATAACCAATTAGTCGTGTGACCAGTGGCCTGGGAATATGGCCACTGAGGCAACAGGCAGGTAATATGTAACCAAAAAAACACAAGCAGGGTGGGTGCTGTGTCCCCCAATGAAGACTCAGAGAAAGAGATTTTACGGTGAGTACACAAAAATCCTTCTTTCTCCATCGTTTCATTGGAAGACACAGGACCATGGGACGTCCAAAAGCAGTCCCTGGGTGGGAAGAGAACCATCACCGGAGATCGGTAGGAAACCGCTTCCTCCTGACGGGCTTGACCCAGACCTACAAACACCTACCTTGTTACAGGTGTGCTACTGCCGCCCGCAAACATAACGGCAAGACTGGCCTCTGTCAAAGCTTGGGTGTGAACCTGGTAGGAACTAGTAAAGGTATGCCGACTAGACCAGGTGGTGGCCCGTCGGACATGGTCGGTCAACGTCTGAAGTCCAATCATCCAAGAGGCTCCCCTTGGACGGTAGAATGCGGCGGAGGTCCGTCCTCCATGTGATAGGCTTCACATATGACGGAATGGATCCATGTGGCAATCTTGGCCCTGGGCGCCGGCATGCGCCTCCTGGAACCGGGTGAAAGGATGAACTGACTGTCGGTGTAAACCGAAAAGTGCGGTCCTGAAGACATAAACGACTGAGGGCTCGTACCAGCTCAGGAACGAACTAGGCCCTTTTCAGGCTGAGAGAAGAGACTGGGACCGAACCCGAAACCCAATATCCTTATCTGGAAGGAAGGCGAGCTGCCTTG
This sequence comes from Anomaloglossus baeobatrachus, assembly GCF_048569485.1. Classification (NCBI taxonomy): domain Eukaryota; kingdom Metazoa; phylum Chordata; class Amphibia; order Anura; family Aromobatidae; genus Anomaloglossus; species Anomaloglossus baeobatrachus. Next base: position 326,234,281 of record NC_134358.1, read on the forward strand.
GACCGAAAAGGAAGGTTGTGGCCGGAGCACCCCCCTTGTCCTGCTGGAGGACCCGGAAAAAGGGGGGAAAAAAACGACAAGAGAGGGCTGTCCGCCCTGATGCCCTTTGTAAAAAAGAGACGGCCACAAGGAGCCCACCTATCCAAACAGGTGGGAGCAGGAAGCACTCGGAAAGGTCCAAACCGGGAGCCTTGAAGCGAACCCATCGCTAGATTAAGGTCCCACGTTTCTAGTGGACGGTGATGCCGCCGAGCCAGATGGACGCTTCTCTGCGTGAAAATCTTGATCGTGGGACGAGAAGTGATAAGTCTCTGAAACCGAAATGATCGCGTCGACACCTGGCCCCTAGAGGGACGCGCGAGAAAGCCGCATCCAGATCTGACTGCAAGCATGGCAGCAGTGCAGGAAGGGAGAGAGAGAGAGAGAGAAGAGAAGATGTGCTCCTCACACCCCGGAGGGGCTCTTCACGTGTGGTAATAAATCTTCGAGGGAACCGGTTTCCCGGCCTCCATCATTGTCTGCATCTTTCTTGCCAACCGGCCTGTGCGAGCTAGTACCCGGGATCCGCTAGTAAGGCCGTCAAACTTAGGACTTCTGAGTCCTGGTGGAAGAGAGGGCCCCGACACGGAAGAACTGGACGGTCTGGAAGGCGCCACGGGGCATCTGCGAGGAGTTGAGTGAGTTTTGTGAACTATGCTCGCCTGGGCCACTCCAGAGCCACCTTCTGCCTTGCTCCATCTTGAGAACCCTCGAGATCATGGGAAGCCGTGGGAAGATGCCCGAGAGCTTGAACTGGCCTCACGGCCGGGTGAGGGCGTCGTCACCTAGTCCAGAGAAGGGGGCACCCTCGATGCGCCGTTGACTTGAAAGCTGGATCGGGAGGCCAATAGGTCCACGACTGGAGGTCTTCCTTCGTCGGAGATCTGGCTGGTGACTTCCCTGTTGAGGAGCCATTTGCCTAAGCGAGGCCCTTCCTGCCGAGAAAAAACGGCCGTCCAAAAGTCCACGGTAGGGATGTGCACTGCCGAGATTAGAGAGCGACGAGATCCAGCCCAGAGCAAGATCTTCTTGACCTGTTCCCTTGTCATGACACTCCCTGCGCCTCCCTGGTGGATGATGCATGCCACCGCTGTGGCATGGGACGACTGGAACCTGACCGGGCAACCTCGTCCCAGTGAAGAAATCGTAACCGGGCTAACCGGATGGCTCTGATTTCCGGAATGTTGAAGGGGAGGCAACACTACTAGGGGTGTCCCTCGTGACCGTGCTGTGGGATGGTAGAATAGCATACCCTAGCATAGGAGACTGGTGACGGTTGATACTATCCTCCAGAGGAGAAGGAGAGGGGACCTTCCCAAGTGACGGTTGCGAAGACTGGTCCACTAGGAAGGGATTGGCGGGTCCCCAGGGCAGACGGAACCTACTTGTCTCCGTTCTTCAGTGGGGTCCGCTGGAAGGCCAAGGATGAAAACTGGTAAGTGTACCGCCGCTATCACCGCCACCAACAGCCGAGGACTACCATACCGAACCCGACTCGGTGCAGGAAAGAAAACTACTCCTGTGTGAAAGTAACTTCCCTTGGACGGTCTCGAATACCGTGCCTAAAGGGATGATCTACCGGGCCGGGGTCTGATAGGACTCCATCCGGTAGCTCAGCTACCCTAGTAGCGAAAAAGTGACGATGACGGTTTAAACCTCAAGACGAGGGTCCTCGAAGGGAGAAGTCTGGACCACCAGGTCGTTTAGCGGAGTGAACCTAGCAGCCCTGTAGAGTAGGATGTGCAGGGACAGCCGCCCTGATCCCTGCAAGCGCTCTTAAAAAAAAAACTGGAATGGTCCGCTGCAATGCAAGGCGGAGGGACTGTTGGAGGGATAGAGGCGCCCTGACGGTTGCGGCTCGAACGGACTGGAACCGAGCGGTGAGGCGACGATCCTGAGCGTCTGGGCCGATGCTGGGAAAGAGATGTGCTCTTCCCTCACGTAGCCTAGGGGAGAGATGTACTCTTCCCTCACGTAGCCTAGGGGATCCACTGGACTAGCCTATCTCCGAAGGGACGGTCACCTAAGGGCGGAAGGGAAGTCAGCGACTCCTTAGATGTCGCCTCCGTGTTCCAGATCCTGAGTCAGAGGTCTCGACGGGTGGACACACTGCTGCTATAGGCTCAGGCCGTGCAGCTGGCAGACACCAGGGCTGTGATGAGAAGGTACTCACCGAAGATGTCCACCAGTTCTGAATCGTCAGAGATGGAACGTAGTCCGCTGTGTAGGGTGTCCGTGGAGTCCCTGAGAGACGTCACGTTAGGGATGATAAGCCAGGCGGAACCCTGGCGGGTCGATCACAGGGGGGCATGCCCCTTCTCTCCGGAGCCCTTTGGAGAAGGGATAATGACAATAACAAGACTTACCGCTGGTAAACGTCGTGTCTGGTTGTTGTCTGTGATGATGCAGTAACTCGGCGAACTACTGGATATCCACTGAATACATCGTGGGTCCGCTAGAAAAGTCTTAAAGGAAACCTGTGTGCTCAGAGAGGAGAAGAGGACTATCCGTGCTCTTATGGTGTGACTCACCGTTTCTACCAGGCTATTCGTCATGCGCCGAACATCGGGCGCCTGCTCGGAATCCAGCAGAGGTGGTACGCCTGGGTCATCACCAGAGAGGTCGGAAGGCTTCCGGTGGAGCGGTAGTTTGGACCTGGGAATGAAGGAAAAACTAGGGGGGGGGGGCCGAAGACGAGACCTGGCAGGTCCGCTTCGAGCAGTGGATCAGGTCCCTGGCATGGGACTCACCTCCCCCTGTGCATGCACGCAGAGAAAAGGGCTGTCCGTACCTTTCTGGCTTGACTCACCATTTCTACCAGGCTATTCGTCATGCGCCAAACATCCGGGTCCTGCTCGGAGTCCAGCAGAGGTGGAACGCCTGGCCCATCACCCGAGAGGTCGAAAGGCTACCGGAGGAAAGGCAGTCTGGACCTGGGGATTAAGGTGAAACCTGGGGGCCGCAGAAGACGAGACCTGGTGGGTCCGCTTCGAGCAGAGGAAAAAGGTCCCTGGTACGGGACTCACCTCCCGGGGGGGATTGCGCCAGTCCTGTGGATGGTCTGACAAAGCGTCGGCCGGGGACGCAGCGCATGCGCACCGACCCGAGGACGTCAGCGAGGGGATTTATGGCATGAGACAGGGCGCTAACCAGCCGGCAGGAGCGGGATACAGGGGCGTGCAGTGCCAGGGGCTGCGGAGTGTAAACACTAATTTGACATCATTTGGGGTAAATCACAACTGAGGGAACCGCCAAATATCTAATATCTCAAGCTCTGAGAACTCTAAATACTAACCCTATTGAGATGTGTATCTCTGATGCAAACCAAGAGTCCGAATAAGTACTTGTAAGAGTTAATATATATCTACATTTACATATATTGTAATAAACTCAGCCCATGATAAAAAAAAACCCACTATTGTTAAATGAACGTGGCTAATTTGGGTCTATCTTCCCTGATATGAGGGTTGCTGCAGCCTCAGCAACCCGCAGACCAGGGGTTTGCCATAATCCCTCTTTTTTTTTTTTTTTTTAAAATGGACGCTGAGGAGGCTGGAGGCGGGCCGAGGAGAGCGGGAAAAATCATCCACCGCCCCCCCCTGTGATGCCTGGGGCTGGGCGGAGGGCGGAGACGGAGCGGCCGGCGGCCAATAGTGCTGCGGCGGGAGGCGGGCCTGGGACGCCGGGGACAGGGCCGAAGCCGGGGCCTAAATTTTGAAGCTGCCAGCGCAGGGGAAGGTAGAGACCGGCGGTCCTACGTGCGAAAACGGCGGCGCAGCAGCGACGTTGGGATGCCGGCCGGGAGCCCTGCGTGCGTGCCGGTGCACTCCACCGCCCGGAGAAGATCTGGCTGGTGACTTCCCGACGTGGCCGGGGCGCCCGGCAACTAGGCCCAGACCGGGGCCTAAAATTTGCAGCCGCCCGATGGAGGAGAAGGTAGGAGAGGGTGTCCTACCTGATAAGCGGCGTCGCATCTGTCCAGTGTGCAGGCCCTGCACATGTGCCTGTGTGCTCCGCACACCGAAGGAATGGCTGCGGGCACCAGGGAAAGGAATGAGGACGGCAGGGAGGTGGACGCCGGTGGGGGGTGGGAGCCCCTCTGTTAATGTAGCAGCACTGCGGGCCCCATCATAAATCCTAATGCGCTGCGGAGGTCCAGTCCCTATTGCCGAGCCCCTTGCACCCTTTGGGGTGATACCGCAGGGTGAATAGGGGGTGCCCAGGAAGGATCTGCCCCGCGTGCCACCCCGGGAGTGGTACCACGGAAATGGACGGGGGAGAGGGCCCGACGTCTCAAGCCTCTGCGACCCTGGGGAGTGGTACCCACAGGGCTGCGAAAGGATGAGTGAAGAAAAATAACGATACCTGTGGAAACAGAGAGGTACAGGGATGAGAGCGACGAGCGTCGCCGAGAAAAAATGAAAAAAAAATACGCAAAAAATCAAGTGGCTGAAGGGGGCCCAGCCGGCCCACATCAGCCTCCTACGACACTAAGCAAAAACTGATTGAGTCCGCCTCCGGCTCGGGGTGTATACTGCTGGGGAGGAGCTAACTTTTTATGTCTACTTAGTGTCAGCCTCCTAGTGACAGCAGCATAACCCATGGTCCTGTGTTCCCCAATGAAACGATGGAGAAAAAGAAATACATAGACTGCAGTTGGTAGACATCTGGAGGATAATGAACCCCCAGGGAAAAGATTATACATTTTTCTCAAACCCTCACAATTCATATAGTACAATTGACTTTTTTCTAATAAGTCACCACGCTCTCAAATGGCAACCCAGCCCCTCCATCGGCAATTTCGTGTGGTCAGACCACACACCAATTTTTCTGAAACTGTCCCCACCGGATAGACCTGAGCAGAACTGGAGTTGGAGACTCAACAACACTTTGCTTTGGAATCCCACGCGCGTGGCGGATATTGGAGACTCAATTGACTCATTCCTTTCAGTACATGCTTGGGACAGCACACCATACCCCATTAAGTGGGAGGCTCTGAAATGTGTCCTGAAAGGCACTTTTATAAAATACAGGGATCACGCATCAAAAAGGCTAAAGAGGCTAAGGTGAGGAACCTCCTGGCCCAAATTCAAATATTAGAAACTCATCACAAGGGTACACCATCTTCAGAAACACTGATAGAACTCACTAAATGCAGAGATGAACTGAAATCCATTTTATGTTCAATCTATTTTTATTGGAAGTTATCAGGATTACAAAAAAAAATCAACATAGAGTCATATAACAAGTTATGCAAAGAAAGCAATCTGCAGAGAGCAGCCTGCCGGTGTCCCGTACAAGCTGCATATCGATTCTTAGGCATTTTCAAAACCTTTGAAGCGTGTGTAATGATGAACACAACAAGTTTGTGGATTTGCAGTACCAAAATTGAAATTCAGAGAATATATGCAAAGAACGTATTCTTATTCAAACCTTCAAAAATTTAAAGATTTAAAGATTATGCCCATGTTCAGACTGCTAGTATTAAGAAAAGCAAGCTCAGGAGTAGAAATGTCAAGTTTCAAAATTAGAAGCGGGGATCAAGCAAGCCTAGTAAGTTAATACTTTAGTATTCCCTCGCTCAATGGAAAAAGCTTGCTGACCGGAGCCATTAAAATTGTGAATGAAACAACAAAAATATTTATAAAATAATATATACATATCTCTCATTATTCCAATATAAGATCAGCAGAAAATACCATAGGCATAAAGAGTTTGAAAGAATAAGAAAGGAAAAGGATATGGAGGAGAAAGCAGAAGGAGAGAAGGGGAAAATGGGAAAGAGATGGGGAGAAAGAAAGGAGATGGAGAGGGGGAGGAAGGGGGGGGAGGGGGTTCCTCTGAGATCTACATCCTCAAAACAGTTTATGGAAGTCAGGTGAATCCCTAAACATTATCCAATCGTTCCAGGTCCTGTAAAATTTATCTCTGGTGTCCACGCCCTCGGCTGCAAGCTCCTCCATCCTACAAATATTTGCCATCTCCATGTACCACTCGGAAATAGGAGGGATTATGGAAGTTTTCCAGTATCTAGGAATGGTGGAGCGTGCCGCCGCAAGGCAGAACCGCAGAATATCTCGCTTATGATATGTGATAGCGTGAGGTAAGACAGAGAGGAGTGTTATCTTGGGACAGTTCTCAACTGTTTTCCCAGTTATGAGATGGTAGTTCGAGAGTACTTTTTGCCAGAACTGCTGTATTCCTTCACATTCCCACCAAATGTGAGTCATTGTGCCAACCTCCCGTTCACATCTCCAACACATTGCTGACACCGTAGGGAATATTGAATGAAGCTTAGCTGGGAATTGGTACCATCTCGTCAAGATTTTAAAATTTTTCTCCTGTGTGGCGCACGTAGCTGATAATTTATGTGTGAATAAAAAGCATTTTTCCCATTCAGCTGGTGAGATATGTTGTTTCAGCTCACTTTCCCAAGCCAACTGGTAGCCTCGTTTGCCTGAGGTCCCAATTTCATTGAGAATGCTGTACAGCTGAGAAACCGGGCGTTCAGGCTGATCTTTTTTCGTAAACAGTTTTTCAATGGCGTTGTATGTGTCTCGAACTCGGCCACTGGACCCCAGCGCGGATACAAAGGCCTGCAGCTGGAAAAATTCCAACCACTTCCTTCCCCCGCCCAGATGCTGAGCTTGAAAAAATTGGAGGGACGGAACCTTGCCATCAATCAGGATGCTCCCCAACCGGGTGTCCTCCTCTGCCCTCCAGCCGAGAAAGCTTCTTTGTTGATATCCTGGGCGGAACGATGGAGTGGAGAATAAAGGTGTGAGAGGACCAATATGTTGTGTAGGGGATAACTTATTGGATATTGTATGCCAGACCCTAAGAGTGTCTTTGGTGAAGTCTGAGTATGAACCCACCTCAGCGAGGTCAGTGATGGGCAGCCATGGAAGGTGATGAAGTGGTATCTCCAGCCCCTCCTGCTCCACCTGTATCCACTGCTTGGAGACCTTGTTAAAATGCCAGTCCACCAGGCGGGACATGGCCGCAGCCTGCATGTAGCCCCTAAAATTGGGGAGACCGGCCCCACCCAGTGCCCTAGGGAGGGTCAGGGTGCGGAGATTAATTCTAGGCTTCAACCTACCCCACACGAAACGAATGATGGCTGATTGAAGGCTACAAAAGAAGCTGGAGGGGGGGGAAATGGGGATAGTCTGAAAATAATATAGAAAACGTGGCAGAATGTCCATTTTCACCACATTCATTCTACCCATCCATGATAATTTTAGACCCCCGTAAGATTTAAAGTTTTTGATTGTGCTCTCTAGCAGTGGTAGGTAATTGAGTGTGTAGAGCTTCGAGATGTCTGTCGGTATGTGGATGCCCAAGTATTTGATGGTGGAAGGTCGCCATTTAAATGGGAAGTTGTCTCTTGCCCTTGTGACGTCCTCCTGAGACAGCGAAATATTTAAGGCTTCTGATTTTGTGAGGTTAACTTTAAAGTTACTAAGGAGGCTGAATCTTTCGAACTCTTTCATTATGGCTGGGCACGAAATATGGGGTTGGGAGACATATACTAGTAGATCATCCGCATACAATGCAATTTTATGGTGTTTATCCCCGACCTGAATCCCCTTAATGTTTATGTTTCCCCTAAGTGCGTTGGCTAAGTGTTCCATGACCACTACGTATAAGAGAGGGGACAAGGGGCATCCCTGTCTAGTCCCATTTCTCACCGCAATGGAAGAAGATAATGTCCCGTTAATTCTCACTCTGGCTGATGGATTGTCATATAGAGCATTAATTCTCTGTAGGAACCGGGGACCCAAACCCAATTGCTCCAGAGCTGCCTTCAGAAAGCTCCAATGGACCCTGTCGAAGGCCTTCTCTGCATCAATACTCAGAAGACCCAATGGGATTGATTTTTTCTTGGCCTTAGCAATAAGGGATAGAGTTTTGATCGTATTATCTCTTGCCTCCCGACCCTTAATGAACCCAACTTGGTCCAAGTTAATAACGGAGGGCAGGAGTGGTGCCAGCTTGTTGGCCAATAACTTGGAATAAAGTTTAAGGTCTATATTCAAAATAGATATGGGTCTATAGTTTGAAGCTAGAGATGGATCCTTCCCTGGTTTGGGGATCACGCTAATGTGGGCTTCTAAGGATTGTGGTGTTAACTGTGACTCTTCATCAATTGAGTTGAACGTTTTGGTCATAATCGGTGTTAATTGATCTTTGAGTATTTTATAAAAGGCCGGGGTAAACCCGTCTGGGCCTGGAGATTTTCCTGAGGGTGTGTTTTGAATTGCATTACAGATATCAGATTCTAAGAAATCTCCCTCCAGTGCCTCTACAGCGAGGCTATCTAAGGGGGGTAGGGCCGTCTCCTGCACATATCTCTCAATTTTCCTTATCAGAGCCGCTGGCTGTATTTCCGAGTATTGCCCTTTGATATTATAAAGGTCCTCGTAATAAGACCGGAAGGTTTCCAGTATTACTGTCGGGTCATGAGATTTTTTATTGCCTCTAGTGGTAATACAAGGAATATAAGAGGTGTTGGCCCGGGGGTGTAAGAGTCGCGCTAGGGGGCGGCCGCATTTATCGGACGATGTATAATAATAACCTCGGAGTCTCTCTCTGTGTCGTGAGTATTTCTGATCCAGTAGGTCTCTAAGCGTAACCCTCTTAAGGACCAGTTCGGCCAGAACCGTAGAAGTGCGTGTTAATTTATGTAAATTTTCTAGTTCGTGGATTTGTGTCAGCAACTCCTCTACCTCCTTCATCTTTTCCTTTTTAATCCTGGAGCCATGTTTGATTAGTACTCCACGAAGGACACATTTCAATGCTTCCCATTGGGTAGGCAAAGAAGTCGGATCAGAGCCATGTATTTGTGTAAAGGAGTCAATTGAGGATTTCAGTTCTTCTAGGCAAAGAGTGTCTTTAAGTAGATTGTTATTCAATCGCCATGTCCATGAGCGTTGGGGAAAGGATGGGACCTGAAGGGATACGTAAATTGGGGCGTGATCGGACCAGAAAATTTCCCCTATGTCCGCCTTTGGGTTCCAAGCCAAGGCCCCATGGCTCACCAAGAAGAGAGCTATTCTACTGTATGTATTGTGTGATGGGGAATAATATGTGTAGTCTCTACCTTGGGGGTTTAGAGTTCTCCACACATCTATCAGCCGGAGGGCATGGAGGGTCCGATTCAATGCATGAAATTCTCTGATACGGGTGATGTTCCGTCCCGATGAGGAGTCCAAGGCCGAGTTCATTGTGAAGTTGAAGTCACCTCCAATTACTGTTGTTCCTTCTGCAAAATCAGCGAGTAATGCTAAAAGGGTTCTGCAATGAGAGATCTGATTAGTGTTAGGAAGGTACCAGTTTGCCAGTGTGAACAGAGAGTTTGCTATTTTCAATTTAAGGAAAATATATCGACCCTGTTCGTCAATGTTTGAGTCTACTATAGTGTGTACCAGTTGTTTATGGAGTGCAATCGAGACCCCTTTTGATCTGGATTCGGGGTTGGTACTATGAAACCACACAGGGAAAAATCTGTCTCGAAATGTGGGTACATGATCTTTTTTAAAATGTGTCTCCTGTAACATAAGGACGTGGACTTGTTTCTTATGCATAGAGTACAGGACCTGTGAACGCTTTTGAGGGGTGTTAAAGCCTCGTATGTTAATTGAACAACAGTTAAGCGTAGTCATGTTGCTCTGGGGACCTCAGAGGTCTAAGGAGGGGAGTCAAGTGTAGGCAAAGGTATGTGTAGAACACCAAGAAATGGAAAAGGGGGAGAGGTCTAGAGAGTTGAGTTCAAGTAGGAAAGTAGGAAAGTAGGACTGACAATATGGGGGATCGAGAAAAGAAGAGAAGAAGAGAAGAGAGAAAGAGAGAAAGAGAGAAAGAAGAGAAAAAAAAAAAAAGGGGGGGGGGAAGAGAGGAGGAAAAGAAAAGCAAGGGAGTAAAGAGGAAGAGGAGACTGTGTGAAGATATATAAGAATATATCTAAGTATAGTACTCAACAGATGGGTCGGTATGGGGGAAGAAAAGAAATGTAGGGGATAGAGAATATGAGATATATTAGGGATGTTTGACTATAGGTCAAGAAATCAAGAAATTAAGAAATTAAGAAAGGGGGGTCACTAATTTCTACTCCTGCCTGCAGTGAGTAGAGACCCAAAAGGGGGGACTGTCTTTCCACTAGGGATTAGTTCCCTGCCGAACCAGCCCCAGGCCCAAATGCTTAATACGGTGACCCTCAAACTTAAACCGGTCACCCAGGAACATCCACAACCAGGAAGTAAGCAAATGCATAAACTTAGACATAAACATGAAATATGAAATATCAGGCCAAGCGGCCTGTTCTGATAATATTCATATACGTGTATGTATGGTAACATTTTACATTTTACAAAAACATATTACGTAAGCCAAAAGGAAGTGTAGGAGTCATGTAGATACCACCATCATATCGATATTCCGTCGCTCAATGCTAATAATCAGAAGCTTGTCCACAGAAGTAAAGAAAAAGGGATGCCCATAAGAAGACCCTCCTCCGGATCTTACTGCGTGGAAAGTTCCTCAGAGGAAACTCAGCGGGGTTCAAAGTGGTGTAGTACAATTCTAGGTTGAAGATGAGGCGTTAGGCCTTCTGGTTTCTCCCCTCTGGAAGGTATCTCTGTTCTCTGGATACGAGATTGTTGTGGGAGTGAAAGCATCCGGGCAGGTAAACTCTCCCCCCTTCTGTGTACCCTAGGCCAGTCCGCTGGAGGGATGTGGATCAAGGGAATCTGTAGAGCCGAGCAGAATTCCGGGAGATCATCCAGGTTACGGAGCACTCGCAGGGAACCTGCCTGGCGTACCTGTAGTCTGAAGGGAAATCCCCATGAGTAGAGAAAATTTTCTTGTCTTAAGACAGCAAGAAGAGGTTTCAATGCTCGTCGTTTTTGTAGAGTATGGCGAGAAAGATCTTGCAAGAGCAGAATAGGAGTGCCCCTGAGTATAATTTGGCCCTTCTGACGTGCTTTAAATAAGATATCTTCTTTTTTTTTAAATTTATGGACTTTGCATATGACATCTCGCGGGTTAGCACCTTGCATTGGTTTTGGGCCTAGCGACCTGTGAGCTCTGTCCAATTCTAGTTTAGCATCTGGAGGGAGATCTAATATCGAGTTGAACAGATGGCGCAGTGTTCCGTCTAGGTCTTGTGGGCTCACCGATTCAGGGATACCCCTTACTCTGATATTGTTACGCCTTCCTCGATTTTCCAAATCGTCAAGGAGATCTGTCAGGTATTCAATTTGTGAGGCCTGTTCCGATAGCGCCTGCTCCTGCGTGGTGATTTGTTGTGAAACCGTTTCTGTGCGGTGTTCAGATTTCTCCACTCTTTTTGTCAATTGTTGCATGTCTCCTCTTATTGCGGACGATTCCGCCTTGTATGTAGCTTCCATTTTTGCAATATAATTCTCCATCTCTTCCCTGGTAGGGATGGTCCGTATCCGTGCCTTTAAATCTTCCCAGACACCATCAACTTGTTGAGAACCATTTTGTGAGGCTTCTCCTGTTAGACTGGTGGCAGCAGTGGGCCTGAGTAAATGAGGGAGCAGTCCTCTTTCAGGGGAGGGTGGCAGGGATATTATGGATGTGATGGATGTTATTATATTCTGCTCATTTGACATGGTGGGGGTGGTGGTATTTATATCAGCATCTGGGGCCAAGAGGGTCTTATCACCATTCTCCTGCTGTGAATTCAAAGTGATATTATTTTCAGAAGGGCAGCAGTGTCTCTCATTATCTGAGCTGTGTGATAAGGTCACAGCTCCATATGCCTGTCCTCCTGTGTTCCCTTGCAGGCCCGAGGATATATGCCTGGAATCCGTCTGTGGTATGCTGGCTATGTCAGCTTCTACTGCGGTTGGGCCCTGAGGACCCCTGCATGTGTTCACCTCCCCCCCACCGGGGCATCGCTGCCTTCCCCCTACCTCCGGCTGTTTCATGCCTCGTGGCTCCGGTCCCTCCTGCCCCCCTGCTGCTGTCTTGCCTGGGTTATCTGTGTGCCGTTCAGTCTGGAGCGACCCTCCCCCTCCCTGCTCCTGCTCCGACCTGGATGGTGTGGGGATTGCAGCTGCATGTTCAGTGCTGTGAGCTCCGGCGTCCTGCCCTGCACTCGCTTTGTCCCTCCACGCTGGAAGATTTGCAGGGGAAGCTGCCGCCGCCATCTTAGAGTAAGTTTGCTGTTGCCTTGGGCCGGACGTGCTTCTCAAAAATCGCGTAATTCCAGGGCTGCAGGGCACCGGGAGGTCTGAAGCTCGTCTGCTTTTGTTCCCCCTCCTCTTGGCCGACATTGAGGGTGTTTCTGGCTGTATACTGTGGGGTTTTATGAGCCTGGGGCCGATTTCAGCACAGGAGCAATGTTACCCGTGTCTTCTCTCCTCCATGGCCAGACCACGCCCCCCTGAAATCCATTTTAAATCTCAGTTACCTTAGATTCAAAAATCAGTTCAAAAAGACCCTTTACAACTATTCGGATAAATGTGGTCGCCCAATGTCACGCCTCCTACATCCCCGTATACAGACTAAATACATTCCCCGAATAAGGCACCCAAATGGGACAGAGGAACACAACCCTGTAGAAATCCTAGACATAATGAAAACATTTTACTCCAACTTATACAATATCAAAGGAAAATTCTCAGACCTGGATCCACAGGAATTTCAAAGGCGGGTAGAAGAATACATAATTGACACAGCCCTCCCGGTAATAGGGGACGAAGTATCAGCACAGCTTGAGGAACAGTTCACTGAGGTGGAGGTAGAGGAAGCTCTCAATAATACACCTAGCGGAAAGAGCCCTGGACCAGACGGGTTTTCCCCATTATTTTTTAAAATTTTTAGAGACAAACTTACGCCCTTTATGACAAAGGTGTTTAACTCAGTCACATATACCAACGGGTTTGCCCCACAATCATTGGAGGCCCACGTAGTCGTAATACCCAAACCAGAGAAAGACCTAACGATGGTCTCAAACTATCGCCCAATCTCGTTGATTAACGTAGACATCAAAATCTTTGCAAAACTACTAGCCAATAGACTGTCACCGATACTTCCAGACATAATACACTCGGACCAGGTGGGATTTATACAGGGACACGAGGCAAGGGACAATGTGAGCAAGACTATCTCGTTAATCGCTGGGGAGGGGGCGTGCCCGGGTGGAGTGGGCCTGTTATCAATAGATGCCGAGGCGGCCTTTGACCGCGTACACTGGGGTTTTATGGAGGCGGCCCTTAACCCCTTCACGACCGGACGATTTTTTTTGCTTTCCGTTTTTTTTTTTCGCCATTCTTTTTCTGAGAGACGTAACTTTTTTATTTTTCAGTCAATATGGTCATGTGAGGGCTCATTTTTTGCGGAACGAGCTGTACTTTTAAATGAAACCATCAGTTTTACCATATAGTGTACTGGAAAACGGCAAAAAAGTTCCAAATGCAGAAAAATTGCAAAAAAATGCGATAGCAGTAAGGTTTTTGAGATATTTTATTCACTGTTTTCACTATATGGTAAAACTGATGTGTGGGTGTGATGCCTCAGGTCAGTGCGAGTTCGTAGACACCAAACATGTATAGGTTTACTTTTATATAAGGGGTTAAAAAAAAAAATCGGAAGTTTCTCAGAAAAAAGTGGCGCACGTTTTACGCCATATTCCGTGACCCGTAGCATTCTCATTTTTCGGGATCTATGGCTCAGTGACGGCTTATTTTTTGTGTCTCGAGCTGACGTTTTTAACGGTACCATTTTTGAGCAGATGCTACGTTTTGATCGCCTCTTATTGCATTTTGCGCAAAAGTTGTGGCCACAAAAAACGTTGCTTTGGCGTTTGGAATTTTTTTGACGCTACGCTGTATACTGACCAAATTAATTGATTTTATATTTTGATAGATCGGGCGTTTCTGAACGCGGCGATACCAAAAGTGTGTATAGTTTTTTATTTTTTAACCCTTTAATTTTCAATGGGGTGAATGGGGGGTGATTTGAACTTTTAGGTTTTTTGTTTTTTTTTAATTTTTTAAAACTTTTTTTTAACTTTTTTTTTTTTACTTTACTAGTCCCTTTAGGGGGCTATTGCGATCAGCAATCCGATCGCTCTGCAGCATCTGCTGATCACAGCTACACAGCTGTAAACAGCAGATACACTCTCTTTCTCTTTTGCTGTGCCGCTGGCACAGCGAAAGTGAAAGCAAGTCATGTGTAGTAAAGGAGTCATCACATGACCCTGTGCTACCATGACAACTATTGGAAGTCACGTGATCGCGTCACGTGACTACCGGTATCGGGCGGTAAGTAAAAGTTTACCGCGATCGCGCTTATAATGGCGCTGTCACATATTGACAGCGCCATTTAAGGGGTTAATCGGCACGAGCAGATAACGATTCTGCTCGTGCCTAGCAGGCACACATCTCAGCTGTGAAAATCAGCTGAGATGTGCGCCGATCGCGGCATGCTGCCGCCGGAGGACCGCGGGCAGTAACATTATGACCTTTAGGACGTAATTTTACTGCCCGCGGTCGTTAAGGGGTTAAACAGATTGGACTGAGGGGAGGTTTCTTAACTAAAATAATGGCCCTCTACAACGGCCCTACAGCACGGATGAAAGCTAACGGTTCCCTCTCAACCCCATTCCAGATCCACAATGGTACTAGACAGGGATGCCCGCTATCCCCATTGATCTATGCCACTGTTATGGAACATTTGGCAATGGCTACCAGGAAGAACCCCAGTGTGCGGGGTCTAAGTGTGGCTGGGAAACAATACAAAACGGCCCTTTATGCAGATGACTTGTTGCTATATATCTCAGAACCCCATATCACCTTCCCCTCAATTATGATGGAATTTGAACGTTATGGGGACCTCAGTAACTTCAAGGTCAACTACAAAAAAACGGAAGCCCTAAACATTTCATTGCCAGCGTCGGAAGTCCAAAGATCCCAAAACAACTTCCCATTCAAGTGGCAGGCACACTCATTAAAGTACCTGGGAATTCAGATACCTTCCGACCTCAGTAAACTGTACACACTAAATTACCAAACCCTATTAGACAAGACCCTTCGGGACCTCAACACATAGAACAAAAAACCTCTATCTTGGTTTGGAAGAAACACCTTTAAAATGGACATCCTCCCAAGATTCTTATATGTATTCCAGGCTGTACCCATAAACCCTCCAATAAGCTTTTTTAAAACCATGAAATCCGCTCTTACAAAATTTATATGGAAGCAAGCAAAACCCACAATAAAGTTCCTAACCCTTACTAGACACAAGAAAGAGGGGGGGCGGTTTTGCCAAATCTACGACTTTATCACCAGGCGTCTGTGTTGGTCAGATTGTTTGACTGGCACTTCCAGACAGACGCAATACAGTGGGTGGAACTAGAGCAAAATTGCACACAGACACCTCTGAAGAACCTCCCATGGGTGGGACAACGGGATAAGATACATATTGAACCCAAGGGGGTTTTGGTGAAGGCAACGTTGACGTTGTGGGATAGTTTGAGAACAAACAGCAGGCTGACTAAACCTCTCAGCCCATTGACCCCTATCTTCAACAACCCGTAGTTTCCTCCTGCGTTGGGGGTGGAGAGGTTCCTTCGTTGGCACAAAAACTCTGATCTTCGAGTGGCTCACTTACTACAGGACACACATATCCCCACGCGAGAACAGTTAGAGGCAAGGAATTCTCCCATGAAACTCTCTTGGTTGCAGTATGTACAGCTGCAGTCCTTTTTGGGGAAATGGAGGGCCGAGGGCCAACACCCTCACCTGACGTCGCCAACAGCGTTTGAAGGTTTGTTCCTAAGGGATTCACCACCCCCCCATCTGATCTCAGTGATATATAAACACCTTAACGGACAGCCTGATCACCCGGACCCGGACTATGTCCAGGCATGGGAAAGGGAATTGGGAACTACGTTTTCAAAGGGGACAGACAAAAAGCTTTCCTCTTTACACATAAAATGTCGGTGGCAGGATTTGCTCAGGAAAAGAATTACAAGATTCTGGCACGGTGGTACCTTTGCCCTACCAAAATTCACAAGCTATTTCCTTCAGTTCCGGATAAATGCTGGCGCTGTGGAATTGGAAAGGGGACAATGTCCCACATATGGTGGGAATGCGATAAACTCAAACCCTTCTGGGACGCGGTATTCGGGGCCTACACGAGAATTACAGGAACCCAGGTCAGACCTATCCCTCAGGTGGCGATTCTCTCCATGCTGCCAGGCTCCATCGGGGCACAAAAAAGAGATCTCCTCAGGTTTTGCCTGATTGCAGCTAGATCAGTAATTCCCAGATACTGGCGGAGGACGGAGACGCCACCTGTTGGGGACTGGTTTAAAGAATTCTCACAAATAGCCCTAATGGAAGAACTTTCTAAAATAGCCAATGACACTACTGACACCTACACCTGGATTTAGCAAGCTTGAATCATGTTTAACCCCTTAAGGACGAAGCCAGTTTTGTCCTTAATGCCCAGGCCATTTTTTGCAATTCTGACCAGTGTCACTTTATGAGGTTATAACTCTGGAACGCTTCAACGGATCCCAATGATTCTGACACTGTTTTTTCGTGACATATTGTACTTCATGATAGTTATAAATTTAGAACGATATTTTTTGCTTTTATTTGTGAAAAAATCGGAAATTTGATGAAAATTTTGAAAATTTTGCAATTTTCAAACTTTTAATTTTTATGCCCTTAACCCAGAGAGTTATGTCACACAAAACAGTTAATAAATAACATTTCCCACATGTCTACTTTACATTAGCGCAATTTCTGAAACAAAATGTTTTGGGGTTAGGAAGTTAGAAGGGGTCAAAGTTCATCTGCAATTTCCCATTTTTTCAACAAAATTCACAAAACCATTTTTTTAGAGACCACATCACATTTGAAGTGACTTTGAGAGGCCTAAGTGACAGAAAATACCTAAAAGTGACACCATTCTCAAAACAGCACCCCTCAAAGTACTCAAAACCACATCCAAAAAGTTTATTAACCCTTCAGGTGCTTCACAGGAACTAAAGCAAAGTAAAATGAAAAAAAGCAAAAAATAAAATTTTACCTAAAATGTTGCTCTACCCCAAATTTATTCACTTTTAGAAGAAATAACACAACAAAATGAACCCCAAAACTTGTTACCCACTTTCTTATGAACGCGCCAATACCGCACATGTGGTCAGAAACCTTTGTTTGGACAAATGGGAGGGCTCGGAACATAAGGAGCATTTTGGAAACTAGACCCCTTAAGGCTTCTATCTAGGGGTATAGTGAGCATTTTGGATCAACAGGTACTTCACAGATTTTGATAACGTTACGTTGTCACATTGAAAATTTTCATTTTTTTCTCAAAAATGTTGCTTTAGCATCAATTTTTTCACTTTTTCAAGAGGTAATTCCAAAAATTTGACCCCAATGTTTGTTACCCACTTTTTTATGAGCGCGGTGATACCTCACTTGTGGTCTGAAACCTTTGTTTGGAGAAATGGAAGGGCTTGGAACGGAAGAGCAATATTTGAATTTTGGAAAGGAAATTTGGCTGAAAAAGATTGCGGGCACCATGTCGCATTTGGAGGACCCCTAAGGTACGTAAACAGCAAAAAAACACCACAAGTGACCCCATATTGGAAACTAGGCCCCTCAAGGAATTTATCTAGATGTTTGGTGAGTACCCTGAACCTCCAAGTGCTTTACAGAAGTTTATAATGTTGAGCCATGAAAATAAAAAAATAAAAATGTTACCACAAAATTGTTACTTCAACCAGGTAGCTTTTTTTTCACAAGGGTAACAGGAAAAAAATCACCATGAAATTTATTGCGCAATTTCTCCTGAGTTTGTTGATATCTTGTACGTGGTGGAAATCAACTGTTTGGGCACACTGCAGGGCTCGGAAGAGAAGGAGTGCAATTTGACTGCAAAATTGGCTGGAATCAATAGCGGACGCCATGTTGCATTAGGAGAGCCCCTGAGGTGCCTAAGCAGTGGAGGTCCCCCACAAGTGACCCCATTCTGGAAAATAGACCCCCCAAGGAATTTATCTAGATGTTTGGTGAGTACCCTGAACCCCCAGGTGCTTCACAGAAGTTTATAATGTTGAGCTGTGAAAATAAAAAAAATATATTTTTACCACAAAATTGTTACTTCAACCAGATAGCTTTTTTTTAACAAGAGTACACGGAAAAAAAGAGAATTTTGTTTACTTACCGTAAATTCTTTTTCTTATAGTTCCGTATTGGGAGACCCAGACCATGGGTGTATAGCTTCTGCCTCCGGAGGACACACAAAGTACTACACTAAAAAGTGTAGCCCCTCCCTCCGAGCATATACACCCCCTGGTTAACCAAATATAGCCAGTTTAGTGCAAAAGCTGAAGGAGAGTAGCTACCCACAAGTAGAGATAGAGCAAAAAACCGGAACAACCGGAGCCTCTGTCTACAACAACAGCCGGTGATAACACGCGGAACAAGAAACTGCCAACAGGCAACAGGGAGGGTGCTGGGTCTCCCATTACGGAACTATAAGAAAAAGAATTTACGGTAAGTAAACAAAATTCTCTTTTTCTTCATCGTTCCTATGGGAGACCCAGACCATGGGACGTCTCAAAGCAGTCCATGGGTGGGAATAAACAGAAAACTGAGAAGTAGGCGAAACCTAACTTCGCAAATGGGCGACAGCCGCCAGAAGGGTGCGTCTGCCCAAGCTCGCATCTGCCGAAGCATGAGCATGCACTTGTAGTGCTTCGAAAAGGCATGCAGACTAGTCCAAGTGGCAGTCTGACAGACCTGCTGAGCCGTAGCCTGGTGCCCGAAACCCAAGAGGCACCGACAGCTCTGGTCTAGTGTGCCCTGATCCCCCGGCAGGGGGAGGCACTTGAGTACTCTGGTAGGCATCGGAAATGGCCGACATAATCCAACGAGCTAGGGTCGGCTTAGAGCCGAGAGGCCCTTACGCCAACCTGTGGTCAGCACAAAAAGAGAAGTGCACCGCCTAAGAACAGCGGTGCGAGACACATAGATCCGGAGCGCCCGCACCAGATCCAGGATATGCAACGCTTTTTCAAAGCGATGAACAGGAGCCGGACAAAAGGAAGGCAGGGAAATGTCCTGGTTAAGGTGGAAGGAGAAACCACCTTAGGGAGGAAGTCCGAAGTCGGACGGAGAACAACCTTGTTTTGATGAAAAACCAAAAGAGGTGACTCCGAGGAGAGTGCAGCCAAATCAGAGACTCTCCCGAGGGAAGTTATGGCCACTAGAAAGACCACTTTCTGTGAAAGATGAGACAAAGAAACCTCCCTAAGAGGCTCAAAGGGGGGTTTCTGGAAGCCGTGAGGACCAGACTAAGGTCCCAGGGATCCAAAGGCCGCCGGTAAGGCGGAATGATGTGAGATGCGCCCTGTATGAAGGAGCGCACCTGAGCCAGCCGGGCGATATGCCGCTGGAAACACACTGGCAGAGCCGAGACCTGTCCCTTGAGGGAATTGAGGGATAGTCCTAGCTGCAGACCGGACTGTAGAAAGGACCGGAGTGTCGGCAAGGAAAAAAGGCCAAGAAGCATGGCCGGAAGGACAACACCAGGACAGGAAAATTCTCCAGGTCCTGTGATAGATTTTGGCCAAGGAATACTTCCGAGCCCGAGTCATAGTGGAGATGACTTCAGGAAGGATACCAGAAGTCGTCAAGATCCAGGACTCAAGAGCCACGCCGTCAATCTGAGAGCCGCAGAATTCTGGCGGAAAGACGGACCTTGTGAGAGAAGGTCTGGACGGTCCGGGAGATGCCACAGCACCTCAACGGACAGATGGAGCAGGTCAGGGTACCAAGCTCGCCTGGGCCAGTCTGGCAATTAGAATGACCCGACGGCCCCCCATTCTGAACTTGCGCAGGTCTCTGGGCAAGAGCTAGAGGGGGAAACGCGTAAGACAGACGAAACTGGGACCAATCTTGAACCAGCACGTCTGCTGCAAAGGCCTGAGGATCGTGGGACCGCAGAGCCCCACTTGCGGCAGATTAACCGAAACACTGCAGGATGCAGAGCCCACTCGCCGCTGTCCACGGTTTGACGGCTGAGACAATCTGCCTACCAGTTTTCCACGCCTGGGTTGTGGACTGCGGATGTGGTGGACCTGGAATCCTCCGTCCACTGAAGGATACCAACAGTGCCAGGCGGCTGAGTGTCACGCCCTGGTGTTAATGTAGGCAACCGCTGTGGCGTTGTCTGACTGGACTCGAATGTTCTTGCCTGCCAGCAGGTGGTGAAAGGCCAAGAGAGCTAGAAGCACAGCTCTGATTTCCAGCACAGTGATCGAGAGGGCTGATTCGGACGGAGTCCAAGTGCCCTGCGCTCTGTGGTAGAGATATACCGCTCCCTAGCCGGATAGACTGGCATCCGTGGTGCGGATCACCCAGGACGGGGCCAGGAAGGAGCGTCCCTGGAGAGAGGGGCCGAAGCCACCACTGAAGGAAGTCCCTGGTATGTGGCGACAGAGCCACTAACCTGTGCAAGAAGGAAGTCCGCTTGTCCCAACAGCGGAGAATGTCCAGCTGCAGGACGCAGATGGAACTGGGCAAGGGAACCGCTTCCATTGACGCCACCATCTGACCCAGCACCTGCATTAGGTGCCTGATGGAATGACGGCGGGGCCTCAGCAAAGAGCGCACCGCTAGTGGAGGGACTGCTGTTCGACTAAAGGCAGCTACACAAGTGCCGGCAGAGTCTCGAATTGCATCCCTAGGTACGTGAGCTTCTGGGTCGGAGTCAGAGTGGACTTGGGCAGAATGACAAGGCACCCGAATTGGACTAGAGTGGCGAGAGTGAGCGAGGCACTCCGCTGACGGTCTGCACAGGATGAAGCCTTGACTAGAAGGCCGTCCAGGAAAAGGGATGCCAACCCTTGGAGGTGCAGAACCGCAACCACTGCTGCCATGACCCTGATGAATACTCGAGGGGCCGTGGCTAACCCGAAGGGAAGAGCCACGAATCGGAAATGTTCCTCTCTGATTGCAAAACGTTGCCAACGCTGGTGCGAAACTGCAATTGGCACATGCAGATAGACATCTCTGATGTCGAGGATGCAAGGAATCTCCTTGGGTCATTGAGGCAATGACTGATCGGAGAGACTCCATGCGAAAAAGCCGCACCTGAACATGCTTGTTGAGAAGCCTGAGATCCAGGATGGGCCGGAAGGAACCGTCCATTTAGGGGACTAGGTAGAGATTTGAGTAGAAACCTCTGAACCGTTCCCAGGCGGGAACCGGTACAATTATTCCATTGGCCTGCAAGGATGCCACGGCCTGAGAGAAGGCGGCGGCCTTGGAGCAGGGGGGAGTTGACAGAAAAAAAATCTGTTTGGCGGGCTGGATAGAAGTCTATCCTGTAGCCGTGGGAGATGATATCCCGCACCCACTGATCGGAGACGTGTTGAAACCACATGTCACCAAGCGGGAGAGCCTACCACCGACCAAGGACGCTGCTGGCGCGGCCAGATAGTCAAGAGGAGGCTGCCTCAGTGGCAGCAGCTCCTGCGGTCTTCTGAGGACGCGGCTTCGTGCGCCAGTTGGGTTTTTGGTCCTTGGCTGAGTTAGTGGACGAGGCCGAGGGTTTAGAGGACGACCAGTTGGAGGAACGAAAGGAACGAAACCTCGACTGGTTCCTGCCCTGTACAGGTTCCTGGTTTTGGCTTGTGGCATGGAAGTACTCTTCCCGCCAGTAGCTTCCTGAATAATTTCATCCAGTTGTTCACCGAACAGCCTGGGCTCAGCAAATGGGAGCCCAGCAAGGTACTTCTTTGAAGAAGCGTCTGCCTTCCACTCTTGAAGCCACAGGATCCTGTGAATAGCGAGAGAATTGGCCGAAGCCACCGCAGTGCGGAGCCTCCAGCATGGCAGACATGGCATAGGATGAAAAGGCTGAAGACCTGGAAGTTAAGGCAACCATCTCGGGCATAGAGTCCCTGGTGAGGGAATGCATCTCCTCTAGAGAAGCCCACACTGCTGCAAAAGATGGGGAGAACGGGGCCCCTGCCGCCTCATATACAGATGGCGGACAGTGGAATCCTTAAGGGAGTTGCCATCAGCCACTGATACAACTTTCCGGGCTGAGAGTCTAGACACCGGAGGGTCTACCTTTGGTGAATGAGCCCACTCCTTGACCACCTCTGGTGGAAACGGAAAACGGTCATCAGAACCACGCTTTTGGGAAGCGTCTGTCAGGACAGGCTCTGGGCTTGGTCACAGTGGCCTGAAAAACTGGAGTGGATAAGGAACACACTCCTTGTTCTCTTAGGCAAGGTATACTGATGCTTTTCTGCCAGAGAGGGTTGCTCCCCTGATACAGGCGGACTGAGGTCCAGTACAAATATAATGGACGCAATCAAATCATTAGCATCTGCGGCACTTTCGGACAGATTAATGGGGTACATGGAGTAGCGTCCGAGCCCCCAGTAAAGGCATCCTCCTTGTCCTGCGAGTCAGCTCGTGAACCAGAGCCACGGGACGAGGAAGGAAAGGGGCCCCTGCGTCTCCATTTTAGGAGTACGGGGTCTGAGACCAGATGAAGAATCCGCTGTGAGCTTTGCTGAGCGAGCCGTAGCAGCAGAAGCGCCCTGAGAAGGGGGCTGATGCATGCTCAGCAGTGTCTGGGACAGCTGTCCCCTGGAGAGAGGGATTCTACCCAAGACGGGGGTTCAGCCACCGGAGCCGGAGCAGCCGGAGGGACCACTGGGGATGAGCCTCCAGGCTGAGGCACCACTATGTTAGAGCAGGCATCACAATGTGGTTATGTGCTCGGTACAGGCAGTACGAGCCTACAGCAGTGCATATTAAGTACAGCTTGCAGCCTTGCTCTGATGTGAGACATGCTGCTGAAGTGGGGGCTCTGGCCAGAATGACCCCCAGCAGAGTATATAAACAGTGTATATAAGCAGGTCCACAACCGGAGGTTGTGGCTTGCCAGACCGTTTGACATAGAGACATCTCTGTGCCCTCCAGATCCCACAGCCCGGACCCCCAGAGAGATATAAAGGGGGAACCAGCACGATCTGAAATTGGCATGCATCATATAAATAGTGAAAATTCACAAATTTATTCCAACTGTACTATAATAAAAAAATGAGATTTTTAGCAAATAATTGATCAATGAGATTTGCCGTGACGTGGCGAAGCAGCTCAAGAAATTGCAATTTTTTGCCAAAAATCTCAAAAAAATGTTTTATAATAAGTACAGTTTGGAATGTTTAGTGCTGTAGTGCACATTTGGTGCTGGCTTTTTGTTTTTTCTTCATTGAATTGGTCGGTGGTTGACCTCCACCTTGCTATGCACCCCAATTTGGGATGTATTCCATCTGTCTGGATTTTGGCGGTTGGTGACTGTTCACATTAAGTCATCAGGCTTTGTCCACAGGCTATTTACTTCATGCAGCATTTGCTTGGACCTGTCCCGCCCACAGCCATGACTCAGTCATGGGTACGGGATTGAAATAGACCAGGTGAGTGCTGCTAAGAGCAGTTCTACTATTCATATGTGAGGCCGTATGGCACATTTTATAAAAATATTTTAGTGTAGGACTGCTTCAAATGAGATTTGCCGTGACGTGGCGAAGCAGCTCAAGAAATTGCAATTTTTTGCCAAAAATCTCAAAAAAATTTTTTATAATAAGTACAGTTTGGAATGTTTAGTGCTGTAGTGCACATTTGGTGCTGGCTTTTTGTTTTTTCTTCATTGAATTGGTCGGTGGTTGACCTCCACCTTGCTATGCACCCCAATTTGGGATGTATTCCATCTGTCTGGATTTTGGCGGTTGGTGACTGTTCACATTAAGTCATCAGGCTTTGTCCACAGGCTATTTACTTCATGCAGCATTTGCTTGGACCTGTCCCGCCCACAGCCATGACTCAGTCATGGGTACGGGATTGAAATAGACCAGGTGAGTGCTGCTAAGAGCAGTTCTACTATTCATATGTGAGGCCGTATGGCACATTTTATAAAAATATTTTAGTGTAGGACTGCTTCAAATGAGATTTGCCGTGACGTGGCGAAGCAGCTCAAGAAATTGCAATTTTTTGCCAAAAATCTCAAAAAAATTTTTTATAATAAGTACAGTTTGGAATGTTTAGTGCTGTAGTGCACATTTGGTGCTGGCTTTTTGTTTTTTCCCCAGAGAGATGGCCAGCGTCAATCGCTGCCACAATGTGGTTATGCAGACATGCATGAGAACGCTGATAAAATGGCGCCGGAGCGAGGAGAGGGGGCGGGGCCAACTCTAAGAGCGGGATCGGGGGGCCAAGGAGATATACAGGGGAGGGAATATTTCCTCAGAGAGGAGTGTCCCTCCCCAGTGCTGAACAGTCGCTGGGCGGAGCCGCACTGTCCCTCTGCATGATTGGCATGCAGGGGCAGTGAAAACGAAACTAGGCCTCAGGCGAAGCCGGGGCCTAAATTTAACGATGCAGCCGGCGAGCAGGCACCATCGGCGCGGTTCTCAGGTAAAAACCAGAGAACCAGCCGGAAATGTCACAATAGATACACAGCACACTCTCCCCAACAATAAAGTACAAGGGACCCCCCGATAATAACGTCTCAGATACTTAGCTTGTGAGACGCAGGGCCAGGTCCCTGAGGGATGAGTGCTCCGTCCGGCAGGATCCTGAAAGGGCTGCGGATGGAGACCGGTCTCCTGCAAGGCAGGGAGAACCGTGCTGGCTCCCACTTCAAGCCAGAGCCCCGGAGGGATGGTGAAGGAGCGCGGCATGTAAGGCTCCAGCCCTGAAATCAACCTTAACAACACCGCCGACACAGTGGGGTGAGAAGGGACATGCCGGGAATCCAGGCTTGGACCCGCTTTTCTTCAAACTCTTTCCAAAAATCAAAATCAGATGAGAATGCATATGTGGATGTGTGCCTCCTGAACACAAAGCATTGAACTGGCTATATTTGGTTAACCAGGGGGTGTATATGCTCGGAGGGAGGGGCTACACTTTTTAGTGTAGTACTTTGTGTGTCCTCCGGAGGCAGAAGCTATACACCCATGGTCTGGGTCTCCCATAGGAACGATGAAGAAATATCAGCATAAAATTTATTGTGCAATTTCTCCTGAGTATGCTGATACCTTATGTGTGGTCGAAATTAACTGTTTGGGTGCACAGCAGGGCTCGGAAGGGAAAAAGTGCCATTTGACTGCACAATTGGCTGGAATAATTAGCGGACGCTATGTCGCATTTGGAAAGCCCCTAAGGTACCTAAACAGTGGAGGTCCCCCACAAGTGACCCCATTCTGGAAACAAGACCCCTCAAGGCTTTTATCTAGGTGTATATTGAGCATTTTGAATCCACGAATACTTCACAGAATTTGATAAGCTTAGGTTGCCATATTGAAATTTTCATTTTTTTCACAAAAATGTTGATTTAGCGACACATTTTTCACTTTTTCAAGAGGCAACAACAAAACGTGTACCCCACAGGTTGTTATCTAATTTCTTGTGAGCGCAGGTATACCCCACATGTGGCCAAAAACCTTTGTTTGGATAAATGGGAGGGCTTGGAATGGAAGGAGCACCATTTGAATTTTGGAAAAGTTGAAGTAAATTGCGCGCACCATGTCACATTAGCAGGGCCCCTTGGGTACCTATACATCAGAAACCCCCCACAACTGACCTCATTTTGGAAACTGGACCCCTCAAGGATTTTATTCAGGAGTATAGTAAACATTTTGAATCCACAGGTACTTCACAAAAATGTTGCTGTAGCAACAAATTTCTCACTGTTAAGGGGGCTTTACACGCTGCGACATCGCTAATGTGGAGTCGTTGGGGTCACGGAATTGGTGACGCACATCCGGCCGCATTAGCGATGTTGCTGCGTGTGACACCGATGAGCGATTTTGCATCGTTGCAAAAACGTGCAAAATCGCTCATCGGTGACATGGGGGTCCATTCTCGATTATCGCTACTGCAGCAGTAACGATGTAGTTCATCGCTCCTGCGGCAGCACACATCGCTATGTGTGACGCCGCAGGAACGAGGAACCTCTCCTTACCTGCCTCCCGGCCGCTATGAGGAAGGAAGGAGGTGGGCGGGATGTTCCGGCCACTCATCTCCGCCCCTACGCTTCTATTGGGCGGCCGCTCAGTGACGTCACTGTGACGCCGCACGGACCGCCCCCTTAGAAAGGCAGGTAAGTATGTGTGACGCGTCTGCGCGATGTTGTGCGGCACGGGAAGCGATTTGCCGGGCAGGTAAGTATGTGTGACGCGTCTGCGCGATGTTGTGCGGCACGGGAAGCGATTTGCCCGTGTCGCACAACAGATGGGGGCGGGTACCCACGCTAGCGATATCGGGACCGATATCGCAGCGTGTAAAGTAGCCTTTAGGCTATGTGGCCATGATCCAGCGACACGGCGTCTAGTACACAGTGTCAGCCTTCCTGCAGAGATGTGAGTGTTGTCCACGGGAGAACGCAGCTGCCCATGCCCACGATTTGGGTTCAGGCTGCTGTGGACTTTAGTTCTATTCTACCTGCAGAGCACACTCATCTCCGCAGCATAAATTGACATGCTGAGGCTCGGGAAGCTGCGCCACAGGTCGATTTATGCTGCGGAGAAAAGAAACACAGTGGGCACGGGATTTCTAAAAATCCTGCCACTGTGCTTCTACTGCACAACGCAGCGTTATGGACGCAGGGAAAACACTCTGCGCCCAAAACGTTGCAAACCCTGATTGTGGGCACACAGCCTAAAATGCTACAATGGATGAATTGATAGATGTCAAACATATATAACGTCCCACCCCCCTGCATATTCTAAGCTGGCGCCCTTTAGTGCCTTTCATGTGACACTAAAGGATGCCTAGCCTTGTATTTAGCCCAAAAAAAAAAAAAAAAGAATTAAAATAAATGACGTGGGGTCCCCCCTATTTTTGATAGCCAGCTAGGGTAAAGCAGACAGCTGTAGCCTGCAAACCACAGCTGACAGCTTCATCTTGTCTGGTGATCAGGGCTCCCATAGCTGTTTTTTTTTTTAATTATTTATAAATAAATAATTAAAAAAAACAAAACAAACGTGGGGTCCCCCCAAATTAGATCACCAGCCAAGGTGAAGCTGACAGCTGGGGTCTGGTATTCTCAGGATGGGAAGAGCCATGGTTATTGGACTCTTCCCAGCCTAAAAATAGCAGGCCGCAGCCGCCCCAGAAGTGGCGCATCCATTAGATGCGCCAATTCTGGCGCTTCGCCCCAGCTCATCCCACGCCCTGGTGCATTGGCAAACGGGGTAATAAATGGGGTTGATACCAGGTGTGTAATGTCACCTGGCATCAAGCCCAGCAATTAGTTATGTCACGGCGTCTATCAGATACCCGACATAACTAATTGACAGTAATAAAAAAAAAAATTGACAACAAAAAAAAAATTATTTGAAAAAACACTCCCCAAAACATTCCCTGATTGACCAATTTATTGAAAAGAAAAAAAAAAATCCGCTGTAATCCATTTGGACGTCCCACGTCGACTCTGGACCTTCTAGAATATGGGGGACACGTTCAGGGAACGTATCCCCCATTTTCTAGTATTGCAGACCCTCCATTTGAGGAGAGTGGGTGCAAAGAATCTGCACTCACTCTCCCCGGGTCACAGCTGCAGACTCCGTGCAGCAGCAGCAGCAGCAGCCAGCGTCTCTGAACACAGGAAGCTGACAGCTGCGCTCTGCACGTGTGTCAGCGTCTGCTGTGAAGGAGCCGGAGGAGGGGGCCGCGGGGGATCAGCGCTCCGACAGGTATGTCTGACACCGGGGAACACCGGGGGGATAGGGGGGACCCGGCAGGGCCTGGGGAGCAGGTTTCTGTCGCATGTGTTATGGCACATACGACAGAAACCATAAGAAAAGTGTAAATGCGGCCGGCGCGCTGCTGTGCTCGCCGGTGCGCGCGGCCATCTTGGATTTTCGGGAGGGGCACTTTGGGGATACCGAGGGGACCGGAGGGAACCGGAAAAAAGATTTATCTCCCATCTGGCATGTTTGATCATGCCAGATGGGAGATAAATCATTTTTTACCGGCGCGGTCATTTACTATAACTTGATGATCGGTATACGGTGTATAAACTCTAGTTTGAACACAAATTAATTGTTTCTTATGACTCAGAAGTGTGCCGGGATTTTTTTCTACTCTACATCACGTGACTGGGGACCGGAAAAACCGGCCCGAATCATGATCTCCAGGGTCTCACCTACCCCCGGTAGCTGAAACCCCGGAGATTTTCTGACGCTGGGGGGCGCTATACACTTATTTCTGCCCGCCGTTTTAAAACGGCAGAAAGGAATAAAGTACCCTTTTTTGGTGCCGTTTTAAAACGTAACGCGGTCGTAATGGGGTTAAGAAAAATCAGGACTTCTCGAGGTTACTGGCTCAGTAAAGGAGAATCTAAGGGCAAGTCACATCTACCCTTAACCCCATCACCTCTCCCTCCCCCTCTCTACCCCTCTCCCCTAATCTCCCCGTCTTCATATAGCCCCCTCCAAACCACGCACTCCACCTCCCCCTTTTTTTTTTTTTTGTGCGTGTTTTTCTTCCCTCTCCCTTTCTCCTCTATCTATTGTTTTCTTCTTTGTTCTCTTTCTTTTCCCTTCCTTCTCTCTCTTGGTACTTTTTCCTCTTACACTAGAACATCTCACTTCTCCCTGTTCTGCCTCATACACATCCTCAGTAATCAAATCCCCTCTGGAACTTCATTACCCTACACCGTGGACGCAAAGCTTACCCCCTACTATCACGTACACTTTTTTTTCGATCTTCACTCTTGTCCTCACCAGGCAGAAGACATTCTGTTAACAAGGGGGCAAAGCTTATGATCCTCCCCAGACCGAACAATAGGAAAATAGCATAGTTTCAAATTAGAGTAAGATAGTGAATTCGAAATATTTTGGAATTGGTCATATAGGGAGCAATGTTAAGTAGAGTAAATGATAAGATCTTGATTAGCATTTTAGTCACTATATGTAATGGAGGATATAGGATGGGTCGACCCGGAGTGGGACCATACATGCAAATTGTCTATTTAAAGGGAACCTGTCATCAGAAATTTCGCCCAAAAGCTAAAAGATTCCCCCTCTGCAGCTCCTGGGCTGCATTCTAGGAAGGTCCCTGTTATTATTGTGCCCCATGTGAGACCAAAATAAAGCCTTTATAAAGTTCTACCTTTTTGTATGCAGCTTCTGTAAATCCGACACGGGGGCGGGCTCTCTGCCGTCCGTTATTCTGCCTCCTGGTCCTGTATGCCGCCCCCATCGCTCCTTTCCATATCTGATGCACCGCCCACTGCTCCAGCCATCCCCGTGCATGCCCAGTGCCAGTCTCACAGGACTGAGCACTGTGACTGCTGGTGATGTGTGCGCAGGCAAGTGATTATGGACGGGGCTGTGACTGTTATCAGCAAGTACCCGGCCATAATCTCTTGAGCGCGCAAACCTCTCCAGCGTCACACTGAGCTCAGTGTAGATGCTAGACTGTATGGGCTGCTTCCAGGGATGACGTCCCTTTGTCATGTGATAGTATTTCGAACACGCCCCTATCACATGACAAAGGGACGTCATCCCTGGAAGCAGCCCATACAGTCTAGCATCTACACTGAGCTCAGTGTGACGCTGGAGAGGTTTGCGCGCTCAAGAGATTATGGCCGGGTACTTGCTGATAACAGTCACAGCCCCGTCCATAATCACTTGCCTGCGCACACATCACCAGCAGTCACAGTGCTCAGTCCTGTGAGACTGGCACTGGGCATGCACGGGGATGGCTGGAGCAGTGGGCGGTGCATCAGATATGGAAAGGAGCGATGGGGGCGGCATACAGGACCAGGAGGCAGAATAACGGACGGCAGAGAGCCCGCCCCCGTGTCGGATTTACAGAAGCTGCATACAAAAAGGTAGAACTTTATAAAGGCTTTATTTTGGTCTCACATGGGGCACAATAATAACAGGGACCTTCCTAGAATGCAGCCCAGGAGCTGCAGAGGGGGAATCTTTTAGCTTTTGGGCGAAATTTCTGATGACAGGTTCCCTTTAATCTTCTCTCTTCTATTTTACTACTTTCTTACTATTTTTTACAAGGCTGTTTGTTTTGTTGTAAAAATTCAATAAAAACAAATCATAAAAGGTATTTCTTTATTTCAACTTGTTAAAAAGAAAAAAAAAAAAAAAAAAAATATATATATATATATATATATATATATATATATATATATATATATATATATATATATATAAAAAAAAAAAAGTATAATGACACCGGCTGATAACACTGACAGATGGTAGATGAAGAAAAAAAACTACACGTTTCGGCAGTACGCCTTGATTAGGTTTAACAAGCTGAAATAAAGGAATGCCTTTTATTCAAATCCTTGGAGTCTGAGATGAATCCTTCCCCTGCTTGCTTCTTGTCTATATACGGCTGGCTGCCATGAACCGTGCTGGAACCGAGGATACTCATCTGGTGGAATTAATCTGGCTGACTTCCATTGTGGTGAGCGGTTCGTGTGTCCACTGTCTAGAATTATATAAAATTTATCATCTCTTATCTTCTGCTCCATTTGAAATAGAAATGCTCTATTCTGCTCTATGCAAAATGATTGCTGTGTGTATATATATATATATATATATATATATATATATATATTATATACATACACTAGCTGTAGTACCCGGGCGTCGCCTGGGATAGTAACTGTCTCTCTCACAGTCTCTGTCTGTCTGTATCAGTCTCTCTGTCTGTCTCTGTATTAGTCTCTCTCTGTCTGTCTCGTTCCAGGTCTGTATTGTTCCAGTTCTGCAAGACAAAACAATCACTGATCTTGGGGAGACCAGCCAGAGAAAACACTGCCGGCAGCCAGCAAAGGTGCTCAACACAATGAAATCCTAGGTACATCGTTCCCCGTCTGTCACGTTCCCCGTCTGTCACGTTCCCCTTTTCTGTCTGTCTGTCTGTCTCTGTCTGTCTCTTCGACTGTCAGTCTCTCTATCTCTTTCTGTCTCTCTCTCCATCTGTCTCCCCACCGACATCTATTACCTCACACAAACTTCTTATACTAACAATTTATTTTCTTCCTATAGCAACCAATTACAGCTCCTAATAATAACCTAATAGCTTGCAGCTCCATTGACTTTAATGGAGGCATGTTTTTTCAAGAGTAACTAAAGCGAGGGGTTAAATTTTCCCATCAAAACATAGTCTATGATGTTCCCTGAGTCACATGGGGGGTCTGTGCAGAATATCGTGATTGTAAATGCGACGGTGCGGACATTTGGCATTAGTAGCTCAGCAGCCTCATTAACTTATTGTCAAAATTGGTGAACAGCGAGACCCCCACCCGGCTGTTCGTGACACCTGTTATAAGAAATTAACATGTAATCCACTACCTCAGTACAAAGTGGAACTATTGCACATTTTGGAATGGAGTCACACAATAGATCATTGTCAAAAAACCTTTGGTTTTCAACCCTACATTCTTACATCAAAGACACCACAGCAGCATTACAAAGACTGGACCATCTCAATCTTCCAGATAACATGATCTTAGTTACAGCAGATGTTGAGGCTTTATATACCTCCATAAGGCATCACAATGGCCTCTTGGCTACTGCTTGGTTACTCCGCAATAGTAATATGGGTGCCAAAATGGCCACACTATTATTGACATGGCTAGAATTTATTTTAACACACGTTTCTGTTTTCATAAACAAATTTACCTCCAGACGCAAGGGACCGTGATGGGGGCGGTGTGCACCTTTTCGTATGCAAAACTTTTCATTGGTGCTTGGGAACTTGAGATCTGCATCAGTGAACCCATACCTTAAATGAAAAAAGAACAACAATGGATGAGGTATATTAATGACGTACTCTTTGTATAGGAGGGTACAATTCATGAGCTTGACAGTCTAATGGCCCAGTTGAACACTACAATATCGATGTAAAATTGTCATAAATATGGCAAAAGCATTGATTTCCTCAACATTAAAATAAACATTTGCGACAATGGTGACATTTCTACTGAAATTTTAGAACGGAAACAGCCAATTCATTGTTGCAGGCCAATTCTTCACACTTACCTTCTACTATTAGAAGTACAGCATATCCACTAGTCAGTTCCTCAGAGCAAGAAGGATCTGCTCTACCAAATCATCTTTTGAGAAACACTCTAAAGACCTATATTCTAGAGTTAGAGAGAGAGGTTAAGGTCACAAGTGTATTAGGCAAGAATATTTGCGGGCCAAGAATTCACAAAGAAATGATCTTTTGTATAAACAAAGTTTACCAGACTATTCCATCAATAATGACAGCTCGGAGATCCAAAAACCTAAGGGACATCTTGATCCATAGCCATTTTAACAATAATCAAGAAAGAATCTCAGGCTAACTGGCTATCTGTTAAGGGCTTTTACCCTTCTGGACACTGTTAGACCTGTCCCAGTATGATTAAGAGTAAGAATTTCCATAATGTTGACCACTCTGGAACCTTTGAAATACAACATCTTCTAAATTGCACATCAAAGGGCGTTATTTATTGGGCCAAATGCCCCTGTGAGAAAATTTATATAGGAATGACCATGAGGCAACTTAGGATACGGATCCGCGAACATATTAGGGACATTGACTAAGGAAAAGCCACTGAGGACACTTCCCACTCTTGGTAGACACTTTTTCCATCATCACCAATGCAATTCAAGCTTACTAAAGGTTATGGCAATTGATCAGGTTTGTTTGAGTACTAGAGGAGGCAACCTGGCCTAAATTCTGGCACGTATAGAGAGCAAATGGATCTATAGAATCAACATGATCAATCCTTTTGTCTTAAATGAAAATTTTGGCTTTAGTGCATTTTTTTAATTTTCCATAATGGGACTTCCCTAGTACAATAACTGTGTTCATGGGGTGAGGGGTGGTTGTTTTTATATTTGTACATATTTTAATTTTGTTTTTAATATTTTCTTTACATAGTTTATACTTAATACTCCACGCTTGTGCCGCTGTTATCTGGTGTTTGGTAGTTCGTGAGGGGTTGAGGAGTATGCTGAATCTTGAGCGTCCTAAAAAAGAAAAATACATTTTTTTTTATGAGAAGGTCCATGATTGAAGAAAGGGGATCTCATCACTATGCATTACAGAATTATCCTGAATAAGGACTATCTGACATATTTTTTCATTTTTACTTGTTTACTTGGGACACTTTTCTGCATATGG
The DNA here is from genome assembly GCF_048569485.1 of Anomaloglossus baeobatrachus. Taxonomy (NCBI): domain Eukaryota; kingdom Metazoa; phylum Chordata; class Amphibia; order Anura; family Aromobatidae; genus Anomaloglossus; species Anomaloglossus baeobatrachus. Next base: position 326,267,541 of record NC_134358.1, read on the forward strand.
ATTTGCATCACCTACCGTATATTATCAACAGGACACCTCCCTCTGGATTTTTGTTTTTTCCTTATTTTCTTGGATTTTTTCTTCATCCATTACTTTATTATTATTCGAGTGGTGGGCATCTATTATTGTTGTTTTTTTTTTTTTTTTTTTTTTAATCACATACCGTATTTTTCGGACTATAAGACGCACCGGACCATAAGACGCACCCTGGTTTCAGAGGAGGAAAATAGGAAAATAATATTTTAAGCAAAAAATGTGGTCATGACACACTGTTAGGGGGCGAGGATCTGCTGCTGACACTGTTAGGCCCTGTGTGCACTGGAAAAAGGAATTTTCTTAAGAAAATTCCACAGACTCTGAAAGATTACCGAACCCGCGGAAAAAAAACGCACCGAAATCCGCATGCGTTTTATTGCGTTTTGGTGCAGTTTCGGTGCGTTTTTTCCGCGGGTTGGAACATGTGTTTTAATGCATTTAATGCAATAAAGCACATTGGAAGAAAAAAAAAATAGGTAATTTCCTTCTGATATAGATAGATAGAGAAATAGATAGATAATGGATAGATAGAGAGATAGATAGATAGATAGATGGATAGATAATCATTAGATAGAGTCCCTGTGAGGACACGCTGCAGTTCTCACGGTCAGTGGTGTGTTCACATTACCAACCGTGAGAAATGTCCTGTAGTTACCTCTGCAGGCTCGTTACGAGGCTGCATTCAGTACAGTGTGCCAGTCGCAGCTGGATGCAAGCGTCGTGGGACCTCGGTGGATTTTCGCAGGAGCTGTGTGTTGGAGGGGTTAATAAAGGGGTGAAAGAGGGGCTTTTTGTCTTTTATTTAAAAAAAAGGATTTTTCGGTGTGTGTGTGTTTATTCACTTTACTTATGGGTTAATCACGAAAGCTGTCTCATAGACACTGCCATGATTAAGCCTGGACTTAAATGGCAGCGATCTGCTGCCATTTAACTCCTTATTACCTGTATTGCCACCGCATCACGGCAATCTGGAAGAGCCGGGGACACTCCGGGACTGTCGCATAATGGATGCGACAGTCCCGGGGCAGCTGTGGCTGATATTCTCAGCTGCGGGAGGGGGGTGGCATTAACCATTGCCCTCTCCCTCACCAGCCTGAGAATACCGGGCCGCTGCTGTGTGTTTACCTCAGCTGGACGGAAAAAATACAGCGGAAACCACTTTTGTTGTTTTTTTTTATATGTACGTTTCATTTCTATGTGTATTCTATATGTCTGTGTGTGAGTGTCATGTGTGTGTTTTCTATATGTCTGTGTTTGATATGTGTGTGTTTACTCTCGGCTCAGCTTCCTCTTCCTGTCATAATGACATCGCTTCCCTGCAAAACGCAGGGCAGTGATGAACATTATGTCCCGAAAAAGCGAAATACCGCAGGGAATAACACTGGAAAACGCAATGAACTGCACAGAATTTTCTACCTGCGTTATTCCCTGTGGAATTTCACGATTACATTACAGTCAATGGAGTTAAATGGCGCAGCCATCTGGGAAAAGAAGTGACGTGCAATTGTTTTTGCTGCGGGAATCCCACGGCAAAACATGCAGCTGTCAAAATCCGCATAGTGTGCACAGCTTGTTTTCCCATAGGATTTGCTGGGGAATCACTGCAGAAATGTTATGAACATTTTCTGCAGCAAAACATGCAGCAAATCCGCAGGAAATCCGCGGCAAAAACCGGCAAGTGCGCACAGGGCCTTATGGGGGTAATGTCCCCAAATTCTCTACTAAGGTACCCCATCCTGGAAATGATCCTTCTGCCTTGTATATGATCCTCCTGCCTTGTATATATATGTCCCTCATCCTGGTATAGCCCCCATCCTGCTATATACTGCCATCCTGGTATGTGCTCCCATCCTGCTATATACCCCATCCTGGTATATTGCCACATCCTGCTATATACCCCCATCCTGCTATATACCCCTGTAGCGCCCGGTCCCACCAGATTCCGAGGGGGCGCTTTTCCTTTCATCTGCCCAGCCCCAGCATGGCTCCCACGTGCACTCCCAGTCCCAGCCTCCGGCAGCGACGTCCTTCCTCTTACCTGTCCCATGGCTCTGCAGGCTCTGCTCTTGATTCAGGTCCTGCTGTGCTTCCTACTCACTCCCGGGTCATGCGCTCTGCTCCAAAAGCTGCTGCAGCCTCTTCCTGCCTCCCGGCCACAAACAGATCTGCAGTAAGTGATCTTAGGCTGCGCGTGAGGCCACGCCCCTTTTCTTAAAGTGGTAGCGTCCCATTACCTGGAAGTGACCTCAGAGGTCACCTGTTACCAAAAGGGCATTTAAGTTCGCCTTCCCCAACAGAAGGCGCCCGAGCAACGCTCCTAATAGTGCATTGCTAGTATCCAGGCCCCTTGTGTACTATTGCTTGTATCTGCGCACCACCTACTTGTTCCTAATTCTTTGTCTCGCCATAGTGCCACCTGTGCCATACCTGCTGTGGACGTCACCTGTGCCATACCTGCTGTGGACGTCACCTGTGCCATACCTGCTGTGGACGTCACCTGTGCCATACCCGTGTTCTACCTGCTGTGGACGTCACACCTGTGCTATACCTGGCCTTAAAGAGACTACTGCTACCGGTTCCTGGCTGCCGTGCATTTAGGCCCTTTGGGGAGGCACCACACAGTCCCTGTATAGGGGTTCGCTGCTGGTCGCTTTCTCAAGGGAACTTAAGCAAGCATTGTTGACCTTAGGGAGATCAACATATCCACTGCGGAGACACCATCACGTGTTTCTCAATGCAGTGATTCTAGAGCATTGCCCCCTGGGAAGTATGCAAATAAGAAAGCCGCGGAGACACCATCACGTGTTTCTCAACGCTGGCAGGAAACTAGCCAGGTCTTTCACCGGGAAGGAACAACCACGGGAAGGGCAGTCTCCAGTCAAGGAGACCACCTATACCAAACATGGTATCCATCCACAGACAGCCGTTTCGGGGTATTTGCCCCTCATCAGTGTGGAGTAGGAATCTGGCTAGTGGGGGCAATGCCTAGTAAAAGACTACTTAAGCAAGCATTGTTGACCTTAGGGAGATCAACATATCTTCCCAGGGGGCAATGCTCTAGAATCACTGCGTTGAGAAACACGTGATGGTGTCTCCGCAGTGGATATGTTGATCTCCCTAAGGTCAACAATGCTTGCTTAAGTAGTCTTTTACTAGGCATTGCCCCCACTAGCCAGATTCCTACTCCACACTGATGAGGGGCTAATACCCCGAAACGGCTGTCTGTGGATGGATACCATGTTTGGTATAGGTGGTCTCCTTGACTGGAGACTGCCCTTCTCGTGGTTGTTCCTTCCCGGTGAAAGACCTGGCTAGTTTCCTGCCAGCGTTGAGAAACACGTGATGGTGTCTCCGCGGCTTTCTTATTTGCATACTTCCCAGGGGGCAATGCTCTAGAATCACTGCGTTGAGAAACGCGTGATGGTGTCTCCGCAGTGGATATGTTGATCTCCCTAAGGTCAACAATGCTTGCTTAAGTAGTCTTTTACTAGGCATTGCCCCCACTAGCCAGATTCCTACTCCACACTGATGAGGGGCAAATACCCCGAAACGGCTGTCTGTGGATGGATACCATGTTTGGTATAGGTGGTCTCCTTGACTGGAGACTGCCCTTCCCGTGGTTGTTCCTTCCCGGTGAAAGACCTGGCTAGTTTCCTGCCAGCGTTGAGAAACACGTGATGGTGTCTCCGCGGCTTTCTTATTTGCTTTCTCAAGGGAGTCCGGTGCACGGTCCAGTGGGTCCACCCCCGGATGCTCGCCGCCCCTCGGTGAGCGTAACAACCCCCATCCTGGCATATGGCCACATCCTGCTACAGTGCTGGCCAAAAGTATTGGCACCCCTGAATTCTGTCAGAGAATACTCAGTTTCTTCCTGAAAATGATTGCAATCACAAATTCTTTGGTATTATTATCTTCATTTAATTTGTCTTCAATGAAAAAAAAAAAAATTGTCATAAAGCCAAATTGGATATAATTCCACACCAAACATAAAAAGGGGGTGGACAAAAGTATTGGCACTGTTTGAAAAATCATGTGATGCTTCTCTAATTTGTGTAATTAACAGCACCTGTAACTTACCTGTGGCACCTAACAGGTGTTGGCAATAACTAAATCACACTTGCAGCCAGTTGACATGGATTAAAGTTGACTCAACCTCTGTCCTGTGTCCTTGTGTGTACCACATTGAGCATGGAGAAAAGAAAGAAGACCAAAGAACTGTCTGAGGACTTGAGAATCCAAATTGTGAGGAAGCATGAGCAACCTCAAGGCTACAAGTCCATCTCCAAAGACCTGAAAGTTCCTGTGTCTACGGTGCACAGTGTCATCAAGAAATTTAAAGCCCATGGCACTGTGGCTAACCTCCCTAGATTTGGAAGGAAAAGAAAATTTGACAAGAGATTTCAAACGCAACATTGTGCGGATGGTGGATAAAGAACCTCGACTAACATCCAAACAAGTTCAAGCTGCCCTGCAGTCTGAGGGTACAACAGTGTCAACCCGTACTATCCGTAGGACGTCTGAATGAAAAGAAACTGTATGGTAGGATACCCAGGAAGACCCCACTTCTTACCCCGAGACATAAAAAAGCCAGGCTGGAGTTTGCCAAAACTTACCTGAGAAAGCCTAAAATGTTTTGGAAGAATGTTCTCTGGTCAGATGAAAAATCATCAACATAGAGTTTAAATGAAAAAAAAAAAAGACGCATTCAAAGAAAAGAACACGGTCCCTACAGTCAAACATGGTGGAGGTTCCCTGATGTTTTGGGGTTGCTTTGCTGCCTCTGGCACTGGGCTGCTTGACCGAGTGCATGGCATTATGAAGTCTGAAGACTACCAACAAATTTTGCAGCATAATGTAGAGCCCAGTGTGAGAAAGCTGGGTCTCCCTCAGAGGTCATGGGTCTTCCAGCAGGACAATGACCCAAAACACACTTCAAAAAGCACTAGAAAATGGTTTGAGAGAAAGCACTGGAGACTACTAAAGTGGCCAGCAATGAGTCCAGACCTGAATCCCATAGAACACCTGTGGAGAGATCTCAAAATGGCAGTTTGAAGAAGGCACCCTTCAAATCTCAGGGACCTGGAGCAGTTTGCCAAAGAAGAATGGTCTAAAATTCCAGCAGAGCATTGTAAGAAACTCATTCATGGCTACCGGAAGAGGTTGTTCGCAGTTATTTTGGCTAAAGGTTGTGCAACCAAGTATTAGGTTAAGGGTGCCAATACTTTTGTCTGGCCCATTTTTGGAGTTTTGTGTGAAATGATCAACGAGTTAATTTTTGTTTCATTCTCTTTTGTGTGTTTTCATTGCAAGCAAAATAAATGAAGATAATAATACCAAAGAATTTGTGATTGCAATCATTTTCAGGAATAAACTGAGTATTCTCTGACAGAATTGCAGGGGTGCCAATACTTTTGGCCAGCACTGTATATACCCCCATCCTAGCATATGGCCGCATCCTGCTATATACCCCCATCCTGGTATATGGCCGCATCCTACTATATACCCCCATCCTGGCATATGGCCACATCCTGCTATATACCCCAATCCTGGCATATGGCCGCATCCTGCTATATACCCCCATCCTGGCATATGGCCGCATCCTGCTATATACCCCTATCCTGGCATATGGCCGCATCCTGCTATATACCCCATCCTGGTGTATGGCCTCATCCTGATATACACCCCCATCCTGGCATATGGCCGCATCCTTCTATATACCCCATCCTGGCATATGGCCGCATCCTGCTATATACCCCCATCCTGGCATATGGCCGCATCCTGCTATATAACCCCAATCTGCTATATACCCCCATAATGCTATATGGCCGCATCATGCTATATGGCCCATCCTGGCATATGGCCGCATCCTGCTATATACCCCATCCTGGCATATGGCTGCATCCTGCTACATACTGCCATCCTGGCATATGGCCGCATCCTGTTAAATACCCCATCCTGGAATATGGCAGCATCCTGCTATATACCGCCATCCTGGCATATGGCGGGCATCCTGCTATATACCCCCATCCTGCTATATACCCCATCCTAGCATATGGCCCCATCCTGCTATATACCCCATCATAGCATATGGCAGCATCCTGCTATATACCCCATCCTGGCATATGGCCGCATCCTGCTATATACCCCATCCTGGCATATGGCCGCATCCTGTTATATACCCCATCCTGGCATATGGCTGCATCCTGCTATATACCCCCATTCTGGTATATGGCCGCATCCTGCTATATACCCCTATCCTGGCATATGGCCGCATCCTGCTATATACCCCATCCTGGTGTATGGCCTCATCCTGATATACACCCCCATCCTGGCATATGGCCGCATCCTTCTATATACCCCATCCTGGCATATGGCCGCATCCTGCTATATAACCCCATCCTGCTATATACCCCCATAATGCTATATGGCCGCATCATGCTATATGGCCCATCCTGGCATATGGCCGTATCCTGCTATATACCCTATCCTGGCATATGGCTGCATCCTGCTACATACTGCCATCCTGGCATATGGCCGCATCCTGTTATATACCCCATCCTGGCATATGGCAGCATTCTGCTATATACCGCCATCATGGCATATGGCGGGCATCCTGCTATATACCCCCATCCTGCTATATACCCCATCCTAGCATATGGCCCCATCCTGCTATATACCCCATCCTAGCATATGGCCCCATCCTGCTATATACCCCATCCTGGCATATGGCCGCATCCTGCTATATACCCAATCCTGGCATATGGCCGCATCCTGCTATATACCCCATCCTGGCATATGGCCGCATCCTGCTATATACCCCCATTCTGGTATATGGCCGCATCCTGCTATATACACCCATCGAAACAAAGGAGGACAAAGGAGTTTTAAAGGTGAAAAAGTTAAATGGTAATTTTTATTAAGACAAATATATTAAAAAAATGGAATTTTGCATTTCCATATGACACAACAATGATGTGGTTATAAATAGAAAATAGAGCCAGTACACAGAGGTAGTACAGTAGGTAAAGAGACAAAAGTGACCAAATATGCGCCCTGTGTCAGGTGACCTAAAAATAATCGCCGGATGAACGGCTAACACTGAAGGTCAGGAATAATACCTTGGACGCCTGGTAAACAAAGCCTGCGGGTGGAAGCGATGGATAGGCAAGCGGTGATGACCGGATATACGCCCTGTACCTAGAAGCCTAAAGGTAATCGCCGGGTGAGCGGCTAACAGAAGTCAGCGGTAATACCTGGGGCGCCGGTACACAAAGCCTACAGATGGAAGCGCTCCGCGTTGCGCACCACTAGTCTCTACACAGCCGCGGCCGGCAGACAGGAGGATGAGCGATGCTGCAGGGATCGTGGATGGCTCTACACAGGTCAGCGGCGCTGCTGCTGGCACAAACGGGAGGAGGAGCGATGCTGCGTGGAGCGAGGAAAGGTGAGCATGAACGTTTATTTACACATGATCACTCCAGGCTGTAGTTGCCAGGGGTGATCATGTGGGCCGGCTGTTTAGAATGCGCGCATCAACCACCCACCTGTCAGCGCCGGCTTCAGCGTGATAGATGGTGGATGAGATGTTGGGTGTGCATATGAAATGAGAGGGCGCACATGGTCACAGCAGGCGCTGCTACAGCCTGCCCATGCCCCCGATGACCCGCTCCACCTCAGCACCCTCATTCCCCGCAGTCATGCACTACATTCAGACTATAAGACGTACCCCCCACTTTCCCCCAACATTTGGGGGGAAAAAAGTGTGTCTTATAGTGCAAAAAATACGGTATATCACAGTGTTCATGTTCATGCAAGCTCATCCACACACACGTCACATACTATACATTTTTGCACTTTAGTTCTTTAATTGCATATATACTGTACATATATATTTTACTGCTGGGGATTTATTATTATTTTTCAATTTCATCAATTTTATTACAGTATTCATGTTCCTGCAAGCTCATACGCTCACATATCACATACTACACACTTTTTTTGCACTTTCATCCATTTGTTGCATATATTCATACACTCATTATTTTGCATGAATTACACTTTACACACTTCTTTGGCACTTCTTTACATACACTGACCTTTTTACACATTTTTCTTCTTACGGTCCTCTTTTACACTACCATTTTTTTGTCATACTGTATTTCATGTATAATATTTCATTCTTCTCATAGACATTTTATGATTGCTTTTCCCCACATATTGTTCTACACATCTAGCATTCACCTCATTTATACATATTTTTATACTATTTTTCATATTTTCTTTTCTTTTTCACTGTATTACATACAGTTTTTCTGTTCATACTTTTTTTTTGTATGACATCGCATTACTAATGTTAGTGCATTTTTTTTTTGCTTTATCCGTCCTTGAAAAACCTTTTGCATTAGACATAATTCCCAGTTGCACATCTGGATGTGTGCACAGGTGTGTTACCTCCTCGTTGACTTCTGCAGCCACCAGCATATTGGGCATCAGGCATTGACCACCGTCTCTTCCTGAATAGTAGTTGTGATTGCGTTCCACAACCGACGGCCGGAAGTCACATGATACGGAGACTGGTCACATGACTTGTGCGCCACCATATCCAGCTATTTCCAGGCTGCAAATTAGAAATTCATCCGCGGCGGATCTACACTTACTCTTGCATATATAGCTGTTTTTTCTACAACCCACACTCATTCGCTTCACTACCCCCACCCTGAGAAAGTCTATCGCAAGATGAAATGCGCGTCGGGCTGAAGGCTGACGAGTTCCACGGACCCTAATTCTAGGTATTTAATATCCCTCTCTAAGTACTTCCTCTTTGCTGTCTCTGCTGCAGCATTTCTTTTTTAGCACTATGCACCTTACTATTAAATAGATATCTGCTATTGGAACTTTAATAATAGAAATGCCCTGCATTTAATTATTTTTCTGGCACCTTGTTCATTTTTTTCGTCGTCATTTGATGGATATTTAATTATAGCCTTTAGTGGTCCCTCTGGTATTTATTCCCCTCGTTATCTGCCTTTGTGGAATAATCCTGTCTTTTTAAGCATTTTTTTGTTCCCAGAAATTATAATGTTAGATATCGTAATATTTATATTTTTTTAAAAATGGTTTTCTAATAAAATATATAATTTTTTTTACATTTTATCATATGGTGTTTTGACTCTTGGGAGCAATTTCATGCCTGTTATTTGCTCATGGAAGTTTTTTGAAATTTTCATAGCATGGGACACATGCAGCAGAATGGCGAATATTATACAGTAGCGTGAAGGACATTATACAGCAGCAGTGGGGGACAATATACAGCCAAATGGGGGATAGTACACTGCAGCATGGGGGATATTATACAGCTCAATGAGGGATATTACACAGCAGCATGGGGGACATTACACAGCAGAATAGGGGGATATTACACAGCAGTACTGAACTGTGTGGCTGTGAATACAGCACTGATGTATAACAGTGTCTTGAAACTGTAGCACAACTTTGTGTGTCTATGCTGAGTTCTGCTCACTTCTTCCCCTTTGTTCTTCATAAATTCTAAAAAGCGCTGTAACCTGACAATTCACTGTTTTGAAATCATTTTGGTTTGAGTTATACTTCAGAATAAACAGGGATAATGGAAGAAGTGGTTGATATGTGGAGAAAGAAGCATATTTATCTGATAATATACAATACAGAATTTCTAATATTTGCCCATACTGTGGATTTATGCAAATTTCTTGAAACAACAATGACCATTACCACTTGTTGGGTGTCATTAGTCTGACTGTATGACCATGCACAAACGCTGCATATTTGGTCAGTATTTTACCTCAGTATTAGGCCACGTGCACACGTTGAGCACTTGATGAGGTTTTTTTAACTCAGTATTTGTAAGGCCTCGTGTACACAGTGAATATTTGGTGAGTTTTTTTACCTCAGTATTTGTTGCCAAAACCAGGAGTTGGACAAGCAGAAGAAAAGTAAACTAGAAACACATCACCACCACTTCTGTATTTTCTACTCTCTCACGGTTTTGGCTACAAATCCTGTAGGTAAAAAAAACTCAGCAAATACTGGACATGTGCACGTGGCCTTTAGGCCCGTTTCACACGTCAGTGAAAAACACTGACGTTTTTCACTGGCGTGTAAAACACGCACATGTCCCTCCGTGTGCCATGAATTACGGCACACGTGGGTTGTCTAAGTGCAATCCGGGCTCTGTTCTCCGTGGCCCGTGATTGCACTTAGAAATCAACTTACCTGTGCCCGCTCCCGCTCTCCATGGTGCTGAACGCTCCCACGGTGCAGCATCCGGCCGGCGCTGACCCCCACAACAGCTGCTTCCGGGTCGGCTGTGTCGCACATCATGAATATGCGCGACAGTAATGAGCCGGCTCTGAAGCAGCAAGCTGCACGGACTGCAGAGAGCGCCGCTGAAACCGGGTGAGTAAAAATGTTTTTTATTTTAAAACCACGTTTTTTTCTGGCACGTGTCTCACGGATCACACCACTGCGTGGTCCGTGGGACATCAGTGATGCCAGAAAAAAATGGACATGTCTCCGTGCAACAATCTCGCACACGCGGGTACGCCGCACGGAGACACGTGCAGTGAAAAATCACTGACGTGTGAGCAGACCCATTCATTATAATGGGTCTGCATATGTCAGTGATTCTGGTACGTTTTAAAAAAAGCACAAACGTACGAGAATCACTGACATGTGAAAGGGGCCTAATACTGAGGTAAAAGCTCACCAAATACTAAACGTGTGCACATGGCCTTACTACTGAGGTAAAAGCTCACCAAACACTAACTGTGTACATGTGGACGTAATACTGAGGTAAAAGCTCACCAAACACTAAGGCTATGTGCGCACAGTGCGTTTTTCGCAGCGTTTTTGCGCGTTTTTGGTCTCAAAACTGCATGACTTTGCTTCCCCAGCAGTCTATGAGTTTTCATTTTTGCTGTCCGCACACAACTGTTTTTTTAAGCTGCGTTTTTGAGCTTGAAAAAAAAAAATGGACATGTCAATTCTTTCCTGCGTTTTTCTGCGTTTTCTGCCCATGCAATGCATTGGAAAAATGCAGCAAAACGCAGAAATCAAAAACGCAGCAAAACACGCACCAAATCGCGGTAAAAACACATGCGTTTTTTATGCGTTTTTTCGACGCAGGTGCATTTTTGTGCGTTTTTAGCGGCCAAAAACGCACAAAAACGCAGCGTAAAAAAAACGCAGCGTGCGCACATAGCCTAAACATGTGCATGTGGCCTTTATACTGAGGTAAAGCTCACCAAATTCTAAACATGTGCATGTGGCCTTAATACTGAGTAAAAGCTCACCAAATACTACACGCGTGCACGTGGCTTTAATTCGGAGGTAAAAGCTCACCAAACACTGAACGTGTGCACGTTGCTTTAATGCGGAGGTAAAAAAAAACCTCACCAAATACTCAATGTGTGCACGTAGCCTTACTACTGAGGTAAAAGCTCACCAAATACTAAACGTGTGCACGTGGCCTTAATACTAAGGTAAAAGCTCACCAAACACTAAACGTGTGCACATGGCCTTACTACTGAGGTAAAAGCTCACCAAATACTACACGCGTGCACATGGCCTTAATACTAAGGTAAAAGCTCACCAAATACTCAATGTGTGCAAGTGGCCTTAATACTTTGGTAAGGCTATGTGCGCACACTGTGTTTTTTTTGTGACCACAAAGATGCAGCGTTTTTGGCCACAAAAAACGTACAATAACGCACTCGCGATAAAAACACACCAAAAAAACCCACATGAGTTTGTGTTTTTTGCTGCGTTTTTTCCAATGCATTGCATGGGTGAAAAACGCTGGAAAAAATGCAGAAATAATTGACATGTTGCATCTTTGTGGTCACCACAAAAACGCACTTAATACAAAATGCACTGTGCGGACAGAAAAAATGAAAACTTATAGACTTTGCTGGAGAAGCAAAGTCATGCAGTTTTTAGACCAAAAACGTACCCGAAAATCGCGCAAAAATGCTGCGAAAAACGCAGCGTGCGCACATGGCCTAAAAAGCTCAAATACTAAACGTGTGCATAGTTGCGTAACTACAGTTTGATGGGCCCTGGTGCAAAATTTGGACCGGGGCCCCCCCTCCACGTACACCGCCACTTAGGGTACGGGATAATGACACGGACACCCGGGGTACAAGATAATGATGCTGACACTTGGCTCCAGACCTCCATGTGTCATGCAGCCAGCCACCCCCCAAGGACTCCATATGTCATGCAGCAAGCCCTCCCCCCCCCCCCGGGCATCTATGTGTCATGAAGCCAGCTCTCCCACGGCGGCCTCCATGTGTCATGCAGCCAGCTGTCCCACGGCCTCCATGTGTCATGCAGCCAGCTGTCCCACGGCCTCCATGTGTCATGTAGCCAGGGCCCCCTCAAGGACTCCATGTGTCCTGCAGCCAGGCCCCCCCCAAGGACTTCATGTGTGATGCAGCCAAGCCCCCCAAGGACTCCATGTGTCCTGCAGCCAGCCTCCCCGTGCACTCACTGATTTATTAAAAAAAACAAGTACTCACATATCTTTTCCTTCCACTTCACCTCTGTCCTCTACTTGTTTCATTGCTGCTCGTCGTCACTTCTGTCCTCGTTCCCCTGTGGCTCTGGTCGGCGTCCTCCTGTGCTCTCACCACACACACAGTCGCACAGGAGTGACGTCACCACGCAGGCACGGGGGAAGACTGATGTGCAGAGCGACGCCGGCGTCGCTCTATGCAATATCAAAGCAGCGTGAGGTGACAGGAGCGCAGTGACGCCACCGCTGACACCAGACAGGGGGGCCCGGTTTCAGCGGCGGTGACCAGGTTATATAGCGGGCCCCGCGCCACGTGGTATGCGGCAGAACAGCGCAGCTCCCCTCTCACAGAAAGGAGCTGACTACTGATCTGCCGGGCGGCCGCGGGCCCCAAACCGCCCGGGCCCGGTCGCAGTGGCAACCGCTGTAGTTACGCCCCTGCGTGTGCACATGGCCGTAATACTGAGGTACAAAAAAAACCTCACCAAATATTTAATGTGTGCACATGGCCTTAATACTGAGGTAACAAACTCACCAAATACTGAACATCGGCACGTGGCCTTAATACTGAAAAAACAGACCAAATGCTTAATGTGTGCATGTAGACTTTACTGAGGTAAAAAACTCACCAATACTGGACGTAATACTGAGGTAAAAAAAACCAAACTGTCCATCCTCTGAGAGCAGCTGTCAAGTCAAGAAACTGCAGCGCGCCGGCCGGGTCCTAATCCATTGTCCTGACCGCCGGAGCTGACTTCCCGGTCAGAGACACGGCTGTGAGGTGACCGGGTCAGCTGATCACACTGCAATAACCCGAGCGTCAGGGCCGCAGCGCAGAGGCGGCAGCGCAGCGTCTACAGAGGAGATGATTTCTTGAGGGAACAACGTCACCAGGAGGGGCGGGGCCTCCTCCGTGCAGATCTGTGAGCGGGAAGCAGCAGGGTTGCGTCTAGATCAGAGTTGATTTTTTGTGGTCCTCAAAAAATCAACTCTGATCTAGCTGCTTCAGTAGTGAGCCGGCTATATCGGAGTTGATTTTTTGAGGCCTCATTTTTTCCACTCTGATTTAGCCGGCTCACTACTGAAGTGTCTAGATCAGAGTGGGTTTTTTGTGGTCCTCATTTTCTCCACTCTGATTTAGCCGGTTCAGTGCTGAAGTGACTAGATCAGAGTTGATTTCTTGAGGCCTCGCTGCAGTCACATGTTTTTGGTCACCTCATTTTATCCACTCCGTTCTAGCTGCTTCACTAGTGAGGTGACTAGATCAGAGTTGATTTTTTGATGATCTCTGTGATCTTTTCTCCATACAGCACAGTTCAGTTTCTACAGCAGGGGCTGGAATCAGATTTATAATTGGAATGATTTCATGTTTTTATTTATTAGATGCTCACACTGTTATATTTATTATTTTTTTCCAAAGGGCAAATTTTTATTTTCATTATTATTATAACTTACATTTTATTATTATTTTTTACAATATAAATAATTCCACACAGCGCTGATTGTTCAGTTTTGCTGGAATTTTAATTTTACCGTATTTCCACAAGTCGTGGCCGCATGACTGACATTGAAAGAGTGGGCGGAGCCTCACAAGGAAAAACGGAACCGCGCAGCTGACAGTCTTCATAACTTACCATATTGGATCAGAGTGGATTTTTTGAGGATCTCTCTGTAGCCTTCATTATGTACATTTGGTACTGAGGTGACTGAAATTCAGTTTTTTGAAGAGTGGGAGGAGCCTCACGGCGAAAAACGTAACAGAGCGCAACCGAGAAAGTGCTTATAATTTCACACATTGTGTCGTAGTGGATTTTTTGAGGACCTCAAAAAAGCCACTCCGTTCTAGCTGCTTCAGTAGTGAGCCGTCTATATCAGAGTGGATTTTTTGAGGACCTCATTTTAGCCACTACATTATGTACATTTGGTACTGAGGTGACTGCAGTGGATTTTTTCGAAGAGTGGGAGGAGCCTCACGGCGAAAAACGTAACAGAGCGCAGCCGAGAAAGTGCTTATAATTTCACACATTGTGTCGTAGTGGATTTTTTGAGGACCTCAAAAAAGCCACTCCGTTCTAGCTGCTTCAGTAGTGAGCCGTCTATATCAGAGTGGATTTTTTGAGGACCTCATTTTAGCCACTACATTATGTACATTTGGTACTGAGGTGACTGCAATGGATTTTTTTGAAGAGTGGGAGGAGCCTCAAAGCAAAAAGCGTAACAGAGCGCAGCTGAAAGTCCTCATAATATCCACATTGTGTCGTAGTGGATTTTTTGAGGACCTCAAAAAAGCCACTCCGTTCTAGCTGCTTCAGTAGTGAGCCGTCTATATCAGAGTGGATTTTTTGAGGACCTCATTTTAGCCACTACATTATGTACATTTGGTACTGAGGTGACTGCAATGGATTTTTTCGAAGAGTGGGAGGAGCCTCAAAGCAAAAAGCGTAACAGTGCGCAGCTGAAAGTCCTCATAATATCCACATTGTGTCGTAGTGGATTTTTTGAGGACCTCAAAAAAGCCACTCTGTTCTAGCTGCTTCAGTAGTGAGCCGTCTATATCAGAGTGGATTTTTTGAGGACCTCATTTTAGCCACTACATTATGTACATTTGGTACTGAGGTGACTGCAATGGATTTTTTCGAAGAGTGGGAGGAGCCTCAAAGCAAAAAGCGTAACAGAGCGCAGCTGAAAGTCCTCATAATATCCACATTGTGTCGTAGTGGATTTTTTGAGGACCTCAAAAAAGCCACTCCGTTCTAGCTGCTTCAGTAGTGAGCCGTCTATATCAGAGTGGATTTTTTGAGGACCTCATTTTAGCCACTACATTATGTACATTTGGTACTGAGGTGACTGCAATGGATTTTTTCGAAGAGTGGGAGGAGCCTCAAAGCAAAAAGCGTAACAGAGCGCAGCTGAAAGTCCTCATAATATCCACATTGTGTCGTAGTGGATTTTTTGAGGACCTCAAAAAAGCCACTCCGTTCTAGCTGCTTCAGTAGTGAGCCGTCTATATCAGAGTGGATTTTTTGAGGACCTCATTTTAGCCACTAAATGTGGCGCCCCTGACCTGGTCAGGCGCCACTGAGTACTGCACCCATGCTGGGGACAGTACAATACAGGTAATCCAGAAGGCTGACAGGGGTGTGGAACACAGGCGCATAGTGATCAGGTCTCACACATGTACCCATGAGAGGACCCCTGGGGATCCCAGGAGGGGGCAAGCCTTCACCTTCACTGGAATAGTGGAGGGGGTAGAGCCTCCATCTCCTCTCAAGGGGTGTGGTGGAGAGTCTGGTTGCTAGGTGGCGTAGGCAAGAACAGGAGAGGAGGGGCAGTGAGTCAGTTAGGGCAGAACTCCATAGGGCTCAGTGAGGAGCAGACCTGTGGGGCTGTTGCTGTCTAACAGCGCCCGCGCAGTGGCTACAGACGGGGGAGAACGGTCAACTAGGAGTGCTGCCTGAAAGCCAGCTTCAGCTAGAGAGTGCAACGGAGTGGGAAGTAAGGAGACTGCTAGAGAGCACCAGGCCCAACCGGGCGGCAGATCCCGAAGCGAGGATAGATTCACCTTTCCCTGCTAAACCTGCCGGTGTGGGGCTCTTAAAGCCCACACCACAACACTACAAAAGCCGCAGCCACGTAACCGCAGTGAGGGCCCATAGGTCATAGGAGGCAAGAGGCTGGAGTGGCCTGGTCCGGGGAACAAGCACACGGCAAACAAGAAGGGGAGAGAGGCTTGGAGCATCTTCCCTGGGTGACCCCCATAGGGACTCAAAGTCGGGGTCACCCCAAACCACCAAGGGCTAAGGAAGGCGAGTCAGTAGTCACCCTCATAAAGTCAGCCTGAAGGATACCTGGTTCCTACCTGGTTCATCTCAGCTACGCCCGGGTTACTCACCCTGCCATCTAATGTGAGTAAAAACCCTGAAAGACATCCTGCCTGTGTGGTCATTCTGCGACTTGTGGTACTACAAACCTACACAGGGCCCTGGGGCTTGCCTCACTCTCAGGAGGCTCCTACATCTAACTGCACACACCATCAGCCCCAGGCGTCCCCTAACCTGCAGTGGCGGTCCCTACTGGCCGCAATACTGAGAGTGGCGTCACGATCAAAACAGAAGATTTCCTACCAGTGACGGAGATCCAGCAACGTGGAGTCCCTGAAGGTAACGCACCGACACTGACACACCACCTGTGGGGCTTCACATCTGGCGTCACGAACAGGATAAGGACTAGACCTGTTCAGACAGGTGACCATGTGCCTGGGCGGTCCGCTTGAAAAATTGGAAGCGCCGCCATATTGCCACCATGAAAAGCGCGCTGAAAAAACAACAGCAGCCCGCGCTGGAAGAAGTTACCGCCCACGAAGAGGTGTGGCTACCCAGAGATCCCCTGCAGAGTTCTGACCTTGCCGGCTGTGAGAGCGGAAGCGTCGAGAAACGGCGAGAGAGAAGGGAAGCCACAAACCTGCTGCTGCGGAGAGCAGAAATGGAGTCCAGACGCGGATACCCAGAGCCAGGCTCTGCTGCCTGGTGGTGCCGGGAGCTTGCCATCTTCTGCGACCGGCTGGAGGCCGGGATCGTGCGACGGCTCAGAGAAGAACGCACGGAGCTCCTGGAAATGGCTGCGGCGGTGCGGACCTATGAGGAGGGAGCAGCGCGGAGCCTGCTGGATCGAGCGGCGACGACGATTCAGACCCCGATGGGTGAGTCGAGTGATGCCCCGGCTAGAACAAGAGCCCCGACCCTAGCTGCTACGACCGCGGTCCCAGAGGAGGCGCCCGGTGCGGCGATGCTGAGTGAGGCCGCAGCCACGCTAGGTGCGGCCCGCCAAGCCCAGGCCGCTGCAGCGATGCCCCGCCTGTCCCGCCGGGCTCCGACCACCACGGCAGTGCTCATCCGTGCTGCAGGTGTGACGCTGACCCAGGCTGCCACCCTGCTGAACCCGGTCCGCCAAGACCCCAACGCAGCAGCGACGCTCGTCCGCGCCGCAAGTGATATGCTGAACCAGGCCGCAGCCCCGCCGGGTGCGGCCCGCCAAGCTCCGATCACTGCAGCGACGCCCGACTCAGCCTGCACGGACCCCATCGAGGCTGCGACGCCAAGTGAGACCGCGGCTGCAGTGTCCAGTCCGGCCCGCCAGGAACCGGCCGCGACAGAAACGCCAATTCAGGCCGCCGCCATACAGGGCGCGGCCCGCCAAGACCAGGCCGCCGCCATGCCAGGCGCGGCCCGCCAAGACCAGGCCGCCGCCATACAGGGCGCGGCCCGCCAAGAAGAGAAGACTACCTCATCATTTTCCCCGGCCTGCAAGGCCAGAGCAGACACCGCTCCCCAGTCCAGAGAGGTCCCTGCCAGGAAGACCCTGATAGGAGAGGACCCCGAATACTGGAAGCTGAAGGCTGATCTGGAGGCCCAGTTTCCACAAGAGATGGTGGATCGGTATTTGCTCCCTCCGTATACCCCCAAGGAGATTCCGGCAACCCCTGCAGCCGCGCCAAAGAGTCCACCGCCCAGACCAGCTGAAGAGAGCCCATCCCCAGCACTGCCACAACCAGAGTGCAGCGAAGAACTAAGGGGGAGAGGAGGCCAGGAAGCAGAAGGGCTGACTCCAACGCCAACCGCAGCAGACCCCTACCCAGAGCCGGAGATGCTGCCCTATTCCCGCTGGGAGGAGGAAGACTTGACACCGTCAGCAGATGAAGATCAACCCAGAGACCTCACCTGGGAGCCCACAGGCATGAACCCAGCCCGCAAGACACGGCGCAGCAGAGCAAAGTATCCTCCAACACCACAGTCTCCAGAGCAGAGAGAGGTCACAGCCAGAGACCTGCAGGAGAAAAGGTGCCTAAGAAGGTCCAAAGCCCAGGCTAGAGGACCCCTTTACAGAGGAATAGTAGAGGACTTCAACTTGAAAAGCGGATACGGCTTCATTGTAGTAAAAGGAATAAAAGAGGGCATATTTGTAAATCGGAGAGATGTTCAAGCCCACCTGCCCAGAGGACATTCAGGCAGAAATTTGAAAATTGGGGACTTAGTACAGTTCACCTTGCATCAAGGAGAAAGGGGCTACTATGCCTTAGACGTAGCACCATGTCCCAGACAAGAAAGACAAGAAAGACAAGAAAGAAAAGACAGAGATAAAGAACCAGATGTAGAAACAGACGAAGACCAAGAAAGGAAAGATAAAGAACCTACAGATGAAACAACCACAGACAAAGATCCTACAGATGAAACAACCACGGACGACGACAAAGAGCCAGAAAGCAACAGGTGCCGCAGCCCAGCAGGCCCAAGCCCTGGTAAAGAGGAGTAAAGTAAAGAAAGAAGTACCGAAAGTTTGACCAGTTTGACAAGTTGAAAAGTTTGCAACGTTATCGTTTAAGAAATGCGCCCACAAAAACTATTGTGAGAAAACCATAAACCTTAAGGCTATGAACTTGCTATAGCCACAAACTCTCGCAGTGTAAATAGTTACACCAGTGGCACCACCACCAGGGCCAGCCTGTTTAGGGGTTTGGCTCGTCTGCAACCAGGGGGGCCCGTCCGTAGAAAAGGGCCTTGGCTCACCTGCGACCAGAGAGCACGCCTGTTTATGGGGCCTTGGCTCACCACCACAAAAAGGGTACCTGGTCAGCACCAACTGTGGAGGCCGCCTCTGCATCCTGCCAGAAGAAGCTGACGGCGCGGATCCACCAGGCCAGGTATACCCTGAAACCACCAGCCCATGAAAGCCGCCTCTACATCCTGCCAGAAGTGGCTGAAGTCGCGGCCAACGGGAGAGGAAGATTGGAGGAAAGGTCTGGGGAAACGGATGGCCCAGACCTGGTTACCAACAGGACCGGTGACCTGCCTCCTGAGAGGGTTTTGGGTGGGTTAACGGACTTGTGGGTGGAGGGTGGTGATGTCTGATACCTGGTGGTTTTAAAAATGTTTTACATGTTTTAATGTTTTATGCATTTTAAAAATGTTGTCTTGCAGCCCGAGGACGTGCTGGTGATAACTAAGGGGGAATGTGGCGCCCCTGACCTGGTCAGGCGCCACTGAGTACTGCACCCATGCTGGGGACAGTACAATACAGGTAATCCAGAAGGCTGACAGGGGTGTGGAACACAGGCGCATAGTGATCAGGTCTCACACATGTACCCATGAGAGGACCCCTGGGGATCCCAGGAGGGGGCAAGCCTTCACCTTCACTGGAATAGTGGAGGGGGTAGAGCCTCCATCTCCTCTCAAGGGGTGTGGTGGAGAGTCTGGTTGCTAGGTGGCGTAGGCAAGAACAGGAGAGGAGGGGCAGTGAGTCAGTTAGGGCAGAACTCCATAGGGCTCAGTGAGGAGCAGACCTGTGGGGCTGTTGCTGTCTAACAGCGCCCGCGCAGTGGCTACAGACGGGGGAGAACGGTCAACTAGGAGTGCTGCCTGAAAGCCAGCTTCAGCTAGAGAGTGCAACGGAGTGGGAAGTAAGGAGACTGCTAGAGAGCACCAGGCCCAACCGGGCGGCAGATCCCGAAGCGAGGATAGATTCACCTTTCCCTGCTAAACCTGCCGGTGTGGGGCTCTTAAAGCCCACACCACAACACTACAAAAGCCGCAGCCACGTAACCGCAGTGAGGGCCCATAGGTCATAGGAGGCAAGAGGCTGGAGTGGCCTGGTCCGGGGAACAAGCACACGGCAAACAAGAAGGGGAGAGAGGCTTGGAGCATCTTCCCTGGGTGACCCCCATAGGGACTCAAAGTCGGGGTCACCCCAAACCACCAAGGGCTAAGGAAGGCGAGTCAGTAGTCACCCTCATAAAGTCAGCCTGAAGGATACCTGGTTCCTACCTGGTTCATCTCAGCTACGCCCGGGTTACTCACCCTGCCATCTAATGTGAGTAAAAACCCTGAAAGACATCCTGCCTGTGTGGTCATTCTGCGACTTGTGGTACTACAAACCTACACAGGGCCCTGGGGCTTGCCTCACTCTCAGGAGGCTCCTACATCTAACTGCACACACCATCAGCCCCAGGCGTCCCCTAACCTGCAGTGGCGGTCCCTACTGGCCGCAATACTGAGAGTGGCGTCACGATCAAAACAGAAGATTTCCTACCAGTGACGGAGATCCAGCAACGTGGAGTCCCTGAAGGTAACGCACCGACACTGACACACCACCTGTGGGGCTTCACAACATTATGTACATTTGGTACTGAGGTGACTGCAATAGATTTTTTCGAAGAGTGGGAGGAGCCTCAAAGCAAAAAGCGTAACAGTGCGCAGCTGAAAGTCCTCATAATATCCACATTGTGTCGTAGTGGATTTTTTGAGGACCTCAAAAAAGCCACTCCGTTCTAGCTGCTTCAGTAGTGAACCGTCTATATCAGAGTGGATTTTTTGAGGACCTCATTTTAGCCACTACATTATGTACATTTGGTACTGAGTTGACTGCAATGGATTTTTTCGAAGAGTGGGAGGAGCCTCAAAGCAAAAAGCGTAACAGTGCGCAGCTGAAAGTCCTCATAATATCCACATTGTGTCGTAGTGGATTTTTTGAGGACCTCAAAAAAGCCACTCCGTTCTAGCTGCTTCAGTAGTGAGCCGTCTATATCAGAGTGGATTTTTTGAGGACCTCATTTTAGCCACTACATTATGTATATTTGGTACTGAGGTGACTGCAATGGATTTTTTCGAAGAGTGGGAGGAGCCTCAAAGCAAAAAGCGTAACAGAGCGCAGCTGAAAGTCCTCATAATATCCACATTGTGTCGTAGTGGATTTTTTGAGGACCTCAAAAAAGCCACTCCGTTCTAGCTGCTTCAGTAGTGAGCCGTCTATATCAGAGTGGATTTTTTGAGGACCTCATTTTAGCCACTACATTATGTACATTTGGTACTGAGGTGACTGCAATGGATTTTTTCGAAGAGTGGGAGGAGCCTCAAAGCAAAAAGCGTAACAGTGCGCAGCTGAAAGTCCTCATAATATCCACATTGTGTCGTAGTGGATTTTTTGAGGACCTCAAAAAAGCCACTCCGTTCTAGCTGCTTCAGTAGTGAGCCGTCTATATCAGAGTGGATTTTTTGAGGACCTCATTTTAGCCACTACATTATGTACATTTGGTACTGAGGTGACTGCAATGGATTTTTTCGAAGAGTGGGAGGAGCCTCAAAGCAAAAAGCGTAACAGTGCGCAGCTGAAAGTCCTCATAATATCCACATTGTGTCGTAGTGGATTTTTTGAGGACCTCAAAAAAGCCACTCCGTTCTAGCTGCTTCAGTAGTGAGCCGTCTATATCAGAGTGGATTTTTTGAGGACCTCATTTTAGCCACTACATTATGTACATTTGGTACAGAGGTGACTGCAATGGATTTTTTCGAAGAGTGGGAGGAGCCTCAAAGCAAAAAGCGTAACAGTGCGCAGCTGAAAGTCCTCATAATATCCACATTGTGTTGTAGTGGATTTTTTGAGGACCTCAAAAAAGCCACTCCGTTCTAGCTGCTTCAGTAGTGAGCCGTCTATATCAGAGTGGATTTTTTGAGGACCTCATTTTAGCCACTACATTAGGTACATTTGGTACTGAGGTGACTGCAATGGATTTTTTTGAAGAGTGGGAGGAGCCTCAAAGCAAAAACCGTAATAGAGCGCAGCTGAAAGTCCTCATAATATCCACATTGTGTCGTAGTGGATTTTTTGAGGACCTCAAAAAAGCCACTCCGTTCTAGCTGCTTCAGTAGTGAGCCGTCTATATCAGAGTGGATTTTTTGAGGACCTCATTTTAGCCACTACATTAGGTACATTTGGTACTGAGGTGACTGCAATGGATTTTTTTGAAGAGTGGGAGGAGCCTCAAAGCAAAAAGCGTAACAGTGCGCAGCTGAAAGTCCTCATAATATCCACATTGTGTCGTAGTGGATTTTTTGAGGACCTCAAAAAAGCCACTCCGTTCTAGCTGCTTCAGTAGTGAGCCGTCTATATCAGAGTGGATTTTTTGAGGACCTCATTTTAGCCACTACATTATGTACATTTGGTACTGAGGTGACTGCAATGGATTTTTTCGAAGAGTGGGAGGAGCCTCAAAGCAAAAAGCGTAACAGTGCGCAGCTGAAAGTCCTCATAATATCCACATTGTGTCGTAGTGGATTTTTTGAGGACCTCAAAAAAGCCACTCCGTTCTAGCTGCTTCAGTAGTGAGCCGTCTATATCAGAGTGGATTTTTTGAGGACCTCATTTTAGCCACTACATTAGGTACATTTGGTACTGAGGTGACTGCAATGGATTTTTTCGAAGAGTGGGAGGAGCCTCAAAGCAAAAAGCGTAACGGAGTGCAGCTGAAAGTCCTCATAATATCCACATTGTGTCGTAGTGGATTTTTTGAGGACCTCAAAAAAGCCACTCCGTTCTAGCTGCTTCAGTAGTGAGCCGTCTATATCAGAGTGGATTTTTTGAGGACCTCATTTTAGCCACTACATTATGTACATTTGGTACTGAGGTGACTGCAATGGATTTTTTCGAAGAGTGGGAGGAGCCTCAAAGCAAAAAGCGTAACAGAGCGCAGCTGAAAGTCCTCATAATATCCACATTGTGTCGTAGTGGATTTTTTGAGGACCTCAAAAAAGCCACTCCGTTCTAGCTGCTTCAGTAGTGAGCCGTCTATATCAGAGTGGATTTTTTGAGGACCTCATTTTAGCCACTACACTATGTACATTTGGTACTGAGGTGACTGCAATGGATTTTTTCGAAGAGTGGGAGGAGCCTCAAAGCAAAAAGCGTAACAGTGTGCAGCTGAAAGTCCTCATAATATCCACATTGTGTCGTAGTGGATTTTTTGAGGACCTCAAAAAAGCCACTCCGTTCTAGCTGCTTCAGTAGTGAGCCGTCTATATCAGAGTGGATTTTTTGAGGACCTCATTTTAGCCACTACATTATGTACATTTGGTACTGAGTTGACTGCAATGGATTTTTTCGAAGAGTGGGAGGAGCCTCAAAGCAAAAAGCGTAACAGTGCGCAGCTGAAAGTCCTCATAATATCCACATTGTGTCGTAGTGGATTTTTTGAGGACCTCAAAAAAGCCACTCCGTTCTAGCTGCTTCAGTAGTGAGCCGTCTATATCAGAGTGGATTTTTTGAGGACCTCATTTTAGCCACTCCGTTCTAGCTGCGTCAGTAGTGAGCCGTCTATATCAGAGTGGATTTTTTGAGGACCTCATTTTAGCCACTACATTATGTACCTTTGGTACTGAGGTGACTGCAATGTATTTTTTCGAAGAGTGGGAGGAGCCTCAAAGCAAAAAGCGTAACAGTGCGCAGCTGAAAGTCCTCATAATATCCACATTGTGTCGTAGTGGATTTTTTGAGGACCTCAAAAAAGCCACTCCGTTCTAGCTGCTTCAGTAGTGAGCCGTCTATATCAGAGTGGATTTTTTGAGGACCTCATTTTAGCCACTACATTAGGTACATTTGGTACTGAGGTGACTGCAATGGATTTTTTCGAAGAGTGGGAGGAGCCTCAAAGCAAAAACCGTAACAGAGCGCAGCTGAAAGTCCTCATAATATCCACATTGTGTCGTAGTGGATTTTTTGAGGACCTCATTTTAGCCACTCCGTTCTAGCTGCTTCAGTAGTGAGCCTTCTATATCAGAGTGGATTTTTTGAGGACCTCATTTTAGCCACTCTGTTTTAGGTGATTCAGCAGTGAGCCGTCTAGATCAGAGTGGATATTTTGAGCACCTCATTTTTGCCACTCTATTCTAGATGATTCACTAGTGAGCTGTCTAGATTGGGCCCGTGAGTCACTGTGGCCCCGTGGACCTCCTGACGACGATCGTACTTTCATTTATATCGACATCACCATCACAGATGCCAATACAATTGAAAGGAACAATGCGAGGAGGAGCAGAACACTCTATTTCTAATCATTCTACTACTATGTGTCTGTGAGACACTGATGTTTCAGCATGGAGGACTGCGGTTACTAGAGATGAGCGAGCCTCTGAAGGCTCCGTTCGAGGTGCCGTTCGACGAACCGTTTGACGAACCTCTCGAACCCCATTGAAAACAATGGGAGGCAAACACCTAAAAACACATAGAAAACACCTTCAAAGGTGTCCAAAAGGTGACAAACAACTCACAACATACCACAAACACATGGGAAAGTGACAAGGACATATACTCATGCGAAAACGAAACAGCTGGACGAGGAAAAAGAGGAGGAGACACAGATATAGGCATGGCACGCCCTTCTAAAATCATGTAAAACACAGCAAAGGGACTCTAAGCAGAGTCTCCCTTTTTTCCAAAAATTGGGCCACACACACCCCTTCAGTGGCATCACTTGTGCCCCAGTTGCAAACTTGACCTGTTGATTTGCATCAAGCACATTCAAAAATACGCCAGCCTTAACTGTCTTCAGGATGACACCTGGGTAGGTAGCAAAGTCCTTGCTGAACTATGACTTGTTCATCTTGGATCATTTTTAAAAACACAGCAAGGGGACTCCAAGCGGAGTCTCCCTTTTTTCCAAAAATTGGGCCCCACACACACCACTTCAGTGGCATCACTTGTACCCTAGTTGTAAACTTCACATGTTGACTTGCATCAAGCACAATCCAAATCCACAAGCCTTTACTCTCCCCAGGATGACACCGGGGTAGCAAAGTCCTTGCTGATCCATGACTTGTTCATCTTGATGAACATTAGTCTGTCCACATTGTCACTGGACAGACGCGTGCGCTTATCTGTCAGCACACACCCAGCAGCACTGAAGACACATTCAGAGACATCGCTGGCCGCGGGACATGACAAGATCTCCAAGGCGTAAGTGGAGAGCTCTGGCCATTTTTCAAGATTTGAAGCCCAAAATGAGCAAGGCTCCATTTGCAAAGTCATGGCATCGATGTTCATTTGGAGATACTCCTGTATCATCCTCTCCAGCCGTTGACTATGTGTCAGACTTCTTGTCTCTGGTGGCCTTGCAAAGGAGGGTCTAAAAAATTATGAAACGATTCAATAAAACTGCTGTTACCACCAGATACGGTGCTGCTGGTACGGTTTGACTGTTGATGACGAGACAGTCCCCTGTTTGTCAAGTTACAACTGGGAGATTCACTCCCTGCACCTGCACGGTTGTTTGGTGGAAAAGCCGAGCTAAGATCGAGTAACAGCTTCTGCTGATACTCCTGCATACGTGCGTCCCTTTCTATGACTGGAATTATTTTGCAAAACTTGGACTTGTACCGGGGATCTAAGAGTGTGGCAACTCAGTAGTCATCATTACTTCTAATTCGGACAATCCGAGGGTCATGTTGAAGGTAGTGCAGCAAGAAGGCACTCATGTGTCTTGCGCATCCCTGCGGACCAAGTCCTTGCTGTGTTGGTGGCGGCGAGGTGATAACCATGCTGCCTTCCTCTGACATATCCTCCCAACCTCGAACAACCGAAATTTGACCAAGGTCTCCCTCATCAGCTGAGTCTTCCATGCCCATCGACAGTTCGTCCTCCATTTCTTCATGGGCTCCTGCCCCTTCCTAAACAGTTTGGCTGCTACCATGCGCCCTTGTTAATCCCTCTCCCCCACTGTCCCATGCCTGCCGCCTTGTTGATGATGAACGTCTGGTCCTTGTAGATCTTGTTAACCCTTCCGTTGTCATGCTAATAATGGCATTGTCAGCGCTAAACATATTCGTCGCCATGTCGAAGCTGTGCAGAAGGGTGCATAGGTCCTTGATCTGAGACCACTCCATCAGCGTGATCTGCCCCACCTCTGCATCTCGTTGGCCCAGGCTATACGTCATAACGTATTGCACCAGGGCTCGGCGGTGCTGCCACAGTCGCTGTAACATGTGGAGAGTCGAATTCCAGCGTGTCGTCACATCGCATTTCAGGCGATGAACAAGCAGGCCGAAAGACCTCTGCAGCGATGCAAGTCGGTCAGCTGCGGCGGTTGAACGGCGGAAGTGAGCAGAGAGTGACCGTGCCCTGTGCAGAAGCCCATCTAGGTCGGGATAGTGGGTGAAAAATTGCTGGACAACAAGGTTCAAAATGTGAGCCATACAAGGCACGTGTGTCACCTTGCCCCGGCGAGGGGCCGCACCCAGGTTTGCAGCATTGTCGCACACGGCCTTACCTGGCTGCAGGTTGAGTGGAGACAACCATTTACGAAACTCTGAGTGCAGAGCTGACCACAACTCCTCAGCTGTGTGACTCTTATTTCCCAGACATTTCAATGTAAAGACCGCCTGATGCCGTTGAGCTCTACTGCCAGCATAGTAAGGAGGTGTGTGGGATTCCTTGTGCACAGTTACAACGCGGGTGGCCTGACCACACAGGCTTTGGGCGGAGGTGGAGGACCCAGATGAGGTTGAGGAGGCAGAAGCAGTGGAGGAACTTCGACATACAGAGGATTGACGCACAAGTCGTGGGGACGGCAAGACTTGTTCAGCAGACCCCTCACCATCTCTCACCATAGTTACCCAGTGCCCAGTCAGCGACATGTAACGCCCATGTCCATGCTTACTGGTCCAAGTATCGGTGGGGAAATGCACCCTGTCACACACAGAGTTTCTCAAGGAAGCGGCGATGTTGTGTGCGACATGCTGGTGTAGCGCAGGCATACCTTTCTTGGAGAAGTAGTGGCGACTGGGCATCTGGCACTGTGGCACTGTGACTGATATAAGGTCTTGAAAATCCTCTGTGTCCACCAGGTGGAAAGACAGCATTTCGGTAGCCAAGAGCTTACAGAGGGTGAAAGTCAACCTCTTAGCTTTGTCATGGCTCGGAGGAAATGGCCTTTTATTTGTCCACATCTGAGGGACCGAGATCTGGCTGCTGTGTGGAGACGGTGGTGAGTAGGGTGTCCCTGGAAAACTGCAGATCTGTGAGGAAAGTGCAGGCGGAGACATGATGTTGCCTTCATCCAAAGTTGATGCTCTCGATGTCTGAGAGAGCTCTACACCAGCACTTGTTTCCCCTTCCAAACCAACTGACAACCTGCCAAGCAAACTGGCTGTTGCGGTTAAAGAGGTGGAAGATCTGCGTGGAAAAACATGTGTGACAGCTGTCCCCACAGTCATAGAAGATGAAGGGCGCGCGGAGGAATTTGAAGGGGCAGGCGGTGGTTGGCTCGCTCCGCTAGGCCGCATTGCAGCACGGTGAGCTTCCCACTGGGACTTATGCTTGTTATTCATGTGACGATTCATGGAAGAAGTTGTCAAACTGGTGAGGTTTTGGCCTTTACTTATAGATTGGTGACAAATTTTACAGATCACATGATTTGGGAGATCCTTTGCAAGGTCAAAAAAGGACCCGGCTAGGCAAGGCTTAGAGGCCATGCGACCTGCAGAGCCACCCCGACTTGTGCTCAGAGGCAGAGTTGTGGCTGAGGATGCAGTTGTTGACGTGCTTCCAGTTCTCCGACTCTGTCCAGGAAGGCGCAAGGTAACTTCGTCATCAGTTGCATCCTCCTCCACCGCCTCTGGTGTCCTCCTCGAGTGCCTGACTGTGGGTTGACAGTAAGTGGGATCTAGAACTTCATTATCAAGTTAAGTTGTCATCCCAATCTGGTATCTGCGTCTCATCGTCATCAGTATGTTCCTCATTGTCTCTACCAACAGGTGTTACAGTTTGGGAATGAGGGTCTACATTATGCTCAGAAACTTGGTCATCAAGGCCTGAATCATACTCTTCAGGGCGGGTGGAGACTTGAGAGCTGGGAGAAAGCAAGTGCGATTGGGATGACAACTCAGAGGACTGTTGTTTTTTGGATGTTGAAGTTGAGGTGGAGGAGAGGCCACTTGTTGGAGCACTTGAGATCCATTCAAGCTTGTTTTTTTTTGTGCATCATCTACCTTTGTTACAGTTGTTCGGTTCCGTAAAAAAGGAAGCACATCGGATTGTCCACGGAAAGTAGTAGACATCTTACTTTTGCTGGAAGATGGCATTTCTTCAGCAGATGTTAATGTAGCTTTCCCACCTACCCCACGGACACAAACTTTTTTTCCTTTTCCAACACGCCTGTTCCCCTTTCCACCAGCATCTGTCCTTTTGCCACTCATTTTGTTAGCGAAAAGATTGGACACTTAAAATGTGGTAGCAAAAATGGAGAGGTGCTGTAGATTGCAGCGGTGGTCTAGCTTTATTGACAGCTGAAGAACCAACACTGACTATCCCAGACAATTTTAATATGCCCCTAACAGTGGCAGCACAGTTTGCAAATAGAATTGTGTGGGAAAAATGGGCAGTTGGGTAGAATGCCCGGGTGCTGTGGGTAGCAGGACAGCAAAGGGACACTAACGTAGTATTCCAGACACTTTTAGGATGGCACAAAAAGTGTCAGCTCTTTGGTCAAATAAAATAGCATGGCAAAAATGGGCAGGTGGGTATAATGCACGGGTGCTGTGGGTAGCAGGACAGCAAAGGAACACTAAGGCGGGCTTTGCACGTTGCGATATCGCAAGCCGATGCTGCGATGTCGCACGCGATAGTCCCCGCCCCCGTCTCAGGTACGATATCGTGTGATAGCTGGCGTAGCAAAAATTATCGCTACGCCAGCTTCACGCGCACTCACCTGCCCTGCGACCGTCGCTCTGGCCGGCGACCCGCCTCCTTCCTAAGGGGGCGGGTCGTGCGGCGTTATAGCGACGTCACACGGCAGGCGGCCAATAGCGGCGGAGGGGCGGAGATGAGCAGGATGTGAACATCCTGCCCACCTCCTTCCTTCCGCATATCCTACGGAAGCCGCGGTGACGCCGGTAGGAGATGTTCCTCGCTCCTGCGGCTTCACACACAGTGATGTGTGCTGCCGCAGGAACGAGGAACAACATCGGACCGTCGCGTCAGTGTAATTATGGATTACGCCGACGCTGCACCGATGATACGATTACGACGATTTTGCGCTCGTTAATCGTATTATCTAGGCTTTACACACTACGATGTCGCATGCGATGCCGGATGTGCGTCACTTTCAATTTGACCCCACCGACATCGCACCTGCGATGTCGTAGTGTGCAAAGCCGCCCTAAGGTACTATCTCAGACACTTTTAGGATGTCACAAAAAGTGTCAGCTCTTAGGGCAAATAAAATAGCATGGCAAAAATGGGCAGGTGGGTATAATGCACGGGTGCTGTAGGTAGCAAGACAGCAAAGGAACACTAAGGTAGTATTCCAGACACTTTTAGGATGGCACAAAAAGTGTCAGCTCCTTGGACAAATAAAATAGCGTGGCAAAAATGTGCATGTGGGTAGAATGCACGGGTGCTCTGGGGAGCAGGACAGCAAAGGAAGCCTCACTTTCTATCCCTGCTAATGAAAAAATGCAGTAAGGAATTGCCTGAGCTGAGGTAGCCAGACGCTGTTATCTAAATCCCTACACCGCATTTGCACGGACATGCTTAGCAGCTATGGCTATGAATGCCTGTAAATCAGCCCTGAAAAGGGCTGAAATAACCAGCAGTCCCTAATCCCTAAAGCGCTGTGTAGATTGCACTGTATCTCTATAGCGCACACAGCAGCAGCAGCAGCAGCGTGAGCGGTGACTGTCACCCACACGCAGAAGACAGATAATAGCGGCGAAGGGGAAAATGGCCGTATCTTATAGGTTAAGGACATGTGACATGCACAGCCTATGACACATGCCCTTGCTTCTCTGGCAAAAATCAACTTAGCTGTGTTTGTGTCTGTGATTTGCTGACAGCTTGGAACGCTCCACTGCACGCGCGGTTAGGGGAAAAAAAAATTAATAAATGGTGATCGGCATTCTCTCAGCACTTTGCAGTAGCACAGATCTAAACCCCGTCCCCCCCGCACACTATAAGCTGAAATTTGATAATAGTGTGAATCACAGAGTGACTCACACTATTACAGTGAAAAGCCAGCTAGTAACTAGCTAGGCTTTTTGGTGATCGAACCGTTCTCGAACGTAACTCGAACTGTCGAGCTTTTAGCAAAAATCACTCGAACATGAAATTGCCGAACCTCGAACATCGCTCATCTCTAGCAGTGACGTCACTACTGCGCACTGATGTGCTAAAATGTCAGAGTGGCATAACAGTGGACACACGCTGAGGAGACTGGGGCAGTGGCTGAATGAGGAGAAGTGAGTATATTTGTGTATTTAATCAGGAATTCCAGAGGACTATGGGGAAGCATTTATTGGGGTTGCAAAATAGTATATGGGGCTGCATATTGTTAGGACCAGGATGACGGGTAGGCCCAGGAGGTGGATCCACTGGACTGAGCACCCAACCGAGGGCAAGGTGCCCGGTAGCCGAAGCACTACGGGTAGCAGGACAGTCCGTTCAGAGGAGTGGGTGTAGAAGTCCCTGGGATCACGGAGTCTCTGAAGGTAGTCCGGGTGACGGAGCGCAGGTTCGGAGGCCGAGATGATGTCAGGCAGGGTCCACAACCAGCGGAACGGGGAGATCGGTCACCGCACAGATCCAGGAATCGGAGACGGTAGGGACTGAGAAGATGGCGGACAGTCCGTTCGGGTTCTGGAACCGTCAGGACCGGTTGGCGGGACAGGAGCGGCTCTACAAGAGAGATAGGTGAGTACGAGACAATGGCACAGGGAGACCTGACTCCTAGCTTAGCAAACACGAAGAACAGGCCCCGCCCACTTGGAAAGGAACCCCCTATATACCCTGTACCTGCATCTTCAATATCCTGTTGGAGGACGCTGGCCCTTTAAGAAAAGGTCAATGACCGCGCGCACGCCCTAATGCGCATGCGCGAGGCCCGGGTGCCAGAAGCCAGAGCAGGATGCGGTGTACAGGAGGCAGGAGTGCCGGGCCGGCTCAGGACAGCAGACGGGCGCCGGGACCGGGGACCGGGTTGCCTGGAGGACGCAGGTGAGGGAGCATGGAGGCTGAGGAGCAGGGGACCGGGGAGCGTGGCACGGGAGTGGGGAAGCGAGGTCCGGGAGCGGGGGAGCGTGGCAGAGGAGCCGGGGAGCGTGGCAGGGGAGCCGGGGAGCGTGGCAGGGGAACCGGGGAGCGTGGCACGGGCACCGGGGAGCATGGCACGGGCACCGGGGAGCGTGACACATATAACTATATGTTGGCGCACAATATTATATTGGGGCACACAATATGGTGGTGCACTATATGGGGGCTGCATACTAGTATATGGCAGAATATAAGGGGTGCATACTACTATATGGAGGAATATAAGGCGTGTACTAAACTATATGAAGGAATATAAGGGGAGCATAATACTATATGGAGGAATATAAGGGGTGCATAATACTATATGCAGGAATATAAGGGGTGCATAATACTATATGAAGGATCCCTTTTACATGGAATATATGGGTGCATTATACATGGAGGACTATGGAGCTGCATAATCCAATATGAAGAACTATGGGGTGCATTTTAATACATATAGGACTTAGGGGGTTGCATTATATGGAGGACTAATTGGGTTACCTTATACATGGACTTTAGGGGTGCATTATACAGTGCCTACAAGTAGTATTCAACCCCCTGCAGATTTAGCAGGTTTGATAAGATGCAAATAAGTTAGAGCCTGCAAACCTCAAACAAGAGCAGGATTTATTAACAGATGCATAAATCCTACAAACCAACAAGTTATGTTGCTCAGTTAAATTTTAATAAATTTTCAACATAAAAGTGTGGGTCAATTATTATTCAACCCCTAGGTTTAATATTTTGTGGAATAACCCTTGTTTGCAATTACAGCTAATAATCGTCTTTTATAAGACCTGATCAGGCCAGCACAGGTCTCTGGAGCTATCTTGGCCCACTCCTCCATGCAGATCTTCTCCAAGTTATCTAGGTTCTTTGGGTGTCTCATGTGGACTTTAATCTTGAGCTCCTTCCACAAGTTTTCAATTGGGTTAAGGTCAGGAGACTGACTAGGCCACTGCAACACCTTGATTTTTCCCTCTTGAACCAGGCCTTGGTTTTCATGGCTGTGAGCTTTGGGTCGTTGTCTTGTTGGAAGATGAAATGACGACCCATCTTAAGATCCTTGATGGAGGAGCGGAGGTTCTTGGCCAAAATCTCCAGGTAGGCCGTGCTATCCATCTTCCCATGGATGCGGACCAGATGGCCAGGCCCCTTGGCTGAGAAACAGCCCCACAGCATGATGCTGCCATCACCATGCTTGACTGTAGGGATGGTATTCTTGGGGTCGTATGCAGTGCCATCCAGTCTCCAAACGTCACGTATGTGGTTGGCACCAAAGATCTCGATCTTGGTCTCATCAGACCAGAGAACCTTGAACCAGTCTGTCTCAGAGTCCTCCAAGTGATCATGAGCAAACTGTAGACGAGCCTTGACATGACGCTTTGAAAGTAAAGGTACCTTACGGGCTCGTCTGGAATGGAGACCATTGCGGTGGAGTACGTTACTTATGGTATTGACTGAAACCAATGTCCCCACTGCCATGAGATCTTCCCGGAGCTCCTTCCTTGTTGTCCTTGGGTTAGCCTTGACTCTTCGGACAAGCCTGGCCTCGGCACGGGTGGAAACTTTCAAAGGCTGTCCAGGCCGTGGAAGGCTAACAGTAGTTCCATAAGCCTTCCACTTCCGGATGATGCTCCCAACAGTGGAGACAGGTAGGCCCAACTCCTTGGAAAGGGTTTAGTACCCCTTGCCAGCCTTGTGACCCTCCACGATCTTGTCTCTGATGGCCTTGGAATGCTCCTTTGTCTTTCCCATGTTGACTATGTATGAGTGCTGTTCACAAGTTTGGGGAGGGTCTTAATTAGTCAGAAAAGGCTGGAAAAAGAGATAATTAATCCAAACATGTGAAGCTCATTGTTCTTTGTGCCTGAAATACTTCTTAATACTTTAGGGGAACCAAACAGTTCTGGTGGTTTGAGGGGTTGAATAATAAATGACCCTCTGAATAAACTTTTCACAATTTAAAAAAAAAAATAAAAAAAGAAATAACATTCTTTTTTGCTGCATTTCACACTTCCAGGCTGATCTACAGTCCAAATGTCACAATGCCAAGTTAATTCCGAATGTGTAAACCTGCTAAATCTGCAGGGGGTTGAATACTACTTGTAGGCACTGTATATGGAGGATTATAGGGCTGCATAATACAATATGAAGGACTATGGGGATGCGTTATAATACATATAGGATTATGGGGGCTGCATTATATGAGGACTAATGGCGTTACCTTATACATGGACAATAGGGCTGCATTAGAATACATTAAGGACTATGGGGTGAATAATACAATACACTGTGTGCAGAATTATTAGGCAAATTAGTATTTTGATCACATGATACTTTTTCTACATGTTGTCCTACTCCAAGCTGTATAGTGAAAGCCAACTGCCAATTAAGTAAATCAGGTGATGTGCATCTCTGTAATGAGGAGGGGTGCGGTGTAATGACATCAACACCCTATATAAGGTGTGCTTAATTATTAGGCAACTTCCTTTCCTTTGACAAAATGGGTCAGAAGAGAGATTTGACGGGCTCTGAAAAGTCTAAAATTGTGAGATGTCTTGCAGAGGGATGCAGCAGTCTTGAAATTGCCAAACCTTTGAAGCGTAATCACCTAACAATCAAGCGTTTCATGTCAAATAGCCAACAGGGTCGCAAGAAGCGTTCCGGGACAAAAAGGCACAAAATAACTGCCCATGAATTGAGGAAAATCAAGATGCCATTTGCCACCAGTTTGGCCATATTTCACAGCTGCAACGTTACTGGAGTATCAAAAAGCACAAGGTGTGCCATACTCAGGGACATGGCCAAGGTAAGGAAGGCTGATAAACCACCACCTCTGACCAAGAAACATAAGATAAAACGTCAAGGCTGGGCCAAGAAATATCTTAAGACTGATTTTTCAAAGGTTTTATGGACTGATGAAATGAGAGTGACTCTTGATGGGCAGATGGATGGGCCAGAGGCTGGATCAGTAAAGGGCAGAGAGCTCCGCTCCGACTCAGACACCAGCAAGGTGGAGGTGGGTACTGGTATGGGCTGGGATCATCAAAGATCAACTTGTGTGACCTTTTCGGGTTGAGAATGGAGTGAAGCTCAACTCCCAGACCTACTGCCAGTTTCTGGAAGACAACTTCTTCAAGCAGTGGTACAGGAAGAAATCAGTATCGTTCAAGAAAAACATGATTTTCATGCAGGACAATGCTCCATCACATGCATCCAACTACTCCACAGCGTGGCTGGCCAGTAAAGGTCTAAAAGATGAAAAAATAATGACATGGCCCCCTTGTTCACCTGATCTGAACCCCATAGAGAATCTGTGGTCCCTCATAAAATGTGAGATCTACAGGGAAAGAAAACAGTCCACCTCTGGGAGCAGTGTCTGGAGGCTGTGGTGGCTGGAGGCTGTGGTGACTGGAGGCTGTGGTGTCTGGAGGCTGTGGTGTCTGGAGGCTGTGGCGGCTGCTGCACGCAATGCTGAGTGTAAACAGATCAAGCAATGACAGAATCTATGGATAGTCGGCTGTTAAGTGTCATCATAAAGAAAGGGGGCTATATTGGTCACTAATTTTTTGTGGTTTTTTTTTGCATGTCAGAAATGTTTATTTCTAAATTTTGTGCAGTTATATTGGTTTACCTGGTGAAAATAAACAAGTGAGATGGGAATAGATTTGGTTTTTATTAAGTTGCCTAATAATTCTGCACAGTAATAGTTACCCGCACAGACAGATATCCTCCTAAGGCTATGTGTCCACGAGAGAATGTAGCTGCGGATTTTTCTGCATCAAAATCCGCAGCTTTCCCGCAAAATCCGCACCTTTTCAAAGGTGCGGATTTGCCGTGGATTTACCGCGTAATTGCCGCGGATTTGATGCGGATTTTTTTTTCCCAATTTTAAAGCCAAAATCCGGATGAAAATCCGCAACAATAATTGACATGTTGCAGATTTTTCCGGACCAAAATCCGCACGAAATCCGCTGCGGAAAAATCCACAGCATGGACACAGCATTTCCAAAATGCCATAGAAATGGCTGGGAAGTGCCGGTGCTGCAGATTTTCGTGAAATCCGCGGCTTTTCTGCGAGAAATCCGCGGCAAAATCCGTGCATTTTCCGCTGCGTGGACCTAAGATAGCCAAATCTAGCCTAAGATAGCCAAATCTAAAAAACCCCACTCCAACTGCCAAAAATATTAAGCTTTGATATTTATGAGTCTTTTGGGTGATTGAGAACATAGTTGTTGATCAATAATAGAAAAAAATCCTCTGAAATACAACTTGCCTAATAATTCTGCACACAGTGTATGAAGGACTATGGTGACTGCATTATAATACATATAGTACTATGGGGGTGCATTATAATATATGGAAAACTATGGGGTGCAGTATAATATACGCAGGACTGTGGGGTGCAGTATAATATACAGTTAGGTCCAGAAATATTTGGACAGTGACACAAGTTTTGTTATTTTAGCTGTTTACAAAAACATGTTCAGAAATACAATTATATATATAATATGGGCTGAAAGTGCACACTCCCAGCTGCAATATGAGAGTTTTCATATCCAAATCGGAGAAAGGGTTTAGGAATCATAGCTCTGTAATGCATAAGCCTCCTCTTTTTCAAGGGACCAAAAGTAATTGGACAAGGGACTCTAAGGGCTGCAATTAACTCTGGAGGCGTCTCCCTCGTTAACCTGTAATCAATGAAGTAGTTAAAAGGTCTGGGGTTGATTACAGGTGTGTGGTTTTGCATTTGGAAGCTGTTGCTGTGACCAGACAACATGCGGTCTAAGGAACTCTCAATTGAGGTGAAGCAGAACATCCTGAGGCTGAAAAAAAAAGAAAAAATCCATCAGAGAGATAGCAGACATGCTTGGAGTAGCAAAATCAACAGTCGGGTACATTCTGAGAAAAAAGGAATTGACTGGTAAGCTTGGGAACTCAAAAAGGCCTGGGCGTCCACAGATGACAACAGTGGTGGATGATCGCCGCATACTTTCTTTGGTGAAAAAGAACCCGTTCACAACATCAACTGAAGTCCAGAACACTCTCAGTGAAGTAGGTGTATCTGTCTCTAAGTCAACAGTAAAGAGAAGACTCCATGAAAGTAAATACAAAGGGTTCACATCTAGATGGAAACCATTCATCAATTCCAAAAATAGACAGGCCAGAGTTAAATTTGCTGAAAAACACCTCATGAAGCCAGCTCAGTTCTGGAAAAGTATTCTATGGACAGATGAGACAAAGATCAACCTGTACCAGAATGATGGGAAGAAAAAAGTTTGGAGAAGAAAGGGAACGGCACATGATCCAAGGCACACCACATCCTCTGTAAAACATGGTGGAGGCAACGTGATCACGTGGTCACTTGTGTTTATTGATGACATAACAGCAGACAAGAGTAGCCGGATGAATTCTGAAGTGTACCAGGATATACTTTCAGCCCAGATTCAGCCAAATGCCGCAAAGTTGATCGGACGGCGCTTCATAGTACAGATGGACAATGACCCCAAACATACAGCCAAAGCTACCCAGGAGTTCATGAGTGCAAAAAAGTGGAACATTCTGCAATGGCCAAGTCAATCACTAGATCTTAACCCAATTGAGCATGCATTTCACTTGCTCAAATCCAGACTTAAGACGGAAAGACCCACAAACAAGCAAGACCTGAAGGCTGCGGCTGTAAAGGCCTGGCAAAGCATTAAGAAGGAGGAAACCCAGCGTTTGGTGATGTCCATGGGTTCCAGACTTAAGGCAGTGATTGCCTCCAAAGGATTGGCAACAAAATATTGAAATTAAAAATATTTTGTTTGGGTTTGGTTTATTTGTCCAATTACTTTTGACCTCCTAAAATGTGGAGTGTTTGTAAAGAAAAGTGTACAATTCCTACAATTTCTATCAGATATTTTTGTTCAAACCTTCAAATTAAACGTTACAATCTGCACTTGAATTCTGTTGTAGAGGTTTCATTTCAAATCCAATGTGGTGGCATGCAGAGCCCAACTCGCCAAAATTGTGTCACTGGCCAAAGATTTCTGGACCTAACTGTATGTAGTACTATGGGGTGCAGTATAATACATGGAGAACTATGTGGTGCAGTATAATATATGGAGTACTATGGGGTGAATTTTACATAGATGGCTATGGGGTGCAGTATATGTAGGACAATGGGGTTCAGTATAATATACAGAGGACTTTGAGGGCTGCATTATAATACATGAATGACTATGGGGAGTGCATTATACAGTAATACATGGAGTACTATGTGAGCTGTATTAATAATATTAATAATAATAATAATAATCTTTATTTCTATAGCGCCAACATATTCCGCAGCGCTTTACAATTCAGGAGGATCATATACAAAAAAGTAACAGTAATAACAGTAATAGAAAATGCAATATTTAGAGGGGAAAAAAAAGACAACCCTGCTCGTGAGAGCTTACAATCTACAATGAGATATGGGTGGGGTGGGGGGGGGCAAGGTACAAGTGCTTATTTACAATGACAATCCAGCAATTTCAAGGAAATGAGGGATAGATAATGGCTTCCTGGACCAGTGGGCCTGAATCTTGAGATGCATTTGGGTGGCATGGAGTTTGACGTGAGGTTATGTTGTGAGAAGTTGTAGAGGCACTGTGTGAATTGGATTAGATTAGGGAGTGTGGTAGGCCGCCCTAAAAAGATGCGTTTTTAGGGAGCGTCTGAAGCAGAGTAAGTTATGATTCATTATAACTTCTTGGGGTAGATGTCACGCTCTCCGGCTCACCTGCCACCCTCCCCGGCTTCCCTGCTTCTCTCCCCGGTCCCCAGCCTCCATTGCCTGCGGTCTCCAGGCGGTCCGGTCCCCGCTCCCGGCGCCCGTCGGCTGCTCAGCCCCAGCCCGGCTCTCCTGCTTCCTGCTCACCGCTCCCTGCCCTGGCTTCTGGCACCCGGGCCTCGCGCATGCGCATTAGGGCGCGCGCGCGGTCATTGACCCTTTCTTAAAGGGCCAGCGTCCACTGACAGGAAATTGAGCACACAGGTACAGGGTATAAAGGGGTTTAATGTCCAAGTGGGCGGGGCCTGTTCTTCGTGTTTCCCAAGCTAGGAGTCAGGTCTCCTTGTGTCTCTGTGCCATACTTACCTATCTCTCTTCTAGAGCCGCTCCTGCCTCGCCATC
Source organism: Anomaloglossus baeobatrachus (assembly GCF_048569485.1). NCBI lineage: Eukaryota > Metazoa > Chordata > Amphibia > Anura > Aromobatidae > Anomaloglossus > Anomaloglossus baeobatrachus. Next base: position 326,306,177 of record NC_134358.1, read on the forward strand.
CGGTCCTGCCGATTCCCGAACCCAGAACGCTGACTATCTGCCATCCTGTCAGTCCGTACCATCTCTGATCCCTGAGGTGACCCGTCCTCTCGCTCCATCGGTTCCGGACTCCGCCTGACAACATCTCGGCCTCCGAACCTGAGCTCCGTCACCCGGACTACCATCAGTGACTCCGTGGTCCCAGGGACTTCTCCATTCTACTCTTGTATACGGACTGTCCTGCTACCCGTAGTGCTCCGGCTACCGGACCCCTTGCCTTCATCAAGGAGTTCGGCCCAGTGGATCCGCCTCCTGGGTCTGCCCGTCCACCTGGCCCTAACAGTAGAGCGTTCCAGAGGATTGGTGCAGCTCGGAAGAAGTCTTGGATCCGGGAGTGGGAGGTTCGGATTAGTGTTGATGTTAGTCGAAAGTCGTTTTCAGAGCGTAGAGACCGGGTGGGGTGAGACAGAGACAGACAGAGAGGAGGGTGGAGATGTAGGGGGGTGCTGCACTGTGGAGAGCTTTGTGGTGATAGACAGAGAGGAGGGTGGAGATGTAGGGGGTGCTGTACTGTGGAGAGCTTTGTGGGTGAGAACAAGCAGTTTGAATTGGATCCTGTGATATATGGGCAGCCAGTGCAATGACTGGCACAGAGCAGAGGCATCCGAGTAGCGATTAGCCAGATAGATGACCCTAGCTGCTGCATTAAGGATGGACTGTAGAGGAGAGAGTCTAGTTAGGGGGAGACCAATTAATAGAGAGTTACAGTAGTCAAGGCGAGAGTGGATCAGGGCCACGGTGAGTGTTTTTGTCATTTCCATTGTGAGAAAGGGGCGGATTCTAGAGATGTTCTTGAGGTGCAAGCGGCAGGAGCGGGCAGTTTTGGAAAGGTTAAGTTTGAGATAGAGAGCAGACATGACATTGCAAACTGCAGTCAGGCAGTCACTTCTGTTCTGCAGTACAGCGGGGGTGAGCTCAGGGGATGAGGTGTATAGCTGTGTGTCATCAGCATAAAGATGGTAATGAAAACCAAATCTGCTAATGGTCATTCCAATTGGGGCAGTGTAGAGGGAGAAAAGAAGAGGGCCGAGGACTGAACCTTGAGGGACCCCAACAGTGAGAGGAAGAGGAGAAGATGTGGAGCCAGCAAATGATACATTGAATGAACGTCGAGAAAGATAGTTAGAGAACCACGAGAGCACAGTGTCCTTTAGGCCGATAGAATGGAGCATAGAGAGAAGGAGATGGTGGTCAACAGTGTCGAAGGCGGCAGAGAGGTCAAGAAGGATAAGCAGAGAGTGGTCACCATTATGTTTTGCAGTCAATAGGTCATTGGTCACTTTGACAAGGGCAGTTTCTGTTGAGTGTAAAGGGCGGAAGCCAGACTGTAAAGGATCTAGAGGAGAGTGAGAGGACAGGTAGCGGGTGAGTCGAGAGTAGACCAGGCGCTCCAAGAGTTTGAAGATGAAGGGGAGATTGGAGACTGGTCTGTAGTTGCTTGTGCAGGACGGATCAAGGGAAGGGTTTTTTTAATAATGGAGTAATAATAGAGTGTTTGAGGGAGGAGGGGAAGATACCCGAAGAGAGAGAGAGAGATTGAAGATTTTAGTTAGGTGAGTGGTGACAACCAGAGTAGGTGTGAGGGAAAGGGATCAGTAGGGCAAGTGGTAGGATGAGAAGAAGAGAGGAGCCTGGAGACTTCCTCCTCTGTGACTGGGTCAAATGTGGAAAGTGAGCTTGATGGGATATATGGAGGGATGGGATTCACAACGCTTGGTAGCTGGGAGCTGATCTCCTGGCGGATGTTTTCTATTTTATCTGTGAAATATGAGGCCAGGTCATCAGCATGAAGGTCTGTGATGGGGGTATGTACTTTGGGACTGAGGAGGGAGTGAAAGGTGTCAAAGAGCTTTTTTGGATTGTTGGATAGTGAGGAAATAAGGGTGGTGAAGTAGGTCTGTTTGGCGAGGTGAAGAGTTGTAGGTCCTTAAGATGAACTTGTAGTGGATGACGTTTTCTGGTGTGCGGGTTTTCCTCCATATGCGTTTGGCACTCCTAGAGCATCACTGGAGAAATCGAGTTTGGGAAGTGAGCCAAGGCTGTTTTACTCTGTGTTTGGAGGTTCTGAGGGTGAGGGGTGCTACTTGGTCTAGGGTATTTCTGAGTGTGTCATTGTAATGGTTTACAGCCAGATCAGGACAGGAAAGTGAGGAGATAGGGGACAGTGATGAGTGTAAAGAGTCTGTAAGGGTCTGAAAGTCAATGGCCTGTAGGTTTCTGAATGTGTGATAGGTGGGAGTGTACTGGGGTGGACGAGGGTTTGTGAGCTTGAAGGAGAGGATGTTGTGGTCAGAGAGGGGAAGAGGTGAGTTGTCAAAGTCAGAGATTGAGCAGAGGCGGATAAAGACCAGGTCAAGAGTGTTACCATCTTCATGTGTCTCAGAAGATGAGAGCTGTGAGAGGCCAAGGGAGGTGGTGAGAGATAGAAGCTGGGATGCAGATGGGGAGGAGGGGCTGATCATGGGTATGTTAAAGTCTCCTCGGATGAGGGTTGGTAATTCTGAGGACATGAAGTGCGGCAGCCAGGCTGAAAAGTGGTCAAGGAACTGGGTGGGTGGGCCTGGGGGATGGTATATGACAGCTACTATTATAATATATGGAGGATTATGGGGGCTGCATTATTATACATGGAGGCCTATGAGGTCTGCATTATAATACATTGTGAGCTGTGGGGTGCATTATAATACATGCATGACTATGGGGGCTGCATTATAATATATGAAGGCCTATGAGGGCTACCTTATCCATGGACTATGGGGGTGCATTATAAAACATGGAGGACTATGGGGGTGCATTATAATATATGGAGGACTATGGGGTTCAGTATAATATATGGAGGACTATGGAGTGAATTATAATACATGGAGCACTATGGGAGTTGTAGTATAATAATTGGAGGGCTATAAGAGTTACCTTATACATAGAGGACTATGGAAATCCATTATAATATAAGGAGGACTATGGGGCGCATTCTAGTAAAATGAAGGGTTACGTGGGACCCAATATGCTATATGGAAGGCTATGTGGGGGCCATTATAGTATTTGGAGAACTATATATACGAGGGGGGACAAAGACATAAGCTTGGGATGGGAACGTTTTGTGCTGATGGAAAGAGGCTCTTACCCGCAGCACCCAGCTTTACGATGCTATGATATGGGAAAGCTGGGTGCTGAGGGAAAGATGTATAGCAGAGCCTAGGGAAGCTGGGTGCTGAGGACAAGATGGATATCAGAACATAAGAAAGCTGGATGATGATAGAAAGAGGGATTTCAGATCATGGGAAACCTGAGTGCTGAGGGAAAGAGCCAAGTGTTAACTTCATTATCCCGCACCCTGAGTGTCAGCGTCATTATCCCATGCCCCGAGTGTCGGTGTCATTATCCTGTACCCAGTGTATCTGTGTTGGGGGGGGGCAGGTCCTAATTTTGCATTGGGGCCCATCAAATTCTAGTTACAACACTGCCCAGCACAGAGATGACTAGATCACAGTTGTTGCACTAAGGTTCATGATTTCTGATCTCACAGCACTGTCTGTAAGGAACATCCCCTGTACAGTAACTCCATTCTATCTCACTAGAGGTGACTAGAGCGGAGTTGCTGCACTGAGGTTCATGATTTCTGAGCTCACAGTACTGTCTATAAGGACGGCCTCAGCCAGTCCATGCATTGTGTTCAGAGATTGTCCTGACGTTCATAGATGTTTGAATAAGCCCTTATACAGATTACATGAAAGCTCCCATAAACATAGGGCTAAAATTGCCCGGATCAGACAACAATATGATGTGTATGGGGGCTATCTGACTTACCTCGAGAATGGATGTAAAGCTGGTGTCACACACAGCGACAACAACAACGAGGTCGCTGCTACGTCACCATTTTCTGTGACGTTGCAGCGACGTCCAGTCGCTGTCGCTGTGTGTGACATCCAGCAACGACCTGGCCCCTGCTGTGAGGTCGCCGGTCGTTGCTGAATGTCCAGCTTAATTTTTTGGTCGTCACTCTCCCGCTGTGACACACACATCGCTGTGTGTGACAGCGAGAGAGCGACGAAATGAAGCGAGCAGGGAGCAGGAGCCGGCGTCTGGCAGCTGCGTTAAGCTGTAACCAGCGTAAACATCGGGTAACCAAGGGAAGACCTTTCCCTGGTTACCCGATATTTACCTTCGTTACCAGCCTCCGCCCTTGCTGCCAGTGCCGGCTCCTGCTCTGTGCACATGTGGCTGCAGTACGCATCGGGTAATTAACCCAATGTATACTGTAGCAAGGAGAGCAAGGAGCCAGCGCTAAGCAGTGTGCGCAGCTCCCTGCTCTCTGCACTGTGACATGTAGCTGCAGCACACATCGGGTTAATTAACCCGATGTGTACTGTACCTAGGAGAGCAAGGAGCCAGCGCTAAGCGCGGCTCCCTGCTCTCTGCACATGTAGCACAGCGACGTTATGATCGCTGCTGCGTCGCTGTGTTTGACAGCTAAGCAGCGATCATAACAGCGACTTACAAGGTCGCGGTTACGTCACAGAAAATGGTGACGTAACAGCGACGTCGTTGTCGCTGTCGATTAGTGTGAACCCAGCTTAAAGGGAGGGAAGGAACCGGCGTGTTTGAATTTCACTTGTTGATGCTTTTGATCTCTTGAAAGATAATCCACCCCCAGAGGAGGCGACATCAGCTCTCAGAGAGAGAACACAAGAACATTTGGCCGAGCACTCCTGTATGTGATAGTCAAGAGAGAGCTGTCGGACAAATAATTGTAGGGATTGTTTACACGCCTTAAAGGGATTGTTTAGTGAAAACAAGTTATCACCTATCCATGGGCAAGGTGATCACCTGCTGATCAGTGTCCGATCACTGGAACCTGCACCGATTGGGAAAACGGGGAATTTTTATCCATATGTTTCAGGTATGTGTGACATCCATTTTTAACACGGATGCCACACGTACTCATGTTATTCTATAGTGTTCCTCACACATGCATGTTTTTACATGGACCGTGTTGCCCCACATTTCCCTGCATGCAGACATTGTTTTTTTTTCTCAGGCAGCACGGGTGTCACACACTGATGTAATCAGTGTGACAAGAACCAGAGAAAACACGTGTCTCTGAAATAAAATGAATTTTTATACTTACTTGTCTCCAGCCCTGCTGTCACTTGCTTCCGATCCCCGCTCATTATACTCAATGAATATGCACTCAACGGAGGACCTGGAAGCAGCAGCACCATAGACATCAATGCCAGGGACAGCATCGCTGGGGACAGGTGAGTATCCAAGGAACTCTGATATCCTGACAACGCCTACGCCACCGCGGGTGTAGCGACAGTGACTTCACGGGTTCTTCAAAGTTTATTGAGAACTCCGATGAACCCATGACGTTACTGCCGCGACCCCCACAGTAGCGCGGGTGTCATCAGGATGTCATCTGAGTTCATTGTGAACTCTGATTAACCTGTGACATCACTGCCGCGCCCGCACACATACTGCTGACCTGAATAACCTGAGCTCACCTTATGAGATGAAGGTCATCAAACAGAAGCATCCACAGCAGTGTGTGTGTGAGTACTCTCACAACCAATGAGGAATGTTCGGTTCTCCATTGAGTGTGACAGCAGTATTGACGTGACCGCCCCCAATTGGCTTTCGGCAGACCAGGATTAGGGCTTTGATAGAGAAATAAATTGGAAAAGAGGATGTCTTTTGTCTTTATTTATTGAATGATTTTCTCTTATGTCTTTCCAGGTTTGCTTTTGGGGAATGTCGTGGGACCTCACCATAGATTACGGTAGAACTGTTTTTTATTTATAAAAATCAAATAAATTGGTGAATGAGGTCTGAGTGGAAGGTTTTTTGTTCAAATAAAGTTTGTTATTCTCCTTTCATCTACTGGATTAGTAGTAGGGGTGTATGCTGGAGCTGGCGTCAACCCCACAAATATTACCCAGTTTGCCATTGCACCAAAGCAACGGGAAAAGCCAGGTCCAGCACCACAATTGCTGCATCTAATTGATGTGCCACTTCTCGGGCGTCTGTGGGCTGCTATTGTTAGGCTGGAAAGGGCCAAATAACCATGGCCCTTTCCACCCTAAGAATATCATCCCCCAGTTGTCTGCTGTACCATGGCTGTTTTTTTAGTAAAAATAGAGGGGACCACACGTAATTTTTTTTAATCTAAAAATGTAAAGAATAAGCGTGGGATCCCCTCTATTTTTCATAACCAGCCAAGGTACTGCAAAGAGCTGAGGATTTCAGCCTACAGCTGCTGCTGTTCCTGTGCTGGATATGAAAGTTGGGGGGACCCCACTTTTTTTTTTTTTAAATTAAAAAATAAAAATGGTGTAAAAATGATGGTCAAGCTAACTATCTCTAGAACACTATTCTATAAGCTCTATTTATCTTCCTATATCTTTAATTTTTCAGGCTTTCCACATTAAACAAAAAAAAAAAAAAAAACAAAACCAAAAAAACATTCATTTCAGTATCTTACTTTTTTTTTTACCGGTACCACACGGACAACCATACTGGTACGTGTGGCTTGCACCTGTTTAAACACGGACATCTGAAAGGGGCCTTATAGATACCCATCTACTGTATGTACTATCATTTTGAGTTGCTGCAAATTATGATGTTCTCCTCAGCGGCTAAAAATACTTCTCAAAATTTCTAAGAAGTATTGTTACCCCTCTGTAAAATATGTAGTGTCACCTCTGCCAGAGCCCGTCCTATGGAACAGTGGTGGCAACAGCTTCAGACGCTCAGCAAAAAGCAACTTACGTCCCTTTAAATTTAAAGAAAAAAAAAAAAAAAACGTTTCGCCCCATATGACCGGAATCAGGCGGTGTGAGCCTCATGGAGTTATGTTGCCACCAAAGGAGGGAAACACGGTGAAACAGGACTGGGGCCTAATAAATGGGGGGCGTGAGAGAGGATCAGGGGTCTGCTAAAGACAGAAAATAAATTGTCAGCGAGATCTGATCAGTTTACTGTGGGTCTACATGTGAGGACAGATGTTTTGGAAACTACCTACAACACTGTGACCGCAGCCCGACCGGCAGTGACTGCTCACTAATGTCACACCGAGCTTTATCATTATAGAAATGAACATTCAGCCCAAACTTCTAGAACAGTTTTATTAAAATAAGTATATCAATTAAAAATACAGATATAAATTACAGTGAATAAACCAATCCTGACAGACTGGTACAGAGGGGAGCGGACCCTGCCCTCAGGGGCTTACAGTCTACAGGGTAATGGGGAGGAGACAGAAGGTCGGGGATACAAATATATAACACTGACAGACGGGTACAGAGGGGCGCAGACCCTGCTCTCGGGGGGGGTTACAGTCTACAGGGTAATTAGGGAGGGGGAGACAGAAGGTCGGGGATACAAATATACACTGTAACAATCAACTTTACAAATTAATACGTAGAATAAAGCCATGTTGGACATTGGCAACAATGAAAGAAAAAAAATCTTTTGTATCGGAGTCCCGTGCGTTTTAGGTGTAAAAATTGTATTTCTCCATTTACCATAAAAATCCTCTTGTTGAATACATTGGAGGACACCGGAGGATGATGTGCATTAGACCACACTGTTCTCTCAGTCTCTAAGGTGGGACGACGGGGGGCAATTACACCCAGATGCAGTAGTCACAAACTGTGTTAGAAAAACAAAGGGAGAAGATTAATAGCACACCTCCCACAAAGTGCAACACGGCCCCCCTGCCCAGCACGAGCCCCCCCACGTGCAGCCTCCCTCCCCCTGCAAGCTCGGCCCCCACGTGCAGCCTCTTTCCCCCTGCAAGCTCCACCCCCAACGTGCAGCCTCCCCCCCAACGTGCAGCCTCTCTCCCCTGCAAGCTCCCCCCCCCCAACGTGTAGCCTCTCTCCCCCAAAGTGCAGCCTCTCTCCCCCTGCAAGCTCCCCCCCCCCAACGTGCAGCCTCTTTCCCCCTGCAAGCTCCCCCCCCCCAACGTGCAGCCTCTCTCCCCCTGCAAACTCCCCCCCCCAACGTGCAGCCTCTTCCCCCCTGCAAGCTCCCCCCCCCACGTGCAGCCTCTTCCCCCCTGCAAGCTCCCCCCCCCCCCAACGTGCAGCCTCTCTGCCCCTGCATCCTCCCCCCCAACATGCAACCTCTCCCCCCACACAACGTGCAGCCTCTCTCCCTGCGAGCCCCACCCAACACACACACGGCCCCACACACACACACACACACACTGCCCCACACACACACACACACACACTGCCCCACACACACACACTGCCACACACACACACACACACTGCCACACACACACACACACACACACACTGCCCCACACACACACACACACACACTGCCCCACACACACACACACACACTGCCCCACACACACACACACACACACTGCCCCACACACACACACACACTGCCCCACACACACACACTGCCCCACACACACACACACTGCCCCACACACACACACACACACACTGCCCCACACACACACACTGCCCCACACACACACACTGCCCCACACACACACACACACACACACTGCCCCACACACACACACACTGCGCCACACACACACACACTGCCCCACACACACACACGGCCCACACACACACACACACTGCCCCACACACACACACGGCCCCACACACACACACACGGCCCCACACACACACACACGGCCCCACACACACACACGGCCCCACACACACACACGGCCCCACACACCCACACACACACGGCCCCACACACACACGGCCCCACACACACACGGCCCCACACACACACGGCCCCACACACACACGGCCCCACACACACACACGGCCCCACACACACACACGGCCCCACACACACACACGGCCCCACACACACACACGGCCCCACACACACACACGGCCCCACACACACACGGCCCCACACACACACGGCCCCACACGGCCCCACACACACACGGCCCCACACACACACACACACACACACACACACACGGCCCCACACACACACACACACACACACACGGCCCCCCACACACACACACACACGGCCCCCCCACACACACACACACACACACACGGCCCCCACACACACACACACGGCCCCCACACACACACACACGGCCCCCACACACACCACACACACACACACACACGCCCACCACGGCCCCACACACACACACACACACGGCCCACACACACACACACGGCCCCACACACACACACACACACGGCCCCACACACACACACACACGGCCCCACACACACACACACACACGGCCCCACACACACACACACACGGCCCCACACACACACACACGGCCCCACACACACACACACACGGCCCACACACACACACACGGCCCCACACACACACACACACACGGCCCCACACACACACACACACACGGCCCCACACACACACACACACACACGGCCCCACACACGGCCCCACACACACACGGCCCCACACACACACACACACGGCCCCACACACACACACACGGCCCCACACACACACACACGGCCCCACACACACACACACGGCCCCACACACACACTCACACACGGCCCCACACACACACACACACACGGCCCCCACACACACACACACACACGGCCCCACACACACACACACAGGCCCCACACACACACACACACGGCCCCACACACACACACACACACGGCCCCACACACACACACACACACGGCCCCACACACACACACACACGGCCCCACACACACACACACACGGCCCCACACACACACACACACGGCCCCACACACACACACACACGGCCCCACACACACACACACGGCCCCACACACACACACACACACGGCCCCACACACACACACACACGGCCCCACACACACACACACACACGGCCCCACACACACACACACACACGGCCCCACACACACACACACACACGGCCCCACACACACACACACGGCCCCACACACGCCCACACACACACGGCCCCACACACACACACACACACGGCCCCACACACGGCCCCACACACACACACACGGCCACACACACACACGGCCCCACACACACACACACACACACACGGCCCCACACACACACACACGGCCCCACACACACACACGGCCCCACACACACACACGGCCCCACACACACACACGGCCCCACACACACACACACGGCCCCACACACACACACACACGGCCCCACACACACACACGGCCCCACACACACGGCCCCACACACACACACACACGGCCCCACACACACGGCCCCACACACACACACACACGGCCCCACACACACACACACACGGCCCCACACACACACACACGGCCCCACACACACACACACACGGCCCACACACACACACACACGGCCCCACACACACACACACACGGCCCCACACACACACACACGGCCCCACACACACACACACGGCCCACACACACACACACGGCCCCACACACACACACACGGCCCACACACACACACACGGCCCCACACACACACACGGCCCCACACACACACACGGCCCCACACACACACACGGCCCACACACACACACGGCCCCACACACACACACGGCCCCACACACACACACGGCCCCACACACACACACACACGGCCCCACACACACACACACACGGCCCCACACACACACACACACGGCCCCACACACACACACACACACACACGGCCCCACACACACACACACACACACGGCCCCACACACACACACACACACACGGCCCCACACACACACACACACGGCCCCACACACACACACACACACACGGCCCCACACACACACACACACGGCCCCACACACACACACACACGGCCCCACACACACACACACACGGCCCCACACACACACACACACGGCCCCACACACACACACACACACACGGCCCCACACACACACACACGGCCCCACACACACACACACACGGCCCCACACACACACACACACGGCCCCACACACACACACACACACACGGCCCCACACACACACACACACACACGGCCCCACACACACACACACACACGGCCCCACACACACGGCCCCACACACACACACACACACACGGCCCCACACACACACACACGGCCCCACACACACACACACGGCCCCACACACACACACACGGCCCCACACACACACACACGGCCCCACACACACACACACGGCCCCCCTTTGCCCCCACCAAACGTGCAGCGTCACCCCCTGCCCAGTGCGCCCCCAAGAGAGAGACTGCACGTCGGGGGGGGGGCTCGCAGGGAGAGAGAGGCTGCACGTCGGGCGGGGGGGCTCGCAGGGAGAGAGAGACTGCACGTCGGGGGGGGGGGGTGGGGGGGCTCGCAAGGAGAGAGAGGCTGCACGTCGGGGGGGTGGCTCGCAGGGAGAGAGAGGCTGCACGTCGGGGGGGTGGCTCGCAGGGAGAGAGAGGCTGCACGTCGGGGGGGTGGCTCGCAGGGAGAGAGAGGCTGCACGTCGGGGGGGTGGCTCGCAGGGAGAGAGAGGCTGCACGTCGGGGGGGTGGCTCGCAGGGAGAGAGAGGCTGCACGTCGGGGGGGTGGCTCGCAGGGAGAGAGGCCCCGCGAGAGCCCCCACAACACGCACCACTGCCCCGCGAGAGCCCCCACAACACGCACCACTGCCCCGCGAGAGCCCCCACAACACGCACCACTGCCCCGCGAGAGCCCCCACAACACGCACCACTGCCCCGCGAGAGCCCCCACAACACGCACCACTGCCCCGCGAGAGCCCCCACAACACGCACCACTGCCCCGCGAGAGCCCCCACAACACGCACCACTGCCCCGCGAGAGCGCACAACAACACGCACCAATGCCCCGCGAGAGCGCACAACAACACGCACCAATGCCCGCGAGAGCGCACAACAACACACACCAATGCCCCGCGAGAGCGCACAACAACACACACCAATGCCCCGCGAGAGCGCACAACAACACACACCACTGCCCCGCGAGAGCCCACAACAACAAGCACCACTGCCCCGCGAGAGCCCACAACAACAAGCACCACTGCCCCGCGAGAGCCCACAACAACAAGCACCACTGCCCCGCGAGAGCCCACAACAACAAGCAGAACTGCCCCGCGAGAGCCCACAACAACACGCACCACTGCCCAGCGAGAACCCCCCAAACGTGCAGCGTCGCCCTCCGCGAGCCCCCCCCCTTAAACATGCAGCGTCACCCCCTGGCCACTGCGATTCCCCCAAACATGGAGCGTCACCCCCTAGCCACTGCGAGCCCCCCAAACATGCAGCGTCACCCCCTGGCCACTGCGAGCCCCCCAAACGTGCAGCGTCACCCCCTGGCCACTGCGAGCCCACCAAACGTGCAGCGTCACCCCCTGGCCACTGCGAGCCCCCCAAACATGCAGCGTCACCCCCTGGCCACTGCGAGCCCCCCAAACATGCAGCGTCACCCCCTGGCCACTGCGAGCCCCCCAAGCGTGCAGCGTCGCCCCCTGCCCAGTGCCAGCCCCCCCAAACGTGCAGCGTTGCACCCTGCCCAGTGCCAGCCCCCCCCCCCCCCCCCCCAAATGTGAAGCGTCGCCCCCCTGGCCACTGCAAGCCCCCCAAACATGCAGCGTCACCCCCTGGCCACTGCGAGCCCCCCCCAAACGTGCAGCGTCGCACCGCGGCCAGTGCGAGCCCCCCCAAACGTGCAGCGTCGCCCCCCGGCCAGTGCGTGCCCCCCCAAACGTGCAGCGTCGCCCCCCGGCCAGTGCGAGCCCCCCCAAACGTGCAGCATCATCCCCCTGCCCAGTGCGATCGCCCCCAAAACGTGCAGCGTCGCCCCCTGCCCAGTGCGATCCCCCCCAAACGTGCAGCATCGCCCCCTGCCCAGTACGAGCCCCCCCAAACGTGCAGCGTCACCCCCTGCCCAGTGCGAGCCCAAAAACATTCAGCGTCGTCCCGTGCTCAGTGCGAACCCCCCAAAACCTGCAGCTTCGTCCCCTGCGATCCCCCCCCAAACGTGCAGCATCGCCCCCGGCCAGTGCGAGCCCCCCAAACGTGCAGCGTCACCAACCCGGCCAGTGCCATCCCCCCAAACGTGCAGCGTCGCCCCCCGGCCAGTGCGAGCCCCCCCCAAACGTGCAGCGTCGCACCGCGGCCAGTGCGAGCCCCCCCCAAACGTGCAGCGTCGCCCCCCGGCCAGTGCGAGCCCCCCCAAACGTGCAGCATCACCACCCGGCCAGTGCCATCCCCCCAAACGTGCAGCATCGCCCCCCGGCCAGTGCGAGCCACCCCCAAACGTGCAGCGTCGCCCCCCAGCCAGTGCGAGCCCCCCAAACGTGCAGCATCATCCCCCGGCCAGTGCGAGCCTCCCCAAATGTACAGCGTCATCCCCCGGCCAGTGCGAGCCCCCCCAAACGTACAGCATCATCCCCCCGGCCAGTGCGAGCCCCCCCAAACGTGCAGCGTCGCCCCCCCGGCCAGTGCGAGCCACCCCAAACGTGCAGCGTCGCCCCCCCCGGCTAGTGCGAGCACCCCCAAACGTACAGCGTCATCCCCCCGGGCAATGCGAGCCACCCCAAACTTGCAGCGTATCCCCCCGGCCAGTGCGAGCCCCCCCAAACATGCAGCCTCACCCCTTGGCCAGTGCGAGCCCCCCAAACATGCAGCCTCCCCCCCTGGCCAGTGCGAGCCCCCTAAACATGCAGCCTCACTCCCCGGCCAGTGCGAGCCCCCCCCCAAACGTGCAGCATCGTCCCCCCGGCCAGTGCGAGCCTCCCCAAATGTACAGTGTCTTGCCCCCGGCTAGTGCGAGCCCCCCCAAACGTACAGCGTCATCCCCCCGGCCAGTGCGAGCCCCCCCAAACGTGCAGCGTCGCCCCCCGGCCAGTGCGAGCCACCCCAAACGTGCAGCGTCGCCCCCGGCCAGTGCCATCCCCCCCAAACGTGCAGCGTCGCCCCCCGGCTAGTGCGAACCCCTCCAAACGTACAGCGTCATCCACCCGGCCAGTGCGAGCCCCCCCAAACGTACAGCATCATCCCCCCGGCAGTGCGAGCCCCCCAAACGTACAGCATCATCCCCCCGGCCAGTGTGAGCCCCCCCCAAACGTGCAGCGTCGCCCCCCGGCCAGTGTGAGCCCCCCCAAACGTACAGCATCATCCCCCGGCCAGTGCGAGCTCCCCAAACGTGCAGCGTCGCACCGCGGCCAGTGCGAATCCTCCCAAACGTGCAGCGTCACCAACCCGGCCAGTGCCATCCCCCCAAACGTGCAGCGTCGCCCCCCGGCCAGTGCGAGCCCCCCAAACGTGCAGCGTCGCCCCCCGGCCAGTGCGAGCCCCCCGGCCAGTGCGAGCCCCCCCAAACGTGCAGCGTCACCAACCCGGCCAGTGCCATCCCCCCAAACGTGCAGCGTCGCCCCCCGGCCAGTGCGAGCCCCCCCCAAACGTACAGCGTCGCCCACCGGCCAGTGCGAGCCACCCCAAACGTGCAGCGTTGCCCCCCGGCCAGTGCCATCCCCCCCCAAACGTGCAGCGTCGCTCCCCGGCCAGTGCGAGCCCCCCCAAACGTGCAGCGTCGCACCCCGGCCAGTGCGAGCCCCCCCCCAAACGTGCAGCGTCGCACCGCGGCCAGTGCGAGCCCCCCCAAACGTGCAGCATCGCCCCCGGCCAGTGCGAGCCCCCCAAACGTGCAGCATCGCCCCCGGCCACTGCGAGCCCCCCCAAACGTGCAGCGTCACCAACCCGGCCAGTGCCATCCCCCCAAACGTGCAGCGTCGCCCCCCGGCCAGTGCGAGCCCCCCCAAACGTGCAGCGTCGCACCGCGGCCAGTACGAGCCCCCCCAAACGTGCAGCATCGCCCTCCGGCCAGTGCGAGCCCCCCCCAAACGTGCAGCGTCGCCCCCCGGCCAGTGCGAGCCCCCCCAAACGTGCAGCATCACCAACCCGGCCAGTGCGAGCCCCCCCAAACGTGCAGCATCACCAACCCGGCCAGTGCGAGCCCCCCCACACGTGCAGCGTCGCCCCCCGGCCAGTGCGAGCCCCCCCAAACGTGCAGCGTCGCCCCCCGGCCAGTGCGAGCCCCCCCAAACGTGCAGCGTCGCACCGCGGCCAGTGCGAGCCCCCCAAACGTGCAGCGTCGCACCGCGGCCAGTGCGAGCCCCCCCAAACGTGCAGCGTCGCCCCCCGGCCAGTGCGAGCCCCCCCAAACGTGCAGCGTCGCCCCCCGGCCAGTGCGAGCCCCCCCAAACGTGCAGCGTCGCCCCCCGGCCAGTGCGAGCCCCCCCAAACGTGCAGCGTCACCAACCCGGCCAGTGCCATCCCCCCAAACGTGCAGCGTCGCCCCCCGGCCAGTGCGAGCCACCCCAAACGTGCAGTGTCACCCCCCGGCCAGTGCGAGCCCCCCCCAAACGTGCAGCATCATCCCCCCGGCCAGTGCGAGCCTCCCCAAATGTACAGTGTCTTCCCCCCGGCCAGTGCGAGCCCCCCCAAAACGTACAGCGTCTTCCCCCCGGCCAGTGCGAGCCCCCCCAAAACGTACAGCGTCTTCCCCCCGGCCAGTGCGAGCCCCCCCAAACGTGCAGCGTCACCCCCCGGCCAGTGCGAGCCACCCCAAACGTGCAGCGTCGCCCCCCCGGCCAGTGCCATCCCCCCCAAACGTGCAGCGTCGCCCCCCGGCTAGTGCGAACCCCTCCAAACGTACAGCGTCATCCACCCGGCCAGTGCGAGCCCCCCCAAACGTACAGCGTCATCCCCCCGGCCAGTGTGAGCCCCCCCAAACGTGCAGCATCATCCCCCCCGGCCAGTGTGAGCCCCCCCAAACGTGCAGCGTCGCCCCCCGGCCAGTGCGAGCCCCCCCAAACGTACAGCATCATCCCCCCGGCCAGTGCGAGCTCCCCAAACGTGCAGCGTCGCACCGCGGCCAGTGCGAGCCCCCCCAAACGTGCAGCGTCGCCCCCTGGCCAGTGCGAGCCCCCCCAAACGTGCAGCATCACCAACCCGGCCAGTGCCATCCCCCCAAACGTGCAGCGTCGCCCCCTGGCCAGTGCGAGCCCCCCCAAACGTGCAGCGTCGCCCCCCGGCCAGTGCGAGCCCCCCTAAACGTACAGCATCATCCCCCCGGCCAGTGTTAGCCCCCCAAACGTGCAGCGTCGCACCGCGGCCAGTGCGAGCCCCCCAAACGTGTAGCGTCGCACCGCGGCCAGTGCGAGCCCCCCCAAACGTGCAGCGTCACCAACCCGGCCAGTGCCATCCCCCCAAACGTGCAGCGTCGCACCGCGGCCAGTGCGAGCCCCCCCAAACGTGCAGCGTCGCACCGCGGCCAGTGCGATCCCCCCCAAACGTGCAGCGTCGCACCGCGGCCAGTGCGAGCCCCCCCAAACGTGCAGCGTCGCACCGCGGCCAGTGCGAGCCCCCCCAAACGTGCAGCATCGCCCCCCGGCCAGTGCGAGCCCCCCCAAACGTGCAGCATCGCCCCCCGGCCAGTGCGAGCCCCCCCAAACGTGCAGCGTCACCAACCCGGCCAGTGCCATCCCCCAAACGTGCAGCGTCGCCCCCCGGCCAGTGCGAGCCCCCCCAAACGTGCAGCGTCGCCCCCCGGCCAGTGCCATCCCCCCCCAAACGTGCAGCGTCGCCCCCCGGCCAGTGCGAGCCCCCCCAAACGTGCAGCGTCACCAACCCGGCCAGTGCGAGCCCCCCCAAACGTGCAGCGTCGCCCCCCGGCCAGTGCGAGCCCCCCCAAACGTGCAGCATCGCCCCCGGCCAGTGCGAGCCCCCCCAAACGTGCAGAGTCACCAACCCGGCCAGTGCCATCCCCCCAAACGTGCAGCGTCGCCCCCCGGCCAGTGCGAGCCCCCCCAAACGTGCAGCATCGCCCCCCGGCCAGTGCGAGCCCCCCCAAACGTGCAGCGTCACCAACCCGGCCAGTGCCATCCCCCCAAACGTGCAGCGTCGCCCCCCGGCCAGTGCGAGCCACCCCAAACGTGCAGCATCGCCCCCCGGCCAGTGCCATCCCCCCCCAAACGTGCAGCGTCGCACCCCGGCCAGTGCCATCCCCCCCCAAACGTGCAGCGTCGCACCCCGGCCAGTGCAAGCCCCCCCAAACGTACAGTATCATCCCCTGCTCCGTGTAACCCCCCATAAGACACTTACCTGATTGAAGCCTGAGACATACACGAGCTGCAGCCCCAACACAGACAGGAGACACTGCTCTGTGCCCCCCAACATCCAGGCTGAGACCCCAGAGCTATAAGTAATGAGGAAACGCTGACTCTTCTCCACCTCAGGGTCAGGATCCTCCGCTCTGCACAGAGGAGTCCAAGCACTGCCGCTTCCCGCCCACAGATCTGCACGGCACTGAGGAGGCCCCGCCTTTTCCGGTGACATCATGATTTCATGAAATCACTCCTCCCACCTCAAAAAATCAACTCCGATCTAGCCTCTACCGAAGCAGCAGTGCTCGGCCTCCTGCGGAGCGGACGGATCCTGACCCTGAGGTGGGAAATCAGCTTTTGCTCATTAGTTATAAATCTGGGGTTTTACATTGTATTTTGGGGGCAGAAAAAAAAAAGTGTTTCCTGTCACTACTGGGGGCTTTAGGTCGTGCATAGCTCACGGGCAATGTACTGAAGCTGTGAGCACGGTGCTGTGGAGGCTTCCATAAGGAATGGGGTACAGGGCAAGAGGCAACGCTGCATGATTGGGGAGGGGTGCTTGCAGGAGGAGATATTGCACGTTTGGGGGGGGGGCTCGCACTGGGCAGGGGTGATGCTGTGCATTTGGGGTTCACACTGGGCAGGGGGGTGACGCTGTACGTTTGGGGGGGTTGCACTGGGCAGGGGGCGACGCTGTACGTTTGGAGGGATTCGCACTGGGCAGGGGGCGACGCACGTTTGGGGGGCTTGCACTGGCAGAGGGCGACGCTGCACGTTTGGGGAGGCTCGCAGGGGGCGACGCTGCATTTTTGGGGGAGCTCGCACAGGGCAGGGGGTGACGCTGAACATTTGGTGGGCTCGCACTGGGCAGGGGGCGACGTTGCACGTTTGGGGGGGCTCGCACTGGGCAGGGGTTGACGCTGCACATTTGGGGGGGCTCGCACTGGGCAGGGGGCATCACTGCATGTTTGTGGGTGGCTCGCACTGAGCAGGGGGCGACGCTTTACGTATGGGGGGTTTGCACTGGGCAGGGGGCGACGCTGCACGTTTGGGGGGATCGCACTGGGCAGGGGGCATCACTGCATGTTTGCGGGTGGCTCGCACTGGGCAGGGGGCGACGCTACACGTTTGGGGAGGGTCGCACTGGGCAGGGGGCGATGCTGCATGTTTGGGGGGGCTCGCAGAGGTCGACGCTGCACGTTTGGTGGGGTTTGCACTGAGCAGGGGGCGACGCTTTACGTTTGGGGGGGTTTGCACTGGGCAGGGGGCAATGCTGTATGTTTGGGGGGGATTCGCACTGGGCAGGGGGTGACGCTGCACATTTGGGGGGATCGCACTGGGCGACGCTGCACGTTTGGGGGGGCTCGCACTGGGCAGGGGGCGACGCTGCACATTTGGGGGGGCTCACACTGGGCAGGGGGCATCACTGCATGTTTGCGGGTGGCTCGCACTGGGCAGGGGGCGATGCTGCACCTTTGGGGGGGCTCGCACTGGGCAGGGGGCGATGCTGCACGTTTGGGGGGGCTCGCACTGGGCAGGGGGCGACGCTGCACGTTTGGGGGGACTCACACTGGGCAGGGGGCGAGCCTGCACATTTGGGGGGACTCACACTGGGCAGGGGGCGACGCTGCACGTTTGGGGGGACTCACACTGGGCAGGGGGCGAGCCTGCACATTTGGGGGGACTCACACTGGGCAGGAGGCGACGCTGCACGTTTGGGGGGGCTCGTACTGGGCAGGGGGCGAGCCTGAACATTTGGGGGGCTCGCACTGGGCAGGGGGCGACCCTGCACATTTGGGGGGCTCGCACTGGGCGACGCTGCACATTTGAATGAGCTCGCACTGGGCAGGTGGCAACGCTGCACGTTTGCGGGGGGGCTCGCATCGGACAGGGGGCAAGGCTGCACGTTTGGGGGGGCTCGCACTGGGCAGGTGGTGACGCTGCATGTTGGAGGAGCTTCCACTGGGGAAGGGGCTGTGTTGAACGTTTGGGAGAGCTCCCGCTGGGCAGGAGGCCGACGCTGCAAGTTAGTGAGGCTCAAGCTCGGCAATGCTGCACGTTTGGGGGGCTCGCACTGGGCAGAGGGCTGTGTTAAACGTTGGGGAGAGCTCCCACTGGGCAGAGGGCCGATGCTGCAAGTTGTTGAGGCTCAAGCTTGGCAATGCTGCACGTTGGGGGGGCTTGCGCTGGACAGGGGTCTGATGCTACAAGTTGAGGGGCTTGCGCTGTGCAGGGGATCCGCGCTGCAAGTTGGGGGGAGCTTGCGCTGGGCAGGGGGCCCACGCTGCAAGTTGGGGGGGGCTTGCGCTGGGCAGGATGTCCACGCTGCAAGTTGGGGGGCTTGCGCTGGGCAGGGGGTCCACGCTGCAAGTTGGGGGGCTTTCGCTGGGCAGGGGGTCCACACTGCAAGTTGGGGGGCTTTCGTTGGGCAGGGGGTCCACGCTGCAAGTTGGGGGGCTTGCGCTGGGTAGGGGGTCCACGCCGCAAGTTGGCAGGGCTTGAGCTCGGCAATGCTGCACGTTTGGGGGAGAGCTCGCGCTGGCCCGGAGGATGACTGTTACATCTCGTGGCTCTCCTGAGGCAAGGACTGAGGCAGTCTCCCATTCCTTGCCTGCCACGAGCACTCCTGCTCAGCAGCGCCGAAGGTCTGCCAGACTGCGCAGTGTGCAGGAGATACCTTCTCAGAGAGGCAGCAGAAGGGTGACACCTAGTGGTTCTCCTGTTACAAGGAGTGAAGCGGTCTCCCATTCCTGGCCTGCCGCAGACTCTCCTGCTCAGCGGCCCCGAAGGTCTGCGAGGCTGCGCAATGTGCAGAGGTTTACTGCTCAGGGAAGCAGTGAGATTCCCGTTATCTCTCCACATTGTGAGACCGAGGATCCCGCCTCTATTTTCCAGAGGCAGGAGGGTGAGCATGTGCAATGCGTGGTGGGTCCTGATTCGCTCACTGACGTCACACGGCTTGATGACAAGGCTGGTGACGTGGTGAATCCTGACTGGCCAGGCTGGGACGTCGTGGACCCTGATTGGGTCAAGTCCGTCATCTCCGCCTCGCGCCCGCCCTCGGGTGGAGCTGCACCTCCTTAAAAGCTCCCCCTGCCATCATGGCGGCGCGCGACCGTCCTTCTATGTTTGGATGTCTGGCAGCGTGCTGCCACGCCACTGCTCAGGCATTACTGTCTCTTGTGGGCTTGGCCCTTGCTGCTCCGGCAGTACCTCGTTTGCAGGCCGTGTTCCTGCCTTGCTGCTCCGGCAGTACCCCCGTCAACAGGCCGTGTTCCTGTCCCAGGTGAGCTCCTCAAGTCTTTATTGGACTCACCTGGTTATTGAAAGCACACGTGCGTGGGCACCTCTGTGCTACCCTCGTGCCATATTCTCGTGACTTCCACTGGCACACGTGCGTGGGCACCTCTGTGCTTCCCCGTGCAACAGGTACACCGAGCCGTGAGATCTGTGCCATACAACCCTCACGGGTTAGGGCAGATCGGTGTACATAGATCGTCTGTGACATTCCAGACGATCGCTAGCAGCAACCCGCTCACTCTTCACCCACCATAGCGGCGGTCCCTTACACCGCACAGTGGACCTTGACCGGCGGAAGCAGTCCATTTCCCATCTTGGCACGCTTCCCCGGGTCCCCCTCGTAACATTACGGTCGCGCCAAAGGTCTGGCTATGGCTGAAGAGCAGCAGCAGTTGCTGCGTTATGTGCAGCAGTTGGAGTCACGATTTGCAGCAGTGGAGCAGTCTTCCTCCGATAAGACTACTCTGACGACAGTCGCCACCCAGGCGGCTACCCAGGCTGTGCTATTGGGCGGAAGGTCTCCTCGCCTTGCGCTTCCAGAGCGCTTTAGCGGCAACAGCTCTGAGTGCCGTGGTTTTATAAACCAGGTTACCACCTACTTAGAGCTGCCGCGACTCTTTACGCTACCGAGAAGGCGAAGGTAGCCTTCGTCCAGTCCCTGCTCACAGGGAGAGCGCTGAAGTGGTCCACGCCGTTGTGGGAGCGCGGAGATCGTGTGGTGAATAACTTAGCAGCTTATCTTGGGGCCATGAGAATGGTGTTCCTCGGGCCTCAAGTCACCCACGATTCCGCGCTGCGCCTCCTACGACTTCGGCAAGGGTCTGCTTCAGTCGGGGACTTTGCTGTACACTTTAGGACACTGGCCGCAGAGCTGGACTGGCCGGATAAGGTCCTTGTCCCTGTGTTTTGGGAGGGCCTGGCAGGGTTTGTCAAAGACGCACTGGCCACACGTGAGGTGCCTGCCACTTTAGAGTCCTTGATTCAGGTTGCCTCTCGCATAGACATCCGCCAGGCGGAGCGAAGGCTCGAGGTCTCTTCAGCACCCACGTCTTCTCGGCCTAAAAAGCGTCTGACTCCCGTCTTCCATCAGACAGGTCCCCCAGCCAGTTCTGTAGGCGACTCCGTGGAGTCAATGGAGGTGTCCAAGGTGGTCTCCTCTGCCCCAGGTTCTCGGTCTTGTGCCATCTGCTTTTCCTGTGGGCAGAGGGGACACATAGCTACCCTATGTCCCAAACCGTCGGGAAAAGACAGCGTCTAGTTTCTATCAGAGGGGGGACTCTAGACGCTACTTCTCCCTCTAGGTTGACTATCAGCGCCCAGTTGCAGTTCGGCACTACTCTCTTCTCTGCCCTGGCTTGCTTGGACTCAGGCGCTGAAGGCAATTTCATCTCGACCTCCCTGGCAACCCGATACTCAGTTCCCCTGGTTCTGTTGCCCAAGCCACTCAGGGTCCGGGTAGTCGACGGGTCCATACTACTCGATCCTATCACCCAGATCACCATCCCTCTCAGGATGGATGTACCACCAGGACACCATGAGCAGGTGTCCTTCCTGGTGCTTCCAGGGGGGACGGATGAGATCCTACTGGGCCTTCCCTGGTTGAGACAGCATGCTCCTATACTCAACTGGGCAACAGGGGAGATCTCATCCTGGGCAGGATCCTGTAGAGAGCACCTCGTGACTACCGAACCACCCGCTACCATTAGGTCGGTTGGGTCCTCAGGGAATACTGAGGGGCCGGGTTTACCGACACCTTATGAGGCCTACAGGGATGTCTTTTCCAAAAGGGCCGCAGATACTCTTCCTCCCCACCGGCCATATGATTGCCGAATAGACCTGAAGCCAGGCTCCGAGCCCCCTAGGGGCAGAGTGTATCCACTCTCTGCTCCAGAGACGGAGGCTATGTCCAAATATATTCAGGACAGCCTGGCGAAGGGGTTCATTCGCAAGTCTATTTCACCGGCTGGTGCAGGGTTCTTTTTTGTGCAGAAGAAGGAAGGGGATCTGCGCCCCTGTATCGATTACAGGGGATTAAATGCAATCACAATCAAGAACAAATACCCTTTGCCCCTCATTACTGAGCTATTTGATCGATTCCGCGGGGCAAAGGTCTTCACAAAGCTGGATCTACGCGGGGCGTATAATCTAGTGCGAGTCCGAAAGGGCGATGAGTGGAAGACCGCCTTTAACACCAGGGACGGTCACTACGAGTATCTAGTAATGCCCTTCGGACTCTGCAATGCCCCCGCCGTATTTCAAGACTTTGTGAATGACATTTTCCAGGATTTGTATCTTTCCGTGGTTGCATACCTGGATGACATTCTTATCTTCTCCCCCGATCTTACCACCCATCGGAGGGATGTCATCCGAGTACTTAAGAGGCTCCGCACCCATTCGTTATATGCTAAGCTGGAAAAGTGCGTTTTTGAACAGGAATCCTTGCCGTTCCTGGGGTACATAGTGTCGAGTCAGGGGTTAGCAATGGATCCGGTGATGAACTGGCCTGAGCCCCGCTCGCTGAAGGCGATCCAGCGATTCTTGGGGTTTATCAATTATTATCGCCAGTTCATTCCCAACTTCTCGACGGTGGCAGCAACCATCATTGCCCTTACCCGCAAGGGCGCTAATCCCAAAGCATGGACACGGGAAACGGTAGAGGCATTTCACACTCTCAAAACTCACTTCTCCAGAGCTCCCATCCTTCATCGTCCAGACATCTCCAAACCCTTCCTACTGGAGGTAGACGCCTCTTCGGTCGGTGCAGGTGCAGTCCTGTACCAGAAAAACGAACGAGGAAGGAAACATCCGTGTTTCTTTTTCTCCAAGACCTTTTCTCCGGCCGAGAGGAACTACTCCATAGGGGATAGGGAGTTACTGGCGATGAAACTAGCATTCCAGGAATGGCGGCATCTCCTGGAGGGTGCGAAGCATCCATTTGAGGTTTTTTCTGACCACAAAAACCTCACATACCTCCAGACAGCACAACGCCTGAACCCAAGGCAGGCCCGTTGGTCTTTATTCTTCTCCCGGTTCCGCTTTATTATCCGCCACCTGGCCGGTGAGAAGAACGTACGGGCCGATGCCTTGTCACATTGTATGGTTGTGTTGGAGGAGGACGAGGAGGAGCCTCGTCTTATACTACCCCCGGACAGCTTGAGGATGGTCACTCCCACTTCTTTGGACCAGGTGCCACCTGGCAAAACCCTCGTTCCCCCTGAACTACGGAACGAGGTGCTATCGTGGGCCCATGCCTCCAAGGTCGGGGGTCACTTCGGGGTCAAAAGGACCAGAGACCTGGTGACCAGGCATTATTGGTGGCCGAGACTACCCCAGGACATACAGGAATATGTGGGAGCCTGTATGTCGTGTGCTCGGAATAAGCCGTCCCGGCAGAGACCGGCAGGTCTTCTTCACCCACTGCCAGTGCCGGATCGTCCCTGGGAAGTGGTGGGGATGGACTTCCTGGGAGATCTGCCCAAGTCAGCAGGGCACAGGGTCGTATGGGTCATCACGGACCACTTCTCTAAAATGGTCCACTTGGTGCCTCTCCCACGACTCCCGACGTCACGTGCTCTCGCCACCTTGTTCATTCGGCATGTATTTAGGTTGCATGGCATGCCTGACAAGGTGGTGAGCGACCGGGGTCCCCAGTTCGCGTCTCGCTTCTGGAGAGAGCTCTGTAAGCTCCTGCAGATAGAGCTGAACATCTCCTCCGCATACCATCCCGAGACCAATGGACTAGTGGAGAGGACTAATCAGACCTTGGTAACTTACCTCCGCCATTTTATATCCGCGCACCACGACAACTGGGCTAACCTCCTTCCTTGGGCTGAATTTGCCATTAACAATTCGGTCCATGAATCCTCTGGCCAGACTCCGTTCCTACTCAATAACGGACAACATCCCAGAATCCCGGTTCCGATGCCCATTACGTCACCCGATACTAGAGTGGAGGATTGGGCGACCAAGGCCCGGGAGATCTGGGATGACACCCAAGAGGCTCTTAAAAGGGCTAAAGACCGGATGGTGACAACGGCTGATGTTCGCCGCCGCCCTGCACCATCCTTCGCCCCTGGTGACCTAGTATGGCTGTCCTCTAAGAATGTTAACCTACGGGTACAGGCAGCCAAATTCGCCCCTAGGTATCTGGGTCCGTTTAAAGTACTAAAGCAGGTAAACCCAGTGGCATATCGACTCCAGCTCCCTCCACGCTGGGCTATAGCCAACACCTTTCACGTGTCCCTCCTGAAACCCGTACGACTTAATAAATTCTCGGGGTCCCTGCCGGCTCAAACCGACTCCCTGTCCGACGACCCTGAGGTGGCAAAACTTGTGGAGACAAAAGTCATACAGGGCAAGAGGTACTACCTCGTGGAGTGGGCCGGCCGTGGTCCGGAGCATAGATCCTGGGAGTTGGAGGATCATATCCGCGCCCCGGGTTTGATAGCGGCCTTCGAGCACGGACAGGGGGGGGGGGCCTAGACAGGGGGTAATGTTACATCTCGTGGCTCTCCTGAGGCAAGGACTGAGGCAGTCTCCCATTCCTTGCCTGCCACGAGCACTCCTGCTCAGCAGCGCCGAAGGTCTGCCAGACTGCGCAGTGTGCAGGAGATACCTTCTCAGAGAGGCAGCAGAAGGGTGACACCTAGTGGTTCTCCTGTTACAAGGAGTGAAGCGGTCTCCCATTCCTGGCCTGCCGCAGACTCTCCTGCTCAGCGGCCCCGAAGGTCTGCGAGGCTGCGCAATGTGCAGAGGTTTACTGCTCAGGGAAGCAGTGAGATTCCCGTTATCTCTCCACATTGTGAGACCGAGGATCCCGCCTCTATTTTCCAGAGGCAGGAGGGTGAGCATGTTCAATGCGTGGTGGGTCCTGATTCGCTCACTGACGTCACACGGCTTGATGACAAGGCTGGTGACGTGGTGAATCCTGACTGGCCAGGCTGGGACGTCGTGGACCCTGATTGGGTCAAGTCCGTCATCTCCGCCTCGCGCCCGCCCTCGGGTGGAGCTGCACCTCCTTAAAAGCTCCCCCTGCCATCATGGTGGCGCGCGACCGTCCTTCTATGTTTGGATGTCTGGCAGAGTGCTGCCACGCCACTGCTCAGGCATTACTGTCTCTTGTGGGCTTGGCCCTTGCTGCTCCGGCAGTACCTCGTTTGCAGGCCGTGTTCCTGCCTTGCTGCTCCGGCAGTACCCCCGTCAACAGGCCGTGTTCCTGTCCCAGGTGAGCTCCTCAAGTCTTTATTGGACTCACCTGGTTATTGAAAGCACACGTGCGTGGGCACCTCTGTGCTACCCTCGTGCCATATTCTCGTGACTTCCACTGGCACACGTGCGTGGGCACCTCTGTGCTTCCCCGTGCAACAGGTACACCGAGCCGTGAGATCTGTGCCATAAAACCCTCACGGGTTAGGGCAGATCGGTGTACATAGATCGTCTGTGACATTCCAGACGATCGCTAGCAGCAACCCGCTCACTCTTCACCCACCATAGCGGCGGTCCCTTACACCGCACAGTGGACCTTGACCGGCGGAAGCAGTCCATTTCCCATCTTGGCACGCTTCCCCGGGTCCCCCTCGTAACAGACGACGCTGCAAGTTGGTGAGGCTCAAGCTCGGCAATGCTGCACGTTTGGGAGGGGCTCGCACTGGGCAGGGGGCGACACTGCACGTTGGAGGGAGCTCGCACTGGGCAGGGGACTGATGCTGCAAGTTGGGGGGTTTGCGCTGGGCAGGGGGTCCACACTGCAAGTTGGGGGGTTTGCGCTGGGCAGGGGGTCCACGCTACAAGTTGGGGGGTTTGCGCTGGGAAGGGGGTCCACGCTGCAAGTTAGGGGGCTTGCGCTGGGCAGGGGGCCCATGCTGCAAGTTGGTGAGGTTCAAGCTCGGCAATGCTGCATGTGTGGGAGGGGCTCGCACTGGGCAGGGGGCGACGCTGCACGTTGAAGGGAGCTCGCACTCAGCAGGGGGCTGTGTTGAACGTTGGGGAGAGCTCCCACTGGGCAGAGGGCCGACGCTGCAAGTTGATGAGGCTCAAGCTTGGCAATGCTGCACGTTTGGGGGGGCTTGCGCTGGACAGCGGGCCCATGCTACAAGTTGGGGGGCTTGCGCTGGACAGCGGGCCCACACTACAAGTTGGGGGGCTTGCGCTGGACAGGGGGCCCACTCTACAAGTTGGGGGTTTTGTGCTGGGCAGGTGGACCATGTTGCAAGTTGGCGATGCTTGAGCTCGGCAATGCTGAACGTTTGGCGAGGGGGGGCTCGCGCTTGGCCGGCGGCCGTGTTGAAAGTTGGGGAAAGCTCCCGCTGGGCAGGGGGCCGTTTTGCACATTGGGGGGGCTCGCACAGGGAATTGTGGGTTATTAATCTTCTTCCTTTGTTTTTCAAATTCAGGTTGTGACTACTGGCAACTGGGTGTAATTGCTCCTCGTCGTCCCACCTTAGAGACCGAGAGAACAGTGTGGTCTAATCCACATCAGATGTACTGTGTCCTTCAATGTATTCAACGAGAGAAGATTTTTATGGTAGATGCAGAAATACAATTTTTACACCTAAAAGAGACGGGACTCGGGTACAAAAGATGATATTTTTTTTATTTATTTTTTTATTGTCGCTAATGTCCAACATGGCTTAATTCCACGTACACTACAGTTCAAAAGTTTGGTGTCACTCTGACAATTTTGTGTTTTCCATGAAAAATCATACTTTTATTTATCAAGTGAGTTGCATAATGAATAGAAAATATAGTCTAGACATTGACTAGGTTAGAAATAATGATTTTTACTTGAAATAATAATTTTTCCAGCACCCATGAAAGCATGGGGGGAAATATCTCCAGATTACCTCAGCAAAATAACAGCTAGAATGCCAAGGGTCTGCAAAGCTGTAATTGATGAAAAGGAGCATTCTTTGACGAAAGCAAAGTTTGAAAGAGAAAATACGTAATTACTTACCGGTAATGTGTTTTTTCTGAACCCATGACAGCACCACGAGAGAGGGGATCCGCCCTTCAAGGACAGGAAACCTCCAGGATTAAAAGGGGCGGCACCTCTCCCCACATCAGTTGGTTTCCTGTCCTTGAACAGGGAGCCTCCAGGAAGGATTCAGGATGGTCCTGGTGGGCCGAAGATAAAGATTCCAGCCCTGGCCGGCCGGCTCAGACAGGGCACGGGTCCTGCTGCAGCCGGCCGAGGTGCTGTGGAGACGCCGCAGCAGACCCACGGGGGTCCGACCTGCGAGCAGAACACCCTCCAGTGCCGCCGTGGCAGGCCCAGGGGGGCTGATATTGGGCGGCAAGGCACGGAAGTGGTGTGGAGCCTACGGGGACCAGGTAAGGGCCGGTCGGCCGCAGTGCTGTGGCTCCGCAGCAGACCAACGGGGTCCTGTCTGAGCGCGGGTAGCCCCCCCCTCCCTAGTAAAGTCGGCCTGGGAACGGGCGGCGATGAGCAGGTAAGCTGCAATTACTTGCGGTAGCGTTGTCGCGGCCGCAGACTGTGAAAAGCATCCCAGCCCTGACCAGTCGATACTGGCAGCTGCACGAGTCCTGCCACGGCTGGTTGAGCTGCTGAGGGAATAGCCACAGCAGACCCATGGGGGCCGTGCATGTGAGCGTCGCTATCCTCCTGCTTTAGGATTCCCCACGGGAGGAGGATTGGTGGTGGTCCTGTCGGATATCAGGGGTTAGGACACACCACAAGAGCCCACGGGGGTTTTGTCTGTGGTTAGTGATGCCAAAACGCGACAGCAGTGTGTGGCGACCACCATCTTACCCGGTAAGTCCGTTGGGCATAGGGTAACGGGTACGATCCAGCGTGGCTGTCAGGATCTGTATTTTCGCGGCGGTGGTATGTAGTGGGGCGCCATCTTGTGAATGGACGGCCACCACACAGGTGATCATCTGCACATGCGCAAGAAGGATGACGCGCTTCTGACGTTCCCGGAAGTGCCGGGACTATGGGTGCCCGGAGAGTGTTTACACCACAGCAACCATGGAGCAGATCGGTATGCTCCGGCTTAGCCCTCCAGCAGAATAGATGAGGAGCAGCAGCAGCCTCCGCTGTTACTACCACAGCCATAGGCTGTCACTCAGAAGAGGCAGTGTTCTGACTCAGGTGAGATACGCTTGTGAAGGAGGGACACCCGGTCCAGCCAGCAGAGTCTGAAATCCAATAGACCAGACTTCTGGAAAGCCTTCAGAGGGACTTGTCTGATTACATCACTCCTCCTTCCAACCCTGTTCCACCTCTTTTTTTTTTTTTGCATCTGAGTGTTAAGTGCTCTTCGTGAAAGTTCCCTTTGTACAGAGGTCCTTTTATCTGGTTCCTTCAGGTTCAGGACAGACCCAAAAATGCACCTATAAAAACTAGAGACAGGGAATGCGCTCTCTGTAAACGGGAGCTGTCTAGTACCTGGTCTAAAGAGCTTGGCCAGAGCTGTGTTCAACAGACTCCGATTAAGCCCGAAGTTTACCTCGGTCCTGAGGTTCATGATTAGGGCTGTGGTCAGGGATTCACTAGGATCCCTATCAACTTGAGTCATAGCCTTACGAAATGCAGACCTGTTTCCGGTTTCTGGGGACTCAAACAGTTCCCAGGGGGGAGGACAAATCTTCAGAATCCGTTTTGCTTCTAGGTCACAGCAACTTAGGGGGTCATCAATGCTTCCGATCGAAAATTCGGGGCAGCCAGTAAAAACAGTCAGGTCCACTATGGACATTCATGCTGAAAAAGCCCCCCCCCCCCAAAAGAAAAAAAAAAAAAAAAGCTAGAAACCTTCAGCTAGGGTTCTATGATCAGCCATTGCAGCTACCTGCACAACAAGGACCCTGGCGGTATAGTCTGACCAACTTAGGGATCAACTTAAAGAAGAAGAGATTATTGTATCTTCAGCTCCTTTTCTTACGTGGGGTAGCAGCGTTCCATACAGACACATCTGCAGTCTCACCCAGGCTGTCGGCTAAATCCGCAGCCTTATCTGGCGCAGCCAGAAGGGTCCTCTGGCTGAAGTGCTGGCTAGGGGATATCCAGACAAGATCAAGACTTTGCAGTGGCTACTGTGGCTGCGTTGCTACTGCTGGTATTAATAACAGGTGCCTGGGTGGCGCAACAATGAAATGGTGTGTTCGCCCCTGTGACTTTTCCTATCCAATGATCAGGGGAATTTCTGTTCGGCCCAGTCCTGGATGATATTTTAGGAGCAGCAGGCGACAGAAAGAAGGGTTCTGTAGACGTCAAGTCCAGCCTTCAGTAGACCTTTGGGAAAGAATTTTTGGCTGAAAAACCTAAAGATCAGCCTTGTTGGTCTGACTGAAGGAAATCAAGGGAAGCACCACATTTATGTTTAAGAGACCCTTTAAGGATATGCAGAGGGTCCCCCCAGTGACTCTTCCCCCTGGGTCCGGGGAGGAAACTTTCTCATTTTTTTCTTCTGTCCTAAGTGAGGATATCCTCAAACTAATGGACCCGAACCCTTTTTGTACTCTAGCCTCAGATTCCGTTCCAAAGGTTCGCACAATAATGAACCTGAAAACCCTCCATACTTAGAGAGCTTCAAATGGAGTCAGTGATATCCACAGTGAAACATTGAATTCCTGGTGTCACATGGCAGTGGTAGATCTGAAGAATGTAGTTTCTCATGTCCTGATATGCGTCAGGGTTCAGAAATTCCCCAGGGTAGCCCTGTATATAGAAGGGAAGATTAGACATTTCCAGTATCCAGCTCTTGCGTTGGTCTGGGGATGGTCTTTACAAGAATATCTGAAGTGACAGCTCTTCTAAGGAGAGGAAAGGGTTCTAAGATCCCGTATCTAGATGGTTATCGGCAGCTCTGCCCGACGTTGTACCGAACTTCGGCAGGAGGGTGTTTAGATTCAAAAGCTCAAGACTGCCGACTTCTAGAGTCTGAACTAGAGAATCTCCAGGTGCAAGTGGCACAGGCAACAAAAGTCCCGTGAACTCCTCAGAGACACAATGTCCCTTTTTAGGCTCCTTTACATTCAGCATCTTGGTGGTGCTTTTGGTCCAGGTACAAGCCGGAGTCATTCAGTTGAACATTCTGAAGTATCAGACGATTCTCGGAGGTGATCCGGACAAGTGTGTTACTCTCCGGCCCAACACAGTGGATCCCTGCATTGTTGGCTGCATCCAGAGGACTTATGAAGGGCATGCCTTGAATAACCCAAGTATCGAAGGTGCTTTCCACCAAAACATGGATGAAGGACCCATTTTCAAGGTCATTTTGTCCAGGGAGTGTGGTCTGGAAGAGATACCGATGTTTCCCCAAACACCAGGGAATTCCTTGCAGTAGAAGCAGCAGTGGATCAGTTCCTGCATTCCCTTAAGGCCCCTTTACACACTGAGACTTTCAACGATCCCACCAGCGATCCCAACCTGGCCGGGATCGCTGCAACGTCTCTGGTGAGTCGCTGGTGAGATGTCCAACAGGCAGACCTGGCCAACGACGCAACAGCGATCCGGACCTGCAGAACGACCTAGTTAGTCATTGGGGACATTGTAAAGCAGCTTTTGGAAAGGGAAGTCGCTAACACAGTCGCTGTAAAGTCCCCTTTCCACACTGAAACTTTCTAGCGATCATGCTGCACAGCGGGAAACAAAGGACCAAAGAATGGTCCTGAACGATTTGTAGCGATCAGCAACTTCACGGCACGGGCCCGGTCGCTGATGTGTTTCGCAGACTGCAATGTCGCGGGGGAGGTCGCTGTTGCGTCACAAAACCGGTGACGTTGCGGCGATATCGTTTGCGATGTTGCAGTGTGTAGAGCCACCTTAACTGGTCATTGTACGTAATCCTCTAACATTCAAGCGATAGTAGCATATCTCTATCACGGGGTTCTCTGTCCTGATCTCTGATGGCAATAGTAAGCAGAGCATTATTTATAATCCGAAGAGAACTGTACGGCAGTGGATGCCCTGCTAATCACATGGAACTTCCACCTTGCTTATGCTTTTCCTCCCATAGTCCTCATTCCAGCAGTTCTGATGATAATACGGGAGGAGAGGGCAGAAGCGATCCTGGGCGGCATATAACAGCGAGGCTTCACATGGTCACTTCTAAGTAACGGAGAGTTTGCTCCTGGCCTGATCACTACTCTTATGCAATGCAAGAAACCAAAAAATTAAGGCTAAACTCTACAGCAGAACTGAGATAAACTTCTTGTCTTCCATAGGGGCAAATGTAGATGACCCAGCGCCAATTGCGTTAGTCTTGGAGTTCCTCCAGAAGAGGTCTAAACTGAGTCTTATCGATTTAACCCGCTAACTGTTCGCGTGTGGGCCCTAGCTGCCCTGCATAATTATGACTTAGCGGGAGATCACTGGATTCCCGATTCACTCCAGTGATAGTCCTGAGTGTGGTCTGTCCTTTCCATCATGGGATCTTATTCTCATCCTCAGCATTGACCAAGCCATATTTGAACCCTTAGAGTCCATATATCTTAAGGATCTATTCTCGGAAGTTTAACAGCAGCACGTAGGGTTAGTGACATCCAAGCCCTATCTTAGTTCCTTCCTTTACTCAGGTTCTTGAGAATAGAGTGGTCCTGGGACCACCTAACCCAGCTTCCTTCCCGATGGTAGTTTCAAGCTTCATAGGTCTCAAGAGATTATTCTTCCGACCTGTATGGTAATCTGAAAGATCAGGGGAGGAAGGGTGGCATTGCCTCAATGTTAGACGTGGCCTTCTAGCATATCTCTCAGTCACCAGTACCTGGAGAAGGGACTAGTCCCTGTTGTTCTGTTTGGGGTAATAGGAAGGGGCTCTAAGCCTCCAGATCTACCTTGGCTGGGTGGATCATAGAAGCCATTTCTGTCGCCTACACCAGTGGTAGGGAGATGTCTGAAAGCTCACTTCCCAATAGCAATGGCATCTTCCTAGGCGGAAAGATCAGAAGTTCACATTGTGCAGTTCTGTGGTGACCACGTGGTCTTCACTTTCCACTTCTATAAGCACTATAGATGGATTTATAATTTACTGGCCTCACCTTTGGGGGAAGGGTTCTGCAAGCTTTGGTCCCTCCCTAGGTTTCCTGTCTATGTAATTCTCTCGTGGTGCTGTCATGGGTGCTGGAAAAATACGTAATTACTTACCGGTAATGTGTTTTTTCTGAACCCATGACAGCACCCTTATATTCCCTCCCTGCGCGTGGATGTGTTAGTAGTTCTTGGGTTTTTCACTTCTCTCCGCATGGCTGTATGTTGGTGGTAGTTTTGTGTTATAACAATGTTCCTTTTCCGGGAGGTCCTTTCATGCTCTGTAACCAACTGATGTGGGGAGAGGTGCCGCCCCTTTTAATCCTGGAGGTTTCCTGTCCTTGAAGGGCGGATCCCCTCTCTCGTGGTGCTGTCATGGGTTCAGAAAAAACACATTACCGGTAAGTAATTACGTATTTTCTCTTTCAAACTTTGCTTTCGTCAAAGAATGCTCCTTTTCATCAATTACAGCTTTGCAGACCCTTGGCATTCTAGCTGTTATTTTGCTGAGGTAATCTGGAGATATTTCCCCCCATGCTTCCAGAAGCCTCTCCTACAAATTGTATTGGCTTGATGGGCACTTTTACGAACCATACGGTCAAGCAAGCTGCTCCCACAACAGCTCAATAGGGTTGAGATCTGGTGACTAGGCTGGCCACTCCATTACAGATTGAATACCAGCTGCCTCAGGGAATGGCATGGCATTGCAAAATGGAGTGATAGCCTTCCTTATTCAAAATCCTTTTTGTTTTGTACAAATCTCCAACTTTACCAGCACCAAAGCAACCTCAGACCATCACATTACTTCCACCATGCTTGACAGATGGCGTTAGGCACTCTTCCAGCATCTTTTCAGTTGTTCGGCATCTCACAGATGTTCTTCTGTGTGATCCAAATGCCTCAAACTTCGATTCATCTGTCCATCACACCTTTTTTTCCAATCTTCCTCTGTCCAATGTCTGTTCTTTTGCCCATATTAATCTTTTCCTTTTATTGGCCAGTCTCAGGTATGGCTTTATCTTTGCCACTCTTCCCTGAAGGCCAGCATCCCAGAGTCGTCTCTTCACTGTAAACATTGACACTGGCGTTTTGTAGGTACTATTTAATGAAGCTGCCACTTGAGGACCTGTGAGGCGTCGATTTCTCAAACTAGAGACTCTAATGTACTTGTCTTGTTTCTCAGTTGTGTAGCGGGGCCTCTCAGTTCTCTTTCTAGTTTGGTTAGAGCCTGTTTGTGCTCTCCTCTGAAGGGAGTAGTACACACCGTTGTAGGAAATCTTCAGTTTCTTGGCAATTTCTCGCATGGAATATCCTTCATTTATAAGAACAATAATAGACTGTCGAGTTTCACATGAAAGTTCTTTTTCTGGCCATTTTGACAGTTTAATGGAACCAACAAATGTAATGCTTCAGATTCTCAATTAGCTCAAAGGAAGGTCAGTTTTATAGCTTCTCTAATCAGCAAAATTGTTTTCAGCTGTGCTAACATACTTGCACAAGGGTTTTCAAGGGATTTCTAAACATCCATTAGCCTTCTAACAGTTAGCAAACACAATGTACTATTAGAACACTGGAGTGGTGGTCGTTGGAAATTGGCCTCTATACACCTATGTAGATATTGCATTAAAAAACAGACGTTTGCAGCTAGAATAGTCATTTACCACATTAACAATGTATGGAGTGTATTTCTGTTTAATTTAATGTTAGCTTCATTGAAAAAAATGTGTTTTTCTTTACAAAAATAAGGAAATATCTAAGTGACAATAAACCTTTCAAATGTAATGTATTGACTTGTAAAGTTGATTGTTATATATTTGTATTCCTGACCTACTGTCTCCTCCCCATTACCCTGTGGGCCCCAAGGGCAGGGTCCGCTCTCCTCTGTACCCGTCTGTGAGGATTGGTTTATTCACTGTAATTTACATCTGTATTTTGTGTGTAACCCATTCCCATGTACAACATAGAATTAATGGTTCTCTATAACTAATAAAAATGTATAAATATATTTTTCTCCTTTTTGTTAGAATTATTGATAAACTTGTTTTAATAAAACTGTGTTAGAAGTATGGGATGAATGTTCATTTCTATAAAGCTATAAAGTTATAAAGCTCGGTGTGACATTAGTGAGCAGTAACTGCTGGTTGGATCTGTATTGAGCTAGATTCACACATTGTTGTAGGTAGTTTCCACAACAACTCACACAGTCCTCGCATTTAGATCCCCCACTAAATTCTTCAGTCTTCAGCAGCCCCCTGATTCTCACTTATGCCACAATTATTAGGCCCTAGCCTTGTTTCTCAGTGTTTCCTGCCTTTTGTGGAGACATACCGTATTTTTCTGACTACAAGGCTAGGTTCACATTTCCGTCAATTTGTATCAGTCACAATCCGCGGCTCTGGTAAACAACGGAATCCATTTGGCGGATTCCGTTGTTCCCATAGACTTGTGTGAGCGGCGGATTGTGACTGATGATGCTGCATTGCATCCTCCGCCTGACTGATCCGCTGGGTGGCAGGAACGCAGCATGTAACGTTTTTTTGAGCAGCGCAATCTGTAGGATTTTGCTGCGCATGCTCTCTCTGGCTCCCTGCACACATAACCAGGGTACACATTGGGTTACTAAGCAATGCACTTTGCTTAGTTATCCGATATTTACCCTGGCTACGTGTGCAAGGAGTCAGCGCTAAGCGGTGTACGCTGGTAACCAAGGTAAATATTGGGTAACCAAGCAAAGTGCTTTGCTTAGTTACCTGATATTTACCCTGGCTACATTTGCAGAGAGCCCGACACTTCCCCACTCTGCTCCGCCCCCTCCCGCACTCGGCATGTACACACACACACCTGTCACCAGCCATGCAGTCCCCGGCACTGACGTCCTCAGCGCCATGGCCCCGCTTGGCTCCACGCACACATTCTCGGCGGTCGAGCGATCGGCTGATCACCCGCCGGTCGAGCGATCGCTCTTTTTTTTACAACTGAGTCCGACGATTAATTCTATTCTTGTCATCCGTTGTACAACGCATCAGTCACAAGTGTCAAGCAACGCATGTGACTGATGCAAAACAACGGAAATGTGAACCTAGCCTAAGACGCAACTGACCATAAGACGCACCCTGGTTTTAGAGGAAAATAGGAAAATAAAATTTTAAGCAAAAAATGTGATGACACACTGTTATGGGGCAAGGATCTGCTGCTGACACTGTTATGGGGGTAATATCCCCAAATTCTCTAACAAAGGTACCCCATCCTGGTAATGATCCTCCTGCCTTGTATATGATCCCCATCCTTGTATAAATGTACCTCATCCTGGTATATATTCCCATCCTCCTATATACCACCATCGTGGTATAGCCCCAATCCTGCTACATAGCGCCATCCTGGTATATGCTTTTATCCTGCTATATAAGCCCATCCATTCTTCTATATACCCCCCATCCATTCTGCTATATACCCCCATCCATTCTGCTATATACCCCATCCATTCTGCTATATACCCCCATCCATTCTGCTTTATACCCCCATCCATCCTGCTATATACCCCCATCCTGCTAATGGCCTGTATCCTGTGGCACACATAAAAAATAAACGTTTATACTCACCTTTCCTTGCTCCATGCAGCATCGCTCCTCCTGTCAGTGCCGGCAGCAGCGCCGCTGGAGTGTGGAGCCGTCACCGTTTTCTGCAGCATCGCTCATCCTACTGTCTGCCTGTCAGCTGACCTGTGTGGAGACTAGCGGCGCCCACAGCAATGATGTCATCACTGTGCTCACCACTCTCTACACAGATCAGCTGGCTGGCAGACAGGAGGAGATCGCGATGCTGCAGACAATGGTGATGGGTGAGTATACTGATTCACTGCCCCCCGCGCTGATGATGATGATGCGGGGGGCAGTGAATACAGCTGCACATGATCACTTCAGGCTGTAGTTGCCATTGGTGATCACGCGGGCCGGCTGTTAATTATGCGCGCACCCCCCGCCCATCATCACGCCCACCTGTCAGCGCCGACTTCAGCGCTGAGGGATGATGGGTGGGAGGATGGGCGTACATATCAAATGAGCGGGCCCACGTGGTCATGGCAGGCTGCTACAGCCTGCTCATGCCACCGATGACCCGATCCACCGCAGCACCCTCATTCCCCGCAGCCACATTCAGAATATAAGACGCACCACCCACTTTCCCTTAACATTTGGGGGGGAAAAAGTGCGTCTTATAGCCTGAAAAATACGGTAACTCCATGAGGCTCACATGGCCTGATTTAGGTCATAGGGGGAGAAACTTTTTTTTTTCTTTTTTTTAAAGGGACGCAACTTGCTTGATGCTGAGGGTCTGAAGAGTCCATGCAGATAAAGTTTAAGATAATGAAGGGTCCTGCATTATAGACAACGGACACCCCGCAATCAAACTCACCGGACGCCGAGCGGGATGACCTGCAGTGGATCGCACACCTCAGATCGCGAATACACACTCACCACAGCCCGCAATACAGATTTTTTTTCTGGCCGGCAGAATCCTGAGACGAATTGTGGTGGAACGCAACGACCTGCGGCTGCGGATGGAATGTTTATAGGACCTGCAATGCATAACTTCCTCCCATCTTTTCCTGCGGCCAGAGGCATTCTGTAGCGCTGGAAGTGTGTGTGTGTGTGTGTCTGGTTTCAGACATCCGTGTTTTAGGTACATGTGATATCCGTTTTTAACACGGATGTCACACGTACCCATGTTACCCTATTGTGTACTCACATGGCTGGGTTTTCACACCGTGTGGCAGAGCTATTTCACACGGAGACGTGTTCGTTTTTTCTCCGGCAGCATGGGTGTTATACGGACCGCACACTGATGTGATCCGTGTGACGTCACTGTGACACGGACTGGAGAAAACATGGGTTTTTAAATAAAAATATTTTCTATATTTACCTGTATCCAGCAATGCTGTCTCTGGCTCTGCTGCCTCCTGCTCCTGACCCCCGCTCATTATTTTCATTGATTATTCACCGCAGTGAGCAGCTGGGAGCAGGGGCATCACGGTGACAGCACTAGAGACAGCACCGCCGAGGACAGCATCGCTGGGGACATTGCTAGTGACAGGTGGGTATCCTGCCAGCAGTGTGTGTGCAGTGACGTCCAGGAGGTCATCGGAATTCCCAATGAACTCTGATGACCTCTTGATGACACCCCTGCGACAACTGCGCTACAGCGAGTGTCACGATGGTGACTTCCAGGGGTTCAGGAGAGTTCATTGGAAACTCCAATGACCCTCATGATGTCACTGCACAAACTGCTGTATACTCACCTGTCACTGGTGATGTACCTGGTGGTGCTGTCCTCGGCTGTGCTGTCCCCGGCGAAAACAGTTTAAGACCGTGTCTTATTTTTGAAAAAATATGGTAGCAGAAAGCAGCACTTTTATCTGTTTTGGAATTGAGCAGCGGTGCACATGTTCAGTCTGAGCTCCATTCTTGTCCTATGTGGCTGCCAAGTGATGTTCTGTTTTGTTTTTTTTTTTTGTGGCAGCCACATTGAGGGCGGCTTTGCACGTTGTGACATTGCACGTGCGATGTCGATGGGGTCAAATCGAAAGTGACGCACATCCGGCGTCGCAGTCGATATCGCAACGTGTAAAACCTTTTTGATACGATGAACGAGCGCAAAAGCGTCGTTATCGTATCATCGCTGCAGCCTCCGACATTTCCATAATGCCGATGGTGCGACAGGTACGATGTTGTTCCTCGCTCCTGCGGCAGCACACATCGCTGTGTGTGAAGCCGCAGGAGCGAGGAACATCACCTTACCTGCCTCCCGGCTGCAATGAGAAGGACGGAGGTGGGCGGGATGTTTACATCCTGCTCATCTCCGCCCCTCCGCTTCAATTGGCCGCCTGCCGTGTGACGTCGCTGTGACGCCGCACGACCCGCCCCCCTAAGGAAGGAGGCGGGTTGCCGGCCAGAGGGACGTCGCACGGCAGGTATGTGCATGTGAAGCTGCCGTAGCGATAATTATCGCTACAGCAGCTTTTACTAGATATCGCACGTGCGACGGGGGTGGGACTATCGCTGCAGCATCGGTAACACATTGTTACCGATGTCGCAACGTGCAAAGCCCGCCTGAGAATAAGTAGAGCATTTGTCTGAGACATCCAATTTGTTGCTCCAATGGTTAAAAATTCCCCGTTTTCTCAATCAATAAGTGCGGGTCCAACTAATCAGACAGATAATCACCTAGCCCATGAATAGGTGATACCTTGTTTTCACTACGCAAACCCTTTAAGGCCCATAAACAACCAATTCCTACAATCGTTTGGCCGACAGCTACAGGAATGCTCGGCCAAATGTACTTGTGTTCTCTATCAGAGCAGATGTCGGCCTCCTCTGGTAGTGGATTATCTTCGAAGAAAACAAAAGCATCAACAATTGGAATTCCAACACGCCAGTTCCTACCCTGCCTTGACATCCATTCTCAAGGTAAGTCGGGAAGCCCCCATACACATCGGATTGTTTGCAACCTATAAAAAACTCTGGAATCTTAGTTTTAATGTTCAAAAGGGTAGACATTTATTGATACAAAAGTGCTCGTGCAAATATTACATAAAATTCATTATACATAGGATGATATTTGGAATAATGGGAGGGATGTATGATCGCACGAAAGGGAGTAGTGCAACTCTGGTGGCAATTACACAATTTGGGTCAATTAGCCTTCAGTAATATCCTATATACAAAATAGACATATAGTAATAGGCATATTTTAATGGCACAGGGACTTCAATTAATGGGGCATAGTATATATATTGGTCTATCGTTTTCTAATGGCATACTATTGATTATATTATGTTATGTGGAGGTGCCCCTCGTGGCCACAATGGACAAGAACAGTCCATACCACATATATATTCTCTTATTATTAGTATGGGGTTGGTCGCCCACATCAATAGATTCCATTAACACTGTTTCCCCATAGATGAGTCAATTTACCTGTAGCCATTAATGAACAATAAGGGTCCTGTGTAATGCCACCGATTGCACCTGCTCCAACCTCCATAGGATGATATTTGGAATATTGGGAGGGATGTATGACCGCACTAAAGGGAGTAGTGCAACTCTGGTGGCAATTACACAATTTGGGCCAATTAGCCTTCAGTAATATCCTATATACTGAGAAAACTAGAATGGAGTTGCTGTACAGAGGGTGTTCCTTGTCACTGCATATATCCAGGTGTCATCCAACTGCAATGCAATATTTCACACGCACCCATAGACTTGTATGGGTGCAAGTGAGTCAAGACCCTGCAATTGCAGCATGCTGACATTTTTTCCTCAGTCTGATTGGAGTTGAAGAAAAAAAACGTAGATCTGACCTGCACCATTGTCTAACATGAGGCTGAATGCAATGTGAGATTTTCTCGAGTCATCAGCCAGTGCGATTCTGGCCTTATAGATAGTACAGTGCTCAGAAATCACGAACCTCAGTACAATAACTGCGATCTAGTCATCTCTGTACCGAACAGTGCTGTAACTAGAGTTTGATGGGCCCCAGTGCAAAGTTTGGACCTGCCCCCCCAACACACACAAACACACACACACACGGTACGGGATAATGACACTAAGGGGGTGTTACACGGGACGATATATCGTGCAATCACATAAGCGATCGCACCCGCCCCCATCGTTTGTGCGTCATGGGCAATTTGTTGCCCGTGTCGCACAAAGTCGTTAACCCCCGTCACACGTACTTACCTCCCCAACGACCTCGCTGTGGGCGGCGAACATCCTCTTCCTGAAGGGGGAGGGACGTTCGGCGTCACAGCGACGTCACACAGCGGTCACCCAATAGAAGCAGAGGGGCGGAGATGAGCAGGACATAACATCCCGCCCACCTCCTTCCGTCCTCATTGCCGGCGTTTGCAGGTAAGCTGCAGTTCGTCGTTCCCGAGGTGTCACACAGAGCGATGTGTGCTGCCTCGGGAACGATGAACAACCAGCACGCAGAAGGAGGAACGATTTTATGAAAATGAGCGACGTGTAACAAGCAACGATAAGGTGAGTATTTTTGCTCATTACCAGTCGCTCGTAGCTGTCACACGCTACGATATGTCAAACGATGCCGGATGTGCATCACGGAATCCGTGACCCCGATGAAATATCGCCCGATATACCGTAGCATGTGACGCCGCCCTAACACTTGGCTCTTTCCCTCGGCACTCAGGTTTCCTTTGTTCTGATATCCATCTTGTCCTCAGCACTCAGCTTTCCCATGCTCTGATATACGTCTTTCCCTCAGCACACTGCTTTCCCCATATCAGAGCATGGGAAAGATGTTAGCAGAGCATGGAAAAGCTGTGTGCTGAGGGAAAGAGCCTCTTTCCCTCAGCACAAAATTTTCCCATCCCATGTTTGTGTCTTTGTCCCCCCTCGTATATAGTTTTCCAAATATTATAATGGCCCCCACATAGCCTTCCATATAGTATAAGGGGCCCACATAACCCTTCATAAATTAGAATGCACCCCAATAGTCCTCCATGTATTATAATGCATTTCCCATAGTACTCCATGTATAAGGTAGCCATCATAGCCCTGCAATTACTGTAATACAACTCCCATAGTCCTCCATGTATTGTAATTCACCCTATAGTCCTCCATATATGACACTGCACCCCATAATTCTCCATATATTATACTGCACCCCATAGTCCTCAATATATTATACTGCACCACATAGTCCACCATATATTATAATGCACCCCCCATAGTGCATGTATAAGGTAAACCCATTAGTCCATATAATATAATGCAGCCCCCATAATCCTGCATGTATTATAATGCAGGCCCATAGTCCTATATGTGTTATAATGCAGTCCCCATAGTCCTTCATATTATATTATACACCTCATAGTCCTCCATGTATTATAATACAGCCCCATAGTCCAAGTATAAGGAAACTCCATTAGTCCTCCATATAATGCAGCCCCCATAGTCCTATATGTATTATAATGCAGCCCCATAGTACTACATATTGTATTATGCAGCTCCATAGTCCTCCATGTATAATACACCCCTGTAGTTCATGAATAAGGTGTCATCATATTGTATTATGCAGCCCTATACTTCTCCATATATAAAGTACTCCTGTAGTCCATGTATAAGGTATCCTTCATATTGTATTATGAAGGCCCATAGTCCTCCATGTATATTGCACACCTATGGTCCTTGTATAAGGTAACCCCACTAGTCCTCCATAAATGGCAGCCCCCATAATTATTTATGTATTATAATGCACCCTATAGCCTGTCATATTGTATTATGCAGCCCCATAGTCCTCCTTGTATAATGCACCCCTATAGTCCTTGTATAAGGTAACCCCATTAGTTCTCCATAAAATGCAGCCCCATAGTTCTTTATGTATTCTAATGCACCCTATATCCCTTTATATTCTATTATGCAGCCCCATAGTCCTCCATGTATAATGCACTCCCATAAACCTCTGGCCTCTGTGTACTCACTGATTAAAAAAAAAACAACAAGTCCTCACCTCTCTTCGTTACCCTGCTGCTCCGGTCAGGGCATCTTCCTTTCCTGTGCTCTGCAGTCTCAGCACAACAGGTGCACAGTTGTGACATCACCACGCTCTGCTGCGCTGAGACATTGAGCACTGGCACAAGGGGAGAATGAAGAAGGATGGAGCAGAGCGCTCCGCTCCATTTTTCATCATTGCTGTGTGCGATGATGGGACCAGTGGGAGGGCCTGGAAGATTGCAGGGGCCAGGGTGTGGGCCTGGCAACCTCCAGGGGCCATGTTTATTTCTGGCAGCCTCTATGGGAGAGTTTGTGGGCCTGGCAGCCTCCAGGGGCCTTCAGACTTCATTTGCCCAAATTCCTCCAGGGGCCAGTTCATTTGCTGGGCTGCCTCTAGGGGCCAGTTCCTGGGCCTTTCAGCCTCCAGTGGCCAAGGTGTGCCCTGGCAGCCTCCAGCTGCCTGTGTGTGGGCTTGACAGCCTCCAGGAACCAGTGTATGAGCCCCACAGCCTCCAGGGGCCAAGGTGTTTGTCCAGAAACTTCCAGGGGCAAGGGTGAGGGCATGGCAGCCTCCAGTGGCCTTTTCATGGGCCTGAAAGCTTCCAGGGGCAAGTTTATGGGCCTTACAGCATCCAGGGCCAGAGCATGGGCCTGGCAGCCTCCAGGGGCAAGTGGGCGTACCTCGCTGCTTCCAAGGTTGCGTGTGTGTGTCTGGCAGCCTCCAGGGGCCAGTGTGAGGGTCCGGCAGCCTCCAGGGTCCAGTTAGTGGGCCCGGAAGCATCCAGGGGATATTGTGTGAGTCTGTTAGCCTTCCAGGGCCAATATGAGGGCCCGGTAGCCTCCATTGTTTATGGAGTGGGCCCTGCAGCCTCCAATGGCCACTGTGTGGGCCTGGAAGACTCCAAGGGTGAATGTGAGGGCCCAGCAGCCTCCAGGGTCCATTGTATGAGCCTGGGAGCCTCAAAGAAACAGTTTGTTGGCTCAGCAGCCTCCAGGGGTCTGTGTGTGGGCTTGGTAGCCTCTGGGGGCGAGTTCATCGGTCTGGTAGTCTCCAGGGGCCATTGGGTGGGCCTGGCAGCCTCCAAGGGCATGTTTATGGGCCTTGTATCCTCCTGGGGCCACTGCGTTGGCCAGACAGCCTCCAGGGGCCAGTGTTTTGCTTATCTGCCTCCAGGGCCAAGTGCATTGGCTGGACAGCCTCCAGGGGTGAGTTCATGGCTCTGGCAGACTCCAGGGGCTAGTGCATAGGCCGGGCAGCCTCCAGAGGCCATTGCTTTCCTTGTCGGCCTCCAGGGGCCAGTACGTTGGCTGGGAAGCCTCTAGGGACCCTTGAGTGAGCCTGACAGCCTCCAGGGGCAAGTTTGTGGGCTTTACAGTCACCAGGGCGCAGTGCGTGGACCTAGAAGCCTCCAAGGGCAAGTGGGTTTGCCTGTCTACCTTCAGGGTCCCGTGTGTGTGTGTCTGGCAGGCTCCAGGGGCACGTGTGTTGGTCTGGCAGCCTCCAAGTGCCAGTGCATGGGACTAGCAGCCTCCAAAGTCCAGTGCATTGGGCTGGGCAGCCTCCAGTGGGAAAGTCTGGCAAATGCCAGGGGCCAGGGTGTGGGTCTGGCAGCCTCCAGGGGACATGGTGTGGCCCTGGCAGCCACCAGGGGCCTGTGAGCCTGGCAGCCTCCCAGGCCCAGTGTGTTTGCTAGGAAGCCTCCAGGGGCCTGTGCGATAGCTGGGAAGCCTCCCCGGGTCAGTGGGTGGGCCTGGCAGCTTCCAGAGGCCAGTGCATTGGCTGAGTAGGCTCCAAGGGCTAGTGTGTTGGCTGGGCAGCCTTCCGGGTTCATTGGGTGTGCCTGCCAGCCTCAAGGGGCCAGTGTGTTGGCCTGGCAGCCTCCACGGGCC
Source organism: Anomaloglossus baeobatrachus (assembly GCF_048569485.1). Classification (NCBI taxonomy): domain Eukaryota; kingdom Metazoa; phylum Chordata; class Amphibia; order Anura; family Aromobatidae; genus Anomaloglossus; species Anomaloglossus baeobatrachus. Next base: position 326,350,016 of record NC_134358.1, read on the forward strand.
AGTGGGTGTGCCTGGCTGCCTCCAGAGGCCCGTGTGTGTGTCTGGAAGCATCCAGGGACACATGCTTTGGCTGGGCCAGTGGAAGGTCCTGGCAGATTCCAAGGGCCAGGGTGTGTCCTGGCAGCATCCAGGGGCACTTGTGTAGACCTGACTGCCTCCCGGGGACCTTGAGTGCACCTGACCGCCTCCAGGGGCCAGTTGGTGGGCCTTACAGTATCCAGGGGCCAGGGTGTGGGCCAGGCACCATACAGGGGTCAGTTCATTTTCTGGGCTGCTTCCAGGGGCCAGTTAGTGGGCCAGGCAGCCTTCAGGTGCCATTGTGTTGCCATGTCAGCCTCCAGGTGCCTGTGTGTGGGCTTGACAGCCTCCATGGGCAAGTGTGTGGGCCGCACAGCCTTCAAAGGCCAGGCTGTTGTCCTGGGAACCTTTCAGGAGCATGGATGAAGGCCTGGCAGCCTCCAGGGTCCAGTGAGTGGGCCCAGCAGCCTCCAGGGGCTACTGTGTGGGCCTGGAAGCCTCCAGGAGCCAGTGTGAGGGCCCAAAATCCTACACAGTCCATTGAGTGGGCCTGAAAGCCTCCAGGGGCGATTGTGTGAGCCTGCCAACCTCCAGGGGCCAGTGTGAGGGCCTGACAGCCTCCAAGGTACATTCAGTGGGCCCGGCAGCCTTCAAGGGCCAGTGTGAGGGCCTAGCAGCTTCTAAGTATGAGGGCCCAGAATCTTACACAGTCCATTGAGTGGGCATGGAAGCCTCCAGGGCTATTGTGTGAGCCTGTTAACCTCCAGTGGCCAGTGTGAGGGCCCGACAGCCTCCAAGGTCCAGTGAGTAGGCCTTTCAGCCTCAAAGAGGCAGTGTGAGGGCCCATCAACCTCCAGGGTCCTGTGAGTGGGCCCAGAAGCCCCCAGAGACCATTGTGCAAGCCTGGCAGTCTCAAGGGAACAGTATGTCAGCCCCGCAGCCTCCAGGGGCCTATGTGTGGGCCTGGTGGCCTCAGAGGGCCAGTGTGTGGCAATGACAGCCTCCAGGGGCCAGTGTGTGGCCCTGGCAGGATCCAGGGGCCAGTGTATGGCCCTGGCAGGATCAAGGGGACAAGTTGTGGGACTGGAAGCCTCCAGGGGATGATGAAATGTCTCAGTGGTCGCCTCATTTGGGAGGTCACAGTGTTCTGAATAAAAGTCCTAGAAACTCAATTTAGGTCTCATATGAAAGCTGAGGGTGTCCCCCCAAAATATATTTGTCAGATTTTTGACTGGACTGTTATTTTTTTAAAAACTCGGGTTAAAGCGGTATCGGAAAACCAATTCATTGTGAATGAATTGTCTCAGTGGTCGCTTCTTTTGTGGGGTCACAGAATTCTGAATAAGCCTCATTGGAACTCAGTTTAGGTCTCGTCTGAAAGCTAAGGGTCTCCCCCAAAAAACCTTTCTGTTGGATTTTTGTTTGGACCCTTGGTTCTGGAGAAATTCTGGTAAAAGTGATATAGGAAAATCCAATTCATTTTTGCCTGATTTTGAGGGGCTCACTGCATCCACAGCATTCAGCATAGCCACTCCATATTTTCAGGGATTGTCATATGGATCATGATATGCAGGATGCCAAATTGTGTGGCCTTCTGATGCTTATTTTTCAAGATATGAATTTTTAAATAACCTTAAGCTGTAGCACAATGGGTAAACTAGGGTCGCTGGAGAGGTTTTTGTGGGGTTTCCTTGGGTGCAGGGTCACCAGTTTTGGTATTCTGACTCAGCTTTGAGTCAAGTACACACCTTATAAAGCTCATGAGTTCCCATTGTTTGGTTCCGCAGAAATTTGGGCCTATAAAATTGAAAATAAACATTGTCGTCACGTTTTAAACCTCCACCACTGAGTGAAAGCGTTTTTCGGTTCCCCCTTTGTCTCACATTGACAGGTAGGGGCTCAAATTGATCCTCTGTTTAAGCCGGACGGACTGCCACCAAGATTCTACCACTAGAAGCTACGAGGAGAGCTTGTTAATAATTTTGAAAAAATGTTTGAAGAGAAAAACAAAACCACAAATCCAACATCAAGCACAGATCTCACATAATTTTCCACGAGATGCCCCATATCCCGAATACCATACACCATATCTTCCTCAATTCCAAAAAAAATATTTTCTGAACCCAAAAAGAAATGATTATGTTATTCCCCCTAATGAAAATATTCAACAAAAGGCTAATATTCCTGCTCGCCAAAATGAGCATAGGCCAGGGCTTTTTACCCAAGAGCTATTTTCCCAACCATGATGTTTTTATATATTTGTTATATTGTAATTCAAATATACAATATTTAATTTTTGTTAAAAACTCAACAAGAAAGTTATATTTTTTGTTATGTTATTATGAAATTTGCAAAACCGAGTAATATATAGTTTATGAAAATATATAAATAAAAATGTATTTTTTATTCCTGTTATTTATTTTTACTTTTAATGATGTGTGTAGCATTACAATTTGATACAAAGGAATTTATTTTTTATTTTATTTGGCTGGTCCGTTAATTATAAATGACATCTATTTTTGTTGGAATAATGGTTGATTATTCTAGTGTGTTATAATAAATTTTCTGCTACTTGACTAACATGGTCTGTGTTTATGTGTTAAATATAATGATGATGAATCCAGATTACAAATTGGCTGGGTGCTTGTGTTTGGATGGTCATCAGGAACATCTGTATTATTATCATTATTTTGTTCCTGGATTTCTGTTGTATTATTGGGTACTGGACTAATATTTCCTGAAGTACTAAAAAGAGATGTATAGATGTTAGTAATTTTGTTTTGAGAAGCAAATTGTTTTTATGGGGGTTTTTTTAACGGCACAAACATTTGCCAATTGATTTAACGATAATTTAGTCCTAAAATTAAATGTTTTTTCGTTATTTTTTTTTTTTTAAATTAAAAATTTCAACAACTTAACAACTTATGGACGCAAAACACGGCCCGAGCAGAAAAATTAAGGTCATCATAATATATGAAGTTGGGCTTGATAGGAGATGATCCACTCTTTGAGGCCTCCATTCTAATTTTGTGAAATCGATCCTTAACTGATCGTCATCGTTTGGAGCATATTGTCAAAAATTACGTAAATGGGAAGGTGAGTCCTGCACCACTCATGCACTTCTGTTACCAGATTAGTAAACTCACTTTCAGGAAAGTGCAGCACCAGGATAGGTATTGCTCCGGACGCAGCGTGCTGGTCAGATGAGGAGAAGCATTCCAGTCATCAAAGGTAAGTAGAAAATGACCGCAGAAACAGCCGCTATGCCGGATGATCTTTATTCAGACTTCAGTGCAGGATAAAAACAACGGCGGGAGGAGACCTGGATACCGGGCCCCTATGTGTAGTGCCGCTGTGTAGTGGCCGACTGCGCGACCCTTAGGGGGCCAGCCTGTGAGCCAGGGGGCCCGGAGTCAGCAGGGGGCAGAGGAGCCCCTGACCTGGAGAGGCCCACCAGGCGTTCCTGCACGGCAGACGGAATTCGTCCCTACCAGGACCTGCGATGATGTCATGCCCATGTGACTGTGTGGGAGGAGACACAGGATTGCCGGGGAGAAAGCAGGAGAAGATACTTTGGACACATGACTGGTAATGAGAAAAGAGGGAACATGGGGGGGAGAGGGTGCAGGGTGAGTGGCATATGAGGGCTGCAGACTGTGACAGAAGCATGTGAAGGGGTGCAGAGTATTTGAAAGGGGTAAGTTGGGGTACAGGCAGGATGAGATATTGTCACGCTCTCCGGGTCCCCTGCTCTGCTCCCCGGCTCACCTGCCACGCTCCCCGGCTTCCCTGCTTCGCTCCCCGGCTCCTCTGTCAGGCGTCCCCCGCTCCCCGGTCTCCAGCCTCCATCGCCTGCGGTCCCCAGGCGGCCCGGTCCCCGCTCCCGGCGCCCGTCGGCTTCTCAGCCTCAGCCCGGCTCTCCTGCTTCCTGCTCACCGCTCCCTGGCTTCTGGCACCCGGGCCTCGCGCATGCGCATTAGGGCGCGCGCGCGGTCATTGACCCTCTCTTAAAGGGCCAGCGTCCACTGACAGGAAATTGAACACACAGGTACAGGGTATAAAGGGGTTTAATGTCCAAGTGGGCGGGGCCTGTTCTTCGTGTTTCCTAAGCTAGGAGTCAGGTCTCCTTGTCTCTGTGATATACTCACCTATCTCTCTTCTAGAGCCGCTCCTGCCTCGCCATCCGATCCTGCCGATTCCCGAACCCCGAACGCTGACTATCTGCCATCCCGTCAGTGGTACCATCTCTGATCCCTGTGGTGACCCGTCCTCTCGCTCCATCGGTTCCGGACTCTGCCTGACAACATCTCGGCCTCCGAACCTGAGCTCCGTCACCCGGACTACCATCAGTGACTCCGTGGTCCCAGGGACTTCTGCATTCCACTCTTTTGCACGGACTGTCCTGCTACCTGTAGTGCTCCGGCTACCGCACCCCTTGCCTTCAGTAAGGTGTTCGGTCCAGTGGATCCACCTCCTGGGTCTACCCGTCCACCTGGCCCTAACAGATATGTGGGTCAGGGGGTGTGTGCTATGGGGGGTGCAGGCTGTATGGGGAGCAGGGTGTATGACATATGGGGGCAGGGGCGTAACTACCGCGGTCGCAGGGGTCGGAAGGAGAAGAGAGGTACTTGTTTTTTTATTTTGCTGGCTGCATGACACATGGAAGCCCTGGGGGGCCTGGCTGCATGACACATGGAGGTCCTGGGGAAGCTGGCTGAATGACACATGGAGGTCCTGGGGAAGCTGGCTGAATGACACATGGAGGTCCTGGGGAAGCTGGCTGAATGACACATATAGGCCCGGGGGAAGCTGGCTGCATGACACATGGAGGCCCTGGGGGGGGCTGGCTGCATGAAACATGGAGGCCCTGGGGGGGCTGGCTGCATGACACCTGGGGGACAGGCTGCATGACACATAGAGGCCCTGGGGGGCCTGGCTGCATGACACATGGGGGGGCAGGCTGCATGACACCTGGGGGGGCTGGCTGCATGACACATGGAGGCCCTGGGGGGGGCAGCCTGCATGACACATGGAGGCCCTGGTGGGACTGGCTGCATCATACATGGAGGCCTGGGGGTGCTGGCTGCATGATACATGGAGCTCTATGGGACTGCATAATAAGCATGAAGGACACCTTATACATGGACTATAGGGGTGCATTATACATGGAGGAGTATGGGGCTGCATAATACAAAATGAATGACACCTTATACTTGGAATATAGGGGTGCATTATACATGGAGGCGTATGGGGCTGCATAATACAATGTGAAGATTTATGGGGCTGCATTATAATACATATAGGACTATGGGGGTTACATTATAATATATGGAGGACTATGGAGGCTACCTTACACATGGTCGGTGGGGGTGCATTATAAAACATGGAGGACTATATGGTGCAGTATAAAATATGGAGAACTATGGGAAATGCATTATAATACATGGAGGACTATGAAGGTGCATTCTAATATATGAAGGGTTATATGGGACCCATTATACTATGTGGAATGCTATGTGGGGTCCATTATAGTATTTGGAGAACTATATACGAGGGGGGAAAAAGATACAAGTATGGGATGGTAATGTTTTGTGCTGAGGGAAAAAGGCTCTTTCCCTCAGCACCCAGTTTTCCCATGCTCTGCTGTACATCTCTCAGCACTAGAGATGAGCGAACCGGTCCCGGTTTGGCTCGAGGTCGGTTCGCCGAACAGAGGTCCCGTTCGAGTTCGGTTCGTCGAACGTTCGACGAACCGAACTCGAACCGCATAGGAAACAATGGCAGGCATTCACAAACACATAAAAACACATAGAAAACACCCTCAAAGGTGTCCAAAAGGTGACAAACAACTCACAACACAACACAAACACATGAGAAAGTGACAAGGACATATACTCATGTGAAAACAAAAGAGCAGGACAAGGAAAAAGAGGAGGAGACACAGATATAGGCATGGCACGCCCTTCTAAAATCATGTAAAACACCGCAAGGTGACTCCAAGCGGAGTCTTCCTTTTTTCCAAAAATTGGGGCACACACACACCCACCCATTCAGTGGCAGCAGTTGTGCCCCAGTTGTACAATTCACAGCTAGGTTTGCATCAAGCACATTCAAAAATACGCCATACTTAACCGTCCCCAGGATGACTCCGGGGTAGGTAGCAAAGTCTTTCCTGATCCCAGCTCTGTTCATCTTGGCTTCTTTTAAAAAACGAGAAAAAAAAGAGAAAAAAAAAGAGAAAAAAAAAGGGAAAAAAAGAGAAAAAAAGGGAAAAACACAGCAAGCAAGGGTTACTCCAAGCGGAGTCTCCCTTTTTTCCAAAAATTGGGCCCCACACACACCCACCCCTTCAGTGGCAGCAGTTGTGCCCCAGTTGTACACTTCACAGCTAGATTTGCATCAAGCACATTCCAAAATACGCCATGATTAACCGTCCCCAGGATGACACCAGGGTAGGTAGCAAAGTCTTTCCTGATCCCAGCTCTGTTCATCTTGGCTCCTTTTAAAAAACACAGCAAGCAAGGGTTACTCCAAGCGGAGTCTCCCTTTTTTCCAAAAATTGGGCCCCACACACACCCACCCCTTCAGTGGCAGCAGTTGTGCCCCAGTTGTACACTTCACAGCTAGATTTGCATCAAGCACATTCAAAAATACGCCATAATTAACCGTCCCCAGGATGACACCAGGGTAGGTAGCAAAGTCTTTCCTGATCCCAGCTCTGTTCATCTTGGCTCCTTTTAAAAAACACAGCAAGCAAGGGTTACTCTAAGCGGAGTCTCCCTTTTTTCCAAAAATTGGGCCCCACACACACCCACCCCTTCAGTGGCAGCAGTTGTGCCCCAGTTGTACACTTCACAGCTAGATTTGCATCAAGCACATTCAAAAATACGCCATAATTAACCGTCCCCAGGATGACACCAGGGTAGGTAGCAAAGTCTTTCCTGATCCCAGCTCTGTTCATCTTGGCTCCTTTTAAAAAACACAGCAAGCAAGGGTTACTGCAAGCGGAGTCTCCCTTTTTTCCAAAAATTGGGCCCCACACACACCCACCCCTTCAGTGGCAGCAGTTGTGGCCCAGTTGTACACTTCACAGCTAGATTTGCATCAAGCACATTCAAAAATACGCCATAATTAACCGTCCCCAGGATGACACCAGGGTAGGTAGCAAAGTCTTTCCTGATCCCAGCTCTGTTCATCTTGGCTCCTTTTAAAAAACACAGCAAGCAAGGGTTACTGCAAGCGGAGTCTCCCTTTTTTCCAAAAATTGGGCCCCACACACACCCACCCCTTCAGTGGCAGCAGTTGTGCCCCAGTTGTACACTTCACAGCTAGATTTGCATCAAGCACATTCAAAAATACGCCATAATTAACCGTCCCCAGGATGACACCAGGGTAGGTAGCAAAGTCTTTCCTGATCCCAGCTCTGTTCATCTCGGCTCCTTTTACAAAACACAGCAAGCAAGGGTTACTCCAAGCGGAGTCTCCCTTTTTTCCAAAAGTTGGGCACCACACACACCCACCCCTTCAGTGGCAGCAGTTGTGCCCCAGTTGTACACTTCACAGCTAGATTTGCATCAAGCACATTCAAAAATACGCCATAATTAACCGTCCCCAGGATGACACCAGGGTAGGTAGCAAAGTCTTTCCTGATCCCAGCTCTGTTCATCTTGGCTCCTTTTAAAAAACACAGCAAGCAAGGGTTACTCCAAGCGGAGTCTCCCTTTTTCCAAAAATTGGGCCCCACACACACCCACCCCTTCACTGGCGGCAGTTGTGCTCCAGTTGTACACTTCACAGCTAGATTTGCATCAAGCACATTCAAAAATACGCCATAATTAACCGTCCCCAGGATGACACCAGGGTAGGTAGCAAAGTCTTTCCTGATCCCAGCTCTGTTCATCTTGGCTCCTTTTAAAAAACACAGCAAGCAAGGGTTACTCCAAGCGGAGTCTCCCTTTTTTCCAAAAATTGGGCCCCACACACACCAACCCCTTTAGTGGCAGCAGTTGTGCCCCAGTTGTACACTTCACAGCTAGATTTGCATCAAGCACATTCAAAAATACGCCATAATTAACCGTCCCCAGGATGACACCAGGGTAGGTAGCAAAGTCTTTCCTGATCCCAGCTCTGTTCATCTTGGCTCCTTTTAAAAAACACAGCAAGCAAGGGTTACTCCAAGCGGAGTCTCCCTTTTTTCCAAAAATTGGGCCCCACACACACCCACCCCTTCAGTGGCAGCAGTTGTGCCCCAGTTGTACACTTCACAGCTAGATTTGCATCAAGCACATTCAAAAATACGCCATAATTAACCGTCCCCAGGATGACACCAGGGTAGGTAGCAAAGTCTTTCCTGATCCCAGCTCTGTTCATCTTGGCTCCTTTTAAAAAACACAGCAAGCAAGGGTTACTCCAAGCGGAGTCTCCCTTTTTTCCAAAAATTGGGCCCCACACACACCCACCCCTTCAGTGGCAGCAGTTGTGCCCCAGTTGTACACTTCACAGCTAGATTTGCATCAAGCACATTCAAAAATACGCCATAATTAACCGTCCTCAGGATGACACCAGGGTAGGTAGCAAAGTCTTTCCTGATCCCAGCTCTGTTCATCTTGGCTTCTTTTAAAAACAATGTAAGCAAGGGTTACTCCAAGCGGAGTCTCCCTTTTTTCCAAAAATTGGGCCCCACACACACCCACCCCTTCAGTGGCAGCAGTTGTGCCCTAGTTGCAAACAGGATGTTTTGATTTGCATCAAGCACATTCCAAATCCACAAGCATTTACTCTCCCCAGGATGACACAGGGGTAGTAAATTCCTTCTGGATCCATGACTTGTTCATTTTGATGAACGTCAGTCTGTCCACATTGTCACTGGACAGACGCGTGCGCTTATCTGTCAGCACACACCCACCAGCACTGAAGACACGTTCAGAGACAACGCTGGCAGCTGGACACGACAAAATCTCCAAGGCGTAACTGGAGAGCTCTGGCCATTTTTCTAGATTTGAAGCCCAAAAGGAGCAAGGCTCCATTTGCAAAGTCATGGCATCGATGTTCATTTGGAGATACTCCTGTATCATCCTCTCCAGCCGTTGACTATGTGTCAGACTTGTTGTCTCTGGTGGCCTTGCAAAAGAGGGTCTAAAAAAATTATGAATAGATTCCATAAAATTGCTGTTACCAGCACCAGATACGGTCCTACTGGTACGGGTAGACTGTTGAAGATGACGAGACCGTCCCATGTTTGGCAAGTTACAACTGGGAGAATCACTCCCTGCACCTGCACGGTTGTTTGGTGGAAAAGCCGAGCTAAGATTGAGTAACAGCTTCTGCTGATACTCCTGCATACGTGCGTCCCTTTCTATGGCTGGAATTATGTCACAAAATTTGGACTTGTACCGGGGATCTAATAGTGTGGCAAGCCAGTAGTCATCATCACTTCTAATTTTGACAATACGAGGGTCATGTTGGAGGTAGTGCAACAAGAAGGCACTCATGTGTCTTGCGCAGCCATGCGGACCAAGTCCACGCTGTGTTTGTGGCATAGAGGTGCTAACCGTTCTTTCTTTCTCTGACATCTCCCCCCAACCTCTTTCAACTGAAATTTGACCAAGGTCTCCCTCATCTGCTGAGTCTTCCATGTCCATGGACAGTTCATCCTCCATTTCTTCATGTTCTCCTGCACCTTCCTCAACATTTAGCCTGCTACTATGCGCCCTTGTTGATCCCTGTCCCCCATGGTCCCATGCCTGGCGCCTTGGTGATGATGAACGTCTGGACCTTGGTGATGTTGTTGTGTCTTGCGCATATGAATCCTCCTGTAGTTCATCCCCTTCCTGTTGTCCCACCCCCTGACTCCGAATAGTGTTTAGCGTGTGCTCCAGCATGTAAATGACTGGAATCGTCATGCTGATAATGGCATTGTCAGCGCTAAACATATTCGTCGCCATGTCGAAACTGTGCAGAAGGGTGCATAGGTCCTTGATCTGAGACCACTCCATCAGGGTGATCTGACCCACCTCTGCATCTCGTTGGCCCAGGCTATACGTCATGACGTATTGCACCAGGGCTCGGCGGTGCTGCCACAGTCGCTGTAACATGTGGAGAGTTGAATTCCAGCGTGTCGCCACATCGCATTTCAGGCGATGAACCGGCAGGCCGAAAGACTTCTGGAGCGATGCAAGTCGCTCAGCTGCGGCGCTTGAACGGCGGAAGTGAGCAGACAGTTTTCGTGCCCTGTTCAGAAGGCCATCTAGGCCGGGATAGTGTGTTAAAAATTGCTGGACGACAAGGTTCAACACGTGAGCCATACAAGGTACGTGTGTCACCTTGCCCAGGCGAAGGGCCGCACCCAGGTTTGCAGCATTGTCGCACACGGCCTTACCAGGCTGCAGGTTGAGTGGAGACAACCATTTATTAAACTCGGACCGCAGAGCTGACCACAACTCCTCAGCTGTGTGACTCTTATTCCCAAGACATGTCAAGCTAAAGACCACCTGATGCCGTTGCGCTCTGCTGCCAGCATAGTAATGAGGGGTGCGTGATTCCTTCTGCGCAGTGAGAACGCTGGTGGCCTGACCAGGCAGGCTTGGGGCGGAGGTGGAGGACCCAGATGAGGTGGAGGATGCAGAAGCAGTGGCGTAACTTGGACAGACAGAGGATTGACACACAAGTCGTGGGGACGGCAAGACTTGTGCAGCAGACCCTTCACCATCTATCACCATAGTTACCCAGTGCCCAGTCAGCGACATGTAACGTCCCTGTCCATGCTTACTGGTCCAAGTATCGGTGGTGAAATGCACCCGTTCACACACAGAGTTTCTCAAGGAAGCGGTGATGTTGTGTGCGACATGCTGGTGTAGCGCGGGCACACCTTTCTTAGAGAAGTAGTGGCGACTAGGCATCTGGTACTGGGGCACAGCGACAGACATAAGGTCTCTAAAATCCTGTGTGTCCACTAGGCGGAAAGGCAGCATTTTGGTAGCCAACAGCTTACAGAGGGATAGAGTCAACCTCTTAGCTTTGTCATGGGTCGCAGGAAGTGGCCTTTTATTTGACCACATCTGAGGGACAGAGATCTGGCTGCTGTGTGTAGACGGTGTTGAGTAGGGTGTCCCTGGAAAAATGCAGGTTTGTGAGGAAAGTGCAGGCGGAGACATGATGTTGCCTTCATCCAACGTTGGTGCTATCGATGTCTGAGAGAGCTGTACACACTCACTTGTTTCCCCTTCCAAACCAACTGACGACCTACCAAGCAAACTGCCTGTTGCGGTTACAGTGGTGAAAGTTGTGGCTGGAAAAACAGGTGTGACAGCTGTCCCCACAGTCCTAGAAGATGACGAGCGCGCAGATGCACTGGAAGGGGCAGGCGGTGGATGGTTCGCTCCGCTAGGCCGCATTGCAGCACGGTGAGCTTCCCACCGGGACATATGATATTTATTCATGTAACGATTCATGGAAGAAGTTGTCAAACTGCTGAGGTTTTGACCTCTACTAAGAGAACCATGACAAATTTTACAGATCACATAATTTGGGCGATCTTTTTCTATGTCAAAAAAGGACCAGGCTAGGCAAGGCTTAGAGGCCATGCGACCTGTTGATCCACCCCGAATAATGCTCAGAGGCAGAGTGGTGGCTGAGGATGCAGTTGTAGACGTGCTACCAGTACTTCGACTGTGTCCAGGAAGGCGCAAGGTAACTTCGTCATCAGTTGCATCCTCCTCCACCACCTCTGTTGACCTCCTCGAGTGCCTGACTGTGGGTTGACAGTAGGTGGGATCTAGAACTTCATCATCAATTGTTGTGTTTGCACTCCCCTCCCCCTCAGACCCAGCCTCTTCTTGCCCTGACCGAATATTTAAGTTGTCATCCCAATCGGGTATCTGCGTCTCATCTTCATCAGTATGTTCCTCATTGTCTATAACCACAGGTGTTACAGTTTGTGACAAAGGGTCAACATTATGCTCAGAAACTTGGTCCTCACGGCCTGAATCAGAGTCACAAAGGTTCTGGGCATCACTGCAGACCATTTCCTGTTCTGTACTCACTGTAGCTTGGGAGCAGACCTCTGATTCCCAGGCTATAGTGTGACTGAACAGCTCTGCAGACTCAGCCATCTCAGTTCCACCATACTGTGCAGGGCTGATGGAGACTTCAGAGCTGGGAGAAAGCAAGTTTGATTGAGATGACAACTCAGAGGACTGGTGTTTTTTGGATGTGGTACTTGAAGTGGCTGAGAGGGCACTTGTTGGACCACTTGAGATCCATTCAAGCATTTTCCTTTTTTGGCCATCATCTACCTTTGTTCCTGTTGTTCGTGTCCGTAAAAAAGGGAGCACATCGGATTGTCCATGGTAAGTAGTAGACATCTTACTTTTGCTGGTAGATGGTCTCTCTTCAGCAGAAGATAATGGAGCTTTGCCACCTTCCCCACGGACAAACCCTTTTTTTCCTTTTCCACCACGCCTCTTCCCCTTTCCACCAGCATCTGTCATTTTGCCACTCATGTTGATTGCGACAAGATTGTGCACTTAAAATGTGGTAGTAAAAATTGAGAGGTGGTGTAGATTGCAGCGGTGGTCTAGCTTTATTAACAGCAGAATAATAAAGAATAAATATCCCTGACAATGCAACTACGGCCCTTAAACTGGCAGCATCAATTGCTAGTATAATGGCTTAGTTATAATGAGTTGGAGTGTGCAATGCAGGTAGAGGTGCTGCAAATGTCTTTGCACTAGTGTGACTAGACAAAAGTCCAATAGCCACGTTTAGGATGCCACTAGGTACACTGAGTGTTTGCTAGTATAATGGCTTAGTTATAATGAGTTGGAGTGTGCAATGCAGGCAGAGGTGCTGCAAATATCTTTGCACTAGTGGGACTATAGCAAAGTCCAATAGCCACGTTTAGGATGCCACTAGGTACACTAAGTGTTTGATAGTATAATGGCTTAGTTATAATGAGTTGGAGTGTGCAATGCAGGTAGAGGTGCTGCAAATGTCTTTGCACTAGTGTGACTAGACAAAAGTCCAATAGCCACGTTTAGGATGCCACTAGGTACACTGAGTGTTTGCTAGTATAATGGCTTAGTTATAATGAGTTGGAGTGTGCAATGCAGGCAGAGGTGCTGCAAATATCTTTGCACTAGTGGGACTATAGCAAAGTCCAATAGCCACGTTTAGGATGCCACTAGGTACACTGAGTGTTTGCTAGTATAATGGTTTAGTTATAATGAGTTGGAGTGTGCAGAGGACAGGAGGGTACAGTGCCAGGATTGTGGGGCTCTGGGTAGAGGAATGGAAGCCTGCCTTTCTATTCCCTCCTAATGGGGAAATGCAGCGACGAAATCCCTGACCTTAGCTACACAGACGCTGTCTCTGTTTTCAGGACCTGTCACCTATGGCTCTGACCCTGCCGGTACGAGCCCTTAAAAGGACTGATGGAAAGTGCTATCCCTATGCTGTCCAACGCTGTGTATGGAGCGCATACAGCTGTATCAGCGATAGGACTCAGGACGGAGCTGCGCCAGTGATGTCTGACACCAAGGACGCAGAAGGCAGATAATGGCGTCCTGGAGGAAAATGTCCGGTTTTATAATGCAGGGACATGTGACATGGACATCCTATCACACATGCCGTTGCTTCTCTGGCTAAAAGTCCACTTAGCTGTGTGTGTGTCTGGGATTGGCTGACATAATGGCCCTCCCCACTACACGCGCGCGCTTAGGGAAGGAAGACAAGGAAAAAAAAAAAAAATGGCGATCGCCATTATACAAACAGGAGTGATCTGAAGGCGCTGTTCACGCACACTATACACTGAAATGTCATAATAGTGTGAGTCACAGAGTGACTTACTATTACAGCGGAAAGCCAGCTAGGAATTAGCTGTTTTTTTGCTGCTAGAACCGTTCTCGAACGTTTCTAGAACTATCGAGCTTTTGCAAAAAGCTCGAGTTCTAGTTCGATCTAGAACAGGCCCCAAAATCACTCGAGCCTAGAACTGGAGAATCTCGAACCTCGAACCGCGCTCAACTCTACTCAGCACCCAGCTTTCCCATGCTCTGATATGGGAAAGCTGGGTACTGAGGAAAAGATGTATGACAAAGCATTGGAAAGCTGGGTGCCAAGGACAAGATGGATATCAGATCATGTGAAAGCTGGGTGCTGTGGGTAAAAGCCAAGTGTCAGCATCATTATCCCGTACCCTAAGTGTCAGTATACATGGAGGGGGGCCCCGGTCAAATTTTGCACCAGGGCCCATCAAACTCTAGTTACACCACTGGGTACAGATCCATACATATTGTGATCCAGCAATCGGATCTCTTCAATTTTTGCATGTAATCCGGGCTTCTAGTGTCCCACAGACAGAGCATAGTGTGAGGTAGCGTGGTCGGCTGCGCAGCAGAAGACACGGGATCCAGGCATTAAGGTTCACAGCACACGGTTTTAATGTCCAAACAAAAGTCCATAACAAAATACATGTGCCTCTCCAGCAGAGAGCTCAGGAAGTTCTGTTCACTTCCCCACACCCGGCACACCTGCCCTCGTTCCTGATTCTATTTAACCCTTCCTTCAGCCTGTAGGGAAACAGCATTAACCCTAGAGTGGATCTACTTTCTATCATGGAGTGAGCACAACCGGGGCGAGACATACCGGCCGTCATAGATAACCCCGGTCACAGTCTCACATACCCCCCCCCTCAGTTCAAGCGTGCGGGGTTGAACTCCAGCCATCAAACACGGGCCGCGGGACAAGGCATCGGCGTTGCCCTGCAACCTACCGGCCCGGTGTTCAACCGTAAACCGGAAGTTCTGCAGAGAAAGGAACCACCGGGTAACCCGGGCATTCCGTTCCTTGGCGGACCTCATCCAGACCAGCTGTCAGGTTTCCGGGTTTTCCAGTCCTCTTTTGAAAGAGCTTGCCCTCGGTTAACATGGAGTTTTATGTTCTGTTGCCCTACTTCCTGTCCAGCTGCTTAAAAGGCCGCCTCTAAGCCTAGTCCAGTGCCTGAGTATACTGCTTGCTGTGTGCTCCTGCCTTGCTGCTGCTGCTACTTGATTACCTTTGGATCCTCCTGAAAATCTACCGACCGACTCTGGACCATACCCGGTTTCTTCAAACTGTGCCCGGACTCCGTCTGCCGTCTTGGGTCAGCACGTCTGCCCGGTTTCTTCCGGTTCATAACCATTCTGGACTTTCATCCCGTACGGACACTTCTGGACTTTACCGCTTGCCCCTTGTGTCCCGGCTGCGGCGCATTTAGGCCTTCCGGGGTTGATTGCCGGACAGTCCCTGTATAGGGGTTCGCTCTGGTGGTCTCCCTGGGGGAGTCCGGTGCGTGGCCCTGGGAATCCCCTTCGCTCCGTTTCGGAAAGGTATTTTCATGTGTTTGTTATACTGTGTATTTCCGTTGTGTATCTACCGTGGTTACATATCATAAACATCTTGTACCACAAACTCGTCTCTGGCTGTCATTGCCCTACGCTATCGAAATCCTCAAAACATACAGTAGTATTACATTATACTCAGGCCACTAAGAGGATTTCGCTGGGGCAATGACTGAGACACGAGTAGATCAGCTCTTTTCTATGATTAACTCCTTGCAGCAGGAGATGGAGGTGGTGCAGACTAAACTTAGAGATGTGGAGACACAGCTGGGCCATGATCACCAGGTACTGGGTCCGGCTATACAGGATTTGCAAGTCAGAGTGGAGGCTCAGGAAGCCGGCCCCACTACGTCCGTATCAGCTGCCGGTATGCCTAGGTTACCCCCATTCCGTTTCAATGGTGACCGTAGTCAGTTTCGTGGATTTGTGAACCAATGTATACTGTTTTTTGATGTACATGCTGATTATTACCGTTCTGACCGGTCCAAAGTGTTATGTATAATTATGTTATTAACCTCACGAGCACTGGCTTGGGCTAATCCTATGATAGAGAACCGGGACATCCGTTTAAATCACCTGGAGGACTTTCTGACCGCAATGGCGCAGATGTTTGATGATCCGAATCGCCGTGCTACCGCTGAATCGGCTCTCCTTTCCTTACGTCAGGGAAAGCGTTCTGTCGTTGAATACGCCACTGAATTTAAGAGGTTAGTGGTAGACACTGACTGGGGAAACAATGCATTATTGTCTGTTTTCAGAAGGGGTTTGTCCGGTACCATCAAAGACGAGTTAGCCCGTTCCGAATCTCCAGGGGATTTTGAACTGTTTCTCCAGCACTGTGTGCGTATTGATACCCGCTTGACGGAACGTAGACAGGAAAAATGGGCAGCTGTAAACCGTGTGAACAACTTTGCATTTCCTTCCAGAGAACCGGCTCTCAGGACGCCACGGGAGGCCGAGGACGTTCCTATGCAAGTGGACTCTCTGCAAAAGCGAGAGACCAATGAACGTCGCGAACACCGGCTCCGTGAGCGTTTGTGTTTCTATTGCGGTCAATCGGACCATTTCTTGATCGACTGCCCGAAACGTCCGAATCGCCCAAATAAGGTATTGGCAGCCATGGCAGAGTGTGACAACACGGACGCAGAGTCCGATATCTCTGAGGCAAGCGGACACTTGGATGCGGTATTTCCCTTGACTGTAATGTCAACCTCACCGAAGGACTCGGAAGGGAAATATACCCATTGCTCGCTCCCCATTCAGATCCGGTGGGAGGGACAGCTAATACCTACCTCTGCAATGATAGATTCTGGGGCAGGGGGAAATTTCATGGACTCCTCTTTTGCCAGGAAACACGGTATCCGGACTCAGCAAAGATCCTCACCGGTTACCATGGAGACGGTTGACGGATCTCCGTTAATCTCTGGACCAGTTGATCGGGAAACCGTACCGCTAGAATGCGTCATGAAGCCAGGTCAGCAGGAGACCCTTGTTTTCATGTTAATTTCTTCTCCTCATTTTCCGATTATTCTAGGTATTCCGTGGCTACGGTCTACAAATCCGGTCATCGATTGGGAAACTAAGGAAATATCCTTCCCACCGCAGAGTATTCCGACCATTAGTCCAACTGTTCCTGTTCCAGTAACACCGAATGCGGAGGGCACTGTACAGGTACCTGTTCTACCCCCGGTGTATAATGACTTTGCGGATATATGCGACAAAAGAAAAGCCGATCGGCTTCCCCCGCATAGACCGTATGATTGCCCCATAGACTTACTCCCAGGGGCGGAGATCCCGTTTGGTCATGTCTACCCGTTGGCGGCACCTGAGCTAGAAGCACTAAAAGAATACATTGATGAAAGTCTAGCTAAGGGATTTATTCGTCCGTCTACCTCACCAGCAGGGGCACCCATCTTTTTCGTGAAAAAGAAAGAGGGGACTCTGAGACCCTGTATTGACTACCGGGAACTGAATAAAATAACTATCCGGAACCGGTATCCGTTACCGTTGATTCCTGAGCTATTGGAGAGGGTCCAACAGGCAAAAATATTCACCAAATTGGATCTCCGTGGGGCATACAATCTACTCCGTATACGTCCCGGAGACGAGTGGAAGACCGCGTTCCGATGTCGGTATGGACATTTTGAGTACCTAGTGATGCCTTTTGGACTTTGTAACGCTCCCGCGACTTTCCAACATCTAGTTAACGATATTTTTAGGGATATCATGGACCAATTCATGGTGATTTATCTGGACGATATCCTAATCTTTTCTGATTCCCTGCAGGAACACCAGGAACACGTCAAGACCGTACTTACCCGGCTGAGGGAAAACCACCTGTACATCAAACTGGAGAAATGCGAATTCCATTGCTCACAAATACAATTCTTAGGTTATGTCATCTCTCCTCAGGGACTGAACATGGAGTCTGGCAAGATACAAGCAATTCTAGACTGGCCGGAACCGGGGACCATCAAAGAGGTACAACGCTTTGTCGGTTTTGCCAACTTTTACCGACGTTTTATCCGTAATTTTTCAGAGATCGTTCGTCCCATCACTCTGTTAACCAAGAAAGGACAGAAGTTTGTGTGGTCCGCCCAGGCCCAGGAAGCTTTCCATCGTCTCAAGGTTTGTTTTACCTCAGCGCCTATATTGGTACATCCGAATCCCGCACTTCCCTTTATCGTGGAAGTCGACGCTTCCGACTACGCATTAGGGGCCATCCTTTCTCAAAGGACTGGGGACAAGAGTCTCTTACATCCGTGTGCTTTCTTTTCCCGCCGGTTGTCCCCTGCAGAAAGGAACTATGACATTGCGGACAAGGAATTGTTAGCGATTATTTCTGCTTTCAAGGAATGGAGACACCACTTACAGGGAGCCGCGCAGCAAGTGATAGTACTCACAGATCATCGTAATCTGGAATTTCTTAAGTCTGCCAGGTGCCTGTCTCCACGGCAAGCCCGTTGGAGCCTATTCCTTAACCAGTTCAATTTTGTCGTTACATACCGTCCAGGTTCACGTAATGGGAAAGCCGATGCCTTGTCCCGAATCCACGCCGTGGACTCCGTGCCTGGAACCCCGTCTCAGACCGTGTTATCGGATGCCAATTTCGTTGGAGTAATCCAGGACCAGGACTTGTGGAAGGACATCAAGCTGGCCTATGATGGTGACGTATTTCTTGCTGCCCCCCCGAATGATGTAACTCTTGTTCTTCGGAATGGTGTGTGGTTGAGAGAGCGACGCATTTATGTCCCGGAGGCCGTAAGACTTCGGGTTCTCAAGTTGGTCCATGACTCCGTGTTGGCTGGTCATAGGGGGGTACAGAAGACGCAGGAATTTCTGAACCGTTTTTTCTGGTGGCCTACCTGTTTAAAGGATGTAAAGGACTATGTCCACTCATGTGTGGTTTGTGCCCGGTGCAAGGTCCCTCGTGTGGCTCCTACAGGACTCCTCCAACCGTTACCCGTGCCATCTCGCCCTTGGGGGTCTATCTCAATGGATTTTATTGTGGAGTTGCCCGTCTCAGACGGTCACAATACCATTTTAGTGGTGGTGGATCGGTTGACTAAAGCTGCTCACTTTATTCCGTGTGCCGGTCTTCCCTCAGCCGCAGAGACAGTGGATCTGGTTATCCAGAACGTATTCCGATTGCATGGGGTACCAGACGAGATCATCTCTGACCGGGGCGTGCAGTTCACGTCTAGGTTCTGGAAGGGGTTTTGTACGGCACTCCAGATTGATGTCTGTTTGTCTTCTGCATACCATCCTCAGACAAATGGGCAAACCGAACGGACCAATCAAACCCTGGAACAATACCTTCGCTGTTATGTCAGCCATCTGCAGGACGATTGGTTGAAGATGCTTCCGTTGGCGGAGTTCTCGTATAACAACACTCAGAGCAGCTCCACTAAGGTAACGCCCTTCTTTGCTAACTTGGGTTACCATCCGACTATTTTGCCTAGGTCACCGGTTGCGGTCTCAGTGCCTGCGGTGGAGGACAGATTGACAGAGCTACGACAAAATCTGGAGGTTCTGAAGGACACTGTGGCTACAGCTCAGGAGCGTTACAAGAGGTCGGCAGACGCTCACCGGAAACCGGCACCCATGTATAAGGTAGGGGACTCTGTATGGTTGTCCACCAAGAACCTGAGATTGGGTGTCCCTTCGCAGAAGCTGGGACAAAAATTCATCGGTCCGTTCAAGATCACCGGGATCGTGAGCCCTGTGGCCTGTCGGCTGCGGTTACCGCACCATCTAAAGGTACACCCGGTCTTTCATGTTTCTCTCCTCAAATCCGTCTCTCCCAATACGTTTCATGGTCGTGTCGTGCCTCCTCCTCCGCCTGTGATGGTCGACGGCGAGGAGCAGTTCGTGGTTGAGGACATTATTGACTCCCGGCTCCATCGTCGTCGGCTTCAGTATCTGGTACGTTGGCAGGGGTACGCCCCCGAGGACGATTCCTGGGAACCGGTGGGTAACATTCGAGCACCCCGGAAGATCGCTCAGTTTCATCGACGGTACCCGGACAAGCCGGGCCCTGACCCGTCCTGAGGCCGTTTCTGGGGGGGGGGAGTAATGTCAGGTTTCCGGGTTTTCCAGTCCTCTTTTGAAAGAGCTTGCCCTCGGTTAACATGGAGTTTTATGTTCTGTTGCCCTACTTCCTGTCCAGCTGCTTAAAAGGCCGCCTCTAAGCCTAGTCCAGTGCCTGAGTATACTGCTTGCTGTGTGCTCCTGCCTTGCTGCTGCTGCTACTTGATTACCTTTGGATCCTCCTGAAAATCTACCGACCGACTCTGGACCATACCCGGTTTCTTCAAACTGTGCCCGGACTCCGTCTGCCATCTTGGGTCAGCACGTCTGCCCGGTTTCTTCCGGTTCATAACCATTCTGGACTTTCATCCCGTACGGACACTTCTGGACTTTACCGCTTGCCCCTTGTGTCCCGGCTGCGGCGCATTTAGGCCTTCCGGGGTTGATTGCCGGACAGTCCCTGTATAGGGGTTCGCTCTGGTGGTCTCCCTGGGGGAGTCCGGTGCGTGGCCCCGGGAATCCCCTTCGCTCCGTTTCGGAAAGGTATTTTCATGTGTTTGTTATACTGTGTATTTCCGTTGTGTATCTACCGTGGTTACATATCATAAACATCTTGTACCACAAACTCGTCTCTGGCTGTCATTGCCCTACGCTATCGAAATCCTCAAAACATACAGTAGTATTACACCAGCGGAGAGTGATCCGTCACCAAGCGAAACTGCCGTCCCAGCAGGTAATAGCGTAGGGACTCCAAGGCCCACTTAATCGCCAGGCACTCCTTCTCCACTACGCTATAATTCCGCTCGGGAGGGGTGAGCTTCCTACTTAAAAAGGTGACGGGATGTTCCTCCCCCTGAACCACCTGAGACAGCACTGCCCCCAGGCCGACCTCTGAGGCGTCAGTCTGCACTATGAACTCCTTCCGGAAATCAGGGTTGACAAGAACGGGCTGTCCGCACAGGACCCCCTTCAGGGCCCGGAAGGAGTCCTCGGCCTGCGGAGTCCAGCGCACCATGACGGACTTCTTGCCTTTGAGAAGGTCCGTCAAGGGGGCTGATAGTCCCGCAAAATCCTTTACAAACCTCCTGTAGTACCCCACGATACCCAGGAAGGCCCTAACCTGCTTCGTGGTCAGGGGTCTAGGCCACTTCTGGATCGCCTCAACCTTGTTAATTTGGGGCTTAATCACTCCTTGGCCTATCACGTAGCCCAAGTAGCGGGCTTCCGTGAGTCCCAATGCACATTTCTTGGGATTGGCTGTCAATCCGGCTGTTCGAAGCGCGTCCACCACCGCTTGTACCTGTTCCAAGTGGGTCTGCCAATCGGAGCTGTAAATAATGATGTCATCAAGGTACGCTGATGCATACGCCTGGTGGGGTTCCAGCACTAAGTCCATCAACCTCTGGAACGTGGCCGGAGCGCCATGTAACCCAAAAGGCAAGACAACATAGTGGAAGAGACCCTCCGGCGTAACAAAAGCGGTTTTCTCCTTGGCGGACTCCGTCAGTGGCACCTGCCAGTACCCCTTGGTCAGGTCGAGCGTGGTAAAATATCGTGCCTGTCCCAGCCTATCAATCAGCTCATCCACCCGGGGCATGGGGTAGAGATCGAACTTGGATATTTCGTTCAATCTCCTAAAGTCATTGCAGAACCTTAAGGAGCCATCGGGTTTTGGTATTAGGACAATCGGACTAGCCCATTCACTCCGGGATTTTTCGATGACCCCCAGGCGTAACATTGTCTTTACTTCCTCCGATATGGCTTGTCGTCGAGCCTCCGGTACCCGGTATGACTTCAGGCGTACCTTCAGGTGGGGCTCGGTGACAATATCATGTCGTATCAGACTGGTCCTACCGGGCAGCTCGGAGAAGACATCGGGGTTCTGCTGAACCAACCGTCTGGCCTCTCGCCTCTGAGTCTTGGTGAGGGCTTCTCCAATCCTTACTTCCGGTTCGTCCTCTCCGGAGGTTGCTGGAGCTGGATGTGAACGACCCGAAGAGGAGGGAGGTGGGGAAAAAACAGCCATCAGGCTTTCCCGTTCCTGCCAAGGTTTTAATAGGTTGACATGGTATATTTGTTCAGGTTTCCGCCTACCGGGCTGCAATACTTTATAGTTAACCACCCCGACTCTTTCCTTTATCTCGTAGGGGCCTTGCCACTGAGCCAGGAATTTACTCTCCGCTGTGGGGATTAATACCAACACCCGATCCCCGGGTTTAAAGGTCCGCATGGTGGCTTGTCTATTGTAGCGGCCGCTTTGCGCGGCCTGAGCCTCCTGTAAATGCTCCTTCACAATTGGCATGACCGCGCTTATGCGGTTCTGCATACCCAAAATGTGTTCAATTACACTTTTATGGGGGGTGGGCTCTTGCTCCCATGTTTCCTTTGCCAGGTCCAACAATCCCCGGGGATGTCGCCCGTATAACAATTCAAAAGGCGAAAACCCCGTGGATGCCTGTGGCACCTCTCGTATGGCAAACATCAAATAGGGAAGCATCATATCCCAGTCTTTCCCGTCTTTGGAGATCACCCTTTTGAGCATGGTTTTCAGGGTTTTATTGAAACGCTCGACTAAACCGTCCGTTTGAGGATGACACACAGACGTACGCAACTGCTTGATCTGGAGTAGCCGGCATAGCTCTTTGGTCACTTTAGACATGAATGGGGTCCCCTGATCCGTAAGGATCTCCTTGGGCAACCCCACCCGGCAGAACACCGCAAACAACTCCCGAGCTATAAGCTTTGCTGCAGTATGTCTGAGGGGTATCGCCTCGGGATACCGGGTGGCATAGTCAACGATCACTAGGATGTGTTGGTGCCCTCGAGCGGACTTTACGAGGGGCCCCACCAGATCCATCTCTATCCGTTCAAAAGGGACTTCTATAATGGGTAAAGGTACCAACGGACTGCGAAAATGGGTTAGGGGTGCGGTAAGCTGACACTCCGGGCAGGTTTCGCAGAACCGTTTTACCTCCCCAAAGACCCCGGGCCAATAGAACCTTTGCAATATTCGCTCCTGCGTTTTCTTGACCCCTAGGTGGCCACTCATCAGGTGTTTATGAGCCAAGTCGAGGACCCGCCGGCGATGCGGCTGGGGCACCACCAACTGTTCTACCCCCACGCCCCGTATTTCATCTACCCGGTAGAGTAAATCCTGCTTAAGAGCGAAATGGGGGTACCTTACCTGGGCACCGGGCAGCTGTGCCACCCCGTCAACTACTGTCACCCGACTCCGGGCATGTATTAACGTAGGGTCCTGGAGTTGGGCTGTCCCAAACGTATCCGGGGACGCCTCCAACTCCGGGAGGGGCTCGACCATCTCAGCCTCTCCTGCCAATACCTCTAGGGGTGACCTATCGGGTTCACACTCTGTCCCTATCATGGTGACCCCTACGGCAGGCGTCCCGGATTCAGGATTGTAGGGCTCAGGTCCCGGACTGACCAATAACTGAGGGGACTTAGGGGGTTCCTTCCATAAAGTCCAAAAATAGGGCAGATCCCTTCCTAGGATCACGTCATAAGGAAGAGTGTTAAGAAGTCCCACCTCATGTTGCACCTGATCGCAAGGTGCTGTGATGGTGACAATCCCCGTGGGATAGTCGCGGCGGTCCCCATGTATGCAAACCACCCCCACGGTACGCCCTGTGGCCTTTACTTTAGCCCTCAAGGTGGATCGCACAAGGGTCACTAAGCTTCCGGAATCCAACAATCCTGTAACCGGACATCCATCCAGTCCTCCATGTATATTGCACACCTATGGTCCTTGTATAAGGTAACCCCACTAGTCCTCCATAAATGGCAGCCCCCATAATTATTTATGTATTATAATGCACCCTATAGCCTGTCATATTGTATTATGCAGCCCCATAGTCCTCCTTGTATAATGCACCCCTATAGTCCTTGTATAAGGTAACCCCATTAGTTCTCCATAAAATGCAGCCCCATAGTTCTTTATGTATTCTAATGCACCCTATATCCCTTTATATTCTATTATGCAGCCCCATAGTCCTCCATGTATAATGCACTCCCATAAACCTCTGGCCTCTGTGTACTCACTGATTAAAAAAAAAACAACAAGTCCTCACCTCTCTTCGTTACCCTGCTGCTCCGGTCAGGGCATCTTCCTTTCCTGTGCTCTGCAGTCTCAGCACAACAGGTGCACAGTTGTGACATCACCACGCTCTGCTGCGCTGAGACATTGAGCACTGGCACAAGGGGAGAATGAAGAAGGATGGAGCAGAGCGCTCCGCTCCATTTTTCATCATTGCTGTGTGCGATGATGGGACCAGTGGGAGGGCCTGGAAGATTGCAGGGGCCAGGGTGTGGGCCTGGCAACCTCCAGGGGCCATGTTTATTTCTGGCAGCCTCTATGGGAGAGTTTGTGGGCCTGGCAGCCTCCAGGGGCCTTCAGACTTCATTTGCCCAAATTCCTCCAGGGGCCAGTTCATTTGCTGGGCTGCCTCTAGGGGCCAGTTCCTGGGCCTTTCAGCCTCCAGTGGCCAAGGTGTGCCCTGGCAGCCTCCAGCTGCCTGTGTGTGGGCTTGACAGCCTCCAGGAACCAGTGTATGAGCCCCACAGCCTCCAGGGGCCAAGGTGTTTGTCCAGAAACTTCCAGGGGCAAGGGTGAGGGCATGGCAGCCTCCAGTGGCCTTTTCATGGGCCTGAAAGCTTCCAGGGGCAAGTTTATGGGCCTTACAGCATCCAGGGCCAGAGCATGGGCCTGGCAGCCTCCAGGGGCAAGTGGGCGTACCTCGCTGCTTCCAAGGTTGCGTGTGTGTGTCTGGCAGCCTCCAGGGGCCAGTGTGAGGGTCCGGCAGCCTCCAGGGTCCAGTTAGTGGGCCCGGAAGCATCCAGGGGATATTGTGTGAGTCTGTTAGCCTTCCAGGGCCAATATGAGGGCCCGGTAGCCTCCATTGTTTATGGAGTGGGCCCTGCAGCCTCCAATGGCCACTGTGTGGGCCTGGAAGACTCCAAGGGTGAATGTGAGGGCCCAGCAGCCTCCAGGGTCCATTGTATGAGCCTGGGAGCCTCAAAGAAACAGTTTGTTGGCTCAGCAGCCTCCAGGGGTCTGTGTGTGGGCTTGGTAGCCTCTGGGGGCGAGTTCATCGGTCTGGTAGTCTCCAGGGGCCATTGGGTGGGCCTGGCAGCCTCCAAGGGCATGTTTATGGGCCTTGTATCCTCCTGGGGCCACTGCGTTGGCCAGACAGCCTCCAGGGGCCAGTGTTTTGCTTATCTGCCTCCAGGGCCAAGTGCATTGGCTGGACAGCCTCCAGGGGTGAGTTCATGGCTCTGGCAGACTCCAGGGGCTAGTGCATAGGCCGGGCAGCCTCCAGAGGCCATTGCTTTCCTTGTCGGCCTCCAGGGGCCAGTACGTTGGCTGGGAAGCCTCTAGGGACCCTTGAGTGAGCCTGACAGCCTCCAGGGGCAAGTTTGTGGGCTTTACAGTCACCAGGGCGCAGTGCGTGGACCTAGAAGCCTCCAAGGGCAAGTGGGTTTGCCTGTCTACCTTCAGGGTCCCGTGTGTGTGTGTCTGGCAGGCTCCAGGGGCACGTGTGTTGGTCTGGCAGCCTCCAAGTGCCAGTGCATGGGACTAGCAGCCTCCAAAGTCCAGTGCATTGGGCTGGGCAGCCTCCAGTGGGAAAGTCTGGCAAATGCCAGGGGCCAGGGTGTGGGTCTGGCAGCCTCCAGGGGACATGGTGTGGCCCTGGCAGCCACCAGGGGCCTGTGAGCCTGGCAGCCTCCCAGGCCCAGTGTGTTTGCTAGGAAGCCTCCAGGGGCCTGTGCGATAGCTGGGAAGCCTCCCCGGGTCAGTGGGTGGGCCTGGCAGCTTCCAGAGGCCAGTGCATTGGCTGAGTAGGCTCCAAGGGCTAGTGTGTTGGCTGGGCAGCCTTCCGGGTTCATTGGGTGTGCCTGCCAGCCTCAAGGGGCCAGTGTGTTGGCCTGGCAGCCTCCACGGGCCAGTGGGTGTGCCTGGCTGCCTCCAGAGGCCCGTGTGTGTGTCTGGAAGCATCCAGGGACACATGCTTTGGCTGGGCCAGTGGAAGGTCCTGGCAGATTCCAAGGGCCAGGGTGTGTCCTGGCAGCATCCAGGGGCACTTGTGTAGACCTGACTGCCTCCCGGGGACCTTGAGTGCACCTGACCGCCTCCAGGGGCCAGTTGGTGGGCCTTACAGTATCCAGGGGCCAGGGTGTGGGCCAGGCACCATACAGGGGTCAGTTCATTTTCTGGGCTGCTTCCAGGGGCCAGTTAGTGGGCCAGGCAGCCTTCAGGTGCCATTGTGTTGCCATGTCAGCCTCCAGGTGCCTGTGTGTGGGCTTGACAGCCTCCATGGGCAAGTGTGTGGGCCGCACAGCCTTCAAAGGCCAGGCTGTTGTCCTGGGAACCTTTCAGGAGCATGGATGAAGGCCTGGCAGCCTCCAGGGTCCAGTGAGTGGGCCCAGCAGCCTCCAGGGGCTACTGTGTGGGCCTGGAAGCCTCCAGGAGCCAGTGTGAGGGCCCAAAATCCTACACAGTCCATTGAGTGGGCCTGAAAGCCTCCAGGGGCGATTGTGTGAGCCTGCCAACCTCCAGGGGCCAGTGTGAGGGCCTGACAGCCTCCAAGGTACATTCAGTGGGCCCGGCAGCCTTCAAGGGCCAGTGTGAGGGCCTAGCAGCTTCTAAGTATGAGGGCCCAGAATCTTACACAGTCCATTGAGTGGGCATGGAAGCCTCCAGGGCTATTGTGTGAGCCTGTTAACCTCCAGTGGCCAGTGTGAGGGCCCGACAGCCTCCAAGGTCCAGTGAGTAGGCCTTTCAGCCTCAAAGAGGCAGTGTGAGGGCCCATCAACCTCCAGGGTCCTGTGAGTGGGCCCAGAAGCCCCCAGAGACCATTGTGCAAGCCTGGCAGTCTCAAGGGAACAGTATGTCAGCCCCGCAGCCTCCAGGGGCCTATGTGTGGGCCTGGTGGCCTCAGAGGGCCAGTGTGTGGCAATGACAGCCTCCAGGGGCCAGTGTGTGGCCCTGGCAGGATCCAGGGGCCAGTGTATGGCCCTGGCAGGATCAAGGGGACAAGTTGTGGGACTGGAAGCCTCCAGGGGATGATGAAATGTCTCAGTGGTCGCCTCATTTGGGAGGTCACAGTGTTCTGAATAAAAGTCCTAGAAACTCAATTTAGGTCTCATATGAAAGCTGAGGGTGTCCCCCCAAAATATATTTGTCAGATTTTTGACTGGACTGTTATTTTTTTAAAAACTCGGGTTAAAGCGGTATCGGAAAACCAATTCATTGTGAATGAATTGTCTCAGTGGTCGCTTCTTTTGTGGGGTCACAGAATTCTGAATAAGCCTCATTGGAACTCAGTTTAGGTCTCGTCTGAAAGCTAAGGGTCTCCCCCAAAAAACCTTTCTGTTGGATTTTTGTTTGGACCCTTGGTTCTGGAGAAATTCTGGTAAAAGTGATATAGGAAAATCCAATTCATTTTTGCCTGATTTTGAGGGGCTCACTGCATCCACAGCATTCAGCATAGCCACTCCATATTTTCAGGGATTGTCATATGGATCATGATATGCAGGATGCCAAATTGTGTGGCCTTCTGATGCTTATTTTTCAAGATATGAATTTTTAAATAACCTTAAGCTGTAGCACAATGGGTAAACTAGGGTCGCTGGAGAGGTTTTTGTGGGGTTTCCTTGGGTGCAGGGTCACCAGTTTTGGTATTCTGACTCAGCTTTGAGTCAAGTACACACCTTATAAAGCTCATGAGTTCCCATTGTTTGGTTCCGCAGAAATTTGGGCCTATAAAATTGAAAATAAACATTGTCGTCACGTTTTAAACCTCCACCACTGAGTGAAAGCGTTTTTCGGTTCCCCCTTTGTCTCACATTGACAGGTAGGGGCTCAAATTGATCCTCTGTTTAAGCCGGACGGACTGCCACCAAGATTCTACCACTAGAAGCTACGAGGAGAGCTTGTTAATAATTTTGAAAAAATGTTTGAAGAGAAAAACAAAACCACAAATTCAACATCAAGCACAGATCTCACATAATTTTCCACGAGATGCCCCATATCCCGAATACCATACACCATATCTTCCTCAATTCCAAAAAAAATATTTTCTGAACCCAAAAAGAAATGATTATGTTATTCCCCCTAATGAAAATATTCAACAAAAGGCTAATATTCCTGCTCGCCAAAATGAGCATAGGCCAGGGCTTTTTACCCAAGAGCTATTTTCCCAACCATGATGTTTTTATATATTTGTTATATTGTAATTCAAATATACAATATTTAATTTTTGTTAAAAACTCAACAAGAAAGTTATATTTTTTGTTATGTTATTATGAAATTTGCAAAACCGAGTAATATATAGTTTATGAAAATATATAAATAAAAATGTATTTTTTATTCCTGTTATTTATTTTTACTTTTAATGATGTGTGTAGCATTACAATTTGATACAAAGGAATTTATTTTTTATTTTATTTGGCTGGTCCGTTAATTATAAATGACATCTATTTTTGTTGGAATAATGGTTGATTATTCTAGTGTGTTATAATAAATTTTCTGCTACTTGACTAACATGGTCTGTGTTTATGTGTTAAATATAATGATGATGAATCCAGATTACAAATTGGCTGGGTGCTTGTGTTTGGATGGTCATCAGGAACATCTGTATTATTATCATTATTTTGTTCCTGGATTTCTGTTGTATTATTGGGTACTGGACTAATATTTCCTGAAGTACTAAAAAGAGATGTATAGATGTTAGTAATTTTGTTTTGAGAAGCAAATTGTTTTTATGGGGGTTTTTTTAACGGCACAAACATTTGCCAATTGATTTAACGATAATTTAGTCCTAAAATTAAATGTTTTTTCGTTATTTTTTTTTTTTTAAATTAAAAATTTCAACAACTTAACAACTTATGGACGCAAAACACGGCCCGAGCAGAAAAATTAAGGTCATCATAATATATGAAGTTGGGCTTGATAGGAGATGATCCACTCTTTGAGGCCTCCATTCTAATTTTGTGAAATCGATCCTTAACTGATCGTCATCGTTTGGAGCATATTGTCAAAAATTACGTAAATGGGAAGGTGAGTCCTGCACCACTCATGCACTTCTGTTACCAGATTAGTAAACTCACTTTCAGGAAAGTGCAGCACCAGGATAGGTATTGCTCCGGACGCAGCGTGCTGGTCAGATGAGGAGAAGCATTCCAGTCATCAAAGGTAAGTAGAAAATGACCGCAGAAACAGCCGCTATGCCGGATGATCTTTATTCAGACTTCAGTGCAGGATAAAAACAACGGCGGGAGGAGACCTGGATACCGGGCCCCTATGTGTAGTGCCGCTGTGTAGTGGCCGACTGCGCGACCCTTAGGGGGCCAGCCTGTGAGCCAGGGGGCCCGGAGTCAGCAGGGGGCAGAGGAGCCCCTGACCTGGAGAGGCCCACCAGGCGTTCCTGCACGGCAGACGGAATTCGTCCCTACCAGGACCTGCGATGATGTCATGCCCATGTGACTGTGTGGGAGGAGACACAGGATTGCCGGGGAGAAAGCAGGAGAAGATACTTTGGACACATGACTGGTAATGAGAAAAGAGGGAACATGGGGGGGAGAGGGTGCAGGGTGAGTGGCATATGAGGGCTGCAGACTGTGACAGAAGCATGTGAAGGGGTGCAGAGTATTTGAAAGGGGTAAGTTGGGGTACAGGCAGGATGAGATATTGTCACGCTCTCCGGGTCCCCTGCTCTGCTCCCCGGCTCACCTGCCACGCTCCCCGGCTTCCCTGCTTCGCTCCCCGGCTCCTCTGTCAGGCGTCCCCCGCTCCCCGGTCTCCAGCCTCCATCGCCTGCGGTCCCCAGGCGGCCCGGTCCCCGCTCCCGGCGCCCGTCGGCTTCTCAGCCTCAGCCCGGCTCTCCTGCTTCCTGCTCACCGCTCCCTGGCTTCTGGCACCCGGGCCTCGCGCATGCGCATTAGGGCGCGCGCGCGGTCATTGACCCTCTCTTAAAGGGCCAGCGTCCACTGACAGGAAATTGAACACACAGGTACAGGGTATAAAGGGGTTTAATGTCCAAGTGGGCGGGGCCTGTTCTTCGTGTTTCCTAAGCTAGGAGTCAGGTCTCCTTGTCTCTGTGATATACTCACCTATCTCTCTTCTAGAGCCGCTCCTGCCTCGCCATCCGATCCTGCCGATTCCCGAACCCCGAACGCTGACTATCTGCCATCCCGTCAGTGGTACCATCTCTGATCCCTGTGGTGACCCGTCCTCTCGCTCCATCGGTTCCGGACTCTGCCTGACAACATCTCGGCCTCCGAACCTGAGCTCCGTCACCCGGACTACCATCAGTGACTCCGTGGTCCCAGGGACTTCTGCATTCCACTCTTTTGCACGGACTGTCCTGCTACCTGTAGTGCTCCGGCTACCGCACCCCTTGCCTTCAGTAAGGTGTTCGGTCCAGTGGATCCACCTCCTGGGTCTACCCGTCCACCTGGCCCTAACAGATATGTGGGTCAGGGGGTGTGTGCTATGGGGGGTGCAGGCTGTATGGGGAGCAGGGTGTATGACATATGGGGGCAGGGGCGTAACTACCGCGGTCGCAGGGGTCGGAAGGAGAAGAGAGGTACTTGTTTTTTTATTTTGCTGGCTGCATGACACATGGAAGCCCTGGGGGGCCTGGCTGCATGACACATGGAGGTCCTGGGGAAGCTGGCTGAATGACACATGGAGGTCCTGGGGAAGCTGGCTGAATGACACATGGAGGTCCTGGGGAAGCTGGCTGAATGACACATATAGGCCCGGGGGAAGCTGGCTGCATGACACATGGAGGCCCTGGGGGGGGCTGGCTGCATGAAACATGGAGGCCCTGGGGGGGCTGGCTGCATGACACCTGGGGGACAGGCTGCATGACACATAGAGGCCCTGGGGGGCCTGGCTGCATGACACATGGGGGGGCAGGCTGCATGACACCTGGGGGGGCTGGCTGCATGACACATGGAGGCCCTGGGGGGGGCAGCCTGCATGACACATGGAGGCCCTGGTGGGACTGGCTGCATCATACATGGAGGCCTGGGGGTGCTGGCTGCATGATACATGGAGCTCTATGGGACTGCATAATAAGCATGAAGGACACCTTATACATGGACTATAGGGGTGCATTATACATGGAGGAGTATGGGGCTGCATAATACAAAATGAATGACACCTTATACTTGGAATATAGGGGTGCATTATACATGGAGGCGTATGGGGCTGCATAATACAATGTGAAGATTTATGGGGCTGCATTATAATACATATAGGACTATGGGGGTTACATTATAATATATGGAGGACTATGGAGGCTACCTTACACATGGTCGGTGGGGGTGCATTATAAAACATGGAGGACTATATGGTGCAGTATAAAATATGGAGAACTATGGGAAATGCATTATAATACATGGAGGACTATGAAGGTGCATTCTAATATATGAAGGGTTATATGGGACCCATTATACTATGTGGAATGCTATGTGGGGTCCATTATAGTATTTGGAGAACTATATACGAGGGGGGAAAAAGATACAAGTATGGGATGGTAATGTTTTGTGCTGAGGGAAAAAGGCTCTTTCCCTCAGCACCCAGTTTTCCCATGCTCTGCTGTACATCTCTCAGCACTAGAGATGAGCGAACCGGTCCCGGTTTGGCTCGAGGTCGGTTCGCCGAACAGAGGTCCCGTTCGAGTTCGGTTCGTCGAACGTTCGACGAACCGAACTCGAACCGCATAGGAAACAATGGCAGGCATTCACAAACACATAAAAACACATAGAAAACACCCTCAAAGGTGTCCAAAAGGTGACAAACAACTCACAACACAACACAAACACATGAGAAAGTGACAAGGACATATACTCATGTGAAAACAAAAGAGCAGGACAAGGAAAAAGAGGAGGAGACACAGATATAGGCATGGCACGCCCTTCTAAAATCATGTAAAACACCGCAAGGTGACTCCAAGCGGAGTCTTCCTTTTTTCCAAAAATTGGGGCACACACACACCCACCCATTCAGTGGCAGCAGTTGTGCCCCAGTTGTACAATTCACAGCTAGGTTTGCATCAAGCACATTCAAAAATACGCCATACTTAACCGTCCCCAGGATGACTCCGGGGTAGGTAGCAAAGTCTTTCCTGATCCCAGCTCTGTTCATCTTGGCTTCTTTTAAAAAACGAGAAAAAAAAGAGAAAAAAAAAGAGAAAAAAAAAGGGAAAAAAAGAGAAAAAAAGGGAAAAACACAGCAAGCAAGGGTTACTCCAAGCGGAGTCTCCCTTTTTTCCAAAAATTGGGCCCCACACACACCCACCCCTTCAGTGGCAGCAGTTGTGCCCCAGTTGTACACTTCACAGCTAGATTTGCATCAAGCACATTCCAAAATACGCCATGATTAACCGTCCCCAGGATGACACCAGGGTAGGTAGCAAAGTCTTTCCTGATCCCAGCTCTGTTCATCTTGGCTCCTTTTAAAAAACACAGCAAGCAAGGGTTACTCCAAGCGGAGTCTCCCTTTTTTCCAAAAATTGGGCCCCACACACACCCACCCCTTCAGTGGCAGCAGTTGTGCCCCAGTTGTACACTTCACAGCTAGATTTGCATCAAGCACATTCAAAAATACGCCATAATTAACCGTCCCCAGGATGACACCAGGGTAGGTAGCAAAGTCTTTCCTGATCCCAGCTCTGTTCATCTTGGCTCCTTTTAAAAAACACAGCAAGCAAGGGTTACTCTAAGCGGAGTCTCCCTTTTTTCCAAAAATTGGGCCCCACACACACCCACCCCTTCAGTGGCAGCAGTTGTGCCCCAGTTGTACACTTCACAGCTAGATTTGCATTAAGCACATTCAAAAATACGCCATAATTAACCGTCCCCAGGATGACACCAGGGTAGGTAGCAAAGTCTTTCCTGATCCCAGCTCTGTTCATCTTGGCTCCTTTTAAAAAACACAGCAAGCAAGGGTTACTGCAAGCGGAGTCTCCCTTTTTTCCAAAAATTGGGCCCCACACACACCCACCCCTTCAGTGGCAGCAGTTGTGGCCCAGTTGTACACTTCACAGCTAGATTTGCATCAAGCACATTCAAAAATACGCCATAATTAACCGTCCCCAGGATGACACCAGGGTAGGTAGCAAAGTCTTTCCTGATCCCAGCTCTGTTCATCTTGGCTCCTTTTAAAAAACACAGCAAGCAAGGGTTACTGCAAGCGGAGTCTCCCTTTTTTCCAAAAATTGGGCCCCACACACACCCACCCCTTCAGTGGCAGCAGTTGTGCCCCAGTTGTACACTTCACAGCTAGATTTGCATCAAGCACATTCAAAAATACGCCATAATTAACCGTCCCCAGGATGACACCAGGGTAGGTAGCAAAGTCTTTCCTGATCCCAGCTCTGTTCATCTCGGCTCCTTTTACAAAACACAGCAAGCAAGGGTTACTCCAAGCGGAGTCTCCCTTTTTTCCAAAAGTTGGGCACCACACACACCCACCCCTTCAGTGGCAGCAGTTGTGCCCCAGTTGTACACTTCACAGCTAGATTTGCATCAAGCACATTCAAAAATACGCCATAATTAACCGTCCCCAGGATGACACCAGGGTAGGTAGCAAAGTCTTTCCTGATCCCAGCTCTGTTCATCTTGGCTCCTTTTAAAAAACACAGCAAGCAAGGGTTACTCCAAGCGGAGTCTCCCTTTTTCCAAAAATTGGGCCCCACACACACCCACCCCTTCACTGGCGGCAGTTGTGCTCCAGTTGTACACTTCACAGCTAGATTTGCATCAAGCACATTCAAAAATACGCCATAATTAACCGTCCCCAGGATGACACCAGGGTAGGTAGCAAAGTCTTTCCTGATCCCAGCTCTGTTCATCTTGGCTCCTTTTAAAAAACACAGCAAGCAAGGGTTACTCTAAGCGGAGTCTCCCTTTTTTCCAAAAATTGGGCCCCACACACACCCACCCCTTCAGTGGCAGCAGTTGTGCCCCAGTTGTACACTTCACAGCTAGATTTGCATCAAGCACATTCAAAAATACGCCATAATTAACCGTCCCCAGGATGACACCAGGGTAGGTAGCAAAGTCTTTCCTGATCCCAGCTCTGTTCATCTTGGCTCCTTTTAAAAAACACAGCAAGCAAGGGTTACTCCAAGCGGAGTCTCCCTTTTTTCCAAAAATTGGGCCCCACACACACCAACCCCTTTAGTGGCAGCAGTTGTGCCCCAGTTGTACACTTCACAGCTAGATTTGCATCAAGCACATTCAAAAATACGCCATAATTAACCGTCCCCAGGATGACACCAGGGTAGGTAGCAAAGTCTTTCCTGATCCCAGCTCTGTTCATCTTGGCTCCTTTTAAAAAACACAGCAAGCAAGGGTTACTCCAAGCGGAGTCTCCCTTTTTTCCAAAAATTGGGCCCCACACACACCCACCCCTTCAGTGGCAGCAGTTGTGCCCCAGTTGTACACTTCACAGCTAGATTTGCATCAAGCACATTCAAAAATACGCCATAATTAACCGTCCCCAGGATGACACCAGGGTAGGTAGCAAAGTCTTTCCTGATCCCAGCTCTGTTCATCTTGGCTCCTTTTAAAAAACACAGCAAGCAAGGGTTACTCCAAGCGGAGTCTCCCTTTTTTCCAAAAATTGGGCCCCACACACACCCACCCCTTCAGTGGCAGCAGTTGTGCCCCAGTTGTACACTTCACAGCTAGATTTGCATCAAGCACATTCAAAAATACGCCATAATTAACCGTCCTCAGGATGACACCAGGGTAGGTAGCAAAGTCTTTCCTGATCCCAGCTCTGTTCATCTTGGCTTCTTTTAAAAACAATGTAAGCAAGGGTTACTCCAAGCGGAGTCTCCCTTTTTTCCAAAAATTGGGCCCCACACACACCCACCCCTTCAGTGGCAGCAGTTGTGCCCTAGTTGCAAACAGGATGTTTTGATTTGCATCAAGCACATTCCAAATCCACAAGCATTTACTCTCCCCAGGATGACACAGGGGTAGTAAATTCCT
Source organism: Anomaloglossus baeobatrachus (assembly GCF_048569485.1). Classification (NCBI taxonomy): domain Eukaryota; kingdom Metazoa; phylum Chordata; class Amphibia; order Anura; family Aromobatidae; genus Anomaloglossus; species Anomaloglossus baeobatrachus. The sequence continues at coordinate 326,384,965 of NC_134358.1, forward strand.
TCTGGATCCATGACTTGTTCATTTTGATGAACGTCAGTCTGTCCACATTGTCACTGGACAGACGCGTGCGCTTATCTGTCAGCACACACCCACCAGCACTGAAGACACGTTCAGAGACAACGCTGGCAGCTGGACACGACAAAATCTCCAAGGCGTAACTGGAGAGCTCTGGCCATTTTTCTAGATTTGAAGCCCAAAAGGAGCAAGGCTCCATTTGCAAAGTCATGGCATCGATGTTCATTTGGAGATACTCCTGTATCATCCTCTCCAGCCGTTGACTATGTGTCAGACTTGTTGTCTCTGGTGGCCTTGCAAAAGAGGGTCTAAAAAAATTATGAATAGATTCCATAAAATTGCTGTTACCAGCACCAGATACGGTCCTACTGGTACGGGTAGACTGTTGAAGATGACGAGACCGTCCCATGTTTGGCAAGTTACAACTGGGAGAATCACTCCCTGCACCTGCACGGTTGTTTGGTGGAAAAGCCGAGCTAAGATTGAGTAACAGCTTCTGCTGATACTCCTGCATACGTGCGTCCCTTTCTATGGCTGGAATTATGTCACAAAATTTGGACTTGTACCGGGGATCTAATAGTGTGGCAAGCCAGTAGTCATCATCACTTCTAATTTTGACAATACGAGGGTCATGTTGGAGGTAGTGCAACAAGAAGGCACTCATGTGTCTTGCGCAGCCATGCGGACCAAGTCCACGCTGTGTTTGTGGCATAGAGGTGCTAACCGTTCTTTCTTTCTCTGACATCTCCCCCCAACCTCTTTCAACTGAAATTTGACCAAGGTCTCCCTCATCTGCTGAGTCTTCCATGTCCATGGACAGTTCATCCTCCATTTCTTCATGTTCTCCTGCACCTTCCTCAACATTTAGCCTGCTACTATGCGCCCTTGTTGATCCCTGTCCCCCATAGTCCCATGCCTGGCGCCTTGGTGATGATGAACGTCTGGACCTTGGTGATGTTGTTGTGTCTTGCGCATATGAATCCTCCTGTAGTTCATCCCCTTCCTGTTGTCCCACCCCCTGACTCCGAATAGTGTTTAGCGTGTGCTCCAGCATGTAAATGACTGGAATCGTCATGCTGATAATGGCATTGTCAGCGCTAAACATATTCGTCGCCATGTCGAAACTGTGCAGAAGGGTGCATAGGTCCTTGATCTGAGACCACTCCATCAGGGTGATCTGACCCACCTCTGCATCTCGTTGGCCCAGGCTATACGTCATGACGTATTGCACCAGGGCTCGGCGGTGCTGCCACAGTCGCTGTAACATGTGGAGAGTTGAATTCCAGCGTGTCGCCACATCGCATTTCAGGCGATGAACCGGCAGGCCGAAAGACTTCTGGAGCGATGCAAGTCGCTCAGCTGCGGCGCTTGAACGGCGGAAGTGAGCAGACAGTTTTCGTGCCCTGTTCAGAAGGCCATCTAGGCCGGGATAGTGTGTTAAAAATTGCTGGACGACAAGGTTCAACACGTGAGCCATACAAGGTACGTGTGTCACCTTGCCCAGGCGAAGGGCCGCACCCAGGTTTGCAGCATTGTCGCACACGGCCTTACCAGGCTGCAGGTTGAGTGGAGACAACCATTTATTAAACTCGGACCGCAGAGCTGACCACAACTCCTCAGCTGTGTGACTCTTATTCCCAAGACATGTCAAGCTAAAGACCACCTGATGCCGTTGCGCTCTGCTGCCAGCATAGTAATGAGGGGTGCGTGATTCCTTCTGCGCAGTGAGAACGCTGGTGGCCTGACCAGGCAGGCTTGGGGCGGAGGTGGAGGACCCAGATGAGGTGGAGGATGCAGAAGCAGTGGCGTAACTTGGACAGACAGAGGATTGACACACAAGTCGTGGGGACGGCAAGACTTGTGCAGCAGACCCTTCACCATCTATCACCATAGTTACCCAGTGCCCAGTCAGCGACATGTAACGTCCCTGTCCATGCTTACTGGTCCAAGTATCGGTGGTGAAATGCACCCGTTCACACACAGAGTTTCTCAAGGAAGCGGTGATGTTGTGTGCGACATGCTGGTGTAGCGCGGGCACACCTTTCTTAGAGAAGTAGTGGCGACTAGGCATCTGGTACTGGGGCACAGCGACAGACATAAGGTCTCTAAAATCCTGTGTGTCCACTAGGCGGAAAGGCAGCATTTTGGTAGCCAACAGCTTACAGAGGGATAGAGTCAACCTCTTAGCTTTGTCATGGGTCGCAGGAAGTGGCCTTTTATTTGACCACATCTGAGGGACAGAGATCTGGCTGCTGTGTGTAGACGGTGTTGAGTAGGGTGTCCCTGGAAAAATGCAGGTTTGTGAGGAAAGTGCAGGCGGAGACATGATGTTGCCTTCATCCAACGTTGGTGCTATCGATGTCTGAGAGAGCTGTACACACTCACTTGTTTCCCCTTCCAAACCAACTGACGACCTACCAAGCAAACTGCCTGTTGCGGTTACAGTGGTGAAAGTTGTGGCTGGAAAAACAGGTGTGACAGCTGTCCCCACAGTCCTAGAAGATGACGAGCGCGCAGATGCACTGGAAGGGGCAGGCGGTGGATGGTTCGCTCCGCTAGGCCGCATTGCAGCACGGTGAGCTTCCCACCGGGACATATGATATTTATTCATGTAACGATTCATGGAAGAAGTTGTCAAACTGCTGAGGTTTTGACCTCTACTAAGAGAACCATGACAAATTTTACAGATCACATAATTTGGGCGATCTTTTTCTATGTCAAAAAAGGACCAGGCTAGGCAAGGCTTAGAGGCCATGCGACCTGTTGATCCACCCCGAATAATGCTCAGAGGCAGAGTGGTGGCTGAGGATGCAGTTGTAGACGTGCTACCAGTACTTCGACTGTGTCCAGGAAGGCGCAAGGTAACTTCGTCATCAGTTGCATCCTCCTCCACCACCTCTGTTGACCTCCTCGAGTGCCTGACTGTGGGTTGACAGTAGGTGGGATCTAGAACTTCATCATCAATTGTTGTGTTTGCACTCCCCTCCCCCTCAGACCCAGCCTCTTCTTGCCCTGACCGAATATTTAAGTTGTCATCCCAATCGGGTATCTGCGTCTCATCTTCATCAGTATGTTCCTCATTGTCTATAACCACAGGTGTTACAGTTTGTGACAAAGGGTCAACATTATGCTCAGAAACTTGGTCCTCACGGCCTGAATCAGAGTCACAAAGGTTCTGGGCATCACTGCAGACCATTTCCTGTTCTGTACTCACTGTAGCTTGGGAGCAGACCTCTGATTCCCAGGCTATAGTGTGACTGAACAGCTCTGCAGACTCAGCCATCTCAGTTCCACCATACTGTGCAGGGCTGATGGAGACTTCAGAGCTGGGAGAAAGCAAGTTTGATTGAGATGACAACTCAGAGGACTGGTGTTTTTTGGATGTGGTACTTGAAGTGGCTGAGAGGGCACTTGTTGGACCACTTGAGATCCATTCAAGCATTTTCCTTTTTTGGCCATCATCTACCTTTGTTCCTGTTGTTCGTGTCCGTAAAAAAGGGAGCACATCGGATTGTCCATGGTAAGTAGTAGACATCTTACTTTTGCTGGTAGATGGTCTCTCTTCAGCAGAAGATAATGAAGCTTTGCCACCTTCCCCACGGACAAACCCTTTTTTTCCTTTTCCACCACGCCTCTTCCCCTTTCCACCAGCATCTGTCATTTTGCCACTCATGTTGATTGCGACAAGATTGTGCACTTAAAATGTGGTAGTAAAAATTGAGAGGTGGTGTAGATTGCAGCGGTGGTCTAGCTTTATTAACAGCAGAATAATAAAGAATAAATATCCCTGACAATGCAACTACGGCCCTTAAACTGGCAGCATCAATTGCTAGTATAATAGCTTAGTTATAATGAGTTGGAGTGTGCAATGCAGGTAGAGGTGCTGCAAATGTCTTTGCACTAGTGTGACTAGACAAAAGTCCAATAGCCACGTTTAGGATGCCACTAGGTACACTGAGTGTTTGCTAGTATAATGGCTTAGTTATAATGAGTTGGAGTGTGCAATGCAGGCAGAGGTGCTGCAAATATCTTTGCACTAGTGGGACTATAGCAAAGTCCAATAGCCACGTTTAGGATGCCACTAGGTACACTAAGTGTTTGATAGTATAATGGCTTAGTTATAATGAGTTGGAGTGTGCAATGCAGGTAGAGGTGCTGCAAATGTCTTTGCACTAGTGTGACTAGACAAAAGTCCAATAGCCACGTTTAGGATGCCACTAGGTACACTGAGTGTTTGCTAGTATAATGGCTTAGTTATAATGAGTTGGAGTGTGCAATGCAGGCAGAGGTGCTGCAAATATCTTTGCACTAGTGGGACTATAGCAAAGTCCAATAGCCACGTTTAGGATGCCACTAGGTACACTGAGTGTTTGCTAGTATAATGGTTTAGTTATAATGAGTTGGAGTGTGCAGAGGACAGGAGGGTACAGTGCCAGGATTGTGGGGCTCTGGGTAGAGGAATGGAAGCCTGCCTTTCTATTCCCTCCTAATGGGGAAATGCAGCGACGAAATCCCTGACCTTAGCTACACAGACGCTGTCTCTGTTTTCAGGACCTGTCACCTATGGCTCTGACCCTGCCGGTACGAGCCCTTAAAAGGACTGATGGAAAGTGCTATCCCTATGCTGTCCAACGCTGTGTATGGAGCGCATACAGCTGTATCAGCGATAGGACTCAGGACGGAGCTGCGCCAGTGATGTCTGACACCAAGGACGCAGAAGGCAGATAATGGCGTCCTGGAGGAAAATGTCCGGTTTTATAATGCAGGGACATGTGACATGGACATCCTATCACACATGCCGTTGCTTCTCTGGCTAAAAGTCCACTTAGCTGTGTGTGTGTCTGGGATTGGCTGACATAATGGCCCTCCCCACTACACGCGCGCGCTTAGGGAAGGAAGACAAGGAAAAAAAAAAAAAATGGCGATCGCCATTATACAAACAGGAGTGATCTGAAGGCGCTGTTCACGCACACTATACACTGAAATGTCATAATAGTGTGAGTCACAGAGTGACTTACTATTACAGCGGAAAGCCAGCTAGGAATTAGCTGTTTTTTTGCTGCTAGAACCGTTCTCGAACGTTTCTAGAACTATCGAGCTTTTGCAAAAAGCTCGAGTTCTAGTTCGATCTAGAACAGGCCCCAAAATCACTCGAGCCTAGAACTGGAGAATCTCGAACCTCGAACCGCGCTCAACTCTACTCAGCACCCAGCTTTCCCATGCTCTGATATGGGAAAGCTGGGTACTGAGGAAAAGATGTATGACAAAGCATTGGAAAGCTGGGTGCCAAGGACAAGATGGATATCAGATCATGTGAAAGCTGGGTGCTGTGGGTAAAAGCCAAGTGTCAGCATCATTATCCCGTACCCTAAGTGTCAGTATACATGGAGGGGGGCCCCGGTCAAATTTTGCACCAGGGCCCATCAAACTCTAGTTACACCACTGGGTACAGATCCATACATATTGTGATCCAGCAATCGGATCTCTTCAATTTTTGCATGTAATCCGGGCTTCTAGTGTCCCACAGACAGAGCATAGTGTGAGGTAGCGTGGTCGGCTGCGCAGCAGAAGACACGGGATCCAGGCATTAAGGTTCACAGCACACGGTTTTAATGTCCAAACAAAAGTCCATAACAAAATACATGTGCCTCTCCAGCAGAGAGCTCAGGAAGTTCTGTTCACTTCCCCACACCCGGCACACCTGCCCTCGTTCCTGATTCTATTTAACCCTTCCTTCAGCCTGTAGGGAAACAGCATTAACCCTAGAGTGGATCTACTTTCTATCATGGAGTGAGCACAACCGGGGCGAGACATACCGGCCGTCATAGATAACCCCGGTCACAGTCTCACATACCCCCCCCCTCAGTTCAAGCGTGCGGGGTTGAACTCCAGCCATCAAACACGGGCCGTGGGACAAGGCATCGGCGTTGCCCTGCAACCTACCGGCCCGGTGTTCAACCGTAAACCGGAAGTTCTGCAGAGAAAGGAACCACCGGGTAACCCGGGCATTCCGTTCCTTGGCGGACCTCATCCAGACCAGCTGTCAGGTTTCCGGGTTTTCCAGTCCTCTTTTGAAAGAGCTTGCCCTCGGTTAACATGGAGTTTTATGTTCTGTTGCCCTACTTCCTGTCCAGCTGCTTAAAAGGCCGCCTCTAAGCCTAGTCCAGTGCCTGAGTATACTGCTTGCTGTGTGCTCCTGCCTTGCTGCTGCTGCTACTTGATTACCTTTGGATCCTCCTGAAAATCTACCGACCGACTCTGGACCATACCCGGTTTCTTCAAACTGTGCCCGGACTCCGTCTGCCGTCTTGGGTCAGCACGTCTGCCCGGTTTCTTCCGGTTCATAACCATTCTGGACTTTCATCCCGTACGGACACTTCTGGACTTTACCGCTTGCCCCTTGTGTCCCGGCTGCGGCGCATTTAGGCCTTCCGGGGTTGATTGCCGGACAGTCCCTGTATAGGGGTTCGCTCTGGTGGTCTCCCTGGGGGAGTCCGGTGCGTGGCCCTGGGAATCCCCTTCGCTCCGTTTCGGAAAGGTATTTTCATGTGTTTGTTATACTGTGTATTTCCGTTGTGTATCTACCGTGGTTACATATCATAAACATCTTGTACCACAAACTCGTCTCTGGCTGTCATTGCCCTACGCTATCGAAATCCTCAAAACATACAGTAGTATTACATTATACTCAGGCCACTAAGAGGATTTCGCTGGGGCAATGACTGAGACACGAGTAGATCAGCTCTTTTCTATGATTAACTCCTTGCAGCAGGAGATGGAGGTGGTGCAGACTAAACTTAGAGATGTGGAGACACAGCTGGGCCATGATCACCAGGTACTGGGTCCGGCTATACAGGATTTGCAAGTCAGAGTGGAGGCTCAGGAAGCCGGCCCCACTACGTCCGTATCAGCTGCCGGTATGCCTAGGTTACCCCCATTCCGTTTCAATGGTGACCGTAGTCAGTTTCGTGGATTTGTGAACCAATGTATACTGTTTTTTGATGTACATGCTGATTATTACCGTTCTGACCGGTCCAAAGTGTTATGTATAATTATGTTATTAACCTCACGAGCACTGGCTTGGGCTAATCCTATGATAGAGAACCGGGACATCCGTTTAAATCACCTGGAGGACTTTCTGACCGCAATGGCGCAGATGTTTGATGATCCGAATCGCCGTGCTACCGCTGAATCGGCTCTCCTTTCCTTACGTCAGGGAAAGCGTTCTGTCGTTGAATACGCCACTGAATTTAAGAGGTTAGTGGTAGACACTGACTGGGGAAACAATGCATTATTGTCTGTTTTCAGAAGGGGTTTGTCCGGTACCATCAAAGACGAGTTAGCCCGTTCCGAATCTCCAGGGGATTTTGAACTGTTTCTCCAGCACTGTGTGCGTATTGATACCCGCTTGACGGAACGTAGACAGGAAAAATGGGCAGCTGTAAACCGTGTGAACAACTTTGCATTTCCTTCCAGAGAACCGGCTCTCAGGACGCCACGGGAGGCCGAGGACGTTCCTATGCAAGTGGACTCTCTGCAAAAGCGAGAGACCAATGAACGTCGCGAACACCGGCTCCGTGAGCGTTTGTGTTTCTATTGCGGTCAATCGGACCATTTCTTGATCGACTGCCCGAAACGTCCGAATCGCCCAAATAAGGTATTGGCAGCCATGGCAGAGTGTGACAACACGGACGCAGAGTCCGATATCTCTGAGGCAAGCGGACACTTGGATGCGGTATTTCCCTTGACTGTAATGTCAACCTCACCGAAGGACTCGGAAGGGAAATATACCCATTGCTCGCTCCCCATTCAGATCCGGTGGGAGGGACAGCTAATACCTACCTCTGCAATGATAGATTCTGGGGCAGGGGGAAATTTCATGGACTCCTCTTTTGCCAGGAAACACGGTATCCGGACTCAGCAAAGATCCTCACCGGTTACCATGGAGACGGTTGACGGATCTCCGTTAATCTCTGGACCAGTTGATCGGGAAACCGTACCGCTAGAATGCGTCATGAAGCCAGGTCAGCAGGAGACCCTTGTTTTCATGTTAATTTCTTCTCCTCATTTTCCGATTATTCTAGGTATTCCGTGGCTACGGTCTACAAATCCGGTCATCGATTGGGAAACTAAGGAAATATCCTTCCCACCGCAGAGTATTCCGACCATTAGTCCAACTGTTCCTGTTCCAGTAACACCGAATGCGGAGGGCACTGTACAGGTACCTGTTCTACCCCCGGTGTATAATGACTTTGCGGATATATGCGACAAAAGAAAAGCCGATCGGCTTCCCCCGCATAGACCGTATGATTGCCCCATAGACTTACTCCCAGGGGCGGAGATCCCGTTTGGTCATGTCTACCCGTTGGCGGCACCTGAGCTAGAAGCACTAAAAGAATACATTGATGAAAGTCTAGCTAAGGGATTTATTCGTCCGTCTACCTCACCAGCAGGGGCACCCATCTTTTTCGTGAAAAAGAAAGAGGGGACTCTGAGACCCTGTATTGACTACCGGGAACTGAATAAAATAACTATCCGGAACCGGTATCCGTTACCGTTGATTCCTGAGCTATTGGAGAGGGTCCAACAGGCAAAAATATTCACCAAATTGGATCTCCGTGGGGCATACAATCTACTCCGTATACGTCCCGGAGACGAGTGGAAGACCGCGTTCCGATGTCGGTATGGACATTTTGAGTACCTAGTGATGCCTTTTGGACTTTGTAACGCTCCCGCGACTTTCCAACATCTAGTTAACGATATTTTTAGGGATATCATGGACCAATTCATGGTGATTTATCTGGACGATATCCTAATCTTTTCTGATTCCCTGCAGGAACACCAGGAACACGTCAAGACCGTACTTACCCGGCTGAGGGAAAACCACCTGTACATCAAACTGGAGAAATGCGAATTCCATTGCTCACAAATACAATTCTTAGGTTATGTCATCTCTCCTCAGGGACTGAACATGGAGTCTGGCAAGATACAAGCAATTCTAGACTGGCCGGAACCGGGGACCATCAAAGAGGTACAACGCTTTGTCGGTTTTGCCAACTTTTACCGACGTTTTATCCGTAATTTTTCAGAGATCGTTCGTCCCATCACTCTGTTAACCAAGAAAGGACAGAAGTTTGTGTGGTCCGCCCAGGCCCAGGAAGCTTTCCATCGTCTCAAGGTTTGTTTTACCTCAGCGCCTATATTGGTACATCCGAATCCCGCACTTCCCTTTATCGTGGAAGTCGACGCTTCCGACTACGCATTAGGGGCCATCCTTTCTCAAAGGACTGGGGACAAGAGTCTCTTACATCCGTGTGCTTTCTTTTCCCGCCGGTTGTCCCCTGCAGAAAGGAACTATGACATTGCGGACAAGGAATTGTTAGCGATTATTTCTGCTTTCAAGGAATGGAGACACCACTTACAGGGAGCCGCGCAGCAAGTGATAGTACTCACAGATCATCGTAATCTGGAATTTCTTAAGTCTGCCAGGTGCCTGTCTCCACGGCAAGCCCGTTGGAGCCTATTCCTTAACCAGTTCAATTTTGTCGTTACATACCGTCCAGGTTCACGTAATGGGAAAGCCGATGCCTTGTCCCGAATCCACGCCGTGGACTCCGTGCCTGGAACCCCGTCTCAGACCGTGTTATCGGATGCCAATTTCGTTGGAGTAATCCAGGACCAGGACTTGTGGAAGGACATCAAGCTGGCCTATGATGGTGACGTATTTCTTGCTGCCCCCCCGAATGATGTAACTCTTGTTCTTCGGAATGGTGTGTGGTTGAGAGAGCGACGCATTTATGTCCCGGAGGCCGTAAGACTTCGGGTTCTCAAGTTGGTCCATGACTCCGTGTTGGCTGGTCATAGGGGGGTACAGAAGACGCAGGAATTTCTGAACCGTTTTTTCTGGTGGCCTACCTGTTTAAAGGATGTAAAGGACTATGTCCACTCATGTGTGGTTTGTGCCCGGTGCAAGGTCCCTCGTGTGGCTCCTACAGGACTCCTCCAACCGTTACCCGTGCCATCTCGCCCTTGGGGGTCTATCTCAATGGATTTTATTGTGGAGTTGCCCGTCTCAGACGGTCACAATACCATTTTAGTGGTGGTGGATCGGTTGACTAAAGCTGCTCACTTTATTCCGTGTGCCGGTCTTCCCTCAGCCGCAGAGACAGTGGATCTGGTTATCCAGAACGTATTCCGATTGCATGGGGTACCAGACGAGATCATCTCTGACCGGGGCGTGCAGTTCACGTCTAGGTTCTGGAAGGGGTTTTGTACGGCACTCCAGATTGATGTCTGTTTGTCTTCTGCATACCATCCTCAGACAAATGGGCAAACCGAACGGACCAATCAAACCCTGGAACAATACCTTCGCTGTTATGTCAGCCATCTGCAGGACGATTGGTTGAAGATGCTTCCGTTGGCGGAGTTCTCGTATAACAACACTCAGAGCAGCTCCACTAAGGTAACGCCCTTCTTTGCTAACTTGGGTTACCATCCGACTATTTTGCCTAGGTCACCGGTTGCGGTCTCAGTGCCTGCGGTGGAGGACAGATTGACAGAGCTACGACAAAATCTGGAGGTTCTGAAGGACACTGTGGCTACAGCTCAGGAGCGTTACAAGAGGTCGGCAGACGCTCATCGGAAACCGGCACCCATGTATAAGGTAGGGGACTCTGTATGGTTGTCCACCAAGAACCTGAGATTGGGTGTCCCTTCGCAGAAGCTGGGACAAAAATTCATCGGTCCGTTCAAGATCACCGGGATCGTGAGCCCTGTGGCCTGTCGGCTGCGGTTACCGCACCATCTAAAGGTACACCCGGTCTTTCATGTTTCTCTCCTCAAATCCGTCTCTCCCAATACGTTTCATGGTCGTGTCGTGCCTCCTCCTCCGCCTGTGATGGTCGACGGCGAGGAGCAGTTCGTGGTTGAGGACATTATTGACTCCCGGCTCCATCGTCGTCGGCTTCAGTATCTGGTACGTTGGCAGGGGTACGCCCCCGAGGACGATTCCTGGGAACCGGTGGGTAACATTCGAGCACCCCGGAAGATCGCTCAGTTTCATCGACGGTACCCGGACAAGCCGGGCCCTGACCCGTCCTGAGGCCGTTTCTGGGGGGGGGGAGTAATGTCAGGTTTCCGGGTTTTCCAGTCCTCTTTTGAAAGAGCTTGCCCTCGGTTAACATGGAGTTTTATGTTCTGTTGCCCTACTTCCTGTCCAGCTGCTTAAAAGGCCGCCTCTAAGCCTAGTCCAGTGCCTGAGTATACTGCTTGCTGTGTGCTCCTGCCTTGCTGCTGCTGCTACTTGATTACCTTTGGATCCTCCTGAAAATCTACCGACCGACTCTGGACCATACCCGGTTTCTTCAAACTGTGCCCGGACTCCGTCTGCCATCTTGGGTCAGCACGTCTGCCCGGTTTCTTCCGGTTCATAACCATTCTGGACTTTCATCCCGTACGGACACTTCTGGACTTTACCGCTTGCCCCTTGTGTCCCGGCTGCGGCGCATTTAGGCCTTCCGGGGTTGATTGCCGGACAGTCCCTGTATAGGGGTTCGCTCTGGTGGTCTCCCTGGGGGAGTCCGGTGCGTGGCCCCGGGAATCCCCTTCGCTCCGTTTCGGAAAGGTATTTTCATGTGTTTGTTATACTGTGTATTTCCGTTGTGTATCTACCGTGGTTACATATCATAAACATCTTGTACCACAAACTCGTCTCTGGCTGTCATTGCCCTACGCTATCGAAATCCTCAAAACATACAGTAGTATTACACCAGCGGAGAGTGATCCGTCACCAAGCGAAACTGCCGTCCCAGCAGGTAATAGCGTAGGGACTCCAAGGCCCACTTAATCGCCAGGCACTCCTTCTCCACTACGCTATAATTCCGCTCGGGAGGGGTGAGCTTCCTACTTAAAAAGGTGACGGGATGTTCCTCCCCCTGAACCACCTGAGACAGCACTGCCCCCAGGCCGACCTCTGAGGCGTCAGTCTGCACTATGAACTCCTTCCGGAAATCAGGGTTGACAAGAACGGGCTGTCCGCACAGGACCCCCTTCAGGGCCCGGAAGGAGTCCTCGGCCTGCGGAGTCCAGCGCACCATGACGGACTTCTTGCCTTTGAGAAGGTCCGTCAAGGGGGCTGATAGTCCCGCAAAATCCTTTACAAACCTCCTGTAGTACCCCACGATACCCAGGAAGGCCCTAACCTGCTTCGTGGTCAGGGGTCTAGGCCACTTCTGGATCGCCTCAACCTTGTTAATTTGGGGCTTAATCACTCCTTGGCCTATCACGTAGCCCAAGTAGCGGGCTTCCGTGAGTCCCAATGCACATTTCTTGGGATTGGCTGTCAATCCGGCTGTTCGAAGCGCGTCCACCACCGCTTGTACCTGTTCCAAGTGGGTCTGCCAATCGGAGCTGTAAATAATGATGTCATCAAGGTACGCTGATGCATACGCCTGGTGGGGTTCCAGCACTAAGTCCATCAACCTCTGGAACGTGGCCGGAGCGCCATGTAACCCAAAAGGCAAGACAACATAGTGGAAGAGACCCTCCGGCGTAACAAAAGCGGTTTTCTCCTTGGCGGACTCCGTCAGTGGCACCTGCCAGTACCCCTTGGTCAGGTCGAGCGTGGTAAAATATCGTGCCTGTCCCAGCCTATCAATCAGCTCATCCACCCGGGGCATGGGGTAGAGATCGAACTTGGATATTTCGTTCAATCTCCTAAAGTCATTGCAGAACCTTAAGGAGCCATCGGGTTTTGGTATTAGGACAATCGGACTAGCCCATTCACTCCGGGATTTTTCGATGACCCCCAGGCGTAACATTGTCTTTACTTCCTCCGATATGGCTTGTCGTCGAGCCTCCGGTACCCGGTATGACTTCAGGCGTACCTTCAGGTGGGGCTCGGTGACAATATCATGTCGTATCAGACTGGTCCTACCGGGCAGCTCGGAGAAGACATCGGGGTTCTGCTGAACCAACCGTCTGGCCTCTCGCCTCTGAGTCTTGGTGAGGGCTTCTCCAATCCTTACTTCCGGTTCGTCCTCTCCGGAGGTTGCTGGAGCCGGATGTGAACGACCCGAAGAGGAGGGAGGTGGGGAAAAAACAGCCATCAGGCTTTCCCGTTCCTGCCAAGGTTTTAATAGGTTGACATGGTATATTTGTTCAGGTTTCCGCCTACCGGGCTGCAATACTTTATAGTTAACCACCCCGACTCTTTCCTTTATCTCGTAGGGGCCTTGCCACTGAGCCAGGAATTTACTCTCCGCTGTGGGGATTAATACCAACACCCGATCCCCGGGTTTAAAGGTCCGCATGGTGGCTTGTCTATTGTAGCGGCCGCTTTGCGCGGCCTGAGCCTCCTGTAAATGCTCCTTCACAATTGGCATGACCGCGCTTATGCGGTTCTGCATACCCAAAATGTGTTCAATTACACTTTTATGGGGGGTGGGCTCTTGCTCCCATGTTTCCTTTGCCAGGTCCAACAATCCCCGGGGATGTCGCCCGTATAACAATTCAAAAGGCGAAAACCCCGTGGATGCCTGTGGCACCTCTCGTATGGCAAACATCAAATAGGGAAGCATCATATCCCAGTCTTTCCCGTCTTTGGAGATCACCCTTTTGAGCATGGTTTTCAGGGTTTTATTGAAACGCTCGACTAAACCGTCCGTTTGAGGATGACACACAGACGTACGCAACTGCTTGATCTGGAGTAGCCGGCATAGCTCTTTGGTCACTTTAGACATGAATGGGGTCCCCTGATCCGTAAGGATCTCCTTGGGCAACCCCACCCGGCAGAACACCGCAAACAACTCCCGAGCTATAAGCTTTGCTGCAGTATGTCTGAGGGGTATCGCCTCGGGATACCGGGTGGCATAGTCAACGATCACTAGGATGTGTTGGTGCCCTCGAGCGGACTTTACGAGGGGCCCCACCAGATCCATCCCTATCCGTTCAAAAGGGACTTCTATAATGGGTAAAGGTACCAACGGACTGCGAAAATGGGTTAGGGGTGCGGTAAGCTGACACTCCGGGCAGGTTTCGCAGAACCGTTTTACCTCCCCAAAGACCCCGGGCCAATAGAACCTTTGCAATATTCGCTCCTGCGTTTTCTTGACCCCTAGGTGGCCACTCATCAGGTGTTTATGAGCCAAGTCGAGGACCCGCCGGCGATGCGGCTGGGGCACCACCAACTGTTCTACCCCCACGCCCCGTATTTCATCTACCCGGTAGAGTAAATCCTGCTTAAGAGCGAAATGGGGGTACCTTACCTGGGCACCGGGCAGCTGTGCCACCCCGTCAACTACTGTCACCCGACTCCGGGCATGTATTAACGTAGGGTCCTGGAGTTGGGCTGTCCCAAACGTATCCGGGGACGCCTCCAACTCCGGGAGGGGCTCGACCATCTCAGCCTCTCCTGCCAATACCTCTAGGGGTGACCTATCGGGTTCACACTCTGTCCCTATCATGGTGACCCCTACGGCAGGCGTCCCGGATTCAGGATTGTAGGGCTCAGGTCCCGGACTGACCAATAACTGAGGGGACTTAGGGGGTTCCTTCCATAAAGTCCAAAAATAGGGCAGATCCCTTCCTAGGATCACGTCATAAGGAAGAGTGTTAAGAAGTCCCACCTCATGTTGCACCTGATCGCAAGGTGCTGTGATGGTGACAATCCCCGTGGGATAGTCGCGGCGGTCCCCATGTATGCAAACCACCCCCACGGTACGCCCTGTGGCCTTTACTTTAGCCCTCAAGGTGGATCGCACAAGGGTCACTAAGCTTCCGGAATCCAACAATCCTGTAACCGGACATCCATTCACCTGTATTTGGCACAAGTGGGGCTCCGTCTCTGGGGAGACCAGGTCAGCGGTACACACCACCTGAGCATACATTGAACCCCGCCGGGTAACCCCACAATCCATGGGCTCCGTGGTGAGTGGACACTGGGCTTCCATATGTCCCACCCGCTGGCACCGCCAACATCTAATGGGGACGGAAACCCCCTTGACGGGTTGTCGTTTAGGGTACAGAACCTTCCGGACCTCAGGAATGGCGGCCGCGGCCTCAGATGGGACGGTAGGGGACTCCTGTACCGTTGTCAGCGGTGGGTCCTTGGCCCTAGGCTTGGAGGGGCCGGACCGACGGGCGGTACGCAAAGTCTCAGTGTCCCGTATCAAGTCCTGCGTAGCCACATGCCGCTCTACCAGGGACACTAATTGGTCCAGGGTACTCGGGTCACCCTGTCCTACCCACCTTTGAACGGTGACGGGTAAAGTGCGCACAAAACGATCCACTACTACCCTTTCCACCATTTGCGCCGGGCTCAGAGTGTCAGGCTGCAACCACTTTTTTACAAGATGCAACAAGTCATAGGCCTGGGAGCGTACGGGTTTGGCTTCCTCATAGAACCACTGATTTACCCGCTGAGCCCGTACATAGGTATTCACCCCCAACCGAGCCAGTATTTCGGCTTTCAGGGTCACATAGTCAATGGCGTCCTCGGTACAGAGGTCCAGGTACGCTTTTTGGGGTTCCCCCGTCAGATAGGGCGACAATACCTCAGCCCACTGGGGGGTCGGCAGCTTTTCCCGCTCGGCCACCCGCTCAAACACCGCCAGGAACGCTTCCACATCATCACCCGGGGTCCTCTTTTGCAACGCTTGTCTCACCGCTTTCCGGACGCTGCCGTCGTCACCCGGTCCCGGGGTTGTTGCTGCCGGTCCGGCACGGATCGACTTGGCCAGGAGAACCATCTGTTCTTGGTGCCTTTTTTCCTGCGCTTGCAAGGCTTGCTGCTGACGTTCCAAGGCCCGGAGCAGGTGTGCATTGGTCTGTTGCTGCTGTGCATTAGCCTGTTGTTGCTGTGCATTAGCCTCTTGTAGCTGTGCATTAGTCTGTTGCTGCTGCCTTAGTATGTCCTCCATGGCGTCGCCGGGTTTGGGCTGTAGTATAGCCGCTCGAATCCAGGACATGTGCTACCGGGTCACCAGGGACGGATGCTACACCTCACCGGCTGTCATGCCCGCCGATTCTCCACCATATGTGAGGTAGCGTGGTCGGCTGCGCAGCAGAAGACACGGGATCCAGGCATTAAGGTTCACAGCACACGGTTTTAATGTCCAAACAAAAGTCCATAACAAAATACATGTGCCTCTCCAGCAGAGAGCTCAGGAAGTTCTGTTCACTTCCCCACACCCGGCACACCTGCCCTCGTTCCTGATTCTATTTAACCCTTCCTTCAGCCTGTAGGGAAACAGCATTAACCCTAGAGTGGATCTACTTTCTATCATGGAGTGAGCACAACCGGGGCGAGACATACCGGCCGTCATAGATAACCCCGGTCACAGTCTCACAATAGATTCCACCTGAATGGGTTAGGTGACAAAAATGAAGGTGAATCATAAATTTCACATTCTGGTCTTAAAATCTGAAATTAATTATTATTTGTTCATTATATTTACCTCGCAATAGGCATGTTTTTTATTAGTCTTATACAATGTATTATCGATTTACGTTCAATAATTGACTCATTTGATTGTTACAAAAACCCTGAAATTTTTTTTATGTTTTTGTAAAATATAAAAAACAGAAAGTCTTTTATCTAAAAACTTTTAAACCATATATCCCAAATTAATAGAATAAAATGTTTACAACATATGTTTGACAGATTAAACACATCCTTTAACATTGTTAAGAATATAAACTATAATTTCTATGATAAAAATAGCAACATTCCAGCATTTGATTTTGGTAAGTCATATATTGTACAAACGTTTTGTTATGAATTTCCAAAAATTCACCCAAAAAAACATACATTAATTAACGGATGAAATTTTTTTATGGAAATATTTTTTATTTTAATCCACTAAAAAAAAAAAAAAAAAATCTAAGTTACTTTATACAAATCTCACATTTATGTCTGCTTTTTTCGTTCTGTAAAATGTGCATATCTGTATATTTACACACAATTAAGGCAATTTCCTCTCAACACCTAGTATCTAAAGAATTGTCGGAAGCGCACTTACTAACTGAATGTAATCATTTCTGTTTAACGCTGAGTTTATAAAGTGTCTAGAAACTCACAGCAAAGATAATCCATGCTTATTAAGTATCAAAATAACATTATATATCTAATAAATTACCAAATTTCCTGTATTCTGAAAACTAACAATCTAATGTCACATTGAATTTGTACTATATGTTATAAAGCTAAGAAGAAAAAAGACACTTACCAGACTTCTCAATTTGTAGACATCTAACTTCAGTCTTTTATACCAGGACATAGTTAGTCTAGATGATGTGTGATCCAGGAATATAATTCAGTATTGTCGGAAATGGCGATATACTCCAGGCACATGTCTCCTTTTATTTTTCAAAGGATGTGATGTAATTGGTGACGTTTGTGAGGTCACTTCCATCCTTGAAAAGATGCGTTTTAGATCACCAATACGCATGTAAAAAGCATTGAAAAAGCAAATGAAACGCAAATATTTTAAATCTACATGCGTTTAGAGCTTTCTCATAGACAACAATGTTATCAAAACACAGCCCAAATGGCAAAAACAATTGACATGCTGCTTCTTAGAACGCAGAGTTTTTGCCCAAAATTATGCAAATTAAACGCAGTGTTTGGAACAGCAAAGTGCGCACAAGAAATCCCAAATTCTCATAGACTTTGATGGAAAAATCAAAACCCATGCCTTTTGGCATTGAAACGCTGCAGTTGAAAACGCTGCGGAAACGCAGGTAAAAACGCAAAGTGCGCACACAGTTTTATGGACCATAAAATGTGGTCAGGTGAATACATCCTAAGTTCACTTATGTGGCTTTTAATAAAAGTGTTTAGTATCAGCTGACACATTTTTAGATAAGCTATGCTTGATTTTAATTTTTAAAGGGAAGGTGTCGCTTTTTTTATTTTTGTATTAAAAATAGTGATTATAAGGACTTCCGGGAGGCGGAGCTTTGGAATGGCTGCTTCTTAAGAGAGCTCCCTGTTACAGCCTGAGAAAAGCCCAAATAGAAATCAGCAGAGGGCTTACCGAAAACCAGGCAGTGGGGATAAGGCCAGGACAAGGGCAGTGCAGCGTTAGCCCGGCTCTCCTGTGTCCCTGGGGGTCCTAGAAGCTCATCACACCGAGCAGCAGCAAGCTCAGCAAACAGGACTGCACGCTGTGTTTACCTGTCACACAGAGCTCCGTGGACAGGCCCACCGTCTGAGATACTGTGAGTGAGGGGAGAGGGGGAAGCTGAGAGCCCCTGGAGACATTCGGCTGTGAGAGCAGGTCAGGAGATAAACAGGGGGCTGTGAAGGGGGCAGATACATCCCTGCAGGTCTCATCTTAAATGGCTGCTGCACAAGGCCTGTAATCTGCAACAGTAAACAGAGGCAGATAAGCCTGAAGTGCATCACAGCTCAGCTTGATTAACCCCTACCTCACCACTTCACCAGCACTGACAGTATAGAAAAGGGTGAAAAACAAAAAGAAGTGGGATCAGTCATCTGGCCTGCCTCCTGCCCTTCTGACTGGTCTTTTTCAAGTAACATCTATACACTCTCATACACAGCGTGGAAATAATTGTGAAACAGCCAAGTTTACCACACAGATGTAATTAAGCTTATGTTATTGTGACGTCACCACAGTCTCTAAAGAAGCTCCATATTTACAGTTCTTACTATGGATAAATTTGTGGGTAAGAGCAATGCCACACAACCAAGTAAAGGAATTAGACCGCAAAGACGAAACCAAAATGCACCCCCATCACCAGGGGCTTCCCCTGAGGAAACTACAGACGCTCCCCAGGTCACTGCTAAGGCCATCACGGATCTCTTGATGCCGGTGATTGATGGGCGGCTGGCAGCCTTCCAGTCTTCATTAGACGTTATAGTCACCCAAGTTAATGCCCAGGGTTCAAGGCTAACAGATGTGGAGCAGAGGGTCTCTGACATGGAGGACTCTGTAAAGGAAATTTCAGAGATGCTGGAGAGCAGGAATAAGGACATTGCTGTATTGCTGGACAAGGTAGATGATCTTGAGAACAGGTCCAGACGCAATAATTTAAGGTTGGTGGGCGTCCCTGAATTGGTTCGGCAAGCTGATCTACTGAAACTCACTTCAGAATGGCTACCAGGAGCTTTGAAATTGGATCTAAAGTCGGGGCCAATCGCTATTGAAAGGGCCCACGGAGTGGGCCCACCTCGAAATGATGGAGAGGTCAGACCCAGACAAGTAACTTTTAAAGTCCTGGACTTCCAAGACAAGATCAGATTGCTGACAGCATTTAGAAAAAAATCGCTCACTTACCTACAATAACTCTAAACTGCTTTTGTTCCAAGATTACTCAGCAGCCTAGACAACAAGACGCAAAGCCTTCAATCCAGTATGCAAACTATTGGCGGAAAAAAATATTCGCTTCAGTCTACTGTATCCTGCTGTTCTACGCTTCACTACAGGGGGAAAGAATTGGACTTTTGAAGATCCTAAGTTGGCTTTAAATTACCTTCTTCAGGACAATGGAGCTTCGCCAGCAGTCAACACAGACACTTAAATCGGAGACGTCACTGTGCTACAGTTCTGATGTTCATTCTGTTTTTCCTTTTTTTTTTCAGTGTCAGGACTGCCAGAGAGGCAGGTGACATTGTCATTAGATTAAGGTTTTTGTTTAGATGGGAAGGGGTTAGGGGGCTCTGCGTGCGCACCTTTAGTTTAACTCTCATATGGGTTGTCGCGTTTACTCGCTGGGATGGACGTGGGAACCCAAATAGGTTGTTTATAATTTTACAATGAATTCCTCCTTCTGGAATAGGATAAATGACTAACACAGAGAGCACAAATGTGTCCACGATTAAATTGCTGTATTGGTGCTCCTGGAATGTTTACGGGTTAAACTCTCCTGTTAAGAGGAAAAAAGTTTTAAATTATCTACATCGTTTAAATTGCCATATTGTCTTCTTACAGGAAACACACTGGATGAAGGGCAATCACCCATTTCTTCACAGCAGAAAATATGCCGTATGCGCAGAAGCGTCATTTACGAGAAAACAAAGAGGGGTAGCTATATTGATCAATAAGCATATTAGTCATGAAGTTCTGGAGGTTTCAGAGGACCCTATGGGGAGATTATTATTGGTGAAAGTGAAGATAGAGGGCACTATCTATAACTTAGCAAACATATATGCACCAAATATTCCTGATCCACAGTTCAGAGCCAGATTGATCGAAAGTATCACAGGTTGGGATATGACTAATTTAATTGTAGGCGGAGATTTCAATGAGGCTCATGATGGAATTTTAGACAGGTCAAGTCCCCAGCCATCACCTCTATTGGCGCTCCATAGTGGTTTGCAATATCTCGTCAATCAATTGGGACTAATAGACACATGGTGCATGCAGCACCCAATAGATAAAGATTATACATTTTATTCACATGTCCATGACTTACATACACGGATTGACTATTGGCTACTAAGCCCAGCACTGATGCCACATTTACTTTCCTCCAACATCCTAGACATCTGTATTTCGGATCATGCACCGGTTACTTTTAATTTGTTATTATCTACCACAATACTACGGGAAAGAAGGTGGAGGTTTCCTTCATATTTATATCAATCTCAGGATTTCAAAGCCTCTTTACAAAACTACTGGAGCTTTTATGAGAATGATAATCACGAGCATAGTGGGGACGCTGGTTTGTATTGGGCTGCCTCCAAGGCAGTAGTAAGAGGTCAGATAATATCATATGTCAGCCATAAGAGAAAAAAGCTCCTGGAACAAACTATATCAGCACAAAAACTTCTCACGCAGGCATATAAAGATTTTAAAAATAACAACACGGATACGACAAAACAACATTTCTTGGAGGCCAAGGAGGCGGCGGACACCTTGGCCCATGAGATGGCACTTAGTAACCTGGACTACCAGAAACATAAATACTTTAAATGGGGCAACAAACCTGGGAAATTACTAGCTTCTTTAACCAAACCCTTTAGAACCACCACTAGAATCCACAAAATTAAAAAGAAAGATGGTACCATGGTAAAAAAAGATGAGGAAATAGTGGAGGAGTTCAGGGCATTCTTTGGCTCGCTGTATGAGGCGGAACCGAGAGAGGTTGACGGGGAAGCTGATTTTATCCATGGTACCGTAGTGCCCATCTTGACAGAGGAACAAAGAGTAGTACTAAACGCCCCTATAAATATTTCAGAAATAGTAAAAACTATTGGCACTCTTAAACTAGCCAAAAGCCCAGGGCCCGACGGATTTAGTAACGAATATTATAAGATCTTGGGAGCCTCTATCGGTCCTCATCTATGTGCAGTGTATAATAAGATAGTCACAGATAGAATAATTCCCGACAGGTTCAATGAGGCAAACATTATAGTATTACCTAAGCCAGGAAAAGACCCACTAGAGGTGGAGGGATACAGACCCATCTCATTACTCAACTCTGATTTTAAAATCTTTACTAAAATACTAGCTGGTAGATTACAACAAGTGATTCCAGATCTTATTCTGCCCTTCCAAACGGGATTCGTGCATGGGAAATCCATCACCTATAACATCAGGACGGCTATTGGGGCTATCTCTTATAGCAGGAAGCATAGATGTACCAAGCATATAGTAGTTAGCCTTGATGCGGACAAGGCCTTTGACAGGGTCTCTTGGGCCTATTTACATAATCTTTTGGCATGTCGCCAGGTGGGATCCTGGTTTTGCGAAGCAGTCAAGATGATATACACAGAACCCAAATCCAGACTATCTATAAATAATACATTCTCTGAGCCATTTGAGGTACAGAGGGGAACGAGGCAGGGGTGTCCCTTGTCACCTTTATTGTTTAATTTGGCTCTGGACCCAATGTTGAGGACTCTACATAATTTAGCAATATTTCAGGGCATGAGAGTCGGTGGGACAACAATTAAACTTTTGGCTTTTGCCGATGATATTTTATTGTTTATTGCCAATCCCTCTCAAGCGATTCCAGAGATAATGAACACATTGAATAATTTTGGAAAGGCCTCAGGCTTCAGGGTAAATTACAAAAAAACTGAGGCATTGGCAATGTACAAATCGGGTAAAATTGATAACAACTTATTTCCCTTCCAGTGGTGTACCAGGTCCATTAAATATTTGGGGATTCAGCTCCCAGCAAACCCCTTGTTACTATATCAAATTAATTATAAGCCTCTTATAAATTCATTAATACATCTACTCCAATCTTGGAAACATCTGAAAATATCCTTTTCGGGCCGATGTCACTTAATTAAAATGGTAGCATTCCCCAAAATAATGTTCTTATTTCAGACTCTCCCGTTGCTTCTACGCAAATCAGATATTAAGCTACTAAATTCATCCTTTGGAAAATTCATTTGGGGGCACAAGGGGCGTACTAGGATCAGCTTAATCAAGCTTCAATTACCAAAAGAGGCAGGGGGCATAAATCTTCCAGATCTGGGCAGATATAATCTAGCAGCAAATTTTAGATATGTGGTGGACTGGGTGCGAGGAGTTTCTCACTTTGCCAATGTACAATTGGAACAACAGCTATGTTCACAAGTCTCGTTAACAGCATTGCTGCATTTAGGGAACGAGGAAATACCGAGTGAGGTTAGGGATCATCCAACACTATGGCATACTATACAAACGTGGAGGAAGGTGAGGAAACTTGGTAAAATTAACACTTCAAGTTCCCCATTTCAACCCTTTATTGGTAATCCGAGATTCCTCCAGGGTCGCCCTCCGAGGATTTATGAAACATTGTCAATGCAGGGTTGTGCTTATGCTGCAGATCTAATGGAGCCTGATTGGTCGTTGCTTTCTTACGAGAAGGTGGCACACCGATTTCCAGCTTTTGTGGGTCAGCCTTTTCTTTTTCTTCAGGCGAGTAGCTTGGC
Organism: Anomaloglossus baeobatrachus; assembly: GCF_048569485.1. Taxonomy (NCBI): domain Eukaryota; kingdom Metazoa; phylum Chordata; class Amphibia; order Anura; family Aromobatidae; genus Anomaloglossus; species Anomaloglossus baeobatrachus. The sequence continues at coordinate 326,407,871 of NC_134358.1, forward strand.
ACAAAAATATCTTGTTGACAAGCCAAAGGGAGATCATGGAGGAAGTGTGGATAACTTTCTTAGGAGGGCAAGAAGCCAGGCGTCCTCGACTAGTCAGGTTTATTCAATGTTGCGTACAGTTTGGACATGGGAGGGGAAAACAACAGGTCCAGTAAAATGGAAGGTAGACATGCCAGAGTTCGAGGTAAAGGATTTTTTACAAGCCACGCTGTTGCAACGGAAATTTCTGTCGTCCAGTAGCTACACAGATATGGCCTTGATGATTCTACATAGAGCATATATTACTCCAAAAATTCAATCAAAAATGGACACAAATGCCTTTCACTCTTGTTCTAAATGTGGCATAAGAGACACTGACCTGTTTCACCACTTATGGGACTGTGTTCAGATACAGGGAGTATGGAGAAGCGTTCACTCAGTCTTACAAAATACATACAATATTCAGTTTGCTCTGACACCACAGTGGGCGATTTTTAACATGTTGGAGGAGGCTCAACAAAGTCTTCCGAGAGGTACCAGGGCAATGTTAACTATTTGGGCCTCGGCCACTAGGAAAAGTATCCTACATCTCTGGGTAAATCCTGAAGCACCCTCTCTAGCGTTTATCCAAACAAAACTAATGTTCATATTCAAAATGGACTGGCTGGATGCACTGTCGAATAAGGAGAAGTTGACTAAGCGTTTCTTTGAAACATGGTCTTTATTTATACCTAACTTGGCTACAGTGCTTAAGGATAGACTTAAATCTCAGTTTGGACAGACCTCTTGGTACCTTCTTGAACTGCTCAATGGACACATACCAATTACATAAGTTACCATTTTAAGTTGCTTCTGGTCGCACGCAGAGCGGGGGGAGGGGTGGGCGGGACTGTTTTGATTATAATGTCATCAATGAAATGCTCTTTGTATAAGAGCAGATTGGAAAAGAAATTCGGTTAAAATTCAATAAAAAGATGTTTAAAAAAAAAATAGTGATTATGATATCAAATATTTTAAATACAAAATTAAAATCACTGCTTATTTAGTTTTTATTTCATTCTAATTTTACTGGAGGCACTGGGGGCTGCCATGCTGGATTTGCTGTGTGTAATGACAGTTACTCACTCCTTTATGGCAGCCCCTGTACTCTGATAGTCGGAATCCGACCCCTAGGCTTATTACAGGAGAGCTCCCTGCTGTGATCTGGACGTGCCCCCTTGGCTGTCCAGATCACAGCAGAGGGAGTAGATCGGCACCATCTTTCTGCAGCTCACAGTGGTCATGCTGTGTGCTGAACTTTTCTCCCTGTCACCCATTCAGCCCGTGGGAGTAGTGTACTGGCACCCCTCCCCCTCGCCGCCGATGCTACCATCTCCAATGACAACTCCAAGCTCTCCCCCCATGTCCTGTCACCTGTCGGCCTGTGTGAGTAGTGTACGGCCCCCCCCTCCCTCCCCAGCCGCAGCGGGCGTGCTTGTGCTTGTGTGTGTGCATGTTGCAGAGCATTTTGTGCTTGCGCGTGGCAGAGTATTGTGAGCGCGTGCATGTGGCAGAGGATTTTGTGTGTGCGTGCGTGGCAGAGCACTGTGCATGCATGGCAGAGCATTGTGTGTGCATGCATGGGTCAGAGCATTTTGTGCGTTCGTGTGGCAGAGCATTTTGTGTGTGCGTGCATGGCAGAGCATTGTGTCAGCGTGCATGGCAGAGCATTGTGTGTGCTTGGCAGAGCATTGTGTGTGCGTGCATGTGGAAGAGCATTTTGTGCGTGCATGTGGCAGAGTATTGTGTGTGCGTACGTGGCAGAGCATTGTGTGCGTGCCTGGCAGAGCATTGTGTGCGTGCCTGGCAGTGCATTGTGTGTGCGTGCCTAGCAGAGCATTCTGAGTGTGTGCCTGGCAGAGCATTGTGTGTGCGTGTGCAGGTGGCAGAGCATTTTGTGTGTGCATGCATGTGGCAGAGGATTTTGTGTGTGCGTGCGTGGCAGAGCACTGTGCATGCATGGCAGAGCATTGTGTGTGCATGCATGGGTCAGAGCATTTTGTGCGTTCGTGTGGCAGAGCATTTTGTGTGTGCGTGCATGGCAGAGCATTGTGTCAGCGTGCATGGCAGAGCATTGTGTGTGCTTGGCAGAGCATTGTGTGTGCGTGCATGTGGGAGAGCATTTTGTGCGTGCATGTGGCAGAGCATTGTGTGCGTGCCTGGCAGAGCATTGTGTGCGTGCCTGGCAGAGCATTGTGTGTGCGTGCCTAGCAGAGCATTGTGTGTGCGTGCATGTGGCCGAGCATTTTGTGTGTGCGTGCAGGTGGCAGAGCATTTTGTGTGTGCATGCAGGTGGCAGAGCATTTTTTGTGTGCGTACACATGGCAGAGCATTTTGTGTGTGCATGAATGTGGCAGAGCATTTTGTGCATGCATGCATAGGTCAGAGCATTTTGTGTGTGCGTGCGTGGCAGTACATTGTGCGTGCATGCATGGCAGAGCATTGTGTGTGCGTGCATGTGGCAGAGCATTTTGTGTGCGCGTGCCTGGCAGTGCATTGTGTGTGCGTATGTGTGGCAGTGCATTGTGTGTGCGTGTGTGTGGCAGAGCATTGTGTGTGCGTGCCTGGCAGAGCATTGTGTGTTCCTGCATGTGGCAGAGCATTTTGTGTGTGTGTGCATGTGGCAGAGCATTGTGTATGCATGCGTGTGGCAGAGCATTATGCATGCGTGACGCAGAGCATTGTCTGTGCGTGGCAGAGCATTGTGGGTGTGCCTGTGGCAAAGCATTGTGGGCTTGTGGCAGAGCATTTCAGGTGGCCGTGCAGCAGAGCATTGCACCGTCATGCTGCTCGGTCACAAACACAGTATATACACAGTGTTCACACGGTATATAGTATGTACACACAGTATATAGTATATTCACACAATAGACGGTATATAGTATATACACACGCTAGCTCTGCCTCCCTCATGCTGCTCGGTCACACACACAGTATATACACACTGTACACATGGTATGTAGTATATACACTCAATACACGGTATATATTATATACACACGCTGGCTCCGCCTCCCTCATGCTGCTCGGTCACACACACAGTATATACACACTGTACACACGGTATGTAGTATATACACACAGTATATGGTATATAGTATATACACACGCTGGCTCCACCTCCTTCATGCTGGTTGGTCACACACACAATATATACACAGTATATACAAGGTATATAGTATATACCCACAGTATATAGTATATACACTCAATACACGGTATATATTATATACACATGCTGGCTCCACCTCCCTCATGCTGCTGGGTCACACAGTATATACAAACTATACACATGATATATAGTATATACACACAGTACATGGTATATAGTATATACACACGCTGGCTCCACCTCCCCTCATGCTGCTTGGTCACACACACAGAATATACACAGTGTTCATACGGTATATAGTATATGCACACAGTATATAGTATATACACACAGTACATGGTATATAGTATATACACATGCTGGCTCCGCTGCCCTCATGCTGGGTGCTCGGTCACATACACAGTATATACACAGTGTACACACACACACACTGCGTGCGTCTGTGTGGCAGAGAAGTGCGGGCGTGCATGAGGCAGAACATTGCGGGTAGGCGTGCATGTGGCAGAGCATTGCTGGATCGGGGCGTGCAGAGCATTATGTGGGGAGCACTATGCAGCTGTCCTTGGTGACATTTTAGACATTTGTGGTCACCAACAAAATGGCACTGTGTCCCTACACTGCATTCTCTCCTATCTGTTGGAAACCCCCAGGTTGGCAGGGGGAGGTGTGATATCACACACTGGAAAGCAGATTCTGCCCACTTTACTGCAGCTGTAATCCAGGCTTTTTCGACAGCGGGATTTCTGTAGGATTTCAGCAGCTGCTCCCCCTAGTGTTTAAGAGTCGAAAATATGAAACTTTTTAATTTTTTTTTATATTTTGCTCAATTAAAAACAAATAATAATATTTAAACAAAACATTAATACTTTACATTTTTTTCAGTTATTGAAAAAAATTTTTTGGGCACGATACCTTCCCTTTAATGGCCAACATAAAACAGATTGTAAACAGTGCATTATACATGATAAATAAAAATGCTTTACTCATATCTAGACATGAGCAGATCATTTGAAATTCCCATTTGAGAGCTAGGCAGAATTTAGTCTGTAAATGTTCTAATTGTAATACTACTTGCATTAATGGTATGACATTCGGGTTACTCATTACAGTGCGAGTATTCCCCATTGACTATCATTGCACACACTATTCGGAATGCATATGCGAGTATTAGACAGTACTTGTTACGAGTATCGCGAATCCGAGTATTTCGAAACCCGCTCCTCATTAGAGCTCTCTTTGGGCACATGCTGGGTTCGTAGAAGTTTATACTTGCACCCTAAAGTCTTACTCAAATAATCAAATAAGTCAAAGGCAGCAGATACTTGATGTTTGTAACTGAAACTACCGTGTTTTTCCAAAAATAAGACCTCCCCCAAAAATAAGCCCTAGCAGGGATTTTCAGCATTTTCGGAGAAAGGCTTAAATATAAGCCCTCCCCCGAAAATAAGCCCTAGTCCCAGATCAATAATGAAGTGTCTGTGCAGCTAAAAAAGTTACAGATACTGCAGGACACTTGATTATTGACAGCGGCACCCGGCAATTACACTCCCCCGACACCGAGCAGAGGGCCTGCAGTGATCGCACACCCGCACACATCAGCTCTCACACACACACACACACACACAATCAGATCTCACACACAAACATCGGATTGCACACACAGTCAGATCGCACACATAATCAGATCGCACACACAAACATCGCCTCACACGCAAACAACAAATCACACACACACACACACAAACATCGGATCGCACACACATTGGATCGCACACACACTCACCTCATCCAGTGACACCGATCTCTTCTCGCCGGGAGAATCCTGAGAGGCAGTGCGGTGCAGCGCAACAAACAGGACCTGCGGCCGGACACGTGACTTGCTATCATTCTCTGCTGCCGTAAGTGCTGGATGTGATGTGATGTGATGTGTGTGTGTGTGTCTCAATTGGCTGTGTGTGTGTGTGTGTCTGTGATCGGCTGTGTTTTTCTGCGATCGGCTGTGTGTATCTGTGATCGGCTGTGTGTGCCTGCGATCGGCTGTGTGTATCTGTGATCGGCTGTGTGTGCCTGCGATCTGCTGTGTGTGATCTGCTGTGTATATCTGCGATCTGCTGTGTGTGATCGGCTGTGTGTATCTGTGATCGGCTGTGTGTATCGTGATCGGCTGTGTGTATCTGTAATCGGCTGTGTGTCTGTGTGTGATCTGCTGTGTGTGTCTGGGATCTTCTGTGTGTGTCAGCGTGTCAGCTAGCAGCAGGGTAGGACGGCGTGCAGCACCGACCGGAGATCACAGGAGGACCTGGGAACTACACAGACGTCCTGGTCTGGTGAGTATGAGTCTCCTGGGAAGTGGGGGGTCTGCTTTTTTGGGGGGTAAACTTACCCCCAACCGTGTTTCTCCAAGAATAAGACCTCCTCCAAAAATAAGCCCTAGCGCTTTTTTGGGGGGCAAAAAAAAATATAAGACAGTGTCTTATTTTTGGAAAAACACGATATAACATGGTAATGATGTATGGATTTCTGCAAATATTAAAATATGGGATAATCACAGAATTTCTGTTAAAAAAGCTTCTATTTGTGACTGTAGCCTTAAACTGTAACTTTTGCATACACTAAAATTGCCATGGAATTAAAAACACAGCAACATTGCAGAATGTTTTTATTGAAGTTTAAAAATAAAGATTAAACAAGTGTTCCTAAAATTAATTGGAAAGCATATTACACCGATACTCCATTTAATATTTAAACAAGCAATGGTAAATCAAATTAATTAAACGGCACAAACCATTTATTAAATAGGTCACATCTTTGTGCTCTGCACCAGATAATAAAGCCTTTTCTCAAGATCTAGCTAAATTTACACTGGCTTTCTGACACACATTAAGCCATCCCACACACTTTTTGAGAGAAAAAAAAGAAAAGAAAAAGCAAAACACCAAAAAGTTTCATATCACTTGTGGCCTTTATGGCCTTTTTTTCTGGTGTAGAGAGAATGATAAATTTCCCCCCAATTTACATTATTAGGTGGAAGTAATAGTCATTGTGAATTGTTACGTCTGGGTTTTTCTTCAGAGGGACACAACTTTTTTCTTACCAATTCTGTATGAATAATGACTGACTCCAGCATATTACTATGTAAAGACTTTATTCCATGGAAGCTCTTAATAGAACATAGTATGGCAGCATGCATAGTGCAGTGCCACATGGGTCTCTGTGCTACCATAGAGCCTCTTAAGGGTACTTTACACGCTGCGATATCGGTACCGATATCACTAGCGATCGTACCCGCCCCTGTCGGTTGTGTGTCACGGACAAATCGCTGCCCGTGGCACACAACATCGCTAACACCCGTCACAAGGACTTACCTTCCCTGCAACGTCGCTCTGGCCGGCGAACCGCCTCCTTTCTAAGGGGGCGGTTCGTGCGGCGTCACAGCGATGTCACACGGCACCCGTCCAATAGCAGAGGAGGGGTGGAGATGAGCGGCTGGAACATGCCGCCCACCTCCTTCCTTCCTCATTGCCGGTGGACGCAGGTAATGAGATGTTCGTCGTTCCTGTGGTGTCACACATAGCGATGTGTGCTGCCTCAGGAACGACAAGCAACATCGTACCTGCAGCAGCAACGATATTAAGGAAATGAACGACGTGTCAACGAGCAACGATTTTTCACGTTTTTGTGCTCGTTGATCGTCGCTCATTGGTGTCAATCGCTGTGATTTCGCTAACGACTCCGGATGTGCGTCACTAACGATGTGACCCCGATGATATATCGTTAGCGATGTCGCAGCGTGTAAAGCACCCTTTACACTAAGTTCTGTAAAGAAAAAAAAACAGTAAAGAAGTGCACATTAAGATCCAGATCGGGTCAAACTTATAAGCAATAGTTCATACTCTAATACCAATCTTTTCTTATGTTTTCTGGGATATTGTATTTCTTAAAAAAAAAAAAAAAGACATGTAGCGATACAAGAATACATAAAAATATATTATTTTATTATGAGAAAATATATCATTTTGGTTATACAATTATTTTTATTTTTTTTAAATATGACAAAGTCTAATGTTAATATTTAGGTGATGTTCATGCACTTGGCCACTGTGTGTCACTCTGGTAAAATATTTGGAACAACTATTCACAAGAATCTCATAATTACAGTGTTTAATGGTCGTGTAACATGCCATAATAAATGCTAGCAACAATACAATTTAGAGTAGGTGATTATTCATGGAAATACTTTTCCTCATCCTTTGTTTTATTGTTAATCAAGAGAACTAGACATACAGTATTTGGAGATATACACTTATTAGTGTTATTTAAGTTTTGTATGCCAACAGATAATTCATTGAATGTAGAGGGGAATGGTGCAAACATTTTTTAATACTTCAATTTTGATTTTTTTATCCGGTATGTGTTATGTGCAGCATTTACAGCATTTGTTATGACCATCACTATGGACTTTATTTCAAACTAGCTGTAGTATACACTATTACACTTCTTATTTTTAGATATCTGTATCAGTCTCTGTGTGTTTTTGTCTCTGAATCAGTCTCTGTGTGTCTCTGTTTTTGTATGTCTGTCAAAGTATGTCTCTATCCGTCTGTGTGTGTCTCTCTGTTTCTATGTCTCTCTCTGAACATATGTCTCTGTGTGTGTGTGTCTCTGTGTGTCTGTCTCTGTGTCTGTGTGTCTGTCTCTGTCTGTGTGTCTCTCTGTCTTTGTATTTGTCTCTGTCTCTGCTTGTCTGTGTATCTGTCTCTGTGTCTCTGTGTCTCTGTCTCTGTCTGTTTCTGTGTGTCTCTGTTCCACTGTCTCTGTCTGTGTGTCTCTGTCTCTATGTGTCTGTCTCTGTGTGTCTGTCTCTACCGATATCATATTACCTCACTTATAAGCTCTTATATTAAGAATTTCCTTCATTGCCTATAGCAACCTGTAGCTCCATTGACTTTACTATAAGCAGGTTTTTTGGCGAATAACTATAAAGTGTGGGGTTACATTTTCCCCTGAAAACATAGTCTATGACATTCCCAGAGTCAAATGTGGTGGCTGTGCACAATTTTGTGATTGTAAATATGATGGTGCGGATTCCTTTAGAGGACACACACACACACACACACACTTTTATATATTAGATATTAGAATGGTTCTCTCATTTCCATCATAGCAGAAGAATAACACCTTTTTACAGCTCTCATTAATGGACCTTAATCTTCAATGCCACCTTTGTATGGCATACATATATGAGTCAATGATGTCCTCTAAGCGCAAAAATGCAGAGAATGTTAATTGCATAATGTTGGTGCATTGACCAAGATTGATGTCAGAATCGATTATTGCTGTTGAAACCCTAGATGCTGTTGTATATAGTGACAGAGACTTTAGATGGTTAAAGAGGGAGGCGCTGCCTACGTCACCTCATTAGGATGCTAAAATCACAGCACTTGATGGTGGCCTGGCAAATTAAGGCCACGTATTGGCCTGGGTCTGCCAGCTACAAATGTAAGCATTATTGATAGAGTTTAGCGAGTACCGAAACATTCGTAATCGCTATATTCGTAATAAATACTTTGTAATACTCGCGTTTTTGTTCTGAATAGCGAGTACAATGTAAGTCAATGGGAAATGTGAGTAATTTTCTGCTGGACTCAACAAAGATCTCTGGGAGCCTGAGGAAAAGGCTGAAATGGATGGAAAAGTGATTAAACTGAATGGGGAGAGCCTGGAGAATATATCTGTATGCATTTCTGACTCACATGTGGTTTCTGGTAATAAGGATGTCACATTATTACACCACTTTTACAGATGCGCAAGAACACCTACCAAACCTAACCTAAATTGAATTTACAGGCCAACAATGTTAAGAAACAGTTTTTCCTGCATAATCACTTCCATATAAGGCTAAATAAACCGGAGAGAAAAAAAGTATCCCTTTTAGTGTTTGTTCACACATAGTGTTTTGGCTTTTTTTTACTTTTACAATTGGGAGGGCCCTGACTTATACATTTTGTAGGTCCCTGTGTCATACATAATTTCTAGTTAGCTATTACCCACCAATCTATAAAGTCAGCTAAAACATGCCCATTGGTATGTTGATCTTTGACATAAGGGGCCTCAAGTGGTCCTGTAACATACATTTTGGAGGGACTGCTGTTACTTATACATATGGGCGGTCCCTCCTTTATTGAGACTCAGATAGTGGAATACATATTCCATAGCAGTGTACAATGTGCCCATTGTGGCGGTGGGCTTTACCTTCCTCCTCTTCCATCTTCAAGTCATTCTAAGGCACTACATTCAAGATTTCAGAGGGCCCAAAGGTGTCAGAAAACCTGATTTTGGTTAGATCCCTCAGGTACGCCTGTAAAATATGTATGAGAGGGACCTCGTCTATACATTTGGGAGGGGCATCTCTCCATGAGACTCAGACACACTTCTGATGGACTTGGTGTTCCTGTCTCTCCCCATTAACCCCTTAACGACCGCGGGCCGTAAAATTCCGTCCTTGCGGACATAATGTTACTGCCCGCGGTCTGCCGGCAGCATCATGCTGCGATCGGCATGTAAGACCTGTTAACATTTATTTATATATATATATATATATATATAGGTTAAAAGACTGTTTGGTGGACTTCCTTGTGTTATGCTGCCACCTGCTGTCAAAACAGAGAACAGCGGGAAAAAGTCCTGCTGCTCAAGTGACTTGATGGAGTCTGGAACAGGAGGAGGAGGAGTCTACATTTGGCTGTTTGGCAGAGAGGAGTGTGCTGGAGTGGGCTGTAAGATAGAAGGTCTCAGTCTGCCCTGTTTTTCCGAGGTCCAAGTACCTCAGAGTGTTGCGTGGTGTCCCCCCCAAGACACAGATCCAAAGAGGCTGGATGTGGAGCGAGGAGCCAGACAGCACGTGCAAATTACAAAATTACAGATCCAAAGAGGCTGGATGTGGAGCGAGGAGCCAGGCAGCACGTGCAAGTTACAGACCCGGGACAAAGACTGAACTTTAGAGGTGTCTGCCAGCGGAATACGGGCCCCAACGGTGACGAGGTACCCCACGCTGAAACCTGCAGTTAAGTGTGCACACTACTTTTAGTTAGGGACAGATAGGAAAAGACTCTGCACTGTGTTATACGAGTAAGGTAACAAGGACTCTGCGGTTTTTTGTTTAATAAGGATTTCTGTGTTTTGCTTTTGGGAGTACAATCTGAGGCTTCCTACCCTTGACAAGTTATTCAAAGTAGTTGTATGTATATTGCATTATCTCTACTGCTGTGCACATTACCGCTTTTCTCCCCTTCCCACACTTTTCCTCTACCTGTGTTGTGCAATACATTATTAAATTTGCATTGATTAACCCCCGTGGTTCCGTGCAGTCCTTGCGTATCCCGTTACCTGCAGGTTATTACATTTGGCGTAGTCGGCAGGATACGCAGGCTGGTACGGAACAATGGACGGACAGGGTGGTGTCGCTGATGGGGGTGTCGCTGATGGAGGTGTACTAATACAACCTGATGGGGGAATACCAGCAAGGCAGCTGTCCCTGGGGGCTAATGCTGGTATTCCCCCTGATCGGTACTTGGCAGATGAATTTGTGTGTTCTGTCACTGAATCCTGTTTTACGACATTGGCTCCCAAGCAACAGGTTGTGAAGCAGGGCAGGAGTTGCCACCGTGTGCCCCTTTGCAGAGTGCCTCAGGAGTGTATCGGCCGGGACGGCCGAGGTTAAAGAGGGGGGGAAATGTAAGACCTGTTAACATTTATTTATATATATATATATATATATATATATATATATGTTAAAAGACTGTTTGGTGGACTTCCTTGTGTTATGCTGCCACCTGCTGTCAAAACAGAGAACAGCGGGAAAAAGTCCTGCTGCTCAAGTGACTTGATGGAGTCTGGAACAGGAGGAGGAGGAGTCTACATGTGGCTGTTTGGCAGAGAGGAGTGTGCTGGAGTGGGCTGTAAGATAGAAGGCCTCAGTCTGCCCTGTTTTTCCAAGGTCCAAGTACCTCAGAGCGTTGCGTGGTGTCCCCCCCAAGACACAGATCCAAAGAGGCTGGATGTGGAGCGAGGAGCCAGACAGCACGTGCAAATTACAAAATTACAGATCCAAAGAGGCTGGATGTGGAGCGAGGAGCTAGGCAGCACGTGCAAGTTACAGACCCGGGACAAAGACTGAACTTTAGAGGTGTCTGCCAGCGGAATACGGGCCCCAACGGTGACGAGGTACCTCACGCTGAAACCTGCAGTTAAGTGTGCACACTACTTTTAGTTAGGGACAGATAGGAAAAGACTCTGCACTGTGTTATACGAGTAAGGTAACAAGGACTCTGCAGTTTTTTGTTTAATATGGATTTCTGTGTTTTGCTTTTGGGAGTACAATCTGAGGCTTCCTACCCTTGACAAGTTATTCAAAGTAGCTGTATGTATATTGCATTATCTCTACTGCTGTGCACATTCCCGCTTTTCTCCCGTTCCCACACTTTTCCTCTACCTGTGTTGTGCAATACATTATTAAATTTGCATTGATTAACCCCCGTGCTTCCGTGCAGTCCTTGCGTATCCCGTTACCTGCAGGTTATTACAGGCACACATCTCAGCTGATTTTCACAGCTGAGATGTGTGCCTGCTAGGCACGAGCAGAATCGTTATCTGCTCATGCCGTTTAACCCCATATATGGTGCTGTCAATATGTGACAGCGCCATTATAAGCGCGATCGCAGTAAACATTTACTTACCGCCCGATACCGGAAGTCACGTGACGCGATCACGTGACTCCCGATAGTTGTCATGGTAGCACAGGGTCATGTGATGACTCCTGTACTACACATGACTTGCTTTCACTTTCGCCGTGCCAGCGGCACAGCAAAAGAGAAAGAGAGCGTATCTGCTGTTTACAGCCTTGTAGCTGTGATTAGCAGATACTGCAGAGCGATCGGAATGCTGATCGCAATAGCCCCCTAGGGGGACTAGTAAAATAAAAAAAAAAGTTAAAAAAAAAGTTTTAAAAAATTAAAAAAAAAAAAAAACCTAAAAGTTCAAATCACCCCCCATTCGCCCCATTGAAAATTAAAGGGATAAAAAAATAAAAAATATACACACATTTGGTATCGTTCAGAAACGCCCGATCTATCAAAATATAAAATCAATTAATCTAATCAGTATACGGCGTAGCAGCAAAAAAATTCCAAACGCCAAAACGATGTTTTTTTTGTCGCCACAACTTTTGCGCAAAATGCAATAAGAGACGATCAAAACGTAGCATCTGTGCAAAAATGGTCCCGTTAAAAACGTCAGCTCTAGATGCAAAAAATAAGCTGTCATTGAGCCATAGATCCTGAAAAATGAGAACGCTACGGGTCACGGAATATGGCGTAAAACGTGCGCCACTTTTTTCGGACAAACTTCCGATTTTTTTTTAACCCCTTATTTAAAAGTAAACCTATACATGTTTGGTGTCTACGAACTTGCACTGACCTGAGGCATCACACCCACACATCAGTTTTACCATATAGTGAACACAGTGAATAAAATATCTCAAAAACCATAGTGCTATCACACTTTTTTTGCAATTTTTCTGCATTTGGATTTTTTTGCCGTTTTTTTAGTACACTATATGGTAAAACTGATGGTTTCATTTAAAAGTACAGCTCGTTCCGCAAAAAATGAGCCCTTACATGACCATATTGACTGAAAAATAAAAAAATTACGTCTCAGAAAAAGAATGGCGAAAAAAAAACGGAAAGCGAAAAATCTGCCGGTCGTGAAGGGGTTAAGCCTTGGTGTTAAAAACAGTTGGTAATTCTGCTGCCAGCTTTGTCTGAGGTTGCTGTTTTCAGCAACTGATCTACAATGACCCTCTTGAGGATTCCATTGTGCAACCCTTTGGTAACTACAAAAGGAGAGAAGGAAATTTCTCCTTGTACCGTGTGTCCAGAAAGGTGGCCTACCAGTATAGGTTGTTGGATAAAATGTGTATCACGCAAGGGCCTTGCCACAGACAATTACACATGAACTATGCCATGTGGGCCAAGCTGAAAACTGGCGAAGGTTCTGAATCCTAACCAAGAGGAACAATACCCATCCTCTCCTCACACTGACTCGCCTCCTCTTCCTCCACCTCCTCCTCTCCAGCCCATGCATGCTGGACATACAGGAAGCTGGGGTTGAGAGTCCCCTGTGTAGCAATTGGAGTACCCTCAGTAGCACAGAAAAACAAGTTCTCTCCCTCCTCATCCTCCTTATCATAACCCAATGTTGCCTCTGAATATTGGCTGGGCTGGGTAGTATTCCCCATTTGGAAATTTGACTCCATAGCCACATGCTGGGCACTCAAAGCTTCTTTTTTGAGATTATGCAGTGATTGTTTCAACAGACACAGCAGTGGTATGGTTAAGCTGATAATAGCCTGATCACCGCTCACGAGATTGGTGCAGTACTCAAAGTTCTCAAGAATCTCACAAATGTCAGTGATCCACCCCCACTCAACAGTGGTTATGTGTGGTGGCTGACTCTCAGTCTGACGGGCATGTTGGAGCTGGTATTCAGCTACTGCCCTCTACTGCATAGTAATCCTCGCCAACATATAGAATGCTGAGTTCCACCACGTGGGCAGGTCGCACATGAGTCGGTGACTTTGCACATTAAAGCACTTTTGCAACTCTAAGACAAAAAGGAAAAAGCTGTAGAGGAATGGCGGAAATGGGCACTAATACGGTGCACCTTCTCAAGTAGGTATGGCAAGTCAGGGTATGTTTTCATAAATTTCTAAACAACTAGGTTCAGCACGTGAGTAGAGATGAGTAAGCCTCTAGAGGCTCGAGTTCGATTCGGTTCCTCGAACGGAGGCCGCATTTGAGTTCGGTTCGGCGAGCCGTTCGACGAACCTCTCGAACCCCATAGAAAACAATGGGAGGCAATCACAAACACATAAAAACACATAGAAAACACCTTCAAAGGTATCCAAAAGGTGACAAACAACTCCCAAGACACCACAAACACATGGGAAAGTGGCAAGGACATATACTCAAGCGAAAACAAAACAGCTGGACTAGGAAAAAGAGGAGGAGACACAGATAGAGGCATGTCATGCCCTTCTAAAATCATGTAAAACACAGCAAGGGGACTCCAAACAGAGTCTCCCTTTTTTCCAAAAATTGGGCCCCACAGACACCCCTTCAGTGGTATCACTTGTGCCCTAGTTGCAAACTTGACAGGTAGATTTGCATCAAGCACATTCAAAAATACGCCAGCCTTAACTGGTCCCAGGATGACACTGGGGTAGGTAGCAATGTCTTTGCTGATCCATGATTTGTTCATCTTGGATCATTTTTAAAAACACAGCATGAAAGCGGACTCCAAGCAGAGTCTCCCCTTTTTCCAAAAATTGGGCCCCACAGGCACCACTTCAGTGGCCTCACTTGTGCCCCAGTTGAAAACTTGACTAGTAGATTTGCATTAAGCACATTTAAAAATACACCAGCCTTAACTGTCCCCAGGATGACACCGGAGTAGGTAGCAAAGTCTTTGCTGATCCATGATTTGTTCATCTTGGCTCATTTTTAAAAACACCGCAAGGAAACTCCAAGCAGAGTCTCCCTTTCTTCCAAAAATTGTTTTCCTGCGCTGGCCTCTCCCGCCTGCCCCATGCCTCACACACAGAGCCCTGAGCCAGTGTTCGCAGATCCCTTTTGAGGGTGGCTTTCTTGCTTTGTCCCTTGGTCCTTTGTGGTCACCTTTTCACTGGATGTGTGTGGATGTGGCTTCAGTACTTGAAGTAGCCTCAGCCTCCGGTTTGCTAGCTGACCCTTGTAGTTATCCACTAGTTGAGGGGCTGGTCCCCTTTGCGGCCAAGTCCCTCCACACCAGTATACAGGCTGTGGATTTGAGCCCAAGGGTGTATGACGCACTTCTCATGGTTCTGAGACTCCTTCTTCCCTGATCCTCGGATGGGCTACTTCAGCTCCAGACCCCAGGACCTTTCTCCTCCACGTCCACTTCCTGACTGATAAATGTTCTACAGTTTGCTCCTACTAACTAAACTCCTCCAAACTGGCTTTGGGACTGTGCTTTCCCTAAGGCGACCACTTAGTTTTCAACTTGCCCTAACCATGGAGTATCTCTAAATTAAGTGTGTGTTTGTGTACGTGTGCAACGAGTTGTGGCCTCCTCCTTACCCGGGAATGGGATATCACACCTCTGGCTGAGGTGCAGTACCTCTGTGGCAACTGGAGACTCAGGGGTGCCACACGTACTGTGTGACAGAGTTTTGGTTTCTCTCGTTTGTCTATTTCTGTAGGTTAAATCACACTCCTGTCCTTACTCCCCGAGAGGAGGGGGTATAAGATCAGGGCTGGTCAGCACCAGGGCCAGGAGACTCAGACATCCCCACCAATAGGGGATGTATGAAAATAGGGATAGCAAAGGGCCTCCTAGTCTGAGGGTCACTTTAGGCGTCCTGGTTAAAGATGCGCAAACCTGTTCTATAAAGGCTTGTCAAACTTAGGTTCGGTACAAGCCTGAGCTTGTTCGTTCGGGCTCGGCAAACCCGAGCCCCTACCCCAAAAGTCAGTAATGTTTGTTTATGTTCGCTTGCTGCCCCGAATGCTGGCAGCATTTCTTAGTGGATAGCCTAGTCCACTTGATTTGTTTGTCAGCTGCACATTGCTTCAACTTCGAAATCAGGCTGATAAACAGCAGGTGCTAGAGTGGATGGCAAGCACTGAATCTAGTGGCCTCTCTTTCTCTTCCTCCACCTCAACATCACACACACTTCATTCCCCAGAGGTACCACCTCAATTACACTTGTTTGCGCCTGCATCACATATGTCCAACAGGCAAAATGACTGTGGGCGAGTCTGCAGAGCTGTTCACACATTCTATCCCATGTGCATCAAAGGTCCGCTCAAAAGATTCCCAGAGTCTTGAGGAGGAAAGCATCTGCACTGATGCCCAAAATCTTTGTGAGTTGGATCCTGGCTCAGACGAAGTACTGTCCAAGCAGGATCCCAATACTCGTCAACTGACGTTTAGCCCCGGGGATGGAGGTGATGATGATGAGACTCAGATACCTGAGGCGCACTGGTACTTTACTGTGATGTCAGATCAGGAAGAGGAGGAGGGGGACAATATAAAGGATGACGATGAAGTTGTAGATCCCGTTTATTCTCAACCCACAGGATTGCTGCTGAGTAGCTCAGCAGATGATGAAGAGGAGGAGGAAGCCGAGGATGTTACAGTGGTGATTCACGTACAAACACCTAGTGATGCAACCATGAGAAACATTGCATCCTTAGCCACATCTCTGGCTGTGGCCAGCAGCGGTTGAGGGTCTGTAGTTTGCAGGAAGGTTTGCCTAGCCTGGGCCATTTTTGAGACCGTAAAAGATGAACCAAATTCTGTTATCTGCCAGAATTGAAAACAATGACTGAGTAGAGGTAGAATTTGTAATAATTGGACTATTGCAAGCATGAAAAAGCACATGCGCAATCAGCATGCATTACTGTGGGATTCTCACTGCCCTAAAATGCGGACTAATGGGCCTACCCAGCCACCAGCTGCCAATTCAATATCATGTGCCACTTCTTCCTTCTCCTGCGTCACTGGGTAAAGTATTGTAATACAGTACTCTGACCACAGAACCTTCTCTTGTCTACCCGCTACAGTGTGGGGGAGTAAGGGATTGTCAGGTGTTACGGAAGTGACCATGCCTGGTGCTTGAGATCCATGTGAGCTATCGAGCACACCAAATGGTTCTCATCCAGCATTACATCTACCCCTACAGCTCCCGCACAGTCCACCAGTCGGTCGTGCACACCTTCCTCCACCCTCTCTCAGCACAGAGCCAGCCCTTGGTCACACAGTTTTGGTCAGATAAAAGAGCATTTCCTCCCACACATGAGAAAGTAAAGTGCTTGTGTACCGCCCGGTGTTCGGCTGCAGCCGAGCCGCTCAGGTCCGGGTTAGTGTGGTGGGTGGCTCGAGCGCCTCCGGACCTGGAGGTCACGTCGCCCTGCAAGGGGTTGCTGGCGATCTCAATGGGGGTGGTTAGGTAGGTGTACGGCCAGAGCTGTGTTTTGAGTTCGTGATGCCACCCACGGGACGTGGTGAAGGTGTAGACACCATCGCTGCAGTTACGGGGGAACCCGGGGGAGATGGTCGTGCAGCAAGATGTTAACCCCTCCTTGGGCAGGGATGGTGGCCCCGGGACCCATTCGGGAAGAGTGGTGATTGGGCGGTGCATGGCTGGATGGCACTGTTGTACTCAGGATTATTGACACACGCAAGTCTCTGGTAAACAAAGTTGATGGTGGTCGATGCCCGCAGCCGGCTGCGTCTTGTCCCCCACCCAGGTTGGTGGTCTTGGCCTTTCTCCTGCACCTTGTTATGTTTGTGTAGACTGCCTGTGACTCAGCAGCGGGAGTCCGCTCCCCGGCTGTGTATGTGTCGGTGGAGTCCATTTGCCCGCAGGCGCTGGCCCATGGGATCTCTCTGCCTGTGCGGTGGCTTTCTATCCCCCTCGGTGGGCTGTTGCCTTCTTTCGTGACTTGGGATGGGAAAGGACCTAAGGTCCAGACCTCAATCATTAATTTCGACGTGGTTCAGTGGCTTCTGGGCCTCGTTCTGGGTCTGAGTACCCCCTGGTGCTCTGGTTTCCAGTCGATTCCCCGACTCGGTACCGGCGGGCCACTACCCTGTCCCGGTCCCTTACGGTTCCACCTGGCCGTCTTCCCGGCTCATGCAGGCCAGGCCACCGCCTGCCTCCTAGCCAAGGTGTGCGGGCTACGACCCTCGCACCTGTCAGTTTCCGCTGCAGACCTATCGCCACAGGCCTGCTGCACTCTACTCCTCTCAACTCCACTTCACTTCACTGACTACTGTCAACTGACGACTGACTATGGTTTCCCCTGCCTCAGGCCCTTTGACTCCTCGGTGGCCGTGGCCAACCACCTGGCTCCGCCCCCTGGTGTGATCATTGAGCCCTGAGGGAGGTGACTAGGTTTTAATGTGGTTGGCTGCTGTTACCTTTTTAGGGGAGACGAGTGTTATGCAAGGGCCTACCTGTGACTACTTGGCTAGTCCAGGGTGTCACACATCCACCTCCATTTCTCTGGACCATAACCCTTTCAGTGCACCAAATATTGGACAGAGCAGCTAACAAAACAAGTATCCACTAATCTTGCCACCTGAAACTGTAAATTACCATCAGCTCTAACTGAAGGCGGCGGTAATGGTGACAGCTAGAAGGATGTAACATATTTCTTGAACAATGACCTGTGAAAAACATTATGGATTTTAAGTTCTTGCCGTAGCTCAAGATGAAAAACCACAGTATTAAAAACAGTGGTCACTCTGTATGTACCAAGGAAGCTAGGACCTAGTTTCCAAGAGTGAATCTTCAATTTAATATTTCTGGTGGAGAGCCATACATAATCATTGACACACAGGCCCGGACCTGACGAACATCTTCTGTTCCCCATAACCTTTAGATTGTTCTGTACCCCTTGACATACAGAAGAGAGCAATGAAGAAAGTTGTTTCTCCCCAAAAACCGGTGAACACCCATCTCTACTAAAAGCATAGAACGAAGGTTGAAATCCATATACACCAAAACAGGGTGACCTACCAGTGGACTCTTTGCCACGATTGTATAACAGAAACTCAGCCAAATGTAAGATGCCTAATCTCTCTGATTGTCAGAAAAAAAAACACCTAATATACGCCAATAGGCTTTGATTCAGACACTCTGATTATTCGATTGAGGATGAAACGCAGAAGAAAAGGAACGGTATAATCTCAGACAAGAACAAAACACTTTCTAAAATTTAGATAAAACTGGGTCCCCGAATTTAACATCAAACCCAGAGAAGCTTCACAATCTCAGTCATAAATAGAGTTGAGCGCGGTTCGCGGTTCTCCAGTTCGCGGTTCGAGTGATTTCGGGGGGTGTTCTAGATCGAACTAGAACTCGAGCTTTTTGCTAAAGTTCGATAGTTCTAGTTACGTTCGAGAACGGTTCTAGCAGCAAAAAGCAGGGCTTTTTACAGCTACAGTGTGCAGGGAGCCATCGCTGGCAGCCTGCCAATAGCTGGTAACCAAGATAAACATCGGGTATCCAAGCAAAGCGCTTTGGTTAGTAACCCGATATTTATCCTAGTTACGTGTGCAGGAAGCCCACACTTCCCCGCTCAGTTCACTCCGCCCCCTCCTGCACGCGGCATGTACACATACATACACACACACACACTCACACTCACCTGTCCCCAGCCATGCAGTCCACGACACTGACGTCCTCAGCGCCACATGACCCCGCTAGGCTCCACCCACTTCGCACTCCGCCGCCAGCACACATGGCTCTGCCCACCTGGCACTCTGCACACATGGTCCCGCTAGGCTCCGCCCACCTGACACTCTGCACACATGGTCCCGCTAGGCTCCGCCCACCTGGCACTCTGCACACATTACCCCGCTAGGCTCTGCCCACCTGGCACTCTGCACGCATGATCAGCTAGGCTCCGCCCACCTGGCACTCTGCACACATGGTCCCGCTAGGCTCCGCCCACCTGGCACTCTGCACACATGGTCCCGCTAGGCTCCGCCCACCTGGCACTCTGCACACATTTCCCCGCTAGGCTCCGCCCACCTGCACTCTGCACACCTGGCACCCTGCACACATTTCCCCGCTAGGCTCCGCCCACCTGCACTCTGCACACCTGGCACCCTGCAGACATGGTCCCGCTAGGCTCCGCCCACCTGGCACTCTGCACGCATGGTCCCGCTAGGCTCCGCCCACCTGGCACTCTGCACACATGGTCCCGCTAGGCTCCGCCCACCTGGCACTCTGCACACATGGTCCCGCTAGGCTCCGCCCACCTGGCACTCTGCACACATTTCCCCGCTAGGCTCCGCCCACCTGCACTCTGCACACCTGGCACTCTGCACACATGGTTCCGCTAGGCTCCGCCCACCTGCCACTCTGCACACATGGTCCCGCTAGGCTCCGCCCACCTGGCACTCTGCACACCTGGCACTCTGCACACATTACCCCGCTAGGCTCCACCCACCTGGCACTCTGCACACATTCTCCCGCTCGGCTTACCTGCGGTGATGAAGTCCCGACCTCAGCGCTGTCACTGTCCTCCATGGCCGCCGCTTGTCACATCACCTTCTCTCGCTTCCGACCCGAGACTGACTAGCGGTGACGTCACGAGCCTCTCGCGATACTTGGATGTGAAGGTCATTGAACTCAGTGACAGGTGCTGTCAGCAGTACAGGAGATCTGCGCAGGTAATGTACCTCGCTGACAGCAGCACTTGTCATCCCCTGCAGTGACCTGGGCTGACCTATTGATGTTAGCTCAAGTCACTGCATTGCTCTCCCAGCCAATGGGGAACATCCTGATCTTCATTGACTGGGACAGTGTGGATCGTCATGGCAACCCCTTTGATTACACCAGACCTGGATTTGTTTTTTTTTCTAATAAATTGGTTAAAGAGAGAATGTATTGGGGAGTGTTTTTTCAAATAAAAATGTGTTTGTCGTCTATTTTTTTTTTATTACTGACTGGGTTAGTGATGTCGGGTATCTGATAGACGTCTGACCTCACCAACCCCAGGGCTTGATGCCAGGTGACATTACACATCTGGTATTAACCCCATATATTACCCCGTTTGCCACCGCACCAGGGCGCGGGATGAGCTGGGGCGAAGCACCAGGATTGGCGCATCTAATGGATGCGCCACTTCTGGGGCGGCTGCGGCCTGCTATTTTTAGGCTGGGGAGAGTCCAATAACCATGGAGAATACCAGACCCCAGCTGTCTGCTTTACCTTGGCTGGTGATCCAATTTTGGGGGGACCCCTACGTGTTTTGTTTTTTTAATTATTTATTTAATTTAAAATAACAGCGTGGGGTGCCCTCAGTTTTGGATTACCAGCCAAGGTGAAGCTGCCAGCTGTGGTCTGCAGGCTGCAGCCATCTGCTTTACCCTAGCTGGCTACAAGAATAGGGGAATCCCCACGTCATTTTTTTTTTTCATTTCTTTGGCTAAATACAAAGATAAGCACCCCTTAGTGCCACATAAAAGGCACCAAAGGGTGCAAAATTACAAAATGCAGGAGAGTGGGACATTATGTGTCTTTCTGCCATTATAATGACAGAAAAGACTGATATAAAGTGTACAAGCACAAGAAAATCACCAGCTGCTCTACGCTGTGAAAAGCAGTAGAAAATGGCACTGGAGTGAACATGTGACCGTCTCATGTAGGTTGAAGCTTTGGATCCTGGGTAAATTTATGTATTTTCCCTCCTTCAGTTTTTTTGCAGTACACAAAAAAACGGAAGGCAGACGGATGACAAACAGATGACATACAGACCGTCTACGGAACGGAAACGGATGCCACACGGATGCACCCGTGAAAAAAACCTGACTGTTTTTTGCAGACCGCAAAAATGGATCGGTCGTGTTAATGTAGCCTTATTCTGATCTGCCGTTTATAAACAGCAGGCAGAAATAAGTGAATAGCGCCCCCCAGCGTCAGAAAATCTCCGGGGTTTCAGGGGTAGCTGAGACCCTGGAGATCATGATTCAGGACGTTTTTTCCGGTCCCCGCTCACATGATCACAGGTATACACCGTATACCGATGATCACGTTACAGTAAATGACAGTGTTGGTAAAAAATTATTTATCTCCCATCTGGCATGAACAAACATGATAAATCTCCTACCCGGTCCCCTCCGGTCCCCTGGTGTCGCCAAAGTGCCCCCCCTGATGCCCTCCCAGAAATCCAAGATGGCCGTGTGCACAACCGCATTCACCCTACTCTTCTGATTTCTGTCACATGTGCCATGACACATGCGACAGAAAACTCCTCCCCAGGCCCTGCCAGCTCACCCCCTATAACCCCACCGGTGTTCCCGGTGTCCCACGGTACCTGTGCAGCGTTTATCCCTCATGGCCCTCTCCTTCACAATAGACGCTGCCGCATGCACAGAGCGGCTGTCAGCTCAGCTTCCTGTGTTCAGACACAGTGAGTGGTGGTTATGCATCTGTAAGCTAAATGGGCGGCACGGTGGCTCAGTGGTTAGCACTGCAGTCTTGCAGCGCTGAGGTCCTGGGTTCAATTCCCACCATCTGCAAGGAGTTTGTATGTTCTCCCCATGTTTGCGTGGGTTTCCTCTGGGTACTCTGGTTTCCTCCCACACTCCAAAGACATACAGCGCTATGGAGTTAATAACGCTATATAAATGAATAAATTATTGTTATTACTGCAATACCCTGCTCATGAGGTAAGGAACATAATTGATCAGGAGAGCTATATACTACATTTCCAAATGGAGGGATTTGCTTTTATAGTTTCCTTGCTGAACGACTACCAAACATGAGAGTCCGTTATACGCCACAAGAAAACACATCTAAATAGCGAGCTCTGTTGTTAAGTATTCATTCAGCTGGATAACTGGACTTAAAAGGGTATTCCATCTCCAAGATCCTATCTCCAATATATAGTAGGTGGAATAGCAATAATATCAGCAAATACCAATATTTGGAAATGTAGAATAGTTTTCCTGATTAGGCATGCCCTTACCTCATGAGCAGGGCATTGCAGCTTTGGTAGCAACCATTACGACATGGACTCTGCTGCTGTGGACCCAGGGAGAGTGAGTGCAGATTCATTGCACCCACACTCCTCACATGAAGGGTCTGCACTCCTAGAAAATGGGGGATACGTTCCCTGAGTGTCTCCCCCCATATTCTAGACGGTCCAGAGTTGTCGTGGGACCCCCTT
The DNA here is from genome assembly GCF_048569485.1 of Anomaloglossus baeobatrachus. NCBI lineage: Eukaryota > Metazoa > Chordata > Amphibia > Anura > Aromobatidae > Anomaloglossus > Anomaloglossus baeobatrachus. Next base: position 326,430,785 of record NC_134358.1, read on the forward strand.
TATTTTTTTTCTTACAATAAATTGGTGAAAGAGGGAATGTTTTGGGGACTGTTTTTTCAAATAAATTTCTTTTGTCGATTTTTTTTGTTAGTACTGACAGTTTATGATGTTGGGTATCTAATAGACGCCATGACATCACAAACTGCTGGGCTTGATCTCATGTGACTTTACAGCTAGTATCAACCCGATTTATTACCCCGTTTGCCACTGCACCAGGGCACGGGATGAGCTGGGGTGAAGCGCCAGGATTGGCGCATCTAGTGGATGCGCCACGTCTGGGGTGCCTGCGGCCTGCTATTTTTAGGCTGTGAAGGCCCAATAACTATGGACCTTCCCACCCTGAGAATACCAGACCACAGCTGTCCGCTTTACCTTGGCTGGTGATCCAATTTGGGGGGAGCCTACTTTTTTTGTGTAATTATTAATATTTATAAAATAATTATAAAAAAAGAGCCTGGGGGGACCTCCACATTGGATCCCCAACCACGGTAAAGCTGCCAGCTGTGGTTTTCAGGCTACAGCCGTCTGCTTTACCCTAGCTGGCTATCAAAAATGGGGGGACCCAATGTCATTTTTTTTTAACTATTTTTTAAATAGAAAAAATTAATGGGCTTCCCTGTATTTTGATTGCCAACCAAGGTAACGGCAGGCAGATGGGGGTGGCAACCCATAGCTGTCTGCTTTATCTGCACTGAGAATCAAAAATACCGCGGAGCGCTACGTCATTTTTTTTAAAGATTTATTTTTACAGCACTGTGATGTCCAGCAATCAAAATACAGGGAAGCCCATTTTGTTTTTAGTTATTTAAATAAATAATTAAAAAACAATATATATGGGTCCCGCTGCATTTTTTGTATTGCTAGCTAAGAGTAATCCAAGCAGCTACTGGCTGCTAACCCCCACTGCTTGGTGTTACCTTCACTGGCAATGGAAAATCCAGGGAAGCATTTTTTATTTTTTTTGCCAAAAAACTACAAAAAAAGGACGTGAGCTTCACCATATTTTTGTATGCTAGCCAGGTATAGCAGGAAAGTGCTGGAAGAGTTGGATACAGCGCCAGAAGATGGCGCTTCTATGAAAGTGCCATTTTCTGAGGCGGCTGCAGACTGCAATTCGCAGCAGTGGGGCCCAGAAAGCTCAGGCCAACCTGTGCTGCGGATTCCAATCCCCAGCTGCCTAGTTGTACCTGGCTGGACACAAAAATGGGGCGAAGCCTACGTCATTTGTTTTCTAATTATTTCATGAAATTCATGAAATAATAAAAAAGGGCTTCCCTTTATTTTTGTTCCCAGCCGGGTACAAATAGGCAACTGGGGGTTGGGGGCAGCTGTACCTGCCTGCTGTACCTGGCTAGCATACAAAAATATGGCGAAGCCCACATAATTTTTTCAGGGGGCAAAAAACTCCTGCATACAGTCTTGAATGGAGTATGCTGAGCCTTGTAGTTCTGCAGCCGCTGTCTGTCTGTATGGAGAAGAGCAGACAGCAGCTGCAGAACTACAAGGCTCAACATACTCCATCCAGGACTGTATGCAGAAGTTTTTTGCCCACCAAAAAAATGACGTGGGCTTCGCCATATTTTTGTATGCTAGCCAGGTACAGCAGGCAGGTAGGGCTGCCCCCAACCCCCAGTTGCCTATTTGTACCCGGCTGGGAACCAAAAATATAGGGAAGCCCGTTTTTTTTTAATTATTTCACTTATTTCATGAAATAATTAAAAAACAAATGACGTGGGCTTCGCCCCATTTTTGTGTCCAGCCAGGTACAACTAGGCAGCTGGGGATTGGAATCCGCAACACAGGTTAGCCCGAGGCTTCTGGACGCCTCTGCTGCGAATTGCAGTCCGCAGCCGCCCCAGAAAATGGCGCTTTCATAGAAGCGCCATCATCTGGCGCTGTATCCAACTCTTCCAAAAGCCCTGAAGCCGGGTGGCTTGCTGGGTAATAATGAGTTAATACTAGCTTTGTTTTACTAGCTAGTATTAAGCCAGAGATTCTTAATGTCAGGCACGTTTGACCCGGCCATTAAGAATCTCCAATAAAGGGTTAAAAAAAAGACACCACACAGCGAAAAAATACTTTAATAGAAATAAATACACAGACACATTAGAGACTCCATGTTTATTACTCACTGTCAGCCCTCCACGATCTATGGTCTTCTGTCTTTCTTGTTCAACAAATGCAGCTCTGCTCAATCACTGCTGCATGGGGGAAGATGCTGCTTCCCGTGCAGCCTTCACTCCGTGAGAGATCAGTGCTGCTGGCTGTTAGCGGTAACAGCAGTAACGCTGACAGACGCGTTACCATAGCAACGGTGCTCCGATCATGTGATTCCCGGAGCCGCGGTTAGCGGTAACGTCACCGCTAACTGCGTTGCTATGGCAACGGTGATCTCCGTTAATGACCGGCTGTGTCAGTCGGTCCCTAATGGAACGGGGAGTCGACCGTGTGCTAGAGCATGTCGCCGGTACACGGCGATACACAAATGTGCACCGTGTACCGGAGAGTGCAATGACAGGACCTAGGACAGGACATGACGTCAAAGCCATGTGACCAGTCTGTAGCCAATGAGATAATAGCCACGTGACTGGTCACATGGCTATTTTGACGACGTTACGGAAGGTCCTGTCAGTGCTGGTTATCGGGAGGATGCAGCGATCATCGGAAGGAATAGTGACAGGAAACAGAGTGCAGGACGCATCGCGGGCACCGGTAAGTGTTATGGCAATGTTTATTAACTGTATGTGTACATTTATAATGCGTTTTTATGTGTTTGTGATTGCCTCCCATTCTTACCTATTGGTTCGAGTTCGGTTCGTCGAACGTTCGCCGAACCGAACTCGAACGGGACCTCGGTTCGGCAAACCGAGCTCGAGCCGAACCGTGGCTGGTTTGCTCATCTCTAGTCATAAACACTTGAGCTAAAGTTTTAATGTTAGGAAGAGGAGGTAATGAAGTGCGCCATTTTACTAAACCTATCCGCCACTACTAAAATTAAAGTTTTTTCAGTGGATGAAGGGAGGTTAGTAATATGGTATCTATGGATAATAGATAATAATCTATGGGTAAATATGGCAATGGCCTGTATGTATAGGCAATGGTAGGAGAAACCCGGACAGATGGGTATGATGAGTCTTAAAATGTGCAACCTTGCCACCAAGAATGACAAGAAAAGAGGTCCAATGTCATTTTGCAACCTGGGCGACCTGCAAGAATCGAGTTATGATGTTCCCCTAAAATCTTGAGGCATAAATGTAAAGGCACAAATAATTTCTGTAAAGGACAAGCAGCAGGGGTGTCCCCCTGACCCTACAAAACCTAACACTCAAGATCAGAGCACATGTTGAAGATGGTAAAGAGTAGAGATGAGCGAACTGGTCGCGGTTCGGCTCGAGCTTGGTTTGCCGAACGGAGGTCGCGTTTGAGTTTGGTTTGGCGAACCGCTTCGACGAACCGCTCGAACCCCATAGAAAACAATGGGAGGCAATCACAAACACATAAAAACACCTAGAAAACACCCTCAAAGGTGTCCAAAAGGTGACAAACAACTCACAACACAACACAAACACATGGGAAAGTGACAAGGACATATACTCATGCGAAAACAAAAGAGCTGGACAAGGAAAAAGAGGAGGAGACACAGATATATGAGTATATGCAAGGGAACATTGATGCCATTACTGTGCAACTTGAGCCCTGCTCATTTTAGGCTTCCAATCTGGATAAATTGCCTGAGCTTGCCACGTACGCCTTGGGGATCTTGTCGTGTCCTGCAGCCAGCGTTCTCTCGGAACCTGTCTTCAGTGCTGCTGGGGGTCTGCTGGCAGATAAGCACACGTGTCTGTCCACTGACAATGTGGACATGGCTCTCAGAGGACTTTTCTTCCCCTGGGTCAGCCAGGGGAGGCAAAAGGCAAGTGTATTTTTGAGAGTGCTTCATGCAAAGCATCTTTTTCATCTTGAAAATGGGGGTCAACTTATGACAATCAAGTGGGGTGTGTGTGGCCCAATTAGTGGAAACGAGGGAGACTGTGGTTGGAGTCTTGCCGTCCCCACGAGTTGTGTCAATCCTTCCTCTGTATGTAGAAGTTAATACACTGCTTCTGCCTACTCAACCTCGTCTGGGTCCTCCACCTCGGCCCAAACCATGTGTGGTCAGGCCACCCTTCCTTGTAACTGCGCACAAGGAATCCCACACACCTCCTTACTATGCTGGTAGCAGATCTCAATGCCATCAGGCGGTCAAATGTTTACTTTGAAATGTATGGGAAATGTGAGTCACACCGCTGAGTAGTTGTGGACGGTTAGCTCTGGAGACCGAGTTTCATCAATGGTTGTCTCCACTCAACCAGCAGCCAGGGAAGGTCGGGTGCGACAATGATGCAAACATGGGTGTGGTCCTTCGCCTTGACAATGTGACACACGTGCCTTGTGTGGCTCACGTGTTGAACCTTGTTGTCCAGCAATTTTTAAAGCACTATCCTGGCCTACATGGCCTTCTGCAGAGAGCACGGTGTAACGCCTTCCGTAATCCACACACTCAGATGGGCTGTAAAGGATAGTCTAGAGGGAAGCCACTCAGCAAGCAGGACCCCCAGAACCCTGAAACACTTTAACCCCTATACAGGGATTTGGAATTACACAGGGCCCAAGTTGATCAATACCTGTGGAAGGCTGCAGTTCCAGAGAATAGTAGTCAGGCAGGGTCAAAACATTAATTGAGGAAGAGGAACAGAATGGGACGGCCAGTACTTAATCAGAAAACAAGCAGAGGTGAAATGCGGATCGGCCAACGAGGTACATAAACAGCAAACAGGAGAAGTAGTCAGGTAACAAGCACACAAAATCATAAAATTGAACTGGGGGTAAAAGTAACAAGAGGTTCATAGCTATGTCTGGCAGTGGTCTGCAGACAGGATGGGCCTAAAAAAGGGTGTGGTGTATTCCCATTGGTTGTAGCTGAATGATGGTACTTCATCTGTGAGATACCCACCACCTACATTCAGCCTGTGGTTCTGCATCTATCAAGGTAACGCAGCCCAGTGGGTGAGCATAACCTGCGTCCACGTGAGCCGCTGGCATCGACTTCTTTCCCATCATCAGCACTATGCATGAAAGGAACACGTTGTCACCTGGTTCAATGCCTGAAATGCGATGTGCCGACACACAGGAAATTGAATCTGCACATGTTGCAGCGTCTGTGGCAGCACCGCCGAGCCCTGCTGAAATACGTTATGAGGTATACCCTGGGCTAACTTGATCCAGAGGTGGTGCAGATCACGCTGCTGGCGTGGTGTCACATCAAGGACCTATGCACCCTTCTATACAGTTTACAAATGTCGACGAAGATGTTTAGCACTGGCGATGCCATTCTCAGCGTGACAATTCTGGTCATCTACATGATGGAGCACACTGTGAGCATTATTCGGAGTCAGGTGTTGGGACAAGAGGAAGGGGAGGAAGTACAGGAGGAGTCATATGCGGAAGGGATAACAAGATCTACAAGGTCCAGATGGTCAGCGGCACCTAGGCGGCAGTAATGGTGGGGGAGAGGGATTAACAAGGGCGCATAGTATCAGCAAAACTGTTGAGGAAGGTGCAGGAGCCCATGAAGAAATGGAGGATGAACTGGCGATGGGCATGGAAGACTCAGCATATGAGTGAGAGCTTGCTCACATTTCGGTTGTGCGAGTTTGGGGGGAGAGGGCAGAGGAAGGAGGCACGATTCTCACCTCTCCGCCACCAACACACCAAGGACTTGGTCCTCCTGGATGCACAAGACACATGAGCGCCTTCTTGCTGCACTACCTACAACATGACCCTCGGATTGTACGAATTCCAAGTCATGCTGACTACTGGCTTGCCACACTGTTAGATCCCCAGTACAAGACAAAATTTGGCGAAATAATTACTGCCATAGAAAGCGACGCACGTATACAGGAGTATCAGCAGAAGGTGGGACGCAATCTTAGCTCGGCTTTTCCACTAAACACCTGTGCTGCACAGAGTAAATCTCAATGCTTTGACATGGATAGGAGGAAATGGTCTTTTACTTGTCCACATCTGAGGGACCGAGGGCTGGCTGCTGTGCTGAGATGATGTTGAGTACGGTGTCCCTGCAGAGTTGCACTTTTGGTCATATACAAAATGAGTTGAAAAAGGACAGATGCTGGTGGAAAGGGGAACAGGTGTGTTGGAAAAGGGAAAAACGTTTGTGTCCGTGGGTTTGGTGGTTAAGCAACAGTAACATTTGCTGAAGAAACAACATCTGTTATGGTGGGACTGACAGATTTGGATAAGGTGGTATATACTATGTTACCGCTATATAAAAAAATTAAGAAGAAAAGAAAGAGAAAGGTATATATCCCCATCGCTAGTCGGTGTCCACCGTGGTCCCAGATGGAAAAGGAGAGGTTGGCAACTGGAAGGTTAGGTGGAGGATACAGTGCTGAGTGGCACTGAAACTAATAGTAGCCTGAACCGAGTTATACAACACTTGGATCTGGAGACTGTGAGCCCTGTTAGCGTCACAGGGTCCACATGCCCACCCAGCCCAGGAACTCCCTGTTAACAACACAGGGGTAATTGAGTACGCTGTCCTTGTGCGTAGGGGCCACACATGTGGACAGCAGGCGCATCAGTAGCAGCAGGCCTGTTAATGCCACTGGGCTGCACTAGCAGGACTGGTAGGACAGGAGCTGGTCTTAACCATTCTGCGTTACCAACTGTGGTGGTGGCCAGCATCGACGCCCTATCCTTGCCTACCTCTGGCCTAAAGCCGCAATGGGTTCAACACATGGAGGTGTGCTCTTTCGGAGCATAATAGAAGACTGCACACCTCCTTGTTGGCTCCAGCCCATTTTATAACCTGGGTCCGCCCCAAACCGGGGTGGACCATAATGCACCTCCTGGAGACAAAAGCAGAGTGACACATCATGAGTGGCATAACTAGCATGCTATTCGGAACCGCCACTTCAATGATGACCTCATGGCAGCCACGACCCAAACACCTCATCAGACATCATCTGACCAACAATAATGAGGTGACAAGTCATAGGGGCGGGCCTCTGCAAGCCAGTTGGGAGTGGCCTGGCCACATCGTCAGGACATCTGTTGCCCTGTGGTCTATATGGGTCCCCCACATCAGGGGCAGGGCCAAAGACTTCATTACCGGACCTAGCCTCTGATGCAGTAACTGCCTGAGCATGTTCAATAGCATGAAATACAGTCTCCGAAAAAAGATTATCAGCTTTAGCATGCTGTCTAGGCACAACACAGGACTTAGACCCGGCCAGAAGTCCAAGTACCTGTGCAAAGAGGCTTTTCGCCCTAAGTGTGGGAGCATCCGCTGTAGCCCGAAATGAAGACTAAAGCCTGCTTTACATGTTACAATTAAGCATACGATATCGTATGCGATCGTAACCCCCACCATCGTATGTGTGGCACGTTCAATTTGTGGAACGTGTTGCACAATCGAGTAACCCCCCGTCACATAAGGGTGTTACGTACAGAATACATATACAAGTAAAAATAGACAGACTGGTACAGAGGGAAGAGGGCCCTGCCCTTGTGGGATTACATTCTAAAGGATTTTTGGGAGGAGACAGTAGGTGTGGCGTAGGTTGGGCATCAGGTACGCACGGTGGTGGTGTCATTGAAGGCTATAGTCATTTCTGAACAGATGAATTTTCAGATTTCGTTTGAAGCTTAAGGGTGTAGCAGATAATCTGACGTGTTGAAGTAGCGAGTTCCAGGAGACAGGGCAAATGATCTGCACAGATGTCCAGAAGCTTCGTGAGTCAGATCCAGGCCCCGATGAAGAAGGTGCTGAGCCTAATCTACACCCTCATTTCCAAACAGTAAATCCTCCTGGTGGAGACAATGGGGAACATGATGAGGAGACACAGATACCTGATTGGAACGACACCTTTACTATTCCGTCAGGGCAGGAAGAGGTTGTCTCGGAGGACTCAGGACGAGGGGAATGAAAACACACAGGGTGATTGATGAGGTTGGAGACCATACTTACTGTCAAACCAAAGTCAGCAAGTCGATGACGTCAGCAGAGGAGGTGGAGTAGGATGCTACTGACGACGAGGTTACGTTGCTTCTTCCTGGCCAGAGACAAAGTACTGGAAGCAAGTCAACAACTGAATCCTGGGCCACAACTTTGCCTCTGAGCAGAAGTAGTGTTGGCTATGCAGGTCGCATGGGCTGTAAGCCTTGCCTAGCCTGGGACTTTTTGGACATCGCAAACGATCACCTAAGTCATGGAATCTGTAAGATTTGTCAACAATCTCTAAGTAGAAGGCAAAAACTCACACCTTTGAGTACTTCCTCCATGAAGTGTCACATGGATATGAATTGATAGCGTGAAGGTGTATTGCTCAGCGTTAGCCACTGTCAATGCAACATGCTTATTTGCCGTTCATTGCATGCATTGTTGCAGACTACACACAAGGGGCTGCTGTTTTTTTGGATATGCCTTTGTCTGTTTGGTCACTATAGCAATAGCAAATTGGTCTTCGAGTGTGGACTTGGAGATGCTGTCTATGAACAGAAAGAAAAGCTAAAGGTGTGTGTTACAGCAAGGAGCCACCGCGGAAACACTTCGTTCATTTGTGAGGGGAGTCGTTTTGTACTTTGATGAGGAGCACCGTAACGCCAGTGAGCAGCATCCTGTGCCACAGACCGACATTCTTCCGGGGCTGTCTATACTGTTTACCGTGAGAGGAGCGTAAAGTCTGTATTTCTGGCAACTGGACATCACAGTACCCGGGTACGGTAGGCTGTGCCCAGACAGTAATGCGTGCACGCAACACTTTGTTTTATTATCAAAACACATCTCTGTTTTGGGTAGGCCGACTATATAGACAATAAGACTTGCTGCCTCTTTGCACTGTAAAATTGTCACGTACAGTTTAAATCATAGAGGGACAGCGACACATGTTTGCATTGACTGTTGCTTTTCAAGATTTCCATGACTGTGTTGCAGAGCTGTGTGGTTGCATTCACACTGTTATCATCTGCCTTATCTGTGAGGCTTCAGCTAACAAGGGTATTCAGGGGGGGTAATGTGTTTTGTCTATGTTTAGGTAGATAACTTGGAAGCTCTTGTGATGCGCCACTGGTAAGTCGTGTTCGCACACGCACACACACACACACACACACGCACAAACACACAATTACTGCTGCTACGCAGAGGGATTAGCAGGTAGTAAGCAACTGAATAGATTGTTCTATTATTTCATATTTATGCATGGTTCTTATTGTTTGTTTTTGGAAAGTTAAACAATCATTTATCAACCCCACTGCCTAGAGTCCTTTTCCTGTTGCGTGGTTTTGCTGCATACTGTGGAGCACACCCTGTACACGACTTAAAATGGAGCATAAGTCACAATGGGAATCTCACTGTGAAAAAATGCGGCCTAGCTTGCCTGTGCAACCACCGCCTGCCCCATCAAGTGCATCTGCGTGATCTTCATCCTCTGTGACTGTGGGGACAGCAGTCACACTTCCACGCCTTTACCCATAAGCGGGAGTGTCATTGGCAGGTCGTCACTTGTTTTGGAAGTGGAAACAGATGGTATTGTTGAGCTGTCAGACATCGAGAGAACCAGCATTGGATGAAGGCAACATTATATCCACACCTGCACCTTCATCACAGATTGGCTGGACTACCTGCAGTTAATAAGTGCGTTCCAGAAATGGAAAGGAGTGTAGAATGCACATGTGTTGTACCTTGCTTGGCAGCAAAGGAACACTAAGGTAGTATCCCAGACAATTAATATGCAGGAGGAACAAACAATGAAAAAGAAGCAGGAAAGACACTGCATGGCACCTGTCTGAGCACACTCTGAACATCAAACAAAGAGTGGAGGACAAGGAGTAAAGTGCAAATATGTTTAATAAATAGCAACTGGCACAAAAGAATCAGCGGCAAAAACAGGCCGGCAGATACAATATAGATGTACTAGATGACAATTACATATAGGGCACAAGTAAAAATGAATGAATAACAGACTGGGTCAAAAAGATGAACAATGCATCCTGCACATAAAGAGCATGGTGTAAAATTATGACAATTGTTACACATGGGCAGATGGTAAAAACCAGCATTGGATAAGCACAATGATAAAAGTGTATACTCTGAAATAACAGATATATAAAATATATAAAATAGGATCCAAGTCTCACTAATCACTAATAAACAGTGCTTGATACAAATGCTGGTGAAGCAGCAACTTCTGAGGTGACAGAGTCAAATAGTTAAACAGTCAAAAACAGATAAACAAGTTTAGCCACCATGAGGTGCTAATTAGATGCCAATGAACAGTCAGATAAAGTACAAAGACATGAATGCATGAATAGAATCCCAGCAGGTTAAATAAACATACCCATAAGTGCACAAGGCCGGCCTGATAAGCAGCAGAGCAGACCCCCCGGAGAGAGCCCCCACATATACCTTTCACAATCTCAGCTATAAGATTATTTCATCAGGGGGAGGTGGAACGCTGTGAAGCAACCATGTCAAGATCAGGATCTTTCTCCAGGACGAGGGGAACGAGTGCAGACAGCGGACGTACCTTTCCTGGCCCCAGTGAAACTGATGAATCTGATGCAGAGATTGGCCATTCTAGTGGTATCGTTATGAGATTTAAGTCAAGACAACAACCCTCTAATGTGAATAAGCGCAGAACACCTCAGGTAATTAATCTGTCTCAACATCTCCTCTCCACTTCCCAAATCGATGTGTTGTCAAGGGGACTTTCCTTTTCACCATCTAATGCCTTCCATTGTTTCACAGCGGTAAAGGATTTATATATTTTTGCACGGAAAGTCATTCTCACCAAATTACATAATAGACGTACACAACATTTTTCTGGACCATTGGATTTGAGGGAACAACAGGCTATACAGGATCTTGAGGAGCTGCTGGATGAAGCCGCACCAAGCACCTTAGGTGAGTTTCCATCCTGTGCTATGCCCAGATCAACAAGGTTTCCCCCTTTGTCTGTTTGCCCGGCCGTTGAGATATTCACTAAACTTGTGATATCTGATTTTGAACATCTGTCCAGGAGACGTCGGTATGACAATTTAACTCATGCCGAGAGATTGGCAATCGAGTCCCTGGACAAACTTGATGACATCGTAATAAAGCCTGCAGACAAAGGGGGTAACATTGTGATCTGGCCAGCCGTTATGTATGAGAAAGAGGCGCTTCGCCAATTACGTGATAAGTCCACTTATGCTAAGCTCCCCTGTAGCCCCACTTCCACCTTTTCTGCTCAACTTCAGGTCATCCTCGGTAAGGCTTGTGATCAAGGGATCATTAGTAAACAGGTAGTGGAGGGACTTACGGTACGTTTTCCCAAAACACCTACTTTTTATTTGCTGCCTAAAATCCACAAAGATGCCCTTTGTCCTCCTGGTCGTCCCATTGTGTCCGGCATTGAGGGGTTGTGTCAACCTATATATCAATTTATTGACCATTATTTGAAACCTTTGGTTGAGACACTCCCCTCATATGTCCGTGACACGACGGACGTTCTTAGGAGGATAGATGGCATCTTTGTGGACAATAACACTCTACTTGTTATGGCAGACGTTGAGTCCCTCTACACCTGTATTCGCCACGAGGATGGCCTGAAGGCTGTTGAATATTTTTTGTCAACTTCCGGTCGGGATGGCCCTTTGTGTGACCTAATCCTTGAGTTGCTCCGTTTTGTCCTCACCCATAATTTCTTTTTATTTAAAGATGTACACTATTTGCAGCAGCGCGGCACTGCCATGGGCGCGGCCTGCGCGCCTTCGTACGCAAACCTCTTCCTAGGTTTCTGGGAGAGGGGTTTGCTTTGCGACGGGGGCGGGCTGGCCGATGCCCATGTGCAGTGCTGGCTGCGGTACATTGATGATTTGTTTATTTTGTGGACGGGCAGGACGGAGCAACTCGACGAGTTCATGGAACGACTTGGCATGAATTCTTTTGGGATTAAACTAACCCATAAATATGATGGCAGGTGTCTGGATTTCCTTGATATTGATATTCAAATTAGTGAAGATAGGAAGATCCAGACTAATGTCTATCGTAAGACGACTTCGGTTAACTCCCTCCTTCATGCCTCGTCGTCCCATGATCAGTGCACTATTCGGGCCATCCCCACTGGTCAATTTTTACGTATGAAACGTATCTGCTCGTCTGACTCTCTGTTTGAGGAACAGGCGGCAGATTTACAAATTCGGTTTCAAGAGCGGGGCTACAGTAATAGGAGTATTAAGCGGGCTTATCTACGAGCGAAGCATACCCCTCGATCTACTCTTTTATATAGTAGTGGGGCGAAATCCGGCGGTTCCTCAAATCCTAGCCAAATCCGATTTATTTCCACCTATAATCACGAGTGGTCCAATATGCGACCTATTTTGAGCAGGCACTGGAATGTTCTCCTTTCTGACTCTGTTCTATGTGACCTTTTACCCAAAAGCCCCTCAATGACGCCTCGCAGGTCACGTAATTTACGTGACATGCTTGTACGGAGTCACTACGTTCCTAATCGACCCACCACCTTTCTTGACCTTGGTACCCCCCTTAGGGGCTGTTTCCCTTGCGGCCATTGTCTGGCCTGCAGCAATATTCTTCGGATTTCTTCCTTCACCTCTGCTGATGGTTTGCGCAGCTTCGATATACGCCACTATGTATCGTGTGGTACCAGCAACGTGGTATATTATGCCACGTGCGGGTGCCACATGATATATGTGGGCCTCACTAGTAGGGAGCTGCGCAAGAGGGTGAGGGAACATGTGAGGGACATTGCTGCCGCCCGGACAGTGGTTGACATTTCCACTCTTAAAACCCTCCCTCGCCACTTTCGTGTTTTTCATGACTGTGATCCAACATCCCTGAAAGTCAGGGGTATTGATGTTATACATGGGGGGGCGAGGGGTGGGAATATACGCAAAATACTCGCCCAACGTGAAACACGCTGGATTTATGCCTTAGGTACACTGTCCCCGAGGGGGCTTAATGAGCATCTGAGTTTTGCGCCTTTCTTACGATGACTGCTCTCTTCTCTGACCTTCCTGGTTTTTGTGCCTTGTTTTTAATGTTATACAATTTTTTTATTTTTATTTTAGATTCACTGATTTTTTCTGCTGGCACTTTTCTGGAACCACATTTCTGATTTTGAACATCGACATGGATTTTTTTCATATATTGATTATCTTCCTTCTTGTGCCACGACTGGGACATCTGAAGCAATATTGTATTCTCTGTTATACTTATGTTTTTTCACCAGTGTCACTGTGTTTATATTCATAGTTTCATTTTTATCATGGAGTTATTGTATAATGATTATTTCCCTCTTGTGCCACGACTAGGAGATCTCAATTTATATTGAACATTTTGTGACATGAAGTTTATGTATATTATACACTGGTCATTCGTCTCCTGTGCCACGACTTGGGATGTTTTTTGTGATATTGAACAATCTGTGCTACAGTATATGATCTCTTTATGTGTTATACTGTTCATATTTATTTAGTTTAACTTTGATATGGAACTCATGTATTATGCATTGATTACCTTCCTCTCTGTACCACGACTATGACACTTGCATTAATATTGAGGGTTTGATGTTATAATATATGTCTTTTTATCAGTGGCACATTGTCCATAATTACCTATGTATATCCTTGATATTTATCATGTATCTTCCTCTTGGGTCACGGCTAGGACCTTTCAAGTTACATTCATTTAAGACTTTATGTCATAGTTGATGTTCTCTTATTACTGTTACATTGCATATTTACTTATCCTTGTCTACTTATGCCCGCTCCCGCCTCTCCTCCCCCCGTCGGCACGGCTGCATCAGTGACCTGCTGGCCCAGCTCTGTCGGCGTCATCATCGCCTGCGCATGGGTGCGGTTCGTGGGTGACGCGTCCCCGCTTTCCGCACATGTGCGCTACCTAACACAAAAAAAAAAGGGCGTTGACTGCTGACTGTGCTGGTTACTGGCCGCGATTGGTCCGGCCGCGCTGACAGAGTGGGGGTGGAGCAGCTGGAGCATGGGAGCATCATGTATAAAAACACATGGTTGCTTCACAGCGTTCCACCTCCCCCTGATGAAATAATCTTATAGCTGAGATTGTGAAACATATAAGTCGGGGCTCTCTCCGGGGGGGGGGTCTGCTCTGCTGCTTATCAGGCCGGCCTTGTGCACTTATGGGTATGTTTATTTAACCTGCTGGGATTCTATTCATGCATTCATGTCTTTGTACTTTATCTGACTGTTCATTGGCATCTAATTAGCACCTTATGGTGGCTAAACTTGTTTATCTGTTTTTGACTGTTTAACTATTTGACTCTGTCACCTCAGAAGTTGCTGCTTCACCAGCATCTGTATCAAGCACTGTTTATTAGTGATTAGTGAGACTTGGATCCTATTTTATATATTTTATATATCTGTTATTTCAGAGTATACACTTTTATCATTGTGCTTATCCAGTGCTGTTTTTTTCCATCTGTCTATGTGTAACAATTGTCAATATTTTACACCATGCTCTTTATGTGCAGGATGCCTTGTTCATGTTTTTGACCCAGTCTGTTATTCATTCATTTTTACTTGTGCCCTATATGTAATTGTCATCTAGTACATCTATATTGTATCTGCCGGCCTGTTTTTGCCGCTGATTCCTTTGTGCCAGTTGCTATTTATTAAACATATTTGCACTTTACTCCTTGTTTTCCAGTCTTTGTTATCCCAGACAATTGTTGTATGCCCCTAAAAGTGTCAGCACTTTTCTAAATTAAAATTGCGTACCACAAATGGAAAGGAGTGTAGAATACACGTGTTGTACCTTGCTTGGCAGCAAAGGAACACTAGCTTAGTATTCCAGACAATTTTAAGATGGCAGAAAAAGAGTCAGCTCTTTGGGCAAATTAAATAGCGTGGCAAAAGGGGGCAGGTGGGTACAGTGGCCGTGTTCTGTGGACAGTACCAGGACAGTAAAGGAAGCCTCACTTTCTATCCCTCCCAATAATCAAATGCAGCAAGGAATTCCCTGAGTTTGCTATAAAATTAGCGTAGAAAAATGTGCAGGAGGGTAGAATGCAGAGGTGGTGGGACTTGCTTGGCACAAGTGGCACAATAATGGAGTACAGCAGCCACTCTTTGGATGGCACTAACTGGCAGCACTCTTTTCAATTAAAATGGCTTTGCAAAAATGTTACATAAATAAAGTTACATTTTATCATTTATCTTGGACGTGCTGCTGGATCCAATTCTTCTACCGATTTTTGCAAAAATGTGCAGGAGGGGAGAATGCAGAGGTGGTGGGACTTGCTTGGCACCAGTGGCACAATAATGGAGTACAGCAGCCACTTTTTGGATGCCACTAATTTTCAGCAGTTTTTGCTATTATAATAGCTTAGTAAAAATTCGCAGGAGGGTGTAATGCAGAGGTGCTGGAAATTGCTTGGCACCAGTGGGACACCAATGGAGTACAACAGCCACTTTTTGGATGCCACTAAGTTTCAGCAGTTTGTGCTATTATAATAGCTTTGTAAAAATGAGCAGGAGGGTGTAATGCAGAGGTGCTGGAAATTGCTTGGCACCAGTGGGATACTAATGGAGTACAACAGCCACTTTTTGGATGCCACTATTATAATAACTTTGTAAAAATGAGCAGGAGGGTGTAATGCAGAGGTGCTGGAAATTGCTTGTCACCAGTGGGACACTAATGGAATACAACAGCCACTTTTTGGATGCCACTAAGTTTCCTCAGTGTTTGCTATTATAATGGCTTTGTAAAAATGAGCAGGAGGGTGTAATGCAGAGGTGCTGGAAATTGCTTGGCACCAGTGGGACAATAATGGAGTACAACAGCCACTTTTTGGATGCCACTAAGTTTCAGCAGTTTTTGTAATTATAATAGCTTTGTAAAAATGAGCAGGGGGGTGTAATGCAGAAGTGCTGGAAATTGCTTGGCACCAGTGGGACACTAATGGAGTACAACATCTACTTTTTGGATGCCACTAAGTTTCAGCAGTTTTTGCTATTATAATAGCTTAGTAAAAATGAGCAGGAGGGTGTAATGCAGAGGTGCTGGAAATTGCTTGGCACCAGTGGGACACTAATGGAGTCCAACAGCCACTTTTTGGATGCCACTAACTGGCAGCACTCTTTTCAATTAAAATGGCTTTGCAAAAATGTGCAGGAAGGGAGAATGCAGAGGTGGTGGGACTTGCTTGGCACAAGTGGTACAATAATGGAGTACAACAGCCACTTGTTGGATGGCACTAACTGGCAGCACTCTTTTCAATTTAAATGGCTTTGCAAAAATGTGCAGGAGGGTACAGAGGTTGTGGGTCAGTGTAGAGGAAAGGAAGCCTCACTTTCTATCCCTCCTAATGGTGAAATGCAGCAAGGAATTCCCTGAGCTTAGCTACACAGACGCTGTTATCTGAAGTTGTATACAGCGTTTCCACGGACCTGACTGTCACCTAGATGTAATTAGCCCTGAAAATGCTGAAATAAACTTCTGTCCCTAATCAGTAGAGTGCTGTGTGTATAGAGTACACAGCAGGACCAGCGACAGGAGCTGTGTGAGCGGTGACTGACACCCAGACGCAGAAAGCAGATAATGGCATCCTGGGGGGAAATATCCGTATTTATAATGCAAGGACCTGTGACCTGGACAGCCTATGACACATGCCCATGCAAAAAGTACACTTAGCCGTGTGTGTGTCTGGGATTGGCTGACATGCACTACACGCGCGCTTAGGGAAGGAAGAAAAAAAAAATGGCGATCGGCATTCTCTCAGCAGCACAGATCTAAACCCTGTCCCCCCGCACACTATACGCTGAAATTTGATAATAGTGTGAATCACAGAGTGACTCACACTATTACAGTGAAAAGCCAGCTAGTAATTAGCTAGGTTTTTGCTAATAGAACTGTTCTCGAATGTAACTAGAGCTGCTGAACTTTTAGCAAAAGCTTGAGTTCTAGTTCTATCTAGAACACCCCCCAAAATCACTCGAACCGCGAACTGGAGAACCACGAACCACGAACCGCGCTCAACTCTAGTAAAGAGAAAAGTGTCCAGACAGTTATTTCTTATAGACATCACTCCACCTAATAATTTCCCTGGACAGCCAGTCAATCACCGGATTGTGCCTAACCAGTCAGGGGAGACCCAGTACTATAGGGGCAGAAAGGCCTTTAAGAACATGATACGAAATCAGTTCACTGTGAAGGACCCCAATGCGAAGGTTCAAGTTAAACACAACTTTAATCAAGAACCCCTGTTCCAGAGGCACTCAGTTGATTGCAAACATGGGGATAGGTTTGGCCTGAATACTACAAGAGAGACCATGAGTCTAAGCAAACAGAGCATCCACCATATTGACCCCCAAAATACAATTGAGGGCCCTGGTCCTAGGTACAGAGGATCAGGGTCCCCTCCGAATGCTCACCTGAGGCTGATCCCTGTTTTCCCTAACCCTGACTAGTGAAGGCCAGTGAGATGCTAGTCTTGCCACTGCAATAAGACAACATGAGCAAGGTAAGTCAAACAGGTGGGGAAATACAACAAAAAACACTCTTTCAGCACCAAACTTTGAAGTGGAAAAAGAAATGACACCACAGCTATGAAGAGCCAAGCGCCTTTAACATGGTCACCATAGGTATGAGCTATAGCCATCATAGGGAGGAGTGATATTTATAGCAGAAGGGAGTGGCTGTAGCTGAGGTTAGATAACTGAAGGATATAAATGAACCATAACCCCTTTAATACTGGATGGAATTAAATATCCTCCAACTCAGAGTAAAAGACAAGTGGGAACTAAATCAGATCTGCGATCAACAATATGCTGTGAGCTTCTGTTCCCAAATCCCCTGAGATTGCAGCAGACTGTGACACACTTGTGACACAAAGTTCTATACTGAAAACTACAGCAAGTGTAATCTGGCGTGAAGTGGTAGCTGTGAGAGCAGCCATTTCTTACGCCCCCACATTACATGAAGAAGAGGGTCGTGGCTAGGTGTAACTTGTAAAACTGTCTGTCTCTATGTCTGCCTGTCTCTGTGTGTCTATCTATGTGTGTCTGTCTGTCTCTGTGCGTCTCTGTCTCTTGTCTGTCTCTGTCTGTGTGTGTCTGTGTATGTGTCCTTGTCTCTGTGTATGTCTGTCTCTGTATGTGTCTCTGTCTGTCTCCGTGTGTCTGTCTCTGTGTCTCTGTCTATGTGTGTCAATGTCTGTCTGTCTCTGTGTTTCTGTGTCTTTGTCTGTGTGTCTCTGTGTGTGTCTGCCTGTCTGTGTGTCTCTATGTGTGTTTCTGTATGTCTATGCTTCTGTGTCTCTGCCTGTGGCTCTTGTGCCTCTGTCTCTGTATCTGTCTGGCTCTGTTTATCTCTGCCTCTGTGTATCTCTGTAACGGTGTGTCTCTGTCTCTATGTCTGTCTGTGTCTCTGTTTCTGTGCATCTCTGTCTCTGTGTATCTCTGTCTGTCTCTCTCTTTGTGACTCTGTGTCTGTCTCTGTGTGTCTCTGTCTCTGTGTGTGTCTGTATCTCTGTGTGTCTGTGTGTGTGTCTCTCTGTGTCTGTCTCTGAGTGTTTCTTTGTATGTCTCTGTTTGTCTCTGTCTATGTCTATCTCTGTGTGTTTCTCTCTCTCTGTATATCTCTGTCTCTGTGTGTCTCTGTCTCAGTGTGTTCCTCTCTCTGTGTGTCTCTGTGTCTGCTTGTCTCTGTTTGTCTGTGTGTGTCTCTGTTTGTCTCTGTCTCTGTGTGTCTCTGTCTGTGTGTCTCTGTTTGTGTCTCTCTGTGTGTTTCTGTATGTCTATGTGTGTCTGTCTGTGTCTGTTTCTGTGTGTCTCTGTCTCTGTGTGTCTGTCTGTATCAGTCTCCATGTGTCTGTGTCTCTGTGTGTGTCTGTGTCTTTGTATCAGTCTCTGTGTGTGTCTCTGTCTCTGTGTGTCTATCTCTGTATGAGTATCTTAGTGTCTGTGTCTCTGGGTGTGTGTCTCTGTATCAGTCTCTGTGTGTGTCTGTATGTGTGTGCCTGTCTGTGTGTCTCTGTCTCTGTGTGTGTCTGTGTCTCTGTCTATGTGTTTCTATGTGTGTGTGTCTCTGTCTCTGTGTGTGTCTTTCTGTGTCTGTCTGTCTGTGTGTCTGTCTCTATGTGTCTGTCTCTGTGTGTCTCAATCTCCATGTGTCTCTGTGTGTGTTTGTCTCTACCGATATCATATTACCTTACACATAAGCCTCTTATACTAACAATGTCCTTTGTTCCTAAAGCAACCAATCAAACCTTCGATTAATGACTTGTAGCTCCCAGCTCCATTGACTTTAATGTAAGCAGGTTTTTTCGTGAATAACTGTAAAGCGCGCTGTTTAATTTTCCCCTCAAAACAGAGTCCTTGACTCAAAAAGGTTGTCTGTGCAAAATTTCGTGATTATAATTGCAACGGTGTGAATTCCTTTAGTGGACACACATGCGCATACACTCAGCTTTATGTATTAGATATGGCAGGCCACCTACTGCAGGCATGGCAATTTCACAGTGCCAGCTGTACTTTTCTAATGGTTGCCCTACAGAAATGAAATATTTGAATGTAAGATCTAAACATATGTAATGCTTTTAATGGCTTAACTTCCCGTTCACAGTATTACTTCTATCTACCACCATTCTATCAGTTAAACATGAAAAGAGTTGCAACATCGTTATGTAGTCCTAACGTCAAGCTTTTAATGGAAACATAATGCTTTGAGGACGTTTTATTAAAAACCCTATAATTTATACATAAAAATATGCAAATAAGCATATAACTTAAAAAAAAATGTTCAAGACGTAATCAAATCACTATAAATTCTGCGCCATCTGCGTGTTGAGCAAATAGCACATATTAAAAAGTATGTTCTTTATAAGAAATGAAAGCACCTGGAAATAATTATGCAAATTATTTTTACTATTTTTTATTAATCTATTGAACATATTTGGGCTGTTTGTTATACAGATAAAACAAATCTGTGCTGTGCAGACACTTTTAAGGAGATCTGTTTGGAATAGATAAATATGATGCTGCAATGAATGAGAATTGAGTATAAAATAGACCATTTATTTTCTACATAAACATATTTTGCAGAAATTCTTGTTTTAAGTAGGAACCTGATGCTAGTTTCAATAACCAATTGAATAATTTATACAAAAGTGTAAATGTTTTTATTATGTATTTAGAACATGTCATTTATAAAGCTTGTGTCTGTACGCTAAAAGATATGTTGCAAAAAGTAACTAATAAAAACAAACATCTGTTCAATCAGAAAGCATTATTTTCCTATTCCACAGTTTTGAAAAGGATCATAATGACTAATCATTTTATTGAATCCATGGAAGCTTGAGATTGAAGAGGAAAATGACAATTTAATAAGGGGCAGTATAACCCTTGAAATCTATTGATCCTAATCTAGGGCTACACAGAGATTGAGTAGCTGATGTGCTTCTGTCCAGTGAGTCACAAAAGAAAAAAGTTGCATTAGTGCTTTCAACTTTTACACAATTTATTTGTGTCAATCCTTCAACCCATTCGCTTTAAAAGGGTAGTTTTGTGTTATTACATTCCTTTTTATTAGACACTTGTAAAAGCAGATGATCGAGAAAGGTTAATGTTTTTTAAGGTTCCATCTTTGACCTAATATTTTCTTATTAATGATGAGTGAATGTACACAGCACTATTCGTCACTCACATGAATAGTACGGTATTTGCTATATCCTTAACTCGACAAGTATTTTGCTCCTCACCTCGTGATATTGGAGACCCTCCCAGCATGGTTAGAGCCTGATTTTCAACCACAAAATATGCCGGGATTGCTTGCCAATCATCGTAATGCCGTGGCCATCTTTGCCTGGCCTGATGGCCTTTGGCTGGCCTGATTGCGTCATCGGGTCTATATTAGGCCTGCCGCTGCCATCTTAAGTGCATTTTATCTGGAGACAGCGTAGAGAGAGCTGCTGCTGCTGCATAAGGGACACTGTGTGTGGCAGGACCAGATTCACAATTCAATCAACATCCCTTTTCAGGGATAAATCACAAAACTGTTGCAAGGTGAGTGTATTACAAGGCAAGAAATCTGATTAGGGTACAGTTTATATAAAAAGGCATTTAGGCAGGGTTGATTGTTTTAAGTTACCTACTGCTGCTACAAATAAGAGGTAATTTTAAAGGAATTATTCCATAACCACTTCTATGAGAGACCTTGATAGCACTGGTCAATATATCTGATTAGACTCCAGTGTGTTTAATAAGGTACAAGGCATTGTTGACTGTTTTACATGATCTACTGCTGCTGCAAAGAAGATGCCATTTTAAAGTGATTATTCCATAGCCACTGCTATAATAGCTTGATACTGCAGGGCGATATATCTGATTTGGGTCTAATGTGTTTAATGAACAGTAAAATGGTAGTATCACTACTATATATGCTGGTGTTATTTGTCTGTTATATTGAATACAGTGGAATGCAAAAGTTTGTTCACCCCTGGTTAACATTACTGTTATTGTGAACTGTTAAAGAACCTGTAAGCAGATTTTTGCTACCTCATCTAAGAGCAGCATGATGTAGACAAATACATCCTGACTCTAATGATGTATCACATAGTTTACTGGGTGCAGCTATTCTGATATAATCAAAGGTTTAATTATTTGCATGTAGCAGAGCTTAACAAGCTGCCCCTGCCCATACCAGGCTTTCAGTGTACATTAAACAACCAAAACGTCCCCATAGGACACATAAATAGTTAAAAAAACAGAGAAAAAATGCTTCCAAGAGGTGCAACCATGCTACCTAGAACACTAGATTAAGCAGATACGCAATGTTCTGCCTTCCGCATTCAATCTGTTTTCGTTATTGTTCATTTGCTGTAAACTAATGTTTTATTTGCTAGGTAGTACTTTGACACTCTCTTATGATCAAACTTAGCACAGCCTTGTATTTAATGATTCCTTTCTCCTCCTCCTTGCAGTGCATTCTGGGTAGAAAGCCTCATTTCCTGCTTGCTTATAATCTAAAGCAGTCTCCATTTTATTCCCCTTGTGAAAGCATCGCTGGTAAGGAACTCTATGTTTGTTGCCATCTGAAGCTTGGGACTTTCACTATATTTTGTTAGCTGTATCTAGCAAGCTAGAATTAATCTGTTTGTACATATATATACAGTACAGACCAAACGTTTGGACACACCTTCTCATTCAAAGAGTTTTCTTTATTTTCATGACTCTGAAAATTGTAGATTCACATTGAAGACATCAAAACTATGAATGAAAACATGTGTAATGAAATACTTGAAAAAGTGTAAAACAACTGAAAATATGTCTTATATTCTAGGTTCTTCAAAGTCGCCACCTTTGTTTTGATTACTGCTTTGCACACTCTTGGCATTCTCTTGATGAGCTTCAAGAGCTAGTCACCAGAAATGGTCTTCCAACAGTCTTGAAGGAGTTCCCAGAGATGCTTAGCACTTGTTGGCCCTTTTGCCTTCACTCTGCGGTCCAGCTCACCCCAAACCATCTCGATTGGGTTCAGGTCTGGTGACTGTGGAGACCAGGTAATCTGGCGTAGCACCCCATCATTCTCCTTCTTAGTCAAATAGCCCTTACACAGCCTGGAGGTGTGTTTGGGGTCATTGTCCTGTTGAAAAATAAATGATGGTCCAACTAAATGCAAACCGGATGGAATAGCATGCCGCTGCAAGATGCTGTGGTAGGCATGCTGATTCTGTATGCCTTCAATTTTGAATAAATCCCCAACAGTGTAACCAGCAAAGCACCCCCACACCATCACACCTCCTCCTCCATGCTTCACGGTGGGAACCAGTCATGTAGAGTCCATCCGTTCACCTTTTCTAGAAAGACACGGTGGTTGGATCCAAAGATCTCAAATTTGGACTCATCAGACCAAAGCACAGATTTCCACTGGTCTAATATCCGTTCCTTGTGTTCTTTCGTCCGAACAAGTCTATTCTGCTTGTTGCCTGTCCTTAGCAGTGGTTTCCTGGCAGCTATTTTACCATGAACTATACAGGTGCTAGAGGTGGGGAAACAGAAGGCGCAAATAGGGTCTTACCCGGTATAACCAGAAATGACGAAAAGTTATGATTACACTCACCTGATCTGGTTGTGCCAGTCACAACTCCTAAAATCGCATGTGAGTGTCAGCTTGGTTTGAAAGCAGCGGCCCCGTGAATAGTGAAAGTCATATATATAGAAATAGGAAAACGGGTTTTAGCCGCGCTGAAAAACCACTGGTGCAGGATTGATGAAGAAGTTTCTTTTTTATTACAGCATTTCCAACGCGTTTCAGAGACTGGAACCGTCTCCTTCCTCAGGGAAAAAAGAAATCATGCAGCTGTCTAACAGTCAAGTGTTATAAAGGAGGATAAAGACTGCCACGTTGACAGCCATGACGTCATCCACCCACTCTGTTTGCAGGGCAATGAGTCATAGACACGTGGAGAACATACAAAAAAAATCACAATTAAATACATCAAATTATTGTAAAACACAAATAACTGCATGCGATAAAAATAAAAATTATTAAAAGTTTTTAAAACAAGTTTTTTGTGGTCCATTTTTAACATATAAAATTTGAGATTTGCAGGTATAATTCATGAAAAAAAGGTAAATGAAAATGGAGAGGTGCGAACCTATGGACAAGTACTGGTATGCAAAGTGATTAAACCACCAAACCATTCCTCCAAATACATCTAGTGAGCTTGGTGGAAATGGGGATGGAATGTCATAAAGTGACTCAGAAAGATCAGTTAATAAAGGCAAACGCCCTTAAAAAATGTGAAAACTTGATGAGTATCTATATGTATATGAACTGTAGATCTGTGCAAGTGCATAGACGTGATAAATGTTAGATCCATTTAACGCATCAAGCTTTCCTGCTTAGAAGAATCAAAGTGAACAATTTGAATCAAAGAAGGGCTGATGTGAAAGAGTCAAACATAAGGTGGAAAGAAACCGCATCTATAGCAGGAAGCAAGTGCCAGTGGTGACGGGGTGAAATGAGTTCAGACCGTGGGAAAAAAACAAACTGCGCAAGCGCATGGGGAAAATCAGCGCGGCTAAAACCAGTTTTCCTATTTCTATATATATGACTTTCACTATTCACGGGGCCGCTGCTTTCAAACCAAGCTGACACTCACATGCGATTTTAGGAGTTGTGACTGGCACAACCAGATCAGGTGAGTGTAATCATAACTTTTCGTCATTTCTGGTTATACCGGGTAAGACCCTATTTGCGCCTTCTGTCTCCCCACCTCTAGCACCTGTATAGTTCTCGGACATAGAGATCAGGCCTTCGGACCCTATCTCCTTGGAGACACCGGCAGCAGAGGGCTCCTTCATCTCCCACCATCCGCGAGTAACATGGATTATTACAATAACCGCCTATCGTCCAGGGAAAGACTTATACTTCAGACTGTCGGATACCAGGATGGACCTAACCCTGACATTGATATGGACTCAGGAATTATCTTCTCTGAGGAGGACACTGCTCAAATGAGGAAACTCTTTCATTCCTTGGAGGATCATTTGAAAGAGGAATTACACTATAGCTTGGATGCAAGATTCCTGTCCATCTATATGGACGAAAAACTGTGTCCTAAAGGCCTCCAAATCCAAAAAGCTTCACCTTTCCCGCAGGATTTGGACTTTACGGTCAAATGGGACAAGCTCTTCACCATGTGCATGCAAGGTATGTTATCATGCTTATATGAAAAAAGGACTAATATAGCTACAGCCTCCATGGCTAGGATTGCAGAACTGTATGATGAACTTTCTGTTTTTTCTTTACACCCAGAATTCAGGAATCTGAATTCAGGGATCAATACCCGGCTTTTGCAACTTGAACATGACACGATTATCAGAAAATCAAAAAAGCTACAGAGGGACAGGCATGAGAGACATCAGGCACACTCTGCCACCCCTGGAGCAGCTGCCCCTCTCCCCCCGAGAAATAATAGTTTCAGGAGGCACAGTTCCACGGGTTATAATAATTTCAGTAAGAAAAGCTATGTCAACAGCAGGTTCCATAAAACTGATAAAAATGATAAAAATGATAGAGTGAGTTCCAATATTCACACCCACCAAGATACAGTTAAAAATTTAATACTGCAGCAGGATATAACTAATGGACCAAACGCAACCCTATGTGTGCCTTCAAAACCTCCAGATCACATTGATAAACTGGTAGATGAAGTTTTTCTGCAGACAGACACTGCCAGGTGTAATTTAAATCCAGACGTTTCCCTCCCTTCTACTTCTGGGGGTACGGTGTTAATTACGGGAACACCACCAGCCCCAACTAATCCCGAAGAAACCAGAGCCCACCTAGCCAGGATTAGGCTGCAAATTGATAAAATCAGGAAAGAAAGAGCCCTGCTGGAGTTAGAGTCCCCCCTACCGCTAGCTGACAATAACCAGGAGATCGACTTTATTGATCTTCTGAACCTGTCCATCCATGAGGATCAAATTCCCCCTTCGCAGGTTTCTAATATTGCACCAGTGACCTCTATGGGCACAGAGAAAATTATCATTGACAACACCAAAATGACCGCTCCACTTGTCCCTTTTCTCCCATCGGCTAAGTTCCCAAAAACCAATCTAATAACGGATTTTTTAACCCCAAAGCCATCCACCAAGAAAAGAAAAAGCACCGTAGAGGAACAAGAGCAGGGCTTAAGTCTAAACAAAAAAGAAAAAAGGGCCATTTAAATACTATTATTAAAGGCGATCTCGACACCAATGCTGTACTATCTGCTAATCATTATAATAATTCCACCAGGGACACTAATAATATTTTTAATCTTTCTAATTATACTCTTAGTAAGGCAGAAACTAGAGTACTTAGTAAAGGTCTATCTTTTTGCCCCTCTTTTAGATCGAAAGTTTTTGATACATTTTTGGATGTTCAAAGCTTCATTAGGAGACTGACACTAAAAAGACATTTTCTACTCAAGGGTGACAATATCCCTTCCACCACCACTGCTGAGAGTACCCCATTTCTTCATGTTGCAGTCAAACCCAAGTCCAGGTTCTATCCAACACAAAGTAAGGGGCATTTTTTAAAGACGTTCTGTGACTTGGTGTTGTCAGATCTCAAAGAAGCCATCAATCAAAAAAGGAAAACTAAATATAATTTATCTTTTTGTGAAAGAGAAGCCCTGTTAGCCTTAAAAAATAATGGCGCTATAGTCATTAGAGCAGCCGACAAAGGAGGTGGAATTGTAATTCAAAATCGTACTGACTACCTTAAAGAGGCAAATCGGATCCTGTCAGATCCGATTTACTATAAAACTGCAGATAGAGTGGAATATGATCAGGCTATTGCTGCCTATAATATGCTCATCCAGAAAGCAATTGGAAATAACATCTTAAATCCCACTGAAAAGAGATTCCTGCAAATTAAAAATCCAATAATGGCATTTTTCTATCATCTTCCCAAGATCCACAAGGATATTCAAAACCCCCCCAGGTAGACCTATAATTGCAGGTATTGATTCTTTGACTTCCAATCTTGCTAACTATATGGATTTATTCCTGCAACCATATGTGTTAAGATTAAATAGCCACATCAGGGACTCTGCTCATCTCATAGAGAATATTAGCGATATTGTGTGGAAAGACTCTTACGTGTTTGTAACCATAGATGTGGCTTCTTTATATTCAAATATACAGCATCACCTTGGCTTGTTCTGTATTTCCCCGTTCCTAGAGGATGATGTTAATATTCCACCTATACAAAGGAGTTTTATTCTGGAAGGCATGAATTTTATTCTCCACAATAATTTTTTTACTTTCAACAATATAATATACCATCAGCGACTCGGAACGGCCATGGGGTCGAAAGCTGCATGTTCCTATGCAAATTTATTTATGGGGATTTTTGAAATGATTTACATCACAGGTGGCCGGCATAAAGAGGGTATTGTCATTTATAAAAGGTTCATAGATGACCTGTTTATTATCTGGGATAGCAGCTACTCTGACATTACAGTTCTCCTTGATGACCTTAATAGCAACAATTGGGGTCTTAATTTCACATCATTAGTATGCCATGATAGCATACACTTTTTAGATTTGGTCATTTTCCATCAGGACCACAAGATTTTTACTAAAACCCATTTCAAAAAGGTTGATGCTAATAGCTACATTGACTACAATAGTGAACATTACAATAAATGGCTGCAGAATATCCCTCTAAACCAGTATAAAAGAATCAGGAGGAACTGTACTCAGGATAATGATTTTAATGATCAGGTGGTTATATTGAAACAACGTTTTGAAGAAAAAGGATACCCCAAACCTCTCATTCGGAGGGCTTATCAGGAATCCTCTAAACTAAAACAAATATACCTTATCAAGACCCGTTCAAGTATGCCCCCCATTGAGCACAGAAATGAAAAAAACACTCTCACTAATGAATGTGTAAGAAAAAAGGCCAAGCAGGATTTCAGCCTGAATCTCATCACTACCTTCAGTAGTGACAATATGTCGATTAAAAATATCCTGGCCAAACATTGGGATATCCTACAAAATGACCCCATCCTGAGTCCTATACTTCCTCCCACCCCGGGTGTGACATTTAGACGAGCACCCACTATTAAAAATATATTAGCCCCCAGCAAACTAAGGACAAAGCCCACCCCAAAAAACTTTCTTTCAGCCCCAGTGGGTGTATTCAGATGCGGTTCTAGGAATTGTTTGTGTTGTAAAATCATTTACCATGGGAGAACTTCTTTTTGCGCGTCCAATGGGAAGGAATTGTTTAAGATAAAAAATCATTTGACATGCCAATCAAATTTTGTTATATATCTGGTTGATTGTATATGCGGCAAACAGTATGTGGGTAGAACGAGCCAAGCACTGCACAACAGATTGAATTCGCATCGCCACAATATTAAAACGGGCTTCCTTTTACATGGCCTTTCTAAACACTGTGTTTTACAGCATAATAAAAATCCTGATTTTAAAATCACACCAATTGAACAGATTGACCCTGTTGTACACAATAGGGCTGAAACCCTCAGCAGGAAAGAGACTTTCTGGATTTATAAATTGAATACCCTGAAACCCTTTGGCCTTAATGAAGTCTCTGATTTATTTTATTAATCCATCTCTATGTCAATGTGTTGTTTTAATACACTCATGTCTGACTTTAGTGTCTTTTAAGCCTAATTTAAAATCAGTGTTTTATGGTCTATTTTAAGTCTTTACAGCCCTGGCAATGCAAGTTGCCCTAAGGTTTTTGCGACCCATGTCTATGGGTAAGATCTTTTTATATTTTTAAAAAAAAAATTTATGGTGCAGTTTTTGAATGGCCATGCCATAATGCAAAAAGAGACAAACATCCTTTCTTATGATTAAAGGGGATTTAATCCTCTACAGTGCTTTTGGCACTTTTTTTATATTTTTTTCATATTATTTTTTTATATTTTTTTACATTTACATTTTTTTACATTTTTTTACATTATTTTATATGATTCGTTAGTTTCATTCTTTTCCAGCGTGCTTCCACTCTAATCTCAAAGTATTAATTAATATTGAACACTTTCCCCTTCTAATAATATTAAATGATAACAATGATTGGTATTAATTGATGCCTTTTTATTGTTAATATTTTTAATATATAAAATACATTTTAAATATTTTAATATTTACAAACATATTTGGTCCCTCTTTTCTTTTCCTCTATAGAGATGTTGGTATTACTGCTAGTTCCATGCACTCCTCATCCCCGTATGATGCACATTTTTATATTGTCATTATCTTGGTGTAATAGCCCTCTTTGGAGTGTTTTAATTTTACAATTAAATTTTTTTCCCCTGTTTTTGGTATCCATCAGTCATCCCGATAATTTTATCAGTATAATCATTAGTTCCGAACACCCTTCATCCCTGCACAGCGCACTTTCACTTGTGTATTCACCCTTTACTCTGTGTCACTGAGCACATTTCCATGCGGTCTGAACTTTCGTTACCCCGGCAAGGTTATACTTTCCCCATGCGCTTGCGCAGTTTGTTTTTTTCCCACGGTCTGAACTCATTTCACCCCGTCACCACTGGCACTTGCTTCCTGCTATAGATGCGGTTTCTTTCCACCTTATGTTTGACTCTTTCACATCAGCCCTTCTTTGATTCAAATTGTTCACTTTGATTCTTCTAAGCAGGAAAGCTTGATGCGTTAAATGGATCTAACATTTATCACGTCTATGCACTTGCACAGATCTACAGTTCATATACATATAGATACTCATCAAGTTTTCACATTTTTTAAGGGCGTTTGCCTTTATTAACTGATCTTTCTGAGTCACTTTATGACATTCCATCCCCATTTCCACCAAGCTCACTAGATGTATTTGGAGGAATGGTTTGGTGGTTTAATCACTTTGCATACCAGTACTTGTCCATAGGTTCGCACCTCTCCATTTTCATTTACCTTTTTTTCATGAATTATACCTGCAAATCTCAAATTTTATATGTTAAAAATGGACCACAAAAAACTTGTTTTAAAAACTTTTAATAATTTTTATTTTTATCGCATGCAGTTATTTGTGTTTTACAATAATTTGATGTATTTAATTGTGATTTTTTTTGTATGTTCTCCACGTGTCTATGACTCATTGCCCTGCAAACAGAGTGGGTGGATGACGTCATGGCTGTCAACGTGGCAGTCTTTATCCTCCTTTATAACACTTGACTGTTAGACAGCTGCATGATTTCTTTTTTCCCTGAGGAAGGAGACGGTTCCAGTCTCTGAAACGCGTTGGAAATGCTGTAATAAAAAAGAAACTTCTTCATTAATCCTGCACCAGTGGTTTTTCAGCGCGGCTAAAACCCGTTTTCCTATTTCTATATATATGATTTTACCATGAAGGCCTGCTGCACAAAGTCTCCTCTTAACAGTTATTCTAGAGATGAGGTGTGTCTAAACTTTTGGTCTGTATTGTGTGTGTGTATATATATATATATATATATATATATATATATATATATATATATACAGTAAAACCACAAGTTTGGACACACCTTCTCATTCAAAGAGTTTTCTTTATTTTCATGACTCTGAAAATTGTAGATTCCCATTCAAGGCATCAAAACTATGAATTAACACATGTGGAATGAAATACCATATTTTTCGCTTTATAAGATGAATCAGATTATAAGACAGACCCCAAATTTAAACATAAAAAAAGTAAAAAAATAAAAATGGGGTCCGTCTTATACTCCGGTGTTGTCTTACCAGAGGGGAGCAGCAGGGGTGGTGAAGCGGGGTCACAGGAGGCAGAAGTTGTGCTGGCAGGCGCGGCGGGTCAGTGGAGGTGGCGTCCGTGGTGGCAGGTGTGGCGGGGTCCATGGTGGCAAGTGCGGTGGGGTCCGTGGTGGCAGGTGCGGCGGGGTCCATGGTGACAGGTGCGGCGGGGTCCGTGGTGGTAGGCGCGGCGGGTCAGTAGTGGTGGCAGCAGCGGCGGCGGGTGAGTGGTGCAGCAGGCTGGTGCGGGGAGTGTCCTAGTGTCCGCGGTCCTGGTTCAAATGATGGCGCCTGCAGCGGCCCATGCACAGATGGAACTCTCATCCAAGGGCTCCATCTGCGCACGCGCTGACTCCCGGAGCGGCGCGAGCGCAGATGGAGCTCTCATACAAGAGCTCCAACTGCGCACGCGCCCGCTCCCGGCGCCGTCATTTGAAACTGGGACCGCAGACACACTGGGTAACCTGCTGCACAGCCGCCCGCACGCACAAAGTGGCAGCCAGCAGACAGCCTGCCCACCCGCACAGAGAGGCAGCCGGCATCGACAGGCACCCGGCTGCCGCCCCACACACAGCCACAGGTACCCAGCTGCCACCCACATGCAAGCACAGGTACCCGGCCGCTTGCACGCAGCCACAGGCACCCGGCCGCCGGATCGCCGCACAGACAGGACCCCCAGGTAAAGTTATATTTGGATTTTAAGACGCACCCTTTATTTGCCTCCCAAATTTTTGGGAGGAAAAGTGCGTCTTATAATCCGAAAAATACGGTACTTAACAAACAAGTGCGAAACAACTGAAAATATGTCTTATATTGTAGGTTCTTCAAAGTAGCCACCTTTTGCTTTAATTACGGCTTTGCACACTCTTGGCATTCTCCTGATGAGCTTCAAAAGGTAGTCACTGGAATTGGTTTTCCTACAGTCTTGAATGAGTTCCCAGAGATGCTTAGCACTTGTTGGCCCTTTTGCCTTCACTCTGCGGTCCTGCTCACCCCAAACCATCTTGATTGGGTTCAGGTCTGGTGACTGTGGAGACAAGGTCATCTGGCGTAGCACCCCATCACTCTCCTTCTTAGTCAAATAGCCCTTACACAGCCTCGAGGTGTGTTTGGGGTCATTGTCCTGTTAAAAAAAATAAATGATGGTCCAACTAAACGCAAACCGGATGGAATAGCATGCCGCTGCAACATGCTGTGGTAGCTATGCTGGTTCAGTATGCTTTCAATTTTCAATAAATCCCCCACAGTGTCACTAGCAAAGCACCCCCACACCATTACACCTCCTCCTCCATGCTTCACGGTGGGAACCAGGCATGTGGAGTCAATCCGTTCACCTTTTCTGCGTCGCACAAAGACACGGTGGTTGGATCCAAATATCTCAAATTTGGACTCATCAGACCAAAGCACAAATTTCCACTGGTCTAATGTCCATTCCTTGTGTTCTTTAGCTGCTAGGAAACCACTGCTAAGGACAGGCAACAAGCAGAAGAGACTTGTTTGGGCTATTTTACCATGAAGGCCTGCTACACAAAGTCTCCTCTTAACAGTTGTTCTAGAGATATGTCTGCTGCTAGAACTCTGTGTGGCATTGACCTGGTCTCTAATCTGAGCTGCTGTTAACCTGCGATTTCTGAGTCTGGTGACTTGGATAATCTTATCCTCCACAGCAAAGGTGACTCTTGGTCTTCCTTTCCTGGGGCGGTCCTCATGTGAGCAAGTTTCTTTGTAGCGTTTGATGGTTTTTGCCACTGCACTTGGGGACACTCTCAAAGTTTTACCAATTTTTCGGACTGACTGACTTTCATTTCTTAACCCCTTCAGCCCCCAGCCTGTTTTCACCTTAAAGACCCGGCCATTTTTTGCAATTTTGACCAGTGTCACTTTGACAGGTTATAACTCTGGAACACTTCAACGGATCCTGGCGATTCTGAGACTGTTTTTTCGTGACATATTGTACTTCATGTCAGTGGTAAATTTAGGCCGATATGTTTTGCGTTTATTTGTGAAAATTTCGAAAATTTGGCGAAAATTTTGAAAATTTTGCAATTTTCAAAATTTGAAATTTTATGCCCATAAATCTGAGAGATATGTCACACAAAAAAGTTACTAAATAACATTTCCCACATGTTTACATTACACCAGCGCAATTTTTGAAAAAAAAAAAATTTCCGTTAGGAAGTTAGAAGGGTTCAAAGTTCATCACCAATTTCTTATTTTTCCAACAAAATTTACAAATAAAAATTTTTTAGGTACCACATCACATTTGGAGTGATTTGAGAAACCTAGGTGACAGAAAATACCCAAAAGTGACCCAATTCTAAAATCTGCACCCCTCACTCTGCTCAAAACCACATCCAAGAAGTTTATTAACCCTTTAGGAGCTTCACAGCAACCAAAGCAATGTAGACGAAAAAATGAAAATTTTACTTTTTTAACACAAAAATGTTACTTTAGCCATAAAAATTAGTATTTTCACAAGGGTATCAGGAAAAATGCATCATAAAATGTATCGTGCATTTTCTCCTGAGTACGCAGCCACCCTCCCCCCACATGTGCTGCAAGCCAGCCACCCTCCCCCCACATGTGCTGCAAGACAGCCACCCTCCCCCCACATGTGCTGCAAGCCACCCTCCCCCCACGTGGGGGGAGGGTGGCTTGCAGCACATGGAGGGATAGGAGGTGTGGCGATGGAGAAGGGGCAGGCGATGAAGGAGGCGGCGGCGGCCGCCGATCGTGAACAGTGGGGGCCGATTCGGGGGCAGCAGCGGCTGAAAAAGGTGGGTGCGACGGCGGCGGGGACAGTGGCGAGCATGGCGGCGGGGACAGCGGTGGATCGGGAGCGGCGGCGGGGACAGCGGTGGAGCGGGAGCATGGCGCCGGGGACAGCGATGGATCGGGAGCGGCGGCGGGGACAGCGGTGGAGCGGGAGCATGGCGCCGGGGACAGCGGTGGATCGGAGCAGCGGCGGGGACAGCGGTGGAGCGGGAGCATGGCGCCGGGGACAGCGGTGGATCGGGAGCGGCGGCGGGGACAGCGGTGGATCGGGAGCATGGCGCCGGGGACAGCAGTGGATCGGGAGCATGGCGCCGGGGACAGCGGTGGATCGGGAGCATGGCGACGGGAACAGCGGTGGATCGGGAACATGGCGCCGGGGACAGCGGTGGATCAGGAGCAGCGGCGGGGCGATCGGAGACAGCGGCGGGGACAGCGGTGCATCGGGAGCAGCGGCGGGGACAGCGGTGAAGCGGGAGCAGCGGCGGGGCGATCGGAGACAGCGGCGGGGACAGCGGTGCATCGGGAGCAGCGGTGGGGACAGCGGTGCATCGGGAGCAGCGGCGGGGACAGCGGTGGAGCGGGAGCAGCGGCGGGGCGATCGGAGACAGCGGCGGGGACAGCGGTGCATCGGGAGCAGCGGCGGGGACAGCGGTGAAGCGGGAGCAGAAGCGGGGCGATCGGAGACAGCGGCGGGGACAGCGGTGCATCGGGAGCAGCGACGGGGACAGCGGTGAAGCGGGAGCAGCGGCGGGGCGATCGGAGACAGCGGCGGGGACAGCGGTGCATCGGGAGCAGCGGCGGGGACAGCGGTGGAGCGGGAGCAGCGGCGGGGCGATTGGAGACAGCGGCGGGGACAGTGGTGCATCGGGAGCAGCAGTGGGGACAGCGGTGGAGCGGGAGCAGCGGCGGGGCAATCGGAGACAGCGGCGGGGACAGCGGTGCATCGGGAGCAGCGGCGGGGACAGCGGTGGAGCGGGAGCATGGCGCCGGGGACAGCGGTGGATCAGGAGCGTGGCGCCGGGGACAGCGGTGGATCGGGAGCAGCGGCGGGGCGATCGGAGACAGCGGTGGGGACAGCGGTGGATCGGGAGCAGCGGCGGGGCGATCAGGGACAGGGGCGGGCGGCAGGGACAGCAACTTACCGCTCTCCTCGGCTTCCAGGGACGGTCACAGGCCGCAGATCCACATTGATTGGAGAGAGCGGTCACAAGACCGGTCTCTCCAATCAGAGCTGGGGGCGGGTGAAGCATCGATCACCCAGCTCCAGCCAATGGCCAGTGCTACAGCAGCACTGATCAGGGCTGGATTTCAATGTTCCAGCCATTTTCAATGGCTGGAATATTACAGTGGCTGTAATTGGCTGAGCGGCGTTCGTCAGCCAATCACAGCCTCTGTAGGTTCGGGGAGGAGGCACCACCCCTCCTGAGGTCAGGCAGAGGTCCCCTCCTTCCCGAATCTACCGTTTAATTAAACAAATTTCACTCCCCGGGGCTCCGGGACCGCGATTTCGCCATGACGTACTGAGTACGTCATGGGTCGTTTAGCACCATGTCACCATGACGTACTCAGTACGTCAAAGGTCGTTAAGGGGTTAAAGTAATGATGGCCACTCATTTTTCTTTATTTAGCTACTTTTTTCTTGACATCATACAAATTCTAACAGTCCATTCAGTAGGACTATCAGCTATGTATCCACCAGACTTCTGCACAACACAACTGATGGTCCCAACCCCATTTATAACGCAAGAAATCACACTTATTAAACTTGACAGGGCACACCTGTGAAGTGAAAACCATTTCCGGTGACTACCTTTTGAAGCTCATCAAGAGAATGCCAAGAGTGTGCAAAGCAGTAATCAAAGCAAAAGGTGGCTACTTTGAAGAACCCAGAATATAAGACATTTGTTCAATTGTTTCACACTTTTTTGTTAAGTATTTCATTCCACATGTGTTAATTCATAGTTTTAATGCCTTCAATGTGAATCTACAATTTTCAGAGAAAACTCTTTAAATGAGAAGGTGTGTCCAAACGTTTGGTCCGTACTGTGTATATATATATATATATATATATATACAGTCAGATTTCTGTATGAATGTACCGTGTTATATTATGCATGTACTGATTGTACATACTTTACTGTTTCTAGTTTCACAATCCAATACATTTACCTATGTTTAATAAATGCACAGACTTCAAGCAACAGTCTAATTATTGAGCCACGGTGAATAAGGTTTATCTTCCTGTCAAACTATATACGCCCTAGGGCACTTATAGAGAGGACAGAACATTCAAATACAATAAACACAAAATGGACATATACAGTAGAATTAGAGTCACTGCATTTCATACACAAAATAAACACTACTGTATAAATATCCCAATGTATATAATACTGTGCTCATGGAAAAATATATTAAATTACAACAGGCCTTAGGCCATCATAGAAAAACAGTATATCTATAATCAAAGCTGATTAAGTGTGCTATAACAGAAAACACATCTAAACTGTATACATATACTTTGACCAATTGCAACAAGCCCTGGCCAATGTAAACCCCGAAAATGCTTCACAAAGTGCAATGTGTTTCAAACATAATTAGCACAAATGACTGGCTAATGCCAATGTTAATCAAATTACCCAAGGTATCTGGGAAGTGACAAGCTAAACCCTATAGACCACCACAGGCAGGGCACATAAAACATTGAATTGAACTGGCAATTAATGATATTACTTAAATAGGTCCTGTATTAGATGCCTGGGTCCAGGTAGACGGTCCCTCCACCCCAACTGGTGTTTTACCCAGCTTCTTCAGGGGGCGTGTCAGCGTAGAGGGACTCAGTCTATTTATACCTATGCTGGCCATATGTATATAAAATCACCTGTATGCCGCTGTACGTAGTGGAAAGGTGCCAGACCGAATTTATTCCTAACTTTCATGGTCTTTATACATTTTTTGCATAATATTATTATTCATAGGAGGTGTAAGGGTGCCAGAGCAGATTTATTCCTATCTTTCACAGTCTTTAAGCATTTTTTGTATTACAGTTAGATCCATATACATTTGGACACTGACACAAATTTAGATTTTTTTACCTATTTACTGAAATATATTCAGGTTATAGTTATATAATGGACATGGACTTAAAGTCTTGCCTTTTAGCTTTCATTTGAGGTTATCCACATTACAATTGGACAAAGGGTTTAGGAGTTTCATCTCCTTTACATGTGCCATCCTGGTTTTTAAGGGTCCAAAAGTTATTGGACAATTGACTCTCAGGCTGTTTCATGGGCAGGTGTGGGCAATCCCTTTGTTATTGACGTTTCATGCTTGCATTTTGAAGTTTTTGCTGAGAAGTAAACATGCGATCAATGGAGCTCTCAATGCAGGTTAAACAAGACATCCTTTATCTGTGAAAACAGAAAAAAGCCATATGAGAATTTTCTACAATATTAGGAGTGGCTAAATCTACAGTTTGGTACATCCTGAGAAAGAAAGAAAGCACTGGGGATCTTAACAATGCAAAAGGACCTGGACGCCCATGGAAGACAAGTGGTGCATAATCGCAGAATAATTACCATGGTGAAAAGAAACCCCTCCAAAACATACAACCCCCATTCACCTCTTGTGCCTTCCCTATTGTCTCATAGACTGTAAGCTTACAAGCAGGGCCCTCACTCCTCCTGGTATCTTAATTTTGTTTTTTTTATATTGTCTCAAATTGTCTGTACATGTCCCCTCTGAATTGTAAAGCGCTGCGGAATATGTTGGCGCTATAAAATTAAAACTTTTTTTTTATTATTAATATTATTATTATATTATTACAATCAAGTGAGAAACACTCTCCAGGATGTAGGTGTATCAATATCCAAATCTACCATAAAGAGAAGACTGCATGAAAGACTATACAGAGGGTTCACTGCACAGTGCAAGCCACTCATAAGTAGAGATGAGCGAACCTCTGAAGGCTCGAGTTCATTTCGGTTCGTCGTACGGAGGCCCCGTTCAACGAACCTCTCGAACCCCATTGAAAACAATGGGAGGCGAACACAAACGCATAAAAACACATAGAAAACAACTTCAAAGGTGTCCAAAAGGTGGCAAACAACTCCCAAGACACCACAAACACATGGGAAAGTGACAAGGATATATAATCCTGCGAAAACAAAATAGCTGGATGAGTAAAAAGAGGATGAGACACAGATATAGGCATGTCATGCCCTTCTAAAGTCATGTAAAACACCGCAAGGGGACTCCAAGCAGAGTCTCCCTTTTTTCCAAAAATTGGGCCACACACACCACTTCAGTGGCATCACTTGTGCCCCAGTTGCAAACTGGATGTGTTGATTAGCATCAAGCACCTTCAAAAATACGCCAGCGTTAACTGTCCCCAGGATGACACTGGAGTAGGCAGCAAAGTCCTTGCTGATCCATGACTTGATCATCTTGGCTCATTTTTAAAAACACAGCAAGGGGACTCCAAGCAGAGTCTCCCTTTTTTCCAAAAATTGGGCCCCACAGACACCACTTCATGCCCCAGTTGCAAACTTGACAGGTAGATTTGCATCAAGCACAGTCAAAAATACACCAGCCTTAACTGTCTCCAGGATGACATCGGGGTAGGTAGCAAAGTCTTTGCAGATCCATGACTTGTTCATCTTGGCTCATTTTTAAAAATACAGCAAGGGGACTCCAAGCAGAGTCTCCCTTTTTTCCAAAAATTGGGCCCCACAGACACCACTTCAGTGGCATCACTTGTGCACCAGTTGTAAACTTGACAGGTTGATTTGCATCAAGCA
The DNA here is from genome assembly GCF_048569485.1 of Anomaloglossus baeobatrachus. Lineage (NCBI taxonomy): Eukaryota > Metazoa > Chordata > Amphibia > Anura > Aromobatidae > Anomaloglossus > Anomaloglossus baeobatrachus. The sequence goes on from NC_134358.1 coordinate 326,468,668, forward strand.
CATTCCAAAGTATGCCAGCCTTTTCTCTCCCCAGGATGACACAGGGGTAGTAAAGTCGTTGCCGATCCATGACTTGTTCATTTTGATGAACGTTAGTCTGTCCACATTGTCACTGGACAGAAGCATGCGCTTATCTGCAACACTGAAGACACGTTCAGAGACAACGCTGGCTGCGGGACACGACAAGATCTCCAAGGCGTAAGTGGCGAGTTCAGGCCATTTTTCAAGATTTGAAGCCCAAAATGAGCAAGGCTCAAGTTGCAAAGTTATGGCATCGATGTTCATTTGGAGATACTCCTGTATAGACCTCTCCAGCCGTTGACTATGTGTCAGCCTTTTTGTCTCTTGTGGCCTTGCATTGGATGGTCTAAAAAAATTATGAAACGATTCCATAAAATTGCTGTTACCAGCACCAGATACGGTGTTGCTGGTACGGTTTGACTGATAATGACGAGATAGTCCCATGCTTGGCAAGTTACAACTGGGAGATTCACTCCGTGCACCACTGGTGTTTGATGGAAAAGCCGAGCTAAGAGTGAGTAACAGCTTCTGCTGATACTCCAGCATACGTGCATCCCTGTCTATGGCTGGAATTATTTCGCCAAATTTGGACTTGTACCGGGGATCAAATAGTGTGGCAACCAAGTAGTCATCATTACTTCTAATTCTGACAATCCGAGGGTCATGTTGTAGGTAGTGCAGCAAGAAGGCGCTCATGTGTCTTGCGTATCCATGCGGACCAAGTCCTCTCTGTGTTTGTGGCGGCGAGGTGATAACCGTGCTTTCTTCCTCTGACATCTCCCCCCAACCTTGTTCAACCGAAATTTGACCAAGGTCTCCCTCATCTGCTGAGTCTTCCATGCCCATGGAGAGTTCATACTCCATTTCTTCCTGGTCTCCTGCACCTTCCTCAACATTTTGGCTGCTTCCATGCGCCCTTGTTAATCCCTTTCCCCCACCATCCCATGCCTGCCGCCTTGGTGATGCTGAACGTCTGGACCTTGTAGATGTTGGTATCCCTTGCGCATATGAATCCACCTGTACATCCTCCCCTTCCTTTTGTCCCACCCCCTGACTCCGCATAGTGTTTAGCGTGTGCTCCAGCATGTAAATGACTGGAATTGTCATGCTGATAATGGCATTGTCAACGCTAAACATATTCATTGCCATGTCGAAACTGTGCAGAAGGGTGCATAGGTCCTTGATCTGAGACCACTCCAGCAGTGTGATCTGCCCCACCTCTGCATCTCGTTGACCCAGGCTATACGTCATAATGTATTGCACCAGGGCTTGGTGGTGCTGCCACAGTCGCTGCAATATGTGGAAAGTCGATTTCCAGCATGTCGGCACATCGCATTTCAGGCAATGAACCGGCAGGCCGAAAGACTTCTGGAGTGATGCAAGTCAGTCAGTCAGCTGCGGCGGTTGAATGGCGGAAGTGAGCAGAGAGTGACCATGCCCTGTGCAGAAGCCCATCTAGACCGGGATAGTGGGTTAAAAATTGCTGGACAACAAGGTTCAACACGTGAGCCATACAAGGCACGTGTGTCACCTTGCCCCGGCGTACGGCCGCACCCAGGTTTGCAGCATTGTCGCACACGGCCTTCCCTGGCTGCAGGTTGAGTGCAGACAACAATTTAGTAAACTCGCTAGCAAGAACTGATCACAACGCCTCAGCTGTGTGACTCTTATTTCCAAGACATTTCAAGGTAAAGACCGCCTGATGCCGTTGAGCTCTGCTGCCGTTGAGCTCTGCTGCCAGCATAGTAAGGTGGTGTGCGGGATTCCTTGTGCGCAGTTACAACGCGGGTGGCCTGACCAGGCAAGCTTGGGGCAGAGGTGGAGGACCCAGTCGAGGTTGAGGAGGCAGAAGCAGTGGAGGAACTTCGACATACAGAGGATTGACGCAAGAGTCGTGGGGACGGCAAGACTTGTTTAGCAGACCGTTCTCCATCTCTCACCATAGTTACCCAGTGCCCAGTCAGCGACATGTAACGCCCCTGTCCATGCTTACTGGTCCAAGTATCGGTGGTGAAATGCACCCTGTCACACACAGAGTTTCCGAGTTTCCTTAAGGAAGCGGTGATGTTGTGTGTGACATGCTGGTGTAGCGCAGGCACACTTTTCTTGGAGAAGTAGTGGTGACTGGGCATCTGGTACTGGGGCACTGCGACTGACATAAGGTCTTGAAAATCCTCTGTGTCCACCAGGTGGAAAGGCAGCATTTCGGTAGCCAACAGCTTACAGAAGGTGAAAGTCAACCTCTTAGCTTTGTCATGGCTAGGAGGAAATGGCCTTTTATTTGTCCACATCTGAGGGACCGAGATCTGGCTGCTGTGAGGAGATGGCGTTGAGTAGGATGTCCCTGGAAAACTGCAGGTCTGTGAGGAAAGTGCAGGCGGAGACATAATGTTGCCTTCATCCAAAGTTGGTGCTCTTGATGTCTGAGAGAGCTCTACACCATCACTTGTTTCCCCTTCCAAAACAACTGACGACCTGCCAAGCAAACTGCCCATTGCGGTTAAAGGTGTGGAAGGTCTGCGTGGACAAACATGTGTGACAGCTGTGCCCACAGTCATAGAGGATGAAGAGCGCGTGGATGCACTTGAAGTGGCAGATGGTGGTTGGCCCGCTCCGCCACATTGTAGCATGGTGAGCTTCCCACTGGGACTTATGCTTGTTATTAATGTGACGATTCATGGAAGAAGTTGTCAAACTAGTGAGGTTTTGGTCTCTACTTATAGATTGGTGACAAATCTTACAGATCACATGATTTGGGAGAACCTTTGCGATGTCAAAAAAGGACCAGGCTAGGCAAGGCTTAGAGCCCATGCGACCTGCAGAGCCACCCTGACTTATGCTCAGAAGCAGAGTTGTGGCTGAGGATTCAGTTGTTGATGTGCTTACAGTTCTCCGACTCTGTCCAGGAAGGCGCAAGATAACTTCGTCATCAGTCACATCCTCCTCCACCGCTTCTGGTGACCTCCTCGAGTGCCTGACTGTGGGTTGACAGTAAGTGGGATCTAGAACTTCATCATCAAGCATTGTGTTTGCACTCCCCTCGCCCTCAGATCTAACCTCTTCCTGCCCTGACTGAATAGTTAAGTTATAATCCCAATCAGGTATCTGCGTCTCATCGTCATCAGTATGTTCCTCATTGTCTCCACCAACAGGTGTTACAGTTTGGGAATGAGGGTCTATATTATGCTCAGAAACTTGGTCATCAGTGCCTGAATCTGACTCACAAAGCTTCTGGGCATCACTGCAGACCATTTCCTGTTCTGTACTCACTGTAGCTTGGGAGCAGACTTCTGATTCCCAGACTATAGTGTGACTGAACAGCTCTGCAGACTCAGACATATCTGTTACACCATACTCTGCAGGGTGGGTGGAGACTTGAGAGCTGGGAGAAAGCAAGTGCGATTGGGGTGACAACTCAGAGGACTGTTGTTGTTTGGATGTTGAAGTTGAGGTGGAGGAGAGGCCACTTGTTGGAGCACTTGAGATCCATTCAAGCATGTTCTTTTTTTGTCCATCATCTACCTTTGTTACAGTTGTTCGGTTCCGTAAAAAAGGTAGCACATCCGATTGTCCACGGAAAGTAGTAGACATCTTACTTTTGCTGGAAGATGGTCTTTCTTCATCAGATGTTAATGTAGCTTTCTCACCTACCCCACGGACACAAACTCTTTTTCCCTTTCCAACACGCCTGTTCCCCTTTCCACCAGCATCTGTCCTTTTGCCACTCATTTTGTTAGCAACAAGATTGAACACTTAAAATGTGGTAGTAAAAATGGAGAGGTGGTGTAGATTGCAGAGGTGATCTAGTATGCCCCTAACAGTGGCAGCACAATTTGCAATTAGAATTGCTTAGGAAAAATGGACAGGTGTGTAGCATGCACAGGTGCTGTACCGTGATTGGCAGCAAAGGAACACTAAGATAGTATCCTAGACACTTTTAGTATGCCCCTAACAGTGGCAGCACAGTTTGCAATTAGAATTGCGTAGCAAAAACTGGGCAGGTGGGTAGAATACACGGTTGCTCTGGGTCAGTGGACAGCAAAGGAACACTAACTTAGTATTCCAGACACTTTTAGGATGCCACAAAAAGGGTCAGCTCTTTGGGGAAATAAAATAGCGTGGCAAAAATGGGCAGGTGGGTAGAATGCACGGGTGCAGTGGGTCGGTGGACAGCAAAGGAACACTAACTTAGTATTCCAGACAGTTTTAGGATGCCACAAAAAGTGTCAGCTCTTTGGGGGAAATAAAATAGCGTGGCAAAAATGGGTAGGTGGGTAGAATGCACAGGTGCTCTGGGTCAGTGGACAGCAAAGGAACACTAACTTAGTATTCCAGACACTTTTAGGATGCCCCAAAAAGTGTCAGCTCTTTGGGGAAATAAAATAGCGTGGCAAAAATGGGCAGGTGGGTAGAATGCACGGGTGCTGTGTGTCAGTGGACAGCAAAGGAACACTAAGTATTCCAGACACTTTTAGGATGCCCCAAAAAGTGTCAGCTCTTTGGGGAAATAAAATAGCGTGGCAAAAATGGGCAGGTGGGTAGAATGCACGGGTGCTGTGGGTCAGTGGACAGCAAAGGAACACTAACTTAGTATTCCAGACAGTTTTAGGATGCCACAAAAAGTGTCAGCTCTTTGGGGAAATAAAATAGCGTGGCAAAAATGGGCAGGGGGGTAGAATGCACAGGTGCTGTAGGTAGCAGGACAGCAAATGAAGCCTCCATTTGTATCCCTGCTAATGAAAAAATGCAGCAAGGAATTGCCTGAGCTGAGGTAGCCAGACGCTGTTATCTAAAGCCCTACACAGCGTTTGCTTGGACCTGCCTAGCAGCTATGGCTGTAAATCAGCCCTGAAATGGGCTAAAATAACCAGTAGTTCCTAATCCCTAAAGCGCTGTGTAGATTGTACTGTATCTCTATAGCGCACACAGCAGCAGCGGGCTAAAATAACCAGTAGTTCCTAATCCCTAAAGCGCTGTGTAGATTGTACTGTATCTCTATAGCGCACACAGCAGCAGCGGGAGCGGTGACTGTCACCCACACGCAGCTGAGAGATAATGGCAGCGACGGGAAAAATGGCCGTGTCTTATAAGGCAAGGACATGTGACATGCATAGCCGATGACACGTGCCCTTGCTTGTCTGGCAAAAATCCACTTTGCAGTGTGTGTCTCTGTGATTTGCTGACAGCTTGGCCCGCCCCACTGTACGCGCGTTTAGGGAAAAAAAAATAAAATAAATGGCGATCGGCATTATCTCAGCACTCTGCAGCAGCATTGATCTAAACCACGTCCCACCCACACACTATACACTGAATTTTGATAATAGCGTGATTCACAGTGACTCACACTATTACAGTAAAAAGCCAGCTAGTAACTAGCTAGGCTTTTTGTTGATCGAACCGTTCTCGAACGTTACTCGAACTGTCGAGTTTTTAGCAAAAGGCTCGAGTTTGTCGAACGACTCGAACACCCCCCAAAATCACTCGAAACACACATGAAATTGGCAGACCTCGAACATCGGTCTTCTCTACTCATAAGCCTCAAGAATAAGAAGGCTAGATTGAACTTTTCTAAAAAAAAAATCTTAAAAACCCAGCACAGTTCTGGAACAACATTCTTTGGACAGATTAAACCAAGATCAACCTCTACCAGAATGATGGAAAGAAAAACGTATGGTGAAGGCATGGTACAGCTCATGATCTACCACATTATCTGTAAAACAAGGTGGAGGCAGTGTGATCGCTTGGGCATGGAGGGATACCAGTGGCACTGGGTCCCTAGTATTTATTGATGATGTGACACAGGACAGAAGCAGCCGGATCAATTCTAGGTTTTTCAGAGACATACTGTGTGTTCAAATCCAGCCAAATGCAGCCAGGCTGTTTGGTCAGTGTTTCATAATACAGATAGACAATGACTCAAAGCAACCCAGGAGTTTATTAAAGGAAAAATGTGGAATCTTCTTGAATAGTCACCTGATTCCAACCCAATAAAGCATGCATTTCACTTGTTAAAAACTAAAGTTCAGACAAAAAGGCCCACAAACAAACAGCAACTTAAAGACGCAGTAGTAAAGGCTTGGTAGAGCATTAAAAAGGAGGAAACACAGCGTTTGGTGAAGGCCATAAGTTCAAGACTATAGGCAGCCATTGCCAACAAAGGGTTTCAGTATTAGAAATTAACATTTTATTTCCAAATATTTAATTTGTCTAATTACTTTTGAGCACCTGAAATGAAAGGATTGAGTTTAAAAAATGCTTTAGTTCCTCACGTTTTTATGCAATCATTTTGTTCAACCCACTGAATTAAAGCTGAAAGTCTGAACTTCAACTGCATCTGAATGGTTTTGTTCAAAATCCATTGTGGGAATGTACTGAACAAAAATTTGAAAAATGTTGTCCCTGTCCAAATATATATGGACAGAACTGTATATTGTTAATCATAGGAGGTACAAAATCCATCTTCCAGAAGGTGCAAATTTGGTGCTGAATAGAGTTGAGCGATGTTCGAGTCAAACGGTTCGCTAATTTCAAGCTCGAGTGATTTTGGGTGGAGTTCGAGTCGTTCGACGAACTCGAATGATTTGCTTCAAGTTCGGCAAATCGAGTTACATTCGATAACGGTTCGATCACCAAAAAGTGTAGCTAGTCACTAGCTGGCTTTTCACTGTAATAGTGTGAGTCACTGTGAATCATGATATTATCAAAATTCAGCGTATAGTGTGCGGGGGGATGGGGTTTTGATCAGTGCTGCTGCTGAGTGCTGAAAGAATGGTGATCGCCATTTCTTTTTTCCTAACCGTGTGTACAGTGGGGTGGGCCAGGCTGTCAGCCAATCACAGACATACACACAAAGCAAAGTGGATTTTTGCCAGATAAGCAAGGGCATGTGTCATAGGCTGTGCATGTCACATGTTCTTGCCCTATAAGACCTTGCCATTTTCCCCGTCGCCGCCATTATCTCTCAGTTGCGGGTGGGTGGGTGACAGTCACCGCTCCTGCTGCTGTGTGCACTATAGACATATAGTGCAATCTACAGATCGCTTTAGGGATTAGGGACTACTTGTAATTTCAACCCTTTTCAGGGCTGCATTACAGCCGTTCATAGCCACTGTTGCAAGGCAAGTCTGTGCCAACGCTGTGCAGGGTTTTATATAATAGCATCTGGCTACATCGGCTCAGACATTTCCTTGGGGCATTGTTTCATTGGCAGGGATAGAAAGTGAGGCTTCCTTTGCTGACAAGCTAGCTACAGCACCTGTGCATTCTACACACCTCTCCATTTTTGCTTTGCAATTTTAATTGGACAAATGCTGACACTTTTAGGGGCATAGTAAAATTGTCCGGGATACTAACTTAGTGTTCCTCTGCTGCCAAGCAAGGTACACCACATCTGCATTCTACACTCCTCTCCATTTTTGCTACGCAATTTTAATTATCAAAAGTACTGACACTCTTAGGGGCATATTAAAATTGTCTGGGATACTACCTAAGGGTTTCTTTGCTGTCAAGCAAGGTACACCACATGTGCATTCTACACTCCTCTCCATTGTTGCTACGCAATTTTAATTGCAAGCATTGCTGACACTTTTACCGGCATAGTAAAATTGTCTGGGATCGTCAGTGTTGCTTCTTCAGCTGTCAATAAAGCTAGACCACTTCAGCAATCTACACCACCTTTCCATTTTTGCTTCGACATTTTAAGTGTCCAATTTGGTCACAAACAAAATGAGTGGCAAAAGGACAGATGCTGGTGGAAAGGTGAACAGGCGTGTTGGAAAGGGAAAAAAAGTTTGTGTCCGTGGGGTAGGTGGTAAAGCTACAGTAACATCTGCTGAAGAAAGGTCATCTTCCAGCAAAAGTAAGATGTCTACTACTTTCCGTGGACAATCTGATGTGATCCCTTTTTTACGGAACCGAAAAACTCTAACAAAGATAGATGATGCACAAAAAAAGAACATGCTTGAATGGATCTCAAGTGCTCCAACAAGTTTCTTCTCCTCCACCTCAACTTCAACATCCAAAAAAATCCAGTCCTCTGAGTTGTCACCCCAATCGCACTTGCTTTCTACCAGCTCTCAAGTCTCCATCTGCCCTGCAGAGTATGGTGTAACAGAGATGGCTGAGTCTGCATAGCTGTTCAGTCACACTATAGCCTGGGAATCAGAGGTCTGCTCCAAAGCTACAGTGAGTACTGACTAGGAAATGATCTGCAGTGATGCCCAGAAGCTTTGTGAGTCAGATTCAAACCCTGATGACCAAGTTTCTGAGCATAATGTAGACCCTCATTCCCAAACTGTAACTCCTCTTGGTGGAGACAATGAGGAACATACTGATGACGATGAGACTCAGATACCTGATTGGAATGACAACTTAACTATTCAGTCAGGGCAGGAAGAGGTTAAATCTGAGGATGAGGGGAGTGCAAACACACAGGTTGATGAGGAGGTTGTAGATCCCACTTACTGTCAACCCACAGTCAGGCACTCAAGGAGGTCAGCAGAGGCAGTGGAGGAGGATGCGACTGACGACGAGGTTAGCGTGCGCCTTCCTGGACACAGACGGAGTACTAAAAGCACATAAACAACTGCATCATCAGCCACAACTCTGCCTCTGAGCACAAGTCGTGGTGGCTCTGCAGGTCACATGGGCTCTAATACTTGCCAAGCCTGGTCCTTTTTTGACATCGCAAAAAATCTCCCAACTCATGTCATCTGTAAGATTTGTCACCAATTTGTAAGTAGAGGCCAAAATCTCACTAGTTTGACTACTTCGTCCATGAACCGTCACATGAATAACAAGCGTGCGTCCCAGTGGGAAGCTCACTGTGCTACAATGCGGCCTAGCGGAGCGGGCCAACCACCGTCTGATCCTTCAAGTGCATCCGCGCGCTCTTCATCCTCTATTACTGTGGGGACAGCTGTCACACATGCTTTGTGACGAAGACCTTCCACCTCTTTAACCACAACAGGCAGTGTGATTGGCAGGTCGTCAGTTGTTTTGGAAGGGGAAACAGGTGCTGGTGTAGAGCTCTCTCAGACATTGAGAGCACCAACTATGGATGAAGGCAACATCATGTCTCCGCCTGCACTTTCCTCACAGACCAGCAGTTTTCCAGGGACAGCCTATTCAACGCCGTCTCCGCACAGCAGCCAGATCTCGGTCCCACAGATGTGGACAAATAAAAGACCATTTCCTCCTAGCCATGACAAAGATAAGAGGTTGACTTTCACCCTCTGCAAGCTGTTGGCTACAGAAATCCTGCCTTTCCGCCTGGTGGACACAGAGGATTTTTCAGACCTTATGTCTGTTGCTGTTCCCCAGTACCAGATGCCCAGTCGCCACTACTTCTCCAAGAAAGGCGTGCCTGCGCTACACCAGCATGTCGCACACATCACCGCTTCCTTGAGAAACTCTGTGTGTGACAGGGTGCATTTCACCACAGATACTTGGACCAGTAAGCATGGACAGGGGCGTTACATGTCGCTGACTGGGCACTGGGTAACTATGGTGAGAGATGGAGAAGGGTCTGCTAAACAAGTCTTGCCGTCCCCACGACTCTTGCGTCAATCCTCTGTATGTCGAAGTTCCTCCACTGCTTCTGCCTCCTCAACCTCGACTGGGTCCTCCACCTCCGCTCAAAGCCTGTCTGGTTAGGCCACCCACGTTGTAACTGCACATAAGGAATCCAGCACACCTCCTTACTATGCTGGCAGCAGAGCTCAACAGCATGAGGCGGTCTTTACGTTAAAATGTCTGTGAAATAAGAGTCACACAGCTGAGGAGTTGTGGTCAGCTCTGGAGACCGAGTTTAGTAAATGGTTGTCTCCACTCAACCTGCAGCCAGGGAAGGCCGTGTGCGACAATGCTGCAAACCTGGGTGCGGCCCTTCGCCACACCCAGGCAAGGTGACACACGTGCCTTGTATGGATCACGTGTTGAACCTTGTTGTACAGCAATTTTTAACCCACTATCCCGGCCTAGATGGGCTTCTGTACGGGGCACGGTCACTCTCTCCTCACTTCCGCCATTCAAACGGCGCAGCTGATTGACTTGTATCGCTCCAGAAGTCTTTCGGCCTGCTCGTTCCCCGCCTAAAATGTGATGTGTCGACACGCTGGATTTCGATTTTCCACATGTTGCAGCGACTGTGGCAGCACCACCGAGCCCTGGTGCAATACGTTATGATGTATAGCCTAGGCCAACAAGATGCAGAGGTGGGGCAGATCACGCTGATGGAGTGGTCTCAGATCAAGGACCTATGCACCCTTCTGCACAGTTTTGACATGGCGACGAATATGTTTAGCGCTGACAGTGCCATTATCAGCATGACAATTCCAGTCATTTACATGCTGGAGCACACGCTAAACACTATTTGGAGTCAGGGGGTGGGACAAAAGGAAGGGGAGGATGTACAGGAGGATTCATAGCGGAAGGGATACCAAGATCTACAAGGTCCACACATTCAGCATCACCAAGGCGGCAGGCATTGGACGGTGGGGGAGAGGGATTAACAAGGGCACATGGTAGCAGCCAAACTGTTGAGGAAGGTGCAGGAGCCCAGGAAGAAATGGAGGACGAACTGTCGATGGGCATGGAAGACTCAGCAGATGAGGGAGACCTTGATCAAATTTCGGTTGTTCGAGGTTGGGGGGAGATGTCAGAGGAAGAAAGCACGGTTATCAGCTCGCCGACACAAACACAGCAAAGACTTGGTCCGCATGGATGCGCAAGACACAGGATTGCCTTCTTGCTGCACTACCTACAACATGACCCTCAGATTGTCCGAATTAGAAGTAATGCTGACTACTGGACTGCCACACTCTTAGATCCCCGGTACAAGTCAAAATTTGCCGAAATAATTCCAGCCATAGAAAGGGATGCAAGTATGCAGGAGTATCAGAGGAAGCAGTTATGCAATCTTAGCTCGGCTTTTCCACCAAACACCAGTGGTGCACAGAGTGAATCTCCCAGTTGTAACTTGCCAAGCATGGGACTGTCGAGTCATTATCAGTCAAACCATACCAGCAACACCGTATCTGGTGCAGGTAACAGCAATTTTATGGAATTGTTTCATAATTTTTTTAGACCATCCTTTGCAAGGCCACAAGAGACAAGAATTCTGACACATAGTCAACGGCTGGAGAGGATGATACAGGAGTATCTCCAAATAAACATTGATGCCATGACTTTGCAACTTGAGTCTTGCTCATTTAGGGCTTCCAATATTGAAAAATGACCTGAGCTCGCCACTTATGCCTTGGAGATCTTGTCGTGTCCCGCAGCCAGCGTTGTCTCTGAACGTGTCTTCAGTGCTGCTGGGTGTGTGCTGACAGATAAGTGCACGCATCTGTCCAGTGACAATGTGGACAGACTAACATTCAGCAAGATGAATAAGTCATGGATCAGCAAGGACTTTGCTACCCCTGTGTCATCCTGGGGAGAGTAAAGGCTGGCATATTTTTGAATGTGCTTGATGCAAATCAACATGTCAAGTTTGCAACTGGGGCACAAGTGATGTCACTGAAGTGGTATGTGTGGCCAAATTTTTGAAAAAAAGGGAGACTCTGCTTGGAGTCCCCTTGCTGTGTATTACATTATTTTAGAATGGCATCACATGCCTATATCTGTGTCTCCTCCTCTTTTTACTCGTCCAGTTCTTCTGTATTCGCATGAGTATATGTCCTTGTCACTTTTCCATGTGTTTGTGGTGTCTTGTGAGTTGTTTATCACCTTTTGGACACCTTAGAAGGTGTTTTCTATGTGTTATTGTTTTCAATGGGATTCGCATGGGTTCGTCGAACGTTCACCGAACTTTCCCCCCGTTAGACAAACCAAACCGAACTCGAACACTAGGGGGGAGTCTCATCTTTAGTGCTGAAATGTCTTCACCAGATTTCAGGACCAAATTTGTTCCTCCTGGTAGAAAACCGCACAGAAACGACTTCAAAACCGTTTACGTTCCTTTTTTTGCCAAGAAATGCAAATTTGGTTCTGAAATTTCAACAACATATTCCTGCACACAATGTACACCTCCTGGCAACAAAACACATCAAGAACACATCATAACACATGCGATAGTAATGCAATTTTTATTTATTTATTTATTTATTTTTTTGCCAGGTCGTGTAGATTTGGTGCAAGAATATTATGTCAAAATGTCAGCATCAAATCTCCATCTCTTGGCAAAATACCTGCAGTTTTCTGCCATGACATGCAGGTCTGTGAGTTTATTGAGGTCCCCTGAGGTCAGGTTACCTGTGGTCACAGGTGGAGGGCCATGGGAACCTCCAGCTGTGGCCGCAGCTAACCTGAATGGCATCACCACTGATCGATGAGGCTCAGCCCTTGCCTGAAGCTCACAGCGGGCGATTATTGTTCTATGGCCACATGCTGTGCCTTTAGATGTAGCAGAGCTGGAATCGTTGTTGGCCCTCCTGTGGATTACTTCAGAACTGAGTGCTTTGAGGGTTAATAAAGTGGAGAAAGAGGGTGTTTTTGTATTTTATTTCAAATACATTTTTTTTGGTGTTTGTGTTTATTTACTATCACTTAAAGATTAATAAAGGGGGGTCTCATAGATGCCTTCCTTTGCTAATCTACGGCTTGGTGGCAGCTGTGAGATGTGATTGACTCCTTATTACCCTGATTGCCATTGCACCAGGGCAATCGGAAAGAGCCAGGTAAAGTGCCGGGTTTGTTGCATCTAATGAATGTGGCAATATTGGACAGCAGCAAGCTAATATTTTTAGGCTGTGAGGGGCTCAATAACCATGGATCTCCCCAGTCTGAAATACCAGCTCCCAGCTGTTAGGCTTTATCATGGCTAGATATCAAAATTGGGGGGAACGCACTGCTGTTTTTAAAAATTATTTATTTAAATAATGTAAAACAAAGTGCATGCGGTTCTTCTTATATTGATACATAGCTAAGATAAGCACATGGCTGGGGGATGCAGCCTGTAACCTTATGCTTTATCCGGAACCGCGGTGGCTCGAGGGGTCTCCAGACCCGGGGTTCGTGCGGCCACTCAATAAAGGGGGGTATGTACAGGGGGCTTAGAAAGTTTGTGACGCCACCCATGGTGCGTGGTAATGTGAGAGACCACCGCTGCTGTTGAGGAGCCCGGTGACAATGTTGAAGCAGCAGGTTGTTTAACCTCTCCGTGGGTAGGGGGTTTGGTGTCCCGGGGCCCGGTGATGGGAAGGGGGAGCCAAGGGAGAGAGATGGAAGCTGCACGGAAAGGAAAATTGAGCAACACTCTGTGACGACCTGATAGACCAGGGCGTCACATTCCCCCTTGGTTAACCGTAGCTCGTCCCCGAGCTACAGGACACATCAGGGTTTATTTAAAACTGCTCCTGTAAGGAGAAAAAAAGGGATAACATGGTGTAAACAGTTTCCATCCCTCACAGGGGAGGCACACTTCCTAACACTGCAAAAATACTCAGAGTCCTCATTCCCAATGTCCCGGATACCGCTAACCTGCCACCCAAACAACCTGACCCTCTGCATATCTATGATGGGTCCGTGACCAGGTTAAGATCCCGGGTGTTGTAACAGATGACTCTGGTAACAGTCCTGAGCAACCTTGTAGCCGTTGCCCCTTGCGCCGACCCCACCGGGGCCTCCTGGTGCCGACTACCAGCACAGCACCTCTCAAGGCCCTGGCAGTCTTTTTCTGTATCAACAGGTGGAAAAAGGTACAACAAGGCAGGCGCAGTCTAATTATAGCAGAACTTCCTGCCTCCCCCCACCTGGGGGTCCAGATGGTCTTCTCCAAGGAACACGGGAAGGTTCAACAAGGGTGATAGTCCATATAAAACTTTTAAAACTTTTTATGAACTTGCAAGTAGATGTACAGACTGCTCCGCAGCCGGGGTGCATGGTCCGGGTGCTCCACCTCTGAGGATGGGCCCGGTGATGCGGCCGGGTCTGGTCTGGCCGGGGTCTGGGTGACCGCTGACATGACTGGGATGAGGGTAGACATCGGGGCTGCTGCTGGAGCTTCACATGAAAATACTGCAGGTTCCGCTGCCGGGATTGGTAATGGCAGCTCAGCGTCCGCCGAGGACGGGGTAGGTGACAGTGGAGTGGTTGCCACAAGCGGGGGCGGACCGGATCCCTCAGCCGCCTTGACTGGATTAATGTAAACAACAGGGACTGGGTAACCGCTTACTCTCTCTTCACGTGGGATTTCGATCTCACGGGCTCGCACCGCCATCGCCAGGCTCCTCATCTCTTCCCTTCAGTGATTCAATATGAACAGGAACTGCGTCCGCATTCTCCTGTATAGCTGCTCGGTTTCTTCTTCAATCCAAGTGTGGGGTCCCGGGAACAGCATGTTCCGGTGACCATCTCCGCTCCGCCATCTTGCCTCTGCGTTGTCCAGGAACAGTATGCCAGAGTCCTGGCATCCCTGCTTCTCTCCCGCTTTCACTACATTCAGGCATGACCCCTCAGTTTTCTCTCAGCACTCTTTCGCGCGCTGTGGTCCTCTGGTTACTTCCGGTTCCTGTTTCAGGCTGAGGACGAAGGGCGGAGCTTCGTGCGCTTTCCGAGGAAGATGGCGTTTTTGGAGCGAAAACAGCGGAAAAATGGTGGACGCCGCAGGAAAAAGGATTTGGACTCCCAGACTTCACTTCTCAAGACACATGTCATCCAGGTTAGTGGGAACAGTTCGTGACGCCACAAATTGAGGTGTGCCACCCCCGTGCCAGCAGCCGGGTTGCTCGGATTTTGAACCGCGGTGGCTCGAGGGGTCTCCGGACCCGGGGGTCGTGCGGCCACTCAATAAAGGGGGGATATGTACAGGGGGCTTAGAAAGTTTGTGACGCCACCCACGGTGCGTGGTAATATGAGAGACCACCGCTGCTGTTGTGGAGCCCGGTGACGATGTTGAAACAGCAGGATGTTTAACCCCTCCATGGGTAGTGGGTTTGGTGTCCTGGGGCGCGGTGATGGGAAGGAGGAGCCGTGGGCTGTAGGCCTGGGAGACAGGGAGCAGAGAAACTCAAAGTGGTTGTCATGGTGTTGGATGAGGCTGTGCTGATGTGTGAGGTCAGTGAACACACAGGCAGTGATTCATCCAAAAGTCCTTCAGTACCGCTGCTGCTGAGGGCGAGCACATCCAGGTGACCGTTCCCAGTGATGTTACTAGTGTGCTTTGGTTTAGTCCAACCCTCCGGGAGCCTCCACTTCCACAGCCCCTCACTCTCTGAGGCTGCTTACTCACGCTGTCTGGGAGCTCCAACCCCCTAGCGTGCTCTCCTCCCTGAGAGCTATTTGAGAGCCCTCTCCTCTCTTTGCTCCCCTGCCGATGAACAAATAGCCACCTCCCACCCAGTCTACTTTGGTGGGTGGCCCTTTCCTCACTGGACCTGCCCCCTGGTGTGCGTGTGTGGGATTTGCATGCTGGTCTTAGCACATCACTGAGTGGCACGTGGAACCAAGGGAGAGAGATGGATGCTGCACGGAAAGGAAAATTGTGCAACACCCTGTGACGACCTGATAGACCAGGGCGTCACATCACTGAGTTCACTAATGTCCCCTGAGGTTAGGTTACCTGTGGTTACAGATGGATGCCTGTGAGAACCTCCAACCATGGCTGCAACTTTCCTGAGTGATGTCACCTCTGATTGCAGTGGTTCATTCTCTGCCTGCAGTTGCAGCGGGAGGTCATGTTCTTTGGCTGCGTGTTGAAATTTCAGATGTAGCAAAGCCGGGATCGTCGTGGGATCTTGTGTGAATTACGTCGAGGTGTTTTTGGGGTTAATAAATTGATGATAGAGGGTGATTTTTTTGTCTTTTATTTCAAATGAAGGATTTTTTTGTTTTTTGTTTATTTACTTTTACTTACAGATTAGTAATGGGGGTCTCATAGAACCTCCCGTTACTTATCTAGGGCGTAGTGGCAGCTGTGAGTTGCGATTCACCCTGTATTACCCCGATTGCCACTGCACCAGGGCAATCCAGAAGAATTGCGTAAAGGGCTGGGATTTTCACATCTAATGGGTGGGCAATCTTGGATGGCTGCAGACTGCTATTTTTAGGCTGAGGGGCCCAATAAGCATGGGTTTCTCCAATCTGAGAATACCAGCCTCCAGGTGTTGGGCTTTATCATGATTGGGTATCAAAATTGGGGGACTGCATGCCGTTTTTTAAATTATTTAAATATTTAAAAACAAAATCTGCATTTGGTTCTTCTTATTTTGATACACAGCCATGGTAAGCGCACGTCTGGGGGTTGCAGCCTGTAGCCATGGGCTTTATCTGTGCTGGTATCAATAGATGGGGGACCATACACCAATTATGTTATTTATTTTATACTATGATAGAGACCAGCACACAGAGATTGTGATTCCAACCAATCACAGACACTGTCTGGGCTCGGGATCTGACAGCAGACAATCAGAGATGCTAGTGGCCAGAGAAAACAGTGAATATGTATGGATATAATCAGTGGCCCCAGAAATGAAGCCACAAGAGCAGTTACAGCAGCTGGGAGAGTCGGTAAGTATGTCCTGCTTTATTTTCTTTCTTTTACAACCCCCTACATCATTTTACAACACATAAGGCTTGGTAAGGATTGGCGAACCAAACTTTTAAAGGTTTGCTCATCTCTTATATTGACACCTGATAATTAATCTAGCATCAGCGGGATTTTTAAAATATATTTATTATTGTCTATTTGAGATACATTTTTTTACTGTGTAAGCAAAGAGTAACGATTACACTCGCTCATCACTAGTCACAATTTTTTTGCATACAAATAGCTCGCAAAGACTGGCGTGGTGGTGACTTCATTAAAAAAAATGTCTAGCGGCCAATCCAAACAGATTTTCTTATTAGACTCCTTGGCTCCTAGGGTTTTCAAGTAGGACATTGAACTTTTTGCTTTCTAAAACATGCAAATGTACAGTACAGATCCTTTTTGTAAATTTTGACCAACCCAGGGGGCACCAGCCAATCTCCTGGTATCCTGATACCAACAACAGTTTTGGTTAACCCTTTCTCACCCTTCCCTATTCACTCCTTCCCCCTTCTCTCATTTTGCAACCTAGTATCTTCATAATACTATAATAATTTATTTATTTATTTTGTTATATTTTTAATTTGGTTCCATTGAAAACTTATGGCCCAAACATCTCATACACAGGCCTCTCAGGCCATGCTCAATTTGCTCTGAAATAACAGGCTATACCCACTTTTTATCTAGGTTTATGACCAGCACAGTAACTCTTCATTACATCTGTGAGGTCAATATGGAAACAAATGTTATCTGAAACTCAAATAAATAAATAAATAGGTACTAGCTACTAAAACTAAAAAGACAGAGGTAACAAAACATTTAATAGTTAATTATTGATTGCTTTTATTTTATTCGCTCATTCAACTATTATTTATTTTTTTTCATTTTCTAGTCACCTTTTTATGCACTTTTCATGTACATTTTATGCACATTTTTAATTTGCGCACAATTAATTTTAATAGTGTCTATTAAACTTCCAAATATTTTTTAGAATTGATATACATTTTTACTTATTTTGATTTTTAATATATTTTATTTTTTACATATTTCATGATCGGGGCCCATCTTCAATGTGTAACAGTTGGTTTCATTCAACTGTTCAATTCCAAATTACTTATTCTCACTGAGTCCTTATGTAAAGACTCATACTTTTTATTAAGCTTTAGATTTATGGAGCAAGCTCACAGTGAATACATAGAGTGCAGGTGTAGGATTCTCACCATAGAAGTGTACAGAGTATTATATTAAACGTTAATTGTTGGGTTAATTTATTGCTGTGCCAGCGATGTAGCAGAGCTGTTTGTATGTTGAGATATGGAGACTCCTGATGGTACCTTGAACCGGCCAGGGGCTAATGCTTTGTCCGAGGGTCTGATGGAGACATGGTAGTCACCACGAAAGAATACAGGGAAAAATGCATTATTAGAAACAAGCACCAGAAGCCAAAAACTCAGAGCAAGGACAGAAAGTTGGTTACCCCCAAAAGAGCGGTGCAGCACGAGAAGGCCTGTCTGACCGAAGTAAGAAAGATTTGGTTACCACAGTAAAGTCAGTTCCTGAGTTGTTCATAAAAAGAACTTGTGTGAAATTGTCACCCTCCAGGTTGGCGACAAGGATCAGAATCCGAAATGGACATTGTTATAAGTGTTGCACATCACCTGGACAAACACAATTGCAGGAGCAGGGGATTCAGTGACCCTCGACCGGGATAGGGACCCCCACTTCACAGGCATACAGACACACACTATCCCTGATGAAGAAGGCATGTTTTTCCTTTGAAAAGCATTGGAAAGTGTGCCTCCCACAGGCTTCCTTAGCCTGTATAGGTGACGTCACATTGTTCTCTCTGCCACGCGTCTGGTGTCAGAACAGTCTCTGGCCGGGTCTGTCTGTTCACCACGTGGCCACTGCTCACTGCTTTTTTCCAAGCATAGAAACAACAAAACAGAACAAAGTATATGGCAGAAAATTATTATCTTTATTACATGCAGTAAAAATTTACAATAAAAAATTATAAAGTTGAAAAAGTGGTCAACAGGTGTATAGGACCACAGAACACCCAATGTAATGTTCAAATACTTGAAAAATAATATATATTATATTGTATAATGTGTAGAGATGAGCGAACTGGCCGTGGTTCGGCTCAAGTTCGGTTCGCCGAACGGAGGTCTCGTTCGAGTTCGGTTCGTCGAACGTTCGACGAACCAAACTCGAACCTATAGGATATAATGGGAGGCAATCACAAACACATAAAAATGCATGATAAATGTACACAAACAGTTAATAAACATTGCCATAACACTTATCGGTCCCCGCGATCCCTCCTGCACTCTGTCTCCTGCCGCTATTCCATCCGATGATCGCTGAATCCTCCCGGTGACCAGCACTGCCAGCAGAGATGCAGGACCTATCGTGACGTCAAAATAGCCATGTGACCAGTCACGTGGCTATTATCTCATTGGCTACAGACTGGTCACATGACTATGACGCGTCATGTAGGACCTGCGAGTGCATCTCTCCGGTACACGGTGCACATTTGTGTATCGCCGTGTACCGGCGACATGCTCTAGCACACGGTCGACTCCCCGTTCCGTTAGGGACCGGCTGACACAGCCGGTCATTAACGGAGATCACCGTTGCCATAGCAACGCAGTTAGCGGTGACGTCACCGCTAACCGCGGCTCCGGGAGCACCGTTGCTATGGTAACACGTCTGTCAGCGTTACCGCTGACAGCCAGCAGCACTGATCACTCACGGAGTGAAGGCTGCATGGGGAGCAGCAGCGTCTTCCCCCATGCAGCAGTGATGGAGCAGAGCTGCATTTGTTGAACGAGGAAGACAGAAGACCATGGATCGTGGAGGGCTGACAGGGGGTAATAAAGATGGAGTCTCTAATGTGTCTGTGTATTTATTTCTATTAAAGTATTTTTTTCTCTGTGTGGTGTCTTTTTTTTAACCCTTTATTGGAGATTCTTAATGGCCGGGTCAAACGTGCCTGACATTAAGAATCTCTGGCTTAATACTAGCTAGTAAAACAAAGCTAGTATTAACTCATTATTACCCAACAAGCCACCCGGCTTCAGGGCTGTTGGAAGAGTTGGATACAGCGCCAGATGATGGCGCTTCTATGAAAGCGCCATTTTCTGGGGCAGCTGCGGACTGCAATTCGCAGCAGAGGCGCCCAGAAACCTCGGGCTAACCTGTGCTGCGGATTCCAATCCCCAGCTGCCTAGTTGTACCCGGCTGGACACAAAAATGGGGCGAAGCCCACATCATTTGTTTTTTAATTATTTCATGAAATAAGTGAAATAATTAAAAAAATGGGCTTCCCTATATTTTTGGTTTCCAGCCGGGTACAAATAGGCAACTGGGGGTTGGAGGCAGCCCGTGGCTGCCTGCTGTACCTGGCTAGCATACAAAAATATGGCGAAGCCCACGTCATTTTTTTGGTGGGCAAAAAACTTCTGCATACAGTCCTGGATGGAGTATGCTGAGCCTTGTAGTTCTGCAGCTGCTGTCTGCTCTTCTCCAGACAGACAGCAGCTGCAGAACTACAAGGCTCAGAATACTCCATCCAGGACTGTATGCAGAAGTTTTTTGCCCCCTGAAAAAATTATGTGGGCTTCACCATATTTTTGTATGCTAGCCAGGTACAGCAGGCAGTTACGGCTGCCCCCAATCCCCAGTTGCCTATTTGTACCCGGCTGGGAACCAAAAATAAAGGGAAGCCCTTTTTTTATTATTTCATGAATTTCATGAAATAATTAGAAAACAAATGACGTAGGCTTCGCCCCATTTTTGTGTCCAGCAGGTACAACTAGGCAGCTGGGGATTGGAATCCTCAGCACAGGTTGGCCTGAGCTTTCTGGGCCCCACTGCTGCGAATTGCAGTCTGCAGCCGCCTCAGAAAATGGCACTTTCATAGAAGCGCCATCTTCTGGCGCTGTATCCAACTCTTCCAGCACCTGCCTGCTATACCTGGCTAGCATACAAAAATATGGCGAAGCTCACGTCCTTTTTTTGTAGTTTTTTGGCAAAAAAAAATAAAAAATGCTTCCCTGGATTTTCCATTGCCAGTGAAGGTAACACCAAGCAGTGGGGGTTAGCAGCCAGTAGCTGCTTGGATTACCCTTAGCTAGCAATACAAAAAATGCAGCGGGAGCCCATATATATTCTTTTTAATTATTTATTTAAATAACTAAAAACAAAATGGGCTTCCCTGTATTTTGATTGCTGGACATCACAGTGCTGTAAAAATAAATCTTTAAAAAAAATGACGTAGCGCTTCGCGGTATTTTTGATTCTCAGCGCAGATAAAGCAGACAGCTATGGGTTGCCACCCCCATCTGCCTGCCGTTACCTTGGTTGGCAATCAAAATACAGGGAAGCCCATTAATTTTTTCTATTTAAAAAATAGTTAAAAAAAAAATGACGTTGGGTCCCCCCATTTTTGATAGCCAGCTAGGGTAAAGCAGACGGCTGTAGCCTGAAAACCACAGCTGGCAGCTTTACCGTGGTTGGGGATCCAATGTGGAGGTCCCCCCAGGCTCTTTTTTTTATAATTATTTTATAAATATTAATAATTACACAATAAAAGTAGGGTCCCCCCCAAATTGGATCACCAGCCAAGGTAAAGCGGACAGCTGTGGTCTGGTATTCTCAGGGTGGGAAGGTCCATAGTTATTGGGCCTTCACAGCCTATAAATAGCAGGCCGCAGGCACCCCATACGCGGCGCATCCACTAGATGCGCCAATCCTGGCACTTCACCCCAGCTCATCCCGTGCCCTGGTGCAGTGGCAAACGGGGTAATAAATCGGGTTGATACTAGCTGTAAGGTCACCTGACATCAAGCCCAGCAGTTTGTGATGTCATGGCGTCTATTAGATACCCAACACCATAAACTGTCAGTACTAACAAAAAAAATCGACAAAAGAAATTTATTTGAAAAAACAGTCCCCAAAACATTTCCTCTTTCACCAATTTATTGTAAGAAAAAAAATAAAGGGGTCCCACGACGACTCTGGACCGTCTAGAATATGGGGGGTAGACACTCAGGGAACGTATCCCCCATCTTCTAGGAGTGCGGACCCTTCATGTGAGGAGTGTGGGTGCAATGAATCTGCACTCACTCTCCCCGGGTCCACAGCAGCAGAGTCCATGTCGTAATGGTTGCTACCAAAGCTGCAATGCCCTGCTCATGAGGTAAGGGCATGCCTAATCAGGAGAACTATTCTACATTTCCAAATATTGGCATTTGCTGATATTATTGCTATTCCACCTACTATATATTGGGGATAGGATCTTGGAGATGGAATACCCCTTTAAGTCCAGTTATCCAGCTGAATGAATACTTAACAACAGAGCTCGCTATTTAGATGTGTTTTCTTGTGGCGTATAATGGACTCTCATGTTTGGTAGTCGTTCAGCAGGGAAACTAAAAGCAAATCCCTCCATTTGGAAATGTAGTATATAGCTCTCCTGATCAATTATGTTCCTTACCTCATGAGCAGGGCAATACAGTAATAATAATAATTTATTCATTTATATAGCGTTACTAATTCCATAGCGCTGTATGTCTTTGGAGTGTGGGAGGAAACCGGAGTACCCAGAGGAAACCCACGCAAACACGGGGAGAACATACAAACTCCTTGCAGATGGTGTCCTTGGTGAGAATTGAACCCAGGACCTCAGCGCTGCAAGACTGCAGTGCTAACCACTGAGCCACCGTGCCGCCCATTTAGCTTACAGATGCATAACCACCACTCACTGTGTCTGAACACAGGAAGCTGAGCTGACAGCCGCTCTGTGCATGCGGCAGCGTCTATTGTGAAGGAGAGGGCAGTGGGGGGATCAACGGAACACCGGTGGAGTTATAGGGGGTGACCTGGCAGGGCCTGGGGAGGAGTTTTCTGTCGCATGTGTCATGGCACATGCGACAGAAATCAGAGGAGTAGGGTGAATGCGGCCAGCGTGCTGCTGTGCGCGTGGCCATCTTGGATTTCTGGGAGGGCATCAGGGGGGCACTTTGGCGACACCGGGGGACCGGAGGGGACCGGGGAGGAGATTTATCATGTTTGTTCATGCCAGATGGGAGATAAATAATTTTTTACCGGCGCTGTCATTTACTGTAACGTGATCATCGGTGTACGGTGTATACCTGTGATCACATGAGCGGGGACCGGAAAAACAGTCCTGAATCATGATCTCCAGGGTCTCAGCTAGCCCTGAAACCCCGGAGATTTTCTGACGCTGGGGGGCGTTATTCACTTATTTCTGCCTGCTGTTTATAAACGGCAGATCAGAATAAGGCTACATTAACACGACCGATCCATGTTTGCGGTCTGCAAAAAACAGTCCGTTTTTTTTCACGGGTGCATCCGTGTGGCATCCGTTTCCGTTCCGTAGACGGTCCGTATGTCATCTGTTTGTCATCCGTGTGCCTTCCATTTTTTTTGTGTACTGCAAAAAAACTGAAGGAGGGTAAATGCATAAATTTAACCAGGATCCATAGCTTCATCCTACATGAGGCAGTCACATGTTCACTCCAGTGCCATTTTCTACTGCTTTCCACAGCGTAGAGCGCTCTGGTGATTTTCTTGTGCTTGTGCACTTCATATCAGTCTTTTCTGTCATTATCATGGCAGAAAGACACATAATGTCCCACTCTCCTGCATTTTGTAATTTTGCACCCTTTGGTGCCTTTCATGTGGCACTAAGGGGTACTTAGCTTTGTATTTAGCCAAAAAAAATGAAAAAAAAAATGATGTAGGGTTCCCCCTATTTTTGTAGCCAGCTAGGGTAAAGCAGACGGCTGCAGCCTGCAGACCACAGCTGGCAACCTCACCTTGGCTGGTAATCCAAAACTGAGGGCACCCCACGCTGTTATTTTAAATTAAATAAATAATTTAAAAAAAAACCACGTAGGGGTCCCCCCAAAATTGGATCACCAGCCAAGGTAAAGCAGACAGCTGGGGTCTGATATTCTCAGACTAGGGAGGTCCATGGTTATTGGACTCTCCCCAGCCTAAAAATAGCAGGCCGCAGCCGCCCCAGAAGTGGCGCATCCATTAGATGTGCCAATCCTGGTGCTTCGCCCCAGCTCATCCCGCGCCCTGGTGCGGTAGCAAACGGGGTAATATATGGGGTTAATACCAGATGTGTAATGTCACTTGGCATCAAGCCCTGGGGTTGGTGAGGTCAGGCGTCTATCAGAGACCCGACATCACCAACCCAGTCAGTAATAAAAAAAAATAGACGACAAACACATTTTTATTTGAAAAAATACTCCCCAATACATTCCCTCTTTGACCAATTTATTAGAAAGAAAAACAAATCCAGGTCTGGTGTAATCCAAGGGGTTGCCATGACGATCCACACTGTCCCAGTCAATGAAGAGCAGGATGTTCCCCATTGGCTGGGAGAGCAGTGCAGTGACCTGAGCTAACATCAATGGGTCAGCCCAGGTCACTGCAGGGCATGACAAGTGCTGCTGTCAGCGAGGTACATTACCTGCGCTGATCTCCTGTACTGCTGACAGCACCTGTCACTGAGTTCAATGACCGCCGCCTTCACAGCCAAGTATCGCGAGAGGCCCGTGACGTCACCGCTAGTCAGTCTCGGGTCGGAAGCGAGAGAAGGTGATGTGACAAGCGGCGGCCATGGAGGACAGTGACAGCGCTGAGGTCGGAACTTCATCACCGCATGTAAGCCGAGCGGGACCATGTGTGCAGAGTGCCAGGATGACGGACGTGTGTGTGTGTGTGTGTACATGCCGCATGCAGGAGGGGGCGGAGCGAGCTGAGCGGGGAAGTGTGGGCTTCCTGCACGTAACTAGGATAAACATCGGGTTACTAACCAAAGCGCTTTGCTTGGATACCCGATGTTTATCTTGGTTACCAGCTTCTGGCAGGCTGCCAGCTATGGCTCCTGCACACTGTAGCTGTAAAAAGCCCTGCTTTTTGCTGCTAGAACCGTTCTCGAACGTATCTAGAACTATCGAGCTTTAGCAAAAAGCTCGAGTTCTAGTTCTATCTAGAACACCCCCCAAAATCACTCGAACGCGAACTGACGAACCACGAACCGCGCTCAACTCTAATAATGTGCCCAATAATTATATAAAGATTTCATAAACCAAGTGGTAATTTATAAAGGGCAACATTAAAAAATTATGATAATTTAGATAATAAAAGTGACGAACACTGCATAAAAAAGAGCAAAGAATGGCATATAATGAGCGGATAATATACTGGTATTGCACTGTGAAAAGATTATATTAAATATATGAAATAGTTGTAAGAAAATAAAATATTGTAAATAACAATACTCTATTTTATTATGATAAAGTGCTGGTGAGAAGATGAGCGGGATTCAAGAAAATAGTATGAATAATTCAAATAAAGTGCAATGTGCTGGCAAAAAATCTTGTGATGCAAAAAATGTACTGCGAACAAACCAGGTAATATCCAAACTATACTGGGCAAAACAATTGCTGACTAAATTTGGTTAAAAAGTATAATAGCAGCAGTTAATAGATGTTATAGAGGTTTGCAAGCGTAGCCAAAATAACAACTTACTATGCTGAAAACACAGTGTAACAAAAAGCTACAGTGAGACGTCACTTACAAAGGTGAAAGCTGGTCCTGCCACTCTGACGTACGTTTCATGTATGACTTCTTCAGGGAGCGCACGGTGGAGCATCAGGAGCTGGTTTAAAAAGGAGAACAGACCAATTAGTGTTAGTGAGATTTAGATTACTAGATGCGTGCCAGCTGGATTTAGGTCCAGAAGCAGCGCATATGTCGTGTGCATCAGTATGTCCAGGACATTCAGTAAATCGGACGGCAGGGCAGCGACGCATGATGTCGTCATGGAGACGATGCATGCGCAAATGCCCCTGTTGCCCAGTATAGTTTGGATATTACCTGGTTTGTTCGCAGTACATTTTTTGCATCACAAGATTTTTTGCCAGCACATTGCACTTTATTTGAATTATTCATATTATTTTCTTGAATCCCGCTCATCTTCTCACCAGCACTTTATCATAATAAAATAGAGTATTGTTATTTACAATATTTTATTTTCTTACAACTATTTAATATATTTAATATAATCTTTTCACAGTGCAATACCAGTATATTATCCGCTCATTACATGCCATTGTATGCTTCTTTTTATGCAGTGTTCGTCACTTTTATTATCTAAATTATGATAATTTTTTAATGTTGCCCTTTATAAATTACCACTTGGTTTATGAAATCTTTATATAATTATTGGGCACATTATACAATATAATATATATATTATTTTTCAAGTATTTGAACATTACATTGGGTGTTCTCTGGTCCTATACACCTGTTGACCACTTTTTCAACTTTTTAATTTTTTATTGTAAATTTTTACTGCATGTAATAAAGATAATCATTTTCTGCCATATTCTTTGTTCTGTTTTGTTGTTTCTCTTATTATGAGTTTATGGCTCATTATGTGATTATTGAAGGGTGTTCTGTGTTGACTTTTTTCCAAGCATGCTGCTTTGCTGCTCTGGTGTCTGCTATTAATTGCAGAGTCTGGCAACTATTAATTCCTACAGCACCACTGCAACAGGACCCAAGCACCAGTCTCAAGGATAAGCTATCATGTTATCTTTGTTTTAACACTTAGGGTACCTTCACACTTAGCGATGCAGCAGCGATCCGACCAGCGATCTGACCTGGTCAGGATCGCTGCGGCATCGCTACATGGTCGCTGGTGAGCTGTCAAACAGGCAGATCTCACCAGCGACCAGTGAACAGCCCCCAGCCAGCAGCGACGTGCAAGCGACGCTGCGCTTGCACGGAGCCGCCGTCTGGAAGCTGCGGAGACTGGTAACTAAGGTAAACATTGGGTATGGTTACCCGATGTTTACATTAGTTACCAGCGCACACCGCTTAGCTGTGTGTGCAGGGAGCAGGGAGCCCCGCACACTGAGCGCTGGCTCCTTGCTCTCCTAGCTACAGTACACATCGGGTTAATTAACCCGATGTGTAATGCAGCTACATGTGCAGAGAGCAGGGAGCCGCGCACACTGCTTAGCGCTGGCTCCTTGCTCTCCTAGCTACAGTACACATCGGGTTAATAAACCCGATGTGTAATGCAGCTACATGTGCAGAGAGCAGGGAGCCGCGCACACTGCTTAGCGCTGGCTCCTTGCTCTCCTAGCTACAGTACACATCGGGTTAATTAACCCGATGTGTAATGCAGCTACATGTGCAGAGAGCAGGGAGCCGCGCACACTGCTTAGCGCTGGCTCCTTGCTCTCCTAGCTGCTGTACACATCGGGTTAATTAACCCGATGTGTACAGCAGCTACATGTGCAGAGAGCCGGAGCCGGCAGCACAGGCAGCGTGAGAGCTGCAGAGGCTGGTAACTAAGGTAAATATCGGGTAACCACCTTGGTTACCCGATGTTTATCTTGGTTACAAGCTTACCTCAGCTGCCAGACGCCGGCTCCTGCTCCCTGCTCGCTTCATTTGTCGCTCTCTCGCTGTCACACACAGCGATCTGTGTGTCACAGTGGGAGAGCGCCTTTGAAGAAAACGAACCAGGGCTGTGTGTAACGAGCAGCGATCTCGCAGCAGGGGCCAGATCGCTGCTCATTATCACACACAGCGAGATCGCTAATGAGGTCACTGCTGCGTCACAAAAAGCGTGACTCAGCAGCGATCTCGGCAGTGAGCTCGCTGTGTGTGAAGCACCCCTTAGATTAGATGTGTGTATATGTGTATATACAGTGGGTACAGAAAGTATTCAGACCCCTTTAAATTTTTCACTCTTTGTTTCATTGCAGCTATTTGGTAAATTCCAAAAAGTTCATTTTTTATCTCATTATTGTACACTCTGCACGCAATCTTGACAGAACCCCCCCCAGAAATGTAGAAATGTTTTCAAATTTATTAAACAAGAAAAACTGAAATATCATATGGTCATAATCAGAACCTTTGCTCAGTATTGAATAGAAGCACCCTTTTGAGCTTTTACAGCCATGAGTCTTCTTGAGAATGATGCAACAAGTTATTCCCACATGGATTTGGGGATCCTCTGCCATTCTTCCTTACAGATACTCTCCAATTCTGTAAGGTTGGATGGTGAACGTTGGGGACAGCCATTTCAGGTCTCATATATATATATACAGTACAGACCAAAAGTTTGGACACACCTTCTCATTCAAGGAGTTTTCTTTATTTTCATGACTGAAAATTTTACATTCACATTGAAGGCATCAAAACTATGAATTAACACATGTGGAATGAAATACTTAACACAAAAGTGTGAAACAGCTGAAAATATGTCTTATATCCTAGGTTCTTCAAAGTAGCCAGTGCCACCTTTTGCTTTGATTACTGCTTTGCATGCTCTTGGCATTCTCTTGATGAGCTTCAAGAAGTAGTCACCGGAAATGGTTTTCACTTCACAGGTGTGCCCTGTCAGGTTTAATAAGTGGGATTTCTTGCCTTATAAATGGGGTTGGGACCATCAGTTGTGTTGTGCAGAAGTCTGGTGGATACACAGCTGATAGTCCTACTGAATAGACTGTTAGAATTTGTATTATGGCATGAAAAAGCAGCTACGTAAAAAAAAATGAGGAGCCATCATTACTTTAAGAAATGAAGGTCAGTCAGTCCGAAAAATTGGGAAAAGTTTGAAAGTGTCCCCAAGTGCAGTGGCAAAAACCATCAAACGCTACAAAGAAACTTGCTCACATTAGGACCGCCCCAGGAAAAGAAGCACCAAGAGTCACCTTTGCTGCGGAGGATAAGTTTATCCGAGTCACCAGCCTCAGAAATCGCAGGTTAACAGCAGCTCAGATTAGAGACCAGGTCAATGCCACACAGAGTTCTAGCAGCAGGCACATCTCTAGATCAACTGTTAAGAGGAGACTTTGTGCAGCAGACCTTCATGGTAAAATAGCTGCTAGGAAACCACTGCTAAGGACAGGCAACAAGAAGAAGAGACTTGTTTGGGCTAAAGAACACAAGGAATGGACATTAGACCAGTGGAAATCTGTGCTTTGGTCTGATGAGTCCAAATTTCAGATCTTTGGATCCAACCACCGTGTCTTTGTGCGATGCAGAAAAGGTGAACGGATGGACTCTACATGCCTGGTTCCCACCGTGAAGCATGGAGGAGGAGGTGTAATGGTGTGGGGGTGCTTTGCTGGTGACACTGTTGGGGATTTATGCAAAATTGAAGGCATACTGAACCAGCATGGCTACCACAGCATCTTGCAGCGGCATGCTATTCCATCCGGTTTGCGTTTAGTTGGACCATCATTTATTTTTCAACAGTACAATGACCCCAAATACATCTCCAGGCTGTGTAAGGGCTATTTGACTAACAAGGCGAGTGATGAGATGCTACGCCAGATGACCTGGCCTCCACAGCCACCAGACCTGAACCCAATCTAGAGGTTTGACGTGAGCTGGACCGCAGAATGAAGGCAAAAGGGCCAACAAGTGCTAAGCATCTCTGGGAACTCCTTCAAGACTGTTGGAAGACCATTTCCGGTGACTACCTCTTGAAGCTCATCAAGAGAATGCCAAGAGTGTGCAAAGTAGTAATCAACACAAAAGGTTGCTACTTTGAAGAACCTAGAATATAAGACATATTTTCAGTTGTTTCACACTTTTTTAAGTATTTCATTCCACATGTGGTAATTCATAGTTTTGATGCCTTCAATGTGAATCTATAATTTTCAGAGTCATGAAAATAAAGAAAACTCTTTGAATGAGAAGGTGTGTCCAAACGTTTGGTCTGTACTGTATATATGTATATATATATATATATATACATATATATATATATATATATATATATATTGTAAGGATGCAATGTGGTAGATGGCCGGTATGTGTCACAGAGGGGGAAATCCTCTGTGATCTGAACCTGGAATGTTTCTCTGGGACTTGTAGTTCCATGAGGATTGTTGTACACATTCAGGGCTGGGTTCATGGGATGGTCAGAAGTGATGGGCGGGACTGACCATCCACATACCTCCCATACGTAGGTGTGTCTCATGGGATTTAATGGAGCTGTCGTTTGTCACATGATCTCTGTGTGCTAGTGGGAGCCATCTTGGTTGGAGCACATGTGCAGGAGATCCTATGCATACAGAGCTAGTGAGGGCTCTGAAATGTCAGGGAGCTGCACAATCCACTGAGGCTGTGAGGAATTGGAACGTGTACAAGGGCCGGGATGGTGAGCCCAGTGTGAGAGTCTCCCTGGACTGGATGGAGGCAGACTGACAGCCTGCAAACCTACTGGCAGGTAACACCCCACAAAGGTGTACTTTACTGGCTGATGCCAGAGAACGAACTGTATGAACAATCAGCAGTTTAAACAGACAGTGAGACATTGTCCTGCGGGAAAGTGGCTGTGGCCCATTACACTGCGTGGTTTATGAGGATGTGAATAAATCACCGAGATTCTTTAAGTGACAAAGTGCTTGTGTGTGTCTTGATCCCGCTGCCAGACGTGTGCCCCAAGACGTTCAGGGCCCAGGTCGTCACATTATGGTGGAGAATGCGGGCAAATGGCCTGGTTGCTAGGGGCAACGCAGCCTGGTTGCTAAGGGCAACGGCCTAGGACATATTCTTGTGGATACGGACTGCTTGCTGTGGATCGGCGGGTCCACGAAAAAAAAAAAAAAATTTTGAAGCGGTTTGCGGTGGATCGGCGGGTCCACGAAAACTGACGGCGCACTCAAGCAGCTTGCAGTGGATCGGCGGGTCCACGAAGTTCCGGGAAAGCTGAGCGACCATGAGTGGAGCCGCAAGCCTGGACGTTATGGAGGAGCTGTACCAGTTCCTTGTGTGTGGACAGCAGGAGCTGTCAGTGCGCAGAGATGTGGCAGCAGTGGACCAGTTTGTGAGTTCCCTTCTGGGGCCAGTACGGGCACAGGGTACCCAGGGAGATAAAGGGGAACGGTGTGAACTGGGATCTAAGGACACTGCAAGGAAGCCACAGAAAGCCCATAAGGGGGTGGTTGCCCATAAAGGGGTGGTTGCCCATAAGGGGGTGGAGTCCCATAAAGGGGTGGTTGCCCATAAGGGGGTGGAGTCCCATAAAGGGGTGGTTGCCCATAAGGGGATGGAGTCCCATAAAGGGGTGGATGCCCAAAAGGGGGAGGAGTCCCAGAAAGCGGTGGTCCCCCAAAATGGTGCAGAGCATCCCAAATCCAAGGGTGAAGTGGTGCAGATGGACTGTAGCCAGGGACAACAGTGTTCATGCCACAAGTGTCCGGTTTGCGGTATAGACCACCCATCCGACGAGAAGCCACGTCTGTGTTCCGTGGAAGTGGATGGGGAATCTGTAACAGGGGTCGTAGACTCAAGGAGCTTGGTGACCCTGGTGAGGGCCACTTCTGATGTCAACTTGATTCCTGGAAGGAAGATCCACGTCGGCTGCACCCACAATAATGAGACAGAATACCCGGTATGCAGCGTGGTCATTAAGACAGCCAGGGACAGTGGTTCTCATGATGTTGGTGTAGTCTCAGATTTACTGCACCCAATTATTATAGGTTGGGACTCTAAATTATTTGTGCACTTGTGGAAGCAGGGGGACGTATCCAGTTGCTTGTGTAAGAGCCAGAACAGCCCAAAGGAAACCCTACCACATTGGGAGGTGAAACGGGGTCCTGGTTGTAGAGTTATGTGTGGTAAGGAGGAGATAGCACCTCCTAAAATTGACTGTCCTAAGTTAGGGGTGACCAAAGAAAATGGACGGACCCAACTTAGTGACATAAGGACTAAGGGAATAACCAATAGTGTGACCGTTAAAAACGGGGTAGCTCCAGAAAGGGAGGCAGATATCTGATTAAGTGGGGACATGATAGTCCAGGACACCAGGGGGAGTGACGATGACTCCAGAATGGACACTGACTCTTATAAAAGGACAAGAGAGTGCAGTGAGGTACAGACAATTGAGAAGGGTAAAACCTCCTCCAGACGCCGGAGACGTAATAAGCGCCAAAATCTCGTGCAAGGTATACCGTCTGAGGGTGCAGAGAAAGTGAAGTACCTGGTCGAGGAAAACACGTTGCCAGTAGCAACTGCTAAGGTAGAGTCAGACAGCGATGTCCTACACAAGAAAGAGGTATCAGAAACTGAACTGACACATTGTAACGACAGACATCAGCAGGGTGAAATGTCAAAAAATGAGCCAACCAAAGCAGTAATGGTGGTGTCTCCTATAGATTCCAAGCATGAAGCAGAAGGTCTGTCGGACGAGAGCACTGTAGGAGGTGAAATCCTAGAGGGTAATACAGGACAAGGAATCCTGGAGAAAGCTGGTGAAGTACAAATCCATAGAGGTCATGGTGAGCAGACCGGTAAATTACCCAGTGTTGGGGTGATGAAGGGTGAAAACGGGGCCAAAGGTCTAAGAGGAACAGAGTACCACGCTGAAGGGTGTGACACCCTTGCAGAAAAAAAGAGGACTGAAGGTGACACTGCAGAGACCCGCAAGGAAGTTGAAGGTAACGCAGTGAAGACCCAAGAGACAGCTGGTGCTGCAAAAGTGAAAAGAGTCTCTGATGAGGTGAAGTCTGGACCAGAGGTCTTATCAGGAACTGATAGCCCGAGTGACCTGCCTGGTAAGACCAAGATGGAAGACATAGAGATGGTCTTGGTTAAGAACAATAGCAAACCCAAAGGCTCTGAGGCTGGAGCTGAACCGGAAGAGTGTGTAACTCAAGAGGTGGAGCCGTGCATGAGAGAAAAAGATAGATGCAAGAGACCAAAGGAATGGTCTAATTTCCTTGAAGGTCAAGAAACCTGTCCATTCTTTAAGTGCATGGTAGATGTGCCCGAAGACCTAAGAAAAGCCTGTGCCCATAAGTCGATGCATGAGACGTTTAAGAAGGCTGTAGGGGCCTGTGAAGTGTACTTTGCCCCAGAGACTTGTCAGTTGGTGGTGTGCTCTGCCAGTAATGTCACAAAGAAGCGAGTGGCTATCCTGAGTGACATGCACCTGCAGTGTCTTCGCACGAAATGGCTCATCTCGGCACAGATGGAAGAAGACACCAGGCGCTTGGAGTGTATGAAGCAGCTCACTGCAGAATTTCAGGAAGTTGTGGTGGTGAAGAAATCATTAATTGGGCTCGCATTAAGAGCGCTGAAAAGTAACATTCAGCAAGCTAGGAAGGTTCCAGGTATTACAGCGATTGAATTAGAAGAGCACAGTGGAACATTCCGAATCTGTGGGAAAACTGAAGAAGCAGTGAAAACAGCTCGAAGGCTGTTGGACTTTGTGGAAGAGGTCACACAAGTGCCCAGAGAACTTGTCAAGAAACTGATTGGCAGAAATGGAAGAGTCATGCAGGAGATGGTTGATACATCCGGTGTGACGAGAGTAAGACTTAAGGTTTATCATAAAGCCAGGTTACCCTGTGAAGTTGGTATGGTTCCATGTGTCATGGCGGGAACAAAGGAGTGTGTTGAAAATGTACGAGTTCTCCTAGAATACCGCCTGGGATACCTGGAAGAACTAAAGCAAATGGATCTTGAAAGACAGAAGATTGCAGAGAAACATTGTCAAGTGAGTTTGAGGTCACGACCGCTTTCGGGCCAGGGCCCAGAGAAGAAGTGTGGTCCACCTGATGAACGTGTTGCCTTCACTGGCAAGGAAAGTAGGTCCTGTAGGGAAAGGAGCCTAGGCCATAGAAGACCTACGTATAAATCAGGCTATGGCACAGACTCTGAAAGGTCCAAGCCCTCTAAGACAAAATCTAAAAGAAAAGACGGAGGGAGTGACTGGTCCATAGCCAAAAGTGGTGGTGGGAAAAGGCGGAGATGGAAAGGTGACCTAAGACGTCATGAGAGAAGAGGCCATAGTAGATTGGCAAACAGAGAGTGTGCAGGGTCTAGTTGTGGGAGATCTCCTGTCGGCTCGGTTGTGAGGTACCTGGACAAGAGCCCCTCTAGTGGACTGGTTAGCGCAGAGTCAGGCCGCACGGTAGTTTTGACTGATGGGGTGTCTCACTACCACACTGACCGTTGCAGACAGTTATGGAACGATATGTCGGACGTGTCTGAGAAGAGGGTTCACTGAGGAGGGTTTGTTGACAGTGGCAGATGGTCGGTCAGGAGCAGAAACTCAAAGTTTTCATAGAGGGCCCATTCGACTGGTAGGGTATGGTTCCCCTAATGCCCTGTCTCAGGGTCACTGTAGGTTGTCGAGTGTTCCACCCTACAAGTTGGAACAGAGGGGGGGGATATGTAAGGATGCAATGTGGTAGATGGCCGGTATGTGTCACAGAGGGGGAAATCCTCTGTGATCTGAACCTGGAATGTTTCTCTGGGACTTGTAGTTCCATGAGGATTGTTGTACACATTCAGGGCTGGGTTCATGGGATGGTCAGAAGTGATGGGCGGGACTGACCATCCACATACCTCCCATACGTAGGTGTGTCTCATGGGATTTAATGGAGCTGTCGTTTGTCACATGATCTCTGTGTGCTAGTGGGAGCCATCTTGGTTGGAGCACATGTGCAGGAGATCCTATGCATACAGAGCTAGTGAGGGCTCTGAAATGTCAGGGAGCTGCACAATCCACTGAGGCTGTGAGGAATTGGAATGTGTACAAGGGCCGGGATGGTGAGCCCAGTGTGAGAGTCTCCCTGGACTGGATGGAGGCAGACTGACAGCCTGCAAACCTACTGGCAGGTAACACCCCACAAAGGTGTACTTTACTGGCTGATGCCAGAGAACGAACTGTATGAACAATCAGCAGTTTAAACAGACAGTGAGACATTGTCCTGCGGGAAAGTGGCTGTGGCCCATTACACTGCGTGGTTTATGAGGATGTGAATAAATCACCGAGATTCTTTAAGTGACAAAGTGCTTGTGTGTGTCTTGATCCCGCTGCCAGACGTGTGCCCCAAGACGTTCAGGGCCCAGGTCGTCACATTATGGTGGAGAATGCGGGCAAATGGCCTGGTTGCTAGGGGCAACGCAGCCTGGTTGCTAAGGGCAACGGCCTAGGACATATTCTTGTGGATACGGACTGCTTGCTGTGGATCGGCGGGTCCACGAAAAAAAAAAAAAATTTTTGAAGCGGTTTGCGGTGGATCGGCGGGTCCACGAAAACTGACGGCGCACTCAAGCAGCTTGCAGTGGATCGGCGGGTCCACGAAGTTCCGGGAAAGCTGAGCGACCATGAGTGGAGCCGCAAGCCTGGACGTTATGGAGGAGCTGTACCAGTTCCTTGTGTGTGGACAGCAGGAGCTGTCAGTGCGCAGAGATGTGGCAGCAGTGGACCAGTTTGTGAGTTCCCTTCTGGGGCCAGTACGGGCACAGGGTACCCAGGGAGATAAAGGGGAACGGTGTGAACTGGGATCTAAGGACACTGCAAGGAAGCCACAGAAAGCCCATAAGGGGGTGGTTGCCCATAAAGGGGTGGTTGCCCATAAGGGGGTGGAGTCCCATAAAGGGGTGGTTGCCCATAAGGGGGTGGAGTCCCATAAAGGGGTGGTTGCCCATAAGGGGATGGAGTCCCATAAAGGGGTGGATGCCCAAAAGGGGGAGGAGTCCCAGAAAGCGGTGGTCCCCCAAAATGGTGCAGAGCATCCCAAATCCAAGGGTGAAGTGGCGCAGATGGACTGTAGCCAGGGACAACAGTGTTCATGCCACAAGTGTCCGGTTTGCGGTATAGACCACCCATCCGACGAGAAGCCACGTCTGTGTTCCGTGGAAGTGGATGGGGAATCTGTAACAGGGGTCGTAGACTCAAGGAGTTTGGTGACCCTGGTGAGGGCCACTTCTGATGTCAACTTGATTCCTGGAAGGAAGATCCACGTCGGCTGCACCCACAATAATGAGACAGAATACCCGGTATGCAGCGTGGTCATTAAGACAGCCAGGGACAGTGGTTCTCATGATGTTGGTGTAGTCTCAGATTTACTGCACCCAATTATTATAGGTTGGGACTCTAAATTATTTGTGCACTTGTGGAAGCAGGGGGACGTATCCAGTTGCTTGTGTAAGAGCCAGAACAGCCCAAAGGAAACCCTACCACATTGGGAGGTGAAACGGGGTCCTGGTTGTAGAGTTATGTGTGGTAAGGAGGAGATAGCACCTCCTAAAATTGACTGTCCTAAGTTAGGGGTGACCAAAGAAAATGGACGGACCCAACTTAGTGACATAAGGACTAAGGGAATAACCAATAGTGTGACCGTTAAAAACGGGGTAGCTCCAGAAAGGGAGGCAGATATCTGGTTAAGTGGGGACATGATAGTCCAGGACGCCAGGGGGAGTGACGATGACTCCAGAATGGACACTGACTCTTATAAAAGGACAAGAGAGTGCAGTGAGGTACAGACAATTGAGAAGGGTAAAACCTCCTCCAGACGCCGGAGACGTAATAAGCGCCAAAATCTCGTGCAAGGTATACCGTCTGAGGGTGCAGAGAAAGTGAAGTACCTGGTCGAGGAAAACACGTTGCCAGTAGAAACTGCTAAGGTAGAGTCAGACAGCGATGTCCTACACAAGAAAGAGGTATCAGAAACTGAACTGACACATTGTAACGACAGACATCAGCAGGGTGAAATGTCAAAAAATGAGCCAACCAAAGCAGTAATGGTGGTGTCTCCTATAGATTCCAAGCATGAAGCAGAAGGTCTGTCGGACGAGAGCACTGTAGGAGGTGAAATCCTAGAGGGTAATACAGGACAAGGAATCCTGGAGAAAGCTGGTGAAGTACAAATCCATAGAGGTCATGGTGAGCAGACCGGTAAATTACCCAGTGTTGGGGTGATGAAGGGTGAAAACGGGGCCAAAGGTCTAAGAGGAACAGAGTACCACGATGAAGGGTGTGACACCCTTGCAGAAAAAAAGAGGACTGAAGGTGACACTGCAGAGACCCGCAAGGAAGTTGAAGGTAATGCAGTGAAGACCCAAGAGACAGCTGGTGCTGCAAAAGTGAAAAGAGTCTCTGATGAGGTGAAGTCTGGACCAGAGGTCTTATCAGGAACTGATAGCCCGAGTGACCTGCCTGGTAAGACCAAGATGGAAGACATAGAGATGGTCTTGGTTAAGAACAATAGCAAACCCAAAGGCTCTGAGGCTGGAGCTGAACCGGAAGAGTGTGTAACTCAAGAGGTGGAGCCGTGCATGAGAGAAAAAGATAGATGCAAGAGACCAAAGGAATGGTCTAATTTCCTTGAAGGTCAAGAAACCTGTCCATTCTTTAAGTGCATGGTAGATGTGCCCGAAGACCTAAGAAAAGCCTGTGCCCATAAGTCGATGCATGAGACGTTTAAGAAGGCTGTAGGGGCCTGTGAAGTGTACTTTGCCCCAGAGACTTGTCAGTTGGTGGTGTGCTCTGCCAGTAATGTCACAAAGAAGCGAGTGGCTATCCTGAGTGACATGCACCTGCAGTGTCTTCGCACGAAATGGCTCATCTCGGCACAGATGGAAGAAGACACCAGGCGCTTGGAGTGTATGAAGCAGCTCACTGCAGAATTTCAGGAAGTTGTGGTGGTGAAGAAATCATTAATTGGGCTCGCATTAAGAGCGCTGAAAAGTAACATTCAGCAAGCTAGGAAGGTTCCAGGTATTACAGCGATTGAATTAGAAGAGCACAGTGGAACATTCCGAATCTATGGGAAAACTGAAGAAGCAGTGAAAACAGCTCGAAGGCTGTTGGACTTTGTGGAAGAGGTCACACAAGTGCCCAGAGAACTTGTCAAGAAACTGATTGGCAGAAATGGAAGAGTCATGCAGGAGATGGTTGATACATCCGGTGTGACGAGAGTAAGACTTAAGGTTTATCATAAAGCCAGGTTACCCTGTGAAGTTGGTATGGTTCCATGTGTCATGGCGGGAACAAAGGAGTGTGTTGAAAATGTACGAGTTCTCCTAGAATACCGCCTGGGATACCTGGAAGAACTAAAGCAAATGGATCTTGAAAGACAGAAGATTGCAGAGAAACATTGTCAAGTGAGTTTGAGGTCACGACCGCTTTCGGGCCAGGGCCCAGAGAAGAAGTGTGGTCCACCTGATGAACGTGTTGCCTTCACTGGCAAGGAAAGTAGGTCCTGTAGGGAAAGGAGCCTAGGCCATAGAAGACCTACGTATAAATCAGGCTATGGCACAGACTCTGAAAGGTCCAAGCCCTCTAAGACAAAATCTAAAAGAAAAGACGGAGGGAGTGACTGGTCCATAGCCAAAAGTGGTGGTGGGAAAAGGCGGAGATGGAAAGGTGACCTAAGACGTCATGAGAGAAGAGGCCATAGTAGATTGGCAAACAGAGAGTGTGCAGGGTCTAGTTGTGGGAGATCTCCTGTCGGCTCGGTTGTGAGGTACCTGGACAAGAGCCCCTCTAGTGGACTGGTTAGCGCAGAGTCAGGCCGCACGGTAGTTTTGACTGATGGGGTGTCTCACTACCACACTGACCGTTGCAGACAGTTATGGAACGATATGTCGGACTGGCGGACGTGTCTGAGAAGAGGGTTCACTAAGGAGGGTTTGTTGACAGTGGCAGATGGTCGGTCAGGAGCAGAAACTCAAAGTTTTCATAGAGGGCCCATTCGACTGGTAGGGTATGGTTCCCCTAATGCCCTGTCTCAGGGTCACTGTAGGTTGTCGAGTGTTCCACCCTACAAGTTGGAACAGAGGGGGGGGATATGTAAGGATGCAATGTGGTAGATGGCCGGTATGTGTCACAGAGGGGGAAATCCTCTGTGATCTGAACCTGGAATGTTTCTCTGGGACTTGTAGTTCCATGAGGATTGTTGTACACATTCAGGGCTGGGTTCATGGGATGGTCAGAAGTGATGGGCGGGACTGACCATCCACATACCTCCCATACGTAGGTGTGTCTCATGGGATTTAATGGAGCTGTCGTTTGTCACATGATCTCTGTGTGCTAGTGGGAGCCATCTTGGTTGGAGCACATGTGCAGGAGATCCTATGCATACAGAGCTAGTGAGGGCTCTGAAATGTCAGGGAGCTGCACAATCCACTGAGGCTGTGAGGAATTGGAATGTGTACAAGGGCCGGGATGGTGAGCCCAGTGTGAGAGTCTCCCTGGACTGGATGGAGGCAGACTGACAGCCTGCAAACCTACTGGCAGGTAACACCCCACAAAGGTGTACTTTACTGGCTGATGCCAGAGAACGAACTGTATGAACAATCAGCAGTTTAAACAGACAGTGAGACATTGTCCTGCGGGAAAGTGGCTGTGGCCCATTACACTGCGTGGTTTATGAGGATGTGAATAAATCACCGAGATTCTTTAAGTGACAAAGTGCTTGTGTGTGTCTTGATCCCGCTGCCAGACGTGTGCCCCAAGACGTTCAGGGCCCAGGTCGTCACATTATATATATATTATTTAACATTATTTTATTTGTACACAGCTATTGTGATACGACTACCAGCAATTGCCAAGTGTGAAAAAACAGTCTTTTTCTGTAACAACTATTTAATTATGGAGTTAACCCCTATATCTCCTCCATGAGAGTCTTGCAGTTATGTCAGCAGGACACTTTTAACACAGTTAGTACATTCATTTTTCACACTTACACTGTGCTGTGTTATCTTTGTTGTTCAAGGTGTTCCTACCTGAATGTTTTGCTCACATCTGGCAGTTCCTTATCTTGAATTTCTTCCTACAACACCTTTCTACCGGGGTCCCATTCCTAGAAAGGGAAGTACACAGGCTATTATACTTGTCTTTTGACAAAATTTTAGCTACACCTCTTCACTTTATTTCTAAGATTACATTTAATTTACTAATTACTAATCATTTGTTTCCCAGCATAAACATTGGTACCCCAACAGCACCATACTTATTGACTGCAGGGTGAGACACTTATCCAAGCACTACCTGTAGGTGGAACTTTACATTTGGGTTTTCTCACATAGGATAGTGCGGTAGTCCCTAAATTCTATTTTACTACCCCTTGCTTTTATTTGACATGTGCTCACACGGACCCTGTCCATTACCTGCAGCATCCAATTCAAGTCTTCTAGTTAATTAAATAAATTTATTTAAATTTATTTATCCACAGCCACATTTTTGTGCCTTTTTTTGAGCGTCAGTATTTCACT
The DNA here is from genome assembly GCF_048569485.1 of Anomaloglossus baeobatrachus. Lineage (NCBI taxonomy): Eukaryota > Metazoa > Chordata > Amphibia > Anura > Aromobatidae > Anomaloglossus > Anomaloglossus baeobatrachus. The sequence continues at coordinate 326,508,305 of NC_134358.1, forward strand.
TATATACAAATTCCAGTACAACCACTTTGAGAATATGAGCCATGCAATGCATGTGTGTGATGTTGTTCAGGCGTAGGGCCGCCACTATATTAACACCGTTATCACACACGGACTTCCCTGGCTCCAGGTTTAGTGAAGACATCCATTGATCAAATTCGACCTCGATAGTGGTCCACAGCTCTGCAGCTGTGTGACTGCGTTCTTCAATGCATATTAATTTCTACACTGCCTGATTGCATTGACTTACACAGGATGTTGCCTGGCATTACAATTTTAAAAATCAAGAGGTGCATGACTGACAGGATTAGTGTTCTTTTTCCCACACCCCAGCCTGTACAGACAAGACACATCTTGGTGATTCATTTTGAAGTTTTGAAACTTAAAAACATTTTAGGCAGACGGCAGGTCAGTGCCATTAATTGCCACCCCCCAATTTGCCTAGAATGTCTATGTGTCTTTGAACATCAATGAGGTATGGTCCATACAACACACGGGATGTGACCTGGTATTTCCATTGTCCAAAGTGAGCACACAGCCACCGTCAGCGCATCCAGGCCGGAATAGTGGCCTAGAAATTTATATAAAACTAGGTTGAGGATGTAAGCAATGCAAAGCACATGTGTGATGTTGTCCAGGCGTAGTGCTACAACCAGGTTTACACCATTATTGCACACGGCCTTCCCTGGATCCAGTTTTAGTTGAAATAGCCATTGATCAAACTCGGCCTGGATAGTGGTAAACAGCTCTGCAGCTGTATTACTGCGGTCTCCAATGCATATCAATTTCAGCAGTGCCTAATTGTGTTGACTTACATATAGAATGTGGCCTGGCATTTAAATTTTAAATTCAAGAGGTGCATGAGTGACAGGATTAGGCTTCTTGCTCCCACATCACTGCCAGTACAGACAGGACATAATTTGGGGATCCATCTTGGAGGTTTTAGATTTAAAAACCTTTCAGGCAGAGAGCAGGACAGCAGGTCAGTGTAATGAATTGCCCCCCCACCCAATTTCCAATAGTGTCTTTGCACAGCACAGAGGTGTGGTCCTTGCAACACAGAGGATTTGGCCTGACATTTTAATTTTAAACATCAAGAGGTGTATGACTGACAGAATTTGGCCTGTTGCTCCAACACACATGCCTATACTTACAACACTATTTTGACACCCTACTTGGAGTCTCCATATTTCAAAAAATTATGTGCAGACAACAGGAAAAGTGGCAACAATTGGCAATAGTGGAACGCCGCAACTAGAGATGAGCGAACCTTTTTTTTTTCTACATGAGAGGACACTTGTAAGGCAGAGAAAACACGTTTAGGGGGTTGAAAAGTTTGCATAACAGCAAAAATATGTTTTACAGTGCAGCCCCAAAGTTTTGGCATAGCCATTAGCTTCCTAGACTATTTACATGAGAAATATAGAAGTGGATGAGAGACAGTTACAGGGCTGGTGCTTCCATACCCCTGCCAGTACAGACAAGATACAACTTGGAGACCTATCTTGGAGTCTTTAAATTTAAAAACCATTCAGGGTGATGGCAGGACAGTGGCATCAATTGCCCCCCCCCCCATTTCTCTATGGTGTGTTTGCACAGCAGGGAGTTATAGTAAATGCAACACACAGAGTGTGGGCTAACATTTTAATTTTAAAAAGTGAGCACACAGTGACTGTGCATTCTGCAGCAGTGCATCCAGGCTGTAATAGTGACCTAGAAATTTTAGTACAATGGCATTTCATTTTAAAAATCAAGATGCATGAGTGACAGGCATAGGATTCTTGCTCCCAGAACCCTGGCACTACAGACAAAAAAAGATTTGGAGACCCATCTTGGAATCTTCAGATTAAAAATCTTTTAGGCACAGAGCAAGACAGTGGCATAAATTACACCCCATTTCTCCATAGTGTGTTTGCACAGCAGGGAGGTATCATCCATGCAACACACAGAATGTGGCCTCTGTGTCTCACATGGATTAAAAATACGAGGCATAATCACTTCCATAACAGCTGATGGGCTCTGATTCACCTCAACTGCAGCAGGTAAACACAGGTAAAGTGGAGGTTATGCGGTCGGAGACCTGTGTGAGAATAGTTTTGATGGTAATGCAGGAGGAGGAAAAAGCAGCAAACGTGCTTTATTAGGAATCTGGTGGTTGGGTAGGCCTGGTGGTTCAGTTTTTAGAGCAGTAAGATTCCCACAGTAAAGGGTACTTTACATGCTGCAACATCGCTAGTGATCTCATTAGCGATGTGAAATTCTAGATCGCAGGTGCGATTTAGAATTTCACATCGCTAACGAGATCGCTAGCGATGTCGCAGCATGTAAAGTACCCTTAATGCAAGTTGCTTGTGCCAGTTTATGCATGTAGTAGTTAGTCAAATTATTTTAATTTTTGCCTCTACTGAGTCATTGTTTACAATGTTAGCAGATAATGAAAGTTGGGTCATCCTTTGCGGTCTCATAAAAGCCCCAGGCTTCTTGCGATCTGCAGACCCGCAACTTCTGATGGCCACATCCAGAGTTGTGGCTGAGGATGCAGTGCTTCTCATGGTTGCATCACCACGTGTTTGTATGGAAATTGCCAAGGTAACTTCCTTGGCTTCTTTCTCCCCCTCCTCCTCATCTTCTGAGATACACATCTGCGTGCCTCTGGGTTCACATTAATTGGGATCTACAACTTCATCGTCAGGCTCTGTGTTTTTCCACTCCTGCTTTTCTTGACCTGACGTAACATAGCAGTATGCATGCTTCTCAGGTATCTGAGTCTTATCATCATCACCTCCTCCCTTGGGGGTTAACGTCAGTTGACGAGGGTCGGGATTGTGCTTAGACCCTACGTTGTCCAGGCCAGGATCAAACTCACAAAGATTTTGGGCATCAGTGCAGATGCTTTCCTCCTCTTGAGTCTGGGAATTTTTGGAGCAGTCCTCTGATGCCCATGGGATAGAATGTGTGTTCAGCTCTGCAGACTCCCCCATGTCTGGTTCCACACAGTTTGCCAGTTGGAGATTTGTGACATGGGGGAAACAAATGTAATTGGGGTAGCACCTTTGAAGAATGAACTGTTAGTGATGTTGAGGCACAGAAAGAGGAAGAGAGGCCACTTGATTCAGCATTTACCTTTGACACATACTGTTTATCACCCTCATTTGTAAGTTGAAACAACGTTAGGCTGCCAAAGACATCTAAAGGAGTGGGCTGTCCAGTAACGGACATTGTTCTAATTTCTTTTGGGATAGAATTATCCAGTGTTTGCTCACTAGACCTTTGACTAACATAACTTCTCACTCAAACACCTTCAACACCCCACCTATTTACTCTTCCACCACAACCTCTTTGTGATTTACAACTCATGGTTAATGTACCCTTCCCTGTTCAAACAGATGCTTTGCAAACCTACGGCCACACCTGTCACACCTGACACAAAACATAAATTATTTATTTCCTGCCGGAGTTGGCAATATTGTCAAGGTGTTCCATGAAAATGTTCCAATGACTAGAAATATGGTTCACTGCATAATTTTGAGCAGGCAGTGAAAAGTGCCAAAACCTTTTTAGCTAGTTCACTATCAAATTGACAGCAGGCACTACTAACTAACAATACATACAAGTATAATTGTCTGTGTAATTATGAGCAGGCAATGAAAACTGCCAAGACCTTTTCACCTAGTTCACTAGCAAATTTCCAACACGCAGTACTAAATGACAATACCTAGATATTTTATTGACTGCGTAATTTTGACCAGTCAATGAAAACTGGCAAGACCTTTTTAGTAGAGATGAGCGAACCTCTCAAGGTTCGGTTCGCCAAGCCCAACTGAACAAGTGGTGAGTTCCTTGAACCTTTATTGAACTGAACTTCAAACCTTTAGCAAGCCCTGTTGAATTCAATGGGAGGCCAGATGTAAGGCAGAGAAAAAATCTTTAGGGGGGCTGAAAATCTTCCAAAATAGCAAAAATACATTTTACACGGCAGCACCACTGTTTTGGCATAGCCATTAGCTTCTTAGGGGTACTTTGCACACTACAACATCGCAAGCCGATGCTTGCGATGCCGAGCGCGATAGTACCCACTCCCGTCGCAGCAGCGATATCTTGTGATCGCTGCCATAGCGAACATTATCGCTATGGCCGCTTCACATGCACTTACCTGCCCTGCGACGTCGCTCTGGCCGGCGACCCGCCTCCTTCCTAGGGGGGCGGGTGGTGCAGTGTCACAGTGACGTCACACGCCAGGCAGCCAATAGAAGTGTAGGGGCGGAAATGAGAGGGACGTAAACATCCTGCTCACCTCCGTCCTTCTGCATAGCCGGCGTGAGCCGCGGGGCGCAGGTAAGCTGATGTTCCTCGCTCCTGCGGCTTCTCACACAGTGATGTGTGCTGCCGCAGGAACGAGGAAAAACATTGTATCGTCGCTGCCGGGAAATTATGAAAATGTCAGACAGTACACAGATGATATGATTACGACGCTTTTGCGCTCGTTAATCGTATCAAAAACGCTTTACACACTATGATATCCACAGCAACGCCAGATGTGAGTCACTTTCGATTTGACCCCACCGACATCGCAGCTGCGATGTCGTAGTGTGCAAAGTACCCTTTAGAGTATCGACATAAGAAATATAGAGGTGGTTGAGAGACAGGTGTAGAGCTGGTGCTCCAATACCCCTTTCAGTATAGACAATAGACAACTTGGAGACCTATCTAATAGTCTCAACATTCAAAATCCTTTCAGGCAGACAGCAGTGCAGTAGCATCAATTGCCCCATCCTCATGTCCATACCGTACAGTCCATGCAACACACATGCTGTGGCACAGCATTTTAATTTCAAAAATGAAGACATGCCTGATTGGCAGGTGTAGGTCTCTTCCTCCCAGAAGCCTGGTACTACCCACAAGACACAACTTTCAAGCAGACAGCAGTACAGTAGCATCAGTCCATGGAACACGCAGGCTGTGGCCTAGCATTTTAATTTTAAAAAAAGTGATTGTGCCTTCTGCAGAAGCACGTCCAGGACATAATACTGCCCTATAAATTGCAGTGCAATCAGGTTGATCCATGCAGTAATGTCGCATAGGCATAGTGTCACTCAGCCGTAGTGCCGCGCTAGGTTTGCACCGTAATCGCAGCCATTTATTAAAGTCGACCTGGATAGTGTTCCACAACTCTGCAGCTGGGTCACTGCGTTCTCTTAATCATTAATTTAAGTACTGCATTGTGTTGATGTACACATAGGATTTTGCCTGGCATTTAAATTTTAAAACTCAACAGAAATGTTTAAAAATCTTTTCAGACAGACAGCAGTACAATCGCTTCAATTGTACCCCTCCCCATAGGGCTTTAAAAGAGCAGGGACGTATGGTTCATGCAACACATAGGCCTGTGGGCCGGCATAAGAATTTGAAAAATGAAGACATGCCACAGTGACCGGTGCAGGCCTCTTTCTCACAGAAGAGTGGGTCAAGCACCAAAATTTTCCATAAAATATTCTGTCTTCTTTATTGAGAAACCCCATATATGATAAAATAAAATTTGGCCCATGATGTGGACCTAATAAGGCCCCCGCCTTACGCATTTCGCGGAGATGACTCCTTACTCATAGGCATGTGTACCGCCCTGAGAGGGGCCCGGCCGCTTCTCTGCTGCTCGGGCCGAGCCGCTCGAGGTCCGGGCTCGGGTTGTCGGTGGCACGAGCGCCTCCGGACCGGGGACCACGTCGCTCTGTTAAGGGGAAGACAGTGGGGATTGTGGTGGTGTGGGACGAGGCGCGCAGCCGGGGATGGCTACGCTGTCGTCCAACGGGCCGTGACGCCACCCATGGGTCGTGGTGACGGTATGCACCATCGCTGCGGCTGACGTGATGGCGGGCTCATCCGGTATCGGTGTTGCGGCCGCAGCTGAGATGTTAGCCCCTCCGTGGGTAGGGGCGATGTGTCCCGGGGCCCGGTGGTGGGGGGGAACTGGAAGCGCTAATGTTGTTGTCGGGGTGCAGGGGTGCCGTGCTGCGGTGCAGTGTCATGCCCGGATGGCACTGGTGTACTTACGATTAATTCACACTCAGAGTCACTGGTAAACCAAAGTTTGGGTATGGTCGGGTCCCGCAGCCGGCTGCTCGTGTCCCCTGTGAGGTTGATGGTGGCCCCTTTCCCGTGCACCTCCGTTTGTGGTTAGTTCGGCTCACCTGCCTGAGCAGTGGTAGCCCGCTCCCCGGCGTTGAGCTGCCGGAGGAGCCCTCAGTTGCCCGCAGGCGCTGGCCCGTCGGGTGTTTGGCCCTTGGCGGTGGCACTCACCCGGTCTCGGGGGGCTTTTGCCTTCTTTCGGGACTTTGGGTGTGGATGAACCCATGAGGTCCAGCCAGCAATTAGTCAATTTGCCTATACTCAGTGGTTTCTAAGCTAGGACAGGGTCTGAGTACCCTTCTTCTGGTGCTCCGGTACACGGTTGACTCCCCGGTTCAGGACCGGCAGGCTCCAACCCAGGCCCGGTCCCTACGGTTCCGCCGGTTGCTGTACCGGTACTCCTGCAGGCTGCCACCACCATCTGCCTGCCTGACGTTTTCAAAGGGCCCAGGCTCCTACCCGAGTCCCTGACAGCTTTGCTCCACTACTACTACACTCTCTCCCTGAAACTTGTCTCTCCACAACTGTGTGTATTTCCTGCCTCAGGCCAGTAGTCTCCTCGGTGGGCGTGCCTTTCCGCCTGACTCCACCCACCTGGTGTGCCCTACTGGCCCTGAGGGAGGCATCAGGTCTCCCTTTCGGGTGACTAGTGTGTGACCTCACAGGGGGTGGGGGTGTGTGTGTGTATGTGGTAGGTGTAATTACCTGTGACCCCTGGGGTCCAGGGCGTCACACGTACATGAGGCGTGGGCCTTATTAGGTCCACATCATGGGACATACTTGATTTTATCATGTATGGTTTTTCTCAATAACGAAGACAGAATTTTTTATGTAAAATTTTGGTGCTGGACCTTTCCTTCTTTCAATTTAACTTGTGGTAGCCAGCCACGTCTGTGCACCTCTGGGTCTGCAGAACTAACAGTGAGCTTGCTCCCCACCTCTGTTTCTTTTGGATTACTACAGACTAAAATCTCTTTACGTGTGAGGTGGAAAGAAAGGGTATCTTTTTCATTTAGACTGTAAGGATATCATCAGACTTGGAATGACTCATTTTCACCCTAGTTTGGCAGTGTTATTGCCCATGCATGCATAGATGAATGAAGACTCTATTTGGAAAGGCTGCAGCTCAGCAATCAAGAGTTGATAAAGCACATGCAGGCGTTTCTGCAGTTATCATGAAGAAAAGGACCTCTCACAAGAAACATCGAAGCAATATGGGACCAAGTAAACCAATTTCTCAACCAAGATGAAAAATTGTAGGAAGAGGGCAGTGGTCCAATAACTCAATGGAAATGAATTGTTTTATATCAAGTACCAGTCAACCATTCTCTTTATCTTATACAAAAAACTTTTTAGTTTTCAAAGCCAGCTTACCCGTACACCCCTGTGTGTGGATTCCAGTATCAGTCCAGGAGATAGTCCGCACGGAAACCAGAGCAGGAGACAGCCACGGGAAATCCAAATGAAAAAACTTTGTAACTCCAGCGGACAAATTCGAGGATGCAGATGTATATTAAAAAAATTTCTTGCATTTGCAAATCTTTATTTGAAAATCTTTCATAAAATTGGAACCACACTTCTGGGCGGTAAAGAAAATAGATTAGGAGTGGTAGTGTCGCGGGCGGAGGAGGGGACGCTGCGCTCACCCACTGCTCGGGTCCGGCTGCTGCTGCTGCTCGGTCGGTGGCTCGAGCGGTGGGCCGGATCCCGGGGACTCGAGCGGCGTTCCTCGCCCGTGAGTGAAAGGGGGGGTGGTTTGGTTTTGGGATATTGTCCGTGACGCCACCCATGGTTGTGATGAGGTTGTGACACCACCGCTGCTCTGGACGGGGATCCCGGGAGTGATGACAGGGAGCAGCTTGGATGTTGGTTCTCCCCTCTGTGGGTAGGGGGGTTGGTTGTCCCGGGGCCCGGTGAGGGGTAGGGATGGATGGCAGGCGGGTTACGGGGCCTGGTGAGGTGCAGGGTCGCGGGGGCAGCGCTGTGCCGCACGGCACGGTGGTACTCACTCAGCCAGTAATTCACACGGAGTCTCTTGTCAAACAAACAGCTGGATGGACGGGTCCCACAGGCGGCTGCGGTTGTTCTCCTCCCAGTAGGTTGATGGTGACTGCCTTTCCCTGCACCTGTGTTGTGTTACGGTTCCAATGGCTTCCCACCGGTAACCCGCTCCCCAGCTTGGATGGATGCTGAAGGAGCCCCTTTTGCCCGCAGGCTCTGGTCCTGGGAACTGTAGCCTTGGCGGTGACTGTGTTTCCCTTTACGGTGTAAGCTGTTGCCTTCAATCGGGTCTTGACTGCTGGGAAACCCCGGAGGTTCCCTTTGCTAACGGATTTGACCAGTTTTACGGCGACTTCTAGCCTGGTCGGGGTCTGTAAGCCCTGCCGGATGGTGCTGGCTTCTCTTTGCTCTCCGATCCGGTACCGTCGGGCCACCGCCCGTCCACGGTCCTTACGGTTCACTCCAATTAGCCTCTCCTGCAGACGGTCACCACTGTCTGCCAACCTTGCTGTACCGTCCGGGCCACACACCCAGACGCCATCAGACTCCTCCACTACCACTTCCTTTACTACTCCTCAACTCTCTCTACACCTCCTGACTCACACTGACTCCTTTTCCCGCCTCAAGGACTGTGAACTCCTCGGTGGGTGGGACCAACCGCCTGGCCCACCCCCTGGTGTGGACATCAGCCCCTGGAAGAAGGCAACAAGGATTTTTGTGTTTGACTTTGGTGTGCCTAACCGGGGTGTAGGGTGTGTTTGTGTAGTTCTGTGACGACCTGGCTTGTCCGGGGCGCCACAGTAGCCTCTTGGACTACGCATTTCGGCGTACAAGCGCCTTCTACATGGTCTATTAGACTAAAGGTTAGACTGCCATAATATAAAAGAAAAGGGAGGGGGGGGGGAGTGAAGGAAAGGGATTAAAATCAAACATGAAACCTCCCATGTTTTAACCCTATGATGGCATAAGCTCCTTCTATAATTGTTCATGGAAAATCATTAATCTAAGTAACACATTTTTATACACGGAATAAATATATTCATATTACATGGCATTAATTCATAGATGTTAAAATATCCTGAATCCGAGCAGATAGAAATATGTATCAAATGTAAATTTATCATTTTTTATGTTTTTTAACAAAATTGTTATTATAAATCGCCCATAATTAGTATAACCATTATAGTATTACAAATTTATAATTCCAGTTTACTATTTGCTAGTATAATATAATCCCAGCAATATTTTTCAATTTACTCATATTTCAATTCTTGGATTTCTTTATATTAAATTATTTTCTGGATTTTTTATTTTTATCTACTTAATTTTCTATTATATATTATTAATTTTTTATCATAGATATTTTCTTTATCATTTTATTCTAGTTCTAATTCAAAATACTATAATAATTAAATCCACTCATTTCAAATTTATAGAGCTGTATATAGAAAATTCGAAGATTTATTCAGTAACACGTGATGACATCCTGTCTTTTATTCATGCCACCAGGCATGCGGCTGCCTAGAGTGAAAATCCAGAAACTCTCTCTATTCAATAGCTTGCGTTTATAATTACCACCATGGGGGGGGTGGAAAAACCTTTTCAATGCCCATGAAAGAGAGAGTGTCTGTGCTTCTGTTGTGCGCTGTCACAAAGTGTCTAGATGCGGCAGAAATACCAAGTGCTGTGGTGCTCTCGATATCAGATAAGTGCTTCCGAATGCATCTTTTTAAAGGTCCTGTAGAACAGCCTATATACTGAATCAAACAGCTATTGCATTCTATCGAATAAATAATATGATCAGAACTACAGTTTATAAAGCTGTTAATTTCATAGGGTTTTTTTATAGGCAAATGAAAAAAAGGTTTTTGATTTTTTGGCAAAATGACAGCACTTGCATTTCTTAGCACCACATTGAAAAAAGCCTTTAATATCCAGGCATGTTGTAGATGTAGCAGTTTTTTAGAGAAATAACTCGGAGACAAAATGTCTCTCAAAGAAGGTGCTGTTCTAGCAACAAACTTGATTTTATTATTTTTTAATATTTCTCTAAGTTTAGGATCCTGATTAAGGATAGGTAAATATTTCAGAAGAATTTTTTTGATGTTATAAAAATCCGTGCTATACTGGGTCGAAAAAACAATTGTAGATTCCTCATTTTTAGGGCATTTTTTCTTATTGATTAACAGGTCACTACGTTCTACCTCATTCACTATTTTATCAGGTCTTTTAAGACACCATTGAGAATATCCTCTTTTCATCAATCTTTTATGAGTTTTTTGTCTTTCACTCTCAAAAGTAACAGGGTCTGTACTATTCCTTTTGATCTATCGGCGGCACGGTGGCTCAGTGGTTAGCTAGGGTCCTGGGTTCAAATCCCACCAAGGACACTATCTGCATGGAGTTTGTATGTTCTCCCCGTTTTTGCGTGGGTTTCCTCTGGGTTCTCCGGTTTCCTCCCACACTCCAAAGACATACAGATAGGGACTCTAGACTGTGAGCCCCAATGGGGACAGCATTGCCAATGTATGTAAAGCGCTGTGGAATTAATAGCGCTATATAAATGAATAAATTATTATTATTATTCTTGTTAATTCACCAATGGGAAGATTTTTTATAATATGGGGTGGATGGCAGGATTCCGCTGCTAAGATGTTATTAGAAGCTGTGGGTTTTCTAAAAGGTAAGATTATAAGCCGTTTATCAATGTCAAAGGTTAATGTTATATCCAAAAAATTAATTGAATTTTGATCAGAACATGAAGTGAATTTCAGGTTGAAGTTATTGATGTTGATATACTTTACAAAATCCTGCAATTCTGTTTGAGTAACTCTCCAAATGAACAGCAAATCATCTATAAATCTACCCATCCATCCCACACTCGTTTTAAAGGGATTTTTTCACTATACAAAAATAATTCTTCCCACCTCCCCATTACAATATTTGCAGGGAGGGGGAGAATTTAGATCCCATGGAAACGCCAGAGTTTTGCAAGAAAAAACGATCATTAAGGGAAAAGTAGTTGTGTGATAACAAAAAGTTAACTGATGATAGTAAAAAATCTTTTATAACAGTATCATAACTACTAAAATGATCCAAATGATAAGAAAGAGATTCAAGAGCTATAGAATGTGGTATGGATGGGTAGAGAGCAGTTACATCACAGGAAAGCCAGGTATAATCATCTTGCCATTGAAAACCCTCAAGAATGGAAATAATCGCTTTTGTATCTCGGATGAAACTAGGTATCTTATATGTGAGGGGCTGAAGGTAAAAATCTACCCACTCGCTCAATCTCTCCCTCAAAGATCCAATACATGCCACTATGAGACTTAAAGGTGGTGGAAAAATATTTTTATTGCTCTTTGGGAAAGAATGATATACTGGGACGACAGGGTGACAAACATAGATAAAAAACTTATGGAATATATTTATCGCACCAGTATGACATCCCTCCTCAAGTAGCGATTTTAAGGCAATATTAAATTCTTTTGAAGGGTTGCTAGTCAGCTTAGTATACATTTCATCATCTTCCAATACCAGAAGGTTTAATTTGGCATATAACCCTGCATTCAAGATCACCACTGTACCTCCCTTATCTGCAAGGCGTATTAAAAGATCAGGATTATCTTTCAATTCTTTTAGTGCGTTTTTTTCATTTTTAGATAACTTACATCCAGAAAAAGATTGTTCCCCTGATTTTTTTAGCTCAATCAAATCTCTCTCCACAAGTTCTTGAAAAGAGTCCAGAGCTGATGATCTCGACTGCAGAGGGTAGAAAAGAGGATTACTCCTGGGAAAATATCGGTTCAAATTCACATTACTAGGATTGCTGCTACTTTCCAGATTGTGCAACTCCAACATATTGTTCTGTTCCTCAAATATAAAAAATGAGTCACTTTGTATTTCAACTGGACACACTGCTCTGGGTTGATATTCCTCATTGCCATTAAAATGTGATTTAATAGTAATATTCCTGGCCAGTTTATTTATGTCTAATATTGTACTAAAAATATTAAATTTTTGAGTAGGACAAAAACTTAAGCATCTAGATAACAATGAGATTTGCGCTGATGACAGGATAAAGCTAGACAGGTTCCAAATTGGGACTTCTAGTACCTCCGACGTCTGCTGCGATGCGGTTGTCTCCTTCTTGTGTTTTCTACCACCACGTCTCCTGCGTTTTTTGAGGTCTTGTTATGACCAATGGATGGAGCACCTGTGGTGGAATTAAAGCTAACACCCGTAGATGTTGAGGCAATGGAGGTATCCGAGAATTCTTCTGAAGTATTAAACACAGATGTATCTGCGGTGGAATCAAAATTCCTGAAGGTCACCTTATTATTAGAAGATTTTCTTTTTGAGATGGAATGTGGTTTATAGTGCCAATTGTACACTTAATTATCAGCATAGTCTTGTAGGTCACGTTGAAATTTGGCTTTTTTGGTGTCCGTAATGAAGCCTTCTAATTTTTTTAGATTTATATCCATCTTATCTTTAAGTTTTTGGAAATCTTCCAGGTGTGAAAAATTATTTGCTGCTTGTTGCAGACTGCTTATATCCGTTTTGATTTCCTTTAACTCTCTATCCTCCTCTGTAACAATGAGTTCAATTAATTTCAATGAACACTCACTAAGAATAGTATTCCATTTGTTTTGAAAGGAGTAAGGAGCTGTGACCGTCTTCCTTATACGTAAACCACGTGGTACCATCTTCTTAATTAAATAGGTTTTAAGGGTATTCTGATTCCACCAAATTCTAAGTTCCTTACCCATCTTAATTTCAAGATCTTTCATAATCGTGATGAGATCATTAGGAACATTGGTGGTGATAGTTGTGTTATCACAGAAGATACATCTAGGCTGGATAAGCTAGGAAGAATCATCTTGTATGCCATGAAATCCTGTATTATTAATTTCCATGATTCAAAAAAGGCCCAGAACCTTCAAATTATAGGTAAAGAGTGTATACAGTGGTACCATAAAAATCATAAGCAAGGCTGTAGAAAACAATCCTCCAATAAATATACAAAAAACCTTTTAGTTTTCAAAGCCAGCTTACCCGTACACCCCTGTGTGTGGATTCCAGTATCAGTCCAGGAGATAGTCCGCACGGAAACCAGAGCAGGAGCCAGCCACGGGAAATCCAAATGAAAAAACTTTAACTCCAGCGGACAAATTCAAGGATGCAGATGTATATTAAAAAAATTTCTTGCATTTGCAAATCTTTATTTGAAAATCTTTCATAAAATTGGAACCACACTTCTGGGCAGTAAAGAAAATAGATTAGGAGTGGTAGCCTCTTGGACTACGCGTTTCGGCTTAACAAGCGCCTTCTACATGGTCTATTAGACTAAAGGATAGACTGCCATAATATAAAAGAAAAGGGAGGGGGGGAAAAAGTGAAGGAAAGGGATTAAAATCAAACATGAAACCTCCCATGTTTTAACCCTATGATGGCATAAGCTCCTTCTATAATTGTTCATGGAAAATCATTAATCTAAGTAACACATGTTTATACACAGAATAAATATATTCATATTACATGGCATTAATTCATAGATGTTAAAATATCCTGAATCAGAGCAGATAGAAATATGTATCAAATGTAAATTAATCATTTTTTATGTTTTTTAACAAAATTGTTATTATAATCGCCCATAATTAGTATAACCATTATAGTATTATAAATTTATAACTCCAGTTTACTATTTGCTAGTATAATTGAAGACCCAGCAATATTTTTCAATTTACTCATATTTCAATTCTTGTATTTCTTTATATTAAATTATTTTCTGGATTTTTTATTTTTATCTAATTAATTTTCTATTATATATTATTAATTTGTTATCATAGATATTTTCTTTATCATTTTATTCTAGTTCTAATTCAAAATACTATAATAATTAAATCCACTCTATTTCAATCCCGTACCCATGACTGAGTCATGGCTGTGGGCGGGACAGGTCCAAGCAAATGCTGCATGAAGTAAATAGCCTGTGGACAAAGCCTGATGACTTAATGTGAACAGTCACCAACAGCCAAAATCCAGACAGATGGAATACATCCCAAATTGGGGTGCATAGCAAGGTGGAGGTCAACCACCGACCAATTCAATGAAGAAAAAACAAAAAGCCAGCACCAAATGTGCACTACAGCACTAAACATTCCAAACTGTACTTATTATAAAAAATTTTTTGAGATTTTTGGCAAAAAATTGCAATTTCTTGAGCTGCTTCGCCACGTCACGGCAAATCTCATTTGAAGCAGTCCTACACTAAAATATTTTTATAAAATGTGCCATACGGCCTCACATATGAATAGTAGAACTGCTCTTAGCAGCACTCACCTGGTCTATTTCAATCCCGTACCCATGACTGAGTCATGGCTGTGGGCGGGACAGGTCCAAGCAAATGCTGCATGAAGTAAATAGCCTGTGGACAAAGCCTGATGACTTAATGTGAACAGTCACCAACAGCCAAAATCCAGACAGATGGAATACATCCCAAATTGGGGTGCATAGCAAGGTGGAGGTCAACCACCGACCAATTCAATGAAGAAAAAACAAAAAGCCAGCACCAAATGTGCACTACAGCACTAAACATTCCAAACTGTACTTATTATAAAAAATTTTTTGAGATTTTTGGCAAAAAATTGCAATTTCTTGAGCTGCTTCGCCACGTCACGGCAAATCTCATTTGAAGCAGTCCTACACTAAAATATTTTTATAAAATGTGCCATACGGCCTCACATATGAATAGTAGAACTGCTCTTAGCAGCACTCACCTGGTCTATTTCAATCCCGTACCCATGACTGAGTCATGGCTGTGGGCGGGACAGGTCCAAGCAAATGCTGCATGAAGTAAATAGCCTGTGGACAAAGCCTGATGACTTAATGTGAACAGTCACCAACAGCCAAAATCCAGACAGATGGAATACATCCCAAATTGGGGTGCATAGCAAGGTGGAGGTCAACCACCGACCAATTCAATGAAGAAAAAACAAAAAGCCAGCACCAAATGTGCACTACAGCACTAAACATTCCAAACTGTACTTATTATAAAAAAATTTTTGAGATTTTTGGCAAAAAATTGCAATTTCTTGAGCTGCTTCGCCACGTCACGGCAAATCTCATTTGAAGCAGTCCTACACTAAAATATTTTTATAAAATGTGCCATACGGCCTCACATATGAATAGTAGAACTGCTCTTAGCAGCACTCACCTGGTCTATTTCAATCCCGTACCCATGACTGAGTCATGGCTGTGGGCGGGACAGGTCCAAGCAAATGCTGCATGAAGTAAATAGCCTGTGGACAAAGCCTGATGACTTAATGTGAACAGTCACCAACAGCCAAAATCCAGACAGATGGAATACATCCCAAATTGGGGTGCATAGCAAGGTGGAGGTCAACCACCGACCAATTCAATGAAGAAAAAACAAAAAGCCAGCACCAAATGTGCACTACAGCACTAAACATTCCAAACTGTACTTATTATAAAAATTTTTTTGAGATTTTTGGCAAAAAATTGCAATTTCTTGAGCTGCTTCGCCACATCACGGCAAATCTCATTTGAAGCAGTCCTACACTAAAATATTTTTATAAAATGTGCCATACGGCCTCACATATGAATAGTAGAACTGCTCTTAGCAGCACTCACCTGGTCTATTTCAATCCCGTACCCATGACTGAGTCATGGCTGTGGGCGGGACAGGTCCAAGCAAATGCTGCATGAAGTAAATAGCCTGTGGACAAAGCCTGATGACTTAATGTGAACAGTCACCAACAGCCAAAATCCAGACAGATGGAATACATCCCAAATTGGGGTGCATAGCAAGGTGGAGGTCAACCACCGACCAATTCAATGAAGAAAAAACAAAAAGCCAGCACCAAATGTGCACTACAGCACTAAACATTCCAAACTGTACTTATTATAAAAAATTTTTTGAGATTTTTGGCAAAAAATTGCAATTTCTTGAGCTGCTTCGCCACGTCACGGCAAATCTCATTTGAAGCAGTCCTACACTAAAATATTTTTATAAAATGTGCCATACGGCCTCACATATGAATAGTAGAACTGCTCTTAGCAGCACTCACCTGGTCTATTTCAATCCCGTACCCATGACTGAGTCATGGCTGTGGGCGGGACAGGTCCAAGCAAATGCTGCATGAAGTAAATAGCCTGTGGACAAAGCCTGATGACTTAATGTGAACAGTCACCAACAGCCAAAATCCAGACAGATGGAATACATCCCAAATTGGGGTGCATAGCAAGGTGGAGGTCAACCACCGACCAATTCAATGAAGAAAAAACAAAAAGCCAGCACCAAATGTGCACTACAGCACTAAACATTCCAAACTGTACTTATTATAAAAAAATTTTTGAGATTTTTGGCAAAAAATTGCAATTTCTTGAGCTGCTTCGCCACGTCACGGCAAATCTCATTTGAAGCAGTCCTACACTAAAATATTTTTATAAAATGTGCCATACGGCCTCACATATGAATAGTAGAACTGCTCTTAGCAGCACTCACCTGGTCTATTTCAATCCCGTACCCATGACTGAGTCATGGCTGTGGGCGGGGCAGGTCCAAGCAAATGCTGCATGAAGTAAATAGCCTGTGGACAAAGCCTGATGACTTAATGTGAACAGTCACCAACAGCCAAAATCCAGACAGATGGAATACATCCCAAATTGGGGTGCATAGCAAGGTGGAGGTCAACCACCGACCAATTCAATGAAGAAAAAACAAAAAGCCAGCACCAAATGTGCACTACAGCACTAAACATTCCAAACTGTACTTATTATAAAAATTTTTTTGAGATTTTTGGCAAAAAATTGCAATTTCTTGAGCTGCTTCGCCACGTCACGGCAAATCTCATTTGAAGCAGTCCTACACTAAAATATTTTTATACGTAAACCACGTGGTACCATCTTCTTAATTAAATAGGTTTTAAGGGTATTCTGATTCCACCAAATTCTAAGTTCCTTACCCATCTTAATTTCAAGATCTTTCATAATCGTGATGAGATCATTAGGAACATTGGTGGTGATAGTTGTGTTATCACAGAAGATACATCTAGGCTGGATAAGCTAGGAAGAATCATCTTGTATGCCATGAAATCCTGTATTATTAATTTCCATGATTCAAAAAAGGCCCAGAACCTTCAAATTATAGGTAAAGAGTGTATACAGTGGTACCATAAAAATCATAAGCAAGGCTGTAGAAAACAATCCTCCAATAAATATACAAAAAACCTTTTAGTTTTCAAAGCCAGCTTACCCGTACACCCCTGTGTGTGGATTCCAGTATCAGTCCAGGAGATAGTCCGCACGGAAACCAGAGCAGGAGCCAGCCACGGGAAATCCAAATGAAAAAACTTTGTAACTCCAGCGGACAAATTCAAGGATGCAGATGTATATTAAAAAAATTTCTTGCATTTGCAAATCTTTATTTGAAAATCTTTCATAAAATTGGAACCACACTTCTGGGCAGTAAAGAAAATAGATTAGGAGTGGTAGCCTCTTGGACTACGCGTTTCGGCTTAACAAGCGCCTTCTACATGGTCTATTAGACTAAAGGATAGACTGCCATAATATAAAAGAAAAGGGAGGGGGGGAAAAAGTGAAGGAAAGGGATTAAAATCAAACATGAAACCTCCCATGTTTTAACCCTATGATGGCATAAGCTCCTTCTATAATTGTTCATGGAAAATCATTAATCTAAGTAACACATGTTTATACACAGAACAAATATATTCATATTACATGGCATTAATTCATAGATGTTAAAATATCCTGAATCAGAGCAGATAGAAATATGTATCAAATGTAAATTAATCATTTTTTATGTTTTTTAACAAAATTGTTATTATAATCGCCCATAATTAGTATAACCATTATAGTATTATAAATTTATAACTCCAGTTTACTATTTGCTAGTATAATTGAAGACCCAGCAATATTTTTCAATTTACTCATATTTCAATTCTTGTATTTCTTTATATTAAATTATTTTCTGGATTTTTTATTTTTATCTAATTAATTTTCTATTATATATTATTAATTTGTTATCATAGATATTTTCTTTATCATTTTATTCTAGTTCTAATTCAAAATACTATAATAATTAAATCCACTCATTTTAAATTTATAGAGCTGTACAGTGCCTACAAGTAGTATTCAACCCCCTGCAGATTTAGCAGGTTTACACATTCGTAATTAACTTGGCATTGTGACATTTGGACTGTAGATCAGCCCTTTCCACAGGCAATGCTAATTAAGCACCATCTTGGATCTGGTCCGCCTTTATCAATGGTTGCTGTTTGGCACTGGGAGGATCAGTTCTGATATAGTCCTGGTATGGTGCAGAGCTTGCTCCACATGCTGGGACCTGGGCTGGTCTCTATCCACAAGTGCCTTTTTTGCAACATAGAAGCGGTTATATACAGGTTACAGGTATGTGTGCTCTATTATGGTTCTGCTTTTAACTTTATCTAGGAGGCCGCATGGCACATGAAATACAGAATGTAGAGTAGGACCCCCCTATTGAGATTTGCCGTGACGTTGGCAGGGGTGGCTCAAAAAATTGATCAATTATTTGCTAAAAATCTCATTTTTTTTATTGTAGTACAGTTGGAATAAATCTGTGAATTTTCACTTTTTATATTATGCATGCCAATTTCAGATCGTGCTGGCTCCCCTCTCTCTCTGTTTGGTCGTAGTTATGCTACAAATTCTGGTGGCCGGTCACCACCATGCCATGCACGCCTGATTTTGGTTTGCTATGTATTCCTCCTGTTGGTAGCTGTTCAGATTCAGTTACCTCACCCCTTTCCACAGGCAATGCTAATTAAGCACCATCTTGGATCTGGTCCGCCTTTATCAATGGTTGCTGTTTGGCACTGGGAGGATCAGTTCTGATATAGTCCTGGTATGGTGCAGAGCTTGCTCCACATGCTGGGACCTGGGCTGGTCTCTATCCACAAGTGCCTTTTTTGCAACATAGAAGCGGTTATATACAGGTTACAGGTATGTGTGCTCTATTATGGTTCTGCTTTTAACTTTATCTAGGAGGCCGCATGGCACATGAAATACAGAATGTAGAGTAGGACCCCCCTATTGAGATTTGCCGTGACGTTGGCAGGGGTGGCTCAAAAAATTGATCAATTATTTGCTAAAAATCTCATTTTTTTTATTGTAGTACAGTTGGAATAAATCTGTGAATTTTCACTTTTTATATTATGCATGCCAATTTCAGATCGTGCTGGCTCCCCTCTCTCTCTGTTTGGTCGTAGTTATGCTACAAATTCTGGTGGCCGGTCACCACCATGCCATGCACGCCTGATTTTGGTTTGCTATGTATTCCTCCTGTTGGTAGCTGTTCAGATTCAGTTACCTCACCCCTTTCCACAGGCAATGCTAATTAAGCACCATCTTGGATCTGGTCCGCCTTTATCAATGGTTGCTGTTTGGCACTGGGAGGATCAGTTCTGATATAGTCCTGGTATGGTGCAGAGCTTGCTCCACATGCTGGGACCTGGGCTGGTCTCTATCCACAAGTGCCTTTTTTGCAACATAGAAGCGGTTATATACAGGTTACAGGTATGTGTGCTCTATTATGGTTCTGCTTTTAACTTTATCTAGGAGGCCGCATGGCACATGAAATACAGAATGTAGAGTAGGACCCCCCTATTGAGATTTGCCGTGACGTTGGCAGGGGTGGCTCAAAAAATTGATCAATTATTTGCTAAAAATCTCATTTTTTTTATTGTAGTACAGTTGGAATAAATCTGTGAATTTTCACTTTTTATATTATGCATGCCAATTTCAGATCGTGCTGGCTCCCCTCTCTCTCTGTTTGGTCGTAGTTATGCTACAAATTCTGGTGGCCGGTCACCACCATGCCATGCACGCCTGATTTTGGTTTGCTATGTATTCCTCCTGTTGGTAGCTGTTCAGATTCAGTTACCTCACCCCTTTCCACAGGCAATGCTAATTAAGCACCATCTTGGATCTGGTCCGCCTTTATCAATGGTTGCTGTTTGGCACTGGGAGGATCAGTTCTGATATAGTCCTGGTATGGTGCAGAGCTTGCTCCACATGCTGGGACCTGGGCTGGTCTCTATCCACAAGTGCCTTTTTTGCAACATAGAAGCGGTTATATACAGGTTACAGGTATGTGTGCTCTATTATGGTTCTGCTTTTAACTTTATCTAGGAGGCCGCATGGCACATGAAATACAGAATGTAGAGTAGGACCCCCCTATTGAGATTTGCCGTGACGTTGGCAGGGGTGGCTCAAAAAATTGATCAATTATTTGCTAAAAATCTCATTTTTTTTATTGTAGTACAGTTGGAATAAATCTGTGAATTTTCACTTTTTATATTATGCATGCCAATTTCAGATCGTGCTGGCTCCCCTCTCTCTCTGTTTGGTCGTAGTTATGCTACAAATTCTGGTGGCCGGTCACCACCATGCCATGCACGCCTGATTTTGGTTTGCTATGTATTCCTCCTGTTGGTAGCTGTTCAGATTCAGTTACCTCACCCCTTTCCACAGGCAATGCTAATTAAGCACCATCTTGGATCTGGTCCGCCTTTATCAATGGTTGCTGTTTGGCACTGGGAGGATCAGTTCTGATATAGTCCTGGTATGGTGCAGAGCTTGCTCCACATGCTGGGACCTGGGCTGGTCTCTATCCACAAGTGCCTTTTTTGCAACATAGAAGCGGTTATATACAGGTTACAGGTATGTGTGCTCTATTATGGTTCTGCTTTTAACTTTTTCTAGGAGGCCGCATGGCACATGAAATACAGAATGTAGAGTAGGACCCCCCTATTGAGATTTGCCGTGACGTTGGCAGGGGTGGCTCAAAAAATTGATCAATTATTTGCTAAAAATCTCATTTTTTTTATTGTAGTACAGTTGGAATAAATCTGTGAATTTTCACTTTTTATATTATGCATGCCAATTTCAGATCGTGCTGGCTCCCCTCTCTCTCTGTTTGGTCGTAGTTATGCTACAAATTCTGGTGGCCGGTCACCACCATGCCATGCACGCCTGATTTTGGTTTGCTATGTATTCCTCCTGTTGGTAGCTGTTCAGATTCAGTTACCTCACCCCTTTCCACAGGCAATGCTAATTAAGCACCATCTTGGATCTGGTCCGCCTTTATCAATGGTTGCTGTTTGGCACTGGGAGGATCAGTTCTGATATAGTCCTGGTATGGTGCAGAGCTTGCTCCACATGCTGGGACCTGGGCTGGTCTCTATCCACAAGTGCCTTTTTTGCAACATAGAAGCGGTTATATACAGGTTACAGGTATGTGTGCTCTATTATGGTTCTGCTTTTAACTTTATCTAGGAGGCCGCATGGCACATGAAATACAGAATGTAGAGTAGGACCCCCCTATTGAGATTTGCCGTGACGTTGGCAGGGGTGGCTCAAAAAATTGATCAATTATTTGCTAAAAATCTCATTTTTTTTATTGTAGTACAGTTGGAATAAATCTGTGAATTTTCACTTTTTATATTATGCATGCCAATTTCAGATCGTGCTGGCTCCCCTCTCTCTCTGTTTGGTCGTAGTTATGCTACAAATTCTGGTGGCCGGTCACCACCATGCCATGCACGCCTGATTTTGGTTTGCTATGTATTCCTCCTGTTGGTAGCTGTTCAGATTCAGTTACCTCACCCCTTTCCACAGGCAATGCTAATTAAGCACCATCTTGGATCTGGTCCGCCTTTATCAATGGTTGCTGTTTGGCACTGGGAGGATCAGTTCTGATATAGTCCTGGTATGGTGCAGAGCTTGCTCCACATGCTGGGACCTGGGCTGGTCTCTATCCACAAGTGCCTTTTTTGCAACATAGAAGCGGTTATATACAGGTTACAGGTATGTGTGCTCTATTATGGTTCTGCTTTTAACTTTATCTAGGAGGCCGCATGGCACATGAAATACAGAATGTAGAGTAGGACCCCCCTATTGAGATTTGCCGTGACGTTGGCAGGGGTGGCTCAAAAAATTGATCAATTATTTGCTAAAAATCTCATTTTTTTTATTGTAGTACAGTTGGAATAAATCTGTGAATTTTCACTTTTTATATTATGCATGCCAATTTCAGATCGTGCTGGCTCCCCTCTCTCATATTTCAATTCTTGTATTTCTTTATATTAAATTATTTTCTGGATTTTTTATTTTTATCTAATTAATTTTCTATTATATATTATTAATTTGTTATCATAGATATTTTCTTTATCATTTTATTCTAGTTCTAATTCAAAATACTATAATAATTAAATCCACTCATTTTAAATTTATAGAGCTGTACAGTGCCTACAAGTAGTATTCAACCCCCTGCAGATTTAGCAGGTTTACACATTCGTAATTAACTTGGCATTGTGACATTTGGACTGTAGATCAGCCTGGAAGTGTGAAATGCACTGCAGCAAAAAAGAATGTTATTTCTTTTTTTTTTAAATTGTGAAAAGTTTATTCAGAGGGTCATTTATTATTCAACCCCTCAATCCACCAGAATTCTGTTTGGTTCCCCTAAAGTATTAAGAAGTATTTCAGGCACAAAGAACAATGAGCTTCACATGTTTGGATTAATTATCTCTTTTTCCAGCCTTTTCTGACTAATTAAGACCCTCCCCAAACTTGTGAACAGCACTCATACTTGGTCAACATGGGAAAGACAAAGGAGCATTCCAAGGCCATCAGAGACAAGATCGTGGAGGGTCACAAGGCTGGCCAGGGGTAAAAAAAAAACCCTTTCCAAGGAGTTGGGCCTACCTGTCTCCACTGTTGGGAGCATCATCTGGAAGTGGAAGGCTTATGGAACTACTGTTAGCCTTCCACGGCCTGGACAGCCTTTGAAAGTTTCCACCCGTGCCGAGGCCAGGCTTGTCCGAAGAGTCAAGGCTAACCCAAGGACAACAAGGAAGGAGCTCCGGGAAGATCTCATGGCAGTGGGGACATTGGTTTCAGTCAATACCATAAGTAACGTACTCCACCGCAATGGTCTCCGTTCCAGACGAGCCCGTAAGGTACCTTTACTTTCATAGCGTCATGTCAAGGCTCGTCTACAGTTTGCTCATGATCACTTGGAGGACTCTGAGACAGACTGGTTTAAGGTTCTCTGGTCTGATGAGACCAAGATCGAGATCTTTGGTGCCAACCACACACGTGACGTTTGGAGACTGGATGGCACTGCATACGACCCCAAGAATACCATCCCTACAGTCAAGCATGGTGGTGGCAGCATCATGCTGTGGGGCTGTTTCTCAGCCAAGGGGCCTGGCCATCTTGTCCGCATCCATGGGAAGATGGATAGCACGGCCTACCTGGAGATTTTGGCCAAGAACCTCCACTCCTCCATCAAGGATCTTAAGATGGGTCGTCATTTCATCTTCCAACAAGACAACGACCCAAAGCACACAGCCAAGAAAACCAAGGCCTGGTTCAAGAGGGAAAAAATCAAGGTGTTGCAGTGGCCTAGTCAGTCTCCTGACCTTAACCCAATTGAAAACTTGTGGAAGGAGCTCAAGATTAAAGTCCACATGAGACACCCAAAGAACCTAGATAACTTGGAGAAGATCTGCATGGAGGAGTGGGCCAAGATAACTTCAGAGACCTGTGCCGGGCTGATCAGGTCTTATAAAAGACGATTATTAGCTGTAATTGTAAACAAGGGTTATTCCACAAAATATTATACCTAGGGGTTGAATAATAATTGACCCACACTTTTATGTTGAAAATTTATTAAAATTTAACTGAGCAACATAACTTGTTGGTTTGTAAGATTTATGCATCTGTTAATAAATTCTGCTCTTGTTTGAAGTTTGCAGGCTCTAACTTATTTGCATCTTATCAAACCTGCTAAATCTGCAGGGGGTTGAATACTACTTGTAGGCACTGTATATAGAAAATTCAGAGATTTATTCAGTAACACGTGATGACATCCTGTCTTTTATTCATGCTACCAGGCATGCGGCTGCCTAGAGAGAAAATCCAGAAACTCTCTCTATTCAATAGCTTGCGTTTATAATTACCACCACGGAGGGTGGGGGGGGGAACCTTTTTAATGCCTATGAAAGAGAGAGTGTCTGTGCTTCTATTGTGCGCTGTCACAAAGTGTCTGGATGCGGCAGAAATACCAAGTGCTGTGGTGCTCTCGATATCAGATAAGTGCTTGCGAATGCATCTTTTTATAGGTCCTGTAGTACAGCCTATATACTGAATCAAACAGCTATTGTAAAAGAAAGGGTATCTTTTTCATTTAGACTGTAACAATATCATTAGACTTGGAATGACTCGTTTGCACTCTAGTTTGGCAGTGTTACTTACTGCCCTTGCATGCATAGATGAATGAAGACTCTATTTGGAAAGGCTGCAGCTCAGCAATCAAGAGTTGATAAAGCACATGCAGGCATTTCTGCAGTTATCATGAAGAAAAAGACCTCTCACAAGAAACATCAAAGCAATATGGGACCAAGTAAACCAATTTCTCAACCAAGATGAAATATTGTAGGAAGAGGGCAGTGGTCCAATAACTCAATGGAAAGGAACTGTTTTATATCAAGTACCAGTCAACCATTCTCTTTATCTTATAAAATATGGTAGATTTGATTCTGTGTATGGACTTGAGCTTCACAAAGATGAAAGTGTATATAACCTATGTAAGAAGAAATAGCCAATCTACAAATACAAAAAATATATAGTTTATTAATTAATTCAGTTTAAAATATAGCAGGGTAAAAAAATAGTGAAAAAGTGCAAAGCACCACAAAGAATGGCACAGCAGGAGGAAATTACAAAAATAGCAAGGTAATACAGGCGCATCTCAATATAGTAGAATATCATCAAAAAGTGAATTTATTTCAGTAATTCAATACAAAAAGTGAAGCGCATATATTTATATATAGTCATTTAATTTGAAAATCAAGGTCCCAGAGTCTATAGGAAGAGTGGAGAGGCCACAATCCAAGCTGCTTGAAGTCTAGTATGAAGTTTCCACAATCAGTGGTTTGGGGAGCCTTATTATCTGCCGGTGTAGGTCAACTGTGTTTTATCAAGACCAAAGTCAACGCAGTCGTCTACCAGGAAATTTTAGAGCACTTCATGCTTCCCTCTGCCGAAAACCTTATTGGAGATAGAAATTTAATTTTCTAGTAGGACTTGGCACCTGTCCACACTGTCAAAAGTACCAATACCTGGTTTAATAATCACAGTATCACTGAGCTTAATGGCCAGCAAACTCGCCTGACCTAAGCCCCAAGACTCTACGGGGAATTGTCAAGAGGAAGATGAGAGACACTAGACCTAACAATGCAGATGAGCTGAAGGCTGCTATCAAAGCCACCTGAGCTTCCATAACACCTCAGCAGTGCCACAGGCTGATCGTCTCCATGCCACACCGCATTGATGCAGTAGTTCGTGCCAAAGGAGCCCTGACCAAGTATTGCGTGTACAGACACGTACGTACGTGTACATACTATTCAATAATATATAATAAAAAATCCCTAATTTAGGTGTCATTAGAAGACTAAAGGGTACTTTACACGCTGCGACATCGCTAGCGATCTCGTTAGCGATGTAACGCGCCAGATCGCACATACGATTTGCCAAGATCGCACATGTGACCAGCGCTACTAAAATGACCTATGTGCGATCTCAGAAAATCTTATCTGCGATTTGACGTGTCACATCGCTAACGAGATCGCTAGCAATGTTGCAGCGTGTAAAGCACCCTTAAATGTTTCAAAAAGACCTTCATTGAGGTAGCAATAGGCAAATGCTATTCATAGGGGTTACAACACCACCACTTAAACAAGAAATTAAATATTAAAACATATTTTATTGAGTTCATAAAGGTAAAAAATTAGAATGAAAATATTTCTCTTGTAATATTTCAATACCCTGGGTCAATGTTAAACAAGACAGAGTTTTTCCAAAGGCAATTACAGAAAATGATAAAAAATAAAGGACCACTGGAGATAATAAATAACAACTTAAAATATTCACGTAGAATGATTGCTGCAAGTGACAAAATAGGGTAAAGATTTCCAAATTTTTTCAATAGGCCAACATTTCTGAGTTTAAAATTATTTTTCCAGTTGGTCTTTTTAATATTCTAATTTTCTGAGATAATTACTTTTGGGTTTTCATTGGCTGTAAGCCATAATCATCAACGTTAACAGAAATAAACACTTGAAATAGATCCCTCTGTGTGTAATGACTTTATATAATATAGGAGTTTCCCTTTTTGCATTGAAATACTGAAATTAACTTTTGGATGATATTCTAATTTATTGAGATGCACTTGAATATACCAAAATGGCACCAATACAGCTATAAACAATCCCAAAAAGGAAAACAAAATACCCTTTCAAGTTTACATTGAAAAAATAGAATATACAAGATTTTGTGGTGTTTTCTTTTTAATAAAAGGAAAATGAGAACAAGTTATTTATTAAATAGTAGATATCGTAAAATGGTGCCATTGATAAATAGGTTACCTCAACAGAAAAAATTATGGTGCTAAAACTGCAAGGACGAAAAATAAAATACGGAGTTATTTTTGTTAATGGGGTTGTTGTGGAGACACGGGGCTCAGTGGGTGCTCTCGTCCACTAAAACCCGCCGCCTTTAGAAAGACAGCGTGGCTCAGGGCTCATCCCAACTGAACGCCGGCCTCCTTAACCGTGGGCGTAACACTACTCAGACAACACAGGGTGAGGGAACCACAATAATTAGACTTTATTGGATCCCCAAACAATTAACGGCACATAACCAGCAAAACACACAAATGTAACAGGCAACAGAGTCTCCCCCTTCCACTGGCTCACCAGGGATTTAGAATGTCCATGCCTCACAGGTTCCAGGGCTTACTCCAATCCAGCAGCACCCCGCTTTCGGCGGGCACCCACCATGACTGGAATAACGCCAGATTTAGGAAGCTGGCTGAGGTCTGTAAAGTCTGTAACAGGTGACTGAACTGTCCCAACCTGAGTGTCCTCCTTAGGTAGTCCTGGTATGATGATACAATCCTGGCAGCCGGAGTCGAAATCCCTAGGCTGTGGATATGGTCTCCAACCGGAACCGGAGTCCCTAGATTGAAGCCATAAGATATCCTGATCCTCTAGTCAGCTCCAAAGAGCTTAGAATGGATCCATCAGCATCCATCAACAACCACTGGTGGCTTAAAGAAATCCCTTTAATAGCCACAGCCTTCCAGTTGGATACACTGCGTCCTCATCGATTGGTTGGACAAGATCGCCTCTCCCAATAGATGAATCTCAAGCTGCATGGACAATGTTCATTTAAATGATGTGCATAGAAAGACTGAAGATATCTACATGTAGTCTGGAAGTCACCGACTAGACAATGGCTACTAAGGTAATTACATTAGCAATACACAACTACAATACAATGATTACTGGAAGAGTCTGGAGAAACAATACGTCTGGCTTTCAGTGGCCAACACAATTACATGAGTCAACGAGAGTCTTGTAAAAACAATGAGGGACTTATCCCCCGTCTATAAACAATCTACCATGCTGTCTTGCTGAATTTTAAGAAACTTTAACCCATGAGAGTCCATGTCATCACAGTTGTTTTTACCCATAGTATACAGGATATAACTGATTTAATTTAGTAATAATATATGTGTATATACAGTGTGTATCTATATATATATATATATATATATATATATATATATCTATATATATACATAGATATAGATATATATATATAAAGTAGAAAAAAAATAGAAAAAAACAGTCGCACTCTGCAATACCACAAAAATACACTACCTCATGAATAAATTGGAGGTATTTAGAATAGAGTAGTGTAGAGTAGGGCCCAGCACCACTTCACAGCATCCTCCTTTGCTGGGCCCTACTCTACACTGCATCTTTTTGGGCTTCTTAAAAACCTACACAAGATTAGCAGGTGACCTCAAGAGGCTAATGAACATGGCGAGGTTAGAGTACAGAGCCACTCAGACAGGGCATCACTCCACATTAAATATAAAGAAAAAAGAATGAAACCAGGGATTCCCAGGCGGTGTCCCATGCCGATACTTGCCTGACTTCAAACTGGACCGGCAGCACCTACCAATGTGAATAGGTGCATATCTGTTCATGATGCAATATATAAAAAATAGGAAAAAACAGTCGCACTCTGCAATAGCAGAAAAAACACCCTGCTATTGCAGAGTGCGACTGTTTTTTTTTTCTATTTTTTATTTAGTGCATCATGAACAGATACGAACTAGTGATGAGCGAGTATGCTTGTTACTACTCGGTACTCGCACAAGTATCACTGTACTCGGGCTACTCGGCGGGGACCGAATAATCTCGCGATACTCGTGCTGTACTCGTGGTCTTCATCCCTGCATGTTGGCGTTCTTTTGAGAGCCAGCCCTCATGCAGGGATTGGCTGGCAGACCACTGCAATGCCACAGCCCTGTTAGTTGTGGAATTGCAGTGATTGGCCGGCCTGCACAGCGTGACCGAGCCTTTATACCAGCGGGCGCGCTGTGCTCTGCACACAGCCATCCAGACAGTCAGTGCAGGGAGAGTGTTGCTGCTTCAGGGAAAGGTTTGCGGCCCTTTATAGTTATTTCCGTAGCAGGGCTGCAAACAGTGTGACCAGAAGTCCTTCTCAGGACTATTATAGTTGTATACAGGCAGGCAGGGTATAGCCAGGTCGGAGTACAGTAGCAGAGTCCTTCTCAGGACTATTGTTGCTGTATACAGGCAGGGTATAGCCAGGTCGGAATACAGGCTAGTGACCAGAAGAGTCCTTGTCAGGACTATTGTAGCAGTATACAGGCAGGCAGGCAGGCAGGGTATATAGCCATTCCTAGTGGTGACCGTATACCAGCCTTCATCATATCTGGGGCTGGCGTACACAGTCTAAAACAGTCCTGATAGTGTCAGACTTCTCAGTAATTGTCGCTCCTAAAAACCTGTTAGGTTCTTAGTGCGTCTGTGCTTGCATTTAAAAACCGCACGTGTGTGCCTGTCGGTGGCAGCGTACAGGTGCACGTTTTGCACAAACTATTATATAGCGCACAAGTCTAGTGTATAATACACGTCAGTCAGCAGTGTCTGATAGTGTCAGACTTCTCAGTATTTGTCGCTCCTAAAAACCTGTTAGGTTCTTAGTGCGTCCGTGCTTGCATTTAAAAACCGCACGTGTGTGCCTGTCGGTGGCAGCGTACAGGTGCACGTTTTGCACAAACTTTTATATAACGCACAAGTCTAGTGTATAATACACGTCAGTCAGCAGTGTCTGATAGTGTCAGACTTCTCAGTAATTGTCGCTCCTAAAAACCTGTTAGGTTCTTAGTGCGTCCATGCTTGCATTTAAAAACCGCACGTGTGTGCCTGTCGGTGGCAGCGTACAGGTGCACGTTTTGCACAAACTATTATATAACGCACAAGTCTAGTGAATAATACACGTCAGTCAGCAGTGTCTGATAGTGTCAGACTTCTCAGTAATTGTCGCTCCTAAAAACCTGTTAGGTTCTTAGTGCGTCCGTGCTTGCATTTAAAAACCGCGCGTGTGTGCCTGTCGGTGGCAGCGTACAGGTGCACTTGTGTGCATTTTGCACAAACTTGGATATAACGCACAAGTCTAGTGAATACACGTCAGCACAGCATTGCAAAATGCGCAAGGGCGTTGGCAACGAACAAGGAAGTGGACGCGATGGTGGTGCAGGCAGAGGCCGAGGTCGTGGGCAAGCTCTAATTTCGCCACAACAAAGGGCCACATCTACTCGCTCGCACGTCCTGTCCCAAATTCTTGGGGACCGCAGCAGTAGACCACTCTTGAACCAAGACCAGTGTCAACAGGTTGTTAGTTGGATAGCGGATAATGCTTCCAGTCAGATTGGCACCACCAGAAACACTCTGTCTTCCACACGGTCAAGTGTCAGTAGCCGTGATACTGCACCGCACATTTCAGAACCTGATCATCCTTCCTACCACAAGGCTGAGTACATGTCCTCGGACATTACTGATCTCACACTTGGACACTCGGAAGAGCTGTTCACATTTCCATTCGCACATTCTGGCCTCTCGCCAGCTCATGTTGAAGTGGGTCATGAGGAGATCGTATGTACAGATGCCTAAATATTTGAGCAGCCACGTTCTCACAAAGTTGGCAACGTGTCTCAACAAGGGGTGGACGATGATGAGACACAATTGTCAGGAAGTCAGGAGGAGGAGCAGGGTGAGGAAGAGGAAGACGACGTGGTGGATGATCCAGTAACTGACCCAACCTGGCAGGAGGATATGCAGAGCGAGGACAGCAGTGCACAGGGGGAGGGAGGCGTAGCATCCCAGCAGGCAGTAAGAAGCAGGGTGGTGGCTCCAGGCAGAAGTCAGGCAACCGTTCCCCGGAACAACAACACGACAAAAGGTGCCTGTACAAATGTTAGGTCTTCCTGAGTCTGGCAGTTTTTTAAGTTGTCTCCAGATGATTCTAAAAAGGCCATTTGCAACACCTGCCATGCCAGCATCAGCAGGGGTACCAAAATTAGCAGCCTGACCACCACCAGCATGATCAGGCACATGTCAGCCAAGCACCCGACTTTGTGGGAAGTACAACAGAGTCGAGGAGCAGTGCTTGCTGATGTAACTGCTACGTCTTCACTTGTTGTGCATGCGAGCCAATCCCCTGTCCATGCTGCCTGCGAACAAGCCTCCTCCGGTCCTGCACCTGCAGTTGCCTATGCAGAAATAACACCATCATCAAGCACGTCCTTGTCCCAGCGCAGCGTTCAGTTATCCATTCAGCAAACCTTTGAACGCAGGCGCAAATACACTGCCAACGCCCCACATGCCACAGTTCTAAATGCTAACATCTCGCGACTGCTTGCACTGGAAATGTTGCCTTTTAGGCTGGTGGAGACAGAAGCATTCCGCGACCTGATGGCGGCAGCTGTCCCACGTTACTCGGTCCCCAGCCGCCACTATTTCTCCCAGTGTGCCGTCCCCGCATTGCATAACAACGTGTCACAAAACATCACACGTGCCCTGAACAACGCTGTTTCACCCAAAGTCCACCTAACCACAGACACGTGGACAAGTGCTTGTGGGCAAGGCCGCTACATCTCGTTGACGGCACACTGGGTTAATATTGTGGAAGCTGGGACCCAGTCTGAGCGAGGGACGGAACACGTCCTTCCCACACCAAGGTTTGCAGGCCCTACCTCAGTCAGGGTTTCACCCACACTCTACAGCTCCAGAATGTCATGCTCTTCAGCCTCCTCCTCCTCCTGCGCATCCTCATCCACTTTACCCTCCACACCAGTCCCAAGCTGGAAGCACTGCAGCACTGCCTCGGCGAAGCGGCAACAGGCTGTGCTGAAGCTAATCTGCATAGGTGACAAACCCCACAATGCAGAAGAGGTGTGGACAGCTCTGAAACAGCAGGCAGATCACTGGCTCACACCTCTGAACCTAAAGCCAGGAAAGGTCGTGTGTGACAATGGCCGGAACCTGGTGGCAGCTTTGAGGCGAGGCCAGCTGACACATGTTCCATGCGTGGCCCATGTGCTCAACCTCATGGTTCAGCGGTTTTTAAAGTCATACCCAGAGCTGTCTGATCTGCTGGTAAAAGTTCGCCGCCTGTCTGCACATTTTCGAAAGTCACCTACTGCTTCAGCCGGCCTTGCCGGCTTTCAGCGCCGTTTGCATCTTCCGGCTCACAGACTGGTGTGTGATGTCCCCACGTGTTGGAATTCAACTCTGCACATGTTGGTCAGGATATGTGAGCAGAAGAGGGCAGTTGTTGAGTACCTGCATCACCTAAGCCGTCAGGAAATGGGTCAAACTCCACACATAACACCTGAGGAGTGGAGATGGATGTCCGACCTATGTACCATCCTCCAAAACTTTGTGGACTCCACCAAGATGGTGAGTGGTGATGACGCCATTATTAGCGTCACCATACCGCTTCTCTGCCTTCTAAAATGGTCTCTGCTCAAATACAAACATGATGCATTGCAGGCGGAGCGCGTTGAGTTGGAGCAAGAAACAGTAGTGGGTGTGGGTGATAACACACAGCCCAGCCTCGTCTCATCACAACGTGCAGTGGAGGACTATGACAAGGAGGAGGATGAAGACATGGAGCAACTCTCCGGCCAAATTGAGGATATGACATGCACACCAGTCATATCCTCGGTTCAGCGTGGCTGAGGACAGGGTAGATGAGGAGGAGGAGGAGGACAGCATGTTCAGTCATCGTGTTGGTCAGGATACTGAAGTACTGGCTGTTAAGAGTCTGGTGCACATGGCTGACTTTATGGTAAGCTGCCTGTCTCGTGACCCTCACGTTAAGAACATCTTGGCCGACAATCATTACTGGTTGGTAACACTGTTAGACCCACGCTACAAGGAGAACTTTATGTCTCTTATTCCCGAGGCGGAGAGGTCAGCCAAAATGCAGCAGTTCCGGAAGGCCATAGTCACGGAAGTAGGCAAAGCATTCCCCTCACAAAACGCTAGCGGCATAGGTCAGGAATCAGTGGACAACCAAGGCATACAGCCGAGAGGGGCACAAGTCCAATCCGCCAGAGGTAGGGGAACAGTCTTTAAGATGTGGGACAGTTTTCTCAGCCCCTCACGTACCACAGCCCCTGAGGTGCGGGGTAGTGCCACAAGAAATCCTAAGTTTGCCCAGATGCTCAAGGAGTACCTTGCAGATCGAACAACTGTACTCCGACATTCCTCTGTGCCTTACAATTATTGGGTATCCAAGGTGGACACGTGGCATGAATTGGCTCTCTACGCCTTGGAAGTCCTGGCCTGCCCTGCCGCTAGCGTTTTGTCAGAGCGTGTTTTTAGTGCCACAGGTGGAATCATTACAGATAAACGCACCCGCCTGTCAACTGAAAATGCTGACAGGCTGACTCTGATCAAGATGAACAAGGGTTGGATTGGGCCAGAGTTCACCACACCACCAGCAAATGACAGCGGAATTTAAAGTTTGTAACGGGAATTTGCCATGTACCTCCACTCACCCATGGGTACACACTTCTGGACTTTGGATAATCGCTGGACTGCTCCTCCTTCTCCTCATGCGCCACCATGATGACCGTTACAATAGTTAGGCCTTTGTTTCAGGTATACCCCCAGTGGTAAATTTTTTCGCCCATTCTTTCAGAATGGACATTACAACGACAGGAGACCCGCTCCTTTGCAATGGGAACAATGTTTTGAGGCCCTCATGCACGTCTCTATCCAGGGACAACGTGGAGCCTCCCAATTTTTGGCTGCCCTGCCAAAGGGCTATACTACAATAGACCCACTTCCTTACAATGGGCACTTCATGTTTACAGGCCCTCATGCACGTCTCTATCCAGGGACAATGTGGAGCCTCCCAATTTTTGTCTGCCCTGCCAAAGGGCTATACTACAATAGACCCACTTCCTTACAATGGGCACTTCAGGTTTACAGGCCCTCATGCACGTCTCTATCCAGGGACAATGTGGAGCCTCCCAATTTTTGGCTGCCCTGCCAAAGGGCTATACTACAATAGACCCACTTCCTTACAATGGGCACTTCAGGTTTACAGGCCCTCCTGCACATCTCTATCCAGGGACAACGTGTAGCCTCCCAATTTTTGGCTGCCCTGCCAAAGGGCTATACTACAATAGACCCACTTCCTTACAATGGGCACTTCAGGTTTACAGGCCCTCATGCACGTCTCTATCCAGGGACAATGTGGAGCCTCCCAATTTTTGTCTGCCCTGCCAAAGGGCTATACTACAATAGACCCACTTCCTTACAATGGGCACTTCAGGTTTACAGGCCCTCATGCACGTCTCTATCCAGGGACAACGTGGAGCCTCCCAATTTTTGGCTGCCCTGCCAAAGGGCTATACTACAATAGACCCACTTCCTTACAATGGGCACTTCAGGTTTACAGGCCCTCATGCACGTCTCTATCCAGGGACAACGTGGAGCCTCCCAATTTTTGGCTGCCCTGCCAAAGGGCTATACTACAATAGACCCACTTCCTTACAATGGGCACTTCAGGTTTACAGGCCCTCATGCACGTCTCTATCCAGGGACAATGTGGAGCCTCCCAATTTTTGTCTGCCCTGCCAAAGGGCTATACTACAATAGACCCACTTCCTTACAATGGGCACTTCAGGTTTACAGGCCCTCATGCACGTCTCTATCCAGGGACAACGTGGAGCCTCCCAATTTTTGGCTGCCCTGCCAAAGGGCTATACTACAATAGACCCACTTCCTTACAATGGGCACTTCAGGTTTACAGGCCCTCATGCACGTCTCTATCCAGGGACAATGTGGAGCCTCCCAATTTTTGGCTGCCCTGCCAAAGGGCTATACTACAATAGACCCACTTCCTTACAATGGGCACTTCAGGTTTACAGGCCCTCATGCACGTCTCTATCCAGGGACAACGTGGAGCCTCCCAATTTTTGGCTGCCCTCTCAAAGGGCTATACTACAATAGACCCACTTCCTTACAATGGGCACTTCAGGTTTACAGGCCCTCATGCATGTCTCTATCCAAGGACAATGTGGAGCCTCCCAATTTTTTGGCTGCCCTGCCAAAGGGCTATACTACAATAGACCCACTTCCTTACAATGGGCACTTCAGGTGTACAGGCCATCTTGCACGTCTCTATCCAGGGACAACGTGGAGCCTCCCAATTTTTGGCTGCCCTGCCAAAGGGCTATACTACTATAGACCCACTTCCTCAAAATGGGCACATTAGACTCAAGAGGCCTTCATGTACGTCTCTTCTCAGGGACATCGAAGTGCCACACAATGTTTTCACGTAAAATCTTTCATGTAATCTCCAAAAGTAACATACACCAGCTCTATCTCACTATTGGGTATGTGCCCTTAACATTTCCGCCATGAAAATTCATTTTGGTGTCATTTTGGAAGGTTTTCTGGTGAGTCCGTAAAAATGGCGTAAAACGCGGACAAAATTGTTCACAGCTGTGACTTTTGAGTGATAAATGCTTCAAGGGATCTTCCCCATGCTGTTGCCATGTCATTTGAGCACTCTTCTGAGACTTTTGTGACATTTTTAGGGTTTCTACATGCTGCCGGGGGTAATTTCATAAAAATACTCGGGTCTCCCATAGGATAACATTGGGCTCGGTGCTCGGGCCGAGTACACGAGTTTCTTGGGATGCTCGGCCCGAGCCTCGAGCACCTGAGCTTTTTAGTACTCGCTCATCACTAATACACACCTATTCACATTGTGAGGTGCTGCCGGTCCAGTTTGAAGTCAGGCAAGTACCGGCATGGGAGACCGGCGGGGAATCCCTGGTTTCATTCACTTTTTTGTTATATATATATATATATATATATATATATATATATATATATATATATATATATATATATATATATAAATAAAAAGATATGTAAGATGTTAACTAAGTGGAAAAATAGCAACTTACAATAATTATCTGCACAAAAGACAATGCTGATTGGGATTATGCTAATAATTACTTTATAGAGACAATAGATTACAGACAGGTCTACAAAACATACATGCAAAAATTAAAAACTGATCACAAAATACAATCTGACCGTAGTTACAGTTTTCCTATTATTTTATAAGCAACCAAATGAAAACCAGAAATAAAAGTAAGCTTCTAAATTTGTGAAAACCTTTCATGCAGAGTCCTATACAATAAATATTCCCGAGGAATCGTGAATTATTACACTGCATTGGTCTGCTGCCCCGTGTTCCTATTTCATATGGATTTACTGTCCTCTGCTATTATAAAATTGATTTGCAACATCATTGCTTTATTTAATAATATGTGTACTTAGACTTTCACAGACATCTCTTGGGGATTCTACTTTACATTATCTCTCTTTCCCCCATTTTATTACGAAAGATGAGTTGTAGAAAGCTGCATATGAAGTGAATGGCAATTTAACGTTTGTTGGTTCCAATTTATCTACCATTATGCTGCTGTTTTATTTTCTTTCTCTGCAGTTAGTATGTGCACCTTTATCACAAAGGCTGAAATAGATAGATTTACTGTGATTTTCATGATGTACAAAATTCATTTCTTTTCAGTTATGTACAATAACTAAAGTTGCAGCTTTTAGAAATATAAGTGAGCTAAAAATTCATTTAGAAAGTTTGTTTCTAGCATAAGTAACCCTGGGGTCTTACAATCTCTGCATTTCCTTCAGCAAATTTGTTCTTTTCACTTTTTATCACAGCTCAAATAGAGTTTCCAACTATGTTTTCTTTTCTTTTTTGTTTTCCCTTAGTGAAAATATTGCTTTCCTAACCTTAAATACCATCTCTGAAACTAGAATATACAACGATAAAAACATCTCCGGTACGTGTTCCATCCAGCATATAATTAGCACTGTCCCCACATAGCTTTCTCATGAGCCAGATCAGACACCCCCATACTTTGCACTGACGAGGGGCAAGCACCCCGAAACACCGTGTCTGCAAATTGGGATTCTGATCTGGCTTATATATCCTGAGTCATATTGCAAAGGATTGTAGAAAATCCACTTGTGACTTTTAGGATCGCTACTTCCAATAGGTGGCGCTGTGCTAGAGTTTGTCTCCTTTACTGGAGAGACAATTTGAATATTTCCCAGAGGGGCATTGCAGCTATAAGTCCCCTTACCTGGCAGCCAGACTGGCTTGCAAAGTCTCCTTAAGGAGAATAGTGTTCCCCCGTGGTCCCCACATAGCTTTCTCATGAGCCAGATCAGACACCCCCATACTTTGCACTGACGAGGGGCAAGCACCCCGAAACACCGTGTCTGCAAATTGGGATTCTGATCTGGCTTATATATCCTGAGTCATATTGCAAAGGATTGTAGAAAATCCACTTGTGACTTTTAGGATCGCTACTTCCAATAGGTGGCGCTGTGCTAGAGTTTGTCTCCTTTACTGGAGAGACAATTTTAAAATAAACAAGTCGTTCCACTCCATAGTTTTGTGGAAATTTTCTAATGAGATGTCCGAGAACTATAAGTAAAGTATAGACTGTTATTCTGACATGCATTATGGCTTCTTGTTGAGCCACAACTGAATTTTACAAAACCAACTGAACGTCAAACTGCGTGTTCTTCCCAGGTACATCATGCTATTTTTTATTTTAACTGGTCTTCATAGGGTGAGTCATAGTAGTTGCTAGCCTCTACCTTCTATCATTTCTATTCTCCTAGCAGCCTTTTTTATTCTTCAAGGTTTGAACATGCAAAACATTGCAATTGTTTTCTGATACTTCGATTTTTCTATCAGCAAACATAGAAAATCCAAGTTTAAAGATTGAATTTCATCCAATCACACACTTATGGACTATACTATGGACTTTACATTCAGGTTGTAGTGCCTGAGAACCTGATCACTCTGTATTGACTGAACCTGATCACTCTGTATTGACTGAATGGGTAGTGTAGGTATAATGTACATTTATAGCTTAGTCATGCCAACATTCTGAACTTTTTCTTTTTTTGGGAGTAAAAACAATTTTTCTGCTGATAGCTGGTGTAAATTTCATAAACGTAGCCCATTACCTTAGATTTGATAGTTACATGGTAGATTACAGTAAAAAAGAGAGAGATAAATGAGTGAATGAAAGTAATGGTCTGATAGATTTGATGCGAGATAGTGGACAAATGAGGTCATGCCCCCAAGCACATGTTTTTATAGGAATTTTTTGAGTACCTGCCATAAAGAAAACTTTATTAAGCATTACTGGTAAGTTAAAAGAATTTTTTACCACTATTTTAATATTGATGTCTGATAACTGAGATAGGTGATCAATATATGGTCACAGAAATCCAAATTTCAGTATCCCCACAGATCAGTTGGTATCAACTCTTAGAATAATGGAGCCATGTTCTTTTTATACATAGGACTAATTAGGTGTGAGTGATCTGAAGCAATGTATTCAGGGCACAGATGAGTGGATGTTCCTACATTGAGGATTCATGTTAA
Source organism: Anomaloglossus baeobatrachus (assembly GCF_048569485.1). Lineage (NCBI taxonomy): Eukaryota > Metazoa > Chordata > Amphibia > Anura > Aromobatidae > Anomaloglossus > Anomaloglossus baeobatrachus. Next base: position 326,546,423 of record NC_134358.1, read on the forward strand.
AGTGTTGCAGAGGGAAGGCGTTGCAAATTGAGGAGGCTAAACATGGAAGGGGAGTGATTTTACATGCATGGGACTGTTTTGGTAAAGGGGTGATTTGTATATGTCAGTCTGCTTGCTGGGGGCTATGTAGGAAAAGAGGTGATGTTCCTTCTATAGGGCACCATGGGAAATAGGGTAACATTACTTGCTTGGAGCTGCATGCTAGAGGACTGATGTTACATGCATTGGTAAATGTGAAGTTATGCCCGGGGGACTGCGTGCTGAAGGAACTGCGTGGTGATGCACTGTTCACGGTGCCAGTGCACACACAGGACATAAGGGTTGCAGCGCGCTGACATTATCGCAGTGCGAATTTGATGTCCTCTGAGTGCATCGGCACTATGACAGAACGTTGGTCTACCCTAGTCTTGTCGGTGGATTTGTCAGAATCCAACAGTAGGCTAAGTTCACATGTCCTACATGCATCCATTAGCACGGATCTGTCAGAGCTCCACTGTCAAAAAAGTTCTACAAACACAACTTTTGTCCATTATTAGTATTATTATACAGTTTGGGGCTTATGTGGGGGGTATTATACTGTTTGGGGGTCCAATGTTAGGGGTAATTTTACAGTTTGGGGGCTAATGTGGGGGCCAATGTAGTATGGCAGCTAATGTGGGGACCAGTATACCATTGTATAGGGCCTACTGTAGGGCCTTCATACAGTATGGAGGGCTCTCATACATTGTAATGACAGCTGTAGGGTCCTTATGAAGTGTGGGGGTCTTTATACAGTATGATAAATAATGTGGAGGCCATTACACAGTTTTGGGCCTACTGTGGGGGCCATTATATAGTTTGAGCGCTACTGGAGGGGGCATTATACAGTGTGCAGGCCATTATACTGTACTAAGTGGGTTTTACTGTAAGATCTCTATACTGTGCTTAGGGGAGCGAGAGAAGTATTAGGGAGCTATGGGCCTACCATACTGTGTATAGGGGAGCTGTTCAGGCATTATGCTGTGTGTACTGGTGCTGTGAGCCCACCATACTGAAGAGGAAAAGCAGGCCAGACCCAGACGTAGTTACAGGTGAGGGGCTCCCTCTGCTTCGGCTCGGTCTCTCTCCCTCCTTGACCTGCACCCCAGTTCACTCCACAGAGCAAGGGGGAAGGGATGTTTGGGTAGGTTTCCTGGTAGGGTGTGTGGACTTTGTGCGTGCAAGCCATACCTATGCATAGGCCCTCCTTCAACCCTCGGGGGCCCTGTACTGCTAAAGGTTGCCAACTTCCATTGGACAAATCTGGTCTACTGGCTTTCTCCACGCCAACCTGTTCACCCAAGTCTGTGTTATAACTTCACTAAAGGACTAGTAACACTGGAAACAATTGCAACTACCGTTGTCAGGATTGGGGTGATAGGAGTACTCTTTTTGTCCCGTTCTGCATTTCAGTCTCTAATATTCGCCACCGCCACCCTGCCTCTGGGCCTCCAATATTCAGCTGGCTTGCACACTGCTAGTTCGTCACTCACTTTTCTCAACTAACTCAAACTCTGTGTCCAGCCTGGCTGCCCCTTGTGGCTAACGCCTTTCAATATCCTTAACGGCTTACTGCCTCACTGCACCTGTCACAAAGCAACCTCCAATACCTTGCTGAGGAGCAATATTTTAAATGCATATTAAAACGTCCATAACAGGGTTGGTAGGAGCCCACAAAGAGGACGCGTTTCGAACATAGTGTTCTTAATCTGTCTGAGACAGATTAGGAACACTATGTTCGAAACGCGTCCTCTTTGTGGGCTCCTACTGACCCTGTTATGGACCTTTTAATATGCATTTAAAATAAAGAATTTTTACTTTTAAGAAAAGAATCGCTTTGGATCAGTTTGCTGGAAACGTCTCCTCTTACCATTGTTTGCAAAGGCTTGCCGACCTTCTCCATTCCGTGCACGGTCCATAGCACATGGGTCTCCATCTGAGCAGGTGAGCCGGATAAAAACTTTTTTTCTTCTTGCTGAGTAGCAGTACCTAAAACCAGCCACATTTGCAAGTTAAAGCTAAAAAAAATTACACAGATGAATATTATGTAAATTATTGTCCATTAAGTCTATCAATGTCTTCAGGGTGGGGCACATGGCCCTAGAACCCGCTTACATCCTTCCCCTCTTTGTCTCTGGTTGTCCTCAAACAGACGGTCCAGCAAAACAGAATATATGTGTACCACATGGCAAAAAAACATCAACTCCCTTATCAACACTTCAACATCATACTTAACAGACATCAAGGTTAGAATAAACAAAATGTTTCTGATGTGGGCATTCTGAACCTGGTCCCACTCGGCCGGGACTCTGGAATAGAAATGAACAAACTTGTTCGATTAAGGCTCTTCTTTTTTATATTTCCTATTGATATCTTTATACTTCTGAAATGCTATTTCTGTATTTTCATTCTTCCAAATTTTAAACGCTATTTGTTTTTGTTTTATTATACTTTATACAGTCTTATTTATCCATACTGGTTTCTTTTTATTCCTGGACATTTTATTACCAGAGGGTATACGTTTTTACAGGACTCTAGCAGTATATCCTTAAACTTACCCCATTTATGTTCGGTATCCCCAGTTATCATAACATTGTTTCAATCTACACAATAATCTTTTTACTTAATTTGTTGAAATCAGCTTTCCTAAAATTTCAGGTTTTAGCATTTACCTTTCAAATGTTCTATTGAATATTACTTTGAGGCTTACCATATTATGATCACTGGTGCCTAAGTGCTCCCCAATCTGTAGATATGTGAAATAGCATCTGGTCTAGTTGACAAGACCAGATGTAGCAAAATATCTCCCCATTTTGGTTCATCTACAGTACCATCTAAGAGAGGTAATTGTCTTGAATTGTATAGAAGAACTTACAGCTTTTAGCAAAACCAGAAGATTCTATGTCCCACTGAATGTCTGGATAGTTGAAATCCCCCATAATAAGGACCCGATTATTATTATTATTATTATTATTATTATTATTAATAATAACTGCTTTGTCAATTAGTTGCAGCATTTCACCTTCTACCTGTTCTGGTATTTTATGAGTTTTATAGCAAACTCCAATTAGCAGCTTTCTGTTACTCCCCTTCCCATGTACATTTACACATACTGACTCTACATTGTTGCAGCTCCCCCCAATGTTGTCATTGAGCACAGGTCTTACCTTAGATTTGATAAATATACACACCCCTCCACCTTTTTTGTCTTTCCTGTTCTTGCTGAATGTACTATAACCCTCTACGTTTGTCACCCAGTCATGGCTCTCATCAAGTCAGGTTTCCATAATACCCAAAACATAACATAAGAGTCTCCAATTCATTCATTTATTAGCAAAGTTTCTTGCATTTGCCAGTAGACATTTAAAACTGTAAACACATTCCTTACTCCCTGCCTCCCTACTTTCCTTGCATGTCCCAGCCCCCCCAAACCTTCATTGACCCCTACTGTCTCACTGTCACTAACTGCTCTATCTCCTTACTTGCTCCACTACCCTTCCTCCCCCCAGATCAAGTTTAAAAGCTCCTGCACCCGGCTGACCATTTTCTCCCCCAGCACAGCTGCACTCTCCCCATTGAGGTGCATCCCATCCCTACCGTAGAGTCTGTAGCTGACTGAGACGTCGGCTCACTTCTCCATGAACCCAAACCCGTCTTTCCTGCACCAATTTCTAAGTCACATATTACTCTCCCTAAGCTTCCGCTGTCTTTCTAGTGTCACTTATAGCACCAGAAGTATTTCTGAAAACCAGCCAGTTGTTTTTTCTGGTCGCTAGGAGCAACATCCTGCTGTAGTGATCCTAGTCCTGGGTCTGCATTCCTAATTCCAAACAGGCATATTTACTAGGTTGTGCCAGATCAGGACTAGGCTCCCTGACACTTTCCCCCCTACCTCTTCTTCTAACTGTTACCCAGCTACCTACCTCTGGGTCCTGACCTTCCCCCCTTCCACCCTCCTCCATAGCACTGGATCTGCCAGTAATATAGAAGTGGTATAGAAATTTCCGTACAACCCGGTTGAGGATGTGAGCCATGCAAGGCACATGTTTGATGTCTCCCAGGAATAGTGCTGCCAGGACGTTTGTACCGTTATTGCACACAGCCTTCCCTGGCTTCAGATTCAGTGGAGACAGCCATTGATCAAACTGGGCCTGGATAGCGGCGCACAACTCTGCAGCTGTGTGACTGCATTCTCCAATGCATACTAATTACATCACTGCCTGATTGTGTTGACTTCCACATAGGATGTGTCCTGGTATGTTCATTTCATAAATCGATAGGTGCATGAGTGACAGGATTAGTCCTCTTGCTCGAACATCTCTGCCAGTACAAACAAGACACAACTTGGAGTCTCCTTCCTGGAGAAACAATTTGAATATTTCCCAGAGGGGCATTGCAGCTATAAGTCCCCTCACTGACAGCCAGACTGGTTTTTCAGGTCTCCGCAAGGAGAATAGTCTTCCTTGTGTTCTCCAAAGCATATTATTTCAGCACTGCCTGATTGCGTAGAGACCTGGCTGAGCTGTATGGAGGTGGTGAATTCTCTCTGCACTCTTTGAATGTGTGTTACATTAAGAGAGAGGTTGAGGGCACAGGTGGAGGCCCAAGAGGAGGTGGAGGAAGCAGAAGTAGTGGTGGAAGCAATAGATCCAGAGGTTTGTCCCACAAGCCTTAGGAATTTCAAAACTTGAGAAGCAGCCCTTTCCCTGTCTGCCCCCACAGCCGCCAGAGTAACCCAGTGCCCAGTCAAGGAGATGTAATGCCCCTGATTATGCTTGCTCGTCCAGGTGTCAGTGGTGAAATGCACACTGGGGACACAGAGTTTTTCAAGGAAAAGGTATTGTTGTCTGTGACATGATGGTGTAGTGCAGGCACAGCTTTATTAGATCAACAATCAAAACTTCGCATATAGTCACCGTAATAGAATTTGAAAATCAAAAAATCCCCATGGGAGTGCAGGCAAACATCACCAATAAAGGGATAATGAAAATGACAAGAAAGTGAAGAGAAAATATCAAGCTTTATTGAAAAAATATTAAAAAAATTAACTGCTCGTATAATAGATCATTTTAAACTCTTTTTATTGATCAGTCCATTTTGCGGAGTTTTATTGCATTTCTTAAGTCCTATCTGTTTGGTAGTATACATGGCCTGATTTGTAATTGCACCTGATGTTCTGCTGCTATAAGGGTATTCCGTTGTTTATACTTTGCAATAAATATGTATTTGCATTATTTGTTTTTAATATTTTTTCAATAAAACTTGATATTTTATCTTCACTTTCTTGTCTTTGTCTCTATCCCTTAATTGGTGATGTTTGCCTGCACTCCCATGGGGATTTTTTTTATTTTCACAGCTTTAAAAGAGAAATAATAGCGACTGGGTAACTTGTACTGGGGGACTGCAACGGCCATCATATTTCAAAACAGTCTGTGTCTGCCAGGCAGAAAGGCAGTATTTCTGTGGCCAACAGTTTAGATATAGTGAAGTTCAAGCTCTTTGCTTTGGCATGTGTAGGAGGAAATAATGTTTTACATGACCAAAACAGCAAAACTGAGGGCTGGCTGCTGTGCTGAGAGAGGGTGCAGTAGGGAGTACATGACCGACCGGTGGATTGTGAGGAAGGTGTAGGTGGAGATGTAATAGTCAATTGAGAAACGTGTTGTGCTCGATGTCTGACATAGGTCAAAAAAACAGGCCTGGTGTTATGGTTCAGGGTACTCCCAAGCCTCGAACTGCCCCTGAGCTGTCTTCATCCCCTGCTGTGGTGCTGGCTGGCTCTCCTGCGCCACCTGTCCGCCGCTCCAGGTGCCTGTCTACTAGGCGTCTGTTACGGTTGCTGTGGCACTGGAGACTATGTTTGGATTTCTTGCTACTGCACATGTGCAAGCACTAGAGACTATGTTCGGATTTCTTGCTACTGCACATGTGCAAGCGCTGGAGACTAAGTCCTATCTTGGAGCCATTGCACATGTGCGGGTGACATCATCGCTGACACGAGGTCACATGTCTCTGACACCTTCTAAGCTGATTGGCCGCTGGTCATGTGTTTGTGACACGTGGTCACATGTCTCTGACACCTTCTATGCCGATTGGTCACTGGTCATGTGCTTGTGACGCTTTGCTCGGTGATAGGCCAGCGTGACGTCATTGCTGTCGTTCTGTCAGCGGATTGGCTCTGGTATCCTCCATCTTAGATGAGGCACAGAGTCTATATAAGACCCTGACGCACGCCGCCCGGCGCTCAGTCCTCTTGGTTCATGCATGAGAGTAGACGCTCTGTGCACGTCCCTCTAGGCATCTCTCTGTCTATGCTAGGTGAGCGCTACCGGCAGGGTAGCGTTCTTGTACCTTACAGCTTCGGCTGCGGTCCGTATCCTTACATCTTAGTGGAGCAGACATAGGCAGGTGCCTGAGGCACATAGTCCGGATGGGCCTTGTGATTATACGCGTAGGTGGACGTTGCCGCTAGGGTAACGTTCCTTATACTGCATCTGGCAGTTGTTCGTATCCTCGTACACTAGGGGAGCGAACATACAGTGCCTACAAGTAGTATTCAACCCCCTGCAGATTTAACAGGTTTACACATTCGGAATTAACTTGGTATTGTGACATTTGGACTGTAGATCAGCCTGGAAGTGTGAAATGCACTGCAGCAAAAAAGAATGTTATTTCTTTTTTTTTTTTTTTTTTTTTTTTTTAAATTGTGAAAAGTTTATTCAGAGGGTCATTTATTATTCAACCCCTCAATCCACCAGAATTCTGTTTGGTTCCCCTAAAGTATTAAGAAGTATTTCAGGCACAAAGAACAATGAGCTTCACATGTTTGGATTAATTATCTATTTTTCCAGCCTTTTCTGACTAATTAAGACCCTCCCCAAACTTGTGAACAGCACTCAAACTTGGTCAACATGGGAAAGACAAAGGAGCATTCCAAGGCCATCAGAGACAAGATCGTGGAGGGTCACAAGGCTGGCAAGGGGTACAAAACCCTTTCCAAGGAGTTGGGCCTACCTGTCTCCACTGTTGGGAGCATCATCCGGAAGTGGAAGGCTTATGGAACTACTGTTAGCCTTCCACAGCCTGGACAGCCTTTGAAAGTTTCCACCCGTGCCGAGGCCAGGCTTGTCCGAAGAGTCAAGGCTAACCCAAGGACAATAAGGAAGGAGCTCCGGGAAGATCTCATGGCAGTGGGGACATTGGTTTCAGTCAATACCATAAGTAACGTACTCCACAGCAATGGTCTCCGTTCCAGACGAGCCCGTAAGGTACCTTTACTTTCAAAGCGTCATGTCAAGGCTCGTCTACAGTTTGCTCATGATCACTTGGAGGACTCTGAGACAGACTGGTTCAAGGTTCTCTGGTCTGATGAGACCAAGATCGAGATCTTTGGTGCCAACCACACACGTGACGTTTGGAGACTGGATGGCACTGCATACGACCCCAAGAATACCATCCCTACAGTCAAGCATGGTGGTGGCAGCATCATGCTGTGGGGCTGTTTCTCAGCCAAGGGGCCTGGCCATCTGGTCCGCATCCATGGGAAGATGGATAGCACGGCCTACCTGGAGATTTTGGCCAAGAACCTCCGCTCCTCCATCAAGGATCTTAAGATGGGTCATCATTTCATCTTCCAACAAGACAACGACCCAAAGCACACAGCCAAGAAAACCAATGCCTGGTTCAAGAGGGAAAAAATCAAGGTGTTGCAGTGGGCTAGTCAGTCTCCTGACCTTAACCCAATTGAAAACTTGTGGAAGGAGCTCAAGATTAAAGTCCACATGAGACACCCAAAGAACCTAGATAACTTGGAGAAGATCTGCATGGAGGAGTGGGCCAAGATAACTCCAGAGACCTGTGCCGGCCTGATCAGGTCTTATAAAAGACGATTATTAGCTGTAATTGCAAACAAGGGTTATTCCACAAAATATTAAACCTAAGAGTTGAATAATAATTGACCCACACTTTTATGTTGAAAATTTATTAAAATTTAACTGAGCAACATAACTTGTTGGTTTGTAAGATTTATGCATCTGTTCATAAATCCTGCTCTTGTTTGAAGTTTGCAGGCTCTAACTTATTTGCATCTTATCAAACCTGCTAAATCTGCAGGGGGTTGAAGACTACTTGTAGGCACTGTAGGTAGGAGCTTTGTTCGGCTTGTGCTGCTGTCCATCTCTTTTGCACCACCAGTGGAGCGGACCTAGGCAGGTGCCATATTTAGTGGTTCATGTCCTCGCACACTAGTGGAGCGAACGCAGGTAGGAGCTTTGTGTGGCTTCCGCTGCTGTCCGTCTCCTGGCACCACTAGAGGAACGGACCTAGGTAGGTGCCATTTCACACTCACTGCTTTTGTCTCTGTGATCATTAACAGAGACCATACCACACACCCTCTGAGTAAGGGAGGAATTGCTTTATTTCCTAACTATATGCCTCTGTGATTTTAACAGAGGTATTGCACTCTGCACTTGTGCTACTACTATTTACAGCGGCACACTTATATACTCTTCCTCACTCATTAACCTATCCCTTTTACGTTAATGCTAAATACGGTAGTCGCTGTGACTTTAACAGTACACGCCGTGATTGGCTCTAGTGTCACTGAGACGTATCAGTGTCAGTACTGCTTCCGTAGTACAAGATACCCCTTATCCTCTGCCATAGTCTGCAGCAGAGACTTTGCACGGTGGACCCTGACTGTCTGATATCCCTTTGGTTTTTATAATCAGACAGCCCCCGTAACAGCGTCAGGTGTCCAGGGTCTGTGTGCATTCAGAGACTGCGAATGCGCGTAACCTCACCTGTGACTTGGCAGACGCTAATTGGCCGTCGATGATGTCACTGGTGATGCGGCAGCCACTGATTAGCCATCGATGATGTCATTGGTAATGTGGCGGTCCTTGAGTGGCCGCTGTCGGCTCCATTACCATCTGATGCTTGACTTGGTGCAGGGCTAAGTCTTTAAAGGATCTTGGACAACACACATGGCTACGCGAGCGTCATTTTAGCTCTGTAGCTAAACCAGAGCAGTGCAGCCATATTTCAGCCTCAGCACCAATACAGCTCTGTAGAAGTTGTGACAGTGCTTTATGTTATACTGGAAGCAGTAGGCAGAATTAGGCATCTAGTACCCGTCACACCAAGATTCGTGGTGGGGTACACTCAGGGCCAGTATTCCTGGTTTTGCTCTACCACCCTAATAAGACTTTACATTTTCTATCGGGAGAGAAGAACGCTTGAGCGGATGCGCTTTCTAGGTCCGTGTACACAGAGGATGAGGAGGAGGAGCCTCGCCTGAGCGGTGGTCTCTCCTGTGTCTCCTTACCAGGTACCCCCCGGGAAGACATACTTGCTTCCCGAGAGTCAAGTGGAGGTGTTAGCTTGAGCCCATACATCCAAGTTAGGATGTCACTTCAGGGCCAAGAGAACACAGGATCTCTTAGAGAGGTCCTTTTGGTGGCCAAGTCTCCCACAGGATGTGCGAGAATACATCAAGGCATGTGTGTCATGTGCCACCAACTGTCCTTCCAGGCAGAGACCCGCGGGGTTATTGCATCCACACCTGGTGCCTGACCGCCCTTGGGAGATGGTAGGGATGGACTTTTTTGGGGACCTGCCTAAATCCAAGGGCAACAAGATCATTTTGGTGGTGACTGACCATTTTTCTAAGATGGTTCATACCGTCCTCCAGGGCACCGGCATCCCTGTACATTAAACACATTTTCCATTTGCATGGGATGCCAGACAAGATCGTTAGTGACCGAGTCCCCAGTTTGTCTCCTGGTTCTGGAGAGATATCTGCTCCCTGCTGGAGATAGAGCTTAATCGCTCCACTTCATACCATCCACAGACTAACGGTCTTGTCGAAAGGATGAACCAATCATTGCTGATATATCTGCGATATTTCGTCTCCACACATCATGACGATTGGTCTTCCTTTGTGCCCTGGGCGGAGTTTGCCATCAGCAACTCGGTGGCAGAGGCGACAAGACAAACACCAATTGTCCTGAACAATGGTCAGCACCCCCATATCCCCGTTCCCATACCAGTCCCCTCCACCTCTCATATTGCGGAGGATTAGGCTATACAGGCCCAGGAAGTATGGGCCCACACACAGGTTGCAATAAGGGCCTCTAAGGAGTGAATGAGGGCGAATGCTAATAGGTTCCGCCATTCAGCCCCTTCCTTTGCTCCCGAAGATTGGGTCTGGATGTCGGCGCGGAACATCATGCTCCAGGTTCAGTCGGCTAACTTCATGCCTCGTTATCTTGGTCCCTACAAGGTCCTGGTGCAGCTTAACCTGGTAGTCTATTGTCTCGCCATTCCTGCTCACCTTCACGTTTCTGACACATTCTATGTGTCCCTTCTTAAGCCAGTCTGGCTTACTGGGTTCTCTGGGGATTTTCCGTCCAGCCTCGACTGCCTGGTGGGGATCGGTCCATACATGCGGTGGTTGGATCCAAAAACGTCCGGGGAGGATGTTTTACCTAGTGGACTGGGCTGGCTTGGGTCCAGAGTACCAGACCTGGGTGCCTGCTGAAGAGGTGTCGGCTCCTGACTTGTTGGCAGCGTTCAATCAAGTCTCAGAGTGGGGGGACCCTAGACGGGGGGGTACTGCTACGGCTCGGGGTTCTCCTGAGCCTCGAACCGCCCCTGAGCCATCTTTATCCCCTGCTGTTGTGCCGTCTGACTCTCCTGAGCTACCTGTCCACGCTCCAGGCGCCCAGCTGCTAGGCGTCAGGTATCCAGGGTCTATTTCCATTCAGAGACTAAGTCACTGTTTTGCCCTACCATGCATGCACAGGTTCCTGCTACCTCTCCTGTCTCTAAGTGCAGGATTCCCGCTACTGTGCATGCGCGTGACCTCACCAGTGATGCAGCTGCTGTAGATTGGCCGTCGATTATGTCATTGGTGATGTGGCGGTCCCTGAGTGGCCGCTGCCGGTGCCATTGCCATCTGGTGTTTGGCTTGGGGCAGGGTTTAGTCTTTAAAAAATCCTGGGTGACACACAAGTCTGTGCGTGCATCATTTTGGCTCTGTAGCTAAAGCAGAGCAGGGCAGCCATATTGTGGCCTCTCACCAATACTGCTCTGTAGTGGTTAGACGTCCGGTACCCATGACGCCAAGATTTGTGGTGAGGTACACTCAGGGCCAGTATTCCCGCTTCTGCTCTACCACTCCAGTCCTTCTGTGGCAGCTCAGTGGTGCTAACTGAGCAGTGCCTGCTTACTTGGTGTGCCCGTAGTTGCACAGACAGTTCCCCTCTGGACTCTCTGTGCTGCTAACAGGAGAGGTCCTGCTCTCAGCGTGTGTGCAGCTAACACTGCCGATTGTGGGTTTTTTTTCTTGCTCCTCTAAAGCTGTGCCTTCCAGTTGCTTGTCCATTTGTTGTTTTACCACCTGTCCAGAGGACCTTGGGAGATGTTAGAGCTTCCCTTCTTTTCGGCTCTAACCATCCTCCCGCGTAACACATGGTCACTTTCGTAACAGCTGACGGGCTCTCACTCACCTCGACTGTAGTGGGTAAACAAGAGGAGGATCTGTGGCAGGAGACCTGTGTGACAATAGTTTCTACTCTGACACAGGAGAAGGAAGAAGCAGCAAACACGATTGATTTGGTGGCCAGTTGTTGGGTATGCTTAGTAGTTCCCACAGTAATGCATGTTGGTTGCACATGTGCCGATTCAAGCATGTAATAGGCAAATTCTTTAAATTTTTGCCTCTACTGAGTTATTGTTTACAACATTGACAGATAACAAAAGTTGGGTCATCTTTTGAGGTCTCCAAAAAGGCCCAAGCTATTGTTCCTGCAAACAATAGACTTGCAACCACTACTGGCCACAGCCAGAGTTGTGATCGAGGATGCAGTGCTTATCATGGTTGCATCACTACATGTTTGTATGGGAATTGCCAACATAACCTCCTCGGCTTCCTCCTTTCCCTCCTCCTCCTCATCTGCTGTGCTACTCAGCTGTGTGCCTCTGGGTACTCACCAAGTGAGATCTACAGCTTCATCATCATGCTCTATGTTGTCCCACTCCTCTTCTTGCTGACCTGACATTACAGAACAATATGCATACACCTCAGGTATCTGAGTCTCATAGTCATCACCTCCACCCCCGGGGATAACCGTCCGTTGAAGAGGGGTCGGGATCCTGCTCGGACCCTATGTTTTACGGGCCAGGATCCAATTGACAAAGATTTGAGGCATTGGTGCAGATTGATGGTTTCTTCCTTTTGAGTCTGTGAACCTTTGGAGCAGACATCTGATGCCCATGGGACAGAATGTGTGATCAGCTCTACAGACTCGCCCATGTGTGGTTCCCCACAGTTAGTTTGCTATTTGGAAATTTGTGACGTGGGCGGAAACAAGAGTAATTGGTGTGGCACCTCTGAGGAACGAACTGTGTTTTATGTTGAAGTACAGGAAGAGGAAGAGAGGCCCCTTGGTGAAGCACTTTCCAGCCACTCTAGCACATGCTGTTTCTCACCCTCATTTCAAAGTTGAAGTGATGTACAGCTGCCAAGAAATCTAGTAGAGGAGGCTGTTCAGTAACGGAAGTTGTTCTCGTTTGTCTTGGGATAGGATGAGCCGGTGTTTGCGCAGTAGTTATTTGACTAATATTAGAACGTCCCACACAAACACCTCAAACACCCCACTTATTCACTCTTCCACAACGACCTTGTCATTTTATACCACTCATGGTTGATGAACCCTTCCCCTTTGAAAAAGATGTTTCGCAACCCTACGCCCATACCTATCAGGCACCTGACACAAAATATAAAATCTTTATTTCTTGCTTGAGATGGCAATTTAGTAAGGCATCAAAAAGTACCAAAACCTAGAAATGTGGTTCACTGGGGAATTTGGAGTAGGTAATAAATAGTGCCAAGACATATTTAGCTTGTTCACTGGAAAATTTTGAGCATGCACTAATAAGTACCAATATCTAGAAATGTGGTTCACTGGGTAATTTGGAGTAGGCCCTAAGAAGTAACAATACCTAGCAATGAGGTTCACTGGGTAATTTGAAGCAGACAGTAAAAAGCGGAAGACCTATTTAGCTAGTTCACTAGCAAATTTAGAGAAGGCTAACTAGCAAGTAACAGTACCTAGAAATGTGATTCACTGGGAAATTTAGAGCAGTTACTAATAAGTAAAAATACCTAGAAATGTGGTTCACTGGCTAATTTTGAGCAGGCAGTAATAAGTAGCAATACCTATTTAGATCATTCACTGGCAACTCTTTAGCAGGCATTCACAAGTGGCAAACCTCATTTATATAATGAAATGCTGATTTGTGCCACACCTTTACCTATGGTTAGACCCCCTAGCTAAGCTAACTGTGTAGCAGCAGCAGCAGCACCTTCCCTAATCTTTAACAGTCACAATATGGCGCCAACGCCACATGTCTTCATTTTATATGAAGAGGGACATGTGACTTAAGCCTGCTTTACACCTTACGATTCAGCATACGATATCATATGCGATCGTACCCGCCCCCATCGTATGTGCGGCACGTTCAATTTGTTGAACGTGTCGCACAAACGAGTAAACCCCCATCACACGTACTTACCCGTCCATACGACCTCGATGTAGGTGGCGAACATCCACTGCCTGGAGTGGGAGGGGCATTTGGCGTCACATCGACATCACGCGGCAGCTGGCCAAAAGAAGCGGAGGGGTGGTGATGAGCGGGACGTAAACATCCCGCCTACCTCCTTCCATCCGCATTGCCGGCGGGAGCCGCAGGACGCAGGTAAGATCTGTTCATTGTTCCTGGGGTGTCACACACTGCGATGTGTGCTACCCCGGGTACGATGAACAACCTAACGTTCAATTTTTAGGAATTGAACGACGTGCATGCGATGAACATTTTACCGTTCAATCGCAATCGCACATAGCTGTTACATGCTACAATGTAACTTACAATGCCGGATGTGCGTCACTTACGACGTGACCCCGCCGACACATCATAAGATATATTGTAGCGTGTAAAGCGCCCTTTAGGCAGCCAATGACACAAGCCCTTGTGTCTGAACATCGTGGATGTTTTCTGCACCATCTTTGGCTGCAGAAACATCAACAAATAAAATTAACAAAAAAAAGGGCTTCGCTCCTCTGGCTTCTCTCTAGTCCCCACCCCTCCACTGATTAAACATACCCCCCCCCATTTATTATACAGCCCCACAATCCTATCCAAAAGCACAACATAATATTAAAGAAGCATTTTTGGAAAACACAATCAGTTAGCAAATAAAATAGAACATCGATGACTTTTGGGAAAGTGCTCATGCCAAGCCCGAGCTGAAGTCGCTAAGGTTTGTACCAATTTGTAATTAGTGAACCTTTGTCGAACAATTTTGCTCATCTCTAGTTAGAAATGACTGTAGGGATGAGGTGAGAAGGGCCAGGATTTAGAGAGATATCTCCAGCAATGAGGAGAAGCAAGAGAGTGTTAGTAGGTGGGGGCAGGAGAGGCCATGAGATGGCCGTAAGTGTCTGGAGATACAGGGTCTTATGTGGAGAAACAGATCTGTGGAGGAGATGAGAAGGGTGGGGAAGATGGAAGGAGAGATGACCAGATCATTACTAGGTTTAGGGATTAGGGGGTTTAGTAGGAAGTGAAGTAATGTAGGGGTGAAAGTGAAAAGAAACAGAAACATTGTTTACAGTGTTTATGTATCCAGTTACATCCAGGTCCCTACTAGTCGAATTCTGGTCTAATTCATTATAGTACAGAAGCACACTTAGGGATGCACATGCCGACATGTCTCAGCCGACATCATGGTCCCAATATATACTGTGAGAAGTGCACTCAGGTGTATCGCAGAGGGAAGAGACCTGTACTAGTCCGATTTGCTTAAATTAAAGCAGGGTCCAGATGTGGGATAACATAGGCAGAGTAAACAAGTGGGTCATAAATAAAAGTGGGGAGGAGGTCATAGAGTGGTCAGTTAGAAACTAGTGATGAGCGAGTACTAAAAAGCTCGGGTGCTCGAGGCTCGGGCCGAGCATCCCAATATACTCGTGTACTCGGCCCGAGCACCGAGCCCAATGTTATCCTATGGGAGACCCGAGTATGTTTATGAAATGACCCCCCGGCAGCATGTAGAAACCCTAAAAATGTCACAAAAGTCTCACAAGAGTGCTCAAATGACATGGCAACAGCATGGGGAAGGCCCCTTGAAGCATTTATCACTCAAAAGTCACAGCTGTGAACAATTTTATCCGAGTTTTATGCCATTTTTACAAACTCGCCAGAAAACCTTCCAAAATGACACCAAAATGAATTTTCATGGCGGAAATGTTAAGGGCACATACCCAATAGTGAGATAGAGCTGGTGTATGTTACTTTTTGAGATTACATGAAAGATTTTACGTGAAAACATTTTGTGGCACTCCGATGTCCCTGAGAAGAGACGTACATGAAGGCCTCTTGAGTCTAATGTGCCCATTTTGAGGAAGTGAGTCTTTGTAGTATTTTCCTTTGCCAGGGAAGTCCAAAATTGTGAGGTTCACCAATGCCCCTGCATACAGACGTGCATGATGGCCTGTAAACCTGAAGTGCCCATTGTAAGGAAGTGGGTCTATTGTAGTATAGCCCTTTGGCAGGGCAGCCAAAAATTGGGAGGCTCCACATTGTCCCTGGATAGAGACGTGCATGAGGGCCTGTAAACCTGAAGTGCCCATTGTAAGGAAGTGGGTCTATTGTAGTATAGCCCTTTGGCAGGGCAGCCAAAAATTGGGAGGCTCCACATTGTCCCTGGATAGAGACGTGCATGATGGCCTGTAAACCTGAAGTGTCCATTGTAAGGAAGTGGGTCTATTGTAGTATAGCCCTTTGGCAGGGCAGCCAAAAATTGGGAGGCTCCACATTGTCCCTGGATAGAGACGTGCATGATGGCCTGTAAACCTGAAGTGCCCATTGTAAGGAAGTGGGTCTATTGTAGTATAGCCCTTTGGCAGGGCAGTCCAAAATTGTGAGGTTCACCAATGCCCCTGCATACAGACGTGCATGAGGGCCTGTAAACCTGAAGTGCCCATTGTAAGGAAGTGGGTCTATTGTAGTATAGCCCTTTGGCAGGGCAGTCCAAAATTGTGAGGTTCACCAATGCCCCTGCATAGAGACGTGCATGAGGGCCTGTAAACCTGAAGTGCCCATTGTAAGGAAGTGGGTCTATTGTAGTATAGCCCTTTGGCAGGGCAGCCAAAAATTGGGAGGCTCTACATTGTCCCTGGATAGAGACGTGCATGATGGCCTGTAAACCTGAAGTGCCCATTGTAAGGAAGTGGGTCTATTGTAGTATAGCCCTTAGGCAGGGCAGCCAAAAATTGGGAGGCTCCACGTTGTCCCTGGATAGAGACGTGCATGATGGCCTGTAAACCTGAAGTGCCCATTGTAAGGAAGTGGGCATATTTTAGTATAGCCCTTAGGCAGGGCAGCCAAAAATTGGGAAGCTCCACATTGTCCCTGGATAGAGACGTGCATGAGGGCCTGTAAACCTGAAGTGCCCATTGTAAGGAAGTGGGTCTATTGTACTATAGCCCTTAGGCAGGGCAGCCAAAAATTGGGAGGCTCCACATTGTCCCTGGATAGAGACCTGTTAGGTTCTTAGTGCGTCCGTGCTTGCATTTAAAAACCGCACGTGTGTGCCTGTTGGTGGCAGCGTTCAGGTGCACTAGTGTGTGTTTTGCACAAACTTGGATATAACGCACAAGTCTAGTGAATACACATCAGCACAGCATTGCAAAATGCGCAAGGGCGTTGGCAACGAACAAGGAAGTGGACGTGATGGTGGTGCAGGCAGAGACCGAGGTCGTGTGCAAGCTCTAATTTCGCCACAACAAAGGGCCACATCTACTCGCTCGCACATCCTGTCCCAAATTCTTGGGGACCGCAGCAGTACACCACTCTTGAACCAAGACAGTCAACAGGTTGTTAGTTGGATAGCGGATAATGCTTCCAGTCAGATTGGCACCACCACAAACACTCTGTCTTCCACACGGTCAAGTGTCAGTAGCCGTGATACTGCACCGCACATTTCAGAACCTGATCCTCCTTCCTACCACCAGGCCGAGTACACATCCACGGACATTACTGATCCCACACTTGGACACTCGGAAGAGCTGTTCACGTTTCCATTCACACACTCTGGCCTCTCGCCAGCCCCTGTTGAAGTGGGTCATGACGAGATTGTATGTACAGATGCCCAAATATTTGAGCAGCCACGTTCTCACGAAGTTGGCAACGTGTCTCAACAAGGGGTGGACGATGATGAGACACAATTGTCAGGAAGTCAGGAGGAGGAGCTGGGTGCGGAAGAGGAAGACGACGTGGTGGATGATCCAGTAACTGACCCAACCTGGCAGGAGGATATGCAGAGCGAGGACAGCAGTGCACAGGGGGAGGGAGGCGTAGCATCCCAACAGGCAGTAAGAAGCAGGGTGGTGGCCCCAGGCAGAAGTCAGGCAACCGTTCCCCGGAACAACAACACGACACAAGGTGCCTGTACAAATGTTAGGTCTTCCCGAGTCTGACAGTTTTTTAAGCTGGCTCCAGATGATTCTAAAAAGGCCATTTGCAACACCTGCCATGCCAGCATCAGCAGGGGTACCAAAACTAGCAGCCTGACCACCACCAGCATGATCAGGCACATGTCAGCTAAGCACCCGACTTTGTGGGATGTACAACAGAGTCGAGGAGCAGTGCTTGCTGATGTCACTGCTACGTCTTCGCTTGTTGTGCATGCGAGCCAATCCCCTGTCCATGCTAACCGTGAACAAGCCTCCTCCGGCCCTGCACCTGCAGTTGCCCACGCAGAAATAACACCATCATCAAGCATGTCCTTGTCCCAGCGCAGCGTTCAGTTATCCATTCAGCAAACCTTTGAACGCAGGCGCAAATAGACTGCCAACGCCCCACATGCCACACTTCTAAATGCTAACATTTCGTGACTGCTTGCGCTGGAAAGGTTGCCTTTTAGGCTGGTGGAGACAGAAGCATTCCGCGACCTGATGGCGGCAGCTGTCCCTCGTTACTCGGTCCCCAGCCGCCACTATTTCTCCCAGTTTACCGTCCCCGCATTGCATAACCACGTGTCACAAAACATCACACGTGCCCTGAACAATGCTGTTTCAGCCAAAGTCCACCTAACCACAGACACGTGGACAAGTGCTTGTGGGCAAGGCCGCTACATCTCGTTGACGGCACACTGGGTTAATATTGTGGAAGCTGGGACCCAGTCTGAGCGAGGGACGGAACACGTCCTTCCCACACCAAGGTTTGCAGGCCCTACCTTAGTCAGGGTTTCACCCACACTCTACAGCTCTGGAATGTCATGCTCCTCAGCCTCCTCCTCCTCCTGCGCATCCTCATCCACTTTACCCTGCACACCAGTCCCAAGTTGGAAGCACTGCAGCACTGCCTCGGCGAAGCGGCAACAGGCTGTGCTGAAGCTAATCTGTATAGGTGACAAACCCCACAATGCAGAAGAGGTGTGGACAGCTCTGAAACAGATCACTGGCTCACACCTCTGAACCTAAAGCCAGGAAAGGTCGTGTGTGACAATGGCCGGAACCTGGTGGCGGCTTTGAGGCGAGGCCAGCTGACACATGTTCCATGCGTGGCCCATGTGCTCAACCTCGTGGTTCAGTGGTTTCTAAAGTCATACCCAGAGCTGTCTGATCTGCTGGTAAAAGTTCGCTGCCTGTCTGCACATTTTCGAAAGTCACCTACTGCTTCAGCTGGCCTTGCCGGCTTTCAGCGCCATTTGTATCTTCCGGCTCACAGACTGGTGTGTGATGTCCCCACGCGTTGGAATTCAACTCTGCACATGTTGGTCAAGATATGTGAGCAGAAGAGGGCAGTTGTTGAGTACCTGCATCACCTAAGCCGTCGGGAAATGGGTCAAACTCCACACATAACACCTGAGGAGTGGAGATGGATGTCCGACCTATGTACCATCCGCCAAAACTTTGAGGACTCCACCAAGAAGGTGAGCGGCGATGACGACATTATTAGCATCACCATACCGCTTCTCTGCCTTCTAAAATGGTCTCTGCTCAAAAACAAACATGATGCATTGCAGGCGGAGCGCGATGAGTTGGAGCAAGAAACAGTAGTGGGTGTGGGTGATAACACACAGCCCAGCCTCGTCTCATCACAACGTGCAGTGGAGGACTATGACGAGGAGGATGAAGACATGGAGCAACTCTCCGGCCAAATTGAGGATATGACATGCAGTCATATCCTCGGTTCAGCATGGCTGGCCAGAGGACAGGGTAGATGATGAGGAGGAGGAGGAGGACAGCATGTTCAGTCATCGTGTTGGTCAGGATACTGAAGTGATGGCTGTTAAGAGTCTGGCGCACATGGCTGACTTTATGGTAAGCTGTCTGTCTCGTGACCCTCGCGTTAAGAACATCTTGGCCGACAATCATTACTGGTTGGTAACACTGTTAGACCCGTGCTAAAAGGAGAACTTTATGTCTCTTATTCCCGAGGCGGAGAGGTCAGGCAAAATGCAGCAGTTCCAGAAGGCCATAGTCACGGAAGTAGGCAAAGCATTCCCCTCACAAAACGCTAGCGGCATAGGTCAGGAATCAGTGGACAACCAAGGCGTACAGCCGAGAGGGGCACAAGTCCAATCCGCCAGAGGTAGGGGAACAGTCTTTAAGATGTGGGACAGTTTTCTCAGCCCCTCACATACCACAGCCTCTGAGGTGCGGGGTAGTGCCACAAGAAATCCTAAGTTTGCCCAGATGCTCAAGGAGTACCTTGCAGATCGAACAACTGTACTCCGACATTCCTCTGTGCCTTACAATTAATGGGTATCCAAGCTGGACACGTGGCATGAATTGGCTCTCTACGCCTTAGAAGTCCTGGCCTGCCCTGCCGCTAGCGTTTTGTCAGAGCGTGTTTTTAGTGCCGCAGGTGGAATCATTTCAGATAAACGCACCCGCCTGTCAACTGAAAATGCTGACAGGCTGACTCTGATCAAGATGAACAAGGGTTGGATTGGGCCAGACTTCACCACACCACCAGCAAATGACAGCGGAATTTAAAGTTTGTAACGGGAATTTGCCATGTACCTCCACTCACCCATGGGTACACAATTCTGGACTTTGGCTAATCGCTGGACTGCTCCTCCTTCTCCTCATGCGCCACCATGATGACCGTTACAATAGTTAGGCCGTTGTTTCAGGTATACCCCCAGTGGTAAATTTTTTCGCCTATTCTTTCAGAATGGACATTACAACGACAGGAGACCCGCTCCTTAGCAATGGGAACAATGTTTTGAGGCCCTCATGCACATCTCTATCCAGGGACAATGTGGAGCCTCCCAATTTTTGGCTGCCCTGCCAAAGGGCTATACTACAATAGACCCACTTCCTTACAATGGGCACTTCAGGTTTACAGGCCCTCATGCACGTCTCTATCCAGGGAAAATGTGGAGCCTCCAAATTTTTGGCTGCCCTGCCTAAGGGCTATACTACAATAGACTCACTTCCTTACAATGGGCACTTCAGGTTTACAGGCCATCATGCACGTCTCTATCCAGGGACAATGTGGAGCCTGACGCTGCCACCGACTGCCACACATGTGCAGTTTTTAAACGCAATAAGAACCTAACAGGTTTTTAGGAGCGACAATTACTGAGAAGTTTGACACTATCAGACACTGCTGACTGATGTGTATTATTCACTAGACTTGTGCTTTATATACTAGTTTGTGAAAAACGCACACAAGTGCACCTGTACGCTGCCACTGACAGCCACACACGTGCGGTTTTTAAATGCAAGCACGGACGCAATAAGAACCTAACAGGTTTTTAGGAGCGACAATTACTGAGAAGTTTGACACTATCAGACACTGCTGACTGGCGTGTATTATTCACTAGACTTGTGCGTTATATACTAGTTTGTGAAAAACGCACACAAGTGCACCTGTACGCTGCCACCGACAGCCACACACGTGCGGTTTTTAAATGCAAGCATGGACGCAATAAGAACCTAACAGGTTTTTAGGAGCGACAATTACTGAGAAGTTTGACACTATCAGACACTGCTGACATGTATTATTCACTAGACTTGTGCGTTATATACTAGTTTGGGAAAAACGCACACAAGTGCACCTGTACGCTGCCACCGACAGCCACACACGTGCGGTTTTTAAATGCAAGCACGGACGCAATAAGAACCTAACAGGTTTTTAGGAGCGACAATTACTGAGAAGTTTGACACTATCTGTTACGGTTGCTGCGAGCACTGGAGACTATGTCCAGATATCTTGCTACTGCACATGTGCGAGCGCTGGAGACTAAGTCCAGATTTCTTGCTACTGCACATGTGCGAGCGCTGGAGACTAAGTCCAGATTTCTTGCTACTGCACATGTGCGAGCGCTGGAGACAAAGTCCAGATTTCTTGCTACTGCACATGTGCGAGCGCCGGAGACTAAGTCCTATATTGGAGCCATTGCACATGTGCGGGTGACATCATCGCTGACACGAGGTCACATGTCTCTGACACCTTCTATGCCGATTGGTCGCTGGTCATGTGCTTGTGATGCCTTGCTCGGTGATAGGCCAGCATGACGTCACTCCTGTCGTTCTGGCAGCGGATTGGCTCTGGTGTCCTCCATCTTGGATGAGGCACAGAGTCTATATAAGACCCTGACACATGCCGCATGGCACTCAGTCCTCTTGGTTCATGCATAAGAGTAGACGCTCTGTGCGCGTTCCTCTAGGCATTCCTCTGTCTATGCTAGGTGAGCGCTATCGGCAGGGTAGCGTTCTTATACCTTACAGCTTCGGCTGCTGTCCGTATCCTTACTTCTTAGGGGAGCGGACATAGGCAGGTGCCTGAGGCACATGGTCTGGCTGGGCCTTGTGGTTCGACTCGTAGGTGGACGTTGCCGCTAGGGTAACGTTCCTTATACTGCGTCTGGCAGTTGTTCGTATCCTCGCACACTAGGGGAGCGAACAGAGGTAGGAGCTTTGTGCGGCTTACGCTGCTGTTCGTCTCTTTTGCATCACTAGAAGAGCGGACCTAGGCAGGTGCCTTATCTAGTAGTTCGTGTCCTCGCACACTAGTGGAGCGAACGCAGGTAGGAGCTTTGTGCGGCTTACGCTGCTGTTCGTCTCTTTTGCACCACTAGAAGAGCGGAGCTAGGTAGGTGCCATTTCGCACACATTGCCTTTGTCTCTGTGGTTATTAACAGAGATCATTCCACACACCCTCCAAGTAAGGGAGGAATTGCTTTACTTACTTATTATATCCTTCTGTGAGTTAATAGAGGTATTGCACTCTGCCATAGTCTGCAGCAGAGTCTTTGCACGGTGGACCCTGACTGTCTGATACTCCTTTAGGTTATTATCAGACAGCCCCCCGTAACATTAGGACTGAGCCAAGGGTCTGGCAGTTATGGCAGAATATCAGCAGTTACACCGTTACATACAAGTACTTGAGTCACGGCTCAAGAGTATAGAGGATAAACCTCAGACCATGGTGACATCTGCACATGATCCTCGACTTGCTCTGCCAAACAGATATTCTGGCGATGCCAGATCATGTCGTGGTTTCATTAGTCAGTGTCAGATACACCTAGAGGTCAACTCTTCTCGCTTCTCTACGGAGAGGTCCAGAGTAGGCTTTATCATCTCCTTACTTCAGGACAAAGCCTTAGAATGGGCGACTCCCCTATGGGAGCGCTCTGATGTGGTTACTCTGAGACATCAAGACTTTCTTGATGCTCTTAAGGCGGTATTCATGGGTCCGCAGGTTACCCATGATGCGGTCCTGAGACTGTTAGATCTATCTCAGGGTTCGGTATCCACTAGTTCTTATGCCATTGCTTTTAGAACTCTGGTGGCAGAACTAGATTGGCCAGAGAAGGTGTTGATTCCTATCTTCTGGAGAGGGTTGGCAGGCTATGTCAAGGATGCTCTTGCTACTCGAGAGGTCCCTGCTTCTCTGGAGGACTTGATCACAGTAGCAACGAGGATCGATGTACGCCATAAGGAACGTAGACTCGAGGTCTCTTCCTCACGCCCAAAGCATCGGGCTATTCCAGTTGTTGAGGGTCCGCTACCATCTTCCTCAGCATCTGAAACATCTCCCACTCCTATGGAGTTAGGTCATACGTCTTCCAGACTACGCAAGTCTGGTCCTCCTATATGTTACGTATGTCGTCAGGCTGGGCACTATGCCAACAAGTGTCCTAGTCGTCAGGGAAACTCCCTGGCCTAGTAACCATTAGAGGGGGGTTACTAGAGACGTCTTCTGCACCCTCTAAGTGTAGTATCCCAGGTCAGCTCTCGTTATCTGAGAATACATGGCCTATTATGGCTTTTGTGGATTCCGGAGCTGACGGGACTTTTGTGTCCTCAGGATTTGTAAAGGGACACAATATTCCCTCTATCATGTTAGAGGCGCCTATTCCTGTCCGTGTTGTTAATGGAACTATGTTGTCTGACTCCATTACATTGAGGACAGTTCCCTTGCGCCTTTCCCTGTCTCAGGGTCACATAGAGGAGATTTCTTTTCTTGTTTTGCCTGAGGGTATAGACGACGTTCTTCTGGGTCTCCCATGGCTTCGGACTCATGCTCCTCACATTGACTGGGAGTCTGACAGCATTATTAGTTGGGGTTCGAAATGTCAGTCCCGGTGTCTTCCCTTACCACCTAAGGTCATTGCGGTTGCATCTACTGATCTCTCTCCCATACCTACACCCTATCTGGATTTCGCTGACGTGTTCTCCAAACAGGGTGCTGAGGTTCTTCCACCCCATAGGCCGTATGACTGTGCCATAGACCTTATCCCAGGTTCGGTTCTACCTAAAGGCAGGGTTTACCCCCTGTCGATACCTGAGTCGGAGGCCATGTCGACCTATATAAGAGAGAGTTTAGAGAAGGGGTTCATTCGTAAGTCTGTCTCTCCCGCGGGAGCTGGGTTTTTCTTTGTTCGGAAGAAAGAGGGTGATTTGCGTCCCTGCATAGATTACAGGGGTCTCAACGCAATCACAATAAAGAACAAATACCCATTACCTTTAATTTCGGAGCTCTTTGACAGACTGAGAGGAGCTCAAGTTTTTACGAAGTTGGATCTGCGGGGTGCGTATAACTTGGTACGAATTCGAAAGGGTGACGAATGGAAGACCGCTGTTAACACCCGAGACGGTCACTATGAATACCTCGTCATGCCTTTTGGGTTATGTAATGCACCCGCAGTATTTCAGGACTTCGTAAACGATGTGTTCAGGGATTTACTGTTATCCTCAGTAGTGGTGTATCTGGACGACATCCTGATTTTTTCTCCTGATCTGGAGACTCATCGTCAGGATGTCGTTCGTGTCCTTTCCCGTTTAAGGGAGCACTCATTGTTTGCTAAACTCGAGAAATGTGTATTCGAGCAGTCCTCATTGCCTTTTTTGGGTTACATTATCTCACAAGAGGGCCTGGCTATGGATCCTGCGAAGCTCTCTGCTGTCCTGCAATGGTCCGAACCTCATTCCTTGAAGGCGGTGCAACGCTTCTTAGGATTCATAAATTATTACAGGCAGTTCATACCCCATTTTTCTACTTTGGTGGCCCCTTTGGTGGACTTGACTAAGAAAGGTGCTAATCCTAAAGCCTGGTCTACTGAGACATCTCAGGCTTTTGAGGCAGTAAAAAGACACTTTTCAACTGCTCCCGTTCTTCAAAGACCCGATGAGAGTAAGCCCTTCCTCTTAGAGGTTGATGCCTCTTCAGTGGGTGCTGGTGCGGTCTTGTATCAAAAGAACGGTGCAGGTAGAAAAAGGCCGTGTTTCTTCCTTGCGAAAACCTTTTCACCGGCAGAGAGAAACTATACCATTGGGGATAGGGAACTGCTCGCCTTGAGATTAGCTTGGAGGAGTGGCGTCACTTGCTGGAAGGAGCGAAACATCCTTTCCAGGTCTATACAGACCATAAGAATCTGACGTACTTACAAACCGCTCAGCGTCTGAATCCTCGCCAAGCCCGCTGGTCCTTGTTTTTCTCCCGCTTTCACTTCTCCATCAACTATCTGTCTGGGAGTAAGAATAACAAGGCAGACGCCCTGTCTCGCTCTATGCTTTCTACCCAGGAAGAGATTGACGAACCTCGTCTTATCCTTCCCTCCAGGGTTTTTCATACGCTCTCCCCTGTGACGTTAGACCAAATCCCACCGGGCAAGACCTTTGTTCCGCCTGATCGACAGAATGATATACTGTCATGGGCCCACACCTCAAAGGTGGGTGGGCATTTTGGTATTAGGCGGACACGAGAGTTACTGGAGAGGTGGTATTGGTGGCCACACTTAGCCAGCCACGTCAAGAGATATGTCGGTTCCTGCTACTCCTGTGCTTGCAACCGTCCATTACGGCAGAGACCGGCTGGGCTCTTGCATCCTTTTCCAGTGCCAGATAGACCATGGGAGGTGGTAGGCATGGACTTTGTGGGTGATCTTCCATGTTCACAGGGACATAGATTTGTGTGGGTCATTACGGACCATTTCTCCCGGATGGTTCATCTCGTACCGTTATCGAGAATCCCATCTTCCAGGGTACTAGCCAAACTATTCCTCAAGCATGTCTTTAGGCTTCACGGGATGCCAGATCGTATCATTTGTGATAGAGGCCCTCAATTTACTTCCCGTTTCTGGCGAGATCTTTGTAGCCTTCTGCAAATTGAGTTGAATCTCTCTTCGGCATACCATCCGGAGACCAATGGTTTGGTTGAGCGTACCAATCAATCTATGATTATATACCTTCGACACTTTGTTGCTGAGAACCACGATAACTGGTCCTCCCTCCTACCCTGGTCAGAATTTGCCCTTAACAATTCGCTGGCTGAGGCCACTGGGCAGACACCGTTCGTACTCAATAATGGGCAACACCCTAGGGTACCGGTACCGTTTCCCGCTGCTGCACCTCCTCCTCTTGTGGCCGACTGGGCAACTAATGCCAGAGAGGTTTGGGATCGGACACAAGAGTCGATCCAAGCAGCTAAGGACCGTATGAAGACGGTGTCCGATCGGTTTCGTCGCCCGGCTCCTGTCTTTTCTCCAGGGGACTTTGTGTGGCTCTCTGCAAAACACATGAAACTTAGAGTGAGCTCTGTCAAATTTGCTTCTCGCTTCCTGGGTCCTTATGAGGTTCTTCGACAGGTAAATCCTGTAGTCTACCAATTGAAGTTACCCGTCCATCTTAGGATTCATGACAAATTCCATGTCTCACTGCTAAAGCCGGCTATTTTACCTCACGCTCGTGAAGTGCACTCTCCTGCCTCTGATTCCTCTCGCTCTAGCTATGAGGTACGAGCCATAGTTGGTTCTAAGATGGTTAGAGGGCGCAGGTTCTTCTTGATAGATTGGGAGGGTTACGGCCCGGAACATCGCTCTTGGGAGCCTGAGGAGGCTGTCCATGCTCCCGACTTAGTTGCCGATTACCTGCGTCGCCGGGAGGGGGGCCCTTGAGGGGGAGGTACTGTTACGGTTGCTGCGAGCACTGGAGACTATGTCCAGATTTCTTGCTACTGCACATGTGCGAGCGCTGGAGACTAAGTCCTATATTGGAGCCATTGCACATGTGCGGGTGACATCATCGCTGACACGAGGTCACATGTCTCTGACACCTTCTATGCCGATTGGTCGCTGGTCATGTGCTTGTGATGCCTTGCTCGGTGATAGGCCAGCATGACGTCACTCCTGTCGTTCTGGCAGCGGATTGGCTCTGGTGTCCTTCATCTTGGATGACTAAAAAGAGAAAGTAGCGCCTATGAGAAGTACCCGCGGGTCTAAGATTAAATTTAGAGGAATAAGAGTTTGCTCACCTGGTGAGGTTGTGCGCCCTCGCACAACCCCGGTGTTGGTTGTATAGATCCTCCGATCTAATATGGATTGGGGGTTTGAAGCCTTAGTAGCGATCCTGTTAGATCGTGATCTTTGTTGGAGATGTCCGGATTCAGGACCGCTGGTTCCTCCTGAGATCCCCGGCACTCTGGGTTCTGGAGTGTTACAGCGATCCACCGTTCTCCAGCTGAGGGTTTCACTTCAAAATGGAGTGCCTATGTCTTGCTGCAGCTCTGACCGAATCCCTCAGAAGGGAGTGTGCATGTAGTAGGTAATTGGATTATCGGTCTGGCGAGCGCTGACAATGCAAAGGTTCCGTTAAGATTAACAACTTTAATCTTAACGGAACCTGTGCATTGTCAGCGCTCGCCAGACCGATAATCCAATTACCTACTTCATCTTGGATGAGGCACAGAGTCTATATAAGACCCTGACACATGCCGCATGGCGCTCAGTCCTCTTGGTTCATGCATAAGAGTAGACGCTCTGTGCGCGTTCCTCTAGGCATTCCTCTGTCTATGCTAGGTGAGCGCTACCGGCAGGGTAGCGTTCTTATACCTTACAGCTTCGGCTGCTGTCCGTATCCTTACCTCTTATGGGAGCGGACATAGGCAGGTGCCTGAGGCACATGGTCTAGCTGGGCCTTGTGGTTCGACTCGTAGGTGGACGTTGCCGCTAGGGTAACGTTCCTTATACTGCGTCTGGCAGTTGTTCGTATCCTCGCACACTAGGGGAGCGAACAGAGGTAGGAGCTTTGTGCGGCTTACGCTGCTGTTCGTCTCTTTTGCACCACTAGAAGAGCGGACCTAGGCAGGTGCCATATCTAGTGGTTCGTGTCCTCGCACACTAGTGGAGCGAATGCAGGTAGGAGCTTTGTGCGGCTTACGCTGCTGTTCGTCTCTTTTGCACCACTAGAAGAGTGGACCTAGGTAGGTGCCATTTCGCACACATTGCCTTTGTCTCTGTGGTTATTAACAGAGATCATTCCGCACACCCTCCAAGTAAGGGAGGAATTGCTTTACTTACTTATTATATCCTTCTGTGAGTTAACAGAGGTATTGCACTCTGCCATAGTCTGCAGCAGAGTCTTTGCACGGTGGACCCTGACTGTCTGATACTCCTTTAGGTTATTATCAGACAGCCCCCCGTAACATTAGGACTGAGCCAAGGGTCTGGCAGTTATGGCAGAATATCAGCAGTTACACCGTTACATACAAGTACTTGAGTCACGGCTCAAGAGTAAAGAGGATAAACCTCAGACCATGGTGACATCTGCACATGATCCTCGACTTGCTCTGCCAAACAGATATTCTGGCGATGCCAGATCATGTCGTGGTTTCATTAGTCAGTGTCAGATACACCTAGAGGTCAACTCTTGTCGCTTCTCTACGGAGAGGTCCAGAGTAGGCTTTATCATCTCCTTACTTCAGGACAAAGCCTTAGAATGGGCGACTCCCCTATGGGAGCGCTCTGATGTGGTTACTCTGAGACATCAAGACTTTCTTGATGCTCTTAAGGTGGTATTCATGGGTCCGCAGGTTACCCATGATGCGGCCCTGAGACTGTTAGATCTATCTCAGGGTTCGGTATCCACTAGTTCTTATGCCATTGCTTTTAGAACTCTGGTGGCAGAACTAGATTGGCCAGAGAAGGTGTTGATTCCTATCTTCTGGAGAGGGTTGGCAGGCTATGTCAAGGATGCTCTTGCTACTCGTGAGGTCCCTGCTTCTCTGGAGGACTTGATCACAGTAGCAACGAGGATCGATGTACGCCATAAGGAACGTAGACTCGAGGTCTCTTCCTCACGCCCTAAGCATCGGGCTATTCCAGTTGTTGAGGGTCCGCTACCATCTTCCTCAGCATCTGAAACATCTCCCACTCCTATGGAGTTAGGTCATACGTCTTCCAGACTACGCAAGTCTGGTCCTCCTATATGTTACGTATGTCGTCAGGCTGGGCACTATGCCAACAAGTGTCCTAGTCGTCAGGGAAACTCCCTGGCCTAGTAACCATTAGAGGGGGGTTACTAGAGACGTCTTCTGCACCCTCTAAGTGTAGTATCCCAGGTCAGCTCTCGTTATCTGAGAATACATGGCCTATTATGGCTTTTGTGGATTCCGGAGCTGACGGGACTTTTGTGTCCTCAGGATTTGTAAAGGGACACAATATTCCCTCTATCATGTTAGAGGCGCCTATTCCTGTCCGTGTTGTTAATGGAACTATGTTGTCTGACTCCATTACATTGAGGACAGTTCCCTTGCGCCTTTCCCTGTCTCAGGGTCACATAGAGGAGATTTCTTTTCTTCTTTTGCCTGAGGGTATAGACGGCGTTCTTCTGGGTCTCCCATGGCTTCGGACTCATGCTCCTCACATTGACTGGGAGTCTGACAGCATTATTAGTTGGGGTTCGAAATGTCAGTCCCGGTGTCTTCCCTTACCACCTAAGGTCATTGCGGTTGCATCTACTGATCTCTCTCCCATACCTACACCCTATCTGGATTTCGCTGACGTGTTCTCCAAACAGGGTGCTGAGGTTCTTCCACCCCATAGGCCGTATGACTGTGCCATAGACCTTATCCCAGGTTCGGTTCCACCTAAAGGCAGGGTTTACCCCCTGTCGATACCTGAGTCGGAGGCCATGTCGACCTATATAAGAGAGAGTTTAGAGAAGGGGTTCATTCGTAAGTCTGTCTCTCCCGCGGGAGCTGGGTTTTTCTTTGTTCGGAAGAAAGAGGGTGATTTGCGTCCCTGCATAGATTACAGGGGTCTCAACGCAATCACAATAAAGAACAAATACCCATTACCTTTAATTTTGGAGCTCTTTGACAGACTGAGAGGAGCTCAAGTTTTTACGAAGTTGGATCTGCGGGGTGCGTATAACTTGGTACGAATTCGAAAGGGTGACGAATGGAAGACCGCTTTTAACACCCGAGACGGTCACTATGAATACCTCGTCATGCCTTTTGGGTTATGTAATGCACCCGCAGTATTTCAGGACTTCGTAAACGATGTGTTCAGGGATTTACTGTTATCCTCAGTAGTGGTGTATCTGGACGACATCCTGATTTTTTCTCCTGATCTGGAGACTCATCGTCAGGATGTCGTTCGTGTCCTTTCCCGTTTAAGGGAGCACACATTGTTTGCTAAACTCGAGAAATGTGTATTCGAGCAGTCCTCATTGCCTTTTTTGGGATACATTATCTCACAAGAGGGCCTGGCTATGGATCCTGCGAAGCTCTCTGCTGTCCTGCAATGGTCCGAACCTCATTCCTTGAAGGCGGTGCAACGCTTCTTAGGATTCATAAATTATTACAGGCAGTTCATACCCCATTTTTCTACTTTGGTGGCCCCTTTGGTGGCCTTGACTAAGAAAGGTGCTAATCCCAAAGCCTGGTCTACTGAGACATCTCAGGCTTTTGAGGCAGTAAAAAGACACTTTTCAACTGCTCCCGTTCTTCAAAGACCCGATGAGAGTAAGCCATTCCTCTTAGAGGTTGATGCCTCTTCAGTGGGTGCTGGTGCAGTCTTGTATCAAAAGAACGGTGCAGGTAGAAAAAGGCCGTGTTTCTTCTTTGCGAAAACCTTTTCACCGGCAGAGAGAAACTATACCATTGGGGATAGGGAACTGCTCGCCTTGAGATTAGCCTTGGAGGAGTGGCGTCACTTGCTGGAAGGAGCGAAACATCCTTTCCAGGTCTATACAGACCATAAGAATCTGACGCACTTACAAACCGCTCAGCGTCTGAATCCTCGCCAAGCCCGCTGGTCCTTGTTTTTCTCCCGCTTTCACTTCTCCATCAACTATCTGTCTGGGGGTAAGAATAACAAGGCAGACGCCCTGTCTCGCTCTATGCTTTCTACCCAGGAAGAGATTGACGAACCTCGTCTTATCCTTCCCTCCAGGGTTTTTTATACGCTCTCCCCTGTGACGTTAGACCAAATCCCACCGGGCAAGACCTTTGTTCCGCCTGATCGACAGAATGATATACTGTCATGGGCCCACACCTCAAAGGTGGGTGGGCATTTTGGTATTAGGCGGACACGAGAGTTACTGGAGAGGTGGTATTGGTGGCCACACTTAGCCAGCCACGTCAAGAGATATGTTGGTTCCTGCTACTCGTGTGCTCGCAACCGTCCATTACGGCAGAGACCGGCTGGGCTCTTGCATCCTTTACCAGTGCCAGATAGACCATGGGAGGTGGTAGGCATGGACTTTGTGGGTGATCTTCCATGTTCACAAGGACATAGATTTGTGTGGGTCATTACGGACCATTTCTCCCGGATGGTTCATCTCGCACCGTTATCGAGAATCCCATCTTCCAGGGTACTAGCCAAACTATTCCTCAAGCATGTCTTTAGGCTTCACAGGATGCCAGATCATATCATTTGTGATAGAGGCCCTCAATTTACTTCCCGTTTCTGGCGAGATCTTTGTAGGCTTCTGCAAATTGAGTTGAATCTCTCTTCGGCATACCATCCAGAGACCAATGGTTTGGTTGAGCGTACCAATCAATCTATGATTATATACCTTCGACACTTTGTTGCTGAGAACCACGATAACTGGTCCTCCCTCCTACCCTGGTCAGAATTTGCCCTTAACAATTCGCTGGCTGAGGCCACTGGGCAGACACCGTTCGTACTCAATAATGGGCAACACCCTAGGGTACCGGTACCGTTTCCCGCTGCTGCACCTCCTCCTCTTGTGGCCGACTGGGCAACTAATGCCAGAGAGGTTTGGGATCGGACTCAAGAGTCGATCCAAGCAGCTAAGGACCGTATGAAGACGGTGTCCTATCGGTTTAGTCGCCCGGCTCCTGTCTTTTCTCCAGGGGACTTTGTGTGGCTCTCTGCAAAACACGTGAAACTTAGAGTGAGCTCTGTCAAATTTGCTTCTCGCTTCCTGGGTCCTTATGAGGTTCTTCGACAGGTAAATCCTGTAGTCTACCAATTGAAGTTACCCGTCCATCTTAGGATTCATGACAAATTCCATGTCTCACTGCTAAAGCCGGCTATTTTACCTCACGCTCGTGAAGTGCACTCTCCTGCCTCTGATTCCTCTCGCTCTAGCTATAAGGTACGAGCCATAGTTGGTTCTAAGATGGTTAGAGGGCGCAGGTTCTTCTTGATAGATTGGGAGGGTTACGGCCCGGAACATCGCTCTTGGGAGCCTGAGGAGGCTGTCCATGCTCCCGACTTAGTTGCCGATTACCTGCGTCGCCGGGAGGGGGGCCCTTGAGGGGGAGGTACTGTTACGGTTGCTGCGAGCACTGGAGACTATGTCCAGATTTCTTGCTACTGCACATGTGCGAGCGCTGGAGACTAAGTCCAGATTTCTTGCTACTGCACATGTGCGAGCGCTGGAGACTAAGTCCTATATTGGAGCCATTGCACATGTGCGGGTGACATCATCGCTGACACGAGGTCACATGTCTCTGACACCTTCTATGCCGATTGGTCGCTGGTCATGTGCTTGTGATGCCTTGCTCGGTGATAGGCCAGCATGACGTCACTCCTGTCGTTCTGGCAGCGGATTGGCTCTGGTGTCCTCCATCTTGGATGAGGCACAGAGTCTATATAAGACCCTGACACATGCCGCATGGCGCTCAGTCCTCTTGGTTCATGCATAAGAGTAGACGCTCTGTGCGCGTTCCTCTAGGCATTCCTCTGTCTATGCTAGGTGAGCGCTACCGGCAGGGTAGCGTTCTTATACCTTACAGCTTCGGCTGCTGTCCGTATCCTTACCTCTTAGGGGAGCGGACATAGGCAGGTGCCTGAGGCACATGGTCTGGCTGGGCCTTGTGGTTCGACTCGTAGGTGGACGTTGCCGCTAGGGTAACGTTCCTTATACTGCGTCTGGCAGTTGTTCGTATCCTCGCACACTAGGGGAGCGAACAGAGGTAGGAGCTTTGTGCGGCTTACGCTGCTGTTCTTCTCTTTTGCACCACTAGAAGAGCGGACCTAGGCAGGTGCCATATCTAGTGGTTCGTGTCCTCGCACACTAGTGGAGCGAACGCAGGTAGGAGCTTTGTGCGGCTTACGCTGCTGTTCGTCTCTTTTGCACCACTAGAAGAGCGGAGCTAGGTAGGTGCCATTTCGCACACATTGCCTTTGTCTCTGTGGTTATTAACAGAGATCATTCCACACACCCTCCAAGTAAGGGAGGAATTGCTTTACTTACTTATTATATCCTTCTGTGAGTTAACAGAGGTATTGCACTCTGCCATAGTCTGCAGCAGAGTCTTTGCATGGTGGACCCTGACTGTCTGATACTCCTTTAGGTTATTATCAGACAGCCCCCCGTAACACTATCAGACACTGCTGACGTGTATTATTCACTAGACTTGTGCGTTATATACTAGTTTGTGAAAAACGCACACAAGTGCACCTGTACGCTGCCACTGACAGCCACACACGTGCGGTTTTTAAATGCAAGCACGGACGCAATAAGAACCTAACAGGTTTTTAGGAGCGACAATTACTGAGAAGTTTGACACTATCAGACACTGCTGACTGACGTGTATTATTCACTAGACTTGTGCGTTATATAATAGTTTGTGAAAAACGCACACAAGTGCACCTGTACGCTGCCACCGACAGGCACACACGTGCGGTTTTTAAATGCAAGCACGGACGCAATAAGAACCTAACAGGTTTTTAGGAGCGACAATTACTGAGAAGTTTGACACTATAAGACACTGCTGACGTGTATTATTCACTAGACTTGTGCGTTAGATACTAGTTTGTGAAAAACACACACAAGTGCACCTGTACGCTGCCACCGACAGCCACACACGTGCAGTTTTTAAATGCAAGCACGGACGCAATAAGAACCTAACAGGTTTTTAGGAGCGACAATTACTGAGAAGTTTGACACTATCACACACTGCTGACGTGTATTATTCACTAGACTTGTGCGTGTCGCGGGCGGGGAGGAGGGTGTCAGCACACCGCGCTCACCCCTTCTGCTCGGGTCCGGCAGCTGCTCCTGGTGGCTCGAGCTGTGGGCCGGATCCCGGGGTTTCTCGAGCGGCACTCCTCGCCCGTGAGTGAAAGGGGGTGTTTGTGGTTGGATGTGGGGATTGTTATAGTTCGTGACTAGTGATGAGCGAGTACTAAAAAGCTCGGGTGCTCGAAGCTCGGGCCGAGCCTCCCAAGATACTCGTGTACTCGGCCCGAGCAACGAGCCCAATGTTATCCTATGGGAGACCCGAGTATTTTTGTGAAATGACCCCCCGGCAGCATGGAGAAACCCTAAAAATGTCACAAAAGTCTCAGAAGAGTGCTCAAATGACATGGCAACAGCATGGGGAAGACCCCTTGAAGCATTTATCACTGAAAAGTCACAGCTGTGAACAATTTTGTCCGCGATTTACGCCATTTTTACGGACTCACCAGAAAACCTTCCAAAATGACCCCAAAATGATTTTTCATGGCGGAAATGTTAAGGGCACATACCCAATAGTGAGATAGAGCTGGTGTATGTTACTTTTTGAGATTAATACATGAAAGATTTTACGTGAAAACATTGTGTGGCACTCCGATGTCCCTGAGAAGAGACGTACATGAAGGCCTCTTGAGTCTAATGTGCCCATTTTGAGGAAGTGAGTCTTTGTAGTATTTTCCTTTGCCAGGGCAGTCCAAAATTGTGAGGTTCACCAATGCCCCTGCATACAGACGTGCATGAGGGCCTGTAAACCTGAAGTGCCCATTGTAAGGAAGTGGGTCTATTGTAGTATAGCCCTTAGGCAGGGCAGCCAAAAATTGGGAGGCTCCACATTGTCCCTGGATAGAGACGTGCATGATGGCCTGTAAACCTGAAGTGCCCATTGTAAGGAAGTGGGTCTATTGTAGTATAGCCCTTAGGCAGGGCAGCCAAAAATTGGGAGGCTCCACATTGTCCCTGGATAGAGACGTGCATGATGGCCTGTAAACCTGAAGTGCCCATTGTAAGGAAGTGGGTCTATTGTAGTATAGCCCTTAGGCAGGGCAGCCAAAAATTGGGAGGCTCCACGTTGTCCCTGGATAGAGACGTGCATGAGGGCCTGTAAACCTGAAGTGCCCGTTGTAAGGAAGTGGGTCTATTGTAGTATAGCCCTTAG
Source organism: Anomaloglossus baeobatrachus (assembly GCF_048569485.1). Lineage (NCBI taxonomy): Eukaryota > Metazoa > Chordata > Amphibia > Anura > Aromobatidae > Anomaloglossus > Anomaloglossus baeobatrachus. The sequence continues at coordinate 326,581,397 of NC_134358.1, forward strand.
GCAGGGCAGCCAAAAATTGGGAGGCTCCACATTGTCCCTGGATAGAGACGTGCATGATGGCCTGTAAACCTGAAGTGCCCATTGTAAGGAAGTGGGTCTATTGTAGTATAGCCCTTAGGCAGGGCAGCCAAAAATTGGGAGGCTCCACGTTGTCCCTGGATAGAGACGTGCATGAGGGCCTGTAAACCTGAAGTGCCCATTGGAAGGAAGTGGGTCTATTGTAGTATAGCCCTTAGGCAGGGCAGCCAAAAATTGGGAGGCTCCACATTGTCCCTGGATAGAGACGTGCATGATGGCCTGTAAACCTGAAGTGCCCATTGTAAGGAAGTGGGTCTATTGTAGTATAGCCCTTAGGCAGGGCAGCCAAAAATTGGGAGGCTCCACATTGTCCCTGGATAGAGACGTGCATGATGGCCTGTAAACCTGAAGTGCCCATTGTAAGGAAGTGGGTCTATTGTAGTATAGCCCTTAGGCAGGGCAGCCAAAAATTGGGAGGCTCCACGTTGTCCCTGGATAGAGACGTGCATGAGGGCCTGTAAACCTGAAGTGCCCATTGGAAGGAAGTGGGTCTATTGTAGTATAGCCCTTAGGCAGGGCAGCCAAAAATTGGGAGGCTCCACGTTGTCCCTGGATAGAGACGTGCATGAGGGCCTGTAAACCTGAAGTGCCCATTGGAAGGAAGTGGGTCTATTGTAGTATAGCCCTTAGGCAGGGCAGCCAAAAATTGGGAGGCTCCACGTTGTCCCTGCATAGAGACCTGTTAGGTTCTTAGTGCCTCCGTGCTTGCATTTAAAAACCGCACGTGTGTGCCTGTTGGTGGCAGCTTTCCGCTGCATTTGTGTGAGTTTTGCAAAAACTTGGATATAACGCACAAGTCTAGTGAATACACATCAGCACAGCATTGCAAAATGCGCAAGGGCGTTGTCAACGAACAAGGAAGTGGACGTGATGGTGGTGCAGGCAGAGACCGAGGTTGTGTGCAAGCTCTAATTTCGCCACAACAAAGGGCCACATCTAGTCGCTCGCACGTCCTGTCCCAAATTCTTGGGGACCGCTGCAGTACACCGCTCTTGAACCAAGACCAGTGTCAACAGGTTGTTAGTTGGATAGCGGATAATGCTTCCAGTCAGATTGGCACCACCACAAACACTCTGTCTTCCACACGGTCAAGTGTCAGTAGCCGTGATACTGCACCGCACATTTCAGAACCTGATCCTCCTTCCTACCACCAGGCCGAGTACACGTCCACGGACATTACTGATCCCACACTTGGACACTCGGAAGAGCTGTTCGTTCACGTTTCCATTCACAAATTTTGGCCTCTCGCCAGCTCCTGTTGAAGTGGGCCATGACGAGATTGTATGTACAGATGCCCAAATATTTGAGCAGCCACGTTCTCACGAAGTTGGCAACGTGTCTCAACAAGGGGTGGACGATGATGAGACACAATTGTCAGGAAGTCAGGAGGAGGAGCAGGGTGCGGAAGAGGAAGACGACGTGGTGGATGATCCAGTAACTGACCCAACCTGGCAGGAGGATATGCAGAGCGAGGACAGCAGTGCACAGGGGGAGGGAGGCGTAGCATCCCAACAGGCAGTAAGAAGCAGAGTGGTGGCCCCAGGCAGACGTCAGGCAACTGTTCCCCGGAACAACACGACACAAGGTGCCTGTACAAATGTTAGGTCTTCCCGAGTCTGGCTGTAATACTATTGTATGTATTGAGGATTTCGATTGCGTTAGGGCAATGACAACCAGAGACGAGTTCTTGGTGCAAGACGTTTATAATATGCAACCAGCAAATATGTACATAAACGGAACAAAAACACAGTAGAACATAAATACAGGAAATACCTTCCAGGGACGGAGCGAAAGGGAATTCCCGGGACCGCGCACCGGACTCCCCCAGGGAGACCACCAAGAGCGAACCCCTATACAGGGACTGTCTGGCAATCACCCCAGAAGCCCTAAATGCGCAGCAGCCGGGACACAAAAGGGCAATAGGTAAGTCCAAAAATGTCCGTACGTGATGTGAGTCCAGAGTGGTATTAAACGGAAGGAACCGGGCAGAAGTGCCGACCAAAGACGGCAAACGGAGTCCGGGCACAGCTGGATGATACCAGATGAAGTCCAGAGTCGGTGTCGGTTGTTTTCCAAGAGGATCCGAATAACAATCAGGAACCAAAAGCTGCAGGGCAGGAGCACACAGGAAGCAGTATACTCAGGCACTGGACTAAGCTTTAGGGGCGGCTTTTAAACAGATGGACAGGAAGTAGGGCAACAGAACAGAAAACTCCATGTTAACAAAGGGCTAGCTCTTTCAAAAGAAAACTGGAAAACCCGGAACTCTGACACTGGCAGTTTTTTAAGTTGGCTCCAGATGATTCTAAAAAGGCCATTTGCAACACCTGCCATGCCAGCATCAGCAGGGGTACCAAAACTAGCAGCCTGACCACCACCAGCATGATCAGGCACATGTCAGCCAAGCACCCGACTTTGTGGGAAGTACAACAGAGTCCAGGAGCAGTGCTTGCTGATGTCACTGCTACGTCTTCGCTGGTTGTGCATGCGAGCCAATCCCCTGTCCATGCTGCCTTCGAACAAGCCTCCTCCACTCCTGCACCTGCAGTTGCCTACGCAGAAAGAACACCATCATCAAGCACGTCCTTGTCCCAGCGCAGCGTTCAGTTATCCATTCAGCAAACCTTTGAACGCAGGCGCAAATACACTGCCAACACCCCACATGCCACAGTTCTAAATGCTAACATTTCGCGACTGCTTGCGCTGGAAATGTTGCCTTTTAGGCTGGTTGAGACAGAAGCATTCCGCGACCTGATGGTGGCAACTGTCCCACGTTACTCGGTCCACAGCCGCCACTATTTCTCCCGGTGTGCCGTCCCCGCATTGCATAACCACGTGTCACAAAACATCACACGTGCCCTGAACAACGCTGTTTCACCCAAGGTCCACCTAACCACAGACACGTGGACAAGTGCATGTGGGCAAAGGCCGCTACATCTCGTTGACGTCACACTGGGTTAATATTGTGCAAGCTGGGACCCAGTCTGAGCGAGGGACGGAACACGTCCTTCACACACCAAGTTTTGCAGGCCCTAACTCAGTCAGGGTTTCACACACACTCTACAGCTCCGGAATGTCATGCTCCTCAGCCTCCTCCTCCTCCTGCGCATCCTGATCCACTTTACCCTCCACACCAGTCCCAAGCTGGAAGTGTCGCGGGCGGAGGAGGGGACGGTGCGCTCTCCCACTGCTCGGGTCCGGCTGACGCTGCTCTACGGCTGCTGCTGCTCGTTGGCTCGAGCGATGGCCGGATCCCGGGGACTCGAGCGGCGCTACTCGCCCGTGAGTGAAAAGGGCTGGTTTGGGTTTTGGGGATATTGTCCGTGACGCCACCCACGGTTGTGGTGATTGTGTGGACACCACCGCTGCTCTGGACGGGGATCCCGGGAGCCTGTGACAGGGAGCAGCTTTGTTGTTATTTCTCCCCTCCGTGGGTAGGGGGGTTGGTTGTCCCGGGGCCTGGTGATGGGGTAGAGATGGATGACAGGCGGGTTGCGGGGCCTGATGAGGTGCAGGGTCGCAGGGGCAGCGCTGTGCCGCACGGCAAGGAGGTCCTCACTCAGCCCAATGATGATGACACAGTTCACGGTAAAACAAGTGGCTGGATGGACGGGTCACTCGGACGGCTGCGGTTGTTCCTCCCTGCAGGTTAGTGATGACTGTCTCTCCCTGCACCTAAGTTAAGTGTTGGTAGTGATGGTTTCCCAATGGTAACCCGCTCCCCGACCTGGATATGGGCCGGAGGAGCCCCTTTTGCCCACAGGCGCTGGCCCTGGGAGACGGTTGCCCTTGGCGGTGGCGGTGTCTCCCCTTCACGGTTGTACGGTTGCCTTCTATCTGGACTTGGCTGTTTGGAAACCCTGAGGTTCCCTTCACTAACGGATTTGGCAAATTCACGGCGACACCAAGCCTTGCCGGGATCCGAAAGTCCTCTGCCAATGGTGCTGGCTTCTCTTTGTATACCGGTCCGGTACGGCCGGGTCACCACCCGTCCACGGTCCTTACGGCAGACTCCAATCGGCCTCCACTGCAGACGGTCACCACATCCTGCCAACCTTGCTGTCCTGTCCGGGCCACACACCCGGACCAACTTCAGGCTCTTTGCTGTCACTTTTCTCCTCTCTACTACTTTCCTCCTTCCACTTCCTTAGCTTAACTCTCACTGCCTGTGTTTTCCCTCCTCCTCGGTGGGTGGAGACCAACCGCCTGGCTCCACACCCTGGTGTGGACAACAGCCCCTGGGGAAGGCAACAAGGATTTTGTGTTTTGACTATGATATGCCTGCAGGGAGTGTGGGGTGTTTAAGTGTTGTGCTCTGTGGCCCCTGGCTTGTCCAGGGCGACACAGAAGCACTGCAGCACTGCCTCGGTGAAGCGGCAACAGGCAGTGCTGAAGCTAATCTGCATAGGTGACAACAAACCCCACAATGCAGAAGAGGTGTGGACAGCTCTGAAACAGAAGGCAGATCACTGGCTCACAACTCTGAACCTAAAGCCAGGAAAGGTCGTGTGTGACAATGGCCGGAACCTGGTGGCGGCTTTGAGGCGAGGCCAGCTGACACATGTTCCATGCGTGGCCCATGTGCTCAACCTCGTGGTTCAGCGGTTTCTAAAGTCATACTCAGAGCTGTCTGATCTGCTGGTAAAAGTTCGCCGCCTGTCTGCACATTTTCGAAAGTCACCTACTGCTTCAGCCGGCCTTGCCGGCTTAAGACGCCGTTTGCATCTTCCGGCACACAGACTGGTGTGTGATGTCCCCACGCGTTGGAATTCAACTCTGCACAAGTTGGTCAGGATATGTGAGCAGAAGAGGGCAGTTGTTGAGTACCTGCATCACCTAAGCCGTCGGGAAATGGGTCAAACTCCACACATAACACCTGAGGAGTGGAGATGGATGTCCGACCTATGCACCATCCGCCAAAACTTTGAGGACTCCACCAAGATGGTGAGCGGCGATGACGACATTATTAGCGTCACCATACCGCTTCTCTGCCTTCTAAAATGGTCTCTGCTCAAAAAACAACCATGATGCATTGCAGGCGGAGCGCGATGAGTTTGAGCAAGAAACAGTAGTGGGTGTGGGTGATAACACACAGCCCAGCCTCGTCTCATCACAACGTGCAGTGGAGGACTATGACGAGGAGGAGGATGAAGACATGGAGCAACTCTCTGGCCAAATTGAGGATATGACATGCAGTCATATCCTCGGTTCAGCGTGGCTGGCCAGAGGACAGGGTAGATGATGAGGAGGAGGAGGACAGCATGTTCAGTCATCGTGTTGGTCAGGATACTGAAGTGATGGCTGTTAAGAGTCTGGCACACATGGCTGACTTTATGGTAAGCTGCCTGTCTCGTGACCCTCGCGTTAAGAACATCTTGGCCAACAATCATTACTGGTTGGTAACACTGTTAGACCCACGCTAAAAGGAGAACTTTATGTCTCTTATTCCCGAGGCGGAGAGGTCAGGCAAAATGCAGCAGTTCCAGAAGGCCATAGTCACGGAAGTAGGCAAAGCATTCCCCTCACAAAACGCTAGCGGCATAGGTCAGGAATCAGTGGACAACCAAAGCGTACAGCCGAGAGGGGCACAAGTCCAATCCGCCAGAGGTAGGGGAACAGTCTTTAAGATGTGGGACAGTTTTCTCAGCCCCTCACATACCACAGCCCCTGAGGTGAGGGGTAGTGCCACAAGAAATCCTAAGTTTGGCCAGATGCTCAAGGAGTACCTTGCAGATCAAACAACTGTACTCCGACATTCCTCTGTGCCTTACAATTAATGTGTATCCAAGCTGGACACGTGGCATGAATTGGCTCTTAGTCTCTACGCCTTGGAAGTCCTGGCCTGCCCTGCCGCTAGCGTTTTGTCAGAGCGTGTTTTTAGTGCCGCAGGTGGAATCATTACAGATAAACGCACCCGCCTGTCAACTGTAAATGCTGACAGGCTGACTCTGATCAAGATGAACAAGGGTTGGATTTGGCCAGACTTCACCACACCACCAGCAAATGACAGCGGAATTTAAAGTTTGTAACGGGAATTTGCCATGTACCTCCACTCACCCATGGTAACACACTTCTGGACTTTGGCTAATCGCTGGACTGCTCCTCCTTCTCCTCATGCGCCATCATGGTGACCGTTACAATAGTTAAGCCGTTGTTTCAGGTATACCCCCAGTGGTAAATTTTTTCGCCCATTCTTTCTGAATGGGCATTACAACGACAGGAGACCCGCTCCTTTGCAATGGGAACAATGTTTTGAGGCCCTCATGCACATCTCTATCCAGGGACAATGTGGAGCCTCCAAATTTTTGGCTGCCCTGCCTAAGGGCTATACTACAATAGACCCACTTCCTTACAATGGGCACTTCATGTTTACAGGCCATCATGCACGTCTCTATCCAGGGACAATATGGAGCCTGACGCTGCCACCGACAGACACACACGTGCTGTTTTTAAATGCAAGCACGGACGCAATAAGAACCTAACTGGTTTTTAGGAGCGACAATTACTGAGAAGTCTGACACTATCAGACACTGCTGACTGACGTGTATTATACACTAGACTTGTGCGTTATATAATAGTTTGTGCAAAACGCGCACCTGTACGCTGCCACCGACAGACACACACGTGCTGTTTTTAAATGCAAGCACGGACGCAAAAGGAACCTAACTGGTTTTTAGGAGCGACAATTACTGAGAAGTCTGACACTATCAGACACTGCTGACTGACGTGTATTATACACTAGACTTGTGCGTTATATAATAGTTTGTGCAAAACGCGCACCTGTACGCTGCCACCGACAGACACACACGTGCTGTTTTTAAATGCAAGCACGGACGCAAAAGGAACCTAACTGGTTTTTAGGAGCGACAATTACTGAGAAGTCTGACACTATCAGACACTGCTGACTGACGTGTATTATACACTAGACTTGTGCGTTATATAATAGTTTGTGCAAAACGCGCACCTGTACGCTGCCACCGACAGACACACACGTGCTGTTTTTAAATGCAAGCACGGACGCAATAAGAACCTAACTGGTTTTTAGGAGCGACAATTACTGAGAAGTCTGACACTATCAGACACTGCTGACTGACGTGTATTATACACTAGACTTGTGCGTTATATAATAGTTTGTGCAAAACGCGCACCTGTACGCTGCCACCGACAGACACACACGTGCTGTTTTTAAATGCAAGCACGGACGCAATAAGAACCTAACTGGTTTTTAGGAGCGACAATTACTGAGAAGTCTGACACTATCAGACACTGCTGACTGACGTGTATTATACACTAGACTTGTGCGTTATATAATAGTTTGTGCAAAACGCGCACCTGTACGCTGCCACCGACAGACACACACGTGCTGTTTTTAAATGCAAGCACGGACGCAATAGGAACCTAACTGGTTTTTAGGAGCGACAATTACTGAGAAGTCTGACACTATCAGACACTGCTGACTGACGTGTATTATACACTAGACTTGTGCGTTATATAATAGTTTGTGCAAAACGCGCACCTGTACGCTGCCACCGACAGACACACACGTGCTGTTTTTAAATGCAAGCACGGACGCAATAAGAACCTAACTGGTTTTTAGGAGCGACAATTACAGAGAAGTCTGACACTATCAGACACTGCTGACTGACGTGTATTATACACTAGACTTGTGCGTTATATAATAGTTTGTGCAAAACGCGCACCTGTACGCTGCCACCGACAGACACACACGTGCTGTTTTTAAATGCAAGCACGGACGCAATAAGAACCTAACTGGTTTTTAGGAGCGACAATTACTGAGAAGTCTGACACTATCTGGACTGTTTTAGACTGTGTACACCAGCCCCAGATATGATGAAGGCTGGTATACGGTCACCACTAGGAATGGCTATATACCCTGCCTGCCTGCCTGCCTGTATACTGCTACAATAGTCCTGACAAGGACTCTTCTGGTCACTAGCCTGTATTCCGACCTGGCTATACCCTGCCTGTATATAGCAACAATAGTCCTGAGAAGGACTCTGCTACTGTTCTCCGACCTGGCTATACCCTGCCTGCCTGTATACAACTAGAATAGTCCTGAGAAGGACTTCTGGTCACACTGTTTGCAGCCCTGCTCCGGAACTAACTATAAAGGGCCGCAAAGCTTTCCCTGAATCAGCGACACTCTCCCTGCACTGACTGTCTGGATAGTTGTGAGCAGAGCACAGTGCGCCGGCCGGTATAAAGGCTCGGTCACGCTGTGCAGGCCGGCCAATCACTGCAATTCCACAACTAACAGGGCTGTGGCATTGCAGTGGTCTGCCAGCCAATCCCTGCATGAGGGCTAGCTCTCAAAAGAGCGCCAACATGCAGAAATGAAGACCACGAGTACAGCATGAGTATCGCGAGATTACTCGGTCCCCGCAGAGCAGCCCGAGTACAGCGATACTCGTGCGAGTACCGAGTAGTTACAAGCATGCTCGCTCATCACTATTGACGCCACCCACGGTTGTGGTGATTGCACCACCGCTGCTCAGTGTGGGGGTCCCGGGGATGGTGATGCGGAGCAGCCAGGTGTTGTGTTGCCCCTCCGTGGGTAGGGGTTGGTGATCCCGGGGCCCGGTGATGAGATGTAAAGTGTAGGGCCTGGAGGGCGCAGGGACGCGGGGGCAGCGCTGTGCCTTGCGGCACTATGGTACTCACTCAGCCGGACACACGGACACAGTTTGTACGGTAAACCAACGGCTGGTAGGACGGTCCCACAGACGGCTGCACCTGCACTCCCGGTAGGTGACGGTGATGTCTCTCTTCCTTGCACCTATGTTGACTGATGGTAGCGGTGGATTCCCTCCGGTTACCCGCTCCCCGGCTGCAATCTGGGCCGGAGGAGCTCTACACTTTGCCCGCAGGCGCTGGCCCTGGGGAAACTGGTGCCCTGGCGGTGGCGGTGTCTCCCCGGTTCAGGTTGGGCTGTTGCCTTCACTCGGGACTTGGTTGTTGGGGGAGCTGCGTCCCCGTCACTGACGGATTTGGCAAATCTGGCGACTCCTATCCTTGCCGGGGTCCGAGAGGCCCCTGCCCTGGTGCTGACTGTCCTTCGGAACACTGCTCCAGACCACCGGGCACACAGCCAACGGGGTCCTTCCAGGAACTTCCAAACGGTCCCCCTCCAGACAGTCACCGCAGTTGCTGACCTTGCTGTTCTGGCCCTCACAAAGCTGGACCCTTCAGGGTGTCTTTCTCTTCCGTCACTTTACTTGCTTTTCCTCCTTTTCTACTTTCCTTCCTTCACTTTCACTTAGTTGTTTACTTTAGCCCTGTCTAGACTACTCCTCCACTCCTTCCACTTCCTCCTCCCTGACTAGACTGCCTGGTCTCTTCCTGCCTCCAGAGCTGTGAGCTCCTTGGTGGGCGGAGCCAACCGCCTGGCCCACCCCCTGGTGTGCATCATCAGCCTCTGGAGGAAGGCAACAAGGATTTGTGGTTAGCTGTGATGTGCCTACCTGGAGTGTGGGGTGTGGTGGTATGTGACTTGTGTCCCCTGGCTTGCCCAGGGTGACACATTCCCCCTTAGCAAAATGCAGACCGTCCGCGGGCTGCCGTCCTACACCGGTTTTATTTTTCTGTAAAAAGGGGATAACAGGGTTAAGCAAAACATAAATAACATTTTTAATAACTCTTCCCAAGCCGGGAGGCACATTTACTTAAACGTTGCAACGGTATACGGTCACGGTTTCCGCTCTCTCCCACCCAAGCAACCTGGCCCTGATGCTGCCCCTAAAACCCAGGCAGCACCCCTTGACCCACAGTCCAGCACAAGTTACCCGAGCGGGATCTGTCCTTCCCCTCCAGAGGGTGGCCACCGGTTCCTTTGGTGGCTGGGCCCTGGCCTGCTCTGCTCAGGGCCCTCCCTCCAACCTGCCTCTCCGGAGGCGGCATTGCGGAAACGGTAACGGTACCCAACATATTTACAAGCCACTTAACGTTTGTGGTGCCCTACAAGTTCACGGGCTTGTCCATGGATAGTTCCCATGCATTTTAAACTTTAAACGGTCCCCACGGGGACAACGGTGCCGGCTCCAGCCGGTTACAAATCACAAAGCAAATCTGGTGAAGTACTCGGTATAATCATTTTCTTCTGATCATTTCAAACTTTTTAAACTTTTTCAAACAAACAGCAACACTCTTACATTTGCGGACCCCTTTCATTCATAGAACGGTCTCCCTGTACCTAAGTGGGGGTCTACCTAGGTTGGAACGGGTGGACCTTCGGGGCCCGGTGTCAGTGGTGCTAGACAGTGGGGTAGAGGGAACAATCGGTTCCTCCTCCCTGCTATAGTGTGGAGCAGGCGGAGGTGCAGGGGGGCTGGGTACAGGTTCATCCCTGGGCACCGGTACTGGTTCTGGCTCACGGTTGACCGCTTCCACTACTCCTTCATCCACGGGTTGTGGGAACAGTATCACTGGAAGAATCACCGCGCCGTCCTGTGTAGGCCAGTCTGCTGGGAAGTCACCCATTACAGTGTGGATTACCTCTGCTGCCTTCTCCACTGGTGGAGGAACCGGTACTTCAGCCTCTGCCTTCAGCGCTGGGGGGCATTTTTTTAGATGGTCCCGGGAAACTGTGGCTAGGGTGTCCCCTTGGTCACGACTGATCTGGTAAGTCTTCCCGTCTCCCCATTCTGTGGGTTGTATGACATAAGGGACTTGCTCCCACTGATCATCCAGCTTGTGGGTTTTCCTCTTCCGTTTCAGCACCACATCCCCTGGCTGGAAAGGACCTGCGGGCGCCTTCTGGTTGAACCGGTGCTCCTGCTGCTCTCGACTTCGACTGAGGTTTTTCTCCACATACTCCTGGATTTGCCGGTACTGTGCCCTCCTCCGACTTTCCCACTCTGCCATTGAGGGGAGTGCTTCCGGGGCTTCCAACCCCATCTCCAGATCCACCGGCAGGCGGCCAGGCCAAGCCCTCATCAGATACGCTGGGGTGCACTTCGTCGAGCTGGACGGGATATTATTATACATGTCGACCAAGTCAGGTAGCTTTTCCGGCCACATGTTCCGTTCTTCCAGCGGTAGCGTCTTGAGGAGCCCCAGGACCAAGTGATTCATTTTCTCGCACATGCCGTTGGTTTGGGCGTGGTACGGAGTGGTCCGGATCTTCTTGCAGCCGTACAACTGGCAGAATTCGTGAAACACCTCTGCTTCAAAAGCCGGGCCTTGGTCAGTCAGCACCTTCTCGGGGTACCCATGGGGTCGGCAGAAATAAGCCTGGAACGCTCGAGCAGCGGTTCGACCAGTTAGGTCCTTAACGGGGACTACCACCATAAATCTTGAGTAGTGGTCTACCATGGTCAATGCGTAGGTGTACCCACTTCGGCTAGGGGTGAGCTTGACATGGTCCAGGGCGACCAGCTCCAGCGGCTGATGGGTGACTATGGGATGTAACGGTGCCCTCTGGCTAGTCTCGTCCTTTCTCCTCAGTGTACAAGGACCACACTCTCGACACCAGGCTTCCACCGATTCACGCATCCCACTCCAATAGAACCGCTCCCTCAACAGCATCTCCAGCTTCTTCCACCCGAAGTGGCCAGCACCATCATGGTATGCCCGCAGGACAGTAGCGACCTCAGCTTGAGGAACGATCAACTGGCATATCTTCTCATGGGTCTTCGGGTTGATCAGCTCACGGTACAGCCTCCCTTGGTGTAGGTAAAGCCGTTTTCGTTCTTTCCACAAGCGTTGAGCTTCGGCTGGAGCGGCAGGGTCCATTCCCATAGCACCTTGTTCCATCAGAGTCTTGACAAGGCGGACAGCCGGCGCTTGGTCCTGGACGTCCTGCCACTCTTGACTGGGCCGCGGGTCCAGATCCACCCTTTGCTGACAGACTTGTACCCTCTCAGTAGGCAGCTGGTGAAACGCAGGCAACTCGATCTCCTCGAGGTCGTCATCCTCGCACCCCTCTTCTGACAAATGGGGCATCCGGGAGAGTGCATCAGCATTTATGTTGACACGACCAGCTCGGTACTTTATGGTGAAATCATAGTTGGCTAGCCGGGCTACCCACCGCTGCTCCAGCGCGCCCAACTTGGCCGTGTTCAGGTGAGTCAGCGGGTTGTTGTCCGTAAACGCTGTGAATTTGGCTGCCGCCAAGTAGTGGCGGAACCGCTCCGTGATAGCCCACACCAACGCCAATAGCTCAAGCTTGAAGGAGCTATAGTTCTCAGGGTTCCTTTCGGTCGGCCGGAGTTTTCGGCTAGCGTAGGCAATCACCTTCTCCTTTCCATCCTGGACCTGGGATAGGACCGCTCCTAGCCCCACATTACTGGCGTCCGTGTGGAGGATGAACGGGCTCCCATAGTCAGGGTACGCCAGGACCTCTTCTCCGGTCAAGGCCGCCTTCAACTGGCAAAAGGACTCCTCATGCTTGTCCTCCCACGACAGTGGGGCCCCAATGGGTCTACCACCTTTGGTCTGTCCCACGAGGAGATCTTGCATGGGGGCAGCCATCTTCGTGTATCCCTTTATAAAGCGCCGATAGTACCCCACCAGACCCAGGAACTGCCTTACTTCCCTCACTGTAGTTGGTCTCGGCCAGCTCTGGATGGCAGTAATCTTCTCAGGGTCGGGGGCGACACCATCCGCATTCACCACATGCCCTAGATACTGCACTCTGGGTTTCAGCAGGTGGCATTTTGAGGGCTTCAACTTCATCCCGTACTGGGCAAGGGACGCGAACACCTCGGCCAGGTGCTCCAGATGGGCTTCATACGTCTGGGAATAAACAATCACATCATCCAAATACAGCAGGACGGTCTCGAAGTTTAAATGTCCCAGACAGCACTCCATCAACCGTTGGAAGGTCCCAGGGGCATTGCACAGCCCAAACGGCATGCTATTGAATTCGCAGAATCCCATCGGGGTGGTGAAGGCGGTCTTCTCCCGGTCTTCTGGGGCCACGGCCACTTGCCAGTATCCGCTGGTGAGGTCAAGGGTCGAGAAGTAGTTTGCGGTTCTCAGTGCAGCCAAAGACTCTTCAATACGAGGTAAGGGATAGGCATCTTTATGGGTTATCTGGTTGATCTTCCGGTAGTCCACACACATCCGCATGGTACCATCCTTCTTCTTGACCAGTACCAACGGAGCGGCCCAGGGACTACAGCTGTCCCGAATAACCCCTGCCTCCTTCATGTTCCTCAACATATCTTTGGCACACTGGTAATGTGCAGGGGGAATAGGTCTATACCTCTCTTTGATAGGGGGATGTTCACCTGTGGGAATGTGGTGTTGAACCCCCTTGATCCGCCCAAAGTCTAGGGGGTGCTTACTGAAAACCTGTTCGTACTCCTGCACCACCCGGTGTACCCCGGCCCTGTGATGTGTAGGGGTATCATCAGTGCCTACATGTAGCTGTTGGTGCCACTCCTTTGTGTCCCCCTGGGGTGGGGAAGTGCTGGGGGTAGGTAGGAGTGTGGATGGACTGGCTTCCTGGATAGTGTGAGGGTCCAGGGTGAGCAGCTTGGCAATGGTGGCATACCGGGGGAGCCTGACTTCTTCCTCCCCACAGTTCAACACTCTCACGGGCACTCTCCCTTTCTTCACATCTACCACCCCTCGGGCGGCCACTACAGTGGGCCAGTGCTCGGAGGGCATGGGCTCCATCATCGCAGGGTAGTCACGCCCCTGAGGCCCTACTGCTGCCCTACACCAGATCATCATCTCACCCCTAGGGGGCACAGTCAATGGAGCAACATCCATCACTCTCACTCCACCAATCTCCCCTCCTGTTGAGCTTACATGCTGGCGGTACATCAGGGCGCGGATCTCACGCTGCACAGCCCTCTGCCGGCTCCCCACCGCGGTGGCGGCTAGCTGTTGCAATAGGTTCAACACATCAGCCATGCAGTGTTCCATCACATTGGTTCCCAGCACTATTTTCGGGTTATGATCACTGGGTTCATTCATGATCACAATCATACCCTGGTGTTGCAGTTCAGCTTGCCCCACTGTCATAGCCACTTGTTTATACCCCACCTGGGTCAATGGAAGTCCATTAGCGGCAATCAAATTTATACTATCGTCTGGAGGCGCCAGCTCGTCTGTGGCCCAATACTGCCGATACAACATGTACGGTATGGTAGTTACCTGTGATCCAGTGTCCAAGAGAGCCATCACTGGTATGCCGTCCACAGCCACGGGGATGATAGGGCGGGCCCCGACATATCGGTCTCGCCAGTCCGGGGGGCCACGGTGTTCTACTCCTGAGGATTGGCCCGGGGCCCCAGGGGTTGCTCGTTTAACGGGCACTGTCGGTAATAATGGCCCGGCTTACGGCACTTGTAGCAGATTGGAGGTCTGCTCCGCGGGTTGTTAGCGCTTCTCCGCTGCATCCAGGGAACATCTTCGGGACTGTCAGCAAGCTGTATCTGCGCTGGAGGCTGAGATCTGGTCAGAGGTTGTAGCGCAGCAAGGATCTTGGCAAGGTCTCCGTCCAGGCGACGGACCTGGGCTGCCAGTTCTTCCACGGTGCTGCTCGGAGCTGCAGGTATTAAGGAGGTTGGTTTGGCTGGGGCCGCCACAACGGGAGCTGTCTCGACGGGCCACGGGACGGGTTCCAGGACTTCAGCAGCTGGGGGCTGTAGTGCCTTGATAGCCCGCTCCTTTAACACAGCAAAGTCCACATCAGGGTGTTCCAGGGCCCACAGCCGGAGTTGTTTACGATCCTCAGGGGACCTCATCCCCTGCGCAAATTGCTCCACTAACATCTTGTTGCTATCCGCCTCATTAATAGAGTTCACCCGCTTCAGCGTGCGGAGGGCGGTCTGCAGACGTAGAGCATAGTCCCGAATGCTATCTCCAGCTCGTTGCCGGCACTGGTAAAACTGCATCCTCAGCTCAGCTTCAGTCTGGGTCTCGAAGGCAGTCTGCAGCTTCTCGAAGATGGTGGCTACAGAGAGCCGGTCCCCCTCGGCCCAGGTCTCCGCCTCCTGCTCCGCCGCACCGGTTAGCTGGCCTAGCACTATCGCTGCACGTTGCTTATCAGTCAGGGGATACAGCTCTAGCAACGGGTTAAGCTTTTTCCGGAAGGCCTGTAGGGCATCCGGTTTCCCGTCATACCGCGGTAGCCAGGCAGCTCCGGGCGCATAGGGCAAGGAGAATGGCATGACCTGAGCAAACGCGGGGGCTGCGGCACCTCCCGGCGGTACGACCGGGACCTGGGCAGGCCCATTCCCATCCGCGGGTGCCGCTGCGTCTGCGACCACCGCTCCTCCAGCGGCTCCGTCGGGCGCAGACATCTTGTTTCCGTCCCCCTTAGCTCTTTCCGGCCCCTCCTCTCTCGGGGCGGGGTTTTGGCCTTCGCGCCTCTACTGCTCGAGAAGACGCTCGAGCGGGAACTTTTCGCGCCAAAGATGGCGGCTTCTGAAATTTTTCTGCCGGATACCTCCGGCGGTAACAAGGCGCACCTCTACCTGACGGCAGAGCGGTAAGATCCTGTTCGTGACGCCAAGTTGTCGCGGGCGGGGAGGAGGGTGTCAGCACACCGCGCTCACCCCTTCTGCTCGGGTCCGGCAGCTGCTCCTGGTGGCTCGAGCTGTGGGCCGGATCCCGGGGTTTCTCGAGCGGCACTCCTCGCCCGTGAGTGAAAGGGGGTGTTTTTGGTTGGATGTGGGGATTGTTATAGTTCGTGACGCCACCCACGGTTGTGGTGATTGCACCACCGCTGCTCAGTGTGGGGGTCCCAGGGATGGTGATGCGGAGCAGCCAGGTGTTGTGTTGCCCCTCCGTGGGTAGGGGTTGGTGATCCCGGGGCCCGGTGATGAGATGTAAAGTGTAGGGCCTGGAGGGCGCAGGGACGCGGGGGCAGCGCTGTGCCTTGCGGCACTATGGTACTCACTCAGCCTGACACACGGACACAGTTTGTACGGTAAACCAACGGCTGGTAGGACGGTCCCACAGACGGCTGCACCTGCACTCCCGGTAGGTGACGGTGATGTCTCTCTTCCTTGCACCTATGTTGACTGATGGTAGCGGTGGATTCCCTCCGGTTACCCGCTCCCCGGCTGCAATCTGGGCCGGAGGAGCTCTACACTTTGCCCGCAGACGCTGGCCCTGGGGAAGCTGGTGCCCTGGCGGTGGCGGTGTCTCCCCGGTTCAGGTTGGGCTGTTGCCTTCACTCGGCACTTGGTTGTTGGGGGAGCTGCGTCCCCGTCACTGACGGATTTGGCAAATCTGGCGACTCCTAGCCTTGCCGGGGTCCGAGAGGCCCCTGCCCTGGTGCTGACTGTCCTTCGGAACACTGCTCCAGACCACCGGGCACACAGCCAACGGGGTCCTTCCAGGAACTTCCAAACGGTCCCCCTCCAGACAGTCACCGCTGTTGCTGACCTTGCTGTTCTGGCCCTCACAAAGCTGGACCCTTCAGGCTGTCTTTCTCTTCCGTCACTTTACTTGCTTTTCCTCCTTTTCTACTTTCCTTCCTTCACTTTCACTTAGTTGTTTACTTTAGCCCTGTCTAGACTACTCCTCCACTCCTTCCACTTCCTCCTCCCTGACTAGACTGCCTGGTCTCTTCCTGCCTCCAGAGCTGTGAGCTCCTTGGTGGGCGGAGCCAACCGCCTGGCCCACCCCCTGGTGTGCATCATCAGCCTCTGGAGGAAGGCAACAAGGATTTGTGGTTAGCTGTGATGTGCCTACCTGGAGTGTGGGGTGTGGTGGTATGTGACCTGTGTCCCCTGGCTTGCCCAGGGCGACACATGCGTTATATACTAGTTAGTGAAAAACGCACACAAGTGCACCTGTACGCTGCCACTGATAGGCACACACGTGCGGTTTTTAAATGCAAGCACGGACGCACTAAGAACCTAACAGGTTTTTAGGAGCGACAATTACTGAGAAGTTTGACACTATCAGACACTGCTGACTGACGTGTATTATTCACTAGACTTGTGCGTTATATACTAGTTTGTGCAAAACGTGCACCTGTACGCTGCCACCGACAGGCACACACGTGCAGTTTTTAAATGCAAGCACGGACGCACTAAGAACCTAACAGGTTTTTAGGAGCGACAATTACTGAGAAGTTTGACACTATCAGACACTGCTGACTGACGTGTATTATTCACTAGACTTGTGCGTTATATACTAGTTTGTGCAAAACGCACACAAGTGCACCTGTACGCTGCCACCGACAGGCATACACGTGCAGTTTTTAAATGCACGCACGGACGCATCAAGAACCTAACAGCTTTTTAGGAGCGACAATTACTGAGAAGTCTGACACTATCAGGACTGTTTTAGACTGTGTACACCAGCCCCAGATATGATGAAGGCTGGTATATGGTCACCACTAGGAATGGCTATATACCCTGCCTGCCTGCCTGTATACAGCTACAATAGTCCTGAGAAGGACTCTTCTGGTCACTAGCCTGTATTTCGACCTGGCTATACCCTGCCTGCCCTGCCTGTATACAGCAAAAATAGTCCTGAGAAGGACTCTGATCCTGTACTCCGACCTGGCTATAACCTGCCTGTCTGTATACAACTACAATAGTCCTGAGAAGGACTTCTGGTCACACTGTTTGCAGCCCTGCTACGGAAATAACTATAAAGGGCCGTAAACCTTTCCCTGAAGCAGCAACACTCTCCCTGCACTGACTGTCTGGATGGCTGTGTGCAGAGCATAGCGCACCCGCCGGTATAAAGGCTCGGTCACGCTGTGCAGGCCGGCCAATCACTGCAATTCCACAACTAACAGGCTGTGGCATTGCAGTGGTCTGTCAGCCAATCCCTGCATGAGGGCTGGCTCTCAAAAGAGCGCCAACATGCAGGGATGAAGACCACGAGTACAGCACGAGTATCGCGAGATTACTTGGTCTCCGCCGAGTAGCCCGAGTACAGTGATACTCGTGCGAGTACCGAGTAGTGACAAGCATACTCGCTCAACACTATTAGAAACATATCAGATTAACCAATGCAGCACTGACAGGGAAAATCAGATAATGGGAAAGTGTAGCAGTTTTCAAATATACCTATGAAAAAAGTAAACAAAATGATTAGATGATGAATAGTGAGCAGTGATGATTAATAACCAAGTGCATCATATTAAATTCTGGCTTAATTCATTAAAGAATACTTATAGTAGCACACTTAGGGATCCACAAACTGACATGGGGTTATGTAAAGCAAACCAGGGGAAACTAACACAATTTGTGCAGGGAACTCCTTAAGCATATGCCTCGAAATAATCTCCTGTACACTCTCAATAAAACCCCCTTGAAAGAGAGCTGACGAGTTTATGGCAAAAATCCGTACTGGACTTGATAACTCTTTCACTGCTACCGAAATGAACGAGCAAACTGTTCATTGGTTATGTTTGCCCCAGAACCACTATACAGAAAAACCTTTATACGGACAAATTTGCCTCACTCTTTACCCTAGAGGGTATAATACACTGAGACGCCATGGTGTAGGAAATACGTAGACTCAGATAGAATCCTCCAACCTACCTGAGTCTAAAAGTTTTATGACTGCTTGATTACCATTGGGCAAACAGGAACAGGTAATAAAAAAGTGTCTGTAATGTTTGTGACCTGTGTAGGGGCAGCGAGTGGGATTAGTTGACCCACTGGGCCACAGGGGGGACCCGGGATTACCGTTTAGTAGGAGGGGCTTCACTGAGCACCAATCGCAAGGTGGACACCCAGTACCACTCCCAGGGAAGTGAACGGGACTTTGGCAGCTGACTCCCAGGACAGGAGACGAACTCAGGTATATGCAGAGTTGCAGCAGGTACAGGTGGGATGGCAGGGGCAGGCAGGTAAGGACAGGTATGGAGGGCATGGTAGGGGCAGCTAGGTATGGAAAGGAAAGTACAGTTGACTGACACAAGTATAATGAGACAGAAGCTCAAGAATTTGACAATAAGCTAGCAGACTTGTAGCCAAACTAACCAAGGACATTGCGCAGGCACCTCTCCTAATAGGAGGGTGCCTTACAAACACAGTGCCTCTCAGCCTTGGTCTGAGAGGCATTTCCTAGAAATAGTGTGCTGACCCTTTAAGAGGAAGGTCGATGCACATGTGTGTGCCCCAAGCACACTCCCAGGAGACCTAGGCTGTGTGCACAGGCCCCAGGAGGGGAAGGAAGCAGCAGCACATGTCCATGGTCGGTGGAGTGCGAGGGGGCCAAATTAAGTTGGGCCAAATATAAGTAGAGTAGATGCATTCACCTGTTAACTGAAAATGCTGACCAACCAACTCTTATCAAAGTGAACAGTGTGGATAAGCCCAGACATTTCAAAGCCACCGCTGTCACAAGTGACTATGGGGATAGTGGGAAACGGGGACTAGGGATTTACCAAGGCGAATTGAACCAGGGGTGCACTTGCAAACCTTTATTGAACTTTTCCAAACCCCATTGGATTCAATGGGAGGCCAAATGTAAAGCACAGAAAACACCTTTAGGGGGGGTCGAAGAGCTTGCAAAACAGTAAAAATATGTTTTGCAGTCCAGAGGTTCAGAGGTGGGCTACTAAAATAATAAATTGAGTGGGTGCATTACAATACCCAGAAAGGTTATCAAAATTAGGTCTATTTACTCTAGAAAAGAGAAGACTTAGGGGAAATCTAATAAATATGTAAAAGTACAGTGGGTATGGAAAGTATTCAGACCCCTTTACATTTTTCACTCTTTGTTACAATGCAGCCATTTTGTAAAATCAAAAAAGTTCATTTTTTTTTTCATTAATGTACACTCTGCACCCCATCTTGACAGGAACAAAACAGAAATGTAGAAATTTTTGCAATTTTTTTTTACAGAATTAAAACTGAAATATCACAAGGTCATAAGTATTCAGATCCTTTGCTCAGACACTCATATTTAAGTCACATGCTGTCCATTTCCTTGTGATCCTCCTTGAGATGGTTCTACTCCTTCATTGGAGTCCAGCTGTGTTTAATTAAACTGATAGGACTTCATTTGGAAAGGCACATACCTGTTTATATTAGACCTCAGAGCTCACAGTGCATGTCACACCAAATGACAATCATGAGGTCAAAGGAACTGCCCAAGGAGCTCAGAGACAAAATTGTGGCAAGGCAAAGATTTGGCCAAGGTTACAAAAGAATTTTTGCAGTACTCAAGGTTCCTAAGAGCACAGTGGCCTCCATAATCCTTAAATGGAGGAAGTTTGGGACCACCAGAACTATTCTTACACCCGGCCGTCCAGCCTAACTGAGCGATCGTGGGAGAAGAGCCTTGGTGAGAGAGGTAAGGAAGAACCCCAAGATCACTGTGGCTTAGCAACAGACATGCAGTAGGGAGATGGGAGAAAGTTCCACAAAGTCAACTATCACTGCAGCCCTGAACCAGTCAGGCCTTTATGGCAGAGTGGCCGGACAGAAGCCTCTCCTCAGTGCAAGACATATGAAAATAGAGTTTGCAAAAAAAACATGAAAGATTCCCAGACTATGAGAAATAAGATTCTCTGGTGTCAGGTGTCACAGGGTATTACATCTAACCTTGTGATTCCTGGAAGAAAAAACCGTCATGAATAATAATTTAAGGGATAAATAACCTGTAAACCGTAGAAAAACCCTTATTAAAAAATCACTTTTAATTAATTTAGCTTAAAATAGATATCCCAACTTGAAAAACATACAAACATACAAACACATATATGTACACATATAAACACATGAAAAAAAGTGCTGCAGTGCAGAATGGGAGTGGTCAATACCCTACCACTTTTCCCTGCCTAGCCTGCGGAGGTCGGCACCCTAGATCACGTAATGGCGCCCCCGCTCGGACGTCGGCTCACCCTCCTCTCCCTCCACTAATTTATACGTGCAGCTAGTCTGGGAGTATAGGAGTGCTCAAAACAGGGGGGTTTTTTTCTGCACTGTCAAAAAAAATGATACCACACAATGCAAAATATTGATTAAAGGATAAAAACCTATTTTCAATTGTCATATATGTGAGTATGACTCTGCAGGGAAGGGGTGTGGTGTCAAACAACAGGCTCTATCACATAAGAACAGGGTGCCATGGTTTTTAAAAACAATTTCAAGGATTTATGCACAAATGTTTGGCTTTAAGATGTAAACATTTCACTCAATAGCAGCATAAGGGTGAACATGTATTAAAGTGCTGTGCATATAATAACCAGAAAGCAGGAGGGGGCTTCCCTCAGGCCCAACAGCAACCTGCTTCCACCAGTGTCAGATTGAATTACACTGGTAACAACCAATGGCTCCCCAAATACATTATACAAAAAGGCAACCACGTAATAATAGCCGCATAAAAATTCTTATTACATGGATCAAATACTCCACTAACACCCAATCACTGTAGGTAAACGTAACAATGATATAGTCAAGTACTTAGCTTATTCAGACTTGGACCAATCGCCAGACAGCCATGTACTTTAGGTATAATCACCGAACGCGTATATGTATACAGGCTTGGTACAGGAACCGCTTATTCTGCTCGACGCGTTTCCCCCTGGCATCAAGTCCCGCCAGGGTTCCTCAGGAGCTCCCACAGTGGGGTATGTGCAGCTAGCCACAATCTGCCGTCCTGCCTCGGTTCTTAATCCCCGCCTCCAGGAGGCGGGGATTAAGAACCGAGGCAGGACGGCAGATTGTGGCTAGCTGCACATACCCCACTGTGGGAGCTCCTGAGGAACCCTGGCGGGACTTGATGCCAGGGGGAAACGCGTCGAGCAGAATAAGCGGTTCCTGTACCAAGCCTGTATACATATAGGCGTTCGGTGATTATACCTAAAGTACATGGCTGTCTGGCGATTGGTCCAAGTCTGAATAAGCTAAGTACTTGACTATATCATTGTTACGTTTACCTACAGTGATTGGGTGTTAGTGGAGTATTTGATCCATGTAATAAGAATTTTTATGCGGCTATTATTACGTGGTTGCCTTTTTGTATAATGTATTTGGGGAGCCATTGGTTGTTACCAGTGTAATACAATCTGACACTGGTGGAAGCAGGTTGCTGTTGGGCCTGAGGGAAGCCCCCTCCTGCTTTCTGGTTATTATATGCACAGCACTTTAATACATGTTCACCCTTATGCTGCTATTGAGTGAAATGTTTACATCTTAAAGCCAAACATTTGTGCATAAATCCTTGAAATTGTTTTTAAAAACCATGGCACCCTGTTCTTATGTGATAGAGCCTGTTGTTTGACACCACACCCCTTCCCTGCAGAGTCATACTCACATATATGACAATTGAAAATAGGTTTTTATCCTTTAATCAATATTTTGCATTGTGTGGTATCATTTTTTTTGACAGTGCAGAAAAAAAAACCCCTGTTTTGAGCACTCCTATACTCCCAGACTAGCTGCACGTATAAATTAGTGGAGGGAGAGGAGGGTGAGCCGACGTCCGAGCGGGGGCGCCATTACGTGATCTAGGGTGCCGACCTCCGCAGGCTAGGCAGGGAAAAGTGGTAGGGTATTGACCACTCCCATTCTGCACTGCAGCACTTTTTTTCATGTGTTTATATGTGTACATATATGTGTTTGTATGTTTGTATGTTTTTCAAGTTGGGATATCTATTTTAAGCTAAATTAATTAAAAGTGATTTTTTAATTAAGGTTTTTCTACGGTTTACAGATTCCTGGAAGACCAGTGCCAGTAAACACCACAAACACACATCCATGCCCTTTTCCCCAGACTGGATAACAGGCTAGAGACGGATCTTATGGATAGCCACCTATTGGTCGGCACTCATCCAATCCGGTAGTGAGAAACCTGGGAGGAGGGGCTAGTCAGTGGAATCGATGGGAGATAGACATCTTGTTAGGGAGTTAGTTAACCAGACACCAAGTCAGTCAGAAATTAATACACTGACGGAGAGTGTAAAGTGACAAAGTGGGCAAAAAGGAGTACGGTCGCCAGGGAGAGTACGGTGTGAGTACTCACTGGACTGAGCCCTGGCGGGGAGCAGAGTCCTAGTTCAGGAAGATGTTTCAAACTCACCTGATAAATCTGCCCGGTGAGGGAACCATCACGGTTCCTCACCAGCGTTAGTGCCTGGGGCACAGCAGCAAAGAGGGAACCCAGGAATGGGGAACGGGGACAGAGGTCCACCCAAGATAGGTTCAAGCTGCCTGCCCTACGGGCCAGGACTGAGACAATAGGAGGGGACCCCAAAAACACTCCAGGCCACTTGGACCCACGAACTACAGACGGGTGAATGGAAGTAAAGCTCATCAGGTCACCACACTGGCACTGGAACAAAGGGAATACCGAATTCGGTAGAGACCAGCACCAGCCGGGTTGCAGCTACTCCAAACCATTGAGTAAAGCACATGTTAAACCACAGCCCCTGTGTTGTCTGAATTCTTTCTGCACCTCTGCATCACTATACTACAGCCACCATCATCCTCCCCTGGGGCCTAGGTCTACTTGCGGAGAGCCCTAACATCCAAGCTGCCTAATACCACCAGCCCCAGCAGTGAGACACTTTGCAGCGACGGCTTTCCCCACATAGTCGCATACCGCATGTGGTGTCACGAAAAACACTTTATTTTTATCTTTTTGCAATTCCCCCTTTTAAAGCGACCCCCAGGGTCACGGAACCGGGCAACGGCCACCCGTGATATGTCCCAGCGAAACAAGGCACAGGACCAAGTACTCCAAAGCCCTGGGGTGCGTCAAATAGGGTTTGCAAAAAAACACATGAAGGATTCCCAAACTATGAGAAATAAGATTCTCTGGTCTGATGAGACAAAGATAAAATGTTTTGGTGATAATTCTAAGCGGTATGTTTGCAGAAAACCAGCCACTGCTCATCACATGCCCAATACAATCCTAACAGTGACACATAGTGGTGGCAGCATCATGCTATGGGGGTATTTTTCAGCTGAATGAACAGGATGACTGGTTTCAATTAAAGGAAAGATGAATGCGGCCAAGTACAGAGATATCCTGGAAGAAAACCTCTTCCAGAGTGCTCTTAACCTCAGACTTGGCCAAAGGTTCACCTTTCAACAAGACAATGACCCTAAGCACACTGCTAAAATAACAAAGGAGTGGCTTCAGAACAGCTCTGTAACCATTCTTGACTGGCCCAGCCAGAGCCCTGACATTTACCCAGTTGAGCATCTCTGTAGAGAGCTGAAAATGGCTGTCCACCAACGTTCACCATCCAACCTGGCGGAACTGGAGAGGTTTTGCAAGGAAGAATGGCAGAGGATCCACAAATCCAGGTGTGAAAAATTTGTTGCATTATTCCCAAGATGATTCATGGCTGTACTAGCTTAAAAGCGTGCTTCTATTCAATACTGAGCAAAGGGTATGAATACTTATGACCATGTGACATTTCAGTATTTCTTGTTTAGAAAATTAGGAAAAAATTCTACATTTCTGTTTTTTTTCTGACAAGATAGGGTGCAGAGTGTTCATTACTGAAAAAAATGAACTTTTTTGAATTTACCAAATGGCTGCAATGAAACAAAAAGTGAAAAATATAAAAGGGTCTGAATACTTTCCGTACCCACTGTATATCAGAGGGCAATACAGAGATTTCTCCAATAATCTGTTTGTACCAAGGACTGTGACAAGAACAAGGGGGCATTCTCTTTTTTTGGAGGAAAGAAAATTTCTGCACCAGCATAGAAGAGGGTTCTTCACGGTAAGAGCATTGAGGCTCTGGAACTCTCATCCTGAGGAAGTGGTGATTGCCAACTCACTGAATGAATTTAAGATAAGAATAGATGCTTTTCTTGTTAGTAACAGTATACAAGGTTATGAATAACATAATATTACAGGTAGATTGTTGACCCAGCTTAGGAGTCAGGAAGGAATTTTTTTTCCCTATGGGGAAAATAGGCTTCTACTCTGGGTGGGTTTTGCCTTCCCCTGGTTCAACACTGCAGAACAGCTGCACTAAAAATAGGCTGAACTAGATTGACATAAGGT
Organism: Anomaloglossus baeobatrachus; assembly: GCF_048569485.1. Taxonomy (NCBI): domain Eukaryota; kingdom Metazoa; phylum Chordata; class Amphibia; order Anura; family Aromobatidae; genus Anomaloglossus; species Anomaloglossus baeobatrachus. The sequence continues at coordinate 326,606,396 of NC_134358.1, forward strand.
CTTCCTTCAGCCTTACAAACTATGTTACTATGTTACTCCCATACCCATGCCACTACAGACAAGACCCAACTTGGAGACCCATCTTGGAGCCTCCAGAATCAAAATCTTTTGAGTCAGACAACTGAGCAGTATAGTAGCATCAATTGCCCCTCCCCATAGGGCCTTAAAACACCAGGGAGGTACGGTCCACGAAACACAGCCTGTGGGCCGGTATTTCTTTTTTAAAATAAATCAGTGGGCCAATTGCAGGCCAGAACACTGGCAGTAACATCTACACAACATTTGGAGACACATTTTGTAGTTTCTGCCTTTAAAAACAGCAGTACACTACCATCATTTTCTTCCTCCCCATAGGGAATTGCCTCCTCCCCATAGGGCTTGAAAACACCAGGGAGTTATGATCCACGAAACAAACAGGCCGTGGACTAGTAATTTAAAAAAAAAAAATCAAGACATGCATTAGGGGCCAATGGCAGACATAGGCCTCTGTTTCCAACAACACTGGCAGTAAGCTCTCCACAACATTTGGAGACACATCTTTTAGTCTCTGCCTTCGATGGCAATCATGTTGGTTGAACATGTGGCTGATCATGTGTGACGCCCTGGCAAAACCAGGTAGTCACACATTAGACCCCCGAATAACACTTTCCTTCACCTAGGTCACATACAGCCGACCTGAAACCCTAGTCACCCCCCTTAGGGCAAGACAGGCACACCAGTGGGTGGGACCAGGCAGTTAGGAAACGCGCACCTAGGGGTCTAGACAGCCCGGGGCGGAAAAACAGTGAGTCTGATTAAGTAGTAGTTCGAGTTGAGAGGAGTATGGACTGGAGCTAGGTGTAGCTCCAGCAGAGGAGAAGTTCAAGTTGAACGGTGCCAGGGTCGGAGCCCTGGTACCTTGGCTAGGTGGCAGATGGTGGTCTCCGTCAGCAGGAGACGGGGAGATGGCTCGGCAGATCCGAGGAGGACCGAAGTAGGGTTGGAGCCCGCCGGTACCGACACCGGAGACCCGACCGGAAACCATGCACAGAGGGGGTACTCGGACCCTGAAGCCAGGACCGGAACCAACGGCCTAGCTAATCAACCGATTGAGGGCAGGAATACAGGTCCTGTCCCAACCAAAGTCCCAAAAGCAGACAACCAGCCACAAATAGGGATAGGGCAACCACCAGGGCCCATAGATCCCACGGGTCAGCGCCAGCGAGCATGGCTCCTCAGGCACACAGCAAGCCGGGAGCGGACTCCCGTGTTCCATACCGGGAAGTCCAAACACACAACTACAACCAGTGCAGAGAAAGAGACGGCGACCACCAGCCCGGGTGGGGGACCAGAGTACAACCGGCCACGATAGCCAACCACCAGCACCTTGGTTTACCAAAAGACTCATGTGATTCATTTACTTGTGAGTAACCAAACATCCCCTGCTACGTCTGGACACGCAAGCTCCTGCCACCGCCATACCATGCACAGAGACACTGGGCCCCGGGGCAACCATCCCTACCACGGAGGGGTTAACATCCGGCTGCCATTACATCTCCCCTGGGTATCCCATAACAGCAGCAGTGGTGTCCCACTTCACCACACACCGTGGGTGGCGTCACGAATCGAATATGGTCAAGGCCGTACAACTTACATCCCCCTTTTCATTTAGCGTGTCCACGTGACCCTGGAGGATCCCTCGAGCCGCGCAGCGGGTCTGGATCCGAGCAGCGCCGGCTGCTGGCATGGGGGCGGCACACATACATGTAGTAGTCAAATTATTTGAATTATTGCCTCTACTAAGTTGTTTACATTGTAGGCAGATAACAAATGTTGGGTCATCAGTTGAGACAGCCATTGGTCAAATTAGGCCTGAATATCAAGCGGTCAACTGTGTGACTGTACTCTCCAATGCAGATAATTCAGCACTTCCTGATTGCGTTGAGCCTTGGCCGAGTTGTACGGAGGTGGGGAGATTCTCTCTTCACTCTTGGAATGCGTGTTACTTTAAGGGAAAGGTTGATGGCACAGGTGGAGGCCCTAGAGGAAGTGTGACACCCTGGCAATACCAGGTAGTCACAAATAGGCCCCGCATTACACCGTTCCCTCACTAGGAAACATACAGCCAACCAGAAACCCTAGTCACCCCCCCTTAGGGAAAGATAGACACACCAGTGGGCATGACCAGGCGGTTGGGACACGCCCACTCAGGGGTCCAAATAGTTAGTTTAGTCTGAAGTTCAGTTTGGAGAGGAGTGTGGGCTGGAGCTAAGAGTAGCTCCAGCAGGAAAGTTCAAGTTGAACGGTACCAGGGTTGGAGCCCTGGTGCCACTGGCTAGGAGGCAGATGGTGGTCTCCGTCAGCAGGAGACGGGAAGACGGCTCGGCAGAACCGAGGTAGACCGGAACAGGGTTGTAGCCCGCTGGTACCGACACGGGGAACCGACCCAGAAACCGTAGCACAAACGGGGGTACTTGGACCCTGAAGCCAGAAACCGGAACCAAGTGGACTGGTTAATTCACCGATTGAGGCCAGGACTAGAGGTCCTGTTGCACCCAAAGTCCCTCACAGAAGACAACAGCCCACTGATAGGGATAAGAGGTCACCGCCAGGGCCCATAGATCTCACGGGCCAGCGTCTGCTGCGGGCACGGCTCCTTAGGCCACATTCAGCCGGGAGCGAACTCCTGAGTTTCACACTAGGAAAGTCTACCTTACACAAGCAGTGCAGAAAAAGGATAGAGACAACCAGCCGGGTAGGGGACCTGAATGCAACCGGCCGCGGCACCGTCCACCATCACCTTGGTTTACCAGAGACTTGTGTGGTTTATTAACAGTGAGTACACCAACACTTACTGCGGTTGCTATTCCCTTCACCGAGCCACCGGGTCCCAGGGCCACCATCCCTGCCCACGGAGGGGTTAACAACTTGCTGCACAACATCTCCCCCAGGTGCCCCATAACAGCAGCAGTGGTGTCCCACCTCACCACACACCGTGGGTGGTGTCACGAACTTATTACGGCCTAGCCGTACATCTATGTCCCCCCTTGAGCCACCTCTCCTGAAGGCCCGGACCCGAGCAGCGCCGGCTGCTGGCACGGGGGCGGCACACCCCGAAACTTGGTGTCACGAACAGGATACTTACCCATCCACTTACCTTGTGGAAGTGCGCCTTATATTGGACAGTCAGCGGTGATCCGTTGCAAAATTTCCAGAAATCGCCATCTTGCCTCCATTTTGGGCGCGAAAACTACAGCCCAACGTCTTCTTCCCCAAAAAAAGGGCGCGAAAGTCGAAGCCCTGCCCCCTGGGAACGCGGCCGGAAAGCGAGTGGGAAGTCGAAAAATGAAACTAACAGGCCGCAGAAAGAAGTGGCGCAAAAAGACCAAGGGGGTGCAGCGGGAAAATGTCTGCTCCTAAACCTGGTGCCAGCCCCGCACCGACCGCTGGAGCGGCGGCGCCCCAGAACAGAGCGGAGATCCCTGCGGAGGAACATGACTCAGGTCGCTTACCGATAGGGACCGCTGCCTGGCTAGAGCGGGAGCTGGCGAGATTTTGTGTCCGGGTGCGGTCACAATCCTTGCAACAGGTGCTGGAGTGGAAAGCGGAGGTCCGGAGAATGGTGGCCGTGGTGTGGGCCCGCCAGAGCCGAGCTACCCGCAGAGTGTCACGACGGGAGAAAGATACCCAGACCGTCTCGTCCTTGCTGATCTGCCCGGAGCCTGTTTCCTATGTGATGGGAGAGTGCCGGCCGGCACTGCTCCCAGGAGCAGCGGCATTACCACCTCACCACACACCGTGGGTGGCGTCACGAACTTACTACGGCCTAGCCGTACATCTACGTCCCCCCATTTATTCGGCGTGTCCGCGAGACCCCCGGGTCTGGAGACCCTCGAGCCACCTCCCCTGAACGCCCGGACCCAAGTAGCGCTGGCTGCTGGCACGGGGGCGGCACAGAAGCAGGAGAGGAATCGGTAGAATCAGAATTTTGGCCTGCAAGCCTTGGAGATTTCAACAATTAGAAAGCAGCCCGTTCCCCACCTGCCACTGGAGCCACCAGAGTAACCCAGTGCCCAGTCAGCGAGATGTAACACCTCTGGCCTTGCTAGCTCATCCAGGTGTCAGTGGTGAAATGCACCTGGGAGACAGAGTTTTCCAAGGAAAATGTAATCTTTGCTGTGACATGATGGTGTAGCGCAGGCACAGCTTTATTAGAGAAGTAATGGCAACTGGAACTGAGGGACTGCAATGGCCATGAGGTTTTGGAAACCATCTGTATCCACCAGCCAGAAAGGCAGCATTTCTGTGACAAACAGTTTCAATATGGTCAAGTTCAACTGTGGCACCCCTGACCTGGTCAGGCACCACTGAGTACTGCACCCATGCTGAGTCAGTATAAACAGGTAATCCCAAAGGCTGAGTAGGGTGTGGACACACACAGACACGAAGTACCCAGGACACACACACACAGCTTAGAGGGGACCCCTGTGCAGACCCAGGATGGAAGAGTAGCCCTCGCATCCCAGCTAGTGGTGGGTAGTGGGACTGGAGACAGGGAGTGTGCAGTGGCAGTCAGAGGAGAAGGAGTGCAGCAGCCGTGTCTGAAGTGTAGAGCTGAAGAGCAGGACACTAGTCAGAACCTGCACCTGTAGTGGCTGCTGGCGGGGGAGTTCAGTCACAGAAGTTGGAAGGAAAGACGGTGGGGAAAGTCAGCTAGTCTGGAGGACACTGAAGGGAACCAGCTGGTCGTGTACAGAGACTTCTGGCGGACTAGACACGCAGGGGAAACAGGTTCCCGAAGTAGGCTCAAGTTTAACTACCTACTAAACCTGCCTGTGGGGTGGACAACAAGTCCCACACCAACCATCACAGAACCCGCAGCATCAACAGCAACAAGGGGGCCCATAAGGAGGATCGAGCCTGGAGCCATCTTATCCTTGGTCCGCGCTGTCAGCAAATGGGTCAGAAAGGGGAGAAAGGCAGTCACGTCTTCCCTGGGTGAATCCCGCAATACTTCAAGTTAGGGGTTATCCGAAACAAAAGAAGTGCTAGGAAGGCGAGTCAGCAGTCACCCCTATATCAGCCTGAGGGATACCCAGTTCCACCTGGTTCATCATAGCATCGCCCGGGTTGTCTCACTCTACCAGAAAAAAGTGAGTAAAAACCCTGAAAGACATTCCTGGACTGTGTGTGAGTTCTTCTGCGACAAAAGGGAACTACACACTTACACCTGAACCCCTGGGGTCAGCCTCACTCTCGGGAGGCCACAACATCAGACTGCATTTACCATCGCCCCAGACACTCTCTAAACTGCAGTGGCGGTCCGCAATTACCGAGAGTGGCGTCACGATTCCTATTGAAGTTAACCTGACATACCTGTTGCTGGAAGATTCCCAGCACGTGAAGACCATGAGGCAACCTGCAGAGGAGGGGCTTCACACAAGCACTTTATGTTCTCATATGTGAGAGGAAATGCTCTTTTATCTGACCAAAACTGTGGGACCAAGGGCTGGCTCTGTGCTGAGAGAGGGTAGAGGAAGGTGTACACGACCGACTGGTGTACTGTGCGGGAGCTGTAGGGGTAGATGTAATGCTGGATTGAGAACCATTTGGTGTGCTCGATTTCTCACATGGATCTCAAGCACCAGGCATGGTCACTTCCGTAACACAAGACAATCCCCCACACTGTAGCGGGTAGACAAGAGGAGGTTCTGTGGTCAGAGTCCTATATTACAATACTTCACCCGGTGACGCAGGAGAATGAAGAAGTGGCACATGATGCTGACTTGGCAACTGGTGGCTGGGTAGGCCCATTAGTCCGCATTTTAGGGCAGTGAGATTCCCACAGTAATGCATGCTGATTGTGCATGTGCTTTTTCATGCTTGCAATAGTCAAATTATTACAAATTCTACCTCTACTCAGTCATTGTTTTCAATGCTGGCAGATAACAGAATTTGGGTCATCTTTTATGGTCTCAAAAATGGCCCTGGCTAGGCAAACCTTCCTGCAAACTACAGACCCTCAACCGCTGCTGGCCACAGCCAGAGTTGTGGCTAAGGATGCAATGTTTCTCATGGTTGCATCACTAGGTGTTTGTACGTGAATCACCACTGTAACATCCTCGGCTTCCTCCTCCTCTTCGTCATCTGCTGAGCTACTCAGCAGCAATCCTGTGGGTTGAGAATAAGCAGGATCTACAACTTCATTGTCATCCTCTATATTGTCCCCCTCCTCCTTTTCCTGATCTGACATCACAGTAAAGTACCAGTGCGCCTCAGGTATCTGAGTCCCATCATCATCACCTCCATCCCTGGGGCTAAACGTCAGTTGATGAGTATTGGGATCCTGCTTGGACCCTACTTCGTCCGAGCCAGGATCCAACTCACAAAGATTTTGGGCATCGGTGCAGATGCTTTCCTCCTCAAGACTCTGGGAATCTTTTGAGCGGACCTTTGATGCCCATGGGATAGAATCTGTGAACAGCTCCGCAGACTCGCCCACAGTCATTTTGCCTGTTGGACATATGTGACACAGGCACAAACAAGTGTAATTGGGGTGGTACCTCTGGGGAATGAAGTGTGTGTGATTTTGAGGTGGAGGAAGAGAAAGAGAGGCCACTAGATTCAGCGCTTGCCATCCACTCTAGCACCTGCTGTTTATAAGCCTGATTTCGAAGTTGAAGCAATGTGTGACTGCCAAAAAAATCAAGTGGATTAGGCTATCCACTAAGAAATGCTGCCAGCATTTGGGGGCAGCAAGCGAACATAAACAAACATTACTGACTTTTGGGGGAGGGGCTCGGGTTTGCCGAGATCGAACGAACAAACTCAGGCTTGTACCGAACCTAAGTTTGGCAAGCCTTTTTAGAACAGGTTCGCTCATCTCTAACCGGGACGCCTAAAGTGACCCTCAGACTAGGGGGCCCTGTGCTATTGTGGTGCCCCTGACCTGGTCAGGCACCACAGAGTATTGCACCCATGCTGGGGCAGTGCTTCCAGGTAATCTCCAAAGGCCAGGATGAGGTGCACACACAAACACATAGTGACCAGGTCTCCCACACCATTAGAAGGGACCCTTGGGTAGCCAGAAGGAGTTAACTTTCAATTCCCATCAAGTGGTGTGCTCAAAGGCTGGTTGCTAGGAAGCAGGGCAGACATGAAGAGAAGGAGGAGCAAGGAGTCTGAAGCAGAGTGTTCAGGAGTATGGAAGGGAGCAGAGGGGCTCTCATGCTAGCCAGGCCCTGCGGAGTACAGTAGCTGAAAACGGGGTAAAAAGGGGTACCTGTGGGTCAGCCTGAAAGACACCCAGAGAAAGGTGGCTGAGAAAGGGGATAACTGGTATTCCAGCACGCAAGGGGAGACAGGTCCCCAGAGCAGACAGCTAATCATCCAGAGCTGCTCAACCTTCAGGTGGGGGTACTTCAGACCCTCACCACCACAACACAGAGTCCGAGCTAAGCAGCAATTAGAAGGCCCATAAGGGGACAGGGCCAGAAACCATCCCACCAAGGTCACGCTGCCGGCAGACGGGCCAGAGAGGGGAGCGGGGTTGGAAACAGCTTCCCTGGAGGAATCCTACCATACTTCAAGTAAGGGATCCTCTCAAACAAAAGGAGTGCAAGGAGGGCGAGTGGACAGCTACCCTCAGAACGGCCTTCTGGAATTCCTGGTTCCAGCTGGTTATCGCAGTGTCGCCCGGGCATCTCACAGTGACCACCAAACAGTGAGTAAACACGTTAAAAGACTTTTTGGACTGTGTTTGAGTCATTCTGCGACCTGTGGTTCCACACACTTACACAGGGCCCTAGGGCTTGCCTCACTCTCGGGAGGCCACTAAAACTAACTGCACCCACCATCAGCCCCAGACACCCCTTAATCTGCAGTGGCGGTCACCCTGACCGCAATACCGAGAGTGGCGTCACGAAAATCAAAAGAGAAGGTTCCCTACCTGTGACCAGACCATCCCGTGGAGTCCCTGAAGGTAAAGCACCAGACCGCTGCAGTAGCCCTGGGCTCCACATCTTATCTGGCGTCACGAACAGGATAAGGACTAGTGTATATAAACCTACAACTTCCCTAAAAGGGAGGGTCTCAATGAGAGCACTAAACCTAAAAGGAATCCCAGTGATCAATTATACCAGTATATAGAATAAAGGGGAGATCACTGGTGAGAAAGGAGACCAAAACAAATGTATAGTGAAATACAAAAATGTATTGATAGAATGTGCGTGACATAAGGACCGACAGCGGTGGCGAACAGAATCTTGAAGTCGCCAGACACAAACATGCACAGACATCACCAGCAGATGGAAAAGGATAAGGACTAGACCTGTTCAGACAGGTGACCGTGCGCCTTAGAGGTCCGACCGCAAAAATTGAACCGCCGCCATATTGCCATCATCCAAAGTGCGCGCTGCAGCCCGTGCGAGGGAGAAGAGCACAACCCACGAAGAGGTGTGGCCGACCAAGAATCCTCAGAGCGTTCTGACCCCAGAAGTGGAGGGAGTGCGCAGATTTTAAAGAAGAAAAGCGGGACCTGGAAGGAAAATGGACGCTGCGGGAGGTAATGCCCCCGGTCAGGGCAACGCAGCCCAAGCAATGCCAGCCCCCGGCACGGGGAACGCAGCAGCGCCTGGTGCCGGTGCCGCGGTCTCAGCTGCGCCGGCCGAAGTCTCCCTGATAATGCCAATTTCCTTACCGTACGTCCCAGGGGAGCACTGGCTGCCCCAATATGCCGGTAAAATAGACACACTGGCCGGATTTAAGAAGAAGATCAACACCCTGCTGGACATGTACGCAATGACCGGTAAGCAGAGAGCCGCTGTGGTGCTGGGACAATTGACTGGAGCAGCAGAATTGGAAGCTGAGTCCTGGACCAGTGATTACCGGAGCTCTGTAGAAGCCATCTTTGCCAAACTAGCAGCTGCTTTTGAACACCACACCGAGGGAGAGCTGAGGATGGACTTCTATAACTGCCGCCAGAATCCCCAAGATAGCATAAGAGACTATGCCCTCAGGCTGCAAGCTGCACTACGGGCTCTCAAGCTGGTGGACCCTGTCAGTGATGAGGAAGGAAGCCGGATGATGAAAGAACAATTCTTGCGGGGCCTGCACTCTCCTGAGGATGGGAAGCAGATGAAGCTGTGGTCCCTGGAACACCCTGACGTGGACTTTGCCATTCTGAAAGACAGGGCGGTGAGAGCACTCCAACCTCCTGTGGACACAGACCCCGTATCACCAGCATGGCCTGCCAGTTCCCCGGCTGCAGGAGCAGAATCCTCCTCGCAGGCCCTGATAACTGCAAAAGGACTCAACACGCCAGCAGAGACCAAAAATACACTATCCTCCCAGGTGCAACAGCCCAGCAAGGACGTCGCACGAATCCTGAAAGCAATGCAGTTGCCCTTAGAAACCAAAGTCCCTCATCGGATCCTGCTAGCTGACAGCCCGGGGGACGTCCCTTGGATGCGGGGGAGAAGAGGTCCTACAACCCGAGACAGGAGCAGTGATCGCTATGACTCATCTGGACAACCCATTTGTCGTCGTTGCCAGGAGGCAGGCCACTATGCAAGGGCTTGTCCTTTAAAAGAGCCAAACCTCGGGCCGAGGGCCAGTCCTCAGTATTAAGAAGATTAGGCCCAGTTCACTGCCATGATCAGTACGTGGGTGGACGTCCGGTCTTGTCCATCGTCATGGATGGGATCCCTACCTCAGCATTATTGGACACCGGTTCTCAGGTAACCACAATCCCATATGTCCTTTATTGTAGGTTTTGGTCAGACGACGATCTCCGACCACCGAACCCTGACCTTACCATCTATGCAGCCAATGGACAACCTATAGGCCAGATTGGGGTCAAAGAGGTAACCATAAAGGTGGGAAGAACAGAAATGAAAGGACAAGGACTGATTGTTGTAGATACAGATGCGAGGGAAAGGAATCCACAAATGATTTTAGCCACAAATGTCATAGAGAATTGCCTAGGGGAAGTGTTGTTGTTGCTTCACCAGATTGCTGAAGGTGCTGAGGGCGGATCGCAGAGAGCGTTGCAAAAAGAGATCCGGGTCATTCTGAGGAAGCAACAGGTAAAACAGACTGGCGGTGAGATTAGTAGTGTACGGGTAATGGATGCTAACGCCATTGTGATACCCCCACGGAGTGAAATGATGATGTGGTGTAGAGCAGCGGTAGGTCTCAGAGGACAGGATTACCAGGCTGTACTAGAGCCCACTCATTCAGAACACTGGCCCACAATTCTGACAGCCATGGAGATAGTTGACGTACACAAGGGACGAGTGCCTGTACGAGTGTTGAACTGTGGGGAGGAGGAAGCCAGACTACCAAGTTACGTTACCATAGCCAAACTGTTTACTTGCTCAAATGACGCTATAACACCTGTAGGTCCCCTGACACAAGCCGACTCAAAAGAGGACGAAACCTCCCAAAAGCAGTTAAAGGACTGGTGCCAGAAACTCCATGTGGAACTGATTTTACACCCACCTACCAGAAACACGGGGTTCATAGGGTCGTGCATGAATACGAGCAGGTCTTTAGTAAGAACCCATTAGACTTCGGTAGAATCAAAGGGGTGCAACATCACATATATAAAGCTATAGGCCTATACCAGCAGCCCATTACCAGCACACAAAGGACATGCTGAAGGACATGAAGGAGGCAGGAGTCATAAGGGACAGTTGCAGCCCCTGGGCAGCTCCCCTGGTCCCGGTGAGAAAGAAGGATGGCACGAAGAGGATGTCTGTAGACTACAGACGGATAAATCAGATAACACACAAGGATGCCTACCCTTTGCCATGGATAGTGGAATCCCTCGCTGCCTTGAAAGCCTCTAACTACTTTTCTACCCTAGATCTCACTTGATGTATCTTGTGCTTGCTGGTCCTGAGGAAGGGGGCTGAGACCCTTGAAACGCGTAGACCTATGCCGAAATAAAGTGTACATTGTTCAAGCTTACATCTGGGATCTCTGGCGCGGTTATTTAAAACCCATCTCCGCTATCTCTCTCTGTACCCTTTGCCATGGATAGTGGAATCCCTCGCTGCCTTTAAAGCCTCTAACTACTTTTCTACCCTAGATCTCACTAGTGGCTACTGGCAAGTATCGGTAGCAGAGGAAGATCGGGAGAAGATGGCCTTCACCAGCCCCATGGGCCTCTGAGTTCAACAGCATGCCATTTGGACTCTGCAACGCCCCCGGGACCTTGCAGAGGTTGATGGAGTGTTGCCTGGGGCCCCTCAACTTTGAAACTGTCTTGCTCTACCTGGATGACGTCATCGTGTACTCCAAGACCTACGAGGACCACCTGAAACACCTGGCTGAAGTCTTTGAAGCACTATCTCGATATGGTATGAAGCTGAAACCATCCAAGTGCCATTTACTGAAGCCAAAGGTCCAGTACCTAGGTCATGTGGTCAGCGCAGATGGAGTAGCGCTGGACCCTGAAAAGGTCACAGTCATCCAGGAATGGTCCACACCCACTACCGTCCGGGAGGTACGTCAGTTCCTTGGCTTGGTAGGCTACTACAGAAGGTTCATCAAGGGCTATACGAAGATGGCAGCGCCTTTGCAAGAGCTCCTGGTAGGCCAAGCAAAGAAGAAAGGAAAGACCTCCGGCCCACCATTTCACTGAGGAGAAGCAGAAGAACACTCCTTCAGACAAATGAAAGGGGCCTTGACGGGTGAAGAGATCCTAGCCTACCCTGACTACAGTCTACCATTTGTACTGTATACAGATGCCAGTAATGTGGGACTGTGAGCAGTGCTTTCACAGGTGCAGGAAGGTAAGGAACGTGTGATTGCTTACGCCAGCAGGAAGCTCAGGCCTACTGAAAGAAACCCAGAAAATTATAGCTCATTTAAGCTAGAGTTCCTGGCCATGGTCTGGGCTATCACAGAGCGGTTCAAGCACTACCTGGCAGCCACCAAATTCACCGTCTTCATGGACAACAACCCCCTGACCCACTTGGACACTGCTAAATTGGGTGCCATGGAGCAGCGTTGGGTAGCCTGACTAGCGAATTATGATTTTACTGTCAAGTATCGAGCTGGCTGCAAAAATGGCAACGCAGATGCTTTGTCCAGGATGCCTCACCTAGCAGACGAGGGTGAAGATGTAGATGATCTTAAATAGATTGAGCTGCCAGCGTTTCATCGCCATGGGGCCAAACAGTGTCGGCAGTCACGTGCCAACCGCCAAGAGGTGACCCTGAATCCACTACCTCACTACAACTGGAAGGAGACCCAGGAAAATGATCCAGCGGTAGCCTTGATAAAGAAGCTGATCACCCAACCTGGCGCCAGCCTTGACAAAGGAGCCTCACCTGAGGCACAGTACCTGTGGAAGGAGAGGGGTTGATTATTCATCTATCAAGACAAACTCTACAGGAGCATCATTGACCCGAGGACGCATGAGAAGGTGTGGCAAGTGATTGTACCACAGAAGGATACAAGGATGGTGCTAGAAGCCTATTACAATGGCGCAGGCCACTTTGGTTGGAAGAAACTGGAGGCACTACTTAAAGTAAGATTCTACTGGGTGGGCATGAGATCTGTCCTAGAGAAGTGGTGTCGAAACTGCGGGCCCTGCAATCTTAGAAGAAAAGACCTTCACAGCCAGAAAGCACCAGTCCAGCCAATCCAAACTAAACGGCCCCTGGAGATCGTGGCCCTGGATCATGTGAAGTTGGCGCCAAGCAGACAAGGCTACAACTACGCTCTCACTATGGTTGACCACTACTCCAGATTCCTGGTGGTAGTACCAATCAAGGACTTGACAGGTCAGACTGCAGCCAGAGCTTTCCAGACACATTTCTGTCGACCACATGGTTATCCAGACCAAGTGCTCACTGACCAAGGACCAGCCTTTGAAGCTGAGGTGTTTAAGGAATTTTGTAACCTTTACGGCTGCAAGAAGATCCGTACCACGCCTTACCACCCTCAGACTAACGGCATGTGTGAGAAGATGAACCACATTATTCTCGCTCTCCTGAAAACCCTCCCACTAGAAGAATGAAGCCAATGGCCAGAAAAGCTGCCTGACCTAGTGGACATGTATAACAACATCCCTGTGAGTTCCACGAATTACACACCGGCATATCTGATGAGGGCCAGACCAGGAAGATTGCCAGTAGATCTGGAAATGGGAGTTGAGACCCCTGAAGATTCTCTACAAGGTGCTGATTGGGATTCCAACTGCCAAGCCCAATACAAAAAAAGTACAAGAGTGTGTGGAGCGAAGCTTGACTCGGCAGCGTGAGAAACAAGAAAAAGCCTACAATCAAAAAGCACCTGCTGTTCCTTTGATGCCTAGAGATGTAGTCCTCAAGAGAAAGAGAAGACGTCATAAACTCGACAATCACTGGGAAGAAGAACCCTATACTGTGTTACCATCGAGGCTTAGCCGTGAAAAGACATGCCTTATCAGCAAAGATGGAGGAAAGACAACAGCTGTCGTTTCTAGAGATCGCCTAAAAAGATGTCCTGAACAGCTAAGAATCCCTGAAGAAGTTTCCAACCCTTCGCCAGTCGAAGAACCAAGTGAAAAGATGATCCATACTGTACTTGGAGATTTTCCAGCAAGTTGGCCTCAATACAATGAAGCAGTTGTTATTCCAGTCATTACATTCCCTCAACCTAGAGAAGAAGTAAGAAAACAAGAAGAACCTGTTCAGAACCTTGAAGAGCCAAATGTAGCTGAATCACAAGACCATGTACTGGTATCAGCACCCAGTACACCCATTCTTCACATTGAGACACATACACCGGGTGGGAGGACACAACCTCAGACAGATGACAGTATAGTACTGCGTAGATCGACCCGCAGCAACTTTGGTCAGCTCCCATTACGCTATAGAGAAAGTACAGTTTAATCCAAAATGTCAGTATAACATGTATTGTTTAACCTGTTTACAGTTAAGTAACGTTTAAGTGAAATGTGCCCACAAGGACTATTGTGAGAACTCTTTAAAATGTTTTCTTTGCACTTGGTTGCGTGCACTTTAAAATATGGACCACAGGTTATGAACTGGCTATAACCACGAACTCTCGCCTTGTAAAAAGTTACCTCCTTGGTACCAACTCCAGAGTCTGCCTGTTGAGGGGCATGGCTCTGCACCAACAAGGGAGCACGCCTGTTTATGGGGCCTGCCCTCCAACACTCGGAAGCGGGTATGCCTGTTTATGGGGCGTACCTTACACCACCCTCCTCAGGAGAGGAGGATTGGAGGAAAGGTCTGGGGAAATGGATGGCCCAGACCTGGTCACCAAAAGGACTGGTGACCTACCTCCTGGAGGTTTTTGGGTGGTTGGTGGTGGAATGGTACCTGGTATGTTTAAATGTAAATAGTTGCCCCTGTGTGGGGAAAGTTTGTAATTACCCTTTTCTTTTTGTCTTTGCAGCCCGAGGACATGCTGCTGATAACAAAGGGGGAATGTGGCGCACTTGACCTGGTCAGGCACCACAGAGTATTGCATCCATGCTGGGACAGTGCTTTCAGGTAATCGCCAAAGGCCAGGATGAGGTGCACACACAAACACATAGTGACCAGGTCTTCCACACCATTAGAAGGGACCCTTCGGTAGCCAGAAGGGGTTAACTTTCAATTCCCATCAAGGGGTGTGCTCAGAGGCTGGTTGCTAGGAAGTAGGGCAGACATGAAGAGAAGGAGGAGCAAGGAGTCTGAAGCAGAGTGTTCAGGAGTATGGAAGGGAGCAGAGGGGCTCTCATGCTAGCCAGGCCCTGCGTAGTGCAGTAGCTGAAAACGGGGTAGAAAGGGTACCTGTGGGTCAGCCTGAAAGACACCCAGAGAAAGGTGGCTGAGAAAGGGGATAACTGGTATTCCAGCACGCAAGGGGAGACAGGTCCCCAGAGCAAACAGCTAATCATCCAGAGCTACTCAACCTTCAGGTGGTACTTCAGGCCCTCACTACCACAACACAGAGTCCGAGCTAAGCAGCAATCAGAAGGCCCATAAGGGGACAGGGCCAGAAGCCATCCCACCAAGGTCACGTTGCCGGTAGATGGGCCAGAGAGGGGAGTGGGGTTGGAAACAGCTTCCCTGGAGGAATCCTACCATACTTCAAGTAAGGGATCCTCTCAAACAAAAGGAGTGCAAGGAGGGCGAGTGGACAGCTACCCTCAGAATGGCTTTCTGGAATTCCTGGTTCCACTTGGTTATCGCAGTGTCGCCCGGGCATCTCACAGTGACCACCAAACAGTGAGTAAACACGTTAAAAGACTTTTTGGACTGTGTTTGAGTCATTCTGCGACCTGTGGTTCCACACACTTACACAGGGCCCTGGGGCTTGCCTCACTCTCGGGAGGCCACTACAACTAACTGCACCCACCATCAGCCCCAGACACCCCTTAATCTGCAGTGGCGGTCACCCTGACTGCAATACCGAGAGTGGCGTCATGAAAATCAAAAGAGAAGGTTCCCTACCTGTGACCAGACCGTCCCGTGGAGTCCCTGAAGGTAAAGCACCAGACCGCTGCAGTAGCCCATGGCTCCACACTATCCCTATTTTCATACATCCCCTATTGGTGGGGATGTCTGAGTCTCCTGGCCCTGGTGCTGACCAGCTCTGATCTTATACCCTCTCCTCTCGGGGAGTAAGGACAGGAGTGTGATTTAACCTACAGAAATAGACAAATGGGAGAAATTAAAACTCCCCTGAGTCTCCAGTTGCCACAGAGGTACTGCACCTCAGCCAGAGGTGTGGTATCCTATTCCCGGGTAAGGAGGAGGCCACAACTTGTTGCACACGTACACAAACACACACTCTTAATTTAGAGACACTCCATTAGGCCATGGTTAGGGCAAGTTGCAAACTAAGGGGTCGCCTTAGGGGAAGCACAGTGCAAAAGCCAGTTTGGAGGAGTTTAGTTAATAGGAGCAAACTGTACAACGTTAGTCAGTCAGGAAGTGGACACGGAGGAGAAAGGTCCTGGGGTCTGGAGCTGAAGTAGCCCATCCCAGGATCAGGGAAGAAGGAGTCTCAGAATCACGAGAAGTGCGCCATACACCCATGGGCTCAGATCCACAGCCGGTATACTGGTGTGGAGGGACTTGGCCGCAAAGGGGACTGGCCCCTCAACTAGTGGATAACTACAAGGCTCAGCTAGCAAACCGGAGGCTGAGGCTACTTCAAGTACTGAAGCCACATCCACACACATCCAGTGAAAAGGTGACCACAAAGGACCAAGGGACAAGGCAAGAAAGCCACCCACAAAAGGGATCTGCGAACACTGGCTCAGGGCTCTGTGTGTGAGGGGTGGGGCAGGCGGGAGAGGCCAGCTCAGGAAGACCACCAGAGAAGGAACACAGAAGGGTATACCAGGTTGTGCCTCCGAATTATCCGGGGATCGGCTGGGGCCCATCATAGCAGGACTCAGAACTCCAAGGGCAGTATTTGACCGGCCGTGATAACCTGGAACTGACAACTGTGAGTAAAGAACTTGTGACTGCATTCCTGTGTTGCCAAGTTATTGCCTGTGCCTCCATCCCTGCACCCCGCCATTGCATCTCAAAACCATAGCCTCTATCTCCCATCGACAGCCCTTGGGCCCAGCTCTACCTGTGGAGAGCAATACCAACTCAGCTGCATTACCACCGACCCCAAGGGAACTGATTAGCAACGGCGACACATATCTTGCCGCATACCACGGGTGGCATCACAAGCTCATTATCCCCTGTAAATATATGCCCCATGTAATTCAAATGACACCGCCGGGGTCATGGAGCCGAACCCTGTCGCCGTCACATCCTCCCAGAAAGAAACGCAGCCCGATAACAAGTGCCCCCAGGCCCCGGTGGGACGTATTTGTATCACACACATATAGAGGTATAAGCCAACAAGTGGTAAGTAGGAAAGCAAGAGCAGGTTGGAAAAAAAGAAGATGGGTAAACTCCACAACAACACCAAGCACAAAGCAATTATTTGTACAGCAAGTCTGGGACACCACAACACACAGACCAACACAGCAGAAACTATAGTTGGCATGGGTGGAAGATCTCCTCCAAATTTTGTATGAAAGGAGAAAATGTGATAGGCTTCCTTACAACATGTGATCCAAGAAGCCTAACAAACAGGCTAGCAGAGGTTAACGCTTACTTACCTGTCTATGACTGAGCACACTGTTGGTTGACACCCAAGTCTGCATTGTAGATCAGAACACCAGAGAAACTATCAGTGTGAACAGTGTCTGATACTGCCTTGACAGTCGGTAAGTTTTGTGTATAACTCCGTGTGACAAGTCCATGACAGTAGCTGAACCTAAAGGCAATTGTAATGTTAATTTTATTGCGGAGTATTCCCATGAAACGCTTTCCACCCAAATAAGAGTATACAGGGATTATATGATGCCCTAATCATTAATTTTTAGAAGACTTCCTCAAATAATGCATTACATACATATATGTTTACCCCCCCACCCCAGGGGTAAATGTTTTTCAGCCCTTGCACTTAGTGCTTTAGCTTTACCTGTGTAAAAGTCCTACGCCTTACAAAAAGTAAAAATAAAAAAAGTTTCCTAAGGCCCTTCTCTACATTTCTTTCAAGATGTGTCAAGGTACATCCTTTTAATTTTTGGCAGCCCTTTCATATAGTGCATCGGGTTATCAGACTAGGAGTCATACTACTTAGCACCTTTCCTACCATGGCCGTAACTCGCATGTCCTGATTTGCAATTCGTTCTAAACCAAGGACATACAGGGTACATACTGGCTTTCATGCGGCCATTTTGACTGTGGGAAAGATCATCGCATGAAGGTGGCTGCTGATCCTCTCAGCATGGCACCAGGCCTCATCGCCACGGGGGGTTTCACAGTACCCCTCCCCCCCACAATGACGATCGCTCTAATTGGCTATTCAATTCTGAACAGCCAATCACAGTGATTTCAATGTTAGCAATGAAATAGCCTGAAACGTTAAAGTCCAGCCTATGATCGCTGCTATAGCAGCACCAGTCATAGGCTGGAGCCTGACAACAGCTGCATCACTAGCCCCAGTACTAATTGGAGTAATTGTACAATGATGTTCGATCATTCTAATCAGTGAGCAGAGATGCTATGCAACATTCCTGCTTGGCAACATGAGCAAAGGTGTTACTGTGCTGTTCTGCTGCCATTCGCCCTTGATTTGGGGTGCCACAAGCATATTTTTGGCAATGGCCCCCACTATTACTGCTGCTGATGCTGCCTTGTAAAGAAAAATATTTTTTTCCCTCTTCCTGACCTGTTCATATCCCCTTCTTTTTTCTAATCTACTCTGATCTCTCTTTCCACCCTTCACCCTGTTCCTTTACAAACCTCTTCTGCCGTCGATCAGTAGAGATGAGCGAACCTCTAGAGGCTCGAGTTCTGTTTGGTTCGTCGAACGGAGGCCGCGTTCGAGTTCGGTTCAGTGAACCGTTCGACGAACCTCTCAACGAACCTTTCGAACCCCATTGAAAACAATGGGAGGCAATCACAGACACATAAAAACACATAGAAAACACCTTCAAAGGTGTCCAAAAGGTGACAAACAACTCACAAGACAACACAAACACATGGGAAAGTGACAAGGACAAATACTCATGCGAAAACAAAACAGCTGGAAGAGGAAAAAGAGGAGGAGACACAGATATAGGCATGTCATGCCCTTCTAAAATCATGTAAAACACAGCAAGGGGACTCCAAGCAGAGTCTCCCTTTTTTCCAAAAATTGGGCCCCACAGACACCACTTCAGTGCCATCTGACTCGCCCACCACAGAGCCTTAGGTGACTCTGTGTCGGGCTGGACTAGTCCAGGGTAGTCAGCAGTGGCGGGGCCCGACTCCATGACCCTGGTGGAGTCAATTAATATGGCGGCTGTGGGGGTGATGATCAATAATAAAGTTTGTGGAAATATATATTCGTGACGCCACCTGTGGATTGCGGCTATGGAGCCGCCGCTGCTGGATGGGGTCTCCGGGGCTGATGTAATGGCAGCTATGGTGGTTCTGCTCCCCACAGGTGGAGCGGTACCCCGGGGCAACCGTTGGTGCTTGTAAGAGTCTATGATGGTTTTGTGAATGATGCGGTGCAGGGCCGACAGGGCAGTGAAAGGAACAGACGACACAGGGCTTGCAGTTCAGATGTTTTACTCACTGTTCAGTGCAATTTGGCTGCGGACCGGTTGCCCACGGTGTGCCAGGATCCACTGTCAGGGACCTCCGCCGATCCTAGGTAATTCAGGAGCCAATGCCGGTGCACCCCTCCCTGACTGTCTTCTCAGCCTTGACTCTATTAGATAAACTGGTCTTGGCCTCCACCACAGGACCTGAAGGGGCTTGCCTCACTGGTCTCTTGCCCTCTTCCCAGGGGGACTGAGGCAGGTGGTGGCCCTGGGCGCTTGCAACCACCCCGGGCCTTCAGTGTTACTTTATGAGGAAATGAGGAAATTTCTTTCTTCCCTCTGTCTGGGGTCCGTCCCCGAATGCAGCCAGATCCCTCCACCCGATCTTCCTGTGGAACAGGCCACGAGCCAATATGCCCTTCCGTGGCCCTGGAATCCTTTCTTGCCTTCTTTAGGTGTCACCTGGGCCTAACTAGACCCCAGGATCTCCACCAGGAACTTCTTTCTGTCACTTTCTTCTCTATCTGCTGTCCTCTCCTGACAGCCTCACTCCTTCTCCCTCACTGTCTGACAGGCTGACTACACTTGAACTTCCTGGTTCCCTCTCTACTCTAACTTTCTGACTCCTCCCACACACCCACTGGTTTGGCCCCACCCACACTATTGGGGACCAGGAATGGGACTTACGGCCCCATGAATACATCTATGGGGGTGGCTGCCACTATCCCTGACCCAGTGTATGCCTACCAATTGGTGTGTGCAAGTTTTAATCTGCGGATCAGCATATGACCCCATTTTTACCCAGGATGGGACATCACACCTCTGGCTGAGGTGTAATATCTCTGTGGCGACGGAAGCCGCAGGGGCGCCACACATCACTTGTGCCCTAGTTGCAAACTGGACAGGTTCATTTGCATCAAGCACATTCCAAAACACGCCAGCCTTAACTGTCCCCGGGATGACACCGGGGTAGGTAGCAAAGTCTTTGCTGAACCATGACTTGTTCATCTTTGCTTGTTTTTAAAAACACAGCAAGCAAGCGGACTCCAAGCACAGTTTCCTTTATTTCCAAAAATTGGGCCCCACAGACACCTGTTCAGTGGCATCACTTGTGCCCTAGTTGCAAACTTGACAGGTACATTTGCATCAAGCACATTCCAAATCCACAAGCCTTTACTTTCCCCAGGATGACACAGGGGTAGTAAAGTCCTTGCGGATCCGTGACTTGTTCATCTTGATGAACGTTAGTCTGTCCACATTGTCACTGGACAGACGCGTGCGCTTATCTGTCAGCACACAACCAGCAGCACTGAAGACATGTTCAGAGACAATGCTGGCAGCTGGACACAACAAGATCTCCAAGGCATAAGTGGAGAGCTCAGGCCATTTTTCAAGATTTGAAGCCCAAAATGAGCAAGGCTCCAGTTGAAAAGTCATGGCATCGATGTTCCTTTGGAGATGCTCCTGTATCATCCTCTCCAGCCATTGACTATGTGTCAGACTTCTTGTATCTGGGGGCCTTGCAAAGGATGGTCTAAGAAAATTATGAAACGATTCAATGAAATTGCTGTTACCAGCACCAGATACGGTGCTGCTGTTACGGTTAGACTGTTGATGACGAGACAGTCCCATGTTTGTCAAGTTACATCTGGGAGATTCACTGTGCGCACCACTGTTGTTTGGTGGAAAGATTGAGTAACAGCTTCTGCTGATACTCCTGCAAACATGCGTCCCTTTCTATGGCTGGAATTATGTCACAAAATTTGGACTTGTACCAGGGATCTAATAGTGTGGCAACCCAGTAGTCATCATCACTTCTAATTTTGACAATCCGTGGGTCATGTTGTAGGTGCAGCAAGAAGGCGCTCATGTGTCTTGCGCATCTAAGAGGACCAAGTCCTCGCTGTGTTTGTGGCAGCGAGGTGCTAACCGTTTCTTCTTCCTCTGACATCCCCACTAGAGATGAGCGAACCGGTCGCGGTTTAGCTCGAGCTCGGTTCGCCGAACTGAGGTCTGGTTCGAGTTCGGTTCGGCGAACCACTCGAACCCCATAGGAAACAATGGGAGGCAATCACAAAACTCATAAAAACGCATTATAAATGTACACATACAGTTAATAAACATTGCCATAACACTTACCTGTCCCCGGGATGCGTCCTGCACTCTGTTTCCCGCAGCTTTTCCATCGGTAATCGCTGCTTCCTCTGGGAACACCAGCAGTGATGCAGGACCTATCGTGACGTCAAAATAGCCATGTGACCAGTCACATGTCTAGTATCTCATTGGCTACAGACTGGTCACATGACTATGACGCGTCATGCTAGGACCTGTCATTTCATCTCTCTGTTACACGGTGCACGTTTGTGTATCGCCGTGTACCGGCGACATGCTCTAGCACACGGTCGACTCCCCACTCTGCTTCCCCATTCCCTTAAAGTACCGTCACACTAAGCAACGCTCCAGCGATCCCACCAGCAATCTGACCTGGCAGGGATCGCTGGAGCGTCGCTACACGGGTTGCTGGTGAGCTGTCAAACAGGCAGATCTCAGCAGCACACGTGGAAGCGATGCTGCGCCTGGTAACTAAGGTAAATATCGGGTAACCAACCCGATATTTACCTTGGTTACCAGCGCACACCGCTTAGCGCTGGCTCCCTGCACTCCTAGCCAGAGTACACATCGGGATAATTACCTGATGTGTAGTCTGGCTATGTGCGCAGGGAGCAGGGAGCCAGCACTGGCAGCGTGTGAGCGGCGGACGCTGGTAACGAAGGTAAATATCGGGAAACCAAGGAAAGGGCTTCTTGGTTACCTGATGTTTACCGTAGTTACCAGCGTCCGCAGAAGCCGGCTCCTGACTGGCTGACACAGCCGGTCAATAACGGAGATCACCGTTGCCCTAGCAACGCGCTTGGTAGCAGTGACGGTGACGCCCCGCTACCAGCACGCAGCGGCACCGGAATCACGTGATCGGAGCAGCATTGCTATGGCAACCCGTGCCACCGCTTACAGCCGGGAACCTGTGGTCACTCTCACAGAGTGATTTCTGCACGGAGCACAGCGTCCTTTCTCACATGCAGCTGTGCTGTCTGATGGAGCAGACAGAGCTGCATGTGTTGAAGGAGAAAGAAGACAGAAGAGCATGGATCGTGGAGGGGTGAGAGGGGGTAATAAAGATGGAGTCTCTAAAGTGTCTGTGTATTTATTTCTATTAAACTATTTTTTCTCTGTGTGGTGTTTTTTTTTAACCCTTTATTGGAGATTCTTAATGACCGGATCAAACGTGCCTGACATTAAGAATCTCTGACTTAATACTAGCTAGTAAAACATAGCTGGTATTAACTCATTATTAACCAGCAAGCCACCCGGCTTCAGGGCTGCTGGAAGAGTTGGATACAGCGCCAGATGATGGCGCTTCTATGAGAGCGCCATTTTCTGGGGCGGCTGCGGATTGCAATTCGCAGCAGAGGGGCCCAGAAACCTCGGGCTAACCTGTGCTGCGGATCCAATCCCCAGCTGCCTAGCTGTACCCGGCTGGACACAAAAATGAAGCAAAGCTCACGTCATTTTGTTTTTTTAAATTATTTCATAAAATTCATGAATTAAGTAAAAAAAGGGCTTTCCTATATTTGTAGTTCCCAGCCAGGTACAAATAGGCAGCTGGGGATTGGGGGCAGCCCGTACCTGCGTGCTGTACCTGGCTAGCATACAAAAATATGGCGAAGCGCACATCATTTTTTTTGTAGTTTTTTGGCAAAAAAAATAAAAAATGCTTCCCTGGATTTTCCATTGCCATTGAAGGTAACACCAAGCAGTGGGGGTTTGCAGCCAGTAGCTGCTTGGATTACCCTTAGCTAGCAATACAAATAATGCAGTGGGAACCCATATATATATATTTTTTAATTATTTATTTAAATAAATAAAAACAAAAAGGGCTTCCCTGTATTTTGATTGCTGGACATCACAGTGCTGTAAAAATAAATCTTTAAAAAAAATGACGTAGCGCTCCGCGGTATTTTTGATTCTCAGCGCAGATAAAGCAGACAGCTATGGGTTGCCAAACCCATCTGCCTGGTGTTACCCCTTGGCTGGAAATCAAAATACAGGGAAGCCCATTAACTTTTTTTATTTAAAAAAATTTAAAAAAAAAATGACGTTGTGTCCCCCTACTTTTGATAGCCAGCTAGGGTAAAGCAGACGGCTGTAGCCTGAAAACCACAGCTGGCAGCTTTACCGTGGTTGGGGATCCAATGTGGAGTTCACCCTAGGCTCTTTTTTTGTAATTATTTTATAAATATTAATACTTACAAAAAAAAAGTCAGGTCCCCCCCAAATTGGATCACCAGCCAAGGTAAAGCTGACAGCCGTGGTCTGGTATTTTCAGGGTGAGAAGGTCCATAGTTATTGGTCCTTCACAGCCTTAAAATAGCAGGCCACAGGCGCCCCAGAAGTGGCGCATCCACTAGATGCGCCAATCCTGATGCTTCACCCTAGCTCATCCCGTGCCCTGGTGCAGTGGCAAACGGGGTAATAAATGGGGTTGATACTAGCTGTATGGTCACCTGACATCAAGCCCAGCAGTTTGTGATGTCATGGCGTCTATCAGATACCCGACATCACAAACTGTCAGCACTAACAAAACAAATAGACGAAAATAATGTATTTGAAAAAACACTCTCCAAAACATTCCCTCTTTCACCAATTTATTGTAAGGAAAAAAATTAAGGGGGTCCCACGATGACTCTGGACCATCTAGAATATGGGGGGACACGCTCAAGGAACGTATCCCCCATTTTCTAGGAGTGCAGACCCTCCATGTGAGGAGTGTGGGTGCAATGAATCTGCACCCACTCTCCCCGGGTCCACAGCAGCAGAGTCCATGTCGTAACTGTTGCTACCAAAGCTGCAATGTCCTGCTAATGAGGTAAGGGCATGCCTAATCAGGAGAACTATTCTACATTTCCAAATATTGGTATTTCCTGATATTATTGCTTTTCCACCTACTATATATTGGGGATAGGATCATGGAGATGGAATACCCCTTTAAGTCCAGTTATCCAGCTGAATGAATACTAAACAGAGCTCGCTATTTAGACATGTTTTCTTGTGGCGTATAACGGACTCGGATGTTTGCTATTCGTTCAGCAGGGCAACAGAAATAGCAAATCCCTCCATTTGTAAATGTAGTATAGCTCTCCTGATCAACTATGTTCCTTACCTCATGAGCCAGGCATTGCAGTAGCTTACAGATGCATGGTTACCGCCACTCACTGTGTCTGAACACAGGAAGCTGAGCTGACAGCCGCTCTGTGCATGCGGCAGCGTCTATTGTGAAGGAGGGGGCCGCGGGGGATCAACGCTGCACAGGTACCGTGGGACACCGGGGATCACCGGTGGGGTTATAGGGGGTGACCTGGCTGGGCCTGGGGAGGAGTTTTCTTTCGCATGTGTCATGGCACATGCGACAGAAATCAGAGGAGTAGGGTGAATGCGGCTGGTGCGCTGCTGTGCGCGTGTCCATCTTGGAGTTTCGGGAGGGGGTCAGGGGGGCACTTTGGTGACACCGGGTGACCAGAGGGGACTGGGGAGGAGCTTTATCTCCCATCTGACATGTTTGTTCATGCCAGATGGGAGATAAATAATTTTTTACCGGCGCTGTCATTTACTGTAACGTGATCACCGGTATACGGTGTATACTGGTGATTACGTGAGCGGGGACCGGAAAAACCGACCTGAATCATGATCTCCATAGTCTCAGCTACCCCTAAAACCCTGGAGATTTTCTGACGCTGGGGGGCGCTATTCACTTATTTCTGCCTGCTGTTTATAAACAGCAGATTAGAATAAGGCTACATTCACACAACCGATCCAATTTTGCGGTCCACAAAAAATGGTCTGTTTTTTTCACGGGTGCATCCGAGTGGCATACGTTTCCGTTCCGTATTGTTAGGTCCGGGTGGTGGATCCACTGGGCCGTGCATCCCACCGGAGGCCTAGATGCACGTTAGCCGGAGCATTAGCGTGGCAGGGACTGCGTCCCACAGGGGATGGGTAGAACAGTCACTGGGGCTTCAGAGTTCCTGGAGACAGTGCAGGAATCCGGCACAGGTGCCGGGTAGGAATGTCAGGCAATAGTATTGATCACAAGACACGGCACAAGGGGGACCTGAGCACCTAGCTTTCAAGACAAGGCTTACAAGACACGTTGATCAGGCCCCACCCACATGGCAAGGCCAGTCTTATATACCCAGCACAGCCTCATGTCATATCCTGCTGCAGCAGTGCTGGGCCCATAAGACCAGGTGAGTGGGCACGGCCCGACCCTACACAGAAGCATGAGTCAGACACATGAGACTGGGGACAGATCACAGGAGAGCACGAGCAAGAGCGGCAGCCGTGTCCAGTGGACACGTGGACCGGATCAGTGGGTAAGGAGCGGTGCCGAGGCATTGGGAGCGTGACACGTATACGGTCCATATGTCATCCGTTTGTCATCCGTGTGCCTCCCGTTTTTTTGGCGTACTGACAAAAAACTAAAGGAGGGAAAATACATAAATTTACCCAAGATCCATAGCTTCATCCTACATGAGGCGGTCACATGTTCACTCCAGTACCATTTTCTACTGCTTTTCACAGCGTAGAGTGCTCCTGGGATTTTCCTGTGCTTGTACACTTCATATCAGTCTTTTCTGTCATTATAATGGCAGAAAGACACATAATGTCCCACTCTCCTGCATTTTGTAATTTTGCACCCTTTGGTGCCTTTCATGTGGCACTAAGGGGTGCTTAGCCTTGTATTTACCAAAATAAATAAATCAATTTAAAAAAAAAATGACGTGGGGTTACCCTATTTTTGTAGCCAGCTAGGGTAAAGCAGACGGCTGCAGCCTGCAGACCACAGCTGGCAGCTTCACCTTGGCTGGTAATCCAAAACTGAGGGCACCCCACGCTGTTATTTTAAATTAAATAAATAATTAAAAAAAATAAACACGTAGGGGTCCCACCAAAATTGGACCACCAGCCAAGGTAAAGCAGACAGCTGGGGTCTGATATTCTCAGACTAGGGAGGTCCATGGTTATTGGACTCTCCCCAGCCTAAAAATAGCAGGCCGCAGCCATCCCAGAAGTGGCGCATCCATTAGATGTGCCAATTCTGGTGCTTCGCCACAGCTCATCCCATGCCTTGGTGCGGTGGCAAACGGGGTAATATATGGGGTTAATACCAGATGTGTAATGTCACCTGGCATCAAGCCCTGGGGTTGGTGAGGTTAGGCGTCTATCAGATACCCGACATCACCAACCCAGTCAGTAATAAAAAAAAAATAGACGACAAACACATTTTTATTTGAAAAAACACTGCACAATACATTCCCTCTTTCATCAATTTATTAGAAAGAAAAACAAATTCAGGTCTGCTGTAATTAGAGTTGAGCGCGGTTCGTGGTTCGTGGTTCTCCAGTTCGCGGTTCGAGTGATTTTGGGGGGTGTTCTAGATAGAACTAGAACTCGAGCTTTTTGCTAAAGCTCGATAGTTCAGATACGTTCGAGAACGGTTCTAGCAGCAAAAAGCAGGGCTTTTTACAGCTACAGTGTGCAGGAGCCATCGCTGGCAGCCTGCCAGAAGCTGGTAATCAAGATAAACATCGGGTATCCAAGCAAAGCGCTTTGGTTAGTAACCCCACACTTCCCCGCTCAGCTCGCTCCGCCCCCTCCTGCACGCGGCATGTACACATACATACATACACACACACACACACACACACACACGTCCGTCATCCTGGCACTCTGCACACATGGTCCCGCTCGGCTTACCTGCGGTGATGAAGTCCCGACCTCAGCGCTGTCACTGTCGTCCATGGCCGCCGCTTGTCACATCACCTTCTCTCGCTTCCGACCCGAGACTGACTAGCGGTGGCGTCACGGGCCTCTCGCGATAATTGGCTGTGAAGGTGGCGGTCATTGAACTCAGTGACAGGGGCTGTCAGCAGTGCAGGAGATCAGCGCAGGTAATGTACCTCGCTGACAGCAGCACTTGTCATGCCCTGCAGTGACCTGGGCTGACCCATTGATGTTAGCTCAGGTCACTGCACTGCTCTCCCAGCCAATGGGGAACATCCTGCTCTTCATTGACTGGGACAGTGTGGATCGTCATGGCAACCCCTTGGATTACACCAGACCTGGATTTGTTTTTCTTTCTAATAAATTGGTTAAAGAGGGAATGTATTGGGGAGTATTTTTTCAAATAAAAATGTGTTTGTCATCTTATTCTCATCTGCCGTTTATAAACAGCAGGCAGAAATAAGTGAATAACGCCTCCCAGCGTCAGAAAATCTCCGGGGTTTCAGGGCTAGCTGAGACCCTGGAGATCATGATTCAGAATGGTTTTTCCGGTCCCCGCTCACGTGATCACAAGTATACATCGTACACCGATGATCACGTTACAGTAAATGACAGCGCCGGTAAAAAATTATTTATCTCCCATCTGGCATGAACAAACATGATAAATCTCCTCCCCGGTTCCCTCCGGTCCCCCGGTGTCGCCAAAGTGCCCCCCCTGATACCCTCCCAGAAATCCAAGATGGCCGTGCTCACAGCAGGGCGCCGGCCGCATTCACCCTACTCCTGATTTCTGTCGCATGTGCCATGACACATGCGACAGAAAACTCCTCCCCAGGCCCTGCCAGGTCACCCCCTATAACCCCACCGGTGTTCCCCGGTGTCCCACGGTGTCCCACGGTACCTGTGCAGCGTGCATGCACAGAGCGGCTGTCAGCTCAGCTTCCTGTGTTCAGACACAGTGAGTGGAGGTTATGCATCTGTAAGCTAAATGGGCTGCACGGTGGCTCAGTGGTTAGCACTGCAGTCTTGCAGCGCTGAGGTCCTGGGTTCAATTCTCACCAAGGACACCATCTGCAAGGAGTTTGTATGTTCTCCCCGTGTTTGCGTGGGTTTCCTCTGGGTACTCTGGTTTCCTCCCACACTGCAAAGACATACAGCACTATGGAATTAATAACGCTATATAAATGAATAAATTATTATTATTACTGTATTGCCCTGCTCATGAGGTAAGGAACATTTTTGATCAGGAGAGCTATATACTACATTTCCAAATGGAGGGATTTGCTTTTATAGTTTCCCTGCTGAACGACTACCAAACATGAGAGTCCGTTATACGCCACAAAAAAACACATCTAAATAGCGAGCTCTGTTGTTAAGTATTCATTCAGCTGGATAACTGGACTTAAAGGGGTATTCCATCTCCAAGATCCTATCCCCAATATATAGTAGGTGGAATAGCAATAATATCAGCAAATACCAATATTTGGAAATGTAGAATAGTTCTCCTGATTAGGCATGCCCTTACCTCATGAGCAGGGCATTGCAGCTATGGTAGCAACCATTACGACATGGACTCTGCTGCTGTGGACCCGGGGAGAGTGAGTGCAGATTCATTGCACCCACACTCCTCACATGAAGGGTCCGCACTCCTAGAAAATGGGGGATACGTTCCCTGAGTGTCTCCCCCCCATATTCTAGACGGTCCAGAGTCGTCGTGGGACCCCTTTATTTTTTTTCTTACAATAAATTGGTGAAAGAGGAAATGTTTTGGGGACTGTTTTTTCAAATAAATTTCTTTTGTCGATTTTTTTTTTTGTTAGTACTGACAGTTTATGATGTTGGGTATCTAATAGACGCCATGACATCACAAACTGCTGGGCTTGATGTCAGGTGACCTTACAGCTAGTATCAACCCGATTTATTACCCCGTTTGCCACTGCACCAGGGCACGGGATGAGCTGGGGTGAAGCGCCAGGATTGGCGCATCTAGTGGATGCGCCACGTCTGGAGTGCCTGCGGCCTGCTATTTTTAGGCTGTGAAGGCCCAATAACTATGGACCTTCCCACCCTGAGAATACCAGACCACAGCTGTCCGCTTTACCTTGGCTGGTGATCCAATTTGGGGGGACCCTACTTTTATTGTGTAATTATTAATATTTATAAAATAATTATAAAAAAAGAGCCTGGGGGGACCTCCACATTGGATCCCCAACCACGGTAAAGCTGCCAGCTGTGGTTTTCAGGCTACAGCCGTCTGCTTTACCCTAGCTGGCTATCAAAAATGGGGGGACCCAACGTCATTTTTTTTTTAACTATTTTTTAAATAGAAAAAATTAATGGGCTTCCCTGTATTTTGATTGCCAACCAAGGTAACGGCAGGCAGATGGGGGTGACAACCCATAGCTGTCTGCTTTATCTGCGCTGAGAATCAAAAATACCGCGGAGCGCTACGTCATGTTTTTTAAAGATTTATTTTTACAGCACTGTGATGTCCAGCAATCAAAATACAGGGAAGCCCATTTTGTTTTTAGTTATTTAAATAAATAATTAAAAAAAATATATATGGGCTCCCGCTGCATTTTTTGTATTGCTAGCTAAGGGTAATCCAAGCAGCTACTGGCTGCTAACCCCCACTGCTTGGTGTTACCTTCACTGGCAATGGAAAATCCAGGGAGGCATTTTTTATTTTTTTTGCAAAAAAAACTACAAAAAAAGGACGTGAGCTTCGCCATATTTTTGTATGCTAGCCAGGTATAGCAGGCAGGTGCTGGAAGAGTTGGATACAGCGCCATAAGATGGCGCTTCTATGAAAGTGCCATTTTCTGAGGCGGCTGCAGACTGCAATTCGCAGCAGTGGGGCCCAGAAAGCTCAGGCCAACCTGTGCTGCGGATTCCAATCCCCAGCTGCCTAGTTGTACCTGGCTGGACACAAAAATGGGGTGAAGCCTACGTCATTTGTTTTCTAATTATTTCATGAAATTCATGACATAATAAAAAAAGGGCTTCCCTTTATTTTTGGTTCCCAGCCGGGTACAAATAGGCAACTGGGGGTTGGGGGCAGCCGTAACTGCCTGCTGTACCTGGCTAGCATACAAAAATATGGCGAAGCCCACATAATTTTTTCAGGGGGCAAAAAACTTCTGCATACAGTCCTGGATGGAGTATGCTGAGCCTTGTAGTTCTGCAGCTGCTGTCTGTCTGTCTGGAGAAGAGCAGACAGCAGCTGCAGAACTACAAGGCTCAGCATACTCCATCCAGGACTGTATGCAGAAGTTTTTTGCCCACCAAAAAAATGACGTGGGCTTCGCCATATTTTTGTATGCTAGCCAGGTACAGCAGGCAGCCATGGGCTGCCTCCAACCCCCAGTTGCCTATTTGTACCCGGCTGGGAACCAAAAATATAGGGAAACCCGTTTTTTTTAATTATTTCACTTATTTCATGAAATAATTAAAAAACAAATGACGTGGGTTTCGCCCCATTTTTGTGTCCAGCCGGGAACAACTAGGCAGCTGGGGATTGGAATCCGCAGCACAGGTTAGCCCGAGGTTTCTGGGCGCCTCTGCTGCGAATTGCAGTCCGCAGCCGTCCCAGAAATTGGCGCTTTCATAGAAGCGCCATCATCTGTCGCTGTATCCAACTCTTCCAACAGCCCTGAAGCCGGGTGGCTTGTTGGGTAATAATGAGTTAATACTAGCTTTGTTTTACTAGCTAGTATTAAGCCAGAGATTCTTAATGTCAGGCACGTTTGACCCGGCCATTAAGAAACTCCAATAAAGGGTTAAAAAAAAGACACCACACAGAGAAAAAATACTTTAATAGAAATAAATACACAGACACATTAGAGACTCCATCTTTATTACCCCCTGTCAGCCCTCCACGATCCATGGTCTTCTGTCTTCCTCGTTCAACAAATGCAGCTCTGCTCCATCACTGCTACATGGGGGAAGACGCTGCTGCTCTCTGTGCAGCCTTCACTCTGTGAAGGCTGCACGGGAAGCAGCGTGCAGCCTTCACTCCGTGAGTGATCAGTGCTGCTGGCTGTCACCGCTAACTGCGTTGCTATGGCAACGGTGATCTCCGTTAATGACCGGCTGTGTCAGCCGGTCCCTAACGGAACGGGGAGTCAACCGTGTGCTAGAGCATGTCGCCGGTACACGGCGATACACAAATGTGCACCGTGTATCGGAGAGATGCACTCGCAGGTCCTACATGACGCGTCATAGTCATGTGACCAGTCTGTAGCCAATGAGATAATAGCCACGTGACTGGTCACATGGCTATTTTGACGTCATGATAGGTCCTGCATATCTGCTGGCAGTGCTGGTCACCGGGAGGATTCAGCGATCAACGGATGGAATAGCGGCAGGAGACAGAGTGCAGGAGGGATCGCGGGGACCGGTAAGTGTTATGGCAATGTTTATTAACTGTTTGTGTACATTTATCATGCATTTTTATGTGTTTGTGATTGCCTCCCATTATATCCTATAGGTTCGAGTTTGGTTCGTCGAACGTTCGACGAACCGAACTCGAACGAGACCTTCGTTCGGCGAACCGAACTCGAGCCGAACCACGGCCAGTTCGCTCATCTCTAGCTGTAATCCAAGAGGTTACCATGACGATCCATACCATAGTCACTGTCCCAACCAACGAAGAACAGAATGTTCCCTATTGGCTGGGAGAGCAATGCAGTGACCTAAGCTAACATCAGTAGGTCAGTCCAGGTCACTGCAGGGCATGACAAGTGCTGCTGTCAGGAGCGAGGTACATTACCTGCGGTGACGATCTCCTGCACTGCTGACAGCAGACCTGTCACTGAGTTCAATGACCTTTACAGCCAAGTATCGCGAGAGCCTGTGACGTCACTGCTAGTGACAGTGTCGGGCCGCAGTGAGAGATGTGAAGCGGCGGCCATGGAAGACAGTGTCAGCGCTGAGGTCGGGAGGGAGGGACTTCATCACCGCAGGTAAGCCGAGCGGGGTAATGCGTGCGGACTGCGAGGTGGGAGGAGCCTAGCGGGGTAATGTGTGGAGAGTGCCAGGTGGGCGGAGGTTAGCGGGGCCATGTGTGCAGAGTGCAAGGTGGGCGGAGCCTAGCGGGGTAATGTGTGCAGAGTGCCAGGTGGGCAAATCCTAGCGGGGTAATGCGTGCAGAGTGCCAGGTGGGCGGAGCCTAGCGGGGCCATGTGTGCAGAGTGCCAGGTGGGCGGAGCCTAGCGAGGCCCTGTGTGCAGAGTGCCAGGTGGGCGGAGCCTAGCGGGGTAATGTGTGCAGAGTGCCAGGTGGGCGGAGCCTAGCGGGGTAATGTGTGCAGAGTGCCAGGTGGGCGAAGCCTAGCGGGGCCATGTGTGAAGAGTGCCAGGTGGGCTTAGCCTAGCAGGGCCATGTGTGCAGAGTGCCAGGTGGGCGGAGCCTAGCGGGGTAATGTGTGCAGAGTGCCAGGTGGGCGGAGCCGAGCGGGGCCATGTGTGCAGAGTGCCAGGTGGGCGGAGCCTAGCGGAGTAATGTGTGCAGAGTGCCAGGTGGGCGGAACCTAGTGGGATAATGTGTGCAGAGTGCCAGGTGGGCGGAGCCAAGCAGGGTCATCTGTGCAGAGTGCCAGGTGGGCGGAGCCATGTGTGCAGAGTGCCAGGTGGGCGGAGCCTAGTGGGGTAATGTGTGCAGAGTGCCAGGTGGGCGGAGCCTAGCGGGGCCATGTGTGCAGAGTGCCAGGTGGGCGGAGCCTAGCGGGGCCATGTGTGCAGAGTGCCAGGTGGGCGGAGCCTAGTGGGGCCATGTGTGCAGAGTGCCAGGTGGGCGGAGCCTAGCGGGGCCATGTGTGCAGAGTGCCAGGTGGGCGGAGCCTAGTGGGGCCATGTGTGCAGAGTGCCAGGTGGGCGGAGCCTAGTGGGGCCATGTGTGCAGAGTGCCAGGTGGGCGAAGCCTAGCGGGGCCATGTGTGAAGAGTGCCAGGTGGGCTTAGCCTAGCAGGGCCATGTGTGCAGAGTGCCAGGTGGGCGGAGCCTAGCGGGGTAATGTGTGCAGAGTGTCAGGTGGGCGGAGCCAAGCGGGGCCATGTGTGCAGAGTGCCAGGTGGGCGGAGCCTAGCGGAGTAATGTGTGCAGAGTGCCAGGTGGGCGGAACCTAGTGGGATAATGTGTGCAGAGTGCCAGGTGGGCGGAGCCAAGCAGGGCCATCTGTGCAGAGTGCCATGTGGGCGGAGCCTAGCGGAGTAATGTGTGCAGAGTGCCAGGTGGGCAGAGCTTAGTGGGGTAATGTGTGCAGAGTGCCAGGTGGGTGGAGCCTAGTGGGGCCATGTGTGCAGAGTGCCAGGTGGGCGGAGCCTAGTGGGGTAATGTGTGCAGAGTGCCAGGTGGGCGGATCCTAGCGGGGCCATGTGTGCAGAGTGCCAGGTGGGCGGAGCCTAGTGGGGCCATGTGTGCAGAGTGCCAGGTGGGTGGAGCCTAGCGAGGTAATGTATGCAGAGTGCCAGGTGGGCGGAGCCTAGCGGGGCCATGTGTGGAGAGTGCCAGGTGGGCGGAGCCTAGCGGGGTAATGTGTGCAGAGTGCCAGGTGGGCGGTGCCTAGCGGGGCCATGTATGCAGAGTGCCAGGTGGGCGAAGCCTAGCAGTGCCATGTGTGCAGAGTGCCAGGTGGGCGGAGCCTAGCGGGGTAATGTGTGCAGAGTGCCAGGTGGGCGGAGCCTAGCGGTGTAATGTGTGCAGAGTGCCAGGTGGGCGGAGCCTAGCGGGGCCATGTGTGCAGAGTGCCAGGTGGGCGGAGCCTAGTGGGGCCATGTGTGCAGAGTGCCAGGTGGGCGGAGCCTAGTGGGGCCATGTGTGCAGAGTGCCAGGTGGGCGAAGCCTAGCGGGGCCATGTGTGAAGAGTGCCAGGTGGGCTTAGCCTAGCAGGGCCATGTGTGCAGAGTGCCAGGTGGGCGGAGCCTAGCGGGGTAATGTGTGCAGAGTGTCAGGTGGGCGGAGCCAAGCGGGGCCATGTGTGCAGAGTGCCAGGTGGGCGGAGCCTAGCGGAGTAATGTGTGCAGAGTGCCAGGTGGGCGGAACCTAGTGGGATAATGTGTGCAGAGTGCCAGGTGGGCGGAGCCAAGCAGGGCCATCTGTGCAGAGTGCCATGTGGGCGGAGCCTAGCGGAGTAATGTGTGCAGAGTGCCAGGTGGGCAGAGCTTAGTGGGGTAATGTGTGCAGAGTGCCAGGTGGGTGGAGCCTAGTGGGGCCATGTGTGCAGAGTGCCAGGTGGGCGGAGCCTAGTGGGGTAATGTGTGCAGAGTGCCAGGTGGGCGGATCCTAGCGGGGCCATGTGTGCAGAGTGCCAGGTGGGCGGAGCCTAGTGGGGCCATGTGTGCAGAGTGCCAGGTGGGTGGAGCCTAGCGAGGTAATGTATGCAGAGTGCCAGGTGGGCGGAGCCTAGCGGGGCCATGTGTGGAGAGTGCCAGGTGGGCGGAGCCTAGCGGGGTAATGTGTGCAGAGTGCCAGGTGGGCGGTGCCTAGCGGGGCCATGTATGCAGAGTGCCAGGTGGGCGAAGCCTAGCAGTGCCATGTGTGCAGAGTGCCAGGTGGGCGGAGCCTAGCGGGGTAATGTGTGCAGAGTGCCAGGTGGGCGGAGCCTAGCGGTGTAATGTGTGCAGAGTGCCAGGTGGGCGGAGCCTAGCGGGGCCATGTGTGCAGAGTGCCAGGTGGGCGGAGCCTAGCGGGGCCATGTGTGCGGGCGGCGGAGTGCGAAGTGGGTGGAGCCTAACGGGGCCATGTGGCGCTGAGGACGTCAGTGCCGGGGACTGCATGGCTGGGGACAGGTGAGTGTGAGTGTGTGCGTACATGCCGCGTGAAGGAGGGGGCGGAGCGAGCTGTGCGGGGAAGTGTCAACTCCCTGCACACGTAACCAGGGTAAATATCGGGTTACTAACCAAAGCGCTTTGCTTGGATACCCGATGTTTATCTTGGTTACCAGCTTACCGCAGGCTGCCAGCGATGGCTCCCTGCAGACTGTAGCTGTAGAAAGCCACGCTTTTGCTGATAGAACCGCTCGCGAACGTAACTCGAACTGTCGAGCTTTTAGCAAAAAGATCAAGTTCTAGTTCTATCTAGAACACCCCCCAAAATCACTCGAACCGCGAACTGGAGAACCGCGAACCACGAACCGCACTCAACTCTAATCTCCACCCAACCTCGTTCAATGGAAATTTGACCAAGGTCTCCCTCATCTGCTGAGTCTTCCATGTCCATCAAGAGTTCGTCCTCCATTTCTTCATGGTCTCCTGCACCTTCCTCAACATTTTGGCTGCTACCATGCGCCCTTGTTAATCCCTCTCCCCCACTGTCCCACGCCTGCCGCCTTGGTGATGATGAACATCTGGACCTTGTAGATGTTGGTATCCCTTGCGCATATGAATCCTCCTGTACTTCCTCCCCTTCCTCTTGTCCCACCCCCTGACTCCGAATAGTGTTTAGTATGTGCTACAGCATGTAAATGACTGGAATTGTCATGCTGATAATGTCATTGTCAGCGCTAAACATATTCATCGCCATGTCGAAACTGTGCAGAAGGGTGCATGGGTCCTTGATCTGAGACCACTCCATCAGCGTGATCTTCCACACCTCTGCATCTTGTTGGCCCAGGCTATACGTCATGACGTATTGCACCAGGGCTCGGCGGTGCTGCCACAGTCGCTGTAACATGTGGAGAGTCGAATTCCAGCGTGTCGCCACATTGCATTTCAGGCAATAAACCGGCAGGCCGAATGGCTTCTGGAGCGATGCAAGTCGGTGGGCTGCGGCGGTTGAACGGCAGTA
This sequence comes from Anomaloglossus baeobatrachus, assembly GCF_048569485.1. Taxonomy (NCBI): domain Eukaryota; kingdom Metazoa; phylum Chordata; class Amphibia; order Anura; family Aromobatidae; genus Anomaloglossus; species Anomaloglossus baeobatrachus. The sequence continues at coordinate 326,642,111 of NC_134358.1, forward strand.
GTGAGCAGAGAGTGACTGTGCCCTGTGCAGAAGCCCATCTAGGCCAGGATAGTGGGTTAAAAATTGCTGGACAACAAGGTTCATCACGTTAGCCATACAAGGCACGTGTGTCACCTTGCCCCGGCAAAGGGCCGCAGCCAGGTTTGCAGCATTGTCGCACATGGCGTTCCCTGGCTGCAAGTTGAGTGGAGACAACCATTTACGAAACTCGGACCGCAGAGCTGCCCACAACTCCTCCGCTGTGTGACTCTTATTTCTAAGACATTTCAAGCTAAAGACCGCCTGATGCCGTTGAGCTCTGCTGCCAGCATAGTAAGGAGGTGTGCAGGATTCCTTGTGTGCAGTTGCAACGCGGGTGGCCTGACCAGGCAGGCTTGGGTCGGAAGTGGAGGACGCAGACGAGGTTGAGGAGGCAGAAGCAGTGGAGGAACTTCGACATACAGAGGATTGACGCACAAGTCGTGGGGATGGCAAGACTTGTTGAGTAGACCCTTCTCCATCTATCACCATAGTTACCCAGTGCCCAGTCAGCGACATGTAATGCCCCTGTCCATGCTTACTGGTCCAAGTATCGGTGGTGAAGTGCACCCAGTCACACACAGAGTTTCTCAAGGAAGCGGTGATGTTGTGTGTGACATGCTGGTGTAGCACAGGCACACCTTTCTTGGAGAAGTAGTGGCGACTGGGCATCTCATACTGGGACACTGCAACGGACATAAGGTCTCGAAAATCCGCTGTGTCCACCAGGCGGAAAGGCAGCATTTCGGTAGCCAAGAGCTTACAGAGGGATAAAGTCAACCTCTTAGCTTTGTCATGGCTCAGAGGAAATTACCTTTTATTTGTCCACATCTGAGGGACCGAGATCTGGCTGCTGTGTGGAGACGGTGGTGAGTAGGGTGTCCCTGAGAAACTGCAGGTCTGGGAGGAGAGTGCAGGTGGAGACATGATGTTGCCTTCATCCAAAGTTGGTGCTTTCGATGTCTGAGAGAGCTGTACACCAGCACTTGTTTCCCCTTCCAAACCAACTGACGACCTACCAAGCAAACTGCCTGTTGAGGTTAAAGTGGTGGAAGATCTGCATGGAAGAACAGATCTGACAGCTGTCCACACAGTCATAGAAGATGAAGAGCACGCGGATGCACTGGAAGGGGCAGGCGGTGGATGGCCCGCTCCGCTAGGACGCATTGCAGCACAGTGAGCTTCTCACTGGGACTTATGCTTGTTATTCATGTGACGATTCATGGAAGAAGTTGTCAAACTGGTGAGGTTTTGGCCTCTACTTATAGATTGCCGACAAATTTTACAGATCACATGATTTGGGAGATCCTTTGCAAGATCAAAAAAGGACCAGGCTAGGCAATACTTAGAGGACATGTGACCTGCACAGCCACCCCGACTTGTGCTCAGAGGCAGAGTGGTGGCTGAGGATGCACTTGTTGACATGCTTACAGTACTCCGACTCTGTCCAGGAAGGCGCAAGGTAACTTCGTCGTCAGTTGCATCCTCCTCCACTGCCTCTGGTGACCTCCTCGAGTGCCCGACTGAGGGTTGACAGTATGTGGGATCTAGAACTTCATCATCAAGCGTTGTGTTTGCACTCCCCTCGCCCTCAGACCTAACCTGTTCCTGCCCTGACTGAATAGTTAAGTTGTCATCCCAATCTGGTATCTGCGTCTCATCGTCATCAGTATGTTCCTCATTGTCTCCACCAACAGGTGTTACAGTTTGGGAATGAGGGTCTATATTATGCTCAGAAACTTGGTCATCAGGGCCTAAATCTGACTCACAAAGCTTCTGGGCATCACTGCAGACCATTTCCTGGTTTGTACTCACTGTAGCTTGGGAGCAGGCTCTGATTCCCAGCTTATAGTGTGACTGAACAGCTCTGCAGACTCAGCCAACTCTGTTAAACCATACTTTGCAGGGCAGGTGGAGACTTAAGAGCTGGGAGAAAGCAAGTGTGATTGGGATGACAACTCAAAGGACTGTTGTTTTTTGGATTTTGAAGTTGAACTGGAGGAGAGGCCACTCATTGGAGCACTTGAGATCCATTCATGCATCTGTTTTTTTGTGCATCGTCTACCTTTGTTCCAGTTGTTTTGTTCCATAAAAAAGGGAGCACATCGGATTGTCCACGGAAAGTAGTAGACATCTTACTTTTGCTGGAAGATGGCCTCTCTTCAGCAGATGTTAATGTACCTTTTTCACCTTCCCCACGGACACAAACTTTTTTTTCTTTTCCAACATGCCTGTTCCCCTTTCCACCAGCATCTGTCCTTTTGCCACTCATTTTGTTAGCGACAAGATTGGCCACTTAAAATGTGGTAGCAAAAATTGAGAGGTGGTGTAGATTGCAGAGATGGTCTAGCTTTATTGTCAGCTGAAGAACCAACATTGACTATCCCTGACAATGCAACTATGGCCCTAAAATTGGCAGCACTGTTTGCTATAAAAATATCATAGCAAAATGTGCTGGAGGGTAGAATGCAGAGGTGGTGGAACTTGCTTGGCACTAGTGGGACACAAAATTAGTATAGCAGACACTTTGTGGATGCCACTTATGTTCAGCACTGTTTGCTATAAAAATAGCGCAGCAAAATGTGCTGGAGGGTAGAATGCAGAGGTGGTGGAACTTGCTTGGCACTAGTGGGACACAAAATTAGTATAGCAGACACTTTGTGGATGCCACTTATGTTCAGCACTATTTGCTATAAAAATAGTGTAGCAAAATGTGCATGAGGGTAGAATGCAGAGGTGGTGGAACTTGCTTGGCACTAGTGGGACACAAAATTAGTGTAGCAGACACTTTTTGGATGCCACTAAGTGTCAGCACTGTTTGCTATAAAAATAGCTTGTCAAAAATGGGCAGGTGGGTAGAATGTAGAGGTGGTGGAACTTGCTTGGCACTAGTGGGACACAAAATTAGTATAGCAGACACTTTGTGGATGGGATGCCACTTATGTTCAGCACTGTTTGCTATAAAAATAGTGTAACAAAATGTGCATGAAGGTAGAATGCAGAGGTGGTGGAACTTGCTTGGCACTAGTGGGACACAAAATTAGTGTAGCAGACACTTTTTGGATGCCACTAAGTGTCAGCACTGTTTGCTATAAAAATAGCTTGTCAAAAATGGGCAGGTGGGTAGAATGCAGAGGTGGTGGAACTTGCTTGGCACTAGTGGGACACAAAATTAGTATAGCAGACACTTTTTGGGTGCCACTTCTGTTCAGCACTGTTTGCTATAAAAATAGCGTAGCAAAATGTGCTGGAGGGTAGAATGCAGAGGTGGTGGGACTTGCTTGGCACTAGTGGGACACAAAATTAGTATAGCAGACACTTTGTGGATGCCACTTATGTTCAGCAACGTTTGCTATAAAAATAGCTTGTCAAAAATGTGCTGGAGGGTTGAATGCAGAGGTGCTGGAACTTGCTTGGCACTAGTGGGACACAAAATTAGTATAGCAGACACTTTTTGGGTGCCACTTATGTTCAGCACTGTTTTCTATAAAAAATAGCGTAGCAAAATGTGCTGGAGGGTAGAATGCAGAGAAAGTGGAACTTGCTTGGCACTAGTGGGACACAAAATTAGTATAGCAGACACTTTTTGGATGCCACTAAGTGTCAGCACTGTTTGCTATAAAAATAGCTTGGCAAAAATGGGCAGGTGGGTACAGTGCCCGGCTTCTGTGGGTACCAGGACAGGAAAGGAAGCCTCACTTTCTATCCCTCCTAATGATGAAATGCAGCAAGGAATTTTCTGAGCTTAGGTACACAGACGCTGTTATCTGAAGCTGTATACAGCGTTTCCACGGACCTACCTGTCAGCTATGGCTCTGAGCGCCTGCAAATAAGCCCTGGAAAGGGCTGAAGAAAACTGTAGTCCCTAATCTGTACAGCGCTGTGTGTATAGCGTACACAGCGGGAGGAGCAGCGTGAGCGGTGACTGTCACCCACACGCAGAAAGCAGATAATGGCGGCGTGAGGGGAAATTACCGTATTTATAAGGCAAGGACATGTGACATTCACAGCCTATGACACATTCCCTTGCTTGTCTGGCAAAAAGTACACTTAGCTGTGTGTGTGTCTGTGATTGGCTGACATCCTGGCCCGCCCCACTGCACGCGCGCTTAGGGGGAAAAAAAAAAGGGCGATCGGCATTCTATCAGCATCACTGATCTAAACCCCGTCCCCCCCGCACAGTATACGCTGAAATTTGATAATAGTGTGAATCACAGTGACTCACAATATTACAGTGAAAAGCCAGCTAGTAAATAGCTAGGCTTTTTGCTAATCGAACCGTTCTCGAACGTAACTCGAGCTATCGAGCTTTAAGCAAAAAGCTCGAGTTCGATCTAGAGCACCCCCCAAAATCACTTGAACATGAAATTGGTGAACCTCGAACCTCGAACATCGCTCATCTCTACTGATCAGTACTTGATTGTTGATCAGAGCTTGAGTGCTCAAGTTTTGACAACTATTTTTTTTGTACCACCTCCACGCATGCGTCCTGCATTTACAGTACATCACTGATCACGCTCACTTTTGGCAAAGACTTTTTTTTCCTCTCCATGACAGTACAGATCAAAAGTGTGCATGCACCTGTGCGCAGTGGAGGACTTTGTGTGAATGACGCAGGATGAGTCATCCACGCAGGGCTGGGCGGTAAGCCAGTAATCAAACAAGATGGAGGAGGCACCGGACCGAGAGCAGCGACACCCATTGAACTAGACCACCCCCTAGGTGAGTATAATAAAGGTGTTGTTTAGGTTATACAGAGTGGCCTGGGCTCCTGTATACAGTATTCTGGAATGCTGTATGTAAAGGCTCACTGGTGGTGGCCGCAGCTCATAAGGGGAAAACCTGGTGACAGCTTCCCTTTAACAATTTTGTGTGACATAATTCTCTGGTTTAAGGGCATAAAAATTCGAAGTTTGAAAACTGCTAAATGTTCCCCAAATTTCCAATATTTTCACAAAGACAACAAAATATTGCCAGAAATGTAACACTTTTATGAAGTACTATATGTCCCGAAAAAACATTCTTGGATTCATTGAGATCTGATGATGCATTTAGAGTTATCAACTCATAAAGTGACACTGGTAATAAATGAGTCCTCTGTGAGGACTCTAATGGAGAGAAAAGGGAAAAAATGCGGTTGCAGATCTCAGTGTAAAGGTATAAATACAATTTCAATAATAACAATCAGTATTGTTTACCTTTCTCAGGTCTTTATAAGCATATATAAAATCTCAATGGTTCTTGTACGGATCTGGTCTGCAGCTCGTCTCCGGGGTATCAGACATCACACTGGGTGGGTCTGTTAGTAGCAATCAGCCTCATGTAGAGTAATCCTGATTCATTAGCCAGGTGCTCCCAGAATTAGTACAAAATCCTTATTTCTTCAGAGTTTTCTTAGATTCAAAGGTATAATAAAAAATGTCCATATGTACAGATGAAAAACACAACGTGTTTCGGCTACAATATCAGACAAGTAGCCTTCCTCAGGTAACAGTATAAATATAACAAGGAGATTTTTATAGACAGAGGATTAACTTACCAGGGTTTCCTTCTTAATTAATCAAGGAGAGAATTAGTATTCCACACTAATGCCTGCTTTACACGCTTCAATAAATCTTTCAATCCGTCGTCGGGGTCAAGTTGTAAGTGACGCACATCCTGACGTATTTGCGTGTGACACCTACGTGCAATCAAGATTGAACGAAAATACGGTGATTGCATACACGTCGTTTATTCCTCATACATTGGACGTTTTGTTGTATGAACCTAGTCAATTGAAACGTGTGACATCCCTCATACGATTTTGATGTCTGAGGCTATGTGCGCAGGTGTGCGCTCTGCACCGCAGCTTAAAAAAGGTCTGCTTCAGAGCGCAGCTGAAAAGCTGCGTTCTGAAGCGCCTCACAATGTCTGTCATTCACTATTCTCTGTCAGTCCGTCACTATCTCTGTCCCTCTCTCTCTGTCCATGTCAGTCTATCCCTCTTACCCCCTCTCTCATACTCACCGTTCCCCGATCCCCGGCGCGGCGCTGCACGGCATTCACACTGCTCCGGCGGCTTTTACTGTTTTGAAAAAGCCGGCCGCCCATTAAACAATCTCGTATTCCCTGCTTTCCCCGCCCACCGGCGCCTATGATTGGTTACAGTGAGACACGCCCCCACGCTGAGTGACAGGTGTCACACTGCACCCAATCACAGCAGCAAGTGGGCGTGTCTATACTGTGCAGTGAAATAAATAATTAAATAATTTAAAAAAACGGCGTGCGGTCCCCCCCAATTTTAAAACCAGCCAGATAAAGTCATACGGCTGAAGGCTGGTATTCTCAGGATGGGGAGCTCCACGTTATGGGGAGCCCCCCAGCCTAACAATATCAGCCAACAGCCGCCCAGAATTGCCGCATACATTAGATACGACAGTTCTGGGACTGTACCCGGCTCTTCCCGATTTGCCCTGGTGCGTTGGCAAATCGGGGTAATAAGGAGTTATTGGCAGCCCATAGCTGCCAATAAGTCCTAGATTAATCATGTCAGGCGTCTATGAGACACCTTCCATGATTAATCTGTAAATTACAGTAAATAAACACACACACGCCCGAAAAAATCCTTTATTAGAAATAAAAAACACAAACATATACCCTGGTTAACCACTTTAATCAGCCCCAAAAAGCCCTCCATGTCCGGCTTACTCCAGGATGGTCCAGCGTCGCATCCAGCGCTGCTGCATGGAGGTGATCGGAGCTGCAGCAGACACAGCCGCTCCGGTCACCTCCACACAGCAAATGAAGACCCGCGCGATCAGCTGAACTGTCACTGAGGTTACCCGCTGTCACTGGATCCAGCGGTGGATGCAGCGGTGGCCGCGGGTAACCTCAGTGACAGCTCAGCTGATCACGCTACTCACCTCAGTTGCTGCGTGGAGGTGAGAGGAGCGGCGGTGAGTAGCGCGATCAGCTGAGCTGTCACTGAGGTTACCCGCGGCCACCGCTGCATCCACCGCTGGATCCAGTGACAGCGGGTAACCTCAGTGACAGCTCAGCTGATCGCGCGGCTGTCTTCATTAGCTGTGTGGAGGTGACAGGAGCGGCTGTGTGTGCTGCAGCTCCGGTCACCTCCATGCAGCAGCGCTGGAAGCGACGCTGCATCATCCTGGAGTGCGCCGGACAAGGAGGGCTTTTTGGGGCTGATTAAAGTGGTGAACCAGGGTATATGTTTGTGTTTTTTTATTTATAATAAAGGATTTTTTCGGGCGTGTGTGTGTTTATTTACTGTAATTTACAGATTAATCATGGAAGGTATCTCAGGGAGACGCCTGACATGATTAATCTAGGACTTATTGGCAGCTATGGGCTGCCAATAACTCCTTATTACCCCGATTTGCCAACGCACCAGGGCAAATCGGGAAGAGCCGGGTACAGCGGCAATTCTGGGCGGCTGCTGACTGATATTGTTAGGCTGGGGGGCTCCCCATAACGTGGAGCTCCCCATCCTGAGAATACCAGCCTTCAGCCGTATAGCTTTATCTGGCTGGTTTTAAAATTGGGGGGACCGCACGCCGTTTGTTTTAATTATTTAATTATTTATTTCACTGCACAGTATAGACACGCCCACCGGCTGCTGTGATTGGGTGCAGTGTGACACCTGTCACTCAGCGTGGGGGCGTGTCTCACTGTAACCAATCATAAATAAGAAATAACGTTTGGAACTCCATTCTATGTCTGAACTGGGTGCAAAAACCTAAAAAAACATCACTATGGGGAGATAAGGTATGCACACCAGTGACTATGTAAGGGGGAATACATGTAATAGCAGAAACTGCTGTGTGAATACTGACATGAAAAATTCAATAGCTATATGTAAGAATGAAATGTGAAAAATGGAACCTGCATTACTGCCATGAATATATGAATAAAGAGAAATTTAGCTACTGAATTGATCAATGCAATAGAGCCCCAACACTACGCCAAAGTATTTCTCTACGTTGGGGTCCCTAGCTTGTGTGTGTCCTCTCATGCAGTTAAAAAACTTACCGTGTATGGGAAGCTGAGACCCAGGCTATATATACGATGTGGATTGGCAATAGGTGTGTATGGGGAGGGTTCACAAACGAAAAACTACTAACAAATAAGAAATAACGTTTGGAACTCCATTCTATGTCTGAACTGGGTGCAAAAACCTAAAAAAACATCACTATGGGGAGATAAGGTATGCACACCAGTGACTATGTAAGGGGGAATACATGTAATAGCAGAAACTGCTTTGTGAATACTGACATGAAAAATTCAATAGCTATATGTAAGAATGAAATGTGAAAAATGGAACCTGCATTACTGCCATGAATAAAGAGAAATTTAGCTACTGAATTGATCAATGCAATAGAGCCCCAACACTAGAGATGAGCGAACCGGTCCCGGTTCGGCTCGAGGTCGGCTCGCCGAACGGGGGTCCCGTTCGAGTTCGGTTCGTCGAACATTCGACGAACCGAACTCGAACGTATAGGCTATAATGGGAGGCAATCACAAACACATAAAAATGCATTATAAATGTACACAAACAGTTAATAAACATTGCCATAACACTTACCGGTCCTCGCGATCCCTTCTGCACTCTGTCTCCTGCCGCTATTCCATCCGATGATCGCTGAATCCTCCCGGTGACCTGCACTGCCAGCAGAGATGCAGGACCTATCGTGACGTCAAAATAGCCATGTGACCAGTCATGTGGCTATTATCTCATTGGCTACAGACTGGTCACATGACTATGACACGTCATGTAGGACCTGCGAGTGCATCTCTCCGGTACACGGTGCACATATGTGTATCGCCGTGTACCGGCGACATGCTCTAGCACACGGTCGACTCCCCGTTCCGTTAGGGACCGGCTGACACAGCCGGTCATTAACGGAGATCACCGTTGCCATAGCAACGCAGTTAGCGGTGACTTCACCGCTAACCGCGGCTCCGAGAGCACCGTTGCTATGGTAACGCATCTGTCAGCGTTACCGCTGTTACCGCTGACAGCCAGCACTGATCACTCACGGAGTGAAGGCTGCACGCTGCTTCCCGATTGTAGTGAGGATTGTACTGAGGATGAGGTTCCCCAGCCCATAATGGGCTGGGGAACCTCATCCTCCTCACTACAATCGTCACTACTACTACACTAGTGAGGATTGTAGTGAGGATGAGATGCCTCAGCCCATGATGGGCTGGGGAACCTCATCCTCACTACAATCGTCACTACTACTACACTAGAAAGAAAGAAGACAGAAGAGCAGGATCGTGGAGGGCTGACAGGGGGTAATAAAGATGGAGTCTCTAATGTGTCTGTGTATTTATTTCTATTAAAGTATTTTTTCTCTGTGTGGTGTTTTTTTTTAACCCCTTATTGGAGATTCTTAATGGCCGGGTCAAACGTGCCTGACATTAAGAATCTCTGGCTTAATACTGGCTAGTAAAACAAAGCCAGTATTAACTCATGATTACCCAACAAGCCACCCGGCTCCAGGGCTGTTGGAAGAGTTGGATACAGCGCCAGATGATGGCGCTTCTATGAGAGCGCCATTTTCTGGGACGGCTGCAGACTGAAATTCGCAGCAGAGGCGCCCAGAAACTTCGGGCTAACCTGTGCTGCGGATTCCAATCCCCAGCTGCCTAGTTGTACCCGGCTGGACACAAAAATGGGGCGAAGCCCACGTCATTTGTTTTTTAATTATTTCATGAAATAAGTGAAATAATTAAAAAAAACGGGCTTCCCTATATTTTTGGTTCCCAGCCGGGTACAAATAGGCAACTGGGGGTTGGAGGCAGCCCGTGGCTGCCTGCTGTACCTGGCTAGCATACAAAAATATGGCGAAGCCCACGTCATTTTTTTGGTGGGCAAAAAAATTCTGCATACAGTCCTGGATGGAGTATGCTGAGCCTTGTAGTTCTGCAGCTGCTGTCTGCTCTTCTCCCTACAGATAGACAGCAGCTGCAGAACTACAAGGCTCAGCATACTCCATCCAGGACTGTATGCAGAAGTTTTTTGCCCTCTGAAAAAATTATGTGGGCTTCGCCATATTTTTGTATCCTAGCCAGGTACAGCAGGCAGGTACGGCTGCCCCCAACCCCCAGTTGCCTATTTGTACCCGGCTGGGAACCAAAAATAAAGGGAAGCCCTTTTTTTATTATTTCATGAATTTCATGAAATAATTAGAAAACAAATGACGTAGGCTTCGCCCCATTTTTGTGTCCAGCCAGGTACAACTAGGCAGCTGGGGATTGGAATCCGCAGCACAGGTTGGCCTGAGCTTTCTGGGCCCCACTGCTGCGAATTGCAGTCTGCAGCCGCCTCAGAAAATGGCATTTTCATAGAAGCGCCATATTCTGGCGCTGTATCCAACTCTTCCAGCACCTGCCTGCTATACCTGGCTAGCATACAAAAATATGGCGAAGCTCACGTCCTTTTTTTGTAGTTTTTTGGCAAAAAAAATAAAAAATGCTTCCCTGGATTTTCCATTGCCAGTGAAGGTAACACCAAGCAGTGGGGGTTAGCAGCCAGTAGCTGCTTGGATTACCCTTAGCTAGCAATACAAAAAATGCAGCGGGAGCCCATATATATTTTTTTTAATTATTTATTTAAATAACTAAAAACAAAATGGGCTTCCCTGTATTTTGATTGCTGGACATCACAGTGCTGTAAAAATAAATCTTTAAAAAAATGACGTAGCGCTCCGCGGTATTTTTGATTCTCAGCGCAGATAAAGCAGACAGCTATGGGTTGCCACCCCCATCTGCCTGCCGTTACCTTGGTTGGCAATCAAAATACAGGGAAGCCCATTAATTTTTTCTATTTAAAAAATAGTTAAAAAAAAAATGACGTTGGGTCCCCCCATTTTTGATAGCCAGCTAGGGTAAAGCAGACGGCTGTAGCCTGAAAACCACAGCTGGCAGCTTTACCGTGGTTGGGGATCCAATGTGGAGGTCCCCTCAGGCTCTTTTTTATAATTATTGTATAAATATTAATAATTACACAACAAAAGTAGGGTCCCCCCCAAATTGGATCACCAGCCAAGGTAAAGCGGACAGCTGTGGTCTGGTATTCTCAGGGTGGGAAGGTCCATAGTTATTGGGTCTTCACAGCCTAAAAATAGCAGGCCGCAGGCACCCCAGACGTGGCGCATCCACTAGATGCGCCAATCCTGGCGCTTCACCCCAGCTCATCCCGTGCCCTGGTGCAGTGGCAAACGGGGTAATAAATCGGGTTGATACTAGCTGTAAAGTAACCTGAGATCAAGCCCAGCAGTTTGTGATGTCATGGCGTCTATTAGATACTCAACATCATAAACAGTCAGTACTAACAAAAAAAAAAAAATCGACAAAAGAAATTTATTTGAAAAAACAGTCCCCAAAACATTTCCTCTTTCACCAATTTATTGTAAGAAAAAAAATAAAGGGGTCCCACGACGACTCTGGACCGTCTAGAATATGGGGGGGAGACACTCAGGGAACGTATCCCCCATTTTCTAGGAGTGCGGACCCTTCATGTGAGGAGTGTGGGTGCAATGAATCTGCACTCACTCTTCTCGGGTCCACAGCAGCAGAGTCCATGTCGTAATGGTTGCTACCAAAGCTGCAATTCCCTGCTTATGAGGTAAGGGCATGCCTAATCAGGAGAACTACTGTAGAGGAAGCTCTGCTCACTGGTATATAGGTGCTCAGAGGTAATAATAGATAAAATTAGTGAGTAACCTCGGCACTCTAAATCTCCCAGACTAAGTCAGTAAGTCACAACGGATAGTAATGCAAAATCACTCTTTATTGGTCCGTATTAAGAAAAAAAAAATTTTCATAAGCATATATGTTTTTGTCCAAAACAAGTTACAAATGACGTTTCGGCCTGAGCCTTCGTCAGATTGGACTTATCTGCATGTAATCCTGAAAAATGACAATAATCAGTATCACATAAGAGTGAGAGAACAATAACATAAACTCGAACAATGTAGAGGTACAATTGGGATGCAGCAAAAAAATTGCAACACAGCAAGAAATGAAACACATGATACAAATGTCATAATACAGTACAAGGACAATATAGTAATGACAAATATGGGGTCAGAGTAGGCTTAGACAGCTCTGGTACGAAAGAGATGTCAATCATAAAGTAACATGTGCAGTAGGTGTAGAGCTACAGTGTGCATGGCAGAGCTAATGGGTAGACCGACCATAGAAAAAGAATGGAGAAAAAGTGGAGAAAAAGTGGAGAAAAAATGGAGAAAAAAATGGAGAAAAAGTGGAGAAAAAGTGGAGAAAAAGTGGAGAATAACTGGAGAAAAAGTGGAGAAAAAAATGGAGAAAAAGTGGAGAAAAAGTGGAGAATAAGTGGAGAAAAAGTGGAGAAAAAAATTCTCCATTTTTTCTCCATTTTTTTCTCCACTTTTTCTCCACTTTTTCTCCACTTTTTCTCCATTTTTTTCTCCACTTTTTCTCCACTTTTTCTCCACTTTTTCTCCACTTTTTCTCCATTTTTTTCTCCACTTTTTCTCCACTTTTTCTCCATAAGTGGAGAAAAAGTGGAGAAAAAGTGGAGAAAAAGTGGAGAAAAAAATGGAGAAAAAGTGGAGAAAAAGTGGAGAAAAAATGGAGAAAAAGTGGAGAAAAAGTGGAGAAAAAAATGGAGAAAAAGTGGAGAAAAAAAATGGAGAAAAAGTGGAGAAAAAGTCGAGAAAAAAAATGGAGAAAAAGTGGAGAAAAAGTGGAGAAAAAAATTCTCCACTTTTTCTCCATTTTTTTCTCCACTTTTTCTCCACTTTTTCTCCACTTTTTCTCCATTTTTTTCTCCACTTTTTCTCCACTTTTTCTCCATAAGTGGAGAAAAAGTGGAAAAAAAGTGGAGAAAAAGTGGAGAAAAAGTGGAGAAAAAGTGGAGAAAAAAATGGAGAAAAAGTGGAGAAAAAGTGGAGAAAAAGTGGAGAAAAAGTGGAGAAAAAAATGGAGAAAAAGTGGAGAAAAAGTGGAGAAAAAGTGGAGAAAAAGTGGAGAAAAAAATGTAGAAAAAGTGGAGAAAAAGTGGAGAAAAAAATGGAAAAAAAGTGGAGAAAAAGTGGAGAAAAAGTGGAGAAAAAAATGGAGAAAAAGTGGAGAAAAAAATGGAAAAAAAGTGGAGAAAAAGTGGAGAAAAAGTGGGGAAAAAAATGGACAAAAAGTGGAGAAAAAAATGGAAAAAAAGTGGAGAAAAAGTGGAGAAAAAGTGGAGTATAAGTGGAGTATAAGTGGAGAAAAAGTGGAGAAAAAAATTCTCCACTTTTTTTCCTTTTTTTCTCCACTTTTTCTCCACTTTTTCTCCATTTTTTCTCCACTTTTTCTCCACTTATTCTCCACTTTTTTCCATAAGTGGAGAAAAAGTGGAGAAAAAGTGGAGAAAAAAAATGGAGAAAAAGTGGAGAAAAAAAATGGAGAAAAAGTGGAGAAAAAGTGGAGAAAAAGTGGAGAAAAAGTGGAGAAAAAAATGTAGAAAAAGTGGAGAAAAAGTGGAGAAAAAAATGGAAAAAAAGTGGAGAAAAAGTGGAGAAAAAGTGGAGAAAAAAAATGGAGAAAAAGTGGAGAAAAAAATGGAAAAAAAGTGGAGAAAAAGTCGAGAAAAAGTCGAGAAAAAGTGGAGAAAAAAGTGGAGAAAAAGTGGAGAAAAAGTGGAGAAAAAGGGGAGAAAAAGTAGAGAAAAAATGTAGAAAAAGTGGAGAAAAAATGGAGAAAAAGTGGAGCACCCTTTGGTGCCTTTCATGTGGCACTAAGGGGTGCTTAGCTTTGTATTTAGCCAAAAAAATGAAAAAAAAAAAATGACGTAGGGTTCCCCCTAGTTTTGTAGCCAGCTAGGGTAAAGCAGACGGCTGCAGCCTGCAGACCACAGCTGGCAACCTCACCTTGGCTGGTAATCCAAAACTGAGGGCACCCCACGCTGTTATTTTAAATTAAATAAATAATTTAAAAAAAAAAACACGTAGGGGTCCCCCAAAATTGGATCACCAGCCAAGGTAAAGCAGACAGCTGGGGCCTGATATTCTCAAACTAGGGAGGTCCATGGTTATTGGACTCTCCCCAGCCTAAAAATATCAGGCCGCAGCCGCCCCAGAAGTGGCGCATCCATTAGATGCGCCAATCCTGGTGCTTCGCCCCAGCTCATCTTGCGCCCTGGTGCGGTGGCAAACGGGGTAATATATGGGGTTAATACCAGATGTGTAATGTCACCTGGCATCAAGCCCTGGGGTTGGTGAGGTCAGGCGTCTATCAGATACCCGACATCACCAACCCAGTCAGTAATAAAAAAAAATAGACGACAAACACATTTTTATTTGAAAAAACACTCCCCAAAACATTCCCTCTTTAACCAATTTATTAGAATGAAAAACAAATCCAGGTCTGGTGTAATCCAAGGGGTTGCCATGACGATCCACACTGTCCCAGTCAATGAAGAGCAGGATGTTCCCTATTGGCTGGGAGAGCAGTGCAGTGACCTGAGCTAACATCAATGGGTCAGCCCAGGTCACTGCAGGGGGGTGACAAGTGCTGCTGTCAGCGAGGTACATTACCTGCGCTGATCTCCAGCACACTGACAGCCCCTGTCCCTGAGTTCAATGACCGGCGCCTTCCCCTCAAGTATCGCGAGAGGTCCGTGACGTCACCGCTAGTCAGTCTCGGGTCGGAAGCGAGAGGTGATGTGACAAGCGGCGGCCATGGAGGACAGTGACAGCGCTGAGGTCGGGATGGCGGGACTTCATCACCGCAGGTAAGCCGAGCGGGGGGGGGGTGTATGTGTGTGTGTGTGTGTGTGTGTGTATGTGTGTGTGTGTGTGTGTGTATGTGTATGTATGTGTACATGCCGCGGGCAGGAGGGGGCGGAGCGAGCTGAGCGGGGAAGTGTGGGCTTCCTGCAGGTAACTAAGATAAACATCGGGTTACTAACCAAAGCGCTTTGCTTGGATACCCGATGTTTATCTTGGTTACCAGCTTCTGGCAGGCTGCCAGCGATGGCTCCTGCTCACTGTAGCTGTAAAAAGCCCTGCTTTTTGCTGCTAGAACCGTTCTCGAACGTATCTAGAACTATCGAGCTTTTGCAAAAAGCTCGAGTTCTAGTTCGATCTCGAACAGCCCCAAAAATCACTCGAGCTTAGAACTGGAGAACCTCGAACCGCGAACCGCGCTCAACTCTACCCAACACTACGCCAAAGTATTTCTCTACGTTGGGGTCCCTAGCTTGTGTGTGTCCTCTCATGCAGTTAAAAAACTTACCGTGTATAGGAAGCTGAGACCCAGGCTATATATACGATGTGGATTGGCAATAGGTGTGTATGGGGAGGGTTCACAAACTAAAAACTACTAACAAATAAGAAATAACGTTTGGAACTCCATTCTATGTCTGAACTGGGTGCAAAAACCTAAAAAAACATCACTATGGGGAGATAAGGTATGCACACCAGTGACTATGTAAGGGGGAATACATGTAATAGCAGAAACTGCTGTGTGAATACTGACATGAAAAATTCAATAGCTATATGTAAGAATGAAATGTGAAAAATGGAACCTGCATTACTGCCATGAATATATGAATAAAGAGAAATTTAGCTACTGAATTGATCAATGCAATAGAGCCCCAACACTACGCCAAAGTATTTCTCTTCGTTGGGGTCCCTAGCTTGTGTGTGTCCTCTCATGCAGTTAAAAAACTTACCGTGTATGGGAAGCTGAGACCCAGGCTATATATACGATGTGAATTGGCAACGTAGAGAAATGCAGTAATGCAGGTTCCATTTTTCACATTTCATTCTTACATATAGCTATTGAATTTTTCATGTCAGTATTCACACAGCAGTGAAAAATGGAACCTGCATTACTGCATTTCTCTACGTTGCCAATTCACATCGTATATATAGCCTGGGTCTCAGCTTCCCATACACGGTAAGTTTTTTAACTGCATGAGAGGACACACACAAGCTAGGGACCCCAACGTAGAGAAATACTTTGGCGTAGTGTTGGGGCTCTATTGCATTGATCAATTCAGTAGCTAAATTTCTCTTTATTCATATATTCATGGCAGTAATGCAGGTTCCATTTTTCACATTTCATTCTTACATATAGCTATTGAATTTTTCATGTCAGTATTCACACAGCAGTTTCTGCTATTACATGTATTCCCCCTTACATAGTCACTGGTGTGCATACCTTATCTCCCCATAGTGATGTTTTTTTAGGTTTTTGCTCCCAGTTCAGACATAGAATGGAGTTCCAAACGTTATTTCTTATTTGTTAGTAGTTTTTCGTTTGTGAACCCTCCCCATACACACCTATTGCCAATCCACATCGTATATATAGCCTGGGTCTCAGCTTCCCATACACGGTAAGTTTTTTAACTGCATGAGAGGACACACATAAGCTAGGGACCCCAACGTAGAGAAATACTTTGGCGTAGTGTTGGGGCTCTATTGCATTGATCAATTCAGTAGCTAAATTTCTCTATATTCATGGCAGTAATGCAGGTTCCATTTTTCACATTTCATTCTTACATATAGCTATTGAATTTTTCATGTCAGTATTCACACAGCAGTTTCTGCTATTACATGTATTCCCCCTTACATAGTCACTGGTGTGCATACCTTATCTCCCCATAGTGATGTTTTTTTAGGTTTTTGCACCCAGTTCAGACATAGAATGGAGTTCCAAACGTTATTTCTTATTTGTTAGTAGTTTTTCGTTTGTGAACCCTCCCCATACACACCTATTGCCAATCCACATCGTATATATAGCCTGGGTCTCAGCTTCCCATACATGGTAAGTTTTTTAACTGCATGAGAGGACACACACAAGCTAGGGACCCCAACGTAGAGAAATACTTTGGCGTAGTGTTGGGGCTCTATTGCATTGATCAATTCAGTAGCTAAATTTCTCTTTATTCATATATTCATGGCAGTAATGCAGGTTCCATTTTTCACATTTCATTCTTACATATAGCTATTGAATTTTTCATGTCAGTATTCACACAGCAGTTTCTGCTATTACATGTATTCCCCCTTACATAGTCACTGGTGTGCATACCTTATCTCCCCATTGTAACCAATCATAGGTGCCAGTGGGCGGGGAAAGCAGGGAATACGAGATTGTTTAATGGGCGGACGGCTTTTTCAAAACAGTAAAAGCCGCCGGAGCAGTGTGAATGCCGTGCAGCGCCGGGGATCGGGGATCGGTGAGTATATGAGAGAGGGCTGCTCAATTCACTTACTCAGGAGTTTAGCGGTCACCGGTGAGTCCTTCACAGGTGACCGCTAATCAGGACGCGACACAGACAGAGCCGCAGCATGACAATGAAGTCGGGTGAGGTTCACCCGAGTTCATTCTGACAGTGCGGCTCTGTCTGTGTCTGCTGTCATCTGCCATTCACCGCTGCTACATGGCTGTCTTTGTCTGCTGTCAGCGGCCATGTAGCAGAGCTGAATGGCAGATGACATAGTAAAAACGCATCCCTACACATTACACACGCTTGGCAAGTCAATAAATTAAAAAAAAAGGTGCCCAATGCATACGTCACAGAACACATGATCTAAAGGATCGCACACAAAATTGATCAATTTAACATAGACTACTAACGCACGTGTGACAGCAAATGAACGACCTACGTGCAATCTCATTTATTCGCATATGCGACCTGGGCGTGTCACATCGCATACGAGATCGCACACCTAATTGTAAGGTGTAAAGCTGGCTTAAGAGGTAGAAATCTTTTTTTTTTTTTCCTCCCATTCCCTGTGTTAGAGGATTGTCATTTTCTTGCTGTGTTATAAATGATTTAAAAGGTATTGTGAGCTTACAAATAAACTTCATCAAAAATATTAGTACATTAGTTGTTACAATACATATAAATACTTAAAATACAAATATCATAAAAAGTAACATATACATATTTTGAAATATCGATAAAAAAAAAAATGTAAGTAAATAACCTTAAGATGCGTTCATCTATCAATGTGCAGGATAGAACTTGTCCTCATATTTGTCTCTACACCTCTCCAGGAGCTGCTCAATCGGCTGTGCCACTGGAGCCGTCCCATTGTTGGACAGATAGCTAGAGAGTAGTGAAGATTATTTCCAACATATATCTAATATATAAAGCTGAATGGATGCTGAGATTGGCATCTGCACCGTCGCAGCTACAGCCACAAAATTTTGCACACTCACACGTCTGGACCCCAAGAGCATCATAGGTTATGTTATGAGGCAAAATTTTAACCCCGCACATTCCAATTTACCAATCAATTTTGCCCCTATCTACATAATGGGGAAAAAGTGAAACGAAAAGTGTATCCGCACCGTTGCATTTACAATCACAAAATTTTGCACAGACACCTCATGTGACCCAGGGAATGTCATAGACTATGTTTTGACAGGAAAATTTAACCCCGCACTTTACAGTTACTCTCCAAAAAACATGCCTTCATTAAAGTATATGGAGCCTGGAACTACAGGTTATTCATAGCAGCTGTGATTGGTTGCTATAGGAACAAAACACATTCACAGTATAAGAAGCTTAAATGTGAGCTAATAGGATGTCGGTGGGGAGACGGATAGAGAGAGACAGAGACAGACAGAGAGAGACAGACAGAGACAGACAGGGAAAGAGACAGACAGACAAACGGTGAAAGAGACAGAGACAGACGGTGAAAAAGACAGACAGAGACAGACGGGGAAAGAGACACAGAGGCAGACCTGGAAAGAGACAGATGGGGAAAGAGACAGACAGACATGCAGACAGGGACAGAGACAGGCAGACAGGGAAGGAGGAGACAGCCAGAGAGACAGATAAAGATAGATGGGGAAAGACACAGACCTTGATAGAGACAGATGGGGAAAGAGACAGAGAAATAGAGACAGACAAAGACAGGCAGACAGGGAAAGAAACAGACAGGAAAAGACACAGACAGAGACGGGGAGACAGACGGGGAAAAAGACAGACCTGGGAAAGAGACAGATGGGGAAAGAAACAGAGAGATAGAGACAGACGGGGAAAGAGGCAGACGGGGAAAGAGACAGACAGAGACAGACGGGGAAAGAGGCAGATGGGGAAAGAGGCAGACGGGGAAAGAGGCAGACGGGGATAGAGGCAGATGGGGATAGAGGCAGACGGGGAAAGAGGCAGACAAGGAAAGAGGCAGACCTGGAAAGAGACAGATGGAGCACATTATGTGGCCAATTTAGTTAAAGCTGTGTGGAATATCTGTGGTGTTGAAATATATGTTGTGAAATGCTTCTATTAGCTTAGTTTTTGCCTTTTAATAATTACATTTCTATCTATTTGTTTTGTGGTTTTTGCTTGCAGAATAAATTTTTGTTAATACATTCTATTTTGTTAACAGCAGTTATTAACCCGGGCGAAGCCAGGTAGTACAGCTAGTATGTATATAAAGGGAATTCCAAAAGAATCTATGGTTGGGACAAAGAAAATTCCTCGCAGCATATGGATACTTCAGACATTTTCTAATTTGTCGTTTAAGCCATCAGGGTATAAGCAATGAAGCTTATGCATCCAATAGGCTTCTTTTCTATTAAGTAATTGTACCCTATTAGATGCAGTAGCTAGAATATGTTCCAGCGGAGTCAGGTGGACATCAAATTTTTTCCCATGACCGAAGAGAAGGTGGTGTGTAGGGCTATGTGTGAGCAGTCCATTCTTGGAATTATACATATGTCCATTTAGATGTGTTCGGACCATTTGAGTGGTCCATCCTATGTATTGTAGCCCACAGTTACAGGTAATCACATAAATCACATAGTCTGTCATACAAGTGAGATAATCAGAGATGGGAATTGATTCTCCTGTACTATTAGGTTTTATACATTTTTGACCATGTGTTAGCATTTTACAACAATGACACTTCCTTTGTTCACACTTATAAACCCCAGATTTCATGTTTGCTGCCTTCATATATTCATTATGAACAGGGGGAAATCTCCTGAGGCGACTTGGTGCCACTAAATTCCGGATCGTGTTCCCTCTTCTAAATGCGATTTTGAGTATTTTAGGTATCATTCCTCTAAGTACAAGGTCTTGTTGTAAAATATACCAGTATTTATTTAATATTTTTTCTGATTCTTATATTGCTATCATTGTATGTAGTAATAAAATTATAATGCCATTTATTTTTTGTATTTTTTTGGACTGTTTCAGAATCATTTTACTTTATAGAGAGATTTTTATATTTCTTTTGCATTTTTTCTTGACATTCATCCTGAATTTTTTTCAGGTTCATTTGATATGCTTCCTTAATCAATTTTATTTAGATATTTTTTAGCTTGAAACCTTTCTAATAATATTTTTGATTGGGTTTTATAGTCAGCTTGTTCAGTGTTATTTTTTCTAATGCGTAGAAACTGGCTGTATGGTATGTTCTTCTTCCATTTATGGTAATGAGCACTACAGAAATCCAAATAACCATTTACATCCACTGGTTTGAAATTAGTTTTAGTTATTATCCTATCATCTTTCTGACTAATTTCTAAGTCAAGAAATACAATCCTGTCACGGTTAATATTGAAGTGAAACTGATCCCTCATTCATTGGTGTTCAATTCTTCCACCAGGGACTCGGCCTCACTTAGTTCCCCTCTCCATATAATTATAAGATCATCGATATAGTACTTATCGAGAATATTTTTTTCAGCATACGGGGGGTAAGACATGGGTGATAGGGACTCGAATAGCCCCATGAACAAATTTGCAAAACTTGGGGCTACTCAAGTCCCCATCGCGGTACCGAGTATCTGTAGGTACCTCTGTCCCTGGAATTCAAACAGATTATGCATTAATATGAACTTTAGGCCCAGAAGCAAAAAATCTTTGTTCAGCGGGCATTTCCTTATTCATTTTTAAAAAATGCTCCACTGCATTGATACTCAAGGTATGATCGATATTTGAATATAATGAATTTACATCCAGCGTAATAAGCATACAACTGTTACCCCATTTAATTTTCTGAAATTCATATAGGAGTTCAGTTTAGTCCCTAAGATATGAGGGTGTCAAGGGAGAAATTTGGGTAAGACTGCTAATGGAGTCTTCATACAGGGTATCCAGAGACCGGTGCCGTATTAGCTGTATATCAGTGCCGATATTAATGAATCAGACAATGAACACATGAGACTTGTTCTCTTTGAGCCAGCGCCACCAACTGAACCTCGTGTATTGGATAGATTCAATTATACACTATGCATCATTAACCTCGAAACTAGAACACAGAGTCTAGGGAGGATTCCACTCCCCAATTTTCCAATTTCTCCCAGCATGTTATGAAATACATCTCTTGTTCGTTATACATTCTTTTTGTGTGAAAACTACTGATAAGACTTTTGCTCATCATTATAAAAACTTCCATGTTTGTACATCTGTTCACTTTCCTTGGTAACCCCTTCATGACTAGAATCATATTATAGGTCTGTGCAATTGCTACATAGACAGACAGATAATTATGCAACTACATCTATATTTTGATTATTTACATACACAGATATTCTTATTACATTTAAACAAATAAGCTATAGCTCAGGCCACCTCCACAAGGGTGTTACGTCACCGCCGGAGTCTGCTCCAGTGTCTTCTGCGCCGATCGCCAGGCGATGCCGTGTTCCTGCTGTGGATGGTGCTGGTGATGGGAGAGAAGTCGATGCCAGCAGCACCAGTGGGCGCAGGCTCCGATCATCCACTGGGCTTGGTTAGCTTGGGATCTGCAGTACCGCTGGCTCACTGTGGGTGGCATGTGTCTTCCAGCTGAAGTTGCCAGCGTTCAGATACAGCCAATGGGAAGACACCACACCCTTCTTATTTCCCCTCCTGTCATATGATCACTGCCAGATATAGTTCTGATTTTCCTGGCTCCTGTTACATCCTATTCTGTTGGTGATTCCTGTGTTGACTTCTGCGTGTTTTTGACTACCCTTCTGCCTACTGTTTTTGTACCTTGCTGCCCGACCCGGATCTGACTTCTGCTACGTTTGCTGACTACATCACTGCCTGCCGATTCTGTCCCTGTTCCGCAATTCCTGGTTTGACCCTGCCTGACTACTACTCTCATCGGACTGCAGCCTTCCACAGGTAGTGATCTCCAGGGTCCTTTGTAATTCCAAATCCCTGTATAGGGGTTAAAGGGTTTCAGGGTTCTGGGGGTCCTACTTGGTGAGTGGCTTCCCTCTAGCCTCCCCTTTACAGCCCATCTGAGTCTGTGGATCCAGGCAGGCGTTACAAAGGGTAGGGTCTTTACTAATTCCTGTAAATGGAGATCAATGAATTGTGACAAATTGCAGGTCAAGGAGTTTATACCCGAAATGATGGGTCATCCAGGAGGATTCAAAGGGTCCTTATACAATTTTGGTAGGTGATAAAAAAAGGCTACGCTTGGCTTTATTGTAAAGGAATTTATTTTCCTTTTTTATTTAATATTCCCTTTTCATAAGCTATTTGGATCATATTATTATACTCATCTTTAAATACTTTTGTTGAGTCCTTTTCCATTTTCTGGTAATATTTAGAATCCGATAACTTTTTTGAAGCCTCCTGGAGATAGGTGTCTCGGTCCTGTATCACTATCCCCTTTGTCCGCTCCTTGATTAATTAATTCAGAAGGAAACCTTGGTAAGTTAATCCTCTGTCTATAAAAATCTCCTTGTTATATTTATACTGTTACCTGAGGAAGGCTACTTGTCTGATATTGTAGCCGAAACACGTTGTGTTTTTCATGTGTACATATGGACTTTTTTTTATACCTTTGAATTTAATAAAACCCGTAAGAAATAAGCGTTTTGTACTAATTCTGGGAGCGCCTGGCTAAAGAATCGGGATTACTCTACATGAGGCAAAGGGACATTGGTGAAACTTTAAAAAAAATCGCTTGGTCATGAAGGGGAAAACAGGCTCAGGAGTGAAGGTGATCATAGTTGGAAAAAAATCTTTTCTGAGTCTCTTCCATGGTATATCGGAGGGCCTTCTTTTAAATTTTGGCAGCCCTTACACATAGTGCATTAGGTTTATCAGTCTAGGAGTCCCACTCCTTAATAATTTGAAAGAAATGTTTTCTGAGGCCCTCCTCTATGTCTCTTCCAGGGTGTCTCTTAGTACCGCCTTTTCATTTTTGGCAGGCCTTGCACATACTGCATCGGGTGTACCAGTCTAGGAGTCCCACTCCTTAATAATTGGAAAAAAAAATGTTTTCTGAGGTCCTCTTCTATGTCTCTTCCAGGGTGTTTTGGAGTGGCTCATTCTATTTTTTGCCAGCTCGTGCACATAGTGCCTACACTTTAACTGTCTAGAAGTCCTACTCCTTCTAAATGGAGAAAAAAATGCTTTCTGAGGCCCTCATCTACATGTCTTCCAGGGTGTACTGCAA
Source organism: Anomaloglossus baeobatrachus (assembly GCF_048569485.1). Taxonomy (NCBI): domain Eukaryota; kingdom Metazoa; phylum Chordata; class Amphibia; order Anura; family Aromobatidae; genus Anomaloglossus; species Anomaloglossus baeobatrachus. Next base: position 326,665,521 of record NC_134358.1, read on the forward strand.
TGACTCATTTAAATACACCCTATGCAGAATTATTAGGCAAGTTGTATTTTTTTATTATTGATCAACAACTATGTTCTCAATCAACCCAAAGGACTCATAAATATCAAAGCTTAATATTTTTGGAAGTTCGTGTGTTTTTTTTTTAGATTTGGCTATCTTAGGAAGATATCTCTTTGTGCAGGTAACTATTACTGTGCAAAATTATTAGGCAACTTAATAAAAAACAAATATATTCTCACCTCACTTGTTTAAAAAAAAAACCAAAAAACTAGTGACCAATATAGACACCTTTCTATATGATGACACTCAACAGCCTACCATCAATAGATTCTGTCAGTTGCTTGGTCTGTTTACGACCAACATTGCATGCAGCAGCCACCACAGCCTCCCAGACACTGTTCTGAGAGGTGTACTGGTTTCCCTCCCTGTAGATCTCTCATTTTATGAGGGACTACAGGTTCTCTATGGGGTTCAGATCAGGTGAACAAGAGGGCCATGTCATTATTTTTTTAGCTTTTAGACCTTTAGTGGCCAACCACGCTGTAGAGTAGTTGGATGCATGTGATGGAGCATTGTCCAGCATGAAAATCATGTTTTTTAAAGATACCGACTTCTTCCTGTACCACTGTCCCATAAGTTCATGTTTGATGATACCAGCCCATACCAGTACCCCACCTTCACCTTGCTGGCGTCTGAGTCGGAGTGGAGCTCTCTGCCCTTTACTGATCCAGCCTCTGGCCCAGCCATCTTGCCCATCAAGCGTCACTCTCATTTCATCAGTCCATAAAACCTTTGAAAAATCAGTCTTAAAATATTTCTTGGCCCAGTCTTGACGTTTTATCTTATGTTTCTTGTTCAAAGGTGGTCGTTTTTAAGCCTTCCTTACCTTGGCCATGTCCCTGAGTATGGCACACATTGTGCTTTTTTATACTCCAGTAACGTTGCAGCACTGAAATATGGCCAAACTGGTGGCAATGGCATTTTGGCAGCTTCACGCTTGATTCTCCTTAATTCATGGGCAGTTATTTTGCTCCTTTTTTTCCCAACACGCTTCTTGCGACCCTGTTGGCTATTTGCCATGAAACGCTTGATTGTTCGGTGATCACGCTTCAAAAGTTTGGCAATTTCAAGACTGCTGCATCCCTCTGCAAGAAATCTAACAATTTTGGACTTTTCAGAACCTGTCAAATCTCTCTTCTGACCCATTTTGCCAAAGGGAAGGAAGTTGCCTAATAATTGTGCACACCTTATATAGGGTGTTGATGTAATTACACCACACCCCTCCTCATTACAGAGAAGCACATCACCTGATTTACTTAATTGGTAGTTGGCTCTCAAGCCTATACAGCTTGGAGTAGGACAACATGTATAAAAAGTATCATTTAATCAAAATACTCATTTTCTTAATAATTCTGCACACAGTGTATGTCTTAGGCTTTACACTAGGTGCAAAGGCTTTAGCAGTGTAGGAGACAAAATGTTTCTAAACTTCTCTCTCCACATAAGATTCCCTGAGAAAATGTCCTCGGACAGTAACTTACCATGCACTTCCTGCAGGCGTAATTCCACCTCTTTTGGATGCCAGTCCGCTGACTTGCTGCCAGTCACTCTCCTTAACTGCTCTAACCCTCTGCTCTTCACTAGTTATACTGAATGCAGACTTCTACATCCCCTTGCCTTTTACCGTTGTTTATTTAATTTTTAATACAGCAAGGGTTGCAAGATGTTTATAATCCACCTAGTGTTCATTAGCGACATAAACCGCTTTCCTTTAATTAAAGTCAAGTTTTTGCTTTTTCACCTCTTGTTCTGTTTCCTTTTGTCTCATATGAATATCACAAGATGGAAATGAGTGTTCATTCTTTTCACATAAATCTCTTCCACAGTCCACACCATGATGGCTTCTTTCCATGCATTCATTGACAGATTTTGTTTATAAAATCTTTTTCAAAATTGAAAAGCCCAAATGTTAATGTTTAAAATTTAAAACTTACTATATTTTAACAATTGTGAAATAATTTATTATGAGGCCCTCCTCTATGTGTCTACTAGCGAGTATTGTATTCCTTCTTTTAATTTTTGGCAGGCTTTATACTTAGTACATAGGCTTTATCATTAGGCTCCATTACTGTAGGATTCGTTGCTGGAGAAGGGATTGTTTACCATTATAGGCATGGTTTAGTTCCTTACAGTCTTTGCTGCTGTAACCTAAAACAGAAAGACTTTTCCGGGCAACATGTATAAGATTTTATTAATACCCACAGTTAGCTGCATACGTAACTTAATATGCGTAAGGGATAGGGAAGTGGACGTGCTGCTGAGGTTGTGAGCCAGATGAAACATGAGCACCTTGGGACCAAGCTTTCTGTCCCACTTTGCAGGGGTGTGAGAGACACCACTCCTGAAGGCCGAACAGTGCAAAAAAGTTGCCACTTGGATGGCAGATAATATCCGCTCTTGCAGTCACAATCTTTTCAAAATTTTAAGAGAATTAAATCACAGTCACCCTTTATATCTCTTGCTGGCTGTATTATACTGCCTCCTTGTAATTTTAACTAGGCCTCGCTCTGAGTGTATAAGCTTTCCCAGCTTGGGAATCAGAATATTTTTAATATTGCACCAGAGTAAAATATGAGTCTCTCCTCTATGTCCTTTGCTGGCTGTATCACAGTGCCAACTTTTAATTCTAGCATAGCCTTCCACTAAGTGCATAGGTTTTCCCAGTTTTGGAGTCAGAATAATTTTAAAATTGTACCAGAATTGAATCACATTCCACCCTCAACGACTCTTCCAGGGTGGACTACAATGTTTCCTTATAATTTTAGCTTGGCCTCGTACTGAGTGCATAGGGCTTTCCAGTTTGATACAATGTTTTTAAAATTGTAACCAGAATTGAATCACAGTCACCCCTCTACATCTCTTCCACTTGCAATTTTATCTAGGCCTTCCTTCTTGCAATTGTATCTAGGTCTTCCACTAAGTGCATAGGTTTTCCCCAGTTTTGAGTAAGAATGTTTTTAACCCCTTCAGCCCCCGGGCACTTTCCGTTTTTGTGTTTTTGTTTTTTGCTCCCCTTCTTCCGAAAGGCGTAACTTTTTTATTTTTCCATCAATCTTGCCATATGAGGGCTTGTTTTTTGCGGGACGAGTTGTACTTTTAAATGAAACCATAAGTTTTACCATATAGTGTACTGGAAAATGGCAAAAAAATTCCAAGTGCGGAAAAATTGCAAAAAAAGTGTGATCGTACAATAGTTTTTGGGATATTTTATTCACTGTGTTCACTATATGATAAAACTGAGGTATCTATGTGATGCCTCAGGTCGGTGCGAGTTTGTATACACCAAACATGTATAGGTTTCCTTGTATCTAAGAGGTTAAAAAAATTCACAAGCTTGTCCAAAAAAACGTGGCGCACGTTTTGCGCCATTTTCCAAAACCCGTAGCGTTCTCACTTTTCAGGATCTGAGGCTCAGTGATGGCTTATTTTTTGCGTCTCGACCTGACGCTTTTAACGGTATCATTTTTGCGCAGATGCTACGTTTTGATCGCCTGTTATTGCATTTTGCGCAAAATTTGCGGCGACCAAAAAACGTAATTTTGGCGTTTGGAATTTTTTTTGCCACTACGCCGTTTACTGATCAGATTCATTGATTTTATATTTTGATAGATCGGGCATTTCTGAACGTGGCGATACCAAATATGTGTGTATTTTTTATTTTTTTAACCCTTTAATTTTCAATGGGGTGAAAGGGGGGTGATTTGAACTTTTAGGTTTTTTTATTTTTTTTTAATTTTTTAAAACTTTTTTTTTTTACTTTTTTTTTTATTTTACTAGTCCCCCTAGGGGGCTATAGCGATCAGCAATCCGATCGCTCTGCACTATCTGCAGATCTCAGCTACAGAGCAGAGAACTGCAGATTTGCTGCTTCACTTTCAATGCCGGCTGTATTCCGGCATTGAGAGGAAGTGAGTCATGTTAGCTACAGGCGTCATCACATGACCCTGTGCTACCATGGCAACCGCCGAATGTCACGTGATCATGTCACGTGACTTCCGGTGGGGGCAGGGTAAGTGACTGTCATGGCGGCGCCCATATACATATCGCTGCCAAGATTTTGGCAGCGAAATGTAAGGGGTTAATGGCCGCGGGTGGCAGGCACACATGTCAGCTGTTGATAACAGCTGATTTGTGCGCGGATCGCCGCCGCCTGCCGGCGGCAGGGGGCGGGCCTTACCGGCACACGATCCATGACGTACCCAGTACGTCATGGGTCGTTAAGGGGTTAATATTGTACCAAAATGTAATCAGAGTCTCTTCTCTAAGTCTCTTGCTGGCTGTATTGCAATGCCTCCTTGTAATTTTATCTAGGCCTCACACTGAGTGCATCAGCTTTCCCAGTTGGCAGTAAGAATGTTTTTGATATTTTATCAGAATTGAATTAGAATTTCTTCTCTTGTCATGATGTGACTGTGGATAGCGAGGGACAGGGGCTCCTATGCTGTCCCTCATGCTAGGAGTCCCTAGGCTATCCTTAACCTCAGGGTTACCCCTAATGGTGGAGATGCCTGAGTCTCAAAATTGCCTATGCTCCTGACCAGAACTAATATGATTACCCCTCTCTTTCCACCAGGGAATGAAGGGGCAGGAGTGAGATGGAAATACAGATAAAGACAGACAGGGGAAAACCAAAACTCTGACAAAATGCAAAGCGAAAAGGAACAAACAATGAGAAACTAAGGAGTAAAATAAGAGCAGGAAGGTAGCAACAAGAGACAACAAGAGTTAGCTCCACAATTGCACAAAGCTACAAATACTACAAACACCAGTTTGTCTGGATCACAATACCTCACCAGCCCAGCCTAGAAAAACTATAGCTGGCATAGAAGGAATGATCTAGGCAGCATATATAGGAGAGAAGTAGAAGTGATTGGCTCTTCACAACATGTGATCATAAAAGACTGTCAAGCAGACCGGCAGAAATAAACTCTTGCTAGCCTTCCTATGAACAACCAATCTGTTGGTCGACACCCGAGTCTGCTGCGCTGATCACAGACACCAAAGACATTATCAGGCAGAATATCAGAATCTTCTTTTAATCATGGCCATTTTTCCTTGTGTATGTCTTCACTATCATTTGTTTAATAAATATTTGTGAGAATTTTGCACTATTCTGTACTCCCGTTCTCCTGTATTTCATCAGAATATCAGAATCTGTAGCCTGAACAGATATTGAAGCCGCCATGACAGTTGGCAATGATAGTAATAATCTACATGTGACAACTATACGTCTCTTGGTGGCTGTATTGCAATGCCTGCTTGTTATTTTAGCTAGGCCTTGCACTGAGCATAGGCTTTCCCAGTTTGGGAGTCAGAATGTTTTTAATATTGAACCAGAATTGAATCACAGTTCCCCCTCTACAACCGTTGCTAGCTGTTTTGCAATGCCTGCTTGCAATTTTACTTAGGCCTCACTCAAAGTGTATAGGCTTTCCCAGTTTGGGAGTCAGAATGTTTTTAATATTGTACCAGAATTGAATCAGAATCTCTCCTTTATGTCTCTTGCTGGTTGTGTTGCAATGCATCTTTGTTATTTTAGCCAGTCCTCGCACTGAGAGGGGAATGATCAGTCACCAAGAGAAATGTCCTCTCCAGTAAATAATAGCGGAGATACTCAAGTGCCCATTTGATAGCAAGGCACTCCCTCCCCACTGGTTTGGGGTAAGCTTCCAGCTCAGAAAAACGATAGATGCTCTTTTCCGTTAACTTCCTGAGACAGCACTGCACCCAGACCCACCTCCGATGCATCTGTCTGCACGACAAACTCTTTTTTAGGTCAGGCGTAATCAGAACAGGAATTTCACACAATACTGACTTCAACGACCCAAAAGCCTCCTCAGTCTGATCACTCCAGCATACTATTGTGGACTGCTTCCCTTTCAGGCAGTAAATAAAAGTCGGAAATAAATCGCCTGTAATATCCAACCAAGCCCAAGAAAGATCTGGCTTGTTTTGTTTTGAGGGGATGGGGCCAGTTTGTAATCACATCTATCTTGTCTACTTAGGGTTTGATAACTCCTCGCCCAATAACATATCCCGGATACTGAGCTGCTTCCACCCTTAGGGTACATTTATTTGGATTCGCGGTTAGCCCTGTGTAGCGCCCGGTCCCACCAGATTCCGAGGGGGGCGCTCTTCCTCCCACCTGCCCAGCCCCAGCATGGCTCCCACAAGCACTCCTGCTCCCAGCCCCCGGCAGCGATGTCCTTCCTCTTACCTTTCCCATGGCTCTGCAAGCTCTGCTCCTGATTCAGGTCCTGCTGTGCTTCCTACTCACTCCCGGGTCATGCGCTCTGCTTCAATGGCTGCTGCAGCCACTTCCGGCCACACACAGAGCTGCAGTAAGTGATCTTAGGCTGCGCGTGAGGCCATGTCCCCTTTCTTAATGTGGTAGTGTCCCATTACATGGAAGTGACCTCAGAGGTCACTTGTTACCAAAAGGGTATTTAAGTTCGCCTTCCTTGACAGAACGCGCCCAAGCAACGCTCCTAATAGTGCATCATTGCTAGGCCCCTGTATACTATTGTTTGTATCTCTGCACCAGCTAGTTGTTCCTAACCCTTTGTCTCGCCATAGTGCTACTCCCGCGCTATACCTACTGTGGGTGCCACCTGTGCCATACCTGCTGTGGACGCCACCTGTGCCATACCTACTGTGGACATCACCTTTGCCATACCTGTTGTGGATGCCACCTGTGCCATACCTGCTGTGGACATCACCTGTGCCATACCCGTATCCTACAGTCCATTTTGAGCTTGTGAGCCTAAACTCATGTGGTTTTCTATATATGTGTGTGTTATGTATGATTTTATGGGACCAATGGTCTTTTAATCCTCTTTTAGTAAAAGTTAAGTTTTAGGAGTTATTTTTTGCAAAATTCCTCTATACCCATACTGCTGTACCACATTGATAATTTCTATGGGCAATTGTTATTGAAAAATATCCAGCTTAGAAAATATCAAACCAGGAATTGCGGAACAGAGACAGAATCGTCAGGCAAGGACGTAATCAGAAACAAGCAGAGGTCAAAAACAGCAGGCAGGAGGGTAGTCAGGGAACAAGCGGTAATCAGCACACGAAATCACAGAACAGGACGAAACAGGAGCCAGAATTTTCAGAACTATCTCTGGCAGAGGTCAGCAGACAGGAGGGGCATTAAAAAGGATGTGGTGTCTTCCCATAGGCTGTAGCTAAATGATGGTACTTCAGCTGGGAGACACCCGCCACCTACAGTCAGCCAGTGGCACTGCAGATCCCCAGGAAACCCAGACCAGTGGATGAGCGGAGCCTGCGCCCACCGGCACTGCTGGCATCGACTCCTCTCCCATCACCAGCACCATCCACGGCAGGAACACGGCGTCACCTGGTGATCAGAGCAGAAGTCGATGGAGAGGACTCCAGTGGTGACGTAACAGGCAACCTCCATTAGGGGCATCTGCCAGTACCCCTTTGTGAGGTCCAAGGTTGAAAGTACCAAGATTTCCCCAACCTCTCTCTATCAACTCATCCACCCGGGACATGGAGTAGGCATCAAACTTTGATATTTTGTTCAATTTTCGGAAGTCATCACAGAACCCCAGTGTACCGTCAGGTTTAGGTATTAGGACTATTGGGCTAGCCCGCTCATTCCGGGATTCCTCAATGACCCCCAGCTGTAGCATTGACTTCACCTCCTCAGAGATGGCTTGTCGCCGAGCCTCAGGCACCGGATATGGCTTTAGTTGGACTTTGGCCTGTGGCTCAGTAACAATCTAATATAAGGCTAGGGTAGTATGACCAGGGAGCTCGGAGAAGACATCTGTTTTCTGACTAATTAACTTCTGGGCATTCTGAACCTATTTAGGGGGCAATGTTTCAGCTATTTTGACTGTGGCAGAGCCTCCTACCGAAACCACCGGAGGTAATGGAGCCTTCCCCGCAGGAAACGCAGGTAGTAAATTGTCCCCATTGTCACTGTCCCTATCCTTGCAGGACTTCAGAAAATTTACATGATAAACCTGTTTTGTCTTTCTTCGTCATGCTTGGTGTACCTTGTACTTTACTAGCCCCACCTTTTCTATTATCTCATTAAGACCCTGCCATCCTGCAAGGAATTTGCTGTCTACAGTGGTTACAAGCACCAAAACCTGGTCACCAGGGTTAAAGGTTCTTACCTGAGTGGCTCGGTTATAGACCCATCTCTGTACTAGTTATGCCACCTCCATATGTTCCTGAACAAGTGGCAGTACCATATCCATTCTCTCCTGCATTTTAGTAACATGTTCTATCACACTTTTGTTTGTGTGGGGTAGGTTAGTGCTCCCATGCTTCTTTAGCTACATCTATCAACCCCCGGGGATGTCTGCCATACAATAGCTCAAAGTTCAAGAACCCCATGGATGCCTGAGGCACCTGTGAACAATAAGTAGGGTAGCAAGCGGTCCCAGTGCTTCCCATCCTTGGTTACAGCCCTTTTAAGCATGTTTTTTAATGTTTTGTTGAATCTTTCAACCAAGCTGCCTGTGTGGGGATCAGGGGTGGACTGGGCTGGGACGCGGGGGGCAGTTGCCCCCTGGGCTGCTCTCTCAGCTGTTGTAGAGGGTCGGCCACCTGCTGCATAATGTCATTATAACACACATTGCCTCACACAGTGAATTGCGCGTCGCCGTGTCTCCTGTACTGTGATGTGGCCAGGCTGGCACATTGACACATTACAGGTGCAGACAGTGCTGACCGGCCGCATAGTACAGGAGACACGGCCATGCTCTGTTCACAGTGCGCGGCCATGTGTATTATAATGGCATCATGCAGCACGTGCTGTCTTCGTCCAACTGAACAGGAGCATCAGAAAAGGGTTGCGGCTACATCCCAGTGGCTAGAAGAACCTGCATGGGTAGTGGGTGTGACTAGCTTGGTTAGTGGGCATGGCCATGTTTCCTTCAGTCCACTATATTCATGCACCGGTGGCTTCGCCCCCTCATCCCCCTGTGCCCCCCCATCTGGAGGTCTTACCTCAGACCCCCGCTTCTATTATATACAACTCCAGGACCACGTGCAGTTTCTTTCTGATATCACCTATGTTGGCTGAGGCCCTGCCCCTTCTGATCACATGGGTGTGAGGTCAGCAAGGTCCTTTAGCCCACTGGGATTTACAATCAAACAAGTCTGTGGGCCGCACGGGAGACAAGAGAAGAAGTGTCCCCCAATCATCAAAAGTAAAAGCATCTAGTATGTGTATATCTTCAAATATGTATATGCTTCTACGTGCATCTGTGTATATAGCTGTATGCATGTTTTGTGTAGGTGGCTGTATGACGTACACTGGTAAGTTTGTTCTGAAGCTGAGCCTAGGGAAGCTTTGGTTCCAGTGGTCTCCCATTCTCCCTCAGCCACTAGGCCTGCTGCTTAGCTTCACTGCTGAATATGGCACCCAGCCTGGACACATGATATCCAGGCTCTTGCTGAAAGCTTTGTTCATAGCAGCATAGTGAATGCTGCAGCACATTTGCTGTTGAAAGAAACAAAGCTTCCAGAGCCTGTCTGAAATTCACGGTAGTGAGCGTGCCCGTGATGTGGCGGGCTGTGATTGGTGGTCTGGCATCAGCAGACCTAATGATGTGGCGCCGCCTGATTGGCTCGTGGGTGACGTCACCGATGATGCAGCCAGGGGCATGGCTTAGCCTTTAAATAGTGCGGGTGAAAGCTTGGCAATGCACTCAGATCATCCTTTGTTTGCTGGTGAATGTGTGTGGATGCCCGCCATCTTGGCTCCACGTGCATGCCGGCTATTAGCTATATCGCGATCTGTAGTCCTGTGAGAGGGTTAATCCGCAACTAGTGCAGGTCGCTTAGATAGGTGCTGTGTTCACCGCTGCCTGATTCCTGTGAGAGGGTTACTCCACAACTAGTTCAGGCAGCTTAGGCAGGTGCTCTGCAAGACTGCAGTCTGGCTCCGGCGAGAGGGTTACTCCGCAACTAGAGCAGACTGCTTGTCAGGTACCGCACGCACCGCTACCCGGATAGTGAGAGGGTTACTCTACTTTCCGGTGGTTCACCTGTTTGGGAACACATATAGTACGGTGTGCTTTCACCTACATTTCTTCATTCCCTTACTACGTTGCCTCTGTCTCTACCAACAGAGGTTACAGCGACTCTGTTAATTTTCATATCCCCTGCGCCGCTAACAGGGGTTATTGCCAGTTTTCCCTCTTCCCTGTGTGGTGTAACACAGGGAGTGCTAGGGCATATTAGTTATAACTTTTGTCACTAGATCTGCCTTGCCCTTTGGGTTATTTAGCAGTAGCTATCTCGCTGCACCATCAGCCCTCATAACATACGCTGTGTGTAGCTGTCTGTGTGTATGTATGTGTATATGGCTATACGCTTTGTGTAGGTGTCTGTGTGTAGGTGTCTGTATGTATGTCTATATGGCTGCACGCTGTGTGTAGCTGTCTGTGTGTATGTGTATATGGCTGTACACTGTGTGTAGAGCTGTCTGTGTATATATATATATATATATATATATATATATATATATACAGTTAGGTCCAGAAATATTTGGACAGTGACACAAGTTTTGTTATTTTAGCTGTTTACAAAAACATGTTCAGAAATACAATTATATATATAATATGGGCTGAAAGTGCACACTCCCAACTGCAATATGAGAGTTTTCACATCCAAATCGGAGAAAGGGTTTAGGAATCATAGCTCGGTAATGCATAGCCTCCTCTTTTTCAAGGGACCAAAAGTAATTGGACAAGGGACTCTAAGGGCTGCAATTAACTCTGAAGGCGTCTCCCTCGTTAACCTGTAATCAATGAAGTAGTTAAAAGGTCTGGGGTTGATTACAGGTGTGTGGTTTTGCATTTGGAAGCTGTTGCTGTGACCAGACAACATGCGGTCTAAGGAACTCTCAATTGAGGTGAAGCAGAACATCCTGAGGCTGAAAAAAAAGAAAAAATCCATCAGAGAGATAGCAGACATGCTTGGAGTAGCAAAATCAACAGTCGGGTACATTCTGAGAAAAAAGGAATTGACTGGTGAGCTTGGGAACTCAAAAAGGCCTGGGCGTCCACGGATGACAACAGTGGTGGATGATCGCCGCATACTTTCTTTGGTGAAGAAGAACCCGTTCACAACATCAACTGAAGTCCAGAACACTCTCAATGAAGTAGGTGTATCTGTCTCTAAGTCAACAGTAAAGAGAAGTCTCCATGAAAGTAAATACAAAGGGTTCACATCTAGATGCAAACCATTCATCAATCCAAAAATAGACAGGCCAGAGTTAAATTTGCTGAAAAACACCTCATGAAGCCAGATCAGTTCTGGAAAAGTATTCTATGGACAGATGAAACCAAGATCAACCTGTACCAGAATGATGGGAAGAAAAAAATTTGGAGAAGAAAGGGAACGGCACATGATCCAAGGCACACCACATCCTCTGTAAAACATGGTGGAGGCAACGTGATGGCATGGGCATGCATGGCTTTCAATGGCACTGGGTCACTTGTGTTTATTGATGACATAACAGCAGACAAGAGTAGCCGGATGAATTCTGAAGTGTACCGGGATATACTTTCAGCCCAGATTCAGCCAAATGCTGCAAAGTTGATCGGACGGCGCTTCATAGTACAGATGGACAATGACCCCAAGCATACAGCCAAAGCTACCCAGGAGTTCATGAGTGCAAAAAAGTGGAACATTCTGCAATGGCCAAGTCAATAACCAGATCTTAACCCAATTGAGCATGCATTTCACTTGCTCAAATCCAGACTTAAGATGGAAAGACCCACAAACAAGCAAGACCTGAAGTATGCGGCTGTAAAGGCCTGGCAAAGCATTAAGAAGGAGGAAACCCAGCATTTGGTGATGTCCATGGGTTCCAGACTTAGGGCGGCTTTGCACACTACGACATCGCAAGTGCGATTTCGGTGGGGTCAAATCGAAAGTGACGCACATCCGGCGTCACTTGCGATGTCGTAGTGTGTAAATCCTAGATGATACGATTAACGAGCGCAAAAGCGTCGTTATCGTATCATCGCTGCAGCCTCCGACATTTCCATAATGCCGGTGCAGCGACAGGTGCGATGTTGTTCCTCGCTCCTGCGGCAGCACACATCGCTGTGTATGAAGCCGCAGGAGTGAGGAACTTCAACTTACCTGCCGCCGGCTGCAATGAGAAGGAAGGAGGTGGGCGGGATGTTTACATCCTGCTCATCTCCGCCCCTCCGCTACAATTGGCCGCCTGCCGTGTGACGTCACTGTGACGCCGCACGACCCGCCCCCTAAGGAAGGAGGCGGGTCGCCGGCCAGAGGGACGTCGCACGGCAGGTATGTGCGTGTAAAGCTGCCGTAGCGATAATAATCGCTACGGCAGCTTTCACTAGATATCGAACGTGCGACGGGGGCGGGACTATCGCTGCAGCATCGGTAACACATTGTTACCGATGTTGCAACGTGCAAAGCCCGCCTTAAGGCAGTGATTGCCTCCAAAGGATTCGCAACAAAATATTGAAAATACATTTTTTTTTTTTTGGGTTTGGTTTATTTGTCCAATTACTTTTGACCTCCTAAAATGTGGAGTGTTTGTAAAGAAATGTGTACAATTCCTACAATTTCTATCAGATATTTTTGTTCAAACCTTCAAATTAAACGTTACAATCTGCACTTGAATTCTGTTGTAGAGGTTTCATTTCAAATCCAATGTGGTGGCATGCAGAGCCCAACTCGCGAAAATTGTGTCACTGTCCAAATATTTCTGGACCTAACTGTATATATATATATGTATACATGTGTATACGGCTGTACGCTGTGTATAGCTGTCTGTATATGTATATGGCTGTACGCTGTGTGTAGCTGTCTGTGTGTATATTTATGTGTATATTGCTGTACGCTGTGTGTAGCTGTCTGTGTGTATATGTATGTGTATATGGTTGTACGGTGTGTACGTTTATATGTATGTGTATATGGATATGTGCTATGTGTATATGGCTGTACGCTGTGTGAATGTGGTTGAATGCTGTGTATAGGTGTCTGTGTATATGGCTGCATGCTGGGTGTGCCCGTCTATGCCGTGTGGGAGTACATGTCTGTATATGTGTCCACATCTTTGTGCTGTATGTTTACATGTCCGTGTTTTTGGGGTTGTATGTATGTTTGTAAGATGCCTGCGTGCCCACGATCAGTGTTCACAGCATTTTGGATTCATGGTGTTTTTGCTGCATTGTACAGTACAAGCACAGTGGATGGGATTTCTAGAAATCGTATGCCCACTTTGCGTGTACAGCCCACAGCGAAAACTGAGCTATGGTGCAGCTTCCAAAGTCCTGACATGTCAATTTATTGCTATGTAGTCACAAGTGTCACCACAGAGAGAACAGAAGAGAGAGACCACAGCGGCCAAAACCTTGACTGTGGGCACAGGCCGCTGTGATCACTGCGGAGAGCACTCGCGGCCCCGCAGGAGAGGATATGCTGTGTCCAGGACACAGCATGTCTAGACCATGGGCACATAGCCTTATAGTGTATTGTGGTGTATGTGTAAAACATTTGTATCTTTAGGGCACAACACTAAATCTATAAGAGTGAGAGCCCACCATCAGGTGTCTTCATGGTCTGGATGCAGCGTACTTTCTCTCGCAAAGACACTATTCTCCTGGGCGGGAGATCGTGCCGTCTGTACCTACCATCAAGCGTCCTCACTGTCTGGATGTAGAGTACTTTCTCTGGTGGAGATGTTAGGCTCCTGAGTGGGAGAACTCGCTGTCCGTACACACAATCAAAGTAACTGTCAGTGGATTTTCGCTATATTCTCCCGCTTAGAGCACTAGCATGGCTGTTAGAATAAATTGACATGCTGAGAAAAGGAAAGCAGTGCAACAGGTCAGTTTATGGATCATCTAAAAGAAGTCAAGGGGGCTGAAGATTTCTATAAATCCATCCACTGTGCCTGTACTGTACAATGCAGCATTTTGGACACAGTGAAAACACTCTGAGTCCAAAACACCCCTGACACTGATCGTGGGTACGCAGCCCTAATGGCTCACTCACATATGTGTTAGGGAATTTCATTAGTCTTTTCATGTTTATGAAAAGAAAAGTTAAATTAACCCCTGCTCTGTGATGTAGCTATGTGATCACCTTATGGCCTCCTTTATGTGTCTGTGTATCTGGTACGTGTTGTATCCACCTTTTTCACTGTTACCACATGTACCCATTATAACCTATGGTGCTGCACGCATGTTTGTGTATTTACACAGACCATGTGTGATCCCTATGGAGACATCTGTTTTTTTCTGTCAGCACAGATGACAAGGGCCAATAAAAGTCTGTGTACCATCTGTGTCCGTACGAGTTTAACAATGAAAATATAGGAGAAGCTTTGTAATTGTTTAACATGTAGTTATCTGGGTTATTGTACTGTATCTACAGTTAGGTCCAGAAATATTTGGACAGTGACACAAGTTTTGTTATTTTAGCTGTTTACAAAAACATGTTCAGAAATACAATTATATATATAATATAAGCTGAAAGTGCACACTCCCAGCTGCAATATGAGAGTTTTCACATCCAAATCGGAGAAAGGGTTTAGGAATCATAGCTCTGTAATGCATAGCCTCCTCTTTTTCAAGGGACCAAAAGTAATTGGACAAGGGACTCTAAGGGCTGAAATTAACTCTGAAGGCGTCTCCCTCGTTAACCTGTAATCAATGAAGTAGTTAAAAGGTCTGGGGTTGATTACAGGTGTGTGGTTTTGCATTTGGAAGCTGTTGCTGTGACCAGACAACATGCGGTCTAAGGAACTCTCAATTGAGGTGAAGCAGAACATCCTGAGGCTGAAAAAAAAGAAAAAATACATCAGAGAGATAGCAGACATGCTTGGAGTAGCAAAATCAACAGTCGGGTACATTCTGAGAAAAAAGGAATTGACTGGTGAGCTTGGGAACTCAAAAAGGCCTGGGCGTCCACGGATGACAACAGTGGTGGATGATCGCCGCATACTTTCTTTGGTGAAGAAGAACCCGTTCACAACATCAACTGAAGTCCAGAACACTATCCGTGAAGTAGGTGTATCTGTCTCTAAGTCAACAGTAAAGAGAAGACTCCATGAAAGTAAATACAAAGGGTTCACATCTAGATGCAAACCATTCATCAATTCCAAAAATAGACAGGCCAGAGTTAAATTTGCTGAAAAACACCTCATGAAGCCAGCTCAGTTCTGGAAACGTATTCTATGGACAGATGAGACCAAGATCAACCTGTACCAGAATGATGGGAAGAAAAAAGTTTGGAGAAGAAAGGGAACGGCACATGATCCAAGGCACACCACATCCTCTGTAAAACATGGTGGAGGCAACGTGATGGCATGGGCATGCATGGCTTTCAATGGCACTGGATCACTTGTGTTTATTGATGACATAACAGCAGACAAGAGTAGCCGGATGAATTCTGAAGTGTACCGGGATATACTTTCAGCCCAGATTCAGCCAAATGCCACAAAGTTGATCGGACGGCGCTTCATAGTACAGATGGACAATGACCCCAAGCATACAGCCAAAGCTACCCAGGAGTTCATGAGTGCAAAAAAGTGGAACATTCTGCAATGGCCAAGTCAATCACCAGATCTTAACCCAATTGAGCATGCATTTCACTTGCTCAAATCCAGACTTAAGACGGAAAGACCCACAAACAAGCAAGACCTGAAGGCTGCGGCTGTAAAGGCCTGGCAAAGCACTAAGAAGGAGGAAACCCAGCGTTTGGTGATGTCCATGGGTTCCAGACTTAAGGCAGTGATTGCCTCCAAAGGATTCGCAACAAAATATTGAAAATAAAAATATTTGGTTTGGGTTTGGTTTATTTGTCCAATTACTTTTGACCTCCTAAAATGTGGAGTGTTTGTAAAGAAATGTGTACAATTCCTACAATTTCTATCAGATATTTTTGTTCAAACCTTCAAATTAAACGTTACAATCTGCACTTGAATTCTGTTGTAGAGGTTTCATTTCAAATCCAATGTGGTGGCATGTAGAGCCCAACTCGCGAAAATTGTGTCACTGTCCAAATATTTCTGGACCTAACTGTATGTAGTTAGCATGGTTTTGCTCCTATATCTATATATTAAGCTTAGTTATGGTACCATATTTAAGCAGTAAGCTTAGTTCTGGTACTATGTCTATGCATAGCAAAGTGAAGAGAAAGACATACGCCTAAAACTTAGCCTTTAATCTAATGTATTATTAAAAATCCACAATGGACCTAAAAAAACAACAACAAACAGACCACTAAAACAGCCAATACACTCATACAAGGTAGAGGACCAATTGGCTGATCACACAGTTTGATACGTGGAGTGTGACATTCATATATGTGGTTAGCACACTGTACCGCACAATATACCAGCAGTAATGAACATGTAATGAATATCACATACTATACAGCCACAATAAACACATGCCAGAACTACAGCTGGCGGTGAGTACAGGATGAAAAAAGGAACGGTCTTACCCCGTCTGCCGTGTCACCCTTTCCCTGTACCAAATGGAGCACTTATTGCTGGGTGTTTCTGGTAACCAAAACATATGAGATCGCCTGGTCCTTAATCTAGATGACTCAGGTCTCCACAGGTTCCAATACAGTATCCAGCAGTTGTGCAGGATTCTCCCAACGCGTTGTCTTTACATCATCAGGGGAGGATAAACAATCCGGTATTCAGGTCACAATGAGACCCATGAAAAAAAAGGGAACCAGCACGATCTGAAATTGGCATGCATCAAATAAAAAGTGAAAATTCACAAATTTATTCCAACTGTACTATGATAAAAAAAATGAGATTTTTAGCAAATAATTGATCAATTTTTTGAGCCACCCCTGCCAACGTCACGGCAAATCTCAATAGGGGGGTCCTACTCTACATTCTGTATTTCATGTGCCATGCGGCCTCCTAGATAAAGTTAAAAGCAGAACCATAATAGAGCACACATACCTGTAACCTGTATATAACCGCTTCTATGTTGCAAAAAGGCACTTGTGGATAGAGACCAGCCCAGGTCCCAGCATGTGGAGCAAGCCCTACACATACCAGGACTATATCAGAACTGATCCTCCCAGTGTCAAACAGCAACCATTGATAAAGGCGGACCAGATCCAAGAATGGTGCTTAATTAGCATTGCCTGTGGAAAGGGGTGAGGTAACTGAGTCTGAACAGCTACCAACAGGAGGAATATATTGCAAACCAAAATCAGGCGTGCATGGTATGGTGTTGGTCAGACACCAGATTTGTAGCATAACTACGGTCAAAACAGAGAAAAAAAGGGAACCAGCACGATCTGAAATTGGCATGCATCAAATAAAAAGTGAAAATTCACAAATTTATTCCAACTGTACTATGATAAAAAAATGAGATTTTTAGCAAATAATTGATCAATTTTTTGAGCCACCCCTGCCAACGTCACGGCAAATCTCAATAGGGGGGTCCTACTCTACATTCTGTATTTCATGTGCCATGCGGCCTCCTAGATAAAGTTAAAAGCAGAACCATAATAGAGCACACATACCTGTAACCTGTATATAACCGCTTCTATGTTGCAAAAAGGCACTTGTGGATAGAGACCAGCCCAGGTCCCAGCATGTGGAGCAAGCCCTACACATACCAGGACTATATCAGAACTGATCCTCCCAGTGTCAAACAGCAACCATTGATAAAGGCGGACCAGATCCAAGAATGGTGCTTAATTAGCATTGCCTGTGGAAAGGGGTGAGGTAACTGAGTCTGAACAGCTACCAACAGGAGGAATATATTGCAAACCAAAATCAGGCGTGCATGGTATGGTGTTGGTCAGACACCAGATTTGTAGCATAACTACGGTCAAAACAGAGAAAAAAAGGGAACCAGCACGATCTGAAATTGGCATGCATCAAATAAAAAGTGAAAATTCACAAATTTATTCCAACTGTACTATGATAAAAAAATGAGATTTTTAGCAAATAATTGATCAATTTTTTGAGCCACCCCTGCCAACGTCACGGCAAATCTCAATAGGGGGGTCCTACTCTACATTCTGTATTTCATGTGCCATGCGGCCTCCTAGATAAAGTTAAAAGCAGAACCATAATAGAGCACACATACCTGTAACCTGTATATAACCGCTTCTATGTTGCAAAAAGGCACTTGTGGATAGAGACCAGCCCAGGTCCCAGCATGTGGAGCAAGCCCTACACATACCAGGACTATATCAGAACTGATCCTCCCAGTGTCAAACAGCAACCATTGATAAAGGCGGACCAGATCCAAGAATGGTGCTTAATTAGCATTGCCTGTGGAAAGGGGTGAGGTAACTGAGTCTGAACAGCTACCAACAGGAGGAATATATTGCAAACCAAAATCAGGCGTGCATGGTATGGTGTTGGTCAGACACCAGATTTGTAGCATAACTACGGTCAAAACAGAGAAAAAAAGGGAACCAGCACGATCTGAAATTGGCATGCATCAAATAAAAAGTGAAAATTCACAAATTTATTCCAACTGTACTATGATAAAAAAATGAGATTTTTAGCAAATAATTGATCAATTTTTTGAGCCACCCCTGCCAACGTCACGGCAAATCTCAATAGGGGGGTCCTACTCTACATTCTGTATTTCATGTGCCATGCGGCCTCCTAGATAAAGTTAAAAGCAGAACCATAATAGAGCACACATACCTGTAACCTGTATATAACCGCTTCTATGTTGCAAAAAGGCACTTGTGGATAGAGACCAGCCCAGGTCCCAGCATGTGGAGCAAGCCCTACACATACCAGGACTATATCAGAACTGATCCTCCCAGTGTCAAACAGCAACCATTGATAAAGGCGGACCAGATCCAAGAATGGTGCTTAATTAGCATTGCCTGTGGAAAGGGGTGAGGTAACTGAGTCTGAACAGCTACCAACAGGAGGAATATATTGCAAACCAAAATCAGGCGTGCATGGTATGGTGTTGGTCAGACACCAGATTTGTAGCATAACTACGGTCAAAACAGAGAAAAAAAGGGAACCAGCACGATCTGAAATTGGCATGCATCAAATAAAAAGTGAAAATTCACAAATTTATTCCAACTGTACTATGATAAAAAAATGAGATTTTTAGCAAATAATTGATCAATTTTTTGAGCCACCCCTGCCAACGTCACGGCAAATCTCAATAGGGGGGTCCTACTCTACATTCTGTATTTCATGTGCCATGCGGCCTCCTAGATAAAGTTAAAAGCAGAACCATAATAGAGCACACATACCTGTAACCTGTATATAACCGCTTCTATGTTGCAAAAAGGCACTTGTGGATAGAGACCAGCCCAGGTCCCAGCATGTGGAGCAAGCCCTACACATACCAGGACTATATCAGAACTGATCCTCCCAGTGTCAAACAGCAACCATTGATAAAGGCGGACCAGATCCAAGAATGGTGCTTAATTAGCATTGCCTGTGGAAAGGGGTGAGGTAACTGAGTCTGAACAGCTACCAACAGGAGGAATATATTGCAAACCAAAATCAGGCGTGCATGGTATGGTGTTGGTCAGACACCAGATTTGTAGCATAACTACGGTATTGTAGTACAGTTGGAATAAATCTGTGAATTTTCACTTTTTATATTATGCATGCCAATTTCAGATCGTGCTGGCTCCCCTCTCTCTCTGTTTGGTTGTAGTTATGCTACAAATTCTGGTGGCCGGTCACCACCATGCCATGCACGCCTGATTTTGGTTTGCTATGTATTCCTCCTGTTGGTAGCTGTACACATTCAGTTGCCTCACCCTTTCCACAGGCATTGCTAATTAAGCACCATCTTGGATCTGGTCCGCCTTTATCAATGGTTGCTGTTTGGCACTGGGAGGATCAGTTCTGATATAGTCCTGGTATGGTGCAGAGCTTGCTCCACATGCTGGGACCTGGGCTGGTCTCTATCCACAAGTGCCTTTTTTGCAACATAGAAGCGGTTATATACAGGTTACAGGTATGTGTGCTCTATTATGGTTCTGCTTTTAACCTTATCTAGGAGGCCGCATGGCACATGAAATACAGAATGTAGAGTAGGACCCCCCTATTGAGATTTGCCGTGACGTTGGCAGGGGTGGCTCAAAAAATTGATCAATTATTTGCTAAAAATCTCATTTTTTTTATTGTAGTACAGTTGGAATAAATCTGTGAATTTTCACTTTTTATATTATGCATGCCAATTTCAGATCGTGCTGGCTCCCCTCTCTCTCTGTTTGGTCGTAGTTATGCTACAAATTCTGGTGGCCGGTCACCACCATGCCATGCACGCCTGATTTTGGTTTGCTATGTATTCCTCCTGTTGGTAGCTGTACACATTCAGTTGCCTCACCCTTTCCACAGGCATTGCTAATTAAGCACCATCTTGGATCTGGTCCGCCTTTATCAATGGTTGCTGTTTGGCACTGGGAGGATCAGTTCTGATATAGTCCTGGTATGGTGCAGAGCTTGCTCCACATGCTGGGACCTGGGCTGGTCTCTATCCACAAGTGCCTTTTTTGCAACATAGAAGCGGTTATATACAGGTTACAGGTATGTGTGCTCTATTATGGTTCTGCTTTTAACCTTATCTAGGAGGCCGCATGGCACATGAAATACAGAATGTAGAGTAGGACCCCCCTATTGAGATTTGCCGTGACGTTGGCAGGGGTGGCTCAAAAAATTGATCAATTATTTGCTAAAAATCTCATTTTTTTTATTGTAGTACAGTTGGAATAAATCTGTGAATTTTCACTTTTTATATTATGCATGCCAATTTCAGATCGTGCTGGCTCCCCTCTCTCTCTGTTTGGTCGTAGTTATGCTACAAATTCTGGTGGCCGGTCACCACCATGCCATGCACGCCTGATTTTGGTTTGCTATGTATTCCTCCTGTTGGTAGCTGTACACATTCAGTTGCCTCACCCTTTCCACAGGCATTGCTAATTAAGCACCATCTTGGATCTGGTCCGCCTTTATCAATGGTTGCTGTTTGGCACTGGGAGGATCAGTTCTGATATAGTCCTGGTATGGTGCAGAGCTTGCTCCACATGCTGGGACCTGGGCTGGTCTCTATCCACAAGTGCCTTTTTTGCAACATAGAAGCGGTTATATACAGGTTACAGGTATGTGTGCTCTATTATGGTTCTGCTTTTAACCTTATCTAGGAGGCCGCATGGCACATGAAATACAGAATGTAGAGTAGGACCCCCCTATTGAGATTTGCCGTGACGTTGGCAGGGGTGGCTCAAAAAATTGATCAATTATTTGCTAAAAATCTCATTTTTTTTATTGTAGTACAGTTGGAATAAATCTGTGAATTTTCACTTTTTATATTATGCATGCCAATTTCAGATCGTGCTGGCTCCCCTCTCTCTCTGTTTGGTCGTAGTTATGCTACAAATTCTGGTGGCCGGTCACCACCATGCCATGCACGCCTGATTTTGGTTTGCTATGTATTCCTCCTGTTGGTAGCTGTACACATTCAGTTGCCTCACCCTTTCCACAGGCATTGCTAATTAAGCACCATCTTGGATCTGGTCCGCCTTTATCAATGGTTGCTGTTTGGCACTGGGAGGATCAGTTCTGATATAGTCCTGGTATGGTGCAGAGCTTGCTCCACATGCTGGGACCTGGGCTGGTCTCTATCCACAAGTGCCTTTTTTGCAACATAGAAGCGGTTATATACAGGTTACAGGTATGTGTGCTCTATTATGGTTCTGCTTTTAACCTTATCTAGGAGGCCGCATGGCACATGAAATACAGAATGTAGAGTAGGACCCCCCTATTGAGATTTGCCGTGACGTTGGCAGGGGTGGCTCAAAAAATTGATCAATTATTTGCTAAAAATCTCATTTTTTTTATTGTAGTACAGTTGGAATAAATCTGTGAATTTTCACTTTTTATATTATGCATGCCAATTTCAGATCGTGCTGGCTCCCCTCTCACAATGAGACCCATGCAAGGCGGCATATATTACTCCATTAATACCAGGGATATTCCTGGGCAGAGTGCCTCTGCTGGTATATTGTGCGGTACAGTGTGCTAACCACATATATGAATGTCACACTCCACGTATCAAACTGTGTGATCAGCCAATTGGTCCTCTACCTTGTATGAGTGTATTGGCTGTTTTAGTGGTCTGTTTGTTGTTGTTTTTTTAGGTCCATTGTGGATTTTTAATAATACATTAGATTAAAGGCTAAGTTTTAGGTGTATGTCTTTCTCTTCACTTTGCTATTCCTATTATTTACTAGTGAATTGATACCCAGTAGCTATTTCAATACTATGTCTATGCAGTAAGCTTGTTCTGTTCCCGTAGCTATGTAGGAGGCTTGGTTCTATTGCTGTTTCTATGCAGTAGACTGAGTAAGTACAATCTTGTTCCTGTATGGATACAGCAAGCTTGGTCTGTTCCCGTAGCTATGTAGCAAGCTCGGTTCTGCTCCTGTATCTCTGTAGTAAGCTCAGTTCTGCTCCCATATCTCTGGAGTAAGCTCGGTTCTGCTCCCTTATCTCTGGAGTAAGCTCGGCCCTGCTCTTATATCTCTGTAGTAAGCTTGGTTCTGCTCCCTTATCTCTGTAGTAAGCTCATGCTGTTATCATATTTCTTTAGTAAGCTTGGTTGTGCTTCCTTATCTCTGTAGTAAGCTTGTGCTGTTTTCATATCTCTTTAGTAAGCTTGGTTCTGCTCCCTTATCTCTGTGATAAGCGTGGTTCTGTTTTCATATCTCTTTAGTAAGCTTGGTTCTGCTCCCTTATCTCTGCAGTAAGCTTGGTTCTGCTCCCTTATCTCTGCAGTAAGCTTGGTTCTGCTCCCTTATCTCTGCAGTAAGCTTGGTTCTGCTCCCTTATCTCTGCAGTAAGCTCACTTCTGCTCCCATATCTCTTCAGTAAGCTGGGCTCTGCTCCCATATATCTGAAGTATGCTTGGCTCTGCTCCCTTATCTCTGCAGTAAGCTTGGTTCTGCTCCCTTATCTCTGCAGTAAGCTCGGTTCTGCACCCTAATCTCTGTAGTAAGCTCCGTCCTGTTTCCATATCTCTGTAGTAAGCTCTTGCAGTTCCCATATCTATGTAGTCATTTTGGTTCTCTTGCAGTATCTATGTTAGCAGATAGCGCAGTTCTGTTACCATATATATGTACCAGTCTGTTCTTAAATCCTGTTACCACTGCTGCTTTAATGCAGTGGTCAGAGATAAACAGACCAAAGGTGGGTTGCTGCAACTTGATGGCCACTGCCTTACGATTGCCCCCCTGGCTAAAATGTACCAGCCAGTACCTGGTGGGGATGATAAACTGATGTGCGTATGATTTTTGACATAAATGGGTCCCTGGTCAGTTTAGATCTCTTTAGGAATCCCCACCCTAGAAAACATGCCCATAAGTTTTTTTAGCTATGAGCTCAGCTGCAGAAGAAAGCCTTCTGGATATCAGGTGGCATAATCAAGACCCACAAGTATATGTTGGTGTCCCCTTGCGGACTTGTTTTCTGGTCTCACCAGGTCCATGGCCACTCTTTCGAACTTTACCTCTATAATCGGCAGTGGTATCAAATGGCTTCAAAAAGTGTGGCTGAAGACTGGTCACCTGACATACTGGGCAGGTATCGCAATACCGTTTTACTTCTTGGAAGACTCTGGGCCAATAAAACCGCTGCAGAATACAATCCAGAGTTTTCTTTTTTTTTATGGCCTGTGTCCACCAAGTATGTGAGGATGGACCAGGTCCATTACTGACCTGTGAAGGCCGGTGGCACCACCAATTGTTTTACCACCTCCCCCCGTATTTTTATAACTTCATACAACAGTTCATGGGTCACCTCGAAGCGTGGAAACCTTGTATCTGCCCCCGGTTGTTGGGGTTTCCCATCAACAATTAATACATCTTCCCTTGCCCGGGACAAATTAGGGTCTCAGAGTTGTGCCATGCCAAAATTGTCACCCGAGACATTTAAGTCTAACAATTTAGGAGCCGGAAGAAAGTCCTCTCCTTCCCCACCCATTACTTCCATAAGGGTCGTCTTCCCCTCTTCCACCCGATTGGAGGTTACACCTACAGCCGGCACCTGCTCCTCGGACCCACAAGGCTCCTGCACTCCTTCTGTAGAACCTTTTGTGGACTTTACTAACCCTTACTCAAGTTCCCTGAGTGGCATAACTGTTGGCCAGAGGGTTGAGAAAAGTGGAAAATACCTCACAACTATCAGTTCATAATGCAGGTTTGCAATCACCCCTACTTCATGGCATCGAATTCCGGCAGGTGTGTTTATTATCACTAGAGCAGTGGGATAGTCTTTTAAGTCCCTGTGAATGCACAATACACCAAATTTCTTGCTGGTTAACTCGGTGGGTTGCACCAAGCTATCTCGCACCATGGTGACAAGACTCCCTGAGTCCATAGAGCCACGGCCGGGGTGCCCTCCACCTCCTCCCGACACAGATGTCAATCACTGAAATCCTTTGGGGTGCCAGTTGCACAAACCCATTTAGCATAAAGGGAATGATGGTACCCAAAGTTAGTGTCCATAGGTTCAACCAGTTGCGGACAGTCGGCTCTTACATGGCCTGGCTCCTGGCATCGCCAGCAGACAACGGGGGCCCATATACCCCCTGAAAATCCCTTTGTAGCCCTCTTGGGCTCCGCTCAATGGGTCAAGGGGGGGAACTTATGGGACTTTCATGTCACCCTAACTGGAGGTCCTTGGTAGCCCTATATCACACTATAAGGTCCACCATATAGAGTATATGATTGGCAGATGCCTGTTCCTCTCAGCATTGGAGAGGGAAGGTAAGACCCTCCAGAATTTATCAGCTACAATGCGGTCCACCATGGCAGTGGGTGACAGTACTTCAGGTTGCAGCCATTTCTGTATCAGGTGTAGCAAGTGGCAACCTTTGGACCTGGCTGGTTTAAAAGAGTCAAACTCCCACTTATGTACCTGCTGGGCCCGAACTAACACATTGACACCAGTCGTGCCAAGATCTCACCCTTGACGACTGCGTAGTCCTTTGCTTCCTTGACCAGCAGGTCACAATAGGCCTTCTGGGGTCCAGCCGCCAACAATTACGGAGTGACTATTTCCGCTCATTGGTCCCATGGTAGTTCCTCTCTCTTGGTCACTCTCTCGAAGATATCCAGATAGGGCTCAATGTCGTCGGTGGTCTCCATTTTGGGTATCGCCGTACGGACCGCATTCCTGGCATCACAAATTACCGATGGATGGATCTCCCGCTGCCTGTGATGTTATAATGTGCTGTATTAGCAGCTGGCTTGTCTCCTGCTGCCGCTGAGCAGCCTCCTCCTGCCGCCGAGTAGTCTCTTGATTGAATATCTGCTTATGATTAGCCTCCTGCTGCCACTAAATAAATATCTGCTGCTGCTGAGTAGCCTCCTGCTGCCACCAAGTTGCTTCCATCAGCGCTTTCATCGCAGCCTCCATCCCTGCAAATAACCCGGTCTGGGTTTGCGACAGTCCTTTAACCCATGACATACACTGGCATCCAGTCTGAAGCTTAAAAAGAGGAATTAACAATTGCATCGGCCTCGTTGCGTTTGCCCACATTCTCCACCAAATATAGGGATTCAGCTCTCGTAGGTGATTGCTGAGATGCAGTTGTGGCGCCCCTGACCTGGTCAGGCACCACAGAGTATTGCACCCATGCGGGGACAATGCTTCCAGGTAACTTCCAAAGGCCAGGATGAGGTGCACACACAAACATATAGTGACCAGGCCTCCCACATTACCAGAGGGGACCCTTGGGTAGCCAGAAGGGGTTAACTTTCAATTCCCAGCTAGGGGTGTGTTCAGGGGCTGGTTGCTAGGAAGCAGGGCAGAGAGAGAGAGGAAGAGGAGAGTCGAGAGGAAGAAGTTGAAGTGTGTGGAAGGGAGCAGAGGAGCTCTCGTGTCAGACAGGTCCTGAGGAGTGCAGTAGCTGAAAGCGGGGGAGAAAGGAGTACCGTGGGTCGGCCTGAAAACCATCCAGAGAGAGGGGTGGCTGAGTACGGAGATCCTGGTATCCGAGCACGCAAGGGGAACTAGATCCCCAGTACAGGCAGCAGATCATCCAGAGCTGCTTAACCTACAGGTGGGGGGGGGGTACTTCATGCCCTCACCATGACTACACAGAGCTTGAGCCAAGCAGCAATCACCAGGCCCATAAGGGGACAGGGCCGGAAGCCATCCCACCAAGGCCACGCTGCCGGCAGACGAGCCAGAGAGAGGGGAGCAGGGTGGTAACAGCTTCCCTGGAGGGGTCCTACCACGCTTCAAGCAAAGGATCCTCCTAAAACAGAAAGAGTGCAAGGAAGGCGAGTGGACAGCTACCCTCAGAACGGCCTCCTGGAATTCCTGGTTCCACCTGGTTATCACAGTGTCGCCCGGGCATCTCACCGTGACCTCCAAACAGTGAGTAAACACGTTGAAAGACTTCTTGGACTGTGTTTGAGTCATTCTGCGACCTGTGGTCCCACACACATACACTGGGGCCTGGGGCTTGCCTCACTCTCAGGGGGCTAATATACTGACTGCACCCACCATCAGCCCCAGGCATCCCTTAATTTGCAGTGGCGGTCCCCGCTGACCGCAATACTGAGAGTGGCGTCACGACAATCCTAAAAGAAGGTTCCCTACCTGTGACCAGACTGTTCCATCCACGTGGAGTCCCTGAAGGTACTGCACCGACACATACTAGCGGGGCTTCACAACTTTTGGCGTCACGAACAGGATCGAACCCATCCAGTTACCTGGAGGAAGTGCGCCTTGTTCTGGACTGTCAGCGGTGATCCGCTGCAAAATTTTTGAAAGTCACCATCTTTGCCGCCATTTTGGGCGCGAAAATCTCCCGCCCAGCGCCTTCTTCCCCAAGCGGTGGGCGCGAAAAAGAGGCTCCGCCCCCTGAGAACGCGGGCGGAAGTGAAGCTTCGGAGGACCGGAAGCGAAAGAGAGACTTTAAAAGTTGCTAGAAGGACTGCTCCCGAGTACCAAGGGGGAGCAGTAGGAAGGAACTGCAGTTCATGTGACCGGGACTGTAAAGGCAGGGACGCCAGGACTTTGCCTAATTTCGTTCCTGGACAAGTAGTAGCCGCAACCCCGATGACATCTTACCCGGCTCCGGCAGTCCGCCCGGCCGCGACGGAGATGACGACGGCTCCGGCAGCCCACCCGGCCGCAACGGAGGTGGCACCCGATTGGAAGTCTGCCCCAGATGTGGCGCCAGCCGCTCCCAGGTACCCCGTCACGGCTGTGGAGCAGCCGGAGTGCACCTGCAGAGAGGAGGAGCAGGCCAGTGAGAGATGGAGCCCTCGGCAGTTAGCGAGGCCGGTTGTAGCCGGCGCCGAGGGCGTCCAAGTGGGCCTGGCTTCTGAGCAGGAGGCAGAGCACGGAACCCGTGCCCCGTACTGGGAGTGGCGGCAGCGGCAGTGGTAGTGGAGCATGGACGGCTACCCACAAGTTAAAAAGTTGACTGTTTTATGGACTGTCACCCCTGTTGAACGCCCTCAAGTTCAGGAGGAGGCCATCTGCTCCGCAGGTGTGGGGTGGCAGAACGGTTTAAAGTTTTAGAAAACGTACCTCCCGATGTGGGAAGATGTATGATTGTAATGTGTTTATTTTTTCCTTTTTCCAGTTTTAATAAATGTTGGTGCCTAGACGGCCCGAGGACGGGCCGTGTTTTACCAAGGGGGTGTGTGACGCCCTGGCACAGCCAGGTTGTCACAGAAAGAGTTAATTCTCCTTGGTAATCTGATCTCACACTGGTGCAGCAAGACAAACCACCTCCCCCAGGGTAAGAGAAAAGCAGAGCAGAGGGGAGGGGCTGGAGCAGAGTGTTGGAGAAGCAGACAGAAGTGGAGCCTGGAGCTGTAGCTCCAGGCTGATAGAAAAGCGTGCTTCGAGAGGGCCGGGACAGGCCGTAGTGAGGAAGGGGCCAGAGGTAGCCGGAGCAGGGCGGTGGCCCCTCGGTACCTGGGTACCCGGATCACTACAGGGGAGTGGATTCCCCGTTCCCGGCTGAGGAGAAAGAGGAAGAGAGAGGAGAGAAAGGCACCTGGCTGCAGGGAAAGAACAGGAGCTGCTGCACCGTGTGTGAGACACTAACACCCCCGGTACCGAAGGCTGCGGACACCAGCAATTCCTAGTTTACCAGTGACTCCGTGTGACTTACTTGTGAGTACGCCCGTGCCCTCGGGCACCGCACTGCAGCACTGCGCCCTGCTCCCTGCTTACCCCATCACCGGGCCCCGGGACAACCAACCCCCCTACCCACGGAGGGGAGAAATAACATCTAGCTGCTCCATATCATCACTCCCGGGATCCCCGTCCAGAGCAGCGGTGGTGTTCCACAATCACCACAACCGTGGGTGGCGTCACGGACAATCTCCCTTACCAAATCCCTTTATACTGTGGAGCCTGGGATCACAGACCGGGTCACGCCACCGTGATACCCACAGAAGTGACCCCGTGGCCCGGATCTGAGTACCCCCTGGTCCCCGGGCGACACACAGTCAAGAGGCACCCACTGGTTTATAGTCCAAAAAGGAATCAGCATTTTATTCACACATGACAAAAATGTAAATAAACAGTCTTACTTCAGAGTAGAGAAACAAAGGAAAAGTTCAGCTTGGCATACAGCACAGCAAAAAATCCAGAACATACCAATTCATTCAGAAATGGGTTTTCTTTTCCTTCAGCACAAACTGCTTCAGTTCTCCAGCCCAACCACCAACACACTGAGAAGTTATGGCTACCTTTTCATGCTGTATTAATCATACACCTGTGCTCATCAGGCCTTGCCTCCCAATCTGAACTAGCAGAGAAGATCCAGGCCAGGATTAACCTCTTCTCTGCTGTTGTACAGTGCAAAAGACTAGGAGGAATATAGCTCCCATCAACCACTATACCCTTTACTGCGTCACATACTACTCTGACAACATTGTTCTCAGCAGCAACCTGGGAGTCAGAAATGTGTTCAAGCATCTTCCCCATGCTTTTCCCATTCCATTTCAGCTCTTTTTCCATCCATTTCAGCAATTTTCCTGCCTCCCAGACCTCTTGGGAGGGTCTGCCAGAAAAATGCTCGAGTTTCCCTTTGACTTCCATTAAACTCATTCCTTGAGATGAGCACCCGAACATTTCAATTTGCTCCATTTGAGTACAGAGCACCTAAGCATTTTAGTGCTCGCTCACCACTAGTAAGAGCATTCCTAGGAAAGCTCGGTTCCTGATTGGACTGTCAAAACATTTTGCCGGTTAGGCAAGCAAAACATTTTTAGGAGATTAAGATTTGTAAATCAGAGATGTACTGTCAGGAACAATGATAACCTATGTGCACAGATTGATTGTATTTACAATCACTTTGTGTACCTAGAAGTGCAGTTGGGCTATACACAGACGCAACAGCATGTAGTTGATTAGCGTTCTTTTAATGATTGTGGTTGGCCAGTGAAAATGTATCCTAAGGCCGGCGTCACACGCTAGGATATATCGGGCGATATGTCGTCGGGGTCACGGAGTTTATGACGCACATCCGGCATCGTTAAAAATATTGTAGCGTGTGACAGCTACGAACAACTGTGAACGAGCAAAAATACTCACCTTATCGTTGCTCGTTGACACGTCGTTCATTTTCAAAATGTCAGTCCTCCTTCTGTGATCCGGTTGTTCGGCGTTCCCGAGGCAGCACACGTTGCTCCGTATGACACCCCGGGAACGACGAGCACAGCTTACCTGCATCCCGCCGGCAATGCGGAAGGAAGAAGGTGGGCGGGATGTTACGTCCCGCTCATCTCCACCCCTCCGCTTCTATTGGCCGGCCACTGTGTGACGTCGCTGTGACGCCGAACGTCCCTCCCCCTTTAGGAAGAGGATGTTCGCCGCCCGCAGCGACGTCGTCCGGGAGGTAAGTGCGTGTGACGGGGGTTAACGACTTTGTGCGCCACGGGCAACTAATTGCCCTTGACGCACAAATGACGGGGGCAAGTACGATCGCTCCTGCGATCGCACGATAGATCGTACCGTGTGACGCCGGCCTAATACTTGCCTTTTTATATGTAATAAATATTGACTCATGCATGTACAGTTATCTTTAAATATATACTGAAATTATTGTTTTTTTTTATCTTTTTGCTTATGGATTTGTAGAATAAATATTGTATCCTATAGTTATAGAGACTTAAGGCTACTTTACACACTGCGATATCGGTCCCGATATCGCTAGCGTGGGTACCTGCCCCCATCTGTTGCGCGACACGGGCAAATCGCTGCCCGTGCCGCACAACATTGCCCAGACCCGTTACACATACTTACCTGCCCGGCGACGTCGCTGTGACCGGCGAACCGCCTCCTTTCTAAGGGGGCGGTCCGTGCGGCGTCACAGCGACGTCACTGAGCGGCCGCCCAATAGCAGCGGAGGGGCGGAGATGAGCGGGACGTAACATCCCGCCCACCTCCTTCCTTCCTCATAGCGGCCGGGAGGCAGGTAAGGAGAGGTTCCTCGTTCCTTCGGCGTCACACATAGCGATGTGTGCTGCCGCAGGAGCGACGAACTACATCGTTACTGCTGCAGTAACGATAATCGAGAATGGACCCCCATGTCACCGATGAGCGATTTTGCACGTTTTTGCAACGATGCAAAATCGCTCATAGGTGTCACACGCAGCAACATCGCTAATGCGGCCGGATGTGCGTCACAAATTCCGTGACCCCAACGACTCCGCATTAGCGATGTCGCAGCGTGTAAAGCCCGCTTAACTCATTGAAAGAAGAATGCATTGCCTTTTGGAGATGCAGGAGTTAATTAATTTGGCTTGCTACACTGTTTCAAAAAGTAAAACTAATGGCAGCTGGGCACTTTATCTTCTTTCCTTTACTTTACTTTTCTGTCTCATGACAACTGTACTCTACACGAGATTTGCAGTTTCCACAGATTAAATACTTTTATTTGCTTGGTTGCTGAAGTGCAGAAGGACAATCAGATAGCAGAGAGATTTACAAAAAAAAAAAAAAAGCTTTAACAAAATGGGAATTATTTCTGCGAATATACATTTACTGTGCATAAAGCTAGACCTTGAAGGGACCTTTGTCCATGAATTCAGTACAGAAATTTCTGGTAATAGCAAAAGAGCAGATACGCATAAAAATGCTGCACTGTACAAAAGGACATACACTACTCACAAAAAGTTAAGCATATTTGGCTTTCGAGTGAATTAATGTAAGATATAAAAAGTTTATGCTGCAGGGATTTTTATTCTTTAAAGTAGGGCATTTAAGCAGAAGCATGCAATGGTGATTTCCTCATATCAAGCAATATATTAAAACAAAAGCCAAATAACAGTGGTGAGTATACCCACAAAAAAACTCATTGTCTCAATAACTTATCATGTGACCTTGAGGTAATGGGGTACTGAGTTACGATTCTCTACAAGGCAATTCAACTGATCCCACAGATTTCCTATTGGATTCAGGTCTAGAAAAATTGCAAACCACTCTATTTGAGGTACCCCAGTCTGAACCAGCTGTTTCCTAATGATGCGACCTTGATGAGCTGGAGCATTGTTGTACGTGAAGGTGAAATTAGGCCTGTGTTGTTCATGCAGAGGCACAAGTTGGATTAATGATGTTATTAAAGTAGTAGTGGCTTCTCACTGTACTATTCAGAAAGTATAGGGTAGTTCTGTATTGACCTACACTGTAATACCTCTTCCACCACCACCAAAGGCTCTTCTAGGGAAACGAGACAATGTAGCCAGTGCCGCCGCTAGGAATTTCAGGGCCCCATACTGGCAAAATTATGGAGCCTCCTAGAGACTCCACCGAGGCTCCACCCCAGCTCCACCTCCACCCTGCAAACCTTCCACAGTCCACCACCACTTTTGGAAAAACATATATTTCCATAATACACGCTCTACACCTCACTGCTTTATAATACACATTCTACACCGCCTCTTTCTGTAATACATCCTCTACACCTCCCCTCTCCATAATGCACCTTCTACACCGCCCTGCTCCATAACAACATAACACACCACCTACACAGCCTGTTTCCATAATACACGCTCTACACCTCCCTGCTCCATAATACACGCTCTACACCTCCCTGCTCCATAATACATGCTCTACACTGCCTCTTTCCATAATACACCCTCTACACTGCCCCCCTCCATCACACTCTTCCCCCCTCCGTCACACTCTGCCTCCCTCCGTCACACTCTGCCCCTCACAGTCTGCGCCTCACAGTCAGCACCTCTCTTGTTACACTCTGCCCCTCACACTCAGCACCTCTCTTGTCACACTGAGCCCATCACACTCTGCCCCTCTCTTGTCACACTGAGCCCATCACACTCTGCCTCTCTCTTGTCACACTCTGCCCCTCACACTCAGCACCTCTCATTCACACTCTACCCCTCACACTCAGCCCCTCTCATCAAACTTAGCCCCTCACACTCAGCATCTCTCTTGTCACACTGAGCCCCTCACACTCAGCACCTCTCTGTCACACCCTGCCCCTCACACTCAGCACCTCTCTTGTCACACTGAGCCCCTCACACTCTGCCCTTCTCTTGTCATTCAACCCCTCACACTCTCTCTTGTCACACTCTGCCCCTCTCTTGTCACACTCAGCCCCTCTCTTGTCACACTCAGAACCCCCATGTCCTCCTCTTCACTCATTACCTGTCGTCATGTGCCCTCACTTGCTACAGCTACTCAAGTATCTTCTGGCTTCACCCACATGGGGGTTACATGGGCATGACGTCATCGCAAGTCCTTCATGGGAGCAGATTAGAGCTTCCCTGCCTCCGCAGCGCTCAGGTATTAAATCCCCTCTCCCCTCCCCCTTGGAAAAAAACACTGCATTTGCTAGATGGCAAAAGGAAATGGGAGTTTAAAACAAAACAAAAAAAACTGTTTTAACATGGCCCTGGGAGGCAGCAGCTCAGGGCGACCGCCCCCCTGCCCTACTGCTACACCCCCAGTATTAGTCACCAGTAACCACCCCAGCCCCTCTCCTCCTCATTCCCCCTCCCCTCAGGTTATTAGTCACCACTCACCTCTAACTCCTCAGGCACCTCCGGACAGGCCCCCCGCTGAGCTGCTTCTCCTCTTGTACGGGCCCTGGCTGCGCCACTGCTGTTCTCCTATTGACCCCCGCCGCTGCTTCTCTCCATGAAGGCCCCCGCTATGCCACTTCTTTTCCTGCTGGCGGAAACTTTTGAAATGACACATTCGGTCAGTAAGGACATCATCAGGGTGCGCCGCATGTGTCACAGAGAAAGTGCCGGGCAGTGAACAGAGGAGAGATTCCTGTGTTCTGCTGCCTGCACTGATTGTGCGGAGCTGCAGGATCGCTCCATTCCCGACACGAAGCGTGTGATGAGGGCTATCTGACCAGCGACCCCCGAAGCCTGGAGCTCCAGACAACCGGTCAGATTGCCCTCATCACTGACCAGCGAGCAAGGACCCCAGCCGCACTCAGAGAATAACCAACTCCCACTATGGGGGCCAAAAATGCACACTTTCATACTGCCGAATCAGGCAGCCCGACAGCGCCCCCCTCACAGTTGCACCTGGGAAAGATGCACCACCAGCCCCCCCTGGATACCGGGTATGTAGCTGCATACCCGGTATATCCAGCACACATGTCTATCTTGCATGCGGTGCAAAGTAGCCACATGTATAGTAGCAAAAGCAACACTGCCAGGGTCCTCTGCTGCGGCTGTGACTGGGGGGGGGCGGTGAAGAGGAGTGGGGGCCTGGCTGGTCCGGGGCTTAATAAAGCTAAGTAATTGTCCCTGGCTCAGCAAGGCCCCCCCTCTTCACCGGGCCCCCTACACCATTAGTAATGCCCTGACTGCGGCCCTGGATGTAGCCAAGCAGAGCGGACACATATGAGAGGGGCTCCCAACATCTTGAAATATATCCTTGCTTCTACACCTGACTGCCTGCTCTCCCACACCTGCACATTGGTTCCCAAAGTAGGGGACACTGTCTGGAGGCCAGCAATTCTACCGGAGCTGTCCCCCGACAACAGGCACAGTGCCATCTGAAGCCGGAGTTACTGCACCCGGCAGCTGGCTCATCCACAGAGAAAAGCAGAGGAGAGGGTGAAAGCAGCCTTACACACCTGCAGAGCCAATTTGGAGGGGAGACCTGGAGAGCGGCGAGCACTGGGTATTCCTATCAGCCGCACGACTGGCGTTCAGCAGGCGGCACATTAAAGGGCCAGCTGCGGTGAGGGAAATATTAATCAGTGAGAGGCTGGAGGGTCTGGGGCGTGTGCTCTGAAAAACGGGCCCCAGAGATCTCCCTCTGGCACTGGAACAACACGAGGAGGACACACAATAAAGCCCCCATGCTGTAATAGGCCTGCATCACCTCTGCAGATTGCACCTGGAGTGCTGTGCTGACTCGGGACTCCAACTTCCTATTGCCACATATATGTGCAGCTGCTCCCTGACTGTCTGAACTGGGTGGGAGAGTGGAGGTGCTCCTGCTCCTACTGCTGGACACACATCAGAGAGGTACAGGATCAAGTCTGCTGGGGCGCAGCGGGAGTGGGGTGAATAATCAGCAAGTGCCCAATGAGATAATATGAGTTCACCTAAGCAGCCTGGAGCCATTGATAAACGCAAGGAGTTTGCCAGGGGTGGTCAGGTTGACACTCCTAAAGCTAAGAGGAATGCCTCTTCCAAGGACTAAGATGATGGTGCTGGAGATCAAGATGACTTAACCCTGAGACAAGTGTATTTAAACTACAATAATAAAATAATAAAATACAATGCATTTAAAAGCTTCCTTACAGGGAAGATTGAGGAATTCTATTCAAAAGTTGGCCTTCTACGCAAGGATATGCAGACCATGAGGGCCTGTACGACAGAGGTCGAGGCAAGAGTGTCTGAATTGGAGGATAAAGTGACACCACTGACAGCAAAGCTGACCAAGGTGGTCAGGTCTATGAATTTGTGGCACCAGAAGGCAGATGACCTGGAAAACTGCATGCGCCAGAGTAACAAAAGAATTATAGGTCTACCAGAGCACTCTGAATGCCAGCACCCTGCATGGTTCTTAGAGGAATGGCCTAAATCTACCCTTGGGCATGAGTTTTCTTCGACCTTTGTGGTGGAGGGGGCAAACAGAGTTCCAGCAAGACCTTCTCCACCTGGTGCGCCACCGCGACCTTTTTTGGTGGGACTTTTCAACTGTAAAGACAAAGATGCAACTCTCCATCTGGCCCAGCAGAAAGGCCCAAAATTACTGTGAAAAATACGTATCCGCTTCCACTCATCCCTGATCTTTTTAACCAACTCTCTGAAGCCCGGTGGTTTACCAAACTAGATCTATAGGGGGACCTATAATCTTATCCATATCAGAGAAGGGGATGAGTGGAAAATGGCCTTTCTGACATCAGGGAGGTTATTCGAGAATTTGGTGATGCCTTTTGGGCTGACAAATGCTCCTGCGGTGTTTCAAAATTTAATCAATGATATCTTCTCTGATTTTCATGGTCGTTTTGTGGTCATCTATGTAGATAACATTTTTATTTATTCTGCCGATAGGTAAACACATATTACGCATGTTCGCTCTGTATTACAGAGATTATGTGATAACCACCTGTTTGCCAAGCTGGAAAAATGTGTTTTCTCCATTCAGGAAATAGCCTTTCTTGGGTCACTCTTTACTCGTGATGGGTTTAAGATGGACCCAGGAAAGGTGCAGGCTATCGTTGATTGGATGCAAGGGATATCAAGGCATTACAATGCTTTTTGGGTTTCGCCAATTATTATCGGAGGTTCATTAAGGGGTTTTCTCAAATTTCCAAGCCATTGACCGACCTTACTCGAAAAGGGATGAATCTGCAGAACTGGTCGCAGACAGCTGTCCAGGCCTTTCTTGAGTTAAAGGACCAGTTCATGTCCGCCCCGGTCCTGGTACAGCCTGACCTCGAGGCGCCGTTTATTGTGGAGGTGGATGCCTTGGAGGTGAGGGTGGGAGCTGTTCTCTCTCAGGGTCCTGCTACTCTGACTAATCTGCAACCCTGTGCATTCTTTTCCTAGAAATTCACTCTGGCTTAGAGGAAATATGATGTGGGTAACCGTGAATTATTGGCGATGCAGTTGGCATTTGAAGAATGGAGGCATTTTTTGGAGGGTGCTGTTCACCATATTACGATCATCACTGATCATAAAAATCTCGCGTATATCAAGTAGGCCAAGAGATTGACGCCTCGACAAGCAAGGTAGGCTCTTTTTTTTCTAGATTACATTTTTCTATTACTTTTTGGCCGGGGTCCAAAAACATGAGGGCAGATGCCCTGTCCCATAGTTTGGACCCGGTGTCCCCTCCAGAGCGTCCTTCCTCCATTCTTCTGCGAGGGATGGTGATCGCTGCCTTGTTATTGAAGGTAGAGGCTGAGGTCAGGGAGGTCCAGTCCTCAGCGCCATCTTCTGCTCCTGTTGCTAAACTGTTTGTCCCTTTGCACCTCTGGCCATCCTGGAATTACGGCCACTCGCAGGGCTGGTGCTCGACTGTTTTGGTGGCCATCTCTTCATTCGGATGTTGCTCTGTTTGTGTCTGCCTGTGCTATATGTATAACCAGCCAGCCAGGGAACTGGTTCCATTACCTGTTCCTGAAAGACCATGGACCCACCTGTCCATGGATTTCATTACGGACCTCGCTGTCTCTAATGGTATGACTGTTATCTGTGTGGTGGTGGATCGTTTTAGTAAACAGGCACATTTCGTTCCCCTCTTAGGTCTACCTAATGCTGCGGCCCTTGCAAACCACTTTATTGACCAGGTGGTTCAGCTACATGGGTTGCCCCTGAATATTGTGTCTGACAAGGGGGTACAAATTGTTTCTTGGTTTTGGAGGGCCTTGTGCAGGTGGTTCGGTATTGAGTTATCCTTCTCATCTGCTTATCATCCTGAGTCCAATGGTCAGACAGAAAGGACGAATCAGACCCTTGAGCAAATCCTGTGGTGCTTGGCTTCTGCTCAGCAGGAGGATTGGTGTACGCTTTTGACCCTTGCGGAGTTCGCATTTAATAGCAAAGTCCACCAGTCTACGGGAAAATCTCCCTTCTTCTATTATTAAGAGTTTCACCCTCACTTTGGGACCTTCTCTAGATTGGATTCGGGGTGTCCAGGGGCTGATTCTGTCGCTCAGCATCTGGGGGAGGTGTGGACGGAGGTACAATGGTGCATCGAGACGGCTCAGTGGTCCCAGAAACGCCAGGCGTACAAACAGCATTCTCCGGGGCCCTCCTTTCAAGTGGGGGACAAAGTGTGGCTGTCCACTCAGAATATTAGGCTTAGGGTTCCCTTTGTTAAGTTGGGTCCTAAGTTTATAGGACCCTATGAGATCATCGAGATGGTCAACCCGGTAGCCTTTCGGTTGCAATTGCCCCAGACCTTTCGTATTCCTAATGTATTTCATACCTCCTTGCTTAAACCATTTATTCCATCGGTGGTGGATTATCAGACCCCTCCGGCTCCAATATTGGTGGATGGGGAGGAGGAGTACAAGATCCAGTGTATTATCGATTCTCGTAGGGTGCGTAATTCCCTCCAGTATTTGATCCATTGGAAGGGTTATGGTCCGGAGGACAGGTCCTGGGTGGCAGCTCAATTCGTGTAGGCCAATCGGTTGATTGCGGCTTTCCACCGGACGTTTCCTGGCAAGCCTTGTGGTCCGGTGGCCCCCCCTTGAGGAGGGGGTACTGTCACAGTTTCGCCTCCCCGTCCACATGGCTAGGTGGCGAAGCCTTCTCCCAGGCCTCACTTCCGGAGCTTGGATGCTTTAAATACTGTCATCTCCGGTGAACCAGCGCAGGCTATAAGCTTAGCGCTGCTTTGCCTGTGATTGCTGGTCCCTGTAAATTTGATCCTGATCCGTCCCCTCTCTGTGCCCTTGGTCTCTGTCTGTGTTCCATCCCCTAATCATTCTGCCATTCCTCTGTCCCACTTCCTTCCTTCCCACAATAGACCCGATTGTTCCCCCCCTCTCCTATCTCCCCACTCGGTTGCTTCCTCTGGTACTGACCTCAGCCTGACCTCGACCCCGCCTCTGCTCGTTCCTCTGGTCTTCCTTCTCCCCGTATTGTGTATGACCTGGCTTGCCCAACCATCCCCCGCTTCTGCTTTCCGGCTGATGCTGCGAGGCACTGCACCTGAGATCATATAGAAAAAATTGCGCAGAAAACGTCTAGACTAAAAAATATAATTGTTTATTGATATTCTGGTTAAAACAATCATAAAGTGGACATGGAATCAGTCTTTATTGTTCCATTGCTGATTCCATGTTCACTTTATGATTGTTTTAACCAGAATATCAATAAACAATTATATTTTTTAGTCTAGATGTTTTCTGCGCAATTTTTTCTATATGATCTCTGGTATTTTAAGCGCTGACGCAGGTCTTGCAAAGTGTTTTAGCTTCCAGCCAATTGTCATTGACCTTCTATGAGCAAGGTTTATGATTTGAGGCACTGCACCAGCACACATTGAGTTCCACTCCTTGCTAATTCAGCTTTGTCGTAGTGTATTTCCCTGCAGGACTCCAGCTTCCCCTAGTGGCAGCCTTACAGGATCACTCTCAATCTATAGGCAACTCAAAAAAACATAGTAAAACAGGAGAAACAACAAGTTGTATTGCTCAAAAAATACATTACTTATTAATCATAGAAATACACTTGTTCTTTGCAAGAATCACACAATAACATGAAATACATACTAGAGGGATAGATGGATATAAGGGCAGTCCAGGCCTGAAAACATCATAAGAAAGATCAATTTTTGATAAAAATTCTGAAAAAATTGATGAGTTGAGATGTTAATCAGAAAAAAACCAATCAAAATCTTTAAACATGACACAGTAAAAAAGCTAACAAAATAGAGCTATCATAGAATTAGCCACATAAGTGCAACTATAGCAGCAAATGTGCCTTACTAATCCATTCATAATTGACTATTTTTAATTAAGGTAATACAAGGCTAAATCTAAAACTCCTATATGCATATTAGCTGAAAGTGCCAAAGAAGTGCAGGCAGGCCAAGGCGAGAAGGTGCAGTTCTCTAGAAAAGGAAAGACCCCCAACGTACGTTTCACAAATTCAAGTAACTTGCTTCATCAGGGGGAGTGCAGTATTCACCAAATGGTAGGTATATATAGGCTGTCGATTAGTGATCACAGCTGTGCATCATACGCTGAGACCAACTGGAACAGCGCATGTGCGCGCCACTGTCACAACACCCAAATCCCTCACGGCCATCATGGTACCTTCGCGCATGCACGGGAGTGGTGACGCGTTTCCATGACTTCTGGACATGCGCAAACCCCATCAGAGACAGCAGGAAAGAGCAGGCTGAGCGATGCAGCGCGTGCACGTGCACATTGACTGAACAGCGCTGATGCTTGGTAAGGAAACAAATTGATACAGAGAACATCAATATACAAATAATATTAATGGTAGAAGCTTTAGAAATCAAACAGGTACAAAAAAGACATTGAGCCCAGGCAAGTATAATAAATACAAATATCGATACATAGTAAACAAGCAATAAATACTGTAATAACTAGAGTTGAGCGTGGTTCGCGGTTCGTGGTTCTCCAGTTCTAGGCTCGAGTGATTTTGGGGCCTGTTCTAGATCGAACTAGAACTCGAGCTTTTTGCAAAAGCTCGATAGTTCTAGAAACGTTCGAGAACGGTTCTAGCAGCAAAAAAACAGCTAATTCCTAGCTGGCTTTCCGCTGTAATAGTGTAAGTCACTCTGTGACTCACACTATTATGACATTTCAGTGTATAGTGTGCGGGAACAGCGCCTTCAGATCACTGCTGTTTGTATAATGGCGATCGCCATTTTTTTTTTTTTCCTTGTCTTCCTTCCCTAAGCGCGCGCGTCTTGTGGGGCGGGCCAGCATGTCAGCCAATCCCAGACACACACACACAGCTAAGTGGACTTTTAGCCAGAGAAGCAACGGCATGTGTGATAGGATGTCCATGTCACATGTCCCTGCATTATAAAAACGAGTATCTGCCCGTCCGGACGCCATTATCTCTTCTGCGTCCTTGGTGTCAGACATCACTGTCGCAGCTCCGTCCTTTGTCCTATCGCCGATACAGCTGTATGCGTTCCATACACAGCGCTAGACAGCTTAGGGAGAGCACTTTCTATCAGTCCTTTTAAGGGCTCAAACCGGCAGGGTCAGAGCCATAGGTGACAGGTCCTGAAAACAGAGACAGTGTCTGTGTAGCCAAGGTCAGGGATTTCGTCGCTGCATTTCCCCATTAGGAGGGAATAGAAAGGCAGGCTTCCATTCCTCTACCCAGAGCCCCACAATCCTGGCACTGTACCCTCCTGTCCTCTGCACACTCTAACTCTTTTTATCTAAGCCATTATACTAGTAAACAGTCAGTGTACCTAGTGGCATCCTAAACGTGGCTATTGGACTTTTGTGTAGTCACACTAGTGCAAAGATATTTGCAGCACGTCTGCCTGCATTGCACACTCAAACTTTTTTTAACTAAGCCATTATACTAGCAAACAGTCAGTGTACCTAGTGGCATCCTAAACGTGGCTATTGTACTTTTGTGTAGTCACACTAGTGGAAAGATATTTGCAGCACGTCTGCCTGCATTGCACACTCAAACTCTTTTTAACTAAGCCATTATACTAGCAAACAGTCAGTGTACCTAGTGGCATCCTAAACGTGGCTATTGGACTTTTGTGTAGTCACACTAGTGGAAAGATATTTGCAGCACGTCTGCCTGCATTGCACACTCAAACTCTTTTTAACTAAGCCATTATACTAGCAAACAGTCAGTGTACCTAGTGGCATCCTAAACACGGCTATTGTGCTTTTGTGTAGTCAAACTAGTGGAAAAATATTTGCAGCATGTCTGCCTGCATTGCACACTCCAACTCTTTTTAACTAAGCCATTATACTAGCAAACAGTCAGTGTACCTAGTGGCATCCTAAACGTGGCTATTGGACTTTTGTGTAGTCACACTAGTGCAAAGATATTTGCAGCACGTCTGCCTGCATTGCACACTCAAACTCTTTTTAACTAAGCCATTATACTAGCAAACAGTCAGTGTACCTAGTGGCATCCTAAACGTGGCTATTGTACTTTTGTGTAGTCACACTAGTGGAAAGATATTTGCAGCACGTCTGCCTGCATTGCACACTCAAACTCTTTTTAACTAAGCCATTATACTAGCAAACAGTCAGTGTACCTAGTGGCATCCTAAACGTGGCTATTGTACTTTTGTGTAGTCACACTAGTGGAAAGATATTTGCAGCACGTCTGCCTGCATTGCACACTCCAACTCTTTTTAACTAAGCCATTATACTAGCAAACAGTCAGTGTACCTAGTGGCATCCTAAACGTGGCTATTGGACTTTTGTGTAGTCAAACTAGTGGAAAGATATTTGCAGCATGTCTGCCTGCATTGCACACTCCAACTCTTTTTAACTAAGCCATTATACTAGCAAACAGTCAGTGTACCTAGTGGCATCCTAAACGTGGCTATTGTACTTTTGTGTAGTCACACTAGTGGAAAGATATTTGCAGCACGTCTGCCTGCATTGCACACTCAAACTCTTTTTAACTAAGCCATTATACTAGCAAACAGTCAGTGTACCTAGTGGCATCCTAAACGTGGCTATTGGACTTTTGTGTAGTCACACTAGTGGAAAGATATTTGCAGCACGTCTGCCTGCATTGCACACTCAAACTCTTTTTAACTAAGCCATTATACTAGCAAACAGTCAGTGTACCTAGTGGCATCCTAAACGTGGCTATTGGACTTTTGTGTAGTCACACTAGTGCAAAGATATTTGCAGCACGTCTGACTGCATTGCACACTCAAACTCTTTTTAACTAAGCCATTATACTAGCAAACAGTCAGTGTACCTAGTGGCATCCTAAACGTGGCTATTGTACTTTTGTGTAGTCACACTAGTGGAAAGATATTTGCAGCACGTCTGCCTGCATTGCACACTCAAACTCTTTTTAACTAAGCCATTATACTAGCAAACAGTCAGTGTACCTAGTGGCATCCTAAACGTGGCTATTGTACTTTTGTGTAGTCAAACTAGTGGAAAGATATTTGCAGCATGTCTGCCTGCATTGCACACTCCAACTTTTTTTGACTAAGCCATTATACTAGCAAACAGTCAGTGTACCTAGTGGCATCCTAAACGTGGCTATTGTACTTTTGTGTAGTCAAACTAGTGGAAAGATATTTGCAGCATGTCTGCCTGCATTGCACACTCCAACTCTTTTTAACTAAGCCATTATACTAGCAAACAGTCAGTGTACCTAGTGGCATCCTAAACGTGGCTATTGGACTTTTGTGTAGTCACACTAGTGGAAAGATATTTGCAGCACGTCTGCCTGCATTGCACACTCAAACTCCTTTTAACTAAGCCATTATACTAGCAAACAGTCAGTGTACCTAGTGGCATCCTAAACGTGGCTATTGTACTTTTGTGTAGTCAAACTAGTGGAAAGATATTTGCAGCATGTCTGCCTGCATTGCACACTCCAACTCTTTTTAACTAAGCCATTATACTAGCAAACAGTCAGTGTACCTAGTGGCATCCTAAACGTGGCTATTGTACTTTTGTGTAGTCAAACTAGTGGAAAGATATTTGCAGCACCTCTGCCTGCATTGCACACTCAAACTCATTGTTACTAAGCCATTATACTAGCAAACACTGAGTGAACTTAGTGTCATCCTAAACGTGGCTATTGGACTTCTGTATAGTCCCACTAGTGCAAAGATATTTGCAGCACCTCTGCCTGCATTGCACACTCAAACTCATTGTTACTAAGCCATTATACTAGCAAACACTGAGTGAACTTAGTGTCATCCTAAACGTGGCTATTGGACTTCTGTATAGTCCCACTAGTGCAAAGATATTTGCAGCACCTCTGCCTGCATTGCACACTCAAACTCATTGTTACTAAGCCATTATACTAGCAAACAGTCAGTGAACCTAGTGGCATCCTAAACGTGGCTATTGGACTTTTGTCTAGTCACACTAGTGCAAATCTATGTGCAGCACCTGTGCATGACACCCTCCTGCTCTGTTTTTAATAAGCTATAATGATAGCAAAAAATACTGCCATTTAGTGGCATCATAGAACTGGCTGTTGTATTCCATTAGTGCCCCACTGGTGCCAAGCTATTTCTAGCACCTCTACATGACACCCTCATGCACATTTTGCTATGCTAATGTTATAGAAAACTCAGGGAATTCATTGCTGCATTTGATAATTCGGAGGGATAGAAAGTGAGGCTTCCTTTAGCTTTTCCTTCTGTTCATAGACAGCATCTCCAAGTTCACACCCGAAGAGCAATTTCTCCTCCACGTCTAAGTGTGGAGAGGCAGCTAGTGCGCATGCGTGTGCCGATTTACCCCAGCTGCAGCCTAACTACAGTGTTTCGCCTAGTGAGTATGCTCAGCCTGACTGTGCCATTCCTGACGCTAAGTCTTCATTTCGGGATACAGCGCATGCTCCCACACTAAGTGTCAAAAGCCTCTTTGCACAGGTACTTGCATTCCGTGCCGGGTCTAAGTCCTGTTTTGTGCCTAGACACCATGCTAAAGCTGATAGTCTTTTT
This sequence comes from Anomaloglossus baeobatrachus, assembly GCF_048569485.1. Taxonomy (NCBI): domain Eukaryota; kingdom Metazoa; phylum Chordata; class Amphibia; order Anura; family Aromobatidae; genus Anomaloglossus; species Anomaloglossus baeobatrachus. The sequence goes on from NC_134358.1 coordinate 326,709,196, forward strand.
TCAGAGACTGTATTTCATGCTACTGAGCATGCTCAGGCACTTACTGCATCAGAGACTAGGTCCGGTAATGAACTCTTTGGCCCTACCCCTGATGTGGGGGTCCCATATAGACCAGAGGGCATCAGGTGTCCTCCCAAATGGCTTGCAGAGGCCCACCCCTATGACTTGTCACCGCATTATTGATGGTCAGACGATGACTGGTGAGGTATTTGGGTCATGGCAGTCATGAGGTCATCATTGAAGTTGCGGTTCCAAATAGGACGCTAGTTATGCCACTCATGACGTGTCACTCTACTTTTGTCTCCAGTAGGTTCATTGTGGTTCACCCTGGTTTGGGGCGGACCCAGGTTATAAAACGGGCTGGAGCCAACAAGGAGGTGCGCAGTCTTCTATTATGCTCCGAAAGAGCACACCTCCATGTGTTGAACCCATTGCGGCTTTAGGCCAGAGGTAGGCAGGGATAGGGTGTCGATGCAGGCCACCACCACAGTTGGTAACGCAGAACGGTTAAGACCAGCTCCTGTCCTACCAGTCCTGCTTGTGCAGCCCAGTGGCATTAACAGGCCTGCTGCTGCTGATGCGCCTGCTGTCCACAGGTGTGGCCCCTACACACACGGTCAGCGTACTCAATGGCTCCTGTGTTGTTAACAGGGAGTTCCTGGGCTGGGTGGGCATGTGGACCCTGTGACGCTAACAGCGCTCCCAGTCTCCAGATCCGAATGGCGTCTAACTCGGTTCAGGCTACTATTAGTTTCATAGCCACACAGCTCTGTATCCTCCACCAAACCTTCCAGTTGCCAACCTCTCCTTTTCCAACTGGGAGCACGGTGGACACTGACTGCTGATGGGGATATATACCTTTCTCTTTCTTTTCTTATTAATTTTCGTTATATAGCGGTAACATAGTATATACCACCTTATCCAAATCTGCCAGTCCCACTGTAACAGATGGTGTTTCTTCATCAAATGTTACTTTTGCTTAACCACCAAATCCACGGACCAAAACTTTTTTCCCCTTTCCAACACACCTGTTCCCCTTTCCACCAGCATCTGTCCTTTTTCAACTCATTTTGGTATATGACCAAAAGTGCAACTCTGCAGGGACACCGTACTCAACGCCATCTCAGCACAGCAGCCATCCCTCGGTCCCTCCGATGTGGACAAGGAAAAGACCATTTCCTCCTATCCATGACAAAGCATTGAGATTCACTCTGTGCAGCACTGGTGTTTAGTGGAAAAGCAGATCTAAGATTGCGTACCACATTCTGCAGATACTCCTGTATACGTGCGTCCATTTCTATGGCAGGAATTATTTCGCCAAATTTTGTCTTGTACCGGGGATCTAACAGTGTGGCAACCCAGTATTCAGGATTACTTCGAATTCGTACAATCCGAGGGTCATGTTGTAGGTAGTGCAGCAAGAAGGCGCTCATGTGTCTTGTGCATCCAGGAGGACCAAGTCCTTGGTGTGTTGGTGGCAGAGAGGTGAGAATTGTGCCTCCTTCCTCTGCCCTCTCCCCACAACCTCGCACAACCGAAATGTGAGCAAGCTCTCACTCATCTGCTGAGTCTTCCTTGCCCATCGCCAGTTTGTCCTCCATTTCTTCATGGGCTCCTGCACTTTCCTCAACACTTTTTGCTGATACTATGCGCCCTTGTTAATCCCTCTCCCTCACCATGACTGCCGCATAGGTGCCGCTGACCATCTGGACCTCGTAGATCTTGTTATCCCTTCCGCATATGACTCCTCCTGTACTTCCTCCCCTTCCTCTTGTCCCAATGTGGCGCCCCTGACCTGGTCAGGCACCACTGAGTACTGCACCCATGCTGGGGACAGTACAATACAGGTAATCCAGAAGGCTGACCGAGGTGTGACTACACAGGCGCATAGTGATCAGGTCTCACACATGTACCTATGAGAGGACCCCTGGGGATCCCAGGAGGGGGAAAAGCCTTCACCTTCACTGGAATAGTGGAGGGGGCCAAAAGCCTCCATCTCCTCTCAAGGGGTGTGGTAAGAGAATCTGGTTGCTAGGTGGCGTAGGCAGGCACAAAAGGGAAAAGAGGAGGAGGAGTAAACAGTCTGCAGCAGAGTGTGGAGGAGTGAGGAGCAGGAAAGTGAAGCTCTGACAGGAGCAGCAGTGAAGGTCCCAGATGTGAGCCGGTTCAGAGCAGAGTCCAGGGAGCTCCGAGGAGAGCTGACCCCTTCCCCTGGGCTGCTATAGTCTGACAGCGTCCGCGCAGTGGCTACCGACGGGGGAGAACGGTCACCTAGGAGGGCTACCCGAAACCCAGCTCCAGCTAGAGAGCACAGAGTGGGAAGTAAGGAGACTGCTAGGGAGAACCAGGCCCAAATGGGCGGCAGATCCCGGAGCGGGGATAGATCCACCTTTCCTCGCTAAACCTGCCGGTGTGGGGCCCTCAAAGCCCACACCACAACACCACAAAAGCCGCAGCCACGTAGCCACAGTTAGGGCCCATAGCTCACAGGAGGCAAGCAGCTGGAGTGAGCTGGTCCAGGCCACAAGCAAACGGCAAACGAAGGGGAGTGAGGCTTCAGCAACTTCCCTGGGTGACCCCCATAGGGACTAAAAGTCGGGGTCACCCCAAACCACCAAGGGCTAAGGAAGGCGAGTTGGTAGTCACCATCAGAAGTCAGCCTGAAGGATACCTGGTTCCCGCCTGGTTCATCCCAGCTACGCCCGGGTTACTCACCCTGCCACCTGAAGTGAGTAAAAACCCTGAAAGACATCCTGCTTGTGTGGAGTTATTCTGCGCCTTGTGGTTCTACACACCTACACAGGGCCCTGGGGCTTGCCTCACTCTCAGGAGGCTATTCCAACTAACTGCACTCACCATCAGCCCCAGGCATCCCTCAACCTGCAGTGGCGGTCCCCACTGACCGCAATTCTGAGAGTGGCGTCACGACAAGAAGAAGATCTCCTACCTGTGACCAGATCCAGCTACGTGGAGTCCCTGAAGGTAATGCACCGACACTGCACTTGTGGGGCTTCACACCAACACCTGACTCCGAATAATAATTACAGTGTGCTCCATCATGTAGATGACCAGAATTGTCACGCTGAGAATGACATTGCCAGTGCTAAACATCTTCGTCGACATTTGTAAACTGTGTAGCAGGGTGCATAGGTCCTTGATCTGACACCACTCCAGCAGCGTGATCTGCACCACCTCTGGATCAAGTTATCCCAGGCTATATGTCATACCGTATTTCAGCAGGGCTCTGTGGTGCTGCCACACACGCTGCAACATGTGCAGATTCCAATTCCTGAGTGTCGGAACATCGCATTTCCGGCGTTTAACTGCCAGACCCAAAGACTTCCGGAGTGATGAAAGTTGTTGAGCTGCTGTGTGCGCACGATGGAAGTGAGCACATAGCGAGCGTGCCCGCTGCACAAGGCCATGTAGGCCGTGATGGTGTTTTAAAAATTGCTGGAGAATTAGGTTCAACACGTGAGCCATACAAGGCACGTGTGTCACATTCCCCTGATGATGGCCCGCAGCCAGGTTTGCATCATTGCCGCACACGGCTGTTAAGTCACCAACGGAGTACGCTCCGTCAATTTGTACTCCGGTCGCCAGGTGACAACATGTTCCTTTCATGCATAGTGCTGATGATGGGAGAGGAGTCGATGCCAGCGGCGCAGGTGGACGCAGGTTATGCTCACCCACTGGGCTGCATTACCTTGACAGATGCAGAATCTCTGGCTGAATGTAGCTGGTGGGTATCTCACAGATGAAATACCATCATTCAGCTACAACCAATGGGAAGACACCACACCCTTTTTATGCCCATCCTGTCTGCAGACCACTGCCAGACATAGCTATGAACCTCTGGTTAATTTTACCCCCAGTTCAGTTTTATGATTTTGTGTGCTTGTTACCTGACTACTTTTCCTGCTTGCTGTTTATGTACCTTGTTGGCCGATCCGCATTTCACCTCTGCTTGTTTTCTGATTGAGTCCTGGCCGTCCCATTCTGTTCCTGTTCCTCAATTAATGTTTTGACCCTGCCTGACTACTATTCTCTGGAACTGCAGCCTTCCACAGGTATTAATCACCTTGGGCCCTGTGTAATTCCTAATCCCTGTATAGGGGTTAAAGGGTTTCAGGGTTCTAGGGGTCCTGCTTGGTGAGTGGCTTCCCTCTAGCCTATCATTTACAGCCCATCTGAGTGTGTGGATCAAGGAAGGCGTTACACCATGCTCTCTGCAGAAGGCCATGTGGGCCAGGATAGTGCTTTAAAAATTGCTGGACAACCAGGTTCAACACGTGAACCACACAAGGCACGTGTGTCACATTGTCACAGCGAAGGGCCGCACCCATGTTTGCATCATTGTCGCACCCGGCCTTCCCTGGCTGCTGGTTGAGTGGAGACAACCATTGATGAAACTCGGTCTCCAGAGCTAACCGTCCACAACTTCTCAGCGGTGTGACTCACATTTCCCATACATTTCAAAGTAAACCTTTGACCGCCTGATGGCATTGAGCTCTGCTGCCAGCATAGTAAGGAGGTGTGTGGTATTCCTTGTGCACAGTTACAAGGAAGGGTGGCCTGACCACACAGGGTTTGCGCCAAGGTGGAGGACCCACACGAGGTTGAAGAGGCAGAAGCAGTGTATTAACTTCTACATACAGAAGAAGGATTGACACAACTCGTGGGGACGGCAAGACTTGTACAGCAGACCCTTCTCCATCTCTCCCCACAGTAACCCATTGCCCAGTCAGCGACATGTAATGCCCCTGTCCATGCTTACTGGGCCAATTATCTGTGGTGAAATGCACCCTGTCACACAGAGTTTCTCAAGGAATCAGTGATGTTTAGTGCGACATGCTGGTGTAGCGCATGCACGCCTTTGTTGAAGGAGTGGCGCCTGGGCATCGGCTCTTGGGGCACTGCGATGGGCATAAGGTCTCGAAAATCCTCGGTTAAAAAGGTTGGAAAGGCAGCATTTTGGTAGCCAACAGTTTCCAGATGCTGAAAGTCAACCTCTAAGCCATGTCATGCCCTTCTAAAAGCATGTAAAACACAGTAAGGGGACTCCAACCACAGTCTCCCTCATTGCCACTAATTGGGCCACACACACCCCACTTGACTGGCATCAGTTGACCTTCCCTTTTGAAAAAGAAAAAGATGCTTGGCATGAAGCACTCTCAAAAATACGCGTGCCTTTCCCGTCCCCTGGCTGACCCAGGGGAAGAAAAGTCCTCTGAGAGCCATGACTTGTTCATCTTGGTTCTTTTAGAAACACAGCGAGGGGACTCCAACCACAGTCTCCCTCGTTGCCACTAATTGGGCCACACACACCCCACTTGACTGGCATCAGTTGACCCCCCTTTTGAAAAAGAAAAAGATGCTTGGCATGAAGCACTCTCAAAAATACGCGTGCCTTTCCCGTCCCCTGGCTGACCCAGGGGAAGAAAAGTCCTCTGAGAGCCATGACTTGTTCATCTTGGTTCTTTTAGAAACACAGCGAGGGGACTCCAACCACAGTCTCCCTCGTTGCCACTAACTGTGCCACACACACCCCACTGGACTGGCATCAGTTGACCTTCCCTTTTGAAAAAGAAAAAGATGCTTGGCATGAAGCACTCTCAAAAATACGCGTGCCTTTCCCGTCCCCTGGCTGACCCAGGGGAAGAAAAGTCCTCTGAGAGCAATGACTTGTTCATCTTGGTTCTTTTAGAAACACAGCGAGGGGACTCCAACCACAGTCTCCCTCGTTGCCACTAACTGGGCCACACACACCCCACTTGACTGGCATCAGTTGACCTTCCCTTTTGAAAAATAAAAAGATGCTTGGCATGAAGCACTCTCAAAAATACGCGTGCCTTTCCCGTCCCCTGGCTGACCCAGGGGAAGAAAAGTCCTCTGAGAGCCATGTCCACATTGTCAGTGGACAGACACATGTGCTTATCTGCCAGCAGACCCCCAGCAGCACTGAAGACAGGTTCCGAGAGAACGCTGGCTGCAGGACACGACAAGATCCCCAAGGCGTACGTGGCGAGCTCAGGCAATTTATCAAGATTGGAAGCCTAAAATGAGCAGGGCTCAAGTTGCACAATAATGGAATCGATGTTTCCTTGCATATACTCATATATCTGTGTGTCCTCCTCTTTTTCCTTGTCCAGCTGTTTTGTTTTCGCATGAGTATATGTCCTTGTCACTTTCTCATGTGTTTGTGTTGTGTTGTGAGTTGTTTGTCACCTTTTGGACACCTTTGAGGGTGTTTTCTAGGTGTTTTTCTGTGTTTGTGATTGCCTGCCATTGTTTCCTATGCAGTTCGAGTTCGGTTCGACGAGCCGAACTCGAACGGGAGCTCCGTTCGGCGAACCGACCTCGAGCCGAACCGGGACCGGTTCGCTCATCTCTAGTAATAACATCCAGGTGACAAGCCATGTAGATGGTAATTCCTTTCACATGATGTAATATATGTCCTGCTAAAGGGTCTGCAACTTATATTTTCTCTGCATGTAAAGTCAAAAATAGAAATATATAAACACTAAGAGATACAACAATGAAAAAGACATTAAATTACTATACCAGAAGAACATGACAAAAAACAGCAAAAAATCAATAAAAGATAACATATTTTAAAAATATACACGCAAAATTATATAAAAAAGGGAAAACCCTAAGAAAAGGACTAGGCAGTGATGTTATTAGAATGAAACAAAACTCAACTCTTCGTTGAGACCAGAGGGGGCCAACGTGCAAACTGTCACCATCCATCTGGTCTCTCATTGAGCGAGACTTTTTTTAATATTACCACCCCCTCACTGCCTACTCCTTTTCTTAGGACTATTTTCTTACAGGGAGAGGAGTGGGAGGAGATATTGGAATCCCCAACTACAGTGTTTCCCCATCCTCCAATAATAGGTTGATCCAATGCTACATCATTCATCAGGCATATCTCACACCCACTCTTCTGTTCAATATGGGCCACTTATGCATGTCGGAGTGCCCATGATGTCATCTTAGGGGCCAATATTACACAGATGTTATGGAGCTGCCCTATTATATCGGCGTTTTGGCAGGAGGTGATTTCCCTACTACACTCCCTAACAGACGTTCTGTAGCTTATCCATGTGATGTAAATAAAAGCTTCTAACCTGACTTTAAATTCATCCATTGGTTTTATAAATGACTCCTTTGAAATCTGAAACCCTCCAAAATTTGGTTTAGGTTATGAAAATAAAGTTGCTGCAAAGCTGAAATATTGATCATTTAATGAACACAGAAAGGTCATATTTTGGCAAGACAAAAGTTTTGTCGCCTTGTCATATAATGCACTCAATCCATGTTTACATCCTCACCTGTGCTCACTAAATAATTGGTTAATTAGTCGGTGTGTATAAAAAGAAACCCAGCACACCAGACCTTCACCTGAACTGCAACTTGACCTCTGACAACATGCCAAAAATCTACCCTGCGACCAAAGCCTTGATTATCAAGAGGCTGAAGACCAGATACACTGCAGAGGTGGCTGGCACATTTAATGTGTCTCAGCGTCAAGTAAAAAGAATTAAAAAAAGATTTGAAGAGACTGGAGATGTTTTTGACAAGCCCAGGTCTGGCAGACCCCGCAAGACAACTGCTCAGGAGAAACATTTATTGGTTAGAAAATTCAAAGCCAGCCCCTCTTCCACTGCAGCAGAGCTCCAACAGGCATGGTCACCTCAAGTCTCTGTGTCAAGTAGAACAGTTTGTAGGAGTCTGTCTCGAAATGGCCTCCATGGTCGAATCAGTGCCCAGAAGCCAGCACTAAACAAAAAGCAATTAAAAAACATGTGGCATTTGTCAAGTTCTACAGCCTGCTAAACAGATGGATGCTGGAAAAGTGGCAGAAGGTGGATTTCTCTGATGAATCTTCAGTTGAATTACACCACAGCCGCTGCAAATACTGCAGGAGATCTACTGAAGCTCGTATGGATCCAAAATACACCCAGAAAACAGTTAAGTTTGGTGGTGAAAAGATCATGGTCTGGGGTTACATTCAGTATGGGGGTGTGCAAAACATTTGCAAGGTGGAAGTGTGACGCCCTGGAACCCAGGGGTCACAGGTCATAACACTCACCACTAGAGATGAGCGAGGTCGGTTCGCCGAACGGGGGTCCCGTTCGAGTTCGGCTCGTCGAACGTTCGACGAACCAAACTCGAACCTATAGGCTATAATGGGAGGCAATCACAAACACATAAAAATGCATGATAAATGCACACAAACAGTTAATAAACATTGCCATAACACTTACCGGTCCCCACGATCCCTCCTGCACTCTGTCTCCTGCCGCTATTCCATCCGATGATTGCTGAATCCTCCCGGTGACCGGCACTGCAAGCAGTGATGCAGGACCTATCGTGACGTCAAAATAGCCATGTGAACAGTCATGCGGCTATTATCTCATTGGCTACAGACTGGTCACATGACTATGACGCGTCATGTAGGACCTGCGAGTGCATCTCTCCGGTACACGGTGCACATTTGTGTATCGCCGTGTACCGGCGACATGCTCTAGCACACGGTCGACTCCCCGTTCCGTTAGGGACCGGCTGACACAGCCGGTCATTAACGGAGATCACCGTTGCCATAGCAACGCAGTTAGTGGTGACGTCACCGCTAACCGCGGCTCCGAGAGCACCGTTGCTATGGTAACGCGTCTGTCAGCGTTACCGCTGACAGCCAGCAGAACTGATCATTCACGGAGTGAAGGCTGCACGCTGCTTCTCGTGCAGCTTTCACGGAGTGAAGGCTCCACGGGAAGCAGCGTCTTCCCCCATGCAGCAGTGATGTAGCAGAGCTGCATTTGTTGAACGAGAAAGACAGAAGAGCAGGATCGTGGAGGGCTAACAGGGGGTAATAAAGATGGAGTCTCTAATGTGTCTGTGTATTTATTTCTATTAAAGTATTTTTTCTCTGTGTGGTGTCTTTTTTTTAACCCTTTATTGGAGATTCTTAATGGCCGGGTCAAACGTGCCTGAGATTAAGAATCTCTGGCTTAATACTGGCTAGTAAAACAAAGCCAGTATTAACTCATGATTACCCAACAAGCCACCCGGCTCCAGGGCTGTTGGAAGAGTTGGATACAGCGCCAGATGATGGCGCTTCTATGAGAGCGCCATTTTCTGGGACGGCTGCGGACTGAAATTCGCAGCAGAGGCGCCCAGAAACCTCGGGCTAACCTGTGCTGCGGATTCCAATCCCCAGCTGCCTAGTTGTACCCGGCTGGACACAAAAATGGGGCGAAGCCCACGTCATTTGTTATTTAATTATTTCATGAAATAAGTGAAATAATTAAAAAAAAAAGGGCTTCCCTATATTTTTGGTTCCCAGCCGGGTACAAATAGGCAACTGGGGGTTGGAGGCAGCCCGTGGCTGCCTGCTGTACCTAGCTAGCATACAAAAATATGGCGAAGCCCACGTCATTTTTTTGGTGGGCAAAAAACGTCTGCATACAGTCCTGGATGGAGTATGCTGAGCCTTGTAGTTCTGCAGCTGCTGTCTGCTCTTCTCCATACATACACACAGCAGCTGCAGAACTACAAGGCTCAGCATACTCAGCATACTCCATCCAGGACTGTATGCAGAAGATTTTTGCTGAAAAAAGTATGTGGGCTTCGCCATATTTTTGTATGCTAGCCAGGTACAGCAGGCAGGTACGGCTGCCCCCAACCCCCAGTTGCCTATTTGTACCCGGCTGGGAACCAAAAATAAAGGGAAGCCCTTTTTTTATTATTTCATGAATTTCATGAAATAATTAGAAAACAAATGACGTAGGCTTCGCTCCATTTTTGTGTCCAGCCAGGTACATTTAGGCAGCTGGGGATTGGAATACGCAGCACAGGTTGGCCTGAGCTTTCTGGGCCCCACTGCTGCGAATTGCAGTCTGCAGCCGCCTCAGAAAATGGCACTTTCATAGAAGCGCTATCTTCTGGCGCTGTATCCAACTCTTCCAGCACCTGCCTGCTATACCTGGCTAGCATACAAAAATATGGCGAAGCTCACGTCCTTTTTTTGTAGTTTTTTGGCAAAAAAAATAAAAAATGCTTCCCTGGATTATCCATTGCCAGTGAAGGTAACACCAAGCAGTGGGGGTTAGCAGCCAGTAGCTGCTTGGATTACCCTTAGCTAATAATACAAAAAATGCAGCGCGAGCCCATATATATTTTTTTTAATTATTTATTTAAATAACTAAAAACAAAATGGGCTTCCCTGTATTTTGATTGCATTGCTGGACATCACAGTGCTGTAAATATAAATCTTTAGAAAAAAAATGACGTAGCGCTTCGCGGTATTATTGATTCTCAGCGCAGATAAAGCAGACAGCTATGGGTTGCCACCCCCATCTGCCTGTCGTTACCTTGGTTGGCAATCAAAATACAGGGAAGCCCATTAATTTTTTCTATTTAAAAAATAGTTAAAAAAAAAATGACGTTGGGTCCCCCCATTTTTGATAGCCAGCTAGGGTAAAGCAGACATCTGTAGCCTGAAAACCACAGCTGGCAGCTTTACCGTGGATGTGGATCCAATGTGGAGGTCCCCCCAGGCTCTTTTTTTATAATTATTTTATAAATATTAATAATTACACAAAAAAAGTAGGGTCCCCTCCAAATTGGATCACCAGCCAAGGTAAAGCGGACAGCTGTGGTCTGGTATTCTCAGGGTGGGAAGGTCCATAGCTATTGGGCCTTCACAGCCTAAAAATAGCAGGCCGCAGGCACCCCAGACGTGGCGCATCCACTAGATGCGCCAATCCTGGCGCTTCACCCCAGCTCATCCCGTGCCCTGGTGCAGTGGCAAACGGGGTAATAAATCGGGTTGATACTAGCTGTAAAGTCACCTGAGATCAAGCCCAGCCGTTTGTGATGTCATGGCGTCTATTAGATACCCAACATCATAAACTGTCAGTATTAACAAAAACAAAAAATCGACAAAAGAAATTTATTTGAAAAAACAGTCCCCAAAACATTTCCTCTTTCACCAATTTATTGTAAGAAAAAAAATAAAGGGGTCCCACGATGACTCTGGACCGTCTAGAATATGGGGGGGAGACACTCAGGGAACATGTCCCTCATTTTTTAGGAGTGCGGACCCTTCATGTGAGGAGTGTGGGTGCAATGAATCTGCACTCACTCTCCCCGGGTCCACAGCAGCAGAGTCCATGTCGTAATGGTTGCTACCAAAGCTGCAATGCCTGCTCATGAGGTAAGGGCATGCCTAATCAGGAGAACTACTGCAGAGGAAGCTCTGCTCACTGGTATGTAGGTGCTCAGAGGTAATAATAGATAAAATTAGTGAGCAACCTCGGCACTCTAAATCTCCCAGACTAAGTCAGTAAGTCACAACGGATAGTAATGCAAAATCACTCTTTATTGGTCCGTATTAAGTAAAACATTTTTTTCATAAGCATATATGTTTTTGTCCAAAACAAGTTACAAATGACGTTTCGGCCTGAGCCTTCGTCAGATTGGACTTATCTGCATCTAATCATGAAAAGTGACAATAATCAGTATCACATAAGAGTGAGAGAACAATAACAGAAACTCGAACAATGTAGAGGTACAATTGGGATGCAGCAAAAAAATTGCAACACAGCAAGAAATGAAACACATGATACAAATGTCATAATACAGTACAAGGACAATATAGTAATGACAAATATGGGGTCAGAGTAGGCTTAGACAGCTCTGGTACGAAAGAGATGTCAATCATAAAGTAACATGTGCAGTAGGTGTAGAGCTACACTATGCATGGCAGAGCTAATGGGTAGACCGACCATAGAAAAAGAACGGAGAAAAAGTGGAGAAAAAGTGGAGAAAAAGTGGAGAAAAAGTGGAGAAAAAATGGAGAATAAGTGGAGAAAAAGTGGAGAAAAAATGGAGAACAAATGGAGAAGTGGAGAAGAAGTGGAGAAGTTTTTGTTCATGCCAGATGGGAGATAAATAATTTTTTACCGGCGCTGTCATTTACTGTAACGTGATCATCGGTGTACGGTGTATACCTGTGATCACGTGAGCGGGGACCGGAAAAACTGTCCTGAATCATGATCTCCAGGGTCTCAGCTAGCCCTGAAACCCCGGAGATTTTCTGACGCTGGGGGGCGTTATTCACTTATTTCTGCCTGCTGTTTATAAACGGCAGATCAGAATAAGGCTACATTAACACGACCGATCCATTTTTGTGGTCTGCAAAAAACAGTCCGTTTTTTTTCACGGGTGCATCCGTGTGGCATCCGTTTCCGTTCCGTAGACGGTCCGTATGTCATCTGTTTGTCATCCGTGTGCCTTCCGTTTTTTTTGTGTACTGCAAAAAAACTGAATGAGGGTAAATGCATAAATTTACCCAGGATCCATAGCTTCATCCTACATGAGGCGGTCACATGTTCACTCCAGTGCCATTTTCTACTGCTTTTCACAGCGTAGAGCGCTCTGGTGATTTTCTTGTGCTTGTGCACTTCATATCAGTCTTTTCTGTCATTATAATGGCAGAAAGGCACATAATGTCCCACTCTCCTGCATTTTGTAATTTTGCCCCCTTTGGTGCCTTTCATGTGGCACTAAGGGGTGCTTAGCTTTGTATTTAGCCAAAAAAGTGAAAAAAAAAAAATGACGTAGGGTTCCCCCTAGTTTTGTAGCCAGCTAGGGTAAAGCAGACGGCTGCAGCCTGCAGACCACAGCTGGCAACCTCACCTTGGCTGGTAATCCAAAACTGAGGGCACCCCACGCTGTTATTTTAAATTAAATAAATAATTTAAAAAAAAAAACACGTAGGGGTCCCCCCAAAATTGGATCACCAACCAAGGTAAAGCAGACAGCTGGGGTCTGATATTCTCAGACTAGGGAGGTTGTAACGTCCGGGTGGTGGAACCTCTGGACCGTACACCGGTCTCCCCTGAGGAGGCAGCCAGGCAGGTCACCCCGCCAGAGGGTCTGGGTGCACGGCGGCCGAAGCACTATTTGTAGCCGGACAGTCCGTATGGGAGCAGGAAAGGTGGATGGAGTTCTGGACGGTGGTCCGGGTGACGAGGCTCAGAGTCCGAGGCCAGGTGGTAAGGTCAGGCGGGATCCGGGACTTGCTGAGCGATGGAACGGGTCACCAAGCGGAGCCAGGGACTGGAGACTGGCGGAGCTGCAGAGATGGTGGAACATCCGCCGAAGTCACCGTCAGGGTACGGGAATGAGCGTGGTTCGGAGCGGCTGGCGTGGCAGGACAGGCTCTACGAGACAGGACAGGGTTAATGCAGGCAAGGTACAAGGCAAAGCAGTAGGGGACCTGAACACTAGCTTACTAAACACGTAGAACAGGCCCCGCCCACCAGGAAAGAGAACCCTTATATACCCTGTACCTTTCTATGCAATATCCTGTTTCTGGGTGCTGGCCCTTTAAGAAAGGGTCAATGACCGCGCGCGCGCCCTAATGCGCATGCGCGAGGCCCGTGTGCCAGAAGCCAGTCCAGGAAGCGGTGAGGAGAAGGCAGGAGCGCCAGGCTGGGAGTCCCACCTCGCAGAGGAGCGCCGGGAGCGGGGAGCAGGACGCGTGGAGGCTGCAGGCGGGGACGAGGAGGACGGGACCGGAGTGGTGAGCAGGGGACGCCGCCGGGGAGCGGGAAGCGGGCCACGGGGACCGGAGAACGGGACAAGGGGACCGGGAAGCGTGACAGAGGTCCATGGTTATTGGACTCTCCCCAGCCTAAAAATAGCAGGCCGCCGCCGCCCCAGAAGTGGCGCATCCATTAGATGTGCCAATCCTGGTGCTTCGCCCCAGCTCATCCCGCGCTCTGGTGCGGTGGCAAACGGGGTAATTTATGGGGTTAATACCAGATGTGTAATGTCACCTGGCATCAAGCCCTGGGGTTGGTGAGGTCAGGCGTCTATCAGATACACGACATCACCAACCCAGTCAGTAATAAAAAAAAATAGACGACAAACACATTTTTATTTGAAAAAACACTCCCCAATACATTCCCTCTTTAACCAATTTATTAGAAAGAAAAACAAATCCAGGTCTGGTGTAATCCCAGGGGTTGCCATGACGATCCACACTGTCCCAGTCAATGAAGAGCAGGATGTTCCCCATTGGCTGGGAGAGCAGTGCAGTGACCTGAGCTAACATCAATGGGTCAGCCCAGGTCACTGCAGGGCATGACAAGTGCTACTGTCAGCGAGGTACATTACCTGCGCTGATCTCCAGCACACTGACAGCACCTGTCATTGAGTTCAATGACCGGCGCCTTCACACCAAGTATCGCGAGAGGCCCGTGACGTCACCGCTAGTCAGTCTCGGGTCGGAAGCGAGAGAAGGTGATGTGACAAGCGGCGGCCATGGAGGACAGTGACAGCGCTGAGGTCGGGATGGCGGGACTTCATCACCGCAGGTAAGCCGAGCGGGACCATGTGTGTGTGTGTGTGTGTTTTTGTGTGTGTGTGTGTGTGTGTACGTGTGTACATGCCGCAGGCAGGAGGGGGCGGAGTGAGCTGAGCGGGGAAGTGTCGGCTTCCTGCACGTAACTAGGATAAACATCGGGTTACTAACCAAAGCGCTTTGGTTGGATACCCGATGTTTATCTTGGTTACCAGCTTGTGGCAGGCTGCCAGCGATGGCTCCTGCACACTGTAGCTGTAAAAAGCCCTGCTCGAACGTATCTAGAACTATCGAGCTTTTGCAAAAAGCTCGAGTTCTAGTTCGATCTAGAACAGCCCCCAAAATCACTCGAGCCCCGAACTGGAGAACCTCGAACCGCGAACCGCGCTCAACTCTACTCACCACCTACACCCACACACTAGAAGATTCAGGTGCTCAACGACTGGCCAGCCCAGTCACGAGACATGAACATCTTTGAGCATGTTTGGGGTAGGATGAAAGAAGAAGCTTGGAAGACAAAACCAAAGAATCTAGATGAACTCTGGGAGGCATGTAAGACTGCATTCTTTGCTATTCCTGATGACTTTATCAATAAATTGTATGAATCATTGTTGAACCGCATGGATGCAGTCCTTCAAGCTCAAGGAAATCACACAAAATATTAAATCTGGCTCTAACAGCACCACAACTTCATTCACCAATGTTATGCAACATACAGCCATATGAAAAAGTTTGGGCACCCCTATTAATGTTAACCTTTTTTCTTTATAACAATTTGGGGTTTTGCAACAGCTATTTCAGTTTCATATATTTAATAACTGATGGACTGAGTAATATTTCTGGATTGAAATGAGGTTTATTGTACTAACAGAAAATGTGCAATCCGCATTTAAACAATATTTGACAGGTGCAAAAGTATGGTAAGTGACATTAATATTTTGTAGATCCTCCTTTTGCAAAAATAACAGCCTCTAGTCGCTTCCTGTAGCTTTTAATGAATTCCTGGATCCTGGATGAAGGTATATTTGACCATTCCTGTTTACAAAACAATTCCAGTTCAGTTAAGTTTGATGGTCACCGAGCATGGACAGCACACTTCAAATCATCCCACAGATTTTCAATGATATTCAAGTCTGGGGACTGGGATGGCCATTCCAGAACATTGTAATTGTTCCTCTGCATGAATGCCTGAGTAGATTTGGAGTGGTGTTTTGGATAATTGTCTTGCTGAAATATCCATCCCCTGCGAAACTTCATCTTCGTCACTGATTCTTGCACATTATTGTCAAGAATCTGCTGATACTGAGTTGAATCCATGCGAGCCTCAACTTTAACAAGATTCCCGGTGCCGGCATTGGCCACACAGCCCCAAAGCAAGATGGAACCTCCACCAAATTTTATTGTGGGTAGCAAGTGCTTTTCTTGGAATGCCATGTTTTTTTGCCTCCATGCATAACCCCTTTTTGTATGACCAAACAACTCAATCTTTGTTTCATCAGTCCACAGGACCTTCTTCCAAAATGTAACTGGCTTTTCCAAATGTGCTTTTGCATACCTCAGGTGACTCTGTTTGTGGCGTGCTTGCAGAAACGGCTTCTTTTGCATCACTCTCCCATACAGCTTCTCCTTGTGCAAAGTGCGCTGCATTGTTAACCGATGCACATTGACACCATCTGCAGCAAGATGATGCTGCAGGTCTTTGGAGGTGGTCTGCGGATTGTCCTTGACTGTTCTCACCATTCTTCTTCTCTGCCTTTCTGATATTTTTCTTGGCCTGCCACTTCTGGGCTTAACAAGAACTGTACCTGTGTTCTTCCATTTCCTTACTATGTTCCTCACAGTGGAAACTGACATTTTAAATCTCTGAGACAACTTCTTGTATCCTTCACCTGAACAACTATGTTGAATAATCTTTATTTTCATATCATTTGAGAGTTGTTTTGAGGAGCCCATGATGCCACTCTTCATAGGAGATTCAAATACGAGAACAACTTGCAAGTGGCCACCTTTAAATACCTTTTCTCATGATTGGAAACACCTGCCTATGAAGTTCAAAGCTGAATTTAGTGGTTTAGTAAGTCAGTAAAAAATAGTTAGGAGTGTTCAAATCAAGAAATTGATAAGGGTGCCCATACTTTTGCACCGGTCAAATTTTGTTTAAATGCGGATTGCACATTTTCTGTTAGTACAATGAACCTCAGTTCAATCCAGAAATATTACTCAGTCCATCAGTTATTAGATATATGAAACTGAAATAGCTGTTGCAAAAACCCAAATTGTTATACAGTAAAAAGGGGTGCCCAAACTTTTTCATATGACTGTATCTTTGTATTAGAAGTTAATTATTTGTTTGAATTTCACATTACTTTCTGTGGGCGACAAAACTTTTGTCTTGCTAAATCTGACCTTTCTGTGTTCATTAAAAGATCAAAATTTCAGCTTTGCAGCAACTTTATTTTCATAACCTAAACCAAATTTGGCAGGGTTTCAGCTTTCAAAAGAGTAATTTATAAAACCAATGGATGAACTTAAAGTCAGGTTATAAACTTTTATTTACATAACATGGATAAGCGACAGAACTTCTGTCAGTATATAATCTGTCATGCCGATTCCTGTTCTGTGCGATCCTCTACTGTGTCTGGGGTAAATGAAGGGGAATCGTGAGATCACTACATGAAAATATTCCTAAAGCCAGCTTTACACCTTACAATTAGGTATGCGATCTCGTATGCGATGTGACACGCCCAGGTCGCATATGCGATCTAATGAGATTGCACGTAGGTCGTTCATTTGCTGTCACACGTGCGTTAGTAGTCTATGTTAAATTGATCAATTTTGTGTGCGATCCTTTAGATCATGTGTTCTGTGACGTATGCATTGGGCACCCTTTTTTTTTTTATTTATTGTCTTGACAAGCGTGTGTAATGTGTAGGGATGCGTTTTTACTATGTCATCTGCCGTTCAGCTCTGCTACATGGCCGCTGACAGCAGACACAGACAGCCATGTAGCAGCGGTGAATGGCAGATAACAGCAGACACAGACAGAGCCGCACTGTCAGAATGAACTCGGGTGAACTTCACCCGACTTCATTGTCATGCTGCGGCTCTGTCTGTGTCGCGCCCTGATTAGCGGTCACCCGTGAAGACTCACCGGTGACCGCTAATCTCCTGAGTAACTGAAGTTAGCAGCCCTCTCTCATATACTCACCGATCCCCGATCCCCGGCGCTGCACGGCGTTCACACTGCTCTGGCGGCTTTTACTGTTTTGAAAAAGCCGGCCGCCCATTAAACAATCTCGTATTCCCTGCTTACCCCGCCCACCGGCGCCTATGATTGGTTACAGTGAGACACGCCCCCCACGCTGAGTGACAGGTGTCACACTGCACCCAATCACAGCAGCCGGTGGGCGTGTCTATACTGTGTAGTGAAATAAATAATTAAATAATTAAAAAAAATGGCGTGCGGTCCCCGCTAATTTTAAAACCAGCCAGATAAAGCCATACGGCTGAAGGCTGGTATTCTCAGGATGGGGAGCTCCACGTTATGGGGAGCCCCCCACCCTAACAATATCAGCCAACAGCCGCCCAGAATTGCCGCATACATTATATGCGACAGTTCTGGGACTGTACCCGGCTCTTCCCGATTTGCCCTGGTGCGTTGGCAAATCGGGGTAATAAGGAGTTATTGGCAGCCCATAGCTGCCAATAAGTCCTAGATTAATCATGTCAGGCGTCTATGAGACACCCTCCATGATTAATCTGTAAATTACAGTAAATAAACACACACACCCGAAAAAATCCTTTATTAGAAATAAAAAACACAAACACATTCCCTCATTACCAATTTATTACCCACAACAAAGCCCTCCTTGTCCGGCGTAATCCAGGATGATCCAGCGTCGCATCCAGCGCTGCTGCATGGAGGTGACCGGAGCTGCAGCAGACACAGCCGCTCCTGTCACCTGCACGCAGCTAATGAAGACAGCCGGCGATCAGCTGAGCTGTCACTGAGTTTACCCGCGGCCACCGCTGCATCCACGGTGGATGCAGCGGTGGCCGCGGGTAAACTCAGTGACAGCTCAGCTGATCGCCGGCTGTCTTCATTAGCTGCGTGCAGGTGACAGGAGCTCCACCTCCATGCAGCAGCGCTGGATGCGACGCTGGATCATCCTGGATTACGCCGGACAAGGAGGGCTTTGTTGTGGGTAATAAATTGGTAATGAGGGAATGTGTTTGTGTTTTTTATTTCTAATAAAGGATTTTTTCAGGTGTGTGTGTTTATTTACTGTAATTTACAGATTAATCATGGAGGGTGTCTCATAGACGCCTGACATGATTAATCTAGGACTTATTGGCAGCTATGGGCTGCCAATAACTCCTTATTACCCCGATTTGCCAACGCACCAGGGCAAATCGGGAAGAGCCGGGTACAGTCCCAGAACTGTCGCATATAATGTATGCGGCAATTCTGGGCGGCTGTTGGCTGATATTGTTAGGGTGGGGGGCTCCCCATAACGTGGAGCTCCCTATCCTGAGAATACCAGCCTTCAGCCGTATGGCTTTATCTGGCTGGTTTTAAAATTAGCGGGGACCGCACGCCGTTTTTTTTAATTATTTAATTATTTATTTCACTACACAGTATAGACACGCCCACTGGCTGCTGTGATTGGGTGCAGTGTGACACCTGTCACTCAGCGTGGGGGGCGTGTCTCACTGTAACCAATCATAGGCGCCGGTGGGCGGGGTAAGCAGGGAATACGAGATTGTTTAATGGGCGGCCGGCTTTTTCAAAACAGTAAAAGCCGCCAGAGCAGTGTGAACGCCGTGCAGTGCCGGGGATCGGGGATCGGTGAGTATATGAGAGAGGGGGATAGACTGACATGGAGAGAGAGAGAGGGACAGAGATAGTGACGGACTGACAGAGATTAGTGAATGACAGACATTGTGAGGCGCTTCAGAATGCAGCTTTTCAGCTGCGCTCTGAAGCAGACCTTTTTTAAGCTGCGGTGCAGAGCGCACACCTGCGCACATAGCATCAGACACCGAAATCGTATGAGGGATGTCACACGTTACAATTCACTAGTTTCGTACTACCAAACGTCCAATGTATGAGCAATAAACGACGTGTATGCGATCACCGTATTTTCGTTCAATATCGATCGCATGTAGGTTTCACACGCAAATACATCACGAACGATGCCGGATGTGCGTCACTTACAACTTGACCCCGACGACGGATTGAAAGATCTATTGAAGTGTGTAAAGCAGGCTTTAGGGAAACTTTGTTCATGGCTAGGAAGTTGATAGCCCTATGGTGGATGGGTGGTTCAGATCTGACTGTACAGTCCTGGGTCAAATTGGTCAATTCAATTATACCCTATGAACGGGTGATGTATTACAACAGGGGGCGCCCAGAAAAATTCAATAAAATTTGGGACCTGTGGAATTCCTCCCCCAGCACACTCATATAATTCTAAAATAGATCATTGTGACACTGATAGATCCCTCTGGGTCTTAGAGTGCAGAATGCTACACAGCGGTATATTTCGACACTATGTAGCTATTATTGTTACCTTTTGTTTTGTTTCGGTTTTTAGGCCATATGCATTGAGTTGTCTGTGTGCATACTATAAAATCCGTTGAATGCATAAATGTTTGGGTGTACAGACAACACCACTACTCTGCTTTAGGTATAGCTGGTGTTATGTAAGCCATATGACAGTTTACTCTTTTGTCTAAGATTGATGTAGCCCTCCATGACTTGTATAACATTGTACACAATGTCAGCTGTACTGTGTTTGATTTGATTACGTTGTTAATATAACAAAGTTAAAAAAAAGGCTCCTCTAGTATACAGTTATAGTTCTGGTGCATAGTGTTCTCCTTGATGTCTCCAACATCATTGGTGGCCTTCATTTCTGCTCAGAATGAATCAAGTTTTATCAGTGTATAGCACTGAAGCCTACTCGTCCCCCATCCAGTGTAGATGTTCCCTGGCCCACGCAAGATGATGACGGCTGTACCTAGTGGTGTGGTCTGGTACCGTTGCAGGTTGTCTAGCACCCATGTCATGCTGATATAAACAGTTCGGAATGGTCCGATGCGACAATTGAATACATCTCATCTCCTTTAAATGTGCCTAGAGTTGTGTTGCATTCATCATCCGGTTCCAAAGGGCATTGTTCACATTGAAGACGTCATCAGTGTTGGATTTTGCCAAAGGAGGTCCACTTCTATGTTTTTCTGTGACACTTCTAGTCTCTCTGACCTCTTTATCAACCTGCTGATAACACTGTCTGACACTCTAAAGTCAGTCGCAACTTCAATCTGAGAACAACCTGCTTGAAGCCTAACAATTGTTAGGCATTGCCTTGGTCTCTTGATGTCAAAATGTGAACAGCATCATGAAGTGGACTGTTTAAATACCAATTCTAATTGAATCCCAAAATGTATTGGATTCTTAGGGCCCAGTCACACAGAATAACCTTACCAGCGATCCCGAAAACGATGCGACCTGATAGGGATCGCTGGGAGGTAGCTGGTGAGATGTCACACAGTCAGACCTTACCAACGATGCAGGAATGATACAGGTCGCAGTAGCGACCTGTATAACGATCTCAGCAGTCACTGTGACCCTGTCACACAGTGTCAAACACAGCGATGTGTCTTGCCCAACAGGACATCGCCTTTGAAGAAAATGGCCTGGACCATTCGGCAACGACTAGAGATCTCACAGCAGGGGCCTGATCGCTGGTAGGTGTCACAGTCCACAAAAAAAGTTCATTTTAATTAAATAGATTTTTGAATAATAATATTTTCCACAATTGGATGTGTTTTAAAAAAAATGTTCCTGTGCTGAGATAATCACATATTTGTTCCTTGTACTGTGTAATGGTCATGTCTTACCATACAAGGACATATATTGATCATACCACAGCTCCTAAGCCAAGATGGAAATAAAAAGTATAGAGACATTAAAGCTTGGAATCTAAATAATTATTTCCTTGAGGTAAAACATTTTTTTAAAAAAAAAAACAGGTAGGTAACATTTTACCTTACAAAAGAATCAGCTCGATCCCATGCTGTGCTATCTGAGTACTGTCTTTTGCGTTTCCCCCTGCCCATTAGCTGTGGTATAATCAGATCATGTCCCTGTACGGTCAGACACGGCCATTACACAGTACATACCAGGGGCATAAAATTATCTCCACACAGGACCATTTTTTAAACACATCCCATTGTGAAACCTATTTTTATTCCAAGATCTCATTAAAATCAAGTTTAAAATTAACTTTGTTTTTGAGAAAACTCCTCTATGCTCCTTGTGAGACAACAGCAAGTCGTGCAATTAGTACTGAAACATTGAACAGTTATACATGTGCATTCAAGGTCACATTACAGTCACCTGAAAAGAAAAGATAAGCATTTTAGGATCTTTTTGTTAGAATCTATCTAGAATATTGAAGATCTCTGCACACTTTTATGCTTTTATTTAGGTTTGTAGGATACAGTATATACTATAAAACTAAGAAAATGTGTTTTTTAGAGAAGTACCTTCTGTAAAGTATTTTTACTTTATAAATGGGCTACAGCTTTCAAAAATAGAAATAAATGTGTTACAAGTTTTCTCATTCTTTTGTGAATAAAGAACCTGACCTGTAAAATAAAGAACTTGAGAAATTTGTAGATAGAACTAATGATATCAGATTTTGAATCAATATAAGAAGTTGTATAAGGTTGTAGAGGCTACAGCAAGAATGATGCAGAGATTGATTCTAAAATACTTTTAACACATTTTCCATCAAATATGGTAAAAATAGAATCCAAATGTGATGCGAGCATATCCTTAAGAAATCATGCAGCAATATAGCAGAAAAAGTAAAAAAGTAAAAAAATGAGATTTGTTTTTCCATGTTCAAAAACATAAAACAAATACATATATTTAATTCTAAAAATTTAAAAATTGTTACAGTTAATATATCACAATTATTTTGTCTAGAAAGGTAATCAAAATATATAGGTCATTAAAATGATTGCCTTGGAAATGTTAATAGGACAAGTATCTTAGCGCATGTGTGACGCCCGTGGACTAGTCAGGGCGTCACAGGGGACTGCACGCTCTTTATTCTTAGTGCAGGACTGAACCCCTCTTGGTTCTGGGTTCCCAACTTGCAACACTGCCTCCATCAGCATCCAAAAATCCCAATAACACCCCACACCACACCCTGTCAGGCACATCAGTGGGCTGCTAGGCTGGAATAGGACCGCCCACTTAGGGGTCAGGCAGGGAGGTGGGAGGTGACAAGTCAGTTCAGTGGTAGCCCTCGAGCAGTGAGGAGCTAGGAGGGAGCATGTGGCTCCCAGTGAGAAGATTGGGTTGCAGACGGTGGTCTGGACCCAGAGGAGTAGGAGACCCGGTTGCGGGATATTGGGACTGGGTGCCTGACTTAGTCTTGGAGGACGGTCAGCAGCAAGTACAATAGCCGGTCTGGGACCGAAAGCATGGCGGGGTACTGGACCCTAGGTCGGGGAGAGGCTTCAAGCAACCCGGCAATTAACCTGCCGAGGATAGGGCCTTTATGGACTGTCCCCACAAAGCTCAGAGATCGGGGGTACTAGCACAATGAGAGGGATAGAGCTTTCCAACCAAAGCAGCCCACTGAAATCCCAAGCGTGAGCGCCTGAGAGCACAGCTCTTCCACTCAAAAAGTGGGGAGAGGGGCCCGGATAGCTTCAAGCTTACGGGCCACTTGTACTGCAGGGGACGGATACCCAGACGAGCTCCCCCAAAGGGCAGCGGCACCTAGAGACTTGACTTACCATGTTGTCAGCATCTGCTTTCCTTCTGAGTGAGTACCTGATCACCCCCTGCTTCCAGTGTGCCTGTGCTCCCCTGCAAACCTCCTCCATCCAGAGTCCTGGGGCCTTCCCTACTCGTGGAGGGTAACGTCATCTGGCTGCCCTATTCCATCACCCCGGGGGTACTCCCACCGGCAGCGGCGGTACTCCCCGTTACCGCACACCACGAACTATATCTCCCCTGTAAATAATTTCCCCTTTTCACATTTGAGAATGGCCGCTAGCCCCCAGGTCTGGAGACCCTCGATCCACAAGTAATTACCCCTGGATCCGAGCAGTTCGGCCGCTGCAGGGGCGGCACACATGTACTGTAGGAAGTTCCACCATGTTTTGGAATATGTGGTGCCTGATCTAATGTTTTAAATATCATAGGTAGTGATGCTAAAAAGAGACTACTCGCATGGATTCCATCTTGTCTTTCTGAATGTTAAATGGTTGCTGTGACTTCAAAATAATAATGTAAATACTGTAAATACTGCATGCTGTTAAGCTATCTTCAGGAAACAGCAGCAAAGCTGCAACATTTTATATTTATTAAATTTCCCGTAAATTGATTCTGTCAACAGGTTTTTGCTATTTGATCTGACAGCAGAATAATGTATGGGCAGAGACCCTGATTCCAAGGATGTGTCACTTGCTCAGCTAATTCCTGTACTTTTAATGTAATCAGTGTTTTACCAGTGGGAAATGTTCACTAAAGGGCTAGGTGTTTCATGCAGGGAAGCCCAGATGTAATCAAGCCCTCCCACTGATTATCAGCTTGCTGACAATGCAGAGTTCACAGAAAGCTTCTAATCAGTGGTGTGGGCAGAGTTAGGCTGGGTTCACACATAGCGACAGCGACAACGACGTCGCTGTTATGTCACCATTTTCTGTGACGTAACAGCGACCTTGTAAGTCGCTGTTATGATCGCTGCTTAGCTGTCAAACACAGCGACGCAGCAGCGATCATAACGTCGCTACATGTGCAGAGAGCAGGGAGCCGCGCGCGCTGCTTAGCACTGGCTCCTTGCTCTCCTAGCTACAGTACACATCGGGTTAATTAACCCGATGTGTACTGCAGCTACATGTGCAGAGAGCAGGGAGCCGCGCACACTGCTTAGCGCTGGCTCCTTGCTCTCCTAGCTACAGTACACATCGGGTTAATTAACCCAATGTGTACTGCAGCTACATGTGCAGAGAGCAGGGAGCCGCGCACACTGCTTAGCGCTGGCTCCCTGCACTCCTAGCTACAGTACACATCGGGTTAATTACCTGATATGTACTGCAGCTACATGTGCAGAAAGCAGGGAGCCGGCACTGGCAGCGTGAGAGCGGCGGAGGCTGGTAACGAAGGTAAATATTGGGTAACCAGGGAAAGGGCTTCCCTTCGTTACCCGATGTTTATCTTGGTTACAGCTTACCGCAGCTGCCAGATGCCAGCTCCTGCTCCCTGCTTGCTTCATTTCGTCGCTCTCTCGCTGTCACACACAGCGATGTGTGCGTCACAGCAGGAGAGCGCCTTAGAAGAAAACGAACCAGGGCTGTGTGTAACGAGCAGCGATCTCACAGCAGGGGCCAGATCGCTGCTCAGTGTCACACACAGCGAGATCGCTAATGAGGTCACTGTCGCGTCACCAAAACCGTTTTTTTTGCGGACCTACTGACAGGACCATCTTTTCAATGTCTTTTGTGTAGGATCGGATTGCACACGGCATCCGATTCTACAAAAAAACAGATCTGATGCCATATGTCCGTTCCGTTATTAAGCAATACAGTGGAACCTTGGTTAACGAGAACAATCCGTTCCGGGAGTGTGCTTGTTAACCAATTAATTTGTTCAGCAAAGCAAGATTTCCCCTAGGAAATCATTGCGATGCAGACAATTTGTTTCACAACTTGTTAAATGTCCCATCCTGGTCCCCTATTGTGTCATCCCACACATGCACAAACACACCCAAACTCACACAAACACACGCACATATTATGCTCACCTTACCTTCCGTTCCATCGCCGGTCTCCTGGGACTTGCTGTTCGCTAGTACGGGCTGTATATCAGGTTACCATCATGACAAGGGAGGAACTTCTGCACCCAGAGCACTGACGTCAAAGGCAGGAGCCGCTTGCCTCTGATTGGTCAACGCGCTGCCTTTGAGTAGCGGTGACAGAGGAAGTTCCTTCTTCGTCGCTATGGTTGCCGATACACAGCCTGGAGCGGCGAACTACAGGACCCAAGAGGCCGGCAATGGAACAGAAGGTACACATATTATGCTCACCTTACCTTCCGTTCCATCGCCAGCCTCCTGGGTCCTGTAGTTCGCCATGAGGATTCCTCCCTCGTCGCGATATACCGGCAAACTACGTGAAGAACTATGAGGCCGGCGACACACTGTATGTGTGTGCGTGCGTGTTTGTTTGTGCGTGCTTGTGTGTGTTTCTACGGACTGCAAGAGTGGGTTAGCGCGCGGTGGATGTACAGAACCGGGAGTGTGTAAGGTGAGTATTTTGCTCATACAGCAAAACTTTCTCGTAAACCGAGTTACAAATTTACAGAAAGCTTTGTTTGTTAAGCGAAATTCTCGTTAACTGGGTTATTTGTTAAGCGAAGTTCCACTGTATGTCCTATTCTGTTCCGTAATAACGGACCATGACTCGATACAAGTCAATGGGTCCGCAAAATCCCCGGAAGCCACACAGAAGTGTGACGCCCTGACAAAATCAGGTTGTCACAGGGGACTGCATCCACCTTCCAGATTCAGGACTCTCTCCTCCTTGTCCTTCCAACCCAACTCCACACACAAATACAAACACCAGCCACAAAAGTCTAGTCACCCCCCCAGGACAATAGGGACACACCAGTGGGCGGGGCCAGGCAGATGGTGACGCCCACCTAGGGGGTTCTGAGGTGTAAGGGCAGGGAACACGTCAGTTAGAGAGGAGACACAGTTAAGCAGAGACAGAGGAAGTAAGAGGAGTGAAGTGGTAGTCGGGGATTGTAGCTCACGGACTACCTGAGATGACTAGGTGGCAGATGGCAGAGCAGGGCCACAGGCGACGGAGATCTAGTCGCGGGAGACCTTAAGTGGACTGGGGCAGGGTTGTAGCCCGCAGCGGGAATCCGGTCCGGAGGCCGTGCATAGTCGGGGTGCCTGGATCCCAGGGCGAGGACAGCTTCAAGCACCTTTCGGATTAACCAGCAGGAGACAAGATTCCACGTCTTGTCCCACTAGTAGCCCAGATAGAGTGAGACGGAAGCCCAACGCGGGGGATAGGGCGTCTGTAAGTGCCTGCAAAAATCCCAAGGGTCAGATCTCGCGGGCCACAACTCCCACAGCAGACACCGGGAGTAGACTTTTCCCGTTTCATGCGGACTAGTCCGTACACGAGACACCAAACTAGAGTGCAGGAGGAAGGGCCCCTGTTCTGTTCACTGGTGTGCAGGACCCGAGTACACCCCTTCGGAGGCTATCGGTATCCATCACTTGGTTTACTACTTGGACTTATTTCCAAACTGTGAGTACACCGGCATCATCCGGTCCAGCCTGCAAACTGCACCCCAGCGTTCCGCTCCACCTACACTTGGGCCCCGGGACAACACCTCCCCCTACCCGTGGAGGGGATACCATCCTGCTGCCCCACTCCATCAGCCCCGGGTGCCCCATACAAAGGCAGCGGCGGCGGTGTTACCAACCATCACCGCAACCCATGGGTGGTGTCACTGACAAACTCTCCCCTGTAAATAACCCATTTTATACAGTTTTGGGCGGCCGGCTGCTGCATGAGCCCCGGATCCAACTGCCACTCGAGCCACAGCAATGATCCCGGATCCGAGCGCCTCAGGTAGCCTCCCCTGCTGTGTTCAATGTCCCCCTGCCCGCAACAGAAGCACTCCTGTGTGACTTCCACCGGGTGCCCCTGCAGTCTGTGTCCCGGTCCAGCCAAGCAGCTGCTCGCACTGCAGTATGTCAGCATCTGCCCTCACTGCAGCGTGTCAACATCTGCTCGCAATGCAGTATATCAGCATCTGTCCCTTCTGCAGTGTATCAGCATCTGCCCGCACAGCAGTGTGTCAGCATCTGCCCGCACTGCAGTGTCAGTGTACCGCCCCCGTGTCAGTGGCCGAGCCGCTTGTATCTGGAGCCGCGGTGGATTGAGGGGTCTCGGGACCCGGGGGTCGTGCGGACACTCGAATTTAAGAAAGGGGGGAATATGTACAGGGAGATTAGAAGTTCGTGATGCCACCCACGGTGCGTGGTAAGATGGAGTACCATCGCTGGCGTTTCGGCACTTCCTTCCCCCCCTTGAAGAAGGAAGCGCCGAAACGCCAGCGTCGGGGAAAGTCACGATCCTAGATCAGCGTCTGGTTGCCATTTGCAGCTATCAGGTAATGTGTCTGTTTGTATTTCCTTGTTCCCACCAGTGCTCCTAATAACAGATCACAGGCTTTGTTTTGCCTGTGTCTCTGATTAGGGCATTCTGCCTATACAGCAGGGGTGGGGAACCTTTTTACTGCCGGGGGCCATGTGGAAATTTCTACGAACAATCGGGGGCCGCACAAAATTATCAATGTGAAAATTACCCAGCTACATTTGGTCAAGCAATTAATTAACTCACCCCTATTGTGGTGGCCAGAGATGCTTCTCTTTGGCGCAGCGGTTAATTTTCGGTGATATTGATCATGTTGCTTCTCACAGCTGCTTTTCCAGGATTGTCTCGGTCTGGAGCAGACAACTCTTTGTGATAATAAGATTGGTAAATCATATGCATCACAACTGACACTGGGACTGCTGTATATATATACATCACAGGAGGGGCTGGGGCATATACATCACATAGGAGACGCTGGAACTACTGTATATACATCACATAGGAGACGCTGGGACAGCTGTATATATATATTAACACTAGAACTACTGAGGTAGTAATTTTGACTTTTTTGCACTATGTATTTCTATATAGGTGTCATGAGTCCAGTAGTTCTAGTGTTAAAGGAGATGCCCCAGCCCCTCCTGTGATGTATATGCCCCAGCATCTCCAATGTGATGTATATGCCACCAGCCCCTCCTGTGATGTATATGCCCCTAGTGTCTCCTGTGATGTGTATGCTCCAGCCCCACCTGTAATATATACATTACAGAAGACAATGGGGTATATACATCACAGTAGGGGCTGGGGCATATATATGCCCCCAGCCCCTCCTGTGATGTATATGTGTCCAGTGTCTCCTGTGATGTGTATGCTCCAGCCCCACCTGTAATATATACATTACAGGACACAATGGGGCATATACATCACAGGAGGGGCTGGGAGCATATACATCACAGGTGGGGCTGAGAGAATATATACGTCCCAAAAAACGCTGAGGACATATACATCACTGGGAGGCATAGATATGGCTTTGGAGCGCAGATAGCACTGGGGGGGCACAGACAGCACTGGGGGGGCACGGACAGCACTGGGGGGGCACGGACAGCAATAGGGGGCATGGACAGCAATAGGGGGCACGGGGGAAACTGACAACACATGCAGAGCCCAGACATTGCAACGGGGGTGCAGACAGCATGGGGGAGCATGGACAGCACTGGGGGCACAGCACTGGGAGCACAGCACTGGAGGGTGGGGGGGAGTCACACAGCTCTGGGGGAGTGGGGGGCACACAGCTCTGGGGGAGGGGGGTACACAGACCTAGGGGAGGGGGGGACACACAGACCTAGTGGAGAGGGGGGACACACAGACCTAGGGAAGGGGGAACACACAGCCCTGGTGGCCATACAAACCTGGGGGACACACAACCCTGGGGCAGAAGCACACAACCCTGGTGGAGCGGACACAGAGGGAGCAGGCACACGGCAGCTGGTAAATGAGCACATAGCAGCACAGTGGGAACGGGCACACAGCACAGTGGGAGGGCACACGGGGGAGTGGGCACGGAGGAGCTGACATGGGGGAGCGAGCACGGGGGAGCTGGCACAAAGGAGCAGGCACAGAGAAGCAGGCACGGGGGAGCTGTAATGGAGAAGCGAGCACGGGTGAGTGCGCACGGGGAGCTGGAACGGAGAAGCGGGCATGGGGGAGCGAGCACGTGTTAGCTGGCACGCAGCATGGGGGAGCAGTCACCTACTAGTTGAAGCCGTCAAACTGGGCTTCTGTGGGACGGGACAAAAGTGTTAACCCCGCCCGCAAAATAAGTCCTGAGCACACACGCACTGACCAGCGTTCAGTAGTGAACGCTGAATGCGCGTCCTCGTAGCGCGCATGGGGATTTAAAGGGCTGGCAACCGGCAAGACGCGGCTGCTGGCAGAGCCCCGGGGGCCGCAGAAAAGGTCTTCGCGGGCCATATGCGGCCCGCAGGCTGGAAGTTCCCCACCCCTGCTATACACCAGTAATTATCATAGTGGCACTTGACAAGGCTGCAGTGTTTACTTACCTCTAATCTTATTACATGACTAATAGATTTGCATATCGTTATCCTTGTCACAGCCACTGTCCCTGGTATCACTCAATAAGGGCTCTTTTTGCTCTCTGATTTACCCCTTGTCCCGGAGTGCTAATACATTTCTGTATATATATATACACGTATATCCTCCATCTTGAGAGTTTATCATCTGGGGAACTTATCATCTACCCACCCCTTCCCCCTCTCTTTCTAAGTACTGGTAATACCATTAACTCCCTTCAGCCTTCTATGGAGTTTTGGCTGCCTTTTTAACCATTCAAATACCAATATATATATACGTATACACACATTTTTATACTGACTTCTTATCTTTTATCTACTTATTTTGCACCTTTGAATTTTTAAGTACCCATAATTCCTGGACACATTCACGTATTAGTCCAAGATTTGTCTATCTATACACTAGTCACTTTATGATTAACTAAAAAAAGGTACTTTACTGTATTGGTACTGTACACTTATTGGTTTGAAATATAACTTGATGAACTCCTATATGGTTCTATTTAGTATCCTTGATCATATATAATGTTGTGATACATTCTGCAGTCTTATTTTTATATATATACTCCATATTTATATTGCACTTTGAGACAGGGATGATATGATTGTATGGATTGTGACGCCTATTGTCCAGCTCCGGCTGTGTCTTTTGAGATTAAATGGTTGTTAATTAATAAAATATTTTGTATGCATTATAGACCTAGACACTATTTGGCCTAAAAATACAGATAACTAAAATGACATGATGTGTATATATATATATATATATATATATATAAAAAAAAACCCAAAATATATTTCAATTCTGTTAACTCTGTCAAAAGAAGTATGCAAATAACAAATCTTGCGAGAATAAGCTTATCTGCATGCTGAAAGTCAAACCAGTATTCAAAGGTTAAGTTCATGTGCTGAACTATTTTCAATTATGGAGTGAATAATAATGTGTAAGTTAAATTTCTGCAATTTGCAAAAAATTAAACATTTTAATAGCATAATGTAAAACCAACATGATTTAAGCAGTATAATTTTTTAATGCATTTATAGATCCCATTTATGCATAACGTCTCCCACATATTCAACCAAGTGACCTCTTATTCTCATTTCATATCATGATGGTGTACTTCAACATTTAAATATCTGGGAATATCCCACACATGTAAATAGAGCTTATAAAAATCCATACACTTTGTGTATGAAGGAAACATATTTTTAGTCTCAGAAATTCCTCCAGCAAATCTATTTTATGCAAATAGTCATTAGTTCCTACATTACCAACACACAAGTGCCTACATTTTATTACTAAAAGCTATAAATGAAATAATATAATGGAATAAATGATTTATTATTTAATAAGTTTAAAGGGATTGTCCACTGCTCAAACAAGCCCTTCTCAATTACCATATTCCCCTATCTAATATATAAAGCTGAATGTGTGTGTGTATGTATGTATGAATGTGTGTATGTCCGGGATTGGCATCTGCATCATCACAGCTACAGCCACAACATTTTGCACACTCACATGTCTGGACCCCGAGAGCGTCATAGGCTATTTTGTGAGGCAAAATTTTAACCCTGCGCGTTCAAATTTACCAATCAATTTTGCCCCTACCTACATAATGGGGAAAAAGTGAAACGAAAAGTGTATCCGCACCGTCGCATTTACAATCACGAAATTTTGCACAGACACATCATGTGACTCAGGGAACGTCGTAGACTATTTTTTGACAGGAAAATTTAACCCCACGCTTTACAGTTACTCTCCAAAAAACATGCCTCCATTAAAGTAAATGGAGCCTGGAAATACAGGTTATTAGGAAGAGCTGTGAATGGTTGCTATAGGAACAAAAGACATTCATAGTATAAGAAGCTTATATGTGAAGTAATAAGATGTTGGTGGGGAGATGGATAGAGAGAGACAGACAGAGAGACAGACAGAGAGACAAACATAGAGACAGACATAGAGACAGACAGAGAGACAGACAGGGAAAGAGACAGAGAGATAGAGACAGACATAGACAGACGGTGAAAGAGACAGACAGAGACAGACAGAGACAGACCTGGAAAGAGACAGACCTGGAAAGAGACAGACCTGGAAAGAGACAGACCTGGAAAGAGACAGAGCTGGAAAGAGACAGAGCTGGAAAGAGACAGACCTGGAAAGAGACAGAGCTGGAAAGAGACAGAGCTGGAAAGAGACAGACCTGGAAAGAGACTGACCTGGAAAGAGACTGACCTGGAAAGAGACTGACCTGGAAAGAGACAGACCTGGATAGGGACAGATGGGGAAAGAGACAGATGGGGAAAGAGACAGATGGGGAAAGAGACAGATGGGGAAAGAAACAGATGGAGAAAGAGACAGATGGGGAAAGAGACAGACAGACATGCAGACAGGAACAGAGACAGGCAGACAGGGAAGGAGAAGACAGCCACAGAGACAGACAAAGATAGATGGGGAAGGACACAGACCTTGATAGAAACAGACGGGGAATGAGACAGAGAAATAGAGACAGACAAGTAAAGAGACAGGCAGACAGGGAAAGAGACAGACAGGAAAAGACACAGACAAACAAATGGGGAGACAGACAGGGAAAGAGACAGACCTGGGAAAGAGACTGACCAAGAAAGAGACAGATGGGGAAAGAAACAGAGAGATAGAGACAGACAAAAAAAAGAGACAGACAGAGACAGGCAGACGGGGAAAGAGACAGATGGAGAAAGAGACAGACGGAGCACATTACTTGGCCAATTTAGTTAAATCTGTGTGGAATATCTGTGGTGTTGAAATATATGTTGTGAAATGCTTCTATTAGCTTAGTTTTTGCCTTTTAATAATTACATTTCTATCTATTTGTTTTGTGGTTTTTGTGTGCAGAATAAATTTTTGTTAATACATTCTATTTTGTTAACAACAGTTATTAACCCAGGCGAAGCCGGGTAGTAGAACTAGTCTAAAATATAAAGCTGAGTGTATGTGTGTGTATGTATGTGTGTATGTATGTCCGCTAAAGGAATCCACACCGTCGCATTTACAATCACGAAATTTTGTACAGACGCCTCATGTGACCCAGGGAGCGTCGTAGACTATGTTTTAACAGAAAAATTTAACCCCGTGCTTTACAGTTAGTCTCTAAAATCCTGCCGCCATTAAACTGAATGGAGGTGGGAGCTATAGGTTATTAATAGCAACTGTCAGTGGTTGCTATAGGAACAAAATAAACTGTTAGTTGAAGCTTATGCGTGAGGTTATATGATGTCGGTGGAGAGATGGATAGAGAGACAGAAAAAGACACAGAGACAGATGGGGAAAGATACAGCCCTGGAAAGAGAGATCCCTGGAAAGAGAGAGCCCTGGAAAGAGAGAGCCCTGGAAAGAGAGAGCCCTGGAAAGAGACAGCTGGGGAAAGAGACAGCCGGAGAAAGAGAGAGCCCTGGAAAGAGACAGACAGGCAAAGAGACAGCCCTGGAAAAAGACAGACCTGGAAAGAGACAGACCGGGAAAGAGACAGCCAGGGAGAGAGACAGCCAGGGAAAGAGACAGCCCTGGAAAGAGAGAGCCCTAGAAAGAGACAGACGGAGAAAGAGACAGATCTGGAAAAAGACAGACCTGGAAAGAGACAGACAGGCAAAGAGACAGACGGGGAAAAAGAGAGCCCTGGAAAGAGACAGATGGGGAAAGAGACAGCCCTGGAAAGAGACAGACAGTGAAAGAGACAGCCCTGGAAAGAGAGAGCCCTGGAAAGAGACAGTCAGGGAAAGAGAGAGCCCTGGAAAGATACAGACCTGGAAAGAGACAGACCAAGACAGATGGAAAAGACACAGACGGGGAAAGAGAGAGACAGACACAGAGATAAAGAGAGACAGACAGACATAGAGATGGAGACCGATAGACTGATACAAATACAGACAGAGATAGAAATAGTCAGACAGACGTAGAAACAGACAGACAGCGACACACAGACAGAGACTGGGAGAAAAGCAGAGAGACAATTAGTATCCCGGGCAATGCCCAGGTACTACAGCTAGTGTAAAATAAAAACAATCTGTACTCACCTCCGGTGCTGACGCTGTGGTAGCAGTGCTGGCGCCAGATCTCCTAGGCTTCCATTATGTTCATATATTACAAGAGCACTGCAGCCAATCAGTGGCTGCTTATGGATGGCTTCAATCATAGATAAGTGGTGGCAACAGAGGTGAGTATAGGATGTTTTTTTTTTATATGGGAAAATATTTGAATTGACATAGGGTTGTCTGAGTAGTGAACAATTTCTTTAAGAATTTCACATATTATACTTATTATTTCAGATACTTAGGATAACACTATATAAAAACCTTGTTTTTTTAAGTTAAAGTTTGTTTAAATACAGTAAAATACATTAAATACTCGAAAGGTTGGATACATCTGTTCATGCAATGGATTTCCTAGCTTTTATTAAAATGTGCACATTGAAGATTCAGACGAAAAGCAGTAAAACCACAAAGAAACACATATAAACAACGCAAAATATGTGTTACACATTGACATCCATAAAGTACTCCTCTTACTCAGATAACATGTTGCGTTACACACACTCAGCATTCTCTCAAGTCTATAGCAACAATGTTTTAAAAAGTGCTTTAGTAAAATAAAAGCTTTTTTCATTTCTTATAATAGTATAGCAGTAGATCATGTCATGTCAGTCATGCTATCAGATATATTTACCGTAAATGTATATAGTTTAGATTAGAGACTTCTTTGTTCAATGCATTGATCAACATCCTAAATACATTTAGCTCTTTAAAATGAAAACACTGATAATTTGCATCTCTATCCTAATTTGCACATTGTTCTTCACTACTTTTAGATCTCTTTAATACATACATTATTTACTTTTCATTAGGAGTTCCAGCACATTTTACTGAAAGAATCTTGGAATCAGTTATAAAATGAATCTCCAATAGCTGCCATTGCTCTGTTATAAATGGAAGATGTAATGCTGGAAAAGACTTGTACTAATAGACTTAATATAATGTGTATAACATGTAGCAATGTCAAATTAGAACACAACTGTGTTTATTAATTGTAAAAATTAAAGTTTTGTTAAGCATTCACAACACTATTCAATAATGGTAGCAATATCTTACTTTATTTCAAGGGCAATATATCTATATATTATATATTTTTTTTTATAATAATGTTAAACATCTATTCAAGTACCTCTGATGTCACAGAACTATTAGGTTGCAAATATATGGTAATGTAAAATACAAGTACATGAAAAATAACGATTTTATATTTCTCATTAAAGATTTTTTAAGCAAGTAACATTTAACCAGTATACATTGTAATGCAACATTACCAGTTTACCTCAAGATCTTCATTCTTGATTCTTTTTTAGCTTGTTGGATCCATAGAAAAACCAGGATGAACAGCTTGATCACCTCTGGCTGCAACACAAGACACGAGCATTATAGTAAGCTCCCATGCCTTGTGTTGTAACCAAAGGTATCTCAATATTTCCAGAAATGCTGTTTTGAATAAATTCTATCCATGTCCTTTAATTTTATATGCAGCAAAAAGTCTGTAGAAGGAAGCAGAATGAAACACATTACCAAGTGTATGTATCACCACAGCTAAGCATTATCTCTTAAGTGTTTTATCAGTTGATAACTTATCAGTTTATTTGTAAGAACATACATTTTCAAGGACTTTATTGTTTGTCTAAAAGTCTGAAAAGAAATTGAAGAATTCGGCCCTGTGCCCACGGGAGCTTGCTTCTGTGGATTTTGCCGCGGAAAACCTGCAGATTTATCTGGATTTTCCAGATAAATCTGAAGGTTTCAGCATGTACAGACACTCCTCATGTTATCCTATGGGACATGGGGAGTGCTGTGTCCTCGTTGCGGAATGTGCGGTTGCGGAATATACTGCAGATATCCCGCAGCCGCACATAACTGCATATCAATTATTCCTGCGGCATTACCTGCGGAAATCCCCTTCTTTGGCCCATACTTACCTGCCTTGATAGCAGACACCTGGTCATTTTCTCTCGGTGCACAGGAGCAGGAAGGAGGAGGTGGGCGGAGCCTGCATGAGCTCCGGTCATGTGACAGCCGGAGCTAGTTCAGGCCCGCCCACCTTCTCCTTCACAGTGTAAACACGGCTGGAGACGGGAGAGAAGTGCTGTGTGATGGAGGTATGAACGCACTCAGCACTTGTTCTGCATTGAGGATGCAGTGCCGAAGCCATGGTACTGTATGCTCAATGCAGAATGCCCACACCATATCCGCAGGACATTCTGCAAATAAACCGCAGCATGGAAACAGACAAAGCTGTGCTGTGGTTTTCTAGGAGCTCCTGCGGAATGTCCTGTGGATATAACCGCAGGACACTTTCCCCCATGGGCACATAGCCTTAAAGTTTTAAAAATTGTCAAATTTGTTTGGCAAAGTTGGCAAATCGTTGCCCGTGGCACACAACATCGCTAACACCCGTCACACTACTTACCTTCCCTGCTACGTCGCTATGACCGGCGAACTGCCTCCTTTCTAAGGGGGCGATTCGTTCGGCGTCACAGCGACGTCACTAAGCGGGCGCCCAATAGAAGCGGAGGGGCAGAGATGAGCGGAACGTAACATCCCGCCTACCTTCTTCCTTCCTCATTGCGGTCGGCCGCAGGTAAGGTGAGGTTCCTCGTTCCTGTGGTGTCACACACAGCGATGTGTGCTGCCGCAGGAACGACGAACTACATTGTACACGCAGCAGCAACGATGATTGGGAATAGGGGGGGCATGTCACCGATTAGCGTTTTTGAATGTTTTTGAGACGATTCAAAATTGCTCATAGGTGTCACACGCAATGACATCGACGGATGTGCGTCACAAATTTAGCGATGTCGTAGCATGTAAAGCGGCCTTAAGTCGAATTGTGAGCAAGTAGTAAAGTTAGACAGTAGTGAAGGAAAAAAAAATACGCTTACAGCTTTTGCTGGAGTATTCAATCTGTGGACAATTTTGCCTGTGTCACAATGAGTTTGGGATAGCATGGAACTTGAGCCCATAAGCTGTCCCTCAAGCTAGGGGACCCTACACTATCCCTAACTTCAGGGATACTCCTAATGGTGAAGAGACCTGAATCTTTTTCCTGGCCCTGCTCCTGACCAGTCCTGATCTAAATATTCCCCCTCCTCACAAGGATGGATGGGACAGGAGTATGTTGAAAACACAGATAAAGACAGACAAGGGAAAAACATAAACTCTGACACATATTCAGCAGGAAAACAAGAGCAGAGAGGAATTAGAAACCAACAGGGGTACATTCAACTACTAAACAAATCAAAAAGCAACAACTAAGCAAAACTTTCACAAGAGAGAGTCTGGGACACCACACCTCACAGACCAACACAGAATAAACTATAGCTGGCCTAAGTCTCCTTCCTGGCTCTGCTCCTGACAAGTCCTGATTTAATTCTCCCTCCCCAACAGGGACGGAAAAGGAGTGTGTTGTTAATTTCATCCGAAGGGGTGATGGTTTGGCGCTCCCTCTGGTGGTCAGGACTAGGGTGAAGCTGACTGTGACTCAACAGATGTGGGAGTTAATTGGGAGTTTGTGAGGCCCAATTGCAGATCAGCCAGGGCTATATAGTAGAGCAGTGTTTGCTGGCTGGGGCCGGTGATAGATGCTCATTCCTCAGTCTCTGAATTGGCTTGGAGTTGTCCTTCCATTTATCCTGTGCCTGTACCATTCCAGATAAGCTGCAAGTTCTTTGCTTTATTGCCTGATCTACACCTAAGGGTGGTTGTGTTTCTTTTCATTTTGTTTAAAGTCTGTTTTCTTGCAGGAAAGACATTGTCTTTCTGGTTTGATGAGAATGGGGGTTCCCCCCACTGCAAGAAAAGGGAGATTCTCCCTGTTCTATTTGATTATTTGCACTTTTGTATTTCTTGTGGGGGTTTTTTCGGTATTTTGTTTCTCCCATTATTTACAAGATTACCTCAAATAGTGGGGGAGAGTCAGTGTGGTCTCAGTATTTTTTAACATCAGAAGATTGGTATTTTTTGCAGGGTTTTTTGCTGGCCGCAATCAGGTATCTGTCCTGTTTTGTTCTATCTAGGAAGTCGGGCCTTACCTTTGCTAATCTATATTTCCTACCTGTGTATTGTGTTTTCTTACATCACGTTGGCGTTACATGTTGGGGGCTTGCTATTCATTTGGGAACTACTCTGAGGTATGATAGGTTTCCTCATTTCTATCTGTGAGGAGTAGTAAGTTTCTCCGGCTGTGACAAGGTGTCTAGGTGTGTTTAGGAATGCTCCACGGCTACTTCTAGTGTGGTCTGACAGATAGGGGATTGCGATCAGCTCAGGTTCCAACTATTCTTGTGTTTTTCTGCTGATGGGATTTTTGTGTTCGCCCACGGTTTCCAGATTATAACAGGAGTGTGTTGAAACCATAGATAAAGACATACAAAGAAAAAATGAAAACTCTGTCACACAGCATGCACACACGCAGCATAAAACAATAAGAGATTCAGGAAAAAAACTAAGAACAGGATAGAAGTACAAAACAATTGGGGTACACTACACCACAACAGAACTTTAGCAAAATGCAACAACTAAGCACAACTTGCACCAGAGAGAGTGTGGGATATCACACCTCACAGACCAACACACAATAAATTATACCTGGCATGGGTAAAAGGATTCCAAGTGTATAAATAGGAGGGAAGTAGATGTGATAGGTCTACCCACAGCATGTGATTAAAGGAGTAAGCAGACTGCAGAGATTAAATCTTGCTAGCCAGCCTATGAATTGGCACATAGTAGGTCGACGCTGTGCTAATCCCAGACACCAGAAAAACCATCAGGTGACATGTCAGAATCTGAAATCTGAACAGAATCCAATGGCAGTAGGCGATGTTTGTGCAAAACTCTGTGTGACAGTACCCCCTCCCCTCTAAGAGAGGCCTCTGCACCCACAGGACCCGGTCTCTAAGGATGGAGATGATAAAATGTCATAACCAGGCACTTAGCATGGAAATCTGAGGCTGGTAAACAAGTCTTCTTCTCTTGGCCATAACCTTGACAATGAACCAAATACTGTAATGATCGACAAATAAAATGAGAATCAATGATTTTGGACATCTGAAAATCTGTTAACCCATCGACTAATGCGGGCTTCACATGGTACAATCTATCGTGCGATTGCACGAGCGATCGTACCCGCCCCCGTCGTTTGTGCGTCACGGGCAATTAGTTGCCCGGGGCGCACAAAGTCATTAAACCGCCGTCACACGTATTTACCTGGTGAGCGACCTCGCTGTGGGCGGCGAACATCCACTTCCTGAAGGGGGAGGGACGTTCGGTGTCACAGCGAAGTCACACAGTGGCCGGCCAATAGAAGTGGAGGGGCAGAGATGAGCGGGACGTAAACATCCCGCCCACCTCCTTCCTTCCACATTGCCGGTGGGAGCCGCGGGGCGCAGGTAAGCTGTGTTCATCGTTCCCGGGGTGTCACACGGAGCGATGTGTGCTGCCCCAGGTACAATGAACAACCGGCGCCATTAAAAATAAATAATTTTTTAAAAATAAGCGAGGAGTACACGACTCACGATTTGTGAGCGATTCTGCGTGGTGTTCTCGGAGGTGTCACACGAAACGATGTTGCAAGCGATGCTGGATGTGGGTCACGAAAACCGTGACCCCGACGATGCATCGCACGATAACTCGTCTCGTGTGACGCCCGCATAAGACTGAAGGCCAAGGTAAGGGAAGAGGGGTTCTCGAACTCACATATTTTTTTAACAGAGATCTATGAAACACATTATGAATCTTGTAAGATGGTAGTAACACCAGGTGAAAAGCAAACGGATAATGACTGCTGTGATTTTGAATGGACCACATAAACCGAGGTCCTAGCTTCAGTGAAGGTATCTTAAGCTTAATGTATATTGTATATAACCACCCCAGATCAGGCACACAGAGGTCTGGACCAGGCACACGTTTATTCTTGGAACCCATGTCACGCAAATGCTGATGAACGCTCTTCCATGTGGGAGATAATGTTGAGACAAATTGGTCCTCCCCAGGGACCCCTGATAAGTGCCCCTCCTGAAACATACAGAACTGGAGATGACGACCATAGATACAAAAAAAGGAGATATACCAGAAGATTCATGACGGCGACTATTGATGGCAAATTCTGTGAGAGGAAGGAAGGAATGAGGACCACTCTTCCTGATTATCTGAAACAAAATAAAGCAAATATTGCTCCAAATTCTGATTCATGTATTCTGTTTGCCCATTAAACTGAGGGTGGAACACTGATGAATGAGATAGTTGTATCTGTAACCGGGAGCAGAAAGCTCTCCAAAGTTGGGAATTAACTGAGTTTCTCTATCAGAGACAATATTACTCTATGGAGTTTGAGAATCTCACAAATAAACACCTAGGCTAAAGTCTTGGCATTGGCATTAGTAATGATGGTAGGGTGATAAAATCTTTCATTTTAGAAAACCTATCCACCACCACCAAAATAACAGTATTATCAGGAGAGGAAGGTAAATCCATAATAAAGTCGATGAAAATGTCTGTCCAAGGTTGACTAGAGATATGTTAAGTGTTCAAACATCCCAAAGGATGAGAGTGGGATGCCTTTGAATATGACCCGGTAGAACACACAGACACATACACTACCAAATACCTCCAGATTCTGGGCCATCAAAAGTGATGCAATGTGAGATCCAGGGTACCTTTGACCCCAGGGTGATCAGCCAAGACAGAATCATGATGCTCCTTCACAACCTAATGTTTTTAGAACCAGGACGATAAGTAATCAAACATTTAAACCTAGTAAAAAATAAAGACTATCAAGCGTGTCTCCGTATAAGATGTTTAGCTGACAAAAGGTAAAGAAGGTTTTTATGGTCGGTAATTATTGTAACAGGATGAATGGCTTCCTCCATAAAGTGTCGCCATTCCTCAAATGCTAACTTCATTGCCACTAGTTCCCTGTTACCAATATCGTAATTATGTTCGACCAAAAATTATTTCTTAGAAAAAAAGGCACATGAATGTAGTTTACCAAGAGACCTTGAGACAATGCAGCTCACACCCCCACTTCTAACGCATCAACCTCCACCTTAAAAGGTGGAGATATTTCCTTCTGTATCAATATGGGTACCGATAAGACTGCCAGGACCCAAACACCACCTTTTTCCCCCTAGAAAGACACCACACAGTTCATTATAAGTTAAATTACTTTTATTTTCACTTATGGAGAGGCATAGGGAAAAAACACTCTCATCTTTTACTTTGGCGTAAATTATGGTCGCAGCTTTCAAATTAGGCATTACCAGCCAACACCATGGGGTTTTGGGAAATTTTCCGCCACCGGCCGTCCGGTGCGGGTATTTCACCACCACTTTTCCTACCCCTTCCGCTGCTGCGACTTAACACAAAGACACTCCACAAAAACTCATAAAACAAAGGGGAGGGAGGGTGGGAAACAGGTCCGGGTCCAGGAACAAAGAGACCGGAAGCTGGGCAACGCAGTGACCTATAACCGATCAGGTCATACCACAGGAGCCGGGGGTAGCTGGTAAGTCTTTCCAGGGGGAGAAACCACCTAGCATTAGCATAGGGGGCCTGCAGTCAGGTGGCAGCATCCCAAATTTTGGCTGCAGTGCCCCTCAGACTGCCAGGACCCAAACACCACCTTTTTCCCCCTAGAAAGACACCACACAGTTCATTATAAGTTAAATTACTTTTATTTTCA
This sequence comes from Anomaloglossus baeobatrachus, assembly GCF_048569485.1. NCBI lineage: Eukaryota > Metazoa > Chordata > Amphibia > Anura > Aromobatidae > Anomaloglossus > Anomaloglossus baeobatrachus. The sequence goes on from NC_134358.1 coordinate 326,750,624, forward strand.
CTTATGGAGAGTCATAGGGAAAAAACACTCTCATCTTTTACTTTGGCGTAAATTATGGTCGCAGCTTTCAAATTAGGCATTACCAGCCAACACCATGGGGTTTTGGGAAATTTTCCGCCACCGGCCGTCCGGTGCGGGTATTTCACCACCACTTTTCCTACCCCTTCCACCAAGGAGCAGCACAGCGCTAGCAAGCTGCGACCCCCCCAAAAACCACAATACCTGAGCCATCTCCTCGCACATTCCCACTATCAACCCATCCGAAACCGCATCATTGAAGATGCACCCGCTCCCTTATAAGGACAACAAAGTTAATACCTTCCAGCTGGCGGTACCACACCATTTTTTTTTTAATTATATATATATATTTTACACAATCAACTTAGGTAGGCACTGGTTGCCCGTGCACCAAGGACAGCCCCGTAATACATCCTTCCTTGGATACGTTCCAATATGAGCTGAAAATCACCTCTGCCTTGCCCATCTTAAATTAGGAAAATAACAGGAAACGTTTAACCATCTCTGACCGGATGAGGGTACAAGGCAAAGCGCAGCTAGGTTGCAGGAGACCAAATCTGTGACATCTACTTGTGTCGCCAAGTCAACTGTGGAGGGCGGCTCACCAATCCCGAACACCTCAGGTAGCACACTCAGCTCAACCAGCTCCCGGCAACTTCTCCAATCACATCCAGGCCAATGGAAACCACGGACCAACCGCCAGGGCGAGGATCACCTTTTCCCGCTGCCCGAAAAGTATGGGCATGACCTAAGCTTGAAACCTAGGCCGACTTACATCTGAAAAGGAAAACATTGTCAGAAAGGAAAAACTCTCGAAACCATCAAAATTCTCTTAACCAGCAGACCCCCTTTCCCTTGGGGTGATTTGGCAAAACCTCGCGTTTTTTTGTTTTTTTTTTATATATCAATACACAAATCTGGAACGTATGTAATGTTACGCTAGCCTATATGACAGTCAGTAGCCTCTTGCCCTTCTACTAGTGACGGTTTATAAAACAAACTTGGTACGGACGTTCCTCAAAATGCATTTGCTTTGCCAAACACATCCCATTGAAACCACGCTCATACACACTTGCCCCAAAGCTTCAGCAGCACCCCAGTTCTGGGGGGGGGAAGGGAGGGGTGTTTACATCCCAGGTACTGCGACTAACGCACCCACAATAACAACCATCACCAATTTACCGCCATGAAATTGTCCGCCAAATATGGGAAAAATTCTTCCTGGTTAAAAGATGCTCACCGTCATCCCTGTTCGTCTGAGGGCTATCACTAACACCTTAGGCATACCAATCAGAGGTGGGGAAAAAGATCTCAAAATGTGAGGAAAGACAGGCTTGGCTAGATAGACCTAGGCCTTTCTTCAGCCTGTGTGACTAAGCTTTAAGATCAAAACCACAATGGGCGTAACCACCCGACCCGGCACCTTATAAGATCGACAAACAGCCAGGAGTATTAGGCCTCCTGACATCCACCCACCTGCCGCTAAACCACTACCCATTCCATACCGTGGGTCCCACTAGGCCTTGGTCGCGCAGGTCCAGTTTCGCAACTAAAGAATTGCAGGGCAAAAATCCCGTACCAGTTTGCTCACAACAGGAAAAAGTGGTACCCGTTGGTGAAGTAGAATCACTAAATACTGCCGGTTATACATTAGCAAGGGATCGCTTGAAAATCATCATGCTTTTCACCCGCCTGGTAAACCCCCCTCGCTGCATACCTTACTATAGGTCCATCATGTCTGTGTTTTAACGAGAGGCCGGGTCATCGGCCTCCTTTCGATGGGAGTACCATTACGAATTTAAGGAATCAAAACCCTTTGGACCTGCCAGCGGACGGAGTTAAGGAGAATACCTGGAATTGGAAAATCAATAGGGAGTAAACAATCCTATCACGGCAACTGGATACCTGGTATGACTTTAACCTTTCGTTAACTTATGCGCATTCTAAAAACCGAAAAGCCTAAACAGCCCACTACTGATAAGGAAAGTCGTAAACAGGTGGTTAGGCGGGTTTTTTCCCCGGGCTTGGTAACCAACTGATAATACCACTTGTTTTGTTTTTTGTTTTTTTAAAAAATGTTATGTTGAAAGCAAACCCAAACAGCCAAACCTGCTGCTTTTAAATACACCCCCTATCGGTTCAGCCGTTACTGCTCTTGAAGCGAATGTAGCCGTTGAAGCTTAAAGAAAAATTCAGCTACCCAATCAGTTCCTCCTTTTCAGGTGCCTGATTCCATGTAGCGGAAAATAAAGTTTAATCTTACCGCACCTAGGGTTGGACCAATGTACCGATACCGGGTAACGTGATCCTGCCGCTTAGTCCTACACCGGAAGCCTAGGAAAGGCGCCTTGGAAACAATGACAGCAATAGAAATGACCTTAACCGCAAAGTTGAAGTTCATACATATGGAACCGCAGGGGCCGAAAGATAAACCTCCATACGATGGGTAAAAGCCGATAAACGCTATTTTCATGCGGCAAAACCTTCCAAAACAAAAGTCAAACCCAAAGGGAGGGGCTTTTCCATAATTTTTTTTTTTTATAATTCATAATAGATGCTTCAAATAATAAAGCTACTTGACACCCTCTATAGTCTAGTATTAGAATGATTGTTGTCTACTACCACATGGGAAAGCACTTGTCAGTTGTGCACACCTGAGACCTAAACTAAAATTGTGTAACTTTTTTTTTTTTTGAGGCTATTTATGTGGACCTAATTGCTCAGGAAATATTAGCGGGCATAATTATGCACTTACATAAAACCATTGACCATTTTTGCACCTCACCTGTTCATTTTCGTCTGTTGAACTGAAACTCCAACACGAAAATGCACAAAATACACTTTGCTATTACCATAACGTTATCAGTGACGAACATAACTTACGCCTTGTTAACTACAGCACTAAGTTAGAGTGTATACCAGGGAGAGGTGATATCCTGTGAGCACATAATGTAACCCTCCTATAACTCACTTGACAGGCCACATCTAAAATCTGGGATCCAGTTTTTCTCAAATTTTTTTTTTTTTTATTTATCAAAAAAGGCGGTGGGGGACATTCTGAGATTAGTCGGTTCAAGAAGACAACTAGATTATTGCGAGGAATGGAGGAGGAGATTCCATTTTTTTTTTTTTTGCATAAATCGTGTGTGGTCACTATAAAAGACTGGAACATTACTTCCTCCTACCGCAGCTAAATGTGAAGGGTTCTTTACAGTAAAAGCAATCAGACTGCGGAATGCCGACCACAAGAGGTAGTAATGGCAGCTACTATAGCGCCTATTAAGGCGGGTGTATGATTTCCTCAGTACACCTATAGTGTCGGTCAAACATAACTTAATTACATAATGTTGAATAGGGAGGAAAACCTGTTGCCTCGTGACATCACGTGACCCCCCCCCACTCCCCGGGCGCTTATTCCACCCCGCAATCCCACGTAACGGTACTTGCCATAATGTGCAGAATAAAAAAGGGGGGGCGGCCGGACTATTCCAACAGCACTCCACTGTCCAGACCAATGTACACCCTGATGCTCATCATCCCGCCGCGGGACCCCACCAGGGGTTAGTCTGAAGAAAAAAGGGGGGTCTAAATCTACATGTGACTCATGCGCCCGGGGCCCCAACGCCCGTGCATATCCCCAGGTGGGGGGAGGGGGACAGAGTCCGATCCAAGCCGCTACCCACAGAAGGGGAGGTAGGGGATTATACCAGTGAGTGAGGGTTGAACAATACACATGTCACAGCTTACCTCCCCCCCACCCTGCACAGTTGGAGTGAGGCCTGACCACACCCCGTAATTCACCCAACTGGCCAGGATACCCAGATGACCCCTAGCTCCTTCATGACTAACAGCATTTTTTTTTTTTTTTTTATTTATAATTTATTTATTCAATTTATTTATTTATAATTTAATTACTTAATTTATTTATTTATTTTTTTTATTTTTAATTTATTTATTTATTTTTTATAATTTATTTATTTATTTATTTTAACTTGTCTGGGGGGGGGATGGGTGGATCCTGCTGACTTCTGCAGACAGCACAGCCACCAATGCAGCACCTCCAATCCGAGCTGCATCAGAGGCTGTGCCCATCCGCAGCCTGCCCCCGCATTCTCTCCGCTCCCCTGTACTGGCTGTGACAGGGCAGCGTTGACAGGGCAGTGGAGGGATCAGGGGCACGGGGTTTTTTATTCACACAAAAGCCGGCGGTTCCTCCGCTGCAGCGCTTCCACCTGCGCTGCATCAGGGACCGCCCGGCTCACAGCCTGCACTCACCCCCACCTCTGGCAGAGGCAGGACAGCGGGCGGCCGGCACCATAAGCAAAAAGCGCTTTTGCGCTCTTTTCAAAATGAGGGGCGGGCTCCAGCTGACCGGCGGGCGGGTAGTTCACTCAGAACGCCGCTCGCCGGCACACCTAGCTGGAGCCTCAGCAGGGAGGAAGCCGCTCACAACTAACAGCGCTGTGAGTAGGATGGTTCCTCCCTGCTGATGGGGGATTTGCAATGGACGGCGAGCACAGGGCAGTGGAGGGAGCAGGGGCACGGGGTTTTTATTCACACAAAAGCCGGCGGTTCCTCCGCTGCAGCGCTTCCACCTGCGCTGCATCAGGGACCGCCCGGCTCACAGCCTGCACTCGCCCCCACCTCTGGCAGAGGCAGGACGGTGGGCGGCCGGCACCATAACCAAAGAGCGCTTTCGCGCTCTTTTCAAAATGAGGGGCGGGCTCCAGCTGACCGGCGGGCGGGTAGTTCACTCAGAACGCCGCTCGCCGTTACACCTAGCTGGAGCCTCAGCAGGGAGGAAGCCGCTCACAACTAACAGCGCTGTGAGTAGGACGCTTCCTCCCTGCTGTTGGGGGATTTGCGATGGACGGCGAGCACAGGCGGACCGGCGGGCGGGTATTTCCCTGAAAACACCGCTCGCCGGCACATGTCACTTTTCCCTCAGCAAAACTCTCCCTCCCTGCTGATAGCTCTCTTACCGCCCTCCGAAGCGGGTACACGCCACCGGCTGCCCAAACAGGTCCGGGTCCAGGAACAAAGAGACCGGAAGCTGGGCAACGCAGTGACCTATAACCGATCAGGTCATACCACAGGAGCCGGGGGTAGCTGGTAAGTCTTTCCAGGGGGAGAAACCACCTAGCATTAGCATAGGGGGCCTGCAGTCAGGTGGCAGCATCCCAAATTTTGGCTGCAGTGCCCCTCAGAAGCACTTCTTAAGATAGTTGAAAACATATAAAGCACCCTGAGTCTATCTAGAGAAGTCCGTACTATTCACAGCACAACAATGATTTTGCTACTGAGGGTAAAACATGTGTTCTTTACTAATTTGAACATGCTGATTCCAAATATGAACTCAGAATTTGCACAGCACATCCAGATTTTGAGTTATACTTAGAAAAGGCCATACGCCTATTCAGGCATTGTTGAAGGCATTGCACATGCGGTTGGAATGAAAGAGACCTATGCTTCTATGCAGATCATTCTGAAATTGATTAAATATTCAGAACATCAATGGAACATTTGTGCTGACCTCAAAGTTGTTGCACTAGTCCTTGGTTTGCAGTTAGGTTACACTAAGCATATGTGCTTTCTGTGCCTATGGAACAGTCGAGATGACAACAACCATTATAAAATTAAACGGTGGCCCAATAGAGATGAACATAAGATTGGTAAGCACAATGTTCAACACGAATCACTTGTCGATCCACTTAAAGTTTATCTTCCACCTCTTCACATTAAACTAGGACTAATGAAAAATTTTGTAGTAGCAATGGATCGTCAAGGGAATGGATTTAAGTATCTGAAGGAAAAGTTTAGTGCATTGAAAACTGAGGCCAAACTCAAAGCAGGAATCTTTATTGGTCCTGAAATCCACCAACTAATCCATGATGAAATCTTCAAGAAAAAACTCACCCCACTTGAACTAACTGCATGGGATGCATTTATAGTAGTAGTTCAAAACTTCCTTGGAAACGAAAGAGCAGAAAACTATGCTGAACTAATAGACAATATGCTTCAAGCATACGAAATGCATGGTGCCCGAATGTCATTGAAAATGCATTTCCTACATTCACATCTTGACTTCTTTCCTCCAAATATGGGTAATGTCAGTGACGAACATGGTGAGAGATTCCACCAGGACATTTCTACTATGGAAAAAAGATACCCAGGTCGCTTTAACCCCAACATGATGGGCGATTACTGCTGGTTTTTGCAACGGGCCACTAGGACCACTCACAAGCGCAAAAGCAAGTGCCTGAAGCACTTTTAAAAGTACTCTGCTGAGTTCAAGGCGATTTCTTAAGCTACTATAAGTAATTTTTAAGTTTTTTGGTTTATTTACCTATACTTCTTTTTCAATAAAAATGATAATACATGTTGTGAAACTGTGGGACATAACGATTCTGTATCTTTATTAATTGCTTATTTTAATTTTCACAAAAATTGGAATAACTTAAAATCCTGACGTGCTACAAAAAAACTAACTTCAGATTTGGATTCAGCGCATTCGATTTAGTATAGCGCACATGGTTTTTGCCAAGTAGCAGACAAAAAGTGTTTATTTGTTGTGCTGTGTTCTTAGTCATGTTAGTAAACAGTCTTGCTATAGCATAGAAATTCTTAACTTTTCGGTAATTGTTCTGTCCCCACTTAAAGGGGATTGAAGGTGCGTAGTTGTGGGATGGCGTGAGAATCTTACCTTCATTTTCCAATAGGTGAGGCAGACATGACCAGAGTGCTTTAGAGTTGATGGATGAAACGTGCACATGCTGAGATGAACAACGGTGGTTTATTTCTCCATAAAACATGCACAGATACAGAGAACCAAGTTCTTTGTGTTGTGGTATTCTGGTGATGTTGTTTCTGATGCCACTAAGGTCAGAAGACTATGCTTCTAGCAGCTCAAATAAGGGGTGTGATTCTCACAATCTCTGGTTTGGAACTGAACATGCCAGGATGTGATGTAAGAGGAGCAGCAGACATTCCCATGGGCTGGACGAAAAGAAACAGAGGAGCCGAAAGGTCTGACCAGTAAATGGCAGCAGAAGACAAGCATGAAAACATTAAATAACAGAAGGTGTCATTGCAGGTAACAGTTTAAATAAAACAAGTAGGAACAGCACAGTAAGGCCTTGTGCCCACAGGGCGTTTTTATAGCGTTTTTTCTAGCGTTTGTCATTGCTTTTTTTAATCAATAAAAGCAAGGAAAAAGCATCCCAGCAAAGTCTATGAGAATGGGGACTTGCTGTGCCCACGTTGCTTCTTTTTCAGTTGCTTTGTTTCTTGCTGAAAAAAGAAGCAACATGTCAATTGTTTTAGCGTTTTTTTCCTGCTTTTTTCCCCAATTGACTTCAATGGAGTCAGGGAAAAAAGCAGGAAAAAACGCATGTGTAATGCCCACGTTGCTTTATATTTTATGCGTTTGGGCGTTTTTAGGGAGAAAACAAAGCTATGGCTATGTAGATTCCTTCATAGAAGAAAGCCACATAGCCAGTGTCTGCAGCTATTTCATTACCTCCCATTGTTTACCGGGACACCTCTGCAGGGACCCCCGCTGACGTCACAAGTAGAGTTGAGCGCGGTTCGCGGTTCGAGGTTCTCCAGTTCTAGGCTCGAGTGATTTTGGGGCCTGTTCTAGATCGAACTAGAACTCGAGCTTTTTGCAAAAGCTCGATAGTTCTAGAAACGTTCGAGAACGGTTCTAGCAGCCAAAAAACAGCTAATTCCTAGCTGGCTTTCCGCTGTAATAGTGTAAGTCACTCTGTGACTCACACTATCATGAAATTTCAGTGTATAGTGTGCGGGAACAGCGCCTTCAGATCACTGCTGTTTGTATAATGGCGATCGCCATTTTTTTTTTTCCTTGTCTTCCTTCCCTAAGCGCGCGCGTGTAGTGGGGAGGGCCATTATGTCAGCCAATCCCAGACACACACACAGCTAAGTGGACTTTTAGCCAGAGAAGCAACGGCATGTGGGATAGGATGTCCATGTCACATGTCCCAGCATTATAAAAACGAGTATTTGCCCGTCCGGACGCCATTATCTCTTCTGCATCCTTGGTGTCAGACATCACTGGCGCAGCTCCGTCCTTTGTCCTATCGCCGATACTGCTGTATGCGCTCCATACACAGCGCTGGACAGCTTAGGGATAGCACTTTCTATCAGTCCTTTTAAGGGCTCGTACCGGCAGGGTCAGAGCCATAGGTGACAGGTCCTGAAAACAGAGACAGCGTCTGTGTAGCTAAGGTCAGGGATTTCCTCGCTGCATTTCCCCATTAGGAGGGAATAGAAAGGCAGGCTTCCTTTCCTCTACCCAGAGCCCCACAATCCTGGCACTGTACCCTCCTGTCCTCTGCACACTCCAACTCATTATAACTAAGCCATTATACTAGCAAACACTGAGTGAACTTAGTGTCATCCTAAACGTGGCTGTTGGACTTCTGTATAGTCCCAGTAGTGCACAGATATTTGCAGCACGTCTGCCTGCATTGCACACTCAAACTGATAGTTACTAAGCCATTATACTAGCAAACACTGAGTGAACTTAGTGTCATCCTAAACGTGGCTGTTGGACTTCTGTATAGTCCCTGTAGTGCACAGATATTTGCAGCACGTCTTACATAAAGCTATTGGATTTTTCAAGTCAGTATTCACACAGCAGTTTCTGCTATTTCATGTATTCCCCTTACATAGTCACTGGTGTGCATACCTTATCTCCCCATAGTGATGTTTTTTTAGGTTTTTGCACCGAGTTCAGACTTAGAATGGTGTTCCAAACGTTATTCCTTATTGTTAGTAGTTTTTCGTTTGTGAACCCTCCCCAACCACACCTATTGCCAATCCATATCATACGCATAAATAGCCTGGGTCTCAGCCTCCCATACACGGTAAGTTTTTTAACTGCATGAGAGGACACACATAAGCTAGGGACCCCAACGTAGAGAAATACTTTGGCGTAGTGTTGGGGCTCTATTGCATTGATCAATTCAGTAGCTAAATTTCTCTTGATTCATATGTTCATGGCAGTAATGCAGATTCCATTTTTCACATTTTCACTCTTACATATAGCTATTGGATTTTTCAAGTCAGTATTCACACAGCTGTTTCTGCTATTTCATGTATTCCCCTTACATAGTCACTGGTGTGCATATCTTATCTCCCCATAGTGATGTTTTTTTAGGTTTTTGCACCCAGTTCAGACTTAGAATGGTGTTCCAAACGTTATTCCTTATTATTATACTAGCAAACACTGAGTGAACTTAGTGTCATCCTAAACGTGGCTGTTGGACTTCTGTATAGTCCCAGTAGTGCACAGATATTTGCAGCACGTCTGCCTGCATTGCACACTCAAACTTATTGTTACTAAGCCATTATACTAGCAAACACTGAGTGAACTTAGTGTCATCCTAAACGTAGCTGTCGGACTTCTGTATAGTCCCAGTAGTGCACAGATATTTGCAGCACGTCTGCCTGCATTGCACACTCAAACTGATAGTTACTAAGCCATTATACTAGCAAACACTGAGTGAACTTAGTGTCATCCTAAACGTGGCTGTTGGACTTCTGTATAGTCCCAGTAGTGCACAGATATTTGCAGCACGTCTGCCTGCATTGCACACTCAAACTGATAGTTACTAAGCCATTATACTAGCAAACACTGAGTGAACTTAGTGTCATCCTAAACGTGGCTGTTGGACTTCTGTATAGTCCCAGTAGTGCACAGATATTTGCAGCACGTCTGCCTGCATTGCACACTCAAACTGATAGTTACTAAGCCATGACCCTGGAATTGTAGATTCCGGCCAAAATTAGGCACACACACCCCTTTTCCAATTCCCCCTTATCTGCTAATAACCACTCAGACACCAATTTATCTTTGGATAATTTTGGCCATAGCAGCCATTTATTAAGCAAATACATAACATGTAAAATTTTGCATTGTGGTAAGGTCCTTGAAGCTAAAACCCTGGTGATTCCCATAACCAAGCCATATAACCAAATTGCTCCCAGCCGTTACCCACACTGGCTCAGGAGCACCAAAGTGTAAGGGTTATTCCTTCATTAACCACCAAAAACACCCACGGGGGCCCCGACATACCCCGTCGGGATCCCCCAAAAATCACCAGGTGACCAACCATTCTGCCAATGAGGGGATCCATACCCGGATGGGTTCCCCGAACCAATTTAGAACCAACTTCAAGGACCCACCAAAAACCTGCCACCAGGCCACTACGACCCGATAAACTTCCATATCCCTCCCACAAAACTTGCAGCCCATTGCGAACTCAAAATCTTTAGGGAGGGCGGGTGGGACTCTCACTGGTGTCCCAGAGCGGGAAAAGTGCCGCTCCTCCCCCAGCTTCACCTTTTTACTATACCCTGACTTACTCCCCCTCCCCTACCCGTGACATCATGACCTCCACTCCAATCAGTGTCATGCTGGCCTCCACACATGCCCGGGGGGAGGGGGGGGTCAGTGCTCCGGCCATTCTTGACCCTGGAATTGTAGATTCCGGCCAAAATTAGGCACACACACCCCTTTTCCAATTCCCCCTTATCTGCTAATAACCACTCAGACACCAATTTATCTTTGGATAATTTTGGCCATAGCAGCCATTTATTAAACAAATACATAACATGTAAAATTTTGCATTGTGGTAAGGTCCTTGAAGCTAAAACCCTGGTGATTCCCATAACCAAGCCATATAACCAAATTGCTCCCAGCTGTTACCCACACTGGCTCAGGAGCACCAAAGTGTAAGGGTTATTCCTTCATTAACCACCAAAAACACCCACGGGGGCCCCGACATACCCCGTCGGGATCCCCCAAAAATCACCAGGTGACCAACCATTCTGCCAATGAGGGGATCCATACCTGGATGGGTTCCCCGAACCAATTTAGAACCAACTTCAAGGACCCACCAAAAACCTGCCACAACGAGGGCACCTTGATAACCTTCAAGTGCCTGAGACCCCCCCTCAATAGCAAAGCTCGCTCAATACCTCCCTGCAATCCAAGTGCCCACAATCAATCCGTACTGCATTCAAATGCACCCCATCCGCCTACCAAAATTCGTCATCCTCTCGCTCCAGCTCAAAATGCCGAGCTGCGACTCCCACGTTGCAGCCCCCAAATTTTTTGAGATAACCCTATTAACTTTCACCCGCACCTTATTCAGCTTCTCCACAGACCATGCTTTCCGCCCAAACCCTTCTTGGAACAATGTCCCACCACACAATTATCACGCCTGGAAAAGACACCCATAACCGCAACAAGTCATGCTTAGTATCTTTATCAAAGTGCGAGAAAGCCGCTCACCCAAATAGGTCCCTCGACGCGTAAAACCAAAATGTCAGGGGGCCTGCCCAAATGAGCATAGTTATGCACCCCCTGCAACACCGTATTCCACCCCATACCCCTGATTCCAACCCATCCGACAAGAGCCCTATCCCTCCGACAAAATTTAGCTGTCTCCTGTTCCTTCTCGTATCCGCTCTCTGTGTTCCCCAGCACACATTAGAATGGCCCAAGATCCAGACCAGGCTGGAAAAACGGGGGGGGGGGGGTGTCTGAAAAACAAAGCACTAACAAAAATACCAAGTAGCTCCAATACCACCCCAAAGAATGACACCCCCCCACCCCCCCCTCCATCAGAACCAGTCTTCCGATCAATTGCCCCTGAAACATTGCGAACCCACGACTTACAACGCTGAGACTTCCATCGACCAATCTGTTTAACTGTCTTAGCAGGGAGACCACACCCAGAGGTTTCCACTGCCGTCCCAAGACGAAAAGAATGCAACGCAAACCTCGCCAACCAGACCCAATGATTTCAAACATGCCCAAAAAACACTAATGAACTAATATCTGGACAAAAAGACCCGTCCTCGAGACATAACAATGGGCCATCCTGACTCGGGTGGACCTTTGCAAAGCTCCAAACGCACTGCCAATGGCACATACCTGATGCCATAACCTTCCCTAAACGAACCCGCCTGCCCCCACTTTATCCATTTTTGATTTCTGGATCCAAAATTCGATCCCCATGCTCCAAAAATAGGACGTCACTATTACCCAAGCCCCCGGGGCACGTCACCCTGGGAAATACCAATTCGCCAATACACCACGCCCCGAAAAACCGCCAACGAAAAGCCAACCGCAACAATGATACCTTAATTCCCTACCCAAACATTCCAATAAGCTAAATCACACAGGCCGTCTACCTATGGCCCCTATGCACACCCTTCAACGCCTGAACTACCCAAAAATTTGTTCCCAATCCTGTACACCTCGCAACCAGAAACCAAATGCCAACCCTGTAATCAAATGACTCAACTTCGTGGAAGACCAACCTGTTATCGCCACTCCCCCGATTTCCCAGGAACAGTCCTAACTGGGAATCCTCATTCATCATGCAACCACCCAACCACCACTCCCAGGAACCCATGTGGCCTAATACGCCGCCCACGTGGTACCAGTCAAACTGCCTGAATCCATGGTCTTGCTGCTTGAAGACCACGCTCCAAAGCTGCGCAGGGGACTACAAGCTGCTGCCGTCCGCCACTACCGCAAAATCCCGGAAACAATCTCACTGAAACAGGAAAGGAAATCCGCTATTAGGTTCTCTATACCTGGTACCTGAGCTGCTGTGCCCGTATTAATTTCCCAACAAATAAAAACCAACCGCCGCAACACCCGAACAACTTGGGTAAAATATGCCGAGCCGTTATTAATCACTAGCACCACCCCCATATTGTCCCAGTTGAACCGGATCTACTTATTCCACAACTGGTCACTCCCCAAATGGAGTGCGACCATCATCGGAAAAAATTTCCAATAGCGACACATTCCTTGTCAACCCCTCCGCCATCCAACTTTCTGGTCACCAATCCGCACATCACTGACCCTGAAAAAAGGCCCCGAAACCTGAGTCACCCGCAGCATCCGTAAACAATTCCTATTTGAAATTAACCACTACCTCATCCTTAAGCAACGAACCACCATTGTCCTGCTCCCCAAAAAATTCTCCCCAAACCAACAAGGCCGCTCAATGTTCCTCCGACAAACTTATGTAGGGGTGAAGAGCAAGCACTCCAGCTGTCGCGCAAGCTAGCCGACGTGAAAACTCGGCCCATTGACCTTACCCGACACGCAAAATTAAGTTTCCCCCAATAGCGATTGAACCTCCTTTAATTGTAACTTCCTCACCCGGCATGCCCTTGCTACCTCAACCTTAAGCGTGGCAACCTGTCGTCAGGAAGCCGAACCTCCCAAATCACTGAGTCAATTACAATGGCCATAAACTAAATACAGGTATTTGGCCGAACAGTTCTTCCCCAGGTGCCAAAGGCACCCCAAAGCCTCTCGCTATCCATTCCATTGCTGCTAGAATTCTTGTGCCTGTGCCGAAACAGCCAATCCCACACACCGACAATTCATCCCGGTAAGGTACCAGTGATGCCAAACCAGAAACATCACGCCCCCCCCATTCTAAAAAAGAACAAAAGGTTTCAACAAATGTGCACGATACTGCACTACCCATTGGCAAGCAGGGGTCTCCAAAACAATTTCCCTTCCAAAAACAAACTAATAATGAACACAATTTTGGATGAACTGGTAAAAGCCGGACAGCTGCCTCAATATCCATCTATTGCCATCAACATACCCCTCCCACAACTCTTTACCTACTTTGTAGCCTCATCAAACGACGTACACAACACCTAACGAAGCTCAGCCAGTATACCATCATTCGCTGACCTACCCCTGGGATGAGACAAATGGTGGATTAGCCGAACTTTACCTGGCTCCTCCTTGGGCCCCCCCCCCCGAATGACGAAACCACAAAATAAGAAAAGGTAGGGGGGGTGACTAACTGTGCCCCCCATTCTCCCCAACGCCACCTCCTTTCCTAACTTTCCACCGACCAGCGCCAAATGCTGATACACCGAGGGAGATTCCTGGTTGTCCCTGGAACTTCAAAAACAGGGGAAGGAATCCTGAAACCCTCCCCAAAACCCAACCTCAAACCTCAGCTTTGGCCCTAACAGGATCCCTATTTAGGTACGGCAGCATCGCAACTAAGCTCACCGGTGTCTGACCCTTGGACATCCCATGGGATGCTCCGTTACAATAGGTGCGGAGATGTCCAAACAACGACAAGTGGCACTGACTTGCCTTCCCCCTCATTAACTTACCAACACGAACTTGACTTCTAGGACCCTGTCTGTCCGTACTGACCACCGGCACCCCAGCTTCCTGACCGGCCGGGGAACCCTGCCCCGCCCTGAAATGACTGCCCATATCTGGCTGCCGCCATCACCCGCAACCACAAGCCTATATCCTTCTGATCCCATCTTATGGATGGACGGTCGCCATCCTCTGATGACACTGCTCCTCATAACGGATCCAGGTCTACCCCCCATAAATCCTATAGGCCTCACCAATCGAGCCCATATAGCAAAACCACTGAAAACTATTCTCTGGCGCCTGTCGCCAATTACTCTTGCCCAAACTGCAACGCCTTAAACCTATTAGCATAAGTCTGAGGAATCAAGTGCCATCGCCACTTCTCCCCATCTTCCTTCTTGCTATCGTCTTTTCCCCCTTTGTCAAAATAAATTTTTGCCACCTCCTTACTCCTTTCAGTCTGAACTGCCACTAATACTGGGGAAGAGACACTCCCAACTGGACTCACGAGCCGCAATGACGGACAAATTAACCCAAGCCGCCCCTGGCGCCGGGGCTTTCCTGGCCCCTAATCCGGGCCCGCAACTGGCGAACGCAACTTCAATTCTGACAACTCCCCACTCAACGCATTCCCCCTAACACCCGCTGGCACCCCCAAACCGAACCCCAGCTGACCCGTCACCCCCCCTTTACTGTGTACCTAAACAGCATGTGAAGACAAACAAAACATGTAATCATACTCACCAGGCTGCACAAAGGTATAACCTCGCCAGCCGGACCACCTGTATCCTGACGTCCCTCCTGCCGATCTAGCATGACTTGGCTCCTACCATCCGACTCTGCTCCATTGCTGTTTTAGCCGCGCGGCCCGAGGCCCCGCCGGCCGCATATCCTGGACATGACGATCAGTAGCGCCGACCAACAGGGGGAGCTGCATATTATCCTCAGGGCTCTCCAAGCACGGCCCCCCCTGCTCCGCTCCATGTGGCCCCTCTCCCAGACAGGGCCTCTGTAGCCGCAGGCCCTGAATGCCAGGCCCGATGTAGTTCCGACCGCAGCCGCCTGGCTCCGCCCACCTCACAGGGATCCATCAGGGATACTATCGCTGCAGGGAGGAGAGGCTCAGGGCGCTCGGCCGGTACATCACCAGAGCGCCCCGCCGCACCGCCGACGTCACTCGCCGACAAGGCAGCAGCAGGCCCCGCCCCCAACTCCAGCGTAGGCCTGCCGACTGCCGCCGGGCCCAGCCGCCCGTCTGAATTCCTCCCAGGCCGGGGCCTGCCGGACCTCGCAGCTCGCGGCGTCCGGCCTGGAGGGTCCCCGGAGGGGGCTTCTGTGGCGACGCTGGGCCCTGGGAGTCAGGTCAGGTGACCGCCTCTCTGCCAGTCCAGACCTCCGGGGGCGCCGCTGTCGCAGGGGTGCCGTCCCTGCCCCCCCCCCCGGACTCCCACCGAAGATCCTTGCTATCAGGCTCTGCAGCCACCTGGGGGGATGGTCCCAGCAGCAGCTCTCAGCCGCTCCAGGAGCTGATCCCCGGCGTCCATAGCAGGTACAGGGATGGGGACTCTCACTGGTGTCCCAGAGCGGGAAAAGTGCCGCTCCTCCCCCAGCTTCACCTTTTTACTATACCCTGACTTACTCCCCCTCCCCTACCCGTGACATCATGACCTCCACTCCAATCAGTGTCATGCTGGCCTCCACACATGCCCGGGGGGAGGGGGGGGTCAGTGCTCCGGCCATTCTTTATACTAGCAAACACTGAGTGAACTCAGTGTCATCCTAAACGTGGCTGTTGGACTTCTGTATAGTCCCAGTAGTGCACAGATATTTGCAGCACGTCTGCCTGCATTGCACACTCAAACTGATAGTTACTAAGCCATTATACTAGCAAACACTGAGTGAACTTAATGTCATCCTAAACGTGGCTGTTGGACTTCTGTATAGTCCCAGTAGTGCACAGATATTTGCAGCACGTCTGCCTGCATTGCACACTCAAACTGATAGTTACTAAGCCATTATACTAGCAATTTATGCTGCCAGTTTAAGGGCCGTAGTTGCATTGTCAGGGATATTTATTCTTTATTATTCTGCTGTTAATAAAGCTAGACCACCGCTGCAATCTACACCACCTCTCAATTTTTACTACCACATTTTCAGTGCACAATCTTTTCGCAATCAACATGAGTGGCAAAATGACAGATGCTGATGGAAAGGGGAAGAGGTGTGGTGGAAAAGGAAAAAAAGGGTTTGTCAGTGGGGAAGGTGGCAAAGCTCCATTATAATCTGCTGAAGATAGACCATCTACCAGCAAAAGTAAGATGTCGACTACTTACCGTGGACAATCCGATGTGCTCCCTTTTTTACGGACACGAACAACAGGAACAAAGGTAGATGATGGCCAAAAAAGGAAAATGCTTGAATGGATCTCAAGTGGTCCAACAAGTGCCCTCTCAGCCACTTCAAGTACCGCATCCAAAAAACACCAGTCCTCTGAGTTGTCATCCCAATCAAACTTGCTTTCTCCCAGCTCTGAAGTCTCCATCAGCCCTGCACAGTATGGTGTAACTGAGATGGCTGAGTCTGCAGAGCTGTTCAGTCACACTATAGCCTGGGAATCAGAGGTCTGCTCCCAAGCTACAGTGAGTACAGAACAGGAAATGGTCTGCAGTGATGCCCAGAACCTTTGTGACTCTGATTCAGGCCGTGAGGACCAAGTTTCTGAGCATAATGTTGACCCTTTGTCACAAACTGTAACACCTGTGGTTATAGACAATGAGGAACATACTGATGAAGATGAGACGCAGATACCCGATTGGGATGACAACTTAAATATTCAGTCAGGGCAAGAAGAGGCTCGGTTTGAGGGTGAGGGGAGTGCAAACACAACAATTGATGATGAAGTTCTAGATCCCACCTACTGTCAACCCACAGTCAGGCACTCGAGGAGGTCAACAGAGGTGGTAGAGGAGGATGCAACTGATGACGAAGTTACCTTGGCCTTCCTGGACAGAGTCGGAGTACTGGTAGCACATCTACAACTGCATCCTCAGCCACCACTCTGCCTCTGAGCACTAGTCGGGGTGGATCAACAGGTCGCATGCCCTCTAAGCCTTGCCTAGCCTGGTCCTTTTTTGACATAGCAAAAGATCGCCCAAATTATGTGATCTGTAAAATTTGTCATGGTTCTCTTAGTAGAGGTCAAAACCTCAGCAGTTTGACAACTTCTTCCATGAATCGTCACATGAATAAATATCATATGTCCCGGTGGGAAGCTCACCGTGCTCCAATGCGGCCTAGCGGAGCGAACCATCCACCGCCTGCCCCTTCCAGTGCATCCGCGCGCTCTTCATCTTCTAGGACTGTGGGGACAGCTGTCACACCTGTTTTTCCACGTACAACTTCCACCACTGTAACCGCAACAGGCAGTTTGCTTGGTACGTCGTCAGTTGGTTTGGAAGAGGAAACAAGTGAGTGTGTACAGCTCTCTCAGACATCGATAGCACCAACGTTGGATGAAGGCAACATCATGTCTCCGCCTGCACTTTCCTCACAAACCTGCATTTTTCCAGGGACACCCTACTCAACACCGTCTATACACAGCAGCCAGATCTCTGTCCCTCAGATGTGGTAAAATAAAAGGCCACTTCCTGCGACCCATGACAAAGCTAAGAGGTTGACTCTATCCCTCTGTAAGCTCTTGGCTACCGAAATGCTGCCTTTCCGCCTAGTGGACACACAGGATTTTAGAGACCTTATGTCTGTCGCTGTGCCCCAGTACCAGATGCCTAGTCGCCACTACTTCTCTAAGAAAGGTGTGCCCGCGCTACACCAGCATGTCGCACATAACATCACCGCTTCCTTGAGAAACTCTGTGTCTAAATGGGTGCATTTCACCACCGATACTTGGACCAGTAAGCATGGACAGGGACGTTACATGTCTCTGACTGGGCACTGGATAACTATGGTGATAGATGGTGAAGGGTCTGCTGCACAAGTCTTGCCGTCCCCACGACTTGTGTGTCAATCCTCTGTCTGTCCAAGTTCTGCCACTGCTTCTGCCTCCTCCACCTCATCTGGTTCCTCCACCTCTGCCCCAAGCCTGCCTGGTCAGGCCACCAGCGTTCTCACTGCGCAGAAGGAATCACGCACCCCTCATTACTATGCTGGCAGCAGAGCGCAACGGCATCAGGCGGTCTTTAGCTTGACATGTCTTGGGAATAAGAGTCACACAGCTGAGGAGTTGTGGTCAGCTCTGCGGTCCGAGTTTAATAAATGGTTGTCTCCACTCAACCTGCAGCCTGGTAAGGCCGTGTGCGACAATGCTGCAAACCTGGGTGCGGCCCTTCGCCTGGGCAAGGTGACACACGTACCTTGTATGGCTCACGTGTTGAACCTTGTCGTCCAGCAATTTTTAACACACTATCCCAGCCTAGATGGCCTTCTGACCATTGCACGAAAACTGTCTGCTCACTTCCGCCGTTCAAGCGCCGCAGCTGAGCGACTTGCATCGCTCCAGAAGTCTTTCGGCCTGCCGGTTCATCGCC
This sequence comes from Anomaloglossus baeobatrachus, assembly GCF_048569485.1. Lineage (NCBI taxonomy): Eukaryota > Metazoa > Chordata > Amphibia > Anura > Aromobatidae > Anomaloglossus > Anomaloglossus baeobatrachus. The sequence goes on from NC_134358.1 coordinate 326,769,377, forward strand.
TGAAATGCGATATGGCGACACGCTGGAATTCAACTCTCCACATGTTACAGCGACTGTGGCAGCACCGCCGAGCCCTGGTGCAATACGTCATGACGTATAGCCTGGGCCAACGAGATGCAGAGGTGGGGCAGATCACCCTGATGGAGTGGTCTCAGATCAAGGACCTATGCACCCTTCTGCACAGTTTCGACATGGCGACGAATATGTTTAGCGCTGACAATGCCATTATCATCATGACAATTCCAGTCATTTACATGCTGGAGCACACGCTAAACACTATTCGGAGTCAGGGGGTGGGACAACAGGAAGGGGAGGAACTACAGGAGGATTCATATGCGCAAGGGACAACAACATCACCAAGGTCCAGACGTTCATCATCACCAACGCAGCAGGCATAGGACCATGGGGGACAGGGATCAACAAGGGCGCATAGTAGCAGGCTAAATGTTGAGGAAGGTGCAGGAGAACATGAAGAAATGGAGGATGTACTGTCCATGGACATGGAAGACTCAGCAGATGAGGGAGACCTTGGTCAAATTTCAGTTGAAAGAGGTTGGGGGGAGATGTCAGAGGAAGAAAGAACGGTTAGCACCTCTATGCCACAAACACAGCGTGGACTTGGTCCGCATGGCTGCGCAAGACACATGAGTGCCTTCTTGTTGCACTACCTCCAACATGACCCTCGTATTGTCAAAATTAGAAGTGATGATGACTACTGGATTGCCACACTATTAGATCCCCTGTACAAGTCCAAATTTTGTGACATAATTCCAGCCATAGAAAGGGACGCACGTATGCAGGAGTATCAGCAGAAGCTGTTACTCGATCTTAGCTCGGCTTTTCCACCAAACAACCGTGCAGGTGCAGGGAGTGATTCTCCCAGTTGTAACTTGACAAACATGGGACGGTCTCGTCATCTTCAACACTCTACCCGTACCAGTAGGACCGTATCTGGTGCTGGTAACAGCAATTTTATGGAATCTTTTCATAATTTTTTTAGACCCTCCTTTGCAAGGCCACCAGAGACAACAAGTCTGACACATAGTCAACGGCTGGAGAGGATGATACAGGAGTATCTCCAAATGAACATCGATGCCATGACTTTGCAAATGGAGCCTTGCTCCTTTTGGGCTTCAAATCTAGAAAAATGGCCAGAGCTCTCCAGTTACGCCTTGGAGATTTTGTCGTGTCCAGCTGCCAGCGTTGTCTCTGAACGTGTCTTCAGTGCTGCTGGGTGTGTGCTGACAGATAAGCGCACGCGTCTGTCCAGTGACAATGTGGACAGACTGACGTTCATCAAAATGAACAAGTCATGGATCCAGAAGGAATTTACTACCCCTGTGTCATCCTGGGGAGAGTAAATGCTTGTGGATTTGGAATGTGCTTGATGCAAATCAAAACATCCTGTTTGCAACTAGGGCACAAGTGCTGCCACTGATGAGGTGTCTGTGTGGGGACAAATTTTTGGAAAAAAGGGAGGCTCCGCTTGGAGTAACCCTTGCTTACATTGTTTTTAAAAGAAGCCAAGATGAACAGAGCTGGGATCAGGAAAGACTTTGCTACCTACCCCGGTGTCATCCTGGGGACGGTTAAGAATAGCGTATTTTTGAATGTGCTTGATGCAAATCTAGCTGTGAATTGTACAACTGGGGCACAACTGCTGCCACTGAAGGGGTGGGTGTGTGTGGGGCCCAATTTTTGGAAAAAAGGGAGACTCCGCTTGGAGTAACCCTTGCTTGCTCTGTTTTTTAAAAATGATCCAAGATGAACAGAGCTGGGATCAGGAAAGACTTTGCTACCTACCCCAGTGTCATCCTGGGGACGGTTAAGAATAGCGTATTTTTGAATGTGCTTGATGCAAATCTAGCTGTGAAGTGTACAACTAGGGCACAAGTGCTGCCACTGAATGGGTGGGTGTGTGTGGGGCACAATTTTTGGAAAAAAGGGAGGCTCCGCTTGGAGTAACCCTTGCTTACATTGTTTTTAAAAGAAGCCAAGATGAAAAGAGCTGGGATCAGGAAAGACTTTGCTACCTACCCCGGTGTCATCCTGGGGACGGTTAAGAATAGCGTATTTTTGAATGTGCTTGATGCAAATCAAAACATCCTGTTTGCAACTAGGGCACAAGTGCTGCCACTGATAAGGTGTCTGTGTGGGGCCCAATTTTTGGAAAAAAGGGAGGATCTGCTTGGAGTAACCCTTGCTTACATTGTTTTTAGAAGAAGCCAAGATGAACAGAGCTGGGATCAGGAAAGACTTTGCTACCAACCCCGGTGTCATCCTGGGGACTGTTAAGAATAGCGTATTTTTGAATGTGCTTGATGCAAATCTAGCTGTGAATTGTACAACTGGGGCACAACTGCTGCCACTGAAGGGGTGGGTGTGTGTGGGGCCCAATTTTTGGAAAAAAGGGAGACTCCGCTTGGAGTAACCCTTGCTTGCTGTGTTTTTTAAAAATGATCCAAGATGAACAGAGCTGGGATCAGGAAAGACTTTGCTACCTACCCCAGTGTTATCCTGGGGACGGTTAAGAATAGCGTATTTTTGAATGTGCTTGATGCAAATCTAGCTGTGAAGTGTACAACTAGGGCACAAGTGCTGTCACTGAATGGGTGGGTGTGTGTGGGGCACAATTTTTGGAAAAAAGGGAGGCTCCGCTTGGAGTAACCCTTGCTTACATTTTTTTTAAAAGAAGCCAAAATGAACAGAGCTGGGATCAGGAAAGACTTTGCTACCTACCCCGGTGTCATCCTGGGGACGGTTAAGAATAGCGTATTTTTGAATGTGCTTGATGCAAATCAAAACATCCTGTTTGCAACTAGGGCACAAGTGCTGCCACTGATAAGGTGTCTGTGTGGGGCCCAATTTTTGGAAAAAAGGGAGGCTCCGCTTGGAGTAACCCTTGCTTACATTGTTTTTAAAAGAAGCCAAGATGAACAGAGCTGGGATCAGGAAAGACTTTGCTACCTACCCCGGTGTCATCCTGGGGACGGTTAAGAATAGCGTATTTTTGAATGTGCTTGATGCAAATCTAGCTGTGAATTGTACAACTGGGGCACAACTGCTGCCACTGAAGGGGTGGGTGTGTGTGGGGCCCAATTTTTGGAAAAAAGGGAGACTCCGCTTGGAGTAACCCTTGCTTGCTCTGTTTTTTAAAAATGATCCAAGATGAACAGAGCTGGGATCAGGAAAGACTTTGCTACCTACCCCGTTGTCATCCTGGGGACGGTTAAGAATAGCGTATTTTTGAATGTGCTTGATGCAAATCTAGCTGTGAATTGTACAACTAGGGCACAAGTGCTGCCACTGAATGGGTGGGTGTGTGTGGGGCACAATTTTTGAAAAAAAAGGGAGACTCCGCTTGGAGTCACCTTGCGGTGTTTTACATGATTTTAGAAGGGCGTGCCATGCCTATATCTGTGTGTCCTCCTCTTTTTCCTTGTCCAGCTCTTTTGTTTTCGCATGAGTATATGTCCTTGTCACTTTCCCATCTGTTTGTGTTGTGTTGTGAGTTGTTTGTCACCATTTGGACACCTTTGAGGGTGTTTTCTAGGTGTTTTTATGTGTTTGTGATTGCCTGCCATTGTTTCCTATGCAGTTCGAGTTCAGTTCGTCGAACGTTCGACGAGCCGAACTCGAACGGGACGTCCGTTCGGCGAACCGACCTCGAGCCGAACCGCGACCGGTTCGCTCATCTCTAGTCACAAGTTCATCCCAGCGGGGAATCTCCAGGAAATCCCACAGTAAAGCAACGCTCCAGCGATCCCACCAGCAACCTGACCTGGCAGGGATCGCTGGAGCGTCGCTACATGGGTTGCTGGTGAGCTGTCTCACAGGCAGATCTCACCAGCAACCAGTGACCAGCCCCCAGCGCCGCATGGAAGCGATGCTGCGCTTGGTAACTAAGGTAAATATCGGGTCACCAACCCGATATTTACCTTGGTTACCAGCGCACACCGCTTAGCGCTGGCACCCTGCACACCTAGCCACAGTACACATCGGGTTAATTACCCGATGTGTACTCTGCTACGTGTGCAGGCAGCAGGGAGCCGGCCTCTGCAGTCGCTGGTAACCACGGTAAATATCGGGTAACCAAGAAGCCCTTCCCTTGGTTCCCCGATATTTACCTTCGTTACCAGCGTCCGCCGCTCTCACACTGCCAGTGCCGGCTCCCTGTTCCCTGCACTCCTAGCCACAGTACACATCGGGTTAATTACCCGATGTGTACTATGCTACGTGTGCAGGGAGCCGGCACTGGCATCTGAGAGCGGCGAATACAGTTCATGTAGGAGGATCACCGGGGTTTCCTGGAGATCCTTCGCTGGGATGAACTCTTCACCTTACTCACCTCTCTGCAGTCTCCTGGGTCATGCCCGATGGGCTCCAGGACCCGCCGGTAAGCAGCTGATTGTTTACGTCCAGCGGTGAAAAGCCTGACGGCTTTTTAACAAGCAGATGATGAATCAGCTGATCTTCACTGGACATAAACGATCGGATGATGCTATCAGGTGATAGCATCAGCTGCTTACCAGCGGGTCCTGGAGCCCATGGGACTTTTAAACAATCAGCTGATGTGTAATCTGATTCAGGCCTTGAACCTGTGTCAGGTTCAAAGACCTGAATCCAATATCAACTGATCAGAAGGCAAACCGATCAGATGATGTGTCATCATCTGATCTGTTTGCCTTCTGATCAGATGATATTGGATCCGGATTGGACATCGCAGGACCCTCGACCCAGAACTACGGCGGAGGGGAGTTCTTTAGTTCAATAAAGATGGAGTCACTAATTGCGTTGTGTTTTATTTCTAATAAAAAATATTTTTCTGTGTGTTGTGTTTTTTATTATCTTTACTAGAAATTCATGGTGGCTATGTCTAATATTGGCATGACACCATGAATTTCAGGCTTAGGGCTAGCTGATAATACAAAGCTGGCCCTAATCCCATTATTACCCAGCGAGCCACCCGATACCAGGGCCACTGGAAGAGTTGGATACAGCGCCAGAAGATGGCGCTTCCTATGAACGCGTCATTTTCTGGGGTGGCTGCGGACTGCAATGCGCAGCGGGGGGGGGGGGGGGCAGAAAGCTTGGGCCACCCTATGCTGCGGATTCCAGTCCCCAGCTGCCTAGTTGTACCTGGCTGGACACATAAATTGGGTGAAGCCCACGTCGTTTTTTTTTTTTTTTAATTATTTCATGAAATTCATGAAATAATTAAAAAGAAGGGCTTCCCTATATTTTTGGTTCCCAGCTGGGTACAAATAGGCAGCTGGGGGTTGGGAGCAGCCCGTACCTGCCTGCCTTACCTGGCTGGCATACAAAAATATGGCGAAACCCATGTCGATTTTTTGGTTTTATTTTTTTTTTTAAATTTATTTAAAAAAAATAAAAAAAACAAACACATAACCCAAAAGGGTTAGGGGTAAAGAAAAAAAATGCGTAGGCTCCCGCTGCATTTTCTATTGCTAGCTAAGGGTAACCCAAACAGCTGCTAGCTGCTAACCCTTACTGCTTGGTGTTACCTTCACTGGCAATGGAAAATCCAGGGAAGCCCTTTTTCCTTGAGTTTTTTTGCCAAAAATCTAAAAAAAAATGACGTGGGCTTCGCCCAAGTTTTGTGTCCAGCCAGGTACAACCAGACAGCTAGGGATCTAGGGATTGGAATCTTCTGCGCAGAGTGGCCCAAGCTTTCTGGGCCCCCTGCTGCATATTGCAGTCTGCAGCTGCCCCAGAAAATGGTGCTTTCATAGAAGTGCCATCTTTTGGCGCTGTGTCCAACTCTCCCAGCGGACCTGGTGTCGGGTGGCACGCTGGGTAATAAGGGGTTAATACCAGCTTTGTTTTACCAGCTGGTATTAAGTCCAAGATTTTTAATGTCAGGGCAAGTTTGACCCGGCCATTTAGAATCTCCAATAAAGGGTTAAAAAAAGACACCACACAGAAAAAATACTTTATTAGAAATAAATACACAGACACATTTAGGGACTCCATCTTTATTACTCCCTCTCACCCCTCCTGGATCCTGGTCTTCTGTCACCGATCTAGCTCTGCTACATCAGAAAGCATGGTGGAGGAAGAACGCTTCTGCTCCACATGCTGTCTAATCACTCAATGAGTGAGCAGAGACTGTGGGTTGGTAAGCGGTGACATCACCGCTGCCACCGTTTCCATAGTAACCTAATGAGCGAGTTACTATAGCAGCAGTGATCTCTGAGTACCTGATTCCCGGCACCGCTATTCACCTGCATGAGCTGGTGAATACCGGCGCCGGTAAACGATCTAATGGATCATCATTTTCCTGTCACTTTTATTCCAAAATGGAGATTGAAGAAAATGGGTTGAAGAAGGAAATGATATCAGAACACCTTGTTTTTCATATCCAACTTTAATGAGCTGAAACAAGCATTCATAATAGTAACAAAAAAAACATAAAAAGAAGCAGGAAAAAAGCATGAAAGCATGAAAAAAAGCAGGAAAAAAGCATGAAAAGAAGCATTAAAAGAAGCATGGAAAAAAGCTCCTCCTCCTCCGTAGTCCTGGGTCGAGGGTCCCGCGATGTCCAATCCGGATCCAATATCATCTGATCGGAAGGCAAACTGATCAGATGATGACACATCATCTGATCGGTTTGCCTTCTGATCAGATGATATTGGATTCAGGTCTTTGAACCTGACACAGGTTCAAGGCCTGAATCAGATTACACATCAGCTGATTGTTTAAAAGTCCCATGGGCTCCAGGACCCGCTGCTAAGCAGCTGATGCTGTCACCTGATAGCATCATCTGATCGTTTACGTCCAGTGAAGATCAGCTGATTCATCATCTGCTTGTTAAAAAGTCGGCAGGCTTTTCACCGCTGGACGTAAATAATCAGCTGCTTACCGGAGGGTCCTGGAGCCCATGGGACGTGACCCAGGAAACTGCAGAGAGGTGAGTAAGGTGAAAAGTTCTTCCCAGTGGCGGATGTCCAGGAAACCCCGGTAATCCTCTTACATGAACTGTATTCACCTTGTGACATCCCCGGACCTCCCTGTAGAGTGGTGTCGGTAAAACACTGCAAGAATACTGAATGCCTGGTGCATGGCACAAGGTGAACACAGTTCATGCAGGAGGATCACCGGGGATTTTCGGGGTTCACCTTGACGTCAGCGGGGGTTGCCTGCATTTATGTGGCATAGTGGTAACAATGAAGGGGAAGGAGGATCCAGCACAAATTCCTTTAGTTAAAAATAATTTCTTCCTTTATTTAATGTATTAAAAACATTCTGAGACCGAATATAAAGACATATTATAACGCATAGGTACTCTTTACGCGTTTCGGACTTAAAAATTAAAAACAACAAAGGCCTTAGTCATAAGTGACCTACGCTAGACTGGAAGCTGTTCATATCAAGTCTGGCATAGGTCATTTATGACTAAAGCCTTTGTTGTTTTTAATTTTTAAGTCCGAAACACGTAAAGAGTACCTATGCGTTATAATATGTCTTCATCTTCGGTCTCAGTATGATTTTAATACATTAAATAAAGGAAGAAATTATGTTTAACTAAAGGAATTTGTGCTGGATCCTCCTTCCCCTTCATTGTTACCACTTACCTCAGGCTGGCCTGGACCTACCAGTGGATCCGTGCACCCTGAAGATCTGACCAGTCTGGCTAGCAGGTGAGCTGAAATTTTTTCTTTTTCATTTATGTGGCATAGGCTGTGCACCAGGCATTCAGTATTCTTGCGGTGTTTTACCGCGACATCTCTTTGCAGGGAAGTCCGGGAATGTCAGGAGGTGAATAAAATTCATGCCGGAGAATTACCGGGGGCTTTTCTGAAGAACCCCCGCTGGGATGAACTTTTCACCTTGTGACGTCAGCGGGGGTCCCTGCATTGTTTACCGCGACACGTCACTGCAGGGAAGTTCGGGGATGTCACAAGGTGAATACAATTAATGCAGGCGGATTACCGAGCAATGCCCCCCGCATTCCTGGAGATCCCCGCTGGGATGAACTCTTTACCTTGTGACGTCAGCGGGGGTCCCTGCAGAGGTGTCGCGGTAAACAATGGGAGATAAGCAAATAGCTGCCCATGCTGGCTATGTGGCTTTATTCTGTGAAGGAATCTATATAGCCATAGTGTTACGGGGGGCTGTCTGATAATAAAACCTAAAGGAATGTCAGACAGTTAGGGTCCACCGTGCAAAGACTCTGCTGCAGACTATGGCAGAGGATAAGGGGTATATAAGTGTGCCACTGTAAAAAATAATAGCACAAGTGCAGAGTGCAATACCTCTGTTAAACTCACAGAGGAATATAATTAGAAAATAAAGCAATTCCTCTCTTACTTGGAGGGTGTGTGGAATGGTCTCTGTTAAAGATCACAGAGACAAAAGCAGTGAGTGGGAAATGGCACCTACCTAGGTCCGTTCCTCTAGTGGTGCCAGGAGACGGACAGCAGCGTAAGCCGCACAAAGCTCCTACCTGCGTTCGCTCCACTAGTGTGCGAGGACACGAACCACTAGATATGGCACCTGCCTAGGTCCGCTCTTCTAGTGGTGCAAAAGAGACAGACAGCAGTATAAGCCGCACAAAGCTCCTACCTCTTTTCGCTCCCCTAGTGTGCGAGGATACGAACAACTGCCAGACGCAGTATAAGGAACGTTACCCTAGCGGCAACGTCCACCTACGAGTAGAATCACAAGGCCCAGCCGGACCATGTGCCTCAGGCACCTGCCTATGTCCACTCCACTAAGAGGTAAGGATACGGACTGCAGCCGAAGCTGTAAGGTATAAGAACGCTACCCTGCCGGTAGCGCTCACCTAACATAGACAGAGAGATGCCTAGAGGGACGTGCACAGGGCGTCTACTCTCATGCATGAACCAAGAGGACTGAGCGCCGGGCGGCGTGCATCAGGGTCTTATATAGACTCTGTGCCTCATCCAAGATGGAGGACACCAGAGCCAATCCGCTGCCAGAATGACAGCAATGACGTCACGCTGGCCTATCACCGAGCAAAGCGTCACAAGCACATGACCAGCGACCAATCGGCATAGAAGGTGTCAAAGACATGTGACCACGTGTCACAAGCACATGACCAGTGGCCAATCAGCTTAGAAGGTGTCAGAGACATGTGACCTCGTGTCAGCGATGATGTCACCCGCACATGTGCAGTACCTCCAAGATAGGACTTAGTCTCCAGCGCTTGCACATGTGCAGTAGCAAGAAATCCGGACATAGTCTCCAGAGCCACAGCAACCGTAACACATAGCTTTCTTTTCTCCCTAAAAATGCCCAAACGCATAAAATATAAAGCAACGTGGGCATTACACATGCGTTTTTTCCTGCTTTTTTTCCCTGACTCCATTGAAGTCAATTGGGGAAAAAAGCAGGAAAAAAAACGCTAAAACAATTGACATGTTGCTTCTTTTTTCAGCAAGAAAAAAAGCAACTGAAAAAGAAGCAACGTGGGCACAGCAAGTCCCGATTCTCATAGACTTTGCTGGGATGCTTTTTCCTTGCTTTTATTGATTAAAAAAAGCAATGAAAAACGCTAGAAAAAACGCTGTAAAAACGCCCTGTGGGCACAAGGCCTAATAATTAGCAAAACCTAAAAATTGTTGCAGGGCTTTGAGGTTCTTGGGACGTTCCACTTCAAATTAGACTGTAATAGAGTGAGATCTATCCAAAAACCTGCAGCTGAGATAATGTAACCCAACAATAAAAGTTCTTGAATGGTGAACTTTTTTCTAATTTAGCCTATAATTTATTCACTCTAAGAATATGTAAAACTTGCCTGATATGTTCCAAATGAGGCCCAAAATCCTGTGATTATATGAGAAAGTAAAGAAGAAGGTAAACTAATAAGTGAAATGATTACAAATTTCTCTAACAGAAGAGAACACACATCATTAACAAAATGCTAGAAAACTGCAGGCTTGTTGGTCAGACCAAATTGCATCACCAGATTTTTCAAAGTGCCCCTCTGGCGTGTTAAACACTGTTTTCCACTCATCCTCCTGTCTGACCCAGAACAGATAGGTGCCCCTAGTGTTAAGTTTAGAGAACCACCTAACACTGGCAATGTGATTAAATAAGCTAGCTATAATGTTACAATAAGTTTGGGATAGTGAGGAACCAGGGCCCCTAAGCTGTCCCTAAAGCTAGGGGACCCTATGCTATTTTCTAACCTCAGGGATAGTCCTAATGGTGGAGAGGCCTGAGTCTTCTTCCTGGCCCTGCTCCTGACTAGCCTTGATCTAATTCGCCCTCCCACCAGGGATGGATGGGAGAGGATTGTGTTGAAACCACAGACAAGGGAAAAACCTAAACTCTGTAACATATTCAGGATGAAAATAAAAGCAGGAAGGAATTACAAAACAAGAGGGGTACATTCAACAACCTAATAAAGCAAAAAGCAACAACTAAGCACAACTTTCACCAGAGAGGGTCTGGGACACCACATCTCACAAACCAACACAGATTAAACTAAAGATGGTATGAATAAATGGATTCCAAGTGTATAAATAGAAGGGAAGAAGATGTGATAGGTCTCTCCACAACATGTGATTAAAGGAGCAAGCACATTAGAAGAGACTTAACTCTTAACTTTTGCTAGACTGCATATAAACAGCACACAGCAGGTAAAAACCCGAGTCTGCCTGTGTTGATCCCAAACAAAAGAGAAACCATTGGTTGGAGTGTCAGAATCTGTAATCTGAACAGAGTCCAATATCCCCATGACATAACTAGCCATCATATGAACATCCCATCTACCCTCATACTGTCTCTCCATGACCTTCAGATCTTGGTAGAATCACTCACCTTGCTCATCACAGACTGCACAAGGTTATGAGGGAAGTTAGCAAGATGGTTACAAAAAAATGCACATTGATGCTCATGTTGCATCCAAGCATTTTGCAGCTTTTCAAGAATTTCTGGACAAGTTTTCTGAAATTGTTTACTCATGTATTTTCAAGAAAATCCTTGACAAGGTCTTTCAATGATAACCAAGCATTCTCTTGAGGTTATGACATTGTCCAAATGAAGTATTACATTTTAATGAGCTGTTGAATACTGTGGACCATCAAACACATCAGCCTTTTTTTTTGTTTCAAATTACAGATTCGGAAATGACAAAATTAGGTACTTGAAATAATTGGCAAAGCTTTAACGAATTGGTTCATGAGACCCAGTTTCTTCGGCAAAGATGGGAAAAAATGTTCTTTCTGTTGACAGGTGGATCATGTAGAATGTTTGGATCACCAGGTTTGAGGTCAGAACTTAGAAGCAAATTCTTCTCCACCCATCTTCTCAAGAGCTCTGCTGTTCTACATGCAGAGAAAACAAGGATACTGTCACACTTGCAGGGTATGACAAGCGTGGCACTTGTGTTCAGATCTATCGGAAGATCTGATGCACAACAAAATAATAACGTGTAAGGGGGAACACAGGGGACACTATAACAATGTTGGGCCCTAGCACTAGTGAGAGGGGTAGATGGGATACCTCTTGCAGCTGTCCCTACTCTTCTATCCAGGCCCTTTACAGTCTCCTCAACTATCACTGAGCAGGAACCTGTGACCCTGAGAAGCCCCGTAGATGCCCTGCCTAGTGCCCTAGCAGGTGAGGGACGCTAACCTCACCGCTGCACACAAGTAAAAATAGGACAAACAGGGGAAAACAGCAACAAAATGATAAAGCCTGACTTAAGGAACGCTTCTCCAAAAGGACCTTCCACCAAGGCAGCCTGAGTATCTTCAATTGGGATTGCTGGGACACACTACTACTTAAACTAACAGGAGCGTGGCTACAAAATAGCTGCAGCTGAAATGCTATGCTAGGAGTTACTGGCAATAAAACTGACATTAACTCATTAGGCACCAATAGAAATAAAACTACTTTTAAATATAGAGCCTTTAGATGATAATGAGTGACTCCAGCCCTGAGCCTGTCACTAGTCTCCAAAGACAGAGAGACGACAGTGACAGTATCCTTCCATTAACAAGAGGCTTCAGTACTCTCAAGGGTAGCATTATTGTTCACCTAAATGAATGTAAACAGGCCCTTCTGCCACCAGCTATGCACCCCGGTGGTAGCAAAGTTGGCTTAACATGGACCTGTGGACAACATTATGGGTATTAAGTGTTGAGGGTAGCTCCAGCCATACAGCCATAGGATTAGAATGTCAATAACTCTAAAAGGACTGACAAGTCTTGGGCCTATCACCCCTGATGCACTCTGACACCTGGTGTTTTTTGTGGTCACCCATATGCACTCATTCACACGCAGGTCCGGAGCTGAAAGTTAATTACCACACATGTCCAGTAACAGAAGAACTCATACTGAACCTATAACAGGAATGTCTCCCTGTTTTTTCAACACTCTCCCCTGCGGAACCAGATAGCTAATGAGAACAACTACTTTTCCAAGATCACCTCTAATGGGGCAGCACTGAGGCTTACTCTTCCCTGGGATGATAATAGTGTGCCATATTTTTCCTTAAATACCTTGGTATTTACCACTAATGGACAAGGAGGCGGGTCTTTAATTAATACCACAGAAATGGCAGCACTTACATTCACAGAATCTGCCCCAACTGACTACCTCCCCTGACTGCAAGTCAATCACCAGAATATGCTTTTCCAACCAAGGAAGACCCAACAAGATAGGAGTGGGCAGACCCTTCAAGACATAGTAGGATAGCGTTGTAGCGCCAGTTTCCCTAGTATGCCGGATATCCTCTGCATCTTTGCACAGGACAAGGACGTTGCTATCTGCATGCGTCCTGTGTCCCAAGCACAATCCCTCTCTCTTTCCTACTCACCGATCACGGGTGCCTTGCTGCACGACTGTCACAAATCTGCGGCATCTTTTCCTCTTTTGAAAATGGCTGCCGCTTCATTATTCATTCAGTTATTCCGTGCTTTCCCCGCCCACCGGCGCCCATGATTGGTTGCAGTCAGACACGACCCCCCGATGAGTGACAGCTGTCTCACTGCAACCAATCACAGCCACCGGCGGGTGGGTCTATATTGTGCAGTAAAATAAATAAATAAATAAATTAAAAAAAAAAAGAAAATGCAGTTCCCCCATATTTGATACCAGCCAGGATAAAGCCGCACGGCTGGAGGCTGGTATTGTCAGGATGGGGAGCGCCACGGTATTGGGAGCCCTCCAGCCTAACAATATCACCCAGCAGCCAGCCTGGAATTGCCGCATCCATTAGATGCGACAGTCCCGGGACTCCACCCAGCTCATCCCAAATTGCCCTGGTGCGGTGGCAATCGGGGTAATAATGAGTTTAATCATGCCAGGCGTCTCCCCGAGACACCTTCCATGATTAAACTGAAAGTGAAAGTAAAGAAACACACAGCAAAAAATCCTTTATTTGGAATAAAAGACAAAAAAACATCCTCTTTCACCATTTTATTAAAATCACCAAATACCCCTCCAGGTCCGAAGTAATCCACACGACACTGTCAGCTCTGCTAGCTCTGCTACATAAAGATAACAGGGAGCATTCTGTGTCCTCTCCACGTAGCAGCTGAAGTGAACTGCGCTGTAATCTGAGATTTCAGTCTGCAATGCAGAAGTCAAGACTACCAAATCTGCCTATGCTTTTCATTAGAGTCGGTGCCTGAATGGTTAGAGTGTTCACCTAAGAAGCAGTACTCCGGCCGTCCCGGTAAAAAATGTAATCTATTTTTAATTTTAAATTACAGTTATTTATTTATAATTCTAATTTAATTTAATTATGCACTGAGGGGAGGAGCCAGACATCAGCTGTGAGCCACACCTCTAAAATCGGAGCAGTTCACGGAATGAGGATGCACTGCTCTCTCTCTTTCTCTCAGTCAGTCTCAGTCTGTCTCAGTCAGTCAGTCTCAGTCAGTCAGTCAGTCAGTGTCAGTCAGTCAGCCAGTCACAGTCTCAGTCACAGTCTCAGTCTCAGTCAGTCTCTCTTTCTCTCTCTCCTCTCTTCTCTCTCCCCTCTCTCTCCTCTCTCTTCTCTCTCTCTTCTCTCCTCTTCTCTCCCCTTCTCTCCCCTCTCTCTTCTCTCTCTCTGTCCTCTCTCTCTTCTCTCTCTTCTCTCCTCTTCTCTCCCCTTCTCTCCCCTCTCTCTTCTCTCTCTCTGTCCTCTCTCTCTTCTCTCTCTTCTCTCCTCTTCTCTCTGAAGGGTTAATAAACTGCAGTCTTTGCGGTCTCTTTCCTTCCCACCATCCACGCGTAGTGCAGTCCACAGCTCGCCCCCCCCGGTGGATGATCACGTGGGTGTCATTGTAGCGCTGGCTCCCCTAATATGCCGGTGCTCCTCTGTATTATCACGCAGTGTCCCTGCTCTCCTCTCTTCCCTGCCATCCACGTGTAAGTGCAGTCCCTGACTCATCACCCCTGTGGATGCTCACATGATTGGCAGCTATTGCTCCTGCCTAGGCCACAGGCCCTGCACATGTTGTGTGGTGTTTCCTGCTCTCCAGCCTAGGGGGCACATGCGCACACTTCCTATTCCTTTATAGAGAGATGTGCGCACCTTGTTAAGGTGTCCCCAGCCCCGCAATGCGTCCTGCACTCTGTCTCCTGCCGCTTTTCCTTTCAATAATCGCTGCGTCCTCCCGGTAACCAACACTGATGATATGACCTTCAGTGATGTCAAAAAAAGCATGTGACCAGTCACGTGTCTATTATCTCATTGGCTACAGACTGGTCACATGGCTATGATGTCATGCTAGGTCCTGTCATTGCACTCTCCGGTACACGGTGATCATTCCAGCATCTCCGTATATCGGCGAAATGCTCTGGCACATGGTCGACTCCCCGTTCTGCTTTCCCGTTCCGTTATTCACCGGCTGCCACAGCCGGTCAATAACGGAGATCACCGTTGCTATAGCAACCCGCCTGTCAGCGGTGACGTCACCGCTTACAGCCTGCAGCCTATGCTCACTCTCACTGAGTGAATAGACTGCAGTGCACGGGGAGCAGCAGTGACTTTCTCCCATGCAGCGCTGTCTGATGTAGCAGAGCTGTCTGGGTTGAAGGATAAAGAAGACAGAAGACCATGGATCATGGAGGGCTGACAGGGAGTAATAAACATGGAGTCTCTAAGTCTGTCTGTGTATTTATTTCTATTAAAGTATTTTTTCTCTCTGTGGTGTCTTTTTTTTAACCCTTTATTGGAGATACTTAATGGCCGGGTCAAACTTGCCTGACATTAAGAATCTCTGCATAATACTAGCTAGTAAAACAAAGCTAGTATTAACTCATTATTACTCAGCAAGCCACCCGGCTTCAGGGCTGCTTGAAGAGTTGGATACAGCGCCAGATGATGGCGCTTCTATGAAAGCGCCATTTTCTGGGGTGGCTGCGGACTGCAATTCGCAGCAGAGGGGCCCAGAAAGCTCAGGCCAACCTGTGCTGCGGATTCCAATCCCCAGCTGCCTAGGTGTACCTGGCTGGACACACAAATGTGGCGAAGCTCATGTCGATTTTTTTTTTTAATTGTTTCATGAAATTTATGAAAAATTAAAAAAAGGGCTTGCCTATTTTTTTTTGTATCAGTCTATCCCCCTATTTTTTTTTGTTCCCAGCCGGGTACAAATAGGCAGCTGGGGGTTGGGGACAGCCGTACCTGCCTGCTGTACCTGGCTAGCATACAAAAATATGGCAAAGCCCACGTCATTTTTTTGGTGGGCAAAAAACTCCTGCATACAGTCCTGGATGGAGTGTGCTGAGTCTTATAGTTCTGCAGCTGCTGTCTGCTCTCCTGCATACACTAGTGAATGGAGCATGCTAAGCCTTGTAGTTCTGCAGCTGCTGTCTGCTCTCCTCCATACAGACAGACAGCAGCTGCAGAACTACAAGGCTCAGCATACTCCATCCAGGACTGTATGCAGAAGTTTTTTGACCCCAAAAAAATTACGTGGGCTTCGCCATGTTTTTGTATGCTAGCCAAGTACAGCAGGCAGGTACGGCTGCCCCCAACCCCCAGCTGCCTATTTGTACCCGACTGGTAACCAAAAATATAGGGAAGCCCTTTTTTTTTAATTATTTCATGAATTTCATGAAATAATAAAAAAAAAAATGACGTGGGCTTCACCCAATTTTTGTGTCCAGCCAGGTACAACTAAGCAGCTGGGGATTGGAATCCACAGCTCACGGTGACAACGCTTTCTGGGCACCCCTGCTGCGAATTGCAGTCTGCAGCCGCCCCAGAAAAGGGCGCTTTCATAGAATCATATATCCAACTCTTCCAGCTGCCTTGGTGACGGGTGACTCGCTAGGTAATAATGGGGCTAGGGCTAGCTGTATATTATTAACTGGCCCTAACCCGAAATTCATGGTGTCACGCCAATAGTAGACATGGCCACCATGAATTTCTAGTACAGATAAAAAAAAACACAGCACACAGAAAAATATTTTTATTAGAAATAAAACACAACACAATTAGTGACTCCATCTTTATTAAAATAAAGAACCCCCCTCCGCAGTAATCCTGGGTCAAGGGTCCTGCGCCATCCAATCCGGATCCAATATCATCTGATTGGTTTGCTGGAAGGCAAAGCGATCAGATGATGTGTCAGGTTCAAGGGCCTGAATCACATGACACAGCAGCTGATTGTATAAATGGCTTTTATACAATCAGATGAGGCATCAGTTCAAAAAAAACAAACAAAAAAACTACACACTTCTGTGCAGACTCCTGTTTGACAGCATCAGCTGATAGTTTAGCTGGCCGGGCGGTAAAAAGCCCGCCTCACCGCTCGACTTATAGTGTCAGCTGATTCCGTCAGGTGACCGCATCAGCTGATCATCTCCAGGTCTGAGAGAGAGAAAGAAGAGAGAGAGGCGAGAAAAGAGAGAGAAAAAAGAGAGAGAAAAGAGAAGAGAGAGAGGGAGAGAGGAGAGAAGAGGAGAGAAGAGGAGAGAAGAGAGAGAAGAGAGAGAGAGAAGAGAGAACAGAGAGAGGAGAGAGAGAGAAGAGGAGAGAAGAGAGAGAGTGAGAAGAGAGAGAGGACAGAGAGAGAGAAGAGAGAGGGGAGAGAAGAGGAGAGAAGAGGAGAGAAGAGAGAGAGAAGAGAGAGGAGAGAGAGAAGAGAGAGGGGAGAGAGGAGAGACACAGAAAGAGAGGCTGACTGAGACTGAGACTGTGACTGAGACTGTGACTGACTGACTGATTGACGGACACTGACTGACTGACTGACTGAGACTGACTGAGAGAAAGAGAGAGAGCAGTGCAGCCTCATTCCGTGAACTGCTCCGATTTTAGAGGTGTGGCTCACAGCTGATGTCTGGCTCCTCCCCTCAGTGCATAATTAAATTAAATTAGAATTATAAATAAATAACTGTAATTTAAAATTAAAAATAGATTACATTTTTTTACCGGGACGGCCGGGGCTAAAATTCGTGAAGTACTGCTTCTTAGGTGAGCACTCTAACCATTCAGGCACCGCCTCTAATGAAAAGCATAGGCAGATTTGGTAGTCTTGACTTCTGCATTGCAGACTGAAATCTCAGATAACAGAGCGGTTCACTTCAGCTGCTACGTGGAGAGGACACAGAATGCTCCCTGTTATCTTAATGTAGCAGAGCTAGCAGAGCTGACAGTGTCGTGTGGATTACTTCGGACCTGGAGGGGTATTTGGTGATTTTAATAAAATGGTGAAAGAGGATGTTTTTTTGTCTTTTATTCCAAATAAAGGATTTTTTGATGTGTGTTTCTTTGCTTTCACTTTCAGTTTAATCATGGAAGGTGTCTCGGGGAGACGCCTGGCATGATTAAACTCATTATTACCCTGATTGCCACCGCACCAGGGCAATTCGGGATGAGCTGGGTGTAGTCCCAGGACTGTCGCATCTAATGGATGCGGCAATTCCAGGCTGGCTGCTGGGTGATATTGTTAGGCTGGAGGGCTCCCCATACCGTGGGGGAATTGCATTTTCTTTTTTTTTTAATTTATTTATTTATTTATTTTACTGCACAATATAGACACGCCCTCCGGCGGCTGTGATTGGTTGCAGTGAGACAGCTGTCACTCATCGGGGGGTCGTGTCTGACTGCAACCAATCATGGGCGCCGGTGGGCAGGGAAAGCACGGAATAACTGATTGAATAATGAAGCGGCAGCCATTTTCAAAAGAGGAAAAGATGCCGCAGATTTGTGACAGTCGTGCAGCAAGGCGCCCATGATCGGTGAGTAGGAAAGAGAGAGGGATTGTGCTTGGGATGCAGGACGCATGCAGATAGCAACGTGTGCACATACTTACTGTGAAAAGCCACGTTTTTATTGATCGAACTGTTTTCATACGTTACTCGAACTGTCGAGCTTTTAGCAAAAGGCTCGAGTTTGTCGAGCCTCTGGAACACCCCCCTAAATCACTCGAACATGAAATTGGCGAACCTTGAGCCTCGAACATCGCTTATCTCAAGTTATAATAGGGTATTAGTAACGGCTAGGGGTCTGAAAAGGGTTATTAAAACAGAACTTTTAATAATTCCTCTAAAAATAGGGAAGGATCACCTTGCCTATGCATAAAATTCAAGAGGTTGCAAGATCCTCCATACAACTCGGGGGACTGGCATACCCTGTAAACACGCAATGACACCTACATATAATTGGTGCTGGCAAAATAAACAAATTTAACCGATATGGTCAAGATTATTAATGCAGACGCTCACTTGGATTCCATTCACAAATCAACAGTGGCGTTAATCACTAAAGTGACCATAATATCCACAGGTGTGTGACTAATATGCTTCACATTCGGTTAAACAAATCAGCATTAACCAGGGATTCAAATAGCCAAGTTGTTAACCTGGTTGTGTCTGATAGGGAACAATCTCACCCAATTGCTGGTGTCTTGTCTCCCAAATACGTTCAGTTAGTCCTCATATTCGGCGTTTCCAAAACAGACCCTCACCACACAGGTCCTGGACCCCTTATGAAGGGACTAACTGTCCTCTCCCAGAATCTCCTTCTCCCTTCTCCCGACGCGTTTCCTATATATCATTCATCAGGGGAGTTAATGAGGAGACGACCTCTTACTGGGTTAATCTAGAAAAAATGAGAACATGGGGAGAATAAACGGGGGTTCTTTTTTTATATATACAATGGCCCCCAATAGATCTCTCCCTATATAGAAGAAACAAAGAGATTACAACGACTTACCAGACGGTGACAGCATACATCTTATTAGCTGTACACCGCTGCCCAGTCAGAGCACTTTTTAAGTAGTCGCCGCTCTCCTGCCGGCGTCTGACGTCACTTCCATGACTGCGCCCATCGCTTCCGTTCTATGCGGTGGAGCGCATCAGTGGAACGCACAGCGTCCCACAGGAAGTGACGTCAATTCATATCCGGCGCGCTCTTAACACCACGTTTGTGATGTAAGAGCGAGACGCATCTGCGCCCGGCAGTCCGCCCCCTCACCCAAAGAGACAGCCCATCGCAAAATACCTTACCGCGCATGCGCCTAGTCCGTGACGCGGACACTCCAAATGGTGAATGACAAAGTGTTATATGATAACATACTATTCATAGAACGGGCGAAAAACCGCCAATACCAGATAATATAAGCAGGTTTCAAGGGTACATACCAACAGAAAAACATATACTAGAAAACAGATCGGATGTAAAATCTCAAAAATTAAATTGCTTAACGAATGTATTTCCTATGCACCCTTTTTGTAGGTGGAGGCTGTAGTGGCAGCTAGGAGGGAAAGTCATCGGACGAGTGGGGGCGCCAACCACCGTTCTTTAGGGTACCAACCCCTGCAGCTAGGTAGGGACAGTTTCATTAGTATAGCTTAGTTGGTGGTGGAGTTGGCTAGCTGTATTTTCTACTATCCCTCTTATATATGTTAATATTCTTAGTCCCATCTTTATCCACTTCTCTTTATCCTAGTGTTATTGCAATGGTAAACTCATTACCTTCCAGTACCTCTCTCTTTAAGCTGACTTGCTCTATGTAAAGTATTGGAACCTATTCTTGTATCTTTAATGTTCTCTGACATTTCTGGTCATTTTAATTTTTGAGATTTTACATCCGATCTGTTTTCTAGCATATGTTTTTCTGTTGGTATGTACCCTTGAAACCTGCTTATATTATCTGGTATTGGCGGTTTTTCGCCCGTTCTATGAATAGTATGTTATCATATAACACTTTGTCATTCACCATTTGGAGTGTCCGCGTCACGGACTAGGCGCATGCGCGATAAGGTATTTTGCGATGGGCTGTCTCTTTGGGTGAGGGGGCGGACTGCCGGGCGCAGATGCGTCTCGCTCTTACATCACAAACGTGGTGTTAAGAGCGCGCCGGATATGAATTGACGTCACTTCCTGTGGGACGCTGTGCGTTCCTCTGATGCGCTCCACCGCATAGAACGGAAGCGATGGGCGCAGTCATGGAAGTGACGTCAGACGCCGGCAGGAGAGCGGCGACTACTTAAAAAGTGCTCTGACTGGGCAGCGGTGTACAGCTAATAAGATGTATGCTGTCACCGTCTGGTAAGTCGTTGTAATCTCTTTGTTTCTTCTATATAGGGAGAGATCTATTGGGGGCCATTGTATATATAAAAAAAAAACCCCGTTTATTCTCCCCATGTTCTAATTTTTTCTAGATTAACCCAGTAAGAGGTCGTCTCCTCATTAACTCCCCTGATGAATGATATATAGGAAACGCGTCGGGAGAAGGGAGAAGGAGATTCTGGGAGAGGACAGTTAGTCCCTTCATAAGGGGTCCAGGACCTGTGTGGTGAGGGTCTGTTTTGGAAACGCCGAATATGAGGACTAACTGAACGTATTTGGGAGACAAGACACCAGCAATTGGGTGAGATTGTTCCCTATCAGACACAACCAGGTTAACAACTTGGCTATTTGAATCCCTGGTTAATGCTGATTTGTTTAACCGAATGTGAAGCATATTAGTCACACACCTGTGGGTATTATGGTCACTTTAGTGATTAACGCCACTGTTGATTTGTGAATGGAATCCAAGTGAGCATCTGCATTAATAATCTTGACCATATCGGTTAAATTTGTTTATTTTGCCAGCACCAATTATATGTAGGTGTCATTGCGTGTTTACAGGGTATGCCAGTCCCCCGAGTTGTATGGAGGATCTTGCAACCTATTGAATTTTATGCATAGGCAAGGTGATCCTTCCCTATTTTTAGAGGAATTATTAAAGTTATATTTTAGGTATTATTGCTGTAATTCAGAATCTTCATAATATATACCATACCAGTGGCTGCATTATTATGGTTATTAAAACAGGCCAATTATACTTACTGAGTTTCCGTGCAGCTTTCACAGTGCTTCTGGGTCCGCTCAATAAATCTTTTGAATATGCACTGCTTCCCCTGCCCACGAACTGTCATAGCGTCTGTAATTGCTTGCAGTCAGACTGCCGGCGTGTTGTTGTCTCAGATTGGTTGCCCTTGCACTAGCTGTCTGGGTTCTGAAGTGGAATATAAAAATAAATAAATAATTGGAAAAAATGACTTAGTGACCCCGTAGTTTGATACACAGCACAGATAAATCAGACAGAAGGAGGCTGCAGCCTCAAGGTGTGTGTATGTTATCTTGGCTGTGTGTCAAAATATGAAGGATTCTATGCAGCTTTTTTCAAATTATTTAAATAAATAATTTCAAGGAACAGCATGCATGCAGTCCTCCCAATTTTGGTACCCAGCCAAGATGAAGTGTATAGCTGGGGTCTGGTATTCTCCATCTGGGAAGGCCCAGGGTTATTGCGCACTCCCTAGACTAAAAATAGTAGCCCACAGCTGCTTTAGAAGGTACATCGATTAAATACATCAATCCTGGTGTTTATTCAGCTCAGCCCAATTGCCCTGGTACGGTGGCAATCAGTGTAGTATAAGGGGTTAATGACAGCTGTGATTTGTCAAAAAAATCACAGCTGTTATCAAGCCCAAGGTTAGTAATTGGGAGGATTCTATGAGACCTCCATTACTAGCAAAAAGAAATTAACACAAAGCACTGAAAAATCCCTTTATTAAAAACAAAAAATACCCTCTGTGGAGTCACGGGGGTAGTGGGTGCTCTCGTCCGCTGATCCGGCCGCTTTTAGAAAGACAGCATAGCCCAGGGCTCATCACAACTGAACGCCCGACCTCCTTAACCGTGGGCGGAACACTACTCAGACAACACAGGAAGAAGGAATCATAATATTAACCCCTTCAGCCCCCGGGCATTTTGCGCTTTTCCATTTTGTTTTTTTCCTCTCTTTCTTCAGAGAGCCGTAACTTTTTTATTTTTCCATCAATCTTGCCATATAAGGGCTTGTTTTTTTGCGGGATGAGTTGTACTTTTAAATGAAACCATAAGTTTTACCATATAGTGTACTGGAAAACGGCAAAAAAAATTCCAAGTGCTGAAAAATTGCAAAAAAAGTGTGATTGCACAATAGTTTTTGGGATATTTTATTCATTGTGTTCACTATATGGTAAAACTGATGTGTCGCTGTGATGCCTGAGGTCGGTGCGAGTTTGTAGACACCAAACATGAATAGGTTTACTTGTATTTAAGGGGTTAAAAAAATCACAAACTTGTCCAAAAAAGTGGCGCACGTTTTGCGCCATTTTCCAAAACTCGTAGTGTTCTAATTTTTTGGGATCTATGGCTCAGTGATGGCTTATTTTTTGCGTCTCTAGCTGACGTTTTTAACTGTACCATTTTTGCGCAGATGTTACGTTTTGATCTCCTGTTATTGCTTTTTGCACAAAATTTGCGGTGACCAAAAAATGTAATTTTGGTGTTTGGATTTTTTTTGCTGCTACGCCGTTTACCAATCAGATTAATTGATTTTATATTTTGATAGATCGGGCATTTCTGAACGCGGTGATACTAAATATGTGTATATTTTTTATTTTTTTAACCCTTTAATTTTCAATGGGGTGAAAGGGGGGTGATTTGACCTTTTAGGTTTTTTTATTATTTTTTGTTTTTTAAAACATTTCTTTAACTTTTTTTTTTATTTTACTTGTCCCCCTAGGGGGGCTATAGCGATCAGCAATCTGATCGCTCTGCCATATCTCCAGATCACAGCTACAGAGCGGAAAACTGCAGATATGGTGCTTTACTTTCAATGCCGGCTGTAATCCGGCATTGAGAGGAAGTGACTCATGTTAGCTACAGGCGTCATTACATGACCCTGTGCTACCATGGCAACCACTGCAAGTCACGTGATCATGTCACGTGACTTCCGATGGGAGCGGAGTAATTCACTGTAATGGCGGCGCGCATATACATCTCGCTGCCAGATTTTGGCAGCGAGATGTAAGGAGTTAATAATTGCGGGTGGAAGCGATTACACTCCCGATTAGCAGGCACACATCACAGCTGATATGTGTGCGGATTGCCGCGACCTGCCGACAGCAGGGGGCGGGGATTAACCTCACACGATCCATGACGTACCCAGTACGTCATGGGTCGTTAAGGGGTTAAGACTTTATTGGATCGCCAAACAATTAACGGCATATGGCACATAACCAGCAAAACCACAAAATGTAACTGGCAACAGTTTCTCACCCTTCCGCTGGCTCACCAGGGATTAGAATGACCATGCCTCAGAGCTTCCAGGGCTACTTACTCTAAACCAGCAGCAACCCGTTTTCGGCGAGCACCCACCGAGAATGGAATAACGCCAGATTTAGGAAGCTGGCTGAGGACTGCAAAACCTGTAGTCAGGTGACTGGATTGTCCAAGCTGGAGACAGGTACATCGCAATACAATGGGAGGTTCGGATAATTGATTTGTCTGGGTTTCTGACCTTCATTGGCCAAGGCAATTACATGAGTCAACAAGAACTGTAACACTAGACTCCTAAGAGTCATGTAGAAACAATGAGGGGCTTATCCCCATCTATAAACAAACTATCTTCATATGTGGCCGAATTTTAAGAAATTTAACCCATGCTAGGCACTGACAAAATCCATGTCGTCACACTCTCTTTCTCCAATTTATTTACCACCAAAACACCCCTGCAGGTCCAATGCAATTCCCCACCACGATGTACCACGACGATCCCGACTCTGCTGCATTTCAAGTCGCAGTGTGTGGTCACATTAGAAAACATGAACTATCACTGCGGCCTACAGAACACACTGACGGAGCTGCAATTGTAAGCGGTGAAGTCAGTGAGTTCACCTGAGGCCCACGATAACCCAGCCTTTACCTGAGATGAACTCAATGAACTCTGTGAACTCAGTGAACTCACTTCAGGTGACCTTTTTCTGCAACCAAATACTCAACATGTGTACATAGCCTAAACCGATGATCACGCATTGAGTTCACCTGAGTTGAGTTCATTCAGTTAATTGAGTTCACAGCTGGGGTACTGTGGGAATCGCCAGTGGCCTTAGGTGAGCTCACTGACATCAAAGCTCTCACAGCTGTGGCTATGACAGTGTGTCAATGATGCAATAGTGCTAAGTCGCGTTTTCTAAAGTGAGCATGCACTGCAACCTCAAAATGAAGCAGAGTCGGGATCGTCGTGAGACGTCGTGTCTGTGGAATACATCGGACATGCAAAGATGTTTTACGGTTAATAAGAATATAAATTTGTTTATTGGTTTTAATACAGGATTTTTCTTTGTGGCAGCTTTGATATCATTAACTGTTTATATTACCCCAATTGCCATCGCTCCAGTGCAAATGGGATGAGCCAGAAAAAATGCCTGAATAGGCGCATCTAATGGATGCGCCTATTCTGGGGTGGCTGTAGGCTGCTATTTTAAGACTGGGAAGGGCCCAATAACCATGGTCCTTTCCAGCATGAGAATTCCAGGCCCCAGCTGTCTGTTTTATCTCGCCTGAGTATCAAAGTTGGGGGGACTCCACACCATTTTTTTTTTAATTATTTAAAGAATTAAGCACACTGCCTGCAACTGTGCTTTATGTGCCCTGGGTATCAAAACACAGAGGAAACTACGCTAATTTTTACAATTATATTTATTTATTTTTACACTCCACTTCAGGATTCAGACATCTAGTATAAGGGAAACCAATCAGAGATGCTGGCATGATGGCAGTCTGACTGCAACAAATCCCAAACACTGTCACAGAGGGTGGGCAGGGAAAGCAGTGAAAATTCATAGATTTATTGAGCAGACCCAGAAGCATTGTGACAGTCAACCACGTAGAAACTTGGTAAATATAATTGTTCTGCTTTAATCCCCATTTTGCTTCCTTTTCCCTATTTATCTGGGTGGCTGAAACTAAATAGTAGCATGGACTGTTTGTTTTTATGCATGACTATTTATTAGTAAAAAAAAACTTTCCTGACTCAAGTGCAATGGTTGTCACAATATTGACACAATGTTGACACAATATCTGTTTAGTGTGTATATGTATAAATACATATTAAAAAGGACAGGCATTACAAATCCTATAAAAATTGTACCGTATATTTTTATTTTGCATAATAAAAAATATGTAGATTGCACCATGTGTTGCATGACAATTAGGATATGGAGATATTTTCCAACTGTGATAAAAAAAATGGAAGGACATTTCTATGGTATTCAAAGGCAAAACTGACAATGTGAGAGCTATTGGCATAGAAATGGTATATTTTCGTGAGAGAGCTGGGGATTGCAGGAGATCAATACATAGCAAGGAAGCACATTGTTTTTTTTTTTAGACAACTTTTGGCCATTAATTTACAGCAGCATAAAATTTTCCATTGACTAGGGAACAATTTTGAACATAATTTTTGTTCGGTTAGATTTTTCTGCTGATTTAGACAAAAAAAGTATGCTAATTTCAAAACTGAGGTTATTTTTCTTCCATCTATCACATTAGGTTTTCTGTCTACAACTTATCTTAATGTGATTACTCTAGGTTGGATCGTGGGTAGCACTATTGCTCTTCAATTGGCCGAGAGCGAACCTCCCTCGAGTTGATTGGGATGTAGGACGACCCTGGCAATCAGCAACAGATTAGTTGTCTTGGCTATTCAGTTACACATGAGACAGTGTGCTAAGAGATTGTGTGTCACTCTACATATTGATTCATATTCCGAAAGTCTGTATACAAAGGTAAGTAAAATTTAATTTTTTATTTGCACACCATTCCCAGTCAAAGGACGAACATTAGCACATTTGTCAAGCAAGCCGATTTTGCATATTTCAAAGAAAAACTTAGTGATCAATATAAGCTATGGGCTCCACAAGCAGTGTATTGAGAGTTTACGGGTGTAAATTAAGGTAACGTGATAAAATGCTATTTGGTATACCTATGGGTTGGTGAGAGCCAAGAGATCATTCCAGTAACAGTTTTTTTGTATAATGAAAACGTCAGGCTATAACTATAAAAATAACTATAAAATTGAGTATTTTAGTCTACCATCAGCTATATGTCACGTGTAGAGTTGAGCGCGGTTCGAAGTTCTCCAGTTCGCGGCTCGAGTGATTTTGGGGGCTGTTCTAGATCGAACTAGAACTCGAGCTTTTTGCTAAAGCTCGATAGTTCTAGATACGTTCGAGAACGGTTCTAGTAGCAAAAAGACAAGCTAATTACTAGCTGGCTTTCCGCTGTAATAGTGTAAGTCACTCTGTGACTCACACTATTATGAAATTTCAGTGTATAGTGTGCAGGAACAGCGCATTCAGATCACTGCTGTTTGGATAATAGCGATCGCCATGTTTTTTTTTTTCCTTGTCTTCCTTCCCTAAGTGCGCGCGTGTAGTGGGGCGGGCCAGCATGTCAGCCAATCCCAGACACACACACAGCTAAGTGGACTTTTAGCCACAAAAGCAACGGCATGTGTGATAGGATGTCCATGTCACATGTCCCTGCATTATAAAAACGAGTATCTGCCCATCCGGACGCCATTATCTCTTCTGCGTCTGGGTGTCAGTTACCGCTGGCGTAGCTCCTGTCTCCGATACTGCTGTGTACGCTCTATACACAGTGCTATACAGAATAGGGATAGAAGTTTCTTTCAGCCCTTCTAAGGGCTAATACCGGCAGGGTCAGAGCCATAGGTGACAGTCAGGGCAGTGAAAACAGATTTTAACAGCTACACAAGATGACAGCGTCGGTGTAGCTAAGGTCAGGGATTTCCTCGATGCATTTCCCCATTAGGAGAAATAGAAAGGGAGGCTTCCTTTCCTGTACCCAGACCCACAACCCTGCCACTGTACCCTCCTGCCCTTTGCACACTCAAACTCATTGTTACTAAGCCATTATACTAGCAAACACTGAGTAAACTTAGTGGCATCCTAAACGTGGCTGTTGGACTTCTGTATTGTTCCACTAGTGCAGAGATATTTGCAGCACCTCTGCCTGCATTGCACACTCAAACTCATTGTTACTAAGCCATTATACTAGCAAACACTGAGTAAACTTAGTGGCATCCTAAACGTGGCTGTTGGACTTCTGTATTGTCCGACTAGTGCAAAGATATTTGCAGCACGTCTGCCTGCATTGCACACTCAAACTCATTGTTACTAAGCCATTATAGTAGCAAACACTGAGGAAACTTAGTGGCATCCTAAACGTGGCTGTTGGGCTTCTGTATTGTCCCACTAGTGCAAAGATATTTGCAGCACGTCTGCCTGCATTGCACACTCAAACTCATTGTTACTAAGCCATTATACTAGCAAACACTGAGTAAACTTAGTGGCATCCTAAACGTGGCTGTTGGACTTCTGTATTGTCCCACTAGTGCAAAGATATTTGCAGCACGTCTGCCTGCATTACACACTCAAACTCATTGTTACTAAGCCATTATAGTAGCAAACACTGAGTAAACTTAGTGACATCCTAAACGTGGCTGTCGGACTTCTGTATTGTCCCACTAGTGCAAAGATATTTGCAGCACGTCTGCCTGCATTGCACACTCAAACTCATTGTTACTAAGCCATTATAGTAGCAAACACTGAGGAAACTTAGTGGCATCCTAAAAGTGGCTGTTGGACTTCTGTATTGTCCCACTAGTGCAAAGATATTTGCAGCACGTCTGCCTGCATTGCACACTCAAACTCATTGTTACTAAGCCATTATACTAGCAAACACTGAGTAAACTTAGTGGCATCCTAAACGTGGCTGTTGGACTTCTGTATTGTCCCACTGGTGCAAAGATATTTGCAGCACATCTGCCTGCATTGCACACTCAAACTCATTGTTACTAAGCCATTATAGTAGCAAACACTGAGTAAACTTAGTGGCATCCTAAACGTGGCTGTTGGACTTCTGTATTGTCCCACTAGTGCAAAGATATTTGCAGCACGTCTGTCTGCATTGCACACTCAAACTCATTGTTACTAAGCCATTATAGTAGCAAACACTGAGGAAACTTAGTGGCATCCTAAAAGTGGCTGTTGGACTTCTGTATTGTCCCACTAGTGCAAAGATATTTGCAGCACGTCTGCCTGCATTGCACACTCAAACTCATTGTTACTAAGCCATTATAGTAGCAAACACTGAGGAAGCTTAGTGGCATCCTAAAAGTGGCTGTTGGACTTCTGTATTGTCCCACTAGTGCAAAGATATTTGCAGCACGTCTGTCTGCATTGCACACTCCAACTCATTGTTACTAAGCCATTATACTAGCAAACACTGAGTAAACTTAGTGGCATCCTAAACGTGGCTGTTGGACTTCTGTATTGTCCCACTAGTGCAAAGATATTTGCAGCACGTCTGCCTGCATTGCACACTCAAACTCATTGTTACTAAGCCATTATACTAGCAAACACTGAGGAAACTTAGTGGCATCCTAAACGTGGCTGTTGGACTTCTGTATTGTCCCACTAGTGCAAAGATATTTTCAGCACGTCTGCCTGCATTGCACACTCAAACTCATTGTTACTAAGCCATTATACTAGCAAACACTGAGTAAACTTAGTGGCATCCTAAACGTGGCTGTTGGACTTCTGTATTGTCCCACTAGTGCAAAGATATTTGCAGCACGTCTGCCTGCATTGCACACTCAAACTCATTGTTACTAAGCCATTATACTAGCAAACACTGAGTAAACTTAGTGGCATCCTAAACGTGGCTGTTGGACTTCTGTATTGTCCCACTAGTGCAAAGATATTTGCAGCACGTCTGCCTGCATTGCACACTCAAACTCATTGTTACTAAGCCATTATACTAGCAAACAGTGCTGCCAGTTTAAGGGCCGTAGTTGCATTGTCAGGGATAATTATTGTTGTTTATTCTGCTGTTAATAAAGCTAGACCACCGCTGAAATCTACACCACCTCTCAATTTTTACTACCACATTTTAAGTGCACAATCTTGTCGCAATCAAAATGAGTGGCAAAATGACAGATGCTGGTGAAAAGGGGAAGAGGCGTGTTAGAAAAGGAAAAAAAGGGTTTGTACGTGGGGAAGGTGGCAAAGATCCATTAACATCTGCTGGAGATAGACCATCTTCCAGCAAAAGTAAGATGTCTACTACTTACCGTGGACAATCAGATGTGCTCCCTTTTTTACGGACAAGAACAACTGGAACAAAGGTAGATGATGGCCAAAAAAGGAAAATGATTGAATGGATCTCAAGTGGTCCAACAAGTGCCCTCTCCGCCACCTCAACTACCGCATCCAAAAAACACCAGTCCTCTGAGTTGTCAGCCCAATCACACTTGCATTCTCACAGCTCTGAAGTCTCCATCCGCCCTGCACAGTATGGTGGAACTGAGATGACTGAGTCTGCAGAGCTGTTCAGTCACACTATAGCCTGGGAATCAGAGGTCTGCTCCCAAGCTACAGTGAGTACAGACCAGGAAATGGTCTGCAGTGATGCCCAGAAAATTTGTGACTCAGATTCAGGCCGTGATGACCAAGTTTCTGAGCAAAATGTTGACCCTTATTCACAAACTGAAACACCTGTGGTAATAGACAATGGGGAACATACTGATGACGATGAGACGCAGATACCAGATTGGGATGACAACTTAAATATTCAGTCAGAGCAAGGAGAGGCTCGGTCTGAGGGTGAGGGGAGTGCAAACACAACAATTGATGAGGAAGTTCTAGATCCCACCTACTGTCATCCCACAGTCAGGCCCTCGAGGAGGTCAACAGAGACGGTGGAGGAGGATGCAACTGACGACGAAGTTACCTTGCGCCTTCCTGGACAGAGTCGGAGTACTGGTAGCACGTCTACAACTGCATCCTCAGCCACCACTGTGCCTCTGAGCACTAGTCGGGGTGGATCAGCAGGTCGCATGCCCTCTAAGCCTTGCCTAGCCTGGTCCTTTTTTGACATAGTAAAAGATCGCCCAAATTATGTGATCTGTAAAATTTGTCATGATTCTGTTAGTAGAGGGCAAAACCTCAGCAGTTTGACAACTTCTTCCATGAATCGTCACATGAATAAATATCATATGTCCCAGTGGTAAGCTCACCGTGCTGCAATGCGGCCTAGCGGAGCGAACCATCCACCGCCTGCCCCTTCCAGTGCATCCGCGCGCTCTTCATCTTCTAGGACTGTGGGGACAGCTGTCACACCTGGTTTTCCACGCACAACTTCCACCACTGTAACCGCAACAGGCAGTTTGCTTGGTAGGTCGTCAGTTGGTTTGGAAGGGTAAACAAGTACGTGTGTACAGCTCTCTCAGACATCGATAGCACCAACGTTGGATGAAGGTGACATCATGTCTACGCCTGCACTTTCCACACAAAGCTGCATTTTTCCAGGGACACCCTAATCAACACCGTCTCCACACAGCAGCCAGATCTCTGTCCCTCAGATGTGGGCAAATAAAAGGCCATTTCCTGCGACCCATGACAAAGCTAAGAGGTTGACTTTATCCCTCTGTAAGCTCTTGGCTACCAAAATGCTGCCTTTCCGCCTGGTGGACACACCGGATTTTAGAGACCTTATGTCTGTCGCTGTGCCCTAGTACCAGATGCCCAGTCGCCACTGCTTCTCTAAGACAGGTGTGCCCGCGCTACACCAGCATGTCACACACAACATCACCGCTTCCTTGAGAAACTCTGTGTGTCAACGGGTGCATTTCACCACCGATACTTGGACCAGTAAGCATGGACAGGGACGTTACATGTTGCTGACTGGGCACTGGGTAACTATGGTGATAGATGATGAAGGGTCTGCTGCACAAGTTTTGCCGTCCCCACGACTTGTGTGTCAATCCTCTGTCTGTCTGTCTGGTAAGGCCGTGTGCGAAAATGCTGCAAACCTGGGTGCGGCCCTTCGCCTGGGCAAGGTGACACACGTGCCTTGTATGGCTCACGTGTTGAACCTTGTTGTCCAGCAATTTTTAACACACTATTCCGGCCTAGATGGCTTTCTGACCAGGGCACGAAAACTGTCTGCTCACTTCCGCCGTTCAACCACCGCAGCTGAGCGACTTGCATCGCTCCAGAAGTCTTTCGGCCTGCCGGTTCATTGCCTGAAATGCGATGTGCCGACACGCTGGAATTCGACTCTCCACATGTTACAGCGACTGTGGCAGCACCGCCGAGCCCTGGTGCAATACGTCATGGCGTATAGCTTGGGCCAACGAGATGCAGAGGTGGGGAAGATCACCCTGATGGAGTGGTCTCAGATCAAGGACCTATGCACCCTTCTGCACAGTTTCGACATGGCGACGAATATGTTTAGCGCTGACAATGCCATTATCAGCATGACAAGTCCAGTCATTTACATGCTGGAGCACACGATAAACACTATTCGGAGTCAGGGGGTGAGACAACAGGAAGGGGAGGAACTACAGGAGGATTCATATGCGCAAGACACAACAACATCACCAAGGTCCAGACGTTCATCATCACCAACGCGGCAGGCATGGGACCATGGGGGACAGGGATCAACAAGGGCGCATGGTAGCAGGCGAAATGTTGAGGAAGGTGCAAGAGAACATGAAGAAATGGAGGACGAACTGTCCATGGACATGGAAGACTCAGCGGATGAGGGAGACCTTGGTCAAATTTCAGTTGAAAGAGGTTGGGGGGAGATGTCAGAGGAAGAAAGAACGGTTAGCACCTCTATGCCACAGACACAGCGTGGACTTGGTCCTTATGGCTGCACAAGACACATGAGCGCCTTCTTGCTGCACTACCTCCAACATGACCCTCGTATTGTCAAAATTAGAAGTGATGATGACTACTGGCTTGCCACACGATTAGATCCCCGGTACAAGTCCAAATTTTGTGACATAATTCCAGCCTTAGAAAGGGACGCACGTATGCAGGAGTATCAGCAGAAGCTGTTACTCGATCTTAGCTCGGCTTTTCCACCAAACAACCGTGCAGGTGCAGGGAGTGAATCTCCCAGTTGTAACTTGACAAACATGGGACGGTCTCGTCATTTTCAACAGTCTACCCGTACCAGTAGCACCGTATCTGGTGCTGGTAACAGCAATTTTATGCAATCTTTTCATAATTTTTTAGACCGTCCTTTGCAAGGCCACCAGAGACAACAAGTCTGACACATAGTCAACGGCTGGAGAGGATGATACAGGAGTATCTCTAAATGAACATCGATGCCATGACTTTGCAAATGGAGCCTTGCTCATTTTGGGCTTCAAATCTTGAAAAATGGCCAGAGCTCTCAACTTACGCGTTGGAGATTTTGTCGTCTCCAGCTGCCAGCGTTGTCTCTGAACGTGTCTTCAGTGCTGCTGGGTGTGTGCTGACAGATAAGCGCACGCGTCTGTCCAGTGACAATGTGGACAGACTAACGTTCATCAAAATGAACAAGTCATGGATCCACAAGGAATTTACTACCCCTGTGTCATCATGGGGAGAGTAAATGCTTGTGGATTTGGAATGTGCTTGATGCAAATCAAAACATCCTGTTTGCAACTAGGGCACAAGTGCTGCCACTGATGGGGATGTGTGGCCCAATTTTTTTAAAAAAGGGAGACTCCGCTTGGAGTAACTCTTGCTTACATTGTTTTTAAAAATGATCCAAGATGAACAGAGCTGGGATCAGGAAAGACTTTGCTACCTACCCCGGGGTCATCCTGGGGACGGTTAAGAATGGCGTATTTTTGAATGTGCTTGATGCAAATCTAGCTGTGAAGTGTACAACTGGGACACAACTGCTGCCACTGAAGGGGTGGGCGTGTGTGGGGCCCAATTTTTGGAAAAAAAGGGAGACTCCGCTGGGAGTAACCCTTGCTTATATTGTTTTTAAAAATGATCCAAGATGAACAGAGCTGGGATCAGGAAAGACTTAGCTACCTACCCCGGTGTCATCCTGGGGACGGTTAAGGATGGCGTATTTTTGAATGTGCTTGATGCAAATCTAGCTGTGAAGTGTACAACTGGGGCACAACTGCTGCCATTGAAGGGGTGGGTGTGTGTGTGGCCCAATTTTTGGAAAAAAAGGGAGACTCCGCTTGGAGTAACCCTTGCTTACATTGTTTTTAAAAATGATCCAAGATGAACAGAGCTGGGATCAGGAAAGACTTAGCTACCTACCCCGGTGTCATCCTGGGGACGGTTAAGGATGGCGTATTTTTGAATGTGCTTGATGCAAATCTAGCTGTGAAGTGTACAACTGGGGCACAAGTGCTGCCACTGAAGGGGTGGGTGTGTGGCCCAATTTTTGGA
Source organism: Anomaloglossus baeobatrachus (assembly GCF_048569485.1). Lineage (NCBI taxonomy): Eukaryota > Metazoa > Chordata > Amphibia > Anura > Aromobatidae > Anomaloglossus > Anomaloglossus baeobatrachus. Next base: position 326,802,911 of record NC_134358.1, read on the forward strand.
AAAAAAGGGAGACTCCGCTTGGAGTAACCCTTGCTTACATTGTTTTTAAAAATGAAGAGCTGGGATCAGGAAAGACTTAGCTACCTACCCCGGTGTCATCCTGGGGACGGTTAAGGATGGCGTATTTTTGAATGTGCTTGATGCAAATCTAGCTGTGAAGTGTACAACTGGGGCACAACTGCTGCCACTGAAGGGGTGGGTGTGTGGGGCCCAATTTTTGGAAAAAAAGGGAGACTCCGCTTGGAGTAACCCTTGCTTACATTGTTTTTAAAAATGATCCAAGATGAACAGAGCTGGGATCAGGAAAGACTTAGCTACCTACCCCGGTGTCATCCTGGGGACGGTTAAGGATGGCGTATTTTTGAATTTGCTTGATGCAAATCTAGCTGTGAAGTGTACAACTGGGGCACAACTGCTGCCACTGAAGGGGTGGGTGTGTGTGGGGCCCAATTTTTGGAAAAAAGGGAGACTCCGCTTGGAGTAACCCTTGATTGCCGTGTTTTTAAAAAGGAGCCAAGATGAACAAGTCATGGTTCAGCAAAGACTTTGCTACCTACCCCGGTGCAATCCTGAGGACGGAAAAGGATGGCGTATTTTTTAATGTGCTTGATGCAAATCTAGCTGTGAAGTGTACAACTTGGGCACAAGTGCTGCCACTGAAGGGGTGGGTGTGTGTGTGGCCCAATTTTTGGAAAAAAGGGAGAACTCCGCTTGGAGTCACCTTGTGGTGTTTTACATGATTTTAGAAGGGCGTGCCATGCCTATATCTGTGTCTCCTCCTCTTTTTCCTTGTCCAGCTCTTTTGTTTTCGCATGAGTATATGTCCTTGTCACTTTCCCTTGTGTTTGTGTTGTGTTGTGAGTTGTTTGTCACCTTTTGGACACCTTTGAGGGTCTTTTCTAGGTGTTTGTATGTGTTTGTGATTGCCTGCCATTGTTTCCTATGCAGTTCGAGTTCGGTTCGTCGAACCTTCGCCGAACTGAACTCGAACGAGACCTCCGTTCGACAAACCGAACTCGAGCCGAACCACGACCGGTTCGCTCATCTCTAGTCATGTGCCTCCTTCACCTGAAATCCCATTATTAGTTTTCCTTGAACTGCCCTCGTTTCAAGAACTGCATTATGGTGAAGAACCAAGTGACAACATTGGTGAAGATTTCCGTAAGGTATTTGACCATGATGAGTTGAACTATTTGGCACAAGATTTGGAATTATCAAAAAAGCTTCAGAACTCCTAACATAAAAACTGCATGAGAAAAACTTGCACAAAAGGAGCAAAGATATCCTACATTCAATCTAGTGAAGGAGCATTTATAGAATACTTCAGAAATGATTGTGGCTTTGTGTATTCTCATAACATATATAGCAGTGTGTCTTCCCCACAATGGCAATTTATTTGGTGCAGTCCGAACTGGCTATTCAGTTTTTCTTTGTTAAGAATACAGAGCCATAAAAAAGTTATTGAGTTGTTGCAATATCACAAACACAATTGAGTCATCTGTGTTGACCTTAACACAACTGCCATGGAGCCCGAGGTTAATAATAAGACCCCCTCCCATTACTAATTGTGTAAATACAAATAAACACAAAACACAGAGAAAAATCCTTTAATTAAAAAAACAACAAAAAACAATCCTCTTTCTCTAATTTGTTAACCCTCTCTCTCTGATGAAGCTCTGCTTCATCTTGAGGTCTTCAAACCAAACCAAAATGTAAATAATGAGGTATATAAACTGGAACACCTTAAAAAGAAACACCTTTAAAAATATCTTTATTATTTTGACTGAAATTACATAAAAGTACCTGACCTTATAATCATATCAGGCATGGACCAACTAACTCAAAAAGTGCTAGTGCAAGTAAACACACATGTCCTAACCATGGAGCAAAGGAAAAATAAAAGTCAAGGTTCTGGTTTGTCAGAGACAGGGTAGGGAAGAAGGAGGTGCAATACCTATCTAAATACAATCTACCTCACCCTTCCTGACAACAAAGGACATCCCCCGCTCAACGATGACTAACCCTAATTAGCCCTGAGGTCCACTAGTAGGGAACCACCACCATAAGGGTAAGTTCACACAGTGCGTTTTTGCCCGTTTTTTGGGTGCGTTTTTGGCCTCAAAACTGCATGATTTTGCTTCCCCAGAAAAGTCTATGAGTTTTCATTTTTGCTGTCCACACACAACTTCTTTTTTAAGCTGCGTTTTTGAGCTTAAAAAAAAAAAATGGACGTCAATTCTTTCCTGCATTTTTCTGCATTTTACCCCCATGCAATGCATTGGAAAAACGCAGAAAAACGCAGAGATCAAAAACGCAGCAAAACGCAGCCAAAAATGCACCAAATCGCGGTAAAAACGCATAGCCTAAGGCTATGTGCACACGCTGCGGTTTTTTTACGCTGAGTTTTTGGCTGCTAAAAACGCACAAAAAACGCACCCGTGACAAAAAAACGCGGCAAAAACGCATGCGTTTTTACCGCGACTTGGTGCGCTTTTGGCTGCGTTTTGCTGTGTCTTTGATCTCTGCATTTTTCTGTGTTTTTCCAATGCATTGCATGGGGGAGAAAACGCAGAAAAACGCAGGAAAGAATTGACATGTCCATTTTTTTTTTAAGCTCAAAAATGCAGCTTAAAAAAAAACTTGTGTGCGGACAGCAAAATTGAAAACTCATAGACTTTGCTGGGGAATCAAAGTCATGCAGTTTTGAGGCCAAAAACGCACTCGAAAAATGGGAAAAAATGCCGCGAAAAACGCACTGTGTGAACTTATCCTTACTAACCAATGTGCTAAAGAAGTGACAAAAAAACAGGACAAACATACAATAGACACAAGTGATAAACCATTTACATAATAAATGTGGTCCCTATAACAGTGGCTTAAGGCCCCGTCACACTAAGCAACATCGCTAGCAACATCGCTGCTAACGAACAACTTTTGTGACGTTGCTAGCGATGTTGCTGTGTGTGACATCCAGCAACAACCTGGCCCCTGCTGTGAGGTCGTTGGTTGTTGCTGAATGTCCTGGGCCATTTTTTAGTTGTTGCTGTCCTGCTGTGAAGCACAGATCGCTGTGTGTGACAGCGAGACAGCAACAACTAATGTGCAGGCAGCAGGAGCCGGCTTCTGCTGAGGCTGGTAACCACTGTAAACATCGGGTAACCAAGAAGCCCTGTCCTTGGTTACCCGATATTTACCTTTGATACCAGCCTCGCCGCTCTCACTGCCTGTGCTGCCGGCTCCTGCTCTGTGCACAGATAGCTGCAGCACACATCAGGCAATTAACCCGATGTGTGCTGTAACTAGGAGAGCAAGGAGCCAGCGCTCAGTGTGCGCTGCTCCCTGCTCTGTGCACATTTAGCTGCAGCACACATCGGGTTAATTAACCTGATGTGTGCTGTAACTAGGAGACTGGGGGCTGGTCACTGGTTGCTGGTGAGCTTACCAGCAACTCGTGTAGCCACGCTCCAGCGATCCCTGCCAGGTCAGGTTGCTGGTGGGATCGCTGGAGCGTCGCAGTGTGACAGCTCACCAGCAACCTCCTAGCAACTTACCAGCGATCCCTATCGTTGTTGGGATCGCTGGTAAGTTGCTTAGTGTGACTGGACCTTTAGCCTACTGCCACTCAAAAATGTAAAGGACACTTCACTGTTGCGCAGGGACTAGTCTCAAGGACGTTAGTTCCTACACTTATTTCACATTCTTAGCATGTTAGCACTCCCACAGGGGCGTGCTAACATGCTATTCAATGCCCATTGCCTAGGGTCATCGTTGTTACACTGTGCAGTGCGCATGATAAAAAATCTTGGCACGTCTGGTCATGTTTAAATCAAGCTTAATGTTTTTCATGGACAACCCCATCAGATCACCAGCACAGAGGACACACATTTATAGTTAGCCACATGCTTATACTTAGAGCTCATGTAACTGCAAAGACTGTTGAACCTTCTGTCAAGTAGACGATACTGCTGAGAATAATTAGACCTCCCTAGGCAGGGCCGTATTTGGCATTCATGCTGCCCTAGGCACTTTAAGTTGTAACGCCCCCTACTGATTAGGCTGTTTTCGCACTTGCGTTGTTTTGCATCCATCACAATCAGTTGTGTGACTTATGCAACGGATGCTTTGCAGATAGTGGCACAACTGATATGACTGATGCTGCAAAACAATGATGCGTTGTTTGGTTTTTTTTTTACTGTTTTACCAGCGGCTGGCTATTGTGAACGATCAGCTGATCACCCGGCCGCTGGGCATCACCTGATTGTTCACAGTAGCCGAGCGATCAAATGATCGTTCTCAAAAGCCAGGTGATCGATCTCAAAATCCAGCCGCCGCACGATCAGCTGATTGTTCGGCTGCCGAGAGAGAAACATTGATTTCAATTATTAAACACAAGAGCTGAGCATGCACAGTAGAAAAAAAAAGGATTCTGACACTCAAAAAATGCTACATGCTGCGTTCGTACATAACTACATCACAAGAACAACCATCAGTACATGAATACATCACCAGAACCACAGTCAGTACATGCCTACATCACCAGAACAATCATCAGTACAGAAATACAGCCTCAGAACCACTGTCAGTACAGAAATACAGCTTGAGAATAACCGTCAATACATGACATCACCAATGTTATACAGCGATCACTTTCAATGTCAGGTTAGCCCGTATCATATAGACTTGTATACCTTAACAATGGTAAGAAGATGATTGAAATTGTTGTTACCAACTATCATCAAACTAGGTACCACAGTACTGATTAGTTGCTAGTAGCTGCACTAGTAGACATTTAAAGAGTAACTTAAAGGTTTGGTTCGAAGGCAAAGTAATTTTCATTCTAAATCCCTATCTATTTAGTGCCAAAATACCGTATATATATTTTTTTAATATACTTGCATTAATAATTTCCTATCCTGTCCGTTGATGACGCTTCCTTTCAGGGAGGGGCAGAGGCTGTGGCAGTGACTGCAGCCTCCGCCCCATAATAACGCTTCTTTCGAGTATCCCAGCATGCACCATGCTCTAGGATTCTCAAAAGAAGGGTCATCAAAAAGGTCCATTAATTCTTAGTCTGGTGCAGTAATGTGTCCTGAGACCTCCAAAGGTGAAGTGCACGGCTCAGGAGACAGGACTCTGATTTTCTACTAAATCAGCGCTGCTCTGTCTGCTCTCCTGCACTTTCCTAATAGGTCTTTGGAGCAATTGTGGGGAACTCGGGACCAGGTTCCCCTCAGATCTGCTCAAAATTAATTACCCTAAAACATATAAAATAATTTCTAAAACATTAAGTAGCTTTTTAAGGTGCATTTACACTGCTGTGGATTATTGGTCTACCTCAACAGGCTGTCAATCCCCTGATGCAGGAGCAAAATATCTGTCACCCACAAAATACCGATTACCCTGCACAAATATTCACAATAGGGAACGTCGCCCATAGAAAAATCATACCAGGTATATACAGCCTATGCAGAAATCATACCAGGTGTATACAGCCTATGCAGAAATTATACCAGGTGTATTCAGCCCATACAGAAATCATACCAGGTGTAAACAGCTCATACAGAAATCATACCAGGTGTATACAGCCCATACAGAAATCATACCAGGTGTATACAGCTGTGAGAAAAGAGTTAACCTTTTTCCCTGGTTAGAAAAATAATAGAAATTCATTCTCTTTTGCAAGAACAAGACCAGACTTATTTACGTAATACACTTTGAGACCAAACTCAAGGACGCAGAATGTTTTGACTTAGAAACAACTGAAAAACATCTTATTATGGGAAGAAGAAATGTTATAGATTGTTATGGGAATCAAAGTCATTATGTTAATTTATCTTGCTGGGAACATGTAATCCACGCCTTTAATGAATATGTATGTTGCATAGTTACGCCCGGGCGTTTCTGGACAAGAACATACAAAAGGGGTTAATACCATGAGGCCTAAGGGTCCAAGTATTTCCATCCTTCCAGGTGGATTATGATTCTATTAAATCTCGCTGGGAGGAGCATTCCAATGCCTGCTCTAAGGGATTTCTCAGCCTTCTCAGTGAGCTAGACACTGCCTCGATCTCGGAGATGGAGGGGGAAATGGAGAAACTTCTGACCATAATCAAAGAAAGTATCTCGGCAGAGGCTTTGGCCAAGTTTACTAGTCAGAATGAGTCTGACCTAGCACGCCTGGAAAAAGATATAAAAACTTTAAAAATTAAAAAATTTCAACGCGATCAAAATGACTTCCATCAAGACCGCGTTTATAGATGGCGATCAAACGTGGTGGGACGTCGATCTAGATCACGCTCATATTCCAGGATACGAGGTGCTGGCTCAGTGGGACGACCTAACATTGCTCCCAGTGATACTGATGAATCTGACATGGAGATTGGTCAAACTAGCAGCATCCTCAAGTCTAGACAACAACAGCCCAATATGGGCAAGCGTAAAGCACCACAGGTAATAAATCTGTCTAACCATACCCTCTCCACCTCCCAGATTGATGTTCTGTCTAGGGGACTCTCCTTTTCACCTACCCATTCCTTCCACTGCTTTACAGCAGTGAAAGATTTATATCTTTTTGCTCGGAAGGTTGCCCTTAGTAAGCTCCATAATAAATGTACCCATTCTGGAGGACCGTTGGACCCTAATGAACAACAGGCCATACGGGATCTTGAGGAGCTGTTAGATGAGGTTGCGCCCAGTTCGCAAGGCGAGTTTCCACCATGTGCTTCACCCAGATCAACTAGGTTTCCCCCCTTGTCCGTATGTCCTGCTGTCGAGATATTTACTAAACTTGTTGTCAGCGACTTTGAAAAACTGTCCAGGAAACGTCGCTATGATAATTTAACACACCAGGATAGACTGGCGATTGAGTCCCTGGACAAGTTGGACGATATTGTTATCAAGCCTGTGGACAAGGGGGGAAACATCGTGATTTGGTCTACTATCATGTACGAGAGGGAGGCACTTCGCCAGCTACGTGATAAGACTACCTATCACCGACTCCACTACAGCCCCGCTCAAACCTTTTCCGCTCAACTCCAGTCCATCCTCGGCAGAGCATGTGATGATGGTATCATCAGTAAGCAGGTTGTAGAGGGACTCACTGTACGTTTTCCAAAAATATCTACTTTTATCTACTGCCAAAAATCCACAAAGATGCCCTCTGTCCTCCTGGTCGTCCTATCATGTCCGGCATTGAGGGGTTATGTGAGCCAATATTCCAATTTATTGACTATTATTTAAAACCGTTAGTTGAAATACTCCCCTCATATGTCCGTGATACGACACACGTTCTCAGGAGGATAGATGGCATCTCTGTGGATGAGGGTACACTGCTTGTTACTGCAGATGTTGAGTCCCTCTACACCTGCATCCGCTATGAGGATGGACTTGAGGCTACTAAGTACTTTCTGTTGGATTACAGTCGGGATGGCCCGATGTGGGACTTAATCCTTGAGTTGATCCGTTTTGTTCTTACCCACAATTTTTTCTTATTTAAAGATATACATTATTTGCAGCAACGCGGCACTGCCATGGGCGCGGCCTGCGCGCCTTCGTACGCAAACCTCTTCCTGGGATACTGGGAGAGGGGTTTGCTTTGTGACGGGGGCGGGCCGGCCGATGCTCATGTGCAGTGCTGGTTGCGATATATTGATGATTTGTTTATTTTGTGGGCGGGCAAGGCGGAGCAACTTGGCGAGTTCATGGGCCGACTAGGCATGAACCCTTTCAATATCAGGTTAACCCATAAGAGTGACGCAAGGCGTTTGGATTTTCTTGATATTGACTTTGAAATTGACGACAATCAGGTTATTCAAACGGATGTTTTCCGTAAAGCAACTTCGGTTAACTCCTTGTTGCATGCCTCGTCGTCCCATGATCAGTCTACTATTCGGGCCATCCCGACAGGTCAATTCTTGCGCATGAAGCGCATTTGCTCTTCTGACCTGAAGTTTGAGGAGCAAGCGGCGGACCTCACAATTCGTTTTCAAGAGCGGGGCTATAGTAATAGGAGTATTAAACGAGCTTACTTACGGGCGAAACATACCCCTCGCTCTACCTTGCTTTATGGTGGTGCGGCTAAGTCTGGCAACTCCTCTGATTCAGGTTCAATCCGGTTTATTTCCACTTATAATCATGAGTGGAACAGTATGCGGTCCATCTTGAGCAGGCATTGGGGGGTTCTCCAATCTGACCCTACCCTTCGGAATCTATTACCCATTAGCCCACTTATGACACCCCGTAGGTCACGTAATTTACGTGACATCCTTGTCCGGAGTCATTACATCCCACGCCAGCCCAGTACTTTCCTGGACCTTGGTAGTCCCCTCAGGGGCTGTTTTCCTTGCGGCCACTGTCTGGCCTGCAGCAATGTCCTTCGCACTTTGTCCTTCACTTCTGCTGATGGTGACCGTAGTTATGATATCCGGCATTATATATCATGCGGCACCAGCGATGTGATATATTATGCTACGTGCGGTTGCCGCATGATATATGTTGGTCTTACCAGCAGAGAATTACGTAAACGTGTGAGGGAGCATGTGAGGGACATTGCTGCGGCCCGGATGGTGGTCGACACTTCCATCTTAAAGACCCTTCCACGCCATTTTCGTGCCTTCCATGATTGTGATTCAAGATCCCTACTAGTTAGGGGTATTGATGTCATTCATGGGGGCGCAAGGGGAGGGAATGTACAGAAAATTCTAGCCCAACGTGAAACCTGCTGGATTTATACGTTGGGAACACTGTCCCCTAAGGGGTTAAACGAACATCTTAGCTTTGCACCATTTTTGCGATATTCACTGTCTTCCTCCTGTTTCCCTGGTTTTTAGTGCCTCGTTTTAATTATATAAATTTTTGTTTTTAATTACAGTAAAAATTCTTTCCTGGCACCTCTTAAGGAACGCTGAATCCTTCTGTATGGCATTTACTTCTTTATTATATGACTGTGATCACAGACTGGGACCTATATTCAAGACTGAAGATCTTCTGTATTTTACATCTTTCCTTTGTCTGCGTGACCGCGTCTGTTTATGTTTCATGTCACCTCCCTCGTCCCTCCCTCCTCTGCGTCCCACAGCTACACCTCCGGGTTCATCTTTCCGGTTTCCTCGGCATCCTGAATCGCCCCTGCGCATGCGCCGGGTGTGGGTGACACGTCCCCATTCCCGCGCATGCGCATACCGCATTGATGGGCGTTGATTGCTGGGGATTCCGGAGCCCGGAACACCTATGGTGCGGTTGTGCTGACGTCGATGGGATAGTGACCAGGGCGGTTTGGCGCCATGTTTAAAAGCATGGCTTGCTTACAGCGTTGTTATCCCCCTGATGAAATGATCATACCTGTATAGGATCGTGAAACGTATGCGTCGGGGTCTTCTCCAGGGGGACCTCTCTGCTGCTGCTCACAGGCTGTGTTTGGACTATGGGTATGCCCTTTCTGTATTAGGTTCTCGGTGCCCATTGTCCTTTACTCCTCTATGTCTGACCTGCCGGTCAGTGTGTCTGCAATCTGTCTTTATATGATGCAATCTCTATGCATATAAATTCTAATTTTACCATCTGTGCTATGTGCATTACGGGATGTGTTTGACACATACTCAGTGTGGGGCGTTTACTCTGTACACATGCTATGACTTTTGCCCATCTCTCTGTATTGGTAGTTACAACACATCTGCTCCACTGTGATTTTTCCATAGCACTTCATTGTCATCTCACAGTTGCTATTTGACACTGTATGTGTATGTTATACGGTTTTCATACACAACTTGTTATACACATGCCTCTGATTTTGCCGCTAAGCCTCCTTTGTGCCAGTCCTTTCTTGTACAATAAATATTGTTATTTTGCATTACACTCTGTTTTGTCCTCCCTGTTTTTCATATGTCTAGAGTGTGCCATGTAGGAAGTGTTATTATGCCATCCTTTTCCTACCTTTATATTGTGGCTTCTTGCTTCCTAATCAACTTTGTATAACTTTGTAATGTAAACAAAATCAATACAGTTCTAATTGGGAGCCACACATCTCCAGGTCTTATGTGCTTCTGCCTGTTTTCATTGAGCTGGAATAGCAGAGGGGGGGTTACCGGTACTCTGTCCGCATTCGGACATCGCTGGCAACAGCTGTGACCGTTAGGTCAACCTAATATTATCTGGCGCCCGAAATCGGGGACCCGTGTTTATCCCAGGACGCGGTGGATCGTCTTGCCAAACCGAGGAGGAGGTGACCAGACGTGGGGACCAGAAATACCTGGCCAGGTAAGAGTTGAACGCTTTCTGCTCTCTGTTTCTCTTCCCTCCCCAATGTGCAAGAGGTACACTGTGAGTAGATACTGGGTTATTGGCGGGTTTCTACTGAACTCAGAGAGCTTTTGCCAGCAGATGTTTTCTGTGCCTTATTTGTTTCTCTGCCCCTCTGTGCTTTGTCTCCGTGTGTCTGCTCTCCTGCATTTTGCTTCTGTGCTGTTGTCCTTGTTGGTTGTCATAGATCCCATACATCAGTGAGTGTTGAAAGGGAATAGTGAGCCTGCTCTGTACAATGGATGTGATATTCACTGCCCTAGTGTTAGTTGGAGGAGCCCTGTTTGCCATTTTTATTGTATATAGAGTGTTTACTAAGTACCCTATGTTTATATGCACTATGCTTTTATTTAGTTACAGCAGGGTATGTTTTTACAATTTTTTTTTTTTTTTTTTTTTCCTTGGTTTCTCTTAGTCTCATGGCCAGTGTGAACATGGTCTCACAAGTTCCATGTATACCATCTCATACTCCGGCTCACTTTTTTGTTTTTATGTAGTTTTTTTGTATTCAGTACAAACAGGGAGTGGCCCCCTTCTCAGCGAGCTGGACATTTCATTCTGTGAATCCCCCTGACTGTGTGTGTCCTGTTGGGACCCGGTCGCTCTCAGCCCTTAGCCACATTGAGGCCTATTTTAGACCCATGGTAAGGTTTTAATATTAGAGAGTGTAGGTACTATCCCAACTGGGTACACCTTGACGTTTGGTGGGATAGCTTTATGCTTTTTTTGATCAAAAACAGTGTTTACTAAGTACCCTATGTTTATATGCACTATGCTTTTATTTAGTTACAGCAGGGTATGTTTTTACAATTTTTTTTTTTTTTATTTTTTTTTTTCCTTGGTTTCTCTTAGTCTCATGGCCAGTGTGAACATGGTCTCACAAGTTCCATGTATACCATCTCATACTCCGGCTCACTTTTTTGTTTTTATGTAGTTTTTTTGTATTCAGTACAAACAGGGAGTGGCCCCCTTCTCAGCGAGCTGGACATTTCATTCTGTGAATCCCCCTGACTGTGTGTGTCCTGTTGGGACCCGGTCGCTCTCAGCCCTTAGCCACATTGAGGCCTATTTTAGACCCATGGTAAGGTTTTAATATTAGAGAGTGTAGGTACTATCCCAACTGGGTACACCTTGACGTTTGGTGGGATAGCTTTATGCTTTTTTTGATCAAAAACAGTGTTTACTAAGTACCCTATGTTTATATGCACTATGCTTTTATTTAGTTACAGCAGGGTATGTTTTTACAATTTTTTTTTTTTTTCCTTGGTTTCTCTTAGTCTCATGGCCAGTGTGAACATGGTCTCACAAGTTCCATGTATACCATCTCATACTCCGGCTCACTTTTTTGTTTTTATGTAGTTTTTTTGTATTCAGTACAAACAGGGAGTGGCCCCCTTCTCAGCGAGCTGGACATTTCATTCTGTGAATCCCCCTGACTGTGTGTGTCCTGTTGGGACCCGGTCGCTCTCAGCCCTTAGCCACATTGAGGCCTATATTAGACCCATGGTAAGGTTTTAATATTAGAGAGTGTAGGTACTATCCCAACTGGGTACACCTTGACGTTTGGTGGGATAGCTTTATGCTTTTTTTGATCAAAAACAGTGTTTACTAAGTACCTTATGTTTATATGCACTATGCTTTTATTTAGTTACAGCAGGGTATGTTTTTACAATTTTTTTTTTTTTTTTTTTTCCTTGGTTTCTCTTAGTCTCATGGCCAGTGTGAACATGGTCTCACAAGTTCCATGTATACCATCTCATACTCCGGCTCACTTTTTTGTTTATATGTAGTTTTTTTGTATTCAGTACAAACAGGGAGTGGCCCCCTTCTCAGCGAGCTGGACATTTCATTCTGTGAATCCCCCTGACTGTGTGTGTCCTGTTGGGACCCGGTCGCTCTCAGCCCTTAGCCACATTGAGGCCTATTTTAGACCCATGGTAAGGTTTTAATATTAGAGAGTGTAGGTACTATCCCAACTGGGTACACCTTGACGTTTGGTGGGATAGCTTTATGCTTTTTTTGATCAAAAACAGTGTTTACTAAGTACCCTATGTTTATATGCACTATGCTTTTATTTAGTTACAGCAGGGTATGTTTTTACAATTTTTTTTTTTTTTTTCCCTTGGTTTCTCTGTACAATGGATGTGATATTCACTGCCCTAGTGTTAGTTGGAGGAGCCCTGTTTGCCATTTTTATTGTATATAGAGTGTATCTTTGGTACAAGAAGAATAACCCACCACCATTCAACATACTCAGCCCCCTCTGAACAGTTAGGACACCACCTTTCAGCAGGAATACAGATCAAGCGTCAGTCTCTGGGTACTTCCAGGATAGGTAGTTCTAGACCTCACCTTAGGTAGGAATACAAATAAGGAGTTAGTCTCTGAGTATTTCCAGGATAGGTAGGTTTAGTCCAAGGGACGTTCAAGGGTCTAAAAGCTGAAGAAGATAGACGAAGAATGGGGCAAGGAATATCAAAGGACAGAAGAGCTGGATGCACTCTGTAACATCTCATTACGTGTTATCATGGCAAAAGAACAGCCAGTCAGTCCAAGGAAGTTTTTAAGACATTTGGATTGAAGGGGAAGGATCAATTGGATCCCAACAAATGGGACACAATAAGAGCTACTAGAGCAGGAGTGATAGCAGATAAATCATGGACTAAACTGGTCAGAACTCTTTCTGACATGGCAAAAACAGCCCACGATCAAGGTTGGATATACCATGAAGAATCAGACACATAGGAAGAAACTGGGAAGAAGGCTAATAAGGATCAGCAGCCTCCTCCGTACCTGTCAGCTACTCCTGCAACAACTCCAAAAATAGCAGGATCCCCAGAATGGACCTGCACAAACTGTGGCCAACAAAATCTGGATTGGAGTGAAACATGCTTAGCCTGTGGAGCCCCACAGCACAAGCTACAAGCCACAGCACCAGTGCCTCTTTATCCCGTAGTGGAAAGAAAAGTCCTGATAAGACCACCTGTTGATCCACAAAACCCAAATGCTCCCAGAGATGCAGTTCCTCGTACGTATGAAGACTACGTACCCTGGAGTCCAGCCGAGCAGATGGCTTTCCTGCAAAATGCTCCAGACCCAACTAGAAACCCAGTCAGTTTTTCACGGTACCTAAACCAAATACAGGTCTCCTACAGAAGCACTTGGTTGGACATGGAGGGTTTGTGTAGAGTTAAAATGTCTCCCGAACTGTATGCCAAACTCACTGCCCATCTGACAGGACATGTTCCAGACAATACCCGTAATGTGGAATCGGGCCAAGACTTCATGATAACACTCTTCTGCGCCCAGGAGCAATGAACTAAGGGCACAATGGGACCAGTGCATCAAGGTCCTGTGGAGAATGTCAGCTCATTTCACTACAGATTGATGCAGTCATTCGCAGATGAAGGGCTGGACATACAAGCAGCCGCACTACGTCGCCTGATGGTAAGATCCTTCATGGATGGAATACATGCACCTCTGGCAGAAAGATTGAAAGCATGCTGCCCAGAATGGAGAAACATGGAAGACATAGATTTTCTAGTCAACAAAGCAAGTGGCTTAGAAACCGACGCAAAGGATAAAAGGAGTAACAAGAAAGTTGTCATAGCAGCAGTGGATGGTCAGCCAGAAGGTACAAGAAAGAAGGCACCGACCTGCTACTATTGTGGAATCAGAGGACATGTGATCAGAGACTGTAGAAAGAAAAAGAAGGACACTCAAAACCAACCCGAGAGTCAGGAGGAGAAGACTGCCTGACTTGCGGCAGCACGGGATAGGGATGCCAGAGGTTCATTTATACACGTCCCCCTTCACATTGGCAACAAGGAAATAAGAGCTTTGGTGGACTCAGGAGCCTCATGCTCCGTGCTTCCCAGGAACCTGGTCAATGAAGGATCCATCTCATCCGAAGCTACTATAGTATCCGGTTTTGATGGACAAGCCCAGATAATCCCAATAACCCATCCACTGAAGGTGAAACTGGGACCACACATGTTCGTGTCCAGTGTTGCCCCAGGGTGGAGATGCCCTAGTGGGAGCAGATGTACTATCAAGACTACAAGCTCAGATAGTCTACAATGAAGATGGATCTGCTATCCTGCAAATTCCAGAAGATATCCCAGAAGAAGTCCTGTGCACCCTCCAGATGATCGAAGATCAAACAGAATCTGATGTTACACGTGAAGTAAACACGGATCCAATACTTCTACAAGTTCCTGCAAAACTCTGGTCCACATCAAAAACTGACCTCGGCACACTACCCATGCCCCCCGTAAACGTTTCAGTCAAGCCTGGAATTACACCACCGCAGCTGAGACAATATCCTCTCAATGCTCAACAGGAAGCTGCCCTGGATTACCAAATAAAAGAACTGCTGAAGTCGGGAGCCCTCAGAACTACTAAGTCTCCGTACAACACTCCGCTGTTTCCTGTTAAGAAGAGACAAGTGAAAAAAGGTGACCCAGTCACATACCGGATGGTACACAATTTGAGGGCAGTGAACTCAATACTGGAGCCCCTCACCCCTGTTGTACCAAATCCACATACACTGCTCACACAGGTGCCGGCTACATCCACCCATTACACAGTTATAGACCTTGCTAATGCTTTTTTCTCAGTACCACTGGACCCAGCATGCCAAGATTTATTTGCATTCACGCACAAGCAAAACCAATGTACATGGACAAGACTGCCTCAAGGAATGCAGCATTCTCCTATGCTATATACTCAGGCTATGAGTAGTGTCCTTCAAGGCTGGCAGCCCCCAGACCACTGTGTTCTCCTCCAGTACGTGGATGATTTACTACTGTGCTGCCCTAGTGAAGAAGAATGTAAAACGGCTTCACTAAGCCTTCTTATCTTTCTAGCAGAATCTGGATGCAAAGCAAGCAGAGATAAATTACAATTCTGCAAAACGAGGGTCACTTTCCTGGGTCATTGCCTTTCTGCGGGACAAAAACATCTCAGCCCGGACCGACAAGAAGTGATCAGACAAGCAAGCATTCCTAGGAATCTCAAGCAACTTAGAGGATTTTTAGGATTGATCTCATTCTGCAGACAATGGATTCCCAATGCGTCACTACTCATGCAACCGCTGTATGATTGCACGAAGAATATTCCTTTTTCTCTTACAGAAGAATCTCGACAAAGCTTTCACAAGCTTAAGGAACTAGTGATTGATGCACCTGCTCTGGCACTACCAACCTATGATCTCGCCTTCTATCTGTTTGTAGCAGAGCTTCAAGGATTTGCCGTAGGAGTACTTACCCAGAAGACGGACAAACATCACATAATCGGGTACTACTCCTCTCAACTTGACAACGTCTCCAAAGCAGCACCAACCTGTGTCCGTGCTGTTACAGCAGTTTCAAACATACTGCAGAAAGCATCTGAAATCTCACTCGATTTCCCGACTACCATTCTTACAAGCCATGACATCTATGCTATTCTCAATCAAGTGCAGCTGAAACACCTCTCCATGGCAAGACAAGTCAGACATCAGTGTACGCTGTTGCTACCCCTGAACATCTCATTTACTCGAGTTACAAGTCTAAACCTTGCTGATCTGCTGATCTTCACAAGTTTAGAAGGGGGGACAGAAGAGAGGACAGAAGAAGAGAGTGACAAACATACCAGCGCACCCTTTGACCATGATTGTCAGGAACTCATCGAACATGAGGCAAAGCCCATGCACAATATTCAGGCAACACTGCTTACAAATCCAGACTTTGAACTATTTGTGGATGGAAGCAGATATGCCGATGACACTGGCAAGTTCCCCACTGGATTTGCAGTAGTAACTCTATATGCAGTCTTGGCCAAACAACCGCTACCTCCACGCATATCTGCTCAAGAAGCAGAACTTCTTGCCCTCATCTGGGCAATTGAGTTTCTGGAAGAACGAACAGCGAACATCTACACGGACTCAGCCTATGCACACGGCATTGTGCACGATTTTGGCACTATCTGGCAGACTAGAGGATTCCTCACAGCGACAGGAAATCCCATGAGGCATGGAGCCTCAGTGAAGAAACTAATGGAACTAGCCTTGATACCAAAGCAGCTAGCAATCATAAAGGTTGCTGCCCACACCAAGGCTCAAACACCCGAGGCAAGGGGAAATCGCTTGGCCGACCAAACAGCAAAACAAACAGCCTTACTCCCTTTGAAGGAGACGGAAACAGTGTCAACGACGGAGGAAGAAATACAGAACCTCTTTGAGACACAAGAAAACGCCTCTGAGGAAGAAAAGGCTGGATGGCGGGCCAAGGGGGCAGAAAAGGGGGAGGGGATTTGGCGCCTAAACTGACTTTCCGTCCTGCCACGCAGTTGGTTCCCTGCCATTTTCCAAGTACTCCCCTACCCTACACATGGTAGCACAAACTCAATCATGAACCAGATGCAACCTTTTTGGGTAGCCCCCGGCTTCAGACAATACGCCTCCCAGAGAATAAAAGCTTCTCATATCTGTCAACAGCATAATCCAGGCCAGCTAACTAAAACCCCGCAAAGACACATGCCAAAGACGTTTGCCCCATTTCAAAGAGTACAAATAGACTATATACAGTTGCCAAAACATGGCATCTACGAGTTTGTACTTGTCTGTGTAGACCTCTTCTCAGGATGGCCAGAGGCCTACCCTGTAAACTCAGCCACGGCCCAAATTACAGCAAAAAAATTAGCCTGTGAGCTGGTGCCCCGGTTTGGACTCCCTGAAGTCATACAGTCAGACCGATGTACTCATTTCACTGGACAAGTTTTCCAGAACACTTGTGCCCTGTTAGGCATTCAGTCAGCCTTACACACGCCTTACCACCCACAGTCATCAGGGAAAGTAGAAAGGTTAAATGGAACTCTAAAGCTCAAACTAGCCAAGGCAGTGGAGGAGACTGGTAGATCATGGACAGAATGTCTCCCCATAGCTCTTTACTCTATAAGGACCACCCCACAGGGAAAGCACAGACTCTCACCCTTTGAAATACTCTTTGGTAGTGCACCCAGATTAGGATGCTACTTCCCGCAGGAGTTATACCTGCAATGTGATAGCCTACCGTCTTATGTTGTTTCTCTGCAGAAGAAACTAAGTGAAACCCACCAAAGGGTCTACTCTTCTCTACCTGATCCTGATGCCGTTCCAGGAACCCACTCCCTAAAGCCTGGTGACCGAGTCTACCTAAAGAAGCAGGTGAGAAAGACCCCTGAGCCACGATTCGAAAGGCCTTTGACTGTTCAGCTGACCACTCCAACCTCCGTCAAACCTGAGGGGAGATCGACATGGGTCCATGCCAGCCACTGCAAGAAGGCCTAATACTGCTGATAAGTATTTCTATGTGTACTCCCTTTTTGGGGCCTTCTACACCATGGCAGAATTCATTTGAGACCCATCATGAAGTGTTAGCTGAAAAACTTGAGATCACAGACTGCTGGATATGTACACACGCACCTGTGACAGCCTCTTCTATGCCTTACTTAGCCATGCCAGTCCCAATAAACGAAGTGTTCCAATGGGGAGGCTGTTACAATAGACTATCAGTCAATGACACCAAGTATCAAAAACTGTGGAACACTAGTGCCCATACCATTAGTAGGATGGGTAGATTTCCCCTGGGGGCAAGGCAACCTTACTACTGGCCTTCCCGGAACCCAGCAATATTTAGCCTTTGAAGAGAGCAGCTGGGTACCCCGTAACTACACAAAAACACCTAATATGGGCAAGATTCCAACAGAAGGAATCAAAATACGTTTTGGGCGAACCTCTGACAGTACAGATGCATTTAAACGCTTGCTGTTAGAGAGACATCTGCATGACCATGGGTGGGTATACAATTCATTGTTTCCAGAAGGCACAAATGATACTTGTTACTCCCAACCCGGAATTTTATGGTGCATTGATTCTGACCCATATATGCCTGGCCGAGAAACCTGTGGTGAACCGTCCGCAGGGTATTGTAGTCCCCTAGGCCAACTTTCCGGATGTTGTATGCTCAGAAACATATCGGCCTTTATAGATATAGTACATAGACTCATATTACAACATTCTGCCATCTGGAATCTCCCACCGCAAACCTACTGGGTTTGTGGTTACAATGCCTACAAATGGCTACCAGTAGGAGTAAATGGCACCTGCACCTTGGCCCATTTGACCCCTGCCACCTTCATTATCAATACCACTGATATACCGGCAGGGAAAATGCCTCTCCACCTACTGGTAAAGAGAGCGGCAGACAACAAAGACAGGCCTAGTGGCCGACCCCATGTGGTTCAAATGAGCCATGTCAACAAATTTTTCAGTTCTCTTTTTATCTATCCCATGATAATGCAGATATATGATAAGTTGGTGGACAGCACCGACTATCTTGATGATCAAATTTTTGAGGTTCTCCAAGCAGTAAATAGTATCATTGCCATACAGAGACAATTAATCATTGTAGCCAACCAACATACTTTGGCTCTGGATTACCTCACTGCGGCCCAAGGGGGGATGTGCCATATAATAGGCCCCAGCTGTTGTCACTACATAGATCCAAAAGGAACCTTAAAAGCCCAAGCCAGTTTAACTGAGATACAAAAGCTGAGTAAAAAACATGATAAGGAGGTACTCAGAAGCTCAGATGCTTGGTGGAGCAATACCTTTTCAATGTTCAACACTGCAAACTGGTTTAAGGGAATAGGAGGATGGTTCATGGGGATACTGCAATCAGTGTTCCAAATGTTACTCTGTTTATTAGTTTCTTATGTAGTGTTCAAGTTGCTAATGGCTTTGTTTTCCCGCTGCTTCAAGCAATGTAGATACAATGATTATTCAGCACCCCTATGAAATCACTAATATGCTTTTTTCTCTTCTCTACTCTTTCCTCTAGAAATCACCTTGGCGTATCATGATGAGACTCCTATCGAGAGGCATGCAGGCAGTCCTCTGGGTGATGGATGTAGACGACACACCCTGGGCAACCCCTGGCTCAGAAAGTTTCTGGAGGCTAGCCTGCTCGCTCTACAGTTCACAGCTTCTCGATGGCCCCCTGTCCATCACTCACACCAAAATGGGGGATTGTGAGGAAAGAGTTAACCTTTTTCACTGGTTAGAAAAATAATAGAAATTCATTCTCTTTTGCAAGAACAAGACCAGACTTATTTACGTAATAAACTTTCAGACCAAACTCAAGGACGCAGAATGTTTTGACTTAGAAACAACTGAAAAACATCTTATTATGGGAAGAAGAAATGTTATAGATTGTTATGGGAATCAAAGTCATTATGTTAATTTCTCTTGCTGGGAACATGTAATCCACGCCTTTAATGAATATGTATGTTGCATAGTTATGCCCTAATCAACTTTGTATAACTTTGTAATGTAAACAAAATCAATACAGTTCTAATTGGGAGCCACACATCTCCAGGTCTTATGTGTATAACAGCGTCTGCCTGTTTTCATTGAGCTGCAATAGCAGAGGGGGGGTTACCGGTACTCTCTCCGCATTCGGACATCGCTGGCAACAGCTGTGACAGGTCAACCTAACACAGCCTATACAGAAATCATACCAGGTGTATACAGCTCACACAGAAATCACACCAGATGTATACAGCTGAATACAGCAATCACACCAGGTGTATACAGCCCATACAGAAATCACACCAGGTGTATACAGCCCATACAGAAATCATACCACGTATATACAGGCCATACAGAAATCCTACCAGGTGTATACAGCCCATACAGAAATCATACCAGGTGTATACAGCCCATACAGAAATCATACCAGATGTATACCACTCACACAGAAATCACACCAGATGTATACAGCTGAATACAGGAATCATACCAGGTGTATACAGCAATCACACCAGGTGTATACAGCCCATATAGAATCACACCAGGTGTATACAGCCCATACAGAAATCACACCAGGTGTATACAGCCCATACAGAAATCACACCAGGTGTACACAGCCCATAAAGAAATCACACCAGGTGTACACAGCCCATACAGAAATTACACCAGGTGTATACAGCCCATACAGAAATCACACCAGGTGTATACAGCCCATACAGAAATCACACCAGGTGTATACAGCCCATACAAAAATCACACCAGGTGTACACAGCCCATACAGAAATCACACCAGGTGTACACAGCCCATACAGAAATCACACCAGGTGTATTGAGCCCATACAGAAATCACACCAGGTGTATACAGCCCATACAGAAATCACACCAGGTGTACACAGCCCATACAGAAATCACACCAGGTGTACACAGCCCATATAGAAATCACACCAGGTGTACACAGCCCATACAGAAATTACACCAGGTGTATACAGCCCATACAGAAATCACACCAGGTGTATACAGCCCATACAGAAATCACACCAGGTGTATACAGCCCATACAAAAATCACACCAGGTGTACACAGCCCATACAGAAATCACACCAGGTGTACACAGCCCATATAGAAATCACACCAGGTGTACACAGCCCATACAGAAATTACACCAGGTGTATACAGCCCATACAGAAATCACACCAGGTGTATACAGCCCATACAGAAATCACACCAGGTGTATACAGCCCATACAGAAATCACACCAGGTGTACACAGCCCATATAGAAATCACACCAGGTGTACACAGCCCATATAGAAATCACACCAGGTGTACACAGCCCATACAGAAATCCCACCAGGTGTACACAGCCCATACAGAAATCACACCAGGTGTACACAGCCCATACAGAAATCACACCAGGTGTACACAGCCCATACAGAAATCACACCAGGTGTACACAGCCCATACAGAAATAACACCAGGTGTACACAGCCCATACAGAAATCACACCAGGTGTATACAGCTCATACAAAAATCATACCAGGTGTATATAGCCCATACAGAAATCATACCAGGTGTACACAGCCTATACAGAAATCACACCAGGTGTATACAGCTCATACAGAAATCATACCATGTGTATATAGCCCATACAGAAATCACACCAGGTGTATACAGCTCAATTTAACATTTGATAAAAGATTCACTTTTGTTTATGGCATAGGCCACTCCAAAAGTGTACAAAGCCCCCTCACTGCAAAAAAAATAAATAAAATAGAAGATTTTTTTATTGCTAGGTTACATTGTTTCTACCTGGCATGATTTTGATGTGGGCTGTGTTCCCTAAAAAATGTTTGTATAGTTTAATTCGCATTTTGGGGGGGGGGGGTGGGGGGTGACAGATGCCTTTAAATATCTTTCTTGGCCATACATTGTCCTGTGAACACATGCTGCCAAGAACATTGCTATTCTATGTGCACAGGACGATCATGGTAAAGATCGTACTGTGCACATCAAAGTGCGGTCACAGGCTCAGCAGCTGTTAAACCATTGACCATCTGCTGGATATAGATCAGCGATCACTTAAAACCTGCATTTAGCCAATGTGTTTAGCCATCACCTGCATTTATCCAGCCTCAGACCTTGGTATCTCAACGGTCCTGGTGCAATGATGACTTCACATCCACAGCTCGTCTCTGCAGACCTCCATCTTCTCTGCTCTTCTGCAGCACATCACGACACAGTGCCCTTAAAAATAACATGTCATTATAAAAATAATCAACCATGCTGTTCCCTAAATAAGCCCCCAAAATAAATAACTGTCCCTCACTTTAATCCCTGCACAAAAAAATGACCTCCACACTGTCTATATTATGGTACATGGCTTCCACACTGCCCCCTTTATTTACCACACCGTCTCCTCTCATGAGTTACACCCACTACACCCTCCTCACTTAGGAACTATGATCTCCAAACTGTCTGCACCACATGCTGCCCCCTATTCGAACTGTCTCCCACACATTAGACTTCTACATACTTAGCCATGTTGCCCTTTCTCCATACTGAGCCCACCCCACGTTGCCCCTTTTTCCATACTGAGCCCACCCCACGCTGCCCCCTTTTTCACAGTGATTCCACCCCGCAGGCTGCCCCCTGCCCCATACAGATCACACCCCATGCTGTGAGCCCACACAGAGCCAACTACATGAACCCCCTTTATCATACAGAGCGCTCCCTCTGCTACTGCTCCCTGCCCCATAGAGATCCCCCTCTATGTACTGCCTTTTCCCATACAGAGCACTCCCTATGCTACTGCCCCCTGCCCCATAGAGATCCCCCTCCATGCACCCCCTTTCCTATATAGAGCGCTCCCTATGGCTGCTGCCCCTGCCCCATAGAGATCCCCCTCCATGCACCCCCTTTCTTATACAGCGTGCCCCCTATTGTTACTGCCCACTGCCCCATAGAGATCCCCCTTCATGCACCCCCTTTCCTATACAGTGCACCCCCTATGGCTGCTGCCCCATAGAGATCCCCCTCCATGCACCCCCTTTCCTATACAGTGCGCCCCTTATGGCTGCTGCCCCCTGCCCCATAGAGATCCCCCTCCATGCACCCCCTTTCCTATACAGTGCGCCCCTATGGCTGCTGCCACTGCCCCACACAGATTACACCCAATGCACCTCCTTTTCCCATAGAGAGCGCTCCCTATGGCTGCCCCTGTCCCATACAGATTACACCACGCTGGCTAGCGCCGCTTTCTTCGGCTCTTCAGCGCCTACCTCCCGGCTCTGGTGACTTCTCCTCAGCGGCGCTCAGTCTGCAGAGAAGCCGGCAGCGGTGAGGTGACTCATCGCGCTGCCCGTGACATCATCAGTGAGTGCGCCAGGCCAGGGAGCTGATTGCAGCTCCTGACACCGGAAGTGCCGGCACGCAGGGAGCAGGTATGGAGGATGATTTGTATTAGCGTTTAAGACGCTAATACAAATTAATCACGGGACCAACTAACTTCCCCCCCCCGCAAAGACTCCGGTTTTAGTTATGAGTCTGTGGACGCAACCCGCCGCCCCAGGCACCGGACCTCCGGTGCCTAATGGTAAATACGGCCCTGTCCCTAGGTACTCCAGATGAATGACCTTCCATAAGCATACAGGCCTGGGGATGTTGACCATAAACACAAAAGAAAGGAGATACACCAGAGAATTCATGGCAGCAATTATTGTTAGAAAATTCGGCAATAGGAAGAAACAAGTACCACTCTTCCTGATTGATATGACATAACGACTGGCTCACTATAAAATGTCGGATGCCAGAAGAAAAAATTGTACTAAATAGTGAAAAGTTATTTAGTACAATTTTTTCTTCTGTCACCCAATATTTTATAGCGAGCCAGGCGTTACATCATATCATATATATATTTTTTCACCTGAGCTCCTATCCTCCTTAGAACCACCAATGTCTTTTGTCACTTTTTCATATAATGAAGAGCAAGTGAATAACATCCTATCGAAGGTGATCATACCTAATTCATTTTTGACTGTACCCACGGAAGAGATACGCACTCAGAATTATGACAAGGAACTGAGGAAAGGTATGGCATTAGAACTTAATTTTGCAACACTCGTAGAATATCATAAAGTACAACGAATCCTGAGAGGATTAAGGGTGCCTCTACGCCCGTCTCTTTTTCAGACAATCCTGAGTACTGTACCAAGTATGAGAGCATATTCAACAAGTGCTCTATGGACATCATCCTTTTGACAATTGAATTTTTACAGAAAGAAACAAGAGAACTTGGACTGAAAAGCAAGACTATAAAAGAAAAATTTGTTAACTCCCTCCCTAGTGCCGAGTTGGATCCAGATAAAGGCCAGAAAGACGATTACTGATTTCCAACAAACCCTGCAGGCTAGAAAAAGATAAAAATTTGTATGGGATCAAGAGAACTATCTTAAAATCGTGTCTATAGATGGCGCTCATCAGATTATCAACCTCAACGACAAACAGATTTTAGCCACTATTCTCTCTTCCAGCTCGGACAGATAGCCTGGCTCATCCTGCTCCACACTTTTTTTTAGATTAGCGATGGGCACCCAGAGAAAGACAAAGAGGGGCAAGAGGAGGACCTCATTCCACCCACCAAATACGAACTTGGTCGTAGGTAGGACCAATTTAGTATACAATATTTCTTCTTACTACCTTTCTCATGTAGAACTACAGGTTCTACAGAAAGGACTCTCCTTCTGCCCCACCCGTCCATTTAACATGTTTATACTTGATCAGGAACTTAGGCATTTCTTTAGAACCCTAAGACTTAAAGCCCATTTTTTCACTAAATGAGACCCCATTTCAATAGCCACAACACCCAGTCCAGACACTTTTCGTTTGCAACAACTTGGTTTGAGGTTAGCCAGTAATTTTAATCCTCCCAAATCATATCATCCCATAGAGACTTATATCTCACTGGTCACAAGGGATATTGATCAAATGATTACATCTACAACAGAGGGTAAAATCACACTGGACAAGATTCTGACACAACTGGTCCTAATATACCATCTTATTTGAACGACACCTCCGACTTCCTATCTCATCTACGTCATCTACATTCGGTCCCTGCACATTGCCTCTTGATCCCATTAGATGTTAATAGTACAGATGAGCGAACCGGTCGCCGAACGGACGTCTCGTTCGAGTTCGGTTCGGCGAACGTTCGACGAACCGAACTCGAACCGCATAGGAAACAATGGCAGGCAATCACAAACACATAAAAACACCTAGAAAACACCCTCAAAGGTGTCCAAAAGGTGACAAACAACTCACAACACAACACAAACACATGGGAAAGTGACAAGGACATATACTCATGCGAAAACAAAAGAGCAGGACAAGGAAAAAGAGGAGGAGACACAGATATGAGTATATGCAAGGGAACGTCGATGCCATTACTGTGCAACTTGAGCCCTGCTCATTTTAGGCTTCCAATCTGGATAAATTGCCTGAGCTCACCACGTACGCCTTGGGGATCTTGTTGTGTCCCGCAGCCAGCATTTTCTCGGAACGTGTCCTCAGTGCTGTTGGGGGTGTGCTGACAGCTAAGCACACGCATCTCTCCACTGACAATGTGGACAGACTAACGTTCACCAAGATGAACAAGTCATGGCTCTCAAAGGACTTTTTTTTCCCTGGCTCAGCCAGGGGAGGTGAAAGGCACACGTATTTTTGAGAGTGCTTCATGCAAAGGATCTTTTTCATCTTGAAAATGAGGTCAACTGATGCCAGTCAAGTGGGGTGTGTGTGGCCCAATTAGTGGAAACGAGGGAGACTGTGGTTGGAGTCCCCTCGCTTTTGAAAAAAGAACCAAGATGAACAAGTCATGGCTCTCAGAGGACTTTTCTTCCCCTGGCTCAGCCAGGGGAGGTGAAAGGCACGCGTATTTTTGAGAGTGCTTCATGCAAATCATCTTTTTCATCTTGAAAATGGGGGTCAACTGATGCCAGTCAAGTGGGGTGTGTGTGGCCCAATTAGTGGAAACGAGGGAGACTGTGGTTGGAGTACCCTCGCTTTTGAAAAAAGAACCAAGATGAACAAGTCATGGCTCTCAGAGGACTTTTCTTCCCCTGGCTCAGCCAGGGGAGGTGAAAGGCACGCGTATTTTTGAGAGTGCTTCATGCAAAGCATCTTTTTATTCTTGAAAATGGGGGTCAACTGATGCCAGTCAAGTGGGGTGTGTGTGGCCCAATTAGTGGAAACAAGGGAGACTGTGGTTGGAGTCCCCTCGCTTTTGAAAAAAGAACCAAGATGAACAAGTCATGGCTCTCAGAGGACTTTTCTTCCCCTGGGTCAGCCAGGCGAGGTGAAAGGCATGCATATTTTTGAGAGTGCTTCATGCAAAGCATCTTTTTCATATTGAAAATGGGGTCAACTGATGCCAGTCAAGTGTTGTGTGTGTGGCCCAATTAGTGGAAACGAGGGAGACTGTGGTTGGAGTCCCCTCGCTTTTGAAAAAAGAACCAAGATGAACAAGTCATGGCTCTCAGAGGACTTTTCTTCCCCTGGCTCAGCCAGGGGAGGTGAAAGGCACGCGTATTTTTGAGATTGCTTCATGCAAAGGATCTTTTTAATCTTGAAAATGGGGGTCAACTGATGCCAGTCAAGTGGGGTGTGTGTGGCCCAATTAGTGGAAACGAGGGAGACTGTGGTTGGAGTCCCCTTGCTGTGTTTTACATGCTTTTAGAAGGGCATGACATGGCTTAGAGCTTGACTTTCAGCATCTGCAAACTGTTGGCTACCAAAATGCTTCCTTTCCAACCTTTTTAACCGAGGATTTTCGAGACCTTATGCCCATCGCAGTGCCCCAAGAGCCGATGCCCAGGCGCCACTCCTTCTCCAACAAAGGCGTGCACGCGCTACACCAGCATGTCGCACCAAACATCACCGCTTCTTTGAGAAACTATGTGACAGGGTGCATTTCACCACAGATACTTGGCCCAGTAAGCATGGACAGGGGCGTTACATGTCGCTGACTGGGCAATGGGTTACTATGGGGAGAGATGGAGAAGGGTCTGCTGTACAAGTCTTGCAGTCCCCACGAGTTGTATCAATCCTTCCTCTGTATGTAGAAGTTAATACACTGCTTCTGCCTCCTCAACCTCGTGTGGGTCCTTCACCTCGGCCCAAACCCTGTGTGGTCAGGGCACCCTTCCTTGTAACTGCGCACAAGGAAAACCACACACCTCCTTACTATGCTGGCAGCAGAGCTCAATGACATCATGTGGTCAAATGTTTACTTTGAAATGTATGGGAAATGTGAGTCACACCGCTGAGAAGTTGTGGACGTTTAGCTCTGGAGACCAAGTTTCATCAATGGTTGTCTCCACTCAACCAGCAGCCAGGGAAGGCCGGGTGTGACAATGATGCAAACATGGGTGCGGCCCTTCGCCGTGACAATGTGACACACGTGCCTTGTGTGGCTCACGTGTTGAATCTAATTCTCCAGCAATTTTTAAAACACCATCCCGGCCTACATGGCCTTGTGCAGCGGGTACGCTCGCTATGTGCTCACTTCCAGCGTTCGCACACAGCAGCTCAACAACTTTCGTCGCTCCAGAAGTCTTTAGGTCTGGTGGTTAAACGCCTGAAATGCGATGTGCCGACACGCAGGAATTTGAATCTGCACATGTTGCAGCGTTTGTGGCAGCACCGCCGAACCGTGCTACAATACGTTATGACATATAGCCTGGCATAACTTGATCCAGAGGTGGTGCAGATCACGCTGCTGGAGTGGTGTCAGACCAAGGACCTATGCACCCTTCTACACAGTTTACAAATGTCGCCGAAGATGTTTAGCACTGGCAATGCCATTCTCAGCATGACAATTCTGGTCATCTACATGATGGAGCACACTGTAAGCATTATTCGGAGTCAGGTGTTGGGACAAGAGGAAGGGGAGGAAGTACAGGAGGAGTCATATGCGGAAGGGATAACAAGATCTACGAGGTCTAGATGGTCAGCGGCAGTCATGGTGGGGGAGAGGGATTAACAAGGGCACATAGTATCAGCAAAAAGTGTTGAGGAAGGTGCAGGAGCCCATGAAGAAATGGAGGACGAACTGGCAATGGGCATGGAAGACTCAGCAGATGAGTGAGAGCTTGCTCACATTTCGGTTGTGCGAGGTTGGGGGGAGAGGGCAGAGGAAGGAGGCACGATTCTCACCTCTCTGCCACCAACACACCAAGGACTTGGTCCTCCTGGATGCACAAGACACATGAGCGCCTTCTTGCTGCACTACCTACAACATGACCCTCGGATTGTACGAATTCAAAGTAATGCTAACTACTGGGTTGCCACACTGTTAGATCCCCGGTACAAGACAAAATTTGGCGAAATAATTCCTGCCATAGAAAGGGACGCACGTATACAGGAGTATCTGCAGAAGGTGGTACGCAATCTGAGATCTGCTTTTCCACTAAACATCAGTGCTGCACAGAGTGAATCTCAACGCTTTGTCATGGATAGGAGGAAATGGTCTTTTACTTGTCCACATCTGAGGGACCGAGGGCTGGCTGCTGTGCTGAGATGGCATTGAGTACGGTGTCCCTGCAGAGTTGCACTTTTGGTCATATACAAAATGAGTTGAAAAAGGACAGATGCTGGTGGAAAGGGGAACAGGTGTGTTGGAAAGGGGAAAAAAGTTTTTGTCCGTGGGTTTGGTAGGTAAGCAAAAGTAACATTTGCTGAATAAATACCATCTGTTACGGTGGGACTGGCAGATTTGGATAAGGTGGTATATACTATGTTACCGCTATATAACGAAAATTAATAAGAAAAGAAAGAGAAAGGTATATATCCCCATCAGCAGTCAATGTCCACCGTGCTCCCAGATGGAAAAGGAGAGGTTGGCAACTGGAAGGTTAGGTGGAGGATACAGAGCTGTGTGGCTATGAAACTAATAGTAGCCTGAAATGAGTTAGACGCCACTCGAATCTGGAGACTGGGAGCCCTGTTAGCATCACAGGGTCCACACGCCCACCCAGCCCAGAAACTCCCTGTTAACATCACAGGGGCCATTGAGTACGATGATCGTGTGCATTGGGGCCACACCTGTGGACAGCAGGCGCATCAGCAGCAGCAGGCCTGTTAATGCCACTGGGCTGCACAAGCAGGACTGGTAGGACAGGAGCTGGTCTTAACCGTTCTGCGTTACCAACTGTGGTGGCGGCCTGCATCGACGCCCTATCCCTGCCTACCTCTGGCCTAAAGCCGCAATGGGTTCAACACATGAAGGTGTGCTCTTTTGGAGCATAATAGAAGACTGCGCACCTCCTTGTTGGCTCCAGCCCGTTTTATAACCTGGGTCCGCCCCAAACCAGGGTGGACCACAATGCACCTCCTGGAGACAAAAGCAGAGTGACACGTCATGAGTGGCATAACTAGCGTCCTATTTGGAACCGCAACTTCAATAATGACCTCATGGGTGCCACGACACAAACACCTCACCAGTCATCGTCTGACCATCAATAATGAGGTGACAAGTCATAGGGGCGGGCCTCTGCAAGCCATTTGGGAGTGGCCTGGCCACATCGTCAGGACACCTGATGACCTGTGGTCTATATGGGCCCCCCACATCAGGGGCAGGGCCAAAGAGTTCATTACCGGACCTAGTCTCTGATGCAGTAAGTGCCTGAGCATGCTCAGTAGCATGAAATACAGTCTCTGAAAAAAGACTATCAGCTTTAGCATGGTGTCTAGGCATAAAACAGGACTTAGACCTGGCACGGAGTGCAAGTACCTGTGCAAAGAGGCTTTTCGCATCAAGTGTGGGAGCATGCGCTGTATCGCGAAATGAAGACTTAGCTTTAGGAATGGCACAGTCAGGCTGAGCATACTCACTAGGCGAAACACTGTAGTTAGGCTGCGGCTGGGGTAAATCAGCACACGCATGCACACTAGCTGCCTCTCCACACTTAGACATGGAGGAGAAATTGCTCTTCGGGTGTGGACTTGGAGATGCTGTCTATGAACAGAAGGAAAAGCTAAAGGTGTGTGTTACAGCAAGGAGCCACCGCGGAAACACTTCGTTCAATTGTGAGGGGAGTCATTTTGGAGTTTGGTGAGGAGTACCGTAACGCCAGTGAGCGGCATCCTGTGCCACAGACCAACATTCTTACGGTGCTGTCTATACTGCTTACCGTGAGAGGAGCGTAAAGTCTGTATTTCTGGCAACTGGACATCACAGTACCCGGGTACGGTAGGCTGTGCCCAGACAATAATGCGGGCACGTAACACTTTGTTTTATTAGCAAAACACATATCTGTTCTGGGTAGGCCGACTATTTATAGACAATAACACTTGCTGCCTCTGCACTGTCAAATTGTCACGTACAGTTTAAATCATAGAGGGACAGCGACACATGTTTGCATTGACTGTTGATTTTCAAGATTTCCATGACTGTGTTGCAGAGCTGTGTGGTTTGCATTCACACTGTATCATCTGCCTTATCTGTGAGGCTTCAGCTAACAAGGGTATTCAGGGGGGGTAATGTGTTTTGTCTATGTTTAGGTAGATAACTGGGAAGCTCTTGTGATGCACCACTGGTAAGTCGTGTTCGCACACACACACACGCACACACACACACACACGTACAAACACACAATTACTGCTACGCAGAGGGATTAGCAGGTAGTAGGCAACAGAATAGATTGTTCAATTATTTAAATTGTATGCATGGTTCTTATTGTTTGTTTTGGTAAAGTTAAACAATCATTTATCAACCCAACTGACTAGAATCCTTTTCCTGTTGCCTGGTTTTGCTGCATACTGGGGAGCTGTTAGGGCCAGGTGGCCGGGCAGACCCAGGAGGTGGATCCACTGGGCTGAACACCTCACCGAGGGCAAGGTGCCCGGTAGCCGGAGCACTACAGGTAGCAGGATAGTCCGTTCAGAGGAGTGTAGAAGTCCCTGGGACCACGGAGTCACTGAAGGTAGTCCGGGTGACGGAGCTCAGGTTTGGAGGCCGAGATGACGTCAGGCAGAGTCCGGAACCGACGGAGCGAGAAGACGGGTCACCACAGGGATCGGAGATGGTATGAACTTGACGGGATGGCAGACCGTCACCGTTCGGGGTTCGGGTATCGTCAGAACCGTTTGGTGAGGCAGGAGCGGCTCTAGGCGAGAGATAGGTAAGTATCCCACAAAACATAAGGAGACCTGACTCCTAGCTTAGCAAAACACGAAGAACAGGCCCCGCCCACTTGGAAAGGATCCCACTATATACCCTGTACCTGATTCTTCAATATCCTGTTGGAGGACACTGGCCCTTTAAGAGAGGGTCAATGACCGCGCGCGCGCCCTAATGCGCATGCACGAGGCCCGGGTGCCAGAAGCCAGAGCAGGGAGCGGTGAACAGGAGGCAGGAGAGCCGGGCTGGAGCAGAGCTGCCGACGGGCGCCGGGAGCGGGGACCGGGCCGCCTGGGGACCGCAGGTGATGGGGCCTGGAGGCTGTGGAGCGGGGGACGCCTGGCAGAGGAGCCGGGTAGCGAGGCAGGGGAGCCGGCGAGCGAGGCAGGGGAGCCGGGGAGCGTGGCAGGGGAGCCGGGGAGCGAGGCAGGGGAGCCGGAGAGCGTGGCAGGGGACCCGGGGAGCGTGACAGGAGCCCACCCTGTACACGACTTAAAATGAAGCGTAAGTCGCAATGTGAATTTCACTGTGCTACAATGCGGCCTAGCGTGCCTGTGCAACCACCGCCTGCCCCATCAAGTGCATCTGCGTGCTCTTCATTCTCTGTGACTGTGGGGACAGCAGTCTCACATGGTTTTTCTCACTGAACTTCCACCCCTTTACACGCAACAGGGAGTGTGATTGGCAGGTCATCACTTGTTTTGGAAGTGGAAACAGATGGTATTGTTGAGCTGTCAGACATCGAGAAAACCAACATTGGATGCAGGCTACATTATATCCACACCTGCACCTTCGTCACAGATTGGCTGGACTACCTGCAGTTAATAATTGCATTCCAGAAATGGAAAGGAGTGTAGAATGCACATGTGTTGTACCTTGCTTGGCAGCAAAGGAACACTAACTTAGTATTACAGACAATGTTAGGAAGGCAGAAAAAGAGTCAGCTCTTTGGGCAAATTAAATAGCGTGGCAAAAGTAGACAGGTGGGTACAGTGGCCGTGTTCTGTGTTTACAAGGACAGTAAAGGAAGCCTCACTTTCTATCCCTCCGAATGATCAAATGCAGCAAGGAATTCCCTGAGTTTGCTATAAAATTAGCATAGCAAAATGTGCATGAGGGTGTCATGCAGAGGTGCTAGAAATAGCTTTTCACCAGTGGGACACTAATGGAAGTCCAACAGCCACTTCTTCTATGCCACTAAATGGCAGCATTTTTTGCTATTATTATAGCTTATTAAAAAACAGAGCAGGAGGGTGTCATGCAGAGGTGCTAGAAATAGCTTGTCACCAGTGGGACACTAATGGAGTACAACAGCCACTTCTTGTATGCCACTAAATGGCAGCATTGTTTGCTATTTTTAAAGCTTATTAAAAACAGAGCAGGAGGGTGTCATGCAGAGGTGCTAGAAATAGCTTGGCACCAGTGGGGCACTAATGGAAGTCCAACAGCCACTTCTTGTATGCCACTAAATGGCAGCATTTTTTGCTATTATTATAGCTTATTAAAAACAGAGCAGGAGGGTGTCATGCAGAGGTGCTAGAAATAGCTTGGTTCCAGTGGGGCACTAATGGAAGTCCAACAGCCACTTCTTGTATGCCACTAAATGGCAGCATTTTTTGCAATTTTTATAGCTTATTAAAAACAGAGCAGGAGGGTGTCATGCAGAGGTGCTAGAAATAGCTTGGCACCAGTGGGGCACTAATGGAAGTCCAACAGCCACTTCTTGTATGCCACTAAATGGCAGCATTTTTTGCTATTATTATAGCTCATTAAAAACAGAGCAGGAGGGTGTCATGCAGAGGTGCTAGAAATAGCTTGGCACGAGTGGGGCACTAATGGACGTCCAACAGCCACTTCTTGTATGCCACTAAATGGCAGCATTTTTTGCTATTATTATAGCTTATTAAAAAC
This sequence comes from Anomaloglossus baeobatrachus, assembly GCF_048569485.1. Taxonomy (NCBI): domain Eukaryota; kingdom Metazoa; phylum Chordata; class Amphibia; order Anura; family Aromobatidae; genus Anomaloglossus; species Anomaloglossus baeobatrachus. The sequence goes on from NC_134358.1 coordinate 326,835,622, forward strand.
AGAGCAGGAGGGTGTCATGCAGAGGTGCTAGAAATAGCTTGGCACCAGTGGGACACTAATGGAGTACAACAGCCATTTCTTGTATGCCACTAAATGGCAGCATTTTTTGCTATTATTATAGCTTATTAAAAACAGAGCAGGAGGGTGTTATGCAGAGGTGCTAGAAATGGCTTGGCACCAGTGGGGCACTAATGGAAGTCCAACAGACACTTCTTGTATGCCACTAAATAGCAGCATTTTTTGCTATTATTATAGCTTATTAAAAAACAGAGCAGGAGGGTGTCATGCAGAGGTGCTAGAAATAGCTTGGCACCAGTGGGGCACTAATGGAAGTCCAACAGCCACTTCTTGTATGCCACTAAATGGCAGCATTTTTTGCTATTATTACAGCTTATTAAAAACAGAGCAGGAGGGTGTCATGCAGAGGTGCTAGAAATAGCTTGGTTCCAGTGGGGCACTAATGGAAGTCCAACAGCCACTTCTTGTATGCCACTAAATGGCAGCATTTTTTGCAATTTTTATAGCTTATTAAAAACAGAGCAGGAGGGTGTCATGCAGAGGTGCTAGAAATAGCTTGGCACCAGTGGGGCACCAATGGAAGTCCAACAGCCACTTCTTGTATGCCACTAAATGGCAGTATTTTTTGCTATTATTATAGCTTATTAAAAACAGAGCAGGAGGGTGTCATGCCGAGGTGTTAGAAATAGCTTGGCACCAGTGGGATACTAATGGAGTACAACAGCCACTTCTTGTATGCCACTAAATGGCAGCATTGTTTGCTATTTTTAAAGCTTATTAAAAACAGAACAGGAGGGTGTCATGCAGAGGTGCTAGAAATAGCTTGGCACCAGTGGGGCACTAATGGAAGTCCAACAGCCACTTCTTGTATGCCACTAAATGGCAGCATTTTTTGCTATTATTATAGCTTATTAAAAACAGAGCAGGAGGGTGTCATGCAGAGGTGCTAGAAATAGCTTGGTTCCAGTGGGGCACTAATGGAAGTCCAACAGCCACTTCTTGTATGCCACTAAATGGCAGCATTTTTTGCAATTTTTATAGCTTATTAAAAACAGAGCAGGAGGGTGTCATGCAGAGGTGCTAGAAATAGCTTGGCACCAGTGGGGCACTAATGGAAGTCCAACAGCCACTTCTTGTATGCCACTAAATGGCAGTATTTTTTGCTATTATTATAGCTCATTAAAAACAGAGCAGGAGGGTGTCATGCAGAGGTGCTAGAAATAGCTTGGCACGAGTGGGGCACTAATGGACGTCCAACAGCCACTTCTTGTATGCCACTAAATGGCAGCATTTTTTGCTATTATTATAGCTTATTAAAAACAGAGCAGGAGGGTGTCATGCAGAGGTGCTAGAAATAGCTTGGCACCAGTGGGACACTAATGGAGTACAACAGCCATTTCTTGTATGCCACTAAATGGCAGCATTTTTTGCTATTATTATAGCTTATTAAAAACAGAGCAGGAGGGTGTTATGCAGAGGTGCTAGAAATGGCTTGGCACCAGTGGGGCACTAATGGAAGTCCAACAGACACTTCTTGTATGCCACTAAATAGCAGCATTTTTTGCTATTATTATAGCTTATTAAAAAACAGAGCAGGAGGGTGTCATGCAGAGGTGCTAGAAATAGCTTGGCACCAGTGGGGCACTAATGGAAGTCCAACAGCCACTTCTTGTATGCCACTAAATGGCAGCATTTTTTGCTATTATTACAGCTTATTAAAAACAGAGCAGGAGGGTGTCATGCAGAGGTGCTAGAAATAGCTTGGTTCCAGTGGGGCACTAATGGAAGTCCAACAGCCACTTCTTGTATGCCACTAAATGGCAGCATTTTTTGCAATTTTTATAGCTTATTAAAAACAGAGCAGGAGGGTGTCATGCAGAGGTGCTAGAAATAGCTTGGCACCAGTGGGGCACTAATGGAAGTCCAACAGCCACTTCTTGTATGCCACTAAATGGCAGTATTTTTTGCTATTATTATAGCTTATTAAAAACAGAGCAGGAGGGTGTCATGCCGAGGTGTTAGAAATAGCTTGGCACCAGTGGGATACTAATGGAGTACAACAGCCACTTCTTGTATGCCACTAAATGGCAGCATTGTTTGCTATTTTTAAAGCTTATTAAAAACAGAACAGGAGGGTGTCATGCAGAGGTGCTAGAAATAGCTTGGCACCAGTGGGGCACTAATGGAAGTCCAACAGCCACTTCTTGTATGCCACTAAATGGCAGCATTTTTTGCTATTATTATAGCTTATTAAAAACAGAGCAGGAGGGTGTCATGCAGAGGTGCTAGAAATAGCTTGGTTCCAGTGGGGCACTAATGGAAGTCCAACAGCCACTTCTTGTATGCCACTAAATGGCAGCATTTTTTGCAATTTTTATAGCTTATTAAAAACAGAGCAGGAGGGTGTCATGCAGAGGTGCTAGAAATAGCTTGGCACCAGTGGGGCACTAATGGAAGTCCAACAGCCACTTCTTGTATGCCACTAAATGGCAGCATTTTTTGCTATTATTATAGCTCATTAAAAACAGAGCAGGAGGGTGTCATGCAGAGGTGCTAGAAATAGCTTGGCACGAGTGGGGCACTAATGGACGTCCAACAGCCACTTCTTGTATGCCACTAAATGGCAGCATTTTTTGCTATTATTATAGCTTATTAAAAACAGAGCAGGAGGGTGTCATGCAGAGGTGCTAGAAATAGCTTGGCACCAGTGGGACACTAATGGAGTACAACAGCCATTTCTTGTATGCCACTAAATGGCAGCATTTTTTGCTATTATTATAGCTTATTAAAAACAGAGCAGGAGGGTGTTATGCAGAGGTGCTAGAAATGGCTTGGCACCAGTGGGGCACTAATGGAAGTCCAACAGACACTTCTTGTATGCCACTAAATAGCAGCATTTTTTGCTATTATTATAGCTTATTAAAAAACAGAGCAGGAGGGTGTCATGCAGAGGTGCTAGAAATAGCTTGGCACCAGTGGGGCACTAATGGAAGTCCAACAGCCACTTCTTGTATGCCACTAAATGGCAGCATTTTTTGCTATTATTACAGCTTATTAAAAACAGAGCAGGAGGGTGTCATGCAGAGGTGCTAGAAATAGCTTGGTTCCAGTGAGGCACTAATGGAAGTCCAACAGCCACTTCTTGTATGCCACTAAATGGCAGCATTTTTTGCAATTTTTATAGCTTATTAAAAACAGAGCAGGAGGGTGTCATGCAGAGGTGCTAGAAATAGCTTGGCACCAGTGGGGCACTAATGGAAGTCCAACAGCCACTTCTTGTATGCCACTAAATGGCAGTATTTTTTGCTATTATTATAGCTTATTAAAAACAGAGCAGGAGGGTGTCATGCCGAGGTCTTAGAAATAGCTTGGCACCAGTGGGATACTAATGGAGTACAACAGCCACTTCTTGTATGCCACTAAATGGCAGCATTTTTTGCTATTATTATAGCTTATTAAAAACAGAGCAGGAGGGTGTCATGCAGAGGTGCTAGAAATAGCTTGGCACGAGTGGGGCACTAATGGACGTCCAACAGCCACTTCTTGTATGCCACTAAATGGCAGCATTTTTTGCTATTATTATAGCTTATTAAAAACAGAGCAGGAGGGTGTCATGCAGAGGTGCTAGAAATAGCTTGGCACCAGTGGGACACTAATGGAGTACAACAGCCATTTCTTGTATGCCACTAAATGGCAGCATTTTTTGCTATTATTATAGCTTATTAAAAACAGAGCAGGAGGGTGTTATGCAGAGGTGGTAGAAATGACTTGGCACCAGTGGGGCACTAATGGAAGTCCAACAGACACTTCTTGTATGCCACTAAATAGCAGCATTTTTTGCTATTATTATAGCTTATTAAAAAACAGAGCAGGAGGGTGTCATGCAGAGGTGCTAGAAATAGCTTGGCACCAGTGGGACACTAATGGAGTACAACAGCCACTTCTTGTATGCCACTAAATGGCAGCATTGTTTGCTATTTTTATAGCTTATTAAAAACAGAGCAGGAGGGTGTCATGCAGAGGTGCTAGAAATAGCTTGGCACCAGTGGGGCACTAATGGAAGTCCAACAGCCACTTCTTGTATGCCACTAAATGGCAGCAATTTTTTGCTATTATTATAGCTTATTAAAAAACAGAGCAGGAGGGTGTCATGCAGAGGTGCTAGAAATAGCTTGGCACCAGTGGGACACTAATGGAGTACAACAGCCACTTCTTGTATGCCACTAAATGGCAGCATTGTTTGCTATTTTTATAGCTTATTAAAAACAGAGCAGGAGGGTGTCATGCAGAGGTGCTAGAAATAGCTTGGCACCAGTGGGGCACTAATGGAAGTCCAACAGCCACTTCTTGTATGCCACTAAATGGCAGCATTTTTTGCTATTATTATAGCTTATTAAAAACAGAGCAGGAGGGTGTCATGCAGAGGTGCTAGAAATAGCTTGGCACCAGTGGGGCACTAATGGAAGTCCAACAGCCACTTCTTGAATGCCACTAAATGGCAGCATTTTTTGCTTTTATTATAGCTTATTAAAAACAGAGCAGGAGGGTGTCATGCCGAGGTGTTAGAAATAGCTTGGCACCAGTGGGACACTAATGGAGCACAACAGCCACTTCTTGTGTGCCACTAAATGGCAGCATTTTTTCTATTATTATAGCCTATTAAAAACAGAGCAGGAGGGTGTCATGCAGAGGTGCTAGAAATAGCTTGGCACCAGTGGGACACTAAAGGAGTACAACAGCCACTTCTTGTATGCCACTAAATGGCAGCATTTTTTGCTATTATTATAGCTTATTAAAAACAGAGCAGGAGGGTGTCATGCAGAGGTGCTAGAAATAGCTTGGCACCAGTGGGACACTAATGGAGTACAACAGCCATTTCTTGTATGCCACTAAATGGCAGCATTTTTTGCTATTATTATAGCTTATTAAAAACAGAGCAGGAGGGTGTTATGCAGAGGTGCTAGAAATGGCTTGGCACAAGTGGGGCACTAATGGAAGTCCAACAGACACTTCTTGTATGCTACTAAATAGCAGCATTTTTTGCTATTATTATAGCTTATTAAAAAACAGAGCAGGAGGGTGTCATGCAGAGGTGCTAGAAATAGCTTGTCACCAGTGGGACACTAATGGAGTACAACAGCCACTTCTTGTATGCCACTAAATGGCAGCATTGTTTGCTATTTTTAAAGCTTATTAAAAACAGAGCAGGAGGGTGTCATGCAGAGGTGCTAGAAATAGCTTGGTTCCAGTGGGGCACTAATGGAAGTCCAACAGCCACTTCTTGTATGCCACTAAATGGCAGCATTTTTTGCTATTATTATAGCTTATTAAAAACAGAGCAGGAGGGTGTCATGCAGAGGTGCTAAAAATAGCTTGGCACCAGTGGGGCACTAATGGAAGTACAACAGCCACTTCTTGTATGCCACTAAATGGCAGCATTTTTTGCTATTATTATAGCTTATTAAAAACAGAGCAGGAGGGTGTCATGCAGAGGTGCTAGAAATAGCTTGGCACCAGTGGGACACTAATGGAGTACAACAGCCATTTCTTGTATGCCACTAAATGGCAGCATTTTTTGCTATTATTATAGCTTATTAAAAACAGAGCAGGAGGGTGTTATGCAGAGGTGCTAGAAATGGCTTGGCACCAGTGGGGCACTAATGGAAGTCCAACAGACACTTCTTGTATGCCACTAAATAGCAGCATTTTTTGCAATTTTTATAGCTTATTAAAAACAGAGCAGGAGGGTGTCATGCAGAGGTGCTAGAAATAGCTTGGCACCAGTGGGGCACTAATGGAAGTCCAACAGCCACTTCTTGTATGCCACTAAATGGCAGCATTTTTTGCTATTATTACAGCTTATTAAAAACAGAGCAGGAGGGTGTCATGCAGAGGTGCTAGAAATAGCTTGGCACCAGTGGGGCACTAATGGAAGTCCAACAGCCACTTCTTGAATGCCACTAAATGGCAGCATTTTTTGCTTTTATTATAGCTTATTAAAAACAGAGCAGGAGGGTGTCATGCCGAGGTGTTAGAAATAGCTTGGCACCAGTGGGACACTAATGGAGCACAACAGCCACTTCTTGTGTGCCACTAAATGGCAGCATTTTTTCTATTATTATAGCCTATTAAAAACAGAGCAGGAGGGTGTCATGCAGAGGTGCTAGAAATAGCTTGGCACCAGTGGGACACTAAAGGAGTACAACAGCCACTTCTTGTATGCCACTAAATGGCAGCATTTTTTGCTATTATTATAGCTTATTAAAAACAGAGCAGGAGGGTGTCATGCAGAGGTGCTAGAAATAGCTTGGCACCAGTGGGACACTAATGGAGTACAACAGCCATTTCTTGTATGCCACTAAATGGCAGCATTTTTTGCTATTATTATAGCTTATTAAAAACAGAGCAGGAGGGTGTTATGCAGAGGTGCTAGAAATGGCTTGGCACAAGTGGGGCACTAATGGAAGTCCAACAGACACTTCTTGTATGCTACTAAATAGCAGCATTTTTTGCTATTATTATAGCTTATTAAAAAACAGAGCAGGAGGGTGTCATGCAGAGGTGCTAGAAATAGCTTGTCACCAGTGGGACACTAATGGAGTACAACAGCCACTTCTTGTATGCCACTAAATGGCAGCATTGTTTGCTATTTTTAAAGCTTATTAAAAACAGAGCAGGAGGGTGTCATGCAGAGGTGCTAGAAATAGCTTGGTTCCAGTGGGGCACTAATGGAAGTCCAACAGCCACTTCTTGTATGCCACTAAATGGCAGCATTTTTTGCTATTATTATAGCTTATTAAAAACAGAGCAGGAGGGTGTCATGCAGAGGTGCTAAAAATAGCTTGGCACCAGTGGGGCACTAATGGAAGTACAACAGCCACTTCTTGTATGCCACTAAATGGCAGCATTTTTTGCTATTATTATAGCTTATTAAAAACAGAGCAGGAGGGTGTCATGCAGAGGTGCTAGAAATAGCTTGGCACCAGTGGGACACTAATGGAGTACAACAGCCATTTCTTGTATGCCACTAAATGGCAGCATTTTTTGCTATTATTATAGCTTATTAAAAACAGAGCAGGAGGGTGTTATGCAGAGGTGCTAGAAATGGCTTGGCACCAGTGGGGCACTAATGGAAGTCCAACAGACACTTCTTGTATGCCACTAAATAGCAGCATTTTTTGCAATTTTTATAGCTTATTAAAAACAGAGCAGGAGGGTGTCATGCAGAGGTGCTAGAAATAGCTTGGCACCAGTGGGGCACTAATGGAAGTCCAACAGCCACTTCTTGTATGCCACTAAATGGCAGCATTTTTTGCTATTATTACAGCTTATTAAAAACAGAGCAGGAGGGTGTCATGCAGAGGTGCTAGAAATAGCTTGGTTCCAGTGGGGCACTAATGGAAGTCCAACAGCCACTTCTTGTATGCCACTAAATGGCAGCATTTTTTGCAATTTTTATAGCTTATTAAAAACAGAGCAGGAGGGTGTCATGCAGAGGTGCTAGAAATAGCTTGGCACCAGTGGGGCACCAATGGAAGTCCAACAGCCACTTCTTGTATGCCACTAAATGGCAGTATTTTTTGCTATTATTATAGCTTATTAAAAACAGAGCAGGAGGGTGTCATGCCGAGGTGTTAGAAATAGCTTGGCACCAGTGGGATGCTAATGGAGTACAACAGCCACTTCTTGTATGCCACTAAATGGCAGCATTGTTTGCTATTTTTAAAGCTTATTAAAAACAGAACAGGAGGGTGTCATGCAGAGGTGCTAGAAATAGCTTGGCACCAGTGGGGCACTAATGGAAGTCCAACAGCCACTTCTTGTATGCCACTAAATGGCAGCATTTTTTGCTATTATTATAGCTTATTAAAAACAGAGCAGGAGGGTGTCATGCAGAGGTGCTAGAAATAGCTTGGTTCCAGTGGGGCACTAATGGAAGTCCAACAGCCACTTCTTGTATGCCACTAAATGGCAGCATTTTTTGCAATTTTTATAGCTTATTAAAAACAGAGCAGGAGGGTGTCATGCAGAGGTGCTAGAAATAGCTTGGCACCAGTGGGGCACTAATGGAAGTCCAACAGCCACTTCTTGTATGCCACTAAATGGCAGCATTTTTTGCTATTATTATAGCTCATTAAAAACAGAGCAGGAGGGTGTCATGCAGAGGTGCTAGAAATAGCTTGGCACGAGTGGGGCACTAATGGACGTCCAACAGCCACTTCTTGTATGCCACTAAATGGCAGCATTTTTTGCTATTATTATAGCTTATTAAAAACAGAGCAGGAGGGTGTCATGCAGAGGTGCTAGAAATAGCTTGGCACCAGTGGGACACTAATGGAGTACAACAGCCATTTCTTGTATGCCACTAAATGGCAGCATTTTTTGCTATTATTATAGCTTATTAAAAACAGAGCAGGAGGGTGTTATGCAGAGGTGCTAGAAATGGCTTGGCACCAGTGGGGCACTAATGGAAGTCCAACAGACACTTCTTGTATGCCACTAAATAGCAGCATTTTTTGCTATTATTATAGCTTATTAAAAAACAGAGCAGGAGGGTGTCATGCAGAGGTGCTAGAAATAGCTTGGCACCAGTGGGGCACTAATGGAAGTCCAACAGCCACTTCTTGTATGCCACTAAATGGCAGCATTTTTTGCTATTATTACAGCTTATTAAAAACAGAGCAGGAGGGTGTCATGCAGAGGTGCTAGAAATAGCTTGGTTCCAGTGGGGCACTAATGGAAGTCCAACAGCCACTTCTTGTATGCCACTAAATGGCAGCATTTTTTGCAATTTTTATAGCTTATTAAAAACAGAGCAGGAGGGTGTCATGCAGAGGTGCTAGAAATAGCTTGGCACCAGTGGGGCACTAATGGAAGTCCAACAGCCACTTCTTGTATGCCACTAAATGGCAGTATTTTTTGCTATTATTATAGCTTATTAAAAACAGAGCAGGAGGGTGTCATGCCGAGGTGTTAGAAATAGCTTGGCACCAGTGGGATACTAATGGAGTACAACAGCCACTTCTTGTATGCCACTAAATGGCAGCATTGTTTGCTATTTTTAAAGCTTATTAAAAACAGAACAGGAGGGTGTCATGCAGAGGTGCTAGAAATAGCTTGGCACCAGTGGGGCACTAATGGAAGTCCAACAGCCACTTCTTGTATGCCACTAAATGGCAGCATTTTTTGCTATTATTATAGCTTATTAAAAACAGAGCAGGAGGGTGTCATGCAGAGGTGCTAGAAATAGCTTGGTTCCAGTGGGGCACTAATGGAAGTCCAACAGCCACTTCTTGTATGCCACTAAATGGCAGCATTTTTTGCAATTTTTATAGCTTATTAAAAACAGAGCAGGAGGGTGTCATGCAGAGGTGCTAGAAATAGCTTGGCACCAGTGGGGCACTAATGGAAGTCCAACAGCCACTTCTTGTATGCCACTAAATGGCAGCATTTTTTGCTATTATTATAGCTCATTAAAAACAGAGCAGGAGGGTGTCATGCAGAGGTGCTAGAAATAGCTTGGCACGAGTGGGGCACTAATGGACGTCCAACAGCCACTTCTTGTATGCCACTAAATGGCAGCATTTTTTGCTATTATTATAGCTTATTAAAAACAGAGCAGGAGGGTGTCATGCAGAGGTGCTAGAAATAGCTTGGCACCAGTGGGACACTAATGGAGTACAACAGCCATTTCTTGTATGCCACTAAATGGCAGCATTTTTTGCTATTATTATAGCTTATTAAAAACAGAGCAGGAGGGTGTTATGCAGAGGTGCTAGAAATGGCTTGGCACCAGTGGGGCACTAATGGAAGTCCAACAGACACTTCTTGTATGCCACTAAATAGCAGCATTTTTTGCTATTATTATAGCTTATTAAAAAACAGAGCAGGAGGGTGTCATGCAGAGGTGCTAGAAATAGCTTGGCACCAGTGGGGCACTAATGGAAGTCCAACAGCCACTTCTTGTATGCCACTAAATGGCAGCATTTTTTGCTATTATTACAGCTTATTAAAAACAGAGCAGGAGGGTGTCATGCAGAGGTGCTAGAAATAGCTTGGTTCCAGTGGGGCACTAATGGAAGTCCAACAGCCACTTCTTGTATGCCACTAAATGGCAGCATTTTTTGCAATTTTTATAGCTTATTAAAAACAGAGCAGGAGGGTGTCATGCAGAGGTGCTAGAAATAGCTTGGCACCAGTGGGGCACTAATGGAAGTCCAACAGCCACTTCTTGTATGCCACTAAATGGCAGTATTTTTTGCTATTATTATAGCTTATTAAAAACAGAGCAGGAGGGTGTCATGCCGAGGTCTTAGAAATAGCTTGGCACCAGTGGGATACTAATGGAGTACAACAGCCACTTCTTGTATGCCACTAAATGGCAGCATTTTTTGCTATTATTATAGCTTATTAAAAACAGAGCAGGAGGGTGTCATGCAGAGGTGCTAGAAATAGCTTGGCACGAGTGGGGCACTAATGGACGTCCAACAGCCACTTCTTGTATGCCACTAAATGACAGCATTTTTTGCTATTATTATAGCTTATTAAAAACAGAGCAGGAGGGTGTCATGCAGAGGTGCTAGAAATAGCTTGGCACCAGTGGGACACTAATGGAGTACAACAGCCATTTCTTGTATGCCACTAAATGGCAGCATTTTTTGCTATTATTATAGCTTAATAAAAACAGAGCAGGAGGGTGTTATGCAGAGGTGGTAGAAATGACTTGGCACCAGTGGGGCACTAATGGAAGTCCAACAGACACTTCTTGTATGCCACTAAATAGCAGCATTTTTTGCTATTATTATAGCTTATTAAAAAACAGAGCAGGAGGGTGTCATGCAGAGGTGCTAGAAATAGCTTGGCACCAGTGGGACACTAATGGAGTACAACAGCCACTTCTTGTATGCCACTAAATGGCAGCATTGTTTGCTATTTTTATAGCTTATTAAAAACAGAGCAGGAGGGTGTCATGCAGAGGTGCTAGAAATAGCTTGGCACCAGTGGGGCACTAATGGAAGTCCAACAGCCACTTCTTGTATGCCACTAAATGGCAGCATTTTTTGCTATTATTATAGCTTATTAAAAACAGAGCAGGAGGGTGTCATGCAGAGGTGCTAGAAATAGCTTGGCACCAGTGGGGCACTAATGGAAGTCCAACAGCCACTTCTTGTATGCCACTAAATGGCAGCATTTTTTGCAATTTTTATAGCTTATTAAAAACAGAGCAGGAGGGTGTCATGCAGAGGTGCTAGAAATAGCTTGGCACCAGTGGGGCACTAATGGAAGTCCAACAGCCACTTCTTGTATGCCACTAAATGGCAGTATTTTTTGCTATTATTATAGCTTATTAAAAACAGAGCAGGAGGGTGTCATGCCGAGGTCTTAGAAATAGCTTGGCACCAGTGGGATACTAATGGAGTACAACAGCCACTTCTTGTATGCCACTAAATGGCAGCATTTTTTGCTATTATTATAGCTTATTAAAAACAGAGCAGGAGGGTGTCATGCAGAGGTGCTAGAAATAGCTTGGCACGAGTGGGGCACTAATGGACGTCCAACAGCCACTTCTTGTATGCCACTAAATGGCAGCATTTTTTGCTATTATTATAGCTTATTAAAAACAGAGCAGGAGGGTGTCATGCAGAGGTGCTAGAAATAGCTTGGCACCAGTGGGACACTAATGGAGTACAACAGCCATTTCTTGTATGCCACTAAATGGCAGCATTTTTTGCTATTATTATAGCTTATTAAAAACAGAGCAGGAGGGTGTTATGCAGAGGTGGTAGAAATGACTTGGCACCAGTGGGGCACTAATGGAAGTCCAACAGACACTTCTTGTATGCCACTAAATAGCAGCATTTTTTGCTATTATTATAGCTTATTAAAAAACAGAGCAGGAGGGTGTCATGCAGAGGTGCTAGAAATAGCTTGGCACCAGTGGGACACTAATGGAGTACAACAGCCACTTCTTGTATGCCACTAAATGGCAGCATTGTTTGCTATTTTTATAGCTTATTAAAAACAGAGCAGGAGGGTGTCATGCAGAGGTGCTAGAAATAGCTTGGCACCAGTGGGGCACTAATGGAAGTCCAACAGCCACTTCTTGTATGCCACTAAATGGCAGCATTTTTTGCTATTATTATAGCTTATTAAAAACAGAGCAGGAGGGTGTCATGCAGAGGTGCTAGAAATAGCTTGGCACCAGTGGGGCACTAATGGAAGTCCAACAGCCACTTCTTGTATGCCACTAAATGGCAGCATTTTTTGCTATTATTATAGCTTATTAAAAACAGAGCAGGAGGGTGTCATGCAGAGGTGCTAGAAATAGCTTGGCACCAGTGGGGCACTAATGGAAGTCCAACAGCCACTTCTTGAATGCCACTAAATGGCAGCATTTTTTGCTTTTATTATAGCTTATTAAAAACAGAGCAGGAGGGTGTCATGCCGAGGTGTTAGAAATAGCTTGGCACCAGTGGGACACTAATGGAGCACAACAGCCACTTCTTGTGTGCCACTAAATGGCAGCATTTTTTCTATTATTATAGCCTATTAAAAACAGAGCAGGAGGGTGTCATGCAGAGGTGCTAGAAATAGCTTGGCACCAGTGGGACACTAAAGGAGTACAACAGCCACTTCTTGTATGCCACTAAATGGCAGCATTTTTTGCTATTATTATAGCTTATTAAAAACAGAGCAGGAGGGTGTCATGCAGAGGTGCTAGAAATAGCTTGGCACCAGTGGGACACTAATGGAGTACAACAGCCATTTCTTGTATGCCACTAAATGGCAGCATTTTTTGCTATTATTATAGCTTATTAAAAACAGAGCAGGAGGGTGTTATGCAGAGGTGCTAGAAATGGCCTGGCACAAGTGGGGCACTAATGGAAGTCCAACAGACACTTCTTGTATGCTACTAAATAGCAGCATTTTTTGCTATTATTATAGCTTATTAAAAAACAGAGCAGGAGGGTGTCATGCAGAGGTGCTAGAAATAGCTTGTCACCAGTGGGACACTAATGGAGTACAACAGCCACTTCTTGTATGCCACTAAATGGCAGCATTGTTTGCTATTTTTAAAGCTTATTAAAAACAGAGCAGGAGGGTGTCATGCAGAGGTGCTAGAAATAGCTTGGTTCCAGTGGGGCACTAATGGAAGTCCAACAGCCACTTCTTGTATGCCACTAAATGGCAGCATTTTTTGCTATTATTATAGCTTATTAAAAACAGAGCAGGAGGGTGTCATGCAGAGGTGCTAAAAATAGCTTGGCACCAGTGGGGCACTAATGGAAGTACAACAGCCACTTCTTGTATGCCACTAAATGGCAGCATTTTTTGCTATTATTATAGCTTATTAAAAACAGAGCAGGAGGGTGTCATGCAGAGGTGCTAGAAATAGCTTGGCACCAGTGGGACACTAATGGAGTACAACAGCCATTTCTTGTATGCCACTAAATGGCAGCATTTTTTGCTATTATTATAGCTTATTAAAAACAGAGCAGGAGGGTGTTATGCAGAGATGCTAGAAATGGCTTGGCACCAGTGGGGCACTAATGGAAGTCCAACAGACACTTCTTGTATGCCACTAAATAGCAGCATTTTTTGCTATTATTATAGCTTATTAAAAAACAGAGCAGGAGGGTGTCATGCAGAGGTGCTAGAAATAGCTTGGCACCAGTGGGACACTAATGGAGTACAACAGCCACTTCTTGTATGCCACTAAATGGCAGCATTGTTTGCTATTTTTATAGCTTATTAAAAACAGAGCAGGAGGGTGTCATGCAGAGGTGCTAGAAATAGCTTGGCACCAGTGGGGCACTAATGGACGTCCAACAGCCACTTCTTGTATGCCACTAAATGGCAGCATTTTTTGCTATTATTATAGCTTATTAAAAACAGAGCAGGAGGGTGTCATGACGAGGTGTTAGAAATAGCTTGGCACCAGTGGGACACTAATGGAGCACAACAGCCACTTCTTGTGTGCCACTAAATGGCAGCATTTTTTCTATTATTATAGCCTATTAATAACAGAGCAGGAGGGTGTCATGCAGAGGTGCTAGAAATAGCTTGGCACCAGTGGGACACTAATGGAGTACAACAGCCACTTCTTGTATGCCACTAAATGGCAGCATTTTTTGCTATTATTATAGCTTATTAAAAACAGAGCAGGAGGGTGTCATGCAGAGGTGCTAGAAAAAGCTTGGCACGAGTGGGGCACTAATGGACGTCCAACAGCCACTTCTTGTATGCCACTAAATGGCAGCATTTTTTGCTATTATTATAGCTTATTAAAATCAGAGCAGGAGGGTGTCATGCAGAGGTGCTAGAAATAGCTTGGCACCAGTGGGACACTAATGGAGTACAACAGCCATTTCTTGTATGCCACTAAATGGCAGCATTTTTTGCTATTATTATAGCTTATTAAAAACAGAGCAGGAGGGTGTCATGCAGAGGTGCTAGAAATAGCTTGGCACTAGTGGGACACTAATGGAGTACAACAGCCACTTCTTGTATGCCATTTAATGGCAGCATTTTTTGCTATTATTATAGCTTATTAAAAACAGAGCAGGAGGGTGTCATGCAGAGGTGCTAGAAGTAGCTTGGCACCAGTGGGGCACTAATGGAAGTCCAACAGCCACTTCTTGTATGCCACTAAATGGCAGCATTTTTTGCTATTATTATAGCTTATTAAAAACAGAGCAGGAGGGTGTCATGCAGAGGTGCTAGAAATAGCTTGGCACGAGTGGGGCACTAATGGACGTCCAACAGCCACTTCTTGTATGCCACTAAATGGCAGCATTTTTTGCTATTATTATAGCTTATTAAAAACAGAGCAGGAGGGTGTCATGCAGAGGTGCTAGAAATAGCTTTTCACCAGTGGGATACTAATGGAGTACAACAGCCATTTCTTGTATGCCACTAAATGGCAGCATTTTTTGCTATTATTATAGCTTATTAAAAACAGAGCAGGAGGGTGTTATGCAGAGGTGCTAGAAATGGCTTGGCACCAGTGGGGCACTAATGGAAGTCCAACAGACACTTCTTGTATGCCACTAAATAGCAGCATTTTTTGCTATTATTATAGCTTATTAAAAAACAGAGCAGGAGGGTGTCATGCAGAGGTGCTAGAAATAGCTTGGCACCAGTGGGACACTAATGGAGTACAACAGCCACTTCTTGTATGCCACTAAATGTCAGCATTGTTTGCTATTTTTATAGCTTATTAAAAACAGAGCAGGAGGGTGTCATGCAGAGGTGCTAGAAGTAGCTTGGCACCAGTGGGGCACTAATGGAAGTCCAACAGCCACTTCTTGTATGCCACTAAATGGCAGCATTTTTTGCTATTATTATAGCTTATTAAAAACAGAGCAGGAGGGTGTCATGCAGAGGTGCTAGAAATAGCTTGGTTCCAGTGGGGAAATAATGGAAGTCCAACAGCCACTTCTTGTATGCCACTAAATGGCAGCATTTTTTGCTATTATTATAGCTTATTAAAATCAGAGCAGGAGGGTGTCATGCAGAGGTGCTAGAAATAGCTTGGCACCAGTGGGACACTAATGGAGTACAACAGCCATTTCTTGTATGCCACTAAATGGCAGCATTTTTTGCTATTATTATAGCTTATTAAAAACAGAGCAGGAGGGTGTCATGCAGAGGTGCTAGAAATAGCTTGGCACTAGTGGGACACTAATGGAGTACAACAGCCACTTCTTGTATGCCATTTAATGGCAGCATTTTTTGCTATTATTATAGCTTATTAAAAACAGAGCAGGAGGGTGTCATGCAGAGGTGCTAGAAGTAGCTTGGCACCAGTGGGGCACTAATGGAAGTCCAACAGCCACTTCTTGTATGCCACTAAATGGCAGCATTTTTTGCTATTATTATAGCTTATTAAAAACAGAGCAGGAGGGTGTCATGCAGAGGTGCTAGAAATAGCTTGGCACGAGTGGGGCACTAATGGACGTCCAACAGCCACTTCTTGTATGCCACTAAATGGCAGCATTTTTTGCTATTATTATAGCTTATTAAAAACAGAGCAGGAGGGTGTCATGCAGAGGTGCTAGAAATAGCTTTTCACCAGTGGGATACTAATGGAGTACAACAGCCATTTCTTGTATGCCACTAAATGGCAGCATTTTTTGCTATTATTATAGCTTATTAAAAACAGAGCAGGAGGGTGTTATGCAGAGGTGCTAGAAATGGCTTGGCACCAGTGGGGCACTAATGGAAGTCCAACAGACACTTCTTGTATGCCACTAAATAGCAGCATTTTTTGCTATTATTATAGCTTATTAAAAAACAGAGCAGGAGGGTGTCATGCAGAGGTGCTAGAAATAGCTTGGCACCAGTGGGACACTAATGGAGTACAACAGCCACTTCTTGTATGCCACTAAATGTCAGCATTGTTTGCTATTTTTATAGCTTATTAAAAACAGAGCAGGAGGGTGTCATGCAGAGGTGCTAGAAGTAGCTTGGCACCAGTGGGGCACTAATGGAAGTCCAACAGCCACTTCTTGTATGCCACTAAATGGCAGCATTTTTTGCTATTATTATAGCTTATTAAAAACAGAGCAGGAGGGTGTCATGCAGAGGTGCTAGAAATAGCTTGGTTCCAGTGGGGCACTAATGGATGTCCAACAGCCACTTCTTGTATGCCACTAAATGGCAGCATTTTTTGCTATTATTATAGCTTATTAAAAACAGAGCAGGAGGGTGTCATGCAGAGGTGCTAGAAATAGCTTGGCACCAGTGGGGCACTAATGGAAGTCCAACAGCCACTTCTTGAATGCCACTAAATGGCAGCATTTTTTGCTATTATTATACCTTATTAAAAACAGAGCAGGAGGGTGTCATGCCGAGGTGTTAGAAATAGCTTGGCACCAGTGGGACACTAATGGAGCACAACAGCCACTTCTTGTGTGCCACTAAATGGCAGCATTTTTTCTATTATTATAGCCTATTAAAAACAGAGCAGGAGGGTGTCATGCAGAGGTGCTAGAAATAGCTTGGCACCAGTGGGACACTAATGGAGTACAACAGCCACTTCTTGTATGCCACTAAATGACAGCATTTTTTCTATTCTTATAGCCTATTAAAAACAGAGCAGGAGGGTGTCATGCAGAGGTGCTAGAAATAGCTTGGCACCAGTGGGACACTAATGGAGTACAACAGCCACTTCTTATATGCCACTAAATGGCAGCATTTTTTGCTATTATTATAGCTTATTAAAAACAGAGCAGGAGGGTGTCATGCAGAGGTGCTAGAAATAGCTTGGCACGAGTGGGGCACTAATGGACGTCCAACAGCCACTTCTTGTATGCCACTAAATGGCAGCGTTTTTTGCTATTATTATAGCTTATTAAAAACAGAGCAGGAGGGTGTCATGCAGAGGTGCTAGAAATAGCTTTTCACCAGTGGGATACTAATGGAGTACAACAGCCATTTCTTGTATGCCACTAAATGGCAGCATATTTTGCTATTATTATAGCTTATTAAAAACAGAGCAGGAGGGTGTTATGCAGAGGTGCTAGAAACGGCTTGGCACCAGTGGGGCACTAATGGAAGTCCAACAGACACTTCTTGTATGCCACTAAATAGCAGCATTTTTTGCTATTATTATAGCTTATTAAAAAACAGAGCAGGAGGGTGTCATGCAGAGGTGCTAGAAATAGCTTAGCACCAGTGGGACACTAATGGAGTACAACAGCCACTCCTTGTATGCCACTAAATGTCAGCATTGTTTGCTATTTTTATAGCTTATTAAAAACAGAGCAGGAGGGTGTCATGCAGAGGTGCTAGAAGTAGCTTGGCACCAGTGGGGCACTAATGGAAGTCCAACAGCCACTTCTTGTATGCCACTAAATGGCAGCATTTTTTGCTATTATTATAGCTTATTAAAAACAGAGCAGAAGGGTGTCATGCAGAGGTGCTAGAAATAGCTTGGTTCCAGTGGGGCACTAATGGAAGTCCAACAGCCACTTCTTGTATGCCACTAAATGGCAGCATTTTTTGCTATTATTATAGCTTATTAAAAACAGAGCAGGAGGGTGTCATGCAGAGGTGCTAGAAATAGCTTGGCACCAGTGGGGCACTAATGGAAGTCCAACAGCCACTTCTTGAATGCCACTAAATGGCAGCATTTTTTGCTATTATTATAGCTTATTAAAAACAGAGCAGGAGGGTGTCATGCCGAGGTGTTAGAAATAGCTTGGCACCAATGGGACACAAATGGAGAACAACAGCCACTTCTTGTGTGCCACTAAATGGCAGCATTTTTTCTATTATTATAGCCTATTAAAAACAGAGCAGGAGGGTGTCATGCAGAGGTGCTAGAAATAGCTTGGCACCAGTGGGACACTAATGGAGTACAACAGCCACTTCTTGTATGCCACTAAATGGCAGCATTTTTTGCTATTATTATAGCTTATTAAAAACAGAGCAGGAGGGTGTCATGCAGAGGTGCTAGAAATTGCTTGGCACGAGTGGGGCACTAATGGACGTCCAACAGCCACTTCTTGTATGCCACTAAATGGCAGCATTTTTTGCTATTATTATAGCTTATTAAAAACAGAGCAGGAGGGTGTCATGCAGAGGTGCTAGAAATAGCTTGGCACGAGTGGGGCACTAATGGACGTCCAACAGCCACTTCTTGTATGCCACTAAATGGCAGCATTTTTTGCTATTATTATAGCTTATTAAAAACAGAGCAGGAGGGTGTCATGCAGAGGTGCTAGAAATAGCTTGGCACCAGTGGGACACTAATGGAGTACAACAGCCACTTCTTGTATGCCACTAAATTGCAGCATTTTTTGCTATTATTATAGCTTATTAAAAACAGAGCAGGAGAGTGTCATGCAGAGGTGCTAGAAATAGCTTGGCACCAGTGGGGCACTAAGGAAGTCCAACAGCCAAGTCTTGTATGCCACTAAATGGCAGCATTTTTTGCTATTATTATAGCTTATTAAAAACAGAGCAGGAGGGTGTCATGCAGAGGTGCTAGAAATAGCTTGGCACCAGTGGGACACTAATGGAGTACAACAGCCACTTCTTGTATGCCACTAAATGGCAGCATTTTTTGCTATTATTATAGCTCAGTAAAAACAGAGCAGGAGGGTGTCATGCAGAGGTGCTAGAAATAGCTTGGCACCAGTGGGGCACTAATGGAAGTCCAACAGCCACTTCTTGTATGCCACTAAATGGCAGCATTTTTTGCTATTATTATAGCTTATTAAAAACAGAGCAGGAGGGTGTCATGCAGAGGTGCTAGAAATAGCTTGGCACCAGTGGGACACTAATGGAGTCCAACAGCCACTTCTTGTATGCCGCTAAATGGCAGCATTTTTTGCTATTATTATAGCTTATTAAAAACAGAGCAGGAGGGTGTCATGCAGAGGTTCTAGAAATAGCTTGGCACTAATGGGACACTAATGGAGTCCAACAGTCACTTCTTGTATTCCACTAAATGGCAGCATTTTTGGCTATTTTTATAGCTTATTAAAAATAGAGCAGGAGGGTGTCATGCAGAGGTGCTAGAAATAGCATGGCACCAGTGGGACACTAATGGAAGTCCAACAGCCACTTCTTGTATGCCACTAAATGGCAGCATTTTTTGCTATTATTATAGCTTATTAAAAACAGAGCAGGAGGGTGTCATGCATAGGTGCTAGAAATAGCTTGGTTCCAGTGGGGCACTAATGGAAGTCCAACAGCCACTTCTTGTATGCCACTAAATGGCAGCATTTTTTGCTATTATTATAGCTTATTAAAAACAGAGCAGGAGGGTGTCATGCCGAGGTGTTAGAAATAGCTTGGCACCAGTGGGACACAAATGGAGCACAACAGCCACTTCTTGTGTGCCACTAAATGGCAGCATTTTTTCTATTATTATAGCCTATTAAAAACAGAGCAGGAGGGTGTCATGCAGAGGTGCTAGAAATAGCTTGGCACCAGTGGGACACTAATGGAGTACAACAGCCACTTCTTGTATGCCACTAAATGGCAGCATTTTTTGCTATTATTATAGCTTATTAAAAACAGAGCAGGAGGGTGTCATTCAGAGGTGCTAGAAATATCTTGGCACCAGTGGGGCACTAATGGAAGTCCAACAGCCACTTCTTGTATGCCACTAAATGGCAGCATTTTTTGCTACTTTTATAGCTTATTCAAAACAGAGCAGGAGGGTGTCATGCAGAGGTGCTAGCAATAGCTTGGCACCAGTGGGACACTAATGGAGTACAACAGCCACTTCTTGTATGCCACTAAATGGCAGCATTTTTTGCTATTATTATAGCTTATTAAAAACAGAGCAGGAGGGTGTCATTCAGAGGTGCTAGAAATAGCTTGGCACCAGTGGGACACTAATGGAGTCCAACAGCCACTTCTTGTATGCCACTAAATGGCAGCATTTTTTGCTATTATTATAGCTTATTAAAAACAGAGCAGGAGGGTGTCATGCAGAGGTTCTAGAAATAGCTTGGCACCAGTGGGACACTAATGGAGTCCAACAGCCACTTCTTGTATGCCACTAAATGGCAGCATTTTTTGCTATTATTATAGCTTATTAAAAACAGAGCAGGAGGGTGTCATGCAGAGGTGCTAGAAATAGCTTGGCACTAGTGGGACACTAATGGAGTACAACAGCCACTTCTTGTATGCCATTTAATGGCAGCATTTTTTGCTATTATTATAGCTTATTAAAAACAGAGCAGGAGGGTGTCATGCAGAGGTGCTAGAAATAGCTTGGCACCAGTTGGGCACTAATGGAAGTCCAACAGCCACTTCTTGTATGCCACTAAATGGCAGCATTTTTTGCTATTATTATAGCTTATTAAAAACAGAGCAGGAGGGTGTCATGCAGAGGTGCTAGAAAAAGCTTGGCACGAGTGGGGCACTAATGGAGTACAACAGCCACTTCTTGTATGCCATTTAATGGCAGCATTTTTTGCTATTATTATAGCTTATTAAAAACAGAGCAGGAGGGTGTCATGCAGAGGTGCTAGAAATAGCTTGGCACCAGTTGGGCACTAATGGAAGTCCAACAGCCACTTCTTGTATGCCACTAAATGGCAGCATTTTTTGCTATTATTATAGCTTATTAAAAACAGAGCAGGAGGGTGTCATGCAGAGGTGCTAGAAAAAGCTTGGCACGAGTGGGGCACTAATGGAGGTCCAACAGCCACTTCTTGTATGCCACTTAATGGCAGCATTTTTTGCTGTTATTATAGCTTATTAAAATCAGAGCAGGAGGGTGTCATGCAGATGTGCTAGAAATAGCTTGGCACCAGTGGGACACTAATGGAGTACAACAGCCATTTCTTGTATGCCACTAAATGGCAGCATTTTTTGCTATTATTATAGCTTATTAAAAACAGAGCAGGCGGGTGCTATGCAGAGGTGCTAGAAATAGCTTGGCACCAGTGGGGCACTAATGGAAGTCCAACAGCCACTTCTTGAATGCCACTAAATGGCAGCATTTTTTGCTATTATTATAGCTTATTAAAAACAGAGCAGGAGGGTGTCATGCCGAGGTGTTAGAAATAGCTTGGCACCAGTGGGACACTAATGGAGCACAACAGCCACTTCTTGTATGCCACTAAATAGCAGCATTTTTTGCTATTTTTATAGCTTATTAAAAACAGAGCAGGAGGGTGTCATGCAGAGGTGCTAGAAGTAGCTTGGCACCAGTGGGGCACTAATGGAAGTTCAACTGCCACTTCTTGTATGCCACTAAATGGCAGCATTTTTTGCTATTATTATAGCTTCTTAAAAACAGAGCAGGAGGGTGTCATTCAGAGGTGCTAGAAATAGCTTGGCACCAGTGGGGCACTAATGGAAGTCCAACAGCCACTTCTTGAATGCCACTAAATGGCAGCATTTTTTGCTATTATTATAGCTTATTAAAAACAGAGCAGGAGGGTGTCATGCCGAGGTGTTAGAAATAGCTTGGCACCAGTGGGACACTAATGGAGCACAACAGCCACTTCTTGTGTGCCACTAAATGGCAGCATTTTTTCTATTATTATAGCCTATTAAAAACAGAGCAGGAGGGTGTCATGCAGAGGTGCTAGAAATAGCTTGGCACCAGTGGGACACTAATGGAGTACAACAGCCACTTCTTGTATGCCATTAAATGGCAGCATTTTTTCTATTCTTATAGCCTATTAAAAACAGAGCAGGAGGGTGTCATGCAGAGGTGCTAGAAATAGCTTGGCACCAGTGGGACACTAATGGAGTACAACAGCCACTTCTTGTATGCCACTAAATGGCAGCATTTTTTGCTATTATTATAGCTTATTAAAAACAGAGCAGGAGGGTGTCATGCAGAGGTGCTAGAAATAGCTTGGCACCAGTGGGACACTAATGGAGTACAACAGCCATTTCTTGTATGCCACTAAATGGCAGCATTTTTTGCTATTATTATAGCTTATTAAAAACAGAGCAGGAGGGTGTTATGCAGAGGTGCTAGAAATGGCTTGGCACCAGTGGGGCACTAATGGAAGTCCAACAGACACTTCTTGTATGCCACTAAATAGCAGCATTTTTTGCTATTATTATAGCTTATTAAAAAACAGAGCAGGAGGGTGTCATGCAGAGGTGCTAGAAATAGCTTGGCACCAGTGGGACACTAATGGAGTACAACAGCCACTTCTTGTATGCCACTAAATGTCAGCATTGTTTGCTATTTTTATAGCTTATTAAAAACAGAGCAGGAGGGTGTCATGCAGAGGTGCTAGAAGTAGCTTGGCACCAGTGGGGCACAAATGGAAGTCCAACAGCCACTTCTTGTATGCCACTAAATGGCAGCATTTTTTGCTATTATTATAGCTTATTAAAAACAGAGCAGGAGGGTGTCATGCAGAGGTGCTAGAAATAGCTTGGTTCCAGTGGGGCACTAATGGAAGTCCATCAGCCACTTCTTGTATGCCACTAATTGGCAGCATTTTTTGCTATTATTATAGCTTATTAAAAACAGAGCAGGAGGGTGTCATGCCGAGGTGTTAGAAATAGCTTGGCACCAGTGGGACACAAATGGAGCACAACAGCCACTTCTTGTGTGCCACTAAATGGCAGCATTTTTTCTATTATTATAGCCTATTAAAAACAGAGCAGGAGGGTGTCATGCAGAGGTGCTAGAAATAGCTTGGCACCAGTGGGACACTAATGGAGTACAACAGCCACTTCTTGTATGCCACTAAATGGCAGCATTTTTTGCTATTATTATAGCTTATTAAAAACAGAGCAGGAGGGTGTCATGCAGAGGTGCTAGAAATAGCTTGGCACGAGTGGGGCACCAATGGACGTCCAACAGCCACTTCTTGTATGCCACTAAATGGCAGCATTTTTTGCTATTATTATAGCTTATTAAAAACAGCAGGAGGGTGTCATGCAGAGGTGCTAGAAATAGCTTGGCACCAGTGGGACACTAATGGAGTACAACAGCCACTTCTTGTATGCCACTAAATTGCAGCATTTTTTGCTATTATTATAGCTTATTAAAAACAGAGCAGGAGAGTGTCATGCAGAGGTGCTAGAAATAGCTTGGCACCAGTGGGGCACTAAGGAAGTCCAACAGCCAAGTCTTGTATGCCACTAAATGGCAGCATTTTTTGCTATTATTATAGCTTATTAAAAACAGAGCAGGAGGGTGTCATGCAGAGGTGCTAGAAATAGCTTGGCACCAGTGGGACACTAATGGAGTACAACAGCCACTTCTTGTATGCCACTAAATGGCAGCATTTTTTGCTATTATTATAGCTCAGTAAAAACAGAGCAGGAGGGTGTCATGCAGAGGTGCTAGAAATAGCTTGGCACCAGTGGGGCACTAATGGAAGTCCAACAGCCACTTCTTGTATGCCACTAAATGGCAGCATTTTTTGCTATTATTATAGCTTATTAAAAACAGAGCAGGAGGGTGTCATGCAGAGGTGCTAGAAATAGCTTGGCACCAGTGGGACACTAATGGAGTCCAACAGCCACTTCTTGTATGCCGCTAAATGGCAGCATTTTTTGCTATTATTATAGCTTATTAAAAACAGAGCAGGAGGGTGTCATGCAGAGGTTCTAGAAATAGCTTGGCACTAATGGGACACTAATGGAGTCCAACAGTCACTTCTTGTATGCCACTAAATGGCAGAATTTTTGGCTATTATTATAGCTTATTAAAAACAGAGCAGGAGGGTGTCATGCAGAGGTGCTAGAAATAGCTTGGCACCAGTGGGACACTAATGGAGTCCAACAGCCACTTCTTGTATGCCACTAAATGGCAGCATTTTTTGCTATTTTTATAGCTTATTAAAAATAGAGCAGGAGGGTGTCATTCAGAGGTGCTAGAAATAGCATGGCACCAGTGGGGCACTAATGGAAGTCCAACAGCCACTTCTTGTATGCCACTAAATGGCAGCATTTTTTGCTATTATTATAGCTTATTAAAAACAGAACAGAAGGGTGTCATTCAGAGGTGCTAGAAATAGCTTGGCACCAGTGGGGCACTAATGGAAGTCCAACAGCCACTTCTTGTATGCCACTAAATGGCAGCATTTTTTGCTACTTTTATAGCTTATTCAAAACAGAGCAGGAGGGTGTCATGCAGAGGTGCTAGAAATAGCTTGGCACCAGTGTGACACTAATGGAGTACAACAGCCACTTCTTGTATGCCACTAAATGGCAGCATTTTTTGCTATTATTATAGCTCAGTAAAAACAGAGCAGGAGGGTGTCATGCAGAGGTGCTAGAAATATCTTGGCACCAGTGGGGCACTAATGGAAGTCCAACAGCCACTTCTTGTATGCCACTAAATGGCAGCATTTTTTGCTATTATTATAGCTTATTAAAAACAGAGCAGGAGGGTGTCATGCAGAGGTGCTAGAAATAGCTTGGCACCAGTAGGACACTAATGGAGTCCAACAGCCACTTCTTGTATGCCACTAAATGGCAGCATTTTTTGCTATTATTATAGCTTATTAAAAACAGAGCAGGATGGTGTCATGCAGAGGTTCTAGAAATAGCTTGGCACTAATGGGACACTAATGGAGTCCAACAGTCACTTCTTGTATGCCACTAAATGGCAGCATTTTTGGCTATTAGTATAGCTTATTAAAAACAGAGCAGGAGGGTGTCATGCAGGGGTGCTAGAAATAGCTTGGCACCAGTGGGACACTAATGGAGTCCAACAGCCACTTCTTGTATGCCACTAAATGGCAGCATTTTTTGCTATTTTTATAGCTTATTAAAAACAGAGCAGGAGGGTGTCATTCAGAGGTGCTAGAAATAGCTTGGCACCAGTGGGGCACTAATGGAAGTCCAACAGCCACTTCTTGTATGCCACTAAATGGCAGCATTTTTTGCTACTTTTATAGCTTATTCAAAACAGAGCAGGAGGGTGTCATGCAGAGGTGCTAGAAATAGCTTGGCACCAGTGGGACACTAATGGAGTACAACAGCCACTTCTTGTATGCCACTAAATGGCAGCATTTTTTGCTATTATTATAGCTTATTAAAAACAGAGCAGGAGGGTGTCATGCAGAGGTGCTAGAAATAGCTTGGCACCAGTGGGACACTAATGGAGTCCAACAGCCACTTCTTGTATGCCACTAAATGGCAGCATTTTTTGCTATTTTTATAGCTTATTAAAAATAGAGCAGGAGGGTGTCATGCAGAGGTGCTAGAAATAGCATGGCACCAGTGGGGCACTAATGGAAGTCCAACAGCCACTTCTTGTATGCCACTAAATGGCAGCATTTTTTGCTAATATTATAGCTTATTAAAAACAGAGCAGAAGGGTGTCATTCAGAGGTGCTAGAAATAGCTTGGCACCAGTGGGGCACTAATGGAAGTCCAACAGCCACTTCTTGTATGCATCTAAATGGCAGCATTTTTTGCTACTTTTATAGCTTATTCAAAACAGAGCAGGAGGGTGTCATGCAGAGGTGCTAGAAATAGCTTGGCACCAGTGGGACACTAATGGAGTACAACAGCCACTTCTTGTATGCCACTAAATGGCAGCATTTTTTGCTATTATTATAGCTCAGTAAAAACAGAGCAGGAGGGTGTCATGCAGAGGTGCTAGAAATATCTTGGCACCAGTGGGGCACTAATGGAAGTCCAACAGCCACTTCTTGTATGCCACTAAATGGCAGCATTTTTTGCTATTATTATAGCTTATTAAAAACAGAGCAGGAGGGTGTCATGCAGAGGTGCTAGAAATAGCTTGGCACCAGTGGGACACTAATGGATTCCAACAGCCACTTCTTGTATGCCACTAAATGGCAGCATTTTTTGCTATTATTAAAGCTTATTAAAAACAGAGCAGGAGGGTGTCATGCAGAGGTTCTAGAAATAGCTTGGCACTAATGGGACACTAATGGAGTCCAACAGTCACTTCTTGTATGCCACTAAATGGCAGCATTTTTGGCTAATATTATAGCTTATTAAAAACAGAGCAGGAGGGTGTCATGCAGAGGTGCTAGAAATAGCTTGGCACCAGTGGGACACTAATGGAGTCCAACAGCCACTTCTTGTATGCCACTAAATGGCAGCATTTTTTGCTATTTTTATAGCTTATTAAAAATAGAGCAGGAGGGTGTCATGCAGAGGTGCTAGAAATAGCATGGCACCCGTGGGACACTAATGGAAGTCCAACAGCCACTTCTTGTATGCCACTAAATGGCAGCATTTTTTGCTATTATTATACCTTATTAAAAACAGAGCAGGAGGGTGTCATTCAGAGGTGCTAGAAATAGCTTGGCACCAGTGGGGCACTAATGGAAGTCCAACAGCCACTTCTTGTATGCCACTAAATGGCAGCATTTTTTGCTACTTTTATAGCTTATTCAAATCAGAGCAGGAGGGTGTCATGCAGAGGTGCTAGAAATAGCTTGGCACCAGTGGGACACTAATGGAGTACAACAGCCACTTCTTGTATGCCACTAAATGGCAGCATTTTTTGCTATTATTATAGCTTATTAAAAACAGAGCAGGAGGGTGTCATGCAGAGGTGCTAGAAATAGCTTTGCACCAGTGGGACTCTAATGGAGTACAACAGCCACTTCTTGTATGCCACTAAATGGCAGCATTTTTTGCTATTATTAAAGCTTATTAAAAACAGAGCAGTAGGGTGTCATGCAGAGGTGCTAGAAATAGCTTGGCACCAGTGGGACACTAATGGAGTACAACAGCCACTTCTTGTATGCCATTAAATGGCAGCATTTTTTGCTATTATTATAGCTTATTAAAAACAGAGCAGGAGGGTGTCATGCAGAGGTGCTGCACATAGATTTGCACCAGTGGGGCACTAATGGAGTACAACAGACACTTTTTGAATGCCACTAAATGGCAGCATTTTTTGCTATTATTATAGCTTATTAAAAACAGAGCAGGAGGGTGTCATGCAGAGGTGCTAGAAATAGCTTTGCACCAGTGGGACAATAATGAAGTCCAACAGCCACTTTTAGGATGCCACTAAGTTTACTCAGTGTTTGCTAGTATAATAGCTTTGTAACAATGTGTTTGAGTGTGCAATGCAGAGGTGCTGCACATAGGTTTGCACCAGTGGGACACTAATGGAAGTCCAACAGCCACTTTTAGGATGCCACTAAGTTTTCTCAGTGTTTGCTAGTATAATGGTTTAGTAACATAAAGTTTGAGTGTGCAAAGGGCAGGAGGGTACAGTGGCAGGGTTGTGGGTCTGGGTAGAGGAAAGGAAGCCTCCCTTTCTATCCCTCCTAATGGGGAAATGCAGCGAGGAAATCCCTGACCTTAGCTACACAGACGCTGTCATCTTGTGTAGCTGTTAAAATCTGTTTTCACTGACCTGACTGTCACCTATGGCTCTGACCCTGCCGGTATTAGCCCTTACAAGGGCTGAAAGAAACTTCTATCCCTATTCTGTATAGCGCTGTGTATACAGCGTACACAGCAGTATCGGAGACAGGAGCTACGCCAGCGGTGACTGACACCAAGACGCAGAAGGCAGATAATGGCGTGCTGGAGGAAAATGTCCGTTTTTATAATGCAGGGACATGTGACATTGACATCCTATCACACATGCCGTTTCTTCTCTGGCTAAAAGTCCACTTAGCTGTGTGTGTGTCTAGGATTGGCTGACATGCTGGCCCGCCCCACTACACGCGCACGCTTAGGGAAGGAAGACAAGGGAAAAAAAAAAAACAACAATCCAAACAGCAGTGATCTGAATGCGCTGTTCCCGCACACTATACGCTGAAATTTCATAATAGTGTGAGTCACAGAGTGACTTACACTATTACAGCGGAAAGCCAGCTAGTAATTAGCTTGTCTTTTTGCTGCTAGAACCGTTCTCGAACGTATCTAGAACTATCGAGCTTTATCAAAAAGCTTGAGTTCTAGTTCGATCTAGAACAGCCCCCAAAATCACTCGAGCCGCGAACTGGAGAACCTCGAACCGCAAACCGCGCTCAACTCTAGTTAATAGCCTATACACTAGTATCGAACATCAACATGGTCTCAGGGCAATTGACTGGTTTTTACACAAATACAGCACTTTGTCATCAACACAGCATTCATTCTGCAAATACTTATTACATCTTGTCTTAGAGGACAAATTTTTTCTATTCCAAGATCAATTTTATGTAGAGTTAAGGGGAACAGCCATGGAGTCTAATATGGCTCTATCATATCCTAATATTTACATGGTGCATTTTGAAGAGACTCATATATACACCCACCCATCATGGACTGAGCATGTCATCACCTGGAAAAGGTTCATTGATGATATTTTCGTTATCTGAAAAGGAGATATAACATCCTTAAATTGTTTCTTTCAGAATATTAACTCGTACAGGCAAGGACTCTCTTTCACCATACACTCCCAACGTTAGAATATTAATTTTCTTGATACTATTTTCCAAAAATCAACAGAGGGCCTTATCAGCACTGATATCTTTACCAAACCTACTGACAGGAATAGCCTCCTGCATTACTCTAGCTGCCATCCCAGACATACCAAACAATGTTTACCCATATCGCAACATAAAAGAGTACAAAGGATAGTTTCCGATCCGAAACAGTACCTGATTAGGTCACCAGACATGAGTGAAAAATTCATTGCAAGGGGTTATTCCGCTGATATAGGCAGAAATTGTGGTGAACAATCAGTTAGCACACCCACTGAAGGTCCTAGAATTGCCTGTGTGAACATGTATCACCCATTCTCACCTCGTATAAAATGTATAATTTTTAAACATTGGTCACTTTTTCAGAATTCTTACCCCTCCATACCAGAATGTTGTGCTCCCCATCTTTTTTTTGTCGCAAACGATTCAAGAATCTGAAGGACACCTTAGTGAGGGCCGACATTGAATCTCCTAAGAACTTGTTGCGCTAGACTACCCTTAGTAATTCTAGAAAGGGCAACTTCCCCTGCCTCCATTGTATGCAGTGCAATAACTTGACACGGGGTGAAACATTTTACCACCCGCAAACTGGTAAACTTTACCCGATACGTGAATTTTTCATGTGTGATTCCACGTTCGTGGTTATCCTGATAAAATGTCTGTGTGGACTCGGATATGTGAGGAAAACCACCCAGCAAATCAGAGACAGAATAAGTAAGCATAAATCAACTATTCAATGTAAATATACCCTCTTGCCGGTGCCATATCATTTCATCACACATGGCCAAACAAAAGCGCATCTGAGCTATCAGGTCATAGACCATGTTCCCCCTGGTAGAAGAGGTGGTGATAGGGTCCGTAGACTGAAAGAGAGAAGCCTATTGGTACACTTCGTACCCTCGAGCCAACCGGCCTTAACCGGAATACAAGACAAACTCATAAAATGAAATGTATGATAGGCACGGTGTGCTATATATTTTGTATACCCTGAGATTACATAATTTTGCTCGTCTTTGCTCTACTCCCGTCTATCTTAGTCACTCGCAACCCTTTTTTACATATGTACTTTATCCTATAATGTGTATTGTATTTCAGTATACTATGTCATGATTATTCCATGTTGCTGTGGGAATCCCCCACTCATCTCATGACATTTACTCTTACCCATGCCCTATGTTATCTGTGCTGTATTCATTATTCCGTAATGTTTTACATTTCCAATTCCATGCATTCTAACCTGTTTCTCCTCTTCTCCCTTTTAGGCTCCATAGTTACTTGTATCCTGTTTTCACCTGTCTGAGTGAGGCTGGCCCCAGGGGGCTCGGGTATAAATGCGTAGAACCATAGGTCGCAGAAGAACTCACACACAGTCCAGAATGTCTTTCACGGTTTTTACTCACTTTCAGTTGCTTTCTGTGAGGTAACCCGGGCGATACTGAGATAGACCAGAGAGAACCAGGTATCCTTCAGGCTGATATAGAAGTGACTGCAAGCTCGCCTTCCTAGCACTTCTTGTTTCGGATAACCCCTGACTTGAAGTATATGGGATTCATCCAGGGAAGTCGCATCTGCCTTTTCTCCCCTTTCTGGCCCGTTTGCTGGCAGCGTGGACCAAGTAAAGATGGCTTCTTGCCCTATCTCACTTATGAGCCCCCTTGTTGCTGCTGATGCTGTGGACTCCGTGTTGTTTGGTGAGACACCTGGAATGCCGTGGCAAGAACAAGAAAAAGACATACCTAAAAAATGGGATCACCACTTATGAAGTATTATTAAGAATCATCAATGTTTTATTGTCAATAGAACACACATAAAACACATAGTGAAAGTGAAAAAATACCGATAAACAAATACACACAGACAAATACGGACATCTAAAATCAATTCAAAGCACTAATGCACTTGAGAGATACCCACATTGAAAAATGTATATTCTTGGTCCAATGCCAATAGCCTGTAATCAATATTGAACAAACCCTGAAATACCCCTATATTTGTGCCACCAAGACTATATCAACTACTTC
Organism: Anomaloglossus baeobatrachus; assembly: GCF_048569485.1. Classification (NCBI taxonomy): domain Eukaryota; kingdom Metazoa; phylum Chordata; class Amphibia; order Anura; family Aromobatidae; genus Anomaloglossus; species Anomaloglossus baeobatrachus. The sequence goes on from NC_134358.1 coordinate 326,866,526, forward strand.
GGTGGATTTCTTGGATTTGAGGATTAATCTGAAGGGTGAGTCTTTATGTACGCAACTCTTTAGAAAGCCTACCGCCGCCAACAGTTTGCTGCACTACTCCAGTTTCCACCCTCCCCATGTCCGGAATGCGATCCCGAAAGGACAATTTTTGAGGGTTCGGAGGAACTGCAGCCACCTGGAGGATTTCCGTGTTCATGCACTTGATCTCTCCAGCAGATTCAAAGCAAGGGGTTACCCAAAACGAGTCATATCCTCAGCCTACCATATGACCTCCAACATGAACCAGGAGGATGCCCTAGGACCCAAGAATCAGGCCAAAGCTGGAACGGTAAATTTGATCTCACAGTATCACAATCAGTGGCAGGATGTTTATACAATTCTCAATAATAAATGGGGTATCCTACGGAGTGAGGAAAGGCTTTGTGCCTTTATCTCTGAAAAACCTAAAATGGTTGCCCGGAGAGCTAGGAATATGAAATCATTCCTAACCTCTAGCCACTTTCGGAGACAGTCCCATAACTTGGGGAGGGGTTCAAAGGTGGTTGGAACTTTCCCTTGTGGGGATTGCACGGTGTGCCAATTCATGGTTGCAGGAAACCAATTCCTTCTACCTATTCCTCCTGGGCAGGTTTCCTGTCGGTCGTATTACAATTGCCGGTTGAAGAATGTGGTCTATGTGTTGAACTGAATGGGATCATTGATATATGACAATTTCTGGTGCATCCACTTACCAACACAGTGTTTACTTCTTGTGAACATTCAAATAAGGTTATGTGAAACCTGATATGCTGCCTGCATGGCATTACCTATTTCTGACACATGTGCAGACTATATATTGTTGTAGTTATTTTTATTCGGCATTTCTCTTTAGTCTGCTCATGAGTCCTAACATTAGCGTATCCCTTTATACAAGTCGGCCCTCTGTTCCCACAGACACCGCTCTTTATTGAGAACCTTCATCCCCCCCCCTTTTTCGGCCGGCCATGACGAGCGCTCCCCATACTTTCCACGCATGCGTTTGACCGTGGGCCTAAACGCATGCGTGGTTTGTTTCAGCGTTGTTGGTATTTGTTAGCAACGCTCTTTCACTTCTTTCTGTTTCTAGACTGCATGCTGGGTCCTACCTCCTTGCTGCTCACACAGGTGATTCATATTGTCTATTTAGCATTTTACCCTTTAAATAGTACACACATATGTCTTAGTGGTGTTAATGCCTGCCCTTGAGAAAGCTACCAAGAGGTAGCGATACGCGTGGGCCCACCCATATCTGGTCCACCACCCTTCCTTTGCCCTGCCCCGGATGGTTTTTTAGCATTTTTTGCTGCACCCTCCTTGAGGTTTTGGTATGTCATCCTGAGGGATTTTCCTTAGTTGCTCTCTGGGCTTTTCTTTATTATTTCAGCCCGCTTGCTTGATTATCTAAAACCTGTTTGAAATGCCTGCTGGGTGTCCTGCTCAGGTCTTTGTGAATTTGTAATTTGTGAACTGTACAATTTTTGATCTTGTTCATTTATTTTCTGCTGCTCACTTTGCCATGGGCCAGCCAGTTAATTTCATTTGAGTACCTGTGGGATCCTCGGCATAAGCTGCTATTCTATTTTGTGGAAAGTCCTCTCCTTGCTGCACAAATATAGGGGTATTTCAGGGTTTGTTCAATATTGATTACAGCCTATTGGCATTGGACCAAGAATATACATTTTTCAATGTGGGTATCTCTCAAGTGCATTAGTGCTTTTAATTGATTTTAGGTGTCCGTATTTGTCTGTGTGTATTCGTTTATCGGTATTTTTTCACTTTCACTATGTGTTTTATGTGTGTTCTACTTCAAAGATAATAAAGTCTGGCTCACTGTAATTTTAGTTGGTGCTCCGAGAAAAATATACCATATAACAAGATTAGCTCGGGCACACAAAATGAAAGTCTGAGACAAAATGCTGCTGGTGAAATAATCTGCTTATTTTTTATTTTGGTGCAAAGGTCAAAATTATTCAATTCTCTTTTTTTCTAACGTTTCGGCCCCAGTCTATAGGCCTTCGTCAGAGAAGTCTATAATGAAAGTATACAGAAAGGAAAAAAAGAACATGTTTATAAAGACATAATCATGATATCACACAACCGTAACATGTATAAGAATGATGAATCATGTACAAGATAGGTACCAATAACAAAAAATAAAAATAAAAAATTAAAACAAGACATGAAAATAAAGAGTCATGTATTCCATATACAGTATGTTGATATTTCATAATTTACATAAACATAGGAGAAAACAACCACACTGAGATAAATACGCAAACGTACCCATATGATCAGAGAAGATGAATATGTATGACTCCCACATAAAGGGGATCCTGATATGACTTTATTAATTTGCCTAAAATGTAGACATAGATTCTTTTAGAAAAAATTGAAACCCAACATGTCTTTCTGGGCAAATTTTCTATAGAGAGAAAAAAACCTTTTTATTTCTCTACAGGGAAAGGCGGCAAGGGAAAATCAGAGATATGGTGACAGATACAGAAGCGAGGTCATAGAATTCATGATCAAGAAAAAACTAAAAGGATTATAAGAAAAAGGAGGGAGAAGAATAGTAAAGGAGGTGAACAAAAAGAAATGGAGTGACAACATAGGAAACCAAAATAGATCTGGATAGAGCTACCTTTGCCGTTGATCAATATTAGTATATCAAGAAACGGGGATGAGGGCACCTGTTCCACAGATGACCAAAGGTATTGTGGTATCCACTAAATAGTGCTGTGATAAGAAATATACAAAGTAAGTAGTATGGTGTCATACAGCTGCGTAGACCATGAATGGTGCTATAAAAGAATATACGTACCAACAGGGTATATATTGAAAATTAGGTGACCTCCTCAGAATACAGAGGTAACGTGATGTCCACGTATTGAGACCTAACATCATAAATAAATATAAGTACAAAGGTGCGTATCCCCAGAAAAAGGACAACACTATGATGATATAAGAAGCTACAAACCGCTCAAGTGTGCATAGATGCAGATCTACATGAGTCTGCTGGTGGTACTGCAATCCTTATAGCTGGTATTATGACTGATGTTATCCTATAAGTGAACTATAGATAAAAAGATTTATATATCAATGTGTGCATACAATTATCTCTAGTAGAGGATCTCAGATATTACACGGTAATACATACCGCCTAGGAGTAAGCTGAATTCTCATGGGCACCACGAACAATAATCACACTGAGGGTTGAAGTACTACAATGTATCGCAATAAGCTGCCTGAAAGACGTACATACAGATCATAATATCAGATCAACAGCATAAGGGCAAAGAGAGTAAGAGAAAAAGGAAATGCAAAAACGTTATAACACACCTGGTATGCTGACAAAGATTAAAGATGAGAGGATTTAAGTAGAGCTCGTCACATTCCTAGAAATAAAGGATAAGTGAGGAATAGAAGATAACCAACAGTAAAAGAAAGTCAGGGAGGACCATAGACGTAACTGTACCTGGGAAAAGAGAAAATCTCAAGAGCATAGGTGGTGACAGCAAACTCCTTGTGAATCGACCTGGTGCACAAGGTGAGAGGAAACCCGCCTTTTTATACAAGCTGGATCAGCTGTGAGTCAAAATATGTGACGTCAGGGCTTGCCGTGGCGCTTGCTGCCCATGCGCGGAGAAACCAGTAAGGTTCATCGGCGCATGCACCTGCCGCGTCCACAGACGGCCCATAAGTCCGAGCGGCGTCAGGTGATTATGGGGCGGGACATCCGGTCTGTGAACCGCACCGTGGGACGCTCGATCACGCATGCGCAGAAGGGCCCCCAAGGCCGATCGGCGCATGCGCAAGCGGCGATCATCCGAGACTAATGGGAAAGAGGAGAAACGGGCCGGGCGCAGGCGCAGACTGGCCGTAGTGAAGGACATGACCGCGCATGAGCGGGCTCACTTCTCCCCATAAACGTGAGGCAGTCAGGAGGATCCATGTGATAACTATTGCGCCTGTGATGTGCGATCGTGCAAAGGTCACTGCGCCTGAAAAGAAGAAGATAATAAAATGTATTAGAGTAGAAAGTGAAAAAAACGGAATGACAATATTAAATGAATTAAAGAAGTTTTTATAAGAGAAGGAAAAAATAGAGGAAGTAAAAGATGAGAAAAACGAAAAAAAAATGAGAAAAAAAGAAAAAAAAAAAAAAGAAAAAAATAAAAAGGAGAAAAGAAAACAACGGGGGGAGAAAAAAGGGAAAAGATAAGTGACACAAAAGTTGTGATATATATAAGAAAACCGAACAGAGCCAAAGTTAGATAAAATAAAATAAATTAAAATAAAATAAACTAAAATAAATATAAAAAAAAAAAAAAAGAGAAAATGAAACAAAGAAATTGAAACCTGACCTAAAAAATTAAAATAAAAAATAAAAAATGGAATAAATGTCAATCTACAGATAAGAAAGAAAACAGAGAGAAAAGGAAGAAATGAGGAGAATAATCAGAGCTAAAAGGCGACTTCGTCATGATATCTCAACCAAAGAAAAAACCTAAGAAAAAATAAAAAATAAAAAAACAATAAAAATAAGAAATACAAAATAAAAGATAGATAGAGCAGCAAAAAAAGGGGGGGGGGGAAAGGGGGGAAAAAAATGGGGGGAGGGGGGGGAAGAAAGAGAGTCATAGAGGGTAAATACCAAATATAGAAAATTCCTTATTCTAAACAAAGACCTCATATTCGCGATTAAGACCTAATGGTTCCAATGTTTGTAAAGTATATATCCAAAAAGCCTCCCGTTCTTTTAATTTCTGTATCCTGTTGCCACCTCTCCTAGGTTGTGACACATGTTCAAGAACTTGGTATCTAAGTTGCGCTACCGTGTGACCCATCTGATGAAAATGTGCTGGGATGGGTAGGAGTGTCTGCTTACACCTAATGGTAGATTTATGTTTACTTATGCGGTCTCGGATATGTTGGGTAGTCTCCCCAACATATCCGAGACCGCACGGACACTTAATGAGGTACACGACGTATGACGAATCACATGTAAAAAAGTTCTTAATATGGAAAATCCTGCCAGTACGAGGGTGAGTGAAAGTACTACCTTTAGTGATATTGGAGCATTGGATACAATGCAGACACGGGTAAGTACCAGTACGGGTTGTCTGTAAGGTGGTTTGTCGTATTGTTCTGGTCTGTGACCCAATGTCTGCCCGCACCAATCTGTCCCTCAAATTCTTAGGGCGTTTATTACAAAAAAGGGGTCTATTCTGGAATTCAGGAATGTCAGGATAGGCCCTTCCCAACAATGACCAGTGTTTGAGAATGGCACCCCTAATGTGTGCTTGGAAGGGATGATATGTTGCAACAAAAGTTGCTCGCGGGCCCTGTATTGTACCTGTTCGTGTGTATGAGGTCCCTGCAGTAGCAATCCGCTGTGGGTACCCTCTTGCCATGAATTTCTCACTCATCTCCGTCTGGCGTCTCTCACGGGTACCAGGATCAGATACTATGCGATCCACCCGCATTTTTTGTGAGAATGGTAACGCTTTTTTGATGTGGGCAGGATGTGCACTGGTATAGTGTAGCAAACTATTCCTATCTGTAGGCTTAGTGTAAAGGTCCGTAGAGATGGCCCCTGTAGTAGATTTCAAAATAAGAACATCCAGGAAATTCATTTTATGCTGGTCAAAGTTCAGGGTAAATTTTAGTTTCGGTAAACATGCATTGAGATCAGAATGGAATGTCTCCAATTGGGATCTATCACCATGCCATACCATGAAAATATCATCAATGTATCTGCGCCATGTGACCACATGCGCAGAATACATTGGATGAGTGTAAACAAACGTTTCTTCAAAATGGGACATGAATATATTGGCATAAGGTGGTACTACGTTTGATCCCATAGCAGTCCCCTGTACCTGTACATAAAACTGATCCTGAAACAGAAAGAAGTTATTATGTAACACTACTGTCAGGAGATCTATTACAAATTTTTTCTGTTGAAGGGATATACTATCACGTTGATCAAGAAAAGAGGAAACTGCATCTATTCCCTGTTGATGGTTAATGCTTGTGTAGAGACTACTGACATCAAGTGTCACTAGAAAATCGTCAGGAGAGATATTGTTAATGGTTCGCAGAAATTGAAGAAAGTCATTAGTATCCTTGATGTACGAAGAAATAGAAGGTATCAAAGGAGTAAGAATTTTTTCAAGAGTAATCGCCAGAGGTGATAGTACTGACTCCGTAGAGGCCACGATAGGGCGTCCCGGTGGATGATTAAGATTCTTGTGAATTTTTGGTAACGTGTAAAATACTGGAGTAATTGGAAAATCTTTTATAAGGAACTCAGATAATTTTTTGTCAATAGTGCCAAGTCCTAAATGTTCATCAATAAGATGTCTAATGAGTTCCCTAATCTTATTCGTAGGGTCTCTTGGAATTGGTCTGTATGTTGTAAGATCTTCCAATTGACCCAGTATCTCCGAGACATAATAATCTTTGTCCATCACGACAATTGCTCCGCCCTTATCAGCCGGTTTGATTACCAATTTCTGGTTACTCTTCAAATTATTGAGGGCATGAGACTCCTCAGGTGTAAGGTTACTACGAATGTGCAAATCACCGTTTTTGATACCACTAATGACTTTCTTTGTGTCCGCCGTGACAAAACCAATGAAAGTCTCGACTGGATGATGTGTTTTGGGGGGCTGAAAAGTACTAGGAATAGTTAATTTAAGATCCCTAAGTCTGAAAGTACCCGGGATATCAGTGGGAGGGGTGAGCTCACTGGGATTTAGTGTGGAGAAATGTGTCTTCAATCTAAGGGACCGGAAGAAACGTCTGAGCTCCTGGTCAAGAGTGAACTCGTTGAAAGCTGGGGTGGGGCAGAAGGAGAGACCCTTCTGTAATATGTTCGACTCTGTGGGTGATAAGTGGTAGGAAGAAATGTTGTACAATATGTTTGTCCTACCTGAGAACGAGTCGTCACCTTGTAAGGGGCCCCTTGATTTCCCTTTCCCCCTCCTCGTCTTTCTCTTTGAGGGCGACGGGGTCCTAAAAAAGAGGACGATGATCCACGTGATTGACTATGGTCGCTATCAGAGCTATTGCTGCCCGAGTATGGTCCATAATATGATTGTCTACGGTCCTGAGAATCCTGAAAGCGCCATTTATAGACACGGTTCTTGGAGTAATCCTCCTGGTCCCGTATAAACTTGGATCTTTTACGATCCTGTAATGTTTTCCTAAAGTTCGTAATAGAATCCTGTGTTCGTGTCTTCATGCTACTCCATTCAGTCGATGGAAGAGTGTTGCTTAATTGGTCCTCAATACTACGGATCCTTTCATCCACATCACGTAATTCCTGTTGTAAAAAATCAATAGTCAGGATAATAATGTCCATGGAACACTTATTGAGTATTCCTTCAAATTTATCACAATAGGTAGCATTGTCGGCAAATAACGTAGGACGAAGAGGAACCCGTAGGCCGCGGGGTATTCTCTTGGTTCTGTGATATTCTGCTAATGTCGTGGAATGTAATTCAAAAGCCGTTTGCTTACGGAGAATCTTCTCATAATCTCTAGATTTAGTCTCTTCTGCCGGGATGGACAAAAAAGTGTTGGGAGTTGTGACTTTGGCCAATATGGTCGAAGTCTCCTCCTCGTTGAATGACAGCGTAGAAAAAGACATCATCCACGTAATCGGGATACAAAAATAGGAGCCCAGACTGAAAATGTCCAACTTCAAAGATAATAAAGTCTGGCTCACTGTAATTTTAGTTGGTGCTCCGAGAAAAATATACCATATAACAAGATTAGCTCGGGCACACAAAATGAAAGTCTGAGACAAAATGCTGCTGGTGAAATAATCTGCTTATTTTTTATTTTGGTGCAAAGGTCAAAATTATTCAATTCTCTTTTTTTCTAACGTTTCGGCCCCAGTCTATAGGCCTTCGTCAGAGAAGTCTATAATGAAAGTATACAGAAAGGAAAAAAAGAACATGTTTATAAAGACATAATCATGATATCACACAACCGTAACATGTATAAGAATGATGAATCATGTACAAGATAGGTACCAATAACAAAAAATAAAAATAAAAAATTAAAACAAGACATGAAAATAAAGAGTCATGTATTCCATATACAGTATGTTGATATTTCATAATTTACATAAACATAGGAGAAAACAACCACACTGAGATAAATACGCAAACGTACCTATATGATCAGAGAAGATGAATATGTATGACTCCCACATAAAGGGGATCCTGATATGACTTTATTAATTTGCCTAAAATGTAGACATAGATTCTTTTAGAAAAAATTGAAACCCAACATGTCTTTCTGGGCAAATTTTCTATAGAGAGAAAAAAACCTTTTTATTTCTCTACAGGGAAAGGCGGCAAGGGAAAATCAGAGATATGGTGACAGATACAGAAGCGAGGTCATAGAATTCATGATCAAGAAAAAACTAAAAGGATTATAAGAAAAAGGAGGGAGAAGAATAGTAAAGGAGGTGAACAAAAAGAAATGGAGTGACAACATAGGAAACCAAAATAGATCTGGATAGAGCTACCTTTGCCGTTGATCAATATTAGTATATCAAGAAACGGGGATGAGGGCACCTGTTCCACAGATGACCAAAGGTATTGTGGTATCCACTAAATAGTGCTGTGATAAGAAATATACAAAGTAAGTAGTATGGTGTCATACAGCTGCGTAGACCATGAATGGTGCTATAAAAGAATATACGTACCAACAGGGTATATACTGAAAATTAGGTGACCTCCTCAGAATACAGAGGTAACGTGATGTCCACGTATTGAGACCTAACATCATAAATAAATATAAGTACAAAGGTGCGTATCCCCAGAAAAAGGACAACCCTATGATGATATAAGAAGCTACAAACCGCTCAAGTGTGCATAGATGCAGATCTACATGAGTCTGCTGGTGGTACTGCAATCCTTATAGCTGGTATTATGACTGATGTTATCCTATAAGTGAACTATAGATAAAAAGATTTATATATCAATGTGTGCATACAATTATCTCTAGTAGAGGATCTCAGATATTACACGGTAATACATACCGCCTAGGAGTAAGCTGAATTCTCATGGGCACCACGAACAATAATCACACTGAGGGTTGAAGTACTACAATGTATCGCAATAAGCTGCCTGAAAGACGTACATACAGATCATAATATCAGATCAACAGCATAAGGGCAAAGAGAGTAAGAGAAAAAGGAAATGCAAAAACGTTATAACACACCTGGTATGCTGACAAAGATTAAAGATGAGAGGATTTAAGTAGAGCTCGTCACATTCCTAGAAATAAAGGATAAGTGAGGAATAGAAGATAACCAACAGTAAAAGAAAGTCAGGGAGGACCATAGACGTAACTGTACCTGGGAAAAGAGAAAATCTCAAGAGCATAGGTGGTGACAGCAAACTCCTTGTGAATCGACCTGGTGCACAAGGTGAGAGGAAACCCGCCTTTTTATACAAGCTGGATCAGCTGTGAGTCAAAATATGTGACGTCAGGGCTTGCCGTGGCGCTTGCTGCCCATGCGCGGAGAAACCAGTAAGGTTCATCGGCGCATGCGCCTGCCGCGTCCACAGACGGCCCATAAGTCCGAGCGGCGTCAGGTGATTATGGGGCGGGACATCCGGTCTGTGAACCGCACCGTGGGACGCTCGATCACGCATGCGCAGAAGGGCCCCCAAGGCCGATCGGCGCATGCGCAAGCGGCGATCATCCGAGACTAATGGGAAAGAGGAGAAACGGGCCGGGCGTTTATGGGAAATGGGAAATTTATTCTAATTTTTTAGGTCAGGTTTCAATTTCTTTGTTTCATTTTCTCTTTTTTTTTTTTTTTATATTTATTTTAGTTTATTTTATTTTATTTTATTTTAATTTATTTTATTTTATCTAACTTTGGCTCTGTTCGGTTTTCTTATATATATCACAACTTTTGTGTCACTTATCTTTTCCCTTTTTTCTCCCCCCGTTGTTTTCTTTTCTCCTTTTTATTTTTTTCTTTTTTTTTTTTTTTTTTTTTCTTTTTTTCTCATCTTTTTTCGTTTTTCTCATCTTTTACTTCCTCTATTTTTTCCTTCTCTTATAAAAACTTCTTTAATTCATTTAATCTTGTCATTCCGTTTTTTTCACTTTCTACTCTAATACATTTTATTATCTTCTTCTTTTCAGGCGCAGTGACCTTTGCACGATCGCACATCACAAGCGCAATAGTTATCACATGGATCCTCCTGACTGCCTCACGTTTATGGGGAGAAGTGAGCCCGCTCATGCGCGGTCATGTCCTTCACTACGGCCAGTCTGCGCCTGCGCCCGGCCCGTTTCTCCTCTTTCCCATTAGTCTCGGATGATCGCCGCTTGCGCATGCGCCGATCGGCCTTGGGGGCCCTTCTGCGCATGCGTGATCGAGCGTCCCACGGTGCGGTTCACAGACCGGATGTCCCGCCCCATAATCACCTGACGCCGCTCGGACTTATGGGCCGTCTGTGGACGCGGCAGGCGCATGCGCCGATGAACCTTACTGGTTTCTCCGCGCATGGGCAGCAAGCGCCACGGCAAGCCCTGACGTCACATATTTTGACTCACAGCTGATCCAGCTTGTATAAAAAGGCGGGTTTCCTCTCACCTTGTGCACCAGGTCGATTCACAAGGAGTTTGCTGTCACCACCTATGCTCTTGAGATTTTCTCTTTTCCCAGGTACAGTTACGTCTATGGTCCTCCCTGACTTTCTTTTACTGTTGGTTATCTTCTATTCCTCACTTATCCTTTATTTCTAGGAATGTGACGAGCTCTACTTAAATCCTCTCATCTTTAATCTTTGTCAGCATACCAGGTGTGTTATAACGTTTTTGCATTTCCTTTTTCTCTTACTCTCTTTGCCCTTATGCTGTTGATCTGATATTATGATCTGTATGTACGTCTTTCAGGCAGCTTATTGCGATACATTGTAGTACTTCAACCCTCAGTGTGATTATTGTTCGTGGTGCCCATGAGAATTCAGCTTACTCCTAGGCGGTATGTATTACCGTGTAATATCTGAGATCCTCTACTAGAGATAATTGTATGCACACATTGATATATAAATCTTTTTATCTATAGTTCACTTATAGGATAACATCAGTCATAATACCAGCTATAAGGATTGCAGTACCACCAGCAGACTCATGTAGATCTGCATCTATGCACACTTGAGCGGTTTGTAGCTTCTTATATCATCATAGGGTTGTCCTTTTTCTGGGGATACGCACCTTTGTACTTATATTTATTTATGATGTTAGGTCTCAATACGTGGACATCACGTTACCTCTGTATTCTGAGGAGGTCACCTAATTTTCAGTATATACCCTGTTGGTACGTATATTCTTTTATAGCACCATTCATGGTCTACGCAGCTGTATGACACCATACTACTTACTTTGTATATTTCTTATCACAGCACTATTTAGTGGATACCACAATACCTTTGGTCATCTGTGGAACAGGTGCCCTCATCCCCGTTTCTTGATATACTAATATTGATCAACGGCAAAGGTAGCTCTATCCAGATCTATTTTGGTTTCCTATGTTGTCACTCCATTTCTTTTTGTTCACCTCCTTTACTATTCTTCTCCCTCCTTTTTCTTATAATCCTTTTAGTTTTTTCTTGATCATGAATTCTATGACCTCGCTTCTGTATCTGTCACCATATCTCTGATTTTCCCTTGCCGCCTTTCCCTGTAGAGAAATAAAAAGGTTTTTTTCTCTCTATAGAAAATTTGCCCAGAAAGACATGTTGGGTTTCAATTTTTTCTAAAAGAATCTATGTCTACATTTTAGGCAAATTAATAAAGTCATATCAGGATCCCCTTTATGTGGGAGTCATACATATTCATCTTCTCTGATCATATAGGTACGTTTGCGTATTTATCTCAGTGTGGTTGTTTTCTCCTATGTTTATGTAAATTATGAAATATCAACATACTGTATATGGAATACATGACTCTTTATTTTCATGTCTTGTTTTAATTTTTTATTTTTATTTTTTGTTATTGGTACCTATCTTGTACATGATTCATCATTCTTATACATGTTACGGTTGTGTGATATCATGATTATGTCTTTATAAACATGTTCTTTTTTTCCTTTCTGTATACTTTCATTATAGACTTCTCTGACGAAGGCCTATAGACTGGGGCCGAAACGTTAGAAAAAAAGAGAATTGAATAATTTTGACCTTTGCACCAAAATAAAAAATAAGCAGATTATTTCACCAGCAGCATTTTGTCTCAGACTTTCATTTTGTGTGCCCGAGCTAATCTTGTTTTATGTGTGTTCTATTGACAATAAAACATTGATGATTCTTAATAATACTTCATAAGTGGTGATCCCATTTTTTAGGTATGTCTTTTTCTTGTTCTTGCCACGTAACGCAGTGTACCTAGGAGATCCCCGTGGGTGGTGCCATCCCACTGTCTGTCTTTCTCCTCAGTTTTTTTGGTGTTTTTCACCAATTCCAAGGAGTTGGCACGCATTTTTGTCTTTGACATTTGTTTTTTCATCTTGATTGTAATCACCTTTTGGTGGAGGCATGGATTTGGATGCCAGAGAGGCAGCTTGGAGCAACCAAGCGGGCAGCATGTTTGGTTTTGGGGATGAGATGCCTTTACCTTCTAACACAACCCCTATGGATGATCCTTCACAGAGATTGATGAGTTACCTTATAAATTTACATAAACGTTTAACCAAAACCTGGTGGAATATACGCAGCTTGGAGGAGTATAAGATTTTAAAAATTATCCCCAGGGGTTTGAGGATACAAATTTTTCCGGCCTAGGAGGCCGATCCTACTTTTAAAGATGAGTGGGAACAGGGCTTGCTTAGAGCCTCAATTATTCTCCTAGATCTGTTGGTTGAGCATGACCAAAAATTACTGATCAAACTCAAGGAGGAGATCAGAATAAAGGAGCAGATGTTGGAGTCTTTAAATCAGGAGGATGTGGTTTTGCCATTCAAGAAAAAATTGAAAACAATTATTGATCTGTTTGAAAAGGAGGTAGTGAAGGGTAAGAAAAACAAGTTCCAGAGGGATAGATCAGATTATGCTAACGGTAAGGCCTATAAGTGGTCCCATCATGGGAACAGGAGACATGCAAGGCCATTAGACCCCTCTATCCCAGCCCTTGTTCCAGCTACTGATACTATTACCAGTGATTTTTTATCCTCGGACACAAGCGAGGCAGAAGGCGCACACGGAGCGGGCTCCGTAAATCAAAGGTTCATCAAGAAGAGGAAGAACCGTCATTACAACTGGTCCCCCTCACATCGACGGGAAACGCGCCAGACCAAGAAATATTAACCACTCTCGCAGAGAAAGGTAATCTACAGGTCATCAACCTTTCCACTTATGAGTTGTCTGAGATAGAGATCAAGCTTCTGACAAAAGGTCTTTCCTTCTCCCCCATGAACAGGCTTGATAAGTTTGTCTTAACCAAAGATCTATATCTGTTTTGCACGCAATTGGTCTTTAGGTTCTTGTATAGTAGGCCCACATTGGTGGATGAATTGCCCCCAGAAGATAGACGGGTTTTCCAGGACCTCCTAGAATTGGTGAGTGAGAACGAAAGGCCTTTGGGCACCAGAACTCCATTTTCGGGACGCCTCTTATCACAGGCCACTCCCCCTTTTAACATCTGCCCGGCGGTACAAATCTTTTTTGATAAAACATGTGTTGATATAAAAAATCTAAAACTAGACGGCAATAGGGCTAATAATTTATCCAGAGAAGAACTACTTGCCCTGAAACGCCTAAAAGAAAACAAGGATTTTATCATTAAGGAAGCAGACAAAGGGGGTAATATTGTCTTGTGGCCCTTTGACATGTATATGAGAGAAGCTAAGAGACAACTAAACAATGCTCTTTGTTATCAAATTCTTCCATCAGATCCTACGGAATTCTTCAAGAGGAAGCTTGATGACCTACTCAGTTTCTCATTTGACCAAGGCATAATTTCAATGACGGAAAAAAACTTTTTGACCACGAAACACCCAGTTGTTCCAACTCTATATTTACTTCCAAAGGTGCATAAGGGACTCCAGGAGCCCCCAGGTAGGCCTATTGTTGCGGGGATTGGTGGTGTTTTTGAAAGACCATGTATTTATTTGGATTTTTTCTTACAACCAATTGCCCAACGCCTTCCTTCCTATATACGTGATTCGACACATATTTTGGATCAAAGAAGGGGCCTACGAGTACCATCTGGAACCATGTTGGTTACATTAGATGTGGAATCCTTGTATACATGCATAAGTCATGATTTGGGCATTCAGGCTGTGTCCTTTTTCTTGAACCAACAGAGCACAGGAGATCGGCTGCATGACTCGTTCCTTTTGGAACTTTTGAAAATGGTGTTGGAGAAAAGCTATTTCACGTTTGATAGAGCCTTCTATAAACAAACAGCTGGGACCGCAATGGGAGCACGTTGTGCGCCAAGTTACGCCAACGCGTTTCTAGGATGGTGGGAACTCAACAGGGTATGTACTATGGATCATTATAATAGGTTTGTAATGAAATGGTACAGATTTATTGATGATATCCTGTTTCTGTGGACAGGGCCCTTGGATCTGTGCGATGAGTTCATACGGGAGTTGAACCAGAGTGAATTAAACATAAAGCTCACCAAGACTATATCAACTACTTTGGTGGATTTCTTGGATTTGAGGATTAATCTGAAGGGTGAGTCTTTATGTACGCAATTCTTTAGAAAGCCTACCGCCGCCAACAGTTTGCTGCACTACTCCAGTTTCCACCCTCCCCATGTCCGGAATGCGATCCCGAAAGGACAATTTTTGAGGGTTCGGAGGAACTGCAGCAACCTGGAGGATTTCCGTGTTCATGCACTCGATCTCTCCAGCAGATTCAAAGCAAGGGGTTACCCAAAACGAGTCATATCCTCAGCCTACCAGATGACCTCCAACATGAACCAGGAGGATGCCCTAGGACCCAAGAATCAGGCCAAAGCTGGAACGGTAAATTTGATCTCACAGTATCACAATCAGTGGCAGGATGTTTATACAATTCTCAATAATAACTGGAGTATCCTACGGAGTGAGGAAAGGCTTTGTGTCTTTATCTCTGAAAAACCTAAAATGGTTGCCCGGAGAGCTAGGAATATGAAATCATTCCTAACCTCTAGCCACTTTCGGAGACAGACCCAGAACTTGGGGAGGGGTTCAAAGGTGGTTGGAACTTTCCCTTGTGGGGATTGCACGGTGTGCCAATTCATGGTTGCAGGAAACCAATTCCTTCTACCTATTCCTCCTGGGCAGGTTTCCTGTCGGTCGTATTACAATTGCCGGTCGGAGAATGTGGTCTATGTGTTGAAATGTGATTGCCCTAAACTCTATGTGTGTCAAACCACCCAGGAGCTACGACGCAGACTACAGCAACACATATCCAATATCAACACAGCAAAAGAGGATCTGAGAAAGGGTAAGACCGTGTCATCTGTGGCTATGCACTTTCTCACATATCATGGTGGTCGTACCAGAAGTCTCAAAGTCCTTGTGGTTGATGCTGTCAATCAGGGCATCAGGGGGGGTGATGTGGTGAAGGAGTTGCTACGAAGGGAATCAAAATGGATTTACACACTCAACAGCCTTGCACCACATGGCATCAATGAGGAAATTTTGTTCAATGGGTTCTATGAAACCTTCTAATCTTTGTTTGTCCATTATTGTTTCAGGTTCATCCCTTCTGGCTGTGGATACTCCTTTTTCCTCCCGCCGCCCCCCCCTCCATCTTTGTTTACTGTGGCGCTGTCCCTATCACCGACCACAAGGACGTGTTTATGACCAGTGGCATTTTCCTCTCCAGATGCTGCATTGAATGGAGTACTACCCTTGGCTTGGGAATGATTAATCGAACTTTGATCCAATTTCTTGAAGAATTTCAGAAGACTGCACATCAAGCCACCATGGTCACCTTTTGAATGGCTCCATTGCTCTACTGACAGGACTTTTTTGCTGTCGCCTACCAATGTCTATTGGTGCCCTGCATCTCTGTGTATAATGGATGCGCCATTTGCAGGATTTTAATGGGGAACCTTCCTTTTTTCCACTCTCAGCATATACCAGTGTGGTACACTCCTAAAATATTGCCTGCCTTATTTTTCTCCCAACAGGTTGTACAAAATATAAAAACCAAAAAAACAGCAGAAAGCAAAAATTAATTTAATTAAATTTTTCTTTTTTTTTTCCTGTTGCCCACTAATGTCTATTGGTGCCGTGCCCTGCACCTCTGTCCATAATGGATGCGCCATTTGCAGGATCTTAATGGTTTACCTCCATTTTTTCACTCTCAGCATGTACCAGTGCCAGTACCAATTTTTTTCTGCGATTAATTTGCTGTATTTTTTGTGATCAACCTTTTTTTTTTTTTTTTTTTTTGTGATAAACCTTTAGTCCCTCTCTTGGCTCTCCAAATACACTCTGCTGAATCTATATATGCCTGAATCTATATATACCTGGCTTCATGGGCGTGAAATTTGTGAGAAAAATTTGTGTGTTTTTTGGGGGGGCCCCTCCATTTTGGAAGTTGTGCGTTTGCTGTGACTCTGAATGGGATCATTGATATATGACAATTTCTGGTGCATCCACTTTACAACACAGTGTTTACTGCTTGTGAACATTCAAATAAGGTTATGTGAAACCTGATATGCTGCCTGCATGGCATTACCTATTTCTGACACATGTGCAGACTATATATTGTTGTAGTTATTTTTATTCGGCATTTCTCTTTAGTCTGCTCATGAGTCCTAACATTAGCGTATCCCTTTATACAAGTCGGCCCTCTGTTCCCACAGACACCGCTCTTTATTGAGAACCTTCATCCCCCCCCCCCTTTTTCGGCTGGCCATGACGAGCGCTCCCCATACTTTCCACGCATGCGTTTGACTGTGGGCCTAAACGCATGCGTGGTTTGTTTCAGCGTTGTTGGTATTTGTTAGCAATGCTCTTTCACTTCTTTCTGTTTCTAGACTGCATGCTGGGTCCTACCTCCTTGCTGCTCACACAGGTGATTCATATTGTCTATTTAGCATTTTACCCTTTAAATAGTACACATATATGTCTTAGTGGTGTTAATGTCTGTCCTTGAGAAAGCTACCAAAAGGTAGCGATACGCGTGGGGCCACCCATATCTGGTCCACCACCCTTCCTTTGCCCTGCCCCGGATGGTTTTTTAGCATTTTTTGCTGCACCCTCCTTGAGGTTTTGGTATGTCATCCTGAGGGATTTTCCTTAGTTGCTCTCTGGGCTTTTCTTTATTATTTCAGCCCGCTTGCTTGATTATCTAAAACCTGTTTGAAATGCCTGCTGGGTGTCCTGCTCAGGTCTTTGTGAATTTGTAATTTGTGAACTGTACAATTTTTGATCTTGTTCATTTATTTTCTGCTGCTCACTTTGCCATGGGCCAGCCAGTTAATTTCATTTGAGTACCTGTGGGATCCTCGGCATAAGCTGCTATTCTATTTTATGGAAAGTCCTCTCCTTGCTGCACAAATATAGGGGTATTTCAGGGTTTGTTCAATATTGATTACAGCCTATTGGCATTGGACCAAGAATATAAATTTTTCAATGTGGGTATCTCTCAAGTGCATTAGTGCTTTGAATTGATTTTAGATGTCTGTATTTGTCTGTGTGTATTCGTTTATCGGTATTTTTTCACTTTCACTATGTGTTTTTTGTGTGTTCTATTGACAATAAAACATTGATGATTCTTAATAATACTTCATAAGTGGTGATCCCATTTTTTAGGTATGTCTTTTTCTTGTTCTTGCCACGTAACGCAGTGTACCTAGGAGATCCCCGTGGGTGGTGCCATCCCACTGTCTGTCTTTTTTACACCTGGAATGCCCTCACCGGCAGGTTTTAGCAGACCACTAAATGGATGTCTGGCTCTAAGGACCTGTCCCCGTGCGTGCCTGGTCTACAAGGAGTCCCCGTACTCAATCACCCTGCTTTTTCCTGAGGTGTCTTTCAGACTGACTGTGTGGCAACCGAACTCCCCCGCAAACAGCCACTACACCTGCAGGGTCTGACTAGCATGTCTGCGTGCCCGCGCTCCGCTTCAGACTGACATGTGTCCTCCTCCACTGCTCCTCTCTTCTGGACTGCCACTGCATACTCCTTCCAGCTCCACCGCACCACTAGCTTAAATGTGGAGGCTACGCCCCCTCTTGGGTCTGCCCAGGGGTCCCCTCTAAGGTGTGTGTGAGCCCTGGTTAAAGTGTGTCTGTGTCCACACCCTATTCAGCCTTTGGGATTACCTGTTTGTACTCACCCAGCATGGGTGCAGTACTCAGTGGTACCTGACCAGGTCAGGGGCGCAACATAAAATAAATCCCAAAAATTTGTATAAATACATTAATGCCAAAAAGAAAACAAAGGATAGTATCAGCCCCTTAAAATATAGTAACAAGTTAGTTACGGAGGACAAACTAAATACTGAGATCTTAAACAGGCACTTCTCACCTGTGTTCACCAAGGAACTGACTGTTCCAGGGATCATTCAATAAGTGAAAAATCAAAGTTCACCACCTGATATAATTAATTTAACACAAGAAGAAGTACGCCTGCATCTGAGTAAATCAAACATTGACAAATCTCCTGGGCCAGATGGCATTCATCCACGAATATTGAGGGAATTGTGCACAGTAATTGACAGACCGCTGTATCTCATCTTTTTAGACTCGCTTGTTACAGGGTGGTGCCTCAGGATTGGAGGATTGTTGATGTGGTGCCGATATTTAAGAAAAGTAAGAAGATGGATCCAGGCAACTACTGTCCAGTAAGCCTGACATCAGTAGTAAGTTTTTGAGGGTATTTTAAGGGATAACATGCAAAAATATATTGCAGAAAATAATATAACTGACAGACAGCATGGATTCATGAAGGATAAGTCGTGTCTAACCAACATGTTGGGGTTCTATGAGGGGGTAAGTGCAAATCTGGATATTGGTAATGCAGCTGATGTGATTCATTTGGACTTTGCAAAGGCATTTGACACTGTACCACATAGTAGCCTTATACTAAAGTTCCAGAAGCAAGGACTAGGGGAAACTATATGCAACTGGGTAAGGAATTGGCTAAAAGATAGGAAACAAAGAGTAGTCAGAAATGGTACATTCTCTAAATGGGCTATAGTCACCAGTAGGGTGCCACAGGGATCTGTGCTAGGACCAATTCTTTTTAATCTCTTTATTAATGACCTTGTGGATAGGATAGATAGTAAAGTGTCAGTCTTTTCTGATGACACCAAACTATGTAGGATATTAAAAACTGACCTTGATAGTACAATATTACAAAAAGATCTGGATAAGATGTCAGAATGAGCAGATACTTTGCAATGGAGATTTAATGTTGATAAATGTAAAGTAATGCACCTAGGACGGAGTAATCCTATAGCTGTGTATACATTTAATGGAAGTAAACTCGGGACTACACAACAAGAGAAGGACTTGGGTATTCTCATTACAAATAGGCTGAGCAGCAGTACTCAATGTCAGGCAGCAGCTGCTAATGTACCGCCCCCGTGTCAGCGGCCGAGCCGCTCGGATCCGGAACTGCGGCGGCTCGAGGGGTCTCCGAACCCGTGAGTGGGGTCGCGCGGACACTCAAAGTGAAAGGGGGAATATGTACAGGGGATTTGGAAGTTCGTGACGCCACCCACGGTGTGTCGTAAGATGGAGTACCACCGCTGCTGTTGGGGCGCCTGGTGGCGGTGGTATGGCAAAAAGGTGTTTAACCCCTCCGTGGGTTGGGGGTTGTGCCCCAGGGCCTGGTGATGGTAGCAAAGGGGTGCCCTTAGGAAGAAAAGGGGTTTTTCATACTCACTCAGTCCAAGAATACTGACACTGACAGCTTGTAAACCAGAATTCTGAGCACCGCTGCAGCAAGGAGGGAGCACACTTGGATCCGTGCCCTTGGTGCTGATTGTTAGCCTGTGACTTTTTCCGTGGCACCTTCTTCTCTGTTTGGATCCCTGTAGTGTGAAACTAGTCGGGTCCCGCTCACCCGTATGGCTAACGCAGAGTGAGCTTGCTCTCAGGGTTCACGCTTGGGATTTGATGGACTGTGTTTTGGGAAAAGTCCTATCCCCTCGTTGCGCTAGTACCCCGATTTTAGAGCAGGTGAGGGATGAATTTTGAAGACTTCACCCCCGTCGGGTAAATTACAAGGACGCTTGAAGCTACTTCCCGGCCTAGGGTCCACGTACCCCGTCGTGCCCTGGCCCCTGCCCTTGGATGGCTCAAGGCCGCCCTCCTCAGCAGATCCGTGCCCCTTGACATGATCCCCTGAGACCAGGGTTCCAGCTCCTACCAGGCCCAGACCAACGTCTGCCACCTATTAGTCTCAAGGAGCCGTGCTCCTGACCTCCTTGCCTCTACCACAACACTCCTTTCACTTTTTAACTTTCCCCTACCAACCCCCCAAGTGGGCGGCCCTATTTCCTTAAGGCCCCCCAATGGTGTGTCTGGTGGGTGTGGTGCAGAGTGTTCCTAGGGTTTTGATTGGCTCTGATCTTAGCAACACCAAAGAACAGGATCCGTAACCAAAGAGGATTGGATATCATGCAGAAGGGCAGATTGCACAATACCCTGTGATGACCTGATAGGCCAGGGCGTCACACTAAAGCAAACAAGATTTTAGGGTGTATAAAAAAAGAAATTAGATCCCGTGATCCCAACGTATTGTTACCCCTCTATAAAACACTTGTAAGGCCATATCTAGAATATGGGATTCAGTTTTGGGCTCCACATTTTAAAAAGGACATTCAGAAGTTAGAGTGGGTTCAAAGGCGGGTAACTAGACTACTACAAGGAATGGAAGGCCTCCCATATGATGAGAGGTTGAAAACGTTAGGTTTGTATAGCTAAGTAAAAAGGCGTCTCAGAGGAGATCTCATTTATATGAATAAATACATTTGTGGTCAATATAAAAGAATGGCACATGACTTTTTTTTTAAAAAGACAATACTAAGGACCAGGGGGCATACACTGTGAGTGGAAGAAAAGCGATTCCGGCAGCTAAATAGTAAAGGATTTGTTACAGTTCGGGGTTCTGTTGTGCCTCAAACCGGTCCAGTCCCATCATTCACTCCCACATTGGGGTCGGTCAACTCTGCAGTGCCACCTGGCTGTTGTTTGAGGCATCAGGGGGCTAGAGTTTTGTACCATCCTGAGCCTAAGTGCTTATTCAGCCATACTGAGCATGTGCGTGATGTCATCAATGACAAGGCGGCTACTGATTGGTCATTAGTGACATCAACGATGAAGTGGCAGCCGCTGATTGGTCATCATGACATCAGCAGTGATGTGGCAGCCTCTGTATGGCTGCAGCCGACACCATTACCACATGCCATGTGGTCTGGGCCAGGGAGGTGGCTATAAAAGGTCTGTAGCTCTGCCCATCAGTGCGCGAGCATCACATTCTGTATGCTGACAACTAAGGCAGCAGACCTGGCTGTGAGAGTGCGTTGGTTGCAGCGTCACTTACCTGCACTGCATGTGGCAGGCATATATATGGAAAAGGACAGTGACATCAGGGTTAGGCGTCGGTACCGGGTATTTGTATCCGTGCACACCTGTATGGTGAGGGTCAACCATTGTCTTATTAGTCCTTGGGTCTCCAGTATCTCTAGTTGGTTATCCTCCGCCTGACGTGTCCCGTACACACATGACCAGTGGTCTGCAGTGATTGTGGCAGACGTGTGTGTGTGTGTACCAGTGACTGTGCATTTGGCGACGCCAACTGGGTAATTCGCTCAGTCTTACATGCCTCTACGCACATCATCGATACCTGTATTGTATACCTGTTCACGATCAGTCGTGCCCCGTACGTACGTGACCAGTTCCAGGTTTATGTCCCAGTGAGGTTAACTGAGTCACCTGTTGATCTGACGTGTCTATACACACGTGACCAGAACACGTGTACCTGTGAAGTTAACAGGGACACGCTACACATTGACATGTGCCTTTAAACATCCCGTTCATTCACATTTGGGTTTTCCTTAGTTGCTGTAACTGTCCTCCAGTCTCATAACGGCCTTGTCATCTGCCCGGCGGACTTTGGGCGGCGATTGGTTTCATACTATTTTATATCCAATCGTCCTCTTCATAACAGGGTTCTTTACAGTTAGAGGAGTCAGACTGTGGAATGCCCTACCAGAAGAGGTAGTAATGGCAGATTGTATAACAGCTCTTAAAAAAGGGCTGGCAACATTGCTGGTTATAAATGTCTTAGTGACAAAATGTAGAACTGGTGGAGGAAGGTTGAACTAGATGGACCTAGGTCTTTTTTTCAACCTAAGTAACTATGCATTCAATTTTTATGTATATTAATCATCTTTCTCTAGTTGCATCTTATGGTTCCAAGCTGAGTGACATTTAACTAACGTCATCCCACCACTGGCCTACTTCCACTCATTTCCACTGGGTAATTTACAAATTCTTATTTTATTCTCCCTGTGTTGTGTGGTTCTCTTATACTCTGTACTGTCTTGGTTTCTCACTACATTGTGCTTTTGTGTATCCTTTACCACATATTATTTCCTGCAATGAGAGATTTCCATTTTACATTCACCCTAACATTAGAGTTTAACTATAACCACATTCAAGGTATGCCTTTCGACGTCTTACATAAAATCATTGGTTTTACCCTAATGTTCCCCGATTACCACTAATCCCTTCTCGCTTCTTCTGCCTTAGGTATGTATTAGACACTAATATATACTTCCTCTGAAAACTACATAGTAGTATTTACTCATTTAGGTACGTTTCTGTCAGTTTTGCGTTATCTTGTGTATGTCACTGACTGTGACTTTATATCTTTCGCAGATCATTGTTCAGTTTTGGAAGATTTATAAATGTACTTGTATACACAATTTAATTTGTTCTCTTGACAGCATATGGTTTATTATTTTTAATATTTTTAACTTTTTCATGTTTGCGATTATTGTATATTGTTATGTCATCTGTGACATAGTAATGTGATTCATATATGTAATAATTGATCATGTCATGTTTTTTCTTTTTTTTTCTTGTTTTATATAGACGATTTGTCCTTTATAAAGACCCAAAAAGGGTTGAATTGTTGGACTTTTTTTCATTTCCACACATGCCGTGAATATAAAATAAATAATGAGATTTGATTAATTTCCCTTTTTCTTATTGGTGTGCCGAGGTTATATTTCACTATTCACTCCTCCTGATTATCTGAGACAAAACAGGACAAATACTGCTCAAACTTCTGATACCATTTGTCCATTAGACTGTGGATGGAAAGCCGACAATTGAGGTAGTTTAATCCTTAACTGAAAGCAGAAAGCCCTCCAAAAGTTGGTAATAAACTGACTCACTCAATCAGAAAAAATATTAGACAGGACTCTATGGAGTTGTCGCGGGCGGGGAGGAGGGTATCAGCACTGCGCTCCCCCCTCTGCTCGGGTCCGGCTGCTGCTGCTCAGTGGTGGCTCGAGCGGTGGGCCGGATCCCGGGGGTTCTCGAGCGGCGCTCCTCGCCCGTGAGTGAAAGGGGATTGGGTTTTGGGATATAGTCTATTGTCCGTGACGCCACCCACGGTTGTGGTGATCTGTTAGCACCACCGCTGCTCGGTGTGGGGATCCCGGGAGTGATGGTGTGAAGCAGCAAGTTGTTGTGTTGCCCCTCCGTGGGTAGGGGTTGGTGATCCCGGGGCCCAGTGTTGAGGTGAGTAGATGCAGGGCTTGGTGGGCGCAGGGACGCGGGGGGCAGCGCTGTGCCTTGCGGCACTGTGGTACTCACTCAGCCTGAGACGTTGACACAGTTCTCGGTAAAACACACGGCTGGAAAGACGGTTCCCACGGACGGCTGCACTTTCCTTTCCCCAGTAAGTGACGGTGATGTCCCTTTTCCTGCACCTAATGTTGTTGATGGTCTCGATGGGTTCCCACCGGTAACCCGCTCCCTGGCTTCAAGCTGGACCGGAGGAGCTCTATTCTTTGCCCGCAGGCTCTGGCCCTTAGAAACTGGTGCCCTGGCGGTGGCGGTGTCTCTACTGTAATGGTTGGGCTGTTGCCTTCAATCGGGATTTGGTTGTTGGGGGAATCTACGTCCCCTTCACTGACGGATTTGGCAAATTATGGCGACTCCTAGCCTTGCCGGGGTCCGAGAGGCCCCTGCCCTGGTGCTGACTGTCCTTTGTACACTGCTCCAGACCGCCGGGCCACCACCCGTCCGCGGTCCTTCCAGGAACTTCCAAACGGTCACCCCTCCGGACAATCACCGCCGTTGCTGACCTTGCTGACTCTGTCCTGCACACAGCTGGACCCACTTCAGGCTTTCTTACTGTCACCGCTCTTACTTTCCTCCTTTTCCACTTTACTTCCTTCTACTTTCACTTGTCTACTTGTTTACTCCTCACTCAAGCCCTGCCTGGGCTAAACTTCCACTCCTTCCACTTCCTCCTCCAAACTCTATCTGCCTGGTTCTTCCCGCCTCCAGGGCTGTTAACTCCTCGGTGGGCGGAGCCAATCACCTGGCCCACCCCCTGGTGTGAACATCAGCCCCTGGAGGAAGGCAACAAGGATTTTGGGTTAGCTTTGGTGTTCCTAACTGGGGTGTAGGGTGTGGTGCTGTGATGACCTGTGACCCCTGGCTTGCCCAGGGCGTCACAGAGTCTGACAATGTAACGTATAAATACCTGGGCTAAAGTTTTAGCATTGGGTAATGTCGGTAGAGTAATAATATCTGTCATTTTAGAAAGCTTGTCCATCGCAACAAAAATGACCATATTACCAGCAGAAAAAGGAAGTTCCATAATGAAGTCCAAGGTTGGCTAGGGACACTCAAAGGCTGCAGAAAACCTAATGAAAAAGAGTGCAATGCACGGAGTGAATGCAGTGCACAGGTGGCACACACAGACACAGAGGACACCACATCCCACAGGATTCTGGGACACCAAATGTGACGCAATATGAGGTCCAACCTCAGCACTGACCGCCAACACCTCATCTCACAAGTTTCCCAGCGGAAATACTCGAGGACAACTCATCAGCTTCAGTGTTCTTGGACCGCAGAAGATAAGCTACGAAAAAGTTAAGCCTATTAAAAAGTAATGACCACCAAGCTTGTCTCGGTGTAAGACGTTTAGCCAACTCATGGAAAAGGAAATTTTTATGTTCAGTAATTACAGTAACAGGATGGATAGCTCCCTGCAGAAAGCGTCCTCAAATTCTAATTTGAAAGCAAGTAATTCTCTATTACCAATATCATAATTACGTTCAGCTGGAAATAACATCTTAGAAAATAAGGCATATGGAAGTAGTGTACCAACAAACAGACCTTGAGACAATACAATTTCACCCACACCTCTGATGCGTCAACCTCCACCATGAAGGATTGAGAAACATCAGACTGCACTCATACGGGTGCCAAGGTAAAACATTTTTTCAGACAATCAAATGCGTACAAAGCACCCTAAGACCAATTAGAAAAGTATGTACCTTTTTTCATCAAGTCAGTCAGAGGCCTTGCTGTGGCAGATACATTTTTAATAAACTTCCTGTAAGAGTTTACAAACCCCAAGAAATGTTGCAGCACCTTAAGGTTCTCAGGATGAACCCATTTCAATATAGCCTGTAACTTAGTGGGATCCATCCTAAAACTAGAAGCGGAAATTATGTAACCCAAAAATGGAAGTTCCTGAATGGCGAAGACACACTTTTGTAATTTTGCATACAATTATTCTCTCTGAGAATTTGCAAAACTTGTCTAATATGTTTACTATGAGACCAGAAGTCTTGGGAATATATGAGGGGATTCCCTTAGGAAAAGCTGCTACCTCTAGCGAAACGTACGTTAGGGTGGTTCTCCTCTTCCCCCCTCCTCTCCTACGCTGTGTTCTGACACCTTCTTTATACATTCAGGTATACTTGATTACCAAGTATGGATTGGCTTCTTATTCAGTGTGCTAGGGTATTTGTGTTAACTTTGGCTCTGGCTGCTATATTGCACAGATTTTAAGTCATTTGACCTATTTAACCCAGGTCTCAGGACATACAGTGCCTACAAGTAGTATTCAACCCCCTGCAGATTTAGCAGGTTTACACATTCGGAATTAACTTGGCATTGTGACATTTGTACTGTAGATCAGCCTGGAAGTGTGAAATGCACCTGCAGCAAAAAATAATGTTATTTCTTTTTTTTTTTTTTTTTTTTAAATTGTGAAAAATTTATTCAGAGGGTCATTTATTATTCAACCCCTCAAACCACCAGAATTCTGTTTGGTTCCCCTAAAGTATTAAGAAGTATTTCAGGCACAAAGAACAATGAGCTTCACATGTTTGGGTTAATTATCTCTTTTTCCAGCCTTTTCTGACTAATTAAGACCCTCCACAAACTTGTGAACAGCACTCATACTTGGTCAACATGGGAAAGACAAAGGAGCATTCCAAGGCCATCAGAGACAAGATCGTGGAGGGTCACAAGGCTGGCAAGGGGTACAAAACACTTTCCAAGGAGTTGGGCCTACCTGTCTCCACTGTTGGGAGCATCATCCGGAAGTGGAAGGCTTATGGAACTACTGTTAGCCTTCCACGGCCTGGACAGCCTTTGAAAGTTTCCACCCGTGCCGAGGCCAGGCTTGTCTGAAGAGTCAAGGCTAACCCAAGGACAACAAGGAAGGAGGTCCGGGAAGATCTCATGGCAGTGGGGACATTGGTTTCAGTCAATACCATAAGTAATGTACTCCACCGCAATGGTCTCCGTTCCAGACGAGCCCGTAAGGTACCTTTACTTTCAAAACGTCATGTCAAGGCTCATCTACAGTTTGCTCATGATCACTTGGAGGACTCTGAGACAGACTGGTTCAAGGTTCTCTGGTCTGATGAGACCAAGATCGAAATCTTTGGTGCCAACCACACACATGACGTTTGGAGACTGGATGGCACTGCATACGACCCCAAGAATACCATCCCTACAGTCAAGCATGGTGGTGGCAGCATCATGCTGTGGGGCTGTTTATCAGCCAAGGGGCCTGGCCATCTGGTCCGCATCCATGGGAAGATGGATAGCACGGCCTACCTGGAGATTTTGGCCAAGAACCTCCGCTCTTCCATCAAGGATCTTAAGATGGGTCGTCATTTCATCTTCCAACAAGACAACGACCCAAAGCACACAGCCAAGAAAACCAAGGCCTGGTTCAAGAGGGAAAAAATCAAGGTGTTGCAGTGGCCTAGTCAGTCTCCTGACCTTAACCCAATTGAAAACTTGTGGAAGGAGCTCAAGATTAAAGTCCACATGAGACACCCAAAGAACCAAGATAACTTGGAGAAGATCTGCATGGAAGAGTGGTCCAAGATAACTCCAGAGACCTGTGCCGGCCTGATCAGGTCTTATAAAAGACGATTATTAGCTGTAGTTGCAAACAAGGGTTATTCCACAAAATATTAAACCTAGGGGTTGAATAATAATTGACCCACACTTTTATGTTGAAAATTTATTAAAATTTAACTGAGCAACATAACTTGTTGGTTTGTAAGATTTATGCATCTGTTAATAAATCCTGCTCTTGTTTGAAGTTTGCAGGCTCTAACTTATTTGCATCTTATCAAACCTGCTAAATCTGCAGGGGGTTGAATACTACTTGTAGGCACTGTACATATGTGTTAAATTGTGTCTCCCTCTCTCTATGCATATATAGGGTTTGCAGTCCATTGCCACTGCCTTTCCACAGTCATAATCCTCTTTGTAGGGGGGATTTAGGTCCATATATACTTTTGTATCATGATTTCTCTGCCTCCACAACTCTCATCTTTTTCTCATCTATTTAATATTGTCTTTTTATGTATCTATATTTTTCTAATAAACATTTATATTTTTGTATGCAAACTATTTTGCATTTTTGTGTGCTATTACTTCCCATCCTCCTTTTCTCATCTTAAGTTATGAGTATTTTTGTATCCCACCCAAGGACCATTATGTTATGAACCCTTTGAGGTTGTTATGCTCAGTATGGCTGTACGGATTATACTAGCTGCATAAATTTAAAATAAGCGGTATCTACCAATGGTCTGCAGGTAACTATCTCATGTGTATGGCTAGTTTTAGTATTGAGCATAATTATTGATAACTGAAGATTTTAGAAAAGTCAATACAATGTAAATTGTGACATATTTGAAAAAAAATGAAAATTTATAGTAAAATTGTGCAGCGCAATCCAAGGCAGATGCTTTTTCAGCTCCTTGTTAGTTTTTATTCACAAGATACTAGTTAATATAGCAAATAACCAATCAAATAGCCTTTATGGTGAAATAATGCATTACAAGTAGAGATCCCGAGAGAGCCACCCAAGGTTCAGTTCAGTTCATGTTCGCCAACTTTGCCTATGTTTGTTTATTGGTTCGTCGAATGGTTTGATGAACACATCCTAACCCATGGAATTCAATGGGAGGCAAAAATAAAGGTATAGGCAATAGTGATGAGCGAGTACTAAAAAGCTCGGGTGCTCGAAGCTCGGGCCGAGCCTCCCAAGATACTCGTGTACTCGGCCCGAGCAACGAGCCCAATGTTATCCTATGGGAGACCCGAGTATTTTTGTGAAATGACCACCGGCAGCATGTAGAAACCCTAAAAATGGCACAAAAGACTCCGAAGAGTGCTCAAATGACATGGCAACAGCATGGGGAAGACCCCTTGAAGCATTTATCACTCAAAAGTCACAGCTGTGAACAATTTTGTCCGCGTTTTACGCCATTTTTACGGACTCACCAGAAAACCTTCCAAAATGACACCAAAATGATTTTTCATGGCGGAAATGTTAAGGGCACATACCCAATAGTGAGATAGAGCTAATGTATGTTACTTTTTGAGATCAATACATGAAAGATTTTACGTAAAACATTGTGTGGCACTCCGATGTCCCTGAGAAGAGACGTACATAAAGGCCTCTGAGTCTAATGTGCCCATTTTGAGGAACTGAGTCTTTGTAGTATTTTCCTTTGCCAGGGCAGTCCAAAATTTTGAGGTTCACCAATGACCCTGCATACAGACGTGCATGAGGGCCTGGAAACCTGAAGTGCCCATTGGAAGGAAGTGGGTCTATTGTAGTATAGCCCTTTGGCAGGGCAGCCAAAAATTGGGAGGCTCCACGTTGTCCCTGGATAGAGACGTGCATGAGGGCCTCAAAACATTAAGTGTCCATTGTCAGGAAGTGGGTGTATTATAGTATAGCCCTTAGGCAGGGCAGCCAAAAATTGGGAGGCTCCACGTTGTCCCTGGATAGAGACGTGCATGAGGGCCTCAAAACATTAAGTGTCCATTGTCAGGAAGTGGGTGTATTATAGTATAGCCCTTAGGCAGGGCAGCCAAAAATTGGGAGGCTCCACGTTGTCCCTGGATAGAGACGTGCATGAGGGCCTGTTAACCTGAAGTGCCCATTGGAAGGAAGTGGGTCTTTTGTAGTATAGCCCTTTGGCAGGGCAGCCAAAAATTGGGAGGCTCCACGTTGTCCCTGGATAGAGACGTGCATGAGGGCCTCAAAACATTAAGTGTCCATTGTCAGGAAGTGGGTGTATTATAGTATAGCCCTTAGGCAGGGCAGCCAAAAATTGGGAGGCTCCACGTTGTCCCTGGATAGAGACGTGCATGAGGGCCTGTTAACCTGAAGTGCCCATTGGAAGGAAGTGGGTCTTTTGTAGTATAGCCCTTTGGCAGGGCAGCCAAAAATTGGGAGGCTCCACGTTGTCCCTGGATAGAGACGTGCATGAGGGCCTGTTAACCTGAAGTGCCCATTGGAAGGAAGTGGGTCTTTTGTAGTATAGCCCTTTGGCAGGGCAGCCAAAAATTGGGAGGCAGTAGGTGACTTTCGAAAATGTGCAGACAGGCGGCGAACTTTTACCAGCAGATCAGACAGCTCTGGGTATGACTTTAGAAACCGCTGAACCACGAGGTTGAGCACATGGGCCACGCATGGAACATGTGTCAGCTGGCCTCGTCTCAAAGCCGCCACCAGGTTCCGGCCATTGTCACACACGACCTTTCCTGGCTTTAGGTTCAGAGGTGTGAGCCAGTGATCTGCCTGCTGTTTCAGAGCTGTCCACAGCTCTTCTGCATTGTGGGGTTTGTCACCTATGCAGATTAGCTTCAGCACAGCCTGTTGCCGCTTCGCCGAGGCAGTGCTGCAGTGCTTCCAGCTTGGGACTGGTGTGGAGGGTACAGTGGATGAGGATGCGCAGGAGGAGGAGGAGGCTGAAGAGCATGACATTCCGGAGCTGTAGAGTGTGGGTGAAACACTGACTGAGGTGGGGCCTGCAAACCTTGGTGTGGGAAGGACGTGTTCCGTCCCTCGCTCAGACTGGGTCCCAGCTTCCACAATATTAACCCAGTGTGCCGTCAACGAGATGTAGCGGCCTTGCCCACAAGCACTTGTCCACGTGTCTGTGGTTAGGTGGACTTTGGGTGAAACAGCGTTGTTCAGGGCACGTGTGATGTTTTGTGACACGTGGTTATGCAACGCGGGGACGGCACACCGGGAGAAATAGTGGCAGCTGGGGACCGAGTAACGTGGGACAGCTGCCGCCATCAGGTCGCGGAATGCTTCTGTCTCCACCAGCCTAAAAGGCAACATTTCCAGCGCAAGCAGTCGCGAAATGTTAGCATTTAGAACTGTGGCATGTGGGGTGATGGCAGTGTATTTGCGCCTGCGTTCAAAGGTTTGCTGAATGGATAACTGAACGCTGCGCTGGGACAAGGACGTGCTTGATGATGGTGTTATTTCTGCGTAGGCAACTGCAGGTGCAGGACCGGAGGAGGCTTGTTCACAGGCAGCATGGACAGGGGATTGGCTCGCATGCACAACCAGCAAAGACGTAGCAGTGACATTAGCAAGCACTGCTCCTCGACTCTGTTGTACTTCCCACAAAGTCGGGTGCTTGGCTGACATGTGCCTGATCATGCTGGTGGTGGTCAGGCTGCTAGTTTTGGTACCCCTGCTGATGCTGGCACGGCAGGTGTTGCAAATGGCCTTTTTAGAATCATCTGGATCCAACTTAAAAAACTGCCAGACTCGGGAAGACCTAACATTTGTACAGGCACCTTGTGTCGTGTTGTTGTTCCGGGGAACGGTTGCCTGACTTCTGCATAGAGCCACCACCCTGCTTCTTACTGCCTGTTGGGATGCTACGCCTCCCTCCCCCTGTGCACTGCTGTCCTCGCTCTGCATATCCTCCTGCCAGGTTGGGTCAGTTACTGGATCATCCACCACGTCGTCTTCCTCTTCCGCACCCTGCTCCTCCTCCTGACTTCCTGACAATTGTGTCTCATCATCGCCCACCCCTTGTTGAGACACGTTGCCAACTTCGTGAGAACGTGGCTGCTCAAATATTTGGCCATCTGTACATACGATCTCCTCATGACCCACTTCAACATGAGCTGGCGAGAGGCCAGAATGTGCGAATGGAAACGTGAACAGCTCTTCCGAGTGTCCAAGTGTGGGATCATTAATGTCCGAGGACGTGTACTCAGCCTTGTGGTAGGAAGGAGGATCAGGTTCTGAAATGTGCGGTGCAGTATCACGGCTACTGACACTTGACCGTGTGGAAGACAGAGTGTTTGTGGTGGTGCCAATCTGACTGGAAGCATTATCCGCTATCCAACTAACAACCTGTTGACACTGGTCTTGGTTCAAGAGCGGTGTACTGCTGCGGTCCCCAAGAATTTGGGACAGGACGTGCGAGCGACTAGATGTGGCCCTTTGTTGTGGCAAAATTAGAGCTTGCCCACGACCTCGGCCTCTGCCTGCACCACCATCACGTCCACTTCCTTGTTCCTTGCCAACGCCCTTGCGCATTTTGCAATGCTGTGCTGACGTGTATTCACTAGACTTGGGCGTTATATCAAAGTTTGTGCAAATCGTGCACCTGTACGCTGCCACCGACAGGCACACACGTGCGGTTTTTAAATGCAAGCACGGACGCACTAAGAACCTAACACAGGTTTTAGGAGCAAAAATTAAGAACTCTGACACTATCAGCCACTGCTGACTGACGTGTATTATACACTACACTTGTGTGTTATATAATAGTTTGGTAAAAACGCACACAAGTGCACCTGTACGCTGCCACCGACAGGCACACACGTGCGGTTTTTAAATGCAAGCACGGACGCACTAAGAACCTAACACAGGTTTTAGGAGCAAAAATTAAGAACTCTGACACTATCAGCCACTGCTGACTGACGTGTATTATACACTACACTTGTGCGTTATATAATAGTTTGGTAAAAACGCACACAAGTGCACCTGTACGCTGCCACCGACAGGCACACACGTGCGGTTTTTAAATGCAAGCACGGACGCACTAAGAACCTAACACAGGTTTTAGGAGCAAAAATTAAGAACTCTGACACTATCAGCCACTGCTGACTGACGTGTATTATACACTACACTTGTGCGTTATATAATAGTTTGGTAAAAACGCACACAAGTGCACCTGTACGCTGCCACCGACAGGCACACACGTGCGGTTTTTAAATGCAAGCACGGACGCACTAAGAACCTAACACAGGTTTTAGGAGCAAAAATTAAGAACTCTGACACTATCAGCCACTGCTGACTGACGTGTATTATACACTACACTTGTGCGTTATATAATAGTTTGGTAAAAACGCACACAAGTGCACCTGTACGCTGCCACCGACAGGCACACACGTGCGGTTTTTAAATGCAAGCACGGACGCACTAAGAACCTAACACAGGTTTTAGGAGCAAAAATTAAGAACTCTGACACTATCAGCCACTGCTGACTGACGTGTATTATACACTACACTTGTGCGTTATATAATAGTTTGGTAAAAACGCACACAAGTGCACCTGTGCGCTGCCACCGACAGGCACACACGTGCGGTTTTTAAATGCAAGCACGGACGCACTAAGAACCTAACAGGTTTTAGGAGCGACAATTGCTGAGAAGTCTGACACTATCAGGACTGTTTTAGACTGTGTACACCAGCCCCAGATATGATGAAGGCTGGTATACGGTCACCACTAGGAATGGCTATATACCCTGCCTGCCTGCCTGCCTGTATACTGCTACAATAGTCCTGACAAGGACTCTTTTGGTCACTAGCCTGTATTCCAACCTGGCTAGACCCTGCCTGTATACAGCAACAATAGTCCTGAGAAGGACTCTGCTACTGTACTCCGACCTGGCTATACCCTGCCTGCCTGTATACAACTAGAATAGTCCTGAGAAGGACTTTTGGTCACACTGTTTGCAGCCCTGCTACGGAAATAGCTATAAAGGGCCGCAAACCTTTCCCTGCACTGACTGTCTGGATAGCTGTGAGCAGAGCACAGCGCGCCCGCCGGTATAAAGGCTCGGTCACGCTGTGGAGGCCGGCCAATCACTGCAATTCCACAACTAACAGGGCTGTGGCATTGCAGTGGTCTGCCAGCCAATCCCTGCATGAGGGCTGGCTCTCAAAAGAGCGCCAACATGCAGGGATGAAGACCACGAGTACAGCACGAGTATCGCGAGATTACTCGGTCCCCGCCGAGTAGACCGAGTACAGTGATACTCGTGCGAGTACCGAGTAGTAACAAGCATGCTCGCTCATCATTAATAGGCAACACTTTTATGAGAGCCCAGAAGCTGCTAAACAGCTCACACCATTTTACAGTGGAGCCAAACTGTTGTGGTACAGCGATTAACCTCCTAGACTATTAACATAAGAAATATTGGATGAGTGACAGAACTAAGCCTGTTGCTCTGAGAACACAAAAGCATATGAATAACTTGGTCCATATTACCAACTTTTCTATGAAGAGTCACCAAAACAACAACTTAGACCTACAAAAGACCTCCATAGTTCTAAATATCAATATCAAATATCAAACTGTATCAGTTATTTAGAAAATTATTTATTATTTCATACAGAATCTCACAAGAATATTGCAGGAATACAAAAAGGACAGGGTGGGTAGAGAACCGTGCACATATAAAAACTGCAATAATGCAGGGGTGTGTGTCAGAATTTCAGCGTCTGAGAATAACATGAATACATACATAATGATCATTATAAATATTATAAACCTTCATGATTTAGAGTATAAGTTAGCACATCAGAGTATGGGTATAAATGTCATAGCAAAAATAAGTTAGCAAAAATTGCATCAGTTTAAATAGCCTATTGAGACAATATACATATGTGCACCTGATTACACAATCAATATGACCCCTCTATGACTAAAAAGCCACACCGACATGCAACAAAAACTCACTGATAAACCCTCAGATGGACAATGTCCATCATACATAAGAGGAAAACTAGGTGCCCAGGACCGGTACAGGTTGAATAACCTTCCCAGGATCCACCTCAGACCCCGCACTCACACACACCGCCCTGCACATCGACGCGTTTCGCAGTCGCTTCGTTGGGAGGTGCAGGTGTAGTGTGTGAGGCTGCTTATAACCCCAGAGTGTAGGACTCACCATCCTATAGCGGTGCGCCGCGACTCTCCGGTGTCCATCCTCCACCGCGTCCGGCGTCCCGGAGCCCAGCGTGCGCATGCGCACAACCTCGGCACCGGATAGGTCGCCAGAGAGGGAGGAGGAGAAGAAACCAGAGCGCCGTGCGCGCACAGGACAGAGGCCGTCATCGCCGTTTTTAAAGAGGGCTGCAGGAAGGGCAAAACAGACAATATGGAGAATTAAACCATCTGATGTATTACATAATATATATTATTTCCATAGGATTTTATTCATCCAATTCAAGAAATCCCCGAATCGGGTAGATCCATTTTCCTTGCACCAAATACATAGTTGAGTCCTTTCCATAGATTTTCAAATGTCCAGAGATACAAGCAGCCATATCTACAAAACGTTTTATAAAAAATAAAGAAATGAATAATTAAAATATATGGTGACATGGCACCAACCAGAGAACCAAGCACCCCCTTTAAAAAGCAGGACCATGAGCCAGGTCATATATTAGATCAAAAAGGGTTTATAGCTGATAACATCATTTAGTCCCTTTGGTTTGACAGTGTCAAGAATTGTTATCCATCGGGCTTCTCTTTGATATAATAGATTTTTAAAGTCTCTCCCTCTAGCCCCAAGATGGATCTTCTCTATGCCCCTGAATTTTAACATCCGCCAATTACAATCATGTTTGTCCTTAAAATGTTTGGGGATGTTCTTCAGGAGACCAATTTCTTCAGGTTTTTGCATTTTAGCGGCATTTTTGATATCTCGGATGTGTTCTAGGATTCGTACCCAGAATTCCCGGGTCGTTAGGCCAACATAAATCAGTCCACAAGGACAAGTTGCCCAATAAACAATCCCAGAGGATCGACAATTGATGAAATGTACTATTTTATAGGTGTTTTCCCGAGACGAATCCCAGAACTCCACCACATGGTCCATCTGGGGACAAGCCCCACAGTCACCACAGGACCGAGAACCCCATCTTGGACCCCTACTTATCCCAAAGAAATTTTTCTCAGTTGCAGTGGTGTAGTGGCTTCTAACAATCTGATCTGTTAAGGTCTTAGCTTTTTTAGGAGTAATTGCGGGCCGGGGTGTTAGTATGTTGTCAAGATCATTATCAGTAAGAAGTACTGAGCAATATTTTCTGACAATGTCAGACATCTCCCTCCACTGTGCATGCTAGGGGGTAATGAAGTGGGTCACATCGTTATTACCACTCTTTCTACCATGTCTCAATAATGCCTCACGTTGGGTATCCTTAGCTCTATCATAACCAGCCTGTATAGACTGCTCATGATAGTGACCAGCCCTAAATCGTCTTTTAAGATCTATGGATTGTTTTTCAAATAAGGCATCATCACCCGGCGAGCCCATAAAAACTGTCCCGTGGGGATAGACCTAATCACCTGTTTCGGATGTGATGATTTTGCGCTCAGGAATGAGTTCACTGCCGTTTCTTTGCGGAAATATCTGTGCACAATCTGTTGCTCTGAGAACCCTGCCACTACAGATAAGATACAACATGGAGACCCATCTTGGAGTCTCCACATTTACAAAAATTAGAGGCAGACAGCAGGACAGTGGCACTAACTGCCCGACAGTACCTTAAACTCTTCACGACACATGACGTACTGGGTACGTCATGGATCGTGTGAGGTTTATCCCCACGGGCTGACGTGGGCAGTCTGCAGCAATAAGCAGAAATGTCAGCTGATTTCAACGGCTGATGTGTGCATGCCAGGAGCAAGTGGAATCGCATTCCACCTGCACCTATTAACCCCTGTATCAGCGTGCCGCCATAAGGATAACTTACCCACCCCATCGGAAATCACGTGACGTTGCCATGGTAGCACAGGGTCATGTGATGACTCCTGTAACTATCATGAGTCACTTTCTCTCACTGCCGGCAGAGGGCAGTGTGTGAGAGTAAAGCAGTAAAGCAGCTTTTCTCCAGATCTCAGCTGTGTAGCTGTGATCTGGAGAAATGGAAGAGCGATCAGAGTGCTGATCATTATAGTCCCCTAGGGGACCTAGTAAAATAACAGAAAAAGTTAAAACAAAAGTTTTAAAAAACTAAAAAAAAATGAAAAACCTAAACGTTCAAATCACCCCCCATTCGACCTATTGAAAATTAAAGGGTTAAAAAAATAAAAAAATATACACATATTTGGTATCACCATGCTCAGAAATGCCCGATCTATCAAAATCTAAATCAATTAATCTGATCAGTAAACGGTGTAGCAGCAAAAAAATTCCAAACGCCAAAATTACTGATTTTGGTTGCCGCAAATTTTGCACAAAATGCAATAACAGGCGATCAAGATCGTACTGTTAAAAACGTCAGCTTTAGACGCAAAAAATAAGCCATAACTAAGCCATAGATCCCGAAAAATGAGAAAGCTACAAGTTTCAGAAAATGGCGCAAAAAGTGCACCCCTTTTTTTGGACAAACTTGTGAATGTTTTTTAACCCCTTAGATCAGGGGTGGGCAATTAATTTTCCCATGGGGCCGCATGAGAAATTGGGATGGTTTTAGAGGGCCGGAATAATATAATTAACTCGGTTCTACATATTATATATAGAAATATACACACACACGAACACGCATATATATACTGTGTGTGTATATAATATATAAACACGTACACACAATGTATATACATACACACACAATCCCCATATACTACATCACTACACCCGTCACATACTACACCTGTAATATACATCCCTATACACTACACCTGTAATAAACTACACCTCTATATACTATACCACTATATACTACATCACTATACCCCTATATACACCTGTAATATACTACATCACTATATACTACACCTGTAATAAACTGCACCACTACATCACTATATACTACACCTGTGATAATCTACATCACTACACCCCTATATATTACACTTGTATTATACTATACCCCTATATACACCTGTATTATACTACACCACTACACCCCTATATACACCTGTATTAAACTACACCCCTATATACACCTGTATTATATTACACCCCTATATACATTTGTATTATACTACACCCCTATATACACCTGTATTATACTACACTACTACACCCCTATATACACCTGTATTATACTAAACCCCCTATATACACCTGTAATATACTACACCACTACACCACTATATACACCTGTATTATACTACACCCCTATATACACCTGTATTATACTGCACCACTACACCCCTATATACACCTGTATTATACAGGTGTATATATAGGGGTGTAGTATAATACAGGTGTATATAGGGGTGTGGTATAATACAGGTGTATATAGGGGTGTAGTATAATACAGGTGTATATAGAGGTGTAGTATTATACTACACCCCTATATACACCTGTATTATACTACACCACTACACCCCTATAAAACCTCACCACTATATACTACACCACTACACCCCCCATATACCACACCTGTAAAACTACATTCCCATATACTACACCACTACACCCCAAATATTTGTCAACAGTTACCCCCCTCCCTCAGCCCCACCCCTCCGTCCCCCCATTGTCCCCACAGGTTACTAGTAACCAACTCACCTCTCTCTTCTTATTGTCCCCTCCCCAGGCACCTCCGTATGAGCCCCCCGCTGAGCTGCTTCTCTTTTACATACCCAGGCTGCGCTGATGCTGTATTCTTAGGGGCCCCCGCCACTGCTTCTCTCCGTACGGGCCCCGGCCGCTGCAGCTTCTTCTCCTGCTGGGCGGGAACTTTTCAAATGAGACACGCGCGCCGTACTGACGATATCAGGGCGCGTGTGTGTCACAGAGAAAAGTGTCAGGCAGGGAACAGAGGAGAGGTTCCTGCGTTCCGCTGCCTACACTGTGCGGCGCTGCAGGATCTGTCCTCTGTTCCCTGCTCGGCGGGCTGGTCACAGAGAGTAGGCGGGCCGGATGTGGCCCGCGGGCCGCCCCTTGCCCATGTCTGCCTTACATAAAAGTAAACTTATACATATTAGGTGCCTACAAACTTGTACATATATATTTAAAAAAAAACTGACCCGCACATCCAGCAAGTGTGAACAGGTGCTAGTGTCGCGGGCGGAGGGGCCGCGCTCGCTACGCTCAGGTCCAGGGCTGCTGCTGCTTGGTGGCTCGAGCTGTGGGCCGGACCCGGAGACTCGAGTAGCGCTCCTCGGGGGTGGTTTGTTTGGGGAGATAGTCCGTAACGCCACCCACGGGTCGTGGTGATAATGGGCACCACCGCTGCTGGTGACGGGGATCCCGGGATCGATGGCAGGGAGCATCTAGGATGTTGTTTTCCCCTCCGTGGGTAGGGGTTGGTGATCCCGGGGCCCGGTGGTGATACGGGGAGGCAGGGTAGCTGGGGTGCAGTGTTGCGGAGGCAGCGCGGCGCAGTGCCGGATGGCACTGTTGTACTCACTCAGGCACAGATTCACAGAGTCTCTGGTAAACCAAACGGCTGGATGGACGGGTCCCGCAGCCTGCTGCAGTGTCTTTGCTCTCCCCTGACAGCTTGATGGTGGCTGTCTTTCCCTGCACCGTTGTGTATGTATTGACTCCGATGGTTGCCCAACGGTAGTCCGCTCCCCGGCGTGTATGTACCGAAGGAGCCCGTTTTGCCCGCAGGTGCTGGCCCTTGGATCTCTAGCCTATGGCGGTGGCTTTTTATCCTCACTGTGTGGACTGTTGCCTTCTGTCGGGTCTTGGGTAATAGGAAACCTCTGGGGTTCCAGTCACTCTCGGATTTGACCATTGTCGACGGCTCCTAGCCTAGTCGGGGTCCGATGGCCCTGCCTTTGTGCTTGGTACAAATCTGCTCCCCGGCTCGGTACCGGCGGGCCACCGTCCGTCCCCGGTATTACGGTTCCACTGACTTGCACCACCTTCTGCAGACGGCCACCACCGTCTGCCGACCTTGCTGACAGTGCCTGGTCTCCTACCCAGACACTAGCAGTTTCTCCACTCCAAACTCAACTCCTCACTCCACTTCCACTGAACTCCAAACTGAACTAACTAAAAAAACTGTCTGCTTTTTCCCACCTCCAGGCCTGTGAACTCTTCAGTGGGTGGGGCCAACTGCCTGGCTCCGCCCCACCTGGTGTGGACATTAGACCCTGGAGGGAGGCAACAAGGATTTTGTTTGACTGATGTAGACTATCCAGGGGAGGGTGTGTGTGTGATGTTATGTCTGTGACTACCTGGCTAGTCCAGGGCATCACATTCCCCCTTGGTGAAATGCAGACCGTCCGCGGGCTGCCCGTCCATCACCGGTTTTATTTCTGAAAAATATAATTTAACATAAAAACATATAAACATTAACATTAAGCATTCTTAAACGTTACTTAACGGCATAAAAACATTTTTATTAATAACGGACGGGTTCATGTTCTTCCACTTTCCCACCCAAGCAACCTACACCTTGATGCTGCCCCTAAGAAACGGGCAGCACCCCTCTTCCCCAGTCCGGAAGCAGGAATTTGGTTCCAGGTCACCCAAGCGGGAACGGGTACGTTGTCTCGCATCCGGCTGTCATTTCAGGGGACCCCACGTCCAGGGGGACCCCTGACCCCCGGAATATGGCCACCGGTTCTGGTGGTGGCCTGGCTCCTTCCTCCAATCTGCCTCTCCGGAGGCGGCAACGGAAAACGGCCCACAGATTATTTACAAGACCACAAGTTCGTGGTTGGTCTGCAAGTTCTCGGCCTTGTTCATGAGTAGTTTCTCATGTGGGCTGTTTCGAAGTAGTAGTACGGCAGACAAGGAATAAACATACTGATGGTCCCAACGGGGACAACTTTCTCCTTTTATGGACGGTAGAAATCAGGTAAGTCATTCGGATCATTGGTGTTCATTCATTCAAACAAAACAAGGTGCTGAGGGTCCCAACGTGGACAACTGGGTTGCAACGGTGGACCGCTGCCTTTATTTAAGGTTGCCCTCCTCATATGCCTCCTGCAGCTCTACATCCGGAAGGTACGGTGGGGGAGGGGACTGGGACCGCATCTGGACACCGCGGCCTTCCCTCTGCTTCACATCTAGGGCAAACCAGCCCCTCTCCCCGCAGTGTCGGGTGTAGGTCACTAGGTCGCCCGGTTGCAGGTCACGACCAGGGTGGCCCGTTGGAAGGTGAGAGTTCACATCACGGCGAGCCACAAATATTTCGGCCTCCAGGCCCGGTTCGTAGATGAAGCCATATCCACGTTGAGGGTCAAACCGTCTGACCTGGCCCTCGTAGATCGGGCCCCGCACCCGGAAAGTGGCATTGCGGAGATTGTCCTTCTCTCTTATAGTGCGTTCCAGCACCTCAGCCTTCTGCTGCTCTCTGGCGGCAATCTCGCGGCCTAGCTGGGTTGGCTCTCTGTCTCAGTAAGGGGTGTCTGCATGCCCCTGCGCTCGGGTCAGCCCTGCTGGACCTCCCCCACACCGGCCACGACCGGTATCCTCTTTGGGGGGTCCTGCGGTGACGCGGCCTGGGATGCTGCCTTGCAGCGGCGACCCGGCGCAGCCTCAGCCGAGGCGTGGGGTTTAGGGACAACAGGCCTCACCTGCTGGGCCTTCCTGCTCATGGCTCCCACTTCTTCTGTAGCTGGACGGACTGCCGGGGCCGGGACTGTCTTTGGTGCGGCCACTTCCGAGGCCGATGGCTTCTTTTCACAAACGGGCACTTCCCGAGGGATCTTCCATGGCAGCGGGATCAGTGCGAGTCGTTCGCGGGCAACGCCTACTGGCTGGTCCTCTAGGGCGGACGAGCTGAACTCCGCTACCAGTGTTGGGAGCAGCAGACCTAGTGGCGGGGCAGCAACAACCGATGCGGATGGCGGGGGAGGTAGCAGGGTGAACGGATGCAGACCGGGCCCCTCAGCCGCAGCGACCGGTCTTTCAAGGACACAGGAGCGTGGGTCGCTTACTCGCTTCTCCAGCACTGTCTCCACCTCGCGTCTCCGCACGGCCACCGCTACTTCCTCCATTTTGGCCACCCATCGCTCCATTAAAAACCGGACCTGGGCTTGCAGGCAGCAGCACTTCTGCGCGGTCCTGGCCTCCACCCACGTCGCTGTTCCTCGAGTGGGCTCAGGAATCTCCGCATTGCCGGACAGGACAGACATACTGGCGCTTGTGCTTCCAGGAACCAGATGTGTAGCAGAGTCCTGGCGTCCCTGCTCTTTATATCTCCGGTTACATCAGGTACACCTGCACCCGCCCCCCCTTGGTTCTTTCTAGCACTTCCTTCTTCTGGGGGCAAGGCCTCACTTTCGTGCCCTCCCTGCTCGGGGAAGACGCTCGAGCGGGAAATCTTCGCGCCAAAGATGGCGGAACGTCAAATTTTTCGGCCGGACGCCGCCGACGGCGACTGCAAGGCGCACTTCTATCGGTTTAGTTGGTTCTAATCCTGTTCGTGACGCCAAGTTGTCATGGGCGGAGGGGCCGTGCTCGCTACGCTCGGGTCCGGGGCTGCTGCTGCTCGGTGGCTCGAGCGTTAGGCCGGACCTGGGGACTCGAGCAGCGCTCCTCGCCCACGAGTGAAAAGGGGGTGGTTTGTTTGGGGAGATAGTACGTGACGCCACCCATGGGTTGTGGTGATAATGGGCACCACCGCTGCTGGTGACGGGGATCCCGGGAGCGATGTCAGGGAGCAGCTAGGATGTTGGTTCCCCTTCTGTGGGTAGGGGTTGGTGATCCCGGGGTCCGGTGGTGATACGGGGAGGCAGGGTAGCTGGGGTGCATGGTTGTGGAGGCAGCGCGGCGCGGTGCCGGATGGCACTGTTGTACTCACTCAGGCACAGATTCACAGAGTCTCTGGTAAACCAAACGGCTGGATGGACGGGTCCCGCAGCCGGCTGCAGTGTCTTTGCTCTCCCCGAACAGGTTGATGGTGACTGTCTTTCCCTGCACTGTTGTGTATGTATTGACTCCGATGGTTGCCCAACGTTAGTCCGCTCCCCGGTGTGTATGTACCGAAGGAGCCTGTTTTGCCCGCAGGCGTTGGCCCTTGGATCTCTAGCCTATG
The DNA here is from genome assembly GCF_048569485.1 of Anomaloglossus baeobatrachus. Taxonomy (NCBI): domain Eukaryota; kingdom Metazoa; phylum Chordata; class Amphibia; order Anura; family Aromobatidae; genus Anomaloglossus; species Anomaloglossus baeobatrachus. The sequence goes on from NC_134358.1 coordinate 326,909,063, forward strand.
GCGGTGGCTTTTTATCCTCACTGTGTGGACTGTTGCCTTCTGTCGGGTCTTGGGTGTTAGGAAACCCCTGTGGTTCCGGTAACTCTCGGATTTGACCGTTGTTGGCGGCTCCTAGCCTAGTCGGGGTCCAATGGCCCTGCCTTTGTGCTTGGTACAAATCTGCTCCCCGGCTCGGTACCGGCGGGCCACCGCCCATCCCCGGTCCTACGGTTCCGCTGACTTGCATCACCTCCTGCAGACGGCCACCACCGTCTGCCGACCTTGTTGACAGTGCCTGGGCGCCTACCCAGACACGAGCAGTTTCTCCACTCCAAACTCAACTCCTCACTCCACTTCCACTGAACTCCAAACTGAACTAACTAAAAAAACTGTCTGCTTTTTCCCGCCTCCAGGCCTGTGAACTCTTCGGTTGGTGGGGCCAACCGCCTGGCTCCGCCCCACATGGTGTGGACATCAGACCTTGGAGGGAGGCAACAAGGATTTTGTTTGACTGATGTAGACTATCCAGGGAAGGGTGTGTGTGTGATGTTATGTCTGTGACTACCTGGCTAGTCCAGGGCGTCACAGATAGCTGAAAAACTAAAAATAGAACTAAAAAAAATAGTAAATATAAGCTGCATACAGCTGCACACTAAAAAGCCAACAGTGTTAAGGGAACTATGCGGCTGCATTATTGCTATATGAAAAAATGAGATTTTTAGTTTATGTATTGGCCAATGCATGTAAGCCTGGAACCAATGGCAAGGTAATCTCTATAATTCGGGTTCCTAACTTAAATGCCACTATCTAGGTTAAAAACATCCATTTCTAACTTGAAATGCCACTATTTGGACTAACCTCCATGTTTGGACAGCTAGACTCCTGCTATAAAGGTTATGAACACAGCCTGGTTTAAAGGGTGGAGTGCTCAGTCAGAAAGAGACTCAATACAAATATTTAAAAAAAAAAAAAATTTCCGGGCTTACATGCATTGGCCAATACATAGACTAAAAATCTCATTTTTTCATATAGCAATAATGCAGTACCAGAGTTCCCTTATACAGTGGTACCTCGCATAACGAGTAACCCTCTTAACGAGAATTTCGCTTAACAAGCAAAGCTTTCTGTAAATTTGTAACCCGCTTTACGAGAAAGCTTTGCTGTACAAACACACAAACACACATGCACGCACACACACACAGTATTATGCTCACCTTACCTTCCGTTCCACCTCCAGCCTCATGGTTCTTGTAGTTCCCGGGTACATCGCGACGTCCTCGCGGCGAACTACAAGACCCAAGAGGCCTGCGATGGAACGGAAGGTAAGGTGAGCATCTATATATATAATTGCCTTATTCTGTCTGTCTGTCTGTCCGTCTTGCTCCAAAATTCTGTCGTTACCGTGACAAGCGTCTCATTGGCCGCTCGCCTCGCCTCGGCTCCGCCGCCCGCACGCATTGGCAGCTCGGCCATGCCCTGCCCCCCTCACGCATTGCAAGCTCGCTCTGGCCCCACACCCCCGTGTGTACGCTGGTGTGGGCTCCCGTGCGTGCAGGGGGTGGGGTACGCTGGTAACCATGGTACACATTGGGTAATATTGTGTAGCATGGTTACCAGTGTATGCTGGCTCCCTGCCCATTCAGATCGTTGGTCTCCCGCTGTCACACGCTGATGCATGCTGCACAGCAGGAGACCAACAAGTGACCCAGCACTGTCGCTTTGAATACTTACCTGATGTGTACCATGCTTACTAGCATACCCCGACTCCCGGCACATGTACGCTGATAACAATGATACACATCAGGAAACTATGGAAACCGCTTTGCATAGTTGCCCCCCTCGGCCAAGTTCCCATGCTCGGCCACGCCCCTGCTCGGCCACGCCCCCGCTCAGCCACGCCCCCACACTCTGCTCCCTCGGCCATGCCTCCCCACACTCTGCCCTGCTCGGCCACGCCCCCACGCTCAGCTACGCCCCCACACTTTGCCCCCCCAGCCACGCCCCCCACACACTCTGCCTCCCCCGGCCACGCCCCCTACACTCTGCCCCTCAGCCACGCCCCCCACACTCTGCCCCTCGGCCATGCCCCACACGCTCGGCCACGCCTCCCGGCTCGGCCATGTCTGCCCCGCTCGGCCACGCCCCCCACACACATTGGGCACCTATACACCTCCCCCCAGGACTACTCCACCTATCAGACACCTCTCCTCCAGGACTACTCCTCCTATTATACTCCCCTTCCCCAGGACTACTTCTCCTATTATCCTCCTCTCTCCCCAAGGACTACTCCTCCTATTATACTCCTCTCTCTCCAGGACTACTCCTCCTATTATACTCCTCACCTCCAGTACTACTCCTCCTATTATCCTCCTCTCCCCCCAGGACTACTCCTCCTATTATACTCCTCACCTCCAGGACTACTCCTCCTATTATCCTCCTCTCCCCCCAGGACTACGCCTCCTATTATACTCCTCACCTCCAGGACTACTCCTCACCTCCAGGACTACTCCTTCTATTATACTCCTCACCTCCAGGACTACTCCTCCTATTATACTCTTCACCTCCAGGACTACTCCTCCTATAATACTCCTCTCCCCCAGGACTACTCCTCCTATAATACTCCTCTCCCCCAGGACTACTCCTTCTATTATCCTCCTCTGTCCCCAGGACTACTCCTATTATCCTCCTCTCCCTCCAGGACTACTTCTCCTATTATACTCCTCCCCCCCCAGGACTCCTCCTCTTATTATCCTCCTCTCCCCTCAGGACTACTCCACCTATTATCCTCCTCTCCCCCCAGGACTACTCCTCCTATTATACTCCTCTCTCCCCAGGACTACTTCTATTATACTCCTCTCACCCCAGGACTACTCCTCCTATTATCCTCCTTTCTCCCCAGGACTACTCCTCCTATTATCCTGCTCTCCCCCCAGGACTACTCCACCTATTATCCTCCTCTCCCCCCAGGACTACTCCTCCTATTAGATTCCTCTCTCCCCAGGACTACTTCTATTATACTCCTCTTTCTCCAGGATTACTCCTCCTATTATCCTCCTTTCTCCCCAGGACTACTCCTCCTATTATCCTCCTCTCCCCCCAGGACTAATCCTCCTATTATTCTTCTCTCCCCCCAGGAATACTCCTCCTATTATTCTTCTCTCCCCCCAGGACTACTCCTCCTGTTAGACTACTCTCCCCCCAGGACTACTCCTCCTATTAGACTCCTCACCCCAGGACGACTACTCCTATTATCCTCCTCTCCCCCCAGGAATACTCCTCCTATTAGACTCCTCTCCCCCCAGGACTACTCCTCCTATTATACTCCTCTCTCCTCAGGACTACTCCTCCTATTATACTCCTCTCCCCTCAGGATTACTCCTCCTATTATACTCCTCTCCCCCCAGGACTACTCCTCCTATTATACTCCTCTCCCCCCAGGACTACTCCTCCTATTATCCTGCTCTCCCCCCAGGACTAATCCTCCTATTATATGCCTCTGTCACGCTCCCCGGGTCCCCTGCGCTGCCCTCCGGCTCACCTGTCCCGCTCCCCGGCTCCCCTGCCTCGCTTCCCGGTTCCTCGGTCCGGTCACCGCCGCTCCCCGCTCTCCAGCATCCATTGCCGGCGCGTCCCCGGCGTCCTGGTCCCCGCTCCCGGCGCCCGGCAGCTTCTCAGCCCCAGCCCGGCCCTGCTGCTTCCTCCTCGCAGCTTCCTGCTCTGGCTTCTGGCACTCGGGCCGCGCGCATGCGCATTAGGGCGCGCGCGCGGTCATTGACCCTTTCTTAAAGGGCCAGCGTCCATTAACAGGAAATGATGCAAACAGGTACAGGGTATAAAGGGGTTTAATGTCCAAGGGGGCGGGGCCTGATCTTCGTGTTTCTTAAGCTAGGAGTCAGGTCTCCTGGTGTCTCTATGATATACTCACCTATCTCTCTTGTAGAGCCGTGCCTGCCTCGCCATCCGGTCCTGCCGAATCCCGAACCCCGAACGCTGTCCATCTGCCATCCTGACAGTCCGTACCATCTCGGATCCCTGCGGTGACCCGTCATCTCGCTCCAAAGGTTCCGGACCCCGCCTGACATCTTCTCGGCTTCCGAACCTGAGCTGCGTCACCCGGACTACCATCAGTGACTCCGTGGTCCCAGGGACTTCTCCGTTATACTCGTGTGCACGGACTGCTCTGCTGCCAATAGTGCTCCAGCTACCGGACCCCTTACCACCATCTAGGAGTTCGGCCCAGTGGATCCACCTCCTGGGTCTGCCCGTCCACCTGGCCCTGACAGTAAGATCAGGCCATGGATCCCGCTGCAGCACTAGCAGCCGTACAGGAGGAACTCCAACGCCAGCGTGAGACTCAGACCCGCATGCTGCAATTCATGTCTTCTGTGGACGCCCACCTGAACACGCTACAAGCAGCAGTTACGTCTTCAACATCCCGGGCTTCCACTAGTCAATCCACGGCTCCAGCTCCCGTGGCGACTTCTTCAGATACTTCCAGACTTCGTTTGGCCTCACCACCCCGGTACGCCGGAGACCCCAAGACCTGCAGGGGATTCTTAAACCAATGCTCCCTCCATTTCACGCAGCTGCCGCATTTGTTTGCCTCCGACCAAGCCAAGGTCGCCTTCATTATGTCCCATCTAGAGGGTGAGGCACTGGCGTGGATGAACCCCTTGTGGGAGAAGGGGGATCCTGTGACCACGAACATCCAAGAGTTCCTGCAGGCATTCCGTGGCACCTTTGATGAGCCCGGACGCGCCTCCGCGTCTGCTTCGTCTCTTCTCCGGTTGCGTCAGGGGACTCTGACGGTGGGTCAATACGCAATCCGGTTTCGCACCCTGGCTTCGGAACTCGGCTGGAACAACGAGGCCCTAACCGCCGCCTTCTGGGAAGGACTCTCGGGGCGAATTAAAGATGAGCTGGCGGGACGTGACGTACCGACCACCCTGGATGCCCTGATTGCCCTAGCGACTCGAGTGGACATTCGCTTTCAGGAGCGATCCAAGGAAGTGTCCCGTGAGAGACGTCCGGTACGGCATTCCTCTCCTCCGCAGAAGCCCTCCGTACTTCAGTCATCGACAGCTGGGGTCCCCGTCCACGAGCCCATGCAGATCGACCGAGTGCGGCAGTCTGAACAACGTCGAGCAGAGCGGCTCGCCAAGGGTCTCTGCTTTTACTGCGGAGAGGGCACACACCTGCTACGCTCCTGTCCAGAGAGGCCGGGAAACTCCAAAGCCTAGGGTTGGTAGGAGAGGCCACCCTAGGTGCTGGGACTCTCTCAGACCCGGTTACGTGGACTGTGCAAGTGACAACGGGAGAGACGCGGTTCACGGCTGAGGCATACCTCGATTCCGGGGCAGCAGGCAATTTCATCCAGCAGGCCACGGTGGAGAAGTACCAGGTGCCTGTTACTCCACTCGACAAGCCCCTAGTGATTGCCTCTGTGGATGGGAGACCCCTCTCTGACACCATCTCCTGGATCACCAGGCCGGTCGAACTGCGTATCGGTGCCCTGCACACCGAGAACATCGCTCTCTACGTCCTTCCACACATGTCCCATCAAATCCTGCTGGGACTTCCCTGGTTACGGACACACGAACCATCAGTCAGCTGGGGCACTGGCGAAATCACCCGATGGGGCTCTTCGTGCCATGAGAAGTGTCTGAAGACCATACAACCCATCCGACGACCTCCAGTTCCAGAGAACCTACCGGGACTGCCCTCGGCCTATTGGTCCTTCGCAGACGTCTTTGATAAAAAGGAATCTGAGGTACTTCCGCCACATCGTCCTTACGATTGTGCCATCGACCTGCTCCCAGGAACAACACCACCTCGAGGACGGATATATCCGTTGTCCCCAGCCGAAACAAGGGTCATGTCTACTTACATCACAGAGAGCCTGGCAAGGGGATTCATTCGGAGATCCTCCTCTCCTGCTGGAGCAGGCTTCTTCTTCGTCAAGAAGAAGGAGGGCGACTTACGCCCATGCATAGACTACCGGGGATTGAATCAAATCACCGTAAAAAACAAGTACCCTCTGCCGCTCATCCCCGAATTGTTTGACCGGCTTAGAGGAGCTCGTGTGTTCACCAAGCTGGATCTTCGGGGTGCTTACAATCTGGTACGCATCCGCTCTGGGGACGAATGGAAGACCGCGTTCAATACTCGCGATGGGCACTATGAATACTGCGTGATGCCCTTCGGCCTGTGTAACGCCCCAGCCGTCTTTCAAGAACTGGTGAACAACGTTTTCCGGGACCTTCTCTACGTCTGTGTGGTAGTGTATCTGGATGACATCCTTGTCTTCTCTCCGGACCTCCAGACCCACAGAGAGAACGTGCAGCTGGTTCTACAAAGACTGAGAGAGAATCGTCTGTACGCCAAGTACGAGAAGTGTGTCTTTGAGCAGTCTTCTCTTCCCTTCCTGGGGTACATCATCTCTGATACCAGACTGCAGATGGATCCAAAGAAGGTCTCCTCCATTCTCAACTGGCCTCCTCCTTCTGGACTGAAGGCAATCCAACGCTTCCTGGGATTCGCCAACTACTACCGCCAGTTCATCCCTCACTTCTCTGCTCTGACTGCTCCTCTCTCCGCTTTGACCAAGAAGGAGGCTAATCCAAAGGACTGGTCACCTGCGGCCGATGCCGCATTTGGCTCTCTGAAGCGGGCATTTGCCTCCTCTCCTGTACTCCACCGTCCGGAGTTAAACCGCCAGTTCACCTTGGAGGTGGATGCCTCCTCCTCGGGAGCCGGAGCAGTGCTCATGCAGAAATCCTCTTCCGGGAAGATGGTGACTTGCGGATTCTTCTCCAAGAGCTTCTCAGGGCCTGAACGCAACTACACCATCGGTGACCGAGAGCTATTGGCAGTCAAACTGGCTCTGGAGGAATGGCGCTACCTTCTGGAAGGAGCAGTGTACCCTGTTATTATTTACACGGACCACAAGAACCTGGAATACCTGCGGTCCGCTCAGCGACTGAACCCACGGCAAGCCAGGTGGTCCTTATTCTTTGCCAGGTTTGATTTTCAGCTCCATTTCCGACCCGCGGACAAGAATGTACGCGCTGATGCCTTGTCCAGGTCTTTCATGCCCATGGAGCAGGAGGAGGAGACTACCCAACCCATCATCTGTCCTAGCAAAATCATTCCGGTGGCCCCTGTCACCCTGGCCCAGATACCGCCCGGGAAGACCTATGTCTCTGAGACTGACAGGAAAAAAGTGTTACACTGGGGTCATGCCTAAAAACAGCCGGTCATGCTGGCCAGAAGAGAACATGGGGTGCGATTGTACGTCATTACTGGTGGCCATCCCTTCGCACGGACGTTGCTGCTTTTGTCTCTGCCTGCTCCTCTTGTGCCAGGAACAAGACGCCCAAACACCTGCCATATGGACGTCTTCTGCCTCTGCTGATACCCTCAGTTCCGTGGCAACACATAGCGATGGACTTTATTACGGACTTGCCATTGTCCTCCGGACACACAGTCATATGGGTCGTGGTGGATCGGTTCTCTAAAATGGCTCATTTTGTCCCTATGGCTGGACTGCCCTCTGCTCAGGAACTCGCGGACGCCTATATACATCACATCTTCCGCTTGCATGGCTTTCCATCACACATCGTATCCGACAGAGGAACTCAGTTCACCTCCCGCTTCTGGAGGGTGCTCTGCAAACATCTGGGAGTGACTCTGGACTTTTCTTCTGCCTACCATCCTCAGTCTAATGGCCAAGTGGAACGGGTCAATCAGATCCTGACCTCCTTCTTACGTCACTATGTCAACGCCCATCACGACGACTGGTCCACGCTTCTTCCTTGGGCTGAATTCTCCCATAACCACCACATCAGTGAGTCATCCTCCAGCTCTCCCTTCCATGTCGTTTACGGACTTCAGCCCTCCGTCCCATTGCCTGTATCCCCTTCTTCGGATGTCCCTGCTGCTGATACTGTAGCCCGTGACTTTGCAACCATTTGGGACTCTGTCAAGGCGTCCCTTGGGCGTGCTTCCCTGCGGATGAAGAGACACGCAGACAAGAGACGTCTGGACCCTCCGTGTTTCTCTCCTGGAGATCTAGTCTGGCTTGCTTCCAAGTACGTCCGATTGAAGATACCATCCTACAAGCTGGGTCCTCGCTACATCGGGTCGTTTAAAGTCCTCAACAAGATCAATGAGGTCTCCTACAAGCTACAGCTCCCGGCCACGATGAGGATACCCAATTCCTTCCACGTCTCCCTGCTCAAGCCAGTTGTCCTTGGTCCCTTCTCCGCTGCTGCCAGTTCGGCTCCTCCTCCTATTGCCGATGACGACATCTATGCGGTAAGGGATATCGTGGCCATGAAGACCGTACGGGGTCGACAGTTCTTCCTGGTGGACTGGGCAGGGTATGGTCCTGAGGATAGGTCCTGGGAGCCCCGGGAGAATGTGGGTACTCCGCTGATTCGTGCCTTCCTGTCCCGGTTGCGGGGAGGGGGGCGTGGGGGGGGGTACTGTCACGCTCCCCGGGTCCCCTGCGCTGCCCTCCGGCTCACCTGTCCCGCTCCCCGGCTCCCCTGCCTCGCTTCCCGGTTCCTCGGTCCGGTCACCGCCGCTCCCCGCTCTCCAGCATCCATTGCCGGCGCGTCCCCGGCGTCCTGGTCCCCGCTCCCGGCGCCCGGCAGCTTCTCAGCCCCACCCCAGCCCTGCTGCTTCCTCCTCGCAGCTTCCTGCTCTGGCTTCTGGCACTCGGGCCGCGCGCATGCGCATTAGGGCGCGCGCGCGGTCATTGACCCTTTCTTAAAGGGCCAGCGTCCATTAACAGGAAATGATGCAAACAGGTACAGGGTATAAAGGGGTTTAATGTCCAAGGGGGCGGGGCCTGATCTTCGTGTTTCTTAAGCTAGGAGTCAGGTCTCCTGGTGTCTCTATGATATACTCACCTATCTCTCTTGTAGAGCCGTGCCTGCCTCGCCATCCGGTCCTGCCGAATCCCGAACCCCGAACGCTGTCCATCTGCCATCCTGACAGTCCGTACCATCTCGGATCCCTGCGGTGACCCGTCATCTCGCTCCAAAGGTTCCGGACCCCGCCTGACATCTTCTCGGCTTCCGAACCTGAGCTGCGTCACCCGGACTACCATCAGTGACTCCGTGGTCCCAGGGACTTCTCCGTTATACTCATGTGCACGGACTGTTCTGCTGCCAATAGTGCTCCAGCTACCGGACCCCTTACCACCATCTAGGAGTTCGGCCCAGTGGATCCACCTCCTGGGTCTGCCCGTCCACCTGGCCCTGACAGCCTCACTTCCAGGGCTAATCCTCCTATTATACTCCTCAACTCCAGGACTACTTCTCCTATTATCTTGCTCTCCCCCCAGGAATACTCCTCCTATTAGACTACTCTCCCCCAAGGACTACTCCTCCTATTATCCTCCTCTCCCCCCAGGACTACTCCCCCTATTATACTCCTCACCTCCAGGACTACTCCTCCTATTATCCTCCTCTCCCCCCAGGACTATTCCTCCTATTATCCTCCTCTCCCCCCAGGACTATTCCTACTATTATACTCCTCTCCCTCCAGGACTACTCCTCCAACACACACACACTGCACAAAACATACCTCCCCCCAAAACACACACACACACCCACACAAACCGTGCAACGCATACAGCACCACACACACACACACACAATGCCGCAGACACACAGCGCTCCACAAACAACACAACACACACAACGCAACACACAGCACCACACACAAAGCACCACAAACACACACACAACGCTGCAGACACACAGCGCTCTACAAACAACGCAACACACAAACAACACCGCTCTCACACCCCCACCCAGACAACACCCAGAACATTTACAGCGCACTACACAAATACTTGGCAACTACAGACAACACCTATATATATATAACAAAAATCATACAGTAACTACACAATAAATTCTAGAATACCCGATGCGTTAGAATCGGGCCACCTTCTAGTATAATATAACATAATATGTGTACCTTTCGTTTCATCGCCGGCCTCCTGGGTGCTGTAGTGCGCCGCTCCGCTCCAGTCCACCCTGTGTATCTGCATCCATAGCGATGAGGGAGGAACTTCCTGTCATCGCTAATGAAAGGCAGAGCGCTGGCCAATCAGAGGCAAGCGGCTCTGCCTTTGACGTCAGCGCTCTGGCCGGGAACTTCCTGCCTCGTCGTTATGGTAACGCGTTACACAGCCAGGCCCCGTACCAGAGAACAGCAAGTCCCAGCAGACCGACGATGGAACGGAAGGTAAGGTGAGCATATAATATGTGCGTGTGCGTGCGTGCATGTGTGTTTGTGTGTGTTTGTGCATGTGTGGAATGATAGAATAGGGGACCAGGATGGGACATTTTAGAAGTTGTGGAACGGATCGTCAGCATTGCAATGATTTCCTATGGGAAATCTTGCTCTGCTGAACGAGTACCTTGATTAACAAGCACAATCCCAGAACGGATTGTTCTCGTTAAGCAAGGTACCACTATACATTGTTGGCTTTTTAGTGTTCAGCTGTATGTATCTGATACAAACTTGTACCGACCTGACACATCAAACCAACACATCAGTTTTATCATATAGTGAACATGGTGAATAAAATATCCCAAAAACTATTGTGCGATTGTGGCGCCCTGGACAAGCCAGGGGCCACAGGTAACAACACACACACACCCCCCACCCCCAGCAGTTCACAGCAGACATCTCCAGTGAGACCTTCCTCGGGCTCAGCCAGACACACCAGGAGGGCGGAGTCAGGAGATGGAGACGCCCACCCAGGTGTTTAGCTGGCCTGAGGCAAGAAACAAGCCCAGTCAAGTCCAGGGAGAGGAGGAGAGAGAAGGTCTGAAGGGAGACAGAAGCAGACAGGGGCCTAGGTTTGAGCCTAAGGCCCCCGTGCAGAGAGTGAGGCAGACGGTAGTGGCCGTCTGCGAGAGCCAGGAAGACAGTTGGTGGAACCGTAGGTAGCCGGAGCTGGGCGGTGGCCCACCGGTACTGAATCGGGGAGCCAGCTGGAAACCGGATTGCAGGAGGAGCGTGCTCGGAGGTGAAAGAGAGGACTTACATTACCAACCTGGGGTCAGGGGAAAAACACCGCAGCCGCCTGTGGGACCCGTCCATCCAGCCGTGTGTTTTACCGAGAACTGTGTCATCATTACTGGCTGAGTGAGTACCACCGTGCCGTGCGGCACAGTACTGCCCCCGCGACCCTGCACCTCTCCAGGCCCCGTAACTCGCCTGCCAGCTCCAAAACCCTTCACGGGCCCTGGGACCACCAACCCCCCTACCCACGGAGGGGACATAACAACTACGCTGCTCCCTGTCATCGCTCCCGGGATCCCCGTCCAGAGCAGCGGTGGTGTCACAACCTCACCACAACCATGGGTGGCGTCACGGACAATCTCCCTTACCTAACCCCTTTTTACTGTAGAGCCTGGGATCACAGACCGGGTCACGCCACCGTGATACCCACAGAAGTGACCTCGTGGCCCGGATCTGAGTACCCCTTATCCACGGGCGACACACGATCACACTCTTTTTTTTACAGTTTTTCCGCACTTGAAATTTTTTTGCTGTTTTCCAGTACACTATATGTTAAAACGTATGCTTTTATTTAAAAGAACAACTTGTCCCGCCGAAAGCAAGCCCTTATATGGCAATATTGACGGAAAAATAAAAAAGTTACAGCTCTCAGAAGAAGGAGAGCAAAACAAAACAAAACGGAAAATTGCCCGGGGGTGAAGGGGTTAAAGGTTACTGGAGCTCACAGCCACTGGGTCTCCAGGCAGCTGTGAAGTCAGGAAATCTTAATGGAATGTAAAAGAAATTTAGCTCACCGTTTCCAATCAATCTCAAAGGCTCTCTGGAGATTCGGACAAGGTGCTGCCACGCCTAGAGCAAGTACATAAATGAAGAAACATCCAGCTTCCACAGAGAATTCCTTATTTTTGCTATTTTTTATTTTTCTTTAGCACAAATAAATAGACACATAACAGTCAGGACAGAGTCATGACCGACGTTTATACTGTAAATTCATGCACCAAATCTGCATCTTATTGCAAAAAACACAATGCGATAGTGTTGCGGAATTGATGTGATTTTTGCCAAAAGATGTAGATTTGGTGCAGGAATTTGCTATATAAATTTCACCATCAAACCTGCATCTCTTGGCCAAAACAATCTGGTTTTCTACCAGGAGATGACCCACAGTCGAACAGTCCAACAGCGGCTTCAAAGTGAAAGTGAAAGTGTTGCTAGAGTGTGAGTAGTGACTTTCACTTTCAGTATATGTGTACATGTTCAGGACACACTCCGTCCTGGATGCAGCGAATCCTTTCCTGCAGGGCCGCGAGTGTCCTCCGCTTTAGACCGCAGCTGCACATGCCCATAATCAGAGTTCGGGGAAATGTGGTCTATTCTCCCTGCGAATAACAATTGTGTCTGAGCAGCATAAATTGATATGCTGCGGCTCAGAGAGCTGTGCCACATGTTAGTTTACGCTGCTGCAAAAAGAACCACAGTCTGTATGGGATTTCTATGAACTCCCTCCACTGTGCTTCTACTGTACAACTCAGCATTTTAGAACATTTTAGTGGAAAGACACTGCATCCAAAACTCTGCTATTAATGATTGTGGGCACATACCCTCAAAGTGTAGGCAAAGTGTGCAGCGCGAATGTTCCTCGCACTTCAGTAGTCCCTTTTAAACTGTGGGAGGAGAGCATGCCGACTGTACTTTGAAAGTGACAGTGACTGCCAGAGTGTAGTGTAGCCAGGGCCGCTTTACGCGGGCGAAGGATGCAGTCCTGCCCCAGCCCTGGAACACTACAGACAGGCAAAAAAGAGTGTGTAGTGGAGTGGGTATGGAGGTGATACCTGGTTGCAGTGGGACATGTTAGCTGGCCGTTCTGTATCTTGTTCACACCATGCGATGTTATAGTCAGCGTTATTGCAGATGAGTTCCAAATTGGCTTTACTGAACACTTCTTTTAAACCTTGTTGCATTTTGCTGATATTAAAGCTTCTCATTACTGCACATATAAATATACAGTATACACTTACTACAAACATGGAGGTTTTTAGGGGGTTGTAGGTCACAGTCCACCTTCCCATATTCTGCAACACAATAAAATTAGGCAATAAAATATCTATCAACTCTTTCCTTCTCCGAGCTCTCGACATTTTCTTTCTTCAGGCCAGACCGGCCTAAAGGGTGCTTTACACGCTGCGACATTGCTAACGATATATCGTCGGGGTCACGGTGTTTGTGACGCACATCCGGCGTTGCTAGCGACATCGCAGTGTGTGACAGCTAGGAGCGACGATAAACGATCGCAAAAACGGCAAAAAACGTTGATCGTTGACACATGGCTCCTAATCATAATGTCGTTGGTGTTGCATTCCGCAGGTTGTTCGTTGTTCCTGCGGCACCACACGTTGTAATGTCGCAGCGTATAAAGCGCCCTTAAGTCTTGGGAAAAAAAAGTCTGTGTTCCAAAAAAACAGTCCCTTGGGCCAACAGTTACCGTCCCAGTTCAAGAAGTATGGTTCTTCGTCAGATGAAGACTACCATGGGGTTTTGTCCATGTAACCCATCTGGTCATCTGTTCACCCTCCCTCCATTCACGATAGCAGTTGTGTGCACAGTTTCTCAGGGGTTGGTTAGTGAAAAATTCATAGGGGCAGGATATAAATGGGCAAAGTCCAGGGGGCAAGCTTCAAATGGCAGTTTGGAGCACAGTTCCTGAGAGCTGCAACGGGCAAGTTCTTATCTGAGGGAGTATCCTCCTACTTCCCAGAGGGCTCAAAGTCCTCTAAATCCAGCAGAGTGGGGCGCAAATAATGGAAAACTTGGCAAAGGGGGAACAGTACACCAAAAAAAACCAAAACAGAGATATCTGGCCACAAGGGCAATAGCTCTTGACCTTTAAACTATTAATCTTTTAATCTTAGAGCCTCTTCCGATCAATGTGGCATCCTGGCCAACCAAGGGTCCTGATGGCAGCCCAACTGGCCCCAGTTCCTTCTATTACAAAAAAAGGTTCTGAAACTAGCCCCTTTATCAACTTGGCTATTGGCCATCAGTGGAAACAGACAGGAGGCATCAGTCCAGTTAAGGCTGCCTTTTTTTTCCAGGCTTCCTAAGACTTAGGAGACAGGGGCCTGGTCCATTTCCATGGCTAGACCAGGTATTTGATCTGGCCATGGTCTTCTCAGAGAATGTTGGTGCCGGTATAAAAGAGTTATACCATCTGGTTGCTGGTAACATTTATGTACCAAGCACGGTGGTGATAGGGCAGCAAGTTGCTGGTACTCCTTTTCAGCCACATGGAGATTTGGGCCCCAGGCACCCCTCAGGGATGGAGCTACAGGCTCTTCTTGGCGACATGTCTCCCTTTGGCAGACAGACAAGGTCCTCCTGCATTGCCAGCTTTGTCATTCTTCCTCAGCCTCGCCCTTCCACCTCTTGACCTCCTCTTCAGTGGCAGGCCAGGTCACCCCTACCACATACCACCCCTTGCAGCACCACAAGCACATGAACGACACCCTTACCCCCACATTCAGGGTCTTTTGGTGCATGGGGAGGGTATCCCATTTGACCATGGCCTGATTCACATACATATGGTACCAGGTTTTATCTTCGGCTATAAACCCAAAACCTCGGGACTGATTAAAGTCAATGACCTTACCTTGGGTACAGCCATTTTCAAAGTAATCTTTCTTAAGCCCGGCCAGCCACTCCTAGTGTGACGCCCTGGCAAAACCAGGTAGTCACAGATGACTGTACCCCCCACCAAGGGTACAGGAATCGCCTCCTCCTTGGGAATTAACAACACACTTCCCACATATAGGAACACCAGCCACAAATCCTAGTCGCCCCCCCCATGACAGCCAGGACACACCAGTGGGCGGGACCAGGCAGATGGGAACGCCCACCTAGGGGTCTTGAGGTGATACAGGGAGGGAACCAGTGAGTTGAGTTAAGAGTTGTGTGCAGTCTGCAGTGTGCAGTGAAGCTGGAGTCGGTGACAGAAGCTGAAGTGCAGTGTGATCGGGGTTGGAGCCCTTGGACCACGGGAGGACCGACTTGGTGGCAGACAGCTTTGTAGGGCCACAGGCGACAGAGATCCAGTCGCGGGAGACCTGAAGTAGACCGGGGCAGGGTTATAGTCCGCGGGTACTGACAACGGGAATCCGGTCTGGAGGCCGTGCACAGGTGGGGTACCTGGAGCCTAGGACGAGGCAAGCTTCAAGCCCCTTGTTAATTGACCAGCAGGACAAGGTACCAGGCCTTGTTCCCGAGGAGAGATGCCCAGATAGAGCAGATCGGCAGCCCGACTCGGGGGACAGGGTATCCGCCAAGAACCCATTGCAGCCCCATGGGTCAGAGTCTGCGGGCAACGGCTCCCTCTGAATCCAAAACTGCAGGGGAGCGGATTTCTCCCATTCCACGTGGGGTTAATCCATCCACCACAAGACAGAAGTGCCGGAGGAAGGCCCTCTACATTACCAACCCATGTGTGGGACCAGCACACCCCTCCAGAGGCAACCGGCATCCGGCCTTGGTTTACAATACGGACTTGGTGTGATTTATTCCTAAGTGTGAGTACACCGGTGTCATCCGGTCAACCCTGCCTACAGCGCCCCAGCCCTACTCCCTACCTACACCTGGGCCCCGGGACGACACCTCTCCCCTACCCGTGGAGGAGAGGTTGACTCGCCCACCACAGGGCCTCAGGTGACTTGGTGTCGGGCCGGACTAGTCCAGGGTAGTCAGCGGTGGCGAGGCCCGACTCTGTGACCCTGGTGGAGTCAATTAAAGTGGCGGTATGGAGGGGTGCTGATCAATAATAAAGTTTGTGGAAATACAGTTAGGTCCAGAAATATTTGGACAGTGACACAAGTTTTGTTATTTTAGCTGTTTACAAAAACATGTTCAGAAATACAATTATATATATAATATGGGCTGAAAGTGCGCACTCCCAGCTGCAATATGAGAGTTTTCACATCCAAATCGGAGAAAGGGTTTAGGAATCATAGCTCTGTAATGCATAGCCTCCTCTTTTTCAAGGGACCAAAAGTAATTGGACAAGGGACTCTAAGGGCTGCAATTCACTCTGAAGGCATCTCCCTCATTAACCTGTAATCAATGAAGTAGTTAAAAGGTCTGGGGTTGATTACAGGTGTGTGGTTTTGCATTTGGAAGCTGTTGCTGTGACCAGACAACATGCGGTCTAAGGAACTCTCAATTGAGGTGAAGCAGAACATCCTGAGGCTGAAAAAAAAGAAAAAATCCATCAGAGAGATAGCAGACATGCTTGGAGTAGCAAAATCAACAGTCGGGTACATTCTGAGAAAAAAGGAATTGACTGGTGAGCTTGGGAACTCAAAAAGGCCTGGGCGTCCACGGATGACAACAGTGGTGGATGATTGCCGCATACTTTCTTTGGTGAAGAAGAACCCGTTCACAACATCAACTGAAGTCCAGAACACTCTCAGTGAAGTAGGTGTATCTGTCTCTAAGTCAACAGTAAAGAGGTGACTCCATGAAAGTAAATACAAAGGGTTCACATCTAGATGCAAACCATTCATCAATTCCAAAAATAGACAGGCCAGAGTTAAATTTGCTGAAAAACACCTCATGAAGCCAGCTCAGTTCTGGAAAAGTATTCTATGGACAGATGAGACAAAGATCAACCTGTACCAGAATGATGGGAAGAAAAAAGTTTGGAGAAGAAAGGGAATGGCACATGATCCAAGGCACACCACATCCTCTGTAAAACATGGTGGAGGCAACGTGATGGCATGGGCATGCATGGCTTTCAATGGCACTGGGTCACTTGTGTTTATTGATGACATAACAGCAGACAAGAGTAGCCGGATGAATTCTGAAGTGTACCGGGATATACTTTCAGCCCAGATTCAGCCAAATGCCGCAAAGTTGATCGGACGGCACTTCATAGTACAGATGGACAATGACCCCAAGCATACAGCCAAAGCTACCCAGGAGTTCATGAGTGCAAAAAAGTGGAACATTCTGGAATGGCCAAGTCAATCACCAGATCTTAACCCAATTGAGCATGCATTTCACTTGCTCAAATCCAGACTTAAGACGGAAAGACCCACAAACAAGGAAGACCTGAAGGCTGCGGCTGTAAAGGCCTGGCAAAGCATTAAGAAGGAGGAAACCCAGCGTTTGGTGATGTCCATGGGTTCCAGACTTAAGGCAGTGATTGCCTCCGAAGGATTCGCAACAAAATATTGAAAATAAAAATATTTTGTTTGGGTTTGGTTTATTTGTCGAATTACTTTTGACCTCCTAAAATGTGGAGTGTTTGTAAAGAAATGTGTACAATTCCTACAATTTCTATCAGATATTTTTGTTCAAACCTTCAAATTAAATGTTACAATCTGCACTTGAATTCTGTTGTAGAGGTTTCATTTCAAATCCAATGTGGTGGCATGCAGAGCCCAACTCGCGAAAATTGTGTCACTGTCCAAATATTTCTGGACCTAACTGTATATATTTGTGACGCCACCTGTGGATTGCGGCTATGGAGCCGCCGCCGCTGGATAGGGCCTCTGGAGCTGATGTAATGGCAGCTGGGATGGTTCTGCTCCCCACAGGTGGAGTGGTACCCCGGGGCAACCGTTAATGCTTGTAAGAGTCTATGGTGTTTTGTGAATGATGCGGTGCAGGGCGGAATAAACGAAGTGACACCAGAGGTTGCAGTTCAAGGTCTTTTACTCACTGTTGCCAGGGCTGCAGCAGACTGGTTGCCGTTGGAGTGCTGGAATTCACTATCCGGTGCCTCCGCCAATCCTAGGTAATTCTTAGAGTTAATACCGGTGCACCACTTTTAAGTCTCTTTCCTTGGCTGACTTCTTAGCCTCGACTTTGGTAGATGAACTAGTCTCAGCCTCTGCCCAGAATCTGGTCAAGAGGACTTGCCTTACAGGAATCTTGACCTCTTCCCAGGGGATCTATGGCAGGTGGTGGCCGTCGGCGCCTGCAACCATCCTGGGCCTTCGGTGTTACTTTATGAGGAAATGTCTTTCTTCCCTCTGTCTGGGGACCGTCCCCGAATGCAGCCAGACCCCTCCACCCGATCTTCCTGTGGAGCAGGCCACGAGCAGATATGCCCTTCCGTGGCCCTGGGATCCTCTCTTCTCTGTCTGTGATGTCACCTGGGCCTAGCTGGGCCCCAGGATCTCCACCAGGAAACTTCTCTCTCTTCACTGTCTCAACCTACTACCACTCTCCTCCTCTGCCTCACACACACTGACTGGCTTTGATTTCCTGTTTCTACTCTCACTTTCTAGTTGGCTCCTCCCACTCTCCTTGTTGCTAGGCCCCACCCTATGGGAGAAGAGATGGGTCTTACGGCCCCCTGAGTCAGAATCATGGGGGTAGCTGCCACTATCTCCGGTCCCAAAATATGCCTGACAATAGGTGTAGTGCGAATTTGCCTGTGAACCGGTATGTACCCTTGTCCTTACCCAGGATGGGACATCACATCTCTGGCTGAGGTGCAATGTCTCTGTGGCGACGGAAGCCTCAGGGGTGCCACACTCCTCCATAGCAAATCCCAGCACGTCCGCGGGCTGAAACAAGAAAACAGTGGAAAACTGAAAATTTTTATATGCATTAACCCATAAAACTTTTCATCCCTTTATGGGTGGCACTTTTCTTAAATGTTGCAAACTTAGGAAAATAAAATTTTAAAGTCTTTGGTTGCACTTTACAGTCTAATGCACAAGTGCTACAGATATTCCCACCATAATTCTGGTAGGGAGTACAACTGGTGCAACTATATACAATATTACAGTTCTGGCCACGCATAGTCCCGTGGCCCAATTGTCTTTTTACACGGAAACAAAGCAGCCACATTACGTCCAGTGGCCTGGTTTCTTATCAACACACAACATACATTTAACTGCGGACCACTTTCAAGTTCAGTGGCCCGGTAACACATAAAGGGTGGGGGGGGTGACATCTTCAAAAAGCACAGAGGGGCAGAAATTCAGGGATGGGTGGCTTCTTCGAAAAGAACAAAGGGGCGGTGCAAAGGGGACATCTTCAGAAGGATGAGGGACAAACAGGGGCTATTTACAGTTCAGTTAATTCTTTTTCTTACATGTAGGGCTGCCGCTCTGATTCTGCTCCTGGTAGCAGGTAGGCCGTGCTCAGACTGGTCTGAGTCCCTTGTTCCTTTTCTCCAGCTGTTGTGGGGTTGCTGCGGGGTGATGGTATCGGAGCTGCGTCCTTGTCTGGCCTGGCCAGATGGGATGCTGCTGCACGGGACGTCGCAGCAGAGACTTCAGTCGGGATCGCAGCATGGATCACAGCTTGGGTCCCAGCGGGCATCGCAGCATGGATCTCAATGGGCATCGCAGCATGGATCTCAATGGGCATCGCAGCATGGATCACTGCGGCCTCCGGTAGTAACGCCGGTGGGGTCAGCACACCCGATCGGGCAGGGGTAGTGCGGCACTCACCCAAGGCTAGGCCAGAGATGCTCCGTAGCAGGGTCGCCATCGCTGGTGTGGGCTCCGGATGGGCGTGGGCGGCACCTCCACACCGCCTCGCTGCACTGACATCTGCAGATTCTTCATGGCCAGCACCATCTCCTTCCCCCACACGGCTATCTCCCGTCTGCTCTGCTCCTTCATCCTGTCAGCCATCCTCCCGACCTCAGCCTTCAGCTCAGCGACAGTCAAAGGCCTGATCCATCCGAGCTCCTCCTGGCCTCCGCTTGCAGGAGCCATCTTCTCTCTTCCTCCAGACAGCATTAACTGTCAGGCAGACACTTTCTTTGCGCGCCATTTTTCAATCCTCTCCTTTGCATAGCGGAGGCGGGGCTTAACTTCAAGCTCTTTTCTCAGGCACGCCCCCCTTCTTCCCGCGCTTAGCAATTCTAATGGCGGCAGCAGCTTTCACACAGTAAAACACAGTCTCTTAAGCACAGTTCTGTTAGGCGCACAGTACCCTGTGGGACCGGGCACGAAATCCTGTTCGTGATGCCAAGGTTGACTCGCCCACCACAGGGCCTTAGGTGACTCGGTGTCGGGCCGGACTAGTCCAGGGTAGTCAGCGGTGGCAGGGCCCGACTCCGTGACCCTGGTGGAGTCAATTAAAGTGGCGGTATGGAGGGGTGCTGATCAATAATAACGTTTGTGGAAATATATATTCGTGACGCCACCTGTGGATTGCGGTTATGGAGCCGCCGCTGCTGAATAGGGCCTCCGGGGCTTATGTAATGGCAGCTGGGATGGTTCTGCTCCGCACAGGTGGAGCGGTACCCCGGGGCAACCGTTAATGCTTGTAAGAGTCTATGGTGTTTTGTGAATGATGCGGTGCAGGGCGGAATAAACGAAGTGACACCAGAGGTTGCAGTTCAAGGTCTTTTACTCACTGTTGCCAGGGCTGCAGCAGACTGGTTGCCGTTGGAGTGCTGGAATTCACTATCCGGTGCCTCCGCCGATCCTAGGTAATTCTTAGGGTTAATACCGGTGTACCACTTTTAAGTCTGACTTCTTAGCCTCGACTTTGGTAGATGAACTAGTCTCGGCCTCTGCCCAGAATCTGGTCAAGAGGACTTGCCTTACAGGAATCTTGACCTCTTCCCAGGAGATCTATGGCAGGTGGTGGCCCTGGGTGCCTGCAACCATCCTGGGCCTTCGGTGTTACTTTATGAGGAAATGTCTTTCTTCCCTCTGTCTGGGGACCGTCCCCGAATGCAGCCAGACCCCTCCACCCGATCTTCCTGTGGAGCAGGCCACGAGCAGATATGCCCTTCCGTGGCCCTGGGATCCTCTCTTCTCTGTCTGTGGTGTCACCTGGGCCTAGCTGGGCCCCAAGATCTCCACCAAGAAACTTCTCTCTCTTCACTGTCTCAACCTACTACCACTCTCCTCCTCTGCCTCACGCACACTGACTGCCTTGAACTTCCTGTTTCTACTCTCACTTTCTAGTTGGCTCCTCCCGCTCTCCTTGTTGCTAGGCCCCACCCTATGGGAGAAGAGATGGGTCTTACGGCTCCCTGAGTCAGAATCATGGGGGTAGCTGCCACTATCTCCGGTCCCAAAATATGTCTGACAATCGGTGTAGTGCGAATTTGCCTGTGAACCGGTATGTACCCTTGTCCTTACCCAGGATGGGACATCATACCTCTGGCTGAGGTGCAATATCTCTGTGGCGACGGAAGCCTCAGGGGCGCCACAATACCACCTTGCTGCCCCCATGTCATCGGTCCCAGGCGCTGGCCCCGAGAGGCAGTGGCGGTGCCACCATCCCATCACCGCAACCCACGGGTGGCGTCACAGACAATCTCCCCTGTAAATACCTCCCTTTTTCATTGTGTGCGAGGATGGGTGGTTGCACGAGCCCCGGGTCCGGTCACCACTCAAGCCCAGGACGTGATCCCGGATCGGAGCGCCACTCGAGCAGCCCAGGTTGCCGCAGCGGAGGTGGCGCCCGTCCGCGACACCAAGCTGAGGCATCATACTCTCCTCCACCAAATCTAATGCCTTGGCCATTTTCAGGGAGAAACTGGAGACAGGAGTAAGAGGACTGCAACTTATCTGACTTCAGTGGACTGCAGGGCAGGGTGGGGGTCTGGACGACTGAATCACTCTGACGTCTGGGAGATCCTCTGATTCATCTTCCTCCTCCACCATCTGGCTCTAGCAGACCAGCGCCAAAGGAGGCATTTCAGGTTGGTCCTTGGAAGCTTTACGCCTGCCGGCCTTCTCGGTGGGGGATTCAGTCCCCACAGATACAGCCTCCACTTCAGGAAGCGCCTCCCCCATCCAGTTCCCCTGGGTGCTGTACCATCTTCCACATAGATGTGGGACATGTTGTCTGTGCCCACTGCTCCAGGTGCCCCAGGGGTCATCAGCCAGATGATGTCCTGCAGCTCTAACTCACTTCAAGCATAACTCATTTTCTCATCTGCACTCACAGGAGAAGTTGCAGTTTGTTGTCCTGATTACCTGACACAAAAATGGTGCTGGTCGATGATGTGACACTATCTTCCCTCACTGCTGGAGTAGCCAAACACAGACTGCTATAGACAGTGGGTGGGTGGGTAAAGCATTGAAAATTCATGAAATTTCATAAGCGGGCCCAGAAGAGAGTCTGTTTTCGCTGGGCAATCACAGCCATGCCAATACTTGACATGACTATGATGGAATTGGGAGTGGATGGTTTCCGCAAACCAAACAGTTACTGAACAATATCGAACATTGTTAGGCTCGTAGTGAATTTGAAATTAGCGAACCTTTTCCGAAAAATGTCACCCATCTCTAATTATGAGTAGGGCCACTATGTGATGCCAAACAGTTTGTAAGAAACATGATGAGCATCACAAATCATCACTATTAGCTTGTGGACAAAGACAGACAAGTGACCACCGGAGCAGCTGTGCTAGAGCAGCAAGATATTAAAAAGGTAAGTAGTATTTTACAAAATTTAAAGGGAACCTGTCATGTGAAAAAAAACGCTATTTACCTGCAGATATGGGGTTAATCTGCAAGTTAATAGCATTCTGAACCTACCTTTATTCTTCCAGGAAAGATACAACTTTTAGTCAGTTTACAGTTCAGTGTATAGTGATCGGCAGTTATAACTTTGGCTGTCAGTATGTGTGGGGGGCACTACTACTACAACTGAAAGCTGAACGCTGCTGGGAGGTTAAAGTTAATTTCCTCCCAGCTGTGGAGCTCTAAGTGGGCAGGTTCAGAATGTTATTAACCTGCAGATTAACCCCATACCTGCAGGCTAATAGCATTTTTTAACATCACAGGTTCCCTTTAAACAGACAACCCCTATACATAACAATCCTGGAGCTCCTAACACAAAAAAAAGACTTTCATAATTTGCAACATATTTATTATGACTTTTAGACACTTTCTGCAACTTTTGTTATTAATGGGGCATTTTATCCCTTTAAAGTTTTATTTAACTGAAGAAGGTGTGGATTAGGGAGCCACACAGTACACCAAAAATTCTGCCAAATTTATGGAGAATATTTCTGGCACAAGGTAAGCCAGTTGACAGGTGGTGTAAACTTAGACTTGATTGCTGTAGTGCCAGCATCCCTGCATCGCTCACCCTCCTCCCTGCAGGGACGCCGACTCACTTACAACCATGTCCGGTCTGTACTGCCTTGCCTGGCATCCCTGCGGTACTCAAAGTGGGTCTCCCCTGCTTAGTGCTGCCGCACAAGTCCTCTGAGAGCAACGTGACAACAACTGCCAGCCACCTTTTCTTACATTGCAGAAGATTGAATAAGTCATAAAAGGCTGACATGAACTCAAGCAGTTGTAATAGGGGGAAAAGAACTATACATTTCAGGTTGTCAGTATGGATGTTCATCACACATGTAGTGATAACGTCTAGCCACTAGATGTCAGTAACACTCGCTATTGGCCTGAATTTAGTAAGTGTTGAAAAACAAAGCTTGAATAATTTTATATAAACCGTGATGTACTTAAAGGAAAGGTGTCGTCAAAAAAAAAAATTCAATAACTGAGAAAATGTAACGTAATAATGTTTTAATGTTTTTTTAAATATTATAATTTGTTTTTAATTGAGCAAAATATAAAAAAAAAATTAAAAAGTTTGATATTTTCCACTGTTAAGCACTAGGGGGAGCAGCTTCTGAAATCCTACAGAACTCCCACTGTAGAAAAAGCTCACATTTCAGCTGCAGTAAAGTGGCAGAATTTGCTCTCCTGTGTGTGATGGCACGCCTCCCCCTCCCAATCTGAGTGCTTACAACAGATAACAGAGAATGACATGTAGGAACACAGTGCAGAGCCATTTTGTTGGTGACCAGAAATGTCTAAAGTGTCACTAAGGACAGCAGGAGTACCACACAGGATAGGATTAGATACACAGCTCAGCAGACAGTATCACACAGGATAAAATTAGATACACAGCACTGCAGACAGTATCATACAGGAGAGGATTAGATACACGGCCCTGCAGACAGTATCACACAGGATAGGATTAGATACACGGCTCAGCAGACAGTATCACTCAGGATAGGATTAGATACACGGCTCAGCAGACAGTATCACACAGGATGGGATTAGATACACAGATGTGCAGACAGTATCACACAGGATAGGATTAGATACACGGCTCAGCAGACAATATCACACAGGATAGGATTAGATACATGGCTCAGCAGACAGTATCACACAGGAGAGGATTAGATACACAGCCGTGCATACAGTATCACACAGGATAGGATTAGATACACAGCCCTGCAGACAGTATCACACAATAGGATTAGATACACAGTCGTGCAGACAGTATCACACAGGAGAGGATTAGATACACAGCCCTGCAGACAGTATCACACAGGATAGGATTAGATACACGGCTCAGCAGACAGTATCACACAGGATAAGATTAGATACATGGCTCAGCAGACAGTATCACACAGGATAAAATTAGATACACAGCACTGCAGACTATCACACAGGAAAGGATTAGATACACGGCCCTGCAGACAGTATCACACAGGATAGGATTAGATACACGGCTCAGCAGATAGTATCACACAGGATAGGATTAGATACATGGCTCAGCAGACAGTATCACACAGACAGGATTAGATACACAGATGTGCAGACAGTATCACACAGGATAGGATTAGATACACAGCCCTGCAGACAGTATCACACGATAGGATTAGATACACAGCCATGCAGACAGTATCACACAGGAGAGGATTAGATACACAGCCCTGCAGACAGTATCACACAGGATAGGATTAGATACACGGCTCAACAGACAGTATCACACAGGATAGGATTAGATATGTGGCTCAGCAGACAGTATCACACAGGATAGGATTAGATACACGGCTCAGCAGACAGTATCACACAGGAGGATTAGATACACAGCCCTGCAGACAGTATCACACAGGATAGGATTAGATACACGGCTCAGCAAACAGTATCACACAAGAGAGGATTAGATACACAGCCCTGCAGAGAGTATCACACAGGAGAGGATTAGATACACAGCCCTGCAGACAGTATCACACAAGATAAGATTAGATACATGGCTCAGCAGATAGTATCACACAGGAGAGGATTAGATACACGGCTCAGCAGATAGTATCACACAGGATAGGATTAGATACACGGCTCAGCAGTTTCACACAGGAGGATTAGATACACAGCCATGCAGACAGTATCACACAGGATAGGATTAGATACACAACCCTGCAGACAGTATCACTGGTACACACACAGGCCAACAGGTGGCAGGCAGAAATGAGGGGAGGGTTGAGCGGGGGGGTGTTTTTGGTGACAGTAGCAGCGGCGGTACTCACATGCAGTGGCACACAAACACACACACACACACACATAGCAGCGATGTACATTACCGCAGGTAAACTGCGAAATACCGGAGGGAATAACGCAGGAAAACGCAATGAACCGCACAGAATTTGCTGCCTGCGTTATTCCCTGCGGGATTTCACGATTACATTGCAGTCATTGGAGTGAAATCCCACAGCGACGTGTGGAAAAGAAGTGACATGCAATTGTTTTTGCTGCGGGAATCCCGCAGCAAAACATGCAGCTGTCAAATTCCGCATAGTGCGCACATCATTTTTTTTTCCCATAGGTTTTGCTGGCGAAACATGCAGCAAAACCGCAGGAAATCTGCGGCAAAAACCGGCAAGTGCGCACAGGGCCTTAAGCTGATGTAAGAGAGCAGTTGGTGGTTGCCACGGAGACAGAGCTAGAGCTGGAACTGAATGTGCATTAGGGGGCTCCTAATATAGACAGAAGGGAAGGATCTTAACTAGCGATCCTGGTCCCTTGCATACTGCAGCAAGTGTGTGCTCCTGAGAACGGTGACACTTGGAACAGTCAACTTCTACCCCTGTTCAGTGGAGAGAGCAGAGAGGCCCACCAGCGGGTTAGTAATGGAAGAAGGTGGCCATCTTGTGAAGAGTGATGCAGCGCCTGTAGAGGGTAAAGTACCATGTGTTACAACCCAGGATAAGTTATCTTGTTTCCATCCACCTGTACTGAAGGTTATTTGACCGGTCAAATGAGTTAGTTAGGGGTAGATAGGAATTTGGACCAATCTGAATAACTTTTCTTTAACAGATTTCTGTCAGCAAAGCCTGAACTGTGTTTTCACTGTTGATAACTGCGGATTGCACGGTGCGAAGATCCAAAAGGCCACATCCCGTAGTGAAGCTCTCAAGGCACCAAACTCTCTGGATTGGATCATCTGCAAAGACTGAATACAGTTAGGTCCAGAAATATTTGGACAGTGACACAAGTTTTGTTATTTTAGCTGTTTACAAAAACATGTTCAGAAATACAATTATATATATAATATGGGCTGAAAGTGCACACTCCCAGCTGCAATATGAGAGTTTTCACATCCAAATCGGAGAAAGGGTTTAGGAATCATAGCTCTGTAATGCATAGCCTCCTCTTTTTCAAGAGACCAAAAGTAATTGGACAAGGGACTCTAAGGGCTGCAATTAACTCTGAAGGCGTTCCCCTCGTTAACCTGTAATCAATTAAGTAGTTAAAAGGTCTGGGGTTGATTACAGGTGTGTGGTTTTGCATTTGGAAGCTGTTGCTGTGACCAGACAACATGCGGTCTAAGGAACTCTCAATTGAGGTGAAGCAGAACATCCTGAGGCTGAAAAAAAAGAAAAAATCCATCAGAGAGATAGCAGACATGCTTGGAGTAGCAAAATCAACAGTCGGGTACATTCTGAGAAAAAAGGAATTGACTGGTGAGCTTGGGAACTCAAAAAGGCCTGGGCGTCCACGGATGACAACAGTGGTGGATGATCGCCGCATACTTTCTTTGGTGAAGAAGAACCCGTTCACAACATCAACTGAAGTCCAGAACACTCTCAGTGAAGTAGGTGTATCTGTCTCTAAGTCAACAGTAAAGAGAAGACTCCATGAAAGTAAATACAAAGGGTCCACATCTAGATGCAAACCATTCATAAATTCCAAAAATAGACAGGCCAGAGTTAAATTTGCTGAAAAACACCTCATGAAGCCAGCTCAGTTCTGGAAAAGTCTTCTAAGGACAGATGAGACAAAGATCAACCTGTACCAGAATGATGGGAAGAAAAAAGTTTGGAGAAGAAAGGGAACGGCACATGATCCAAGGCACACCACATCCTCTGTAAAACATGGTGGAGGCAACGTGATGGCATGGGCATGCATGGCTTTCAATGGCACTGGGTCACTTGTGTTTATTGATGACATAACAGCAGACAAGAGTAGCCGGATGAATTCTGAAGTATACCGGGATATACTTTCAGCCCAGATTCAGCCAAATGCCGCAAAGTTGATCGGACGGCGCTTCATAGTACAGATGGACAATGACCCCAAGCATACAGCCAAAGCTACCCAGGAGTTCATGAGTGCAAAAATGTGGAACATTCTGCAATGGCCAAGTCAATCACCAGATCTTAACCCAATTGAGCATGCATTTCACTTGCTCAAATCCAGACTTAAGATGGAAAGACCCACAAACAAGCAAGACCTGAAGGCTGCGGCTGTAAAGGCCTGGCAAAGCATTAAGAAGGAGGAAACCCAGCGTTTGGTGATGTCCATGGGTTCCAGACTTAAGGCAGTGATTGCCTCCAAAGGATTCGCAACAAAATATTGAAAATAAAAATATTTTGTTTGGGTTTGGTTTTTTGTCCAATTACTTTTGACCTCCTAAAATGTGGAGTGTTTGTAAAGAAATGTGTACAATTCCTACAATTTCTATCAGATATTTTTGTTCAAACCTTCAAATTAAATGTTACAATCTGCACTTGAATTCTGTTGTAGAGGTTTCATTTCAAATCCAATGTGGTGGCATGCAGAGCCCAACTCGCGAAAATTGTGTCACTGTCCAAATATTTCTGGACCTAACTGTACCTTGGGCCATACCAGTGACCATATTTCCATTTACCTCCTCTAGTCCCTCTTCCAGGCTGTCACTACATACCTAAATCAAATGTAACCTCTATCTTTCATAAAGTTTATTTTCCTTATTTTAGAAACATGCCATGATAAACCCATTGATACAGTACCTGAAATCATGTCAGCTAACTACAGACCTATCTCTAATCTTCCCTTCATCTCTAAACCCTGGAACACTTTGTCCACTCTGCCTTTGGCTAAAGGTGGCTTTACATGCTACGACATTGCTAAAGCGATCTCGTTGGGGGTCACGGAATTTGTGACGCACATCCGGCCGCGTTAGCGATGTCGTTGCGTGTGAAAGCTATTAGCGATTTTGAATCGTTGCAAAAACGTTCAAAATCGCTAATCGGTGACATGCCCCCCTAATCTCAATTATTGTTGCTGCTGCAGTAACGATGTTGTTCGTCGTTCCTACGGCAGCAGACATCGCTACGTGTGACAGCGCAGGAACGAGGAACCTCTCCTTACCTGAATCCCGCCAGCAATGCAGAGGGAAGGAGGTGGGCGGGATGTTTGGCCCGCTCATCTCCGCCCCTCCACTTTGATTGGGTGGCCGCTTAGTGACATTGCTGTGATGCCGAACAAACCGCCCCCTTAGAAAGGAGGCAGTTCGCCGGTCACAGCGACGTCGCTAGGCAGGTAAGTAGTGTGACTGTTCCTAGCAATGTTGTGCGCCACGGGTAGCGATTTGCCCGTGTCGCACAACCGATGGGGGCGGGTACGCACGCTAGCGAGATCGGTAACAATATCGCAGCGTGTAAAGCGGCCCTAACACTCTACAGAAACTACCCTTCCTAAAGTCTCTAATGATCTACTAACAGCTACATCAAATGGTAATAGCCTTCAGATACTTTTGCCTCAAGGATACTACTCTCTTGTTTCTCCTACCTCTATGATTGTTCCTTCAGTTTATTACTTCCTAACTCATCTTCATCTACTCCTCCTCGGGGTTCTTCAGGGTTCAGTCTTATGTCTCCTCCTCTTCTCTCTATATATTAAACCTATTGAACAAACCATCAGCAGATTTGGTGTTCAGTACCATTTCTATGCTAATGACACCCAATTATACACAGCTGCTTCTGACTTCACCACCCATATAACTACAAAATACTAGTAAATGTCTGCCCGCTGTCTGTAACATTATGTCCTCCATCTATCTAAAACTGAATCTGTCAAAAACAGAACTCCTTCAGTTTTCTCCCTCTACTAACTTACCTAAACCCAACTTTGCCATTTCCTTGTGTAATTCTACTATAACTCCCAACACCATGTTAACTGTCTTCGGGTTATGTTTGATTCAGATCTTTTATTCTGTGACGCCCTGGCAAAACCAGGTTGTCACACATAGGCCCCCGCATAACACCTTCCCTCACCTAGGTTACATACAGCCGACCTGAAACCCTAGTCACCCCCCTCAGGGCAAGACAGGCACACCATTGGGCGGGACCAGGCGGTTAGGGAACGCCCACCTAGGGGTCTAGACAGCCCGCGGTGGGAAAACAGTGAGTTAAGCTTTAGTTCAGTTTTGGAGTTCAAGTGGAGAGGAGTGTGGGCTGGAGCTAGGTGTAGCTCCAGCAGAGGAAGTTCAAGTTGAACGGTGCCAGGGTCGGAGCCCTGGTACCTTGGCTAGGTGGCAGACGGTGGTCTCCATCAGCAGGAGACGGGAAGACAGCTCGGCAGATCCGAGGAGGATCGGAGAAGGGTTGGAGCCCACCGGTACCGACACCGGAGACCCGACCGGAAACCGTGCACAGAGGGGGTACTCGGACCCTGAAGCCAGGACCAAAACCAGCGGCCTAGATAATTAACCGATTGAGGGCAGGATTATAGGTCCTGTCCCAACCAAAGTCCCAAAAGCAGACAATCACCCACAGAGAGGGATAGGGCAACCACCAGGGCCCATAGCTCCCATGGGTCAGCGTCAGTGGGCACGGCTCCTTAGGCACACAGCAAGCCGGGAGCGGACTCCTGAGTTCCAAACCAGGCAGCCCACAATACACAAAACAGTGCAGAGGAAAGGACAGCGACCATCAGCCCGGGTGGGCGGACCAGCGTACAACCGCCCGTGGTGGCCGGCCACCAGCACTTTGGTTTACCAAAAGACTCGTGTGATTCGTTCAATTGTGAGTAACCAACTATCCCCTGGTCCATCTGGGCGTGCAAGCCCTTGCCGTCGCCATACCCTGCACAGAAACACCGTGCCCCGGGGCAACCATCCCTACCCACGGATGGGGTTAACATCTGGCTGCCATTACATCTCCCCCGGGTAGCCCACAACAGCAGCGGTGGTGTCCCACTTCACCACACACCATTGGTGGTGTCACAGACATTCTACAATCAATCCCGTACAAATATGTCCCCCTTTTATTCGGAGTGACGATGAGACCCCTTGAGCCGTTCCGTAGGCCCCGGATCCGAGGAGCGCTGGCTGCTGGCACAGGGGTGGAACGGTTCACTCGCTTGTTCATACACCTGTCTCTCAATAACATCTCTAAAATTCAACTTTTTTTAAATTTGAGTCTGCAAAACATTACGGCTGCTCTGATTCATTCTTGTCTGGTCCATTGCAACACTATTATTTGGTCTCCCTCCTGTTAAACTCTCCCCTTTCCAAGCTATCCTCATTGCAGCAGCAAACATGATATTCCTCTCTATCCGCTCCACTGATGATGCCACCCTATGCTAGTCACTGATCTATCTGCCCATCCTCTACAGAATGGAATATTAACTTTTCATTCTCGCTTTGGCTGCTTTCCCACTACGTTTTTTTAACATGCGCCATGAACGTTTTTTTTGCTGCAAAAGCAGATCCTGCTTTTACAGCAAAAAAACGCATGCAAACGCATGTGTTATTTTGCAGGATCCTGTCACTTTAAGGTTATGGGCGGGCATTGGAGTCATGTGATCGGGAGTGAGGGGAACTGAACATGAACGACTGGGAGACGATATCTAACAGCTGTAGAGGCTCGTACCCAAAGTAAACATCGGGTAATTTGCTTGGATACCTGATATTTACATTGGTTACGAGCATCCTCAGCTGCTAGGAGCCGGCTGCCTGCTCCCTGCACACGTAACCAAGATAAACATCGGGTAACTAAGACCGCAGTTACCCAATGTTTACCTTGGTTACGAGCATCCTCCGCTCTCAGGCGGGGGAGAGTGGAGAGAGAGGGAGGGGGAGGAGGGAGGTGGAGAGAGGGAGAGAGGTGGAGAGAGGGATTGATCACGCGAGGCTGGTTTCTGTGCATGCTCAGTAGAGCAAGCAGGATCCTGTCTATCAGCATGCCAGCATTCACATGCGATTCCATGCAGTATAGTCAGGATCCAGCAATTTGCAGTATTTGGACGCAGCTCAAAAACGCTACAAGTAGCGTTTTTGAAAAATGTTAAAAAACTGCAACTCGCTGGATCCTCACTATAACGCACGCAAACGTAGGTGAATGCATGTTGACGCGAGTCCATTGCAAATGCATTGAAATGAAAACGCATTTGCACTGGATCCGTTTTTGCGTTAAAAAAACGTTAATGACGGATGTTAAAAAAACGTAGTGTGAAAGCAGCCTTACAAAGTTCTCCACAGCTCTCCACTGCCCTATTATCTCCTCTCTCATCTCTGTTTACCACCCTACTTGTTCACTCCATTCTGATAATGAACTAATACTATAATTCTCTATAATCTGAACCTCCTACTCCCTTCTCAATAACTTCTCTCATGCTGTGTCAGTAGTCTGAAATGCACTAGCCCAGACAATCCAGTTAATTCCCAGTATTTGCCATTTTAAGTGTGCCCTAAAAATATATTTCTTTAGACTGGTCTCTCACCTCACTAATCTAACGATTCCCTGTTCTTACTTCCATGCAGACAATAGCATGTATCTGTACTTGTGCAAATACTGGATGATGACTTGTTCATGCTGTGTTATTTGCCCCTATCTATTATATTGTTGGAACCATACAATACAAGCACTTTTTTACCTTTTTTGTCAGCCCTATTTCCACAGCTTGTAAGCAGGTCTCTCCATCCTCTTGGTATGTGTTGAATTATGTGTTACTATGTAATATCTTATTATGTTTGGATATGTTCCCGTTTGTAAATTTGTAAAAGTGCTGTGGAATATGTTGGGAATATAGAAATAAAAACTGTTTTCTCAAAATATGACCTGATAAGCAAAGCTCGTCATTTTCAGCTCATTTTAGTTTTCCACTAGTTTTGAAAAATATGATGCATTTTAATCTCCTTTCCATTTACGCTGTATCAGGCTGTATGTATAGGCTGTAGGAAGCACCTCACTGAGCTCTGTGTTTTGTGTCACAGGCATGTATTACATGAAAGGCAGCTAAATGAAACTGTTGCAACCCACACGTTAGCCTTTAAGGATTCTAAATTATTATTACTGAACCATTAATATTCTTCCCTACAGGATAGGAAAGTTTTCACACAGTTGGGTTCAGCTCGTTGTTTGTCTCGGCCATTTTCTTAGGTTTGTTAAACGTGTTGTATCTTACTATATTGAAAATGTCAGCTTCCCTATTGTTGAAAGCACAAAATTCTTTAAGCAACTGAATTGCTAAAAACTTACTGTGTTTTCTGAAAAAGGAAAATAACATTTTTTTCATAAACTCAAGAGGTTGTTTTAAAAATGTAAAGGTATTCTTAATAATAGATTTCATTTCATACTATATAAAGCCAGGGAAGGAGTCTTGCGAGGATAATTTGCATATTCCCAGTGCCTTCTGGGATAAGTGAAGAGTCACCGCGAGCTCAAGGAGAACCGGGTTTTGGCCGTTACAGCCGGAAGGAAGACTTCTGAAAGCCAGGGAAGGAGTCTTGCGAGGATAATTTGCATATTCCTAGTGCCTTCTGGGATAAGTGAAGAGTCACCGCGAGCTCAAGGAGACCCGGGTTTTGGCCGTTACAGCCGGAAGGAAGACTTCTGAAAGCCAGGGAAGGAGTCTTGCGAGGATAATTTGCATATTCCCATTGCCTTCTGGGATAAGTGAAGAGTCACCGCGAGCTCAAGGAGAACCGAGTTTTGGCCGTTACAGCCGGAAGGAAGACTTCTGAAAGCCAGGGAAGGAGTCTTGCGAGGATAATTTGCACATTCCTAGTGCCTTCTGGGATAAGTGAAGAGTCACCGCGAGCTCAAGGAGACCCGGGTTTTGGCCGTTACAGCCGGAAGGAAGACTTCTGAAAGCCAGGGAAGGAGTCTTGCGAGGATAATTTGCATATTCCCAGTGCCTTCTGGGATAAGTGAAGAGTCACCGCGAGCTCAAGGAGAACCGGGTTTTGGCCGTTACAGCCGGAAGGAAGACTTCTGAAAACCGCGCGCCGCTTCTTCATTGTGAGCGTGAGTGAGCAAAGTGTGAGCAAAAGTAAGTGTGAGTAGAATTGTTTGTATTTAGTTGTTTAATTACTTAACATTTGTTTAGTGCTATCCCCATTAGAAAATGTGCTCCACTATTGCTAATGCGATCCAGTGTACATCTTGTCTCATGTATGCAGTCCTTGAGAAGCCGTTCGAGGGTGCATACTGTTGTTCGAGATGTGAGCAAGTTGCACATTTGGAAGCCCAGATACTGGATCTAAATGAGCAGCTGGCAACTCTGAGATGCATTAGCAATATGGAAAGGAGTGTGCTGCTCACTGAGCAGCAGCTTGCTGGGTCAGATGTGGGGGAGGGTCGTAGTAGGGAGCGGCAGGACGGTGAGGTAGGTAGCTGGGTGACAGTTAGAAAGGGGGGTAAAGGGAAAAGTGCTAGGAAGGCTAGTCCTGAACTGACACACCCCAATAGGTTTGCAAACTTGGCAGATGAGGGGGATGTCATTACAGGGGTAGCATTGCTGCAGCAAGGCATGACCTCTGAACGCCAGAGGAGTGTCTGCTCCAGTAAGGGGGGGAATAGGAGTGCAGGGCAGGCAAGACAGGTACTGGTAGTGGGGGACTCAATTATTAGGGGGACAGATAGGGCAATCTGTCACAAGGACAGGGATCGCCGAACAGTGTGTTGTCTTCCTGGCGCTCGAGTTCGGCACATCGCTGATCGGGTTGACAGATTACTGGGAGGGGCTGGGGAGGACCCAGCAGTCATTGTACACATTGGCACAAATCACAAAGTTAGAGGTAGGTGGAAGGTCCTTAAAGATGATTTCAGGGAATTAGGTTGTAAGCTTAAAGCATGGACCTCAAAGGTGGTATTTTCGGAAATACTACCTGTGCCACAAGCCACACCAGAGAGGCAAAGAGAGATCAGGGAGGTTAACAGGTGGCTCAGGAATTGGTGTAGGAAAGAGGGTTTTGGGTTCCTGGAGAATTGGGCCGACTTTTCAGTTGGCTACAGATTCTATGCTAGAGATGGGCTGCATCTTAATGGGGAAGGTGCAGCTCTGCTGGGGCAGAAAATGGCTAGAAGGTTGGAGGAGTGTTTAAACTAGGAATGGGGGGCAGGGTATTCATTTTATAGAAGGGGAATGTAGTGCAGATAGTGACCAGGGCACAAGTAATGAAATTGGGGGTGGTACGGGGGGAAGGGTTAGGACAGTTAATACAGTAAGCAGGAATACAGGTACAGAGTCATACGTAACGTGCATGTACACTAATGCTCGAAGCCTCACAAATAAGGTGGAGGAATTAGAATTAATATTGTTGGAAGAAAATTATGATATAGTGGGGATATCAGAGACATGGCTGGATGAGCGCTATGACTGGGCTGTTAATTTACAGGGTTATAGCCTATTCAGGAATGACCATACAAATAAGCGAGGGGGAGGTGTGTGTCTATATGTAAAATCATCCTTAAAACCCATCCTGCGTGACAACATATGTGAGGCTACTGAGAATGTAGAGTCCCTATGGGTGGAGATAAGGGGGAGGAGAATGAATAATAAAATACTGATAGGGGTGTGTTATAAGACGCCGAATATTATGGAAGAGATAGAGAATCTCCTCATAAAGCAAATTGATAAAGCAGCGAGTCTCGGAGAGGTAATTATTATGGGGGACTTTAACTATCCTGATATAAATTGGGGAACAGAAACTTGCAGTTCCAGCAAAGGAAATAGATTTTTGATAACAATGAAAGATAATTACCTTTCACAAATGGTACAGGACCCCACAAGAGGGGGAGCACTACTAGACCTTGTACTAACCAATAGGCCAGACCGCATATCAAATATACAAGTTGGGGGTTACTTGGGGAATAGTGATCACAAAATAATAAGTTTTCATGTATTCTTTAGTAAGATGTCTAGTAGAGGGGCTACAAGGACACTAAATTTCAGGAAAGCAAATTTTAAACGGTTGAGAGATGATCTTAGTGCAATAAACTGGGATGATGTACTAAGTAATAAAAGTACACAAAGCAAATGGGAGACTTTTATGAGCATCCTGAATAGGGCTTGTGCAGAAAATATACCCTATGGGAACAAACATGCTAGAAATAGGAGGAAACCCCTATGGCTAAATAGAGCTGTAAGGGAAGCAATAAAAGAAAAACAGAAAGCCTTAAAAGAATTAAAGAGGGTAGGTAGTGATGAGGCATTATATAATTATAGAAAATTAAATAAAATATGTAAAAAGCAAATTAAGTTAGCTAAGTTTGAGACAGAGAGACTCATTGCAAGAGAAAGTAAAAATAATCCTAAAATATTCTTTAACTACATAAACAGTAAAAAACTGAAAAGCGATAGTGTTGGCCCCCTTAAAAATAGTCTTGGTGAAATGGTGGAAGGGGATGAGGGTAAAGCCAACCTGCTGAATGACTTTTTTTCTACGGTTTTTATACAAGAAAATGCCATGGCAGATGACATGACCAGTGATACCATAAATTCACCCTTGAATATTACCTGCTTAACCCAGCAGGAAGTACGCCGCCGCCTCGAAATCACTAAGGTTGACAAATCTCCGGGCCCGGATGGCATACACCCCAGAGTACTACAGGAATTGAGTTCTGTGATAGATAGACCATTATTTTTAATCTTCTCAGATTCCTTAATAACAGGGTCGGTACCGCAGGACTGGCCCATAGCAAATGTGGTGCCAATATTCAAAAAGTGGACAAAAACTGAGCCGGGAAATTATAGGCCGGTAAGTTTAACCTCTACGGTTGGTAAAATCCTTGAGGGTTTCTTGAGAGATGCTATACTGGAGTATCTCAAGAAAAATAACCTTATGACAGAGTATCAACATGGGTTTATGAGGGATCGATCCTGTCAAACAAATTTGATCAGCTTCTATGAAGAGGTAAGTTCAAGTCTGGACCAGGGAAATGCAGTGGATGTTGTGTATATGGACTTTTCAAAAGCTTTTGATACGGTGCCACACAAAAGGTTGGTACATAAAATGAGAATAATGGGGATAGGGGAAAATATGTGTAACTGGGTTAAAAACTGGCTCAGTGATAGGAAACAAAGGGTGGTTATTAATGGTACGTACTCGGACTGGGTCTCAGTTCATAGTGGGGTACCACAGGGGTCATTATTGGGCCCGCTTCTTTTCAACATATTTATAAATGACCTTGTTGGGGGCATGCAGAGTAGAATTTCAATATTTGCAGATGATACTAAACTCTGCAGGGTAATCAATACAGAGGAGGATAATTTTATATTACAGGGAGATTTATGTAAATTGGAGGATTGGGCTGAGAAGTGGCAATTGAAGTTTAATGTAGATAAATGTAAGGTCATGCACTTGGGTAGAGGAAATAACATTTATGATTATGTACTTAATTGTAGAACACTGGGTAAAACAGACACAGAAAAAGACTTGGGTGTATGGGTGGATGGTAAACTTCACTTTAGTGGACAGTGTCAGGCAGCTGCTGCCAGGGCTAATAAAATAATGGGATGTATTAAAAGAGGTATAAGTGTTCATGAAAAAAATATAGTTCTACCTCTGTACAAGTCACTAGTGCGACCGCACTTAGAATACTGTGTACAATTCTGGTCACCGATATATAAGAAGGACATAGCTGAACTGGAGAGGGTGCAGAGAAGAGCGACCAAGATTATTAGAGGAATGGGTGGGCTGCAATACCAAGACAGGTTATTAAACTTGGGGTTATTTAGTTTGGAAAAACGAAGGCTTAGGGGGGATCTAATCACAATGTATAAATATATGAGGGGACAGTACAGAGACCTTTCCAAAGATCTTTTTACACCTAGGCCTGCGACTGGAACACGGGGGCATCCGCTACGTCTTGAGGAAAGAAGGTTTAATCATAATCACAGACGAGGATTCTTTACTGTACGAGCAGTGAGACTATGGAACTCTCTGCCGCATGATATTGTAATGAGTGATTCACTACTAACATTTAAGCAGAGCCTTGACGCCTTTCTTGAAAAATTTAATATTACCAGTTATGTATATTAGATTTTATGACAGGGTATTGATCCAGGGAACTAGTCTGATTGCCGGATGTGGAGTCAGGAAGGAAATTTTTCCCCATTGGAACTTGTTTGCCACATTGGGGTTTTTTTTGCTTTCCTCTGGATCAACATGTTAGGCTACGGGTTGAACTAGATGGACTTAGAGTCTCCCTTCAACCTTAAAAACTATGATACTATGATACTATGATATTCTGATACTGTACTAATGGAATAAATAGGGTTTCTAAACACAACATTAAATGGTCACTTCAATTCTACAAATCTTGCAATAATCAATAGTATAATTAAATATGAGAAATGTTGTAATTAGTGCTGGGTGAGCACTAAAATGCTCGGGTGTTCATTACTCAAGCCAAACAATTTCTAATGAACAGGGGCTCATCTCAAGTAACAAGCATAATAGGAGTCAATGGGAAACTCAAGCATTTTCTGCATATCACTGAAATGGAATTCAGAATGTGAAAGATCCCTGGACACATCTCTTCAGGGAGGAAGGAGACAAACTCTAGTGCCAGTTATTGGAAGTAGCAATCCTACAAGTCAAAAGTGGCTCTCCAACGAGCCTTGTCATATGACTTAGGATTTATGCCAGATCAGAACCTAAAAGACAATGTGCATATTTTTCAGAGGAACATTGCAGCTATAAGACTCCTCACTGGCAATCAGATTGTTTTTTCAGTCTCTGCAAGGAGAAACGTTTTCCCCTTGGATAACACTATATCTTCTCATACAGCCAGATCAGATCTCATACTTTGCACTGATGAGGGGCAATCAACCCAAAGCACTATGTCTGCAAATTTACAAGGTGTTATAGTTCAGGGTCCTTCTGAGCCCCAAACCAGTCCTGTCCCATCATTGACTCTCACATTGGGATTGGTTGACTCCGCAGCACCACCTGTCCATCGCTTAAGGTGTCGGGCTGACAGGCATCAGGTGGCTAGAGTTTTGTACAATCCTGAGCCTAAGTGCTCATTTAGCGCTACCGCGCATGCGTAGGTTGCCGTAGCCTCTCCAGACACTAAGTGCGGGATTACCGCTATCGTGCATGTGCGTGATGTTAGTGGTGACGCGGCAGACGCTGATTGGTTGGCATGACGTCAGCAGTGACGTGGCGGCCGCGGGATGGCCGCAATCGGCGCCATTACCTCATGCTATGTGGCCTGAGGCAGGGAGGAGACTATAAAAGGTTTATACATGCAGCTCAGTGAACAGACTGTGCTGCATGTATGCATGGGTTCCAACGCTATCTTATCCTGCAGAGTCAGTGGCAGGTGTATGTGTGTATAGGACAGCGGTAGGCAGGGCTAGGGCGTCGGTGTGGGACGCCAGAATTCTCTGGTAACGCAGCGTGGTTAGGGTCAGCTCCTGTCCTACCAGTGTGTATGTGTTTCAGGGTTAAGCGCCGGTACCAGGTATTCGTATCTTGGTACACCTGTGTCTTGGCATGGTGAGGGTCAGGGTCCACATGGTCTGACATGCCCCCAACGCATGGGACCGGTAGTCTGCAGTGTCAGTGGCAGACTTTGTGTGTAGCAGTCCACAGGTGCCTAGTGACGCTAACTGAGTATCCTATGCGGTCTGAAGTGCCCCCTATGCATGGGAACGGTAGTCTGCGGTGTCAGTAGCAGACTTGTGTGCGTGTACCAGTCCACTGGTGCCCAGTGACGCTAACTGGGTATCCATGTGGTCTGATGTGCCCTCTACGCACGTGACCGGTTCAGCGTCTTCCTTCTCGGTTTCCCAGTGACGCTAACTGGGTTAACTTTTGGTCTGACGTGTTCCTTCACACATGACTGATACCCGTGTACCTCTGAAGCTAACAGGGACACCCTACACGTTCGTTCACATTTGGGTTTTCCTTAGTTGCTGTATGCATCCTCCAGTCCCGAAGCGACCTTGTCATCTGCCCGGCAGACTTCAGGCGACGATTGGCTTCATATTATTTTATATCCAATCGTCCCCTTCGTAGCACAAGGCTCGTTGGAGAGCCACTTTTGACTTTTAGGATTGCTACTTCCAATAGGTGGCATTAGAGTTTGTCTCCTTCCTCCCTGAAGAGACAATTTGCATATTTCGCAGAGGAGCATTGCAGCTATAAGACTCCTCACTGGCAGTCTGATTGGTTTGTCAGTCTCTGCAAGGAGAAACATTTTCCCCTTAGAAGCCAGCATAAAACCTTCTAAGACATAAATTACAATGATTAGGTTGGAGTCAAACTTGCGACTGACCCGCGCAAGACTCATGCGAGTCTCCCAGTGCATCACCCAACATGGCACTGCTTTCTGGACAGGAGTGGGTCGGCTTCATGTACAGTTAGGTCCAGAAATATATGGACAGTGACACGAGTTTTGTTATTTTAACTGTTTACAAAAACATGTTCAGAAATACAATTATATATATATAATATGGGCTGAAAGTGCACACTCCCAGCTGCAATATGATAGTTTACACATCCAAATCGGAGAAAGGGTTTAGGAATCATAGCTCTGTAATGCATAGCCTCCTCTTTTTCAAGGGACCAAAAGTAATTGGACAAGGGACTCTAAGGGCTGCAATTAACTCTGAAGGCGTCTCCCTCGTTAACCTGTAATCAATGAAGTAGTTAAAAGGTCTGGGGTTGATTACAGGTGTGTGGTTTTGCATTTGGAAGCTGTTGCTGTGACCAGACAACATGCGGTCTAAGGAACTCTCAATTGAGGTGAAGCAGAACATCCTGAGGCTGAAAAAAAAGAAAAAATCCATCAGAGAGATAGCAGACATGCTTGGAGTAGCAAAATCAACAGTCGGGTACATTCTGAGAAAAAAGGAATTGACTGGTGAGCTTGGGAACTCAAAAAGGCCTGGGCGTCCACGGATGACAACAGTGGTGGATGATCGCCGCATACTTTCTTTGGTGAAGAAGAACCCGTTCACAACATCAACTGAAGTCCAGAACACTCTCAGTGAAGTAGGTGTATCTTTCCCTAAGTCAACAGTAAAGAGAAGACTCCATGAAAGTAAATACAAAGGGTTCACATCTAGATGCAAACCATTCATCAATTCCAAAAATAGACAGGCCAGAGTTAAATTTGCTGAAAAACACCTCATGAAGCCAGCTCAGTTCTGGAAAAGTATTCTATGGACAGATGAGACAAAGATCAACCTGTACCAGAATGATGGGAAGAAAAAAGTTTGGAGAAGAAAAGGGAACGGCACATGATCCAAGGCACACCACATCCTCTGTAAAACATGGTGGAGGCAACGTGATGGCATGGGCATGCATGGCTTTCAATGGCACGGGGTCACTTGTGTTTATTGATGACATAACAGCAGACAAGAATAGCCGGATGAATTCTGAAGTGTACCGGGATATACTTTCAGCCCAGATTCAGCCAAATGCCGCAAAGTTGATTGGACGGCGCTTCATAGTACAGATGGACAATGACCCCAAGCATACAGCCAAATCTACCCAGGAGTTCATGAGTGCAAAAAAGTGGAACATTCTGCAATGGCCAAGTCAATCACCAGATCTTAACCCAATTGAGCATGCATTTCACTTGCTCAAATCCAGACTTAAGACGGAAAGACACACAAACAAGCAAGACCTGAAGGCTGCGGCTGTAAAGGCCTGGCAAAGCATTAAGAAGGAGGAAACCCAGCGTTTGGTGATGTCCATGGGTTCCAGACTTAAGGCAGTGATTGCCTCCAAAGGATTCGCAACAAAATATTGAAAATAAAAATATTTTGTTTGGGTTTGGTTTATTTGTCCAATTACTTTTGACCTCCTAAAATGTGGAGTGTTTGTAAAGAAATGTGTACAATTCCTACAATTTCTATCAGATATTTTTGTTCAAACCTTCAAATTAAACGTTACAATCTGCACTTGAATTTTGTTGTAGAGGTTTCATTTCAAATCCAATGTGGTGGCATGCAGAGCCCAACTCGCGAAAATTGTGTCACTGTCCAAATATTTCTGGACCTAACTGTATTTCTATGCAGCTGAGATGCTCCTGTCCAGAGAGTAGCAGGCCATGCTGGGTAATGCGATGGAAGAGTCGTGAGAGTCACACGTGAGTCAAACGCATTTGTGACTCCGGCCTTAGGAACATTTTGGCCGATGTTTTCAGG
The DNA here is from genome assembly GCF_048569485.1 of Anomaloglossus baeobatrachus. Taxonomy (NCBI): domain Eukaryota; kingdom Metazoa; phylum Chordata; class Amphibia; order Anura; family Aromobatidae; genus Anomaloglossus; species Anomaloglossus baeobatrachus. The sequence goes on from NC_134358.1 coordinate 326,950,525, forward strand.
GGGAGAAATTCTTCACATACTTGGTCCTCCGACCACCCCCTTACACTCCCCTCAGATTTGAATTTGGTCATCCTTGACCATACGGACCTGCAAAGCAAACATACATGAATACTTACACACAATAATGCTAATAACATTTTCCTTAGAATATAAAAGTTCACCAATCAAGATAAAAATAGCACATGGGGATCCAAACCCCTGAGTACAGTCCTTTAAAGTTGCAATGGGGGATATCCCAGGGGGACCCACCATTCCCCTGAGCACAGTCCTTCAAACGTTGCAAACATTACACAAGGCCCAAAAAGTCCTTTGAGATATAAGTCCTCTGTTCTAACAGGACCCAACAAGTCCATGGGTCAGCAGTCCTTCCTTGGTATCAACAGGTCTCAACAGGTCCACAGAATGCCACTTTCTCCCCTCTCCTTTTGTGGGTAATTGCCCTGTGACAACACAGTGCTCGAATAACATGAAACAGGGAAAAGGGGCAGTCCATGGGGCAAAAGGGATAGTCCATGGGGCAAAAGGGACAGTCCATCGGGTAGAAAGGCAGTCCATGTCACGGGGGTCCTTAGGCAAAGGGCGTGACCCTTTTCGTGGCCCACGATTCGGCATTCCAGAAGGGGAAGCGCAACAAGCACAACTGCAATGGGGAGGGGAAAAACACAAAAATAACTTCTTCAGCCTCATCCTAGGCCAACTGCAGCCACCTCTGCCATGGGGGTCCTCAGACCAGCGCCCTTAGGAACTAACAAGGTAGCAGTTGCTGGTACTTTTAGTGCAACCAGCAAAACTTAGCAAAGGCCACTCTCATCCTCTAGTGGCCGCTTACACCCATGGATTCCTCCAATCAGCCACTTTCACATACACAGCCGAATGAGTTCCCTGGGCCACATGCACCACGGCCGGGATGCCAGGTGTCTCAGATATATTCTGGATGCCCAGAATGGAGGTTGAGGCAAGACTAGTTGAATATTTGGTGTCCCTGCGAGACCCCAAGGTCAGGCATGGTACCACAGTGGCCCTTGCTGCGGCCATTGAAGGTAGTGGAGCGCGCGTGACAGCTGTAGGGATCAGGTCTCCAGGCTGAGTGAAGCACACCGCAACCGCGTACCATCCGCAAGTGCCATCCTCCTTAATAAAGCTGTCCTGATCCCCCAGGTCAATACGGAGCCCGTACATACTGAGCTCTCGTTCACATAGACTTTGCCTTCAGTCCGGGCCTCCTGTATGAAGTCACATCCTTTCTGCATATCTAGGTGGTGGACAGTCCCATGCGTTAACCGGCTACCCAATGCTCCCGCCAATGGGTGGCCGGATAACGCATGGGACCGGTGGTGTGGTGGGGGTTTGGGCTCCACATACATCCGGGGCAGGGGGTCTAGGGTCAGGGCTCCCTTTACCTCCGCCTCCAGGGCTTGCATGGACTCCTTCTCTGTCTCTGTGGCTGACTCCGCTTCCAGCAGCTCTGTGGTCTGTCAGCTCTGCGGTCTCCAACTGCACTGGGCCGGATAATTGCTCTAACTTCAGCAGCCGGGCTTTTAGTAACTCCCCATGGCTGCGAGGCTTGGGGACAGCTGTCCCACTCACCAGCACAGTGGCGGGCCCGACTCCATCCTTCGGTTGCACAGGACCAGAATTCCACTTCAGGAATTGGGCCTGGAGAAGCCACAGCCTTTCCCTTTGGCTGCGGTGCTCGAGGGCTGCTATGTCCACGACCGACAGCTTCTGTAACACCGCCGCGATCCCAGGGACAAGTCTTGAAGTTTGTGTCTTTTCAGGTGATCCCCCTCTTGCAACCCCACATTCAAGGAAAGCATGATCGCTGAGTCCCAATGTCTCTGCTACTTTTAGTCCCTTAACCATATCCTCGTTGTTTGTTAGGACTAGGTCCAAAATGGTTGTTTCCCTTGTATTTTCTTCTACTAGTCGGGAGATGAAGTTGTCTGCAAAGCAGCATAAAAATTAATCTCTGGGTAGTTGAAATCTCCCATGATCACTATTTCATGTTTTTTTGAGAAAATGGCCATTTGATGTGAAAAAATGTCATCCATATGCTCTGATTGACCCGGTGGTCTGTAATAAACACCTATTAACATATCCTTCCCTTTGTTTACCTAATGAATCATTAACCAAATATTTTCTAACAGATTTTTCTTTCTCTGAAACTTTAATTTCTATGGAGATGTGTTCTCTTTTGACATGCAATGCAACTCCACCTCCTCTTTTGTTAGTTCTATTCTTTTTGAATAAGTTATATCCTTCTATCTGTATGTTCCAATTGTGCGTGTCACTCCACCACGTATCTGTGATGCCGATGACATTATAATTTTCTTACTGTATCACTAGCTCTAGTTTGCCTTGTTTGTTTCCCATGCTTTGTGCATTTGTGTAAAAATATTTTAGTTTGTGCTCTTTTGCTCCCCTTTTCTTAGATTCCTTCTGAGTCTCCTGTCCTCTGTCCTCTTTACCACATCTAGTGCCCTTGGTTAGTTCATCCTTTAGCTGCATGTTTTTGTCAGGCATTTTCTTCCCATCCCTTTCTCTTCTAGTTTAAAGCCGTCCTCATGAGTGTGGCAAGTCTTCAGGCAAATGTGTGTTTTCCAGGTTTTGTGAGGTATAACCCGTCTCTCTTGAGGAGTCCATCGTAGAGGTAATTCACACTGTGACGTCTTGACAAAATCAGGTTGTCACAGAAGACTGCATCCATCTTCCAGATGCAGGACTCTCTCCTCCTTGTACTTCCAACACAACCCCACAAACAGGTACAAACACCAGCCACAAAGCCTAGTCACCCTCCCAGGACAATAGGGACACACCAGTGGACGGGGCCAGGCAGATGGTGACGCCCACCTAGGGGTCCTGAGGTGTCAGGGGAGGGAACACGTCTGTGAGAGCTGAGACACAGAACTGAGTAGACAGAGGAAGTGAGAGGAGTGAAGTGGTAGTCGAGGGTTGTAGCTCCCAGACTACCTGAGCTGACTAGGTGGCAGACGGCAGAACAGGGCCACAGGCGATGGAGATCCGGTTGCAGGAAACCTTAAGTGGACCGGGGCAGGGTTGTAGCCCGCCGGTGCCGACAGCGGGAATCCGGTCCGGAGGCCGTGCACAGTCGGGGTACCTGGACCCCAGGGCGAGGACAGCTGAAAGCCCCTTGTCAATTAACCAGCAGGGGACAAAGTTCCAGATCTTGTTCCACGACAGCCCAGATAGAGCGAGACGAAAGCCCAACGTGGGGGATAGGGCGTCTGCAAGTGCCTGCAAAAATCCCAAGGGTCAGATCTCACGGACAACAGCTCCCACAGCTCTGTGTGATTCATTCAAAAACTGTGAGTATGCCGGTATCATCCGGTCCAGCCTGCAGACTGTGCCCCAGCACTGCACTCCACCTACACCTGGGTCCCGGGACAACACCTCCCCTACCTGTAGAGGGGATACCATCCTGCTGCCCCGCTCCGTCAGCCCCGGGTGCCCCATACCAAGGCAGTGGCGGTGTCACCAACTATCACCGCAATCCACGAGTGGCGTTACTGACAAACGCTGTAAATTACGTTGTGGGCGACGGGCTGCTGCAAGAGCCCCGGATCGGGCTGCTGCAAGAGCCACAGCCACGATCCCGGATCCGAGCGTCTTGAGTAGCTTCCCCTTGCCGTGGTCTGCGCCCCCGCCCGCGACAACACCATGGTCCAAAAATACAAATCCTTGCTGTCTGTGTGAAGCCCCACAGGTGCGGTGTAGCAGTGCATTACCTTCAGGGACTTCACGTGGCGGGACGGTTCTGGTCACAGGTAGGGAACCTTCTTTTGGGATTGTCGTGATGCCACTCTCGGAATTGCGGTCAGTGGGGACCGCCACTGCAGATTAAGGGGGTGCCTGGGGTTGATGGTGGGTGCAGTCGGATGTAGTGGCCTCCCGAGAGTGAGGCAAGCCTCAGGGCCCTGTGTAGGTGTGTGGAACCACAAGGCGCAGAATAACTCAACACAAGCAGAATGTCTTTTAGGGGTTTTACTCACTGTTGATGGCAGGGTGAGTAACCCGGGCGTAGCTGGGATGAACCAGGCTGGAACCAGGTGTCCTTCCGGCTGACTGGTGAGGGTGGCTACTGACTCGCCTTCCTTAGCCCTTCTGTTGTTTGTGATGACCCCGACTTGCAGTCCCTACGGGGGTCACCCAAGGAATTTGCTGCTCCCCTCGTTTCGGCTCGTTTGCTTGTAGCCTGGACCAGGTCACTCCGGCTGCTTGCCTCCCTTGAACTATGGGCCCTCTCTATGCTACGTGGCTGTGGACTCTGTGGTGTTTTCTTGGGGGTTTGAAGTGCCCCCTCAGGCAGGTTTGGCAGAAGAAAGGTGGATCTATCTCTGCACTGTGACCTGTTACCCATTTGGGCCTGGTTCCTCCCTGGCAGTCCTCTTACTCTCCACTCCGTTGCTCTCTCTTTAGCCTTGCGTGGATTTCGGGCGGCACTACCAGGTGACCGTTCTCCCCCGTCAGTAGTCACTGCGCGGACGATGTTAGACTGCCAAAGCTCCAGGATCTGCTTCTGCTCTCCCTGAGCTGCGCACTAAACCGGCTCACTTGTGGGACCTGCACTTCTGCTCTCTCCGCTGTCTTCTCACTAACTGCTCAACTCCTCCTCCTCTTTACTTCCTTTCCCCACTCGTGCCTGCCTACGCCACGTAGCAACCAGGCTCTCTACCACACCCCTTGAGTGGACATGGAGGCCACGCCCCCTCCTGGAAGCTCTCAGGAGTCCTCCCAAAGGTACATGTGTGAGACCTGATCACTATGCGCCTGTGTAGTCACACCTCGGTCAGCCTTCTGGATTACCTGTATTGTACTGCCCCAGCATGGGTGCAGTACTCAGTGGTGCCTGACCAGGTCAGGGGCGCCACATCTGCACCACCATCTTAGCCAGTTGTTCACTTCTAGGATCCTATTCCATCTCTTGATGCCATGACGATCAACTGGGAGGATTGCTGAGAAAACTACCTGCACATGCTGTTCCTTCACTTTCTTCCCCAGATTTTCAAAGTCTTTGCAGATAGTTGTTATGTCATTTTTTTGCAGTGTCATTTGTGCCTACATGTATCAATAGGAATGGGTGGTTGTCCTTGGAACTTAGGAGGTTTGGTATCCTGTCAGTCACATCATTGATTTTTTCTCCTGGGAGGCAGCATACTTCTCGTGTGGATAAGTTCGGCCTGCAGACAGCTGCCTCTTTGCCTCTCAGTAGTGAGTCACCCACAACTACCACTCATCTTTTCTTCCCAGGAACAGTATTTTTTGACGCTTTTGAGTGAGATTGAAGCAGGGGTCTCTATCCTTTTTTTATCTCCTTGGAGAGTGGAGACGTTTGCCAATGAAAATTCATGAACCATGTGGGGGGATGTAAAATAGTGAGTTTATGGAGATTTGATTCATAGACTGGATTACATGCATTCATATAATGTATGTATATTTCGCCCATCCCTTTAAGGAGAGTCTGTAAGTTGGAAAATGCTAACCAAGGTTTTTGACATTGTAGAACCAAAGTCATCTGCTAGTTGTTCATCAAAGCCATCTGACATTGTTTGTCAAAGTTGTCAGCATATTGCTATATTCTGTTTGGAATGTTGGGCTAAGAGCTGAAATAGCTATGAGAAACGTCTTACTGTTACTCTAAGGTCAAAGTTCAGCGAGCTTCAAAGGATTATAAATAAGTTGAAGTAGGTTTTGTTACAAGTCTCTAGTGCGCAGGTACACTTATTTCGCGGGTAAAACGTACCACGTGACATGATGTAATGCTCAACCTAAAATAAGGATAGTTAGTTTTTGTGTTACCATGTAAAGAGATAAGGATAATCAGGAGGAGGGGTTTGGGTTATAAAAGAAGCCCACACTTCAAAGGTTGAGGAGAAGGAGGGAGGAGAAAGACGGACTCACCAACCCGACCAGACGATCTACAGACAGAGAGACGACTTACTACATCACAGCTATGTAAGGCATATGAACTGTTATTTTTTTCTATCTGTCTACATCTATTAACTCAAGCCAAGACAGTTATTTTTCTCTAATGACTGTAACCCTCCAACTCTTATCTGAATAAATTCATAATATGTTTTTGACCTATCTTCGCTCCAATCATTATATACTGGCTATGCAGTTGTCGCCCTAAACCCATTATTTAACATTGGCGAGCACCAGCCTGAATGATTGAGCGGCACAGCTGTTTTCTGTGCGAGGTGATTTTTTTCACGCTGCCTATTCTTGCAGAAGGACTCTTTTTTTTTTCTCACGTCATTCCCTGCCTTTGTCCGAGAAGGGGGGTCTGTGGGTCTGTGAGTAATTTCTGTCCAAGCTGCAGGCGAACGACGATACACTGTGTCCACATCAGAACCTAAGAGAGGGTTAACGTGACAAGCTGCACGGAGGTCGTATGTGTCCAAGCCATTCCAGGACCATCCATCCAAAAGACGGTTGGAGACATCTCAGGACCATCCATCCAGACGGTTGGAGCCATCAGAGGACCATCCATCCAAAAGACGGTTGAAGCCATTCAAGGACAAGCATCACATATTGGTGAGAAATGGATTTTATTCATCATTATTCTAGTAACTGTCATGTAGAGTATTCTTTTGACCATACACATAGTGACGCACAGTTATGGTCAAATCTGTACCGGCAATGTGAACTTGAGAATACTAAGCTAGATAAAAAGTTTTTTACTGTGAATCGGTTACAGAAAAAGATACAGAATGTATTGGGTATGGTATACACTTACAATTCCATGGTGGGTGGGGCACAGCCATATGCACACACTATCTGCATGGTGACTGACACACCCATAACAACAGACACGCCCAATACAACAGACACACACGCAGAAACAACAGATTGTCCAAATTGTTCGATATTAGCAGAACATATCGAACATCTGGAGGATCAGTTGGAAACAAGAGCAGATTTAATATCAAAACTACGGAAAGATATTAAATATGTATCTGTTAATACGAGACAGAACAAGACAGATGCTTCCGCATCACCTGGTTCAGGTTCAGACATCCCGGACAGGCTGGATACGGCCGAGGACGAGAGTCTGAATGAGGGGGAACTTCGGAAAAAGAAGTTACATGATAAGGCCGCCCGTCTTAACATTAAAATCCATGACCAACTAATGAAAATCATTAAAGACATACCGAAATATGATGATAAAATGGACGCCTTCCATAATGCGGACATTTTTGAGTCACATTCCGATAAATATAATCTAACAAATGAACAGAGAAACAAGATTTATAGGGTATGGCTTCCCTCCCACATGGCAAAAAGGTTACAAGCAACACCTAGGACAGGCGAACACAATGACCTGATCCATGACACAAAGGAAGATAGGCTGAGACAGTTAATTCTTTTTACCACAGGAGAGTCTACCCCAACAGTCGAATTGTTAGAAAACCTTAAGACACACATACAGGAGGATCCGTTTGTCTTCTTAGTGAAATTCGAGCAAGGATATCGTTTGATAATGGAAATCGGATCTGATCAAGAACCGCCTTCCATGATCAAGGCCTTTGTTAAAAAGTTTAAATATTTGGACCCTGCTTCATTCGAAATAGCTTCTAGAATGGAAAGTCTACAAGAGGCCACGTCATTTATTGATAGAATACGTAGACGAATGAAGCAAAATCAGGTAAAATCAAAAATAGCCATGATAGAAGGGAACACTGACACATTAGTATCCCAGGAAAAACAGATCAAAAACAACAAAAGACCGGTGTTGAATTCTAAAAACAAGAATTCAGGGGGGGGTAACAGGAAAAGCACAATTCATTGCTTTTTTTGCGGCCAACCCGGACACCTGAAGTGGGAATGCAAGAAATTCCTGAGGGCGGGAGCTGAGGAAAGGCTGGGTAAGGAAAATGGACTGATGCCAAACACATCCAGTGCACCTCCCCCATCTTCAGCACCTCCACCATTATACACGCCCACTCATACTGACAACAGAAATAACCAATCACCATATGCACCTCTGACCAGACAGATAAGGGAAATGACCATACAGGGATTGGATGGAAGGGGCAAGACACCTGCTGCTCTTCTCCCTTCTCCATCATCCTGACTGGCAAAGCCGGTCCCCAGGCTCCATCCACTGGAATTTGTTACTCGAGTTTCAATGGATAGCTGTGGTCGACCATTTTTAAAGGTAAATCTTGAAGGTCAGGAAGTAACATTTCTCCTTGATACAGGTGCGCAATTGAGTGTCACAAATGTTGATTTACATTTAAAGCCAGATTCCCCTGTATGTACAATTGTTGGTTTCAGTGGTAAAAATGGAACAAAGGTGACATTAGCGCAGGATGTTTCTTTGGAAATACCTGGTTTTTTGAAAACGAAAATGGATATTTGGTGTTGTCAGGATACTGAGAATATAATTGGCACTGATTTTATGGAAAAGCATGGCTGGATTATTGATTTGGGTAACAAAACAGTTTGGAAAGACTCTAACGGTTGTAAGGCGGTAGTTATTGATCCAGATGAATATAGTCATGTCGGGACCATTTGTTTGACCGATGTAGTGTCAGCAGATCATTTGTGGCCTGAAACTGGTGGTGATGAAGTATTGACTGAGATAGTACAGCGGTTTCCTTCTTTATGGGCTCAGTACAGGAATGAGGTTGGAACAATGAAGGATGTTGTTGTCAAAATTGAAGGCCGAGACCCACCTCCACAGCGTCAGTATAAGTTGCCTCCGGAGTCAGTTGCTCCGATGTCGAAGATTATACAGAAATTGTTGGCTCAGGGTGTAATACGTAAGGCAAATTCTGTCTGTAACAATCCATTGTGGTGTGTTCTGAAAAGCGATGGTAGCTATAGGATGTTGTTGGACTTAAGGATGTTCAATAAGTGTACTCCCAATGTAGCACCGATTGTAGCTGATACACATGACATGATGTCGAGATTGGATGCTAAGGCAAGGTATTTCTCAGTATTGGATATCAGTAATGGTTTTTTCAGTATACCGATTGAGCAAAGTTGCCAATATAAGCTTGCATTCAACCACCTCGATCAGCAATTTGTATGCTGTCGTCTTCCTCAGGGGGCAAGTATGTCGCCAAGCATTTTTCATCAGGCGCTAGCGAACGTTTTGTCGAAATTTTCTCGTCCGGAATGTTTATTGCAATATGTGGACGATATCTTGTTGAGCACGGAGGATGAGGAGTCGCACGTGATCTTGCTTGCAGAATTGTTTGAGCTGCTGCATGACGCAGGTTTAAAACTGAATACCAAAAAGGTCAAGCTGATGCAGACTGAGGTCAGGTTTTTAGGAGTTCTGCTAAGTCCAGGTGAACGGCGACCCCTACAGGACAGAATAGAGGCAATTGCATCTCTTCCAATTCCAACATCACACAAGGCACTAAGACATTTTTTAGGGCTTGTAAATTACTCAAGGGATTTCATTGAAAATTTTGCCGACAAAGCCAGACCTTTGTATGATCTTTTAAAAGGTGACAATGATGATTATTTTGGTCCCTGGAGTGTCGAACAGGAAAAAGCCTTCACACAATTGAAACATGATCTACAACACGCACCTGCGTTAAGTATGGTGGAAAGGAACGCACCTTTTGCGCTTCAAGCACACACTTCAGAGACAAGTATCTCTGTGGTTTTGCTGCAGCTGCAAGGGGGGGAATGGAGAATCTTGGGGTACTTCTCTAAGCTTCTCTCACCTGTTGAGAGGGGGTTTGAGGTGTGCGCAAGACACCTGGTGGGAGTGTATTTTGCGATAAAAATCACTCAACACATCATCGGGTTCCATAAGGTTATTCTCCAAACGCCACATTCCACACTGAAACTTCTCTTTGAGAAAAACATCCCAGGTGTGTCAAATCAGAGATTTGCCCATTGGTTGCTCTCATTGTCTCCAAATCAAATTGAGGTAGATTATAAGGCCAAGTATGTTCTTCCTCAATTGATGCAGTATGAAGGACAAACCCATGATTGCATAGAAACGTTCCATGAACCAAGTCCATCTCTCTTCAGACGACAGTCGGAAGACGCAGATGAACCTGTGTTTGTAGACGGTTCTAGATTTTTTCTGGAAGGACACTATCACACAGGATATGGAATTTTCTATTCCAAGCGAGGACAAGTGGTAAAACACAAGTTACCAAGTCATTTCTCAGCTCAAAGGGCAGAGATAGAAGCGGTAAGAATGGTCCTACAGCTGAATGAAGCTGATGATCAAACTCCAATGGTAATCTACAGTGATAGCTCCTATGTTGTCAGATCCCTAACCGATTACCTGCCTGTTTGGGAAAGGAGAGGCTATGTGGACTCGTCCAACAAAGCCTTGCTGCACCGCAAAACTCTAGAATCAATTTTTGAGATGGCATCTAGGGCCCCAAATAGATTTGCTATAGTGAAAGTCGCTGCACATCAAAGATCTGATGATGAGTTATCTGTAGGAAATGCAACCGCAGATGCTCTAGCCAAAGAAGCTGCCCTGACAGGAGAGGAAGTGTTTGACTCTGAACCTTCTGAGATTTCAGCGGTTCAAAGAACAGACACGTACATACCTTCATTTGCAGAAGAACAGAGAAAAGATCCTTCTCTTGTTATTTTTCTGGATGATCCAAAGCCTCCTTTCATCTGTGAAAATGGGGTTTTGTGTCACAGTTCAAATGAAGAATTGCGTCCAGTTGTACCAAAACATCTACAGGTAGAATTCACTCGATACAACCATGAGAGTTTAGGTCACTTGGGACAACAGAAATTGTTAGTCATTCTCAAGGAGAAATTTTATTGGGAAAAAATGGACGAAACAGTTCAAAGTGTTGTACTATCATGTCTCATTTGTGCCCAAATAAATCCAAGACCTAAAGGACAGAAGCCACCACTTCTACGGATCGCACCTGCAGATGGTCCATGGTCTACACTGCAGATAGACTATATTGGTCCTTTACCCTCAGGTAAACATGGTCTCAGGTATGCATTGATTGTGGTAGATGTGTTCTCAAAATGGGTAGAAATATTACCTGTTAGGAAAGATGATGCTTTGTCCACAGCAAGGGAATTGGTACAACATGTCTTTTGTACTTGGGGGATCCCAAGGATGATTACCTCCGATCGAGGTAGCCACTTCACAGGTAAAATCATGCAAACTGCTTGTGCTATTCTAGGGGCGCGGCAGCAATTTCATGTCCCCTATCATCCACAATCTGCGGGAATTGTGGAAAGAATGAATAGGACAATCAAGTCCAGAATTGCAAAGATGCTTTTGGACAAAGGTAACACTTGGGTTGACAAGGTTCCTTTCATACTCATGAGTATAAGAGGTTCAATCTCTTCTACAACTCAATTCACTCCGTTTGAGTTGATGACGGGAAGAAAAATGCCATTGTGGTTCCCACATGAGCCATTTTTATCCACTCCACAAAAAGATGCTATCTCAAGGTCCCAATGGTTGAGATCGTTACAGGAGAACCTGAAAGCGATTCTGCCATATGCGGCATCGAGAATGCAGAAAATGGAGCCACCCTATGAGTCCAAATTCAAGAAAGGTGCTCTAGTGATGATCAAAACCTTTCGCAAGAGTGGTCCATGGGAGTGTAATTGGGAAGGTCCATTTGAAGTCCTTGAGACTATGGGACAAGTCATGATTCTTGTGCACCGAGTGTCAAATGTGGTAAAAAAGACCCGGAAAACACAAAAAGTGTGGGTTCACGTTGACCAGTGCAAAATATTTGTGACAAAATAATGATACTGCATTTCTTTCCAGGAAGAAATGGATTCCTATACGAACTGGAATAAAGAACCTAAAGACTTTGAAGGAAAGATGACATCAAGCCTTCTGGAGAAAGAACATCTTCCCAAGCTCAAGACAAGCTTCTACGTGATGGGATCTACGTTCCTGCTGCTTTGCTTTATTTTCGTCATTGTTTACATGTTACATCAAGGAACAATCGCCAATGATGTGAATGAACAGACTAGAGAGATTCAACATTCTCGAAGACCAAGAGGATCAGATACACGGAACTTACTGACAGAGAACATCACGGACGATTCTGTGGAGATAACAGGAAATATCTGCATGGGATATGGAACAAAATGTTGCATTGAATTACATTTCATACACGACACAGACATAATATTACATGCGATTGCAGGACCTAAAACTAGATTCACACAATTACAAGGAGAATATGTACACAATAATAAAACGGGTACATGGGAATGTTCTCCTACAGATGTACTATACTGGAACATAGAGATCAGAGGTGATGAACCTGCTGTATGGTCCGGTGATATTACAAATGACATGATTGCAAAGGGAAAGTTTGGAAGATCCAAAACAGAAATTTTGTTAAAAACTCAGGTTTTTGGGAAAATTCTGGATCCTTCTTTACTCTCCATTACAGAAGGAGATAAAGATTGGGTCAAAACATGGAATTTCCAGATAACACGGGAACCTGTGCAAGTTCAGGTATCTGTAGTGTTTACCGTTACTAACACTATAGTTCCGGAAATAAGGGTTTCACCACAGACAGTACATAACAAAGTAAATACATTACCCATAATGTTAAAATGTAACACAAGGTTGAAATTGCCTTCTGAGTCTTTGTTGACATGGACCAAAAATTCATCATTTTTGGGAAGTTTTTTAAACAGTCCAATTAATGTCATTCACAGAGGTCAGATTGGTAATATCAGGTGGATGGATGATACGTTCATTTTTTCCATAGAAAATCCATCTTCCAGGGACTCTGGAATTTACCAGTGTTGCGTTGAAACAAAGACACATTACAGACATTGTAAAGACGTTAGTGTGAATATTTGGTCAGCAGCAGATAGTGCATGCACAAACACAAGGTTCATGCCGTCTACTCCTTTCCAAATTAATCAATTTCAGTCCAAGTCCTTATTAAGGGATGGAGAATTTATGACAATGGTGTGGACTTTCAATATGTCTCATTGGAAGATCTCTACCAGGTTTCCTCAGTGTCAATCACATCTCATAAACATGGAGATGGGGATAGAACAATGGTTTGGGAGAAAAACAACTCAGACTAGGAGTAAGAGAGGAGTGTTAGAAGGAATTCTGGGAGGAATTGGGACAGTGGGAAGTCTGACTAATGCCATAGATATACAGACACTTAAGTCAGATTTGGATAATATTGGTTTTATTGGAGGAAAAGGTGTAAAGGTTCAGAAGAGTCTGAATCAACTTCTTGAAAAGATGGTAATGAATACAGCTGCTGTACTAGGCTCTTCCGTGTCACATCTACAGGATGCTACATTAGCTCTCGTGGAAAGCACACACGAAACACAAGTAGCTAAAGCATGCCTGGAGATACAGGTAGAGTACTCTTCTAATTTGAAGTTGATTGCACAAGCTTTACAGAGTGGAATTACTCCACTGGGAATACTGCGAAATTTACCTGTAGAGTATGATTTTGCATTGAATCATACGGATTTGTGGGTAAATAAGTGGTTAGGATGTGAACGAAACATTTGTGTTGGCACATCACTAATCCCGGTGATTGGAAGAGAGGGGACTATTGTTCCTGTTACAGTTTTGGGTATACCTGTGAGCAACACACAACAAGTGTTCTATCAACTGCAGTACACAGATTTTGCATTTGATGGAGTGAACACTGAACAAGTAGACATTTCTTCATGTTTGCATTTTGTTTCTAAGGTGATGTGTTTACCTGGACAGGATAAGGTGATTTATCATTCATGTTTTCATAATCATTCTTCTTGTCATGCGAGAATAGATACTGTACAGACACTACATGATCTGGTGACTCCAGTAAGTCCAACTAAGATATGTTTTCAGGTCATGTCTGAGACAGAGAAGGTTTCTGTTTTCTATTCTACTTGTGTACATAAGGAAAACCTACCTATGGGTTTGTATTGTATAGAAGGAAATGTGAGATCTCTTTCAAAGAAGGAAGGAAGTTTTAATATCACTTCTATAGGAAAGAGAAACTTAACGGCATTTCCGATACAATTCAATTTATCACAGATAAATGATTTTCCTTGGGATATGTGGACAAGTGAAATAAAGAAAGACAAGGGTTTGTTAGATTTATTAACGAAACGGTTAAAGGAAGCAGAAATTATATTCAGGCATGAACAAGGTGAATTAAGTGATATTGAACACGAATGGAATGGAATGTCAGGTAGAACTTGGTGGAAGAGTTTTAGTAAATCTGTACATTCCTGGTCTCAGTCGTCTTTTCAGTCAGCGGTTGGTAATGTTTTATTTAATCCCATCATAATCATATTTTTATTAGTTTTGATGTGTATTATATATCAAGTTTTTGTGATGTGTAGAATTCAGAAGATATATAGGAACATAAAAATAGAAATGAAAAAGGAAGATAACATTCTTAGAGGAATGTTAAATCGCAAGATGACTTTTTGACAGAAAGTTGCAGATTGGTTTATCAAGTCAAATATTGGTCTAGAATTTCCAACAAGAATGTATGTGATACGAATGATGACACGATTGAGTTAGGGTTTCCCGGGGTTCATCAAACTTCCATATAAGGGGGGACTGTAAAATAGTGAGTTTATGGAGATTTGATTCATAGACTGGATTACATGCATTCATATAATGTATGTATATTTCGCCCATCCCTTTAAGGAGAGTCTGTAAGTTGGAAAATGCTAACCAAGGTTTTTGACATTGTAGAACCAAAGTCATCTGCTAGTTGTTCATCAAAGCCATCTGACATTGTTTGTCAAAGTTGTCAGCATATTGCTATATTCTGTTTGGAATGTTGGGCTAAGAGCTGAAATAGCTATGAGAAACGTCTTACTGTTACTCTAAGGTCAAAGTTCAGCGAGCTTCAAAGGATTATAAATAAGTTGAAGTAGGTTTTGTTACAAGTCTCTAGTGCGCAGGTACACTTATTTCGCGGGTAAAACGTACCACGTGACATGTTGTAATGCTCAACCTAAAATAAGGATAGTTAGTTTTTGTGTTACCATGTAAAGAGATAAGGATAATCAGGAGGAGGGGTTTGGGTTATAAAAGAAGCCCACACTTCAAAGGTTGAGGAGAAGGAGGGAGGAGAAAGACGGACTCACCAACCCGACCAGACGATCTACAGACAGAGAGACGACTTACTACATCACAGCTATGTAAGGCATATGAACTGTTATTTTTTTCTATCTGTCTACATCTATTAACTCAAGCCAAGACAGTTATTTTTCTCTAATGACTGTAACCCTCCAACTCTTATCTGAATAAATTCATAATATGTTTTTGACCTATCTTCGCTCCAATCATTATATACTGGCTATGCAGTTGTCGCCCTAAACCCATTATTTAACAGGGGAACTTCTCCAACCCACTCTGGAGGAAAAAACACAAGTCCTTTGTCCATTTATTCTCACAAGAGGTACATTACGGCCTTTCTCCTATTGTTTGAATACATTGTGAGAGTGCTGATATTCCAGTTGCAGTGTCTCCTCCCGTGCACTAAGGGGGTGTCTGCGCTGCTGCTGTGTCTCCTACTATCCACCAGAGGCATGTCTGCTCAGTCTTAGGCCCCCTTCACACATCCGTGAAACACGTGCTTGTTTGTTCCGTTTCTATATATACCTGAGACACGTACAAATATGCACCAATGTTAATCTATGTTTGAGGTCACACATGCGTTATTTTATAATGTCCGTGTGTGCGTGTCTGTGATCCGTATGTGTTTCCGTGTTGAACGGAAGCATGTCCATTTTCTGCACGGAGCACGCACACATGGACCCAATGAAAGTCTATGGGTATGTGCGCACACGTTAGTAAACACGTATACATCTCCCTATGGTCCGTGTCCGTTTGGTGTTTTTTTCTAGCGATGTCGGTCATTCTTTCTATTTCTGTGTATGTCGGTAAATCTCCCTCAGTCCGTCGGTCGGTCTCTCTGTCTGTCTGTCCCTCTCTCACAGTCTGTCGGTCAGTCTCCCCCCTCTCTCATACTTACCGTTCCCCAATCACCGGCGCGGCGCTGCACAGCTGTCAAAAAAACTCCTGCGGCTTTTACTATTTTGAAAAAGCCGGCCGCTCATTAAACAATCTCGTATTTCCTGCTTTCCCCGCCCACCGGCGTCTATGATTGGTTGCAGTTAGACACGCCCACACGCTGAGTGACAGCTGTCTCACTGCAACCAATCACAGCAGCCGGTGGGTGGGTCTATACTGTGCATTAAAAAAGGTTAAACACTTGTTAACAGCAGTACAACAGTAGCTCCAGTTCAGTTCTGCGTAAGTGACAGCAGCGTACCTTATCCAATTTGGTGCCAAAACCACTACCTTGTGTGTGCACACTTGCCCACGAAGCTAGAAAAAAATATACAAAGTCTCAGGTATAAAGGGGAAAACCTGGCAGCTTCATTTCCACAGCAAGTCGATAAGGCACCGGCAATCACAGACACAGGTCATCTCAGGGATGGATCACCACAGGTACAGATATTCATAGGGATGGATCACCACAGGGACGGATATTCACAGGGACGGATCACCACATGGATGGATCTCCTCAGGAACGAATCACCTCAGGAACCGAACAGTAGACCGGTACGAAGTCCCAGGTAACCAGGGATACTGCTATGATGCCCTGGACTATTCAGGTCATCACAGGGTTCTGCACAATCTGCCCTCCCTGTGCAGGGCTTAAACCCCCATGGTTCTGGGTCTCTATCCTGCAGTACTGCCAACACCAGCATTCACAAATCCTAGATACATCTTGCACCACACCTGCCAGGCACACCAGTGGGCTGCTTAATCAGGAATAGGGCCGCCCACCTAGGGGTCAGGCAGGGAGGTGGGAGGTGTCAGAGAAGTAGAGTAGTAACCCTCGAGCTGTGAGGAGCTCTGAGAAAGCTGGGAGTTGTAGCTCCCAGGGGAGAAGCAGACTAGGTCGCAGACGGTGGTCTGGACCTAGAGGAGTCGGACCCCCGTTCACAGGGGATTGAGGCTAGATGCCTGGAACCCGTCAAGGAGGACAGTCAGCAGCCTGGTCCTATCACCGGTCCGGGACTAAAGGCACGTCGGGGTACACGGACCCTAGGTCGGGGAGAAGCTTCATGCGACCCGGCAATTAACCTACGGAGGACAGGGCCTTCATGGACTGTTCCCACAAAGCTCAGAGATCGGGGGCAGTAGCACAATGAGGGGGATAGGGCTTTCCTAGCAAGCGGCCCACTGAAATCCCAAGCGTGAGCTCCTGAGAGCAGGCTCCTTCACTTAGCCACAGTGGGGAGCGGGGGCCCAGAAAGCTCCAAGCTACCGGGCCACAACAGACAATCTAAATTTTGTGCCAGGAGGCAAGCCACGGACTACCAGGCAGTGTTGCAGGGGACGAGACCTGGATGAGCTCCCCTCAGGAGTCTTCAACAGTCAGAGACTTGGTTTAGCCTGTTATCAGCGTCTGCTTTGTTGCTGAGTGAGTACCCGACTGACTCCTGCAACCAGTGAGCGTGCACTTCCCTTGCACCCCACTCCACCATCCAGAGTCCCGGGGCCTTCCCCTACCCGTGGAGGGTAACATCTTCTTGCTGCCCCCCATTCCATCACCCCGGGTACTCCCAACAGCAGCGGCGGTACTCCCAATTACTGTACGCCACGGGTGGCGTCACGAACTATATCAATCCCCTGTAAATACCCCCCATTTCATTTGAATGTGGCCCCCTAGCCCCCGGGTCCGAAGACCCCCGAGCCATGAGTAATCACCACCCCAGGATCCGAGCGGTTCGGTCCACTGCAGGGGCAGCACACTGCTCCAAGCACAGGTTTCTCTCTCCCTGGCAACAGGTTTTGAATGCCGACACCTCAGCAGGCTGTCTCCAGCAGTCCTGGGATTTCAGACTACTGCAGGGAAAGGCAGCCACCACACTTCAGGGTCTCCCTCAATTTGTCGCTTTATCTCCTTCCCTCGTTCTGTCCCTTGCTCCTCACAGAATCCTCCTCTAAGGCCTCCTTCACACATCCATGAAAATACACGCACGTGTGTTACGGGCCGTTTTTCGGGTCCGTGTCCCATTTTTGTGTCCGTTTTTAAGGTCTGTGTGGCATCTGTGTGAACTGCGTATGCTAGCCGTGTGTGCGTGTGTAATGTCTGTGTGTGCGTGTGAAACTTAACTGACGTGTATGTGTGTTGTCCATGTGAAATGTCCGTGTGTGATGTAACATGTCATTGATGCATACCCGCTGACAGCAGACAGAGTCGTGCCCTGAGAATGAACTCAGGTGAACTTCCACCGATTTCATTGTCATCCTGCGGTTCTGTCTGTGTCATGTACTGATTAGTGGTCACCCGTGATGAACTCACCGGTGACCACTAATCCCCTGAGTGACTGTAGTGAGCAGCGCGATTAGCACTGCCATCACTCAGGTTACCCGTGGCTAGCTGGATAATCCACTCGTGACCGCAACTCACCTGTGACTTCATCGCTGTCACTCGGGCAACTTGCTGTCAAAGTTGGAGAATCCAGTGGTGGCCGCGAATAACCTCAGTGGCAGCTCAGCTGATTGCGATACTCACCTCAGTTGCTGCGTGGAGGTGACAGGAGCGGCGGTGTCTTTTGCAGCTCTTGTCACCTTCATATAGCAGAGCTGGAAGCAACGAGAGACCTCCATCGATTACGCAGATTTTTGGTAGTGTTTATTTTTTCAAATAAAGGATTTTTTTACTGTGTGTGTTTATTTACTGTAACTTACAGATTAATCATTGGGGGTGTCTAATAGACGCCTGCAATGATTAATCTAGGACTTATTGGCAGCTATGGGCTGCCAATAACTCCTTATTACCCCGATTGCCAACACACCAGGGCAATTCGGGAAGAGCCAGGTAGAGTCCCAGAACTATCGCATCTAATGGATGCGGCAATTCTGGGCGGCTGCTGGTGGTATTGTTAGGCTGGGGGGCTCCCCATAATGTGGAGCTCCCCATCCTGAGAATACCAGCCTTCAGCCATGTGGCTTTACCCTGGCAGGTATCAAAATGGGGGGGACCGCATGTCGTTTAATGAGGGAAGAGGGAGAGGAATAGAAGTATAGATAAGATTGTTAAGCAGTGTACTGGTCCAGAGACAAGTCCTAGTTGCACTCAGTAATTTGCACTCTTTATTAGTTTGTAGGTTCTGTTCCAGCATTGTTTGAGTTTTCCTGTTAGGTAACATATGTTCCAGTAGTTCCCGCAATATTGGAAAGGGTCTCTAGCCTAGCACACTGATTCTGGCTTTCTGGGCCGGGTGTGTATATTTGTTTGCGGTAAATCCCACCTTGATGCCGCGTTGCATTTCCCACTCCCCAAATGGTTTATAAAGAAAAAAAGTTTGCACTCAGCCTTAAGGGTGCTTTACATGCTACGACATTGCTAACAATATATCGTCGGGGTCACGTCGTTAGTGACGCACATCCGGCGCCGTTAGCGACATCACAGTGTATGACACCAACGAGCGCAAAAACGCGCAAAAACGTGAAAAATCGTTGCTCGTTGACACGTCGCTCCTTTTCCAAATATCGTTGCTGCTGCAGGTACGATGTTGTTCGTCGTTCCTGAGGCAGCACACATCGCTATGTGTGACACCGCAGGAACGACGACCATCTCCTTACCTGCGTCCACCGGCAATGAGGACGGAAGGAGGTGGGCGGCATGTTCCGGCCGGTCATCTCTGCCCCTCCTCTGCTATTGGACGGCTGCCATGTGACGTCGCTGTGACGCCGCACGAACCTCCCCCTTAGAAAGGAGGCAGATCGCCGGCCAAAGCGACGTCACAGGGAAGGTAAGTCCGTGTGACGTGTGTTAGCGATGTTGTGCGCGACGGGCAGCAATTTGCCCGTGGCGCACAAACGACGGGGACGGGTACGCTCGGTAGTGATATCGGTACTGATATCGCAGCATGTAAAGTACCCTTTAAGGCCCCGTCACACATAGAGATAAATCTTTGGCAGATCTGTGGTTGCAGTGAAATCATGGACATATTGTTCCATTTGTACACAGACACAAACCTGGCACTGATTGTCCACAATTTCACTGCAACCACAGATCTGCCGCAGATTTATCTCTATGTGTGACAGGGCCTTTAGTCTGGTCTTGTTCCTCATTCATGGCCTGCTGTATCCTGGAAGTAACCTCTCGGTTCCACAACATCTATGTAATTTTTTTATATGGAGTTGAGGCAGATCTCAGGCTTGCAGGCCATAGTCACTGTTTCCTCCCAGCTTAAGTTCATTCTGTGGGTTTTTAGTGCCACAGGGGACATAATAATTGTTATACTCACCGGGCAAGCAGAGATTTTAGCAAACCCATTGGGCCACAGCACACAGAAAAAAAAGAGAGGCTTGTGTGACGCCCTGGTGCTGCCAGGTGGTCACACATAGAATAGGCCTCCGCATAACACCATCCCTCACCAGGTTACATCATGCCAACAAAAACCCTAGTCACCCCCCTAGGGAAGGAAAGGCACACCAGTGGGCGGGACCAGGCAGGTGGAGAACGCCCACCTAGGGGTCTGGAGAACCTGGGGCGGGAAGAGAGTCAGTTCAGTGTAAAGTTGACAGGTGAAGTCGAGTGGAGTGGGGTAGTTGAGAGGAGAAAGTGAAGTAGAAGACAGAAAGGAAAGGCATCGTGGTTGGAGCCCCGGTGTACTAACTAGGTGGCAGACGGTGGTCCGTGTCTGTCAGGAGACGGGAAGACGGCTGCCGGAGATCAGAGGTGGACAGGGTAGGAGCCCGCCGGTACCGACACCGGAGAACCGACCTGGAAACCATGCACAGAGGGGGTACTTGGACCCTGAAGCCAGGACCGGAACCAACGGCCTAGCTAATTAACCAATTGAGGGCAGGATTATAGGTCCTATCCCAACCAAAGTCCCAAAAGCAGACAACAGCCCACCACGGGGGATAGGGCATCCACCAGGGCCCGGTAGATCCCAAGGGCCAGAGTCAGCGGGCAAGGCTACCAACAAAAGTACCGGGAGCGGACTCCCGTGTTCCATACCGGAAAGTCCACAAACACCAAAAACAGTGCAGAGGAAAATGGCACAGACCATCACCCCGGGTGTGGGACCAGAATACACCCAGCCACGGCGGCCGGCCACCGACACCTTTTTTTACCGATTGGATTTGTGTGATTCGTTGACTGTGAGTACACCAACCGGCCCCTGCAATCACCATCCTCAGCACAGAGACACTGGGCCCCGGGGCATCCATCCCTACCCACAGAGGGGTTAATATCCAGCTGCCATCCCATCGCCCCCGGGTACCCCATAACAGCAGCGGTGGTGCCACATCTCACCACACCGTCGGTGGCGTCACAGAGTGATTACGGTAAATCCCGTACAAATACGTCCCCTTTTATTCGAAGTGTCCATGCGACCCCCGGGTCTGGAAGATCCCTCGAGCCACCCTGCAGATCCGGATCCGAGCAGACCGGCTGCTGGCACAGGGGCGGCACACCTCGAAACCTGGCGTCACGACCAGGATTGTAACCGATCCACCTACCTGGTGCAAGTGCGCCTTGTTCTGGACTGTCAGCGGTGCTCCGCTGCAAAAATTTTGAAAAGCCGCCATTTTGCCGCTATTTTTTGGCACGAAAAATGACAACCCAGTGTCTTCTTCCCCGAGAAAGAGCGCGAAAGAGGAAGCCCCGCCCCATGGGAACACAACCGGAAGGAAGTGCCCCCGGAATCTAAAAATGAAACTAGAGAGACGCACTAGAGGACTGCTCACGAAAAACCAGGGGGGAGGGCGAAGCCTGCGGCATGTGACCCAAGGAGATAAGAGGCAGGGACACCAGGACTCTGCCATCTTCTGTTCCTGGACACCATCTCAAAAGGATGTCTGCCCGGTCCGGCAACCCGACCATGGAGGAACCTGCTCCCGGGACTGCTGACTGGGTGGAAGCCCAGACCGCGAGGATGTGCCGCAAGATCCAGGCTCAAGCAAATTTCCTGCTGGCAAGATGGACGGCCGAGATGAGGGATCTGACTGCAGCCATCCGGGCACGTGAAGAGGAGATGGCCTCGGAGGAGCGGGTAAGTGATCCACGCCCCTATATTCCACCAGAACCGGCCCAACCGGTTGAGGAGCTCGGTCGGCCCCCGTCCGCATTGTCGCCTCCCTCGCTGCCCGTACCTGTAGCTAGTTCCCTGCTCAGTCCGCTGCCCCAAGCTACGACAGCGGAGCCTGTTACATCTGCCTGCGAGGACCCAGCAATGGGGTCCTTGGGCCATGAGCACGCCACCGCTCCAGCACCCGTACCAGCCCTGCGCAAGGCCAAAGCCCGGAAGACATCCCCTCCGGACCCGAGCCCGACCACGCCTAAGATGACGTCTCCCCCAGTCCCGAGGATGGCTGTACGCTTGATGACGTCGGCTCCGGCAGTCCGCCCGGCCGCAACAGAGGCGACGCCCGACCGGAAGTCAGCTACAGCAAAGACGCCGACCGCTCCCCAGTACCCGGTCACGGCTGAGGGGCAGCCGCGATGCACCTGTAGGGCGTCAGAGCAGGCCACGAGTCATCGGAGCCCTCCACCTCAAGGGAGGCCAGTCATAGCCGGCAGTGAGGGTATCTGGATGAGCCAAGCCCCTGAGCAGTAGGAAGTGGAGCACGGAACCAGTGCCTGATACTGGGAGCGGCAATGGCAGCAGCTGAAGGTTGAAATTGCTGCCCGAGAAAAGCAGAAGGCAGAAGTGTTAACCCGCACCTACCGGGAGAAGGACAATCTTTGGCAGTCAACCTTCCGGGTGCGGGGCCCGACCTACCAAGGACAGGTCCGGCATTTCAACCCCCAAAGAGGATGGGGCTTCATTTATGACCCGGGCATGGATGCCGAAATCTTTGTTTCCCGGAGGGATGTGGACCCACACCTGCCTACGGGTCACCCGAATCGAGACTTGGAGCCAGGAGAGCTGGTCTCTTACACCCGACACTGCGGACAAAGGGGGTGGTTCGCACTAGATGTAAGGAAGTGGGTGAAGATTGATGGAAAGCTGTGCCTCCACCCCCCTCCACCATCTCCAACTGCAGATGATGAGTAAGGTAGCGGTTCCCGGCTACCCCAGTTGTTTACCCCGTTGAAGTTTTACAGTTTTAATATGGACCATGGCTTTTGGACTGGAAAAGCCAACCCAAGAACTTTTGGGTCTTGTAATATACCCTTATCCACCCTCTTGTTCAGGACCTACGCGGCCTCTGGAGAGGCTGATTGGAGGAAGGGCCTGCGGTGGAGTAGGCCGAGGCCCAGTCATCACTGCAACCGGCGACTACTCTCCAGGCCAGGGGTCCCCGGACTATGGGACCCTTGATAAGGACTGCCGGGTAAGGAACTTTTTACCTGGCCCGTGTGGGCATCACCCGGACCCGATCCTGGACTTGGGAAAAGGGGTGTGCACCAGTTTTAGAGGTGCCACCAGGGAACAGGTTGTTTTGGGTGGCGGGCGCAATGAGAAGGTGGTCCCGGTCGGTTCCATTACGGTTTTTGCAACGTTTAAGAATTGTGCCTCCCGTAAAGGGAAGAAATGTTTGATGTTATTATACTTGTTATCCCTTTTGCATTCCACAGTTGCTGAAAAATAAACGTTGGTGGTCTGACAGCCCGCGGACGGTCTGTATTAAACCAAGGGGGAATGTGACGCCCTTGTGCCACCAGGTGGTCACTCATAGAATAGGCCCCCACATAACACCATCCCTCACCAGGTTACATGATGCCAAAAAAATCCATAGTCACCCCCCCAGGGCACGAAAGGCTCACCAGTGGGCGGGACCAGGTGGATGGAGAACCCGTGGCGAGAAGAGAGATAGTTCAGTCTAAAGTTGACAGTTGAAGTCGAGTGGCGTGGAGTAGTTGAGAGGAGAAAGTGAAGTGGAAGACAGAAAGAAAAGGCATCGGGGTTAGAGCCCCGGCGTACTGGCTAGGTGGCAAATGGTGGTCCGTGTCTGTCAGAAGATGGGAAGACGGCTGCCGAAGATCAGATGTGGAGCGGGACAGGGTAGGAGCCCGCCGGTACCGACACCGGAGAACTGACCCGGAAACCGTGCACAGAGGGGGTACTTGAACCCTGAAGCCAGGACCGGAACCAACGGCCTAGCTAATTAACCAATTGAGGGCAGGATTATAGGTCCTATCCCAACCAAAGTCCCAAAAGCAGACAACAGCCCACTGCGGGGGATAGTAGGGCATCCGCCAGGGCCCGGTACATCCCAAGGGCCAGCGTCAGCGGGCAAGGCTCCCAACAAAAGTACTGGGAGCGGACTCCCGTGTTCCATACTGGGAAGTCCACAAACACCAAAAACAGTACAGAGGAAAGTGACACAGACCATCAGCCCGGGTGTGGAACCAGAACACACCCGGCCGTGGCGGCCGGCCACCGACACCTTGGTTTACCAATTGAACTTGTGTGATTCATTGACTGTGAGTACACCAACATCCCCCGGTCTGACCGAGCGCGCCGGCCCCTGCAATCACCATCCTCAAGACAGAGACACTGGGCCCCGGGGCATCCATCCCTAGCCACGGAGGGGTTAATATCCAGCTGCCATCCCATCGCCCCGGGTACCCCATAACAGCAGCGGTGGTGCCACATCTCACCACACACCGTCAGTGGCGTCACAGAGTGATTGCGGTAAATCTCGTACAAATACGTCCCCTTTTATTCAAAGTGTTCGCGCGACCCCCGGGTCCGGAAGATCCCTCGAGCCACCCTGCAGATCCGGATCCGAGCAGCCCAGCTGCTGGCACGGGGGCGGCACACTTGACTGCGGAACCACACCTTGTTTTTTCCAGAGCCCCTAATTGTGAGGGTATTACACTGCAGGTGTGAGACCGGGTACCACTTGGGAAGACTGGTGCTGCGACAGCTGGCCCTGGAGGGTTTGACCAGGAGGAATGGATGGATACAGCAGCAGTAGCTGGTGAGGATACTTTTCAGCAGTGGGTATCGTGGTTGGCGGCCAGCGTGGCAGCTAGTCACCAAAGCAGCAGGTTGAGGATACCGGCAGCAGCACACTGGTATACAAACAGAAACTAGCACAATGTAACTGCAGCGGCACAGTGCTAGAGAACCTGAGAACTAGCAGCATATTAGACTCGTTGCCCAGGCACTTTCTGAAGGGAGAAAGTACCTTAAATAGCTGCAGTCTCTAGCTGACCTGAGAGGCACTTCCAGGTTAAGGGGGGTACACTGGCCCTTTAAGAAAGTGAGCGTGGCCGCATGTGTCCCTAAGGCAGAATCAGGAAGCCTTCTGTGAGTACACAACCTCTGAGAGACAGCAGCACAGGATGGGAATGGAGTGTCCACTGCAGAAGAGCCATACGGGGGAGGGGCCCAACATTCTTGCCGGGGGAGGGGCGCAGAACAATGTGGGGATGCCAGTGTAGGTGTTACAGTACCCCCCTTCAACCTCACTTTTTTAATAATCTTTTAAGGAGGAGAATGGCATTAATAGTCTTCTTGACTCCCATGACCTCTCCTCAGGGCCAAACCCCTTCCAGTCCACCAGGTAGTAGGTTTTTATCTATGACCTCTTTCTCAGCAAGGATGGCTCTTACCTCATAAACCATCTTCATTACTGACCAAAGGGAATGAGGTACCAGGAATCTGTGATAACGGCCTAGGATGACAAGTTTGAGGAGAGACACATGGAAAGAGATAAGGATGCGTAGGGAGGCCAGACGCTTCAGTTTGTAGGATACCTCGTTAATCCACTGGGGCACCTCAAAGGGACCAATAAAGTAGGGACCCAACTTGTAGGACGGCAACTTGAGACGGACATATCGGGAAGAGAGCCATACCTTGTCTCCAGGCCAGAACAAAGGATGATCTAGGTGTCTCTTGTCCGTATGCCTCTTCATACAGATGGAGGACTGCTCCAGAGAAGACCTGGTCTCCACCCAGATGTCAGCGAACGTCTTGATGAGGAAATCGGCTGCAGAATTTCCAGAGATGAACTCCACTGGAAGTGGGATTCTGAGTCACTGTCCATACATGATCTGAAAAGGAGACTTGGCTGAGGACACACTCACGTGATTGTTATACGAGAACTCCGCCGAACAAATGAGTTTAACCCAGTCACTATGATGCTCAATTGTTTCGGACGTGTACCGCCCCAGCAGCGGTCAAACCACTCGGATCCGGGTGTTGCTACTCGTGGCTCAAGGGTCTCCAGACCCGGGGGGCTCAGGGTCACTCCAAAACATGATGGGGGGCTATTTACAGGGGAATTGGATAGTTTGTGATGCCACCCATGGTGTGTGGAAATAGGGA
Source organism: Anomaloglossus baeobatrachus (assembly GCF_048569485.1). Taxonomy (NCBI): domain Eukaryota; kingdom Metazoa; phylum Chordata; class Amphibia; order Anura; family Aromobatidae; genus Anomaloglossus; species Anomaloglossus baeobatrachus. The sequence goes on from NC_134358.1 coordinate 326,976,775, forward strand.
GTACCGCCACTGCCGTTGGGAGTACCCGGGGTGATGGAGTGGGGCAGCCAGATGACGTTACCCTCCACGGGTTAGGGAAGGCCCCGGGACTCTGGATGGTGGGATGGGTTGCAGGGGGAGCTCAGGCTAGCGGGTAGCAGGGGCTGATCAGGTACTCAGAAGGAAAGCAGACGCTGACAACATGATAAACCAAGTCTCTGGGTGCCGCTGCCCTCTTGGGGGAGCTCGTCTGGGTTCTGTACCCTGCAGTACTGCCTTATGGTCCAGAGCCTGCCTCCATGCACAGAATTTTAGAAGTGTTCAAGTAGCCCGTAAGCTTAAAGCTGTCCGGGGCACTCTCCCTACTATGGGTAGTAAAGGAGCTTGCTCTCAGGAGCTGACGCTTGGGATTTCAGTGGGCTGCTTTGTTTGGAAAGCCCTATCCCCCTCGCTGCGCTAGTGCCCTCGATCTCTGAGCTTCGTGGGGACAGTCCCATAAAGACCCTATCCTCCGCAGGTTAATTGCCGGGTTGCTTGAGCCTCTCCCCGACCTAGGGTCCAGTACACCAACATGCTTTCGGCCCCAGACCGGCTATTGGACTGCAGCTGCCGACCGTCCTCCTTGACTAGCTAGGCACCCAGTCCCAATATCCCATTTTGGGTCTCCGACTCCTCCGTGTCCAGACCATGATCTGCAACCCAATCTACTTCAGACCTGGGAGCTCCAACTCCCAGCTTCCTCAAGCTCCTCACTGCTCGAGGGCTACCACTGCACTAACTTGTCACCTCCCACCTCCCTGCCCGACCCTAGGTGGGCGGCCCTATTCCAGCTTAGAAGCCCACTGGTGTGCCTGACAGGGTGTGGTGCGAGGTGTGATTGGGATTTTGGATGCTGATGGAGGCAGTGCTGCAAGTTGGGAACCCAGAACCAAGAGGGGTTGAGTCCTGCACTGGGAGATAAAGAGCATGCAGTACCCTGTGACGACCTGACTAGTCCAGGGGCGTCACACATTTACAAAGTGCCGCAGAAAGATCTTCAAGATCTGGTTCACCCATTCCACTTGGCCATTGGACTGCAGATGGTAAGCCAGTGAGAAGTCCAGGGTGACATCCAGCAACTTGCAGCTAGATCTCCAGAATCGAGATGTAAACTGGACACCTCAGTCGGATACAATATGGAGTGGTAGTCTATGCAGCCAGAAGATGTGTTGGATAAAGTGCTCAATGAGCACTGTCATGGAGGGCAAACCAGTCAGCTGTGTGAAATGGGCCATTTTTGAGAATTTGTCTACCACTTCCCAGATGACAGTGCAACCGAAGGACTTCGACAGATCTGTAATAAAGTCCATCCCGATGTGCTGCCAGGGAGCAGATGGCACTGGCAAAAGAAGCAGTGGACCAGCAAGAAGCTTCTTCAGTGTCCGGTTGTGGTCATATGAGGGACAGGCCAAAACAAACTCCAGGACATAATGTCAGCCTTCAATAGAAATGACCGCAACAGTGCATCAACATTGATTTTCTTCTCAGCAGAGCGGAAATGCAGAACAAAATTGAAGAGGGCGAAGAAGAGTGGCCACCAGGCTTGGTGCAGGTTCAACCTCTGAGTCAACTGAAGGTAGGAAAAGTTCTTGTGGTCAGTGTAGATGATGACAGGGTGCATCACTCCCTCTATCAGAGATCACCATTCCTCCAGAGCCAACTTGATTATCAATAGTTCCCGATTGCCAATTGATATTGCTAAGCCCGAAAGGCATCACCCGATACTAATAGTGGCCATCACGGGTGTTGAAGACTATCTTCCATTGGTCACCCAACCGTATCTGGATCAGATTCTATGCACCACGGAGGTCGAGCTTGGAAAATGCCCTGGAACCACGGAGTTGGTCGAAACGTTCCGGTATGAGTTGTAGCAGGTGCTTATTCTTGACCGGGATTTGGTTGCGACCTCTGTGGTCAATATATGGCCGTAGAGACCTGTCCTCTTTTTGACAAAGAAACCAGCTCAGTCCGGTGGGAAAACTTTTGAATGAAACCTCTTGCCTGATTCTCTTTTATGTATTCGGACATAGCTTGGGTATCGGCCTAAGACAAAGGGTAAATACGACCATGGGGAGGAGTTGATTCAGGGAGAAGGTCAATAGGGCAGTCATACTGTCTGTGTAGCGGCAGCGTTTCAGCCTGTTTCTTGTCAAATACATATGCATAGGTCCAGTAGGCGCACGGCAGACCTGGAAGATTAGAGGGTCTCACAGGCGGTCGAGAGGGTTGCACAGACACCAGACAGCTTCCGTAGCAGGTGTGACCCCCACCTGAGCATGTCTCCAGATCTCCAGTCCAGAACTGGTTCATGCTTCCAATGCCACGGTAGACCCAGCAACAACGGATACGACATTCCCAGAGGGACATGGAAGGAGATTTTCTCCGTATACAGCATTCCCATTCGTAGAATAACTTCTATGGTGACAAATTGGATGGCCTGAGGCAAAGGCTTTCTGTCCACCGACAGCACAGTAATGGGAGTTTGCATCTGATGAACAGGAATCCGTTACCAATCCGCTATAGTCTGTTGTATGAAATTCCAGTCAGCACTAGAGAACAGAAGTGCCTTTGCAATCACCTATGGTAGCCTCTCCTATTGACCCTAGGCTGGAAAGTTTCTTGGCTTCTTGGGGCAGAAGTGGATAAGATCCGTGGAGCTTCTGCAGTAGACGTACCTCTCATTGGTGCGACGGATCTCCTGGTGGCAGCAGGCTGGACGCAGTTGGTCAATTTCTATTGGCTCTTGGACCGCAGTTACAGAAGACACACTGGCATGAGGAACCCAAGACCTCTGGACAGAGGATACTGGGTGATACAGCCTCCTCTTGCAAGCTCTCTCACAGGAACCTTCCTGAAAGAGGAGAAAAATCTGAACGGCAAAGTTAATCAGGTGATTCAGAGAGGAGGGTAAAGAACGGCCAGCTAACTCATCCTTGATTGTACCAGATAACCTCAACAGAATGCTCCAACCAATGGCTCTTTGGTGTAGTGTAGCTCAGACGATAAGGTGCAAAATCTTATGGCGTATTAGCCCACGGTGTGGTCACCTAGTTGCAGGTCAAACAGCGCTTCAGTGATGGATGCAATGTGACCAGGTTCATCAGGTTGAAGACTAGTGGGTCAAGTCTCTCCAGAAATGTATTGATTCAGTCCAGAGTTTCGCCCTCGAGGTGAGAAGCCAGAAATGCCACTTTGGCAGCGTCTGTGAGATACTGCTGAGACGGAAGTGCAACAGACACTGATTGAGAAACCCTTGCCAAAGCTTTGGATAGCTTCTTTACCGTTGAGGTCTGCTGAGATGAAGGGGTGGACTGCCGACCAGGGGAGAGGCCGGCACTGAAGGTGCCAAGACTGAGGGTGTAGAGGCTTAGCTGGCAGCATTCTGCAGGGACACCAACCATGCATCCACGGAGGCAAGATACTCCAGAACCCTACCTTGCGTACCTTCCTGCCGGAGCGACAGTCTCTGGAGATAGACAGCAGTAGTAGGCGTCAAGATTTCGACCGAGATGGATGGATGGATACAGCAGCAGCCACTGAGGATACTTAGAGGCAGCAAGTATCATGGTTGGCGGCCGGCATGGCAGCTAGTAGCAGCAGCAGGTTATGGATAATGGCAGCAGCACACTGGAATACAAACAGATGTCAGCAACAGAAACTAGCACAATGTAATAACAGCAGCACAGTGCTAGACGAACCTGAGAACTAGCAATTTATTAGACTCATTGCCCAAGCATTTTCTGAAGGGAGAAAGTATCTTAAATAGCTGCAGCCTCTCAGCCAACCTGAGAGGCACTTCCACACTTCCAGGTTAAGGGTATGCTTGCCCTTTAATAAAATGGGCATGGCCAAGTGCGAATCCCTAAGTCAGAACCAGGAAGCCTGCTGCGAGTAAACAGCCTCCGGGAGACAGCAACATGGGACGGGAAACGAGTGGGCACCACAGGAGAGCCAGACAGGGGAGGGCCCTGCTGACGGTGGGGGGGCAGAACAATGCGGGAACATGTGGGCATTACAATAACTAACAGCCGTATCCACTTGTAAAATGAAAATGCTGACAGGCTGACTGTTCTCAAAATGAACAAGGTCTGTATTGGCCCAGACTTCTCAACTCCAGCAGATGTCAGCAATGGAACATAAAGCCAATTCAAATATTCCTTCTGTTTCTGGTGTTTACCCATGCACCCCTTCCCATCTCAAAAAAAATATAGGTTTAATTTTTTTTAATTTGCATTTTCCTCCTCCTCCTCCACCACTTCCACTATATCCACAGAGTCATCATGCGACACTCGCTCACAATTTTTAGAGGCTAAGCAGGTGGGCCTCAAACAATTGTAGGAGGGCCAGCAGATGGTCCATTCTCATCATATTAGATAGACAGCAGCCTGCCCTTTCTCATAATTTTTCAAGGACCAGCCTCCAGCTGTTCTCATAATTTTTAGATGGTCTGCAGCCCGCCTTCGGTACTTGTTTGCTAGTTGCCACTATTTTTCCGGGGTGCCGTCCCTGCCTTATACCAGCATGTGTTCCATAACATCACCCATGCTATCACCAATGGAATTACTGGGAAGGTCAACATAGACAAGTGCTGATGGCGTACTGCGTAAACCTTGTGGTGGCCAGTACAGAGACGGACCTTTGTTGGCAGACATGCTACGAATTCCAAGGATTGTGGGCTTTAGTTCCATCAGGGTTTCCCCTTTCTCCTACACCATTTTCTGTACCCCCTACACCCCTCCTATGAGCATGGTGTCCTTATCAGTTGCAAGCTAAAAGCACTGCCTTGGTGAAAGGGCAATAGGCTATAGTAAAAATAATTTCTTTAGGTTACAAACAGCACACTGCAACATACTTGTTGAAATGTATAACAGACAAGACAGAACTGTTAAGGCCCCGTTACATGCAATGACATCGCTGGGGTCACGGAATTCGTGACGCATATATGGCATCTGTCACGCTCCCCGGTGCCCGTGCCATGCTCCCCGGTGCCCATGCCACGCTCCCCGGTTCTCCTGCCACGCTCCCTGGCTCCCCTGCCACGCTCCCCGGCTCCTCTGCCATGCTCCCCCGCTCCCGGACCTCGCTTCCCCGCTCCCGGACCTTGCTCCCCGGTCCCCCGCTCCTCAGCCTCCATGCTCCCTCACTTGCGTCCTCCAGGCAACCCGGTCCCCGGTCCCGGCGTCCCTCCGCTGTCCTGAGCCGGCCCGGCACTCCTGCCTCCTGTACACCGCATCCTGCTCTGGCTTCTGGCACCCGGGCCTCGCGCATGCGCATTAGGGCGCGCGCGTGGTCATTGACCCTCTCTTAAAGAGCCAGTGTCCTCCAACAGGATATTGAAGAATCAGGTACAGGGTATATAGGGGGATCCTTTCCAAGTGGGCGGGGCCTGTTCTTCGTGTTTGCAAAGCTAGGAGTCAGGTCTCCTTGTGTCTTGTGCCGTACTTACCTATCTCTCTTGTAGAGTCGCTCCTGTCTCGCCAACCGGTCCTGACGACTCCCGAACCCCGAACGGTGACTGTCTGCCATCCCGTCAGTCCCGACCATCTCCGATCCCTGGATCCGTGTGGTGACTCACCTCCTCGCTCCGTTGGTTCCGGATTCTGCCTGACATCATCTCGGCCTCCGAACCTGAGCTCCGTCACCCGGACTACCTTCAGAGACTCCGTGGTCCCAGGGACTTCTTCACTCCACTCCTCTGAACGGACTGTCCTGCTACCTGTAGTGCTCCGGCTACCGGGCACCTTGCCCTCGGTGAGGTGTTCAGCCCAGTGGATCCACCTCCTAGGCCTACCCGTCCTCCTGGTCCTAATAGCATCGTTAGCGACGTCATTGCGTGTGACACCTACGAGTGACCGCTAACGATCCCAAAAACGGCACAAATCATTGATTGTTGACATATCGTTCCTTTCCCAAATATCGTTGCTCGTTTTGGACGCAGGTTGTTCGTCATTCCTGAGGCAGCACACATCGCTACGTGTGACACCCCGGGAACGACAAACAACAGTGTTCCTGTGTCCTCTGGCAACAAGCTAGGAGTGACGTTAATGTGGCTGCTCTCCGCCCCTCCGCTTCTATTGGTAGCCCGCTGTTTGACGTCGCTGTGACGCCGCACGAACCCCCCCCTTAAAAAAGAGTTTGTTCGCTGGCCACAGCGACATCGTTAAGAAGGTATGTTCGTGTGATGCATACTAGCGATATTGTTCGCCACGGGCAGCGATTTGCCCGTGACGCATGTGACGCCCTGGACCCCAGGGGTCACAGATCACTACACAATACCATACACACCCCTTCCCTGGACAGGTCACACCAGTCAAACTTTAAATCCTTGTTGCCAAACTCCAGGGTTGATGTCCACACCAGGTGGGGCAGAGCCAGGCAGTTGGCCCCGCCCACTGAGGAGTTCACAGCCTGGAGGCGGGAAAAACATAGTCAGTTAGTCCAGTGGTGGTCAAAGAGTCCAGTCCTGGGCAGGAGTGAGGAGTGAGAACTGTGTGTGTCTGGGTCAGAGCCCGGGCACTTTCAGCAAGGTTGGCAGACGGTGGTGGCCGTCTGCAGGAGTTGGCGAAGGTCCACCGAACCGTAAGACCGGGGTTGGGCGGTGGCCCGCCGGTACCGAACCGGGGAGCCGATTGGAGCCAAGCACCAAGCAGGGTACTCAGACCCCGACTAGGCTTAAAGCCAACCTCTAGTCAAATTCTCTGATTGCGGTCTGGACCTCAGGGGTTCATTCCCAACCAAGTCCCGATTGAAGGCAACAGCCCAACCAGTTCGCTCAAGCCACCAAGGAGAAGGCACCGGATCCGGGCGCGATCTCCCCGAGCAGCCCCCGCGACGGGGAAGCTGCCCCCCGCCCTCGACAACTTGGTGTCACGAACAGGATAGAACCAGTCTACTTACCGGTAGAAGTGTACCTTGTGACCCCCGTCAGCGGCATCCCGCTGAAAAATCTGAAGATCCGCCATTTTGGGTGCAAAAATTTCCCGCTAGAGTCATCTTCCCGAGCAGTGAAGGCGCGAAAAGCGAAGATTAGGCCCCATGTGACCCTTGGGATAAGAAGCAGGGATGCCAGGACTCTGCACCCGCCTTGTTCCTGGAACCCGTGCGTGCAACATCCTGTGTGTGCAACATGTCTGCCCTGTCTGGAAGGCCTGAATTCCCAGAGCCTGGAACATTGGCGTGGGTGGAAGCCCGGACGACCCTCATGTGCTGCCGGCTGCAGGTCCAGGTGAGATACCTAATGGAGCAGTGGACAGCCGAGATGGGGGAGATTGCCGCGGCTGTGCGGGCGCGCGAGATGGGGATGAATTTGGAGGAGAGGGCGAGTGACCCACGCCCCTATGTCCTTGAGGGACCGGCCGCTGCGGCTTAGAGACCCGTCTGCAACCGATTCTCCTGTCACTCCCTCCGCTCCCCGTGTCAGCCCCGGCTTCTCCTCCGCTTGGCCCGCCGCCCCCAACACCGGCGGCGGAGTCCGCCCCAGACGCCCTGAATGACACGTCTGTCGATGCAGCTCACAGGCAACCATATGCACGGCCCGCTCCCGTCCCACTCCCGTGGGAGGAGAACTCCCGGAAGAAGCCCGTTCCTGAAGAGGCCCTACTGCTCCCGGAAGTGACCGCGCCTGAGGGAGTCCAGACCCCGGCAGCCCGCCCGGCCAAGACGGAGGTGCCCGGTGCCCAGAGGACCGCTCGGCGGGCAAAGCTGGCCGCTACCCAGACCCAGGCCTCGGCTGAGGTGGCGCCGGGTTGTTGCTGCAGGGCAGCGTCTCAGGCCACGACACAGCGGGGTTCCCAAAGCAAGGTGCCGATCGTGGTTGGCACGGTGGAACTCCAGCTGGGCCCAACCCGTGCGCCCAAGGGGCAGGCAAGCATCCCCTATTGGGAGCGGCAGCGGAGCCAGCTGGGCCGGGAAATTGGAAATTGAGGCCCGGGAGAAGAAGAAGAAGGCCGAGGTCCTGGCCCGCACAATCAAGGAGAAAGACAATTTGAGATGTGCCACTTTCTTAGTGCGGGGCCCGAGGTACGAGGGCCAGGTTCAGCACTTTGACCCCGACAAGGGATATGGATTCCTATACGAGCCGGGCCTGGAAAAGGAGGTGTTTGTGGTCCGCCGGGACGTGAACCCTCATCTACCTTTGGGCCACCCGGACCGTGACCTGATCCCTGGTGAGCTGGTCACTTAAACCCGCCACTGTGGCGAAAGGGGCTGGTTCGCCCTGAACGTCCAGAAGAGGGCACGGCAAGTAGGCCCGCAGCGCTCTCGGACCCCTCCCCCACTATACAGCCCAGATGTGGAGCTGGAGGAGGAGTATGAAGAAGGCGACCTCAATTAGGCAGCGGATCCCCGTTGCTAAAAGACCTGTCCCCGTTGGGACTCTACAGCAGTCCCCGTTGGGACCCACAGTTGTTTTATGGCAGCGCTGAGCTGTTGAAGCGCCCGTCCCCGTTGGGACTGTGTTTGCCCCTGTTGTCCCCACTCCCAACAAACACGGCCGAGAACTTGCAGGCCACCCAAAAACTATTGGGTTTGTAAATATTCTGCCCCACTTGCCCTTCCCACAACTGCCAGTCTCCGGAGAGGCTGGTTGGAGGAAGGACCCGCAGCAGAGCAGGCTGGGGTCCGGTCACCACCAGTGGTGGCCCCTGAGTGACTGCCGGGTGCGAGACACCGTTCCCGTTCCCGCTTGGGTAGCCTGGGCCAGGTTCCTGTTTCTGGACTGGGAAAAAGGGGTGCTGCCCATTTCTTAGGGGCAGCATAAAGGTCTAGGTTTGCTTGGGTGGGAAAGCGGAAGGACATGGACCCGTTCCTTGTTATTAATAAAAATGTTCCCGTTTGTAACGGTTCAAGAATGTGCCTCCCGTAAGGGAAGAAATGAAAAGTACTGCTTAATGTTTACATGTTTTGTTCCCGTGTTTTTATATCTTTTCAGAAAAATAAAACCGGTGGTGGACGGGCAGCCCGCGGACAGTCTGCATTAAACCAAGGGGGAATGTGATGCCCTGGACCCCAGGGGTCACAGATCACTACACAATACCATACACACCCCTTCCCTGGACAGGTCACACCAGTCAAACTTTAAATCCTTGTTGCCACCCTCCAGGGTTGATGTCCACACCAGGTGGGGCGGAGCCAGGTGGTTTGCCCCGCCCACCGAGGAGTTCACAGCCTGGAGGAGGGAAAAACATAGTCAGTTAGTCCAGTGGTGGTCAAAGAGTTCAGTCCTAGGCAGCAGTGAGGACTGAGAAATGTGTGTGTCTGGGTCAGAGCCTGGGCACTTTCAGCAAGGTCGGCAGACGGTGGTGGCCGTCTGCAGGAGTTGGCAAAGGTCAGCGGAACCGTAGGACCGGGGTCGGGCGGTGGCCCGCTGGTACCGAACCGGGGAGTCGATTGGAGCCAAGCACCAAGCAGGGTACTCAGACCCCGACTAGGCTTAAAGCCAACCTCTAGTCAAATTCTCTAATTGCGGTCTGGACCTCAGGGGTTCATTCCCAACCAAGTCCCGATTGAAGACAACAGACCAACCAGTTCGGATAAGTGCCACCGCCAAGGGCCAGAGACCCAAAGGGTCAGCGTCTGCGAGCAAAGGGGCTCCTCCGGCACATATACGTCGGGGAGCGGACTGCCGGTGCCCAGGCATTGGAGTCAACATGCAAACACAGGTGCAGGGAAACGACAGCTACCATCAATCCATCCAGGGAAACACTGCAGCTGGCTGCGGGCCCCGTCCATCCAGCCGTTTGGTTTACCAGAGACTCTGTCCATCTGTATCTGAGTGAGTACACCAGTGCCATCCGGCACCACGCCGTGCTGCACCACGACCCTGCACCCTGCGAGCCCCATCCTACGGGAAAGCAATCAGCCACCGGGCCCCAGGACCAACAGCCCCTACCCATGGAGGGGTCAACACCTAGCTGCTCTCCGCCATCGCTTCCGGGAACCCCGTCACCAGCAGCGGTGGTGCCCACCATCACCACAACCCGTGGGTGGCATCACAAACTCTAAAACCAATCCTAAATCACCTTTTCAGTCGTGGGCGAGGAGCGCTGCTCGAGCTCCGGGTCCGGCCCCGCTCGAGCCACCAAGGAGAAGCCCCCGCGACAGGGAAGCCGGCCCCCGCCCTCGACACACACGCACGACGGGTGCGAGTGCGATCGCTAGCGACATCGCTAGCGATGTCGCAGTGTGTAAAGTGGCTTTTACTCTCGCTGCTTAATCTACAACCAGGCATGGTCATGTGTGATAATGGCAAGCTTCGCAAAATCACACATGTACCAGGCCTGGCCGACAGGCTTAACTTAGTGGTTCAGCATTTTCTGAAAACCTAACCAGATTTGCCTGAGCTACTTGTTAAGGTATGCTGTGTGTACATTCCATTTATGTCTACAAACACTTACAGTATACTGGTTGTTCATCCTTCTCAACCCATGCTATAAGGAGAACTTTCCATCTCTCCTTCCTGAGGAGGAGAGGGCCACTAAACTGGCATATCAAAGGCTCAAATTGAACAATTTGTGCAAAAAAATGCCATCTGACAACACTGACGACAGAGGTCATAATTCCTTGGGCAACCAAGGAGGAGAGATGCGGGAGACACACACCAAGTCCAACAGAGGCAGGGGAATACTCTCTAATGTCTGGGACAGATCATTAGATCCTCCCAGCGCTCAGGCCCTGATGTGCGTGGTAGTCTGACAAAGAGGGAAACATTAATTAAGATGGCCAAAGAGTGCCTAGCTGACAGTTCCAATGTCCTTCGTGATTTTTCTTTGTGCCATACAACTATTGAGTATCCAAGCTGGATATGTGTTATAAACTGTCCCTCTATGCCCTGGAGCTGATGGCCTGCCCTGCCAATAGCATTTTGTCAGAGCAGGTTTCTACTACCACCGGGGGCATTTTAAATGATCAACTGAAAATCCTAACATAAGAGAACTGATAACACTTCCTAAGAGATTATTGTGCAAACTGAACATGAAATATACTCTACCAAATATGCAGCTGTACTCCCAGATGCTTAGGTATGCAAACATTAAATTATTTTTAAAGAACCTGTAGCAGACCCTCATTCATAATTTTGGGAGAACCAGCAGACTGCCCTCACTCAATTTTTAGGGGTAAGGGGGCCATCCTCTCTCAACAGACAAAACTTTGAGGAGTCAAACAAGATAGTGAGTAGATGTGATGCCATAATCAGTGTCACCATCCTACTTCTATGTCTACTCCAAACGCTTTCTGCTCACAATTAAAGAGGACTTTTTGGAGAAGGAGTAAGTAGAAAGGGTGTTCCATGCTTGCATATCCTGACTGCTTTCCCGGGAAATCTTTCCATTTAGGCTTGTGGACTCTTTTCGCAACCTGATGTTGGTGGCCATCCTGCGGTACTCAGTCCCAAGCCTCAAATATATTTCCCGGAGTACCGTCCCCACCTTACATCTGCACTTTTGCCATAACATCACCCATGCCCTGACCAATACAGTTGGATTGCAGCAGCAGCAGTATACCTATAGAAGAACTGTAAAGCAATACATCCTGAATATATGCCTCTTATCCAAAACTATCCATCCTCTAGCAGCCATTTCTACATTGAATGCAACTAATACTGGTATTAATAGGGAAAAGAATGAATATATGTAGGTCTAAAAGAACTTTTGTTTTAAGGTTTGAATCAGCAAGGTCCATAAAACTAGAATCCCTGCCTACATGCCTCTAAAACACTAACCCTTCTCCAGCAGCTTGTGCTAGACTAAATGCAGCAAAGCACAAAATTATTAGAGAATAAATTCCCTTTTTAAGGTATCAGCAGCACAGTTTGTAAGGCTAGACTCTGTGCCTACAATTCTTTAATACACTAAAGGGTACTTTACACGCTGCGATATCAGTACTGATATCGCTAGCAAGCGTACCCGCCCCCATCGGTTATGCGTCACGGGCACATCGCTGCCTGTGGTGCACAACATCGCTAGGAACAGTCACACATACTTACCTGCCTAGGGACGTCGCTGTGACCGGCGATCCGCCTCCTTTCTAAGGGGGCGGTTCCTTCGGCATCATAGCGACATCACTAAGCGGCCGCCCAATAGAAGCGGAGGGGCGGAGATGAGCGGAACGAACATCCCGCCCTCCTCCTTCCTTCCTCATTGCCGGCGGTTGAAGGTAAGGAGATGTTCGTCGTTCCTGCGGTGTCACACATAGCGATGTGTGATGCCGCAGGAACGACGACCAACCTCGCTACTGAACAGACAACGATTTTTGGTAAATGAATGACCCCTCACACACCACTGATTTTTACCTCTTTTGCGATCGTTTAAGGTCGTACATAGGTGTCACACGCTGCGATGTCGCTAACAACGCCGGATGTGCGTCACAAACACCGTGACCCCAACGATATATCATTAGCGATGTCGCAGCGTGTAAATGGCCCTTAACACTTTTCCAGCAGCTTGCCTTACACTAAAAGGAGATAAGAGCATATTATTAGAGAAAAAAAAAAGATTTCTAGGTAGCACCAGCACGGTATATAAGGTTAAAATCCCTGCTTATAGGCCCCTAATACACTAACCACTCTCCAGCTGCTTGCCCTACTCTAAATGCAACTTAGTGTACAATACAATACATTTTTTAGCCCAAGTTTCTACTTCCTGCTCGGCGGCGCCGGTTAGCTGTCCCAACACTACTGATGTGCGCTGCTTGCCAGTCTTGGCATACATATCAAGAACAGTGCATATTTTCTTTTTGAATTCCTGCAGGGCATCAGGTCATCCATCATACTGAGGTAACCAGGCAGCGCCAGGCACATAAGGTAGGGTTATCGACATAACTTGGGTGATTGCCGGGACCGTCGGAGCTACCGCTCTTGCGTCCAGAGCGGGAGCCGCCACTTCTCCGTCATTCAGCTCCGCCGCGGGTGCCACCCCTCCAGTGGGGGCCGCTGCTCCACCATCCCTGTCGGGCACTGACATATTCCGGTTCTTCCCCCTTGGTTTTTTCGTCAGCAGTTTCGCGGGACCCACTGTCCTTTGCGCTTCCTGTCTAGGGAGTCACCAACTTCCGCCCGCATTCCCAGGGGGCGAAGCTTCAACTTGACACCCTTTTTCGAGGAAGAAGACGCCGGGCTTGTTGTTTTTTGCGCCCAAAATGGTGGCAAAATGACGGCTGTCGAAAAATTTTGAAACGGAGCACCGTTTACAGTCCAAACAAAGCACACTTCCACCAAGTAGGTGGAGGGGTTACAATCCTGTTCGTGACGCCAGGTTTTGAGGTGTGCCGCCCCCACATCAGCAGCAGCCGTGCTGCTCGGATCCGGATCCGCAGTGGCTCGAGGGGTTTCCAGACCCGGGGGTCGCGCGGACACTCAAATAAAAGGGGATGTCTATGTACGGGGATTGCTGTAGATACTTCGTGATGCCACCCACGGTGTGTGGAGTACCACCACTGCTGTTGGGGAGCACCTGGGGCAATGGAGAGGCAGCTGGTTGTTTAACCCCTCCATGGGTAGGGGTGGGTGCCCCGAGGCTTAGTGTCCAGGACACGGGGAATGATGTAGGTCAGAGGGGGAGCGCGCCAGGCCAGACCGGGAGATGATGATTGTGGATGTTCATCGTCGAGAACGTACTCCAATGATAACTATCAGTACCAATGTAATAGAGAATTGTTTTGCAGATGTAATTGTTTTGTTACAACAGGTAGCCAAGACTTCCAGCTCCGGGCAGCAGCGAGCCCTACAGAAGGAAATTAAAGCCCTGATGCAAAGGCAACAGATTGAGCACACTGGAGGTGAAATTGTCAGTGTCAAAATGAGTGACCCCTTCCCAATTGTGGTACCCCTAAGAAGCAAAATGTTGATCTGGTGTTGGGCAGCAATAGGTCTCAGGGGTCAAGTTTACCAGGCCCGGCTAGAACCTGTGTATTCAAACAGTAGGCTCAACGTCGTGACGGCCAGAGGAATATTCGATATTCACCAGGGAAGGATACCCATCCGTGTTCTAAATTGCGGGGAGGAAGAGGTTAAATTACCCCATTATGCCACTGTAGCTAAGCAATTCACTGTTAGTAACAATGCTATAGAGATAATGGGACCCTTTGCTCCGTTAGATCAGGCGGAGGGAAACTCTGCACTCTACACATCGCACTGACTCTACACCTTCTCACCAAAAACAGGGGGTCCATAGGGTAATATAGGAATATGAGCGGGTCTTTAGCAAACACCCTGTGCCCCAGCTCACTACCAACGTGCTAAAGAGATGTTGTGGGAATTGAAGGAGGCTGCGGTGATCAGAGATAACTGTTGTAGCCCCTGGGCAGCTCCATTAGTCCTGGTAAAGAAAAAGGATGGCCTGATGAGAATGTGTGTGGACTACAGGCAGGTTAACCGCATTATACATAAGGATGTGTACCCGTTGCCTAGAATAGAAGAATCACTAGCAGCCCTGAACTCCGCTAACTATTTTTCTACCTTAGATCTCACGAGTGGGTACTGGCAGGTTCCCGTGGCAGAGGCGGACAAGGAGAAGACGGCATTCACGACACCCATGGGCCTTTGCGAGTTCAACTGCATGCCATTCAGACTCTGCAATGCTCCGGGGACATTCCAGCGGTTGATGGTGTGCTGCCGAGGGCATAAGAACTTTGAAACAGTCCTGTTGTACCTGGATGAGGAGTCCTTCATCTAGTTGAAGATGGCTCTTACTGGAGAAGAGATCCTAGCTTACCCCGACTACGGCCAACCCTTCATCCTTTACACAGACACCAGCAATATGGGACTGGGAGCAATACTGTCCCAGGAATAGTGCGGCAGAGAGAAAGTGATCGCCTATGCCAGCAAGAAGTTTCGTCCCACTGAACGGAATCCCGAAAATTACAGTTCCTTCAAGTTGGAATTTCTCGCCGTGGTCTGGGCTGTCATTGAATGTTTCAACTATTACCTGGTTCACGATATATACCGATAATAACCCGTTGACTCATCTGGAGACAAAAAAAGCTCAGTGCATTGGAACAGCGATGGATGGCCCGGCTATCCAACTATGACTTCACCATCAAGTACAGAGCAGGTCAGAGAAAGTCATAGAGCTCCCCTGCAGCCAATCATCATGAAGCAGCCGCTTGAACTAGTAGCCCTTGATCATGTGAAGCTAGCTCCAAGCCGGTTCGGCTATGTCTACTCCCTCACCAAAGTTGACCATTACTCCCATTTCCTGGTAGTGGTCCCAGTGAAAGATCAAACAGCCAAAACTGCAGCCAAGGCGTTCCAAGAATCCTTTTGTCGGCCCCATGATTACCCTGAAAACGTGCTTACTGACCTGGGCCCAGCCTTTGAAGCAGAAGTGTTCCAAGAATTTTGTCACCTGTTGGCTGCAAGGATGACCCTGTACCATCGCCAAACCAATGGGTTATGTGAGCAGATGAACCAGGTGGTGCTAGATCTGCTAAAGACTTTGCCTCTTGAAGAGAGAAACCTGTGGCCGGAGAAGTTTCCGGATCTGGTAGACATGTATAACCATATCCCGATGAAGTCTACCAACTGCACCCCAGCCTACTTGATGCAGGCAAGACCTGGCAAGTTACCCATAGACTTGGACATGGGAGTCCTAGCACCTGATGCAGCCCAACTGGATGCAGACTGGGAAACTGAGCAACATCAACAGTACCACAAGGTCCAGGGATGTGTAGAGAGGAGTCTGTCCCAGGCAAGACTGAGACAGGAAAAGTCTCAACCAAGTCTACAACCAGACGGCCCCAAGAACTTACTTAGCACAGGGAGAACAAGTCATCAAAAGGAAATGGAGAATGCACAAACTAGACGACCAGTGGGAGGCTGAGCCATATAATGTTATGCCCTCAAACTTCAACAACCACAAAGTGTGCTTCATAAGTAAAGATGGAGGAAAGACTTCAGCAGCAGTTTCAAGAGATCACATGAAGGTATGCCCTAGCCAGCTGAAGATTAGAGAAAATTATCCAGAAGTTCCCCAGCCTACAGAACAAGAGAAAGAGACCATTCAAACCATCCTTGGAGCTTTTCCCAAGACCTGGACGCAGGTGAATCAAGCCATTGTGATCCCAGTCCTGACCTTTCCTAGAGTTGTCCTACCTGATGTGGCAGAGACTCAAGACCAACCCGAAGACCCATCAGCCAGCTAAACAGAAGCCATACCAGCAGTGGAACCGGAGAATCTACCCTCTGCCAGCGGCGAATCTGTCGTGCCCATGGTGAGGCTAAGGAATTGTGAGAGACTGCCCGGTAAGCTCTTGCAGAGTAGACATAGGTAACCAGGACAAGTCAGGAAACACACCAGACAGACACACCAGACAGTGAGGTGTTATCACCAGTCCTATGTAGGTCACAGCGTAACACCCTTGGTCAGAATCAGAAACCTGGCCGGTATCAATAGTCGATAGTATAACACAAGTTACGTGATGTACAGAAAATTATGTAAATATTCTGTTCCTTTAAATTGTATTATTTATAATGCTTTTAATTTTTTTGAAAAACTTTTCCTCGGTCCGTGAGTACTGACTTTCACAAGGGGGAAATGTGGCACCCCAGTGTTATGATCCGGAACCATGGAAGATCACCACACATCATTGTCAAAAAGGTGACAAGAGCATTGGCAACTAATCTGGCCGCCATCCCCTTACTAACCAACACAACTAGAAGTAGCCGAGGGGTGAACTAACATCCTGTGCACCGCAAACCCAGCCGGAGAACTAACTATCCTAAAGGTAGGAAAGATGAATAACTCTCTGCCTCAGAAAATAGACAAGAATAGCAAGCCCCCCACATTCAAAGACTGCGGTGATATAGGAAAAACACAATACACAGGTAGATGACAGGATTAGCAAAAGGTGAGGCCCCCGCTGACTAAAATAGGAAAGTACAGGAAAGGAACTAATGGTACCCAGAGAAAAACCCTGCAAAATACCAACTTCCTGATAGTACAAAAAGGCCCTCAGATCGCTCGATCTGAACTCCGTCCTATACCAGGTGCCCTTGTCATACCAATGAACAGAAAACAAGAATTATAACAAATTCAACAAGCCATAAACACATGGACCCAAAGGAGCTATACTCCACACAGAACTGCAGGGAGTTCCCCAACAATGCACTGAGGGGGAAAATCCCTGGAAGGAAATAAACTGAAACCAACCACAACAAATGACAAACCCAGATAAACAAAAGAACCAGACAATAAATAAAGAGCAAGCACTTATCTGGGGAAGATGTGGTGTAGAGCAGGATTAAGCAGGCTGAAAATACAAAGTACAACTGAAATCCGGCAACAGCCTGCAATCAGACCAGGACTTAAATAAGCAGAGAATTAGGAAAGGAAACACCCACTGCACAACCCACCTGGTCTCTGTCCAAACCCTTCCTGGCCACCAGAGGGAGCCTCCCAGCAGCCAAGACATAACTAACATTCACAACAGTACCCCCCCTTGAGGAGGGGTCACCGAACCCTCACCCACGCCACCGGGTCGCTCGGGATGAGCATGATGGAAGGCGCGAACCAACCTGTCCGCATGAATGTCAGAAGCCACAACCCAAGAGTTATCCTCCTGCCCATAACCCTTCCATTTCACAAGGTACTGAAGCTGACGCCTACTGCGACCGGAATCCAGAATTTTTTCAACCTCATACTCCAGATCCCCTTGTACCAAAACAGGGTCAGGAGGCGCTGCTGCAGGAACTGCCGGCTCCACATGTTTCTTCAACAAGGACTTATGGAAGACATTGTGAATCTTAAATGACGCAGGCAGAGTCAAACGGAAAGATACAGGATTAATAATCTACGAAATCTTATAAGGTCCAATAAATCTGGGCTTAAATTTAGGAGACGGAACTCTCATAGGAATATTTTTAGAGGACAACCATACCATGTCCCCTACTTTAAACCGGGGACCAACAGTCCGACGCCGGTTGGCAAACTTTTGGACAGTTTCTTGGGACTGAAACAATTTATCCACTACCTGCCCCCAAATCTGCTGCATTCTGTCGACCACCGAATCCACCCCCGGACAGTCAGACGCCTCAAGCTGCCCTGAGAGGAACCTAGGGTGATACACAAAATTGCAGAAAAAGGGGGACACCAACGTGGTAGAGCTAGCTCTATTGTTAAGGGCAAATTCAGCCAAAGGCAAAAACGAAACCCAGTCATCCTGATCCGCAGAAACAAAACACCGTAAATAGGTCTCCAGGGTCTGGTTAGCCCTTTCAGTCTGACCGTTGGTCTGGGGATGAAATGCCGAGGAGAAAGACAGCTGAACACCCAATTTGGAGCAAAAAATCCTCCAAAACCTGGATATAAACTGCACCCCTCTGTCAGAAACAATGTTTTCGGGAATACCATGCAAACGGACAACATGTTGCAAAAACAAAGGCACCAACTCTGATGAAGACGGCAACTTAGATAGGGGAACCAAGTGGACCATCTTGGAGAATCTGTCACAGATCACCCAAATCACAGTCATTTTCTGAGAGACGGGAAGCTCTGAAATAAAATCCATAGAGATGTGCGTCCAAGGTTTCTTAGGTACAGGCAAAGGCAATAATAGCCCACTAGAACGTGAACAACAGGGCTTGGACCTAGAACAAACTCCACACGACTGCACAAAACGACGGACATCTCGGGACAGGGAAGGCCACCAAAAAGAGCGTCTCACAAGATCCCGAGTACCAAAAATGCCAGGATGACCCGCCAAAACAGAGCAATGAACCTCAGAGACAACTCGGTCTCTCCATTGGTCTGGGACAAACAGTTTCCCTGTAGGACATCTCTCAGGTTTATCCTCCTGAAATTCCGCTAGTGCCAACCGCAGATCAGGCGAAATAGCCGAGAAAACTACACCATCATTCAGGATAGTAGACGGTTCGACAACCTCCAAAGAGTCAGCGCAGGAACTCCTGAAAAGGGCATCGGCCTTAACATTCTTGGTGCCCGGCAAAAAAGAGACCACAAAATTAAACCGGGTAAAAAACAAAGCCCACCTGGCCTGCCGAGGATTCAACCTCTTGGCCGATTCCAGATAGATGAGATACTTGTGGTCCGTAAGCACCACCACTTGATGCCTAGCCCCCTCCAACCAATGCCTCCACTCTTCAAATGCCCACTTCATAGCCAATAATTCCCGGTTCCCCACATCATAATTCCGTTCAGAAGGAGCAAACTTCCGAGAGAAAAAGGCACAGGGCTTAAGTTTACCCGAAGTAGCGTCTCGTTGAGACAGAACAGCACCTGCTCCGATCTCTGAGGCATCAATCTCAACTTGAAATGGGCGAGACACATCAGGTTGCTGCAGAACTGGGGCAGAAGTGAATCGCCTTTTAAGCTCCTGGAAGGCCACAATAGCCTCAGGGGTCCAATGCTCAGCATCAGCTCCCTTCTTTGTCAAATCTGTCAGAGGTTTGACAATGGCAGAAAAATTGGCTATAAATTTACGGTAAAAATTAGCAAACCCCAAAAACCGCTGCAGGGATTTTAGAGAAGTCGGTTGCACCCAGTCGTAAATAGCCTGAACCTTAACCGGGTCCATTTCAATAGCGGAGGGAGACAGGATGAAGCCCAAAAAGGAAATCCTTTGCACCCCAAAGAGGCACTTTGACCCCTTAACGTACAGTGCATTATCCTTAAGTATCTGAAAAACCTCCCGTACTTGCCCCACATGAGAGTTCCAATCATCAGAAAAAATCAAGATGTCATCCAAATACACAATCAAAAATTTACCAATAAGGTCCCGAAAAATATCATTCATGAAGGCCTGGAAGATGGAGGGTGCATTAGTGAGCCCAAAAGGCATCACTAGGTACTCAAAATGCCCCTCAGGAGTATTAAAAGCCGTCTTCCATTCATCACCCTCCTTAATACGGATGAGATTATACGCACCCTTGAGATCCAGTTTCGTAAACCATTTGGCACTCTGCACTCTAGAAAACAGATCAGACATCAGAGGCAAAGGGTACTGATATTTGACTGTAATTTTATTAAGAAGACGGTAATCAATACAAGGCCTCAACGAACCATCTTTCTTAGCAACAAAGAAGAAGCCAGCACCCAAAGGAGAAGATGAGGGCCGAATGTGCCCCTTCTCCAATGATTCTCTGATGTATGACCCAATGATTCTCTGATGTATGACCGCATGGCATCATGTTCGGGCACAGACAAGTTGAAAATCCGCCCCTTGGGAAATTTACAACCGGGCACCAACTCAATGGCACAGTCACAGTCCCGGTGTGGGGGCAGAGAATCAGATTCCTGGTCATTAAATACATCACGGAAATCAGACAAGAAAGCCGGAACATCAACTGCCTGAGCAGACGTGGACGACACGGAAAGGTCCTGATGCAAACCTTGACAACCCCAACTAACTACCGACAAGGATCTCCAGTCAAGAACCGGATTATGGGTCTGCAACCACGGAAATCCCAGTACCAAGGTATCCTGTAGATTATGCAATACTAAAAATGTACAAGTTTCCTGATGCGCTAGTGCAACTCTAATAGGTACCTGGGTCCAAAATTGGGGTTTATGTTCTGCCAAAGGGGTAGCATCAATGCCCCTTAAAGGAATAGGAGTTTGTAAAGGAACCATGGGAAAACCACAATCCCTAAAATCCATCAAATTGAGTGCTGCCCCTGAGTCCACAAAGGCAAATGCAGAAAAGGAAGACAATGAGCAAATCAATGGGACAGACAAAAGAAACTTTGGTTGCAAAGAACCCACAGTAACAGAAGTAGCCAATCTCCTTTCACGTTTAGGGCAGACAGAGATGTTATGAGAAGCGTCTCCACAATAGAAGCACAGTCCATTCTTCCGTCTGAACCCCTGCCGACTAGCATTAGAAAGGACCCTATCACACTCCAAAGGCTCCAAAGGCTGTCCCACAGGCACAAAATCAGCAGGTATCTTCCTGCGCTCACGTAAACGCCTATCAATCTGAATGGCCAAGGTCATAGAGGCATCAAGACCAGAAGGGACGGGAAATCCTACCATTACATCCTTCACAGCATCCGCAATACCCTTGCGAAAAAGAGCCGCAAGCGCATCATCATTCCATTTGGTAAGGACCGCCCACTTTAGAAATTTCTGACAAAACATTTCTGCAGAATCCAAACCCTGAGTTAAGGACAACAAGACCATTTCTGCTTGGTCCACAATATTGGGTTCGTCATATAATAATCCCAAGGCCTGAAAAAAGGAGTCCACATCATTGAGAATCGCATCATCAGACGCTAAAGAGAAGGCCCAGTCCTGAGGGTCACCACGCAGCAAGGAGATGACAATCTTAACCTGCTGTACAGGATTCCCTAAGGACTTAGGGCGCAGGTCAAAAAATAATATACAATTATTTTTGAAGCTCAAAAATCTCGACCTATCTCCCGAAAAAAATTCAGGAACGGGAATTTTAGGCTCTGCAAGGGGAGTCTGTGCAAGATAAGACTCTATATGACGAACCTTAGCTTAGCAAATTTCTCAGCAGTTTTTTTTTTTTTTTTCCTTCTTAAGAGTACCCTTTAAATTTGTAAGGCCGGATGTACTGTTATGATCCGGAACCATGGAAGATCACCACACATCATTGGCAAAAAGGTGACAAGAGCATTGGCAACTAATCTGGCCGCCATCCCCTTACTAACCAACACAACTAGAAGTAGCCGAGGGGTGAACTAACATCCTGTGCACCGCGAACCCAGCCGGAGAACTAACTATCCTAAAGGTAGGAAAGATGAATAACTCTCTGCCTCAGAAAATAGACAAGAATAGCAAGCCCCCCACATTCAAAGACTGCGGTGATATAGGAAAAACACAATACACCGGTAGATGACAGGATTAGCAAAAGGTGAGGCCCCAGCTGACTAAAATAGGAAAGTACAGGAAAGGAACTGATGGTAGCCAGAGAAAAACCCTGCAAAATACCAACTTCCTGATAGTACAAAAAGGCCCTCAGATCGCTCGATCTTAACTCCGTCCTATACCAGGTGCCCTTGTCATACCAATGAACAGAAAACAAGAATTATAACAAATTCAACAAGCCATAAACACATGGACCCAAAGGAGCTATACTCCACACAGAACTGCAGGGAGTTCCTCAACAATCCACTGAGGGGGAAAATCCCTGGAAGGAAATAAACTGAAACCAACCACAACAAATGACAAACCCAGATAAACAAAAGAACCAGACAATAAATAAAGAGCAAGCACTTATCTGGGGAAGATGTGGTGTAGAGCAGGATTAAGCAGGCTGAAAATACAAAGTACAACTGAAATCCGGCAACAGCCTGCAATCAGACCAGGACTTAAATAAGCAGAGAATTAGGAAAGGAAACACCCACTGCACAACCCACCTGGTCTATGTCCAAACCCTTCCTGGCCACCAGAGGGAGCCTCCCAGCAGCCAAGACATAACTAACATTCACAACACCCCAGGGTCCCGGGAGCCATAGTAGTGTTGCCCTCTTCTCCGGGGGTGATGCTATGCCTGGAAGCAAAAAGGGGGTTTCTCATGTTAGGTATTTTTACATTCAACACTTCCTAACTCCTGGCCAGTAGGGGGAGCTCAGAACCTGTTTGGAAGTGAGCTTCCCTGTGGATACTGGCCTGGAGGAAGGGTTACACAGATACACACAGGAACCGGAAGAGAAGCACTTCAGTCGAGCAGAGGCAAGGAACAAGCACGGTCATTGAAAGAGAGCTGTCTCCCAAGCTATCCCAGGACCAGTCGCAGTAGAAGGACACCGGGGTCCTCGACTGCTGGGTGCTAAAGCCCCTTCAGTGAAGCCTGGAGGGCAGGAGATTTCAAGTTCCCTAGCCCAAAGAAAGGCCAAAGGTAAAGCAGCATAATAGAGCCCGGGGCCTCAGCTACACAGGCGGTGCCCAGAACCGGCTCGCGCTGCCTGCCATAAAGGAAAAGACAAACAACAACTAGGAAGAGGGTCACTGTGTAGCTCCAAGCCACAGAGACTTGTCGCGGGCGGAGGAGGGGACGCTGCGCTCTCCCACTGCTCGGGTCCGGCCGCCGCTGCTGCTGCGGATGCTGCTGCTCGGTGGTGGCTCGAGCGGTGGGCCGGATCCCGGGGACTCGAGCGGCGCTCCTCGCCCGTGAGTGAAAAGGGGGTGATTGGTTGTGGGGGTTTTGATTAAGGATATTGTCCGTGACGCCACCCACGGTTGTGGTGATTTTGGTGACACCCCCGCTGCTCTAGACGGGGATCCCGGGAGCGGTGACTGGGAGCAGCTTGGTTGTTAGTTCTCCCCTCCGTGGGTAGAGGGTTGGTTGTCCCGGGCCCGGTGATGGGGTAGGGATGGATGGCAGGCAGGTTACGGGGCCTGGGGAGGTGCAGGGTCGCGGGGGCAGCGCTGTGCCGCACGGCACGGTGGTACTCACTCAGCCCAATGATGAAGACACAGTTCTCGGTAAAACACACGGCTGGATGGACGGGTCCCACAAACGGCTGCGGTGTTGTTGCTCCCGGCAGGTTGGTGGCAACTGCCTTTCCCTGCACCTAAGATGTCTGTACGGTTCCAATGGGTTCCCACCGGTAACCCGCTCCCCGGCTTGGATATGGGCCGGAGGAGCCCCTTTTGCCCGCAGGCGCTGGCCCTGAGAAATGGTTGCCTTGGCGGTGGCGGTGTCTCTCTCACTCGGTTGGACTGTTGCCTTCTGTCGGGACTTGACTGTTTGGAAACCCAGGAGGTCCCCTTCACTAACAGATTCGGCAAATTCACAGCGACTCCTAGCCTTGCCGGGGTCCGAAAAGCCCCTGCCAGATGGTGCTAGCTTCTCTTTGTGTACCGGTCCGGTACCGCCGGGCCACCGCCCATCCACGGTCCTCACGGTAGACTCCAATTGGCCACTCCTGCAGACGGTCACCACCGTCTGCCAACCTTGCTGATCTGTCCGGGCCACACACCCGGACCAACTTCAGGCTGCTTAGCTGTCACTTTTCTCCTCTCTCACTTTCACTTCTCAACTGTCCTCACTCCTCTCCAAACTCTATCAGCCTGGTTCTCCCGCCTCCAGGACTGTGAACTCCTCGGTGGGCGGGACCAATCGCCTGTCCCATTCCCTGGTGTGATCATCAGCCCCTGGAGGAAGGCAACAAGGGTTTTGTGTTCTGGCTTCGGTGTGCCTGCTGGGAGTGTGGGGTGTGTGGGTGTTGTGCTCTGTGGCCCCTGGCTTGTCCAGGGCGCCACAAACTCATACACATAGTGCAACAAGGAAGGACTCCAACCCACCTGGCAAGGTGAATCCCCTCATTGCTTCCAAGGTGACCGGACCCCCATCATCTTCTGGAACAGACTCCCGGGCCTGTATTAACAACTGCCAAGTAAAGGTAAAGGAAACTACAGACCCCTGTGTTGTCCAGTTATTACTGTTGTTCTCAGTCCTGCACCCCAACGTTAAATCACAAAAACTACTACTCCCATCCTCCCTGGGGCCTAGCTCTACCTGTGGAGAGCTGGAACAACCAAGCTGCGTCACCATCTGTCCCAGAAGACATATTTTCCGCACACCACAGGTAGCGTCACGAATAACTACTCCCATCATCCCAATCTTTATTGACACCACCGGAGTCACGGAACTGGGCCTGGCCACTGTGACAACCCAAATTGACACCGGCCCGGTGACGAGTAACCCCCAAGACCTCGTGGGCGCGTCACCACCAAGCCCAAGCAGCAGTAGCAACAGCAGACACACTTTCTTTTCTTTTCAATGTTTTATTTAAGTTTTCATGAAAAGGTTAACATAATATTGCAGGCAGGGTCGGACGGGCCAACGGGGTACCCTGAGTCCTTAGCGGCCCCCCCGTGCTTCACATAGGGCTCTAGGCTGGTAACCGCGGGGTGGGCTAGGGCAGGGTGCCCCAGGCAGCTCCACCTGTGGCAGTGCCAGGTCCCCAGGTGGCTCTACCAGAGGCAGTATACCAGCATTTCTATCTTCACCAGAGACAGCAAGATAACAGACAGGTGTATGCCTCTTGTTCCCAGAATACTGGCACAGCAGACAATAGACAATTTGGATATCCCCGTGGAGTGTTGAGATTTAAAATCTTTTCAGGTAGACAGAAGAACAGTGACATCAATTGCCCCCCCCCGTCCCCGCCCATTTCACCCTAGTGTCTTTGCACAGCAGGGAGGTGTGGTCCATGCAGCACACAGGATGTGGCTTGGAATTTAGATATTAAAAATCAAAAGATGCATGACAGACAGGCAGCCTCTTGCTCACAGAAGGCTGGCAGTACACCATCGCTTAGTCTGCACAGTCTGGAACTGGGGTGGCAAAGTCAGTGGACATCAACGACTTGTTCATCTTTATAAATGTTAGGTGATCTACGCTTTCAGGGGACAGCTGTATGCTCTTATCCTGCAATATACCGCCAGCAATGCTGAAGACACGTCCGGAGAGAACGCTGGCTGCCGGGCAAGCCAAAACCTCCACGGCGTGACTGGCGAGCTCAGGCCACTCTTCCATTTTTGAAGACCAAAATGCAAAAGGGTCCAATCCTCCCTTTATGGCATCAATATTGAGCTCTAGATACTCCTGCACCATCCTCTCTAGATGTTCACTATGTGTCCAACTTCTACTCTGTTCTACTGGTGCATGCAATGGTGTAAAAAATATGTCCCAAGAATCTCAAAAATAGCTTCTGGCACTTGAACTGCTGCTGCTAATGTTTCTGCGTTGACAACATGGCATTCCCGTGGTTTGAATTCTATAACTGCAATGCACGCTGTGTGCCTCACTGCTGTCTTGTTGAAAAGTACTGTTAAGATGGTCTACAAGTTTGTTTCAATACTCCAGCATCTGCATGTCCCTTTCCAGGGGTGGAAGCATCTTGCTAAATTTACTATTGTTCTATGGATCTAACAGAGTGGCAACCCAGCAGTCAGCACTGTTTCTAATACTAACGATACGGACATCATGTTGCAGATAGTGCAGCAAGATGGCACTGATGTGTCGGACACTTTCATGTGATCCAAGTCCATGTCGTGTTGGTGGCAGGGGTAACACTCAAGCTTGCATCCTTCCTACCCTCCCACCAACCACGGACGAAAGAAATGGTATCAATATTTTCTTCGTCTCAGGAGTTTTCTGCACCTATCACCTCTTCCTCCTCCATTTGTTCCTTGGCTCCTGCACCATCACTACCAGTTTGTCTGTTTCCATGAGCCCACCTCCATCGATTGACTACACCCTCCTGTGACACCCACCAGTACAACGACTGTCCAGACCTTACAGGAAATGGTAACCATTCCTCATCCTCCTCTGCTTCTTCTTCTTCTCCCTCTGGTACTCACTCCTCCTCCTCCCGCTATCTATTCAAAGTGTGCTCCAACATGTAGATTAGTAAAATAGTGATGCTAATGATGGCATTGTCAGTGCTACTGCTAACCATCTTTGTAGCCTTTTCAAAACTGTGCAAGAGGGTGCAGAGGTCTTTCATCTGTGCCCACTCCGCAATCATGATTTGCCCCACATCCGTACTGCGTTGTCCAAACTTATGAATTATGGCATAGTGCACCAGGGCTTGCTGCTGCTGCCACAATAGCTACAACATGTGCAGAGTGGAATTCCACCATGTCGGCAGATCGCATATCAAGCAGTTAACCGGTAGGCCGAAAGTCCTTTGTAGCATTGCAAGTCGATTAGCCACAGGGTGTGTATGGCAGAAGTGAGTACACACAGATCGTGCCTTCTGCAGCAGCACATCCAGCCCAAGACAGTGAAATTTCTGTACAACCAGGTTCAGGACATGAGCCATACAAGACTACTATGGGCCACTAACAGGTCTGCACCATTGTCGCACACACCCTTCCCTGGTTCTCCAGGTTAAATGGAAACAGCCATTGATCAAACTCAGTCCGGATAGCGGTCCACAACTCTGCAGCTGTGTGACTGCCTTCTCCAATGCATATTAATTTCAGCTCTGCCTGATTGTGTTGATCCCTGGCTGAGCTGTCCGGAGGTGAGGGTAATTCTCTCTGTACTTTTGGAATGCATGTTACATTTAGTGAGAAGGTGAGGGCACAGGTAGAGACCCTAGAGGAAGTGTAGGAAGCAGAAGTGGAAGCAATAAATCCAGAGGTTTGTTCCGCAAGCTTTGGAGACTTCAAGACTTGGGAAGCAGCCCCTCCCCACCCTGCCCTCGTAGCCACCAGAGTAACACAGTGCCCAGTCAGCGAAATGTAATGCCCCTGGCTAAGCTTGCTTGTCCAGGTGTCAGTGGTGAAATGCACCCTGGGAGACAAAGAGTTTTTCAAGGAAAAAGTAATCTTGGCTGCGACATAATGGTATGGTGCAGACACAGCTTTAGTACAAAAGTATTGGCAACTGGGCAACTGGTTCTGGAGGATTGCAACGATCATCAGGTTTCAGAAACTGTCTCTATCCACCAGGCGGAAAAGCAGAATTTCCGTGGCCAACAGTTTCGATATGGTAGGGTTCAAGTAATTCACTTTGCCATGTGTGGGATGAATTGGTATATTATGTGACCAACATTGCGGGATCAAGGTCTGGCTGCTGTACTGAGGGAGGGTGGAGAAAAATGTACACGACCGATGGATAGACTGTGAGGGAGGTGTAGGGGGAGATGTAATGCTGGATTGAGAAACATGTAGATGTAATGCTGGATTGAGAAACATGTGGTGTGCTCGGTATCTCAGATGGATTAAAAACACCAGGCATGGTCACTTTCATAACAGCTGACGGGCCCTCACTCACCCTGACTGTAGCAGGTAAACAATAGGAGGTTCTGTGGTCGGAGACCTGTGATAGAATAGTTTTGACAATGACACAGGAGGTGGAAGAAGCAGCAGACAAAGTTGACTTGGTGGTCGGTGGTTGGGTAGGCACGGTAGTCCAAGTTTTAGCCCAGTGAAATTCCCATAGTAATGCATATTGGTTGCACATGTGCCTGTTCATGCATGTATTAGTCAAATTATTTCATTCTTTGCCTCTACTGAGTCGATGTTTACAACGTTGGCAGATAAGAAAAGTTGGGTCATCTTTTGCGGTCTCAAAAAAGACCCAGGCTAGGTAACCCTTACTGTGAACTGCAGACCTGAAACAGCTGCTGGCCACATCCAGAGTTATAGCTGAGGATACAGCGCTTCTCATAATTGCATCAGTACGTGTTTGGGTGGAAATTGCAATATCCTTGCCTTCTTTCTCCTCCTCCTCATCTGAGCTACTTTGCTGTATGCCTCTGGGTTCACACCAAGTAGGATCTGCAACTTCATTGTCATGCTTTATGTTGCCCCCATCCCTCCATTCCTGACCTGACATCACAGGATAGTATACCTGCAACTTAGGTATCTGAGTCTCATTAACATCACATCCACCCCAGGGGTTATCAGTTGACGAAGGTCAGGATCCTGCTGGGACCCTACTTCGTCCAGGCCAGGATCCAGCTCACAAAGATTTTTGGTATCGGTTCAGAATGAAGATTCCTCACTTCTGAGGAATGAACTGTGTGTGATGTTGCGATGTAGGAAGAGGACGAGAGGCTACTTTATGCACCGCTTGCACCTGCTGTTTATCAGTTTCATTTCGATGTTGAAGTGATGTGCTTCTGCCAAAGAAGTCTAGTGGAGTATGCTGTCCAGTAACAGAAGTTGTTCTCATTTCTCTTGGGCTAGGATTAACCGATGTTTGCTTACTAGACTTCTGAGTAACAGAATTTCACACATGTACACCTACAATACTCCGCCTCTTCCACCTTTCACGACAAACTCATCGTGATTTAACACTCATGGTTGATGTACCCTTCCCCTGTCACACAGATGTTTCGCAAACCTACAACCACACCTGTCAGACACCTGACACAAAAAATAAATTATTTATTTCCTGCCTCAGTTGGCAATATTATGAAGGCACTAAAAAGTACCACTACCTTCAAATGGGGTTCATTACTAACAATACCTATAAATGTGTTTCACTGCAGAATTTTGAGCAGACAGTTAAAATTGTCGAGAACAATTTTTTAGCTAGTTACCTAGAAAATTTACAGCAGGCACTGCTAACTAAAAATACCTATAAATGTGTTTCACTGCGGAATTTTGAGCAGGCTATTAAAATTATCAAGAACAACTTTTTATATATTTCCCTAACAACTTTTTAGGCCAAGCACTACTAACTAGCAATACCTATAAATGTGTTTGCATCATTTTGAGCAGGGAAATAAAATTGCCAAGGACCAATTTTTAGATACTTCCCTAGCAATTTTGAGCAGGCAATTCAAATTGACAAGAACGCCTTTTTAGATACTTCACCAGCAACTTCATCACCTTTTTAGGCCCACACTGCTAACTAGTGTTGAGCCACCCCCCTAGTGTTCGAGTTCCGTTCGGTTCGTCGAACGGCGGGTTAGTTCGGCGAACATTTGACGAACGTTCAACGAACACCTTCGACCCCCATTGAAAACAATGGCAGGCAAACACAAACCCACACAAACACATTATACATATACACATACAGTTAATAAACATTGCCATTATACTTACAGGTCCTCGCGACGCATCCTGTACTCGGTCTCCCGCCGCTTTTCCTTCCAATCATCATTGCGCCCTCCCGGTAACCAGCACTGATGATAGGACCTTCCGTGACGTCGTCATAGCATGTGACCAGTCACGTGTCTATTATCTCATTGGCTACAGACTGGTCACATGGCTAGATGTCATGCTAGGTCCTGTCAGTGCATCTCTCCGGTACGCGGTGCTCGTTTGGTCATCTCCGTGTATCGGCAAGATGCTTGGGCACATGCTAGGCTCCTCGTTCCTGCATGTCGGCGCTCTTTACAGAGTCAGCCCACATGCAAGGACTGGATGCCACAGCCGGTGAATAGTGGCACCAGGAATCAGGTGATCGGAGATCACCATTGCTATAGTAACCCACCTGTCAGATTACTATAGCAACGGTGGCAGCGGTGACGTCACCGCTTACAACCCCCAGCCTCTGCTCACTTACTGAGTGATTAGACTTTACGGGAGCAGTAGCATCTTCCTCTCATGCAGTGCTGTCTGATGTAACAGAGCTGCATGGGGTGAAGGAGAAAGAAGACAGAAGACTAGGATCATGGAGGGGTGAGAGGAAGTAATAAACATGGAGTCTCTAAGTGTGTCTGTGTATTTATTTCTATTAAAGTATTTTTTCTCTGTGTGGTGTCTTTTTTTTAACCCTTTATTGGAGATTCTTAATGGCTGGGTCAAACTTGCCTGACATTAAGAATCTCCGGCTTAATACTAGCTAGTAAAACAAAGCTAGTATTAACCCATTATTTCCCAGTGAGCCACCCATCACCAGGGCAGCTGGAAGAGTTGGATACAGCGCCAGATGACGGCGCTTCTATGAAAATGCCATTTTCTGCGGCGGTTGCGGACTGGAATTCGCTGCAGAGGGGCCCAGAAAGCTCGGGCCAACCTGTGCTGTAGATTCCAATCCCTAGCTACCTAGTTGTACCTGGCTGGACACAAAAATGGAGTGAAGCCCATGTCGTTTGTTTTTTTTTTTAAATTATTTCATGAAATTCATGAAATAATTAACAAAAAAGGGCTTCCCTATATTTTTAGTTCCCAGCCGGGTACAAATAGGCAGCTGGGGGTTGGGGGCAGCTGTAGCTGCCTGCTGTACCTGGCTAGCATAGAAAAATATGGTGAAGCCCACGTCATTTTTTGGTGGGCAAAAAACTCTTGCATACAGTCCTGGATGGAGTATGCTGAGCCTTGTAGTTCTGCAGCTGATGTCTGCTCTTCTGCATACACTAGTGAATGGAGCATGCTGAGTCTTGTAGTTCTGCAGCTGCTGTCTGCTCTCCTGCATACACTAGTGGATTAAGTATGCTGAGCCTTGCAGTTCTGCTCCCCCTGCCTCTTCCTGTAGCATACAGTCCTGGATGGAGGAGACTGAGCTTTGTAGTTGTAAAGTTGCTGTCTGCTCTCCTCCATACAGACAGACAGCAGCTGCAGAACTACAAGGCTCAGCATACTCCATCCAGGACTGTATGCAGGAGTTTTTTGCCCCCCCCAAAAAAATTACGTGGGATTTGCCATGTTTTTGTATGCTAGCCAGGGCTGCCCCCAACCCCCAGCTGCTTATTTGTACCCAGCTGGGAACCAAAAATATAGGGAAGCCCTTTTTTTTATAATTATTTCAAGAATTTCATGAAATAATTAAAAAAAAAAGGACGCTGGCTTCGCCCAATTTTTGTGTCCAGCCAGGTACAACTAGGCAGCTGGGGATTGGAATCCGTAGTGCAGGGTGCCCAAGCTTTCTGGGAACCCCTGCTGCGAATTGCAGTCCGCAGCCACCCCAGAAAATGGTGCTTTCGTAGAACCGCCATCTTCTGGCACTGTATCCATCTCTTCAAGCTGCCCTGGTGACGGGTGGCTCACTGGGTAATAATGGGGTTAGGGATAGCTGTATATTATCAACTGGCCCTAAGCTGGAAATTCATGGTGTCACGCCAATATTAGACATGGCCACCATGAATTTCTAGTACAGATAAAAAAAACACAACACACAGAAAAATATTTTTATTAGAAATAAAACACAACATAATTAGTGACTCCATCTTTATTGAAATAAAGAACCCCCCACCGCAGTAATCCTGGGTCAAGGGTCCCGCGCCATCCAATCAAGATCCAATATCATCTGATCATTTTGCTGGAAGGCAAAGTGATCAGATGATGTGTCAGGTTCAAGGGCCTGAATCACATGACACAGCAGCTGATTGTATAAACGGCTTTTATACAATCACCTGATGCATCACTGCAAAAAAAAAACAAACTACACACTTCTGTGCAGACTCCTGTCTGACAGCAGCAGCTGATAGTTTAGCCGGCCAGGCAGTAAAAAGCTGGCCTCACCGCTCGACTTATAGTGTCAGCTGATTCCGTCAGGTGACCGCATCAGATGATCATTGTCATGACTGAGAGAGTGAAAAGAGAGAGAAAAGAAAGAGAACAGAGAGAGGGAAAGAGAGAGAGAGAGAAGAGAGAGAGCAAAGAGAAGAGAGAGAAGAGGAGAGAAGAGGAGAGAACAGAGAGAAGAGAGAGATGAGAGAGAAGAGAGAGAGAAGAGAGAGTGAAGAGAGAGAGGAGAGAGCAATGCAGCCTCATTCCGTGAAGTGCTCCAATTTTAGAGGTGTGTCCCGCGGCTCACAGCTGATGTCTGCCTCCTCCCCTCAGTGCATAATTAAATTATAATTATAAATAAATAATAATTATAATTTAAAATTAAAAATAAATTAAGTTAAATTCTTTACCGGGACTCAAACTCTTTCTTCTTAGGCAGTAGCACTACCCATTGAGCCACTACCTCTAATGAAAAGCATAGGAAGATTTGGTAATCTTGACCTCTGTGTTGCAGTAGAGAATCCAGAAGTGGACTATTCAGCTACAAAGAGGAGAGAGAGAGAAAAAGAGAGAAAAAGAGAAAGAAAGAAAAAGAGAGAAAAAGAGAGAGAAAGAAAAAGAGAGAAAAAGAGAGAGAAAGAAAAAGAGAGCGAGAGAAAGAAAGAGAGAAAAAGAAAAAGAGAGAGCGAGAAAGAGAAAGAGAGAGAAAGAGAGAGAAAGAGAGAGAAAGAGAGAGAGAGAAAAAAAGAGAAAAAGAGAGAAAGAAAGAGAGAAAGAGAGAAAGAGAGAGAAATAGGGAAAAGAGAGAAAGAGAGAGAAAGAGAGAGAAAGAGAGAAAAAGAGAGAAAAAAGAGAGAAAAAGAGAGAGAGGGAAGAGAGAAAGAAGAGAGAGAGGAGAGAGAAGAGAGAGAAGAGGAGGGAAGAGGAGAGAAGAGAGAGAGGAGAGAGAAGAGAAAGTGGAGAGAGAAGAGAGAGAGAGGCGAGAGCAATGCAGCCTTATTCCGTGAACTGCTCCGATTTGCATAATTAAATAAATTAAAATTATAAATAAATAATAATTATAATTTAAAATTATAAATAAATTAAATTAAATTCTTTACTAGGACGGCCGGGACTTGAACTCGTGAAGTAATTCTCCTTAGGCGGCAGCTCTACCCATTGAGCCACTGCCTCTAATGAAGATTTGGTAATCTTGACCTCCGTATTGCAGAGAGAGAGAGAGAGATACGCAAGCACTACCTGAGTGAAGTCTCCGGTGACAGCGCAGCTCACTTCAGTTGCTACGTGGAGCTGATACAGAGCGCTCGTATTCTACGGCGCTCCCTGTCAGCTTCATGTAGCAGAGCTGAAAGGGTCGTGTGGATTACTTCGGATCTGGATTGTTGTTTGGGGCTTAATAAAGAGGTAAATGAGGGGTTGTTTTGTCTTTTATTCCAAATAAAGGATTTTTCGTTGTGTGTGTTTACACTTACAGGTTAATCATGGAAGGTATCTCGGGGAGACGCCTGTCATGATTAACCTAACCTTATTACCCCGATTTCCAGCGCATCAGGGCAATTCGGGATGAGCCGGGTAGAGTCCCGGGACTGTCGCACCTAATGGATGCGGCAATTCCAGGCGGCTGCTGGCTTATATTATTAGGGTGGTGGGCTCCCCATAACATGATGCTCTCCATCCTGACAATACCAGCCTCCAGCCGTGTGGCTTTATCTTGGCTGGTATCAAAATTGGGGGGACCGCAGGTTTTTTTTTTTAAATTATTTATTTATTTATTTTACTGCATGATATAGACCCGCCCACCGGCGGCTGTGATTGGTTGCAGTGAGACAGCTGTCACTTAGCGTGGGGGGCGTGTCTGTTTGCAACCAATCATGGGCGCCGGTGGGCGAGGAAAGCAGGGAATACCAGATTGAATAATGAGCGGCAGCCATTTTCAAAAGAAGAAATGCCGCCGGAGCTTTGTGACTGCCGTGCAGCGCAACGCCAGTGATCGGTGAGTAGGAAAGAGAGAGGGATTGTGCTGGGGACGCAGGACGCATGCAAATACACAACGTGCTCACATTGCCTTACTGTGAAAAGCCACGCTTTTGGTGATCGAACCGTTATCGAACAGTAACTCGAACTGCCGAACTTGAAGCAAATCGTTCGAGTTCGTCGAACGACTCAAATACCGCCCAAAATCACTCGAATTTGAAATTGGCGAATGGTTCGAATTGAACATCGCTCATCTCTACTGCTAATTAGCAATACATATAAATGTGTTGCATAGTTTTGAACAGGCAGTAATAGGTAGCAATACCTATTTTGATGCTTCACTGGCAAGTCTTTAGCAGGCACTACAAGTACCAAACCCTATTTCTGTCATAAAATGTGACTATTTGTGACGCACACACACACACCTTTCCCTACACTGCACGTCCCTATTCTAAACTATTGCTCTCCTATCTATCTTAACTACCTAGCATTAAACCCCTAGCTAAAGTCAAATATGAGAAGAAAGCGGCAACTCACTCTGGTAGATAGCGGATTCTTTATTCTGCCAGTACAGACATTAACACGAAACAACGGGTGAGAGAGGGGGGTTGCGGGGGCGACAGACGGACGAGAGCCGTTTCGCGCTGTGGCTAGCACTTTGACGAGTCCTAGTCTGAATCATCAGCTGACTTCCTTTATGGGAGTCACTGATGCTGATGTTGTGAAGTTAAAAAAGTAGAAAACTGCTATATGACAAATCACTTATACAAAGCTGCAACAAAACAAAATGAAAAGATACATTGTCATTACTGTTAAATACACTTGACTTCATTTGTTTTACAAAATCTATAGTTCCGTTTGGAGCATCTGGTAAATTACATAGCAGAAGACAAATAAGAATTCAGCAAAGTCAGCTGGTTTACCCCGCTCTGAATTCTCAGGTCTATTCATCTGGACTGAGATAATTATATGTATAAATATACGAATCAGAATACACTCATATATATATATACATATATATGATACATACAGTATACACATATATTCCAGGTATATATACATAACACGCCATATCATGAGAATTAGAGCTTATTTTTTAAGGAAAAAATAGGGATTTTTTACTCAAAAACACCCTTATTATGCTCTATTATTTATTTTTTATTTTTTACAAAAAAATGTTTAATCTAGACAAGTCGCTTGTTTTCTTTTTACCATATTATGCAGACTTATATTTTTTCTCGCGATATCACTTATTATGTTCGCATACACATTTTAATATGATATAGACCTGATTAATAAAAAAAAAATGATAAAAAAACCATTAACACTTTACTCACTACTGGCAGGTGAGGATGGCAGAAGGTAACGCAGGAACATAGGAGGTTGATGTTAATGGTAATGATTATCATTATATCAAGTCTATTTCTTAAAGAACATGCTGTTATTCTATTTTTCCAAAAATAATTTTTCTTTGTTATTTTTATTATTATGAGTTTATGAATTTTTTATAATTATGAGTTTTTTTAATTTTTTATAAGACGGACATGTCGTTACGGTCGTTAAGACCTAAGGGGCCCATAGCTTTTGTATTTATTATTAGACGTGATTCTTTTTGCAGTAGTGTTTTATCGGTATCTCCTCCTCTCCCAGAGGGTGTTACCCTATAAACCCCTGCAAATCTAAGGACATCTGGGTTACTAGTGTGACAATCTCTTAAGCCTGCTTTACACATTGCAATTTCGCATACGATTTCGTATGCGATTTGCAACGCCCCCATCGTATGTGTGGCACGTTCAATTTGTTGTAAGTACGAGTAACCCCCCATCACACGTACTTACCCGTCCATACGACCTCGATGTGGGCGGCGAACGGCCACTTCCTGGAGTGGGAGGGACGTTCGGCGTCACATCGACGTCACGCAGCAGCCAGCCAATAGAAGTGGAGGGGCGGAGCTGAGCGGGACGCAAACATCCCGCCCACCTCCTTCCTTCCGCATTGTGGGCCGGGAGCCGCAGGACGCAGGTAAGATCTGTTCATCGTTCCCGGGGTGTCACACACTGCAATGTGTGCTACCCCGGGTACGATGAACAATCTGACGTGCAATTCTAGAGACAGGTACGATGTGTATGCGATGAACGTTTTAACGTTCAATCGCAATCGCACGTACCTGTCACACACTGCAATGTAACTTACAATGCCGGATGTGCGTCACTTACGAGGTGACCCCGCCGACACATTGTAAGATATATTGTAGCGTGTAAAGCAGGCTTTACATGTTTGATCAACCTTGGTGATCCTATACCTGAGTATATAGATTTATAATGCTGCCGAAAACGGATATAGAGGCACCGAATCGTCTTTCCTATAGAAAAGAAGGAGCAAGGAAAGAATATTACATAAACTACGTTTTTTGTTTTACAAGAGATACATTCTCTAACTGATATGCAAGTGTCTCCCATTTGTAATATTTTCGCTGTCAACTGGAATAAACAAAATTGACAATCCCCGCATTTTTAGTTACCTGTGGGTTAGGTTTTATTTAACCAAGTTGTTTTATTATCCTGCCATCGGTTGTGTACTAGTATGTCTCCTAAGTTCTTACTCCTTTTATAGGTGACTAAAGGTCCTAGACTAAGGCTATGTGCGCACTTTGCGTTGAGGTATTTGCAGTTCTAAACGCATCCTCTGGCAGAAATGGTTTTTGCCAAAGTTGGTTTTGACCACAAAAACGCTATAAATACGCTTGCGTTTTAGCCGCATTTTTACCACGTTTTACATGCTTTTTCACTGCTTAAAATCAGATGCGTTTTGACTAAAAATACAATGCTAAATAAAGTTTAAACATACAAACACTGAAAAAAAATGATAACAAATATCAAGATTATTATCAATCAAAAAATGGCTTATTTTATTAAAATGATAACTTTGTGATAATAATTATGCATAAAATTACATTTATTTATGGATTTTCTTAAATTTAATTGTCGGATTATGTGTGTGTAAAGGGACATATCATGCCAATAATATTTTGCCAAAAACGCATGCAATTAATTGGTCCAAAGCACATGTTTTCTGCATCAAAAAAGCATGTAAAACGCTGGAATTTTGATGTTGATTGCGTTTTGCAACTTCTCATTGACTCCAATGTTAGTAAAACTCTGCCCAAATGGCAAAAATAATTGACATGCTACTTCTTTAAACGCTGAGTTTTTGCCCAAAAATATGCAAATTAAACGCTGCGTTTTTAACAGCAAAGTGCGGACAAGAATTCCCCATTTCCCATAGACTTTGCATGAAAATCAACACACGTGGCTTTTGGCATTAAAACGCTGCAGTGAGGTCTGTATCACTTTCTAAGGTGGGCTTTGCACGCTGCGACATCAGTAACAATGTGTTACCGATGCTGCAGCGATAGTCCCCGCCCCCGTCGCACGTGCAATATCTAGTGAAAGCTGCCGTAGTGATTATTATCGCTACGGCAGTTTCACACGCACGTACCTGCCGTGCGACGTCCCTCTGGCCGGCGACCCGCCTCCTTCCTAAGGGGGCGGGTCGTGCGGCGTCACAGCGACGTCACACGGCAGGCGGCCAATTGAAGTGGAGGGGCGGAGATGAGCAGGATGTAAACATCCCGCCCACCTCCGTCCTTCTCATTGCAGCCGGCGGCAGGTAAGGTGAAGTTCCTCGCTCCTGCGGCTTCACACACAGCGATGTGTGCTGCCGCAGGAGCGAGGAACAACATCGCCCCTGTCGCTGCACCGGCATTATGGAAATGTCGGAGGCTGCAGCGATGATACGATAACAACGCTTTTGCGCTCGTTCATCGTATCAAAAAGGTTTTACACGTTGCGATATCGACTGCGACGCCGGATGTGCATCACTTTCGATTTGACCCCATCGACATCGCACGTGCAATGTCGCAACGTGCAAAGCCGCCCTAAGACATGCCAGTGCCTCTTTATGCTGGCTTTAATTTGGCTGTCCATAGGGCCAAATTTAAAACTAAATAGAAATTTGTTCCTATTATTTTCTCTATTGTTGAGATCGTGTCTCTGGCAAATTTTAATAGATTTTCCATCAGCGTTTTTTTTTTTTTTTTTTTTATAAATTCTTTATTTAACCATAAACATGGAATCATTCCAATCTGGATCAATTGCAGTGCATTTCACAACCATTGTATGACATTATATAACAGACTAACTGTGACACATGAAAATTTTTCAACATTTTGACCTCTCCATGTTTACCCAAGGTTTTATAGTACGGGAGTACCCGGTTAAATTAAGAAAGAGAGAAAAAAGAAGCGAGTAAGACAAGAAAGATTTAGCGGGGGGGGAGGGATACAAAAGGGGATAGGGGGAGGGAAGGGAAAGACACTGGGACACGAACAAACACATAGCAGGGATCCACCCTCTCAGAGCACCTCCTTCCCACGGCATCCATGGGGCTCCCCTCAATCAGGGGGTATCCATGTGTCGTAGTCATTAGAATATTTAAACTCGATCCAAGAGAACCAAGTCTTGTGAAAGGCCTCATGTCTATCGTAAAGAGACGCTATCAGGTCCTCCATGTACAACAGTTCGTTCACCCTACTTGCCCACAACGATAACGTCGGTGGGGAAGGGGATCTCCAGCTCAGAGGAATGCACGTCCTAGCGGCCATCACCAGGAAGCTTAACAGAGACCCTTTGTACGCACGGACAGAGGACTCTGATAACTGGAGCAGGAAAAGTTCCGGGCCCAGGGTCTGCGTGTGTCCAGTCACATGCCTGATCACTTTCTGTACCCCTCCCAAAACTGCTGTAGCACAGGGCATTCCCAGAATATGTGAAGGAAGTCTCCCTCCCCTGTGCCACATGTCCAGCACCCCGGGTCCACTGCTGGGAACATCCTGTGTAGTTTTGTTGGGACCCTATACCACCGGGAAATGCATTTATAATTGGCTGCTTGGAGTTTTGAACTGATGGATGCTTTGTGAGGAAGGGCCAGCACCTTGTTTCTCTGCGGGGCAGAAAGGGAGAGGTCCAGGTCCGACTTCCACTGCAGGAGGAACCTAGGAGGAGGCAGATCCGTGGAGTTGTTTAGCATGGTATGCGAGATGGCAAGTGAGTGTCTAAGGGTCCCCCCCTCCATACATAGCTTCTCGAATTCCGTAAGGGGTCTGTCGAACTGACTATAGTCTGGTAGAGAGCGCAGAAAATGCCGAAGCTGCATAGAATGCCATGGGCCCAAAAGGTCCAGGGACCCAGAAGCTCCGGAGTTCCTCCGTCGTTGGCCAATGCCCCCCGACCCTAATTTGGTGGGCTCGAAATCTATTTCGGGAGATCCATAGGCGAAACACCGGGTCAGAGAGATCCAGGGAGAAATCTGGAGAGCCAACGATCGGGGAGAGGGGGGAGGGTAAAGGGATTAGGGATCTCCGGACCACCTCCTGAGAACAACATGATAGCGTGGCACCAATCGTGGGATGGGTCCTAAGTTCTATACTTGTTGGGGAAATCACCCATGGGAGCGCCGCTAGTGGGATATCCGTGAAGCTCTGCTCCACCGACACCCAGGGTTTGGCCTTGGAGTGCCTGCACCAGTCCACCACTCTGGCTAAGTGAGTGGCTACATAGTATGCCTGGAGATCCGGGAGGCCCAGCCCACCCCGGGTTCTAGGTCTACACAACAGCGACCGCGCCAATCTCGCCAGTTTGTTTGCCCACAGAAACTTCGTTTGCATAGAAGAGACTTCTCTAAAGAAGGGCTTGGGGATCCCGATGGGCAAGGTCTGAAGGAGGTACAGCAATCTTGGGAAGATATTCATCTTAAGGATCGCTGACCGTCCAAACCACGTAAACGTGCCTTTTGACCAGGTTTTACAATCTTCTTTTATTTTTTGGAGGAGAGGAGTAAAGTTCAACTTGAATAAGCAGCTCACATCTCCTGACAGTTTGAGTCCCAGGTATCGCAGGTACTGCGGGGCCCATT
The DNA here is from genome assembly GCF_048569485.1 of Anomaloglossus baeobatrachus. Lineage (NCBI taxonomy): Eukaryota > Metazoa > Chordata > Amphibia > Anura > Aromobatidae > Anomaloglossus > Anomaloglossus baeobatrachus. Next base: position 327,016,581 of record NC_134358.1, read on the forward strand.
GAAAGTCAAAGGCTCCCCGCAGCTGCGAGACTACTCCCATGGGAAGGTTAACGCTTAGTGCCTCCGATTTAAACAAGTTGATCTTAAAGTTCGAGAGTGAGGAGTAGTGTTTAAATTCCTGCATTAGCGCTGGGATCGATGTGGTTGGGTCTGTGATGAAACATAATAGGTCGTCCACAAAGGACGCTATCTTATGGGTCGCGGTACCTATCTTGGGCCCTTTGATGCTCGAGTTCTTCCGAATGTGTCGCAACAGGGGTTCTAGTGTAAGTATAAAAATTAATGGGGAAAGAGGGCAGCCCTGCCGTGTGCCGTTGGCTATAGGGAATCTCTCCGACAACACCCTATTAACCCGTATGCAGGCCGACGGTGAATTATATTGAGATCCTATCCAACTGAGCATGTTGCCCCCCAATCCCAGAGAGGCAAGGACCCCATTCAAAAACATCCAACCGACCCGGTCGAACGCTGTGGACAACAACATAAGCGATCCACCATCTGACCTGGCCCTATGAATCAGATTAATGGCCCTTGTGGTGTTATCCCTAGCCTCCCTGCCCAACATGAAACCCGCCTGATCAGAATGAACTATACCCCCTAACATAGGGGACAGCCGATCGACTAGATTCTTAGCAAACAACTTTAAGTCCACATTGAGCAGGGAGATTGGACAATAATTGGCACAGCAGGAGGGATCCCTCCCCTCCTTGGGAATGACCACGATGTTAGCCGCTAGGGAGTCCCTGGGTAATGGAGAGGATGTGCATGCTGGGATATTATTGAATGCTGCCAGAAAGTAAGAGGATAGTATAGGACTTAAGCTCTTGTAATAAGACAGCGGAAGTCCATCCGGACCCGGTGCCTTGCCCGTGGGGTACTTCTTTAGGACCGAGGCGAGTTCCATTTCGGTTATCGAAGCCTCCAATGTCTCTATATCTTCTGGTGTGAGCCTCGGGAGGCCTGAGGATCTTATGTAGACCTGGATGCGTTCCCTAGCTGTCTTCCTATCGTCCTCTGTCAGGATGTTGTCAATGGAGTATAGGGCAGTGTAAAACTCCCTAATGCTGAAGCTATGTCGCCCCCGGAAGTGAGGCCCTCTCCCCCGATTGCTTCTGTATGTGTGGTACATATCCCCTCAACCTCTGGGTCCACAATGCCCTGGCCAAGGTCCTACTGTTTTTGTTACCGAATTCGTAAAAATGCCTCCGACAGCGCACTAGCGAGGCCTTAGCTTTATTAGAAAGTAGCGATTTCAGCTTCTCTCTTTTTTGAATGAGAAGGGTTTTGGCACCGTCGTCTAACCAGTCTTTGTGGATCCTCTCCAGGGCGTGTATGTCGACTAGTAGAGATTCCATCTCCGCATTCCTCTCCCGCTTCATACGGGCTCCATGTTTTATAAACAGTCCTCTAGCTACACATTTATGGGCTTCCCAGGTTACAGCGGGCGTAGTGTCTCCCCCCGCGCATAGGTCAAAATATTCTTTTACCGCTGTCTGTGCCTCCAGCATAGTCACCTGGCCAGCCAATAGCGAGGTATTCAATATCCACTGGCCCTGTTTAATAATCGGGCGCATCAGGGAAACATTAAGGATTATCAAGGCGTGGTCGGAGAGCACAATCTCATCTATTTCAGCATCCAGCAGGCAGTGGAGGTCTCTGTGTCTGATAAAGAAGTGGTCCAGCCTTGAGTACGAGTCATGAACCGCGGAATAAAAGGAGTAGTCCCTGTCTGCCGGATGCTGCAACTTCCACGTGTCTACTAACTGGTGCTCGTGCAGATCACGCCTGATCCGGCTATGAGCGGCCCTGGGCATGTTAGAGACCCCCTTCGAAGTATCCACCTCTGGATCCATAACAAAATTAAAGTTCCCTCCCATTATCAATGTGTCCTCTGAAAACTCATCCAGGATGTTCAGGAATCGCAGCAGGGCATTACACTGTCCCGTGTTGGACAAGTAGAGGGCCGCAAAAGTGAAGACCTGGGACTGGACCCGACCCTTTATCAAAATCTGTCTCCCCTCCTTGTCCGTGCGGGCCTCTATCAGCTCCCATGGCAGAGAAATCGCAATTAGGATGCTAGTCCCCCTGGACCGTGAATCAGTAGATGGGGAATGGTAGACCGTAGAGTATCTCCGGTCCGAAAGTTTGTAAGGTTTGTCTAAACAGTAATGCATTTCCTGTAGAAAGATTACCTGAATTCGCCTTCTCCACAATAGATTCATGAGGATTGAACGTTTCTCTGGACTGTGAAGGCCCTTGACGTTTAGCGATGACGGTGACGAGGGCCTACGGGTAGACGACAAGGACAAGACAGACAAGCACAACACCAGGGGAGACTCTGAGGAAGGTGGGGAAGAGGGGGAAGGACGGAAGAAAGCTGAAGACTGTAAAAGGAAGAGGGAATAGGGAGAGGAGAAAAGAGAAAAGTTAGAAACGAAAAGAAAAGAGGAGAACAAAGAAGCAAAAAGAAAAAGAAGAGAGGATAGACAGCTCACAAGGAGCTCGCAGACCTATGGACCAGCCCTAGGCCTACTAGGACACTACCGACGGGGTCAGGTATGAACACTCATATGGTGCCCCCCCCACCCACCACCCTTAAGTTAACTGACTACCGCCCCTGTGCAAGTACCAGAGGCGAAACTTATTTTAAACTCTAACGGCCTCCCCTCCGTAACCCCCCAAACCATGCACCATCCCAAACCCCCCCACCAGCGAGGTGAAGAAGGGGACAATCGCACAAGCCCCTCCCAAAATGATAGGCCGGGGGCCCTTTCCAACATGAATGGACACAGTTTAACCTCCCCTGCAGATAGAATCAGTGCCGAGCTGACTTTTCAGCCCCATCCCCCTGATGGCAACGATGCTGGATCCTTTTCTCTCCTCCATGTCGGGGGACCCAGAGACTCCCAAGACAGCCAATCAGGGTCAGGCAGTTCCAGAAACTTGCACAGTCCCGGTAGCTCCGCAGGACGTATCAGCGAGAATGTAGATGGCCCCTTCCGGACAATGAGGTGGAACGGGTGCCCCCAGCGATACGAGGCGTTCACCTCTTTAATTTTGGCCAATAGCGGATGAAGCTGACGCCTCATGTAGAGTGTGCGACTGGAAACGTCCGGAAAAAGCTTGATAACCGCCCCATCCATCTTCACCGGTCCGAACTCCCAGGCCTTCCTCAGGATCTGTTCCTTGTCCACATAAAATAATGTAAGCGGCAAAGGACATCTCTTGCACTGGAGGAATTGGCACCTTGATAGGCTCTAGCAACTCTGTGGACTCTGTCACATAGGTATGTGGCATCCATTGGTCTGGCGGTGACTTTATTAAATATTTCTTGCACTTTAAAGCGGAGAGCCTCTGCAGGCCAGTCCTCTGGGATACCCTTTAACCTTATATTGTTGCGAAGGCCTCTGTTCTCTTGATCATCCAACAATAGTGCCATGTCCCTGGACTGGGCGTTATATGCCTCACAGTCCTTTTCCAGGCGTGATACTCTGCATTCCAAGGACTCCTGGTCTTGTTCAGTGGCCATGACTCTATCTTCTAGGGCACCTATCTCCTCCCTCACTGAGGAAATGGCTTGTTGGTGGGACTGTTCAATTCTGCGGACCAGTGCGTCCAGGTCACTCTTGGTTGGAAGGGCCAGAATGAGCTCCCTCAGTGCCTGAAGGTCTTGTGCAGCCTGGGGGTGGCTTGTTTGCAGTGAGGAGATGGATGGGCTGCCCAGGGGGGGCCCCTCCACAGGGAGGAAAACCGCCGGGATGTCTCTGTCAGGCGTTCCCTCAGGCCAGGGCAGGGGGCAGTTCTCCTTCTCTAGGCCCTGGGGTGACATGGATAGTAGCCTTGCTAGCGACTCTCTGTTCTGGCCCCCTTCCCCCACTGCTTCGGATCCCCTCACCTTCCTCCACGTGGAGCCGCACCTCCCCCATCGCCGTCCTGTGTGTATCGCTGCGGACCCGCTCCCTACCGCCTTCTCACCCTGTCGGCGAGGTCCCACACACCGCTTCAGCTCCTGGTTCCACTTCCTCCTGTGGTCTTGCTCCAGCAGCTGCCGACTTCTCCCGAGCCGCTGCGCCTGGGAAATCCCCTCCTGGAGGACGCAGCGTGGGGATCGGCGCCATCTTGCCGCCGCTGCTCGCCGCTCGCTTCAAGGCAGGAGAGGGGCCGCTAAGGAACTGCTTCATCCTCCCTCCTGTTTTTTGGGTCGCTGGTCCGGGCCCCGCAGTGAGTACCACCTGGGGCTTCTTTTTGGGAGGCATTGGTCGGCGGAGAGGCCGAGTTATATCAGTTTTTGGCGGTGGGTGTAGGAGCTCTGCAAGGAGACGTCCTCACACCATCATGTCCAGGCCACGCCCCAGCGTTTTTTTTAAGAATTTCTTTGGCTTCAGATTTAAGGATAGTACGCGATTTTGCGGCCTTAATAATAGACTGGGGGCACCCTCTATCTTGTAATCTGATTTCTAGATCTGAAAATTTCTTATCCCTAACTTCATTATCATTATTGATTCTGTCAATACGGAGAAATTGACTGAAGGGGAGGGATTTTTTTGTGTGTGACGGGTGAAAGCTGTCAAAATGTAGTAAAGTATTTTTTGCTGTAGATTTTCTAAATACTTCTCGTATTAGAGTTCCGTTATTCAGTTTTAGTTTAACATATAGGAACTCCAGTGTAGAACCTCCAAAAATACTGGTGAATCTCATGTTGTATCCATTTGACTCATTCAAAAATCTGACAAAATTTTGGAACTCAGCTTTTGACCCATCCCACACCAAAAAAATGTCGTCTACATATCTTAAATATTTTTTGATATGTTTCAAAAATGGATTTTTAATGTCATAAACAACAGTGTTCTCCATAGATGCTAGAAATAAATTTTCAAATAAGCATGCTACGGGGGTACCCATTGCGGTAACCCCGCATTGCTGGTACCATTGCTCCCCAAACTTAAATGTGTTATTTTTCAACACGAGATTGAGGGCCTCCTCTATAAAAAGGACAGTGTTGTAATCTATGCCTAAGCTCAGAATCAATTCTTTTACTACTTGTATCCCTTGATCTTGCGGGATTCGAGTATGCATATTTATATATTTTGCCTTCCCTACTGGTTAATCAGGTCTATCATAACATTAAAATGTAAAGAGTAACACCCTCTGGGAGAGGAGGAGATACCCATAAAATACTACTACAAAAAGAATCACATCTAATAATAAATACAAAAGCTATGGGCCCCTTAGGTCTTAATGACTGCAACGACATGTCCGTCTTCTTATGAAAAATGAAAAAAAACTCATAATTATAAAAAAATTCATAAACTCATAATAATAAAAATAATAAAGAAAAAAATATTTTTGGAAAAATGGAATAACAGCATGTTCTTTAAGAAATAGACATGATATAATGATAATCATTACAGTTAACATCAACCTCCTATGTTCCTGCGTTACCTTCTGCCCTCTTCACCTGCCAGCAGTGAGTAAAGTGCTAACGGGTTTTTTTTTCCCCTCCCTACTGGTTAATCAGGTCTATCATAACATTAAAATGTGTACGTGAACATAATAAGTGAAATCGTGAGAAAAACTAGAAGTCTGCATAATATGGTAAAAAGAAAACAAGCGACTTGTCTAGATTAAACATTTTTTTGTAAAAAATAAAAAAAAAAATCGAGTATAATAAGAGTGTTTTTGAGTAAAAAATCCCTATTTTTTCCTTTAAAAATAAGCTGTAATTCTCATGATATGGCGTGTAATGTATATATATACCTGGAATATATGTGTATATGTATCATATATATGTGTATATTATATATATATATATATATAAATAAAAGTGTATTCTGATTCGTATATTTATACGTATAATTATCTCAGTCCAGATGAATAGACCTGAGAATTCAGAGCGGGGTAAAAACCAGCTGACTTTGCTGAATTCTTATTTGTCTTCTGCTATGTAATTTACCAGATGCTCCAAACGGAACTATGGATTTTTGTAAAACTAAGGAATTCAAGTGTACTTAACAGAAATGACAATGTATCTATTCCTTTTGTTTTGTTGCAGCTTTGTATAAGTGATTTGTCATATAGCAGTTTTCTGCTTTTTTAAACTTCACTACGTCAGCATCAGTGACTCCCATAAAGGAAGTCAGCTGACGATTTAGACTAGGACTCGTCAAAGCGCTAGCCACAGTGAGAAACGGCTGTCGTCCGTCTGTCGCCCTCCGCACACCACCTCTCTCCCCCGTTGTTCCGTGTTAATGTCTGCACTGGCAGAATAAAGAATCCGCTATCTACCAGAGTGAGTTGCCGCTTTCTTCTCATATTTGAATTTTCCTGATCTTGACAACGTTGCCAGCAGAGCACCACCTGGAACGGCAAAACTAAGTCTTGGAACAGCTGATCGCTGTAACCTGTGAGTAAAGGGTACTTTACATGCTGCGACATCACTAGCGATCTCATTAGCGATGTGAAATTCTAGATCGCAAGTGCGATCTTTCGAGATCGCACATGTGTAAAATGACCTATGTGCGATCCCGAAAGATTGCATTTCCGATCTAGAATTTCACATCGCTAACGAGATCGCTAGCGATGTCACAGCATGTAAAGTACCCTTAAGGCTCCACTACATAGTCCTGCGTTGTAGTGCCCAACATTCTCATGTTATTCTATACCCCTAGCTAAGCTCACTGTCTAGCAGCACCAGTGGGAGCACCCTCAACAGCACCTTCCCTAACGTTTCACATCAACAAAATGGCGGGGATGGACATGTGACTTAGGCAGCCAATGAGAGAAGCTCTTGTGTCTGAATCTTGAGGATGTTTGATTGGCTGCAAGAACATCTGGAAATAATCTTAAGGAAAAAAAAGTATTGTGCGTCGAGTGCCAAAAGGCTTCTCCTGAATCCACACCCCCTCCGCTGATTTTACACATCCCCCTATTCATCAGACAGCACCACAAAAGCAGAAAATGTTATTGGAAGAGCATTTTTTGAAACACAGACAGCATTCAGGGGCAAAAAACAAAACAGAAGATCTCACACTTTTATTGAAAATGCTCATGTCGCCAAGCCGAATAAGAACATGCTAAGGCTCATACCGAATTTGAAATTGACGAACCTTTACTGAACAGGTTCGCTCATCTCTACTTGAAGTTCCAGTGTGGAGGCTTTTTCATGATTGTTTCTTTCCTGTGCTTCCGTGATTCCACAGATCAATCTACTTCGTCTTTTTCTCACTCTCCTGTATTACATGCAAATGTTTGTTGTTTTGCTTTGTAACTAATATATATTTTCATTTTTATTCATGATTACAGCTGTCATACCTTATTTTTCTCTGTAGGTTTATATACTATATTCATGAAGGAATTAACAATATCTGTAGAACTGTAACTGTACAATATCTGTAAGGAACTGTAGATTTTTTCTGCTGTACAAACCCAAACTAATGTTATTACAAAGACTTTAACCAATGTTGTGCAATTCAATTCAATGACAGGTAACTGTTGTGAATGTCATCCGAGTGGGTGCTGGTGTGGAGCTCCCTCTGGTGGCCAAGAATGGTAATGAAGCTGAGTTTGAATCTGTGATTCAGACAGGTGATGGAATTAATTAGGAATCCAGGAAGTCCTATTGCAGATCAGCCTAGTTTATTTAGGAGAGCATTTTGTACCTGGCGGTCACCAGTTATAAATGTTCCTGCCTGCTTCTAAAGATGGCTGGGAGTTTTCCCTTCTTTTTTTCCCATTTATTTGGAGCATTAATCTACTCCAGATAAGTTTACTGTTTCTATGCTTAATTGCTGGATTTGCACTTAAGAGTGTTTCTGCTATTCTATTTGGTTTCTTGTATGTGAGGATCTGTCTTTCTCCTTTTGTGAGCAGGGCAGTTCCTCCAGCAAGAAAGGGAGCTTGCTCCCTGTTCATATTTTGAGTATTTACAATTTAGAATATTATTTGTTCTGTGATTTTGTTTTTTCCCATTATATCTGCAGTTCTGTTTAAAGTGTCTAGCACAAGAGTACCTGATATAGTGGGGGAGAGACCGTGTAGTCTCAGATCTTTTTACTATCAGGAGATTGATATTTATTGCAGGGTTTTTTGCTGGCCGCAATCAGTTCTCTGTCCTGTCCTGTTCTGTTCTATCTAGTAAGTCGGGTCTCACGTTTGCTGATCTATATTTTCTGTCTGTGTATTGTGTTTTCTTACATCACCGTTGTTGAATGTTGGGGGCTTGCTATTTCTTTGGGGACTGATCTTAGGCAAGTTAGGATTCCTTATTTCTATCTTTGAGGTGTAGCAAGTTTCTCAGGCAGTGACGAGATGTGTAGTTGTGTTAGGAACATCTCACTGCTACTTCTAGTGTTATCTGATAGATAGGGGATTGCGGTCAGCTCAGTTTCCAACTACTCTTGTGGTTTTGTTTTTTCCTTATTAATGTGATTTTTTCGTGATCGCCCACTGTTACCAGATCATAACAGGTAACATTTTCTGGAAATTTAATAAATTTTCTGCTAATGCCGCTATATTGGCAAAGATGAATTCTTACCACTTTACATGAAGATACATTTAATTCTTTAGACATTTAAAAGTAATTTGACATCTACTTGGTGCTACATGAATGTAAATTAGTACATTTAGTTTGTATTAGTTAAAGACCTCTGGATAAGTCAAATAATAAATCATGAATTCTCAGAAGGTTTCCTCTCCTAGAATATTCAGTCTTTAATTTTTCTCAAAAGGGAAATTTTATAAAATATAAATATAGAGCAGAGCTGAGTTTGCTATCAAATTATCATAATATTAAAATGTCTAATTATCTTGAAATAATTTAAGAATATAAATATATAATTTATTAATAATATAACAATGTTCTGATAATATAATAGGCGGTTCCTTCATAAAGGTTTATTTTTATGTTGGAATAAAGAGTTTATTTTTGTTTTTCTACAGTTCTATCCACGAAAACTCCAAAACATCATAGATGTGTCTTGACAAGATGTCAGTCTCTAGAGCACTTTCTATTCATTTTCAGTCAGCCCACATAAAAATTCCCTTGAATTCTAATAAAATAAACTAAGAATGATCAGTTAAAATGTCTAGATTTCATGCAAACAGATATAGCTTTACTGGCAGAATGCTTGTTTGTGTCATTGAACAATGTTAAGACTGCCACTCATCTTAATGCTAAACCAGTCATTAGAAGCAAATGTAACACCTACGGGCTCATTCAGTCTCCAGTTTTTTATGTATGAGTGGTATCCATGTTTATCATTTATAGAACTCGTACCTATTCTAGTCTATGGGGATCTTCACGTCAGTGCTTTTTTGTAGACTGAGCGAGTGGTCCACACCAAAACAACAGGACAGAGATGAGCATATTTATTCAAGTGGAATTGAATTCTAAATGAATATACAAAATTCCTGATTTTGAGACTACAGACTTTTGTAAATTTGCTTCACACAGATTCAACAAAATGGCAGTCTGCTGGCTGCCATCTTGCTGAATCGTAAACACTGGCAAAAGTTTAGAAAACAAATAAAAACTTAGATTTACCTCATTTCTCACCTGCCCAATGCTCGTTACCCACCATCTGATCCTCGATGCCGCTGCTTTATTCCTCCATTGCAAACTGAATTTCCCACAGTGCTTACTGAAGCCCAAGACTTGTTCACTTCCCGGCCTCAGAGGTCACTGTGCATTTCATGTCTCTACATTACCAGCATTCGGTGTGCAGTGACCTTTGAGACTTGGACTCTTCCTGAATGCTTCCTTTTTTCATTACACACTGTACTTTATGTTAGAAGGATATTTAGGTTGATATGATTTATTATCTCATCAATGGCTTCACAGAAATCAATACAAAGTGGAATGAACATACAAATATATGTGACGCCCTGGCAAAACCAGGTAGTCACAGATAGGCCCCCACATAAGGCCATCCCTCACTTAGGAAACACACAGCCAACCTAAAACCCTAGTCACCCCCCCTTAGGGAAAGATAGACACACCAGTGGGCGGGACCAGGCAGTTGGCCACGCCCACCAAGGGGTCTAGACAGCCCGGGGTGGGAAAACAAGCAGACAAGTTTGGTAGTTCAAGTTGAGAGGAGTGTGGGCTGGAGCTAGGTGTAGCTCCAGCAGAGGGAGTTCAAGTTGAATGGTGCCAGGGTAGGAGCCTGGTACCTTGGCTAGGAGGCAGACGGTGGTCTCTGTCAGCAGGAGATGGGAAGACGGCTCGGCAGAACTGAGGTGGACCGGGACACGGTTGTAGCCCGCCGGTAGCGACACGGGGAACCGACCCGGAAACCGGAGCACAAAGGGGGGTACTCGGACCCTGAAGCTAGGACCGAAAACGAGCGGCCTGGTTAATTCACCGATTGAGGCCAGGATTATAGGTCCTGTCCCACCTAAAGTACCTCATAGAAGACAACAGCCCACCGATAGGGATAGGAGGCCATCACCAGGGTCCATAAATTCCACGGGCCAGCGTCTGCGGGCACGGTTCCTTAGGCCACATCCAGCCGGACTCCTGAGATTAAGACTAGGAAGTCCACCTTACACAAAGTCAGTGCAAAGGAAAAGGATAGAGACCACCAGCCCGGGTGGGGGATCCGAATGCAACCGCCGCGGCGCCGGCCACCAGCACCTTGGTTTACCAAAGACTCGTGTGATTCATTGACTGTGAGTAATCAAACATCCCCTTGCCGTTGCTATACCCTGCACGAAGACAATGGGTCTCGGGGCAACCATCGCTACCCACGGAGGGGTTAACATCTAGCTGCCACAACATCTCCCCCGGGTGCCCACAACAGCAGCGGTGGTGTCTCACCTCACCACACACCGTGGGTGGCGTCACGAACTTAATACGGCCTAGCCCGTACATCTACATCTGCCTTTTTATTTGGCATGTCCACGAGACCCCCGGGTCCGGAGACCCTCGAGCCACGACCCCAGAATGCCCGGATCCGACCAGCGGCGGCTGCTGGCACGGGGGCGGCACATACATACATACATATATATATATATATATATATATATATATATATATACTTACTGTATATATATTTATTTTATGTTGGGGTTTTTTTGTTTTGTTTTTTTTTTTAACGGTGCTTCATAGATTCATAGAATTTTATAACATTGGTCCAGCAAAATTAAAAATTAGATTTTTAGTTTCACCAGGGAACAAGAAAAATAAACCACACAATTTGTTTATCAATTTTTCCAGAGTATGCAGATACTCCAAATGTCGTATAAAAAATTATAGTTTGGGCACATGGCATGGTTTATTAGTTAAGGAATGTTGAACTCATGTTGGATGAGTTAAACTCTTTATTAAACTTTTTGTTTTAATTAACAAATTGGATTGCTAGAGATGATGGAATTTTTTGAAATTCAAATTCAACAGGTTCCATTTTTCTTGGAGGTGGAGAATAAAAACAAAAGGTTCACCATCTTCTCCATTCTCTCAGTTCATGAAAATCGGACTGCACTTAGATGTCATTGGAGTGCAGTCCGATTTGTTTCATGTACCCATAGACTTGAATGGGTAAGTGCCATCCAATTGTCAGTGGAAAATTGTGCATGCTGCAAATTCATTCAGTTACATTGGTCAGAGTGCAATCCGATTTTCTGATGGATAGCACTCAGACTGAAATTATGGTCATCTGCATGAGCTCTAAGGCCTTGTGCGCACTAGACAGAATTTCCAATGGATTACCCGCGGATTTGCTGCATGTTTCGCTGCAGAAAATGTTCATAACATCTCTGCAGTGATTCACCAGCAAATCCTATAGGAAAAAAAATGCTGTGCGCACTAGGCGGATTTTGACAGCTGCATGTTTTGCTGCGGCAAAAACAATTGCCTGTCACTTCTTTTCCGCAGATAGATGCGGGATTTCACTCCATTGACTGTAATGTAATTGTGAAATCCCGCAGGGAATAACGCAGGTAGCATATTCTGTACGTTTTACTGCGTTTTCTTGCGTTATTCCCTGCGTTATTTCACGTTTTTCAGGACATAATGTTCATCACTGCTTTGTGTTTTGCAGGGAAGTGATGTCATTATGACAGGAAGAAGAAGCTGAGCAGAGTAAACACCCATCACACTCACACACAGACATATAGAATACACATAGAAATCAAACTGCAAAGGCCAGGGTTAATGCCCCCCCCCCCCGCAGCCAAGAATATCAGCCCGCAGCTGCCTCGAGAATGTTGCATCCATTATGCGACAGTCCCGAGTGTTCCCGGTTCTTCCCGATTGTCGTGATGCGGTGGCAATTCGGGGTAATAGTGAGTTAATGGCAGCGGATCGCTGCCACTAAGTCCAGGCTTAATCATGGCAGCGTATATGAGACAGCTTGCATGATTAACCCGTAAGTAAAGTGAAAAAACACATACACCGAAAATCCTTTATTTTAAATAAAACACAAAAAAGTCCCCTCTTTCACCACTTTATTACACCCCCCAACACACATCTATGGCGTAATCCACCGAGGTCCCACAACGCATGCAGACTGCTGCAGCTGCGTCTGACACACTGTACTGAATGCAGCCTTGTAACGAGACTGCAAAGAGGTAATTACAGGTCATTTCTCACGGTCGGCAATGTAAACACATTACCGCTCGGGAGAACTGCAATGTGTCCACACAGGGACTCTATCTGTTGATTGATCTGTCCTCTATCTATTGATTATCTATCCCTCTATCTATCTATCTATCCATTATCTATCTATTTCAGAAGAACTGCCCATTTTTTTTTTTTTACTTTTCAATGTGCTTTATTGCATAGAATGCATTAAAACACATGTACCAACCTGTGGAAAAAACGCACCAAAACCGCAACAAAACCGCAACAAAACGCATGTGGATTTCGGTGCTTTTTTTGCGTCTTTTTTTCCGCGGGTGCGGAAATCTTTCAGTGCCTGCGGAATTTTCTTAAGAAAATTCCATTTTCTAGTGCGCACAAGGCCTTACTGTCAGCCTCGGTCTCTTCTGCACATAGGATAACTCAATGTCCCACACTACATCCACCTGCTGCTGCTTTACTTTCTTCTCTTCTACATTCTGCTGCATGAAATATAGCCTCTACTCAAAATATTGTGTTTATTCCAAACTGTACTATTGAAAAATGAGATTTTTGGCAAAAAATTGCAATTTTTCGAGCTACCTCGCCACGTCACGGCAAATCTCTTGAGGTAGTCCTACATTACAATAATTTTATTTAAAGTGTGCCATGCGGCCTCACATATGCAAAAATAGGACTGCACAGCACGTACCTGGTGCTGTTCAGTCTCGTCTCCATGACTAATTCATGGTTGTGGGCGGGATAGGCCCAGGCACATGCTACTTAGAATATATAGCCTGTGGACAAGGCTGGATGGCAATGTGTGAACAGCCACCAATCGCCAAAAATCAAGACAGATGGAAAAATAAAGAAATGAAGTGCACTGCAATATGGGGACAACTAAAAACCTATATAACAATGAAAAACAGCATAAAAACAACCTCTACTCAAAATATTGTGTTTTGCAAAGTGTGCACAGTACCAACATTCCAAACTGTACTATTGAAAAATGAGATTTTTGGCAAAAAATTGAAATTTTTCGAGCTACCTCGCCACGTCACGGCAAATCTCTTGAGGCAGTCCTACACTACAATATTTTTATTTAAAGTGTGCCATGCGGCCTCACATATGCAAAAATAGGACTGCACAGCATGTACCTGGTGCTTTTCAGTCTCGTCTCCATGACTAATTCATGGTTGTGGGCGGGATAGGCCCAGGCACATACTGCTTAGAATATATAGCCCGTGGACAAGGCTGGATGGCATTTTGCATATGTGAGGCCTGTTTTTCATTGTTATATAGGTTTTTAGTTGTCCCCATATTGCAGTGCACTTCATTTCTTTATTTTTCCATCTGTCTTGATTTTTGGCGATTGGTGGCTGTTCACACATTGCCATCCAGCCTTGTCCACAGGCTATATATTCTAAGCAGCATGTGCCTGGGCCTATCCCGCCCACAACCATGAATTAGTCATGGAGACGAGACTGAAAAGCACCAGGTACATGCTGTGCAGTCCTGTTTTTGCATATGTGAGGCCGCATGGCACACTTTAAATAAAAATATTGTAGTGTAGGACTGCCTCAAGAGATTTGCCGTGACGTGGCGAGGTAGCTCGAAAAATTGCAATTTTTTGCCAAAAATCTCATTTTTCAATAGTACAGTTTGGAATGAAATATAGACATTTAGGGATACCAATAACGAAGCAGTGAGTATGTATAAGGTGCAGTTCTTCCTCATCTTCTCTTGCATGAGATTTTTGGCAAAAAATTGCAATTTTTTGAGCTACCTTGCCACGTCACGGCAAATCTCTTGAGGCATTCCTACACTACAATATTTTTATTTAAAGTGTGCCATACTTGGTCAAGCCCATCCCATGTAAGGGTAAGCCCTGGCCACCTCTGTGGTTCAGTGGGTCTTCTCCCACTTGCCACCTCATCACCAGCAAGTGTTAAAGTTTGCTCAAAAGTTTGCTCAGGCCATAGACTCCGCTGACTCCAACACTCCAACTCTGTCCGAACTATACCATGAGATGTCGCATATGCAGGAAGAACAGGGTCAAATCCTGGGCCATCTTCAGTCTGTGAATGTCCACCTGAATGCTCCGGCTCCAGCTGTATCTAGTACCCATCTGTCTGCTCCACCACATTTTCACAGTAACAAAAAGCAATGCCGAGGGTTCATCAACCAGTGCATCCTGCACTTTGAACTGTTGGCTCACCATTTTTATAAAGACCAGGCCAAAATGGCATTCCTGGTGTCACACCTTAGTGGGGAGGCTCTCACCTGAGTTAATCCCCTTTGGGAGAGACGTGACCCAGTTACTGTTAACGGAATTCCTGGAGACCGTCCAGAAAGTTTTTGATGAACCAGGCTGTGCCATTTCTGCTACGTCCTCTTATCTGCAGTAGCGTCAAGAAGTCAGACTGTGAGTCAGTATGTGGTTCAGTTCCACACCCTCTCCTCTGAACTGGGATGGAGCAATCAGGCACTGGAGGCCGCCTTTTGGGTAGTTCTATCCTGGAGGATTAAGGACAAACTGGCCAGCTGGTATATTCCTGTTACATTGGATGATCTGATTTCCTTGGCTTCATGAGTTGACCGCACATTCCAGAAATGCTCCATGGATGTATCATGAAAAATTAAACCTACTTTATGCACCCGGCTCCATCCTCTCTTCTTCATTGATCCTGTTTGTCTTCATATCATATGGAGGAATTCAGATTTCTGAGATGGCCCACTTTTATTCCGGATCTGATGGGAATTTCATTCAACAGGTTGTGGTGGATTGGTAACAGATTCCCATCCGACTACTCCAGAATCCCTTGTCGGTGTTTTCTGTGGATGCAGTACTCTTGTCCAAGCCTGTACGCTTTGTTTCTGAACCCGTGTGCGTGGGACTTCATATTCAGAGATACCCTCCTTTCTGGTGCTTCCCAACCTGTCTTGCAGCTTCTCCTAAGCCCGCATTGTCTCCATACTCTGAAGCCAGTTCTGGACTGGAAATCAGGAGAGGTGATCTGTGGGTGGCAGAATTGACACAAAAGTGCCTGGTCTGTGCTCATCCTTTCAGGCCTTCTATGGAATCACCCAGTCATTTGCTTATGCTTCCTGCCTGTCAGGATTTCTCTGGGATCACTACTCTGGAAACCGGTTCCGTCTGCCATTCAGGGGCTGGAAGAAAGTCTCTCAAGCAAAGGCCATCCGACTAAACCCTTCCACCGGCCATTTTTTCACCCACCAATTCCGAGGACGTCATTCTAGAGAAGCAATTTCCTTCAGGTCAGGTGAAGAGGGGGTGTGGGGTGGGGTAATATAGCACTGGTGTCCCTACGATGCTTTGCTTCTCTCCAGCAGGGATGCCAACTGATTCACCGCTACAGCCGGACTGCGCCCTTCCTTGACTCCCCACCATCCTCCACATGGATCTCTCCTGCCTCCTGCTCCAAGACTTATGTATGTTGCACAGGTCCCCAGGGAGCTTGCTTAGGGTGTGGGCTCAATCGCTCTCTTAAAGGGCCAGCATACTTATTTCCGGAAGTGCCTCTCAGCCAATGGCTGAGAGTCACTAGATTCTTAAGGCATCATCACACTAGGGAAGGTGCCTGATCAACATAGTCAGTTAGTCAGTTTTTGTCTGCCAGCTAGCTAGTTGTCAGGTCCCATCTGTCCACTGTCTGTTACCTTCACCAGTGTCCAATAAACTGTGCCTTCCCATACCTGTCAGTATGTGCCATCCTGTCTGTATCAGCTGCCTTGCCATCCCTTGTCAGTACTAGAGACTCTTCCTGTTCGTACCTGTGCCCGTTCCTGCCCTGGTCAACTCCCCTCACCACTACATCACCGGCGAGCATTACAATGTCTTGTCTTGCTACATGAAAAGAAATATACCTTAAGAAAAGTAGTGGTTATTGCCAGTTTCTGCTCATTTTAACCACTATTATGTGGCAAATGCTCCAGGGTTTCCAAATCCAGAATCATCTGCTTTAGTGCACCTGATTTGTGGTGTTGCAACCCACTTGAATTTAATGCTGAACAATTTGGAGCGTCTGTACGATCAACGTAAATCTTTCTAGAGCTATTAATGATGTTTTTATATCAAAAAACTAATTGGACTTTATGTATCCTAAACATCCCATGATTGCAACATTCTATTCCCAACATAAAGGACACAAGGGCTTTGACCCACTAAAGGGACACGCTATAGACTCTCTTAGTCAGAATTAAATTAAAGGATCCTCCATCCTTTCATTGTAGCCTTACCCTCCAACATTGGGGACACCACTGACTTACTTAACAAGATAGAAGGTATTAATTTTGATCCTGTTACGATTTTGACATCAATCAATATTGAGTTATTACATAGTAGTATTCCACATACTAAAAGCATTCAAACTGTCGCATAGTATCTCAGTACTAGAGGGACTCAGTTTCTTCCCATAATAAATTCCTTGTGGACCTTTTGCAATTTGTCTTAGGACATAATGTTTTAATTTGTAATGGCAGATTTTAGCACCAGTTCAGGGGCACAGCGATTGGGAGACCATGTGTCCCCACATATTCTAAATTGATTTTGGGCTGGTGGTAGGAAGGGGATGTCACATAGGGTCCCCATATCCGGTTCTGGAGGTACTACATTGATGACATTTTTGTCCTCTGTTCAGGTGGTAAAAAATCATTTAAACTGTTTGTGGCACATCTGAATAAGATCAACCTAGGTCTTACATTTACATGCAAAGTGGTCAGGGATAGAATTATGTTTCTGGATATACTTACCACAAAGGCCATTGATGATTACCTAAGAATTTTTATCTTTTGAAAGTCCACGGCAACCAATAGTTTATTGAAGTGGGAAAGCCATCGTCCCACTAACCGCGAGAAGGGGATTCCAAAGGGACAATTTTTGAGGTCGAGTAGAAATTGTTCCTACTTGATGGGTTTTCAGTCGCAGGTTTACATTCTTAAACATAGATTTTTCAGCAAAGAATATCAAACTGAGGTGATTGATTCAGCATGTAGACACGCATTGATGAGCAATAGAACTGAGCTACTCACGTCTAAAACAAAAAAACCCTCATAGTCAATTAAACATTTGATTGGTACATTTAATGATCAGACCAGAAAGGTCATGAGTATCCTGAGACAACACTGGTGGAGGATCCTCAGAGCATCTCCAATCTAATCACCCACACATCAACAGTCACTTTTAAGAGGTGTGTAGATCCATAATCGATCATGTATTTCACAATTATTACACCCCCCTAGACCAGCATGGCTTGACAATAGGGTCACGAGTATCTTTAAATGCAGATCCTATAGTTTTTGTTGCTACATTAATCAATCTAAAACGTCTCCAGTGTGGTCAGAGAGAGTTTCTACACAAATAGAGATTTTGCAATTTGCGAAACATCCAGAATTGAATAACTTTGTACTTGCACCTGCCCAATGAACTATGTAGGGAAAACAAAATGTCAGCTACAGGTTAAGATAGGAAAAAATAATGGTGATTTATATCATGAGAGAGACACCACATTAGTTTGTCATGTGGTAAAAAGACATTAAGGCAATACTAAAACAATTTAATTTACAGTTATCAAAGCGATAAACAAAAAAATATTAGGTTCGGTAACTGGGAAATAAAAATTCGGAGAGAGAGACAAGGAGGATTTTTTGGTTAGAATCCAGGTGGACTAAATGAGCAACTTATTTTCAATAGCTTTATTTAAGAAGTTTTCTTCAATAATATAAAGAAAACTCACCAAAAAATAGCCACCAGCCAACACAGGTCAAAATGGCAAATGCACTCGCAGGATACAGCCGGCCCCCTATGATAAAGGTGGGGGTAACACAGGTGCAGAATACCGATGAGACAACCACTCACTTCCTACCAACTCACTGAGGGAGTGGTTGCTGGTATTAAACATGCACACAAATGAGGTTTTACAAAGGGCACCAGTCACACAGGTACATGCAATGCACAGTGTCTGGCTTACAGCCTATTGATATATATACTAATAGATCAGGCGGGCTGCACAGCACTATATACAGCACTATATAAGTGCATCACACAGGACAGACACCCCAAAGGGCCCGGCTGCATCCTGCTGAAAATTGTGCAATAGAAAATTATATAAAATGATAATAAATGGGAGGTATTGGTCCATATTTTGGCCAATACTAATGAAGACTGGTAAGTATGTCCTGAGTTAACCATTTTGCTTTTTTTTTTTTTATTTTACAGTGATTTCCATGACCAATCACACCCATACCAATACTTGACATGGCTGTGATAGGGTTGGAAGTGGATGGTTTCTGCAATAGTGTACACAAGAGCAGTTACCAAACAAAGCTAAATTTTGCAGATTTTTTTGAGAAAAGTATTCATGGATCCGATTCCAACTGGAACAAGCCAGGGCTTATGCCGAATTTGAGATTGGCGAACCTTTTTCAAACAACTTTGCTCATCTCTACTTCTGAGCCAATTTAGGAATTTGATGCAGTCATTAGCTAGGCTCTCTTCTCATTACACATGTGTGCCTGTCCCTTTATGAGCTCTTTGTGCTCCAGAACTAGCCACTTTTGGTATATTATCTAGGTGGAACGCAGACCCCTTCTGGTGACCTGATACACTCATTCTGAGCCCTACATCTATGGAACGCAGCATCATGTGCTCCAGCAAGCTGAGTGTGGGCTTATGGCTAAAGCTAAATACGATCATTTATGTCTATTGCTTATCTACTTGAATAAACCCATAATAACTGTCTAGGCTATAAACAATTGTATGGTTTGTAATTTGATTAATGCTCTGCATAACTAGATAACATTACTATTATTTTGCACTTCAGCACTTTATTTGGTGATCGTGATGTTTTTTGGAAGATAGGTGTCAGGACCGGGAGGACTGATGGGCCCCGGAGGTGGATCCACTGGACCGAGTATCCCACCGGGGGGCAGGGTACACGGCAGCCGGAGCACTGGCGTGGCCGGGACAGGTATAACCAGGTCAGCAGAGTCACAAAGTTCTTCAGGACGGTAAGGAAAACAGGCACAGGTACCAGGGAGCAAAGACAAGAAGTCTACAGGACACGGCACCAGGGGGCCTGAGCACCTAGCACAAAAGACAAAGCTTCTAGACACGTTGATCAGGCAACGCCCCTATGGGGAGGCCAGTCTTATATATCCAGCACAGCCGTATGTCACATCCTGCTTCAGGTGTGCTGGGTCCATAAAACCAGGAGAGTGGGCGCGGCCTGGTCCTATACAGAGGCATGAGGCTAATACTCAGAGTCAGACTCATGAGACCAGGAGCAGGACACAGGAGAGCACGAGCGGGAGCGGCGGCCATGACCGGTGGACACGTGGAGTGGATCAGTGGGTAAGGAGCAGTGCAATGACGGTGAGGCCGGATCAGTGGGTACGGAGCGGTGGTGCGATGCAGGTGCGACTGGATCAGTGGGTACAGAGCGGTGGTGCAATGCAGGTACGACTGGATCAGTGGGTATGGAGCGGTGGTGCGATGCAGGAACCGGCTCAGTGGGTAAGGAGGGCTGCTGGGACACCGGGAGCGTGACAGTACCCCCCCCTTGAAGCCCCCCTCCCCGCGGCCGGGACATGTAGGCGCGCCGAAGAGGGGCAGCAACGTACTTCCGGGACAACCAGGACCGAGCCTCGGGGCCGCAATCCACCCAATCGACCAGGAAGGACTGCCTACCCCGGACCGTTTTCATGGCCACTATGTCCCGTATCGGAGAACCCAAGTCAGCGGCAACGGAGGCAACGGATAAGGGAAGACAGTCAGAAGCAGGACTGGAGTCGTGGGCGACCAGTTCGGGCGTCTCGGACCGGGTACAGGAAAGTGTGTCATCCTCAGTAGCAGGGGGCATCAAAGTCTCAAGTGCCAGGGATGGTGGAACGACGCTGGACTGCGTCGACTCTGCTTCTGGGTCCGGTGGCACCACAGGCACAAGTGCCAGGAGCTGTGGTACACCGCTGGACTGAGTCGTCGCCTCTTCTTCTTCCTGCGGCATAGCAGGCTCGGGTGACAGGGGCCGAGGAACGGGCTGTAGGCAGTGGTCATGACACGAGGACCCCCAGCGGTTAATAGCGCCAGAGTGCCAACTAATGGCAGGGTCATGAAGTTGAAGCCAGGGCAGACCCAACAGGAGCTCAGGAGCCATCCTCGGGATCACAAAGAAGGTGATGGTCTCAGTATGCAAAGTGCCAACCTGGAGTCTTACTGGTTCAGTGGTATATCGGACAGGTTCGTATAGCAGTTTGCCGTCCACGGAGGCGAACCAGAGGGGCTTGGCAAGCGGGATCACAGGTACTTGGTATCGATCCACTGCAGACTGGCGTATGAAATTACCCGCCGCCCCAGAATCGATGTGGGCCTCTGCTGTGAACCTGGTCTTCTTCGTCGTTACCTGGACAGTCTGTGTAAGTGGAACGGAGGGGATTCCGGTGCCAAGGGTAGCGGTTCCCACCATCCCTTGGGCCTGGGGTCTACCAGGTTTCTCAGGGCATGTCCGAAGCATGTGTGACCCGTCTCCACAATAGAAGCACAGGCCCAGGGCGAGCCGTTCTGCACGGCGTTGTTTGGCTTGGTTCAGTCGGTCAATTTGCATGGGTTCCGGAAACATGTCACAGGAAGGCAGGGGCAAAGGAGCGGTAGGCCTCTGCGGGGACAAGGCGTGACGGGGTGGTAGCTTCTCCCGGAATACCTCTTTGGTTCGCTCCTGGAAACGGAGGTCAATCCGGGTGGCTAAGGATATTAAAGCGTCCAAGGTGCGTGGAACGTCACGGCCAGCAAGCTCGTCTTTGACGCGGCCAGAGAGTCCTTCCCAAAAGGCCGCCGTCAAGGCCTCATTGTTCCAGCCCAGCTCAGAGGCGAGCGTGCGGAACTGGATGGCGTATTGGCCGACGGTCAGGGTCCCTTGGCGTAGCCGGAGGAGCGAAGAGATCACTGTGGTGGTACGTCCGGGTTCATCGAATGTACTTCGGAAAGCGTGCAGGAATTCCCGGATGTTAGTGGTCATTGGATCCTCATTCTCCCACAGGGGGTTAATCCAGGCTAGAGCTTCGCCTTCCAAGTGCGACATCAGGAACGCCACTTTAGCCTGGTCTGAGACAAACAAATGAGGAAGCAACTTGAAATGCAGGGAGCACTGGTTCAAGAAGCCGCGGCAGGACTTGGGATCCCCTGCATAGCGAGGCGGAGCAGCGAGGCGAAGTTGCGAGGCCGTGGCGGAAACTGGTTCGGAGCCGGAGACTGGTTGCTGCGTGGACTCAGACGAGGCAGCGGTCTGCAGCGTATATAACCGGTGGTCCATGGACGCCAGGAATTTCAGCATCCGGTGTAAGGTGTCACGCTGTTGCACCAGTTCCTGGCGTAGTTCGGCCAGCTCAGATGTTTGTGCTCCAGCGGGATCCATGGCCTGATCAAACTGTCAGGACCGGGAGGACTGATGGGCCCCGGAGGTGGATCCACTGGACCGAGTATCCCACCGGGGGGCAGGGTACACGGCAGCCGGAGCACTGGCGTGGCCGGGACAGGTATAACCAGGTCAGCAGAGTCACAAAGTTCTTCAGGACGGTAAGGAAAACAGGCACAGGTACCAGGGAGCAAAGACAAGAAGTCTACAGGACACGGCACCAGGGGGCCTGAGCACCTAGCACAAAAGACAAAGCTTCTAGACACGTTGATCAGGCAACGCCCCTATGGGGAGGCCAGTCTTATATATCCAGCACAGCCGTATGTCACATCCTGCTTCAGGTGTGCTGGGTCCATAAAACCAGGAGAGTGGGCGCGGCCTGGTCCTATACAGAGGCATGAGGCTAATACTCAGAGTCAGACTCATGAGACCAGGAGCAGGACACAGGAGAGCACGAGCGGGAGCGGCGGCCATGACCGGTGGACACGTGGAGTGGATCAGTGGGTAAGGAGCAGTGCAATGACGGTGAGGCCGGATCAGTGGGTACGGAGCGGTGGTGCGATGCAGGTGCGACTGGATCAGTGGGTACAGAGCGGTGGTGCAATGCAGGTACGACTGGATCAGTGGGTATGGAGCGGTGGTGCGATGCAGGAACCGGCTCAGTGGGTAAGGAGGGCTGCTGGGACACCGGGAGCGTGACAATAGGTCAGAATAGGGTCCCTTATTAGGCTGCCTATCTCCGCAGTTAGGCAGTGACACAGAGTAAGAAATAGAAAACCTTTCCCCTCTGCATTTTTCTTCATGCCTTTGGTCAGTTTGTGGGAGTTTGCCCTATCACTATTTTCTGACCCTATACTGACTCTGACACATGCACTACACTTGGTTTTAAAATACCATGTTTTTAGTTTGATAATTTACAATGTTTATATATATTTTTTTCCTTTGCTCTAGTAAAAACTGACACACTGGCTAAACACTGATGAAACATTCACAACATTGTTAAACGATGGTCCATGTTTTAACTAGGTTGAAAATCATGGACTTTTACAATGTGGCCTAACAATGACTTATGTTTGCGCTTTATTCATTATTCATTGTACTATTTTTAACCTAAGTTTATTTGCCTTCATCTGCATTCAGATGTTCTAACCTAATTCATAATTTGTGACTTACAATGGATACCAAAAGAAAAAAAAGAAAACATCACTTAAAAAATACAAATGGTTAATCAGAGCACTTGGCACTTTATGGCTATGTTCACACGCTGCATTTTTTTCTGAGTGCATCTTGAGTGCATTTTTTTACTGTGGTCTCAGAAAATGCAGCTTGTGGCCCAAAAAACGCATGATGTTTTGCGGTGTTTTTGTTAATGCGTTTTTTAAGGAGAAACAATATATGATAGGATAGGATAATTAGCTAGATTAGATAGTTACGGTAATTAGATAAAAAAAATAGCTAGAATAGATAGATAGATAGAAACATAGAACGATAGATAAATACTGTAAATAGATAGATAATAGGTAGATATTAGATAATAGGTAGATAGATAATAGATAGATAACAGATAATAGATAGAAAGAACATATAGAATAGACAGAAAGAAATAACAGAATAGCTTGATAGAGGGATTGCTATCTTGGCAAGCTGTTTTTTATTTTTTTTATTTTTTTTAAATGACGTGGGGTGCCCCCTATGTTTTGTATTCAGCACAGGAACAGCAGCAGCTGCATGCTGCAACCCTCAGCTGTCTGCTGCATCTTGGCTGGTTATGAAAAATTGAGGGGATCCCATGTTTTTTTTGTATTATTTGATTTATTTAAATAAAATTGACGTGGGGTCCCCCCATTTTTTTAAAACCAGCCAAGGTACAGCACACAACTGGGGGCTGATATTATTAGGGTGGGAAGGGCCATTGGTATTTGGCCCCTTCCAGTCTCACAACAGCAGCCCACAGCCACCTCACGAGTAGCAAGGGCATCCTTGACATAGCCGGCCAACTCTCTCCAGAAGATAGAAATCAACACCTTCTCTGGCCAATCTAGTTCTGCCACCAGAGTTCTAAAAGCAATGGCATAAGAACTAGTGGATAACGAACCCTGATATAGATCTAACAGTCTCAGGGCCGCATCATGGGTAACCTGTGGACCCACGAATACCACTTTAAGAGCATTAAGAAAGTCTTGATGTCTCAGAGTAACCACATCAAAGCGCTCCCATTGAGGAGTCGCCCATTCTAAGGCTTTGTCCTGATGTAAGGAGATGATAAAGCCTACTCTGGACCTCTCCGTAGAGAAGCGAGAAGAGTTGACCTCTAGGTGTATCTGACACTGACTAATGAAACCACAACATGATCTGGCATCGCCAGAATATCTGTTTGGCAGAGCAAGTTGAGGATCATGTGCAGATGTCTCCATGGTCTGAGGTTTATCCTCTATACTCTTGAGCCGCAACTCAAGTACTTGTATGTAACAGTGTAACTGCTGATATTCTGCCATAACTGCCAGACCCTTGGCTCAGTCCTAATGTTACGGGGGCTGTCTGATTATAAAAACCAAAGGGATATCAGACAGTCAGGGTCCACCGTGCAAAGTCTCTGCTGCAGACTATGGCAGAGGATAAGGGGTATTTTGTACTACGGAAGCAGTATTGACACTGATACGTCTCAGTGACACTAGAGCCAATCACGGCGTGTACTGTTAAAGTCACAGCGACTACCGTATTTAGCATTAACGTAAAAGGGATAGGTTAATGAGTGAGGAAGAGTATATAAGTGTGCCGCTGTAAATAGTAGTAGCACAAGTGCAGAGTGCAATACCTCTGTTAAACTCACAGAGGCACATAGTTAGGAAATAAAGCAATACCTCCCTTACTCGGAGGGTGTGTGGTATGGTCTCTGTTAACGAACACAGAGACAAAAGCAGTGAGTGTGAAATGGCACCTACCTAGGTCCGTTCCTCTAGTGGTGCCAGGAGGCGGACAGCAGCGTAAGCCGCTCAAAGCTCCTACCTGCGTTCGCTCCACTAGTGTGCGAGGACACGAACCACTAGATATGGCACCTGTCTAGGTCCGCTCCACTAGTGGTGCAAAAGAGACGGACAGCAGCATAAGCCGCACAAGGCTCCTACCTCTGTTCGCTCCCCTAGTGTGTGAGGATACGAACAACTGCCAGACGCAGTATAAGGAATGTTACCCTAGCGGTAACATCCACCTACAAGTAGAATCACAAGGCCCAGCCGGACCATGTGCCTCAGGCACCTGCCTATGTCCACTCCACTAAGATGTAAGGATACGGACTGCAGCCGAAGCTGTATGGTACAAGAACGCTACCCTGACGGCAGCGCTCACCTAGCATAGACAGAGAGATGCCTAGAGGGACATGCACAGAGCGTCTACTCTCATGCATGAACCAAGAGGACTGAGCGCCGGGTGGCATGCGTCAGGGTCTTATATAGACTCTGTACCTCATCCAAGATGGAGGACACCAGAGCCAATCTGCTGCCAGAATGACAGCAATGACGTCACGCTGGCCTATCACCGAGTAAAGCGTCACAAACACATGACCAGCGACCAATCGGCATAGAAGGTGCCAGAGATATGTGACCACGTGTCACAAGCACATGACCAGGGGCCAATCAGCTTAGAAGGTGTCAGAGACATGTGGCCTCGTGTCAGCGATAATGTCACCCGCACATGTGCAATGGCTCCAAGATGGGACTTAGTCTCCAGCGCTTGCACATGTGCAGTAACAAGAAATCCGAACATAGTCTCCAGTGCTCGCACATGTGCAGTAGCAAGAAATCCGAACATAGTCTCCAGTCCCACAGCAACCGTAACAGGAACGCTGTAACAGGAGTGAGAGACTGTGGAGTAAGGAACCAGAACTCCAGGAACCGTGGGTTACCTGTGGAAGTGTAATACTCCAGGAACCGCGGGACACCTGTGGAAGTCTGGAACCTAGGCTCAAAGGACTCAGCACGAGACGGGGTGCAGACCCTAGGACAGCGGGACACTTAATGGTCAACTATTAAATCTTCCAGGTGAGGGGATCTCCATGGTCCATCACCAACCCAAAGAGTCTGAAGCATCAGCAGCAAAGAGGGGACCGGGGATTGAACCCCTAAAATAGTCCAGGCTGCCTGCAATAGGACCAAGACTGAAATAGAGAGGCTCCCCCAGAAGCTCTAAGCCATGGGAGTCCAATACCAACGAGAGTGCATGGAGGACAGCTACCCCAGGTCACAGCTGGCACAGTGAACAAGGGGATCGGGAACACCTGAAACCAGCACCAATGGGTCCACGTACAAACCCCAAAGTAAAATAGCAAGTTGAAACTGCAATACTGGTATGGACTGTCTCCTTTTCGCCTCCATACACATACACTGACTATTTCTTACTATAACCCCCATCATCCACTGCTGGGGCCTAGCCCTGCTTGCGGAGGGCCCAAAACACCTAAGCTGCACTACTCCACCAGCCCCAGCAGGACCCTGCAGCGGCGGCTTCAATAACCTGGCCACACACCGCAACTGGCGTAGTCGAAAAACTCTTATTTTATTTATTTTATTTTTCTGCCATTTTTCACCCCCTTTTTATCAAAACGACCTCCAAGGTCACGGAACCAGGCATCGGCCACCACCTAGACTGATCCCCCCCTGCGCACCACGCGCCCAGGCCCGAGTACCCCACAGCCCTGGGGCGTCACATCTCTCAGCAAAAGAAGAAGCAGTGCTCAGGAAAGTGTAGTCTATCTATCCTGAGAAAAGAGTCACACTACAGAGATCTGCCAGATCAGAAAAGAGACTGCCAGGAGTGGAGAACAGGTCAGGATAGTTCTAAAGCAAACTTGTGCAGCAGAAGGGTAGGGAGGTCACTATAGGACTCACCCTTCCCCCTTACATCACTGCATAAGGTACAGTGCTCTGCTCTATGTACATCCACATTGAAAGGAGAAAGACTCTGTGTAAGGAGTAGAGTTGAGCGCGGTTCGCGGTTCGTGGTTCTCCAGTTCTAGGCTCGAGTGATTTTTGGGCTGTTCGAGATCGAACTAGAACTCGAGCTTTTTGCTAAAAGCTCGATAGTTCTAGATACGTTCGAGAATGGTTCTAGCAGCAAAAAGCAGGGCTTTTTACAGCTACAGTGTGCAGGAGCCATCGCTGGCAGCCTGCCAGAAGCTGGTAACCAAGATAAACATCGGGTATCCAAGCAAAGCGCTTTGGTTAGTAACCCGATGTTTATCTTAGTTACGTGCAGGAAGCCCACACTTCCCGCTCAGCTCACTCCTCCCCCTCCTGCCCGCGGCATGTATACATACATACACACACACACACTCTCACTCACGCACACCCCCCCCCTCCCAGCTACAGTGTGCAGGAGCCATCGCTGGCAGCCTGCCACAAGCTGGTAACCAAGATAAACATCGGGTATCCAAGCAAAGCGCTTTGGTTAGTAACCCGATGTTTATCTTAGTTACGTGCAGGAAGCCCACACTCCCCGCTCAGCTCGCTCAGCCCCCTCCTGCCCGCGGCATGTATACATACATATACACACACGCACACACACACACACTCTCACCCCCCCCCCCGCTCGGCTTACCTGCGGTGATGAAGTCCCGCCATCCCGACCTCAGCGCTGTCACTGTCCTCCATGGCCGCCGCTTGTCACATCACCTATCGCTTCCGACCCGAGACTGACACTGGCGGTGACGTCACGGACCTCTCGCGATACTTGATGTGAAGGCGCCGGTCATTGACCTCAGTGACAGGGGCTGTCAGTGTGCAGGAGATCAGCGCAGGTAATGTACCTCGCTGACAGCAGCACTTGTCACCCCCCTGCAGTGACCTGGGCTGACCCATTGATGTTAGCTCAGGTCACTGCATTGCTCTCCCAGCCAATGGGGAACATCCTGCTCTTCATTGACTGGGACAGTGTGGATCGTCATGGCAACCCCTTGGATTACAGCAGACCTGGATTTGTTTTTCTTTCTAATAAATTGGTTAAAGAGGGAATGTTTTGGGGAGTGTTTTTTCAAATAAAAATGTGTTTGTCGTCTATTTTTTTTTATTACTGACTGGGTTGGTGATGTCGGGTATCCGATAGACGCCTGACCTCACCAACCCCAGGGCTTGATGCCAGGTGACATTACACATCTGGTATTAACCCCATATATTACCCCGTTTGCCACCGCACCAGGGCGCGGGATGAGCTGGGGCGAAGCACCAGGATTGGCGCATCTAATGGATGCGCCACTTCTGGGGAGGCTGCGGCCTGCTATTTTTAGGCTTGGGAGAGTCCAATAACCATGGACCTCCCTAGTCTGAGAATATCAGGCCCCAGCTGTCTGCTTTACCTTGGCTGGTGATCCAATTTTGGGGGACCCCTACGTGTTTTTTTTTTTAAATTATTTATTTAATTTAAAATAATAGCGTGGGGTGCCCTCAGTTTTGGATTACCAGCCAAGGTGAGGTTGCCAGCTGTGGTCTGCAGGCTGCAGCCGTCTGCTTTACCCTAGCTGGCTACAAAACTAGGGGGAACCCTACGTCATTTTTTTTTTTCATTTTTTTGGCTAAATACAAAGCTAAGCATCCCTTAGTGCCACATGAAAGGCACCAAAGGGTGCTCCACTTTTTCTCCACTTTTTCTCCACTTTTTCTCCACTTTTTCTCCACTTATTCTCCACTTATTCTCCACTTATTCTCCACTTTTTCTCCATTTATTCTCCACTTTTTCTCCACTTTTTCTCCATTTTTTTCTCCACTTTTTCTCCACTTTTTCTCCACTTTTTCTCCACTTTTTCTCCACTTTCTCTCCACTTTTTCTCCACTTTTTCTCCACTTTTTCTCCTCTTATGCTTCACTTTTTCTCCACTTTTTTCTCCACTTTTTTCTCCACTTTTTCTCCTCTTATGCTCCACTTTTTCTCCTCTTATGCTCCACTTTTTCTCCACTTTTTCTCCTCTTAATCTCCACTTTTTCTCCTCTTATGCTCCACTTTTTCTCCACTTTTTCTCCACTTTTTCTCCACTTTTTCTCCACTTTTTCTCCTCCTATGCTCCACTTTTTCTCCACTTTTTCTCCACTTTTTCTCCACTTTTACTCCACTTTTTCTCCTCTTATGCTCCACTTTTTCTCCACTTTTTCTCCTCTTAATCTCCACTTTTTCTCCTCTTATGCTCCACTTTTTCTCCACTTTTTCTCCTCTTATGCTCCACTTTTTCTCCACTTTTTCTCCACTTTTTCTCCACTTTTTCTCCTCTTATGCTCCACTTTTTCTCCACTTTTTCTCCACTTTTTCTCCACTTTTTCTCCACTTTTTCTCCACTTTTTCTCCACTTTCTCTCCACTTTTTCTCCACTTTTTCTCCTCTTATGCTCCACTTTTTCTCCACTTTTTTCTCCACTTTTTTCTCCACTTTTTCTCCACTTTTTCTCCTCTTATGCTCCACTTTTTCTCCTCTTATGCTCCACTTTTTCTCCACTTTTTCTCCTCTTAATCTCCACTTTTTCTCTTCTTATGCTCCACTTTTTCTCCACTTTTTCTCCACCTTTTCTCCACTTTTTCTCCACTTTTTCTCCACTTTTTCTCCTCTTATGCTCCACTTTTTCTCCACTTTTTCTCCTCTTATGCTCCACTTTTTCTCCACTTTTTTCTCCACTTTTTCTCCACTTTTTCTCCACTTTTTCTCCACTTTTTTCTCCACTTTTTTCTCCACTTTTTCTCCACTTATGCTCCACTTTTTCTCCACTTTTTCTCCACTTTTTCTCCACTTTTTCTCCTCTTATGCTCCACTTTTTCTCCACTTTTTCTCCACTTTTTCTCCACTTTTTCTCCACTTTTTTCTCCACTTTTTCTCCACTTTTTCTCCACTTTTTTCTCCACTTTTTTCTCCACTTTTTCTCCACTTATGCTCCACTTTTTCTCCACTTTTTCTCCACTTTTTCTCCACTTTTTCTCCTCTTATGCTCCACTTTTTCTCCACTTTTTCTCCACTTTTTCTCCACTTTTTTCTCCACTTTTTTCTCCACTTATGCTCCACTTTTTCTCCACTTTTTCTCCACTTTTTCTCCATTTTTTCTCCTCTTATGCTCCACTTTTTCTCCACTTTTTCTCCACTTTTTCTCCACTTTTTCTCCACTTTTTCTCCGTTCTTTTTCTATGGTCGGTCTACCCATTAGCTCTGCCATGCATACTGTAGCTCTACACCTACTGCACATGTTACTTTATGATTGACATCTCTTTCGTACCAGAGCTGTCTAAGCCTACTCTGACCCCATATTTGTCATTACTATATTGTCCTTGTACTGTATTATGACATTTGTATCATGTGTTTCATTTCTTGCTGTGTTGCAATTTTTTTGCTGCATCCCAATTGTACCTCTACATTGTTCGAGTTTATGTTATTGTTCTCTCACTCTTATGTGATACTGATTATTGTCATTTTTCATGATTACATGCAGATAAGTCCAATCTGACGAAGGCTCAGGCCGAAACGTCATTTGTAACTTGTTTTGGACAAAAACATATATGCTTATGAAAAAAAAAATTTCTTAATACGGACCAATAAAGAGTGATTTTGCATTACTATCCATTGTGACTTACTGACTTAGTCTGGGAGATATAGAGTGCCGAGGTTACTCACTAATTTTATCTATTATTACCTCTGAGCACCTATATACCAGTGAGCAGAGCTTCCTCTACAGTAGTTCTCCTGATTAGGCATGCCCTTACCTCATGAGCAGGGCATTGCAGCTTTGGTAGCAACCATTACGACATGGACTCTGCTGCTGTGGACCCGGGGAGAGTGAGTGCAGATTCATTGCACCCACACTCCTCACATGAAGGGTCCGCACTCCTAGAAAATGGGGGATACGTTCCCTGAGTGTCTCCCCCCCATATTCTAGACGGTCCAGAGTCGTCGTGGGACCCCTTTTTTTTTCTTACAATAAATTGGTGAAAGAGGAAATGTTTTGGGGACTGTTTTTTCAAATAAATTTCTTTTGTCGATTTTTTGTTTTTGTTAGTACTGACAGTTTATGATGTTGGGTATCTAATAGACGCCATGACATCACAAACTGCTGGGCTTGATCTCAGGTGACTTTACAGCTAGTATCAACCCGATTTATTACCCCGTTTGCCACTGCACCAGGGCACGGGATGAGCTGGGGTGAAGCGCCAGGATTGGCGCATCTAGTGGATGCGCCACGTCTGGGGTGCCTGCGGCCTGCTATTTTTAGGCTGTGAAGGCCCAATAACTATGGACCTTCCCACCCTGAGAATACCAGACCACAGCTGTCCGCTTTACCTTGGCTGGTGATCCAATTTGGGGGGGACCCTACTTTTATTGTGTAATTATTAATATTTATAAAATAATTATAAAAAAGAGCCTGAGGGGACCTCCACATTGGATCCCCAACCACGGTAAAGCTGCCAGCTGTGGTTTTCAGGCTACAGCTGTCTGCTTTACCCTAGCTGGCTATCAAAAATGGGGGGACCCAACGTAATTTTTTTTTTTTAACTATTTTTTAAATAGAAAAAATTAATGGGCTTCCCTGTATTTTGATTGCCAACCAAGGTAACGGCAGGCAGATGGGGGTGGCAACCCATAGCTGTCTGCTTTATCTGCGCTGAGAATCAAAAATACCGCGGAGCGCTACGTCATTTTTTTAAAGATTTATTTTTACAGCACTGTGATGTCCAGCAATCAAAATACAGGGAAGCCCATTTTATTTTTAGTTATTTAAATAAATAATTAAAAAAAATATATATGGGCTCCCGCTGCATTTTTTGTATTGCTAGCTAAGGGTAATCCAAGCAGCTACTGGCTGCTAACCCCCACTGCTTGGTGTTACCTTCACTGGCAATGGAAAATCCAGGGAAGCATTTTTTATTTTTTTTGCCAAAAAAACTACAAAAAAAGGACGTGAGCTTCGCCATATTTTTGTATGCTAGCCAGGTATAGCAGGCAGGTGCTGGAAGAGTTGGATACAGCGCCAGAAGATGGCGCTTCTATGAAAATGCCATTTTCTGAGGTGGCTGCAGACTGCAATTCGCAGCAGTGGGGCCCAGAAAGCTCAGGCCAACCGGTGGTGCGGATTCCAATCCCCAGCTGCCTAGTTGTACCTGGCTGGACACAAAAATGGGGCAAAGCCTACGTCATTTGTTTTCTAATTATTTCATGAAATTCATGAAATAATAAAAAAAGGGCTTCCCTTTATTTTTGGTTCCCAGCCGGGTACAAATAGGCAACTGGGGGTTGGGGGCAGCCGTACCTGCCTGCTGTACCTGGCTAGCATACAAAAATATGGCGAAGCCCACATAATTTTTTCAGGGGGCAAAAAATTTCTGCATACAGTCCTGGATGGAGTATGCTGAGCCTTGTAGTTCTGCAGCTGCTGTCTGTCTGTATGGAGAAGAGCAGACAGCAGCTGCAGAACTACAAGGCTCAGCATACTCCATCCAGGACTGTATGCAGAAGTTTTTTGCCCACCAAAAAAATGACGTGGGCTTCGCCATATTTTTGTATGCTAGCCAGGTACAGCTGGCAGCCACGGGCTGCCTCCAACCCCCAGTTGCCTATTTGTATCCGGCTGGGAACCAAAAATATAGGGAAGCCCGTTTTTTTTTAATTATTTCACTTATTTCATGAAATAATTAAAAAACAAATGACGTGGGCTTCGCCCTATTTTTGTGTCCAGCCGGGTACAACTAGGCAGCTGGGGATTGGAATCCGCAGCACAGGTTAGCCCGAGGTTTGTGGGCGCCTCTGCTGCGGATTTCAGTCCGCAGCCATCCCAGAAAATGGCGCTCTCATAGAAGCGCCATCATCTGGCGCTGTATCCAACTCTTCCAACAGCCCTGGAGCCGGGTGGCTTGTTGGGTAATCATGAGTTAATACTGGCTTTGTTTTACCAGCCAGTATTAAGCCAGAGATTCTTAATGTCAGGCACGTTTGACCCGGCCATTAAGAATCTCCAATAAAGGGTTAAAAAAAAGACACCACACAGAGAAAAAATACTTTAATAGAAATAAATACACAGACACATTAGAGACTCCATCTTTATTACCCCCTGTCAGCCCTCCACGATCCTGCTCTTCTGTCTTCTTTCTTTCTAGTGTAGTAGTAGTGACGATTGTAGTGAGGAAGGATGAGATTCACCAGCTCATCACTTGGGGCTGGGGAACCTCCATCCTCACTACAATGCTCACTACAATCGCAAAGCTGCGTGCAGCCTTCACTCCGTGAGTGATCACTGCTGGCTGCTAGCGGTAACGCTGACAGACGCGTTACCATAGCAACGGTGCTCTCGGAGCCGCGGTTAGCGGTGACGTCACCGCTAACTGCGTTGCTATCGCAACGGTGATCTCCGTTAATGACCGGCTGTGTCAGCCGGTCCCTAACGGAACGGGGAGTCGACCGTGTGCTAGAGCATGTCGCCGGTACACGGCGATACACATATGTGCACCGTGTACCGGAGAGATGCACTCGCAGGTCCTACATGACGTGTCATAGTCATGTGACCAGTCTGTAGCCAATGAGATAATAGCCACGTGACTGGTCACATGGCTATTTTGACGTCACGATAGGTCCTGCTTCTCTGCTGGCAGTGCAGGTCACCGGGAGGATTCAGCGATCATCGGATGGAATAGCGGCAGGAGACAGAGTGCAGAAGGGATCGCGAGGACCGGTAAGTGTTATGGCAATGTTTATTAACTGTTTGTGTACATTTATAATGCATTTTTATGTGTTTGTGATTGCCTCCCATTATAGCCTATACGTTCGAGTTCGGTTCGTCGAACGTTCGACGAGCCGAACTCGAACGGGACCTCCGTTCGCCGAACCACCTCGAGCCGAACCGCGACCGGTTCGCTCATCTCTAGTAAGGAGTGAAGATCTGTGAACAGTCTGTAATGTATGTTATTCTGGAAGCCATGTGTGAACAGTATTAAAGCCTTCAATCTACTGGAACAGTGTTATCTAGTTGTGTGTTGCTGGAAACTGTATATCACCTCATGTATGGAAGATGCTAATTAAGTGTACCTTGATTTAATGCTCCAAACCTCCAAAGAATGTTTATATTGCCCAACCTCCCTATCCAGCGTGGCGGACATACAACAAAATATGTTTTTTTGTTTGTTTTTTTAAATTATGTGAGTGATGCACATTGCATCATTTAAAACACATTGGGTCAGTTTAATATAAAAAAATTACAAGAGTGGTTCCCTTTAAATCCTATCAAGTTACTATATTGATCTTTAGCCTATTGAATGTTTCAAAGTGCTATACTGAGTAATTTTTTGTTTGAAATCCACAATCCACCCGAAAATTTAAATTTTACTGCAAAGCTAAAATAAAACTAACACCATAATCATAAGTAGTACATAGGATTTTCTCGTTTTATTTAACTGCACTGATAATATGGCAACCACTTTAGGGAAATAAAAAGCGGTAAGATAAACCTATTTTTTTTATTTAAAAAAAAAATTAAAAACAGCATTTCAAGTGAATGTTCTCTGACATGCTAGCACTTTTGGACAATATTCATTAAAAATACTATTTACAAGTAGAATTAATTATCTCTTTAGAATTCATTATATCTGCTCAAGCATTCAAAAATAGAAACATTAACATTTGCTTTATAATCCAGAAATAATTTTAATGAGAGCAGATTGCAAACTGAAGTGTTTTAATGCATGGTTATAAAAAGCTAGATTTTTTTATTGCTATACATTTCTAGTTTCATTTATTATCATGAACATAACACTTTAAAGCCATCAATGAACTTCACACTTTGCACATATACTAGAATGACACATTACACTTAATTTCAGTATATTTTTATTATATTGTACTGCCAGCCAAACTCCGGAGTCGAACATAAAAAAGTAAAAGGTATAATTGAAAGGCTTGCATTTTATTTCTGTATTTTTAGACTGATTTCTTGCTTTTCCTTATACTGTATATACAAATACAAAATACTGACCAATATGCTGTCAGGTGAAAGCAGCATTCTTAATCCAGTTAAAAAAATGTGATTCAGCACTACTGATGAACAAGCGTGCTCGGATCTGTCCGCTACTCGATTGAGCAATGGGGTTTCATCCACTAAACATTACCTGCCAATCACAGTAATGCAGTAGCCATGTTGACAACTGGCATTACTGTGATTGGCCGGCTGCATTGAATCATTGGGTCGCACTGCAGTTCAGTTAGATTTGATGTAGGAGGGACAGCTTACATTAGAGTAGGCCTATATGCAGGGTTTTACAGATGAACCCTTTAGGGCAGGGGTCTCAAACACGTGACCCGCGGGCCACATGCGGCCCCTCAGGGTAGTTCGTGCGGCCCCCAGGCCCGTGCCCCTGTTCACTATCGCGGCAGGTGCAGGGGCCGCAGCCACTGTCTGCACTTTATGCCAGATGAATGTGTTGCTGGCTCTGCGCTCACACGCCGGCAATACAATCATCTCACATAAATCACTGACAGTGACACTTCACCTGCCGCGATAGTGAACAGGGGCACGGGCCTGGGGGCAACACGAAGCAGAGATGAGGCAGCCGAGCGCGGGACAGGTGAGGAGAATGGTTTGTGTGTGTGTGTGTGTTGGACGTTAACCCCTTAGTGACCTATGACGTACTGGGTACGTCATGGCTCCCTGGCACTTAAGGACCCATGACGTACCCAGGACGTAATGGTGAAATTGCAGCCCCAGTGGCTGCGATCGCTGCAAATACCTTAGATTCGGGAAGGAGGGGACCTCAGGAGGGGTGGTGTCTCCTCCCCGGACCTACGGAGACTGTGATTAGCTGACGAACGCCGCTCAGCCAATCACAGCCACTAATGTTTCAGCCATTGAAAATCGCTGAAACATTGAAATCCAGCCATGCTCAGTGCAGCTGTAGCCCTGATGATTGGCTGGAGCTGGGTGACCTGTGTTTCACCCGCCCCCAGCTCTGATTGGAGAGACCGGCCTTGTGACTGATCTCTCCAATCACTGTGGATCTGGGGCCGCAGACCACTCCCCTCAGCTTCACTCCGGAGTCTGTGGAAGGTGAGGGGAGCTGCTGACCCATTACTACAGGATGGGGACAAATTGCACACATTACTATGAGATGGGGATAAGGCTGGGGACATTACTATATGATTGGGACATTACAAGGACGGGCACATTACTATTGGATGGGGACAATATTATTATAGGATAGGGACTAGGATGGGCACATGACTATAGAATGGGGACAAGGCTGGGGACATTACTATAGGATGGGGACAGTACTACAGGATGGGGACAAAGTGCGCACATTACTATGAGATGGGGATAAGGCTGGGGACATTACTATAGGATTGGGACATTACAAGGATGGGCACAATACTATTGGATGGGGACATTATTACTATAGTATGGGGACATTACTATAGGAAAGGGACTTGGATGGGCACATGACTATAGGATAGGGACTAGGATGGGCACATGACTATAGAATAGGGACTAGGATGGGCACATGACTATAGGATAGGGACTAGGATGGGCACATTACTATAGAATGGGGACAAGGCTGTGGACATTACTATAGGATGGGGACTAGGATGGGCACAGTACTATAGGATGGGGACTAGGATGGGCACATTACTATAGGATAGGCACATTACTATAGGATAGGGACTAGGATGGGCACATGACTATAGGATGGGGACAAGGTGGGCACATGACTCTAGGATGGGCACAGTACTATAGGATGGGGACATTACTACAGGATGGGGACAAGGTGGGCCCATTACTGTAGGATAGGGACATTACTACAAGGGGACAAGGATGGGAAACATTACTATAGAATAGGGATAATGCTGGGGACATTACTATAGGGTGGAGACAAGGTTGGCACATTACTAAAGGATGGGCACATTACTATAGAATGGGGACATTGCTACAAGGGGACAAGGATGGGGAACATTACTATAAGATGGGGACAAGGATGAACACATTACTATAAAATGGGGACAAGGATGGACACATTACTACAAAATGGGGACAAGGATGGGGAACATTACTTTAGCATGGGGACAAGGATGAGCACATTACTGTGGGATGGGGACTAGGATAGGGCACAATACTACAAGGGGACAAGGATGGGCACATTACTGTGGGATGGGGCACAATACTACAAGGGGACAAGGATGGGCACGTTACAACAATATGGGGAACATTACTAAAAGATGTTGGTCAAAATTTCTATATAGTGCTAATTGTAAGACTATTAGTTACAAGAAAGGAATAAAACATAAAAAAAATGTTTATATTTAAACAAAGAATGTGCACGTTTGCTATAATGAACAAGTGAAAATGTTCAAAATCAGTGATCCCAAGGTGTGTAAAAACAATAAAATATATTATACAGTTAGGTCCAGAAATATTTGGACAGTGACACAATTTTCGTGAGTTGGGCTCTGCATGCCACCACATTGGATTTGAAATGAAACCTCTACAACAGAATTCAAGTGCAGATTGTAACGTTTAATTTGAAGGTTTGAACAAAAATATCTGATAGAAATTGTAGGAATTGTACACATTTCTTTACAAACACTCCACATTTTAGGAGGTCAAAAGT
This sequence comes from Anomaloglossus baeobatrachus, assembly GCF_048569485.1. NCBI lineage: Eukaryota > Metazoa > Chordata > Amphibia > Anura > Aromobatidae > Anomaloglossus > Anomaloglossus baeobatrachus. The sequence continues at coordinate 327,054,164 of NC_134358.1, forward strand.
AATTGGACAAATAAACCAAACCCAAACAAAATATTTTTATTTTCAATATTTTGTTGCGAATCCTTTGGAGGCAATCACTGCCTTAAGTCTGGAACCCATGGACATCACCAAACGCTGGGTTTCCTCCTTCTTAATGCTTTGCCAGGCCTTTACAGCCGCAGCCTTCAGGTCTTGCTTGTTTGTGGGTCTTTCCGTCTTAAGTCTGGATTTGAGCAAGTGAAATGCATGCTCAATTGGGTTAAGATCTTGTGATTGACTTGGCCATTGCAGAATGTTCCACTTTTTTGCACTCATGAACTCCTGGGTAGCTTTGGCTGTATGCTTGGGGTCATTGTCCATCTGTACTATGAAGAGCCGTCCGATCAACTTTGCGGCATTTGGCTGAATCTGGGCTGAAAGTATATCCCTGTACACTTCAGAATTCATCCGGCTACTCTTGTCTGCTGTTATGTCATCAATAAACACAAGTGACCCAGTGCCATTGAAAGCCATGCATGCCCATGCCATCACATTGCCTCCACCATGTTTTACAGAGGATGTGGTGTGCCTTGGATCATGTGCCGTTCCCTTTCTTCTCCAAACTTTTTTCTTCCCATCATTCTGGTACAGGTTTATCTTTGTCTCATCTGTCCATAGAATACTTTTCCAGAACTGAGCTGGCTTCATGAGGTGTTTTTCAGCAAATTTAACTCTGGCCTGTCTATTTTTGGAATTGATGAATGGTTTGCATCTAGATGTGAATCCTTTGTATTTACTTTCATGGAGTCTTCTCTTTACTGTTGACTTAGAGACAGATACACCTACTTCACTGAGAGTGTTCTGGACTTCAGTTGATGTTGTGAACGGGTTCTTCTTCACCAAAGAAAGTATGCGGCGATCATCCACCACTGTTTTCATCCGTGGACGCCCAGGCCTTTTTGAGTTCCCAAGCTCACCAGTCAATTCCTTTTTTCTCAGAATGTACCCGACTGTTGATTTTGCTACTCCAAGCATGTCTGCTATCTCTCTGATGGATTTTTTCTTTTTTTTCAGCCTCAGGATGTTCTGCTTCACCTCAATTGAGAGTTCCTTAGACCGCATGTTGTCTGGTCACAGCAACAGCTTCCAAATGCAAAACCACACACCTGTAATCAACCCCAGACCTTTTAACTACTTCATTGATTACAGGTTAACGAGGGAGACGCCTTCAGAGTTAATTGCAGCTCTTAGAGTCCCTTGTCCAATTACTTTTGGTCCCTTGAAAAAGAGGAGGCTATGCATTACAGAGCTATGATTCCTAAACCCTTTCTCCGATTTGGATGTGAAAACTCTCATATTGCAGCTGGGAGTGTGCACTTTCAGCCCATATTATATATATAATTGTATTTCTGAACATGTTTTTGTAAACAGCTAAAATAACAAAACTTGTGTCACTGTCCAAATATTTCTGGCCTGACTGTATATGGTAGCAATAAAAATGTCACTTTGTCCTGCAAAGAATGCGGCCCCCCAAATTATTTTTTTTCCTCTGTGCGGCCCATACACCCAGCCGAGTTTGAGACCCCTGCTTTAGGGCCTTTCATGTACCATAAAACAATGTTTTTAGCCTGGTTTAATTTAATAAATAAATATTTATAATTTGGAGTGGCGTCTATCCTACTTTTAATAACCAGCCAAGATAAAGCAGACAGCCTGCTTTACCTTGGCTGGTTATCAAAAATAAAGGGAACCCAAGGCCTTTTTTTTATAAATAAATGAATAATTTTAAAGAATGTCATGGGGTCCCCCTTATTTTTGATAACCAGCCAAGGTAAATGCATGCTTGTATTATGAGGCTGGGAAGGCCCATGGTTATTTGGCCCATCACAGCCTAAAAGTAGCAGCCCACAATCACCCCAGAATTGGCACATCCACTATCTGTGCCAATTCTAGAGCTTCGCCCTGGCTCTTCCCGATTACTATAGAGCATTGGCAATCGGGGGTAATAGTTTAAAGAGGTTGCTTTGCAATGTCAGATGACATCAAGCCCAGGGGATAGTAATGGAAAAGCGTCTATCAGACACTTCTATTACTAACCCAGTAATTGAAAAGTAAAAAAAAAACACAGTAACAATAGTTTATTTAAATAAAGACTCCCCCCACACTATCCCTCTTCACCAATTTATTTAAAAGAATAAAAAAACATGAAAATTACCAAACACTTTGATTAAAAGTTGGCAATGTTCAGTAAGTGTTCATTTGCAGAAAACCCACTGCTGGCTCCATCACAGCCATGTGAAGTATTGGAATGGCTGTAATTGGCCAAGGAAATCACTGTAAAAAAAAGGAAGCAAAATGGTTAAGGCACGACATACTTACCAAGTCTTCCCGTGGCTGTAACTGCTCCCACGGCTGTACTTCCGGGGCCACTGATTATCTCTCATTGATATTTACTTTCACTGCCTTCCCAGCCCTCCAGCATTTCAGATTGGCTGCAGTCAGAATCCGCCCCCAGACAGCATCTGTGATTGGTGGAATCAGAGACCCTGTGTGCGCATCTATATCGTGGTATAAAGTAAGTACATAAATAAATAAAATTGGCATAGGATCCCCCCGTATTATTATACTACCACGGATAAAGCATATAGCTACAGGCTGCAGCCCACAGGCATGTGCTTATCTTGGCTGTATAACAAAAGAGGAACCGCATGTGGCTTTTTTTATACTTAAATACATAATTTAAAATAACTGTGCAATCCCCCCCAATTTTCACACCCAGCCAAGATCAAGCCCGACAGCTGGAGGCTGATATTCTCAGGTTGAGGAGACCCAGGGTTATTGGGGCCCCCCAGCCTAAAGATAACAGCCTGCAGCCACCCAGGATTGCCGCATCTATTAGGTGTGATACTCCTGGCGATTTACCAGGCTTTCCCTGATTGTCCTGGTGGTTGCAATTGGGATAATAAGGGGATAATGTTAGCTCACAGCTGCTACTAAGCTCTAGATTATGTCAAACTGAAGGAAAATAACACAAGGCCATCAAGCAGCTTAAACCAAGGCAAATTTCTTTAAAAATCAATATCATTATTAATACTTACAAACTCACACACCAAAAAAACAGTGCATACTAAAACCATGATATTGCACACAATAATCAAAGGGGCCCAGGGCACATTCCCTATTTTTTCCCTTCCTATCCGCAGAAGTTGGCACTCTAATGAAGCAATCTGGCGCCCCCGCTCAATGGCAGCTAACCCTCCAAAACCCTATACTGAAGCACTAATACGTGCTGCTATCCTAAATGATGGGCACACAAATATACACAGTGGCAAATCCTACCAGAATATCTACCTCATATAATACATCCAATTGTCCCTGTGGAGGTCAGGGGCAAAGTAGGTAAAAGGGGGACACCAGTGTATGCAATACACATTGAGACACTGCTGGATACTATTAAACACAAGGTTCGTAATATAATAGGTATAAGGCTGCATTCAATACTAAAAATACCTATTCAAAGTGTGTGTATAGAATAACATCAGCATCATTATTAAGCCACAGCATAAAGTAAAAATTATTTGCCTAATAGCAGTACTTAGCTCACATGTTGTAGCCCAAATGTCGACATATTTTCCCCCAGATAATCACTGAAGGGTTTATCAGGCGCATCCCTCAATGGGGACAGATGCATGTGGCAGATATGCAGATAGTATAGAAGTAATGCCAGCAACCGTTCTCTTATATAAATCAGCTCTTGTACTCACCCCGGATCTACAGGGAAACCACATGGGAAGCCAGAGGTAGACGCCTCCATTGTGGCGCCCCTGACCTGGTCAGGCACCACAGAGTATTGCACCCATGCGGGAGCAATGCTTCCAGGTAATCTCCAAAGGCCAGGATGAGGTGCACACACAAACATATAGTGACCAGGCCTCCCACATCACCAGAGGGGACCCTTGGGTAGCCAGAAGGGGTTAACTTTCAATTCCCAGCTGGGGGTGTGTTCAGGGGCTGGTTGCTAGGAAGCAGGGCAGAGAGAGAGAGGAAGAGAAGAGTCTGGAGGAAGAAGTTGAAGTGTGTGGAAGGGAGCAGAGGAGCTCTCATGTCAGACAGGTCCTGAGGAGTGCAGTAGCTGAAAGCGGGGGAGAAAGGAGTACCGTGGGTCGGCCTGAAAATCATCCAGAGAGAAGGGTGGCTGAGTACGGAGATCCCGGTATCCGAGCACACAAGGGGAACTAGATCCCCAGTACAGGCAGCAGATCATCCAGAGCTGCTTAACCTACAGGTGGGGGGGTACTTCATGCCCTCACCACGACTACACAGAGCTTGAGCCAAGCAGCAATCACCAGGCCCATAAGGGGACAGGGCCAGAAGCCATCCCACCAAGGCCACGCTGCCGGCAGACGAGCCAGAGAGAGAGGGGAGCAGGGTGGTAACAGCTTCCCTGGAGGAGTCCTACCACGCTTCAAGCAAAGGATCCTCCTAAAACAGAAAGAGTGCAAGGAAGGCGAGTGGACAGCTACCCTCAGAACGGCCTCCTGGAATTCCTGGTTCAACCTGGTTATCACAGTGTCGCCCGGGCATCTCACCGTGACCTCCAAACAGTGAGTAAACACGTTGAAAGACTTCTTGGACTGTGTTTGAGTCATTCTGCGACCTGTGGTCCCACACACATACACCGGGGCCTGGGGCTTGCCTCACTCTCAGGGGGCTAATATACTGACTGCACCCACCATCAGCCCCAGGCATCCCTTAATCTGCAGTGGCGGTCCCCGCTGACCGCAATACTGAGAGTGGCGTCACGACAATCCTAAAAGAAGGTTCCCTACCTGTGACCAGACTGTTCCATCCACGTGGAGTCCCTGAAGGTACTGCACCGACACATACTAGCGGGGCTTCACAACTTCTGGCGTCACGAACAGGATTAGGACTAGACCTGTTCAGACAGGTGACCGTGCGCCTCAGAGGTCCGACCGCAAAAATTGAACCGCCGCCATATTGCCATCTTCAAAAGCGCGCGCTGCAGCCCGCGCGAGGGAGAAGAGCACCGCCCACGAAGAGGTGTGGCCGCCCCAGAATCCCCACAATTCGGAGAGCGTTCTGACCCAGGAAGTGGAAAGGGGGCGCGGAGATTTTTGAAGAAAAATTGACGCTGCAGGAGGTAATGCCCCTGGTCAGGGCGACGCAGCCCAAGCGATGCCAGCCCCCGTCGCGCTGGACGCAGCAGCGCCTGGTGCCGGTGCCGCGGTCGCAGCCGCGCCGGCTGAAATCTCCCCCATAATGCCAGTTTCCTTGCTGTATGTCCCAGGAGCGCAATGGCTGCCCCAATACGCCGGTAAAATAGACACGCTGACCGGGTTTAAGAAGAAGATCAACACCCTGCTAGACATGCACGCGATGACTGGTAAGCAGAGGGCCGCTGTGGTGCTGGGACAATTGACTGAAGCAGCAGAATTGGAGGCTGAGTCCTGGACCAATGATGACCGGGGCTCTGTTGAGACCATCTTTGCTAAACTAGCAGCTGCTTTTGAACACCGCACAGAGGGAGAGCTGAGGACGGACTTCTATAACTGCCGTCAGAAGCCCCAAGATAGCATAAGAGACTATGCCCTCAGGCTGCAGGCTGCACTACGGGCTCTCAAGCTGGTGGACCCTGTCAGTGATCAGGAAGGAAACCGGATGATGAAGGAACAATTCTTGCGGGGCCTGCGCTCTCCTGAGGATGGGAAGCAGATGAAGCTGTGGTCCCTGGAACACCCTGACGTGGACTTTGCCATTCTGAAAGACAGGGCAGTGAAAGCACTCCAACCTCCTGTGGACACAGACCCCGTCGCACCAGCATGGCCTGCCAGTTCCACGGCTGCAGGAGCGGAATCCTCCTCGCAGTCCCTGGTAACTGCAAAAGGACTCAACGCGCCAGCAGAGACTATAAATACACTATCCTCCCAGGTGCAACAGCTCACTAAGGATGTCGCACAAATCCTGAAAGCAATGCAGTTGCCCTCAGAAACCAAAGTCCCTCATCGGATCCTGCTAGCTGACAGCCCAGAGGACGTCCCTTGGATGCGGAGGAGAAGAGGTCCCCCAACCCGAGGCAGGAGCAGTGATCGCTATGACTCATCTGGACAACCCATCTGTCGTCGTTGCCAGGAGGCAGGACACTATGCAAGGGCCTGTCCTTTAAACGAGCCAAACCTGGGGCCGGGGGCCAGTCCTCAGGATTAAGAAGATCAGGCCCAGGTCGCTGCTGTGATCAGTACGTGGGTGGACGTCCTGTCCTGTCCATTGTCCTGGACGGGATCCCTACCCCGGCATTATTGGACACCGGCTCTCAGGTCACCACGATCCCGTATGTCCTTTATCGTAGGTTTTGGTCGGACGACGATCTCCGACCACCGGACCCCTCCCTCACCATCTATGCTGCCAACGGACAACCTATAGACCAGATCGGGGTCAAAGAGGTAACCGTAAAGGTGGGAAGGCAGGAAATGAAGGGACAAGGACTGATTGTTGTGGACACTGATATTAGAGAAAGGAACCCGCAAATGATTTTAGGCACTAATGTCATAGAAAATTGCCTAGGGGAAGTGTTGTTGTTGCTTCACCAGATTGTTGAAGGTGCTGAGGGCAGGTCGCAAAGAGCCTTGCAAAAGGAGATCCGAATCATTCTGAGGAAGCAACAGGTAAAACAGACTGGCGGTGAGATTGGTAGTGTACGGGTGATGGATGCAAACCCCATTGTGATACCCCCACGGAGTGAAATGATGATGTGGTGTAGAGCAGCGGTAGGTCTCAGAGGACAAGATTACCAGGCTGTACTAGAGCCCACTCATTCAGACCACTGGCCCACGATTCTGACAGCCAGGGGGGTAGTTGATGTACACAAGGGACGAGTGCCTGTACGAGTGTTGAACTGTGGGGAGGAGGAAGCCAGACTACCAAGGTACGCTACCATAGCCAAACTGTTTACATGCTCAGATGACGCCATAACACCTGTAGGTCCCCTGACACAAGCTGACTCAAAAGAGGGCGAGACCTCCCAAAAGCAGTTAGAGGATTGGTGCCAGAAACTACACGTGGGGACTGACTCTACACCCGACTACCAGAAACATGGGGTTTACAGGGTCGTGCAGGAATACGAGCAGGTCTTTAGTAAGAACCCACTAGACTTTGGTAGGATCAAAGGGGTGCAACATCACATACCCACAGGCAGTCATCCTCCCATTAAGGAAAGACATAGGCCTATTCCACCAGCCCATTACCAGCGCACAAAGGACATGCTGAAGGACATGAAGGAGGCAGGCGTCATAAGGGACAGTTGTAGCCCCTGGGCGGCTCCCCTGGTCCTGGTAAGAAAGAAGGATGGCACGATGAGGATGTGTGTGGATTACAGACGGATAAATCAGATAACACACAAGGATGCCTACCCTTTGCCAAGGATAGAGGAATCCCTCGCTGCCTTGAAAGCCTCTAACTACTTTTCTACCCTAGATCTTACTAGTGGCTACTGGCAAGTATCTGTAGCAGAAGAAGATCGGGAGAAGACGGCCTTCACCACCCCAATGGGCCTCTGTGAGTTCAACAGCATGCCATTTGGACTCTGCAATGCCCCCGGGACCTTCCAGAGGCTTATGGAATGCTGCCTAGGGCACCTCAACTTTGAAACCGTCCTGCTCTACCTGGATGATGTCATTGTGTACTCCAAGACCTACGAGGACCACCTGAAACACATGGCTGAAGTCTTTGAAGCACTATCCCGATATGGAATGAAGCTGAAACCATCCAAGTGCCATTTACTGAAGCCAAAGGTCCAGTACCTAGGTCACGTGGTCAGTGCAGAAGGAGTAGCACCGGACCCAGAGAAGGTCACAGTCATCCAGGAATGGCCCACACCTACTACCGTCCGGGAGGTACGTCAGTTCCTTGGCTTGGTAGGCTACTACAGAAGGTTCATCAGGGGCTACACGAAAATGGCAGCGCCTTTGCAAGAGCTCCTGGTAGGCCACCCAAAGAAGAGAGGAAAGATCTCCGGCCCGCCATTTCACTGGGGAGAAGCAGAAGAACACTCCTTCAGACAAATGAAAGGGGCCTTGACGGGTGAAGAGATCCTAGCCTACCCTGACTACGGTCTGCCATTCATACTGTACACAGATGCCAGTAATGTGGGACTGGGAGCAGTGCTTTCACAGGTGCAGGGAGGCAAAGAGCGTGTGATTGCTTACGCCAGCAGGAAGCTCAGGCCTACTGAAAGAAACCCGGAGAATTATAGCTCATTCAAGCTAGAGTTCCTGGCCATGGTATGGGCTATCACAGAGCGGTTCAAGCACTACCTGGCAGCCACCAAATTCACTGTCTTCACGGACAACAACCCCCTGACCCACTTGGATACTGCTAAATTGGGTGCCATGGAGCAGCGTTGGGTAGCCCGACTGGCGAATTATGACTTTACTGTCAAGTATCGAGCTGGCCGCAAGAACGGCAACGCAGATGCTCTGTCCAGGATGCCTCACCTAGCAGACGAGGGTGAAGATGTAGATGATCTTGAAGAGATTGAGCTGCCAGCGTTCCATCGCCATGGAGCAAAACAGTGTCGGCAGTCGCGTGCCAACCGCCAAGAGGTGACCCTGAACCCACTACCTCACTACAACTGGAAGGAGACCCAGGAAAATGATCCAGCGGTAGGCTTGGTAAAGAAACTGATCAGCCAGCCGGGCGCCAGCCTTGACAAAGGAGCCCCACCTGAGGTACAGTACCTATGGAAGGAGAGGGGTCGATTATTCATCTATCAAGACAAACTTTACAGGAGCATCATTGACCCGAGGACGCATGAGAAGGTGTGGCAAGTGATTGTACCACAGAAGGATACGAGGATGGTGCTAGAAGCCTATCACAATGGTGCAGGCCACTTTGGTTGGAAGAAACTGGAGGCCCTACTTAAAGTAAGATTCTACTGGGTGGGCATGAGATCTGCCCTAGAGAAGTGGTGTCGAAACTGCGGGCCCTGCAATCTTAGAAGAAAAGACCAGCACAGCCAGAGAGCACCACTCCAGCCAATCCAAACTAAACGGCCCCTGGAGATCGTGGCCCTGGACCATGTAAAGTTGGCACCCAGCAGACAAGGCTACAACTACGCTCTCACTATGGTTGACCACTACTCCAGATTCCTGGTGGTAGTACCAGTCAAGGACTTGACAGGTCAAACTGCAGCCAAAGCTTTCCAGACACACTTCTGTCGACCACATGGCTATCCAGATCAAGTGCTCACTGACCAAGGACCAGCCTTTGAAGCTGAAGTGTTTAAGGAGTTTTGTAACCTATACGGCTGCCAGAAGATCCGTACTACGCCTTACCATCCTCAGACCAATGGCATGTGTGAGAAGATGAACCACATCATTCTCGACCTTCTGAAGACGCTCCCATTAGAAGAACGAAGTCGGTGGCCGGAAAAACTGCCCGATCTAGTGGACATGTATAACAACATCCCTGTGAGTTCCACGAACTGCACACCGGCATACCTGATGAGAGCCAGACCAGGGAGATTGCCAGTAGATCTGGAAATGGGAGTTGAGACCCCTGAAGACCATCTACAAGGTGCTGATTGGGATTCCAACCGCCAAGCCCAATACAAGAAAGTACAAGAGTGTGTCGAGCGAAGCCTGACTCAGCAGCGTGAGAAACAAGAAAAGGCCTACAATCGAAAAGCACCTGCTGTTCCTTTGATGCCAGGAGATATAGTTCTCAAAAGAAAGAGAAGACGTCATAAACTTGACAATCACTGGGAAGAAGAACCCTATACTGTGTTACCATCGACGCTTAGCAATGAAAAGACATGCCGTATCAGCAAGGATGGAGGAAAAACAACAGCTGTCGTTTCTAGAGATCGCTTAAAGAAATGTCCTGAACAACTAAGAACCCCTGAAGAAATTCCCAACCCTTTGCCAGTTCAAGAACCAAAAGAAAAGATGATCCATACTGTACTTGGAGATTTTCCAGCAAGTTGGCCTCAATACAATGGAGCAGTAGTTATTCCGGTTATTACATTCCCTCAATCTGGAGAAGTAAGAGACCCAGAAGAACCTGTTCAGAACCTGGAAGAGCCAAATGTAGCTGAAGCAGAAGACCATGCACTGGTATCAATACCCAGTACACCCATTATTCACATTGAGACACATACATCGGGTGGGAGGACACAACCTCAGACAGATGACAGTATAGTACTGCGTAGATCAACCCGCAGCAACTTTGGTCAGCTCCCATTACGCTATAGAGAAAGTACAGTCAAGTTCAAAGTGACGGTATGAAATGTAATGTTTAACCTGTTATAGTTAAGTAACGTTTAAGCGAAATGTGCCCACAAGGACTATTGTGAGACCTCCTTAAAATGTTAGACCACTGGTTATGAACTGGCTTTAACCACAAACTCTTGCATTGTAAAAAGTTGCCTTCTTGGTATCAATCCCAGAGTCTGCCTGTTGAGGGGCATGGCTCTGCACCAACAAGGGGGCACGCCTGTTTATGGGGCCTGCCCTCCAACACTCGGAAGCGGGTACGCCTGTTTATGGGGCCTACCTTACACCACTCCCCTCAGGAGAGGAAGATTGGAGGAAAGGTCTGGGGAATGTGATGGCCCAGACCTGGTCACCAAAAGGACCGGCGACCTACCTCCTGGAGGTTTTTGGGTGGGGTTCGGACATGTGGGTGGTTGGTGGTGGAATGGTACCTGGCATGTTTAAATGTAAATAATTGCCCCTGTGTGGGAAAAGTTTGTATTTACCTTTTTCTCTTGTCTTTGCAGCCCGAGGACGTGCTGATGATAACTAAGGGGGAATGTGGCGCCCCTGACCTGGTCAGGCACCACAGAGTATTGCACCCATGCGGGAGCAATGCTTCCAGGTAATCTCCAAAGGCCAGGATGAGGTGCACACACAAACATATAGTGACCAGGCCTCCCACATCACCAGAGGGGACCCTTGGGTAGCCAGAAGGGGTTAACTTTCAATTCCCAGCTGGGGGTGTGTTCAGGGGCTGGTTGCTAGGAAGCAGGGCAGAGAGAGAGAGGAAGAGGAGAGTCTGGAGGAAGAAGTTGAAGTGTGTGGAAGGGAGCAGAGGAGCTCTCATGTCAGACAGGTCCTGAGGAGTGCAGTAGCTGAAAGCGGGGGAGAAAGGAGTACCGTGGGTCGGCCTGAAAATCATCCAGAGAGAAGGGTGGCTGAGTACGGAGATCCCGGTATCCGAGCACACAAGGGGAACTAGATCCCCAGTACAGGCAGCAGATCATCCAGAGCTGCTTAACCTACAGGTGGGGGGGGTACTTCATGCCCTCACCACGACTACACAGAGCTTGAGCCAAGCAGCAATCACCAGGCCCATAAGGGGACAGGGCCAGAAGCCATCCCACCAAGGCCACGCTGCCGGCAGACGAGCCAGAGAGAGAGGGGAGCAGGGTGGTAACAGCTTCCCTGGAGGAGTCCTACCACGCTTCAAGCAAAGGATCCTCCTAAAACAGAAAGAGTGCAAGGAAGGCGAGTGGACAGCTACCCTCAGAACGGCCTCCTGGAATTCCTGGTTCAAGCTGGTTATCACAGTGTCGCCCGGGCATCTCACCGTGACCTCCAAACAGTGAGTAAACACGTTGAAAGACTTCTTGGACTGTGTTTGAGTCATTCTGCGACCTGTGGTCCCACACACATACACCGGGGCCTGGGGCTTGCCTCACTCTCAGGGGGCTAATATACTGACTGCACCCACCATCAGCCCCAGGCATCCCTTAATCTGCAGTGGCGGTCCCCGCTGACCGCAATACTGAGAGTGGCGTCACGACAATCCTAAAAGAAGGTTCCCTACCTGTGACCAGACTGTTCCATCCACGTGGAGTCCCTGAAGGTACTGCACCGACACATACTAGCGGGGCTTCACACCATCATCAAAACAAACATGTGCGAGGTGAAGTCACAGAGCTCCCAAGATGCTTACCACATACCAAGGGTCACTATCCTCCTGCGATCACCCTCTGGAATCCAGAAAACAGTAGGTGGACCAATGTATCATTACTCCCTAGTGTCACACCAGTCAGACCCGAAACTGGAAGTGACACATTGCGTTCCACTGACCGCTCATATGCGTTCCACAGCCAGAAATGCACATACACCACTGTTCCCAGACCTAAAACGTTTCCCCAGGTATATAATAATAATACTGAGAGTTGTTAGATTAACTCTGGGAGCTGATAAAAGCCCTGCAAAAGGCAGCATCATCCCAGACTGACTCCTAAACATCAAGAGGATAATTATGTGAAGTATAGTAACAGTCACTTATGGTTCATATACATACAGAGAGGCATGATCCCATTCAACTCTAACACTTGGGAGTTATATGACCCAGAAATAATTAAACCACCATATTTTAGTATAATCACTCCAAAAAACTGTTAGTAATTCACGCCTCAATTGTGCCGCAATCATATTTCTGAAGTGCTCTCTGGTGCGGACGCAAAGTTCTCTCGAAGTCAATCCAATGTAATTTAAATCGCAATCACATACAGCATAATAGATGACATGAGTCGTGTTGCATAATATAAAGCTCCTTATTTTATATTCCGTCGAACCGCCCGCAGCAGAGAACATGTCCGTACGAATCACCTATGACTATGGTATTGAGACGGACGGCCAGTCATGTTGTTTGTTAAGTGATGATAAAGAATGCGAATGATGGAACCTTTTTAGCCTCATGTATACATCATCATTTACATAACTTTGATATATATATTTATTGATATGTGTGTCTTATGTATATCTTTGAAGGATCTTATATCGCCATATACATGATAGGTATATGGTCCTCTTTATATTTATTTTTATTTATATGTGAATATAATATTATTATGCACATATGAGGAGGATTTTTATTCACCTTGTCATCTACAGGTCTGTCCCGTTTTTTATTGCTAGTATTTTGGATGTGGATCCACTTTAAATTTCCGATTTAAGGGATGCCCTTTCATTTGCCCACAACCAACATGGTGTCTCTGAGCGCATGTGGTGGGCATTTGCATCTGATCTTAACCGAAGGTGCTTCCTTTAGGGGAGTTATGGGTAAAGTGACATCGCTGGAGGATTTCCTCTGACCCACGCCTCCCCTGAATTCACTGGGCTCGATATGCTGGCCAAACTGTTCGCTGAACACCAGGAGGATTGGTAAAGATTGGCAAACTTAACTTTAAAAGGTTTGTTCATCTCTAATGAAGATTCAATGTAATCCATTGTGTAGTGGTCCCACAACACCCCCCAAATCTATACTCTAATCTATTGAGCCCTGTTCACATTTCATAAGTTTTTGCCCATTCAGACTTCAAACATCTTATCTCTTGGGAATGTCGAAAAAAAGTATTAAAGTTTATATAGTGTAATCATTTTCCCCATAGAATAAAATGGTCCACATTCAGTCCTCATACAGTGATAATGTCTTTATTCTGTACCCATATTGTAATAGTTCCCCATTCTGGTCCCCATAAAGAAATTATATGTTCTCAATTGTAGCCCCAAACAATGATAATGTCTCTATTATAGCCTCACAGATGATGATAATAATAATAATAATAATAATAATAATAATAATAATAATAATAATAATAATGTCACCATTCTTACCCTAACACTATTTTAACCTCTTCACGACACATGACGTACTGGGTAGCCTGCAGCTATCTGCGAACATCTCAGCTGATTTTAACAGCTGAGATGTGTGCCTGCCAGGCGCGAGTGTAGTCCTGTTAAGTTAAAAAAAAGTTTTAAAAAATTTAAAAAAATAAAAAAAACCTAAACGTTCAAATCACCCACTATTCGCCCCATGGAAAATTAAAGGGTTGAAAAAATATATACATTTTTTGTATCGCCGCATTCGGAAATGCCCGATCTATCAAAATATAAAATCAATTAATATGATCGGTAAGCAGCGTAGTGGCAAAAAATTTCCAAACGCCAAAGTTACATTTTTTGGTCGCTATAAATTTTGCACAAAAAGCAATAACAAGCGATGAAAAGGTAGCATTTGTGCAAAAATGGTACCATTAAAACCGTCAGTTCGAGATGCAAAAAATAAGCCGTGACTGAGCCATAGATACTGAAAAATGAGAACACTACAGGTTTGGGAAAATGGCGCAAAAAGTGCACCACTTTTTTGGACAAGCTTGTGGATTTTCTTTAAACCCTTACATAAAAGTAAACCTATACATGTTTGGTGTCTACAAACTCGTACCGACATGACATGACATGACACCAACACATCAGTTTCATCATATAGTGAACATCGTGAATAAAATATCCGAAAAACTATTGTGAAATCACACTTTTTTTGCAGTTTTTCCGCACTTGAAATTTTTATATTGTTTTACAGTACACTATATGGTAAAACTCATCGTATCATTTAAAAGTACAGCTCGTCCAACAAAAAACAAGCCCTTATATGGCAAGATTGATGGAAACATAAAAAAGTTACGGCTCTTAGAAGAAGGGGAGCAAAAAAAAACAAAAACGGAAAATCACCCGGGGGGTGAAGGGGATAATATTCCCTATTCTGGCCCTAATATATTAATATTTTACTCCATCTTGAACTCAATATAGTAATAATATCCAAAACTCTGGTCCCCCTTACAGTATAATGTTCTCTCCTGAGGTCCCCATGCAGTTTATAGTCCTCCTCTTTTCCCATTTATGGCCCCAATAGAGTATAATGTTCCCATACAGCATAATGTATTCTATGTGGCTCATATACAGTACAATATACCCCCATGTGTCCCCCATCCAAAATATTGTCCTCCATTGTGGCTTTCATACAGTAGTAATGCCCCCCTTGTTTGCCCTTATACAGTTTAATACCACTCTCTGTGGACCCCATACAGTATAATGACCCCAATCCTTGCCTCTATACAGTATAATGTCCGCTTTCTGTGGCCCTTATACTGGATAATGTCCCTTTATGTTGAACCATATAATATAATTTTCCCCTATGTGGCACTCATACAGTATAATTTTTCCCACTGTGGTCCTCTGTTCTGGAACTCATACTTTATATTATCCCCATATTTTGATCTCCCGTTTATCGCTCCCATATAATAAAAAAGACTCTCACTATGGACCCCATGTCATAATATAATGTTTCCCCCTGTGGCCCCTATACTGTATAATGTCTTCTTCTGTAGCCCCGATATACAGCATAATTCTGCCCACGGTGGCTCTCAGATAGTATAATATCACCCATTGTGGCCCCTATACAATGTAATGTCACCTATTGTGACCACCATATAGCATAATATCTACTTCTTTGGCCCTCATACAGTTTTATGTCCCCCTTTCCTGCAGCATACAGTATTATGTTCCTCACAGTACCCCCTAAGCAAAATAATGTTCCTCATTCTTGCCCCATACAATATAATGTCCCCAATTCTGGCCACATACGGTGTAATGTCCCCTTCTGTGGACCCCAAAGAGTAAAATTCGTACCTCTCCAGGCCCCATACTATTTAATGTACCTCATTCTGGCTCCAATACAGTGTGATGTCCTCCATTTTGGCCTCTATATACTATAATGTCCTTCTGTGCTGTCATACAGTAAAATGTCCCCCTCTGTCATCCCCCTTATAGTTGAATATACCACTCTGTGATTCTTTGCAATACAATTTTTCTTATTCTGGCCCTTATAGCATAAAGTCCTCATTTGTGGCCCTCATAAAGAATTGTGTTATTCAGTGTTGGGCTCTTTACATTGCAATTAAAGAAAAGATTCCCCTTATCTCCCCGCTGTCATGATAAGAATCTCCCACTTCCTTCTCCATCTTCCATTGCAGGTGGTGAAATGCAGCTATGTCATTGCATCGCCTGCTACATCGCCTACTGCCACTACTTAGGTCAGTGGCATATATAGGTTTAGAAAAGCATAGAATAGCTCCATAATATTTTTTCAACTGGATGTGCATCCAAGAACACTCATCTATATACTGTATAAAATAATGCTAACATCAGCGCACACCCTACATCATTGGACTGGTCATTATGCATCTGCTCAGGTGCCTATTGGAAGGCTCCCCTTTTCCCTTGGTGGACCAGTCCAAACCTGGACTCCATGGTGATCCCTATGCACAGTGGGCTTTTGCAACACTGTCCCCTCTTCTGATGGTCCCCCACATTGCTGCCCTCATCTCCATACCTAAAAAAAATAGCAATTAAAAGGGTACTATCTTGTCCACCAAGAAGGGATGTATAACCTTTCCTGCTGTCTTTGCGGCCTCTGTATTCATGGCCCTTTCAGTACAATCCCAGACACATGATGATGTTACCTCATCATGCTGCTGTATCACTTGAAAAGACACATTATGTCAGGGCAGAGAGTTGATTAGCTTCTCTGAATATACTCACCTGCTACTGTACATTAGCCCCCAAACACAGCCCAATACTGCAATAGATCAGTCTTCAGACACTCTATATGTGACGCCCTGGACTAGTCAGATTGTCCCAGGTAGTCCCATGCACACACACCCCCTCCCTGAAAAGGTGACAGCAGCCAACCAAGAAACCCTTGTCACCACCCTCCAGGTTTGATGTCCACACCAGGGGGGCGGAGCCAGGCGGTTGGCTCCACCCACCGAGGAGTTCACAGGCCTGGAGGCGGGAAAGACACAAGTTCTAGTTCACAAGTAGATGAGTCTTGACAGTGAAGGAGAGAGGTTGAGTTCAAGGGCAGACCTGTGACCAGGCCTGCCAATAGTCTACTTAGGTGGCTGGGTCGGAGCCCAGTCACCTCTGGCAAGGAGGCAGACGGTGGTGGCCGCCTGCAGGAGCTGGGATTACAGCCGGTGGAACCGTAGGGACCGGGGTCGGGCGGTGGCCCGCCAGTACCGAACGAGGGAACCGATTGGAAACCGGAGCACCAAGAGGGGTACTCACAGGGGTGGGATTCAAATTTTTAACAACAGGTTCCCTGTAAACCCCGTCCATTTGAAAACTACACCCATTTTGTTAGCCACACCCATTTTCACGCACTTTCCTCAACCAAAAAATACAAGTAATTTAAAGTAAAATCTTCTTCCCCTTCTCTACCTTCCCTCTCATGTCCAGCACCAGTTGCTCCAGTCACTGTCAGTCATATTGTATTAAATGATTTTTCTACAGTTTTTAAAAATTATTACTAAAGGGGCCCTGCTAAAATTGGAACAGACGACCTTCCCCATACAGATCCCATCCCATGTGGTCTCTTTCCCCTGCAGATCCCATCCCATTATGGCCTCTTTCCCCCTGCAGATCCCATCCCATTATGGCCTCTTTCCCCAGCAGATCTCATTCCATTATGGCCTCTTTCCCCTGCAGATCCCATCCCATGTGGTCTCTTTCCCCTGCAGATCCCATCCCATTATGGCCTCTTTCCCCCTGCAGATCCTATCCCATTATGGCCTCTTTCCCCCTGCAGATCCCATCCCATTATGGCCTCTTTCCCCTGCAGATCCCATCCCATTATGGCCTCTTACCCCTGCAGATCCCATCTCATAATGGCCTCTTTCCCCTGCAGATCCCATCCCATTATGGCCTCTTTCCCCCTGCAGATCCCATTATGGCCTCTTTCCCCTGCAGATCCCATCTCATAATGGCCTCTTTCCCCTGCAGATCCCATCCCATTATGGCCTCTTTCCCCCTGCAGATCCTATCCCATTATGGCCTCTTTCCCCCTGCAGATCCCATCCCATTATGGCCTCTTTCCCCTGCAGATCCCATCCCATTATGGCCTCTTTCCCCTGCAGATCCCATCTCATAATGGCCTCTTTCCCCTGCAGATCCCATCCCATTATGGCCTCTTTCCCCCTGCAGATCCCATTATGGCCTCTTTCCCCTGCAGATCCCATCTCATAATGGCCTCTTTCCCCTGCAGATCCCATCCATTATGGCCTCTTTCCCCAGCAGATCTCATCCCATGTGCTCCTTTACCCCTGCAGATCCTGTCCCATATGGCTCCTTTTCCCATATAGCTGCCATCTTATATGGCCTCCTCTCACCATATGGCCCCATATAGCTTGCATCTTAATGTGGCTCCTCTCCTCATATAGCCACATATAGATCCCATCTTAATGTGGCTCCTCTCCCCATATAGCCACATATAGCTCCCATCTTAATGTGGCTCCTCTCTCCATATAGCCACATATAGCTCCCATCTTAATGTGGCCCCTCTCCCCATATAGCCACATATAGCTCCCATCTTAATGTGGCTCCTCTCCCCATATAGCCACATATAGCTCCCATCTTAATGTGGCCCCTCTCCCCATATAGCCACATATAGCTCCCATCTTAATGTGGCCCCTCTCCCCATATAGCGCTCCCATCTTAATGTGGCCCCTCTCCCCATATAGCGCTCCCATCTTAATGTGGCCCCTCTCCCCATATAGCGCTCCCATCTTATGTGGCCCCTCTCCCCATATAGCCACATATAGCTCCCATCTTATGTGGCCTCCTCTCCCCATATAGCCACATATAGCTGCCATCTTAATGCGGCTCCTCTCCCTGCTCCCTGCAGATTCGGCTCACTGAGCACTTACCTCCAGGCACCGGCAGCTTCTCCTGTCTTCCGTCCTCCTCCGCGGCTCGTCTCTGCACACTGACACTGACAGACGGCAGTAGTAGGAGCTACCTCCTCACACTGCCTGACCTCTGCAGCGTCAGCACGTCGCTGCACGCAGGGTCAGGGAGCAGACAGGCTCCACTGTACCCAGAAGTGTGGCGCGGAGGTACGGGGATTCATTTTTGCTAGTGTCTTAAAGAGACACTAACACAAATGAATACAGGGAACCGGGTCGCTGGAGCTGTTTCTTGCCGGTTCTGGGAGCCGGCTCCTATTTTAACAACCGGTTCTCCAGAACCGGACAGAACTGGCTGAATCCCACCCCTGGGTACTCAGACCCAGTACAAAGCCCCGAACCGACAGGGCTGAGTCAAATCAACTGATTGAGGACTGGACTTAAGGACCTATCCCACACAATACCCGTTAGAAGACAACAGCCCAACCATACAGGGTAAAGCCAAGGCATAGAGACCCAAAGGGCCAGCATCTGCGGGCAAACAGGGCTCTTCCAACAACCAGCAAGCCTGGGAGCGGACTACAGTTGCTTAGAGTTAGGAGTCAAACATTCACATAAAAAAGGTGCAGGAGAAAGGCGGAAACCACCAACCCATTCAGGGAGAAGCTGCAGCCGACTGTGGGCCCCGTTCATCATCCTGTTTGGTTTACCAGAGACTCCAGTGTATTGTGTCATAGTGAGTACACCAGTGCCTTCGGGCCACGCACCGCAAAGCACCGCCCCAGCATACGCCGCACCCGCTCCCACGCCTCCGCACCTCCCTCGGGCCCCGGGGACCATCACTCCCCTACCCACGAAGGGGTCAACACCAAGCTGCGCAACACCATCCCCGGGAGGCCTAGTTAACGGCAGCGGTGGTGTCCATCTATTCACCACAACCCGTGGGTGGCGTCATGAACTTACACCCCTACCAAACCATCGCGGCCCTGGCCGCGGAACTTCCCCCACTGAAGTCCCTGCGTGTAGCGCTAACCCCCTTGCAGAGCGACGTGACGGATCCAAGCGGCTCGGCGGTTGCAGCCGAGCCCGCGGGGCGGTACATATACAGTGCCTACAAGTAGTATTCAACCCTCTGCAGATTTAGCAGGTTTACACATTCGGAATTAACTTGGCATTGTGACATTTGGACTGTAGATCAGCCTGGAATTGTGAAATGCACTGCAGCAAAAAAAAGTGTTATTTCTTTTTTTATTTTTTTTTTTTAAATTGTGAAAAGTTTATTCAGAGGGTCATTTATTATTCAACCCCGCAAACCACAAGAATTCTGTTTGGTTCCCCTAAAGTATTAAGAAGTATTTCAGGCACAAAGAACAATGAGCTTCACATGTTTGGATTAATTATCTCTTTTTCCAGCCTTTTCTGACTAATTAAGACCCTCCCCAAACTTGTGAACAGCACTCATACTTGGTCAACATGGGAAAGACAAAGGAGCATTCCAAGGCCATCAGAGACAAGATCGCGGAGGGTCACTAGGCTGGCAAGGGGTACAAAACCCTTTCCAAGGAGTTGGGCCTACCTGTCTCCACTGTTGGGAGCATCATCCGGAAGTGGAAGGCTTATGGAACTACTGTTAGCCTTCCACGGCCTGGACAGCCTTTGAAAGTTTCCACCCGTGCCGAGGCCAGGCTTGTCCGAAGAGTCAAGGCTAACCCAAGGACAACAAGGATGGAGCTCCGGGAAGATCTCATGGCAGTGGGGACATTGGTTTCAGTCAATACCATAAGTAATGGACTCCACCGCAATGGTCTCCGTTCCAGACGAGCCCGTAAGGTACCTTTTACTTTCAAAGCGTCATGTCAAGACACGTCTACAGTTTGCTCATGATCAATTGGAGGACTCTGAGACAGACTGGTTCAAGGTTCTCTGGTCTGATGAGACCAAGATCGAGATCTTTGGTGCCAACCACACACGTGACGTTTGGAGACTGGATGGCACTGCATACGACCCCAAGAATACCATCCCTACAGTCAAGCATGGTGGTGGCAGCATCATGCTGTGGGGCTGTTTCTCAGCCAAAGGGCCTGGCCATCTGGTCCGCATCCATGGGAAGATGGATAGCACGGCCTACCTGGAGATTTTGGCCAAGAACCTCCGCTCCTCCATCAAGGATCTTAAGATGGGTCATCATTTCATCTTCCAACAAGACAACGACCCAAAGCACACAGCCAAGAAAACCAAGGCCTGGTTCAAGAGGGAAAAAATCAAGGTGTTGCAGTGGCCTAGTCAGTCTCCTGACCTTAACCCAATTGAAAACTTGTGGAAGGAGCTCAAGATTAAAGTCCACATGAGACACCCAAAGAACCTAGATAACTTGGAGAAGATCTGCATGGAGGAGTGGGCCAAGATAACTCCAGAGACCTGTGCCGGCCTGATCAGGTCTTATAAAAGACGATTATTAGCTGTAATTGCAAACAAGGGTTATTCCACAAAATATTAAACCTAGGGGTTGAATAATAATTGACCCACACTTTTATGTTGAAAATGTATTAAAATTTAACTGAGCAACATAACTTGTTGGTTTGTAAGATTTATGCATCTGTTAATAAATCCTGCTCTTGTTTGAAGTTTGCAGGCTCTAACTTATTTGCATCTTATCAAACCTGCTAAATCTGCAGGGGGTTGAATACTACTTGTAGGCACTGTATATTGCCCCATCCTGCAGTATATCAGCTTCTCTATATACAGATCATTCCTGCAATATTAAACCAAAAAAGGAAATACAGATCCATATTCCGCTATAGTATAATTAGAGCAGATCTCACCATACTTAACATATATAAACCAAAAACCAGAGTTCTGCAGAGCACAATTGTTTACAATAATGTATCAAACACATGTGTGGTTTTAGAAAAATTCATCATATTTTATTACAGCAAAAAATTCATTTCAAATTCATAAAGTGCTGAGTCTCACAAATATTAAAAACTCCCTACCCCATAAAACCATACACAACCAAACAGGTGCATTGTGGAACAAACATGATCAAGATTAAACGTAAGTACAATCATATAAGAGCATCTGGGTGCCGATAGTACATAATGAAACCCAATAGCCTATCACAGTAACCCTATAAAGTGCAAGTGCATACAGACAGGTATATAGTCCACCTTGGACACTATCCTTGACCTATAACCATAATGGTGAAAAGGAGAGGCATGGATAACAGCAATCAAAAAAAGTTAAATCCCTTTACATGATATAAGGCAATATTATATTATCCAGGCACCAATGTAAGACCTCAAAAAATGATGATGCATATACACCTAAGGCCAGGATGAGCCAAGGGACCTTCCGTATAGGCTGGAGGGTGTCAGAGAAGGGGACCAAGATTGTCGGTCCACAACGCCCAGCACCTCGACGCACGTTTCGCCTCTCGCGTTGCGTTTCGCCTCAGGACCGCAGAAAGGCACTGCGGAAGAGACAGGGTTAACCTGGGTACAAAGCACAGAGGGACCTGCACACCAAGCTACAAGAACACGTTGAACAGGCACCGCCCACATGAAAAAGGAAGTCTTATATACCCTGTACCTGTAATCAGCCATATCCTGTTCCAGTAACGCTAGCCCTTTAAGAAGAGGTGAGTGAGAGCGACCGCGCCCTAATGCGCATGTGCGAGGCCCGAGTGCCGGAGACCAGTGCAGGAAGCAGAGAGGGAGGTGGAGGAGATGCAGGGGAGTCAGGCACACAGTCCCAGGCCGCAGCGGGGCGCCGGGACCGGCGGACGGGAGGCATGGAGGACGCACAGGAGGGGGAGAGAGAGGAGCAGCCGCGGACAGAGGGATTGGGGACCGGAGCGGTGAGTGAAAGGTGGCGCCGGGATCCCGGGAGCGTGACAAGTTGTTGCAGAAAATGAAGTATTTCCCTCAGAAATGTAATAATACACCCCCTACACTGCCCCTCTCTATAATGCACCCGCTACACCGCCCTTCTCCATAATATTTGTCCCACACTACCTCATTTATAATATCCCCCACACACACTGCCCCTCTGTATAATATACCTACGCACAATGCCCCTGTGTATAAAATCCCCACACACACTGCCCCTTTGTCTAATATCTCTCCCACACAATGCCCCTCTGTATAATATCCCTCCCCACAAATTACCCCTCTGTATAATATCCCCCACACACTGCTCCTCTGTGTAATATCCCACACATACACACTGTTCTTCTGTTATTCCTCTCTCACACTCTGCTCCTCTGTATAATATCCCCTGCACACAGACTGCTCTTCTGTATAATATCCCCCCACACACAGCTCTTCTGTATATTCTCTCACATACACTGGTCCTCTGTTGAATATTTCTACACACACTACTCCTCTGTATAATATTCCCACACACACTGCTCCTCTGTATACTATCCCCCACACACACACTGCCCCATCTGTATAATATCCCCCACACACAGCGATTCTGTATAATATCTCCACACACACTGCACTGCCCCTCTGTATAATATCCATCAAGTACGCTGCCCCTTTGTATACTATTCCCCACACGAGCTGCACTTATTTATATATATAACCTCAAACACATAACCCCTCTGTATACTATCCCCTCCCACACACATTGCCCATCTGTATATTATCTTCCTGTATATATGTCCTCCTCCTGGTATATGTCCCCATCCTGGTATATATGTCCCCATACTGGGCACTTCCTGGTATCAATGTCCCCATCCTGGGCCCTTCCTGCTATGTATTGTATTGTAACATGTATGTACATGTAATGTAACCCCATCTTGGCTTATTGTCCCCTTCTTAGCATATATGTCCTCCTCTTGGTATATATGTGCCCATACTGGTGTATATATACAGTACAGACCAAACGTTTGGACACACCTTCTCATTCAAAGAGTCTTCTTTATTTTCATGACTCTGAAAATTGTACATTCACATTGAAGGCATCAAAACTATGAATTAACACATGTGGAATGAAATACTTAACAAAACAGTGTGAAACAACTGAATATATGTCTTATAATCTAGGTTCTTCAAAGTAGCTACCTTTTGCTTTGATTACTGCTTTGCACACTCTTGGCATTCTCTTGATGAGCTTCAAGAGGTAGTCACTGGAAATGGTTTTCACTTCACAGGTGTGCCCTGTCAGGTTTAATAAGTGGGATTTCTTGCCTTATAAATTGGGTTGGGACCATCAGTTGTGTTGTGTAGAAGTCTGGTGGATACATAGCTGATAGTCCTACTGAATAGACTGTTAGAATTTGTATTATGGCAAGAAAAAAGCAGATAAGTAAAGAAAAACGAGTGGCCATCATTACTTTAAGAAATGAAGGTCACTCAGTCCGAAAAATTGGGAAAACTTTGAAAGTGTCCCCAAGTGCAGTGGCCAAAACCAAACGCTACAAAGAAACTGGCTCACATGAGGACCACCCCAGGAAAGGAAGACCAAGAGTCACCTCTGTTACGGAGGATAAGTTTATGTGAGTCCCCAGACTCAGAAATCGCAGGTTAACAGCAGCTCAGATTAGAGACCAGGTCAATGCCACACAGAGTTCTAGAAGCAGATATATCTCTAGAACAACTGTTAAGAGGAGACTTTGTGTAGCAGACCTTCATCGTAAAATAGCTGCTAGGAAACCACTGCTAAGGACAGGCAACAAGCAGAAGAGACTTGTTTGGGCTAAAGAACACAAGGAATGGACATTAGAGTGGAAATCTGTGCTTTGGTCTGATGAGTTCAAATTTGAGATCTTTGGATCCAACCACCGTTTCTTTGTGCGATGCAGAAAAGGTGAACGGATGGACTCTACATGCCTGGTTCCCACCGTGAAACATGGAGGAGGAGGTGTGATGGTGTGGGGGTGCTTTTCTGGTGACACTGTTGGGGATTTATTCAAAATTGGAGGCATGCTGAACCAGCATGGCTACCACAGCATCTTGCACCGGCATGCTATTCCATCCGGTTTGCATTTAGTTGGACCATCATTTATTTTTCGTCCGAACAATGACCCCAAACACACTTCCAGGCTGTGTAAGGGCTAGAAGGAGAGTGATGGGGTGCTACGCCAGATAACCTGGCCTCCACAGTCACCAGACCTGAACCCAATCAAGATGGTTTGGGGTGAGCTGGACCGCAGAGTGAAGGCAAAAGGGCCAACAAGTGCTAAGTATTTCTGGGAACTTCTTCAAGACTGTTGGAAGACCATTTCTGGTGACTACCTCTTGAGGCTCATCAAGAGAATACCAAGAGTGTGCAAAGCAGTAATCAAAGAAAAAGGTGGCTACTTTCAAGAACCTAGAATATAAGACATATTTTCAGTTGTTTCACACTTTTTTGCTAAGTATTTCATTATTTCATTCCACATGTGTTAATTCATAGTTTTGATGCCTTCAATATGAATGTACAATTTTCAGAGTCATGAAAATAAAGAAAACTCTTTGAATGAGAAGGTGTGTCCAAACTTTTGGTCTGTACTGTATGTATATATATATATATATATATATATATATATATATATATACATATACATATAAATCCACCAATCCTGGGCCCTTCCTGGTATGTATATCCCCCTCCTGGGGACATTCTGGTTTATAGCCCCATCCTGGTTTTTGTCCCCTTCCTGGAATATATGTCCTCCTTCTTGTATGTATGTCTCCTTCCAGGCCCCCTCCTGGTGTATATATATCCCCCTCCTAGGCACATTCTAGTATATATGTCCCCATCCTGGTTTTTGTCCCCTTTCTGCTATATATGTCCTCTTCTCCTTTCCTCGGCCTTTCCTCATACATTTTTCTGCTGCAAAAAGAAAAAACACAAACAATTTAGTCACCCTCCTAGGCTTCAACGTCGTGCAGTGTCCTCTCTGAGCAGCGATGCATTTCAGTTGGATGTGCGCCCTCCAACGAACATCTAGCTGAATCAAGGCAAGAGCTGGGACGGCGGCCCCCTCACCACACCCGGCAGAGGCGTAGCTAGGTGTTTGACTAAAGGGGGGCAAACCAGGTAACCATGTTTACCCCTTTGGTACAGTCTGCACTCCTCTATCCTACACACCCTGCAAACCCCAATCCCACACAGCCTGCACCGCACCCCTCTGTCACAGCCTGCACCACTCTATCACAGCCTGCACCACTCTATCACAGCCTGCACCCATGTCACACCCTGCACCCCTTTGGCATACTCTGCACCCCTGTCACAGCCTGCCCCCCTCTGTAACACTTTTCACCCTCTGTCACAGTCTTCACCCCTCTGTCACATCCTGAACTCCTCTTTCACACCCTGCACCCCTCTGTCACACCCTGCACCCCTCTGTCACACCCTGCACCCCTCTGTCACATTTTGTCCTCCCTCTGTCATGTCACACCCTGTACCCCTGTGTTACAGCCTGCACCCCTGTCACACCATGTATCCCCCATTTCTTTCTCTTCCCTCATTACCTATCACATGTGCTCTCATCTTCTACAACTTCTCCTTTATCTCATGGCTCCTACCACACGGGTCACATGAGCTTGATGTCATTGAAGGTCCTGCAGCACTTGCAGGTATTTTCTTCCATCTGGGCTGGTAAATTAGAACTTCCCTGCCTCTGCAGCACTTAAAAAAATTGCCGGATTTGCTACTTGGCCTGGCAAATGGAAATGAAGTTTAAAAAAAAATTGGTGTCTTAACATGGCCCTGGGTGGCAGTAGCACTGTGTGGGCCCTTATAGATCACTAGAAGGTGGCCCGATTCTACGCATCGGGTATTCTAGAATTTACGTATTGTGTAGTTCATGTATGATTTTTGTTATATATATATATATATATATATATATATATATATATAGATGTTGTTGTGTGTAGTTACCAAGTGTTTGTGTAGGGCGCTGTACATGTTCTGAGTGTCGCGGGGGGTGAGAGCGGTGTTGTATGTGTGTTGCGTGTGTTGCGTTGTTTGTGGAGCGCTGTGTGTCTGTAGCGTTGTGTGTGTGTGTGTGTTGTGCGGTTTGTGTGTGTGTGGTGTGTTTTGGGGGGAGGTATGTTTTGAGCAATGTGTGTGTTGTGCAGTATGTGCGTATATTTGTGTGTGCAGCGTTGTCTGTGTGTGTGGGTGTCTGTGTAGGGCGTTGTTTGTGATTCCTAGTGTGTGTGTGTTGTGCAGTGCGCGTATGTGTGTGTGTTGGGGGGAGGTGTGCACCTCCCATCGTGCTCCATCCCCCATGCTGCGCACCCCCCATCGTGCTGCATCCCCCATGCTGCGCACTCCCAAACGTGCTCCATCCGCCATGCTGCGCACTCCCAAACGTGGTCCATCCGCCATGCTGCGCACTCCCAAACGTGCTCCATCCGCCATACTGCGCACTCCCCATCGTGCTGCATCCCCCATGCTGCGCACTCCCAAACGTGCTCCATCCGCCATGCTGCGCACTCCCCATCGTGCTCTATCCGCCATGCTGCACACTCCCAAACGTGCTCCATCCGCCATGCTGCGCACTCCCAAACGTGCTCCATCCGCCATGCTGCGCACCCCCTATCATGCTCCATCCGCCATGCTGCGCACTCCCAAACGTGCTCCACCCGCCATGCTGCGCACTCCCAAACGTGCTCCATCCGCCATGCTGCGCACTCCCAAACGTGGTCCATCTGCCATGCTGCGCACTCCCAAACGTGGTCCATCCGCCATGCTGCGCACTCCCAAACGTGCTCCATCCGCCATGCTGCGCACTCCCAAACGTGCTCCATCCGCCATGCTGCGCACTCCCCATCGTGCTCCATCCGCCATACTGCGCACTCCCCATCGTGCACCATCCGGCATGCTGCGCACTCCCAAACGTGCTCCATCCGCCATGCTGCGCACTCCCAAACGTGCTCCATCCGCCATGCTGCGCACTCCCAAACGTGCTCCATCCGCCATGCTGCGCACTCCCAAACGTGCTCCATCCGCCATGCTGCGCACTCCCAAACGTGCTCCATCCGCCATGCTGCGCACTCCCAAACGTGCTCCATCCGCCATGCTGCGCACTGCCAAACGTGCTTTATCCGCCATACTGCGCACTCCCAAACGTGCTCCATCCGCCATACTGCGCACTCCCCATCGTGCACCATCCGGCATGCTGCGCACTCCCAAACGTGCTCCATCCGTCATGCTGCGCACTCCCAAACGTGCTCCATCCGTCATGCTGCGCAGTCCCAAACGTGCTCCATCCGCCATGCTGCGCACTCCCAAACGTGCTCCATCCGCCATGCTGCGCACCCCCCATCATGCTCCATCCGCTTGGAAGTGCGCAGCATGCCGGATGGTGCACGATGGGGAGTGCGCAGTATGGCGGATGGAGCACGTTTGGGAGTGCGCAGTATGGCGGATGGAGCACGTTTGGGAGTGCGCAGCATGGCGGATGGACCACGTTTGGGAGTGCGCAGCATGGCGGATGGACCACGTTTGGGAGTGCGCAGCATGGGGGATGCAGCACGATGGGGAGTGTGCAGTATGGCGGATGGAGCACGTTTGCTCAGCCTCTCTCCTTCCAGCCTCCCTCAGCATCAGCCTCCCCTCCCAGCCTTCCCCAAGATCAGCCTCTCTGCTCCCAGCCTCCTCGAGCACGCCGTGCTCCTCTGCCGACACTCACCCACACCCGATCGCATCCACTCACCCACACAACCGATCGCATCCACTCACCCACACAACCGATCGCATCCACTCACCCACACAACCGATCGCATCCACTCACACACACAACCGATCGCATCCACTCACACACACAACCGATCGCATCCACTCACACACACAACCGATCGCATCCACTCACACACACCCGATCGCATCCACTCACACACACAGACACTGACGATATTGCACATACGCGCTGATACTCACAACATCCGGGGATATCACATGCTTCTGGCCATGTGATCCTCCGTCAGGTCCTGGAAGCTCACAGCACAATATCGCCGCCGAGAAGCAAGCGATATCCCAGGATGTTGTGAGTATTTGGATGCGATGTGTGTGTGTGAGTGAGTGTGATCTGATTTGTGTGTGTGTGTGTGCTGTTATGTTATGTATGTTCCGCAGCTGCAGGACCTTGATGTGTGGATGCGATGTGATGTGTGTGAGGTGTGTATGAGAGTGAGTGTGAGCCGGTGTACACTGGTAACTATGATACACATCGGGTAACTAAGGGACCTTAGTTACCCGATGTGTATAATGGTTACCAGCTTTCACGGCCTCCGTTAAGATCCCAGCATCGCAAGGTTATGTCTGGCGCTGCCGGGATCCTGACGGAGCCGGTGTAGAAGCAAGCGATATCCCAGCATGTTGTGATGTGTGGATGTGATGTGTGGATGTGATGTGTGGATGTGATGTGTGGATGTGATGTGTGGATGTGATGTGTGGATGTGATGTGTGGATGTGATGTGTGGATGTGATGTGTGGATGTGATGTGTGGATGTGATGTGTGAGGTGTGTGTGAGAGTGAGTGTGATCTGATGTGTGTGTACTCACCTGGGAATCGGAGCTCCGTGTCAGTTGGGCCACAGCGAGCGTGCATTGCGTGAGGGGGGCGGGGCCTGCAGAGAGTCGGGGCGAGAGGCCAATCCGTGTGGGGGGGCGGGGCCATGGCGAGCCCAGCGGCCAATCAGCTTTGTGTCCCCGTAAGGACACAATTTCGGAGCATGACAGACAGACAGACAGACAGACAGACAGAATAAGGCAATTATATATATAGATAGGCTCAGGGCAACAGCCCCCTCCAGTAGCTATGCTACTGACCTCCATTGATCTTCAACTCATTGAGTGCCTACCTTTCCCCGCCGGATGCCATGTCCTCGCCACTTTCGCGTTGCCCGCAAGCAGTGTGATCATGAGGTGCAGAGTGATGACCTCATCACGCTGGGCTGCGGGATGACGTGCCACCTTCCCTGTTCTGCTCCACTCACCTTGCTTCCCACCACATGGCTAAGGCTGCTTTCACACTACGTTTTTTTAACATGCGTCATGAACGTTTTTTTGCTGTAAAAGCGGATCCTGCTTTTACAGCAAAAAAAAGGAAGCAAACGCATGTGTTATTTTGCAAGATCCTGTCACTTTAAGTTTATGGGCGGGCATTGGAGTCATGTGATCGGGAGTCAGTGGAACTGAATGTGATAGACTGGGAGCTGGCTTCGGAGGCTTGTAACCAAGGTAAACCTTGGGTAACTTGCTTGGATACCCGATGTTTCCGTTGGTTATGAGCATCCGCAGGTGCTATGAGCCGGGCTGCCTGCACACGTAACCAATGTAAACATCGGGTAACTAAGAGAAGCGCTTTGCTTGGTTACCCGATATTTATCTTGGTTACGAGTGTCCGCAGCTCTCAGGCAGGGGAGAGAGAGAGGAGAGGGAGAGGGAGGGGGAGAGAGGGAGGGGCAGAGAGACAGAGAGGGAGAGAGAGAGGGACTGATCACCCGAGGCTGGTTTCTGTGCATGCTCAGTAGAGCAAGCAGGATCCTGTCTATCAGCATGCCAGCATTCACATGCGATTCCATGCAGTATAGTCAGGATCCAGCAATTTGCAGTATTTGGACGCAGCTCAAAAACGCTACAAGTAGCGTTTTTGAAAAATGTTAAAAAACTGCAACTCGCTGGATCCTCACTATAACGCACGCAAACGCAGGTGATCGCATGTTGACGCGAGTCCATTGCAAATGCATTGAAATGAAAACGCATTTGCACTGGATCCGTTTTTGCGTTAAAAAAACGTTCAGGACGCATGTTAAAAAAACGTAGTGTGAAAGCAGCCTAATTTGCATGCAATGCCCTAGAAAGGCTTTGCTTGCATCTTAGTCATGTGCAGTGGCTGAAACGACACTGCCGGTCCCTCTGCTGCGGCTGTGACTGGGGCCCAGCCGGGGTTTCATAAAGCTAAGTAATTACCCCAGGCCCGGCTGAGTCCCCTCTTTACTGGGCGCCGTACACCAGTCATGGTTGTAATACCCTGATGGCAGCCCTGACCATGACTGCCATCTTGGTACTCCGACTGGTCTGTAGCACTTCCTTAGTACTAAATAAATCAATAAATCAGCAAAGCGCATGATGGACAGCCACTCAGGAAGCTTTTCTCTAGCCTATGTGCATAGGGGATAATATCTAAAGTTGAGAACACCCGTTTAAGTTATTCTATGACAAATGAAGTGATAGAATTTATAATTGGTAAGGGTTTCCTTATTGAAACTTAGCTAGAAGTCCCAAAACAACTTTGAATGCTTTGTGATTTTATTACTGCTTAGCCAGGGAGCCAGCAATTCTGTAAAACCTTCTAAGCTTCAGTAAAACCTCTATTATTAATAAAAAGGATTTGTCTTATATCTGTGTTCTTCGCAAAAAGTTCCTTCTTGAAGAAAGATCCTATCAAAAGAATTAGTCATCAACAACTTTTCATTCTGCATGGTTAATTTAAATCTGCAACTATTATGAAAACAATGTAAAAATCAAGAGGAAAAGTGGATAGTGGCACATCCACAATTCTTGATGATCCACAGGAATTAAACAAAATGTTAAATTCTGCATGGTATGAATCTTCTGTAATTATTCCAAGTTTGCTGCCTTTTTATATATTTTCTCTATTATTTGCTGCATTTTTTGTGCAGATGTAAAACAGCATTTTTTTTATATTTTTTTTAATAGTACAGAAAAGCTGTAATTCTGCACTTAAAAATGAAAGGTTTTTTCACATGCTTCTTTTTCAGGCTCTACATAAGAGATTATAGTGAAAATATGCACCAAAAACCTCATAGTTCAGCAGCGTCCATAAATGCACATATGCAGGAGTTCCATACCTCCCAACCGTCCCGGATTCTGCGGGATTGCCCTGATTTTAGAGGTCTGTCCCGGCTCCTCACCTCAGTGCAGTGAATAAATTAAATTCTTATCAGCTCTGGGACAGGACTTGAACTGTGAACCATGAGTTCATGGCTCCATAAACTGCAGCAGCTCTACCACTGAGCCACTGCCTATATTTAAAAGCATAGGAAGATTTCGTAATCTTGACCTCTGTATTGCAGTTGAGAAACCAGAAACAGATTATTCAGCTACAAAGATGGATGGAGGGATGGATGGATGGATGGATGGTAGAGGGATGGATGATAGAGGGATGAATGATAGAGGGATGAATGATAGAGGGATGGATGATAGAGGGATGGATGATAGAGGGATGGATGATAGAGGGATGGATGATAGAGGGATGGATGATAGAGGGATATATAGATACATGATAGATAGATATATAGATACATGATAGATAGATGGATGGATAGATAAATGATACATGATAGATATATAATAGATAGATGTATAGATGGATAGATAGATAGATAGATAGATAGATTGATAGATACTGCATCTGGATGGCGGGAGGGATGGAGGGATGGATGGATGAATGATAGAGGGATGGATGGATGATAGAGGGATATATAGATACATGATAGATAATACATAGATAAATAGATGGATAGATAAATGATACATGATAGATATATAATAGATAGATGGATAGATAGATAGATAGATAGATAGATAGATACTGCATCTCTTTGTAGGTGAAGGAGTCAGATTCATTTGTCCCCATAAAACTACTATAAAGAAATGAGGAAAAAAAATACAAAAACAATTTTTTTTTATTGTCACCACCTTGGATTCAAACCAGCAACTTTCAAATATGTGTCCAGCAGCCTCCTAGCTTTCCTAGCTGCTGAGCCACTAGGAATGCATGCTGTCACAGGGAGGATTTTATATGAATAAACCTACAATGCAGCCTCTGATTACACAGGACACTGAGCTCCATTGTACAGAGCAGCGTCTCTGTGTCCTGTATTCTAGAGGGAGAGGAAAAGAGATGTTTTATTTTCTTCTAATAAAATTACTAACAATAATAAAAAAATAGAATGTAATTTTATTACACTTTTTTTTTTATAAAACAATAAACATCACAAATCAGCAAATAACATGAACATATTTGGTGTCCCTGTAATCATAACGACCTGAAAAACACAACGATCAGATTAATGATGGGGATCGGTAAATGGCGTAAAAAAAAATGGCGCAATTTATTATTTTTCTTTATTAAAACCAATTAAAAATTAATTAAAAAATGTATTGTTGAGGCCATGTTCACAAGTAGCGTAAATGCTGCATTTTTTCTGCAGGATCCGCACCACGAGCGCAATAACAATCTTCTCTGATTATTGCATGTCCGTGGTATTTTTTATCCTGAAGCTTATAAAGAAAGAAAACACCAAATTCGCACAGTTCAGCGGCGTCTTCAGACACCGAGGACGAAGATTTCATGATGTCTCATCCACTTTGCTTGGACAATTAGTCCGTGTTCACATGTAGTGTAAATGCTGCATTTTATTTTTTGCACATTTATTCTGCAGTGTTTAATTCCACTTTCACTAAGAGCAGTGAGTTCAACTTTCACAGAGGACAGCAGTGAGCCCCAAGTGTGATCTACGGTAACCTGACTGCCGAATTGTTGGATTATGGGACACGGTGGCATAGCAGTCCGGCAATCCGTCAGTTATGTCACAGGAGTTCCCACTCGGGCTCAGTGAAAGATGAACCTGCTGCTCTCAGTGAAAGTGGAAAGCGCTGATGTGGCGCCCCTGACCTGGTCAGGCACCACTGAGCACTGCACCCATGCTGGGGACAGTACAATACAGGTAATCCAGAAGGCTGACCGGGGTGTGGTACACAGGCGCATAGTAATCAGCTCTCACACATGTACCCATGAGAGGACCCCTGGGGATCCCAGGAGGGGGAAAAGCCTTGACCTTCACTGGAATAGTGGAGGGGGCCAAAAGCCTCCATCTCCTCTCAAGGGGTGTGGTAAGAGAATCTGGTTGCTAGGTGGCGTAGGCAAGAACAGGAGAGGAGGGGCAGTGAGTCAGTTAGAGCAGAACTCCATAGGGCTCAGTGAGGAGCAGACCTGTGGGGCTGTTGCTGTCTAACAGCGCCCGTGCAGTGGCTACTGACGGGGGAGAACGGTCAACTAGGAGTGCTACCCGAAATCCATCTTCAGCTAGAGAGAGAGCAACGGAGTGGGAAGTAAGGAGACTGCTAGAGAGTACCAGGCCCAAACGGGCGGCAGATCCCGAAGCGGAGATAGATCCAGCTTTCTTTTGCTAAACCTGCCGGTGTGGGGCTCTCAAAGCCCACGCCACAACACCACAAAAGCCGCAGCCACGTAGCCACAGTTAGGGCCCATAGCTCACAGGAGGCAAGAAGCTGGAGTGATCTGGCCCAGGCAACAAGCACACGGCAAACGAAGGGGAGTGAGGCTTCAGCAACTTCCCTGGGTGACCCCCATAGGGACTCAAAGTCGGGGTTACCCCAAACCACCAAGGGCTAAGGAAGGCGAGTTAGTAGTCACCCTCACAAGTCAGCCTGAAGGACACCTGGTTCCCACTTGGTTCATCCCAGCTACGCCCGGGTCA
The DNA here is from genome assembly GCF_048569485.1 of Anomaloglossus baeobatrachus. Lineage (NCBI taxonomy): Eukaryota > Metazoa > Chordata > Amphibia > Anura > Aromobatidae > Anomaloglossus > Anomaloglossus baeobatrachus. The sequence continues at coordinate 327,088,145 of NC_134358.1, forward strand.
CTCACCCTGCCATCAACTGTGAGTAAAAACCCTGAAAGACATCCTGCCTGTGTTGAGTCATTCTGCGCCTTGTAGTTCTACACATCTACACAGGGCCCTGGGGCTTGCCTCACTCTCAGGGGGCTATTCCAACTAACTGCACTCACCATCAGCCCCAGGCGTCCCTCAACCTGCAGTGGCGGTCCCCCCCACTGACCGCAATACTGAGAGTGGCGTCACGACAAGAAGAAGATCTCCTACCTGTGACAGATCCAGCCGAGTGGAGTCCCTGAAGGTAATGCACCGACACTACACCTGTGGGGCTTCACATCTGGCGTCACGAACAGGATAAGGACTAGACCTGTCCAGACAGGTGACCATGTGCCTGGGCGGTCCGCTTGAAAAATTGGAAGCGCCGCCATATTGCCACCATGAAAAGCGCGCTGGAAAACAACAGCAGCCCGCGCTGGGAGAAGTTACCGCCCACGAAGAGGTGTGGCTACCCAGAGATCCCCTGCAGAGTTCTGACCTTGCCAGCTATGAGAGTGGAAGCGTCCAGAGACGTCGGGACAGAAAGGGAGCCAGAAGCCTGCTGCTGGGAGTGGAGCTGCTGAAAGAGGCAGAGCGGAAACTGAACAGCTTGCTACTAGAGGCAACGACGAGTCCACTGCTGGGAAATCGTGCAGAAGACGGCGCAGAAGAAATGGCGTCTGACCGCAGAAACCCAGAACCGGGCTCCGCTGCCTGGTGGTATCGGGAGCTGGCCCAGTTCTGCGACCGACTGGAGACCCGGGTCGTGGAGCAGATCCGAGAAGAACGCATGGAACTTCTGGAGATGGCTGCCGCGGTTCAGGCCTATGAGAGGGGAACCGCACGACGAGTGCCAGACCGGACGGCGACGACTCAGACCCCGATGCTGCCACCGATGGGTGAGTCCAGTATTACCCCTGCCGGCCCGGATGCCCCGACCCCTGCTGCCACGCTCGCGGTCCCTGAAGAGGCGCCCGGCGCGGCGACGCTGAGCCAGGCCGCAGCCACGCCAGGTGCGGCCCGCCAAGCCCCGGCCGCCGCAGCGATGCCCTGCTCGGCCCGCCAAGACCCGGCCGCCGCAGCGATGCCCTGCTCGGCCCGCCAAGCCCCGGCCGCCGCAGCGATGCCCTGCTCGGCCCGCCAAGCCCCGGCCGCCGCAGCGATGCCCTGCTCGGCCCGCCAAGCCCCGGCCGCCGCAGCGATGCCCTGCTCGGCCCACCAAGACCCGGTCCCTGCAGCGACGCCCAGCCCAGCCTGCACAGATCCCATCGCAGCTGCGACGCCGATCCAGGCCGCCGCCATACAGGGCGCGGCCCGCCAAGACCAGGCCGCCGCCATACAGGGCGCGGCCCGCCAAGACCAGGCCGCCGCCATGCCGAGCGCGGCCCGCCAAGACCAGGCCGCCACCATGCCAGGCGCGGCCCGCCAAGAGATTGCATCACCATTTACCCCGGCCTGCAAGGCCAGAGCAGACACCGCTCCCCAGTCCAAAGAGGTCCCTGCTAGGAAGTCCCTGATAGGAGAGGACCCCGAATACTGGAAGCTGAAGGCTGACCTAGAGGCCCAGTTCCCACAAGAGATGGTGGATCGGTATCTGCTCCCTCCGCACACCCCCAAGAGGGTTCCGGCAACCCCTGCAGCAACCACGCCAAAGAGTCCCCCGCCTGGGCCTGCTGAAGAAAGCCCATCCCCAGCACTGCCACCAAAGGAGTGCCAAGAAGAACTAAGGGGGAGAGGAGGCCAGGAAGCTGAGGAGCTGACTCCGGAGCCACCGGCAGTGGAGCAATACTCAGAGCCAGAGATGTTACCCTATTCCCGTTGGGATGAGGAGGACTTGACACCGTCTGCTGATGAAGACCAGCCCAGAAACCTCACCTGGGGCCCTGCAGGCATTGAAGTAACAGCCCAGCAGAACCCAGCCCGCAAGACCAGGCGTCGCAACAGAACAACGCTGTCCCCTGCACCACAGTCTCCAGAGCAGAGAGAAGTCACAGCCAGAGACCTACAAGAAAAACGGTCCCTGAGAAGAGCCAAAGCCCAGGTCAGAGGACCCCTTTGCAGAGGAGTAGTGGAGGATTTCAATTTGAAAAGTGGATATGGATTCATCGTAGCACCTGGTATAAAAGAAGGTATTTTTGTCAATCGGAGAGACGTCAGAGCTAATCTGCCCAGAGGACACCCTGGCAGAAACTTAAAGATGGGAGACACAGTGCAGTTCACCATGCACCAAGGAGAAAGAGGGTGGTATGCCCTAGATGTAGTACCATGTCCCAAAGAAGAAAGAAAAGACAGAGATAAAGAAACAGATGCAGCAAAGGAAACAGATGAAGATCAAGAAAGAAAAGACAAGGAACCTACAGATGAAACTACCTCAGACGACGACAAAGAGCAAGAAAGCAACAGGTGCCGCAGCCCAACAGGCCCAAGCCCTGGTATGGAGGAGTAGAGAAAAGTAAAGTAAGAAGAGAAGTTACTGTTTTGACCAGTTTGAAAAGTTTGTTTTGCAACGTTTACGTTTAAGCATGTGCCCACAAAAACTATTGTGAGAAAACCATAAACCTTAAGGCTATGAACTGGCTATAGCCACAAACTCTCGCAGTGTAAATAGTTACACCAAAAGGGCACCACCACCACCAGAGTCAGCCTGTTTAGGGGCTTGGCTCGTCTGCAACCAGGAGGAGCCCGTCCGTATATAGGGCCTTGGCTCACCTGCGACCAGAGAGCATGCCTGTTTATGGGGCCTGGCTCTCCACCACAAAGAGGGTACCTGGTCAGCACCAACTGTGGAGGCCGCCTCTGCATCCTGCCAGAAGAGGCTGAGGGCGCGGATCCACCAGGCCAGGTATACCCTGAAACCACCAGCCCATGTAAGCCGCCTCTACATCCTGCCAGAAGTGGCTGAAGTCGCGGCCAACGTGAAAGGGTTTTGGGTGGGTTAACGGACTTGTGGGTGGAGGGTGGTGATGTATGGTACCTGGTGCTTTTAAATGTTTTACATGTTTTAATGTTTTATGCATTTTAAAATGTTGTCTTGCAGCCCGAGGACGTGCTGGTGATAACTAAGGGGGAATGTGGCGCCCCTGACCTGGTCAGGCACCACTGAGCACTGCACCCATGCTGGGGACAGTACAATACAGGTAATCCAGAAGGCTGACCGGGGTGTGGTACACAGGCGCATAGTAATCAGCTCTCACACATGTACCCATGAGAGGACCCCTGGGGATCCCAGGAGGGGGAAAAGCCTTGACCTTCACTGGAATAGTGGAGGGGGCCAAAAGCCTCCATCTCCTCTCAAGGGGTGTGGTAAGAGAATCTGGTTGCTAGGTGGCGTAGGCAAGAACAGGAGAGGAGGGGCAGTGAGTCAGTTAGAGCAGAACTCCATAGGGCTCAGTGAGGAGCAGACCTGTGGGGCTGTTGCTGTCTAACAGCGCCCGCGCAGTGGCTACTGACGGGGGAGAACGGTCAACTAGGAGTGCTACCCGAAATCCATCTTCAGCTAGAGAGAGAGCAACGGAGTGGGAAGTAAGGAGACTGCTAGAGAGTACCAGGCCCAAACGGGCGGCAGATCCCGAAGCGGAGATAGATCCAGCTTTCTTTTGCTAAACCTGCCGGTGTGGGGCTCTCAAAGCCCACGCCACAACACCACAAAAGCCGCAGCCACGTAGCCACAGTTAGGGCCCATAGCTCACAGGAGGCAAGAAGCTGGAGTGATCTGGCCCAGGCAACAAGCACACGGCAAACGAAGGGGAGTGAGGCTTCAGCAACTTCCCTGGGTGACCCCCATAGGGACTCAAAGTCGGGGTTACCCCAAACCACCAAGGGCTAAGGAAGGCGAGTTAGTAGTCACCCTCACAAGTCAGCCTGAAGGACACCTGGTTCCCACTTGGTTCATCCCAGCTACGCCCGGGTCACTCACCCTGCCATCAACTGTGAGTAAAAACCCTGAAAGACATCCTGCCTGTGTTGAGTCATTCTGCGCCTTGTAGTTCTACACATCTACACAGGGCCCTGGGGCTTGCCTCACTCTCAGGGGGCTATTCCAACTAACTGCACTCACCATCAGCCCCAGGCGTCCCTCAACCTGCAGTGGCGGTCCCCCCCACTGACCGCAATACTGAGAGTGGCGTCACGACAAGAAGAAGATCTCCTACCTGTGACAGATCCAGCCGAGTGGAGTCCCTGAAGGTAATGCACCGACACTACACCTGTGGGGCTTCACACTGACAGATTGCCAGACTGTCGGAATTGCGGGACACGACTGCATGGGCATCTGGCAGTGGGTTCCACTTTCACTAAGAGCAGTGGGTTATATTCTGTGTTGTGTATTTCTCATGCAGCTATACACATTGTATTTTGTGCTGGTATGTCCATATTTCTGTGCATTCATGTGCACATAGACGTCCATATGTGCATTGTTTATACATACTGTACACTTATTCCTGTCTTTTTGCATATAAATAGTGGTAGATGTGGCTGTATATTGACATATTTGTCCTTTTGCTACTAATTAATCCAGTGGCATATATGGGAATTTATTTGTTTTTGTTTACTTATTTATTTCTGTGTCCTTATGTGCCACCCCCGTGCCAGCAGCGGGGCTGCTGCTGCTCGGATCTGGACCCGCGGTGGCTCAAGGGGTCTCCGGACCCGTGGGGTCGAGCGGCCACTCAGAAAAAAGGGGGGGTTATTTACAGGGGGGATTGGAAAGTTCGTAATGCTACCCAAGGTGTGTGGTAATGTGAGGAACCACCGCTGCCGTCGGGGAGCCCGGTGACGATGGTGTGGCAGCCTAATGTTTAACCCCTCCATGGGTAGGGGGTTTGTGTCCCGGGGCCCGTTGGATGGTTGGTGCTTGAGTGCCATGGGGTATAAGAACAGGGGATTTCAGTGTACTCACTCAGTCCAGGAAATAACAACACCAACAGCTTGTAAACCAGAATTTTGAGCACCACTGCAGCTTGTAAGGAGCACGCTTGGGTCCGTGCCCTTGGTGTTGCTGTTAGCCTGTGGCCCTGTCCTTGGCACCTCTGTCTCTGTTGGACCCGTGGGTATAAAACTCTTCGGGTCCCGCTCCCCCGTATGGCTAACGGAGTGAACTTGCTCTTGGGGTTCGCGCGTAGGATTTCTTTGGACTGTATTGGGAAAGTACTATCCCATCGGTGCGGGTTGGGGATAAATCTTGAAGTCTTCACCCCCATCGGGTAAATTACCGGAACGCGTCAAGCTACTTTCTGGCCTAGGGTCCACGTACCCCGTCGTGCCCTGGCCCCTGCCCTGTTATAGCTCAAGGCCGCCGGCTGCCCTCCTCGGCTATCCGTGCCCCCTGACAATATACCCTGCGACCGGTGTTCCAGCTCCTACCAGGCCCAGACCAACGTCTGCCACCTAGTACTCAGGAGCTGTGCTCCGTGACCTCTCTTCACGAGGGTCACTACTCCACCACCTCCACTCTCAACTCTCTAATCTTAACTGTCACTTTCTTCACCTTCCCCTCACCAAGCCCCCATGTGGGCGGCCCTATTCCCTTCAGCCCCCAAATGGTGTGTCTGGTGGATAAAGTGCAAAGTGTTCCTAGGATTTTGATTGGCTAAGCTGTTAGCAACACCAAAGAACCAGGACCCGTAACCAAGGAGGGTGGATACTGTGCAGAAGGGCAGATTACACAATACCCTGTGACAACCTGATAGGTCAGGGCGTCACATTCCCCCTTGGTTAAACGTAGCTCGTCCGCGAGCTACAGGATACCAGAGGTTTATTTTTGTTTTGCTTTTAAACTGGAAAAGGGAAAAATAGAAGGGTTAACACATTTTTATTAACGAGTCCATCCCACACAGGGGAGGCAATTCACTTAAACGTTACTAAAATTTGGTTAAGAGTTCGTCGCCCAACGGTTGGACGCTACCGTTTTTTATGGTAACTGAGTCTCAATCTACTCCGTTGCAGCCCCTTCCTGCGACAGTCCAGTCCCGACATCCCAGATCCCAATAACCCGCCACCCAAACAACCTGTTCCCCCTGGAAACCTAAGGTGGGTCCTTGACCGGGTTAAGGTCCCTCCCGAGTGTTGTAGTTTAGACGACTCTGGTTGGCACAGGAGATGCAACTATTATACAAGACACAAGTTTGTGTTGGTCATGCTAGTACTGTGACCGTAGTCCATTTTTACTTAATATATTTAAAACTTTGTAACAGAGTCCAAGTACCTGTTGTACAGTTTTCAACAATTTACTTGCAAATCAGGCAATTTTCACCCTTTTCATTAAAACTGGTTGATTAGGCACTTATTTACTAACATTTTCTATATGAAAAATAATAAACTATGGAAAATAACAAACGAAAACACCGATACCTAACAATTCTATGACATCGCAACTACTGGTACTGTAACACTTTTCTTATTCACGCGCACTGGGAGGCAGGTAATCAACAGCGATGGCTAGTACTACTCGCTCATCGACTATGGCTAGCCGCTTCACATCTAAGGCGTACCAGCCCCGTTCACCCCAATGGCGGGAGTAGCTGACTTCTTCTCCGGCCTCCAGGTTATGACCTGGGTAACCACTGGGGCGATGCTGCTCGACATCCCGGCGGGTGACAAACACTTCCTCTGAGAGATTCGCTTCCCACAGAAAACCCCATCCCTTCTCGGGGTGAAACCGCCGGACGTACCCTATGTGCTGCGGCCCACGGACACAAAAGGTGGCCTTCCTCAGGTACTCTTTTTCCTTCCAGGTTCGGGCAAGCATCTCTTACTGTTGTCGCTCTTGCGTGGTCATCACTGGCATCATCTGTTGCTGGTCTGGTTGTCGTTCCCAGTAGGGGGCATCAGCGTCCGGCCTCAGCTCCCTATCTGGCTCTGGCTTTACTTGAACTCGGGCAGCCCCAACAGCCGTCGGGATGCCGCGTGGTAACGGAACAGGCAAACATCTTGGTTCCGCTCCCGCTGGTGTAGACTGATGAACCGACTCCTCCGCAGCCGGGGTTGCAGGGCCCAGATGCTCCGCCTCTGAGGGCGGACCCAGTGATGCGGCCGGGTCTAGTCTGGCCGGTGTATGGGCGACTGCTGCCGTGGCTGGTATGAGGGCTTTGATTTGGATCTCTGCAGCCAGAGACTCTGATAAATAGACTGAAGGTTCCGCTGCCGGGGTTGGTGGGGGCAGCTCGGCATCCGCCGAGGACGGGGTAGTCGGTAGTGGAGCGCTAACCGTAAGTGGGGACGGTCCGAATCCCTCAGCGACTTTGGCCGGATTTGTGCAATCAACAGGGACTGGGTAACCGCTTACCCTCTCTTCACGTGGGATTTCAATGTCACGGGCTCGCACCGCCACTGCCAGGCTTCTCATCTCTTGCCTCCAGTGGTTCAGAATGAAGAGGAATTGCATCCGCATCCTCTGGCACAGCTGCTCTGTTTCTTCCTCTATCCATGCCACAGTCCCAGGGACAGCACGCTCTGGGGACCAGTCTTGCTCCGCCCTCTTGCCACTGCGTCTTCCAGGAACGTTGTGCAGAGTCCTGGCGTCCCTGCTCCACTTCTGCTAGTTACACATTCTGGCCCGCCCCCTCGGTCTTTTCGCAGCACTCTCTCGCTGACTGTGGCCCTCTGGGAACTTCCGGTTCCGGCCTCACTGGGAAGACGAGGGGCGGGGCTTAGTCTTCGCGTGCTTTCTCAGAGAAGACGGGATTTTGGCACAAACAAAAAGTCGGAAAATGGCAGAATTGGCGGGAAACAGAATCTTGACTCGCGGCCTTCGGCTTTCAAGGCACACGTCACCCAGGTAAGTGGGTTCTGCTCGTATCCTGTTCGTGACGCCAGAAAAATCTGAGGTGTGCCACCCCCGTGTCAGCAGCCGGGCGGCTGCTTCTCGTAACCGGATCCGCGGTGGCTAGAGGGGTCTCCGGACCAGGGGGTTCGCACGGCCACTCATAAAAAAGGGGGAGTTTATTTACAGGGGGATTGGAAAGCTTGTGACACCACCCACGGTGTGTGGTAATGTGAGGGACCACCGCTGCCGTCGGGGAGCCCGGTGACGATGGTGTGGCAGCCTGATGTTTAACCCCTCCATGGGTAGGGGGTTTGTGTCCCGGGGCCCGTTGGATGGTTGGTGCTCGGGTGCCGTGGAGGATAAGAACAGGGGTTTTCAGTGTACTCCCTCAGTCCAGGAAATAACAACAACGACAGCTTGTAAACCAGAATTCTGAGCACCACCGCAGCTTGTAGAGAACACGCTTGGGTCCATGCCCTTGGTGTTGCCGTTAGCCTGTGGCCATTTCCTTGGCACCTCTGTCTCTGTTGGACCCGTGGGTATAAAACTCTTTGGGTCCCGCTCACCCGTATGGCTAACGGAGTGAGCATGCTCTCAGGGTTCACACATAGGATTTCTTTGGACAGTATTGGGAAAGTCCTATCCCATCGGTGCACTAGCACCCCGATTTTGGAGCGGGTTGGGGATGAATCTTGAAGTCTTCACCCCAGTCGGGTAAATTAATGGAACGCGTGAAGCTACTTTCCGGCCTAGCGTCCACGTACCCCGTCGTGCCCTGGCCCCTGCCCGGTGATAGCTCAAGGCCGCCGGCTTCCCTCCTTGGCTGTCCGTGCCCTCTGACACTATACCCTGCGACTGGGGTTCCAGCTCCTACCAGGCCCAGACCAACGTCTGCCACCTAGTACTCAGGAGCTCTGCTCCGTGACCTCTCCTCACGAGGGTCACTTCTCCACCACCTCCACTCTCAACAGCTCAACTGTCACTTTCTTCACTTCCCCCTCACCAACTCCCCATGTGTGCGGCCCTATTCCCTTCAGGCCCCCAAATGGTGTGTCTGGTGGTTAAAGTGCAAAGTGTTCCTAGGATTTTGATTGGCTAAGCTGTTAGCAACACCAAAGTACCAGGACCCCTATTGGAAGTATCGATCCTAAAAGTCACAAGTGGATTTTTAACAATCCTTTGCAATATGACTCAGGATATATGCCAGATCAGAATCCCAATTTGCAGACACGGTGTTTCGGGGTGCTTGCCCCTCGTCAGTGCAAAGTGTGGGGTGTCTGATCTGGCTCATGAGAAAGCTATGTGGGGACAACGGGGGAACACTATTCTCCTTAGGCCAGAATCACACTTGCTAGTGCCTCGCGTGTAACTCGCGCGAGTCTCTCATGGTAGAACCCGGCTTGGCCGCACACTCTCCTGACAGGAGCGGGTCGGTTGCATGTATCTCTATGCAGCTCAGACGCTCCTGTATGCATAGTGTGCGGCCATGCCGGGTTCTACCATGAGAGACTCACGCGAGTTACACGCGATGCACTAGCAAGTGTGATTCTGGCCTTAAGGAGACTTTGCAAGCCAGTCTGGCTGCCAGTAAGGGGACTTATAGCTGCCACGCCCCTCTGGGAAATATTCAAATTGTCTCTCCAGTAAAGGAGACAAACTTTAGCGCAGCGCCACCTATTTATTCTATAAACTACTGACAACGTCTCCGAATTTCCAAGCAATACATTTTGTATTTATTTCCTGAAAATGGGAAATGGTCAAAATAACAAAAAAATGCATTGCTTTCAGACCTCAAATAATGCAAAGAAAACAAGTTTTTAATCATTTAGAAACAACAATACTACTTTTTAATGTTTTAAGTCAGGAAGAGTTCAGAAATCAATATTTTGTGGAATAACCATGATTTTTCATCACAGCTTTCATGCATCTTGGCAAGCTTTCCACCAGTCTCTCACACTGATTTTGGGTGACCTTATGCCACTCTTGGCCAGTAGAATGAGGTGGACTCTGGTTGGAATTCAACTGACAATGGAATCGACATGTAGAGAAGCTGATTTTTATAAAACTGTGGAGTAGTCTCTTCATTTTTGCCAGAGCTGTATATATTTTTTATACAACAATATTCACATATCTATTTAATATTATTATTTATGCATTTTATCTTATCTTTTTATGACACATATACATATATATATATATTTTTTTTTTTTTTGCAAGTCAGCGGCAACTTTTTGCCACCACTTTTTTAGTATCAATTTCTGTTTCTTTTCACCTGGTTTCTAACAAAAAAAATGTATTTGTATGGACACCTGATCACATTTATTCCTCTTCCTTTTGATCTTCCCCAGGTTGTTCTACATAATTAGTAGTAATTATTTGGCAAGACCAATCTGCACCCGAATATCTTACTATTCGCCCATCTCTATTTTTTTACCCATCTTCCCCATGCTGTTCCCATTCACTTTCAGCAGTTTTCCATCCACTGTAGCATTTTTACAGCCCTCAAAGATCAAATTCCAAGGTCCTCTGTAAAATGATTCGACACTATGCATAAGTGTGAGCATAGGAGGGACAGTATGCATAAGTGGGAGCATGGAGAACAGTATGGATAAGTGGGAACATGAGGGGGCAGTATGGATAAGTGGGAGCATAGGGGGACAGTATGGATAAGTGGAGCATATGGGGGACAGTATGGACAAGAGGGAACATAGGGGCACTATGAATATGTGGGAGCATAGGGTGGACTGTATGGATAAGTGGGAGCAGATGAGGGACTGTATGGATGAACGAGCATATCGGGCTATATGGATGTGTGGGAGCATATGGAGGACAGTATAGATATGTGGGAGCATGGGGGGCAGTATGGATATGTGGGAACATGGGGGATTATATGGAGAAGTGGGAGCATAGGGGGCATAGTATGGAGAAGTAGGGGAACTAAATGTTGAAGTGGGAGCGTGGGTGGACAGTATAGATAGATAGATCTGTTTTTTCGTAACAACTTTACCATTGTTAAAGAAGACTCCTATTAAATTTTGTATTCACTGAATGTGTGCATGTGATGTAGTATGAGTGTGATAATATACTCACCTACTTCTGCTCTCTTTGATGTCCAGCACCAGCCTTCTCTTCTCATTGACATCGCCATGCTCCACACTCTCCGGAACAAGCTGCTTTGCATGTCCAGTGGTGACTTTTTGCCTCAGGAAAGAAGGGGGCCCATACACAATACTTGCCCAGAGGCCCAGTGTCCGCCCCTGCTATAGTAGTAAACACATTATGTTCACCGTTATGCTTGTGTCTACAGGGGCAGGAATCTGGTCACCTTCTCATTTGAAAGCAGAAAAAGAGGATTATGATGGTGATGATGACAAACACTAGGCATTGCTTGAGGATCCAGCCTGGCAATGAAAGAGACGACAGTGAGGAGACAGAGGAGGACAGTGTTTCCTTCTGTCCAGAAGAGGGAGGTCTACTCAGGCTTAGAGGAGAATGCTGTGAGGAGAAAAGACAGGAAGTGGGAAGGAAAGAGGAGAGACTGGAGATATTTAGGTCTGGTAAAGTGCTGGGTTCAGGGAGGAATCTGGCCTCGGCCGGAACAGAGGGCAGAGTTGTCCCAACAGGGGGAAAGGGTGTTGGGCCATTGTGTGGGCTGTGTGTCGAGCAAGGAATTCTGTATCGGAAAGTGTATATACAGGCTGAGTTACAGTATCGACACCAGCCCAAATGTCTCTGGGTCTGGTGGTTGCCCATAAAGCACATGAGAAGGGGGCACAATTTACAAGTGAGAAGACCTGCCGGTGGCTGCAGCGAATGATGTACTGTCCTAACCTAGAAAAGATGGTGAATGAAGTGTGTCAACAGTGTCGTGTGTGGGTTAAGTAAGGGTCTCGAGCAATGGGCTCCTGTTCAAACCAATAAGGCTTTGGCCCCACTTGAGATACTCATGATAGATTATCTGCAGGTGGGATAGTCAACATCAGGGTACTGTTACTGTCTGGTGATGACTGATTATTTCACCAAGTATGCGGTGACAGTACCTACTAAAGATCAAACCACTAAGGCGGTGTGTAAACATTTCATACAGGTGTTCAGATGCCCGCAACGGGTGCATTCTGATCAAGGGGCATGCTTCCAGTGTGCCCTCATGAAAAAGCTTTCCCAGTTGTATAGTATTGAACAGTCAAGAACAACACCCTACCACCCACAGGGGAATGGGGCTTGTGAGCGTTTTAACCACACCCTTCTACTGATGTTGAGGATTTTGGAGGGTGAGCAGCGAGTTCATTGGCCTGACTATCTCCCGGAAATAATGTGGGCCTATAACAGCCGGGTACACCGCACGACTGGTACTCCCCATACATGTTGATGTTTGGTAGAGCCAGTAGAGAGATCGAGAACTTACACATGCCTACACCCTCTGTTAACCAGGCCACAGAACGCTTCGAGTGGGTCCAGGAACACAGACGCTGACTGATGGTGGTGCATAGGGTGGTGGGTGATCAATTGAATCAAGTGAAGATTCTCGACCTGTGAAACTCGTGTAAAACACGTATAGGAGACTCATTCAAGTTGTAAAAATATTAAGTTTTATTAAATATCAGCCAAAAAAGGATAAAATTCATTTTCCATATAATGTAAATATGAGGTAGGTGGATTCTATTCTCACCCACCCTCCAATAAACCACCCAAATCAGCCCATCATAATCTCCAGAAGGTATATAACCAGCCAGTGCATATACAATAATAGAACACCATGTGGTCAAATAGTCACATTACAAAACAACAGTTTTTAGACTTACCCATGGTGTAAGAACGGAGCGCCTAACAGTGGCGGTTCAGAGGTGGGTAGATGAGTATCCTTCAACCTGGATGCGCGTGTCGCCAAAGCTTCATCAGCGGGGTGCAGGCGAATGGATATTCTCACACCACGCACCTCATTTATAGCAGTGAGTAACCTGATTGTCAGTGACGTACTCCATGTGTGTGTAGCGCCGCCATAACGGCGCATGTGCGCAGGACGGGGCACCCGGAAGTGACGTCGCCACACGGCGGCTCTCATCCCCGAGGCGCACGTCAGAGGGAATTCCCTCGGTGACGTCACCAGACATGCGCATCGGGAATACTGAGGCCGCCGCGCGACGACATCCGGAAGCCGCGCCCCGCGCGCACGTGCAGCAGCGGCACCCACACACAGGGAATGTTATTATGGTGACCAGTGTGCGATGCACATGAAGAATCTGACCCATCAAAAAATGAAAAGAAGGGGGCAAAGGAAAAAGGAAGAAAAAGGGGGGCGGAGGAGAGGAAGGGGGAGCATAGGCCATCAAGGTGCTTTGTTAAAACATGCACCTGATGAAACATAACTATAACAAGATCCCATCACAATATATATGTGCCCAAGTCCACCCCTAATATATGGATGAGTCACCACCCACATACAGATACCCCATACTGTTAGCCCACAGATACACATATTCACGTGGAAGCAAGCACATAAACAAACACAATTAACAAGCCACTTCGGTATATCCAATTCAATAATCCAGAGTCCTTGCTATGTGCCTGCTGCTGCATTCATTTTCATCAAGGCTCACAGCATGGTAGAGTAGTGGTTCGTGGTTCAATGTAGATGGTCAGTCTATCTTTTTGTAATCGGTCACTCCTATATGTTCATCACCAGTAATCCAAGGAAACAATGAGGAGAGTGTACACAAAAATTACTGTTAAAATAATACATAAAGACAACACTATTAAAAGGAGTCCCAGGGCCACACTGCATAAAACTTCCATTAGTCAAGATCTTAGTCACATATATCCCAACCAAATACATCACCAAAGATCTTATTCTCAAACGTCCTCCATGTTCCTAAATCATGAACATTTCCACATGGATTACCATGTGGGACAGGCATTAAGAGGGGAAGACCCAGGGCTGGGGGCTCACAAAAAGGAGGAAAAGCTTAATTTCTCATTTAGCCCCATGGGGGCCATAGTGCCCAGAGTGATAATCCAACGGCACTCCATTTGGGCCAACCGCTTTTTTAGATCGCCCCCCCCCTAATGCCACAGTGTAGAATATCAATCCCTCTGACCTTTAGTCCTGAGGGATCGCAACTGTGATGAACATGGAAGTGTCGTGGGAGGGTTCTGAGGAGTGACAAATCTAGACATTGTTTTGAGTTGAGAATATCACGGACATGCTCTCTTATTCTTGTCTGAAGCTGCCGTGATGTGAGTCCAACGTACATCTTTTGGCACGGACAGGTTGCCAAATAGACGACGTATGTGCTATTACAGGAGATACGTTTTAGAGTCTTAAATGTTTTTTTACCATCAGGAACACCTAATGATGTTATTTTCCCTGCAGGCCAGGCAATCCTCACAGGGGAAGCAGCCACCCCCCCTCCCCGATACTCCCCCAGAGATACCAAAGGGATTACTTGGTTTGGCCGCATAGTGGCTATTCACCAGCATGTCCTTAAGGTTTCTTCCTCTCCAAGATGTCATAAGGGGCGACTTTGGGATAAGGCCCGCCAGGCCCGGGTAAATATATTAACAAAGCACCTTGATGGCCTATGCTCCCCCTTCCTCTCCCCCCCCCCTTTTTCTTCCTTTTTCCTTTGCCCCCTTCTTTTCATTTTTTGATGGGTCAGGTTCTTCATGTGCATCACACACTGATCACCATAATAACATTCCCTGTGTGTGGGTGCCGCTGCTGCACGTGCGCTCGGGGCGCGGCTTCCGGATGTCGTCGCGCGGCGGCCTCAGAATTCCCGATGCGCATGTCTGGTGACGTCACCGAGGGAATTCCCTCTGACGTGCGCCTCGGGGATGAGAGCCGCCGTGCGGCGACGTCACTTCCGGGTGCCCCGTCCTGCGCGCATGCGCCGCTATGTCGGCGCTACACATACATGGAGTGCGTCACTGACAATCAGGTTACTCACTGCTATAAATGAGGTGCGTGGTGTGAGAATATCCATTCGCCTGCACCCCGCTGATGAAGCTTTGGCGACACGCGCGTCCGGGTTGAAGGATACTCACCTACCCATCTCTAAACCGCCACTGTTAGGCTCTCCGTTCTTACACCATGGGTAAGTCTAAAAATTGTTGTTTTGTAATGTGACTATTTGACCACATGGTGTTCTATTATTGTATTTGCACTGGCTGGTTATATACCTTCTGGAGATTATGATGGGCTGATTTGGGTGGTTTATTGGTGGGTGGGTGAGTATAGAATCCACCTACCTCATATTTACATTAATGGAAAATGAATTTTATCCTTTTTTGGCTGATATTTAATAAAACTTAATATGTTAACAACTTGAATGAGTCTCCTATACGTGTTTTACACGAGTTTCATATTTGAATTTTGGAGTATATTCTATGACATCCGTTTATTGGGGATTGTGATATAATCCACTAGGATGAAATTACAATATGGTATTTTCCCCTGTTTGTCTGTGCTATACATTTTAAAGATTCTCGACCTGTACACACTGAGTCCTTCTCTGATGGGGAAAAGGTGCTGTTAAGGGTTAAGCGTCGGTTGGGCAAGCTAGGTGGCTGGTGGGAAGCGACACCATACGTAGTAATAAGGAGGGTGGCCCAAGGAATCCCCGTGTACGAGGTAGAACCTGTGGGGGACTGGGGCATCGACTTATAACTTTCATCGCAATATGCTAAGGCCATGTCAGTTTGACGACCCTGTACCAACCCCTGAGGTGCTTGACTCTAAACCGCAGGTGGAAGACACCCCAGATAAAATAGAATGGTGGGCCATACCAACTCTCTCGCCTACAAATCAGCCCCGATTGTAATATTGCCCCCGAGGGAGAGTCTTGTGTGTCCTGTGCTTTCTCCTAGTGACGGCGTACAGGAACAGGTGACTGTTCCAGTTGCAGTACCAGATGTCCAAGCGGGAGCTTCATCTTTAGCCTCTCCTGATGCTATCCCCTCGGAGGAGCCCGGCACCAGTGAATGCTCCCAAGGTCTTAGGAGGACTATCCAAGCCACGCAAGGAGTACCTCCCAAGCATTACGTACTAGAGGACTTTATTTGGGAAGGTGTGTCGGGGACTCCAACCTCAAGTGGGTTGGCATGTGAGAGGGCTGATATTGCAAATACTCCAGCTGCAGTGTCTCCTTCTGTCCAACAGAGAGGCCTGCTCAGGCTTAGAGGAGAATGCTGTTAGGAGAAAAGACAAGAAGGGGGAAGGAAAGAGAAGAGACTCACAGCAGAGAGACTGGAGAGACAGGTGGCTGCCAGTGTCCTGGTCCGTGCTAGCAGGCCTGGAGTGAGAGAGACAGGCCTCTGACTGCTGTATGAGCAGAGTCCTCTCAGCTGCTTTTGAGTGGCTATAAATGGCTGCCAGAGAGAGACAGCGGTTGCAGAAATGAACCCGAAGGAGATCTTTATCTGAGGCCTTGTTTTCAGTCTGTGACTTCAGCCCTAGGAAAACTGTCCCTGGTGAATGTCGGTGCTATATACACCGTGTGCAGAATTATTAGGCAAGTTGTATTTTAGAGGATTTTTTTTTATTATTGATCAACAACTATGTTCTCAATCAACCCAAAAGACATATCAAAGCTTAATATTTTTAGAAGGTGGAGTGTGGGTTTTTTAGATTTGGCTATCTTAGGAGGATATCTGTTTTTTGCAGGTGACTATTACTGTGCAGAATTATTTGTTTATTTTCACCAGGTAAACCAATATAACTGCACAAAATTTAGAAATAAACATTTCTAACATGCAAAAACAAACCCCAAAAAATTAGTGACCAATATAGCTACCTTTCTTTATGACGACACTCAACAGCTTACATTCCATAGATTCTGTCTGCTTGATCTGTTTACGATCAACATTGCATGCAGAAGCCACAACAACCTCCCAGACACTGTTCCGAGAGGCGTACTGTTTTCCCTCCCTATAGCTCTCACATTTTATGAGGGACCACAGGTTCTCTATGGGGTTCAGATCAGGTGAACAAGGTGGCCATGTAATTATTTTTTCATCTTTTAGACCTTTGCTGGCCAGCCACACTGTGGAGTAGTTGGAGGCATGTGATGCAGTATTGTCCTGCATGAAAATCATGTTTTTCTTGAACAATACCGACTTCTTCCTGTACCACTGCTTGAAGAAGTTGTGTTCCAGAATCTGGCAGTAGATCTGGGAGTTGAGCTTCACTCCATCCTCAACATGAAAAGGTCCCACAAGTTCATCTTTGATGATACCAGCCCATACCAGTACCCCACCTCCACCTTGCTGGTGTCTGAGTCGGAGTGGAGCTCTCTGCCCTTTACTGATCCACCCTCTGGCCCATCCATTTGGCCCATCAAGAGTCACTCTCATTTCATCAGTCCATAAAACCTTTGAAAAATCAGTCTTAAGATATTTCTTGGCCCAGTCTTGACATTTTATCATATGTTTCTTGTTCAAAGGTGGTCGTTTTTCAGCCTTCCTTACCTTGGTCATGTCTCTGAGTATGGCACACCTTGTGCTTTTTTATACTCCAGTAACGTTGCAGCTCTGAATTATGGACAAACTGGTGACAAATGGCATCTTGGCAGCTTCACGCTTGATTTTCCTCAATTCATGGGCAGTTATTTTGCTCCTTTTTTGCCCAACACGCTTCTTGCAACCCTGTTGGCTATTTGCCATGAAATGCTTGACTGTTCGGTGATCATGCTTCAAAAGTTTGGCAATTTCAAGACTGCTGCATCCCTCTGCAAGACATCTCACAATTTTGGACTTTTCAGAGCCCGTCAAATCTCTCTTCTGACCCATTTTGCCAAAGGAAAGGAAGTTGCCTAATAATTAAGCACACCTTATATAGGGTGTTGGTGTCATTACACCACACCCCTCCTCATTGCAGAGATGCACATCACCTGATTTACTTAATTGATTGTTGGCTCTCAAGTCTATACAGCTTGGAGTAGGACAACATGTATAAAAGTATCATTTGCCTAATAATTCTGCACACAGTGTAGAACTGTTGCAGAGTCTGATACGGAATGGATATCCCTTTGCCTGGAGACCCCCCTGGAGATAAATACGTATATCTTTTTGTTTTTGGGAACACATTCTGTGGCTTTAATAAATACAAAAAACTGGTGGGATCCATGTTAAGAGGATTCAGCTGCCGCTGCTTCTGTGCTGCTGACGGTAACTTTCTCTGTGGGAAGGTCTGCGCTGCTTGTATTCTCCACTCTAGATTTGCCATTTTCCACAGAGGGTAAGGAGATCTGGTCCAGCAGTGTAGGGAGTGTGTAGGGCAGTGTAGGGATTGGGTCGCTTGCAATAGGTGCCATAGGAAATGCGGAGAACTGAGGATTTACTGATAGTGGAAGGAGTCCTGCTAGGTTAAGTGCTGGTAACGGACCAATAGGTGGCAAGCCTGGCACACTGTGTGTCAAATCAGGGAAGCCAGGCCTGGGTATTAGGGTGGCTGCAGGTATGTTAAGATTGGATAAATTCTGTAATGTGGGAAGTCCAGTGGCATGAGACCTGGTAGTGACACGGTTTGATTGAGAGGGCCAATGGCAAGGGACTGGTTGATTTGTGGCGTTAATATGGGTACTGTTGGTAAACCTGAGTTAAAAGCACTGGTGAGAGCAGGGGGTTTGCATTAAGTGACAGTCCGGACAGACTTCGTTCTATTCCTGTGGTTGCAACAGGCAATGTCGGAGGAGAATTTACAGATGACAACTGGACCTCCGTAAAGCCGTCTTTTAGAGGACTCACAGGTGCCGGTGACTGCCCTGTCAGAGAGCTCTTCTTTCGTTCTTCAAATGGTTGCGTAGGTATGCAGTGAAGGTTACAATAACCTATTCCACATCCTAAGCTGCCCTCTCCACCTCAGGCAGAGTTTGGTGTGATGACCACTTCTCGACAGTTGTCTGTGCCCATGCTGTGCACATACAATTTTAAAGGCTTTCCTTCGTGGGTCTCAATGAGGGAGAACAGATCTTCAGGATCATTCATAACAGTGTCTGCTCCAATTATGTTGTCTGTGTGAGGTCTCAAACCAGCTAATGCTGCAGGAAAATTGTCATTCTCATTGGCGTCATCAAAGCTACAAAATCTTAAGCTGACCCCCAGCAGCCCTTGTCCTCCCCACATATTACTGGGGGTAACCGTTGCCTCTTTCAGTTCCAGTGTCTTGCTGCGATACACCACCATTTTCACAGGCTTTTCAACATTGGCCTTCAAAAGATCCTTCAGTGAATCAGTGTCTTTATTCAATCTCAGCCCATTGATGGAGACTATAAATTCAAAGAATGGCTCCAGCCCCACTCTGTGCCCAGGGGAATTTTCTTGCACCCGCAGGATGTTGTAGCCTTCCGTCCCTCCGCCAGGGATCTCCACACTCTGCTGCACCACCCATGTTAGGCGGCGGCCCCTAAACTGGACGCTCCTTGTGCTCGGATCTTTTTGTTTTTGCGGACAAGTGTGCACACTGACTTAATAGTGGTTTTGGCACCGGACCAGGTCTAATATATACTACGCAGCCGCCATTGCTGCAGTACTGTTGGTCATACCTCCCAACTTTTGAAGAAAGGAAAGAGGGACAAATTAAGCGGCGCATACAGCGCGCCGCGTCAAATTTTGACCACGCCCCTAGCCACACCCCTACCCACACCCATTTGGCAGTAAGGGTCATTCAGCAGTTGCCCCAGACTGTTCGTTAATAGTCATAGCAGCCAGAATTTTCTTATATTTATATGTGTCACTATATGACATGTTGCTTATTTGTGCCTATAAAGCCGTGTTCACATGCTGCATAATCTCAGGTTTTTTATGTTTCTGCTGCTGTCGGCACCAAACTACACAATAACAATCTACTCTGATTATTCCATTTTTGCTGTTTTTTTCTGCCTTTTCTCCATTATTTAATGTGTTTTTCGTTCAGATGTGAATCTGCATTTTTAAGTGTTTTTATTGTACAGAGAAGCTTTTTCCTGGGTTTTTTTAAGATCCACATAGAAACCTGTACAGAAAAAAAGCATCAAAGCCGCAGAGTTCAGCGGAGTCTTCTCGTGGAATCCACTTTACTTGGATAATTAAACACAGCAGAATAAATGTGCAAAAAAAACAGCAGAAAAAATGCAGCATTTACACTACATGTGAACACGGACTAAATGTCCAAGCAAAGTGGATGAGACATCATGAAATCTCTGCCCCTTTTATGTTTGAAGACGCTGCTGAACTGCGCGGATTTGGTGTTTTTTTTTCTTTATAATGTTCCGGATTCACATCTGCCCTCAACATGTGTCAAAAAAGGGACAATGCATAAAAAATACCGCAAACACGCAATAATCAGAGAAGATTGTTATTGCGCTCGTGGTGCGGACAGCGGCAGAAAAAAACACAGCATTTACACTACGTGTGAACACGACCTCAACAATACATTTGTATTACATTTTTTATGGGTTTTAATAAAGAAAAATAATAAATTGCGCCATTTTTTTCCCGCCATTTACCGATCCCCATCAATAATCTGATCACTGTCTTGTTCTGGTCCTTACGATTACAGGGAAACCAAATATGTCCATGTTATTTGCTTATTTGTGATGTTTATTATTTTATAAAAAAGTGTAATAAAATTACATTATTCTATTTTTTTTATTATTTTTAGTAATTTTATTACAAGAAAAAATACACCTTTTCCTCTCCCTCTAGAATACAGGAGACAGAGACGCTGCTCTGTAAAATGGAGCTTTGTGTCCTGTGTAATCTGCTGTGCAATCAGAGGCTTCATTGTAGGTTTATTTATATAAAATCCTCCCTTTCACATCTTCAATTCCTAGTGGCTCAACAGCTAGAACAGTTAGGAAAGCCTAGGAGACTGCTGGACACAGGAAACTAGTTTGCTGATTCAAATCCAAGTTGGTGAACATAAATAAAGGTTTTTTTGTATTTTTTTTTCTCATTTCTTTATAGTAGTTTTATGGGTACAAATGAATCTGACTCTTTCCTTCACCTACAAAGAGATGCAATATTTATCTATCTATCCTTCTATCTATCTATCTATCTATCTATCTATCTATCTATCTATCTATCTATCTATCTATCATTCTATCTGTCTATCAATTATATCTATCTATCTATCTATCTATACTTGTATCTATCCTTCTATCTATCTATCTATCTATCTATCCTTCTATCTATCTATCTATCTATCCTTCTATCTATCCTATCTATCTGTCAATTATATCTATCCTTCTATCTATCCCTCTATCAATTATATCTATCTATCTATCCTTCTATCTATCCCTCTATCTATCTATCCTTCTATCTATCCATCTATCTATTATCTGTCATGTATCTATATATCCCTCTATCATCCATCCATCCATCCATCCCTCTATCATCCATCCATCATCCCTCTATCATCCATCCCTTTATCATCATCCCTCTATCATCCCTCTATCATCCATCCTTCTATCATCCATCCCTCTATCATCCCTCTATAATCCATCCCTTTATCATCCGTCCATCTTTGCAGCTGAATAATCTGCTTCTGGTTTCTCAACAGCAATATAGAGGTCAAGATAACTAAAACTGCCTATGTTTTACAATACAGGCAGTAGCTCAGTGGTAGAGCTGCTGCATATGGAACAATGAGTTTCACAGTTCACAGGTTTGAGTCCCGGCCGCCTGATAATCCAGAGCTGATGATAACTTAACTTAATTTATTCACTGCACTGAGGGGAGGAGCGGGACATCAGCTGTGAGCCACGGGAGTGCGGGACACACCTCTAAAATCAGGGCAGTCCTGCAGAATCCAGGATGGTTGGGAGGTATGCTGTTGGTGTATCTCTGCTAGCAATTGGTTAACCCTGGGGTACTTTCCTGTGTTGCTTATATGTGTGGGGGAAGGGTGGGGAATTAGAGTTTCTGCTAAGATTGTTAATTGGTGTGTTGGTCCAGGGATTGCTCCTTCATACACCCAGTGATTTACACCTTGTAGTGTTTCCAGAAGTTCCTGTTTAGGTAAACTGTTCCTGTCCTATTAGAGTCAATCCTTAGCCCAGCACGCTGATCCCGGTTCAGTAACCGGGTGCCTGTACATTTATTTGCATTACATTCCCATTGCCTTAATCAGGTTATAAAAAAAATTACGTTTAAACAGAGTCTGATCTCATTCCTCGTTCGTGACCCGCTGTATCCTGAGAGTAACTTCTTGGTTTCACAGTAACAAGTGTTAATTTTCCTGTGGGCTGCAGTACTAACCACCAGACACATGAAGTCATTGTCTTTATTTTTACTCTTATATAGTCATTTAGGGAGAGCAAGGAGAGATAGAGACCAGGGTGAGTCAATTGCATTGCATTGCAACTAATGCAGTGTTCAGTCATGTAGTGATTGAATAATGCATTAGTTAAGTAGACACCTTTAGCAAAGAGACAAGTGTGGCGCCCTGGACTAGCCAGGTAGTCACAGGTAACACACACACACCCCCACCCCCACTAGACAGTAACATTAGCCAAACATAAAGTCCTTGTTGCCTCCCACCAGGGTCTGATGTCCACACCAGGCAGGGTGGAGCCAAGCGGTTGACCTCATCCACCGAGGAGTTCACAGGCCTGGAGGCGGGAAAAGTGGAGGAGGTTGAAGTGAGAGGAGTAAAGTGGAGAGTGTCTGGGTTTGTGGCCCAGGCACTGACAACAAGGTTGGCAGACGGTGGTGGCCGTCTGCAGGAGTGGTGAATCAACGCGGAACCGTAGGACTGGGGACGGGCGGTGGCCCGCCGGTACCGACCAGGGAGTGAAGTGAAGCCAGCACACACAGGCAGGGCCATCGGACCCCGACTAGTCTTGGAGTCACCGTCAACAGTCAAATCCGAGTGTGACAGGAACCCCGGGGGTTTCCTAACAGCCAAAGACCTGTTAGAAGGCAACCGTCTGCACCTTGAGGGTATACAGCTACTGCCTAAGGCTAGAGACCCAAGGGCCAGCGCCTGCGGACAAACGGTCTCCTCCGGCATCCATACGCCGGGGAGCGGACTACCATTGGGGACCCATCGTAGTCAAACAGTACACAAATGTGCAGGGAAAGACAGCCGCCATCACCTGTCCAGGGAGAGACACTGCAGCCGGCTACGGGGCCCGTCCATCCAGCCGTTTGGTTTACTGAGGACTTTGTGCATCTCTTACTGAGTGAGTACACCTGTGCCATCCGGCACCACGCCGCGCTATCCCTGTAACCCTGCACCTCACCAACCCTGCCTTCCCGTCACACCACTGGGCCCCGGGACCACCGACCCCTCCCCATGGAGGGGGAAAACAACATCCCAGTTGCTCCCTACCATCGCTCCCGGGATCCCCGTCACCAGCAGCGGTGGTGCCCATCTTCACCACAACCCGTGGGTGGCGTCACGGACTAAATCCCCCTAAAACCAACCACCCTTTTCACTCACGGGCGAGGAGCGCCACTCGAGTCCCCGGATCCGGCCCACCGCTCGAGCCACCGAGCAGCAGCTGCAGCAGCGCCGGACCCGAGCGTTAGCGAGCGCAGCGGCCGCGTCCTCCCCGCCCGCGACTAGAGATGAGCGAACCGTTCCCGGTTCGGCTCGAGTTCGGTTCGCCGAACGGAGGTCTCGTTCGAGTTCGGTTCGTCGAACTTTCGACGAACTGAACTCGAACCGCATAGAAAACAATGGCAGGCAATCACAAACACAGAAAAACACCTAAAAAACACCCTCAAAGGTGTCCAAAAGTTGACAAACAACTCACAACACAACAACAAACACATGGGAAAGTGACAAGGCCATATACTCATGCGAAAAGAAAAGAGCTGGACAAGGAAAAGAGGAGGAGACACAGATATATGAGTATATGCAAGGAAACATCGATGCCATTACTGTGCAACTTGAGCCCTGCTCATTTTAGGCTTCCAATCTGGATAAATTGCCTGAGCTTGCCACGTACGCCTTGGGGATCTTGTTGTGTCCTGCAGCCAGCGTTCTCTCGGAACCTTTCTTCAGTGCAGCTGGGGTCTGCTGGCAGATAAGCACACGCGTCTGTCCACTGACAATGTGGACATGGCTCTCAGAGGACTTTTCTTCCCCTGGGTCAGCCAGGGGACGCGAAAGGCACACATATTTTTGACAGTGCTTCATGCAAAGCATCTTTTTCATTTTAAAAAGGGGGATCAACTGATGCCAGTCAAGTGGGGTGTGTGTGGCCCAATTAGTGGCAACGAGGGAGACTGTGGTTGGAGTCCCCTCGCTGTGTTTCTAAAAGAACCAAGATGAACAAGTCATGGCTCTCAGAGGACTTTTCTTCCCCTGGGTCATCCAGGGAAGGTGAAAGGCATGCGTATTTTTGAGAGTGCTTCATGCAAAGCATCTTTTTCATTTTGAAAAGGGGGGTCAACTGATGCCAGTCAAGTGGGGAGTGTGTGGCCCAATTAGTGGAAACGAGGGAGACTGTGGTTGGAGTCCCCTCGCTTTTGAAAAAAGAACCAAGATGAACAAGTCATGGCTCTCAGAGGATTTTTCTTCCCCTGGGTCATCCAGGGGAGATGAAAGGCATGCGTATTTTTGAGAGTGCTTCATGCAAAGCATCTTTTTCATTTTGAAAAGGGGGGTCAACTGATGCCAGTCAAGTGGGGTGTGTGTGGCCCAATTAGTGGCAACGAGGGAGACTGTGGTTGGAGTCCCCTCGCTGTGTTTCTAAAAGAACCAAGAAGAACAAGTCATGGCTCTCAGAGGACTTTTCTTCCCCTGGGACATCCAGGGGAGGTGAAAGGCATGCGCATTTTTGAGAGTGCTTCATGCAAAGCATCTTTTTCATTTTGAAAAGGGGGGTCAACTGATGCCAGTCAAGTGGGGTGTGTGTGGCCCAATTAGTGGAAATGAGGGAGACTGTGGTTGGAGTCCCCTCGCAGTGTTTTACATGATTTTCGAAGGGCATGATATGCCTAAGAGGTTGAGTTTCAGCATCTGCAACTTGTTGGCTACAGAAAGGCTGCCTTTACACCCTTTTGAGACCGAGGATTTTTGAGACCTTATGCCCATTGCAGTGCCCCAAGAGCCGATGGCCAGTCGCCCCTCCTTCTCCAAGAAAGGCGTGCCCGCGCTACCACAGCAGGTCGCACACAACATCACCGATTCCTTGAGAAACTCTGTGTGTGACAGGGTGCATTTCACCACAGATACTTGGACCAGTAAGCATGGACAGGGGAGTTACATGTTGCTGACTGGGCACTGGGTAACTATGGTGAGAGATGGAGAAGGGTTTGCTGTACAAGTCTTGCCGTCCCCACGAGTTGTGTGTCAATCCTTCCTCTGTATGTACAAGTTCCTCCACTGCTTCTGCCTCCTCAACCTCGTGTGGGTCCTCCACCTCGGCCCAAACCCTGTGTGGTCAGGCCACCCTTCCTTGTAACTGCGCCCAAGGAATCCCACACACCTCCTTACTATGCTGGCAGCAGAGCTCAACAGCATGATGCGGTCGACTCTTTACTTAGAAATGGCTGGGAAATGTGAGTCACACCGCTGATGAGTTGTGGACGGTAAGCTCTGGAGAGTGAGACCGAGTTTCATCAATGGTTGTCTCCACTCAACCAGCAGCCAGGGAAGGCCGGGTGCGACAATGATGCAAACCAGTCTGCGACCCTTCTTCAGGGCATTGTGACACACGTGCCTTGTATGGCTCACGTGTTGAACCTGGTTGTCCAGCAATTTTTAAAACACTATCCCGGCCTACATGGCCTTCTGCAGAGGGCACGGTGTAACACCTGCCTGGATCGACACACTCAGATGGGCTGTAAAGGATAGGCTAGAGGGAAGCCACTCACCAAGCTGGACCCCCAGAACCCTGAAACCCTTTAACCCCTATACAGTGATTTGGAATTACACAGGGCCCAAGTTGATCAATACCTGTGGAAGGCTGCAGTTCTAGAGAATAGTAGTCATGCAGGGTTAAAACATTAATTGAGGAAGAGGAACAGAATGGGATGGCCAGGACTAAATCAGAAAACAAGCAGAGGTGAAATGCGGATCGGCCAACGAGGTACATAAACAGCAAGCAGGAAAAGTAGTCAGGTAACAAGCACACAAAATCATAAAACTGAACTGGGGGTAACAGTAACAAGAGGTTCATAGCTTTGTCTGGCAGTGGTCTGCAGACAGGAGGGGCCTAAAAAAGGGTGTGGTGTCTTCCCATTGGTTGTAGCTGAATGATGGTACTTCATCTGTGAGATACCCACCACCTACATTCAGCCTGTGGTTCTGCATCTGTCAAGGTAACGCAGCCCAGTGGGTGAGCATAACCTGCGTCCACCTGCGCCGCTGGCATCGACTCCTTTCCCATCATCAGCACTATGCACAAAAGGAACACGTTGTCACCTGGCGACCGGAGTACAAATTGATTGAGTGGACTATGTTGGTGACTTAACAGCCGTGTGCGGCAATGATGCAAACCTGTCTGCGGCCTTTCGTCAGGGCAATGTGACACACGTGCCTTGTATGTCTCACGTGTTGAATCTGATTCTCCAGCAATTTTTAAAATACCATCCCAGCCTACATGGCCTTGTGCAGCGGGCACGCTGCTATGTGCTCACTTTCATCCTTCGCACCCAGCAGCTCAACAACTTTCATCGCTCCGGAAGTCTTAGGGTCTGGCGGTTAAACGCCTGAAATGCGATGTTCCGACACGCAGGAATTGGAATCTGCACATGTTGCAGCGTCTGTGGCAGCACCGCAGAGCCCTGCTGAAATACGGTTTGACGTATACCCTGGGCTAACTTGATCCAGAGGTGGTGCAGATCACGCTGCTGGAGTGGTGTCAGATCAAGGACCTACAGTATGTACCCTTCTACACAGTTTACAAATGTCGACGAAGATGTTTAGCACTGGCGATGCCATTCTCAGCGTGACAATTCTGGTCATCTACAAGATGGAGCACACAGTAAGCATTATTCGGAGTCAGGTGTTGGTCCAAGAGGAAGGGGAGGAAGTACAGGAGGAGTCATATGCAGAAGGGATAATAAGATCTACAAGATCCATACGGCGAGCGGCACCTAGGTGGAAGTCAAGGGACAGTGGGGGAGAGGGATTAACAAGGGCGCATAGTATCAGCAAAAATTGTTGAGGAAGGTGCAGGAGCCCATGAAGAAATGGAGGACGAACTGGCGATGGGCATGGAAGACTCAGCAGATGAGTGAGAGCTTGCTCACATTTCGGTTGTGCGAGGTTGGGGGGAGAGGGCAGAGGAAGGAGGCACGATTCTCACCTCTCTGCCACCAACACACTAAGGACTCTGTCCTCCTGGATGCACAAGACACATGAGCGCCTTCTTGCTGCACTACCTACAACATGACCCTCGGATTGTACGAATTCGAAGTAATGCTAACTACTGGATTGCCACACTGTTAGATCCCCGGTACAAGACAAAATTTGGCGAAATAATTCCTGTCATAGAAAGGGACGCACGTATACAGGAGTATCTGCAGAAGGTGGTACGCAATCTTAGATCTGCTTTTCCACTAAACACCAGTGCTGCACAGAGTGAATCTCAACGCTTTGTCATGGATAGGAGGAAAGGTCTTTTACTTGTCCACATCAGAGGGACCGAGGGCTGTCTGCTGTGCTGAGATGGCATTGAGTACGGTGTCCCTGCAGAGTTGCACTTTTGGTCATATACAAAATGAGTTGAAAAAGGATAGATGCTGGTGGAAAGGGGAACAGGTGTGTTGGAAAGGGGAAAAAAGTTTTTGTCCGTGGGTTTGGTGGTTAAGCAAAAGTAACATTTGCTGAAGAAACACCATCTGTTACGGTGGGACTGGCAGATTTGGATAAGGTGGTATATACTATGTTACCGCTATATAACGAAAATTAATAAGAAAAGAAAGAGAAAGGTATATATCCCCATCAGCAGTCAGAGTCCACCGTGCTTCCAGATGGAAAATGAGAGGTCGGCAACTGGAAGGTTAGGTGGAGGATACAGAGCTGTGTGGCTATGAAACTAATAATAGCCTGAACCGAGTTAGACGCCACTCGGATCTGGAGACTGGGAGCCCTGTTAGCGTCACAGGGTCAACACGCCCACCCAGCCCAGGAACTCCCTGTTAATATCACAGGGGCCATTGAGTACGCTGACCGTGTGCATTGGGGCCACACCTGTGGACAGCAGGCGCATCAGCAGCAGCAGGCCTGTTAATGCCACTGGGCTGCACAAGCAGGACTGGTAGGACAGGAGCTGGTCTTAACCGTTCTGCGTTACCAACTGTGGTGGCGGCCTGCATCGACGCCCTATCCCTGCCTACCTCTGGCCTAAAGCCGCAATGGGTTCAACACATGGAGGTGTGCTCTTTCGGAGCATAATAGAAGACTGCGCACCTCCTTGTTGGCTCCAGCCCGTTTTATAACCTGGGTCCGCCCCAAACCAGGGTGGACCACAATGCACCTCCTGGAGACAAAAGCAGAGTGACACGTCATGAGTGGCATAACTAGCGTCCTATTTGGAACCGCAACTTCAATAATGACCTCATGGCTGCCACGACACAAACACCTCACCAGTCATCGTCTGACCATCAATAATGAGGTGACAAGTCATAGGGGCGGGCCTCTGTAAGCCATTTGGGAGTGGCCTGGCCACATCGTCAGGACACCTGATGCCCTGTGGTGTATATGGGCCCCCCACATCAGGGGCAGGGCCAAAGAGTTCATTACCGGACCTAGTCTCTGATGCAGTAAGTGTCTAAGCATGCTCAGTAGCATGAAATACAGTCTCTGAAAAAAGACTATCAGCTTTAGCATGGTGTCTAGGCACAAAACAGGACTTAGACCCGGCACGGAGTGCAAGTACATGTACAAAGAGGCTTTTCGCACTAAGTGTGGGAGCATGCGCTGTATCCCGAAATGAAGACTTAGCCTCAGGAATGGCACAGTCAGGCTGAGCATGCTCACTAGGCGAAACACTGTAGTTAGGCTGCGGCTGGGGTAAATCGGCACACGCATGCGCACTAGCTGCCTCTCCACACTTAGATGTGGAGGAGAAATTGCTCTTCGGGTGTGGACTTGGAGATGCTGTCTATGAACAGAAGGAAAAGCTAAAGGTGTGTGTTACAGCAAGGAGCCACCGGGGAAACACTTCGTTCAATTGTGAGGGGAGTCATTTTGGAGTTTGGTGAGGAGTACCGTAACGCCTGTGAGCAGCATCCTGTGCCACAGACCAACATTCTTACGGTGCTGTCTATACTGCTTACCGTGAGAGGAGCGTAAAGTCTGTATTTCTGTGTTTTATTAGCAAAACACATATCTGTTCTGGGTAGGCCGACTATTTATAGACAATAAGACTTGCTGCCTCTGCACTGTCAAATTGTCACGTACACTTTAAATCATAGAGGGACAGCGACACATGTTTGCATTGACTGTTGATTTTCAAGATTTCCATGGCTTTGTTGCAGAGCTGTGTGGTTTGCATTCACACTGTTATCATCTGCCTTATCTGTGAGGCTTTAGCTAACAAGGGTATTCAGGGGGGGTAATGTGTTTTGTCTATGTTTACGTAGATAACTGGGAAGCTCTTGTGATGCGCCACTGGTAAGTCGTGTTCGCACACACCCACACACACACACACACACACGCACAAACACACAGTTACTGCTACGCAGAGGGATTGGCAGGTAGTAGGCAACAGAATAGATTGTTCAATTATTTAAATTGTATGCATGGTTCTTATTGTTTGTTTTGGTAAAGTTAAACAATCATTTATTAACCCAACTGACTAGAGTCCTTTTCCTGTTGCCTGGTTTTGCTGCATACTGGGGAGCCCACCCTGTACACGACTTAAAATGAAGCATAAGTCGCAATGTGAATTTCACTGTGGTACAATGCGGCCTAGCGTGCCTGTGCAACCAACGCCTGCCCCATCAAGTGTATCTGCGTGCTCTTCATCCTCTGTGACTGGGGACAGCAGTGTCACATGGTTTGTCACACTGAACTTCCACCCCTTTACACGCAACAGGGAGTGTGATTGGCAGGTCATCACTTGTTTTGGAAGTGGAAACAGATGGTATTGTTGAGCTGTCAGACATCGAGAAAACCAACATTGGATGCAGGCTACATTATATCCACACCTGCACCTTCGTCACAGATTGGCTGAACTACCTGCATTTAATAATTGCATTCCAGAAATGGAAATGAGTGTAGAATGCACATGTGTTGTACCTTGCTTGGCAGCAAAGGAACACTGACTTAGTATTACAGACAATTTTAGGAAGGCAGAAAAAGAGTCAGCTCTTTGGGCAAATTAAATAGCGTGGCAAAAGTGGACAGGTGGGTACAGTGGCTGTGTTCTGTGGGTACCAGAATATAAAATATAGGTCAGGTAAAGAGAAAACCAGTTTAAATGCCGCGCTAAAAACCACTGATGTTGTAGATGAAAAAGATTTCCTTTATTTCATAATTCTACGCGTTTCAGAGACATCTCCGTCTCCTTCCTCAGGAAAATAAATCAATGATTTATTTTCCTGAGGAAGGAGACGGAGATGTCTCTGAAACGCGTAGAATTATGAAATAAAGGAAATCTTTTTCATCTACAACATCAGTGGTTTTTAGCGCGGCATTTACACCGGTTTTCTCTTTACCTGACCTATATTTTATATACTGCATTCCGGGGCCGCTGCTAAACCACAAAAAGGCACTCACATGCGATCATAAGGAGTTGTGACTTTCACAACCCTACCAGGTGAGTGTACCTCTTTCTGTCTCTCTACCCTCATACCGGGTAAGACCCTATTGCGCTTTTTTCCCCTACAGCTCTACAAGTTCTGTGGGTACCAGGACAGTAAAGGAAGCCTCACTTTCTATCCCTCCGAATGATCAAATGCAGCAAGGAATTCCCTGAGTTTGCTATAAAATTAGCATAGCAAAATGTGCATGAGGGTGTCATGCAGAGGTGCTAGAAATAGCTTGGCACCAGTGGGACACTAATGAAATGCAACAGCCAGTTCTTGTATGCCACTAAATGGCAGCTTTTTTTGCTATCATTATAGCTTATTAAAAACAGAGCAGGAGGGTGTCATGCAGAGGTGCTAGAAATAGCTTGGCACCAGTGGGGCACTAATGGAAATCCAACAGCCACTTTTAGGATGCCACTAAGTTCACTTCATTCAGTGTTTGCTAGTATAATGGCTTAGTAACAATAAGTTTGAGTGTGCAATGCAGGCAGACGTGCTGCAAATATCTTTGCACTAGTGGGACAATACAGAAGTCCAACAGCCACGTTTAGGATGCCACTAAGTTCACTCAGTGTTTGCTAGTATAATGGCTTAGTAACAATGAGTTTGAGTGTGCAATGCAGGCAGACGTGCTGCAAATATCTTTGCACTAGTGGGACAATACAGAAGTCCAACAGCCACTTTTAGGATGCCACTAAGTTCACTCAGTGTTTGCTAGTATAGTGGCTTAGTAACAATGAGTTTGAGTATGCAATGCAGGCAGATGTGCTGCAAATATCTTTGCACTAGTGGGACAATACAGAAGTCCAACAGCCACGTTTAGGATGCCACTAAGTTCACTCAGTGTTTGCTAGTATAATGGCTTAGTAACAATGAGTTTGAGTGTGCAATGCAGGCAGACGTGCTGCAAATATCTTTGCACTAGTGGGACAGTACAGAAGTCCAACAGCCACGTTTAGGATGCCACTTAGTTCACTCAGTGTTTGTCAGTATAATGGCTTAGTAACAATGAGTTTGAGTGCGCATTGCAGGCAGACGTGCTGCAAATATCTTTGCACTAGTGGGACAATACAGAAGTCCAACAGCCACGTTTAGAATGCCACTAAGTTCACTCAGTGTTTGCTAGTATAATGGCTTAGTAACAATGAGTTTGAGTGTGCAATGCAGGCAGACATGCTGCAAATATCTTTGCACTAGTGGGACAATACAGAAGTCCAACAGCCGCGTTTAGGATGCCACTAAGTTCACTCAGTGTTTGCTAGTATAATGGCTTAGTAACAATGAGTTTGAGTGTGCAATGCAGGCAGACATGCTGCAAATATCTTTGCACTAGTGGGACAATACAGAAGTCCAACAGCCACGTTTAGGATGCCACTAAGTTCACTCAGTGTTTGCTAGTATAATGGCTTAGTAACAATGAGTTTGAGTGTGCAATGCAGGCAAACGTGCTGCAAATATCTTTGCACTAGTGGGACAATACAGAAGTCCAACAGACACTTTTAGGATGCCACTAAGTTCACTCAGTGTTTGCTAGTATAATGGCTTAGTAACAATGAGTTTGAGTGTGCAATGCAGGCAGACGTGCTGCAAATATCTTTGCACTAGTGGGACAATACAGAAGTCCAACAGCCACGTTTAGGATGCCACTAAGTTCACTCAGTCTTTGCTAGTATAATGGCTTAGTAACAATGAGTTTGAGTGTGCAATGCAGGCAAACGTGCTGCAAATATCTTTGCACTAGTGGGACAATACAGAAATCCAACAGCCACTTTTAGGATGCCACTAAGTTCACTCAGTGTTTGCTAGTATAATGGCTTAGTAACAATGAGTTTGATTGTGCAATGCAGGCAGACGTGCTGCAAATATCTTTGCACTAGTGGGACAATACAGAAGTCCAACAGCCACGTTTAGGATGCCACTAAGTTCACTCAGTGTTTGCTAGTATAATGGCTTAGTAACAATGAGTTTGAGTGTGCAATGCAGGCAGACGTGCTGCAAATATCTTTGCACTAGTGGGACAGTACAGAAGTCCAACAGCCACGTTTAGGATGCCACTTAGTTCACTCAGTGTTTGTCAGTATAATGGCTTAGTAACAATGAGTTTGAGTACGCATTGCAGGCAGACTTGCTGCAAATATCTTTGCACTAGTGGGACAATACAGAAGTCCAACAGCCACGTTTAGAATGCCACTAAGTTCACTCAGTGTTTGCTAGTATAATGGCTTAGTAACAATGAGTTTGAGTGTGCAATGCAGGCAGACATGCTGCAAATATCTTTGCACTAGTGGGACAATACAGAAGTTCAACAGCCACGTTTAGGATGCCACTAAGTTCACTCAGTGTTTGCTAGTATAATGGCTTTGTAACAATGAGTTTGAGTGTGCAATGCAGGCAGACGTGCTGCAAATATCTTTGCACTAGTGGGACAATACAGAAGTCCAACAGCCACGTTTAGGATGCCACTAAGTTCACTCAGTGTTTGCTAGTATAATGGCTTAGTAACAATGAGTTTGAGTGTGCAATGCAGGCAAACGTGCTGCAAATATCTTTGCACTAGTGGGACAATACAGAAGTCCAACAGACACTTTTAGGATGCCACTAAGTTCACTCAGTGTTTGCTAGTATAGTGGCTTAGTAACAATGAGTTTGAGTGTGCAATGCAGGCAGACGTGCTGCAAATATCTTTGCACTAGTGGGACAATACAGAAGTCCAACAGCCACTTTTAGGATGCCACTAAGTTCACTCAGTGTTTGCTAGTATAATGGCTTAGTAACAATGAGTTTGAGTGTGCAATGTAGGCAGACGTGCTGCAAATATCTTTGCACTAGTGGGACAATACAGAAGTCCAACAGCCACGTTTAGGATGCCACTAAGTTCACTCAGTGTTTGCTAGTATAATGGCTTAGTAACAATGAGTTTGAGTGTGCAATGCAGGCAGACGTGCTGCAAATATCTTTGCACTAGTGGGACAGTACAGAAGTCCAACAGCCACATTTAGGATGCCACTAAGTTCACTCAGTGTTTGCTAGTATAATGGCTTAGTAACAATGAGCTTGAGTGTGCAAAGGGCAGGAGGGTACAGTGGCAGGGTTGTGGGTCTCTGGGTAGAGGAATGGAAGCCTGCCTTTCTATCCCTCCTAATGGGGAAATGCAGCGAGGAAATTCCTGACCTTAGCTACACAGACGCTGTCATCTTGTGTAGCTGTTAAACTCTGTTTTCACGGCCCTGACTGTCACCTATGGCTCTGACCCTGCCGGTATTAGCCCTTAAAAGGACTAATAGAAACTTCTATCCCTATTCTGTACAGCGCTGTGTATAGAGCGTACACAGCAGTATCGGAGATAGGAGCTGCGCCAGCGGTGACTGACACCAAGGACGCAGAAGGCAGATAATGGCGTGCTGGAGGAAAATGTCCGTTTTTATAATGCAGGGACATGTGACATGGACATCCTATCACACATGCCGTTGCTTCTCTGGCTAAAAGTCCACTTAGCTGTGTGTGTGTCTTGGATTGGCTGACATGCTGGCCCGCCCCACTACACTTAGGGAAGGAAGACAAGGAAAAAAAAAAAAATGGCGATCGCCATTATCCATACAGCAGTGATCTGAATGCGCTGTTCCCGCACACTATACACTGAAATTTCATAATAGTGTGAGTCACAGAGTGACTTACACTATTACAGCGGAAAGCCAGCTAGTAATTAGCTGGTCTTTTTGCTGCTAGAACCGTTCTCGAACGTATCTAGAACTATCGAGCTTTAGCAAAAAGCTCGAGTTCTAGTTCGATCTAGAACAGCCCCCAAAATCACTCGAGCCGCGAACTGGAGAACCTCGAACCGCGAACCGCGCTCAACTCTACCCGCGACACAAGTATTGAGGGTGTGAAAAGGGAGAAAGTCCAACAAAGTGGATGATACCTGCTAGAAAAACTTTTTTGGGAGTGAGCTGGCTAGTTGTTGGGGACCTTAGGAAGGAAAAGCATCTGCGGAGTTGAGCACACAAGAAGGGAGTAGCTGCTCTAGGAGCGGCCCTCTTAAGGGATCACAGCAAATATTTTGGATACAGGCTTCACAGCGTAATCCATTAACCCGTGTGGCCCTGTATAAGTAAATAGAGGTTCACAGTATCTGTTCTGTCTGTGTAACATTACAAGTAAAATGCTGTTTCCCGAAACCATTATGTTTGTGCTTCTATATTGTACAGAAGAGATTTTCAACTGCTACCCTTTGTACCTATCTTTATTTTTAAGTAAAGGGAAGTTTGTCCTTTTCAACTTATCTGGCTTCCTCATCCTAGAGACAAAAGGTTTAGTGTTGTACAGAGCACGACCGCCCTGAATATGAAGCTATCCATAGTAGCCACAATATCCCCACATACACACTCCCAGGATACCCATTTTTCTGCAGAATGCTGGGACATGGAAGTCCCTTACCTACGTCTATCACCCAGCAGCACGTTATTCAGGTGATGCTGCTGCATGTGCTGATGGAGAGCTATAGTTCCTAGTAGATTTGTGCTGAGATGTCCATTTCTTATTTTTCGACTACAGAACCTACACACTGTAATAGATTTGTCCTCTGGCAACATGGAGAAGAATTCTGAAACCCAAGATGTCTGCATATAGTACTGAACACCAACGTGACCAGAGGTGGACTAGGACGAAAAGTAGCCCTGGCCCATAAACTCTACCTGCCCACATACTATACCATCCATCAGTCCCGATCAGTAAATTTTAATTTTACTTTGTCATGTCCCTCACCACTGTCTTAAAGTGGATATTTGAAAAGCCACATGTGAATGGTGCAAGACTGTGATCAATCACGGCTCCATTTCCCTCCCAGCGGCAGCGATGTCAAGAACTTTGGTTTACCACAGTTGTCGGTGTCACCGTTATTGGACTGAGTGAGTACATAAGTAACCCTTACTGTCCTAACAGCACCTCCCCATCACCCTCATTGAGTCCCGGGGCATCCCCCCTACCCGTGGAGGGGTTAAACACCTGGCTGCCCACACCATCGCCACCGGGTACTCCCAACTGCAGCGGTGGTTCTCCACCTTAGCACACACCACGGGTGGCGTTACGAATTTCAAACATTATACCCCGTGTAAATATTCCCCCCCTTTATTCAGAGTGGCCGCGCGACCCTGCCCCCTGGGTCCGGAGATCCCTCGAGCCACCACGGATCCGGATCTGAGCAGCCTGGCTGCTGACGCGGGGGCAGCACACCTTTATAACAACACGACAGGAGAAGTGATACCATGCAGTGTATATATACAGACTAAAGCCTTGCTCCAACTTGCATATAAATCAGACAAGTGCAGTGCAAGAACAAAAATTGCTTCCTACTCTTCACCAATATTATTCAATGATGCAGTATTCTTCTGAAAGTGTTCCTCATACTGCATACGGCCGATACTCCCCAATACAAGTTAATGGGTGTGAGAAAAAAATCAGATATGGCACATGGACGATCCAAATGCCATCCAAATTTTACGCACCTCAAGTCATAAAACAGGATATTTCATCATCTCCAGGCAGAAAGTCATCATACAAAGAAGCATTTATGTTTAAAAACTGACCAATCACAGAGGACAAACTTTCCATTTCTAAAATTGAAATACCGAGCCACAGCAAGTGTATTGCATGGACTGTACCTCCCTTCTGTGCAAAGACACTATGGGGAGGGAGGCAATTGATGCTACTGCACTACTGTCTGCCTGAAAAGTTTTTAAACGTCGAGACTCCAAGATGGGTCTCAAAGTTGTGTCTTGTCTGTACTGGCAGGGTTATGGGAGCACCATCCCTACTCCTGTCTCTCATCCACCGCTATATTTCATCTGTCAATAGTCTAGAAAGCTAATGGCTATGCCAAAACAATTGTACTGCACTGTAAAATGTATTTTTGCTGTTTTGGAAGGTTTACAACCCCCAAAGGTGTTTTCTCTTCCTTACACTTGGCCTCCCATTCAATTCAGTGATGTTCAGTAAGGTTCGGTAACAGTTCAGATTTGGTTCGATGAACGTACCGTTTGTTTGGGTGGCCTCGACAAACCGAACCTTGAGAGGGTTCTCATCTCTATTCGTAAACATGGCAGACCTAGGAGCACTGGGTGAGACAGGCCTGGTAATGTGAAGCCCCGCAGGTGTTGTATCAGTGCATACCTTCAGGGACTCCACGTAGCTGGTGCTGGTCACAGGTAGGGAATCTTCAGTTTTGATCGTGACGCCACTCTCAGATTTGCGGTCAGAGGGGACCGCCACTGCAGATTAGGAGGCACCTGGGGCTGATGGTGGGTGCAGTCGGGTGTAGTAGCCTCCTGAGAGTGAGGCAAGCCCCAGGGCCCTTTGTAAAGCTGTAGTACCACAAGTCGCAGAATGACCACACACAGGCAGAGTGTCTTTCAGGGTTTTTACTCACTTCAGGTGGCAGGGTGAGTAACCCGGGCGTAGCTGGGATGAACCAGGTGGGAACCAGGTATCCTTCCGGCTGACTGTATGAGGGTGACTACAAACTCGCCTTCCTTAGCCCTTGGTGGTTTGGGGTGACCCCGACTTTGAGTCCCTATGGGGGTCACCCAGGGAAGATGCTCCAAGCCTCTCTCCCCTTCTTGTTTTGCCGTGTGCTTGTTCCCCGGGCCAGGCCACTCCAGCCTCTTGCCTCCTGTGACCTATGGGCCCTACTTGCGGTTACGTGGCTGCGGCTTTTGGTTGTTGTGGTGTGGGCTGTAAGAGCCCCACACCGGCAGGTTTAGCAGGGAAAGGTGAATCTATCCTCGCTTCGGGATCTGCCGCCCGGTTGGGCCTGGTGCTCTCTAGAAGTCTCCTTACTTCCCACTCCGTGCACTCTCTAGCTGAAGCTGGCTTTCAGGCAGCACTCCTAGTTGACCGTTCTCCCCCGTCTGTAGCCACTGCGCGGGCGCTGTTAGACAGCAGCAGCCCCACAGGTCTGCTCCTCACTGAGCCCTCTGGAGTTCTCTGCTCTAACTGACTCACTGCTCCTCCTCTCCTGTTCTTGCCTACGCCACCTAGCAACCAGATTCTCTTACCACACCCCTTGAGAGGAGATGGAGGCTTTTTAACCCCCTGCCACTATTCCAGTGGAGGTATAGGCTTTGCCCCCTCCTGGGATCCCCAGGGGTCCTCTCATGGGTACATGTGTGAGACCTGGTCACTATGCGCCTGTGTTCCACACCCCGGTCAGCCTTCTGGATTACCTGTATTGTACTGTCCCCAGCATGGGTGCAGTACTCAGTGGTGCCTGACCAGGTCAGGGGCGCCACATTCCCCCTTAGTTATCACCAGCACGTCCTCGGGCTGCAAGACAACATTTTAAAATGCATAAAACATTAAAACATGTAAAACATTTTTAAAAGCACCAGGTACCATACATCACCACCCTCCACCCACAAGTCCGTTAACCCACCCAAAACCCTTTCACGTTGGCCGCGGCTTCAGCCACTTCTGGCAGGATGTAGAGGCGGCTTACATGGGCTGGTGGTTTCAGGGTATACCTGGCCTGGTGGATCCGCGCCTTCAGCCTCTTCTGGCAGGATGCAGAGGCGGCCTCCACAGTTGGTGCTGACCAGGTACCCTCTTTGTGGTGGTGAGCCAAGGCCCCATCAACAGGCGTGCTCTCTGGTTGCAGGTGAGCCAAGGCCCTATATACGGACGGGCTCCTCCTGGTTGCAGACGAGCCAAGCCCCTAAACAGGCTGACTCTGGTGGCGGTGGTGCCCTCTGGTGTAACTATTTACACTGCGAGAGTTTGTGGCTATAGCCAGTTCATAGCCTTAAGGTTTATGGTTTTCTCACAATAGTTTTTGTGGGCACATGCTTAAACTTGGGAACGTTGCAAAACAAAACCTTCAAAACTTTAACTTCTGTACTTCTTTCTTTACTTTACTTTACTCCTCTTTTTCACTAGGGCGAGGGCACGTTGGGCACTGGCACCTGTGACTTTCTTGTTCTTTGTCTCTTTCTTCATCTGTAGGATCTTTATCTTTCCGTTCTTGGTCTTCATCTGTTTCTACATCTGGTTCTTTATCTCTATCTTGTCTTTCTTGTCTTTCTTGTCTTTCTTGTCTTTCTTGTCTTTCTTGTCTTTCTTGTCTTTCTTGTCTTTCTTGTCTTTCTTGTTGCAGGGGATGGCTGTAAGGTTTGTTGGGACATAAGGTTACATCAAGTGCGTACAATCCCCTTTCACCTTGGTGCATGGTAAACTGTACCAAATCTCCCATTTTCAGATTTCTGCAAGGGTGTCCTCTTGGCAGATGAGCGTTCACATCTCTGCGGTTTACAAATATCCCTTCTTTTATTCCTGGTGCTACAATGAAGCCATAACCACTTTTCAAGTTGAAATCTTCCACTACGCCATAACACAGGGGTCCTCTAGCCTGGGCTTTGGACTCTCTCAACATACGCTTCTCCTTTAGGTCTCTGGCGGTGACTGCTCTCTGTTCAGGAGACTGTGGTGCTGGAGCAAACTGTGTTCTTCTGCGCCGTGTCTTGCGGGCTGGATTCTGTAGCGGGCAGCTCACAAACTCCCAGGTGAGGTCTTTGGGCTGATCTTCGTCTGCAGACGGTGTCAGGTCCTCCTCGTCCCAGCGGGAGTATGGCAGCATCTCCGGCTCTGAGTAGGAGTCTGCTGCGGCTGGCGTCGGAGTTAGCCCTTCTGCCTCCTGGCCTCCTCTCCCCCTTAGTTCTTCCTGGCACTCCTCTGATGGCAGGACTGGGGATGGACTTTCTCCTTCTGGCCCATGCGGGGGACTCTCTGGTGTAGCTGCAGGGGTTATCTGAATCTCCTCAGGGGTGCATGGGGGGCGCAGGTACAGATCCACCAACCACTGGGGAAACTTGGCCTCCACGTCGGCCCTCATCTGCCAGTATTCTTCCTCCAGCGTGGGCTTCCTATCAGAGACCTCCGGGGACTGGGGAGCAGTGTCAGCTCTGGCCTTACAGGCCGGGGTAAATGCTGAGGTAGTCTTTCCTTGGCGGGCCGCGCCTAGCATGGCGGCGGCCTTGTCTTGGCGGGCCGCGCCCTGTATGGCGGCGGCCTGGTCTTGGCGGGCCGCGCCCGGCATGGCGGCGGCCTGGTCTTGGCGGGCCGCGCCCTGTTTGGCGGCGGCCTGGTCTTGGCGGGCCGCGCCCGGCATGGCGGCGGCCTGGTCTTGGCGGGCCGCGCCCTGTTTGGCGACGGCCTGGTCTTGGCGGACCGCGCCCGGCATGGCGGCGGCCTGGTCTTGGCGGGCCGCGCCCTGTTTGGCGGCGGCCTGGTCTTGGCGGGCCGAGCAGGGCATCGCTGCGGCGGCCGGGGCTTGGCGGGCCGAGCAGGGCATCGCTGCGGCGACCGGGGCTTGGCGGGCCGCACCTGGCGTGGCTGCGGCCTGGTTCAGCGTCGCCGCGCCGGGCGCCTCTTCGGGGACCGCGGACGTGGCAGCAGGGGTCGGGGCACTTGCGCGGGCCGGGGCATCATTCGACTCACCCGTTGTTGGTAGCACTGGGGTCTGCGTCGTCACCGTCCCGCCTGACACCCGGCATGCAGCTCTCCCTTCATAGGCCCGAACCGCCGCGGTCAGCTCCTGCAGTTCCATCCGTTCCTCCCGAATCTGCTCCACGACCCGGGTCTCCAGCCGGTTGCAAAACTGGGCCAGCTCTCGGTACCACCAGGCAGCGGAGCCTGGTTCTGGGTTCCTGCGGTCAGACGCCATTTCTTCTGCGCCGTCTTCTGCACGGTCTCCCAGCAGTGGACTCTTCGCTGCCTCCTGTAACAAGCGGTCCAGTTTCTGCTCTGCCTCTTTCAGTAGCTCCGCTCCCAGCAGCAGGCTTGTGGCTCCCTTTCCTTCCCGCCGTCTCTCGACGCTTCCACTCTCATAGCTGGCAAGGTCAGAACTCTGCAGAGGATCTCTGGGTAGCCACACCTCTTCGTGGGCGGTAACTTCTTCCAGCGCGGGCTGCTGTTGTTTTTCAGCGCGCTTTTCATGGTGGCAATATGGCGGCGCTTCCAATTTTTCAAGCGGACCGCCCAGGCACATGGTCACCTGTCTGAACAGGTCTAGTCCTTATCCTGTTCGTGACGCCAGATGTGAAGCCCCGCAGGTGTTGTATCAGTGCATACCTTCAGGGACTCCACGTAGCTGGTGCTGGTCACAGGTAGGGAATCTTCAGTTTTGATCGTGACGCCACTCTCAGATTTGCGGTCAGAGGGGACCGCCACTGCAGATTAGGAGGCACCTGGGGCTGATGGTGGGTGCAGTCGGGTGTAGTAGCCTCCTGAGAGTGAGGCAAGCCCCAGGGCCCTTTGTAAAGCTGTAGTACCACAAGTCGCAGAATGACCACACACAGGCAGAGTGTCTTTCAGGGTTTTTACTCACTTCAGGTGGCAGGGTGAGTAACCCGGGCGTAGCTGGGATGAACCAGGTGGGAACCAGGTATCCTTCCGGCTGACTGTATGAGGGTGACTACAAACTCGCCTTCCTTAGCCCTTGGTGGTTTGGGGTGACCCCGACTTTGAGTCCCTATGGGGGTCACCCAGGGAAGATGCTCCAAGCCTCTCTCCCCTTCTTGTTTTGCCGTGTGCTTGTTCCCCGGGCCAGGCCACTCCAGCCTCTTGCCTCCTGTGACCTATGGGCCCTACTTGCGGTTACGTGGCTGCGGCTTTTGGTTGTTGTGGTGTGGGCTGTAAGAGCCCCACACCGGCAGGTTTAGCAGGGAAAGGTGAATCTATCCTCGCTTCGGGATCTGCCGCCCGGTTGGGCCTGGTGCTCTCTAGAAGTCTCCTTACTTCCCACTCCGTGCACTCTCTAGCTGAAGCTGGCTTTCAGGCAGCACTCCTAGTTGACCGTTCTCCCCCGTCTGTAGCCACTGCGCGGGCGCTGTTAGACAGCAGCAGCCCCACAGGTCTGCTCCTCACTGAGCCCTCTGGAGTTCTCTGCTCTAACTGACTCACTGCTCCTCCTCTCCTGTTCTTGCCTACGCCACCTAGCAACCAGATTCTCTTACCACACCCCTTGAGAGGAGATGGAGGCTTTTTAACCCCCTGCCACTATTCCAGTGGAGGTATAGGCTTTGCCCCCTCCTGGGATCCCCAGGGGTCCTCTCATGGGTACATGTGTGAGACCTGGTCACTATGCGCCTGTGTTCCACACCCCGGTCAGCCTTCTGGATTACCTGTATTGTACTGTCCCCAGCATGGGTGCAGTACTCAGTGGTGCCTGACCAGGTCAGGGGCGCCACAGTAACACATAGAAGGCGATCTTCTAAGTATGAAACTTTCCTATCAGTAGCACTATCTGTTTAGTAATGAAGAGAATGGCTTCATATAGAGCTATTCTGGAGAGAAAGGAAACCACCAGATGGTTCTTGAGATATTGGATGTGAATCTGATAAAGTTCCACCAGGGCCTGTTGCATGAAGTTTACAGCCCATCCGAAATACAGGTAATCCATCTCAGAGAGAGCGGTCACATTTGCCTAGGGTAGCCTCTCCAACTAACCCTAGGCTTGGGAGTTTCCCAACTTCTCAGGACAGTGGAGGATTAAATATTCTAAACTACAGCTGTAAAAACACCCCTTTTTGGTATAACGTTGTTTCTGCAGCCTAACTTGATTGACTTGCATAGGTTCAGGAGAGTCTGCTGACATTGAAGGCTGGAGAGTGAGCGGTCACTGCAATGACTAAGCCAGATGCATTGACCTCCTCTCTTGGGTAAGAGAAAAAAAGAAGGAAAGTCCAGCACCAAAATCCTTAAAAAAATCGTAGCTTTTTCTTTATTGAAACATCACATACACAAAATTAAAAACACGTGTATACGCATGATATGGACCACATAGACAGACGCCTTACACGTTTCGGAGGAACTCCTTACTCCTACACATGTTACATGGTTACATAATACATTACGGTGAGCTTCCTCTACCTCTTTTTTTTTTTCTCCTGGGTAACCTCTTTGGATCATTCCTAGAACCAAAGGTCAATCCGGATAGCCAGGGAAATCAGATCATTAATCTCGACCAACCAGTTGGTCCTTGATTCTTCCAGACAAACCCTCCCAGAAGATGGCCACGAACTTCTCATTTTTCTAGCCAAGCTCAGACAACAGGGAATCTGACGGCGTTTTTGCTTAGTCAGACTACCCTGTGGCAGCCTGAGAAGAGATTCCACTTGGCTCTTTGAAATTTTGTAGAACGATCCCTAGATAGGCCTGCAGTTCTAAGATGAAAAGATCACCTCTCCCATAAGGGATTAATCCAGGAAACTCTCCTCCCAAATGAGACATTAGAAATGACATTTGGAAATGCCACTTTGACCCATCTCAAGTAAACTGATGGGGAAATGGTTTGAAGTGCAGCGTGGACTGATTAATGAACCTTCGGCACAACTTGGATCACCATCATATTGTGGAGGTGCAGGTAAATAACAACCGGATCTTGGAGCTGGGTTTATTGTCAATGTATCAATGTAGTGACTGCAACTAGGACAGGTTCTGATGGTGCAGTCAGCACCATAGCGTTAAAGTGAGTATTAACCAACTGCAGATATGTCAAAATCTAGTCCAGCTGATCATCTCTTTGCATAATGCTGGTAGTGTAGATGTCCTGGAGCCAGACGAGTCTGTGGTCAAAGCAAACTATCACGCACAGGTGTAGATCAGGTCAGGCTTACCTCGAAGGGGAGAGACTAAAGGGTGCTTTACACGCTGCAACATCGCTAACAATATATTGCCGGGGTCACGGTGTTTGTGATGCACATCCGGCGTCGTTAGTGACATCGCAGCGTGTGACAGCTAGGAGCGACGATCAACGATCGCAAAAACGGCAAAAATCATTGATAGTGACACGTCGCTCCACATCATAATGTCGTTGGTGTTTCATTCCGCAGGTTGTTTGTCGTTCCTGCGGCACCACACATCGCTATGTGTGACACCGCAGGAACGACGAACATCATCCTACCTGCATCCATCGGAAAGGAGGAAGGAAGGAGGTGGGCAGCATGTTCCGGCCGCTCATCTCCTCCCCTCCTCTTCTATTGGGCTGCCGTTTTGTGACGCCGCTGTGACGTCGTTGTGATGAATGCACCTCCCCCTCGAAGGGGGGATTGTTCAGCAGCAACAGCGATGTCGCTGAACAGGTATGTGCGTGTGACACTGCTGTAGCGATATTGTTCGCTACGGCAGTGATCATCACATGTCGCACGAACGACAGAGGCGGGTGCGATTGCTTGTGACATCACTAGCAATCGCTAGCAACATTGCAGCATGTAAAGCACCCTTAAGTGTCTACCGAGTATTCACCAAAGTCTCTGATGGAGAGGTTGAACTTTGCTGCCAATGGACACCAGGTAACAAACTGGGGCAGTCCCTTGTAGGAGCAGCTGATCCATGGGTCAGGAGACAGGGAATGGAAAGGTATAA
This sequence comes from Anomaloglossus baeobatrachus, assembly GCF_048569485.1. Taxonomy (NCBI): domain Eukaryota; kingdom Metazoa; phylum Chordata; class Amphibia; order Anura; family Aromobatidae; genus Anomaloglossus; species Anomaloglossus baeobatrachus. The sequence continues at coordinate 327,132,018 of NC_134358.1, forward strand.
AAACAGGCCAGGAGTTATAGGCAGGACAGGTCTGGTGAAGGTACATAAGCTGGACACTGGACGGGTTCAGATTCACTAGCGGGAAGCAGGACGGGTTCAGTTTCACAGGCTGGACACTGAATAAGTTCTGTAACAGGTTACTGGTCATGATACACAATACACATATATACAAGATATATGCTGGATACACGCTGACGTGCAGGGAATCCAACATACCAGGAACCTTGTTCTCAAACACCTCCCAGAAGGAAAGAATGCCTTAAAGGGAATCTGTGATCAGGTTAAGAATACCTAATCTGAGAGCAGCATAACATAGTGGCAGAGACCCCTAAACCAGTGTTTTTCACTTACTGGGCTGCTTAGTGTAGTTTTGATAAAATCACTGTTTAATCAGCAGTAGATTATCATTATAGGACTACTTGACCTGCCACGAGATAGTCCAGCATATTCATTTGAGCTCTGTATAATTGCAAGATTTGCAGCAGAGAAAACATTGATTTCATCAAATGACAGCAAACAGCTCAGTAAGTGACACATCGTGGGAATCAGGGTTTCTGTCTCTACATTATGCTGCTCTGAGATGAGGTAACAAAAACTTGGTGACAGATGCCCTTTAAATACATATTACCTCTCAGCCATAGGCTGGAGGCACTTCCAGATTAAGCATGCCACCCCTTTAAGAGGTGGGGAGCACATATGCCTGTGCCCTAAGTGCATGCCAGGAGACCTGCGCGGCCTGCACAGGACCAGAAGCAATGATGGGGGATACAGAAGAGCATCGTGCAGAGCGTCGGTGAGTGCATCAACGTCCCTGCAGGTAGGATGAAGGGGTAGAGTGCAGAGACGTTAATGGAATTACAACAAATTTGCAAAAACAGACTGCATATACCGTAATTTTTTTGTCATTCTTTAACAAAATTCTCCTTTCTTTAAAAAATGGACATAAGAAGGAATATTAGGTGCACATTTAAAAAGCTAGCAACTTTCTATAACATTACTGTAATGATATGACATAATATAAGATGTGAAAATGAATTAGTAAAACGTATGAAACACACTATTTTGTGGGATAGAACATCACAGTTAAAAGTTTGGTTTTTAGTTCATTTTATTTTATATCTTTAAACATAATTATTCCCCTAATAATAAACAGGATTATACAAGAAATGCAAGAGTACAGCCAGTTGGTTATGACAAACACACTTTCTAATTTATTTGTTTTTTGTTGAAAATTAGCTTTCTAGTACATGAAAAATGAAGAAACAAAAAAGTGTAATTCACATGGAGCAGGACAAACTGCAGTATATCAATGATCACTCACATTGACACTGCTGCTGGCACCTCTGTTTCTTTTACACCAATCAGTTAAAGAGGTGGCCCAAAGGCTGAATAAATTTTCACTCAAATCCCTATCTGTTTACTGCCCTAATTTAAACTAATTAGTAATATGGCCCTATCAAGCTTCTATTGATTTTTTTTTTCGTTACTTCCTGATGTCGCTTCATTTCAGACTCCTTGTGCATGCTGGGATACTCAAAGAAAGCATCAAGAGGGGGTAGAGGCTGAAAGTCACTTCTACAGCCTCTGCCATCATACTGAAACAAAGTGTCATCACTAACGCTCGTTTCAAGAACTGTTCTGGTCCCTGTTCTGTCTCTGCGCGCTGTCATTGTACGATTTGCAGAGTTACAGCACACTCTGTTCAAATTAACAAAGAATATCAATTTTCCTAAAAACTCTAGAAGAATTCACTCAAATATTATTGGGTACTGCAGATCTGCTCCTAGTCAAGAAAATAATCTGCAGTAGATATGAGCAAACCTCTCAAGATTTGGTTAGCTGAGCCCAATCGAACAAGGGGTACGTTCGTCGAACCTTTATCGAAACGAACTTCGAACCTTTCTGAACCCCATTGACTTCAATGGGAGGCCAAACACAAGGCAGAGAAAACACCTTTAGGGGGGTCAAAAAGCTTCCAAAACAACAAAAATACATTTTACAGTGTAGCACCACTGTTTTGGCAAAGCCATTAGCTTCCTAAACTATTGACATAAGAAATATAGAGGTGCATGAGAGACGGATGTAGGGCTGGTGCTCCCATACAGACAAGACACAACTTTTGAGACCCATTTTGGAGTCTAACATTCAAAATCCTTTCAGATAGTCAGCAGTAGAGTAGCATCAATTGCCCCCTGCCTATATGGCATTAAAAGGACTGGGAGGTACGGTCCATGCAACACACAGGCTGTGGCCTGGCATTTTAATTTAAAAAATGAAGACATGCCTGAGTGGCATGTGTAGACCTGTTCCTCCTAGTCACCTGGCAACTACCCACAAGCCACAACTTTGAGATCCATTTTCGAGTCTCGACATTCAAAATCCTTTCAGGCAGACAGCAGTACAGTAGCTTCCGTCTCCATAGGGCTTTAAAAGAACAGGGAGGTTCGGTCCATGCAACACACAGTCTGTGGCCCGTCACTTGAGTTTGAAAAATGAAGACATTCTACAGTGACCGGTGTAGGCCTCTTGCTCACAGAAGACTGGCACTACAGACAAAAAACTCGTACGTGTGAGGTGGCAAGAAAGGGTATCTTTTCATGTAAACTGTAATGACATCATCGGACTTGGAGTGACTCATTTGCACTCTAGTTTGGTAGCATTGCTGCCCTTGCATACACAGATGAAGGAATACTCCAGTTGGAAAGGCCACAGCTCAGCGATCAAGAGCTGAAGCAGCACATGTAGGTGTTTTTGCACATATGATGAAGAAAAAGACCTCTCACAAGAAACATCAAAGCAATATGGGGCCAAGTAAACCAATTTCTCAATTAAGAAGAAATATTGTAGGTTGCAGGATACAACATGGCTGGAAAGAGGACAGTGGTCCAATAATTGAATGGAAAGGAACTGTTTGGGATCAGTACAAGTCAACCCTTCTCTTTATCTTATAAAATATGATGGATTGGATTGTGTGTATGGACTTGAGCTTCACAAAGATGAAAGGGTGGCTGTTCTCAAAGTTCTACCAGATAGAGTTGCATCATCACGGATCAGCAATCCTCATTTAGCAGGGGGCAGCACCCTGGGCATCTGCAGGGAAGATCTCCTTGAAGACAACATGTCTTTTGGGGGCACTTCATGGTTGAAAATCTCTTTGCATGTCAGGTGGAAAGAAAGGGTATCTATTTGATGTAGACTGTAATGACATCTCAGACTTGGATTGACTCATTTTCACCCTAGTTTGGTAGCATTACTGCACTTGCATACAGACTCCATTTGGAGTGTGTATGCAAGACTCCAATGAAGACTCCATTTTGGTAATTTGGCTTCCTCCTCCTTATCTGCTACACATCTGCGTGCCTCTGGGTTCACACCAAGTGGGATCTACAACTTCATCATCAGGCTCTATGTTGTCCCACTACTCCTCTTTATGACCTGACATCACAGGACAGTATGCATGTGTGAAGCCCCCGCTCACCTGCAGGTCGACTCAGGGTATTCACGTGCTGGGAATCTTCCAGCAACAGGTAGGTCAGGTTAACTTCAATAGGAATCATGACGCCAATCTCGGTAATTGCGGTCAGGATGAGGAGAGACCGCCACTGCAGTTTAGCGAGCGTCTGAGGCTGATGGTATGTGCAGTTAGATGGTGTGGCCTCCTGAGAGTGAGGCTGGCCCCAGGGGCTCCCGTGTATGTGCGTAGAACCACAGGTCGGAGAAGAACTCACACAGTCCAGAAATGTCTTTCAGGGTTTTCTACTCACTTTCTGATGGTAGAGTGAGGCAACCCGGGCGATGCTATGATGAACCAGGTGGAACCAGGTATCCTTCAGGCTGATCCAGGGGTGACTGTCAACTCGCCTTCCTAGCCCTTCTTATTTCGGATGACCCCTGACTTGGAGTACTGCGGGAATCACCCAGGGAAGTTGCAACTGCCTTTCTCCCCTTTCTGGCCCGTTTGCTGGCAGCGTGGACCAAGTAAAGAACTGGCTTCTTGCCCCGTCTCACTTATGGGACCCCTCATTGATGCTGATGCTGTGGACTCTGTGTAGGTTGGTGAGGCACATTCAGCACCCTCACCAGCAGGTTTAGCAGACCGAATACTTGATTTCAAAAAGGAGAAAAAATTGGGAGTTTGTGACCCTTAAATAATTGCAACAGTTCGGGGCCCCCGAAGAAGATCTACATCGAAACGTACGTCGGGCGAGGGAAGGGACCCGGTGACTGAGCACCACAACACTTAATATGGGTGAGTCTGGAGCACTGTGCGGTTAGAATATTTCCTGTTTGTACGGACTGACTGGTGTGGTTTTTTAAGCTTGAGCGCCACCCAGTGTCTGTTCTATCAAACAGCTTTGATTTTGCTTCACTGCTTTATATCCACATTGAATCAGTGCTCCAGATACGTTTATAGCACGTATCTATTTCTTACCCTTGAATGGGTTTGGGTCAGTGTTTGCTCTGCTGTCCGGTCCCCTTCCCATTTTGGGCTTTTTAAGTGCCCACACTCTGTCCTGTCAATTTTTTTTGGATATGCATACAATTTTTGTATTTGATTATGCATTCAGTATGTTTGATATAATGAATTGTTTTTAGAAATTTTGTGATGAATAAAATTTACTAAATTATTAACAGCTTGAGTACGTGTTTTACCTTTACTGTTGCAATTATTTAAGGGTCACAAACTCCCAATTTTTTCTCCTTTTTGATGTCCTATGTGTACGATGGGAGTGACCCAATGACATAATAATGAGGTCCGTTTTCCTCTCTTTTCTTGTAACGAATACTTGATTTGTTGCTCTAGGGACCTGTTTCCCCGTGCGGGCCTGGTCTACCAGAAGTCCCCTTACTCAGTCACCTCGCTCCTTCCTGAGGTGCCTTTCAGTCTGACTGTGTGGTAACCGAACTCCCCCGCCGACAACCACTACACATGCATGGTCTGACTAGTGACACCGCGCACGTCTTCCTTCTGTGACTGCACACTGCGCTTCCTCACTTCAGATTGGTTCACTACTGCCTCCCCACTGTGCCTGCCACTGCAACCTAGCAACCAGCTTCTCCACCCCACCACTAGCTGAGATGTGGAGGCCACGCCCCCTCCTGGGTCTGCCCAGGAGTCCCCTCTATGGTGTGTGTGAACTAGCCACTATGTGTCTGTGTGTCCACACCCTAATCAGCCATCAGGATTACCTGTTTGTACTGACCCAGTATGGGTGCAGTACTCAGTGGTGCCTGATCAGGTCAGGGGCGCCACACATGCACCTCAAGCATCTGAGTCTCATCATCATCACCTCCACCGGTTGATGAGGGTCGAGATCCTGCTGGGACCCTACTTCATCTGGGCCAGGGCCTTATTTTGAAGTTGAAGCGATGTGCGACTGCCAAAGAAATCTAGTGGAGTAGGCTGTCCAGTAACAGAAGTTGTTCTCATTTCTCTTGGATAGGATAAACAACATTTGACTAACAGAGTTTACAGCAGGCCAAGCACAGCTAACAAGCAATACGTATAAATGTGTTTGCGTAATTGTGAGCAGACAATTAAAATTGGCAAGAACCACTTTTTACATACTTCCCTTGCAACTTTTTAGGCCACGCACAGCTAACTACCAATACCTATACAGTGCTGGCCAAAAGTATTGGCACCCCTCAAATTCTGTCAGATAATACCCAGTGTCTTCTTGAAAACGATTGCAGTCACAAATTCTTTGGTATTATTATCCCCGCCCCCGTCGCAGCTGCGATATCATTGTGATAGCTGCCGTAGCGAACATTATCGCTACGGCAGCTTCACATGCACTCACCTGACCTGCGACGTCGCTCTGGCCGGCGACCCGCCTCCTTATTAAGGGGGCGGGTCTTGCGGCGTCACTGCGACATCACACGGCAGGCGGCCAATAGGAGCGGATGAGCGGAGATGAGCGGAATGTAAACATCCCGCCCACCTTCTTCCGACGGGAGCCACGGTGACGCAGGTAGGAGATGTTCCTCGCTCCTGCGACTTCACACACAGCGATGTGTGCTGCCGCAGGAGCGAGGAACAACATCGGACCGTCACGTCAGCGTAATTATGGAATTCGCCAACGCTACACCGATGATACGATTACGACGCTTTTGCAATCGTTAATCGTATCATCTAGGATTTACACACTACGATATCGCCTGCGACGCTGGATGTGCGTCACTTTCAATTTGACCCCACCGACATCGCACCTGCGATGTCGTTGTGTGCAAAGTCTGCCTTAGCCTAATGCTTGGTTGTGTCACGGGTGGGGAGGGGACGCTGCACTCACCACGCTCGGGTCTGGCGCTGCTGCTTCGCATGCTGCTCGGTGGTGGCTCGAGTGGTGGGCCGGATCCCGGGGAATCGAGTGGCGCTCCTCGCCTGTGAGTGAAAAGGGGAATGGTTTTTGGGATTTATTGTCCGTGATGCCACCCACGGTTTGTGGTGAGGTTGTGACACCACCGCTGCTCTGGACGGGGATCCCGGGAGCGATGACAGGGAGCAGCTTGGATGTTGTTTTTCCCCTCTGTGGGTAGGGGGGTTGGTTGTCCCGGGGCCCGCTGAGGGAAGGATGGTAGGCGGGTTATGGGGCCTGGTGAGGTGCAGGGTGGCGGGGGCAGCGCGGTGTCGCACGGCACAATGGTACTCACTCAGCCAATGAAGAATACAAAGTCTCCGGTAAAACAAACGGCTGGATGGACGGGTCCCACAGACGGCTGCGGTGGTCCCAGTAGCTTGGCGGTGACTGCCTTTCCCTGCACCTGTGTTGTGTTCTCGGTTCTGGTGGCTTCCCACTGGTAACCCGCTCCCCAGCTTGGATGGAGGCTCAGGGAGCCCCTTTTGCCCGCACGCTCTGGCCCTGGGAACTGTAGCCTTGGCGGTGACTGTATTTCCCTTCACGGTTTGAGCTGTTGCCTTCAATCGGGTCTTGACTGCTGGGAAACCCCGGAGGTTCCCTTCGCTAACGGATTTGACCGGTTTTACGGCGACTCCTAGCCTGGTCGGGGTCCGTAGGCCCTGCCGAATGGTGCTGGCTTCTCTTCGCTCCCCGATCAAGTACTGGCGGGCCACCGCCTGTCTTCGGTTCTTATGGTTCACGTCAATCAGCCCCTCCTGCAGACGGTCACCACCGTCTGCCAACCTTGCTGTATGTGCCCGGGCCACGCACCCGGACACGGTCAGTCTCCTCCGCTACCACTTCACTCCTCCACTCCAAACTACTCGTCACTATCTGACCTTCTTTCCCGCCCCCAGGACTGTGAACTCCTTGGTGGGTGGGGGCCAACCGCCTTGCTCCACCCCCTGGTGTGGACATCAGCCCCTGGAGGGAGGCAACAAGGATTTCTGTTTGACCTAGATGTGCCTAGCCGGGGTGTGGGGTGTGTTGTTGCAGTACCTGTGACGTCCTGGCTTGTCCAGGGCGCCACATTTGCACAACCTTTAGCCAAAATAACTGTGAACAACCGCTTCTGGTAACCATCAATGAGTTTCTTACAATGCTCTGCTGGAATTTTAGACCATTCGTCTTTGGCAAACTGCTCCAGGTCCCTGAGATTTGAACGGTGCCTTCTCCAAACTGCCATTTTGAGATCTCCCCACATGTGTTCTATGGGATTCAGGTCTGGACTCATTGCTGGCCACTTTAGTAGTCTCCAGTGCTTTTTATCAAACCATTTTCTAGTGCTTTTTGAAGTGTGTTTTGGGTCATTGTCCTGCTGGAAGACCCATGGCCTCTGAGGGAGACCCAGCTTTCTCACACTGGGCCCTGCATTATGCTGCAAAATTTGTTAGTAGTCTTCAGACTTCATAATGCCATTCACATGGTCAAGCAGTCCAGTGCCAGAGGCAGCAAAGAAACCCCAAAACATCAGGGAACTTCCGCCATGTTTGACTGTAGGGACCGTGTTCTTTTCTTTGAATGCCTCTTTGTTTTTCCTGTAAACTCTATGTTGATGGCTTTTCCCAAAAAGCTCTACTTTTGTCTCATCTGACCAGAGAACATTCTTCTAAAACGTTTTAGGCTTTCTCAGGTACGTTTTAGCAAACTCCAGCCTGGCTTTTTTATGTCTCGGGGTAAGAAGTGGGGTCTTCCTGGGTATCCTACCATACAGTCCCTTTTCATTCAGACGCTGACGTATAGTATGGGTTGACACTGTTGTACCCTCGGATGCAGGGCACGTTGAACTTGTTTGGATGTTAGTCGAGGTTCTTTATCCACCATCCGCACAATCTTGCGTTGAAATCTCTCGTCAATTTTTCTTTTCCTTCCACATCTAGGGAGGTTAGCCATAGTGCCATGGGCTTTAAACTTCTTGATGACACTGCGCACTGTAGACACAGGAACTTGCAGGTCTTTGGAGATGGACTTGTAGCCTTGAGATTGCTCATGCTTCCTCACAATTTGGATTCTCAAGTCCTCAGACAGTTCTTTGGTCTTCTTTCTTTTCTCCATACTCAATGTGGTACACACAAGGACACAAGACAGAGGTTGAGTCAACTTTAATCCATGTCAACTGGCTGCAAGTATGATTTAGTTATTGCCAACACGTGTTAGGTGCCACAGGTAAGTTACAGGTGCTGTTAATTACACAAATTAGAGAAGCATCACATGATTTTTCAAACAGTGCCAATACTTTTGTCCAACACCTTTTATGTTTGGTGTGGAATTATATCCAATTCGGCTTTATGACAAATTTCTTTTTTTTTTTTCATTGAAGACAAATTAAATGAAGATAATAATACCAAAGAATTTGTGATTGCTATCATTTTCAGGAAGAAACTGAGTATTCTCTGACAGAATTGCAGGGGTGCCAATACTTTTGGCCAGCACTGTAAGGCTATGTGCGCACGTTGCGTACAGTCACTGCAGAAATTTCTGCAGCGATCTGAAGAGCACACGTGCACTTCGAATCGCTGTAGAAAATGTACATAGTGAAAAAAAAAAAGCAGATTCCATGCGCTCTGACTGCAGCTCCTCCCATAGACAGAGCAGGGGCTGCAGGCAAAGCACACGGAAGAAGTGACATGTGACTTCTTAGAACGCGCGCTTCGGGCAGCAGCCGAAGCGCTGCGCTCTAAGTTGCCACATGCGCACGGCTCCTGCATAATCTTCATAGATTATGCAGGGGACGCAGGACGCATGCAGTTACGCTGCGCTACAAAGCGCATTGTAACTGCATGTAATTACGCAACGTGCGCACATAGCCTAAATGTGTTTGCATAATTTTTAGCAGGCAATTAAAATTGGCAAGAATCACTTTTTACATACTTTCCTAGCAACTTTTAGGCCACGCACAGTTAACTACCAATACCTGTATATGCGTTAGCATACTTTTGAGCAGGCAGTATTATGTGGCAATACCTATTTACATGCTTCACTAGCAACTCTTTAGCAGGCACTACATGTATCAATCCCTATTTTGATCATGAAATGTGCCGATTTTTGGCACACACGTTTCCCTACACTGCACGTCTCTATTCTAAACCATCGTCCACATCGTCTCATCGAAACATCGTCTGTTTCAACTACCTAGCATTGTACCCCTAACTAAGCTGACTGTCTTGCAGCCCCGGCGGCCACACCAGTGGCAGACCTTTCCTAACATTTCACATTCACAAATTGGCGCCGTTGCAACATGTCCGCCATTTATATGCGCACGGACATGTGACTTAGGAAGCCAATCACAGAAACCCTTCTGTCTGAACCTTGTGGATGTTTGCTGTGTCATGATTGGCTGCAGCAACATCCACAAATAAAGTTAAGGGGAAAAAACGGTGCTGTGTGCCAAAAGCCTTCTCCTGGTCCAGAGTCCCCACCTCCTCCACTGATCTGATGTGTAAACATCCCCACATCAGACAGCACCATAATGCTATAAAAAAGCAGAAAATGCTATTAAAAAAGCATTTTTCGAAACACAGCCAGCGTTCAGGGTCAGAAAACAAAAAATAAACAAACATTACCGACTTTTGGAGAACGTGCTCGGGGTTGCCAAGCCCGAACGAACAAGCTAAAGCTTGTACCAAAGTTGAAATTGGTGATTTACTAATCTTTACTTTTCTAATCTGCAGTACCCTGCTGCGTCTATTTGAAAGGATAGCAATTTATCTGGATTACAGATAACAGATTACATGGATGGACAGTAGTAACTACACAGAGAATAGGAGCTGATACTCAGTATAAGTCAGCAGGTGCTGAATTGAAGGACGATGAGGTGTTCAGCGTTATCTGTATCTGAAAATAGCTGATTGGTAGGGGTGCTAGGTTGGAATGATCTGATATTCATGACCTATACCAGTGATGGCGAACCTATGGCACACATGCCACCAGGGGCATGCAGAGCCCTTTCTGCTGGCACACGCGCTGTGTCCTCATCCTGCCGCTTTGAACTGCTGGTGCGGTGGCGCCGGCAGTTCAAAGCTGTGTTGGAGCGGAGGAGACATTTCTCCTTGCTCTGACACTCCTCCTCTCCCGGGCCATAGGTGTGTTGCCTAGGAGACGGAGGAGCGTCAGTGAGCGGCGCCGGCGTAATGACATCTTCTGACCGCGAGGGAACTGAGGATGCAGCTGCGCGCAGCGGTGGAGCGGGTGCTGGAAGGTGAGTTGTGTGTTGTTTTTTTTTGTTTTTTTTATAACTTGTGTGCGGCTGTGCCAAGGGTGGGATGGGGGGGCAGTGCCAGCATGGGGGGAGAACATACATGCCAGTATGGGGGAGAACACACATGCCAGCATGGGGGGAGAACATACATGCCAGCATGGGGGGGGGGGCATACATGCCAGCATGGGGAGAGAACATATATGCCAGCATGGGGGGGAACATACATGCCAGCATGTGGGGGGAGAACACACATGCCAGCATGGGGGGAAAACATACATGCCAGCATTGGGGGGAGAACACACATGCCAGCATGGGGGCAGAACACACATGCTAGCGTGGGGGGAGGACATACATACCGGCATGGGGGGGGACATACATGCCAGCATGGGGGGGGAGAAAACATACATGCCAGTATGGGAGAGCATACATGCCAGCATGGGGTGGAAACATACATGCCAGCATGGCGTGGAAACATACATGCCAGCATGGGGGGGAACATACATGCCAGCATGGGGTGGAGACATACATGCCAGCATGGGGTGGAAACACAACGAACCGCTCGGATCCGTGCTCGTCGGTGGGTGGCTCGAGCTCCTCACGGACCCGGCGGTCACGTCGCTCTGAAAGGGAGGGTTGGCACTACACGTAGGGACTTCGGTGGGGAGGTCCACGGCCGGAGCCGCGGTTGTTTGTAGGGGATTTGAGTTTGTGACGCCACCCACGGGTTGTGGTGAATGGATGGACACCACCGCTGCCGTTGACTAGGCTCCCAGGGACGGTGTTTCGCAGCTTGGTTTTGACCCCTCCGTGGGTAGGGGGGATGATGGTCCCGGGGGCCCGAGGGAGGTGCTGAGGCGGGGGACTGGATGCGGGCTGGCATGTAGGTGTAGGTGTGGTGCGGTGCGCGGCCCGAAGGCACTGTTGTACTCACTATTATAAACAGGCTGGAGTCTGTGGTAAACCAAACAAGATGGTGGACGGTGCCCGCAGGTGGCTGCGCTTTCCCCTTTTCAGGTTGGTGGTTTCCGCCTTTCTCCTGCACCTCACTTTTGTAGAAATGATGACTCCTATGCCTGAGCAATGGTAGTCCGCTACCCAGCCGGTGTGTGTCGGTAGAGCCCCTTTTGCCCACAGACCATGGCCCGTCGGGTCTTGAAGGTGGCTTTATACCCCTATGGTTGGGCTGTTGTCTTCAGTCGGGTCTTAGGTGGGAAAGGGCCTAAAGTCCAATCCTCAATCAGTTGACTCGGCCCGGTTGTTTCTGGGCCCTGTACTGGGTCTGAGTACCCCTCCTGGTGCTCCGATTTCCAATCGGTTCCCCGGTTCGGTACCGGCAGGCCACCACCCGTCCCCGGTCCTTACGTTCCACAGGCTGTAATCCAGCTCCTGCAGGCGGCCACCACCGTCTGGCTCCTTGACAGAGATGACTGGGCTCCAACCCAGACACCTGGTGTAAGACTATAGCAGACCTGGGCACAGGTCTGCACTTGATCTCCACTCCACTCCACTGTCAAAGCTAATCTCTCACGTTCTCCTGCCTCAGGGCCTGTGTACTCCTTGGTGGGCGGAGACAACCGCCTGGCTCTGCCCCCCTGGTGTGAACATCAAACCCGGAGGGAGGTGACAAGGTTGTTGTAGGTTGGCTGCTGTCACCTTATTAAGGGGGGAAGGTGTTTGTGTAAGGGCCTACCTGTGACTACCTGGCTAGTCCAGGGCATCACAGAAACATACATGCCAGCATGGGGGGGGAAACATACATGCCAGCATGGGGGGGGGAACATGCATGCCTGCATGGGGGGGGAACATGCATGCCAGCATGTGGGGGGGGACATGCATTCCAGCATGGGGGGGGAACATGCATTCCAGCATGGGGGGAAACATACATGCCAGCATGGGGGGGAAACATGCATGCCAGCATGGGGAGAACATGCATGCCAGCATGGGGAAAACATGCATGCCAGCATGGGGAAAACATGCATGCCAGCATGGGGAAAACATGCATGCCAGGATGAGGAAAATATGCATGCCAGGATGGGGAAAACATGCATGCCAGGATGGGGGGAAACATGCATGCCAGGATGGGGGGGGGGGAACATGCATGGCAGGATGGGGAAAATATACATGCCAAGATGGAGGAAACATGTCACGATAGGGTACATTTACCAGGAAGGGGAACATTTACCAGGATGGGGAACATGTTAAGATGGGGAATATTTACCAGGATGGGGAACATTTACCAGGAAGGGGAACATGCCAGGAAGGTGGACATTTACCAGGATGGGGGTACAGGCTAGGAAGGGGGATATTTACCTGCATGGGGGTACATTTACCTGGATGGGGGTACATTAACCAGGATTGGGAACATTTGCCAGGATGGAGGACATTTACCAGGAATGGGATACATGCCAGGATGGGGGAACATTTACAAGGATGGGCAATATGTCAGGATGGGGTACATTTACCAGCATAGGGAACATGCCAGAATGGGGGACATTTACCAGGATGAGGTATATTTACCAGGATGGGGCCATGATGAGGACAAATATACCAGAATATAGGAAATATATATCCAGATGGGGGACATGTTTACCAAGTGGCTCAGGAAGGGGGACATAACTACACAATGAAAGGGGAGGGTAGCAACTCGTACGTCTTTATGGGATTTCAAGATGTTCAGACTTTGAAATGTAGATGTGGATTACAGGGTGACATCTGATTGCATTCCATGCTAAAATCTCTGTCTAATATGCTGCAATTTTTTCCAGAAAGATCAATCCAACTGCTGTGTCTGGAAAGGGCTCAGCTTCAATGTGTGGTAAGCATGCATGAGCATGATGCCCCCTGCTGAAGAGAAAACTAAATTAATTATTTACATAATAGGATTGGTTGGCACTTTGGAAAAAAAATTGGGTTTAGGGCTACAGTTTGGGCACTCGGCCTGTAAAAGGTTCACCATGACTGACCTATACCAGAGGTGTATCTAGGCTTTACAGCACCCAGGGCAAGAATTCAGTTTGGCGCCCCCCTCTCCACACACACACACACGGTTTGGATAGTTGTCGTGTGACCAGTCATTCATATGTAATTTGCACACTTGCAGTCATGTGATGATGAGCTGTTATTACATGTAGGAAGAAAAGCTACGGTAATTGTCACATGCAATTATGAAAATCACATATGAGTGAAGTGGCCATGTGGTGACTGCTGGTACTAGGCCAGCAAGCAGAGCTGCATCCTGACAGTGAGTATATTACATTCTGTTGGGCATGCTACACTGCTTAATTTTATAATTAAAGGGTTTGTCCAGGGTTGAGATGACAGTCTGCAGTGACACTAGGTGACTGCAGGCTTCTGAATTCTCACAGTGCACTCTGCACACTTTTAGAATTCTCCGGTGCCAGGGGCAAGAGTGGACAGTCAAGTGAGCACAAGTATGTGATTTGTATATTTCCGGTCACATTCTGATTTGACATGTCCAGCCTAACTCAATTCATTGTAAGTGAGCGAGGCCATGCATTAGACATCAGACGTCAGCATGTAACCATGTGTATGCAAATCAAACACTTGCGGTTTTGTGACCTCCCACTCTCACTGCCAACACCTGAGAATCCTGACAGCGTGACATGTGCGCACTGTGAGAATTCAGAAGTTTGCAATCACATAGATTAACATAGTGACACAGAGTGACTTCAGACTTCTTACAAACTTGGGCAACCCCTTTAACGCTCCTAACAACATAAATAAAAACATAGTAACCCTTAACCTGTCAGGCGGCACAATACTTTCTTAAAAAGGTTGTCCAATACTTTAACATTGATGACATATCCTTAGGAGAGATTAACAATGTTTGATTGGCCACGGTCAGGCACTTGGAACCCCCACTGTCCTAGGTACCGGCGGTGATGGTGGGTGACCGTCAGTGCTCAGTTCCAGATCTGCCAATAGTGGCAGCAGCCTCTTATTCAAATCAATGAGGAGCATGCGTAGTACCCGGCCGCGGACATTATCAGAAGATGCAGCAAATCCAGAAATAAGCATTTCCGGCCACCTGCACCGAGGGCAGCTGATTAGCGGCGGTCCCGGACCATGGCAGATCAGACATTGAAGACTTATTCTAAAGATAGGTCTTCAATGTTAAAGTAATCTTACAATTTATGAATTGTTACTTGTGTGCAGGATCAGAACTAATAACAGCACCTGAACCACCAGAGGTATAGAAATACATAATTAGAACCCCCATCAGTAAAGAAACACCGCATCACCACCAGTAATACAGAAATTCATCACCACCACCACCAGCAGTATAGAACTTTATCATCAGAAATACAGAAATTCATCACCAGAACCACAAGCTGTAAAGAAAGTCATCATCAGTACCACCAGTAGTACAAAAATACATCCATATAACCCCATCAGTTCTGAAACACAGCATCAATACAGAAATACATCAACAGAATCCAAATCAATGCAAGGTACAGCAATTGTAATGTCAGGTCAGACCCATATACTGTACATTTGTATTGCATGAACCTACAACTTCCAGTACATTCTTAGGGTAAGTTCACACAGTGCAATTTTCGCGGCGTTTTTGCGCATTTTTCGGGTGCGTTTTTGCCCAGAAAACTGCATGACTTTGCTTCCCCCAGAAAAGTCTATGAGTTTTCATTTTTGCTGTCTGCACACAGTGTTTTTTTTCAGCTGCGTTTTTGTGGTGACCACAAAAATGCAGCATGTCAATTATTCCCGCGTTTTTCACCGTGTTTTTCATCCATTGAGTGCAATGTTGAAAGACGCAATGAGAAACGCAAATTGTTATTATAGCTGCGTTTTGGTGCGTTTTGGTGCGTTTCTAAGACCAAAAACGCAGCTATAAACGCAGGAGGTGGGTAGTAAAGTGACATGTACAGGAAGAGGATTCCTTCTGTCAGTAAATACAGAAGCGTGAATCCTCCCGGTACTGTCACCACCGCTTCCACCTCCAGTCCTGTGCATGTATGCTGCCGTGCGGCGCCATGTCTGGGCGGGAGGTGGAGGCGGCTGCAAAATCAAAAGTGAACAGTAGAAAAAAAATGTCATACTCACCTGTCTGCAGACTCCCGGTGCCATGCCCGCTCCCATCTGCTCTCACGGTACCGCCGCTCCGGCTGTGTGCAGTCTCCCCGGGTACGTATGCCTGCAGGACCTGGTGATGGATCACCTGATGCACTCACCTGACGCGTCAGCTGATCATAAGTCTCGGGCTGGTGCCAGCGCCCGGTCGGCTTCACCTATCAGCGGATGCCGTCAGGAGACTTCATTCCTGATTACCGGCAGCTCCTGCAGCATTTGGACGGGATCAGACTCGCATCAGGAGCTGCCGGTAATCAGCACATAAATTAGTTTTTTTGGGGTTTTTTTTGCACCGATGCATAAGCTGATTGTATAAACGGCTTTTATGCAATCAGCTGATGTGTGATGTGATTCAGGCACTTGAACCTGACACATCATCTGATCGCTTTGCCTTCCAGCAAACCGATCAGATGATATTGGATCCGTATTGAATGGCGCGGGACCCTGACCCAGGATTACTGCAGAGGGGGGCTCTTTATTTCAAAAAATATGGAGTCACTAATTGTGTTGTGTTTTATTTCTAATAAAAATATTTTTCTGTGTGTTGTGTTTTTTTTTATCTTTACTAGAAATTCATGGGGGCCATGTCTAATATTGGCGTGACACCATGAATTTCGGGCTTAGGGCCAGCTGATAATATAAAGCTAGCCCTAACCCCAGTATTACCCAGCGAGCCACCGTCACCAGGGCAGCTGGAAGAGTTGGATACAGCGCCAGAAGATGGCGCTTCTATGAAAGTGCCATTTTCTGGGGTGGCTGCGGACTGCAATTCGCAGCGGGGTTGCCCAGAAAGCATGGGCACCCTGCACTGTGGATTCCAATCCCCAGCTGCCTAGTTGTACCCGGCTGGACACAAAAATTAGGCAAAGCTCAAATAATTTTTTTTTTTTTTAATTATTTCATGAAATTCATGAAAAAATTTTTAAAAAAAAGGGCTTCCCTATATTTTTGGTTCCTAGCCGGGTACAAATAGGCAGCTGGGGGTTGGGGGCAGCCCATACCTGGCTGCTGTACCCGGCTAGCATACAAAAATATGGCGAAGCCCACGTCATTTTTTTTGTTTGGGGGGGCAAAGAAATCCTGCATACAGTTCTGGAAGGAAGATGCTGAGCCTTGTAGTTCGACAGCTGCTGTCTGCTCTCCTGCATACCTTATTGGATGGAGGATGCTGAGCCTTGTAGTTCTGCAGCTGCTGTCTGCTCTCCTGCATACACTAGTGGATGCAGCTTGCTGAGCCTTGTATTTCTGCAGCTGCTGTCTGCTCTCCTGCATCCACTAGTGGATGGAGTATGCTGAGCCTTGTAGGTCTGCTCCCCCTGACTCTCCCTCCAGCATACAGTCCTGGATGGAGCATGCTGAGCCTTGTAGTTCTGCAGCTGTCTGCTCTCCTGCATACACTAGTGGAGAATGAAGAACATATGGAAGAAGGAAATGACATCAGACCTTTTTTTTTTTTATTTATCAATCTTTAATGGCAATGTTTACTGGTAAAAAAAACGCAGAAAAACGCAGTGAGAAAAAACGCCGCAAAACGCAGCCAAAAACGCACCAAAACGTTTTTTTGCATGCGTTTTTAAAGACGCTGCGTTTCTGTGTGTTTTTAACGCTAAAAAACAAAGAAAAACGCAGCGTCAAAAAAACGCAGTGTGTGAACCTAGCCTTAAAGGGAATCTGTCACCAGGTTTTTGCCACCTAATCTGAGAGCAGCATAACGTAAGGGCAGAGACACTGGTTCCAGAGATGTGTCACTTACTGAGCTGCTTAGTGTAGTTTCAATAAAATCATTGTTTAATCAGCAGATTATCATTACAGGACTACTTGGCGAGATGCAGGAAGTCCAGCATATTCATGAGCTCTGTATAACTGCTAGATCTGCAACAGAGAAAAATGTATTTTATTAAAATGACGGCAAACAGCTCAGTAAGTGACACATCTCTGTCTCTACGTTATGCTGCTCTCAGATGTTGACAGATTCCTTTTAACAAAGGTAAGGAGATACTTCTTGGAAGTTGTCGGACATCATCAGACTGCGGACCACACAGGAACCACAGTAAGGCCTCGGTTCCACTTACGTTTTCCATGGACAAGAGTAATCTGATAAAACATTGGATTGCACTTGTACCACTGTAAAACTATGGGGCAGTGTCCATCTGCGATTGATTTCTCATGGCATATCGCATGAGAAAAGAATCCCCGCATCCTGCGTTTGGCAACGGGTCTCTCATCACTCACACCCATACAAGTCTATGGGAGAGTGTGAAATATCACACTGCACTTAGATGTCATCAGAGTTCAGTGCAATGTACGCAGAGACAGGCAGTGGAAAAGAGGGAGAAAGTGTTCCCTCCCTCTTCTTCCCAGATGTGATCTGATCTCAAAATCGGATCACAGTCACCTGACAGTGGGCTGACGCTTGAAGCAGAACAGGAGCCAAGGGTCATTAGCATATCGCATCTGAATGCATGTGCAAGTGGAACCAAGGCCTAATGATGAGAATTAGTCAGTATCACAAATAAACATTTAACTTCAGGTACCTTATAGATGACATTGTCTTGGATCGGAGTCGTTTCTTTATTTTCTTCTTCTTGTCCAGACGCCATTATTACTTTTCACATCCACAACTCGTCTCTGCAGACTTCCATCTCTTATTTTCTGCAGCATATCTCGGCATGATACCCCAGAATGATTAAAATACACCTATATAAAAATATCTGACCTACGCTGTGCCCCAGAATAAATAATTGCCCCTCACTGTGTTCTCTGCACAAAATATGACACACACTGTCTGTTCTGCCTCATGGCAGCCTGCTAATAGTCAATAATTGCAATTTCTGTTACAACCCCTAGAGTTCGTTGTTATTCTTTTGAATTGCTGAGTTTCCCTTTAAGCTAAATGTATTCTGGGTAAGGAATGCCTCCCTGAGCTGAGAAGAAGCCTGCAGCCATTTTCTCTTTGGATTTGTCAGGAAAGGACATGCCGACTTACCTCTCTGTACATTCACCCCCTGCCTAGTGTAATCCGGTGAGCAAAGCAAATTACATGTGTTAGTGATAGAATCTAAGGCGGGCTTTGCACGTTGCGACATCGCAAGCTGATGCTGCGATGTTGCACGCGATAGTCCCCGCCCCCGTCGCAGGTACGTGTCACGCTTCCCGGGTCCTCACCCCCGCTCCCCGGCTCACCTGCCACGCTCCCCGCTCTCCAGCCACCGGATCCCGTCCGTCCCAGGGTCCCTGGACCCCGATCCCGGCGCCCGACAGCTTCCCTGGACCTGGCCGGCTCCCCTGCGTCCTCCTCGCAGCCTCCTTCCCTGGCTTCTGGCACTCGGGCGGCGCGCATGCGCATTAGGGCGCGCGCGCGGTCACTGACCCTTTCTTAAAGGGCCAGCGTCCATTAACAGGAAATGAGGTTGCACAGGTACAGGGTATATAGGGGGTCATTGTCCAAGGGGGCGGGGCCTGATCTTCGTGTTCCCTGAGCTAGGAGTCAGGTCTCCTGGTGTTTATGTGCCTATACTCACCTATCTCTCTTTGTAGAGCCGTACCTGCCGCGCCATCCAGTCTGCCGTGTCCTGAACCCCGCACGCTGTCCGTCTGCCAACTGACAGTCCGTACCATCTCGGATCCCTGCGGTGACCCGTCATCCCGCTCCAGAGGTTCCGGACCCCGCCTACTATCATCTCGGCTTCCGAACCTGAGCTACGTCACCAGTACCACCATCTGTGACTCCGTGGTCCCAGGGACTCCTCCGCTGCCCTCACTTGCACGGACTGTTCTGCCGCCCTTCAGTGCTTCAGCTGCCGGACTCCTTACCACCATCTTAGAGTCCGGTCCAGTGGATCCACCTCCTGGGTCTACCCGACCGCCCGGCCGTGACAGTAAGATCAGGCCATGGATCCCGCTGCAGCACTATTGGCCCTGCAAGAGGAACTCCAACGCCAGCGTGAAGTCCAGACCCGCATGCTGCATTTTATGACCTCCGTGGACACCCGCCTGTACACGTTACAAGCTTCCATGACGCCTGCGGCACCCAGGTCCTCCAATGGACAATCCACGGCTCCCGCACCAGTGGCAGCCTCGTCGGGTGCTTCCCAACTCCGGTTGGCTTCACCACCTCGTTATGCTGGAGATCCCAAGACCTGCAGGGGCTTCATTAACCAGTGTTCCCTTCATTTCACGCAGCTGCCACATCTGTTCGCCTCTGACCAAGCCAAGGTCGCCTTTATAATGTCTCACCTGGAGGGCGAGGCGCTGGCGTGGATGAACCCCTTGTGGGAAAAGGAGGACCCTATGACCAAGGATCTTCAAGAGTTCCTGCAGGCCTTTCGCAGCACTTTTGACGAGCCGGGACGCGCCTCTGCGTCTGCTTCATCCCTTCTCCGCTTGCGTCAAGGAACACTGACGGTGGGCCAATACGCCATTCGTTTCCGCACGTTGGCTTCAGAACTCAGCTGGAATAATGAGGCCCTAACAGCCGCCTTCTGGGAGGGTCTCTCAAGCCGCATCAAAGACGAGTTGGCGGGCCGTGACGTGCCCTCCACCCTAGATGCCCTGATTGCCCTAGCAACTCGAGTAGACATCCGTTTTCAGGAGCGCTCCAAAGAGCTGTCTCGGGAGAGACGTCCAGTCCGGCATCCCTCTCCTCCACAGAAGACCTCCGTACCTCAGTCTTCTACCGCTGGGATTCCCGTCCACGAGCCCATGCAGATTGACCGGATACGGCAGTCCGAACAACGACGAGCAGAGCGGCTCGCTAAGGGCCTCTGCTTTTACTGTGGTGAGGACACACACCTCCTCCGTTCCTGTCCGGAAAGGCCGGGAAACTCCAAAGCCTAGGGTTGGTAGGAGAGGCCACCCTAGGTGCTGGGACTCTCTCTGATCCGGTCACATGGACCGTGCAAGTGACAACGGGAGAGACGCGGTTCACGGCTGAGGCCTACCTCGATTCCGGGGCAGCAGGCAATTTCATCCAGCAAGCCACCGTGGACAAATACCAAGTGCCTGTTATTCCACTCAACAAGCCCCTGGTGATTGCCTCTGTAGATGGGAGACCCCTTTCTGACACCATCTCCTGGACCACCAGGCCGGTTGAACTGCGGATCGGTGCTCTTCACACCGAGACCATCGCCTTCTACGTCCTCCCTCACATGTCCCATCAGATCCTGCTGGGGCTTCCATGGTTACGGGCCCACGAACCATCAGTCAGCTGGGGTACAGGCGACATCACCCGCTGGGGTTCTTCGTGTCATGAGAGATGTCTAAAATCCACACAACCCATCCGACAACCTCTGGTTCCTGAGAACCTACCGGGGCTGCCCTCGGCCTATTGGACCTTTGCGGATGTCTTTGATAAAAAGGAATCCGAGGTACTGCCGCCACATCGTCCATACGATTGTGCCATCGACCTGCTCCCTGGAACAACGCCACCACGAGGACGGATATATCCTTTATCTCCAGCCGAAACAAGGGCTATGTCTGCTTACATCTCAGAGAGCCTGGCAAGGGGATTCATTCGGAGGTCCTCCTCTCCTGCTGGAGCAGGTTTCTTCTTTGTCAAGAAAAAAGAGGGCGATTTACGCCCCTGCATCGACTACCGGGGTCTGAATCAGATCACAGTCAAAAACAAGTACCCTCTGCCGCTCATCCCCGAATTGTTTGACCGACTTAGGGGGGCTCGTGTGTTCACCAAGCTGGACCTTCGGGGTGCTTACAATCTGGTGCGCATCCGCTCTGGTGACGAATGGAAGACCGCGTTCAATACGCGCGATGGACATTATGAGTACTGCGTGATGCCCTTCGGCCTGTGTAATGCTCCTGCCGTCTTCCAAGAACTGGTGAACGACGTGTTCCGAGACCTCCTCTACACCTGTGTGGTAGTATATCTAGATGACATCCTTGTCTTCTCTCCGGACCTCTCAACCCACAGAGAGCACGTACAGCTGGTTCTACGAAGATTGAGAGAGAATCGCCTGTACGCAAAGTATGAGAAGTGTGTCTTTGAGCAGTCTACACTCCCCTTTTTGGGGTACGTCATCTCTGAGACTGGACTGCAGATGGATCCCAAGAAGGTCTCCGCCATTCTCAACTGGCCTCCCCCTTCTGGACTGAAAGCAATCCAACGCTTCCTGGGATTCGCCAACTACTACCGCCAATTCATCCCTCACTTCTCTGCTCTGACTGCTCCACTTTCCGCTTTGACTAAGAAAGAGGCAAATCCAAAGGACTGGTCGCCTGCGGCCGACGCCGCGTTTGGCTCATTGAAGCGAGCTTTTGCTTCCTCTCCTGTACTCCACCGTCCGGAGTTAAACCGCCAGTTCACCTTGGAGGTGGATGCCTCCTCCTCAGGAGCCGGAGCAGTGCTCATGCAGAAATCCTCCTCCGGGAAGATGGTGACTTGCGGATTCTTCTCCAAGGGCTTCTCAGCGTCTGAACGCAACTACACCATCGGGGACCGAGAGCTCTTGGCAGTCAAACTGGCACTGGAGGAATGGCGCTACCTCCTGGAAGGTGCAGTGTATCCCGTGATAATTTACACTGACCACAAGAACTTGGAATACCTGCGGTCCGCTCAGCGACTGAACCCACGGCAAGCCAGGTGGTCTTTATTCTTTGCCAGGTTTGACTTTCAGCTTCACTTCCGACCCGCGGACAAGAATGTACGCGCTGATGCCTTGTCCAGGTCTTTCATGCCCATGGAGCAGGAGGAAGCGACTACCCAACCCATCATCTGTCCTAGCAACATCGTTCCGGTGGCCCCTGTCACTCTAGCCCAGATACCGCCCGGGAAGACCTATGTCTCTGAGACCGACAGGCAAAAAGTGTTACACTGGGGTCATGCATCAAAGACAGCCGGCCATGCAGGCCAGAAGAGAACATGGGGTGCGATTGTACGCCATTACTGGTGGCCATCCCTTCGCACGGACGTCGCTGCTTTTGTCTCTGCCTGCTCCTCCTGTGCCAGGAACAAGACGCCCAACCACTTGCCCCATGGCCGTCTTCTGCCTCTGCCGATACCCTCAGTCCCGTGGCAACACATAGCTATGGACTTTATTACGGACTTGCCATTATCCTCCGGGCACACAGTCATATGGGTCGTGGTTGATCGATTCTCCAAAATGGCCCACTTCGTTCCTATGGCCGGACTGCCCTCAGCTCAGGAACTCGCGGAAGCCTATATACATCACATCTTTCGCTTGCATGGCTTTCCATCCCACATCGTGTCCGACAGAGGAACCCAGTTCACCTCCCGCTTCTGGAGGGCTCTATGCAAACATCTGGGAGTGACTCTGGACTTTTCCTCTGCTTACCATCCTCAGTCTAATGGCCAAGTGGAGAGGGTCAATCAAATCTTGACCTCATACCTACGTCACTATGTCAACGCCCATCACGACGACTGGTCCTCGCTTCTGCCTTGGGCTGAATTCGCCCATAACCACCACGTCAGTGAGTCATCCTCCAAATCACCCTTCCATGTTGTTTACGGACTTCAGCCCGCCGTCCCGCTGCCTATATCCCCTTCATCGGATGTCCCGGCTGCTGATACTGCTGTCCGTGACTTTGCTACCATTTGGGACTCTGTCAAGGCGTCCCTTGGGCGCGCTTCCCAGCGGATGAAGAAACACGCTGACAAGAGACGTCTGGATCCTCCGTGTTTCTCTCCTGGTGACCTGGTCTGGCTTGCTTCCCAGTACATCCGATTGAAGATACCGTCCTACAAGCTGGGTCCTCGCTACATCGGGCCGTTTAAGGTCCTCCGCAAGATCAATGAGGTATCCTACAAGCTACAGCTCCCGGCCACGATGAGGATACCCAACTCATTCCACGTCTCCCTGCTCAAGCCGGTTGTCCTTGGTCCTTTCTCCGCTGCTGCCAGTCCGGCTCCTCCACCTATTGCCGATGATGACATCTATGCGGTAAGGGATATCGTGGCCATGAAGACCGTACGAGGTCGGCAGTTCTTCCTGGTGGACTGGGAGGGGTATGGTCCTGAGGATAGGTCTTGGGAGCCCAGGGAGAACGTGGGCACTCCTCTTATCCGTGCCTTCATGTCCCGGTTGCGGGGAGGGGGGCGTGGGGGGGGGGGGTACTGTCACGCTTCCCGGGTCCTCACCCCCGCTCCCCGGCTCACCTGCCACGCTCCCCGCTCTCCAGCCACCGGATCCCGTCCGTCCCAGGGTCCCTGGACCCCGATCCCGGCGCCCGACAGCTTCCCTGGACCTGGCCGGCTCCCCTGCGTCCTCCTCGCAGCCTCCTTCCCTGGCTTCTGGCACTCGGGCGGCGCGCATGCGCATTAGGGCGCGCGCGCGGTCACTGACCCTTTCTTAAAGGGCCAGCGTCCATTAACAGGAAATGAGGTTGCACAGGTACAGGGTATATAGGGGGTCATTGTCCAAGGGGGCGGGGCCTGATCTTCGTGTTCCCTGAGCTAGGAGTCAGGTCTCCTGGTGTTTATGTGCCTATACTCACCTATCTCTCTTTGTAGAGCCGTACCTGCCGCGCCATCCAGTCTGCCGTGTCCTGAACCCCGCACGCTGTCCGTCTGCCAACTGACAGTCCGTACCATCTCGGATCCCTGCGGTGACCCGTCATCCCGCTCCAGAGGTTCCGGACCCCGCCTACTATCATCTCGGCTTCCGAACCTGAGCTACGTCACCAGTACCACCATCTGTGACTCCGTGGTCCCAGGGACTCCTCCGCTGCCCTCACTTGCACGGACTGTTCTGCCGCCCTTCAGTGCTTCAGCTGCCGGACTCCTTACCACCATCTTAGAGTCCGGTCCAGTGGATCCACCTCCTGGGTCTACCCGACCGCCCGGCCGTGACAGTACGATATCTTGTGATAGCTGGCGTAGCGAAAATTATCGCTACGCCAGCTTCACATGCACTCACCTGCCCTGCGACCGCCGCTCTGGCCAGCGACCCGCCTCCTTCCTAAGGGGGCGGGTCGTTCGGCGTCATAGCGACGTCACACGGCAGGCGGCCAATAGCGGCGGAGAGGCGGAGATGAGCAGGATGTAAACATCCCGCCCACCTCCTTCCTTCCGTACAGCCGCCGGCGGCAGGTAAGGTGATGTTCCTCGCTCCTGCGGCTTCTCACACAGTGATGTGTGCTGCCACAGGAATGAGGAACTACATCGTACCTGTCGCGGCAGCGGCATTATGAAATGTCGGAGAATACACCGATGATACGATAACGACGCTTTTGCGCTCGTTCATCGTATCATCTAGGATTTACACACTACGACATCGCAAGTGACACCGGATGTGCGTCACTTTCGATTTGACCCCACCGACATCACACCTGCGATGTCGTAGTGTGCAAAGCCGCCCTTAGATGGAAGAGTGTAGTAAATGCATTGTACATTGTAATTCTACACCATTAGTGTCTTGTTTGTATAGATAAGATTCTCTATCTGTATTGCAGATGCAGTGACCTTTCACCTACATTCTCATAAGAACTGTATCTCATGTACTGTTATGCTATGTTAACTCTGTATTAACACTGTACTGACTGTAATCATTTTCTTGTTATAGTTTTTACCCGTATAAAACAGTATCTTGGATATTCCGTATTCCGTATACCGTATTCAACTACATCTTGGATATACCGTATTCACCTGTATCTTGGATATTCCTATACTCACTGTATATTCCACGTACTGCAATCAAGTTCACATTACCAGCTAATAAATCAAGGCTACTGAATTCCAGTCTGTTTATTTGAAATGTGAACGAGGGTTTAGCTGTATGCCGGAGACTCACAGCGTTACGTGAAAGAAGGCAGAACACTGTCCCTCTTATAGTACATGCCCCCCACACTCACTCTCCTTTCCATACTGAGCCCACTCATCACACTGTCCTCTCATACTATGTCCCCTTATACTACCTAGCCTTTATACCGTGCCTTATCATCACACTCCCCCTCCTCACTATGGCCTCATACTGTACCCAGAAGCTACCCCCTCTTCATACAAGGGTGGGGAGGGTTTCCCCACATACATAGCATCACCCCTTTTCCCACATACGTAACATTACTCACTTCTCCATGCAGCCCCACACAAGTAACTGTAACCAGCCCCCATGCACCCCCACTGCATATAACATAACACTTTTCCCTATGCAACCCCTTGCACATAACATCATCTTCTTCATCAAGCAGTCAGGCCCCTAGCACACAACATGAACCCCTTCACCATGCAGCTCCATGCAGGAAGCCCCCCAGCACCTGTAATATCACCCCTCCTTCCCAAAGCGAGTAACATTTCCACCTTTCCTGTACTGCCTCTCAGTACACGGTCCCACACATACATCACCCTCTTCCCCATCCAGCCCCATGTATGTAAATATCGACCCCTTTCCCCGGTAGAATTCCCCAATATGCAGCCCCCATGAAGAAACATTCAGTTATCCTGTGCCCCTAAAAGAACACACACCACCTCACATTACTCACCCTTAGCCCCTCTCCTCTGAGTGCAGCCCTTCAGTGTGATCTCTTCACAGCTCCTCATTAGAGATGAGCGAGCCTCTAGAGGCTCGAGTTCTGTTCGGTTCGTCGAACGGACGCAGCGTTCAAGTTCGGTTTGGCGAGCCGTTCGATGAACCTCTCGAACCCCATTGAAAACAATGGGAGGCAATCACAAACACATAAAAACACATTATAAATGTACACATACAGTTAATAAATATTGACATAACACTTACCGTTCCCTGCGATGTGTCCTGCACTCTGTCTCCTGCCGCTATTCCTTCCGATGATCGCTGCGTCCTCCCGGTAACCAGCACTGATGATAAGACCTATCGTGACGTCAAAATAGCATGTGACCAGTCACATGTCTGTTACCTCATTGGCTACAGACTGGTCACATGGCTTTGACGTCATGCTAGGACCTGTCAGTGCATCTCTCCAGTACGCGGTGATCGTTTCTGTATCTCCGTGTACTGGCGACATGCTCTGGCACACGGTCGGGTTCCTGGTCTGCTTCCCCGTTCCCTTATTAACCGGCTGCCACAGCCGGTCAATAACAGAGATCACCGTTGCTATAGCAACGCGCCTGTCAGTGGTGACGTCACCACTAACAGCACGCAGCCTCTGATCACTCACAGAGTGAAAAGACTGCACGGGAAGCAGCACCGTCTTCTTCCAATGCAGCGCTGCTGATGTAGCAGAGCTGCATGTGTTGAAGGAGAAAGAAGACAGAAGAGCAGGATCGTGGAGGTATAAGAGGGAGTAATACACATGGAGTCTCTAAGTGTGTCTGTGTATTTATTTCTATTAAAGTATTTTTTCTCCGTGTGGTGTCTTTTTTTAACCCTTTATTGGAGATTCTTAATGGCCGGGTCAAACTTGCCTGACATTAAGAATCTCTGGCTTAAAAAAAAAAAAAAAGAATCTCTGGCTTAATACTAACTAGTAAAACAAAGCTAGTATTAACTCATGATTACCCAGCAAGCCACCCGGCTCCACGGCTGTTGGAAGAGTTGGATACAGCGCCAGATGATGGCGATTCTATGAAAGCGCCATTTTCTGGGGCGGCTGCGGATTGCAATTCTCATCACAGGGGCCCAGAAAGCTCGGGCTAACCTGTGCTGCGGATTCCAATCCCCAGCTGCCTAGTTGTACCTGGCTGGACACAAAAATATGGCGACGCCCACGTCATTTGTTTTTTAATTATTTCATGAAATAAGTGAAATAAAAAAAAGGGCTTCCCTATATTTTTGGTTCCCAGCCGGGTACAAATAGGCAGCTCGGGGTTGGGGGCATCCCGTAGCTGCCTGTTGTACCTGGCTAGCATACAAAAACATGGCGAAGCCCACGTCATTTTTTGGTGAGCAAAAAACTCCTGCATACAGTCCTGGATGGAGTATGCTGAGCCTTGTAGTTCTGCAGCTGCTGTCTGCTCTCCTGAATACACCAGTGAATGGAGCATGCTGAGCCTTGTCGTTCTGCAGCTGCTGTCTGCTCTCCTCCATACAGACAGACAGCAGCTGCAGAACTACAAGGCTCAGCATACTCCATCCAGGACTGTATGCAGGAGTTTTTACCCCCCCAAAA
The DNA here is from genome assembly GCF_048569485.1 of Anomaloglossus baeobatrachus. Taxonomy (NCBI): domain Eukaryota; kingdom Metazoa; phylum Chordata; class Amphibia; order Anura; family Aromobatidae; genus Anomaloglossus; species Anomaloglossus baeobatrachus. The sequence goes on from NC_134358.1 coordinate 327,159,774, forward strand.
ATTATGTGGGCTTCGCCATATTTTTGTATGCTAGCCAGGTACAGCAGGCAGCTACGGGCTGTCCCCAACCCCCAGCTGCCTATTTGTACCAGGCTGGGAACCAAAAATATAGGGAAGCCCTTTTTTTATTATTTCATGAATTTCATGAAATAATTCAAAAACAAATGACGTGGGCTTTGCCATATTTTTGTATGCTAGCCAGGTACAGCAGGCACCTACGAGCTGCCCCCAACCCCCAGCTGCCTATTTGTACCCGGCTGGAAACCAAAAATATAGGGAACCCCTTTTTTTATTATTTCATGAATTTCATGAAATAATTCAAAAACAAATGACGTGGGCTTTGCCATATTTTTGTATGCTAGCCAGGTACAGCAGGCACCTACGAGCTGCCCCCAACCCCCAGCTGCCTATTTGTACCTGGCTGGGAACCAAAAATATAGGGAAGCCCTGTTTTTATAATTTCATGAATTTCATGAAATAATTAAAAAACAAATGATGTGGGATTTGCCATATTTTTGTGTCCAGCCAAGTACAACTAGGCAGCTAGGGATTGGAATCCACAGCACAGGTTGGCCTGAGCTTTCTGGGCCCCTCTGCTGCGAATTGCAGTCCGCAGCCGCCCCAGAAAATAGTGCTTTCATAGAAGCGCCATCTTCTGGCGCTTTATCCAACTCTTCCAGCTGCCCTGGTGACGGGTGGCTCGCTGGGTAATAATGGGGTTAGGGCTAGCTGTATATTATCAACTGGCCCTAAGCCCGAAATTCATGGTGTCACGCCAATAATAGACATGGCCACCATGAATTTCTAGTACCGATAAAAAAAACAACACACAGAAAAATATTTTTATTATAAATAAAACACAACACAATTAGTGACTCCATCTTTATTGAAATAAAGAACCCCCCTCCGCAGTAATTCTGGGTCAAGTGTCCCGCGCCGTCCAATCCAGATCCAATATCATCTGATCGGTTTGCTGGAAGGCAAAGCGATCAGATGATGTGTCAGGTTCAAGGGCCTGAATCACATGACACAGCAGCTGATTGTATAAACGGCTTTTATACAATCAGCTGATGCATCAGTGCAAAAAAAACAAAACAAACTACACACTTCAGTGCAGACTCCTGTCCGACAGCATCAGCTGATAGTTTAGCCGGCCGGGCGGTAAAAAGCCGGCCTCACCGCTCGACTTATAGTGTCAGCTGATTCCATCAGGTGACCGCATCAGCTGATCATCAACAGGTCTGAGAAAGAGAGAGAGAGAAAGGAGAGAGAGAGAAAGAAGAGAGAGAGAGAAAGTGAGAAAGGAGAGAGAAAGAAGAGAGAAAGAGAGAAAGAAGAGAGAGAAAGAAGCGAAAGAGGAGAAAGAAGAGAAAGAGAGAAGGAAGAGAGAGAAAGAGAGAAAGAAGAGAGAGAGAAAGAAGAGAGAGGGAAAGAGAGAAAGAAGAGAACGAGGAGAAAGAAGAGAAAGTAGAGAAAGAAGAGAAAGAAAGGAGAGAGAGAAAGGAGAGAGAGAAAGGAGAGAGAGAAAGAGAGAAAGAAAGGAGAGACAGAAAGGAGAGACAGAAAGGAGAGAGAAAGGAGAGAAGGAGAGAGAGAAAGAAAGGAGAGAGAGAAAGAAAGGAGAGAGAGAAAGAAGAGAGAGAGAAAGGAGAGAGCGAGAGAAAGGAGCGAGAGAAAGGAGAGAGAGAAAGGAGAGAGAGAAAGAAAGGAGAGAGAGCTCACAGCTGATGTCCGGCTCCTCCCCTCAGTGCATAATTAAATTATAATTATAAATAATTATAAATATATTATAAATATAATTTAAAATTAAAGAACTCGCGACCTTATGCTTCTTAGGTGAGCACTCTATCCACTCAGCTATTGCCTCTAATGTGAAAGACAGGCAGTAATTTGGTAATCTTGAAGTCTGGAATGCTGAAGTCTCAGCTGACCACGCAATTCACTTGATTGCTATGTGGAGCTGATAGAGCACTCGTGTTCTGTAGCAGAGATGACAGTGTTGTGTGGATTACATCGGACCTGGAGGGCTATTGGAGGATTTTAATAAAATGGTGAAACTGTGTTTTTTTGTCTTTTATTCTAAATAAAGGATTTTTCGTGGTGTGTGTTTATTTACTTTCACTTTATAAATAGATAATAATTATAATTTAAAATTAAAAATAAAAAAAAAAAAATTCTTTTCCAGGACCAGAACTTCCAACATTAGGGAGCTTCTTAGGCAGGTACTTTATCCACTAGTCTAGTGCCTCTAATGATATAGATAGGCAGATTTGGTAATCTTGAAGTCTGCAGTGCTGACTGAAGTCTCTGCTAACCGCGTGAGTCACTTCATTGCTACGGTGCCACTACATCTTCAGGGAGCAGAGCTGACAGTGTCGTGTGGATTACATCGGACCTGGAGGGGTATTTTTGGGATTAATAAAGGGGTGAAGCAGGGTGTTTTTTGTCTTTTATTCCAAATAAACGATTTTTAGCGGTGTGTGTTTCTTTACTTTAATTTTCAGTTTAATCATGAAAGGTATCTCGGGGAGACGCCTGGCATGATTAAACTCATTATTACCCCGATCGCCACCGCACCAGGGCAATTCGGGATGAGCTGGGTGGAGACCCCCGGGACTGTCGCACCTAATGGATGCGGCTATTCCGGGCGGCTACTGGGTGATATTGTTAGGCTGGAGGGCTCCCCATACCGTGGCACTCTCCATCCTGACAATACCAGCCTCCAGCTGTGTGGCTTTATCCTGGCTGGTATCAAATACAGGGGAAACCGCATTTTTTTAATTTATTTATTCTACTGCACGATATAGACCCGTCCACCAGCGGCTGAGATTGGTTGCAGTGAGACAGCTGTCACTCAGCTTGGGGACGTGTCTGACTGCAACCAATCATAAGCACCGGTGTGCGGGGAAAGCACGGAATAACTAATTGACTAATGAAGCCGCAGCCATTTTCTAAAGAGGAAAAGACGCCGCAGATTTGTGACAGACGTGGAGCGAGACGCACGTGATCGGTGAGTAGGAAAGAGAGAGGGATTGTGCTGGGGATGCAGGATGCATGCAGATAGCAACATGTGCACATAGTCTTACTGTGAAAAGCCACGTTTATGGGGATCGAACCGTTCTCAAACATAACTCGAACTGTCGAGCTTTTAGCAAAAAGCTCGAGTTCGATCTCGAGCACCCCCCAAAATCACTCGAACATGAAATTGGCGAACCTCGAACATCGCTCATCTCTACTCCTCATCTCCAGCAGCCACAGCACAACACTGAGCACTGGCTGATGGGAGCTGGGCTCCGCACTGGAGGAAGAGGCTCGCCCGTTACGGTGACATCATCACCTCACAGGAGCAAGTACATTCTAGCCATAGATGGCTTCCCCTGCTGCGGCTCCACTGCCTGCACTGTGCAGCTGATAACAGGATCGCTCCCTGCCGGCACATGACAGATGAGGGCAATCTGGCCAGTTTGTGGCCTGAGGTTGTGGGGGCCCATGGCCAGATTGCCCTCATTTGTCATGTGCCGGCAGGGAGCGATCCTGTTATCAGCTGCACAGTGCAGGCAGCGGAGCGGATTACTGACAGCCCTGCATGATTACTAACAAGCCCTGCAGTGTGATCACACTACAGACCGGAAGACAGTATTGGTGGTAACTGCTTCAGTTGTCCTCGTCTGAATAATCGGAGGACAATTGATCAGTGGGAGCCAGCGCCCGAACTTTCTCTGAGTCTCGGCTGTACACAGAATAGCCTGAGCCCACTATGGGGCGGCAAGCGCAGCCGCCAAGGAAAGTCTGAGACAGAGCGCCGCATCAGCCATCCTGACTGCGCCCCCCTGACAGTTGCGCCTGGGGCAGATGCCCCGCCAGCCCCCCCTAGATACGCCTCTGCCTATACTGTTAAAAGTGTGAGAGGGCTGAAGTTACAAATACTCCAGCTGCAGTATCTCCTTCTGTCCAGCAGAGGGAGGTCTGCTCAGGCTTAGAGAAGAATGCTGTGAAATGATGAGAAAAGACAGGAAGTGGGAAGGAAAGAGGAGAGACTCAGAGCAGAGAGAGACTGAAGAGAGAGATGGCTGCCTGTGGCCTGGTCTGCGCTAGCAGGACTGGAGTGAGAGAGAGAGGCCGCTGACTGCTGTGTGAGCAGAGTCCACTCAGCTGCTTGTGAGTTGATATAAATGGCTGCCAGAGAGAGACAGCGGCTGCAGAAGCGAACCAGGAGATCTTGATCTGAGGCCTTGCTATCAGTCTGTGACTTCAGCCCTAGGAGAACTGTCCCTGGTGATTGTCGGTGCCATACAGAACTGTTGTAGAGCCGGACACAGAATGGATATCCCTTTACCTGGAGACCCCCTGGAGATAAATGTGTGTAAATAAAGTTCTGTTCTGAGCTCAGGCCTGGCCTATTTCGTTTTGTTTTTGCGGACAAGTGTGCACACTGACTCAATAGTGGGTTTGGCGCCAGACCAGGTCTAATATATACTATGCAGCCGCCATTGCTGTAGTACTGTTGGTGTATCTATGCTAGCAATTGGTGACCCCCGGGGTACTTTCCTGTGTTGTTTATATGTGTGGGGGAAGGGTGGGGAATTAGAGTTTCTGCTAAGATTGTTAATTGGTGTGTTAGTCCAGGGACTGCTCCTTCATACACCCAGTTATTTACACCTGTAGTGTTTCCAGAAGTTCCTGTTTAGGTAAACTGTTCTTGCTGGTTCCTGTCCTATTGGAGTCAGTCCTTAGCCTAGCATGCTGATACTGGTTCAGTTCCCGGGTGCCTGTACATTTCTTTGTGTTTATATTCTCTTTACATCCCCATTTCTTTTATCGGGTTATAAAAAGTTTGCGTTTAAACCTAGTCTGGTCTCGTTCGTGACCCTCTGTATCCTGGGATTAACCTCTCGGTTTCACTATAGGTCATCAATATCAGATGCTTGGATTACTCCTTACTTAATCTACCAGAAGATCAATTTCCCTCAGGTTAGCCTGGATAGAATAATAATTTCTAATTTCTAAAGCACAGTACTACTACCAAGAAAACCAAATTTTCTATGGAAAATGTCAAAAAGCTTTTTGTCATTTTAAGATTTTTTTCAGAATCAGTTCATTTTGATGAGAATAAATATACAGCTTTATTGACAGGTATAATTACTGGCATTATTATGAGGTTCTCTAGGTGATTTAGTTTAAATGCAAATTGATCCACAATTACATTTTCATTTAACCACTTAACGCTGTTAGATAGATCTTGAGATGTTTCATTGGCATACATAGCGTCTTCATGTTAGAATATGACAATTTAGCCAGTGGTAGATTTTAGCCTGGATGCTCAGAGCAACATGAAGCATATTTTTGTTGCTTTTTACTTCTTTTTTAATGATGTAACTTTAAAGTATATAATACATTTTTGAGTATTATTTCCCATAGGCCTCTCTGTAATAACAAAGACAAAACAGTATATTTTTTTTTCCATACAAATGGCCCCCCACCCAAAGTGTAACCTTGTCCTATAAAAAGTCTTTAACGTACTCCTGTAGAAAAAGGTGCCAGTTTGATATGCCAATGGGTGTGTCCAAAAAAAATAAGAGTACTTATCAGTAGAGATGAGTGAACCTGTAGAGGTTCGGTTCGGTGGGTTCAGCCAATTTTAGATAAAGTTCAGTTTGGGACCTAAACTTGACCTGAACCCCAATGGAAGTCACTAATTGGGCAGTTCGGATGTCATAAATAGAGCACTTCCAGGGAAAGGTGGGCAGGGTTTTTCCAATTTTTTTCTTTTGTTTAGTACACACTACATCCAATCATGCTGTTGTTACCCCCAGTGTGAGCCATTCTGAGAAAGCAAGTGGCTCACACTGGGCTGAGCACCGAGCGTACCTGAGCACAGTGATGCTCACACCAGTGATTTGCATACGTAAAGCACCCGAACTCTGTTTTTTTTGTAAAGTCTATGTTTGGTACGAACACTGAACACTAAACCTTGGGTTCGCTCATCTCTACTGATCAGTAGAGATGAACGAACCCTTGAAAGTTTGTGTTCTGTGGGTTCAGCATGATTTTAAATAAAGTTCTGCTCTGGACTTATACGTGAACTGAACCTCATTGGAAGTCGCTGATTGGGCAGTTTAGCTTTCCACACATATACAGGCAGCCATAAAGAGAACAGGGTTTCAAATCTTTTTTTTATTTTCTTCCTGTTTGAAATCTAAGTAGTGATCTGTAGAGATGTGTACTCATGGAGGTTTGGTTTGGCGGGTTCAGCTGGACTTTAGATAAAGTTCATTTTGGGACCCGGACTTGACCTACACCCAATGGAAGTCACTAATTGGGCAGTACGGATTTCTGCCCACATGCAGCCAGCCATAAACAGTTCTATTCTAAACCCAAACTTGATCTGAACCTCATTGCAAGTCACTGATTGGGCAGTTTGGCTCTCCAAACACATACAGGCAGCCATAAACAGAACATTTCCTGGGGTTAGAGGGTGGTTTTTTCTTTTTTTTCCTTGTACACACTACATCTGATAGCGTTGATTTAAACTCCAAGTGAGCCATTAAAACACTAGAAATGGCTCTCACTGGGCAGAGTACCAAACGTATCCGAGCACCTTGATGCCCACTGGAGTGGTCAGCATACGAACACTGTGTGCAGAATTATTAGGCAAGTTGTATTTTAGAGGATTTTTTTATTATTGATCAACAACTATGTTCTCAATCAACCCAAAAGACTCATAAATATCAAAGCTTAATATTTTTGGAAGTTGGAGTGCGGGTTTTTTAGATTTGGCTATCTTAGGAGGATATCTGTTTGTGCAGGTAACTATTACTGTGCAGCATTATTAGGCAACCTAATAAAAACCAATTATATTCCCATCTCACTTGTTTATTTTCACCAGGTAAACCAATATAACTGCACAAAATTTAGAAATAAATATTTCTGACATGCAAAAACAAAACCCAAAACAGTTAGAGACTAATATAGCCACCTTTCTTTATGATGACACTCAACAGCCTACCATCCAGAGATTACGTCAGTTGCTTGATCTGGTTACAATCAACATTGCGTGCAGAAGCCACCACAGCCTACCAGACACTGTTCCGAGACGTGTACTGTTTTCCCTCCCTGTAGATATCACATTTTATGAGGGACCAAAGGTTCTCTATGGTGTTCAGATCAGGTGAACAAGAGGGCCTTGTCATTATTTTTCATCTTTTAGACCTTTACTGGCCAGCCATGCTGTGGAGTAGTTGGATGCAGGTGATGGAGCATTGTCCTGCATGAAAATCATATTTTTCTTGAACAATACCGACTTCTTCCTGTACCACTGCTTGAAGTAGTTGTCTTCCAGAAACTGGCTGTAGGTCTTGGAGTTGAGCTTCCCTCCATCCTCAATCCGAAAAAGTCCCACAAGTTCATCTTTGATGATACCATCCATCTGGCCCATCAAGAGTCACTCACATTTCATCAGTCCATAAAACCTTTGAAAAATCAGTCATAAGATATTTCTTGGCCCAGTCTTGATGTTTTATCTTATGTTTCTTGTTCAAAGGTGGTCGTTTTTCAGCCTTCCTTACCTTGGTCATGTCCCTGAGTATGGCACACCTTGTGCTTTTTGATACTCCAGTAACATTGCTGCTCTGAAATATTGCCAATCTGGTGCTGCATCTTGGCAGCTTCACGCTTGATTTTCCTCAATTCATGGGCAGTTATTTTGCCTTTTTTGCCCACAACGCTTTTGGTGACTTGTACAGGATCTGCCCTCATACACACGTGACACTACTGATGCGCTTGCCAAGATGGAGGGACTCCACATTGAGCCGGATATGTGGTTGGTGGCAGCAGATGTGGAGTCTCTCTACACGTGCATAGCGCATCAAGATGGCCTGGAGGCGGTGCGTCTCTTTTTGGATGGCAGCCGTCTGGACGGACCTACTCGTGGACTTATTTTGGAATTATTGGATTTTATTTTGACTCACAATGCATTTTTATTTAAGGACAGGTATTATCTGCAGAGACGTGGCACCGCCATGGGGGCGGCATGTGCGCCATCATATGCAAATTTATTTTTGGGCATGTGGGAGAGGGGATTATTCCATGAGGACGATCTCTTCTCCCAACATGTGATATGTTGTCACAGATATATTGATGACGTGCTGTTCCTGTGGCAGGGTGCCGCGTCTCTGTTAGATGAATTTATGATTTATTTAAACAGGAATAATTTAGACATCAAATTAACTTATGTTGCTAGTCAAAAACAATTGGATTTTTTAGATATTCATTTTGAAGTGGGGGCTGATGGCGCACTGCACACTGATATTCATCGGAAGGAAACTTCCGTGAATTCTCTGTTGCATGCGTCATCGGTTCACACTAAGTCCACGATTAGGGCCGTCCCGACGGGGCAGTTTCTGAGGGCGAGGCGTGTCTGCTCGACAGACCAGAGCTTTGAAAGTGAGTCACAAAATCTGAGGGTACGTTTCCAACAAAGGGGATACAGTAACCGCAATATAAAGAGGGGTTACCTGCGAGCCAGACACACTCCGAGAGAGCAGCTTTTGTATAGTTCAACCAGTACAAAGCAAGATAAAAACAAAGGGAATGAGATTAGATACATTTCAACATTCAATTACCAGTGGGACAAAATGAGAGAGTGCCTAAAAAGACACTGGGCGATCCTTAAGACAGATAGGATCCTGTCCCAAAGTGTCTCTGAGAATCCCTTGATGACACCTCGGCGAGGGAGAAATCTCAGGGACATTTTGGTTGACAGCCATTATGTGGCACCGGTGTCGAATCCATTCCTAGTGAATGAACCAGTTAAGAGAAAGGGTTGCTTTGTATGCGGGGAGTGTCTGGCTTGCAGAGAACACAATCTTATTCCAGGATCTGATTTTCGATCGGCGGACGGCAGCAAGTACTTCAAAATTCAGAAATATATTACGTGTAAGAGCTCTTTTGTCATATATTTGGCAACTTGTCTTTGTCCGAAGCTGTATGTTGGATTAACATCTAGGCAGCTTCGGACTAGGACGAGGGAACATGTTCGTGACATTCGTAATTCGAAACAGGTGGTTGATGATACGACCCTGAGGACAATCCCGAGGCATTTTAAGACCTGTCATGGTTGCGATGCCTCGGGGTTGAAACGTATGGGTATTGATGTGTTGCACTGTGGTATCAGAGGGGGTGACTGGAAGAAGCTATTGGCACAGGTTGAGTGCCGGTGGATAGTCACTTTGGGCACAATGGTGCCTAAGGGGTTAAATGAAAAACTTAGCTTTGCCCCCTTTCTATAGATGACCAGTGCAGCACATCTTTATGGTGTTTTTTATGGTGCTCTTTGATTCTTTTTTAATTGTGTTTGATTGTTCTCCTTATTTTAATAGTGATTTATTCATCTGATGAATCTGTACCCATGTGTCTTTTCGTGATCGGTGGTTTTCTGCGGCTTATCGTGAAACTTGATCTCAATGCATACCATCGGACCATTGCTTTAAAGTCTACCATGTGGAAAACGGTCCCTGGATCTAGAAGTCTGGGAACTGGCCCTTATGGACTTACTGCTATAACCATGTACTGTTGGTTAATATGTGCACAATTGCCTGGGGGGGGGGTTTCTATATATATACATACAGGGAATGCAGAGTTATTCTTTAATCTCTTTGTATTTCTAAACCCTGGTGAAAGACTAAAATAAAATCTAGGGTCTTTAATTGAGACTTATGAAACCTCCCGGCAATTGTAACAGTGAAACATTTTAGATATTATGCTGGGCTGTTTTTCGATGATAGTTATATCTGGGACTATTAAATGATTAAACTGTATTATAGGGATGTAATTATGTCTTAAGTGATATTTCTATCTGATTGATGCGGTTCCGTTACAGTGGGAATGTGGTAGTACTGTAATATATTTCGCACTCTTGATACTATCTTTATGCTATGTTTATGTTCTATAATCTGCTGATTAATATAGATTGGGCGTTCTGAACATTGTGTTGAGGAGAGCCATAAGATTAAATACTTAATTAACCTCTTGACAAGGGATTGTGGGAAATATGTCGATTTGCCTTACATAATTCAGGGTTCAGATCATACACATGACACAGATATAAAGATGGCTGACATTTCCTGTTCACCACACCTTGCTTGGAATGCAAGGAATGTCCAGATGAAAGAAGACCACCATATAAGGGAAGACAGACCAAACCATCAGCATGGATGCACCAGATGACGTCCCTCCCATCATCATGGTTTCATCCACTGAAGTCAGACGCACCCATCAACAGCAACACGGATCTCCCCATTGGCTAGCTCATGAACTGTCCCACTAAATGTGCATATCTGAACTTGTGTACGCCCCTAGCCTATATCAAGAGGACGCATGCTCTTCTCTGTCTGTTTTGGTGCCATTTTCTACTGTGACCAAGAAGAGACTTCATATCCGACTGTGTCTGGTGTGAATTCTTTTATGCATGCACTTGGCCCATATCAATTCGGCCAGGCAGTAGGCAACTAGTGATCTCTGGTTGAGAGTTCACCTTAACATTATTGGTGCCCAACGTGGAGCCAATAGATGGAGACACCTGAAATCTTGATGAACCGTCAACTGGAATGGCATGACGTGCTGGACACCCCAGGAAACTGATCACTTCCTAACGAGAGTATGGTAAGTCTGCTGATTTTTCATAATCTGTAGTCTTCCCGTGGTCTCGGTGGGGTGTGTGGCACTGATTGCCTGACTGTGTCCGGTTTGTTGGGGTATCTGTTGACGGGCAGACGGGTCTCACGGCTATTGGCCATATTAATCTCGGAAGAACCGTCACATATTCAGTTGCCTGCTGCCTGTTGTGTATTTGTGAAGAGAGCATGTGGGTTTGTGAGTGGTGTCTGTAAAACGTGTAAAGTATATGGTTTGTGGTTGCCTGTGATACGGTTTGTGGTTTTTGAAGTGCCAAGCTCACTGAGTGCAGAGCCAGATGTAAGTGCCAAGATCAGCTAGACTTAAGTGCAGAGCCATATGTAAGGGCCCAGCTTTAGCTAGACTGAGTGCAGAGCCTTATGTTATACATAAATCTAACCTTTTAAAAGTATTTTCCTGGAGTGAATTGGCTGGTATAGACACCTTGTAGTCAGGGGTGATACTAGGTGGTTTTTTATTAGGCTAGTTGTAAGTCCTCCAAGAGAGGCGAATCGGCCGGTATAGACACCTTGTAGTAAGGGGTGACACCATTGGTGTCTTTATGAATTACGGACCATGTAGAAACTGGGCAGGAACACCGTGACGAGGCGCCTGCTGCAGACTTTACAAAACTTTACTTAGTATTCAAGTTGTGTGTCAGTTGTGAGTCATCTACTCCTGTGTTTGTTTGTTGGTTTTGTTGGTGTTGTTTATCTTGAGAGAAAGATGGAAAAATTGATGAAGCAGTGTCTAGTTGTGCCTGAAAGATCCGGATGAGTGGACTGTGTTGAGATGTGGGGACTCTAGGCTGCAATCCTGTGATAAACCATGTGCTAGTCATGGAGGCAGACATTTTAGGTAAGATTTTAAAATGGTGGACGAAGCACATGGCTACAGCATGATTGAGACAAAGAAAACAAAGTGAGTCAGGGGTTTGTGTGAAGAAGACCATGTGCTCTGTAAATGTTTGAGCAATGGATTGGATGGAGTACTATATACTTAAGCTGGTGTCACACTAAACGACAGCGACAACGACGTCGCTGTTACGTCACCATTTTCGGTGACGTAACAGCGACCTTGTAAGTCGCTGTTATGATCGCTGCTTAGCTGTCAAACACAGCAGAAGCAGCGATCATAACGTCGCTGTGCTACATGTGCAGAGAGCAGGGAGCCGCGCTTAGCGCTGGCTCCTTGCTCTCCTGCAGCACACATCGGGTTAATTAACCCGATGTGTGCTGCAGCTACATGTCACAGTTCAGAGAGCAGGGAGCCGCGCTTAGCGCTGGCTCCTTGCTCTCCAGCAGCACACATCGGGTTAATTAACCCGATGTGTGCTGCAGCTACATGTCACAGTTCAGAGAGCAGGGAGCCGCGCTTAGCGCTGGCTCCTTGCTCTCCAGCAGCACACATCGGGTTAATTAACCCGATGTGTGCTGCAGCTACATGTCACAGTTCAGAGAGCAGGGAGCCGCGCTTAGCGCTGGCTCCTTGCTCTCCAGCAGCACACATCGGGTTAATTAACCCGATGTGTGCTGCAGCTACATGTCACAGTTCAGAGAGCAGGGAGCCGCGCTTAGCGCTGGCTCCTTGCTCTCCTGCAGCACACATTGGGTTAATTACCCGATGCGTACTGCAGCCACATGTCACAGTGCAGGAGCCGGCACTGGCAGCAAGAGCGGAGGCCGGTAACCAGCGTAAACATCGGGTAACTAGGGAAAGGTCTTCCCTTGGTTACCCGATGTTTACGCTGGTTACAGCTTACCGTAGCTGCCAGTGCCGGCTCCTGATCGCTTCATTTCGTCGCTCTCTCGCTGTCACACACAGCGATGTGTGTGTCACAGCGGGAGAGTGACGACCAAAAAATGAAGCTGGACATTCAGCAACGACCGGCGACCTCACAGCAGGGGCCAGGTCGTTGCTGGATGTCACACACAGCGACAGCGACGGGACGTCGCTGCAACGTCACAGAAAATGGTGACGTAGCAGCGACGTCGTTGTCGTCGTCGTTATGTGTGACACCAGCTTTAGACCGAAAAATAAGTGTTTTTATCTATAATTAGACTTAGATCTAGGACATATGTGTGTGTGTATAAATATATATATATATATGTATAAGTACAGACTATAAAAAAGAGGGGAGAAAGAGTTTGAGCAGATGTGAGGTCAGTTTTCCCTTTTCTCTGCAACATGTTCCTACAGATTTTAAAATGGTGGATGAAGCACATGGCTGAGGCATGATTGAGACAAAGAAGACAGAGTGAGCCATTTCTATAGGCCTCAGTGGAGCTGACAAAACTGCAGCCACTGAATAACATGAAGTGTTAGTAAATGTTTATAGCACTAAAAGATGGAACATTGAATGATTGGGTGGTTGTGGAAGACACTTAATATAGATCCAGGGTGCAGGTTGGATTGAGTCAGGACAGTCACAAGGAGCAATATCTTATTAAATTAATAAGCAATAAAAGAATAAGAGAAAAACCTTAAAAAAAACGTACCTTTGCGGCAGATGTCATGATAAATAATACATATTCCAGTTACGAATGTGGCGAATGGTCCTGAGAGTTGAGTGTTTTAAAAAGGGAAGAAAAAATAAATAAATGATAAAGGGGTCCAACAGAAGGAGAGAGATATTGCTCGTGTCCAGGGAAAATGAACAGTGTGCTTTTGGGGGAAGTAGCAACTTTTAGAGAAAAAAAAAAAAAAACCTGTAGTGCAGGCTTTTCATCTCACCTTCGATCTATTGTGAGAGCAGCCCAAGAGGGAAAAAAAAAAAAATAGCATAGAAGTCTGTTAGATAATTTTTCTATGGCAAATCAACATTTTGTTTTTCCACATGGCCAGTTTACTTGTTCTAGATTCTTTTATCCCTTCAAGTTATAGGACAGTATCACAGAGATGCTGATAATCTCCTCAATGTTTCAAATATGAACACCCCTACATCCAATATCCAGAGGTTGTGCTACGTTATTATTATAGTTATTATTATTAATAATAATAATATTAATAATAATAATCATAATAATTTATTAATAATTACAATAATTTGATTTAAGGAATGTGGATTATTTATGGAATTCTGTGTTTTATATTTAATGTATTGAATAATCTGCTTTCTTTTTATAGAAAGAATGATTGGAGTGCAGATTTCTGTGGTCCAAGCAAGGGTTATAAAAGCCATTGAGAGGGTTTTCCATTATTAAGTTACCGATAAAAACAATATTTCTGCTGTTCCCGATTAGGTACAATCTATACAATGTGACTTTTATGCCTAAAGCCCACTTTACACGTTGCAATTAGTTGTACAATCGCATTTGCGATGTGACACGCCCAGGTTGCATACGGGATCTATCAGATTTCACGTTGGTCGTTCATTTGCTGTCACACGAGCGTTAGTAGTCTATGTTAAATTGGTCAATTTTGTGTGCGATCCTTTAGATCATGTGTTCTGTGACGTATGCATTGGGCACCTTTTTTTTTTTTTATTTATTGACTTGCCAAGCGTGTGTAATGTGGGATGCGTTTTTACTATGTCATCTGCCATTCAGCTCTGCTACATGGCCGCTAACAGCAGACACAGACAGCCATGTAGCAGAGCTGAATGGCAGATGACAGCAGACACAGACAGAGCCGCACTGTCAGAATGAACTCGGGTGAACTTCACCCGACTTCATTGTGATGCTGCGGCTCTGTCTGTGTCGCGTCCTGATTAGCGGTCACCAGTGAAGACTCACCGGTGACCGCTAATCCCCTGAGTAACTGAAGTTAGCAGCCCTCTCTCATATACTCACCGATCCCCGGCGCCGCGTTGCACGGCATTCACACTGCTCCGGCGGCTTTTACTGTTTTGAAAAAGCCGGCCGCCCATTAAACAATTTCGTATTCCCTGCTTTCCCCGCCCACCAGCGCCTATGATTGGTTACAGTGAGACACGCCCCCACTCTGAGTGACAGGTGTCACACTGCACCCAATCACAGCAGCCGGTGGGCGTGTCTATACTGTGTAGTGAAATAAATAATTAAATAATTAAAAAAAACGGCGTGCGGTTCCCCCCATTTTTAAAACCAGCCAGATAAAGCCATACGGCTGAAGGCTGGTATTCTCAGGATGGGGAGCTCCACGTTATGGGGAGCCCCCCACCCTAACAATATCAGCCAACAGCCGCCCAGAATTGCCGCATACATTAGATGCGACAGTTCTGGGACTGTACCCGGCTCTTCCCGATTTACCCTGGTGCGTTGGCAAATCGGGGTAATAAGGAGTTATTGGCAGCCCATAGCTGCCAATAAGTCCTAGATTAATCATGTCAGGCGTCTATGAGACACCCTCCATGATTAATCTGTAAATTACAGTAAATAAACACACACACACCAGAAAAAATCCTTTATTAGAAATAAAAACACACACATATACCCTGGTTCACCACTTTAATCTGCCCCAAAAAGCCCTCCTTGTCCGGCGTAATCCAGGATGATCCAGCGTCGCATCCAGCGCAGCTGCATGGAGGTGACCGGAGCCGCAGCAGACACAGCCGCTCCGGTCACCTCCACACAGCAAATGAACACAGCCGCGCGATCAGCTGCTGTCACTGAGGTTACCCGCGGCCACCGCTGCATCCACCGGTGGCCGCGGGTAACCTCAGTGACAGCAGCTGATCGCACGGCTGTCTTCATTTGCTGCATGGAGGTGACCGGAGCGGCTGTGTCTGCTGCGGCTCCGGTCACCTCCATGCAGCTGCGCTGGATGCGACGCTGGATCATCCTGGATTACGCCGGACAAGGAGGGCTTTTTGGGGCAGATTAAAGTGGTGAACCAGGGTATATGTGTGTGTTTTTATTTCTAATAAAGGATTTTTTCTGGTGTGTGTGTGTTTATTTACTGTAATTTACAGATTAATCATGGAGGGTGTCTCATAGACGCCTGACATGATTAATCTAGGACTTATTGGCAGCTATGGGCTGCCAATAACTCCTTATTACCCCGATTTGCCAACGCACCAGGGTAAATCGGGAAGAGCCGGGTACAGTCCCAGAACTGTCGCATCTAATGTATGCGGCAATTCTGGGCGGCTGTTGGCTGATATTGTTAGGGTGGGGGGCTCCCCATAACGTGGAGCTCCCCATCCTGAGAATACCAGCCTTCAGCCGTATGGCTTTATCTGGCTGGTTTTAAAAATGGGGGGAACCGCACGCCGTTTTTTTTAATTATTTAATTATTTATTTCACTACACAGTATAGACACGCCCACCGGCTGCTGTGATTGGGTGCAGTGTGACACCTGTCACTCAGAGTGGGGGCGTGTCTCACTGTAACCAATCATAGGCGCCGGTGGGCGGGGAAAGCAGGGAATACGAAATTGTTTAATGGGCGGCCGGCTTTTTCAAAACAGTAAAAGCCGCCGGAGCAGTGTGAATGCCGTGCAGCGCCAGGGATCGGGGATCGGTGAGTATATGAGAGAGGGGGATAGACTGACATGGACAGAGAGTGAGGGACAGAGATAGTGACGGACTGACAGAGATTAGTGCATGACAGACATTGTGAGGCGCTTCAGAACGCAGCTTTTTAGCTGCGCTCTGAAGCAGACCTTTTTTAAGCTGTGGTGCAGAGCGCACACCTGCGCACATAGCATCAGACACCAAAATCGTATGAGGGATGTCACACGTTACAATTGACTAGGTTCGTGCAACAAAACGCTCAATTCTAGAGAATGATACGATGTGTTTGCGATCAACGGTTTTGCGTTCAATCCTGATCGCAAGTAGATGTCACACGCAGATACCTCACAAACGATGCCGGATGTGCGTCACTTACAACTTGACCCCAACGACGGATTGTGAGATATATTGAAGCGTGTGTAGCGGGCTTTAATGTAGAGCTCTGGGGCCACACACTTTTTGAATCTAATTATGTTTTGGATAATAGATTCAAAAAGGGGGGGAAATATGGTGTGGAAAATCACACGTATTATTTAAGGTTTTAATTTGTTCATCGATTGAGTTTTTCTATTAAGTTGTCTTTGTATTTTTATCTGTAAGGAGGATACAGCAGACACACATATATTTCATGATTGCTCTGATGTAACAAGAATCGTCAGGTTTTGAACATGTCTCAGATGATTCCATTGCTAATGCAGATTTTGAGTTTTTCTGTAGATGGATCCAGATACCAAGATGCTGGTTGATTCTGCACTGGATATGCTGAGGTTACGCAACATGAGGTATTAAAAATCAAACCACTCCTCTCTCATCGGAATAGGAGAATGAGATGAAGATTTGCGATCACTGTGGTTTGTAGAGCGGAAAGGGGTAAGATAGTCAAATGTGGAGTGTGACGTGATAAATCTATAAAGACCGTAGAGAGTGTATATGAGCCCAGGTGGAGGCGCTCTCCTGTTATCAAAAGAGCCGGTGACTGATGGAGCAGGCAACAAAGAAGCAGTGAATGGGCCTAGAGTTGAGAGTCCTTATACAAAGCAGACCAGTACCTCGGTGGCTCCTGTCACGTCGTCCGTGACATTGGTCACTCCTTGTGTTCTTAAATCCTTACAGGAACAAGCGATTCAGCAAGGAACGGCGTGTGAGCCGCAGGGAGCCAGTGACTGAGCAAGGTCTGTGGATAAAGGGCGGTAAGCTTTCTCTGCCATGAGCGTTCTACTCAATAATGGCCCAGGTAACCCATGTGACAAAGGTGTTGGGATGGACAAGATATGGGCGGCACCACTGCTCAGTACCCAGGTGGCCAGACACATCCAGTCTTGTAAGACGTGTGCCTATTAAGGTAGAAAAAACTGTAAAGACCTCGTAGAAACACCCCCCTCATCCGCTCTACTGCTCCGGTGATTTCAGATTAGTCATATACATCTACCATGAGTAGGTTTATATGAGTTTTGTGCGTGTTGAGTGAATTTCTTTTCAGGCCTGCTCTGAAACATATCCAGTGTGGAAAGCGTTACTGCTAAAAAACTCATGATACTGGTGGTATGTAAAGATGAAGTTCCTAAAAAGCGGTAAAAGTACATATTCTATAGCACAGGTCATTATAGAGATCCTACACTACCTGGCGATGCCCCTGATGAACCCTGTCTGCCACTGCGAAGAGGGGAGAAACGCGTTGCGCTTCTTTCATGCTAAGTGGCTGATAAATATGCGTTTATTTTATTAGCCTGAGTGTGAATTGGACAGCGGAAGGTCTGTGATTGGACGAGATCTCCTCATGACTTTACCTGGCCTTATTATTATTATATTGATACAGTGGGTACATGTTATACATGTGAGATATTTAATTTATTTTAGGGTTTGGTCCTTGACTTTGCTGTATCATATTGATTTAAGCTACAAACAGCTATGTAAATACAGAGTGTGAATATTTAATCTTTGGGAATGAATTGGATATATATAATTGCATAATGACGCCTCTTTATCCCCGGTATCTCATGGTTTCTATATTCCCTCACTGACATTAGCAGCACGTATTAGCTTAGCAGTGTAGGGATAGGGAGGGCGAGCCGTCGGTGAGCGGGGGCGCCAATTCGCCTTATAGGGTGCCGACCTCCGCTGCGAGGTAGGGAGAGTTTAGGGCTATTGCCCCAATCCCTGCCCCCTCCTTTATTGGAATATTTAATTGTGTCTATACTCACATGGGTGTATGTTGTTTGGAATTTTAATGATTATAACATAAACATGTAACGATCCACAAGATAATGGTGAACGCTGCAAATCATGTAACAAATGTTCGTTTTCCTTTAATATTTAGATCTTTACATAAGGTATTTTTGGTTTAGCACCTACAATGTGATTATATTTCTCACAGATACTGCAGATACAGTGTGATATCCTGACCAGTGATGTACGAGCCGTATACAACTGCCTATATAGTGTGTTAAACATGTGTATCCTCCAATTCTAGATCCTAAATCAGTGTCAGGAGCACGTGGTCTCCAGCCAGGAGACTGGGTGATCCTAAAAAGACAAGTCAGAATGAGCCATGAGTCAGAATCAGGTGGACCGATCCAGCTTATCCCAACCACAGCAACTTCCATGAAGCTTGAGGGAAAACCCAGACAACAGCGGCTGTAAAGAGTCCATCGTACCAGCAGAATGAGGGGCACAACACACATAGTGCTGGATTATCTCACATAGAACCTTATGGAGAATTTCTAAATTGGGGATGATACATGGGAAATAACCATAAGGGAACAATGGGTACAGGAACATTACACAAATAAGGGCTCATGGTGGGAAAAACATTATCTGACCTGAACCAATCAATTATTTTAAGGGTTTAAGTGACTTTTTAAGGATAACATACACTTGTAGGTAACTGGTATTGTTTTATTTGTTGGTATTTGAAGCCGTAAAAGTGCTACTCTGTGTTACTGAAGGTAATCGGATCCATGTGTAAGGGAAATCTTGTTAAAGGCCTCTTGGTGGTAGATTGTGGACCCGAGACAAGAAGAGATCCATTAGTGTTGTGATACAATCATGTGTACTCAGGTAGAAAAGTCTCGAAGATGCGGACAGCACTCAGAAGTTGATTGAGATTCAGTCTTTCAGAAACAGTAACGCTAAAAGCTGCAGCATAACAGTAAGAAGCTTATTCTTACAATTGCCTTACTCTTTCTTATCGATTAATCTCAAAATCTTCGGTATTAAATAGTCTGTTCTAAGGACTGGTTCGTTACCTGTGCCTCTGTGAACTGTGTGTGCGGGATGTGATCAACTCTCTGATCAGCAGTCTGTACCAGTGGGGCAAAGGCTTAGCATTGCTTGTATAGCGGATAGAAAAATGAAAATGTTGCTGTTAAAGCATTAGAGCTGATGTGTTAGAGGACCACGGTAGGGTCAGAAGGTTAATAAAGTATTTAGGGGGGACTGTTGAGGAGAGCCATAAGATTAAATACTTAATTAACCTCTTGACAAGGGATTGTGGGAAATATGTCGATTTGCCTTACATAATTCAGGGTTCAGATCATACACATGACACAGATATAAAGATGGCTGACATTTCCTGTTCACCACACCTTGCTTGGAATGCAAGGAATGTCCAGATGAAAGAAGACCACCATATAAGGGAAGACAGACCAAACCATCAGCATGGATGCACCAGATGACGTCCCTCCCATCATCATGGTTTCATCCACTGAAGTCAGACGCACCCATCAACAGCAACACGGATCTCCCCATTGGCTAGCTCATGAACTGTCCCACTAAATGTGCATATCTGAACTTGTGTACGCCCCTAGCCTATATCAAGAGGACGCATGCTCTTCTCTGTCTGTTTTGGTGCCATTTTCTACTGTGACCAAGAAGAGACTTCATATCCGACTGTGTCTGGTGTGAATTCTTTTATGCATGCACTTGGCCCATATCAATTCGGCCAGGCAGTAGGCAACTAGTGATCTCTGGTTGAGAGTTCACCTTAACAATAGGTATGATGCGATCTTGATTTTCATTAGCCCCTATTTACCTCCTGGTGATGTGTGCGTCTCTGGGCGCGCGCTCTCTGACAGTCCTTAGGTGATGAGACACTTCACGGCTTCCGTGTATCCAGTGCGCATGCTCGATGACGTCAGTGGGAGATTTCTCCCTGAGTCTGCGCGCTGGAGTAGGAATGCTGTGGCTCGTTTCACACAAACACCTGGGGCTGTTCACTGCGCGTGCGCCATGCTGGCACGCACATATCACCTGCTGTTTAATTAATGGACACATGGGTATTTAGTACGGACATCTGGGGAATGAGCGCACTTCCGCCCCTGCCTTCATCCTGCTGAAGAAGCATTAAGCGACACATGTCCGGGATTGAGAGCTGCATTCCTTGCCCCCACTGCTGTGTGTTAGGAGCTCCGACTATTGTTTACTCTATGGGTAAGCCGTGAATCTTATCTTACAACAATTGTTTGATCCTGTTAGACGGCATTTTCCCTGCAGTAGCTGGGAGCTACACTATGTCTGGTGACAGCGTACACTTTTGGGAGCTGTAACTAGGATGTGGGGCTTAATCTGTTATTTGTCCTGCATTTCTATGTTAGCTAGACACACAGCTCCACTTTTGTGGGGGGTGGATGTTTGGTAGAGGTCCTCCTTATACCTTCTGATTAATGAATCATGTGTTTTTAGATTTTGTATATGTAAATCTTTAATAAAAATTGATGTTTTTTTGAAATTTACACTCCTATGTGTATGTGGTTCTTTGGGACTCATACATTATTTGTACGCTTCTTGTGACTTTGTTGGCTATTTGCCATAAAACGCTTGATTGTTCAGTGATCACGCTTAAAAAGTTTGGCAATTTCAAGACTGCTGCATCCATCTGCAAGACATCTCACAATTTTGGACTTTTCAGAGCCCGTCAAATTTCTCTTCTGACCCATTTTGCCAAAGGAAAGGAAGTTGCCTAATAATTACGCACACCTTATATAGGGTGTTGATGTCATTACACCACACCCCTCCTCATTACAGAGATGCACATCACCTGATTTACTTAATTGGTAGTTGGCTCTCAAGTCTATACAGCTTGGAGTAGGACAACATGTATAAAAAGTATCATGTGATCAAAATACTCATTTGCCTAATAATTCTGCACACAGTGTAACGCAACAGAGCTGCAAACTCGAATACTGAATATTGTTTCTAAAGTCTGGGTTTAAAAATAGCAACAACAAGAGAAGATAAAAATGTGATGCCCTGGACTAGCCAGGTAGTCACAGACAGGCCTTTGCACAAACACCAGTCCCCTAAAAAGGCACCAGCAGCCAACCTAAAAAACCCTGAGTCACCCCTCTTTGGCTTTGACGTCCCCCCAGGGCGGAGCCAGGCGGTTGGCCACGCCCACCAAGGAGTTCGGATAGCCTGAGGCGGGAAAAGCAAGCAGATGAAGTTAGGGAGGAGAGGAGAGCAGTCTAGGAGGTGAAAGGAGAGGAGTTAGAAGAAGGAAACGACTTAAACCCAAAACCACGGCTCCGGCCGTGAATCTCCCCACCGAAACCCCCTCACGTAGCGCCAGCCTCCCTTCAGAGTGACGTGACCCCCGGGTCCGGAGGCACTCGAGCCACCCACCGACGAGCCCGGATCCGAGCGGCTCAGCAGCGGCCGACCCCCGGGGCGGTACACATCGACTCTTCTGGCATCATGAACAGGATTGAACCCATCCACTTACCGGTGGAAGTGCGTCTTGAAGTAGAAGTCAGCGGTGACCCGTTGAAAAATTGTACAATCCGCCATCTTTTGGCGCGAAGATTCCCGCTAGAGTCTTCTTCCCCGCAGAAAGAGCGGGAGAGTGAAGCCCCGCCCCCAGGGAACAGAGCAGTGCAGGAAAGCGCGCGGCTGAAAAGTGAAACTGTGCAGAAAGAGCGCTGAGTGCCGCGAGAAGACCAAGGGGGAGCGGAGAGAAGATGTCTGCACCTAACGTGGATGGCGGAGGGGCGCCGGCTGCTGGAGCGGCGGCACCCGATGATAGGAACCTGGCGGCCCTCACTCCGGTCGCGGGGGAGGCCGCGGGTCCAGCGGTCGCTTTGGTAATGCCGATCTCCTTGCCCTACATGCCCAGTGCTGCCTGGCTACCCCAGTACGGTAGAAAGCCTGATGCGTTACAGGTGTTCCGGAAAAAGATATGCACAATCCTTGATTTGTATGCCATGACTGGCAGGCAGCATGCGACGGTAGTGCTTGGGCAGCTGACCGGCGTGGCGGAGCAGGAGGTGGAGACCTGGGCAGACACGGACCGGGCCTCGGTGACCACTATCTTTGAGAAGCTCCAGACTGCCTTTGAAACCCGCACTGAGGCCGAGTTGCGGATGCAGTTCTACCAATGTCGGCAGCAGCCCGCAGACAGTATAAGAGACTATGCTTTGCGCCTGCAGACGGCTCTCCATACGCTAAAGCGGGTGGACCCCATCAACGAGGCCGACAGCAAGAAGATGCCAGTGGAGCAGTTTCTAGAGGGCCTGGGGTCTACCGAAGATCGCAAACAGCTGCAGTTGTGGACTTTGGAGCATGCCGATTTAGACTTTGCAGTGCTGAAGGAGCGGGCCATCAAGGCCCTACAATCACCAAATACCGGCGCTCCTGATGCAACCCCTTGGCCGGTCGATACCTCTCCCGTCTCTGTAGTGCCCCCTCTGTTGGCCCTGCCAGCCCCTGCTACAGCCATTGGAGTTATGGAAGAACTGACCCCGCAGGTCCGACGCTTGAATGAGGACGTCGTCCGGATCCTCGCCGCACTCCAGCTACCAACGAGAGTCAAGCCCATGGAGAAGATACAACTCGCCGACAGCCCGGAGGACATCCCTTGGATGCAGCTGAGGAAGAACAATGACTCACGGTACGGTCCACCTGTCCGCTACAAGTGCAACAAGACCGGCCACTATGCTAGACGATGCCCGTTAAACGAGCAACCCCTGAGGCCAAGGGCCAATCCTCTGGAGTAGACCCTCATGGCCCAGCTGATTGGGGTCATCAGTATGTTGGAGGCCGCTCCATCATCTCCCTGGCGGTGAATGGTGTCCCGACCATGGCCCTGTTTGACACTGGATCACAGGTAACAACTATGCCCTACACTTTATACCAGCGATATTGGGATGATAGTGAACTTGCCCCTCCTGATGATGGCCTAACTATTATTGCGGCCAACGGGCTCCCTATGACCGAGGTGGGATTTAAAGAAGTGACCCTGACTGTGGGGTGGACGGAGCTGAAACGCCAAAGGATGATTGTGGTGCTGAATGAGTCCAGTGACCGTAATCCAAAAGTGGTCCTCGGGACCAACGTGATTGAGCACTGCATGGGAGAAGTGTTGAGCCTGTTGCAGCAACTGTCTGCCACTGTGGGAGGGGGTCGACAGAGGGCATTGCAGCGTGAGATTCGGGCCCTCCTGCAGCGACAGCAAGTGAACCTGATGAGTGGAGAGATTGGTAGTGTGCGGGTAATGGATGCAGCACCCTTGGGGGTACCGCCGAGGAGTGAAATGATGATTTGGTGTAGGGCAGCAGTAGGCCCCCAGGGACGGGATTACCCGGCGATGGTGGAGCCCTCACCCTCGGAGCACTGGACCACAGTAATGGCAGCCAGAGGGGTAATTGACGTCAAGAAGGGGAGAGTGCCTGTTAGAGTGCTAAATTGCGGAGAGGAAGAGGTTAGGCTCACCCGCTACGCCACCATAGCCAAGTTGTTCACCATAGACACCCACGCCATCCATGAACCCATCCCTGCTACCCCTACACCCAACATGAGCGATGACACTCCACCCGTGCAGCTGGAGGAGTGGTGCCGGGAGTTGCATGTCGGCACCGAGTCTACACCTGTGCACCACAAAGAGGGGGTATACAGGGTAGTACAGGAGTAGGGGCAGGTTTTCAGCAAGCACCCGCTAGACTTCAGGAGGATTAAGGGGGTTCAACACCATATCCCCACGGGCACACACCCACCCATTAAAGAAAGGTACAGGCCACTCCCACCAGCGCACCAAAGACATGTTGAGGAACATGAAGGAGGCCGATGTCATCCAGGATAGTTGTAGTTTCTGGGCAGCTCCGTTGGTGCTGGTAAGGAAAAAGGATGGTACCATGAGAATGTGTGTGGATTACCGGAAGATCAATCAGATAACGCATAAAGATGCCTACCCTCTCCCCCGCATCGAAGAGTCACTCGCTGCCCTGAAGACTGCTAATTATTTCTCTACCCTTGACCTTACTAGTGGATATTGGCAGGTGGTGGTAGCACGAGAAGATCACGAGAAGACCGCATTTGCTACCCCCATGGGACTCTGCGAGTTCAACAGCATACCGTTTGGGCTTTGCAATGCTCCTGGGACCTTCCAGAGGCTCATGGAGTGCTGCTTGGGCATCTCAACTTCGAGACTGTTCTATTGTATTTGGACGACATGATTGTGTATTCCAAGACGTACGAGGCCCACCTGGAGCACCTGGCAGAAGTGTTCGCGGCCCTCTCCAAGTATGGGATGAAGTTGAAGCCCTCCAAGTGCCATCTGCTGAAACCCAAGGTGCAGTACCTCGGGCATGTGGTGAGCGCGGAAGGTGTAGCCCCGTATCCTGAGAAGATTACTGCTATCCAGAGCTGGCCGCGACCAACCACGGTGAAGGAGGTGAGGCAGTTTCTGGACCTGGTGGGCTACGACCGCCGTTTCATCAAGGGGTACACGAAGATGGCCGCGCCTATGCAAGACCTCCTCGTGGGAGTGGGAGAACTCCTGGACCCCCGTTTGTCTGGGGCGAGAAGCACGAGTATTAAAAGGTAGCGGTTCCAGCTACCCCGTTTATTGGCCCCCGTTGGGACCCTGTTGAATCCCGTTTACCCCGTTTTACAATAGACAAGGCCGAGAACTTGCAGGTCACCCAATAACTTTTGAGTTTGTAAATAATTCCCGGATCACCCTTCAGGTCCAACAGTCTCCGGAGAGATGCACATCACCTGATTTACTTAATTGGTAGTTGGCTCTCAAGTCTATACAGCTTGGAGTAGGACAAAATGTATAAAAAGTATCATGTGATCAAAATACTCATTTGCCTAATAATTTTGCACACAGTGTAATGCAACAGAGCTGCAAACTCGAATACTGAATATTGTTTCTAAAGTCTGGGTTTAAAAATAGCAACAAAAAGAGGAGATAAAAATGTGACGCCCTGGACTAGCCAGGTAGTCACAGACAGGCCCTTGCACACCAGTCCCCTAGAAAGGTAACAGCAGCCAACCTAAAAAACCCTGAGTCACCCCCCTCAGGCTTTGACGTTCACACCCGGGGGTGGAGCCAGGCGGTTGGCCATGCCCACCAAGGAGTTCGGATAGCCTGAGGTGGGAAAAGCTAGCAGATGAAGTTAGGGAGGAGAGGAGAGCAGTCTAGGAGGTGAAAGGAGAGGAGTTAGAAGAAGGAAACGTCTGTCGGAGATCTGGGTCGTAGCCCGGATACCCTGTGGCCAGGAAGCAGATGGTAGAGCCCCGGGGCGGTACAAAAACTCCCCCAAAAATGTAATATACTCACAGCAGAAAAGAAGGCAACCAGTCCAGTTAGCCCAGGCCAACACATCTATGCACAAACAGGATGCAGACAAACCTCTCAACATGATGAACACTTTACAGGTGCAAAATAAATTGCACACTAGTGGCGCGCATAGGGCGCTGTTCACACTTGTATGTACATGGTGTCCAGCCAGCAACCTATTACCACGCCCTTACTATTAGATTAGGCGAGTTACCCCGACACTACTCACTGCAACACACAAGGGACAGAGACTCCACTATGCACGGCGTGTATTAAGAGGCCTGGCTGCACCCCGTATAAAAAAAGTGCAAAAAATATATATAAAGTCTGGGTTTAGTACAAACACTAAACTTTTAAATTTGGGTCTGCTCATCTCGACTCAAAGGACTTAAAGGGGTTGTCTGGTCTAAATCTATAAGTCTGCAGTTACTCTATATGTCACTTTGTGTGACTTCAGATTTATGAATCCTTACATTGCACAGACTGTGCTCTGTGAGGATTCGGCGGTGGCCTCACTCAAAGCAGATGTTCACAGCAATGAAAAAGGCAAATCCTCACATCACGCATGCGTTGTGAGGATCCATAGAGTGACTTATTGATTTAGAGCGGATAACCCCTTGTTTAGCTTGAGTGTGCTGTAAAATGATGTCATGAAAAAACTACAATCCAGCCATCTATTTTCTTAGCTGTAACTGTAGAATGGTTAACATAAAAAGTACCATATTTTTTGGATTAAAAGACATACTTTTCCTCCCAAAAAATTGAGAGAATGGGCGCTGTGCGGGCCGCTGTGCTGGTTCCAGTGTGGGCTGTGCGGGCAGCAAGCTGTGGATGCAACTGGCTGTGTGGGCGGTTGGCTATGAAGGCGGCTGTGACGACGGGCGGCTGACTGTGCAGGCGGGTGGCTGGCTGTGCAGGTGGCTGGCTGTGCGGGTGGGCGAGTACGCTGCTGGGTGTGTAGGCGGGCAGCTGGCTGTGCTTGCGGGTGGCTGGCTGTGTGGGCAGCTGGCTGGCTGGGCAGCCAGATGTGTGGAGCAGGTGTGACGCCCTGGACACCCAGGGGTCACAGGTCACTACACTCACCACATACACCCCCACCCCAGTAAAGTATCATCAGTCAACCAAAAGACCTGATTGCCTCCCTCAGAGTCAGACAGGCACACAAGGTGGGCGGAGTCAGGCGGAAAGACACGCCCTCCGAGGAGTCTGCTGGCCTGAGGCAGGAAAACACAAGAAAACAAAGTTAGGAGAGAGGAGAGTGAGGAGCTCAGTTCTGTGTGGGGCCTGGGTTGGAGCCTAGGACCCCAGATCAGTCAGGCAGGCAGACGGTAGTGGCCGCCTGCAGGAGACCGGGAATACGACCAGCGGAACCGTAAGGGACCGGGACAGGGTAGTGGCCCGCCGGAACCGAACCGGGGAGCTAACTGGATACCGGAGCACCAGGCAGGGTACTCAGACCCCGACTAGGCTATAAGCCACCACCATAGTCAAATCAACTGATTGCGGTCTGGACCTCAGGGGTTCATTCCCATCTAAGTCCTGATTGAAGGCAACAGCCCAACCCGTCTGGATAGTAGCCACCGCCAGAGGCCAGAGATCCAAGGGCCAGCGTCTTCGGGCAAACGGGCTCCTACGACACATACACGCCGGGGAGCGGGCTACCAGTGCCAGGCATGGTAGCCAAAATCACATAAAGGTGCAGGAGAAAGGCGGACATTACCAATCTATCTGGAGAAACTTCAGCCGGCTGCGGGCCCCGTTCGTCACCCCGTTTGGTTTACCAGTGACTCTGTGTGGTTTAATCGTGAGTACACCAGTGCCATCAGGCACTGCCTCGCGCTGCACCACAACCCTGCCCCTGCACCCCGGCCTTCACCACCGGGCCTCGGGACTAACATCCCCTACCCACGGAGGGGTCAACACCTAGCTGCGCTCCTACACCACTCCCGGGGTTCCCCGTACCTTTACCGCAGCGGTGGTGTCCACCATCACCACAAGCCGTGGGTGGCATCACGAACTTTCCCAAAAACAACCACCCCCACAACCCCTGCGTGCACCGCCACTACTCCCTTTCAGAGCGACGTGACCCCTGGGTCCGGAGGCGCTCAAGCCACCGACACACGCGAGCCCAGACCCAAGCGGCTCGGCAGTTGCAGCCGAGGCCGCGGGGCGGTACACAGGGCAGTGCTGGCGGTGTAGCAGATGCTCTGGCTTCAAATAATGGTGCCCTGAGTTGGCGCGTGCATAGATGGAGCTCTCGGCTCAAGATCTCATCTGCGCACGTGCCATCTCCAGCCAACTGATCTCCCAGCAGCGGACTTAGGGAAAATGGTACCTGGAGGTGGCACATGTGAGGATGAGATCTCGGCTTGTCATTGAGCCAAGAGCTCAATCTGCACACACACCGACTCCGGGTGCCATTTCTTTGAAGCCTGCACCACCGACAGAGCATCTGATACACCCGCCGCACCACCCTGCTCCACACAGCTAGCACTGACTCCGCAGCCAGCACAAACCCACCGCTGCCAGCACAGCCCCCACCACAGCACCTACAGCATTGTCCTACTCCAACACCGCCCCTGCCTCCTGTGACCCTGGTCCATCACCTCTGCTGGCCCCCCTCCAGTAACACAACACTGGAGTATAAGATTGACTCCCATTTTTCTTTTTTTTTACCTTTTTTATCTGTAAATTTGGAGTGCGTCTTTTAATCCGGTGCGTCTTATAAAAAAAAAAAACGAAAAATACGGTATGCAGTTTTTATAGGGCAAAATCTCACACTTATATTTCAAGATCAGTAATTTATAAAGGGAAGATGCCCAGTGTGTCCATGTATTTAAAGAGAACCTGTCAGCAAGATTTTGTAATGCAAAGCAAACACATTGCTGTAATGGTGCTGTAAAACGGATTACATTGATATTGTGCTGCCCTGTGCTCGGCGGCAGGGGTCCCACGGTCACTCCGATCTAAAAGGGGTTGGCAGTTTGGGGACGTAGGTGTATGGCCGGAGTCGTGTTTAAGTTCGTGACGCCACCCACGGGATGTGGTGAAGGTGAACCCCACCGCTGCAGTTACAGGGCACCCGGGGGAGATGTTGCACAGCAAGTTGTTAACCCCTCCGTGGGTAGGGATGGTGGCCCCGGGACCCATTGATTAGTAAACACACATGAGTCTCTGGTAAACCAAGGTGATGGTGGTCGGTGCCCGCAGCCAGCTGCAGTCTGGTCCCCCACCCGGTTGGTGGTCTCTGCCTTTCTCCTGCACCTGTTTGTATGATGGTGGACTACCTGCGTTTGCAACTACAGGAGTCTGCTCCCCGGCTTGTGGTTGCCTAAGGAGCCCTTTGCCCGCAGATGCTGACCCGTGGGATCTCTCTGCCGTGGCGGTGGCTTTCTATCCCCCTCGTTGGGCTGTTGTCTTCAGTCAGGACTTTAGGTGGGACAGAACCTATAGTCCTGGCAGCAATCAGTTAATTAGCTAGTCCCCAGTAGCTTCTGGACCTAGCTTCAGGGTCTGAGTGCCCCCCTTTGTGCTCCGGTTTCTGAGTCTGTTCCACGGGTCGGTACCGGCGGGCCACTACCCTGTCCCGGTCCACTGCGATTCCACCGAGCCATCTTCCCGGCTCCTGCAGGCAGAGGCCTCCGTCTGCCTCCTAGCCAAAAGGCGCCCGGGCTCCTACCCTGGCACCTGTCAGTAGTTGCAGACCTGACACACAGGCCTGCCTCCTCTTAACTTCACTTCCACTCACTGACTCTCAGACTAACAGACTACAGACTGACTACTATTCCCGCCTCAGGCCATCCGAACTCCTCGGTGGGCATGTACAGCCACCTGGCTCCGCCCCCTGGTGTGTCCATCAAGCACTGAGGGGGGTGACTAGGGTTTAATGTTTGGCTGCTGTCACCTTGTTAGGGGACTGGTGTAATGCGGGGCCCTATCTTACTACCTGGCCCAGCCAGGGCGTCACAATATCTTTGGTGCAGAAATCCACTTTGTATTTCATCTTTAATCACCATATAATGTTTTCTGCTAATTAGATTTTGGTGAACAATTCAAGGAATTTCTCCTCCCTGTGTTTTCCAAACCCTTTGCTGCCTCATGTCTTAGAATGATCTGCCTCCTCTGTTTGTTATGTCAGAAGTAGAGATGGGTGAACTCGCAGCAATTCAGGTTCGGCCGGAGTTTTTTTTAAAAAATCCAGTTCGGAACCATATTTGAACATCTGCCCGGATGCCGAACCCCATATAATTCTATGGGGACACGGATATTGTGCTGTAAAATGGTGATAGAAAGGGCTAGGGGATTAAAGCAGGAGTGTTGTACTTACCATGTCTCCCACATGGCTGTAACACTATTTCTGCATCCACTCATTAACCCTGATACATATTCACTGCTTCCACCGCCGCCCACCCTTAAGGCCCCGTTACACGCGTCGATTTATCGTGTGATCGCACCCGCCCCCATCGTTTGTGCATCACTGGCAATTTGTTGCCCGTGTCGCACAAAGTCGGTAACTCCTGTCACACGTACTGACCTCCCGAACAACCTCACTGTGGGCGGCGAACATCCTCTTCCTGAAGGTGGAGGGACGTTCGGCGTCACAGCAACGTCACACAGCGGCCGCCCAATAGAAGCGGAGGGGAGGAGATGAGCGGGACGTAACATCCCGCCCACCTCCTTCCTTCCTCATTGCTGGCGGTAAGCTGTGTCCGTCGTTCCCAAGGTGTCACACGGAGCGATGTGTGCTGCCTCAGGAACGACGAACAACCTGCATCCAGGAATTTGACTGATATTTTGAAAATGAACGACGTGTCAACGAGCATAAGGTGAGTTTTTTGCTCGTTAACAGTCGCTCGTAGCTGTCACACGCTACGATATGTCAAACGATGCTGGATGTGCGTCACGCAATACGT
The DNA here is from genome assembly GCF_048569485.1 of Anomaloglossus baeobatrachus. NCBI lineage: Eukaryota > Metazoa > Chordata > Amphibia > Anura > Aromobatidae > Anomaloglossus > Anomaloglossus baeobatrachus. The sequence continues at coordinate 327,190,348 of NC_134358.1, forward strand.
GACCCCGACGACGTATGCCCGATATATCGTAGCATGTAACGGGGCCTTTAGTCTTCGCTTGTGATTGATTGCAGTCAGATTGCACCCCCATCTTGTGTGACAGTTTCAGTGATTGGTTGGAATCACACACACTGTCTGCATCTCTATAGTGGTGTAAAAATAAATAAATTGACATAGGGTCTTCCCATACTGTGATATCCAGCACAGAAAAAGCATATGGCTATAGGCTGAAGCCGTGTGTTTATCTTGCCTGTTTATCAAAATAATATAAAAAATAATAATATCATATCAAAATAATGATAATAATATCAAAATAATATCAAATAATATGCGGCTTTTTTAAAAAATATTTAAATAAATATTTTTAAAAAATGACATGCGGCCCCCCCAAATTTTAATACCCAGAAATGATAAAGCGAACAGCTGGAGGCTGGTATTCTCAGGTTGGTGAGGCCCATGGTTATTGGATCCCACCCAGACTAAAATTAGCAACCTGCAGCCACCCAGAATTGTCACATCCATTAGATGTGATAATTCCGGCACTTTTTTCGGCTCATCCAGATTGCTCAGGTGTGGTGGAAATCGGGGTAATATAAGAAGTTAATGACCACTCACAAATGCGACTAGATTAGTAACGGAAGGCGTCTGAGACCCCCCCATTACTAATACTGTAAGTAAAAAGAAATAAACACAAACATCGAAAAAAATCCTTTTTTTTAAATAAAATACAAAAAAAAGCCTCTTAACTAGAGTTGAGCACGGTTCGCGGTTTTCCAGTTCGCAGTTCGAGTGATTTTGGGGGTGTTCTAGATTGAACTAGAACTCGAGCTTTTTGCTAAAAGTTCGACAGTTCGAGTTACGTTCAAGAACGGTTCTAGCAGCAAAAGCAGTGCTTTTTACAGCTACAGTGTGCAGGGAACCATCGCTGGCAGCCTGCCAGAAGCTGGTAACCAAGATAAACATCGGGTATCCAAGCAAAGCGCTTTGGTTAGTAACCCGATATTTACCCTGGTTACACATGCAGGGAGCCGACACTTCCCCGCTAGGCTCCGCCCCCTCCTGCACTCAGCATGTACACACACACAAACACACACACACTCACCTGTCCCCAGCCATGCAGTCCCCGACACTGACGTCCTCAGCGCCACATGGCCCCGCTTGGCTCCACCCACTTTGCACTCCACCGCCCGCACACATGGCCCCGATAGGCTCCGCCCACCTCGCACTCGCACACATAGCCCCGCTAGGCTCCGTCCACCTCTCACCCGCACACATTACCTCGCTAGGCTCCGCTCACCTTGCACCCGCACTCATTACCCCGCTAGGCTCCGCCCACCTCGCACTGCACACATGGCCCCGCTTGGCTCCGCCCACCTTGCACCCGTACACATTACCCCGCTAGGCTCCGCCCACCTCGCACCGAACACATAGCCCCGCTAGGCTCCGCCCACCTCACACTGCACAAATTACCCCGCTAGGCTCCGCCCACCTCGCACTGCACACATAGCCCTGCTAGGCTCCGTCCACCTTGCACCCGCACACATTACCTCGCTAGGCTCCACCCACCACACACCCGCACACATAGCCCCGCTAGGCTCCACCCCACACACATTACCTCGCTAGACTCCGCCAACCTTGCACCGCACACATAGCCCCGCTTGTCTCCGCCCACCTCGCACCCTCACACATTACCCCGCTAGGCTCCATCCACCTCGCACCTCACACATAGCCCCGCTAGGCTCCGCCCACCTCACACCGCACACATTACCTCGCTAGGCTCCGCCAACCCTGCACCGCACACATAGCCCCGCTTGGCTCCGCCCACCTCGCACCCGCACACATTACCCCGCTAGGCTCCGCCCACCTCACACCACACACATAGCCCCGCTTGGCTCCGCCCACCTCGCACCCGCACACATTACCCCGCTAGGCTCCGCCCACCTCGCACCCGCACACATTACCCCGCTAGGCTCCGCCCACCTTGCACCTCACACATAGCCACACTAGGCTCCGCCCACCTCACACCGCACACATGGCCCCGCTCGGCTTACCTGTGGTGATGAAGTCCTGCCCTCCCAACCTCAGCGCTGACACTGTCCTCCATGGCTGCCGCATCACATCTGTCAATGCGGCCCGAGACTGTCACTAGCGGTGACGTCACGGGCTCTCGCGATACTTGGCTGTGAAGTCGGCAGTCATAGAAGTCAGTGACAGTGCTGCTGTCAGCAGTGCAGGAGATCATCACCGCAGGTAATGTACCTCGCTCCTGACAGCAGCACTTGTCATGCCTGCAGTGACCTGGGCTGACCTTCTGATGTTAGCTCAGGTCACTGCATTACTCTCCCAGCCAATGGGGAACATCCTGCTCTTCATTGACTGGGACAGCGACTATGGTAGGAATCGTCATGGGAACCCCTTGGATTACAGCAGACCTGGATTTGTTTTTCTTTCTAATAAATTGGTGAAAGAGTCAATGTGTTGGGCAGTGTTTTTTCAAATAAAAATGTGTTTGTCGTCTATTTTTTTTTTTTATTACTGACTGGGTTTGTGATGTCGGGTATCTGATAGACGCCTGACCTCACAAACCCCAGGGCTTCATGCCAGGTGACATTACACATCTGGTATTAACCCCATATATTACCCCGTTTCCCACCGCACCAGGGCACGGGATGAGCTGGGGTGAAGCACCAGGATTGGCGCATCTAATGGATGCGTCACTTCTGGGGCGGCTGCGGCCTGCTATTTTTAGGCTGGGGAGTGTCCAATAACAGTGGACCTCCCTAGTCTGAGAATATCAGACCCCAGCTGTCTGCTTTACCTTGGCCGGTGGTCCAATTTTGGGGGGACCCCTACGTGTTTTGTTTTTTTTTAATTATTTATTTAATTTAAAATAACAGCATGGGATGCCCTCAGTTTTGGATTACCAGCCAAGGTGAAGCTGCCAGCTGTGGTCTGCAGACTGCCCCTGTCTGCTTTACCCTAGCTGGCTACAAAAATAGGGGGAACCCCACGTCATTTTTTTTTAAATTTATTTATTTATTTATTTTGGTAAATACAAGGCAAAGCACCCCTTAGTGCCACATGAAAGGCACCAAAGGGTGCACAATTACAAAATGCAGGAAAGTGGTATATTATGTGTCTTTCTGCCATTATAATGACAAAAAAGACTGATTTGAAGTGTACAAGCACAAGAAAATCACCAGAGCGCTCTACGCTGTAAAAAGCAGTAGAAAATGGCACTGGACTGAACATGTGACCGCCTCATGTAGGTTGAAGATATGGATCCTGGGTAAATTTATGTATTTTCCCTCCTTCGTTTTTTTGGCAGTACGCCAAAAAAATGGAAGGCACACGGATGACAAACAGATGACATACGGACCGTATACGTGTCACGCTCCCGATGCCTCGGCACCGCTCCTTACCCACTGATCTGGTCGCACCTGCATGGCACCGCTCCTTACCCACTGATCCGGTCCACGTGTCCATCGGTCACGGCTGCCGCTCCCGCTCGTGCTTTCCTGTGTCCTGTCCCCAGTCTCTTGTGTCTGACTCATGCTTCTGTATAGGGTCGGGCCGCGCCCACTCACCTGGTCTTATGGGCCCAGCACTGCTGCAGCAGGATATGACATGAGGCTGTGCTGGGTATATAAGACTGGCCTTGCCATGTGGGCGGGGCCTGATCAACATGTCTTGTAAGCTTTGTCTTGAAAGCTAGGTGCTCAGGTCCCCCTTGTGCCGTGTCCTGTGATCAATACTATTGCCTGACATTCCTACCCGGCACCTGTGCCGGATTCCTGCACTGTCTCCAGGAACTCTGAAGCCCCAGTGACTGTTCTACCCGTCCCCTGTGGGATGCAGTCCCTGCCACGCTAGTGCTCCGGCTAACGTGCACCCAGGCCTCCGGTGGGGTGCACGGCCCAGAGGATCCACCACCCTGACCTAACAATACGGAACGGAAACGTATGCCACTCGGATGCACCCGTGAAAAAAACAGACCGTTTTTTGCAAACCGCAAAAATGGATCGGTTGTGTGAATGTAGCTTTATTCTGATCTGCCGTTTATTAACAGCAGGCAGAAATAAGGGAATAGCGCCCCCAGCGTCAGAAAATCTCCGGGGTTTCAGGGGTAGATCAGGGGGAGATCATGATTCAGGCCGGGTTGTCTGGTCCCCGCTCACGTGATCACCGGTATACACCGTATATCGGTGACCACGTTACAGTAAATGACAGCGCCGGTAAAAAATTATTTATCTCCCATCTGGCATGAACAAACATGTCAGATGGGAGATAAATCTCCTCCCCGGTCCCCCAGTGTCGCCAAAGTGCCCCCCTGACCCCCTCCTGGAAAATCCAAGATGGGCGCGCGCTCACAGCAGCGCACCAGCCGCATTCACCCTACTCCTCTGATTTCTGTCGCATGTGCCATGACACATGCGACAGAGAACTCCTCCCCAGGCCCTGCCAGGTCACCCCCTATAACCCCACCAGTGTTCCCCGGTGTCCCACGGTACCTGTGCAGCGTTGATCCCCCGCGGCCCCCTCCTTCACAATAGACGCTGCCGCATGCACAGAGCGGCTGTCAGCTCAAGTTCCTGTGTTCAGACACAGTGAGTGGTGGTAACCATGCATCTGTAAGCTACTGCAATGTCCTGCTCATGAGGTAAGGAACATAGTTGATCAGGAGAGCTATACTACATTTCCAAATGGAGGGATTTGCTTTTATAGTTGCCCTACTGAACGACTACCAAACGTGAGAGTCCGTTATACGCCACAAGAAAACATGTCTAAATAGCGAGCTCTGTTGTTTAGTATTCATTCAGCTGGATAACTGGACTTAAAGGGGTATTCCATCTCCAAGATCCTATCCCCAATATATAGCAGGTGGAATAGCAATAATATCAGTAAATACCAATATTTGGAAATGTAGAATAGTTCTCCTAATTAGGCATGCCCTTACCTCATGAGCAGGGCATTGCAGCTTTGGTAGCAACAGTTACGACATGGACTCTGCTGCTGTGGACCCGGGGAGAGTGGGTGCAGATTCATTGCACCCACACTCCTCACATGGAGGGTCTGCACTCCTAGAAAATGGGGGATACGTTCCCGCCCATATTCTAGATGGTCCAGAGTCATCGTGGGACCCCTTTATTTTTTTTCCTTACAATAAATTGGTGAAAGAGGGAATGTTTTGGGGAGTGTTTTTTCAAATACATTTTTTTTCGTCTATTTGTTTTGTTAGTACTGACAGTTTTTGATGTTGGGTATCTGATAGACGCCATGACATCACAAACTGCTGGGCTTGATGTCAGGTGACTTTACAGTTAGTATCAACCCCATTTATTACCCCGTTTGCCACTGCACCAGGGCACGGGATGAGCTGGGGTGAAGCGCCAGGATTGGCGCATCTAGTGGATGCGCCAATTCTGGGGCGCCTGCGGCCTGCTATTTTTAGGCTGTGAAGGGCCAATATCTATGGACCTTCCCACCCTGAGAATACCAGACCACAGCTGTCTGCTTTACCTTGGCTGGTGATCCAATTTGGGGCGGACCCAATTTGCCCCAGTTGAGCTGGATCACTTTTTTTCCCTCTCAATTTGGGGCGGACCCTTCTTTTTTTTTGTAATTATTATTTTTTATAAAATAATTATTAAACAGAGCCTGGGGTGATCTCCACATTGGATCCCAAACCACGGTAAAGCTGCCAGCTGTGGTTTTAAGCCTACAGCCTTCTGCTTTACCCTAGCTGGCTATCAAAAATGGGGAGACCCCACGTCCTTTTTTTTTAAACTATTTTTTTAAATAAAAAAAATTAATGGGCTTCCCTGTATTTTGATTGCCAGCCAAGGTAACGCCAGGCAGATGGGGGTGGCAACCCGTAGCTGTCTGCTTTATCTGCGCTGAGAATCAAAAATATCGCGGAGTGCTATGTCATTTTTTTAATGATTTATTTTTACAGCACTGTCATGTCAGGCAATCAAAATACAGGGAAGCCCTTTTTTTTTTATTATTTAAATAAATAATTAAAAAAATATATATATGGGCTCCCGCTGCATTTTTTGTATTGCTAGCTGAGGGTAATCCAAGCAGCTACTGGCTGCTAACCCCTACTGCTTGGTGTTACCTTTACTGGCAATGGAAAATCCAGGGAAGCATTTTTTTTGCCAAAAAAAAATGACGTGGGCTTCACCATGTTTTTGTATGCTAGCCAGGTACAGCAGGCAGGTACGAGCTGCCCGTAACACCCAGCTGCCTATTTGTACCCGGCTGTGAACTAAAAATATAGGGAAGCCCTTTTTTTAATTATTTCATGAATTTCATGAAATAATTAAAAAAAAAACGACGTGGGCTTCGCCCCATTTTTGTGTCCAGCCGGGTACAACTAGGCAGCTGGGGCCCCTCTGCTGCAAATTGCAGTCCGCAGCCGCCCCAGAAAATGGTGCTCTCATAGAATCGCCATCTTCTGGCGCTGTATCCAACTCTTCCAGCAGCCCTGAAGCCGGGTGGCTTGCTGGGTAAAAATGAGTTAATACTAGCTATGTTTTACTAGCTAGTATTAAGCCAGAGATTCTTAATGTCAGGCACGTTTGACCCAGCCATTAAGAATCTCCAATAAAGGGTTAAAAAAAACACCACACAGAGAAAAAATACTTTAATTGAAATAAATTCACAGACACACTTAGAGACTCCATCTTTATTACCCCCTGTCACCCCTCCACGATCCATGGTCTTCTGTCTTCTTTCTCCTTCAACACATGCAGCTCTGTCTGCTCCATCAGACAGCAGTGCATGGGAGAAAGGACACTGTGCTCTGTGCAGAAATCACTCTGTGAGAGTGACCACAGGCTCCCGGCTCTAAGCGGTGGCACGGGTTGCCATAGCAACGGTGCTCCGATCATGTGATTCCGGTGCCGCTGCGTGCTGGTAGCGGGACGTCCCCGTCACCGCTACCAAGCGCGTTGCTATGGCAACAGTGATCTCCGTTCTTGACTGGCTGTGTCACCGGTCAGGAGCCGGCTTCTGCGGACGCTGGTAACCATGGTAAACATTGGGTAACCAAGAAGCCCTTTCCTTGGTTACCCGATGTTTACCTTCGTTACCAGCGTCCGCCGCTGTCACGCTGTCAGTGCCGGCTCCCTGCTCCGTGCACACATAGCCAGACTGCACATCGGGTAAAATTAACCCGATGTGTACTCTGGCTAGGAGTGCAGGGAGCCAGCGCTATGCGGTGTGCACTGGTAACCAAGGTAAATATCGGGTTGGTTACCCAATATTTACCATAGTTACCAAGCGCAGCATCGCTTCCACGCGGCGCTGCTGGCTGGGGGCTGGTCACTGGTTGCTGGTGAGATCTGCCTGACAGCTCACCAGCAACCCGTGTAGCGACGCTCCAGCGATCCCTGCCAGGTCAGGTTGCTGGTGGGATCGCTGGAGCGTCGCTTAGTGTAACGGTACCTTAAGGGAACGGGGAAGCAGAGCGGGGAGTCGACCGTGTGCTAGAGCATGTCGCCGCTACACGGCGATACACAAACGTGCACCGTGTAACAGAGAGATGCAATGACAGGTCGGTTCGCTCATCTCTACTCTTAACCCAAATTATTAAGCCCAAACACCCAGTTCCGACGTTATGCACATAAGGTCCCAAGACAATCCCAGCTCTGCTACATACTTAAGTCACAGCATGCCGGCACCTTAGAAAGCATGACCACCCACTGTGGTGCCAGGCAGAGACTGACTGAGCCGCAGCTATGATCAGTGACAGTACTCAGTTTATCTGTAGTCACAGCTGGAGGTTCCCACGTTACTCCTCCTGTGACTGCAGGGAAACTGACCTCAGGTGACCTCATTGACCTCACCTCAGGTGAACTCATTCAGTTCAATGAGACCTGCATCACCTGGCAGAAAAGAGCAGATTTTTTGCCAAGAGATGCAGATATGGTGATTAAATTTATATACAAAATTCCTGCACCAATACTGCTTTCCTGGCAAAAAATGCATCAAACTACGAAGGAGTTTTGATACAATATTTGGTGTATAAATTTCAGCACCAAATCTGCATCTCCTGGCAAAGAATTACATCAAAACCACATCGCGTTTTCATAAGTTTTTTTGCCAGGAAATGTAAATTTTGTGCATGAATTTGGCGTATAAATTTTAGCACCAAATCTGCATCTCTTGGAAAAAAAATAAACAAAAATGTTTTTTTGATGTGGTTTTCTGCCAGGAGATTCAAATTTGGTGCAGAAATCTGGTGAAAACATTTACGCACCAATTTGCAACTCCTGGCAGACAGCTGCACTGGAACAGCTTCAAAACCGTTCATTAAGTTCAGTGAGGTCACCTGAGGTCAGTTTATCTGCGGCCACAGGTGGAGTACCGTGGGAACCTCCTGCTTTGACTGCTGATAAACTGAGTGATGTGACCACTCATAGCTGCCTGAAGCCACAGTGGGCAGTCACATTTTCTAATATAATATAGTTACTTTTCAACATCCACTCCACCATGATAATAGTAATTTAATACCACAATTCATATAAATAACCTGGTGTGTGGTTAGTTCCCCTTCGTCTGGCACACATATCACCATCACTGATCCATACAAGCAATTGTTACCATGTGTGAATTATGTTTTGTAACGTTTGTGCATGTTTTATTGATGTATATTATGCAGCCCTGAATGTGTATGTCGTTTATTAGGACCATCTTTTTGTTATTAGATTAACTACTAGTTGCCACGTATGCGTAATTATAATATATTACTTAGATTCTAAGCTGGTTGGTGGTATACGACAGTACAGCAGTTGATATACATGGTTTTATGTTCAAAACATCTCATATATTGTCTATATGATTTTATACCTGTCAGGGTTATGTAACGCTAATATATGACATCCTTGCTGAGCAGACGATCTCAATTACTAAGTGCCGAAATGTTAACTGCACGCATGCGCGTCCAGTGGTGACGTATTCCGCCCATCCCACGGCCGTATCTCTATGGGCGGCGCCGCCCGCCCGGTCATGTGTTGTCCTCGTGACCTGATGGGCGGCGTTTGGCTCTTGACGCAGCGGCGGATGTGGTGGGTCTGTTGCTATGGACGCTCATGCGTCGATAATGATTACCTTTGATTGATTGGTTCCGGGCTCTTTTTACACTTGCACACTTCCTTGCATGACACCACCCCTGACGTAGGCATCCGCCGAAACGCACGTCCGTCAGGTGGGGTGACAGCTGGTGTGTGCGGTGAGACATTTGATCGGTAAGCAGTATAATATTGTACACTTATGCTTTAACATTAAATTGCTTTGCTGTCTCCCGCGGAGGGCTTCTATGGATCTTAACGAGATTGATTTCTAACAATTTATATAAGGATTATGCCTTGTAATTAATGACATGGTTACTGCTTATGATTTTTTTGTCTGAGTGATCAAGATCCATATATTCTCTCCACGTATATGTACATCTGTGGTCCGCACCGGATTGTGCACTTTTTTTGTATGTCTGTTATCTGTACCCTGCACCTATGCATCAATAAACATCTTTATTCACATAGGAAGTCTGATCGCATTCTTTTTGGTTTTGGGACATTTTATAATATGCCTACGCACTGTGACTTTAGAGCTGGAATCATCATGGGACCTTGTGTGGATTACGTCTGAACTGGGTGTTGGGGCTTAATTAATTGGAGAAAAAGGGTGTTTATTTCTATATTATTTCAAATAAAGGATTTTTTTGGGGTGTTTGTGTTTATTTTCACTTACAATATTAGTAATGGGGGGGTCTCAGATGCCTTCTGTGAGGCAAATCCCGGGATATGAAGATGAATTATGACTCCAGTCATAGTCCCTCATCACTCCCTGGCAGTGCCCCCTCCCTTCTTGTTCTCAGTGTTCCACTTACACCTCCATGGCCATGTCCTGTGATATGGAGATGAGGTGGTGTGGGAACAATGGACACAGGATGACTCCCTGCCGTCACCCTGTAACAAGAGCTGTATCTCATTAGCAAGGCTATGGAAATAGCCAGACAGAACGACTCCAGTAAAAAATGGTTCATATCTCGCAAGCCATATTTCCGATAAATATGGCAACCATAAAAATGGTGTCTCCGCATGTGGACGATGCCGGCACCCCCTTTTTATGGGAGCAGGACATTGGGAAATGCCCCAGGCGTGATATCAGCCAATGGGGAACTGGCAGACAGGTCATGAGTCCCCTCGTTCTGTAGCTAAATTCATAACTGTCACAATGAGAGCATTGGCGTCCGCCTACGACGCTCCCAGGCCAAGTTATGGCCATATTCCATGTTGTGGATTTTGTCCATAACTCCAGCCAGGGGTGGAGCAGTGCTTCCCTGTGAGGTCACTAAGGTAGGAGGGGACCTGGATCTGCCCAGGTTGATAACCCTACTTCGGCCATTTTCCAGCGTTCTTCTCGCTGGGGGCACGTGTAGGAAACATCTGTGGGAAGGATCCTAGAAACCTGGGTACAGCGCCCCCCTGTGGCCAGACGCAACAAGGTAACTGCTGGAACTGTGTATGCCTGTTTGTAACCCATGCTTTGATTGTAACTGTACTCTGACATATGTATATTCTGTAGATTCCCTATTGTATATATTGTAGTTCTAGTGTGCTTTAGGCTGATTAAATTATATAATTAATCTTGGGCTGTTCTGTTATCTCGATCTTGAATCCCACGTCTGTGTGTTCGGCTAATAGTTACCGTGAAGCGGTTGGTGGCAGCGAGTTTGTGCCAAGGATTATTGTGGGGAGGCCAGTGAGATTCGGGGAGATTTTATATATTCCGCCCGCGGAGGTCGGGGGAATATATACCTTCAATAATCGGGACCCTTCAATAATCGGCATAGGTAGTATAGCGGCCTCCTTGCTTATGGTCGGGCAATTCCATAATTGGCCTGACTATAAGAGGGGCGCTAGAGAGCGCGTCACGTGCTCTGTCTGTCGGTCGGTATAAAGGAGGGGTGACCCCCACTTGTTACCCCCCGATTGTGACGTACTGGTAGCCAGCGCGGGGGATTTCTGAGTGACCCCCCCGGTGGTTTGTGACATATTGGTGGCAAGCGGTGGGATCGAGATAATAGTGTGTGTGAGTGTGAGACCCATACTCCCAGACACTAAAGACTGCCTGCAGCAGCTGTGGCTGCTGGGGTCTTCAGACTAGCTCAACACTAGAGTGTCAGAGTGCAGATACTGTAAGGTGTGTGGAGGCATCAGGTGTCAGTTCTGTGTCAGTGACCAAAAGTCTGCAAGAATGGCTGATGGCACCAGGAGCAGAGCTAGGCAACTGGCCAATGCTAAAGCAGGAGCCGAAGAGAGGGAGGACGGTGCTGTGGACAGTAATGAGGAGGTTGCCCACGAGTCCTCCAGGAGCTCGACGCCAGAAAACAGCTCTGCAGAGGACATTGCGCAACCTGGCACTGCTGGACAAGATGAGGAGGAGCTCACCCAAGGTTCCTCAACGAGCCAGATGCCAGCCCTCCGCTCTGAAAGGGACAGTGAATCGCCTAGCTCTGCAGCGTGCCGCAGATCACCACGTGCCATTCCACCGAGCCTGGGAGGCTCGGATAGCCTTCTTCAAATGGCTATGGCCCTTCTCCAGGCTGGAGACCAGAAGGGCTACAAGGGACTCCTGGCAGAGCGCAGGGCAGAGCGGCAAGCAGCGCGTGAGGCTGAGGCTGCGGAGCGGCAGGCAGCGCGTGAAGAGCGCCAGGCAGAGCGTGACTACCAGCTGCAGCTAGCTCAGCTCCGGCCCTCATCAGCCACATGTGACCTTCGAGACACCAAACTTCCAAAGGTCCGTGTTGAGGACTTCCCAGTGCTGGAGAAGGATGGAGACTTGGACTCTTTCTTGACTGCTTTTGAACGGACTTGCTTGCAGCACCATCTGGACAAGGACCAGTGGGCCAAATACCTGACCCCCCGTTTAAGGGGTAAGGCCCTGGATATCCTTGGTGACTTGCCTGCTGAGGCAGATCAGGGCTACGACACCATCAAGCGGGCCCTGATCCAACAGTACAACCTCACTCCAGAGTCCTACCGCAAGAAGTTCCGGAGCCTACAGAAGGGACCAAAGGACTCCTGGGCTGACCACCGGCGGGCACTTGCCCGAGCTGCCGACCACTGGACCCAAGGCCTGCAGCTTTCCACCGGACCGGAGATCCTGGACTTGTTCATCACGGAGCAACTCTTGTGGAACTGCCCTGAGGATCTCCGCCAGTTCATCCGAGACCAGAAGCCAAAGGGGTCCACGGCTACAGCTGCCCTTGCCGATGACTACACCAACAACCGGGCCCCTGAGGCCAGGAGAGCGGCCACCAGCAGCACCTGGAGAGGGGGTAAGATGAATTCTGCGACTGCCCCACCTGCCCCTAGACTGCAGGGGGTGCCCCCCTCAACTCCCCTCTCCAGGCCCGTGGCGGAACCAAGACGGTGCCACCAGTGCAACCTACCTGGACACTTCAAGGCCATGTGCCCTCAGCGTCCCAAGGCCCCGGCTCCGTCCCCGTCCCAAGGGCCGCCCAAGGTGTATTGTGTGGGTGGGGGTGGTGGTAGGTCCCTGGACAGCTTCCAACCTGTCACCGTCGGCCGGTCTGTGACCATAGGACTGCGAGACAGCGCCTCGGAGGTGACTCTGGTGCGGCCTGAGATGGTGTCCCCCCAAGACTTGATCCCTGGAAAAACCCTCGCTGTCTCCGGGATTGGAGGCACTGACCCGGCGCTGCCTGTTGCTGACATTTATGTGGACTGGGGCGCAGGGCGGGGGGTGAGGGAGGTGGGGGTAACTGATCGGATCCCCGCAAACGTGCTACTTGGGACAGATTTGGGGCAGATAACCTCCCAGTTTGGGCCCCAACCAAGGGCTGAACCTTCAGCCAGTACTGACACGACTCCTGACAATGTTAATGTGTTATCTATGAATGATGTAAGGGAGGAGGGAGTGAACTCTGATATTTCTGCTTGCATAGACACCATAGACACACACTCAGCTGCAGCTGTGACAGGAGGGGAGGGGGTCAGAGAAAGGTGTGACAATGCCTCTACAAGTAACCAGCCTGTGAGCTGGGATCTGTTGCCCTCTGCAGGGATAAGCAGAGAGCAGGGTGCTGCAGGGGGAGGACCAGTGTGTGGGGTGGGGGCTACCACAGCAAATGTGGGGTCCCCAGAGATTTCACAGCGGGGTTCTGTTGCTGCAGGAGGGGAACAGGCAGGTGAGATTGGGGCCGGTCCAGGAGCGGAAGTGCTCCCAGGTAAGATCTCGGTGCATGGTTCCCCCACAACCGGGGTGTCAGGAAGCCAGGTAGGTCTGCCTGAACCGGCGACTTGGTCAGGAACGGAGGAGGAGCAGGCACGACCCACGGTCGCAGCGGCTGTGGCCGTTGTCACCCGCAGTGGGAGTGCTGGAAGCCAAGGGGCCTCCCGGAGGTCCGATAGCTCTTCCCCTTCTGACCAAGTGGCAGCCGAGTCAGGTGGAGGCCAGGACACAGGTCCCGGGGTACTGACTGAAGATGTGACAGTCTCGTCGATTCTGGCCACATCTAGTCAGGGGTTTCAGGCAGCGTTAGAAGCTGACGACAGCCTGAAAGCTCTTAAGGAGCAGGCGGCACAGCCTCCCTCGGACTCGGACCCGGAGCGAGTGGTCTGGGACCAAGGACGGCTGTACCGGGCCACGGTCCAGCAGGGTTCACCGGAGGCGTGGCCCAGGGACCGACAGTTGGTGGTACCCTATCCGTTCCGGACGGAGTTGTTGCGGATCGCACATGAGATTCCGATGGCCGGACACCTAGGGATCGCTAAGACCAAGGCCAGGTTAAACCAGCATCTCTACTGGCCAAAAATGGGGGCCGATGTGGCTGCCTACTGCTGTTCGTGTGAAACCTGTCAGAGAGTGGGGAAGGCGGGGCCACGCCCCAAAGCCCCACTAGTATCTCTGCCAATCATCGATGAGCCTTTCAGGAGGGTGGCTGTGGATCTGGTCGGCCCGCTGGCCATCCCCAGCAGCTCCGGGAAACGCTTCCTACTGACGGTAGTGGACTATGCCACCCGGTACCCAGAAGCAGTGGCCTTGTCGTCCATTCGGGCTGACAAGGTGGCCACCGCATTGCTGGAGATTTTCTCCCGAGTGGGTTTTCCCCAGGAAATGCTCACTGACCGGGGGACCCAATTCATGTCCCAGCTGATGGAGGCCCTCTGTAAGCAAGTCCAGGTGCGACATCTGGTGGCCAGCCCGTACCATCCACAGACTAATGGCCTGTGCGAGCGGTTCAATGGCACCTTAAAGCAGATGCTTAAGATGTTGGTCGACTCCCATGGGCGTGACTGGGAGCGGTATCTCCCACACCTGTTATTTGCTTACCGGGAGGTTCCACAGGCCTCAACAGGATTCTCACCGTTTGAGCTCCTGTACGGGCGACGTGTGCGGGGCCCCCTGGCTCTGGTGAAAGAGGCTTGGGAAGGGGATTTGGCCACCCCTGGAGTGTCGGTTATCGAGTATGTCATGCGCTTCCGGGACAAAATGCAGGCCCTGACGCAACTGGTACACGACAATATGGCTCAAGCCCAGGCCGATCAGAAGCGTTGGTACGACCAGAACGCTTGTGAGAGGACCTACCAAGTGGGTCAAAAGGTGTGGGTACTGGTCCCCGTACCACAGGACAAGCTTCAGGCAGCCTGGGAAGGCCCATACCTCGTGTACCAGCAGCTCAACCCTGTAACGTACCTGGTCACCCTGGACCCTGCCCGTGGAAGGCGGAAGCCCTTCCATGTGAACATGATGAAGGCACATCATGAGCGGGAGGCATGTGCGCTCCCCGTGTGCAACCTGCCCGAGGAGGGAGAAGCGGAAACCCTCTTGGATATGCTAGCCCAGGTTAGGGCAGGCGGATCCATTGAGGATGTGGAGGTTGGCCACCAGCTCTTGGAGGACCAACGGTTCCCAGCTGTGGGCCACCCTACACCCCTTCCGGGGGTTGTTTACCAACCAGCCCGGAAGGACTGACTTGGCTGTCCATCACGTGGAGACTGGGGATCATCCCCCGATCCGGCGTTCAGCATATCGGGTCTCCCTGGAGGTGCAGCAACACATGCGCCAGGAGATTGACGAGATGCTGAAGCTGGGGGTGATCCAGGCATCCAACAGCGCTTGGGCCTCGCCTGTAGTCCTCGTCCCTAAGAAGGACCGAACCACTCGGTTCTGCGTGGACTACAGGGGGCTCAATGCGGTCCACGGTCGCCGATGCGTACCCAATGCCACGCATCGATGACCTGCTCGATCAGTTGGCCGGGGCTCAGTACCTGACCATCATGGATCTGAGCCGGGGATATTGGCAGATCCCCCTGACTCGCAAGGCCAGGGAACGCTCTGCCTTTATTACCCCATTTGGACTGTACGAGTCCACGGTGATGCCATTCGGGATGAGGAATGCCCCTGCCACTTTCCAGCGGATGGTCAACACCCTGCTCAAGGGACTTGAAGGGTACGCGGCCGCGTACCTAGATGACATTGCCGTCTTCAGTCCCACCTGGGAGGACCACCTAGAGCATCTAGCACAGGTGCTCAGGCGGATCCACCGGGCAGGTTTGACCATCAAGCCGGGAAAGTGTCAGCTGGCCATGAGCGAGGTCCAGTACCTCGGTCACCGGGTAGGCGGGAGAACACTGAAGCCCGAGCCTGAGAAAGTGGAGGCCATCGCATCCTGGCCCACCCCCAGGACCAAGAAGCAGGTGATGTCCTTCTTGGGGACCGCTGTGTACTATAGGAGGTTTGTTCCATGCTATAGTAGCCTGGCAAAGCCCTTGACGGACCTCACCAAGAAGAAGCTGCCCTCTGCAGTCGATTGGACAATGGACTGCGAGACAGCCTTCCGGGCCCTAAAGGACGCCCTGTCCAGCCCGCCCGTGCTACAGGCAGCCGACTTCACGCGGCCGTTTGTAGTACAGACCGACGCCAGTGACTTCGGCCTCGGTGCGGTGCTCAGCCAGGTGGACTCTGCGAGCCAAGAGCACCCAGTCTTGTACCTGAGCAGGAAGCTGTTACCAAGGGAAGTTGCCTATTCCACGATGGAGAAGGAGTGCCTGGCCATAGTGTGGGCCCTGCAGCGTCTGCAACCCTATCTATACGGGCGCCACTTCATCGTGGAGACGGACCACAATCCCCTCAGCTGGTTGCACACCGTCTCTGGGACGAATGGGCGATTGTTGCGATGGAGCCTTGCGCTCCAGCAATACAACTTCACCATTCGCCACAAAAGGGGCCGTGACCACGGTAACGCAGACGGGCTGTCCCGACAAGGAGAGGTCGCGGACGGGCGCACGGGGGAACACCGGAGTGTGCTGCCCCCTAGCGCCCTCAAAAGGGGGGAGGTGTGAGGCAAATCCCGGGATATGAAGATGAATTATGACTCCAGTCATAGTCCCTCATCACTCCCTGGCAGTGCCCCCTCCCTTCTTGTTCTCAGTGTTCCACTTACACCTCCATGGCCATGTCCTGTGATATGGAGATGAGGTGGTGTGGGAACAATGGACACAGGATGACTCCCTGCCGTCACCCTGTAACAAGAGCTGTATCTCATTAGCAAGGCTATGGAAATAGCCAGACAGAACGACTCCAGTAAAAAATGGTTCATATCTCGCAAGCCATATTTCCGATAAATATGGCAACCATAAAAATGGTGTCTCCGCATGTGGACGATGCCGGCACCCCCTTTTTATGGGAGCAGGACATTGGGAAATGCCCCAGGCGTGATATCAGCCAATGGGGAACTGGCAGACAGGTCATGAGTCCCCTCGTTCTGTAGCTAAATTCATAACTGTCACAATGAGAGCATTGGCGTCCGCCTACGACGCTCCCAGGCCAAGTTATGGCCATATTCCATGTTGTGGATTTTGTCCATAACTCCAGCCAGGGGTGGAGCAGTGCTTCCCTGTGAGGTCACTAAGGTAGGAGGGGACCTGGATCTGCCCAGGTTGATAACCCTACTTCGGCCATTTTCCAGCGTTCTTCTCGCTGGGGGCACGTGTAGGAAACATCTGTGGGAAGGATCCTAGAAACCTGGGTACAGCGCCCCCCTGTGGCCAGACGCAACAAGGTAACTGCTGGAACTGTGTATGCCTGTTTGTAACCCATGCTTTGATTGTAACTGTACTCTGACATATGTATATTCTGTAGATTCCCTATTGTATATATTGTAGTTCTAGTGTGCTTTAGGCTGATTAAATTATATAATTAATCTTGGGCTGTTCTGTTATCTCGATCTTGAATCCCACGTCTGTGTGTTCGGCTAATAGTTACCGTGAAGCGGTTGGTGGCAGCGAGTTTGTGCCAAGGATTATTGTGGGGAGGCCAGTGAGATTCGGGGAGATTTTATATATTCCGCCCGCGGAGGTCGGGGGAATATATACCTTACTCTCACCGGGGACCCTTCAATAATCGGCATAGGTAGTATAGCGGCCTCCTTGCTTATGGTCGGGCAATTCCATAATTGGCCTGACTATAAGAGGGGCGCTAGAGAGCGCGTCACGTGCTCTGTCTGTCGGTCGGTATAAAGGAGGGGTGACCCCCACTTGTTACCCCCCGATTGTGACGTACTGGTAGCCAGCGCGGGGGATTTCTGAGTGACCCCCCCGGTGGTTTGTGACACCTTCCATTACTTATCTGGGGCTTAGTAGCATCTGTGAGCGGTCATTAACTCCTTAGATTACTTTAATTGCCACCGCACCAGGGCAATTAGGATGAGCCGGATAAAGGGCCAAATTTGTCACATCTAATGGATGTGACAATTCTGGGCAGCTGCAGGATGCTTTTTTTTAGGCTGGGGAGGCCAATAACCATGGAGCTTCCCAGTCTGAAAATACTAGCTCCCAGGCGTTAAGTTTATCATGGCTGCGTATCAAAATTGGAGAGGGACCACACACTGTTTTTTAAAAATGATTTAAGTAATTTTTAAAAAAGCGGCATAGGGTGCCTCTTATTTTAATACTCAGCCACGATAAGCACATGGCTTGGGGCTGCAGCCTATAGCCGTATGTTTTATCTGTGCTGGGTGTCACAATATGAGGGGAACCTATGCCAATTTATTTATTTATTTATTTTTACACCAGTATAGAGACGCAGACAGTGTGTGTGATTCCAACCAATCCCAGACACTGTCACACAGGGTGAGGGCACAGTCTGACTGCAACAAATCACAGGCCGTGACTGACAGTGGGCTGGGGAAATAGGGAATAGGTGTGACGGTTAATGAACAGACCCAGAAGTAGTGTTACAATTGCGCGGAAGACTCAGTAGGTATAATACTTCTGCTTTATTCCTTATTTTCTTCCTTTTTCCTATATTATTTTTAATTATCCAGATGGCCGAATTCAAACAGTTACACAAATTTCCTTGAGAAGTCCTTGCATGGGGTCTGTGCACAGAAACTAGGTATCCTTTACAGACCCTAAACTTTACAGTTCGGTTCGCCCATCAATGGTCAGCAGTAATCTGTAGAGATGAGCGGACCCGTGAAAGTTTGTTTGAGTGAGTGCAACTGGACTATAAAGTTTGGTTTGAGACCTGGACTTGGATTTGAGACCTGAACCCCAATGGAATTCACTAATTGGGCAGTTTGGTTCTCCGACCACATACAACCAGCCTTAAACAGAACACTTCCGGTGGGTGGGGGTGGGCAGGGTTTTTCCTTTTTTTTTTTGGTGCACATTACACTAGATAATACTGTTGTTGCCCCAAGTATAAGCCATTTAAACATGGGAAGTGGCTCGCACTGGGTTGAGTACCGAGCATAACCAAGCACAGTGATGCTCACTCGAGTGGTCAGCATATGTAAGCACAAGAACTCCGAACTCGAACACTGATTTTGACACCAAACTTTACTTTTCAGGTCTGCTCAGTTCTAGTGATTTGTTTTTAAAATACTGGTGGCCAATAGAGGGGCTGGGAAACTCAGACAGGAACGAGAAAACCTAATCAATAGGAAATTCTAATGCTAAGGGTATGTGCGCACGTTGCTTTTTACCTGCGTTTTACCTGCTTTTTTGCTGCTTTTTCTTCTGCGCTGTTTAATGCCAAAATGGATGTGTTCTTCTATTCAAGCAAAGTCTATGGGAATTTGGTTTTCTTGTCCGCACTATGCTGTTCAAACTGCAGCCTTTTTGGTGCAGAACTTTGGTCAAAAACTCAGCTTTGCAGTTCAAAACCCAAATGGCAAAAACAATTCACATGTCAGTTGTTTTTGCCATTTGGGTTTTGCACTGCAAAGCTGAGTTTTTGACCAAAGTTCTGCACCAAAAAGGCTGCAGTTTGAACTGCATAGTGCGGACAATAAACCCAAATTCCCATAGACTTTGCTTGAAAAGCAGAACACAACCATTTTGGCATTAAACGCTGCAGTTGAAAAAGCAGCAAAAAAGCAGGTAAAAAGCAGGTAAAAAGCAACGTGCGGACATAGCCTAATTATAGACGAACCACAAAGTGGATTTCTTCACAAGAGGTATCAATACAATTATTATGCATCATTACAGCCAAGTCTTTACATTACAAAACAGCCCTGACATGTTATTTTTAAAGTGGCTGTCTAAGGGATACTTCACACACAGCGAGATCGCTGCTGAGATCGCTGCTGAGATCGCTGCTGAGTCACGGTTTTTGTGACGCAGCAGTGACCTCATTAGCGATCTCGCTGTGTGTGACACTGAGCAGCGATCTGGCCCCTGCTGTGAGATTGCTGCTCGTTACACACAGCTCTGGTTCGTTTTTTTATTGTTGCTCTCCCGCTGATAAGCACACATCGCTGTGTGTGACAGCGAGAGAGCAACAATCCTGAATGTGCAGGGAGCAGGAGCCGGCGTCTGAAAGCCTGCGGTAAGCTGTAACCAAGGTAAACATCGGGTAACCAAGGTGGTTACCCGATATTTACCTTCGTTACCAGCCTCCGCAGCTCTCACGCTGCCAGTGCCGGCTCCTGCTCCCTGCACACGCTAAGCTAAGCGGTGTGCACTGGTAACTAAGGTAAACATCGGGTAACCATACCCGATGTTTACCTTAGTTACCAGTGTCCGCAGCTTTCAGACGCCGGCTCCGTGCAAGCGCAGCGTCGCTTGCACGTCGCTGCTGGCTGGTCACTGGTCGCTGGTGAGATCTGCCTGTTTGATAGCTCACCAGCGACCATGTAGCGACGCAGCAGCGATCCTGACCAGGTCAGATCGCTGGTGGGATCGCTGCTGCGTCGATAAAGTGTGAAGGTACCCTAAGTCGCTGGGAGGTCGTAGGTGAGATGTCACACAGTCAGATCTTACCAGCGATGCAGGAACAATACAGGTCGCAGTAGTGACCTGTATAATGATCTCAGCAGTCACTGTGACCCTGTCACACAGTGTCAAACATAGCGATGCATCCTGCCCAGCAGGACATCGCCTTTGAAGAAAATGGCCTGGTCCATTTTGTAACAATTAGAGATCTCACAGCATGGGCCTGATCGTTGGTAGATGTCACACATAACGAGATCGCTAACGGGATCGCTACTGCGTCACAGAAACCGTGACTCAGCAGCGATCTCGCTAGCGATCTCGTTATGTGTGACGGTACCTTTACTCCTCTGACTTCTGGCTTCCTGCTTGCAGGGGCATGATGCACTCCTGAGTCCTAATCAATTGACAATTTGAACTAGCGACATCATTGTACCACTGGACTAAACTATGAACTCTCTGATGCTGCAAGCTGTGGCAGCTTTGTATCTGAGGTGCACAGTTGAACTGCAGCTTCCCAGGTCCAGTAATCAGGCCGTCTCCAGAGCAGCATTTAAAAGCTCTATATCAAAAAAGTTTGTAAGGAATTTAATCCATAGGTAGGAGATCAAGACACTGAAAGGTAGTAATAAATAAAGAATCCCTCCACCCTTGAAAATCAAGAACATATTTAATAACAGGCACATTGCAAAGTTGCTTGTTTGTACACTTGTTTTTTCCAAGAGGAAGAAAGCTGGCTTTCTTGTGGCTATTGTAGTGCTCGCGGGGTACCGAAGGTACCAATCACTGGCCGATACACATGACAGATACACATGCTGATAGGTATCCAACAGAGGACAACCTGAGGGGTTCAACGGTACCTCAGCAGCTGGCGCCATGGACACAAACAGTCTCTCGTTGTAGAAGTAGCAGTACTGGATATTGTAGGAGTAGCCGGTGTGGATAGTTGCAGCAGCACCGGATATCGTAGGAGAGGCCGGAGAGGATACGTGCAGTAGCAGATATCATAGGAGCGGCCAATGTGGGTAGTTGCAGCAATAGTAGCAGCAGACTTGTTATGCATTGAAACACAGACAAGAATCAACAACAGCACACAGCACAGTAACAGCAGCTGCAGTACAAGAGACCTGAGAACTAGTGTCGCGGGCGGGGAGGACGCCGCTGCACTCGCTAACGCTCGGGTCCGGCGCTGCTGCGATGGCTGCTCGGTGCCTCGAGCGGTGGGCCAGATCCGGGGACTCGAGCGGCGCTCCTCGCCCGTGAGTGAAAGGGGTGGTTGGTTTGGGGGATTTAGTCCGTGACGCCACCCACGGGTCGTGGTGAAGATGGGCACCACCGCTGCTGGTGACGGGGATCCCGGGAGCGATGGTAGGGAGCAGCTGGGATGTTGTTTTCTCCCCTCCGTGGGTAGGGGTCGGTGGTCCCGGGGCCCGATGATGTTGTGACGGGGAGGCAGGGTTGGTGAGGTGCAGGGTCGCAGGGACAGCGCGGCGCGGTGCCGGATGGCACGGGTGTACTCACTCAGCAAGAAAGGTACAAAGTCCTCGGTAAACCAAATGGCTGGATGGACGGGTCCCGCAGCCGGCTGCAGTGCTTCTCCCCGGACAGGTGATGGCGGCTGTCTTTCCCTGCACCTTGATGTTCTCCTTCTGACTACTATGGATTCCCAACGGTAGTCCGCTCCCCGGTGTATGGGTACTGGAGGAGCCCGTTTGCCCGCAGGCGCTGGCCCTTGGGTCTCTAGCCTTAGGCGGTAGCTGTATACCCTCACGGTGTGGGTAGTTGCCTTCAATCGGGACTTTTGCTGTTGTGAAACCCCTGGGGTTCCAGTCACATTCGGATCTGACTATTGTCGGCGGCTCCAAGCCTGGTCGGGGTCCGATGGCCCTGCCTGTGTGTGCTGGCTTCACTTCGCTCCCCGGTCGGTACCAGCAGGCCTTCGTCCGTCCCCGGTCCTACGGTTCCGCGTTGCTCCACCACTCCTGCAGACAGCCACCATCGTCTGCCAACTTTGCTGTCAGTGCCTGGGCCACAAACCCAGACACCCAAGTGTTTACTCCTCTCACTTCCACCTTCTGGACTAAACTGTCACTTTTCCCTGCCTCCAGGCCTGTGAACTCCTCGGTGGGTGGAGCCAACCGCTTAGCTCTGCCCCACCTGGTGTGGACATCAGACACTGGAGGAAGGCAACAAGGATTTTTGTTTGGCTGTTGTCCCTGTCTAATGGGGGGTGGGGTGTTTGTATGTTATCTGTGACGACCTGGCTAGGCCAGGGCGCCACATTCCCCCTTGGTGAAATGCAGACCGTCCGCGGGCTGCCCGTCCATCACTGGTTTTATTTTTCAACTGTAAAAAGATAAATTAACATGTAAAACATTTTAAACATACACATTTTTGTTAGAACACTTCAAACGTTGCACATATATAACATTTTTAATACTGACAGATGGATGTCTTCCGCTCTCCCACCCAAGCAACCTAGCCCTGATGCTGCCCCTAAGAAGTGGGCAGCACCCCTTGACCCTAGTCCAGGTTCAGGCTGTCCGAGCGGGAACGGGTACGGTTACTCGCACCCGGCTTTCATTTCAGGGGACCCCACGTCCTTGGGAGAACCCCTGACCCCCGGAGGATGGCCACCGGTCCTGGTGGTGGCCGGGCCCCAGCCTGCTCTGCTGCGGGCCCTTCCTCCAATCTGCCTCTCCGGAGGTGGCTCCAACAGAAAATCACCCCTCAACTATTTACAGGCCCACAAGTTCGTGGGTGGCCTGCCAGTTCTCGGCCATGTCCATGAGTAGTCTCTCATGCAGGTTGTAAACACAGGGTCCCTCCGGGGACAACTGGCAGGCAACGGCCAGAATAATCACACAGATAATCAGGTAAAGGTTCACGGTTCATTGGAGTCATTCAATCACACTGCTGAGGGTCCAAACGGGGGACAAGTTCTTGCAACGGCGAACCGCTGCCACTACTTAAGGTCGTACTCCTCCAGGACGTCTTCCTGCTCCACATCCGGACGGCTTGGTGGAGGATGAGGAGGCTGGGGCCACGTCTAGTCACTGCGGCTCTTCCTCTGTTTTACATCCAGGGCGAACCAGCCCCTCTCTCCGCAGTGGCGGGTATAAGTCACTAGGTCACCCGGCAGTAGATCACGACCTGGATGGCCCATGGGAAGGTGTGAATTAACATCACGGCGGACCACGAATACTTCGGCCTCCAGGCCCAGCTCATAGATGAAGCCAAACCCCCTCCGTTGATCGAACTGCCGGACTTGACCCTCGTACACCGGGCCCCGCACCCGAAAGGTGGCTTGACGGAGTGCATCTTTTTCTCGGATCACCCTTGCTATCACTTCAGCCCTCTGCTGCTCTCTGGCGGCAATCTCTCGGCCCAACAGGTTTGGTTCCCTGTCCCAGTTTGGGGCATTGGCAGACCCCTGCGCCCAGGTCGGGCTCCGCTAGACCGCACCCACACTGGTCACTACCGGTTCTCTTTCGTGGGGGTCCTGCGGTGACATGGCTTGGACTATGGCTTTGCAGTTGCGGCCCAGCGCAGCCTCAGCCAAGGCGGGGGACTCAGGGTTAGCTGACCTCACCGGTTGAGCCTTCAGGCCAGCAGCAGCCGGTTCTTCCACGCCCGGGTGGACTGCTGGAGCTGGGACGGCTTTAGGTGCGGCTACTTCTTGGGCCGATGGTTCCTTGTCGCGGATGGCTACTTCCCGCGGGGCCTTCCACGGTAGCGAAAGGAACACAGGCCATTCCCGAACAACGCCCCCAGGCCGGTCCTCTAGGGCGGACGGGTTGGCTTCCGCTATCGGTGTTGGGGGTAGCGGACCGAGCGGAGGGGCAACAGCAGCCGGTGCGGATGGCGGGGGAAGCAGAAGTGTGAGCGGGCGCAGGCCGGGCCCCTCAGCCGCAGCGGCCGGTCATTCTCGGACATAGGGGCGTGGGTCGCGCTTACCCGCTCCTCCAACTCTGCCTCCACCTCGCGTCTCGGCATGGCCGCCGCCACTTCCTCCATCTCAGCCACCCAGCGCTCCATCAAGAACCGGACCTGGGCTTGAAGGCGGCAGCACATCTGTGCGGTCCGGGCTTCCACCCACGCCGCTGTTCCTGGCGTGGGCTTGGGGATTTCCATGGTGCCGGATGGACGGGACATCGTGCGTGGCCGTGTTCCAGGAACCAATTGTATGCAGAGTCCTAGCGTCCCTCCTTTTATAGCCTCGGCTACATCAGGCAGACACACTCTTGCGCCCCCTTGGTACTCTTCAGCACTTCCGTTTGTTGGGGGCGGGGCTTCACTTTTGCGCCTTCCCTGCTCGGAGAAGATGCTAGAGCGGGAGATTTTTGCGCCAATATGGCGGCGCTTCAAAATTTTCGGCTGGACCCCGCCAGCAGAGATCAGAAAGCGCACTTCTACTGGTAAGTGGAGGGGTTTAATCCTGCTCGTGACGCCAAGTTGTCACGGGCGGGGAGGATGCCGCTGCGCTGCGCTCGCTAACGCTCAGGTCCGACGCTGCTGCGATGGCTGCTCGGTGCCTCGAGCGGTGGGCCGGATCCGGGGACTCGAGCGGCGCTCCTCGCCCATGAGTGAAAGGGGTGGTTGGTTTGGGGGATTTAGTCCGTGACGCCACCCACAGGTCGTGGTGAAGATGGGCACCACCGCTGCTGGTGACGGGGATCCCAGTAGTGATGGTAGGGAGCAGATGGGATGTTATTTTCCCCCCTCCGTGGGTAGGGGTTGGTGGTCCCGGGGCCCGATGATGTTGTGACGGGGAGGCAGGATTGGTGAGGTGCAGGGTTGCAGGGACAGCGGGGCATGGTGCCGGATGGCATGGGTGTACTCACTCAGCAAGAAAGGTACAAAGTCCTCGGTAAACCAAACGGCTGGATGGACGGGTCCCGCAGCCGGCTGCAGTGCTTCTCCCCGGACAGGTGATGGCGGCTGTCTTTCCCTGCCCCTTGATGTTCTCCTTCTGACTACTATGGATTCCCAATGGTAGTCCGTTCCCCGGTGTATGGGTACCGGAGGAGCCCATTTGCCCGCAGGTGCTGGCCCTTGGGTCTCTAGCCTTAGGCGGTAGCTGTATACCCTCACGGTGTGGGCGGTTGCCTTCAATCGGGACTTTTGCTGTTGTGAAACCCCTGGGGTTCCAGTCACATTCGGATCTGACTATTGTTGGCGGCTCCAAGCCTGGTCGGGGTCCGATGGCCCTGCCTGTGTGTGCTGGCTTCACTTCGCTCCCCGGTTGGTACCGGCGGGCCGTCGCCCGTCCCCGGTCCTACGGTTCCGCGTTGCTCCACCATTCCTGCAGACGGCCACCATCGTCTGCCAACTTTGCTGTCAGTACCTGGGCCACAAACCCAGACACCCAAGTGTTTACTCCTCTCACTTCCACCTCCTGGACTAAACTGTCACTTTTCCCCGCCTCCAGGCCTGTGAACTCCTCAGTGGGTGGAGCCAACCGCTTAGCTCCACCCCACCTGGTGTGGACATCAGACACTGGAGGGAGGCAACAAAGATTTTTGTTTGGCTGTTGTCCCTGTCTAATGGGGGGTGGGGTGTTTGTATGTTATCTGTGACGACCTGGCTAGGCCAGGGCGCCACACTAGCAACCTATAGAACTTGTCTCCCCAGCACCATCCTTAAGTGGAAGTTGCCTTAAATACCTGCTGTCTCTTAGCCACGCTGTGAGGCACTTATGGGTCAGGACGTACTGGCCCTTTAAGAAAAGGGACATGTCCACACGCACACTGTAAAGGCACTCCTGGGAGGTAGCAACAGGGAGCAGGGACAAAGTAGACACCACTGGGCAGCCGGGAAGGTGAGCGTGTTGGCAACCTCACTGGGAGAGGGGTGGCAGAATGGCGTGGGGATACCGGTACAGTCATTACAGTACCTCCCCAGGGAACCAACTTGAGGCGCATGTATCTGGAAGAGACCCATACCTTGTCTCTGGGCCAGAATGAAGGGGAATCAAGCTGTCACTTGTCTGCATGCCTCTTCATATGGATGGAGGACTGCTTCAGGGAGGACTTGGTCTCCCCCAGATTTCAGAGAAAGTCTTGATGAGGGCATCTGTTGCAGGATTTCTGGAGTTGAGCGGTACTGGGAACAGAATTTTAGGTCACTGTTCATATACTATGTGAAATGAAGACTTGGCAGAGGATTCACTCATGTGACCATTATACGAGAACTTCGCCCAAGGAGGGAACTTTGATCCAGTTGCTAAGGTGTTTGTTAACAAAGTTCAGCAGGAAGTTGGACGCGATCAGATTCACTCATCTCATTTGACCGTTGGACTGTGGATGGTAGGCTGACGAGAAGTCCAAAGTGACATCCAGTAGCTTGCAAGTAGCTCTCCAAAACCAAGACATAAACTGGACACGTCTATAGGACAAAATCTAGAATGGAAGACTGTGCAGCCGGAAGATGCGCTGGACGAAGTGCTCAGCTAGCACTGGCACAGACGGCAATCCGGTCAGTGGTGTGTCATATGCCATTTTCGAAAACCTGTCTACTACCATTTACAGTGTGGAGGAAAAAGTATTTAGTCAGCCACCAATTGTGCAAGTTCTCCCACTTAAAATGATGAGAAAGGCCAGTAATTGACAACATAAGTAGACCAAAACTATGAGAGACAGAATGAGAAAACAAATCCAGAAATTTACCTTGTCTTATTTGGAAGGATTTTTTTTGCAAATTATGGGGGAAAATAAGTATTTAATCATCTAAAAACATGCAAGATTTCTGGCTCTCATAGACCTGTAACCTTTTCTTTAAGAGGCTCCTTTGTCCTCCACTCATTACCTTCAGTAAGGGCACCTGTTTGAACTTATTAAAAGTATAAAAGACACCTGTCCACAACCTCAAACAGTCACACTCCAAACTCCACTATGGTGAAGACCAAAGAGCTGTTGAAGGACACTAGAAACAAAATTGTAGCCCTTACCTGGCTGGGAATACTGAATCTGCAATAGGCAAGCAGCTTGGTTTGATGAAATCAACTGTAGGAGCAATAATAAGAAAATGGAAGACATACAAGACCACTGATAATCTCCCTTGGTCTGGGGCTCCACGCAAGATTTCACCCCGTGGGGGCAAACTGATCACAAGAACGATGAGCAAAAATCCCAGAACCACATGGGGGGACCTAGTGAATTACCTGCATAGAGCTGGGACCACCATAACAAAGGCTACCCTCAGTAACACACTACACCGTTAGGGACTCAGATCCTGCAGTGCCAGACATGTCCCCCTGCTTAAGCCAGTACATGTTCGTGCCCGTCTGAAGGTTGCTAAAGAGCATTTGAATTATCCAGAAGAGTATTGGGAGAATGCCATATGGTCTGATGAGCCCAAAGTAGAACTGTTTGATAGAAACACAACTCATCATGTTAGGAGGAGACAGAATGCTGAGTTGCAACCAAAGAACACCATATCTGCTGTGAAGCATGCAGGTGGCAACATCATGCTTTGGGGCTTTTTCTCTGCAAAGGGACCAGGACGACTGATCCGTATACATGAAAGAATGAATGGGGCCATGCATTGTGAGATTTTGAGTGCAACGTGGCTGGGTCTTTCAGCATGATAATGATCCCAATCACACTGCCAGGGCAACGAAGGAGTGGCTTTGTAAGAAGCATATAAAGGTCCTTGAATGACCTAGCCAGTCTCCTGATCTCAACCCCATTTGATCTCTATCATTGCCAACAAAGGATACATAACAAAATATTGAGATGAACTTTTGTTATTGACCAAATACTTATTTTCAACCTTAAAAAAAAAAAAAAAAAAAAACAACTTTCCAAATCAGACAAGGTGATTTTCTGGATTTGTTTTCTCATTTTGTCTCTCATAGTTGTGGTCGTCCTATGATGTCAATTACAGTCCCCTCTCATCTTTTTAAGTGGGAGAACTTGCACAATTGGTGGCTGACTAAATACTTTTTTTCCCAACTGTAGATGGCGGTGCAATCGGAGGACTTCAGCAGGTCAATGATTAAGTCCATTTACATAAGCTACAAAGAGAGTCGAAGCTGTCACCCAGCAGGAAGCTTCTTTAGTGTTTTGTTGCGAGAACATGAGGGATAAGCTGAAACAAACTCCAGGACATCCTGTCGAATCGTTGGCCACCAATAATGTCGGCAGTTCAGCTGAAGGGATTTCTTCTGTGCAGCATGACTAGCCAGCTTGGAGGAATGACCCCACTGAAGAACTCGTGTAATGTCTGCTTCAGCAATGAACATCTTACCAGGAGGGACTCGAGACACATCTATAGAAGCCACCCACCGAGAGCATCCTGGAAGGCTTGATAATATGCTGATGCTCCTCCTCATGATCGTCTGACAGAAATGACTGAGATAGCTCATCGGCTTTGACGATCTTCTCAGCCAGACAGAAATACAGATGGAAGTCGAAGTGGGCAAAGAACAATGACCACGGGCCTTGGCACAGATTCAATCTCTGAGCTGACTGAAAGTAGGCTAAGTTTTTGTGATTGGTGTACATGATTACTGAGTGCATCACCCCTCCAACAGATATCCCCATTCCTCCAGAGCCATCAGCCAAAAGTTCTCAGTCACCAATCAAGTAGTTGTGCTCGGCAAGAGAGAAGTCCCTGGAAAATAATCCACAGGTTACTGTCTTACCCATAGCATTTCTGCATGAAGACCGCACCAAAACCAAAAGACAAAGCATGTACTTCCAGGATGAACTGTTTATTAATATATAGTCTATGCAGTGCTGGAGCCAAAGAGAAGGCCGGCTTGAGGGTGTCAAACACATCTTCCTCTTCTGGAGTCCACACTTTAGAATTCATCTCCTTGCAGCTAGAGCCGAGATGGGAAGAATCCCAGGCAAGAATTGCAGGCGGAACTGCAGATAATTAGCAAAACTGAGGAACCGCTGGATAGCTTTCAAACCGTCGGGTTGAGGACACCTCAGCACCTCTGATACCTTGTCCAGACCCATTTTCAGACCGGCGTCAGAGATAAAGTAGCCTAGGAAAAATAGGGAAGACCATTCAAAGAGGCACTTATTTACCATAGCGACGATTCTCCCTTAGTCTCTGCATCCTCTAACAAACATCTCTCCTGTGTGTGGGCAAATTGCGATAAAACACATAGATGTCATCAAGGTACACTACTACACATGAGTAATGAAGAACTCGGAATATGGCATTGACAAATTCCTGGAAGACCGCTGGAGCATTGCTGAACCCGAATGGCATTACCTGATACTCATAGGTTATTGAAGGCCATCTTCCATTCATCAATGGACTATACCCTAATTAGGTTGTACGCATCAAGGATGTCGAGCTTGGAGAAAATCCTGGAACCTCGGAGCCGGTTGAACAATTTCGGTATTAGCAATGGCGGGTATCTATTTTTGACTGTGATTTGGTTGACACCGCTATAGCCGATACATGGCTGAAGAGACGCATTCTTTTTTTTCCGATATAGAATCCAGTACTGGCCGGTGAGTAGGACTTTTGGATGAATCACCTTGCCAGGGTCTCCTTAAAGTTTCAGACATAGTTTGGGTGTCAGCCTGAGACAGAGGGTAGGTATGACCACGAGGCGGCGTGGAACTGGGAAGTATATTTTTTTTCCCTTTTAATTTACTCTGCTGCATATGAACAAAATGTAAGAATTCTTCCTTTCATTAGGAACATCGGTATCCTGATGTCATATGTCAGGTGATTACACGTCATCCGCTTGTCTCTTTTTGGATGTCAGCGTTCTATTTAAAGAGATCCTCTCTATGAACTGTGTAATGTACATTATTGATTTGCTTCCTGAAGAAGGGGTTATACAGCTCCGAAACGCATAGAACAATAAAATCAGATGTTTTAATTCCCATCAATCTTCAGTGCGGATGAACCCTTTTCTTCCATCTCCTTCAATTCTATCCTCCTGGGTTCTACAGAAGCCATCTTTATCACATGGTTTTAGTGGCTGTGCCTATAAAATAACCACACCAGGTTAGTGTACCTAGTTAAATTCTTTCTTGTCATTTCAGTTTTTACTGCGTATGAAATTCCCGGCAGAGTCAAGTAAGGTCATTTTGAAGAATTGGGTGTCTCCACTTGTCATGAACACAGTCTTAGAAAATAGTGGAGAGGACTTGATTTCATCTAGGGTTACCTCTACTACTGACCCTAGGTTGGACAATTTCCCAGCTTCTTCAGACAGAAGCGGATCAGGTGTGTATGACTTCTGCAGTAGAAGCACCCCTCACTGGTGCAACGGATCTCATAGCAGCAATTTGCTGGATGCCCTTGAACTACCTCCAGGGGTTTGGAAAGAGTCGTGGGAGCTACAGGAAGTGGCATGATGGGCCTATTGAATGAAGGAACCAGGCGCAACAACCACTTCTCTTGGTTCAACTCTCTGGATCACTCTTGGAGCCAAAGGTCGATACAGATAGCTAGTGATACTAGGTCATCCAGAGAAGATGGCACATCCCAACTAGCCAGTTAGTCCTTTATACTTCCAGACAATACTTCCCAGAATATAGCCACAGTGCCTTGTTATTGCAATGCAATTTGAAGGACAGTGTGCGGAAATGCACATCGTATTGGCCTACTGTCAGACTGGAGTCTGAGCAGTAAAAACGCAGCTGAAGAAATTTAAAACCAGCTCGTCGAACACCTTCCGGAACGTCTTGAATAATACCGGCTTGTTCAGGATGATTGGATCATTCCAGTCCCACAGAGGATTGATCCAAGCCAGAGCTTCGCCACTCCGGTTCAACATCATAAAGGCCACTTTGACTTGGTCAGAGGAGAACAGATGCGGCAACAGTTCAAAGTGCAGGGGGCACTGGTTAATGAAGCCCCTGGATAATTGGGGTTCACTATCAAAATGTGGATGGGGTGGCAGACAAGGACTGGAGCATG
Source organism: Anomaloglossus baeobatrachus (assembly GCF_048569485.1). NCBI lineage: Eukaryota > Metazoa > Chordata > Amphibia > Anura > Aromobatidae > Anomaloglossus > Anomaloglossus baeobatrachus. The sequence continues at coordinate 327,221,499 of NC_134358.1, forward strand.
GAGCTGGTTTTGCTGCCAGAGAAGGAACCGCAGCCAGTACCGCATTTGACAGAGACATGGCTTAAAAGCAGATATCAAGTGAATGAAGATTAGTCAGCATCTGATAAAGTTGCTCAAGCTGCCAGACCACCTCCTGCTGTAGGGAAGTGAATTCAGCAAGCCTGGGCAAACTGCAGTGCTAGCAGGGCGACCAAGGGGTTAGTGGATCTACTGGGCCAAAGGTATTAGTCACTAGCCTGGAGGAGGAAACTATAACAACTACCGAGACTTCACTAAAGCCACAGGAAGTGGCGATAGACACACATGCTGGTAGGTAGCCCAAGGGGATCACAGTACCTTGGCAGCTGGTGCCACAGACACAAACAGTGTCTGGTTGTAGAAGAAGCAGCAGCAGATCTCGTAGGAGCAGCCAGTGTGTATAGTTGCAGCAGCAGATATAGTAGGAGCAGCTGGTGTGGGTAGTTGCAGCAGCAGCCCTTACTGGTATATGGGGCCCAGTGAAGAGGGGGGGCCCGGTCTGAGGTAATTACTTAACTTTATTAAGCCCTGGTCCTAGGCCCCAACCATAGCATGATAGCCGCAGCCTGCTGATACTGGGTGAAGTACACTGCTCTGCCCCACTTCCACTGGCACCACCACATCCCTATTTTGCATGCAACAGTGCATCACATGTAAATTAGCCATGGGGTGGTATGGACTTTCCCAGCATAAAGTGTCCACAGCAGAGGGGACCAGCAGTGTCACCATCAGCGATGTCAAATGCTGCTAGTAGCCCTATGTTGATTCAGCCACTTTATGCTGGGTGAGTGTACACCACGCCATGGCTAATTTGCATATGATGTGCTTCAGATGCTTTGCAGGCAAATAAGCCATGTCGTGGCTAAAGGGGCAGTGAGGCAGAGCAGTGCGTGATGAAGTCATCATGCTGTAACCTCATAACACTGCTGTAAGCCATGTGGAGGTGGCAAGGAACAGTAAGTGCTTCACGGTGAAGCTGAAGATTATATGTACTACCATTTACTCTGGAGGGGAGTGGATGGAAGGAATGTAGGCAAAGTGTTACTACAAGGCATCTTACAGGGCAATAGGGGAAATTGTGCAAATAGGCACAGTATTGCTAGGAGCGGTGTGTGTGGGGGATATTATACAGAGGGGCATTGTGTGGGGGGATATTGTATGTAGAAGTCGTGTGTGTGTGGGGGATATTATACAGAGATGTAGTGTGGGGCTGTATTATACAGAGGACCAGTGTATGGGGGATATTGTACAGAGAGGCAGTCTGGGGGTGTATTATACAGAGGGATAGTGTGTGTGAGGGATATTATACAGCGGTACAGTATGTGGGGGTATATTATACAGACAATTTCAAGGGTGTCAACACTTTTAGCCATGACTGTGTATAAATATATGTACATACATCCAGCAGATGGTGTTTTATGGGAACTGTTAATGTTTAGTTTGCGAGGATGCAGTGCAGAAGTGGAGTTTTTCCAATATTGGCGGTGGTACTGTGGAAGCTTTGAGGGGTGAAGGCAGAGCTGGGGTGGAGCTTGGGTGATGTCTCAAGGGGACCCAAACATTTTGCCAGTATGGGGCCCTGAAATTCCTGATGGCAGGCCTGATCATAGGAGTGGTCAGAGCAGATACAGCAGCTGAAGCGGATACCATAGGAGCGGTTGGTGTGAGTAGGTGCAGCTGACTTCATATGCACTGAAACACAGACAGGAATCAGCAACAGCACAAGGGATATGAGAACTAGTAACATATAGAACTTGTTGCTCAGGCACCTCTCTTAAGATGATGGTGTCTTAAATACCTGCCGCCTCGAAGCCATACTGAGAGGCATTTCCAGGCCAGGGCGTCCTGGCTGTTTAATAAAAGGGGTGTGTTCGCACACACCCTAAGGGAACTCCCGGGAGGACTGTGCATTGTGTGCAGGTCCTGAGAGAGAACAGCAGGTGGCTGGGAAAAAGTGCCTGGGCGAGGTGGCAAGGATAGTGCAGGGACGCCGATACCAGCTTTACAGTTACTTTCAATCGGTAACACTAGAGAGCCATGTTTCTGCCTCTTTGGGCAGGGCTATATTACATAATCTAAACAGAAAAACAAACAGAATTGATGTAATCCTACACATATGCTAATACACACAGAACATTTCTTACAAATGTGGCGCCCCTGACCTGGTCAGGCACCACAGAGTACTGCAACCATGCTGGGACAGTGCTTCCAGGTAATTCCAAAAGGCCAGAATGAGGTGTGTACACACAGACACATAGCAACCAGGTCTCCCACACCTTTAGAGGGGACCCTTGTGTAGCCTCTGAAGAGGATAGCTTTCAATTCTCAGCAAGGGGTACAGTGCATGGGCTGGAAGCTAGGTTGCAGTGGCAGTCAGAAAAGGAGGAGGAGAAAGCCAGTCTGGAGCAGTGTACAGAAGTTGCTGAAGGAAGCAGACATAGAGCCACGCTAGTCAGACTCTGCAGGTGTGGTAGCTGTTAGCGGGGGAGTACAGTGACCAGAAAGTCAGCCTGAAAGACACCTGAAGAAAGGCAGTCGAGTACGGAGACTGGTGGTGATTGGACACGCACAGAGAACAGGTCCCTAGAGCCAGACATCAATCTACTGATCTGCTAAACCTGCCGGTGAGGGGACTAGAGGTTCCTCACCAAAGATACAGAGTTCGAGTCTCAGCAGCAACAGGGGGACCCATAAGGAGATAGGGCCAGAAGCCATCTCACCTGGTCCACACTGCCGGCAAATGGGCCAGAAAGGGGAGAAAAGGCAGGAGCGACTTCCCTGGATGAATCCCACGATACTGCAAGTCAGGGGTTATCCGAAACAAAAAGTGCAAGGAAGGCGAGTTAATAGCTATCCTCAGAACGGCCTGAAAGAATACCTGGTTCCACTTGGTTGAATCTCAGCATCGCCCAGGCTCCTCACAACAAAACATCCAAAAGTGAGTAAACAAGTTGAAAGACTTTCTGGACTGTGACTGAGTTATTCTGGAACCTGTTATTCCACACACACACCCGAGCCCCTGGGGCCAGACTCACTCTCAGGAGGCCACACCACCCGACTGCAGATTCCATCAGCCCCAGACGTTTGCTAAACTGCAGTGGCGGTCACCCATAACCCTAACCACAAACCGAGAGTGGCGTCACGACTCAGATGTAAATAACCTGACATACCTGTTGCCAGCGGTAATCAAGTGGAGCCCCTGTGGCGTTCCAGAAGGTGGAGTGACGTCCCTGAGGCGACCGCTACAGGTGGGCGACACATATACACTTGCATCCACAAGCAAAATAAAAATAGTTTATGAATGGACTATATTGAATACAGCAGAATACAGGACTTGATACACATGTTAAAGAATCACAATATCCGAGGTCACCATACCAATGTAAATAAGAAGAAACCGACCCAGTCAACAATTTATAACTATTGTCAATAAAGGCGAATACCCAATAGTTTTGCAAAAGTACAAAAATATTATTTTATTTTATTTATAGCCGCAAAACAGGAAGACATACACAGATAAGTGGTTTAAAATCAACACAGCAGAACGGTGTGATACAGATGGGGATTCGTTTTTATATGATATACATACATAAAATATATAATATATATACAGATGAGCTCTCTAAACAGGTATATATTTAACCAAAAAGAATCCAATTATTAATTTTGAATAGAAAAATATGGAATAACCTGCAGCAGTAGAAGGTTATTTATAATATCATAATTAAATAGTGATCTATTATAAGACATATAGACCATCATGTAATGATATTAATGTTGAAGGTAAATACCCATTTACACATGATGCTACAATGAGTCAGATAATATACAATATTATATATCATGATATAAAGAATAACCTGCTGGATTAAAGATGCCACATAAACAGTAGAGCTAAACAAGCTGCTATAAGGCACCAATTTATCCAACTATTTATGGCAATATTTTTGGAACTAAAGACTATCAAGAACTTTTATTACTGTTTTCAATGTATTATCTACTATTTATTGTTATAATATGTTGCCCTCTTAATCATATATTAACTGTTCTGTACTTTTGGTCTGGGTGTTCTATGCATGCTGCTTGCCCTCACCTTGCCCGACGCTGACTACTTCATGACATCTAGTAGCCCAAGATGGGGATCTGTGTCTTGTGGTGATTGTGGTGCATGTCCACAAATGGATCGTGCAACCACATTTTGGGACTCAAGAAATTCAAGAAATTTCAAGATTAAGCAATTTATCAATTGTCGTTCCACCAATATTGTATATTGGGCCATTTGCCCATGTGGGCTTATTTATGTGAGCCTCACTACCCGCGAATTTAGGGTGCGGATCTTGGAGCATATCCGCGACATCAAAAACGCGGCCAAGGTCCAAAAACCTGAGGAGATATCTTCACTTAAGAACATACCCCGACATTTCAAGGACAAACACGGGTGCAATTGGAAATGTCTCAGGTTTCGCGGTATAGACAAAGTTAATCTGGGGATAAGAGGAGGCAATACTAAAAATATGTTATATAAAAAGGAGGCCAGATGGATCACTATTTTAAATACCCCCAAGCCTGAAGGTCTGAATGACATTGTCAGTTTCAAGCCTTTCCTGTTGTGATGTCTGGTCCTATGACATCCCTAATTGCCTTACTTTTCTTTTATTGGACATCCTGTGGTTCACTTCATTGTGAATAAATTGGGGTTACTCTATTAATGGATATATGTTCAATTTCTACAGATGTTGTGCATTGTCTTTGGTATCAGTTTTTTTGCTATGTGTCCTTGCCATAAATCTTGATTTTAATTTGTATATATATTCTTTTATAGATCTGGTTTATCTTCTTTGCCCCCCATGTGGCTGCGACTGAAACAACTATTTATGGCAATATGTTTGGAATTAAAGACTATCAAGAACTTTTATTACTGTTTTCAATGTATTATCTACTATTTATTGTTATAATATGTTGCCCTCTTAATCATATATTAACTGTTCTGTACTTTTGGTCTGGGTGTTATAATGCTATGCATGCTGCTTGTCCTCACCTTGCCCGACGCTGACATGGTGGTTTCAGCTCCCTGCCTGTGCGCGCGCCGGTTCCCGTATGCTTCGCCCCGCTGCACCTGGCGTCCACATGGCTTTCATGATTCACGTGCGTGCATCATGATTATCAGGACTCTGGCGTGCGGTGTGGGACGGGCATCGGCGATCCGGCACGCGCCGCGATAGGCTGGTTAGCGGCACATCGGGGGTTCTTAAGGGTCCAGACACACAGCCCTTACACCTCCCGACGAAGCTGTTGCGAAACGCGCGTCGAGGTAGGGCCGGTGTGTTCTGTTGGGGACGCCACATTGGTTGGTATCATTCTGGAGCTTCTCTTACTTTCATCACAGGTTGCCTGCCGGCAGTAGTAGCAGTGCTTTGGGCTATTGTTTCACTATTACAGCCGTTTTTTTATGATCTCAGTATCAATGGCATTGTTGCTATCTAATTATTTTCTGCCACAACTATAAGGTATCTTAGCACCTGCACCTAATCTTGTACCTTTTTGGATAAATTGGTGCCTTATAGCAGCTTGTTTAGCTCTACTGTTTATGTGGCATCCTTAGTCCAGCAGGTTATTCTTTATATCATGATATATATTATTGTATATTATCTGACTCATTGTAGCATTATGTGTAAATGGGTATTTACCTTCAACATTAATATCATTACATGATGGTCTATATGTCTTATAATAGATCACTATTTAATTATGATATTATAAATAACCTTCTACTGCTGCAGGTTATTCCATATTTTTCTATTCAAAATTAATCATTGGATTCTTTTTGGTTAAATATATACCTGTTTAGAGAGCTCATCTGTATATATATATTATATATTTTATGTATGTATATCATATAAAAATGAATCCCCATCTGTATCACACCGTTCTGCTGTGTTGATTTTAAACCACTTATCTGTGTATGTCTTCCTGTTTTGCGGCTATAAATAAAATAAAATAATATTTTTGTACTTTTGCAAAACTATTGGGTATTCGCCTTTATTGACAATAGTTATAAATTGTTGACTGGGTCAGTTTCTTCTTATTTATGAATGGACTAAACTATATGGTCAAAAATTGGTATACACCTGCAAGGGCGGACATATCATTGGTGTGATCTGCGCATCTGCACAGGGGCCCAATTTGTTAGTGGGCCTGTTCTTACCTCAAAAGCTTATGGAATTGTGCGTTATGATGAGTTATTGGATTGTAAAGGGCCCATATATTGTTCTTGCACAGGTGCCCTCTTCTGTCTGTGTCCACCAGTTTACACTTGCATTCAATTTTTAGAGTATACATTTTCTTTCTATGCATATAAAGTGGTACATGTCTAATATAGAATATGAACATGAGGAGAACAGATTCAGAATGAATATTTTATTCATATCGTATTGGAGTACACTGCTACCAAGGACACTAGAATTTCAATGTTTCATAAATTAGTCAGAATTTAACTGTTGAAGAAAAAATAACATTATCATTTAAATAGCTATGGATTTCAGAAAATTGTTGGATTATTTTCTTCATTAGCTTCCTTAATTATACTCACTGCTTGTAAATCTCCATGAGTTTTATTCTCCTCCCTATAGACTAGATAATTATAAAAACTAATGACTTCTACTTGTCAGCTTGAATGGATTCCTAGTAACATGCAGAATATTTTAAACCAGAAAATGATAAGACCACATTCTGAGGACTGTCCTCCAAATTGTTAAGTCTTTTGTACAATCCAATTGTTTGCTCTGATTGCTTCACTGTCAGCTTTTGTCAACCAATTGAGCAACTGAGCTATGAGGCTTATCCCGCACAAGACAGCTGGTATCTCCCACTGTTTCATCAGCTGCACATGCTGTCCTTTATTAAGTTGTACATTACCGTGGCTGAAGGCAACAAATATTTTTATCCAATACAATAAAGGCAGATTAAAATAAGATCATTTTGTGCACATTTTACAATTTAGCATTACTACAAACAATTTTGTAGAAATAATACGATAATAGTATAAACCCCTACTTCATCACATATTCTGGAGCAAGGCTTATGAGTTGGGCTCCATAACACGTAGGTGTTGGCTGTGTTTTACAGCCGGTATTTGCAAGTAATAGCAAACTCCAAGGCTAGCTTGAATTGTGTGTGATTGCCAGGTGGAGTCATTATGATGTCCAGGGCAAAACTAGCCATCTGGCAAATAACTGAGACAGTGATAACAGTTTCGGAATCCTCAAAACGCAAACAATTATAGCAGAGCACTGAGCTTCCAATTCATGCTCCGTCACTTACTACAGCAGAATACGTCAATTCTCGTCTGCTGGAGGCGACGCAGCACAGGGGACATCAGGCGTCATAATGATGTGACTACTTTGCACCGTCTGCACTGGTCTACTCCAAGGCAAGCCAAATAAGAAGTAGACTGCGTAAGGCGGGGAACCAGGGGTAGAAGCTGTGAGTAGAACTAGGCTTACCTGCAAATGTTTGGGTTCGGCAGGTGAGGCTAAACTTTAAAAAAAAGTCCAGTTCGAGAGCAGATTTGAACCCAAACATGTGCCCGGTTGCTGAACAACATATAAGTCTATGGGTACCCAAACATTGTGCTGTAAAATGGTAATATAAAGGGTTAGGGGGCTACAAAGAAGGACAGTTATACTTAGTGTCTCTCCCGCGGATGTCACACTGCTTCCGATTCCGTTCATTAGCTTTAATGCATATTCATTGCTTCCCCTAACCCAACGTCAGTCCCAGCGTCAGACCCCACCGCCACCCTCTGGGACAGCATCTGTGATTGGTTGGAATTACACATGCTGAGTGCCTCCCTTTAATGGTGGAAACATAAGTAAATAAATAAAATTACATAGGGTCTCTCATACATTGATAACCAGCGCAGATAAATTTCTATCTTTCAAATGTCCCGCAAAAATTTTTATACAAAAGAAATGCATGTCACGCAAGATATAAACTCACCACAAAAACCAAAGGCTACCATGTACCAATGGATATACAAAGTAATTCATGCAATAGTATATTATTTAAAAAAAAAATATTAGCATACTGTATATGTACAAAAATACAGAGACAACAACTCCTATGAGGGAATACAGCCAATGCCCAGAAAAAGTATAGCTCCATCACGTTATCAAAGTAGTGACCACTTCTATTTATGTAGCTGGATATCCCCTAGAAGCAAAAAACCTTCTTGTACATGCTATGCTAGTCTTAAACTATAGTTGTAAATTATAAAGGTGCCTTAGTGTGGCTTTATATTATGTGGGTATAATCAATATATATATATATATATTTCTACTTGTGCAGAAAAGTTACACAATGCATATAAAGCAGAAAATAAAGGATCATGAGCTTCAGCCCATAATACCATACCTTGCTAGTATACGTGAATGTTTGAGAAGCTCCAGGCAGCTTGTCCATCCACCCCGATGCACGTTTCGCCTAGCTTCTTACAAAAGGCCCTAGTGAGGTGGAAATTGGGGTAATATAAGGGGTTAATGACAACTGTGATTTGTCAAAAATTTGTCTATGTGACCCCTGTAAGATGGTGACTGGCTACATTGTAAATGGGCGGTATGTACCACAAAGTGTTGTGAACCCGGAGGTTAATTCTGACACTTGTAATACCAACATCTTTCAGTATAATTTTCTTTGGGTCAGATTCACAGTAGCTAAAGAGATGGGTGGGTCTGGCTACCTACATAATCCGCCCATGGATGTGTTAAGGAGGACTATAAGATGGTCCTGATCAAATACTTAATAAACCTTGAGCCATAGTGGATTGTGGGAAAATTTCCGATAAAATCATTTTACCTTACATAAGCCTGTTCAGATCATACACATGACACAGATCTAAGGATGGCTGCCAGGATTCCTGTCCTCTACACATTTCCCTGGTATGCAAGGAATGCTAGGAATGTCCAGATAGACAATCCCATGGACCAACCCACTGATGACCTCATGAACCAACCCACTGATGACCTCATGGACCAACTCATTGATGACCTCATGGACCAACCCACTGGAATCCTATGAGCCATAGGGGATTGTGAGAAAATCTCAGATGAAATTATTTCACCTTACGTAAGCCTGTTCAGATCATACACGTGAAACAGATCTAAAGATGACTGCCACTTCCTGTCCTCTACACACTGCCCTGGTATGCAAGGAATGCAAGGAATGTCCAGATAGATGATCCCATGGACCAACCCACTGATGACCTCATGGACCAACCTCCTGATGATCCCATGGACCAACCCTCTGACAATCCCATGGACCAACCCACTGATGACCTCATGGACCAACCCACTGATGACCTCAAGGACTAACCCACTGATGACCGCATGGACCAACCCACTGATGACCTCATGGACCAACCCACTGCTAGTGGAAACATTTGAGCATGGTCACTGTAGAGATAACCAAGCACTTTTTCCTTGTTTATATAAGCAGGAGCTCTGTTAAAATAAAGACAGTTGAAGCTCTACCATTCTCTGATCAAGGAGAGATTTACATCTGACTATTTGTCTGGTGTCATTTCGGTCACGCATGCACTTGATCCATATCCATTAGGCCAAGAGCAGGCAACTCGGGAACACAGCTAGTGTTCACCCTAACATTTTGGCGCCCAATTACATGGAGCTAGCAGAGGAAATGCCCTAGACCCTGATGACCGGTGACTGGAAAGAGCACGACGAGCTTGTCACCCCAAATCAGGAAACTGATCACCTCCTCACAAGAATACGGTAAGTCTGCTGATTTTTATAATCTGTAGTCTTTCCTGTGTCTCTCAGGGTGTGCTGCACTGATTGCCTGACCGTGTCTGTAGACGGCAGAAGGGCCTCGCTGCTGTTGGCCATATTGATTGTGGAAGAATTGTCACATGTTCAGTTGCCTGCTGCCTGTTATGTGTCATCTCGAGGGGAGATTGATTGGTAATTAAGAGAGCAAGTGGGTTTTGAGTGGTGCTTGGAGACATAGTAAATGTGTAAAGGATATTGTCTGTTGTACAGATTATGGTTGTTGCCTGTGGTACTGTTTGTGGGTCTGTGAGGAGATACATGAGACAGCTAGTTTGTGGTAATCTTGGGGCCTATTGTGCAGTGTAGTGTGGAATGGCTGGTACGGATACCATTGGGGCATAGCATTTAAGTTGCATGGTGTGGCTGGTACGTGTCAGTTTTGGGGCCTAATGCTGAATGCGAAGTGTCTGGTATGGATACCATTGGGGATTAGTGCAAGCTTTGGTGATATAATTGGTACGAAGTGTCTTGGAGTCTAGAAAGAGGGCATGATGTGAATTGGCTGGTATGGGCACCTCGCAGAGAGGGGTGACACCATTGGTGTCTTTGTGAATTACGGACCATGTAGGAACTAAGTAGGGACATTGTGATGACTCGCCTGTTGCAGACTTAACCAAACTATACTTAGTACCCCAGTTTTGAGTCAGCTGAGAGTCATCTCCCTTGTCTTTTTGTTTGTTTGTCAGATAATGTGAAACAATTGATTGCAAAAGAATGTTAGGTGTACACTTAAAATGGCAGTCAAAGCAAGGTGTCTACACCTTAAATGGCGGTCAAAAGTTCATAGTGACATGGTCTCTTTGGGATGCCCTTGTGGACACCTGTCAGGTGTAGGGTCTGATATAGGATTGGAGTGACTGATATTCGAGATTTAGACCGGTTTCGGGGACACTTCCCACCTTCTATTTGACAATAAGAGTGTTAATGATATAGTCCATCTGTAAGCATACTTGTGAAATGGTACAGCTATTCATGTAACTGCATGTCTGTGTGTTATTCTTTTCTCTTTTGATGTACAACATGTTAAAAAAAAACAAAACCTTTTTTTCAAAAATAAAAAGTTGAATAAAAAATGGCGGTCAAAGAGTATGGCAGCCAAAGCATGTTGTGTGTTCCAATCTAAAATGGCTACCAAAGCATGTGGTGTGTTCAAATACAAAATGCTAGCTAAAACTGTTACGGGGGGACCGGCAGATTAGGACCAGGGGTTATATATCCCAATCACCAGCCGGGGCCCACCGTGCTCCAGATGGTAATGGAGCTGCTGGCACCCTGTGGGTTAGGCGGAGACTATAGAGCTGGATGGCTCTGAGATAACCCAGGGATCCGGTCACATGTGTAGTGACACGTCAGACCGGACGACAACCCAGTTAGCGTTTCGGTGGAATTGGCGCAACCCCGACCACGTGTGCAGGGAACACGTCAGACTGGATGGTGACCCGGTAGCCTTGACCGAGAAGACTGCTGCGACAGTGCCCTGTCGGCCACGTGTGTCAGACACGACAGGCCGAGCGGTCCTTCGATTAGTGTTTCTGGTCACTACACAAATGGCCATGTGTGTAGCGAACACGTCAGGCCAAGGGATCACACCAGTAGTGTTTACTGGGAAGCCAAGGAGGATAATAGGTTCACACACCCAATCCTGGAACATTCTGTTAACTCCACAGGGGTCCTGGGGTATGCTGTCCGTGCGCGTAGGAGACACAACCGGACTGGTGGCACAACAGGTGCATTGAACGTGTGCATAGAGGGCACTCTCGGACAGGTGACGCAGCAGGTATGCTGTCCGTGTGCGTAGGAGGCACAACTGGGCAGATGACGCAGCCGCCGCAGCCCAGCTAATGCCACTGGACTGCTATAGCACAACAGGAACGACAGCAGGGAAGCACAGCGTCTGACCCTCATGTGCTGAGCCACGAATCTTGGCGTGACAGGCACCGTTCGCCTAGCCCTACCTACCGCTTCCAACAAGGCTTAAGCCACCATGAATTCTAAGTGAATATGAGTGAAGACTGCGTCCCTCCATGTTGTCTCCAGCCCCTTTTATAACCTAGATCCGCCCCAAACCCAGGGTGGAACCACCAAGGTCCAATAGCAAAGTGCCATATCATCAGCGACATCACCAGTGGCCTATCCGGAACTGCCATGTCAATGATGACCTTATGGCAGCCACGCCCCAAACACTGACGACCAATGGTGAGGTGCCAGATCATAGGGGCGGGCCTCTGCGAGTCAGTCCGGAGTGGCCACGTCACCAGGACACCTGACACTCTCTACTTTATCAAAGCCTGCCACCTCACGTACATGCTCAGTGAGGTCCTAACCGGACCTAGCCTCTGATGCACTAAGTGCCTGAGCTTGCTTAGTAGCCTGAACAACAGACTCAGAAATCAGACTATCTGCCTGAGCATGCTCAGTAGGTTCATCCCAGAACTTAGACAAAGCACGAAGTCCAAGTACCTGTGCAAAGAGGCTGTTAGGATTAATTGTGGGAGCATGCTCAGTAGCCTGAACTGAGGACTTAGTCTCAGAAATAACACAATCAGGCTGAGCATGCTCAGTAGGCAAAACACCGGGCTTAGACTCTGGCTGGGGTAAATCGGCGCGCGCATGCGCACTAGCCGCCTCTCCACACTTAGACGTGGTGGAAGGAGCAGCCAACTGGACAACCCGAGGCATGGCCAAGAACGGCGCCTGGGCACAACAGGAACTGCAGCAGGCTGCTTGCGGCTATGGTGGCGCCGGTTCATAACAAAAGCATGGTGTGTTCAAATCCAAAATGCTGGACAAAGCATATGGTGTCTTCAAATCTAAAATGGTGGCCAAAGCATGGTTAAGACAAAGATAGGAAGTAAGTGGGGGAAGCTAACTTGTAGTTTGACCAGATGTAAGGTCAGTTTCCCTCCCCGCCCACATGCTCCAACCATCCTGTAACAAAGAAACCATGTGCTGTAGAAGCCATCTTTTCACATCTATGTCCCTCGGTGAAGCTGAGCGCCATGGCCGGACGGGAGGTGGAAGCAGCTGTGAAATCAAAAGTGAACAGTAGAAAAAAAAATATCATATTCACCTGTCTGCAGACTCCTGGGACATGTCCGATGGCTGCAGGACTTGGCGATGATCAGCTGATGCAGTCACCTGACGGCATCAGCTGATCACATAAGTCCAGCGGTGAGGATGGCTTTTTACCGCCCGGCCGGCTTAAACTATCAGCTGATGCCGTCAGGTGACCGCATCAGCTGATTACTGCCGGGTCCTGCAGCGATCGATGGGAGTCTGCACAGAAGTGTGTAGGGGTTTTTTTTCTACTGATGCATCAGCTGATTGTATAAACGGCTTTTATACAATCAGCTGATGTGTCATGTGATTCAGGTCCTTGAACACCTGACACATCATCTGATCGCTTTGCCTTTCAGCAAACTGATCAGATGATATTGGATCCTGATTGGACATCGCAGGACCCTTGTCCCAGGACTACAGCGGAGTGGGGGGGTCTTTATTTCAATAAAGATGGAGTCACTAATTGTGGTGTGTTTTATTTCTAATAAAAATATTTTTCTGTGTTGTTTTTTTTATCTTTACTAGAAATTCATGGTGGCCATGTCTATTTTGGCGTGACACCATGAATTTCGGGCTTAGTACTATCTGAGAATACAAAGCTGATATTAACCCCTTTATTACCCAGCGAGCCACCGCCATCACGGCCGCTGGACGAGCCGGATAAAGTGCCTGGAAATGGGGCTAAGAAACAATGCGGCATTTCCAGGGGTGGCTGTGGGCTGCCGAGAATCCCAGCCCCCAGCTGCCTGGCTTTACTTGACTGACGATCAAAATACGGCGGGAGCCCACGCATTTTTTTTTTTCAAAAATACCGTGGAGCGCTACGTCATTTTTTTTAATGATTTATTTTTACAGTACTGTGATGTCAGGCAATCAAAATACAGGGAAGCCCATTTTTTTTTTGTTATTTAAATAATTAAAAAAAAATACGTGGGCTCCCACTGCATTTTTTGTATTGGTAGCTAACGGTAATCCAAGCAGCTACTGGCTGCTAACCCCCACTGCTTGGTGTTACCTTCACTGGCAATGGAAAATCCAGGGAAGCATTTTTAATTTATTTTTTTGTTTTTTGCCAAAAAACTAAAAAAAAAAAAAAAAATGACCTGGGCTTTGCCATATTCTTGTATGCTAGCCAGGTACAGCAGGCAGGTACGGCTGCCCCCAACCCCCGGCTGCCTATTGTACCCGGCTGCAAACTAAAAATATAGGGAAGCCCTTTTTTTAATTATTTCATGAATGTCATGAAATAATTAAAAAGAAAAAAAACCGACATGGGCTTTGCCCCATTTTTGTGTCCAGCCAGGTACAACTAGGCAGCTGGGGATTGGAATCTGTAGCACAGGTTGGCCCAAGCTTTCTGGGCCCCTCCGATGAGAATTACAGTCCGTGGCTGCCCCAGAAAATGGCGCTTTCATAGAAGCGCCATCTTCTGGCGCTGTATCCAACTCTTCCAGTGGCCCTGATACCGAGTGACCCGCTGGGTAATAAGGGGTTAATACTAGCTTTGTTTTACTAGCTAGTATTAAGCCAGAGATTCTTAATGTCAGGCAACTTTGACCTGGCCATTAAGAATCTCCAATAAAGGGTTAAAAAAAGACACCACACAGAGAAAAAATATTTTAATAGAAATAAATACACAGATACACTTAGAGACTACATGTTTATTACTTCATTTCACCCCTCCAAGATCCTGGTCATCTATCTTCTTTCTCCTTCAACCCATGCAGCTCTGCTACATCAGATAAGCACTGCATGAGAGGAAGAATGCTGTTGCTCCCCATGAAGTCTAATCACTCAGTGAGTGAGCAGAGGCTGCGGGTTGGTAAGCAGTGACGTTACCACTGCCACCGTTGCAATAGTAACCTGACAGGCGGCTTACTATTGCAATAGTGATCTCCGATCTAGAGTTGAGCGCGGTTCGCGGTTCGAGGTTCTCCAGTTCTAAGCTCGAGTGATTTTTGGGGCTGTTCGAGATCGAACTAGAACTCGAGCTTTTTGCAAAAGCTCGATAGTTCTAGATACGTTCGAGAACGGTTCTAGCAGCAAAAAGCAGGGCTTTTTACAGCTGCAGTGTGCAGGAGCCATCGCTGGCAGCCTGCCACAAGCTGGTAACCAAGATAAACATCGGGTATCCAAGCAAAGCGCTTTGGTTAGTAACCCGATGTTTATCTTAGTTACGTGCAGGAAGCCCACACTTCCCGCTCAGCTCACTCCGCCCCCTCCTGCCCGCGGCATGTATACATACATATACACACACACACACACACTCTCACTCACGCACACCCCCCCCCTCCCAGCTACAGTGTGCAGGAGCCATCGCTGGCAGCCTGCCACAAGCTGGTAACCAAGATAAACATCGGGTATCCAAGCAAAGCGCTTTGGTTAGTAACCCGATGTTTATCTTAGTTACGTGCAGGAAGCCCACACTTCCCGCTCAGCTCACCCCGCCCCCTCCTGCCCGCGGCATGTATACATACATATACACACACACACGTACACATACATACACTCTCACACACCCCCCCCCCCGCTCGGCTTACCTGCGGTGATGAAGTCCCGCCATCCCGACCTCAGCGCTGTCACTGTCCTCCATGGCCGCCGCTTGTCACATCACCTATCGCTTCCGACCCGAGACTGACACTGGCGGTGATGTCACGGACCTCTCGCGATACTTGATGTGAAGGCGCCGGTCATTGACCTCAGTGACAGGGGCTGTCAGTGTGCTGGAGATCAGCGCAGGTAATGTACCTCGCTGACAGCAGCACTTGTCATCCCCTGCAGTGACCTGGGCTGACCCATTGATGTTAGCTCAGGTCACTGCATTGCTCTCCCAGCCAATGGGGAACATCCTGCTCTTCATTGACTGGGACAGTGTGGATCGTCATGGCAACCCCTTGGATTACACCAGACCTGGATTTGTTTTTCAATCTAATAAATTGGTTAAAGAGGGAATGTTTTGGGGAGTGTTTTTTCAAATAAAAATGTGTTTTTCGTCTATTTTTTTTTATTACTGACTGGGTTGGTGATGTCGGGTATCTGATAGACGCCTGACCTCACCAACCCCAGGGCTTGATGCCAGGTGACATTACACATCTGGTATTAACCCCATATATTACCCCGTTTGCCACCGCACCAGGGCGCGGGATGAGCTGGGGCGAAGCACCAGGATTGGCGCATCTAATGGATGCGCCACTTCTGGGGCGGCTGCGTCCTGCTATTTTTAGGCTGGGGAGATTCCAATAACCATGGACCTCCCTAGTCTGAGAATATCAGGCCCCAGCTGTCTGCTTTACCTTGGCTGGTGATCCAATTTTGGGGGACCCCTACGTGTTTTTTTTTTTAATTATTTATTTAATTTAAAATAACAGCGTGGGGTGCCCTCAGTTTTGGATTACCAGCCAAGGTGAGGTTGCCAGCTGTGGTCTGCAGGCTGCAGCCGTCTGCTTTATCCTAGCTGGCTACAAAACTAGGGGGAACCCTACGTCATTTTTTTTTTCATTTTTTTGGCTAAATACAAAGCTAAGCACCCCTTAGTGCCACATGAAAGGTACCAAAGGGTGCTCCACTTTTTCTCCATTTTTTTCTCCACTTTTTCTCCACTTTTTTCTCCACTTTTTCTCCTCTTATGCTCCACTTTTTCTCCACTTTTTCTCCTCTTAATCTCCACTTTTTCTCCACTTTTTCTCCACTTTTTCTCCACTTTTTTCTCCACTTTTTCCCCTCTTATGCTCCACTTTTTCTCCACTTTTTCTCCACTTTTTCTCCACTTTTTCTCCTCTTATGCTCCACTTTTTCTCCACTTTTTCTCCTCTTATGCTCCACTTTTTCTCCACTTTTTCTCCACTTTTTCTCCACTTTTTCTCCTCTTATGCTCCACTTTTTCTCCACTTTTTCTCCTCTTATGCTCCACTTTTTCTCCACTTTTTCTCCACTTTTTCTCCACTTTTTCTCCTCTTATGCTCCACTTTTTCTCCACTTTTTTCTCCACTTTTTCTCCTCTTATGCTCCACTTTTTCTCCACTTTTTCTCCACTTTTTTCTCCACTTTTTCTTCTCTTATGCTCCACTTTTTCTCCACTTTTTCTCCACTTTTTCTCCACTTTTTCTCCTCTTATGCTCCACTTTTTCTTCACTTTTTCTCCTCTTAATCTCCACTTTTTCTCCTCTTATGCTCCACTTTTTCTCCACTTTTTCTCCACTTTTTCTCCACTTTTTCTCCACTTTTTCTCCTCTTTGCTCCACTTTTTCTCCACTTTTTCTCCTCTTAATCTCCACTTTTTCTCCTCTTATGCTCCACTTTTTCTCCACTTTTTCTCCTCTTATGCTCCACTTTTTCTCCACTTTTTCTCCTCTTATGCTCCACTTTTTCTCCACTTTTTCTCCTCTTATGCTCCACTTTTTCTCCACTTTTTCTCCTCTTAATCTCCACTTTTTCTCCTCTTATGCTCCACTTTTTCTCCACTTTTTCTCCACTTTTTCTCCTCTTATGCTCCACTTTTTCTCCACTTTTTCTCCTCTTATGCTCCACTTTTTCTCCACTTTTTCTCCTCTTATGCTCCACTTTTTCTCCACTTTTTCTCCTCTTATGCTCCACTTTTTCTCCACTTTCTCCACTTTTTCTCCACTTTTTTCTCCACTTTTTCTCCACTTTTTCTCCTCTTATGCTCCACTTTTTCTCCACTTTTTCTCCACTTTTTCTCCACTTTTTTCTCCACTTTTTCTCCTCTTATGCTCCACTTTTTCTCCACTTTTTCTCCACTTTTTCTCCTCTTATGCTCCACTTTTTCTCCACTTTTTTCTCCACTTTTTCTCCACTTTTTCTCCACTTTTTCTCCACTTTTTCTCCTCTTATGCTCCACTTTTTCTCCTCTTATGCTCCACTTTTTCTCCACTTTTTCTCCACTTTTTCTCCTCTTATGCTCCACTTTTTCTCCACTTTTTCTCCACTTTTTCTCCACTTTTTTCTCCACTTTTTCTCCACTTTTTCTCCTCTTATGCTCCACTTTTTCTCCACTTTTTCTCCGTTCTTTTTCTATGGTCGGTCTACCCATTAGCTCTGCCATGCATACTGTAGCTCTACACCTACTGCACATGTTACTTTATGATTGACATCTCTTTCGTACCAGAGCTGTCTAAGTCTACTCTGACCCCATATTTGTCATTACTATATTGTCCTTGTACTGTATTATGACATTTGTATCATGTGTTTCATTTCTTGCTGTGTTGCAATTTTTTTGCTGCATCCCAATTGTACCTCTACATTGTTCGAGTTTATGTTATTGTTCTCTCACTCTTATGTGATACTGATTATTGTCATTTTTCATAATTACATGCAGATAAGTCCAATCTGACGAAGGCTCAGGCCGAAACGTCATTTGTAACTTGTTTTGGACAAAAACATATATGCTTATGAAAAAACTTTTTTTCTTAATATGGACCAATAAAGAGTGATTTTGCATTACTATCCATTGTGACTTACTGACTTAGTCTGGGAGATTTAGAGTGCCGAGGTTACTCACTAATTTTATCTATTATTACCTCTGAGCACCTATATACCAGTGAGCAGAGTTTCCTCTACAGTAGTTCTCCTGATTAGGCATGCCCTTACCTCATGAGCAGGGCATTGCAGCTTTGGTAGCAATCATTACGACATGGACTCTGCTGCTGTGGACCCGGGGAGAGTGAGTGCAGATTCATTGCACCCACACTCCTCACATGAAGGGTCCGCACTCCTAGAAAATGGGGGATACGTTCCCTGAGTGTCTCCCCCCCATATTCTAGACGGTCCAGAGTCGTCGTGGGACCCCTTTATTTTTTTTCTTACAATAAATTGGTGAAAGAGGAAATGTTTTGGGGACTGTTTTTTCAAATAAATTTCTTTTGTCGATTTTTTGTTTTTGTTAGTACTGACAGTTTATGATGTTGGGTATCTAATAGACGCCATGAGATCACAAACTGCTGGGCTTGATCTCAGGTGACTTTACAGCTAGTATCAACCCGATTTATTACCCCGTTTGCCACTGCACCAGGGCACGGGATGAGCTGGGGTGAAGCGCCAGGATTGGCGCATCTAGTGGATGCGCCACGTCTGGGGTGCCTGCGGCCTGCTATTTTTAGGCTGTGAAGGCCCAATAACTATGGACCTTCCCACCCTGAGAATACCAGACCACAGCTGTCCGCTTTACCTTGGCTGGTGATCCAATTTGGGGGGGACCCTACTTTTATTGTGTAATTATTAATATTTATAAAATAATTATAAAAAAGAGCCTGAGGGGACCTCCACATTGGATCCCCAACCACGGTAAAGCTGCCAGCTGTGGTTTTCAGGCTACAGCCGTCTGCTTTACCCTAGCTGGCTATCAAAAATGGGGGGACCCAACGTCATTTTTTTTTTTTAACTATTTTTTAAATAGAAAAAATTAATGGGCTTCCCTGTATTTTGATTGCCAACCAAGGTAACGGCAGGCAGATGGGGGTGGCAACCCATAGCTGTCTGCTTTATCTGCGCTGAGAATCAAAAATACTGCGGAGCGCTACGTCATTTTTTTAAAGATTTATTTTTACAGCACTGTGATGTCCAGCAATCAAAATACAGGGAAGCCCATTTTATTTTTAGTTATTTAAATAAATAATTAAAAAAAATATATATGGGCTCCCGCTGCATTTTTTGTATTGCTAGCTAAGGGTAATCCAAGCAGCTACTGGCTGCTAACCCCCACTGCTTGGTGTTACCTTCACTGGCAATGGAAAATCCAGGGAAGCATTTTTTATTTTTTTTGCCAAAAAACTACAAAAAAAGGACGTGAGCTTCGCCATATTTTTGTATGCTAGCCAGGTATAGCAGGCAGGTGCTGGAAGAGTTGGATACAGCGCCAGAAGATGGCGCTTCTATGAAAATGCCATTTTCTGAAGTGGCTGCAGACTGCAATTCGCATCAGTGGGGCCCAGAAAGCTCAGGCCAACCTGTGGTGCGGATTCCAATCCCCAGCTGCCTAGTTGTACCTGGCTGGACACAAAAATGGGGCAAAGCCTACGTCATTTGTTTTCTAATTATTTCATGAAATTCATGAAATAATAAAAAAAGGGCTTCCCTTTATTTTTGGTTCCCAGCCGGGTACAAATAGGCAACTGGGGGTTGGGGGCAGCCGTACCTGCCTGCTGTACCTGGCTAGCATACAAAAATATGGCGAAGCCCACATAATTTTTTCAGGGGGCAAAAAACTTCTGCATACAGTCCTGGATGGAGTATGCTGAGCCTTGTAGTTCTGCAGCTGCTGTCTGTCTGTATGGAGAAGAGCAGACAGCAGCTGCAGAACTACAAGGCTCAGCATACTCCATCCAGGACTGTATGCAGAATTTTTTTGCCCACCAAAAAAATGACGTGGGCTTCGCCATATTTTTGTATGCTAGCCAGGTACAGCTGGCAGCCACGGGCTGCCTCCAACCCCCAGTTGCCTATTTGTACCCGGCTGGGAAACAAAATTATAGGGAAGCCCGTTTTTTTTAATTATTTCACTTATTTCATGAAATAATTAAAAAACAAATGACGTGGGCTTCGCCCCATTTTTGTGTCCAGCCGGGTACAACTAGGCAGCTGGGGATTGGAATCCGCAGCACAGGTTAGCCCGAGGTTTGTGGGCGCCTCTGCTGCGGATTTCAGTCCGCAGCCGTCGCAGAAAATGGCGCTCTCATAGAAGCGCCATCATCTGGCGCTGTATCCAACTCTTCCAACAGCCCTGGAGCCGGGTGGCTTGTTGGGTAATCATGAGTTAATACTGGCTTTGTTTTACCAGCCAGTATTAAGCCAGAGATTCTTAATGTCAGGCACGTTTGACCCGGCCATTAAGAATCTCCAATAAAGGGTTAAAAAAAGACACCACACAGAGAAAAAATACTTTAATAGAAATAAATACACAGACACATTAGAGACTCCATCTTTATTACCCCCTGTCAGCCCTCCACGATCCTGCTCTTCTGTCTTCTTTCTTTCTAGTGTAGTAGTAGTGACGATTGTAGTGAGGATGAGATTCACCAGCTCATCACTTGGGGCTGGGGAACCTCCATCCTCACTACAATCATCACTAGTGTAGTAGTAGTGACGATTGTAGTGAGGAAGGATGAGATTCACCAGCTCATCACTTGGGGCTGGGGAACCTCCATCCTCACTACAATGCTCACTACAATCGTGCAGCAGCGTGCAGCCTTCACTCCGTGAGTGATCACTGCTGGCTGCTAGCGGTAACGCTGACAGACGCGTTACCATAGCAACGGTGCTCTCGGAGCCGCAGTTAGCGGTGACGTCACCGCTAACTGCGTTGCTATGGCAACGGTGATCTCCGTTAATGACCGGCTGTGTCAGCCGGTCCCTAACGGAACGGGGAGTCGACCGTGTGCTAGAGCATGTCGCCGGTACACGGCGATACACATATGTGCACCGTGTACCGGAGAGATGCACTCGCAGGTCCTACATGACGTGTCATAGTCATGTGACCAGTCTGTAGCCAATGAGATAATAGCCACATGACTGGTCACATGGCTATTTTGACGTCACGATAGGTCCTGCATCTCTGCTGGCAGTGCAGGTCACCGGGAGGATTCAGCGATCATCGGATGGAATAGCGGCAGGAGACAGAGTGCAGAAGGGATCGCGAGGACCGGTAAGTGTTATGGCAATGTTTATTAACTGTTTGTGTACATTTATCATGCATTTTTATGTGTTTTTGATTGCCTCCCATTCTAGCCTATACGTTCGAGTTCGGTTCGTCGAACGTTCGACGAACCGAACTCGAACGGGACCCCCGTTCGGCGAACCGGCCTCGAGCCGAACCGGGACCAGTTCGCTCATCTCTACTCCGATCACCTGATTCCCAGCACCGCTATTTACCGGCTGTGGCATCCAGTCCCTGCATGTGGGCTGACTCTGTAAAGAGCGCTGACATGCAGGAATGGGGAGTCAAGCATGTGCCCGAGTATCTCGCCGGTACTCGCCAAGTATACTGAGAACGGAGATGCTCGGCCGAGCACCGAATACTGGCGACATGCACTGACAGGACCTAGCATGACGTCATAGCCCTGTGACCAGTCTGTAGCCAATGAGATAATACACACATGACTGGTCACATGCTAAGACATCACGGTGGTTACCGGGAGGACAAAGCGATGATCGGAAGATGAAGCGGCGGGAGACAGTCTGCAGGTCGCGTCGCGGGACCTGTAAGTATAATGACAATGTTTATTATTAACTGTATGTGTTTGTGTTTGCCTGCCATTGTTTTCAATGGCTTTCGAAGGTGTTTGTCGAACGTTCGTCGAACGTTCGACCAACACACCTGCCATTCGACGAAGCGAACTGAACTGGAACACTAGGGGGGTGACTTATCTCTACACCTGACCACAACAACTTCCATAAAGCTTGAAGGAAAACCCATCTGGATACACACCAGCCACTGTAAAGAGTCACGTCACCAGCAGAATGTGGGTCATAACACACATAGTGCTGGACTATTTCACATAGGACCTTATGGAACATTTCTCGATTGAGGCTGATATACGGGAGATAGCGAAACTAAGTGAGTGAGTTACAGGAATATTACACAAATAAGGACTAATGGTGGAAAAAACATTATCTGACCTGAACCAGCTAATTAGTTCAAGAGTTTAAGTGACTTTTAAGGATAACACACACCTGAATGTAACTGGTATTCTCCTACAGTCTCTGACAGAAGTTCTGTCGCTTATCCATGTTATGTAAATAAAATCTTATAACCTGACTTTAAATTCATCCATTGGTTTTATAAATTACTCTTTTGAAAGCTCAAACCCTCCCAAATTTTGGTTAGGGTATGAAAATAAAGTTGCTGCAAAACTGAAATATTGATCATTTAATGAACACAGAAAGGTCAGATTTTGGAAAGACAAAAGTTTTGTCACCCACAGAAAGTAATGTAATATATAAAAAAAAAAAAATAAAATAAGGGCAAATCCTCATTGTCTGTAAGATTCTTTTCCCTGAGGAAGGAGGCAGATGAGTCTCTGAAACGCGTTGGAATGACCTAAATAAAAGAACAAATTATTATATTTATGCTTGTGGTCTCTTAGCGCGGCATAAAACCCGTTTTCCCCAGTTTTTTTACGCTGAAAATTTGCTCTGTAACGGGGCCGCTGCTGAACCACCTAAGCGCTCATCCACGTCTGCAAAGGGGTTGTGACTGGCACAACCCTGCCAGGTGAGTGCATTGCCTTTTTCTTTTTTCACCCTGTAAACCGGGTAAGACCCTATTGCGCCTTTTTCTCTCCTATCACAGCACAGAAAGTAATGTAGAATTCAAACAAATAATTATCTAATACAAAATTATATTGTATAACATTGTTGAATGAAGTTGTGGTGCTATATATTTAATATTTTGTGTAACTTCCATGAGCTTGAAAGACTGCATCCATGCAGTTTAACAATGATTCATACAATTTATTGATGAAGTCATCAGGAATAGCAAAGAATGCAGTCTTACATGCCTCCCAGAGTTCATCTAGATTCTTTGGTTTTGTCTTCCAAGCTTCCTCTTTGATCCTACCCCAAACATGCTCAATGATGTTCATGTCTGGTGACTGGGCTGGCCAGTCCTTGAGCACCTTGGTATTCTTTGCCAGGAGGAACTTTGTTGTAGAGATGGATGTATGACATGGAGCACCATCCTGCTGCAGAATTTGACCCCTTTTATGATTGGGAATGTAAGAGGTAGCTAATACCTCTTGATATTTTAGGCTATTGATATTGCCTTCCACCTTGCAAATATTTCGCACACCCCCATACTGAATGTAACCCAGACCATGAGCTTTCCACCACCAAACTTAATTGTTTTCTGGATCCATATAGACTCCAGTAGGTCTCCCACATTATCTCCCCAGTATTTGCGGCAGCTGCGGTGTAATTCAACTGAAGATTCATCAGAGAAATCCACGTTCTGCCACTTTTCCAGCATCCATCTGTTTAGCAGCCTGTGGGACTTGGCAAATGCCACACGTTTTTTTAATTGCCTTTTGTTTAGTGCTGGCTTCTGGGCACTGATTTGACCATGGAGGCCATTTTGAGACAGAATTCTTCAAACTGTTCTAGTTGACATAGGGACTTGAGGTGACCAGGCCTTTTGGAGCTCTGCTGCAGTGGAAGAGGGGCTGGCTTTGGATTTTCTAACCAACAAACGTTCCTCCTGAGCAGTTGTCTTGCGGGGTCTGCTGGACCTGGGCTTGTCAAAAACATCTCCAATCTTTTCAAATCTTTTTTTAATTCTTTGTACATGACTCTGAGAGACATTAAAGGTGCCAGCCACCTCTGCAGTGGGTCTGGTCTTCAGCCTCTTGATAACAGGGTCTTGGTCACAGGACATGTTGTCAGAGGTCAGGTTGCAGTTCAAGTGAAGGTCTGGGGTGCTGGGTTTCTTTTTATGCACACCCACTAATTAACCGATTATTTAGTGAGCACAGGTGAGGATGTAAACTAGGATTGGGTGCATTATATGACAAGGCAACAAAACGTTTGTCTTCCCAAAATCTGACCTTTCTGTGTTCATTAAATGATCAATATTTCAGCCCTTGCAGCAATTTGATTTTCATAACCTAAACCAAATTTGGGAGGGTTTCAGCTTTCAAAAGAGTAATTTATGAAACCAATGGATGAATTTAAAGTCAGGTTATAAGCTTTTATTTACATAACATGGATAAACTTCTGTCAGGGACTGTACTTGTTAGTATATGTAGTCGTAAAAGTGCTACTCTGTGCTACTGATGGTAATCGGATCCATGTATAGGGGACATCCTGTCAAAAACCTCCTGATGGTATATTACAGACCCGAGTCAAGAAGAGATCCATTAGTGTTATGATACAATTATGTGCCTTCAGATAGGGAACTGGTAGCGCGCTCCTATACACTTTGCCTTTGTGTGCCATACTATTCTGCACTCTTCCACAGGAGCTCAACAGGTTACAAATACCCAAGTAAGGGGAGGTGGTCACTTTCTGGTGTAACACCACTGCAAAAGTTGCTTCTTTACAATTTTATATGCAATACACAATGGGCTCCCCAAATGGGTCAACCGGCGCAGCTGAGGTTGGGCTAATGTGTGTATATATATATATATATATACAGTGCCTACAAGTAGTATTCAACCCCCTGCAGATTTAGCAGGTTTGATAAGATGCAAATAAGTTAGAGCCTGCAAACTTCAAACAAGAGCAGGATTTATTAACAGATGCATAAATCTTACAAACCAACAAGTTATGTTGCTCAGTTAAATTTTAATAAATTTTCAACATAAAAGTGTGGGTCAATTATTATTCAACCCCTAGGTTTAATATTTTGTGGAATAACCCTTGTTTGCATTTACAGCTAATGATCGTCTTTTATAAGACCTGATCAGGCCGGCACAGGTCTCTGGAGTTATCTTGGCCCACTCCTCCATGCAGATCTTCTCCAAGTTATCTAGGTTCTTTGGGTGTCTCATGTGGACTTTAATCTTGAGCTCCTTCCACAAGTTTTCAATTGGGTTAAGGTCAGGAGACTGACTAGGCCACTGCAACACCTTGATTTTTTCCCTCTTGAACCAGGCCTTGGTTTTCTTGGCTGTGTTCTTTGGGTCGTTGTCTTGTTGGACGATGAAATGATGACCCATCTTAAGATCCTTGATGGAGGAGCGGAGGTTCTTGGCCAAAATCTCCAGGTAGGCCGTGCTATCCATCTTCCCATGGATGTGGACCAGATGGCCAGGCCCCTTGGCTGAGAAACAGCCCCACAGCATGATGCTGCCACCACCATGCTTGACTGTAGGGATGGTATTCTTGGGGTCGTATGCAGTGCCATCCAGTCTCCAAACGTCACGTGTGTGGTTGGCACCAAAGATCTCGATCTTGGTCTCATCAGACCAGAGAACCTTGAACCAGTCTGTCTCAGAGTCCTCCAAGTTATCATGAGCAAACTGTAGACGAGCCTTGACATGACACTTTGAAAGTAAAGGTACCTTACGGGCTCGTCTGGAACGGAGACCATTGCGGTGGAGTACGTTACTTATGGTATTGACTGAAACCAATGTCCCCACTGCCATGAGATCTTCCCGGAGCTCCTTCCTTGTTGTCCTTGGGTTAGCCTTGACTCTTCGGACAAGCCTGGCCTCGGCACGGGTGGAAACTTTCAAAGGCTGTCCAGGCCGTGGAAGGCTAACAGTAGTTCCATAAGCCTTCCACTTCCGGATGATGCTCCCAACAGTGGAGACAGGTAGGCCCAACTCCTTGGAAATGGTTTTGTACCCCTTGCCAGCCTTGTGACCCTCCACGATCTTGTCTCTGAAGGCCTTGGAATGCTCCTTTTTTCTTTCCCATGTTGACCAAGTATGAGTGCTGTTCACAAGTTTGGGGAGGGTCTTAATTAGTCAGAAAAGGCTGGAAAAAGAGATAATTAATCCAAACATGTGAAGCTCATTGTTCTTTGTGCCTGAAATACTTCTTAATACTTTAGGGGAACCAAACAGAATTCTTGTGGTTTGAGGGGTTGAATAATAAATGACCCTCTGAATAAACTTTTCACAATTTAAAAAAAAAATAAAAAAAGAAATAACATTCTTTTTTGCTGCAGTGCATTTCACACTTCCAGGCGGATCTACAGTCCAAATGTCACAATGCCAAGTTAATTCCGAATGTGTAAACCTGCTAAATCTGCAGGGGGTTGAATACTACTTGTAGGCACTGTTTATATATATATATATACCCAAGCTTGTAGGTCATGGAAGATGGTCGAGTGGAACACGGGTGAATATTGGGGGTATGGACCAAGCACAGCCCTGAATAAACGGTACTCTTAGGGTAGATCCCTACACACCAGAATAACACTCTCCAGTACGAAACTCTCTAGGTCTTGTGACACTATCAGATAATGCAACCCCTTAGTCCTCAACCTGGAAGACCCTCAGTCTGGTGACAGCAGCACCTATCTATTGGGCACACACACACATATATGGCGGTTATGCTGGTTGCACCCATCTCAGAACATTTAAACTAGCAGACATGAAGGGATAGTGGAGATGGCTAGCCTAGAAAGGCATTGTTATCTTTACTGTCGTAAATGTTGCAGCTATTTTGTTTTTTTGTGTTTTTCCCTGTGTAAAGAAGATGATAGAGAAAGGAAAAGAAACATTAGAGGATAGAGGACCATTAGGTCCCCTTCGCTGCTTTTCAGATTCCAACTAAGAATTCATCACAAGATAGAGTAGGGTGAGAACATCAGACTCCCTTATGAGTAAAGTCTGTACCAAGGGGGCAAAGGCTTAGCATTGTTCATCTAATGGGCAGCTTAAAATAGTTGGAGATACAAATTTGGGCTGATGTGTTAGGGAACCACAGTAGGGTCAGAAGGTTAAACCTGTAATGACCGCGGGCAGTAAAGCTACGTCCTATTTTTACGTATTTTAGACTTAACAACTAGGGACGTAACTTTACTGCCTAAAGTTCATTTGATTGCCGTGGCCATAGCAGCGGCTTTCAAATGATATCCCCTGATGTTTCTTACGTCAGGAGACCTTTGCTTGACCCCAGGGGCAGTGGCATTGCCACCCCCCATCGACGATCGTTGTGATTGGCTGTTCAAATCTAAACCGCCAACCACATCTATCGCACTGGTTTCGGCTAAAACAACGCTTCAATCAGTCCGATCCTGTGCGATCTTGCTAAGAGATGCTGCAGCAGCTGCAGCAGATCATAGCTGGAGATCAAACATGGTGCCACCCACCCCTTGCAGCACTGATTGGAGCGATCGTGCTATGATGGGCAATTGCTCCAATCAGCGTGCAGTGGGGCGGTCTGATCTGGAGGTGACCGCCCTATCCTGGCTTGCGTTGGCCCCGGGAGCCCTCCCCCAGCATGTCTGCAGCATGCACTGACTGGTGCTGCCACCGCCTCTGCCGCCACTGCTGCTCCTCATGCTTTCCGATCGCCGCCCCTGCTCCCCGTGAGTATTGCGCACCCCCGTAATGGCCCATGTGCACTCCCGTGATGGCCCCTGCCCCTTGCCGATGTGCCCCACTGCCGATGTGTCCCCCCGATCTGCCCCGCCACCCCCCCCCGTGATCTCTATTCTGCTCCCAATCTTCTGCCTCTGCTTCTCCGGTCTCCCCCTCCCCCTCTCCATCTGCTGTCCCTCTCCGACATCCCCTACCTGCTGTCACCGGGTCATCTTCATTGGTCCGATCACATCTGCCTCCATCACTGTGTCCTTACTGGGTCATCACACACAAGCTGTCCAACTTCCTGCCTGCTGCTCCTGTAATAAACTATCCATCTTGCTGCCTTCTATTCCTCCTGCAGTTCCTCTGATCCTCCTGCTAATCCTCTGGGACCTGTGAGTATAATTTTTTTTTTTCTGTATCCCCTGCCCGTTTTTACATCTCATTTGTCTGTGCGTCCTGCCGAGGTATCTATGTACTCAGGAGGAATTGAACAATATGTTTTATGGTGCATTTATTCCTGATACCCTTGTAAAAAAAAAAAAGCTACCTGGTTGAAGCAAAAATTTTGTGGTAAAAAAAAAAAAATGATTTTCATGGCTCAACGTTATCAACTTCTGTGGAGCCCCTGGGGGTACAAGGGGCTCATTAAACATCTAGATAAATTCCTTGAGGGGTCTAGTTCTAAAATGGGGTCACTTGTGGGGGAGCTCCGCTGTTTAGGCACCATAGGGGGTCTCCAAACGTGACATTACATTCGCTAATGATTCCAACCAATTTTGCTGTCAAATGGCGCTCCTTCTCTTCTGAGCCCTGCAAAGTGCCCAAACAATTACTTTCAACCACATATGAAGTATCGGCGTACCCAGGAACAATTGCACAATATGTTTTATGGTTAATGTTTTCCTGATACCCTTGTGAAAAAAAAGCTACCTGGTTCAAGTAACAGTTTTGTGGTAAAAAAAAAAATGTATTCATGGCTCAACACTATCAGTGTCTGTGAAGCCACTGAGGGCTCAAGGGGCTCACCAAACATCTAGATAAATTCCTTGAGGGGTCTAGTTTGCAAACTGGAGTCACTTGTGGGGGAGCTCCATTGTTTAGGCACCTCAAGGGGTCTCCAAACCCGACATGGCGTTTGCTAATGAGTCCAGCTAATTTTGCACTCAAAAATTCAAATGGCACTCCTTACCTTCAGAGCCCTGCTGTGCGCCCAAGCAATTGATTTTTACCACATATGGGGTATCGTCATGCTCAGGAAAAAATGCACCATAAATTTTATGGTGCATTTTTTCCTGATACCCTTGTGAAAAAAAGCTATCTAGTTGAAGCAACAGTTTTGTAGTAATTTTTTTTTTCTTTTCACTGCTCAACATTATAAACTTATGTCAAGTCCCCAGGGGTTCAAAGTGCTCACCAAACATCTAGAAAAATTATTTTAAGGGCTCTAGTTTTCAAAATGGGGTCCCTTGTGGGGGAGCTCCATGTTTAGGCACCTCAGGCGGTCTTCAAACCCGACATCGCATCCGCTAATGAGTGCAGCTAATTTTGCGGTCAAATATTCAAATGGCACTCCTTACCTTCTGAGCTCAGTCGTGAGCCCAAACAATTGATTTTTACCACATATGGGGTATCAGCGTACTCAGAAGAAATTGCACAATAAATTGTATGGTGCATTTTCTCTTTTCTCCCTTATGAAAATGCAAACTTTTATGGCTAAAGTAACATTTTTGTCCTTCTACATTGCTTTGGTTCCTGTGCAGCACCTGAAGGGTTAATAAACTTCTTGGATGTGGTTTTGAGTAGTATGAGCAGTACAGTCTTTAGAATAGGGTCACTTTTTGGTATTTTCAGTCACCTCGGCCTCTCAAAGCCACCTCAAATGGGATGTGGTCCCTAAAAAAATGATTTTGTTGGAAAAATTTGAAATTGCTGATGAACTTTGAACCCTTCTAACTTCCTAACGGAAAAAAAATTGTTTCGAAAATTGCGCTGGTGTAAAGCAGACATGTGGGAAATTTTAGTTAATATTAGCCACCTCCCCCTGATGAAATAATCTTATAGCTGAGATTGTGAAATGTCGGGGCTCTCTCCGGGGGATCTGCTCTGCTGCTTATCAGGCCTGCTTTGTGCACTTAAGCTGGTGTCACACATAACGACGACGACAACGACGTCGCTGCTACGTCACCATTTTCTGTGACGTTGCAGCGACGTCCCGTCGCTGTCGCTGTGTGTGACATCCAGCAACGACCTGGCCCCTGCTGTGAGGTCGCCGGTCGTTGCTGAATGTCCAGCTTCATTTTTTGGTCGTCACTCTCCCGCTGTGACACACACATCGCTGTGTGTGACAGCGAGAGAGCGACGAAATGAAGCGATCAGGAGCCGGCACTGGCAGCTGCGGTAAGCTGTAACCAGCGTAAACATCGGGTAACCAAGGGAGGACCTTTCCCTGGTTACCCGATGTTTACGCTGGTTACCAGCCTCCGCTCTTGCTGCCAGTGCCGGCTCCTGCACTGTGACATGTGGCTGCAGTATGCATCGGGTAATTAACCCGATGTATACTGTAGCAAGGAGAGCAAGGAGCCAGCGCTAAGCAGTGCGCGCGGCTCCTTGCTCTCTGCACTGTGACATGTAGCTGCAGCACACATCGGGTTAATTAACCCGATGTGTACTGTACCTAGGAGAGCAAGGAGCCAGCGCTAAGCGCGGCTCCCTGCTCTCTGCACATGTAGCACAGCGACGTTATGATCGCTGCTTCTGCTGTGTTTGACAGCTAAGCAGCGATCATAACAGCGACTTACAAGGTCGCTGTTACGTCACCGAAAATGGTGACGTAACAGCGACGTCGTTGTCGCTTAGTGTGACACCAGCTTTATGGGTATGTTTACTTAACCGGCTGGGATTTTATTCATGCATTCATGTCTTTGTACTTAATCTGACTGTTCATTGGCATCCAATTAGCACCTCATGGTGGCTAAACCTGTTTATTTGTTTATAGCTTTTTGACTGTTTAACTATTTGACTCTGTCACCACAGAAGTTGCTGTTTCACCAGCATCTGTATTAAGCACTGTTTATTAGTGATTAGTGAGACTTGGATCCTATTTTATATATTTAATATATCTCTGTTATTTCAGAGTATACACTTTTATCATTGTGCTTATCCAGTGCTGGTTTTTACCATCTGTCTATGTGTAACAATTGTCAAAATTTTACACCATGCTCTTTATGTGCAGGATGCCTTGTTCATGTTTTTGACCCAGTCTGTTATTTATTCATTTTACTTGTGCCCTATATGTAATTGTCATCTAGTACATCTATATTTTATCTGCCGGCCTGTTTTTGCCGCTGATTCCTTTGTGCCAGTTGCTATTTATTAAACATATTTGCACTTTACTCCTTGTCCTCCAGTCTTTTTATGTGGGAAATTTTATTTAGTAATTTATTTAGTAATTTTCACAAATAAATGCTTAAAATATCGGCCTAAATTTACCACTATTATGAAGTACAATTTGTCACAAAAAAAACAATGTCAGAATCACCCAGATCCGTTGAAGCGTTCCAGATTTATAACCTGTCAAACTCACACTGGTCTGAATTGCAAAAAATGGCTCGGTCATTAGGGTGTTTTAGTGGCCGGGGGTGAAGGGGTTAATAAGTATTTAGGGGGGACTGTTAAGAAGGACTATCTATAGATAGTCCTGATCAAATACTTAATTAACCTTGAGCCAATCTCCAATAAAATCATTTCACCTTACATGACCTCATGGACCAACCCCCTGATGACCTCATGGACCACCTGATGACCTCATGGACCAATCCACTGATGATCCTATGGACCAACCCTCTGACGATCCCATGGACCAACCCACTGATGACCTCATGGACCAACCCACTGATGACCTCATGGAACAACCCACTACTAGTGGAAACATTTAAGCATGCTCACTGTAGAGCTAACCACGCCCTTTTTCTTTGTTTATATAAGCAGGAGCTCTGTTAAAATAAAGGCAGTTGGAGCTGTGCCATTCTCTGATTAAGGAGAGATTCACATCTTACTATTTGTCTGGTGTCAATTCTTTCACACATGCACTTGATCCATATCCACTAGGCCAGGAGCAAGCAACTCAGGAACACAGCTAGTGTTAACCCTAACAGGTGTGCTTAAAGGGCGCTTTACACGTTACAATAAATCTTACGATGTGTCGGCGGGTTCACGTCGTAAGTGACACACATCCGGCTTCGTAAGTATGATTGTAGCGTGTAAAACCTCCGTGCAATTGTGATTGAACGAAAATCCGTTCATCGTATGCACGTCGTTCATTTCTCAAGAATTGAACATGCGGTTGTGCAATGTTCCCGAGGCAGCACACATCGCAGTGTGTGACACCCCGGGAACATTGAACGACAGCTTACCTCCGTCCGCGGCTCCCGCCGACAATGCGGAAGGAAGGAGGTGGGTGGGATGTTTACATCTCGCTCATCTCCGCCCCTCCACTTCTATTGGCCAGCTGCCTCATGACGTCGCTGTGACGCCGAACGTCCCTCCCACTCCAGGAAGTGGATGTTCGCCGCCCACAGCGAGGTCGTATGGATGGGTAAGTACGTGTGACAGCTTTTAATCGCTTGTGCGGCACGGTCAAAAAATTTAACGTGCCGCACATACGATGGGGGCTGACAGGCCACATGGTTTAAAATGGTTTCAGTCTTTTTGGCACATGGTCTGGGATTGGAGGTGAAAACACCTCTGTTAGTCAGCTGAGGTAGAGGCTGAATGAGCCGATTTGTCTGAGGAGGTTGGAACACTTTCTGTGAAACCTGGGTGAAAAACCCTGTGCGGACGAACCTCGCAGATGTACATATCGACTTTGCTTTATTAAAGACTATGTGCTGGGAAAAGCTGTCTTGGTTTTGATTTGTTGGAGCAGTTTATGAAGATGGAATAAACCTGCTGAACTTAAATGGAAATTGTTCCTGTGTGCTACCTCAAAGATGCAGCAAAGTGAGTACCAGCGTCGCATATGGTACTACCGTGCTGGCTGCATTCCAGGAGGCACATCTAGCGGCTGCACAGTGTTGGATGCGGCGGGTGGATGAAGATTCGTTTACACGCTGCATGCAGCTTTTGCCTGTGGAACGAAGAGAACTGTGTGAGTCGAGAAGCAGCATCAGCAGCAGCAGACCTGGGACCGACAGATAGATCTTTTGGCGGAGGCAGCGCAGGTGTGACGACATAGAGATGCTGTGGAGCCAGCTGTTGCAGGTCAGTGTGCAGCTAAAGGGGACGGGAAGGTGGAGGTCTCCGGTAGAGTTGAGCGCGGTTCGCGGTTCGAGGTTCTCCGCAGGTAATGAACTCAGCTAACCTCATGAAGTCGGCTGTCGTCATGCCCTGCAGTGACCTGGTCTGACCTAATGATGTTAGCTCAGGTCAGTGTACTGCTCTGCCAGCCAATGGGGAACATTCTGATCTTCATTGACTGGAACAGTGAGCATGGATCGTCATGTGACCCCCCCTATTGGATTATGCCGGACCCGGATTTGATTTTTCTTTTCAATAAATTGATGAAAGAGAGAATGTGTTGGGGAGTATTTTTTTCAAATATAAATGTTTTGTTGTCTATTTTTTTTTAATAATGACTGAGTTAGTGATGTCGGGTATCTGATAGACGTTGTGACATCACTAGAGATGAGCCACCCCCCTAGAGTTCGAGTTCGGTTCGGTTCGTCGAATGGTGCCCCGTACGACGAGCCGTTCGAACCTCTCGAACCCCATTGAAAACAATGGGAGGCAATCACAAACACATAAAAACACATTCTAAATGTACACATACAGTTAATAAACATTGCCATAACACTTACCGGTGCCCGCGATGCGTCCTGCACTCTGTCTCCTGCCGCTTTTCCATCGGTAACCGCTGCGTCCTCCCGGTAACCAACAGTGACGATAGGACCTATCGTGATGTCAAAATAGCCATGTGACCAGTCACGTGTCTATTATCTCATTGGCTACAGACTGGTCACATGGCTAGATGTCATGTCTTGTCCTAGGTCCTGTCAGTGCAGTCAGTGCATCTCTCCAGTACGCGGTGATCGTTTGTGTATCTCCGTGTACTGGCGACATGCTCTGGCACATGGACGACTCCCTGTTCCTGCATGGGGCGCTCTTTACAGAGTCAGCCCACATGCATACTTCCCAGGGGGCGTTGCTCTAGAATCACTGCGTTGAGAAACACGTGATGGTGTCTCCGCAGTGAATATGTTGATCTCCCTAAGGTCAACAATGCTTGCTTAAGTAGTCTTTTACTAGGCATTGCCCCCACTAGCCAGATTCCTACTCCACACTGATGAGGGGCAAATACCCCGAAACGGCTGTCTGTGGATGGATACCATGTTTGGTATAGGTGGTCTCCTTGACTGTAGACTGCCCTTCCCGTGGTTGTTTCTTCCCGGTGAAAGACCTGGCTAGTTTCCTAGCAGTGTTGAGAAACACGTGATGGTGTCTCCGCGGCTTTCTTATTCACATGCAAGGACTGGCTGTCACAGCCGGTGAATAGTGGCATCAGGAATCACGTGATCGGAGCGCCGTTACTATGGTAACCCGGCTGTGAGCGGTGAAGTCACCACTAACAGCCGGCAGCCTGTGGTCACTTTCACTGAGTGGTTAGACTTTACCTAGCAGCAGCGTCTTTCTCCCATGCAGTGAAGCCTGATGTAGCAGAGCTGCATGGGTTGAAGGAGAAAGAAGACAGAAGACCATGGATCGTGGAGGGATAAGAGGGAGTAATAAACATGGAGTCTCTAATGTGTATTTATTTCTATTAAAGTATTTTTCTCTGTGTGGTGTCTTTTTTTAACCCTTTATTGGAGACTCTTAATGGCCACGTCAAACGTGCCTGACATTAAGAATCTCTGGCTTAATACTACCTAGTAAAACAAAGCTAGTATTAACTCATAATTACTAGTGATGAGCGAGTATGCTTGTTACTACTCGGTACTCGCACGAGTATCACTGTACTCGGGCTACTCGGCGGGTACCGAGTAATTTTGCAATACTCGTGCTGTACTCGTGGTCTTCATCCCTGTATGTTGGCGCTCTTTTGAGAGCCAGCCCTCATGCAGGGATTGGCTGGCAGACCACTGCAATGCCACAGCCCTGTTAGTTGTGGAATTGCAGTGATTGGCCGGCCTGCACAGCGTGACCGAGCCTTTATACCGGCGGGCGCGCTGTGCTCTGCACACAGCCATCTCATATTCCCTGCTTTCCACGCCCACAGGCGCCTATGATTGGTTGCAGTGAGACACGCCCCCACGCTGAGTGACAGGTGTCTCACTGCACCCAATCACAGCAGCCGGTGGGCGTGTCTATACTGTGCAGTAAAATAAATAAATAATTAAAAAAAACAGCGTGCGGTCCCCCCAATTTTAATACCAGCCAGATAAAGCCATACAGCTGAAGGCTGGTATTCTCAGGATGGGGAGCCCCACGTTATGGGGAGCCCCCCACCCTAACAATATCAGTCAGCAGCTGCCCAGAATTGGCGCATACATTATATGCGACAGTTCTGGGACTGTACCCGGCTCTTCCCGATTTACCCTAGTGCGTTGGCAAATCGGGGTAATAAGGAGTTAATGGCAGCCCATAGCTGCCACTAAATCCTAGATTAATCATGTCAGGCGTCTCCCCGAGATTCCTTCCATGATTAATCTGTAAATTACAGTTAAAAAACACACACACCTGAAAAAATCATTTATTAGAAATAAAAAACACTAACAAAGTCCCTCATTACCAATTTATTAACCCCGACAAACCCTCCATGTCCGGCGTACTCCACAGTCCTCCAGCGTCGCGTCCAGCTCTGCTGCATGGAAGTGACAGGAGCTGCAGAAGACACAGCCGCTCCGGTCACCTCCACGCAGCTAATGAAGGGAATAGCGCGATCAGCTACTGTCAGTCAGGTAACTCCCGGCCACCGCTGGATCCAGCGGTGGCCGCGATTAACCTCAGTGACAGCAGCTGATCGCTATACTCACCTCAGTTGGTGCATGGAGCTGACCGGAGCGGCGGTGAGTAGCGCGATCAGCTGAGCTGTCACTGAGGTTACCCGCGGCCACCGCTGCATCCACCGCTGGATCCAGGTAACCTCAGTGACAGCTCAGCTGATCGCTATACTCATCTCATTAGCTGCGTGGAGGTGACCGGAGCGGCGGTGTATTCTGCAGCTCCTGTTACCTGCATGCAGCAGAGCTAGAAGCGACGCTGGACCATCCTGGATTACGCCGGACATGGAGGGTTTGTCGGGGTTAATAAATTGGTAATGAGGGACTTTGTTAGTGTTTTTTATTTCTAATAAAGGATTTTTCGGGTGTGTGTGTTTTTTAACTGTAATTTACAGATTAATCATGGAAGGAATCTCGGGGAGATGCCTGACATGATTAATCTAGGATTTAGTGGCAGCTATGGGCTGCCATTAACTCCTTATTACCCCGATTTGCCAACGCACTAGGGTAAATCAGGAAGAGCCGGGTACAGTCCCAGAACTGTCGCATATAATGTATGTGGCAATTCTGGGCGGCTGCTGACTGATATTGTTAGGCTGGGGGGCTCCCCATAACGTGGAGCTCCCCATCCTGAGAATACCAGCCTTCAGCCGTATGGCTTTATCTGGCTGGTATTAAAATTGGGGGGACCGCACGCCGTTTTTTTTAATTATTTAATTATTTATTTCACTGCACAGTATACGCACGCCCACCGGCTGCTGTGATTGGGTGCAGTGAGACAGCTGTCACTCAGTGTGGGGGCGTGTCTCACTGCAACCAATCATAGGCGCCGAAAAGCAGGAAAGCAGAGAATACGAGATTGATTAATGAGCGGCCGGCTTTTTCAAAAGAGGAAAAGCCGCCGGAGTTTAGTGAACAGCAGTGCAGCGCCGCGCCGGTGATCGGGGAACGGTAAGTAAGAGAGAGGGGGGAGACTGACCGACAGACTGTGAGAGGGGGACAGACAAGACAGAGAGAGACAGACAGAGCGAGACCGACCGACGGGAGATAGAATGAAAAAATAAATGACCGACATCGTTAGTAAAAAGCACAAAACGTGCGTTTTGGACATCGGAGTGCCACACAATGTTTTACGTAAAATCTTTCATGTATTAATCTCAAAAAGTAACATACACCAGCTCTATCTCACTATTGGGTATGTGCCCTTAACATTTCCGCCATGAAAATTCATTTTGGTGTCATTTTGGAAGGTTTTCTGGTGAGTCCGTAAAAATGGCGTAAAACTCGGACAAAATTGTTCACAGCTGTGACTTTTGAGTGATAAATGCTTCAAGGGGTCTTCCCCATGCTGTTGCCATGTCATTTGAGCACTCTTCTGAGACTTTTGTGACATTTTTAGGGTTTCTACATGCTGCCGGGCGGTCATTTCACAAAAATACTCGGGTCTCCCATAGGATAACATTGGGCTCGGTGCTCGGGCCGAGTACACGAGTATCTTGGGATGCTCGGCCCGAGCCTCGAGCACCCGAGCTTTTTAGTACTCGCTCATCACTAATAATTACCCAGCAAGCCACCGTCACCAGGGCAGCTGGAAGAGTTGGATACAGCGCCAGATGATGGCGCTTCTATGAAAGCGCCATTTTCTGGGGCAGCTGCGGACTGCAATTCTCAGCAGAGGCACCCAGAAACCTCGGGCTAACCTGTGCTGCGGATTCCAATCCCCAGCTGCCTAGTTGTACCCGGCTGGACACAAAAGTGGGGTGAAGCCCACGTCGTTTTTCTTAATTATTTCATGGGGGTTGAGGGCAACTGTACCTGCCTGCTGTACCTGGCTAGCATACAAAAATATGGCGAAGCTCACGTCATTTTTTTTTTTTTTTTTTTCGTTTTTTGGGAAAAAAAATAAAAAATGCTTCCCTGGATTTTTCATTGACAGTCAAGGTAACACCAAGCAGTGGAGGTTAGCAGCCAGTAGCTGATTGGATTACCCTTATCTAGCAATACAAAAAAATGCAGAGGGAGCCCATATATTTTTTTTATTATTATTTATTTTCCCTGTATTTTGATTGCCTGACATGACAGTGCTGTAAAAATAAATCATTAAAAAAAATGACGTAGCGCCCCACGGTATTTTTGATTCTCAGCGCAGATAAAGCAGACAGCTACGGGTTACCACCCCCATTTGCCTGGCGTTACCTTGGCTGGCAATCAAAATACAGGGAAGCCCATTAATTTTTTTTATTTAAAAAAAGTAGTTAAAAAAAAAACGACGTGGGGTCCCCCCATTTTTGATAGCCAGCTAGGGTAAAGCAGACGGCTGTAGCCTGAAAACCACAGCTGGCGGCTTTACCGTGGTTGGGGATCCAATGTGGAGGTCACCCCAGGCTCTTTTTTATAATTATTTTATAAATAATAATAATTACAAAAAAAAGTAGGGTCCCCCCCAAATTGGATCACCAGCCAAGGTAAAGTGGACAGCTGTGGTTTGGTATTCTCAGAGTGGGAAGGTCCATAGTTATTGGCCCTTCACAGCCTAAAAATAGCAGGCCGCAGGTGCCCCAGAAGTGGCGCATCCACTAGATGCGCCAATCCTGGCGCTTTACCCCAGCTCATCCCGGGCCCTGGTGTAGTGGCAAACGGGGTAATAAATGGGGTTGATACTAGCTGTAAGGTCACCTGACATCAAGCCCAGCAATTTGTGATGTTATGGCGTCTATCAGATACCCGACATCACAAACTGTCAGTACTAAGAAAACAAATAGACAAAAAAAATGTATTTAAAAAAACACTCCCAAAACATTCCCTCTTTCACCAATTTATTGTAAGGAAAAAAAAATAAGGGGGTCCCACGACGACTTTGGACCATCTAGAACAGACCTGGGCAAGGGGCGGCCCGCGGGCCACATCCGGCCCGCCTACTCTCTGTGACCGGCCCGCCCGTCTTCAGCCGGTGCAGTGGAGCCGGGCTGCAGCGTGCCGAGCAGGGAGAGATCCTGTGCAGGTTCGCACAGTAAGTGCAGGCAGTGGAACGCAGGAGTCTTTCCTCTGTTCCCTGCCGGCACTAATTGTCAGTGACACACGCGCGCGCTCTGACGTTGTCAGTACTGCGCTGCGTGTGTCATTTCAAAAGTTCCCGCCCGCCCTGCAGGAGAAGGAGCAGCACAGCAGACGGAATAATTCATGCTGCAGGACTTGCGATGACGTCACGCCCATGTGACTGTGTGGGAGGAGACACAGGATGCCGGGCAGAAAGCAAAGATACTGAATCCTGAAGGAGATGTGGATACATGATGACTGGTAAGGAGAAAAGAGGGGACATGAGAGGGAGGGGGCTGCAGGGTGAGTGCATATGAGGGAAGATGGAGCTGCAGGTTGAGTGGCATATGAGGGAAGATGGAGCTGCAGCGTGAGTGCATATGAGGGAAGATGGAGTTGCAGGGTGAGTGGTATATGAGGGAAGATGGAGTTGCAGGGTGAGTGGCATATGAGGGAAGATGGAGTTGCAGGGTGAGTGGCATATGAGGGAAGATGGAGTTGCAGGGTGAGTGGTATATGAGGGAAGATGGAGTTGCAGGGTGAGTGGCATATGAGGGAAGATGGAGTTGCAGGGTGAGTGGTATATGAGGGAAGATGGAGTTGTAGGGTGAGTGCATATGAGGGAAGATGGAGTTGCAGGGTGAGTGGCATATGTGGGAAGATGGAGTTGCAGGGTGAGTGGCATATGTGGGAAGATGGAGTTGCAGGGTGAGTAGCATATGAGGGAAGATGGAGTTGCAGGGTGAGTGGCATATGAGGGCTGCAGACTGACAGAAGGATGTGAAGGGGTGCAGAGTGTTTGAGAGGGGTAAGTTGGGGTACAGGCAGGGTGAGATATGTGGGCAGGGTGTGTGACATATCGTGGTGTAGTGTGTGTGATCTGGGGGGTGTAGGCTGTATGGGGAGCAGGGTGTGTGAGATATGGGGGTGCAGGTTGTATGGGTAGCAGATTGTGTGAGATATGGGGGTGCAGGTTGTATGGGGAGCAGGGTGTGTGACATATGGGGGTGTAGTGTGTGTGATATGGGGGTGCAGGCTGTATGGGGTGTAGTGTGTGTGATATGGGGGTGCAGGCTGTATGGGGAGCAGGGTGTGTGACATATGGGGGTGTAGTATATTACAGGTGTGCTATATGGAGGTGTATATAGTGGTGTAGTATATGGGGGGTATAGTGATGTAGTATATTACAGGTGTGCTATATGGAGGTGTATATTACAGGTGTGCTATATGGAGGTGTAGTATATTACAGGTGTACTATATGGGGGTGTACAATATTACAGGTGTAGTATATGGGGTGTAGTGATGTAGTATATTACAGGTGTATATAGGGGTGTAGTATATTACAGGTGTATATAGGGGTGTAGTATATTACAGGTGTACTATATGGAGTTGTAGTATATTACAGGTGTACTATATGGAGTTGTAGTATATTACAGGTGTACTATATGGAGGTGTAGTATATTACAGGTGTACTATATGGAGTTGTAGTATATTACAGGTGTACTATGTGGAGGTGTAGTATATTACAGGTGTACTATATGGAGGTGTAGTATATTACAGGTGTACTATATGGAGGTGTAGTATATTACAGGTGTGCTATATGGAGGTGTAGTATATTACAGGTGTGCTATATGGAGGTGTACTATATTACAGGTGTAGTATATGGGGTGTAGTGATGTAGTATATTACAGGTGTACTATATGGAGGTGTAGTATATTACAGGTGTGCTATATGGAGGTGTAGTATATTACAGGTGTACTATATGGAGGTGTACTATATTACAGGTGTAGTATATGGGGTGTAGTGATGTAGTATATTACAGGTGTAGTATATAGGGGTGTAATGATGTAGTATATCGGAGGTGTATTATATAGTGGTGCAGTATAATACAAGTGTATATGGGGGTGTAGTATATTACAGGTATATGGAGGGAGTGTAGTATAATACAGGTGTAGTATATAGGGTTGTAGTGGTGTAGTTTATTACAGGTGTAGTATATGGAGGTTGTGTAGTAATGTAGTATATTGGGTAGAACTGAGGTAATTATATTAGTCCGGCCCTCTAAACCAATCCCAATTTCTCATGCGGCCCCATGGGAAAATTAATTGCCCACCCCTGATCTAGAATATGGGCGGGACACGCTCAGCGAACATATCCCCCATTTTCTAGGAGTGCAGACCCTCCATGTCAGGAGTATGGGTGCAATGCATCAGCACCCACTCTCCCCGGGTCCACAGCAGCAGAGTCCATGTCGTAAGTGTTGCTACCAAATCTGCAATGCCCTGCTCATGAGGTAAGGGCATGCCTAATCAGGAGAACTATTCTACATTTCCAAATATTGGTATTTGTTGATATTATTGCTATTCCACCTACTATATATTGGGGATAGGATCTTGGAGATGGAATACCCCTTTAAGTCCAGTTATCCAGCTGAATGAATACTAAACAACAAAGCTCGCTATTTAGATGTGTTTTCTTGTGGCGTATAACGGACTCTCATGTTTGGTAGTCGTTCAGCAGGGCAACTATAAAATCAAATACCTCCATTTGGAAATGTAGTATAGCTCTCCTGAGCAACCATGTTCCTTACCTCATGAGCAGGGCATTGCAGTAGCTTACAGATGCATGGTTACCACCACTCACTGTGTCTGAACACATGAAGCTGAGCTGACAGCCGCTCTGTGCATGCGGCAGCGTCTATTGTGAAGGAGGGGGCCGCGGGGGATCAATGCTGCACAGATACCGTGGGACACCGGGGAACACTGGTGGGGTTATAGGGGGTGACTTGGCAAGGCTTGGGGAGGAGTTTTCTGTTGCATGTGTCATGGCAGATGCGACAAAAATCAGAGGAGTAGGGTGAATATGGCCGGCGTGCTGCTGTGCGCGCGGCCATCTTGGATTTCCGGGAGGGGGTCGGGGGGGCACTTTGGCGACAACGGGGGACCAGAGGGGCCGGGGAGGAGATTTATCTCCCATCTGACATGTTTGTTCATGCCAGATGGGAGATAAATAATTTTTTACCGGCGCTGTCATTTACTGTAACGTGATCATCGGTATACGGTGTATACCGGTGATCACGTGAGCGGGGCCTGGAAAAACCGGCCGCAATCATGATCTCCAGGCGTCTCAGCTACCCCCTGAAATCCCGGAGATTTTCTGACGCTGGGGGGCGCTATTCACTTATTTCTGCCTGCTGTTTATAAACGGCAGATCAGAATAAGGCTACATTCACACGACCGATCCGTTTTTGCGGTCCGCAAAAAATGGTCCATTTTTTTCACGGGTGCATCCGTGTGGCATCCGTTTCCGTTCCGTATACGGTCCGTATGTCATCCGTTTGTCATCCGTGTGCCTTCTGGGTTTTTTGCGTACTGCAAAAAAACTGAAGGAGGGAAAATACATATATTTACCCAGGATCCATAGCTTCAACCTACATGAGGCGGTCACATGTTCACTCCAGTGCCATTTTCTACTGCTTTTCACAGCGTAGAGCGCTCTGGTGATTTTCCTGTGCTTGTACACTTCATATCAGTCTTTTCTGTCATTATAATGGCAGAAAGACACATAATGTCCCACTCTCCTGCATTTTGTAATTTTGCACCCTTTGATGCCTTTCATGTGGCACTAAGAAGTGCTTAGCCTTGTATTTAGGCTAAAAAATAAATAAATTTTAAAAAAAATGACGTAGAGTTCCCCCTATTTTTGATAGCCAGCTAGGGTAAAGCAGACGGCTGCAGGATGCAGACCACAGCTGGCAGCTTCACCTTGGCTGCTAATCCAAAACTGAGGGCACCCCATGCTGTTATTTTAAATTAAATAAATAATTTTAAAAAAAAACACGTGGGGGTCCCCCCAAAATTGGATCACCAGCCA
This sequence comes from Anomaloglossus baeobatrachus, assembly GCF_048569485.1. Taxonomy (NCBI): domain Eukaryota; kingdom Metazoa; phylum Chordata; class Amphibia; order Anura; family Aromobatidae; genus Anomaloglossus; species Anomaloglossus baeobatrachus. The sequence continues at coordinate 327,264,309 of NC_134358.1, forward strand.
AGGTAAAGCGGACAGCTGGGGTCTGATATTCTCAGACTAGGGAGGTCCATGGTTATTGGACTCTCCCCAGCCTAAAAATAGCAGGCCGCAGCCACCCCAGAAGTGGCGCATCCATTAGATGCGCCAATTTTGGTGCTTCGCCCTAGCTCATCCTGTGCCCTGGTGCGGTGGGAAACAGGGTAATATATGGGGTTAATACCAGATGTGTAATATCACCTGCCATCAAGCCCTGGGGTTCGTGAGGTCAGGCGTCTATCAGATACCCGACATCACCAACCCAGTCAGTAATATAAAAAAAATAGACGACAAACACATTTTTATTTGAAAAAACACTGCCTAAAACATTCCCTCTTTCACAAATTTATTAGACATAAAAACAAATCCAGGTCTGGTGTAATCCAAGGGATTCCCATGACGATCCATACCATAGTCACTGTCCCAGTTAATGAAGAACAGAATGCTTCCCATTGGCTGGGAGAGCAATGCAGTGACCTGAGCTAACTTCAATAGGTCACCCCAGGTCACTGCAGGGCATGACGAGTGCTGCTGTCAGGAGCGAGGTACATTACCTGCGGTGACGATCTCCTGCACTGCTAATAGCAGAGCTGTCACTGACTTCAATGACCGCCACCTTCACAGCCAAGTATCGCAGGAGCCTGTGACGTCACCGCTAGTCACAGTCTCGGGTCGGCAGCGAGAGGAGGAGATGTGACAAGCGGCAGCCATGGAGGACAGTGACAGTGCTGAGGTCGGGAGGGCGGGACTTCATCACCGCAGGTAAGCCGAGCAGGGTAATGTGTGTGGAGTGCGAGGTGGGTGGAGCCAAGTGGGGTAATGTGTGCAGAGTGCGAGGTGGGTGGAGCCAAGGGGGGTAATGTGTGCGGAGTGCGAGGTGGGTGGAGCCAAGCAGGGTAATGTGTGCGGAGTGTGAGGTGGGTGGAGCCAGCAAGGTAATGTGTGCGGAGTGCAAGGTGGGTGGAGCCAAGCGAGGCAATGTGTGCGGAGTGCGAAGTGGGTGGAGCCAAGTGGGGTAATGTGTGCGGAGTGCGAGGTGGGTGGAACCAAGTGGGGTAATGTGTGCAGAGTGCGAGGTGGGTGGAACCAAGCGGGGTAATGTGTGCGGAGTGCGAGGTGGGTGGAGCCAAGGGGGGTAATGTGTGCGGAGTGCAAGGTGGGTGGAGCCAAGCAGGGTAATGTGTGCGGAGTGTGAGGTGGGTGGAGCCAGCAAGGTAATGTGTGCGGAGTGCAAGGTGGGTGGAGCCAAGCGAGGCAATGTGTGCGGAGTGCGAAGTGGGTGGAGCCAAGTGGGGTAATGTGTGCGGAGTGCGAGGTGGGTGGAACCAAGCGGGGTAATGTGTGTGGAGTGCAAGGTGAGTGGAGTCAAGCGAGGTAATGTGTGCGGAGTGCGAGGTGGGTGGAGCCAAGCGAGGCAATGTGTGCGGAGTGCGAAGTGGGTGGAGCCAAGCGAGGCAATGTGTGCGGAGTGCGAGGTGGGTGGAGACAAGCGAGGTAATGTGTGCGGAGTGCAAAGTGAGTGGAGCTAAGCAGGGTAATGTGTGCGGAGTGCGAGGTGGGTGGAGCCACGCGAGGCAATGTGTGCGGAGTGCGAAGTGGGTGGAACCAAGCGAGGCAATGTGTGCGGAGTGCGAGGTGGGTGGAGACAAGCGAGGTAATGTGTGCGGAGTGCAAAGTGAGTGGAGCTAAGCAGGGTAATGTGTGCGGAGTGCGAGGTGGGTGGAGCCACGCGAGGCAATGTGTGCGGAGTGCGAAGTGGGTGGAACCTATCGGGGTAATGTGTGCAGAGTGCGAGGTGGGTGGAGCCAAGCGGGGTAATGTATGCGGAGTGTGAGGTGGGTGAAGCCAAGCAGGGTAATGTGTGTGGAGTGCGAGGTGGGTGGAGCCGAGCGGGGCCATATGTGCGGAGTGCGAGGTGGGTGGAGCCTAGCGGGGCCATGTGTGCAGGCGGCGGAGTGCGAAGTGGGTGGAGCCTAGTGGGGCCATGTATGCAGGCGGCGGAGTGCGAGATGAGTGGAGCCTAGCGGGGCCATGTGGCGCTGAGGACGTCAGTGCCGGGGACTGCATGGCTAAGGACAGGTGAGTGTGAGTGTGTGTGTGTGTACATGCCGAGTGCAGGAGAGGGCGCAGCCGAGCGGGGATGTGTCGGCTCCCTGCACACGTAACCAGGGTAAATATCGGGTTACTAACCAAAGCGCTTTGCTTAGATACCCGAAATTTACATTGGTTACCAGCTTACCGCAGGCTGACAGTGATGGCTCCCTGCACACTGTAGCTGTAAAAAGCCCTGTTTTTGGTGATTGAACTGTTCTCGAATGTAACTCGAACTGTTGAGCTTTTAGCAAAAAGCTCGAGTTCGAGTTCAATCACCCCCAAAATCACTCGAACATGAAATTGGAGCGAACCTCGAACCTCGAACATCGCTCATCTCTAGACATCACTAATGCCAGGGCTTGATGCCAGGTGACTAATGGCATTTAATGTATACACTACTTCTGGGGCTGGGGTGGCTGCGGCTTGCTATTTTTAGGTTGGTGAGGGTCCAATAACCGTGGAGCTCCCTAGTCTGAAAATATCAGACCACAGCTTTACCTTGGCTGGTGATCCAATTTGGGGGGACCCCACATTTTTCTGTTTTAAATTATGTAATTTAATTTAAAATAACAGTGTGGGGTGCCCTCTGTCTTGAATTACCAGCCAAGGTAGAGCTGCCAGCCGCGGTCTGCAGGATGCTGCTGTCTGATTCACTTTAGCTGTGTAGAAAAAAAAGGGGAGACCCCACGTCAATTTTTGGGGGAAAATAATGAATTTGTGGCTAAACACAAGGCTAAACACACTTTACTGCCACATGAAAGGCAATACAGGATGCAAGATTACGTCTATCTATCTATCTATCTATCTATCTATCTATCTATCTATCTATCTATCTATCTATCTATCTATCTATCCATCCATCCATCCATCCAGATATCTATCTTGCTAGCTTTTGACTGTATGTAACCCTCCTTCGGGTTTTTTTTTGCGGTCAGCAAAAAAACCCCAGAAGGTACACGGATATAAAACGGACCATATACGGAACAGAACGGATATGGTTATCACACAGATCTGCATTGTTTACAAAAATTAGCCCTATTGCCTGAGTCATGGTTGACACAGGGAGTCACCATCACAAGGTCTTCCAATGACAAATAGTAGTTAGGCTGGAGCAGGAGTACTGTCCTGGTAATCTTTTTTATTAACAAGTAGAATACCTAACAATAAAAATAACAGGATCCAGCCAAAATATAAAAAACAATAATAACGAAACCAAAACATAAAATAACAACAGGGCTCCACCTGCCCGGTATTAAAACAGGACATAAAAATTCTGGCAACCATAGTTCCACTGCCACGTACCATCCATACAGTAAACACAAATATATACAGACAATATATACAAAATTTCTGAAATGATAATGTATATATATATATATATATATATATATATATACGGTGCAGACCAAAAGTTTGGACACACCTTCTCATTCAAAGAGTTTTCTTTATTTTCATGACTCTGAAAATTGTAGATTCACATTGAAGGCATCAAAACTATGAATTAACACATGTGGAATGAAATACTTAAAAAAGTGGGAAACAACAGAAAATATGTCTTATATCCTAGGTTCTTCAAAGTAGCCACCTTTGGCTTTGACTACTGCTTTGCACACTCTTGGCATTCTCTTGATGAGCTTCAAGAGGTAGTCACCGGAAATGATCTTCCAACAGTCTTGAAGGAGTTCCCAGAAATGCTGAGGACTTGTTGGCCCTTTTGCCTTCACTCTGCTGTCCAGCTCACCCCAAACCATCTCAATTGGGTTCAGGTCTGGTGACTGTGGAGACCAGGTCATCTGGCATAGCACTCCATCACTCTCCTTCTTAGTCAAATAGCCCTTACACAGGAGGTGTGTTTGGGGTCATTATCCTGATGAAAAATAAATGATGGTTCAACTAAACGCAAACCGGATGGAATAGCATGCCGCTGCAAGATGCTGTGGTAGCCATGCTGGTTCAGTATGCCTTCAATCTTGAATAAATCCCCAACAGTGTCACCAGAAAAGCACCCCCACACCATCATACCTCCTCCTCCATGCTTCACGGTGGGAACCAGGCATGTAGAGTCCATCCGTTCACCTTTTCTACAAAGACACGGTGGTTGGATCCAAAGATCTCAAATTTGGACTCATCAGACCATAGCACAGATTTCCACTGGTCTAATGTCCATTCCTTGTGTTCTTTAGCCCTAACAAGTCTCTTCTGCTTGTTGCCTGTCCTTAGCAGTGGTTTCCTAGCAGCTATTTTACGATGAAGGTCTGCTACACAAAGTCTCCTCTTAACAGTTGTTCTAGAGATGAGGTGTGTCACCAGAAAAGCACCCCCATACCATCATACCTCCTCCTCCATGCTTCACGGTAGGAACCAGGCATGTAGAGTCCATTGGTTCACCTTTTCTGCGGCGCACAAAGACACGGTGGTCGGATCCAAAGATCTCAAATTTGGACTAATCAGACCAAAGCACAGATTTCCACTGGTCTAATGTCCATTCCTTGTGTTCTTTAGCCCTAACAAGTCTCTTCTGCTTGTTGCCTGTCCTTAGCAGTGGTTTCCTAGCAGCTATTTTACGAATAAGGCCTGCTGCACAAAGTCTCCTCTTAACAGATGTTCTAGAGATGTCTCTGCTGCTAGAACTCTGTGTGGCATTGATCAGGTCTCTAACCTGAGCTACGGCCAGGAAGAGCGTACTGCTGGGACCCAAGAGGATCTGCAGCGCAAATTTAACCAATCTTGTTTGCCTCCTTCCTCACTGGAGGGACAATTTGAATAATTCCCAGAGGAACATTGCAGCTATAAGTCCCCTTACTGACAGCCAGACTGGTTTGTCAGGTCTCCATAAGGAGAATAGTCTTCCCCGTGGTCCCCACATAGCTTCTCATAAGCCAGATCAGATATCCACACTTTGCATTAATGAGGTGAATTCACCCCCGAAACACCGTGTCTGCAAATTGGGATTCTGATCTGGCAATAAATCCTTAATCTTATGAAAAGGCTTGTTTAAAAAGCCACTTTTGACTTTTAGGATTGCTACTTCCAATAGGTGGCGCTAGAGTTTATCTCCTTCCTCACTGGAGGGTCATTTTGACCAATCTTGTAAATAACACTTTTGCCAGAATCTTTCTGTCCACATTGAGAAGCGATATTGGCCTCCAGTTCTCAATGTGCAATGGATCCTTCCCCTTTGACAGAAGTATCAAAGCCAACCTCCTCATTGACTTCGGCTGCGTGCCCGAGGAAAGACCCGCATTAAAAGCTGGAGCAAACATGGGAACCAAAGAGTCCTTAAAGGTCTTGTAAAACGCGGATGTTAAGCCATCCAGACCTGGTGACTTTTTGGGCCGGAGCTCATCAATAGCCAGTCTCACTATCTCTTCTTTGATGGCTTCTGACAAAACATCAAGCGAGGGGTCTACCCCTGCCATGGGGATAGTCTCAGCCAGGAAAGCCAAGATCCCCTCTTGATTAAGTTCCTTCCTCCCCAAGAGGTGAGAGTAGAAAGATCTATTGACCTCGAAGATCCCTGACATGGACCATACCAGGGATCCTGAAGTGTCCTTCAGACCAGCCACCAACTTACTATTCGCTGATATCCTACAGTTTTTGTAAGGCTATGTGCACACGTTGCGTTCTATTACGCAGAATAAATAGTCACTGCATGTGCGTCTCAGAACGCAGCCAAAAAGCTGCGTTCTGAGACGCATTCGGCAGAACGCAACGTGCGCACATTCCTGCAGAATTCATGCATTCTGGATGCTTTCTCTGCCATGGGAAAAGCATCCAGTGCGGTCTCACTCGGCTCTGCTGCATCCCCATAGACTTGCAGCAGAGCTGACTGGGACCGGAATGTCAAAAAGAGCACATGGCTGGCTGCGGGAGACAGCCGCGCGATCAGAATGAACTTCACCCGACTTCATTGTGATCGCGCGGCTGTCTGTGTGCCGCGGCTTGATTTGCGGTCACAGGTGAAGGACTCACCTGTGATCGACAATCTGAGTGACTGCAGTGAGCCACGCGATCACCGGTGCCATCACTCAGGTTACCCACGGCCAGCTTGAGTCCTCCATCCGAGACCTACACACATCCCGACATTACCGCCGACATCCCCGCCGACATCCCCGCACACATCCTGACATCCCCGCACTCATCCTGACATCCCCGCACACATTCCCGCACACATCCTGACATCCCTGCACACATCCAGACATTACCGCCGACATCCCCGCACACACCCCGACATCCCCGCACACATCCTGACATCCCCGCACACATCCCGTTATCCCCGCACACATCCTGACATTACCGCCGACATCCCCGCACACATCCCGACATCCCCGCACACATCCTGACATCGCCGCACACATCCCGACATTACCGCCAACATCCCCGCACACATCCCGACATCCCCGCACACATCCTGACATCCCCGCACACAACCCGACATTACCGCTGACATCCCCGCACACATCCCGACATCCCCGCACACATCCTGACATCCCCGCACACATCCCCGCACACACCCCCACATCCCCGCACACATCCCGACATTACCGCCGACATCCCCGCACACATCCCGACATCCCCGCACACATCCCGACATTACCGCCGACATCCCTGCACACATCCCAACATCCCCGCACACATCCTGACATCCCCGCACACAGCCCGACATCCCCGCACACATTCCGACACTACAGCCCTCATCATCACCGCACACACACACAGGCATTACCTCAGTGACGTCCCCGCTGCCAGCGCGACTCCCTTTAGTTGCTGCATGGAGCAGACAGGAGCGGCGGTGTTGTACTGCCGCTCCGGTCAGCTTCATGTAGCAGAGCTGGATATGTCGCGGGACCTCGTGGATTGCGCCGGACCTGGAGGGGTATTTGGGGATTTTAATAAAGTGGTGAAAGAGGGTGGTTTTTGTCTTTTATTTCAAATAAAGGATTTTTCGGGTGTATGTGTTTATTTACTTTCACCAGGTTAATCATTGGGGGTGTCTCATAGACGCCCGCAACGATTAACTAGGACTTGGTGGCAGCTATGGGCTGCTGCCATTAACTCCTTATTACCCAGATTGCCACCGCACCAGGGCAGTTCTGGATGAGCCGGGTACAGTCCCGGGACTGTCGCATCTAATCCATGCGGCAATTCCGGGCGGCTGCTGGCTAATATTTTTAGGCTGGGGGGCTCCCCATAATGTGGGGCTCCCCATCCTGAGAATACCAGCCTTCAGCCGTGTGGCTTTACCCTGGCTGGTATCAAAATTGGGGGGGACCGCACGCCGTTTTTTTTTTTATTATTTATTTATTTATTTTACTGCACTACATAGACCCGCCCACCGGCGGCTGTGATTGGTTGCAGAGAGACAGCTTTCACTCAGCATGGGGGCGTGTCTGACTGCAACCAATCATAGGCGCCGGTGGGCGGGGAAAGCAGGGAATACGAGATTGAATAATGGGCGTCCGACATTTTCAAAAGCAGGAGAAGCCACTGGAGCAGTGACAGCCGTGCAGCTGATCGGTGAGTATGAGAGACGGGGGAGAGGGATAGACCGACAGAGACAGATCGACAGGGAGACTCAGAGACTGACAGACAGACAGAGAGAGAGACCGACATTACAACCAATACGCACAAAAGAAGTGACATGTCACTTCTTAGAACACGCGCTTTGGGCAGCAGCCGAAGCGCTGCACTTTAATACGCCACGTGCGCACGGCTCCTGCATAATCTTCATAGATTATGCAGGAGACGCAGTACGCATGCAGTTACGCTGCGCTACACTGCATGTAATTACACAACGTGCGCACATAGCCTAAAGGCTGCTTTACACGGTATGACCGATTGTGCAATTTCACAATCGATCGTACCCGCCCCCGTCCTTTTTGCGTCATGGGCAAATCGCTGCCCGTGTCGGACAAAGTCAGTAACCCCCGTCACACATACTTACCTCTCGTGCGACCTCGCTGTGGGCGGCGAACGTCCACTTCCTGGAGTGGGAGGGGCGTTTGGCGTCACAGCAACGTCACACGGCCGCCTGCCAATGGAAGCGGAGGGGTGGAGATGAGCGGGATGTAAATATCCTGCCCACCTCCTTCCTTCACATAGCCGGCTGCGGCCGCGTGACGCAGGTGAGCTGCTGTTCATCGTTCCCGGGGTGTCACACGGAGCGGCGTGTGCTACCCCGGAAACGATGAACTACTAAATTAAACGATATTATGGAACCTAGCGAGCAGTACACGACTCACGATTTGTAAGCGATACTGCGTCGCTAGGAGGTGTCACACAGGCCGGCATCGCCAGCGATGCCGGATGTGCGTCACAAAAACCGTGACCCCGACGATCTATCGCACGATAGATTGTCTGGTGTAAAGCAGCCTTAAGGGTTGAGCGAGCAGTATTTCCCAGAGTCCCTCTGAAAGACCAAAGATATGTGTCTATGATACGGAAACCTTTTCAGCAAGGTTTTCACCCTGGAGTTTTCCTCGTGGTCACCTCCAGCCAAGACTAGGGTTTCGAGTTTCCTCCTCAGGCTCTGATACAGGAGGTCCCTGTTCAGGCTTCTGAGGTTGGAAAGCTGTCGGAAGAACATCGCCACCCGGTACTTAAACATCTCCCACCACTCTGACTCAATGTTACAGAGGCCCAATAATGGTACCTGTCCCTGAAGGTATTCCTCAAAGGACTGTCTTACATCTGCTTCCTCCTGGACTGACAAATTCAACTTCAATACTCCTCTACCCATACTTCCTTACCACCTTTTTTAGGCCAGGCACTAACAAGCAACAATACCTATAACTCTGTTAGCAAAATTTTGACCCGGCAGTTTAAATTTGCAAGAACAACTTTTTAGATACTTCACTTGTTCTTTTTTCAGGCAAGGCACTAACAAGTAACAAGACCTATGACTGTGTTTGCATACTTTTCAGCAGCCAATAATACATAGCAAGAATTATTTACATGCTTCACTGGCAACTCTTTAGCAGGCACTACTAGTACAAATCACTATTTCAATAATGAAATGTGCCGATTTGTGGCACCCACACCTTTCCCTACACTGTATGTCCCTATTGTAAACTATCCCTCTCCTATCTATCTGAACTACCTAGCAATAAACCCCTGGCTAAGCTCACTGTCTAGCACCACCGGCGGCAACAGCCTTCCTAACATTTCACTGTCACAAATGGCACCGAGGCAACATGTCCACAATTTATTTAGACATGTGACTTAAGCAGCCAATCACAGAAGCCTGAACCTTGTCTGAAACGTGTGGATGCTTGCTGCGCCATGATAATGCAGCACACTGGGGTATACTACCCCAGTGGTCTGCAGGATCCTAAGGCTTTCTGCAACGCCCTCTGCCGACAACGCACACCTCACACACAGGTAGGGGCACATTCCCTGAGAACTGGGCACAGCATGTAGAGGATTAACAGTGGGCAGATGTGAGACCCAATCCCTTAGCTGTTAGCCTGGGGAAGTGGCGTGGCTTGTGGAAAGCGACAGAGGTTGCTAGGCAAAGTAGGCAGAGGAAAAACGACAGTTGAAGGAGTGACAGTTAACACCTTCATGACCTTTGACGGATCTAGCCGTCATGGTGCACTGGTACTTAAAGACCCATGACGGATACATCCATCATGGCGAAATCGCGGCCCCGGAGCGCCGGTGACCGCGATCGGTTTTCAAAAACTGCAGATTCAGGAAGGAGAGGACTTGTACCTGACCTCAGAAGGGGTGGTGTCTCCTTCCCGGATCTACGGAGGCTGTGATTGGCTGACGAACGCCGCTCAGCCAATCACAGCCAGTATAATGTTTCAGCCATTGAAAATGGCTGAAGCATTGAAATCCAGCTATGTCAGTGCAGCTGCAGCACTGGCCATTGGCTGGAGCTCGGTGAGCTTTACTGCACCCGCCCCCAGCTCTGAATGGAGAGATCGGCCTTGTGACCGATCTCTCCAAGCACCGTGCATCTGGGACCGGGTGAGCTCGCTGTAGGAGATCGCTCTCCTTAGCTTCTCCCTCCGTGGAATCTGAGGAGAGCGATCCCTGCGCATGCCCATCTGTGAGTCACAGCCCCCGATTCACTGCTGCCCTCCTCCATCTGCTTCGCCCCTGCTCTCCCGCTGCACCCCTGCATCTGACGCCGCTACTCTCCTGCTGCGCCCCTGCATCTGACGCCGCTACTCTCCCGCTGCGCCCCTGCATCTGATGCCGCTACTCTCCCGCTGCGCCCCTACATGTGACGCCGCTACTCTCCTGCTGCGCCCCTGCATCTGACGCCGCTACTCTCCCACTGCGCCCCTGCATCTGACGCCGCTACTCTCTCGCTGCGCCCTTACATGTGACGCTGCTACTCTCCCGCTGCGCCCCTGCATCTGACGCCGCTACTCTCCCGCTGCGCCCCTGCATCTGACGCAGCTACTCTCCCGCTGCGCCCCTGCATCTGATGCTGCTACTCTCCCGCTGCGCCCCTACATGTGACGCCGCTACTCTCCTGCTGTGCTCCTGCATCTGACGCCGCTACTCTCCCACTGCGCCCCTGCATCTGACGCCGCTACTCTCCCGCTGCGCCCTTACATGTGACGCCGCTACTCTCCTGCTGCGCCCCTGCATCTGACGCCGCTACTTTCCCGCTGCGCCCCTGCATCTGACGCCGCTACTCTCCCGCTGCGCCCCTACATGTGACGCCACTACTTTCCCGCTGCGCCCCTGCATCTGACGCCGCTGCTCTCCTCCCACTGCGCCCCCCTGCATCTGACACCGCTGCTTTCTTTCTGCTGCCTCCTTGTATCCGCCGCAGCTCCACTCCCCCATCAGCCACTGCACTCTCCCCCATCAGCCACTGCACTCTCCTCATCAGCCACTGCACTGTCCCCATCAGCCACTGCACTCTCCTCATCAGCCACTGCACTGTCCCCATCAGCCACTGCACTGTCCCTATCAGCCACTGCACTGTCCCCATCAGCCACTGCACTCTCCCCATCAGCCACAGCACTCTCCCCATCAGCCACAGCACTCTCTCCATCAGCCGCCACACTCTCCCCATCTGCCGCCGCACTCTCCCCATCTGCCGCTGCCCTCTCTCTCCCCATCTGCCGCCGCACTCTCCCCATCTGCCGCTGCACTCTCTCTCCCCATCTGCCGCCGCACTCCCCCCATCAGCCACCGCACTCTCCCCATCAGCCACCGCACTCTCCAAATCTGCCGCTGCGCCCCTGCATCTGCCGCTGCGCCCCTGCATCTGCTACTTCACTCCCCCATCAGCCTCTGCCCCCTCCCTGATCTGCTACCTGCTCTCTCCCATCTCCTTAATCCTCTGCCCCTTCTCCCCCTCCCAGATCTGCTGCAATCCTGCTGCCTAGATCCATTCTGTAAGGTAGCTATCCCCAATCTCACCTCCCACTCCCCTTCCCCTATCCCCCGCTTCCTCCGCCGCTCCTACATCCATTGTGCCCTCACCCATCCTCCGCCACTCCTCCATCCGCCGCGCCCTCTCCCATAATCCGCCGCGCCCTCTCTCATCCTCCGCCGCGCCCTCTTCCATCCTCCATCCATCTTTTTTTCCATCCCACCTAGTCCCCCCCTTTTTGCAGCACATCTGTGCGTTCGTCCTGATTTTTTTTTCTGTAAACTAACAATGAAAGAAATACAAATAAACTTAGTTTAGGGCTAGTAAACTTATACTGTAATAATCGTCAACTACAGTATTTTTTACTGAATATTGTAAGAGTCAGCCCAGTGCCACACATGAGAGCGATGCGCAAGTCTCACACCGCATCATCCAGCACGGTTGCTTTCTGCCAGACAGGAGTGTGCGGCTGTGTCGGGTGATGCGATGCGAGGTTTGTGCATCGCTCTCACTTGTGGCACTTGCCTTAGTGTCAGTTGCAGGCGCTCATATATATATTTTTTTTTTACTGACGTCTGTATTTTTTATTTCGCCAAACTAATATTTCTTTGTATGGGGGGGGTCTAGTTTCCAACATGGGGTCACATGTGGGGGAGCTCCACTGTTTGGTCACGTCAGGGGGATCTCCAAATGCAACATGGTGCGGCTAACGATACCAGCTAATTTTCCATTTAAAAAGTCAAATGACGCTGATGTGAAGCCCCACAGGTGTTGTGTCGGTGCATTACCTTCAGGGACTCCACGCAGCTGGATCTTGTCACAGGTAGGAGATCTTCTTTTAGGATTGTCGTGACGCCACTCTCAGAATTGCGGTCAGTGGGGACCGCCACTGCAGGTTAAGGGATGCCTGGGGCTGATGGTGGGTGCAGCCAGTTGTAATAGCCTCCTGAGAGTGAGGCAAGCCCCAGGGCCCTGTGTAGGTGTGTAGAACCACAAGGCGCAGAATAACTCCACACAAGCAGAATGTCTTTCAGGGGTTTTACTCACTGTTGATGGCAGGGTGAGTAACCCGGGCGTAGCTGGGATGAACCAGGCTGGAACCAGGTGTCCTTCAGGCTGACTGATGAGGGTGGCTACCGACTCGCCTTCCTTAGCCCTTCTGTGGTTTGTGGTAACCCCGACTTTTAGTCCCTATGGGGGTCACCCAGGGAAGTAGCTGCTCCCCTCGTTTGTTTGCCGTTTGCTTGTCGCCTGGACCAGATCACTCCAGCTGCTTGCCTCCTGTGAACTATGGGCCCTAACTGTGGCTACGTGGCTGCGGCTTTTGTGGTGTTGTGGCGTGGGCTTTAAGGGCCCCACACCGGCAGGTTTAGCAAGGAAAGGTGGATCTATCCCCGCATCGGGATCTGCCGCCCGTTTGGGCCTGGTACTCCCTGACAGTCTCCTTACTTTCCACTACACTGCTCTCTCTCCAGCTGTGTGTGGTGTTCGGGCAGCACTCCCAGGTGACCGTTCTCCCCCGTCGGTAGTCACTGCGCGGACGCTGTTAGACTGCAACAGCTCCAGGGTCTGCTTCTGCTCTTCCTGGACTGCACACTAAACTGGCTCACTCGTGGGACCTTCACTGCTGCTCCTGTCTGAGCTCCACTTCCATGCTCCTCACTCCTCCACACTCTGCTTCAGACTGTTTACTCCTCCTTCTCTTTTCCCTTTGTGCCTGCCTACGCCACCTAGCAACCAGGCTCTCTACCACACCCCTTGAGTGGAGATGGAGGCTTCGCCCCCTCCACCCCTCGAGTGGAGGTGAAGGCTTTGCCCCCTCCTGGGATCCCCAGGGGTCCTCTCAAAGGTACATGTGTGAGACCTGATCACTATGCGCCTGTGTAGTCACACCTCGGTCAGCCTTCTGGATTACCTGTATTGTACTGTCCCCAGCATGGGTGCAGTACTCAGTGGTGCCTGACCAGGTCAGGGGCGCCACATTCCCCCTTAGTTATCACCAGCACGTCCTCGGGCTGCAAGACAACATTTTTAAAATGCATAAAACATTAAAACATGGTAAAACATTTAAAACCACCAGGTACCATACATCACCACCCTCCACCCACAAGTCCGTTAACCCACCCAAAACCCTCTCACGATGGCCGCGCCTTCAGCCACTTCTGGCAGGATGTAGAGGCGGCTTTCATGGGCTGGTGGTTTCAGGGTATACCTGGCCTGGTGGAGCCGCGCCTTCAGCCTCTTCTGGCAGGATGTAGAGGCGGCCTCCACAGTTGGTGCTGACCAGGTACCCTCTTTGTGGTGGAGAGCCAGGCCCCATAAACAGGCATGCTCCCTGGTTGCAGGCGAGCCAAGGCCCCATCAACGGACGTGCTCCCTGGTTGCAGGTGAGCCAAGCCCCTAAACAGGCTGGCTCTGGTGGTGGTACCTCTGGGGTAACTATTTACACTACGAGAGTTTGTGGCTATAGCCAGTTCATAGCCTTAAGGTTCATGGGTTTCTCACACTAGTTCATGTGGGCACATTTCTTAAACTTATAAACGTTGCAAACTGGTCAAAACTGTAACTTGCTGTACTTCTTTCTTTACTTTACATAGATTCCTCCTTACCAGGGCTTGGGCCTGTAGGGCTGCGGCACCTGTTGTTTTCTTCATTTCTCTCATCAGCGGAGGTAGTCTCATCAGTGGGTCCTTTATCTTTCCTTTCTTCTTCTGTATCTGTTTCTTTTTCTTGTGGTATGGAGACAACTGGGTTGCTATAGGAATCTCTGGTACATGGCGTAACGTCAAGTGCATACCATCCTCTTTCTCCCTGATGCATTGTGAATTCCACTGTATCTCCCATCTGTAAGTTCCTTCCCGGATGTCCTCTGGGCAAATGGGCTCTAACATCCCTTCTATTCACAAATATGCCTTCTTTTATACCAGGAGCTACTATGAAACCATATCCACTCTTCAAACTGAAATCCTCTACTACACCACGACAAAGTGGACCTCTAACCTGGGATTTGGCCCTTCTCAGGAACCGTTTCTCTTCCAAGTCTCTGACCATGACTTCGTCTTTCTGCTCTGGAGACTGCGGTGCAGGGGAAAACCTTGTTCTGCTACGGCGCCGTGTCCTACGGGCTGGGTTCTGCTGGGTTGTTACTTCACTGCCTGCAGGCCCCCAGGTGAGGTTTCTAGGCAACTCTTCCTCTTCATCCCAGCGGGAATACGGCAGCATCTCTGGCTCTGGGCATGGATCCACTGCTGATGGCTCCGGGGTCAGCTCCTCAGCTTCCTGGCCTCCTCTCCCCCTTAGTTCTTTGGAGCACTCCTGTTGTGGCAGCGCAGGGGATGGGTGGTCATCAGCAGGCCCGGGCTGGGGACTCTTTGGCGTGGTTGCTGCAGAAGTCGCCTTGGGGGTGTGCGGAGGGAGCAGATACCGATCCACCATCTCTTGTGGGAACTGGGCCTCTAGGTCAGCCTTCAGCTTCCAGTATTCGGGGTCCTCTCCTATCAGGGACTTCCTAGCAGGGACTTCCTTAGACTGGGGAGCGGTGTCTGCTCTGGCCTTGCAGGCCGGGGTAAACAGTGGTACATTCTTGTCTTGGCGGGCCGCGCCTGACATGGCGGCGGCCTGGTCTTGGCGGGCCGCGCCTGACATGGCGGCGGCCTGGTCTTGGCGGGCCGCGCCTGACATGGCGGCGGCCTGGATCAGCGTTGCTGTCGCAGTCTCACTCAGGGTCGCAGCTGGAGTCTTAGCGGGCGTCGCTACTATGGCCGGTTCTTGGCGGGCCGGGCAGGGCATCGCTGCGGCGGCCTGGATTGGCGTCGCAGCTGCGATGGGATCTATGCAGGCTGGGCTGGGCGTCGCTGCAGCGATCGGAGCTTGGCGGGCCGCACCTGGCATGGCTGCGGCCTGGTTCAGCGTCGCCGCGCCGGGCATCTCATCAGGGACCGTGGGCGTGGCAGCAGGGGTCGGGGCACTCGCGCTGGCAGGGGCAACACTGGACTCACCCATCGGTGGCACCATCGGGGTCTGAGTCGTCGCCGTCCGGTCTGGCACTCGTCGTGCGGTTCCCCTCTCATAGGCCTGAACCGCTGCAGCCATCTCCAGAAGCTCCATGCGTTCCTCTCTGATCTGCTCCACGACCCGGGTCTCCAGTCGGTCGCAGAACTGGGCAAGCTCCCGATACCACCAGGCAGCGGAGCCTGGTTCTGGGTTTCTGCGTTCAGACGCCATTTCCTCTGCGCCTTCTTCTGCACGATTTCCCAGCAGTGGACTCGTCGCTGCCTCCAGTTGCAGGCTCTTCAGTTTCTGCTCTGCCTCTTCCAGCAGCAGGCTTCTGGCTCCCTTTCTGTCCCGACGTCTCTGAACGCCTCCGCTCTCTTCACTTGCGAGGTCAGGACTCTGCAGGGGATCTCTGGGTAGCCACACCTCTTCGTGGGCGGTAACTTCTCCCAGCGCGGGCTGCTGTTGTTTTTCAGCGCGCTTTTCATGGTGGCAATATGGCGGCGCTTCCAATTTTTCAAGCGGACCGCCCAGGCACATGGTCACCTGTCTGAACAGGTCTAGTCCTTATTGTTACGGGGGGCTGTCTGATAATAAAACCTAAAGGAGTATCAGACAGTCAGGGTCCACCGTGCAAAGACTCTGCTGCAGACTATGGCAGAGTGCAATACCTCTGTTAACTCACAGAAGGATATAATAAGTAAGTAAAGCAATTCCTCCCTTACTTGGAGGGTGTGTGGAATGATCTCTGTTAATAATCACAGAGACAAAGGCAATGTGTGCGAAATGGCACCTACCTAGGTCCGCTCTTCTAGTGGTGCAAAAGAGACGAACAGCAGCGTAAGCCGCACAAAGCTCCTACCTGCGTTCGCTCCACTAGTGTGCGAGGACACGAACCACTAGATATGGCACCTGCCTAGGTCCGCTCTTCTAGTGGTGCAAAAGAGACGAACAGCAGCGTAAGCCGCACAAAGCTCCTACCTCTGTTCGCTCCCCTAGTGTGCGAGGATACGAACAACTGCCAGATGCAGTATAAGGAACGTTACCCTAGCGGCAACGTCCACCTACGAGTAGAATCACAAGGCCCAGCCAGACCATGTGCCTCAGGCACCTGCCTATGTCCGCTCCCCTAAGAGGTAAGGATACGGACAGCAGCCGAAGCTGTAAGGTATAAGAATGCTACCCTGCCGGTAGCGCTCACCTAGCATAGACAGAGGAATGCCTAGAGGAACGCGCACAGAGCGTCTACTCATATGCATGAACCAAGAGGACTGAGCACCATGCGGCGTGTGTCAGGGTCTTATATAGACTCTGTGCCTCATCCAAGATGGAGGACACCAGAGCCAATCCGCTGCCAGAACGACAGGAGTGATGTCATGCTGGCCTATCACCGAGCAAGACGTCACAAGCACATGACCAGCGACCAATCGGCATAGAAGGTGTCAGAGACATGTGACCTCGTGTCAGCGATGATGTCACCCGCACATGTGCAATGGCTCCAAGATTGGACTTAGTCTCCGGCGCTCGCACATGTGCAGTAGCAAGAAATCTGGACTTAGTCTCCAGCGCTCGCACATGTGCAGTAGCAAGAAATCTGGACTTAGTCTCCAGCGCTCGCACATGTGCAGTAGCAAGAAATCTGGACATAGTCTCCAGTGCTCGCAGCAACCGTAACAGTACCTCCCCCTCAAGGGCCCCCCTCCCGGCGACGCAGGTAATCGGCAACTAAGTCGGGAGCATGGACAGCCTCCTCAGACTCCCAAGAGCGATGTTCCGGGCCATAGCCCTCCCAATCTATCAAGAAGAACCTGCGCCCTCTAACCATCTTAGAACCAACTATGGCTCGTACCTCATAGCTAGAGCGAGAGGAATCAGAGGCAGGAGAGTGCACTTCACGAGTGTGAGGTAAAATAGCCGGCTTTAGCAGTGAGACATGGAATTTGTCATGAATCCTAAGATGGACAGGTAACTTCAATTGATAGACTACAGGATTTACCTGTCGAAGAACCTCATAAGGACCCAGGAAGCGAGGAGCAAATTTGACAGAGCTCACTCTAAGTCTCACGTGTTTTGCAGAGAGCCACACAAAGTCCCCTGGAGAAAAGACAGGAGCCGGGCGTCGAAACCGATCGGACACCGTCTTCATACGGTCCTTAGCTGCTTGGATCGACTCTTGAGTCCGATCCCAAACCTCTCTGGCATTAGTTGCCCAGTCGGCCACAAGAGGAGGAGGTGCAGCAGCGGGAAACGGTACCGGTACCCTAGGGTGTTGCCCATTATTGAGTACGAACGGTGTCTGCCCAGTGGCCTCAGCCAGCGAATTGTTAAGGGCAAATTCTGCCCAGGGTAGGAGGGAGGACCAGTTATCGTGGTTCTCAGCAACAAAGTGTCGAAGGTATATAATCATAGATTGATTGGTACGTTCAACCAAACTATTAGTCTCCGGATGGTATGCCGAAGAGAGATTCAACTCAATTTGCAGAAGGCTACAAAGATCTCGCCAGAAACGGGAAGTAAATTGCGGGCCTCTATCACAAATGATACGATCTGGCATCCCGTGAAGCCTAAAGACATGCTTGAGGAATAGTTTGGCTAGTACCCTGGAAGATGGGATTCTCGATAACGGTACGAGATGAACCATCCGGGAGAAATGGTCCGTAATGACCCACACAAATCTATGTCCCTGTGAACATGGAAGATCACCCACAAAGTCCATGCCTACCACCTCCCATGGTCTATCTGGCACTGGTAAAGGATGCAAGAGCCCAGCCGGTCTCTGCCGTAATGGACGGTTGCGAGCACACGAGTAGCAGGAACCGACATATCTCTTGACGTGGCTGGCTAAGTGTGGCCACCAATACCACCTCTCCAGTAACTCTCGTGTCCGCCTAATACCAAAATGCCCACCCACCTTTGAGGTGTGGGCCCATGACAGTATATCATTCTGTCGATCAGGCGGAACAAAGGTCTTGCCCGGTGGGATTTGGTCTAACGTCACAGGGGAGAGCGTATGAAAAACCCTGGAGGGAAGGATAAGACGAGGTTCGTCAATCTCTTCCTGGGTAGAAAGCATAGAGCGAGACAGGGCGTCTGCCTTGTTATTCTTACTCCCAGACAGATAGTTGATGGAGAAGTGAAAGCGGGAGAAAAACAAGGACCAGCGGGCTTGGCGAGGATTCAGACGCTGAGCGGTTTGTAAGTACGTCAGATTCTTATGGTCTGTATAGACCTGGAAAGGATGTTTCGCTCCTTCCAGCAAGTGACGCCACTCCTCCAAGGCTAATCTCAAGGCGAGCAGTTCCCTATCCCCAATGGTATAGTTTCTCTCTGCCGGTGAAAAGGTTTTAGCAAAGAAGAAACACGGCCTTTTTCTACCTGCACCGTTCTTTTGATACAAGACCGCACCAGCACCCACTGAAGAGGCATCAACCTCTAAGAGGAAGGGCTTATTCTCATCGGGTCTTTGAAGAACGGGAGCAGTTGAAAAGTGTCTTTTTACTGCCTCAAAAGCCTGAGATGTCTCAGTAGACCAGGCTTTGGGATTAGCACCTTTCTTAGTCAAGGCCACCAAAGGGGCCACCAAAGTAGAAAAATGGGGTATGAACTGCCTGTAATAATTTATGAATCCTAAGAAGCATTGCACTGCCTTCAAGGAATGAGGTTCGGACCATTGCAGGACAGCAGAGAGCTTCGCAGGATCCATAGCCAGACCCTCTTGTGAGATAATGTAACCCAAAAAAGGCAATGAGGACTGCTCGAATACACATTTCTCAAGTTTAGCAAACAATGAGTGCTCCCTTAAACGGGAAAGGACACGAACGACATCCTGACGATGAGTCTCCAGATCAGGAGAAAAAATCAGGATGTCGTCCAGATACACCACTACTGAGGATAACAGTAAATCCCTGAACACATCGTTTACGAAGTCCTGAAATACTGCGGGTGCATTACATAACCCAAAAGGCATGACGAGGTATTCATAGTGACCGTCTCGGGTGTTAAAAGCGGTCTTCCATTCGTCACCCTTTCGAATTCGTACCAAGTTATACGCACCCCGCAGATCCAACTTCGTAAAAACTTGAGCTCCTCTCAGTCTGTCAAAGAGCTCCGAAATTAAAGGTAATGGGTATTTGTTCTTTATTGTGATTGCGTTGAGACCCCTGTAATCTATGCAGGGACGCAAATCACCCTCTTTCTTCCGAACAAAGAAAAACCCAGCTCCCGCGGGAGAGACAGACTTACGAATGAACCCCTTCTCTAAACTCTCTCTTATATAGGTCGACATGGCCTCCGACTCAGGTATCGACAGGGGGTAAACCCTGCCTTTAGGTGGAACCGAACCTGGGATAAGGTCTATGGCACAGTCATACGGCCTATGGGGTGGAAGAACCTCAGCACCCTGTTTGGAGAACACGTCAGCGAAATCCAAATAGGGTGTAGGTATGGGAGAGAGATCAGTTGATGCAACCGCAACGACCTTAGGTGGTAAGGGAAGACATCGGGACTGACATTTCGAACCCCAACTAATAATGCTGTCAGACTCCCAGTCAATGTGAGGAGCATGAGTCCGAAGCCATGGAAGACCCAGAAGGACGTCGTCTATACCCTCAGGCAAAACAAGAAAAGAAATCTCCTCTATGTGACCCTGAGACAGGGAAAGGCGCAAGGGAACTGTCCTCAATGTAATGGAGTCAGACAACATAGTTCCATTAACAACACGGACAGGAATAGGCGCCTCTAACATGATAGAGGGAATATTGTGTCCCTTTACAAATCCTGAGGACACAAAAATCCCGTCAGCTCCGGAATCCACAAAAGCCATAATAGGCCATCTATTCTCAGATAACGAGAGCTGACCTGGGATACAACACTTAGAGGGTGCAGAAGACGTCTCTAGTAACCCCCCTCTAATGGTTACTAGACCAGGGAGTTTCCCTGACGACTAGAACACTTGTTGGCATAGTGCCCAGCCTGACGACATACGTAACATATAGGAGGACCAGACTTGCGTAGTCTGGAGAACGTATGACCTAACTCCATAGGAGTGGGAGATGTTTCAGATGCTGAGGAAGATGGTAGTGGACCCTCAACAACTGGAATAGCCCGATGCTTAGGGCGTGAGGAAGAGACCTCGAGTCTACGTTCCTTATGGCGTACATCGATCCTCGTTGCTACTGTGATCAAGTCCTCCAGAGAAGCAGGGACCTCACGAGTAGCAAGGGCATCCTTGACATAGCCTGCCAACCCTCTCCAGAAGATAGGAATCAACACCTTCTCTGGCCAATCTAGTTCTGCCACCAGAGTTCTAAAAGCAATGGCATAAGAACTAGTGGATAACGAACCCTGAGATAGATCTAACAGTCTCAGGGCCGCATCATGGGTAACCTGTGGACCCATGAATAAGGAGATGATAAAGCCTACTCTGGACCTCTCCGTAGAGAAGCGAGAAGAGTTGACCTCTAGGTGTATCTGACACTGACTAATGAAACCACGACATGATCTGGCATCGCCAGAATATCTGTTTGGCAGAGCAAGTCGAGGATCATGTGCAGATGTCACCATGGTCTGAGGTTTATCCTCTATACTCTTGAGCCGTGACTCAAGTACTTGTATGTAACGGTGTAACTGCTGATATTCTGCCATAACTGCCAGACCCTTGGCTCAGTCCTAATGTTACGGTGGGCTGTCTGATAATAAAACCTAAAGGAGTATCAGACAGTCAGGGTCCACCGTGCAAAGACTCTGCTGCAGACTATGGCAGAGTGCAATACCTCTGTTAACTCACAGAAGGATATAATAAGTAAGTAAAGCAATTCCTCCCTTACTTGGAGGGTGTGTGGAATGATCTCTGTTAATAATCACAGAGACAAAGGCAATGTGTGCGAAATGGCACCTACCTAGGTCCGCTCTTCTAGTGGTGCAAAAGAGACGAACAGCAGCGTAAGCCGCACAAAGCTCCTACCTGCGTTCGCTCCACTAGTGTGCGAGGACACGAACCACTAGATATGGCACCTGCCTAGGTCCGCTCTTCTAGT
Source organism: Anomaloglossus baeobatrachus (assembly GCF_048569485.1). Taxonomy (NCBI): domain Eukaryota; kingdom Metazoa; phylum Chordata; class Amphibia; order Anura; family Aromobatidae; genus Anomaloglossus; species Anomaloglossus baeobatrachus. Next base: position 327,285,789 of record NC_134358.1, read on the forward strand.
GGTGCAAAAGAGACGAACAGCAGCGTAAGCCGCACAAAGCTCCTACCTCTGTTCGCTCCCCTAGTGTGCGAGGATACGAACAACTGCCAGATGCAGTATAAGGAACGTTACCCTAGCGGCAACGTCCACCTACGAGTAGAATCACAAGGCCCAGCCAGACCATGTGCCTCAGGCACCTGCCTATGTCCGCTCCCCTAAGAGGTAAGGATACGGACAGCAGCCGAAGCTGTAAGGTATAAGAATGCTACCCTGCCGGTAGCGCTCACCTAGCATAGACAGAGGAATGCCTAGAGGAACGCGCACAGAGCGTCTACTCATATGCATGAACCAAGAGGACTGAGCACCATGCGGCGTGTGTCAGGGTCTTATATAGACTCTGTGCCTCATCCAAGATGGAGGACACCAGAGCCAATCCGCTGCCAGAACGACAGGAGTGATGTCATGCTGGCCTATCACCGAGCAAGACGTCACAAGCACATGACCAGCGACCAATCGGCATAGAAGGTGTCAGAGACATGTGACCTCGTGTCAGCGATGATGTCACCCGCACATGTGCAATGGCTCCAAGATTGGACTTAGTCTCCGGCGCTCGCACATGTGCAGTAGCAAGAAATCTGGACTTAGTCTCCAGCGCTCGCACATGTGCAGTAGCAAGAAATCTGGACTTAGTCTCCAGCGCTCGCACATGTGCAGTAGCAAGAAATCTGGACATAGTCTCCAGTGCTCGCAGCAACCGTAACACTTATCCTGTTCGTGACGCCAGATGTGAAGCCCCACAGGTGTTGTGTCAGTGCATTACCTTCAGGGACTCCACGCAGCTGGATCTTGTCACAGGTAGGAGATCTTCTTTTAGGATTGTCGTGACGCCACTCTCAGAATTGCGGTCAGTGGGGACCGCCACTGCAGGTTAAGGGATGCCTGGGGCTGATGGTGGGTGCAGCCAGTTGTAATAGCCTCCTGAGAGTGAGGCAAGCCCCAGGGCCCTGTGTAGGTGTGTAGAACCACAAGGCGCAGAATAACTCCACACAAGCAGAATGTCTTTCAGGGGTTTTACTCACTGTTGATGGCAGGGTGAGTAACCCGGGCGTAGCTGGGATGAACCAGGCTGGAACCAGGTGTCCTTCAGGCTGACTGATGAGGGTGGCTACCGACTCGCCTTCCTTAGCCCTTCTGTGGTTTGTGGTAACCCCGACTTTTAGTCCCTATGGGGGTCACCCAGGGAAGTAGCTGCTCCCCTCGTTTGTTTGCCGTTTGCTTGTCGCCTGGACCAGATCACTCCAGCTGCTTGCCTCCTGTGAACTATGGGCCCTAACTGTGGCTACGTGGCTGCGGCTTTTGTGGTGTTGTGGCGTGGGCTTTAAGGGCCCCACACCGGCAGGTTTAGCAAGGAAAGGTGGATCTATCCCCGCATCGGGATCTGCCGCCCGTTTGGGCCTGGTACTCCCTGACAGTCTCCTTACTTTCCACTACACTGCTCTCTCTCCAGCTGTGTGTGGTGTTCGGGCAGCACTCCCAGGTGACCGTTCTCCCCCGTCGGTAGTCACTGCGCGGACGCTGTTAGACTGCAACAGCTCCAGGGTCTGCTTCTGCTCTTCCTGGACTGCACACTAAACTGGCTCACTCGTGGGACCTTCACTGCTGCTCCTGTCTGAGCTCCACTTCCATGCTCCTCACTCCTCCACACTCTGCTTCAGACTGTTTACTCCTCCTTCTCTTTTCCCTTTGTGCCTGCCTACGCCACCTAGCAACCAGGCTCTCTACCACACCCCTTGAGTGGAGATGGAGGCTTCGCCCCCTCCACCCCTCGAGTGGAGGTGAAGGCTTTGCCCCCTCCTGGGATCCCCAGGGGTCCTCTCAAAGGTACATGTGTGAGACCTGATCACTATGCGCCTGTGTAGTCACACCTCGGTCAGCCTTCTGGATTACCTGTATTGTACTGTCCCCAGCATGGGTGCAGTACTCAGTGGTGCCTGACCAGGTCAGGGGCGCCACACTCCTTCCCTCTGGAGCTCTGCCGTGCGCCCAAACAGTGGTTTTCTGCCACATATGAGGTATCAGCGTACTCAGAACAAATTGCCCAACAAATTTTGCAGTCTATTTTATCCTTTTACCCCTGTACAAATTAAAAAATTGAGCCTAAAATAACATTTTTGTGGAAAAAAAGTACTTTTTTGTTTTTATGCCTCAATGCATGAAGCACGTGAGGGTTCAAAGTGCTCATTACCCATCTAGATTTATGCCATGGGGGGTCTAGTTTCCAAAATGAGTTCACTTGTGGGGGAGCTCCATTGTTTAGGCACCTCAGGGGGTCTCCAAACGCAACATGGCGTACGCTAATAATTCCAACCAATTTTGCTGAGCCCCGCCGTGTGCCCAAACAATTACTTTCCACCACATATGAGGTATCTGTGTACTCAGGAGAAATTGCACAATACATTTTATGGCGCATTTTTTTCCTGATATCCTTGTGGAAAAAAAGCTACCTGGTTGAAATAACAATTTCATGGTAAAAAAAATATATATTTTCACGGCTGAACATTCTAAACTTTTGTGAAGCCTCCAGGGGTTCAAAGTGTTCAGTAAACATCTAGATAAATTCCACGAGGGGTCTAGTTTCCAAAATGGGGTCACTTGTGGGGGAGCTCCATTGTTTAGGCACCTCAGGGGGTCTCCAAACACAACATGGCATCCACTAACGATTCCAGACAATTTTGCGTTTGAAAAGTCAAATGTCGCTCCTTGCCTTCCGAGCCCTGCTGTGCACCCAAACATTTGATTTCCACCACATATAAGGTATCTGTGTACTCAGGAGAAAATGCACAATACATTTTATGTCGCAATTTTTCCTGATAGACTTGTGAAAAAAAAGCTACCTGGTTGAAGTAACAATTTCGTGGTATTTTTTTTTTTTTATTTTTTCACAGCTCAAAGTTATTAACTTTTGTGAAGCCCCCAGAAGTTCAAAGGGCTCAATAAGCATCTAGATAAATTCCATGAGGGGTCTAGTTTAAAAAATGGGGTCATTTGTGGGGGAGCTCCATTGTTTAGGCACCTCAGGGGGTCTCCAAACTCAACATCGCATCTGCTAATTATTCCAGACAATTTTGCTTTAAAAAATTCAAATGAAGCTCCTTCTCTTCCGAGCCTTGCCGTGCGCCCAAACAATTGATTTCCCCCACATATGAGATATTGGTATACTCAGGAGAAATTGCACAATTAATTTTATGGTGCATTTTTCCTGATACCCTTGTGAAAATGCTAAATTTTATGGCTAAAGTAACATTTTTGTGTAAAAAAGTAAAATTTTCATTTTTTCCTTCCACATTGCTTTGGTTACTATGAAGCTCCTAAAGGGTTAATAAACTTCTTGGATGTAGTTTTGAGCAGTGTGAGGTGTGTAGATTTTAGAATGGGGTCACTTTTGGGTATTTTCTGTCACCTAGGCCTCTCAAAGTCACTCCAAATGTGATGTGGTACCTAAAAAAATTTTTTTGTAAATTTTGTTGGAAAAAGGAAAAATTGCTGATGAACTTTGAACTCTTCTAACTTCCTAACGGAAAAAAAATTTGTTTCAAAAATTGCGCTGGTATAAAGTAGACAAGTGGGAAACGTTATATAGTAACTATTTTGTGTGACATATCTCACAGATTTATGGGCATAAAATTTCAAATTTTGAAAATTGCAAAATTTTCAAATTTTAACCAAATTTCCAAAATTTTCACAAATAAACAAAGCAAAAAATATCGGCCTAAATTTACCACTGACATGAAGTACAATATGTCACGCAAAAACAGTGTTAGAATCGCCAGGATTCGTTGAAGCGTTCCAGAGTTATAACCTGTCAAAGTGACACTGGTCATAAATGTAAAAAATAAAGTATAGAAGCACGGTCTGATAGAGCGCTAAGGAGGCCACAGTATTAGATTAATTTTTTTTTTTAGAATTTATTGTTTTCTATCAGCCACAACGCGTTTCGATATACACAATATCTTCATCAGGTGGATATAAAACGGAATGTGGAGAATACTATTTAAAGGGACAGGTGCGATTCCATTGGTCAGCACCAAATTAATTGAAATGTTAACCCTTAATGTATCACAACCAGCCCTTCAACAATAATATAAAAGCTAATAAAAGATATTTAAAAAGGATTTTTCAAAAAGACTCTTTGCCATAAAAACATTATTTAAAAACACATGTGATAATATAATCTTATAAATCATATATTAACTCCTAAAACTTAATACATAAAATCATGAGAACTTTTCAAAAAAATGATCTGAGTATGCCTGCACTACTAACATGTAATAATATTGTTATAATGTATGTCAGTGTGGGTAGATCAAGAATTTAAATTTATAAATTAGGGAATGGATATTCTTATTTTTAAAATTGCGTTAAATGTCTATTTAATCTCAACCACTGGGTGCATATGCCAGCACAATAGGTGTTGTGAATCGCTTTTCCAGCACAATAGGTGCTGTGAACTGCTTTTCCAGCACAATAGGTGCTGTGAACTGCTTTTCCAGAACTGACAGAAATAGCTATTGAATCTCAAAACTGGGTGCATATCCAGCACAATAGGTGCTGTGAATCATTTTTCCAGAATCCGAGCAGTGGAATCATACGTGTGCCAGCACAATGAAGGTTCCGATTGCATTATTAAATGTCTATTGAATCTCAACAACTGGGTGCATATGCCAGCACAATAGGTGCTGTGAATCACTTTTCCAGCACAATAGGTGCTGTGAACCGCTTTTCCAGATCTGACAAAAATGTCTATTAAATCTCAACCACTGGATGCATATGCCAGCACAATAGGTGCTGTGAATAATTTTTTTTTTTTTTTTTTTCCAGCACAATAGGTGCTGTGAATCACTTTTACAGAATCCGAACACTGGCATATGCACCCAGGGGTTGAGACTCAATAAGCATTTCACAATTGAATCGGAACCTTTATTGTGCTGGCATATGCATGATTCTAGTGTTCGGATTCTGTAAAAGTGATTCACAGCACCTATTGTGCTGGAAAAAAAAAAAAATTATTCACAGCACCTATTGTGCTGGCATATGCACCCAGTGGTTGAGATTTAATAGACATTTTTGTCAGATCTGGAAAAGCGGTTCACAGCACCTATTGTGCTGGAAAAGTGATTCACAGCACCTATTGTGCTGGCATATGCACCCAGTTGTTGAGATTCAATAGACATTTAATAATGCAATCGGAACCTTCATTGTGCTGTCACACGTATGATTCCACTGCTCGGATTCTGGAAAAATGATTCACAGCACCTATTGTGCTGGATATGCACCCAGTTTTGAGATTCAATAGCTATTTCTGTCAGTTCTGGAAAAGCAGTTCACAGCACCTATTGTGCTGGAAAAGCAGTTCACAGCACCTATTGTGCTGGAAAAGCGATTCACAACACCTATTGTGCTGGCATATGCACCCAGTGGTTGAGATTAAATAGACATTTAACGCAATTTTAAAAATAAGAATATCCATTCCCTAATTTATAAATTTAAATTCTTGATCTACCCACACTGACATACATTATAACAATATTATTACATGTTAGTAGTGCAGGCATACTCAGATCATTTTTTTGAAAAGTTCTCATGATTTTATGTATTAAGTTTTAGGAGTTAATATATGATTTATATGATTATATTATCACATGTGTTTTTAAATAATGTTTTTATGGCAAAGAGTCTTTTTGAAAAATCCTTTTTAAATATCTTTTATTAGCTTTTATATTATTGTTGAAGGGCTGGTTGTGATACATTAAGGGTTAACATTTCAATTAATTTGGTGCTGACCAATGGAATCGCACCTGTCCCTTTAAATAGTATTCTCCACATTCCGTTTTATATCCACCTGATGAAGATATTGTGTATATCGAAACGCGTTGTGGCTGATAGAAAACAATAAATTCTAAAAAAAAAATTAATCTAATACTGTGGCCTCCTTAGCGCTCTATCAGACCGTGCTTCTATACTTTACTGCTGATCTTCCCCCCTGTGGGTTCACGGCAAGAGCTGCTTGATACGGAGGTCAGATTACCAGAGACGCCCAGTGATCTGTCATGTGACCAGCTCCTCAGGAAATTGCTTCCCTGGATGGACATCGTGGGCTAACAGGTCAGAAGATCACTGACTCCACACTCCTGCCTTATACCGTAGTTGTGTGAGGGCTGCACAACCACATCAGGTGAGCAGATTCCTTTTCTTCTCCTCACCGCTATCTCCCAGAACCTTCACATGCGCTCCCTTGTTTAATTTTTATCCAATAAATGTAAAAAATGGCCCAGTCTTTAAGGTGAAAACAGGCTGGAGGCTGAAGGGGTTAAAAGAAGTCAGTGACTGAAAAAGGTGGAAGGATTATGAGGAGACCTAAAAGGGCGACTAGGAGGTAGTAGCCTGAGGGTAGACAGAAGATACCAGGTACTAGGCACGATGGGTGTACTGGACCCCAGAGTAGACGATAGCTCCAGGCGGTCTGCTGATCCATCCGTGTGTGGTGACTTCCAGGGTACCACACCACCCATAGGCTCAGAGACACAGTCTCTAAAATAGGAGCGGGCACAGAGAAGTAGCCTACCTCACAAGGGACCGTGGAGCCTGTTATACTGGGCCCAGAAAAACAAAGGAGCGGAGCGCCGCAGGTCACCAACAGCTTCAGGCAAGGGGACCAACAGCTCTGCATGTGCACGGAGGGCTCAACTAGGACTCACGTCAGCACCGGGACAAAAGAAAGTCGGTTGACCAGCCATAACAAACTGCACTTGCAACATCCAGTGAGTAAATACCAGTTCATCTGCAAGAACTGTGTCGTGTTTATTACTGGCGCACCACAAGGCGCAGCACACCTACATGGGACTTAAGCCCCTACTGGTGGAGAGTGCGAACACACTTGCTGCGATGCCATCTGTCCCTAAAACCACAGCAGCGGCTGGACATCTTATTACCGCAACCCGCCAGTGGTGTCACAAGTGACATACAAAATAACCCTGTTACCGAGCGCCCCCATGTAACGGAACCGGGCACGGCCACCTGTGATTGTGATCCCCATTATACACCACCCGGAACCGAGTATGCCAATGACCTGGGATGTGGCAGCGCTCTACAATTGTCTGCAGCAACATCCACAAGTAAAGATAAGAAAAAAAATGGCGCAGTGCGCATCTGGCTTCTCCCGGCCAACAGTCCCTGCCTCTTGAACTGATTTTACATATCCCCACATCAAACAGGACCACAATCCTATCCAAAAGCAGAAAATGCTATTAAAAAAGCATTTTTTGAAAAAGCAGTCAGCGTTTGGAGGCAGAAAACAAACAAAAATTAACATTACCGACTGAAGCTCATACCAAATCGGAAATTGGCGAACCTTTGCAGAAGAAGGTTTTCTCATCTTTAAACATAAACTAGGTCATCTTTTGCATGTTCTGATGGCATCGCTAATCTTAATCCTGCGCTTCCTCTCTTCTTGATATCACCATCCTCCTTCCCTATATCATGTTGATTACAAACCTAAGTAATTCACACAGTGTTTTACATTGTGATCCTGCGCAAGCATATTCATCGCGATCCTGCGCAGGCATATTTTTTTCTTCCCTGCTGAGGGCAGAGCAAAGTATTGTAGTGTGCATGCGCTGATGCTCTTAGGCGCTTTCCTGCACATGTGGACTATAGCGTTTTGCTCTGCCTTCGGCAGGACAGAGAGAAGTGTACCTAAGCAAAAGCATGATTGAGAACACTTTGGGGATGAAGTAGAATGCATCAGCCACACGAAGAAAGGAGAATGGCCATTGTAATAAGAGCGGAGGCACTGGATCAAGACCCTCAACACCCATCGTACCAAATTTCCCCATAGGTGATTATAATAAAATGTATTGTTTGTGTAATAAAGAGTGGCTTGGGGACATATACATTATACAACATTCTCGTATGATGTAACAGAGGGCTGAAAGATGCTGTCCCTACTTAATATGGGAAAAAAATGATGACAGGTTTGCTTTACAATACTCTCTTATTGCAGTATATAATATATGAAATTGGGTGATTGCAGGCTCAAGTCCTTTAAGAAAATGTAAGAGCCTAAAGAAAAAAATTAAACAATTAAAAAAAATATATATAATAAATGTAAAGTTTCAAATTACCTCACTTTTCCCCATTACTTTTCCTCATTAAAAATAAACATACAGATATGTCAATGGAAAAATACAAAAGTTTTGTCTCTTGGGAAAAGGAGAGGAAGTGGAAATGCAAATATAAAAATTGTCTCTATCCTTAACGGGTTAATAATGCAAAAAGTATGTCTTAGTTCTAGGATGTAAATACTGAACTAGCAATCTATAATAACATTAAATAAAATAGGACAAGTCATATAATGAGGGAAAAATGAAAGCTATTTTATGATTTGGAAAAAATGTCATAAAAAAAAGAATGTAAAGTTAATCATCTGTGAAAGGATAATGCATATAAATATATGTAGGGATGAAAATTGGACTTTTATTATGTAAAATAATGAAAAATAAGAGGATTTAAATGTTGTAGTAACTAAAGCTCTCGTATCTTGCTCCGACATTCAAAAATATTATGTCCCAAAGTCATTAATTGGTTCAATACCAGGCCATTCCTAACAAGGCATATTTTCAGGGAGTTTTATATGTGTGGTATAAAGAGCTGTGAAATCTTTTCTCATTCAGATATTCGAATAACGTTTGCCTCCTGTTATTTTCATACTCTCTATTTTCATTGGGCAATATCATGTTTGTTTTTCACATTTTTAGTTATGAACACAAAGGACCATTAAAATACATTCTGCAGTTCATTCTCCTTTCTGTCATTAATATTTTTATATATTGGGCACATTTTTTTTACCACTGGTGCAGCTAGTAACAGTGATTTAAATTGGCAGCAACTTTTTTGAAATGTATGTTTATTTTTCATTTATTTCACACATTATGCACCCTATGAGGTTATAAAAGATCTCTGGGGGTGGGAAGGGGCATTTCAACATTTAAATACTTTTTTATCTGATTTCCCCTGTAACTGGGGCTCTAGTTACAGCCCAAATTCAAATCCTGTCCACATAGCAATGTTAACTTTGTCTATTAGGACCCAGCAGCTCCTGCTCTCTTCCTCCACCCAGTGATCTCATGATCCCTGAGTCTGGACAAGGAAGAGCTGTCAGCACTGTCTTTACAATGATCAAAAAGGCATGATTCTTCTCTGCCTTATTTTGTCAAGTTCAGCTGTGCTTGACAGCTGGTTTCCCACTCCTATAGCTATATGTTGTCCTGCAGTTGCTATACTATGCAGTGACATATTAAAACATCACTGCAGACTATAATGAGAACTCTCCGGATGTTTAAAGCCTATGTGAGGTCCAGAAGTAGGACTTTTACCATACAACTCAAAAATGTCTGGAGTTGAAAAAATGTAAAAGTAGGTATTTTCCTTGAGAACAGCACACAAATAAAGTGAATGGGCCCTTAGAAGGAGCTTCACCTGCTGATGCAGTAAGAAGGAACAAAGTGGAAGGTGGTTGAAAGGCGATCTTAAGGATGGATGTGAATAATTAATGGCATAGAAAAACCTCTGATTGGACTGAAGACCTTCATCTCTTGATTTCTAATTCTATCATGCAGTCAATAACTACAGGCAAACATCATATTTGTTAACAGATCTGTAAGCAGTAAGGAAAACAAAATAGCAGCCTAAATTATTATACAGCACATCCAGGGAATCACTTTTATGAGATTTACTAGGAAAGAATTGTAACCAGGGAGCACAAGTGACCAATTAAAGGGAATCTGTCAGCAGGTTTTTCCTATGTAAACTGAGAACGATGTAATCTGCATGATGTAGGAGTTAAAACAGTGAATTCCATGATGTGTCACTTATTAGGCTTTGTGCTGTTGTTTACTGAAGGTTTTATATAACAGATAATGACTGCTGGTAATACTGGTCTCATGGGCAGTTTTCCAATGCCCCTACTAGAGATGAGCGAACCGGTCGCGGTTCGGCTCGAGCTCGGTTCACTGAACCGATGTCTGGTTCTAGTTCGGTTCGGCGAACCGGTTTGGCGAACCACTCGAACCCATAGGAAACAATGGGAGGCAATTATAAACACATAAAAACACCTAGAAAACACCCTCAAAGGTGTCCAAAAGGTAACAAACAATTCACAACACAACACAAACACATGGGAAAGTGACAAGGACATATACTCATGTGAAAACAAAAGAGCTGGACAAGGAAAAAGAGGATGAGACACAGATATATGAGTATATGCAAGGTAACATCAATGCCATTACTATGCAACTTGAGCCCTGCTCATTTTAGGCTTCCAATCTGGCTAAATTGCCTGAGCTCACCACGTACGCCTTGGGGATCTTGTCGTGTCCCGCAGCCAGCCTTCTCTCGGAACGTGTCCTCAGTGCTGCTGGGAGTGTGCTGACAGATAAGCACACACGTCTGTCCACTGACAATGTGGACATACTAACGTTCACCAAAATGAGGAAGTCATGGCTCTCAGAGGACTTTTCTTCCCCTGGCTCAGCCAGGGGAGGCGAAAGGCACGCGTATTTTTGAGAGTGCTTCATGCAAAGCATCTTTTTCATCTTGAAAATGGGGGTCAACTGATGCCAGTCAAGTGGGGTATGTGTGGCCCAATTAGTGGAAACGAGGGAGACTGTGGTTGGAGTCCCCTCGCTGTTTTTTACATGATTTTCGAAGTGCATGACATGCCTAAGAGGTTTAGTTTCAGCATCTCAAACTTGTTGGCTACAGAAAAGCTGCCTTTACACCCTTTTGTCACCGAGGATTTTTGAGACCTTATGCCCATTGCAGTGCCCCAAGAGCCGATGGCCATTCGCCACTCCTTCTCCAAGAAAAAGGGTGCCCGCGCTACCACAGTAGGTCGCACACAACATCACCGCTTCCTTGAGAAACTCTGTGTGTGACAGGGTGCATTTCACCACAGATACTTGGAACAGTAAGCATGGACAGGGGCGTTACATGTCGCTGACTGGGCACTGGGTAACTATGGTGAGAGATGGAGAAGGGTCTGCTGTACAAGTCTTTCCGTCCCCACGAGTTGTGTGTTTCAATCCTTCCTCTGTATGTACAAGTTCCTCCACTGCTTCTGCCTCATCAACCTCGTGATGTTCCTGCACCTCAGCCCAAACCCTGTGTGGTCAGGCCACCCTTCCTTGTAACTGCGCCCAAGGAATCCCACACACCTCCTTACTATGCTGGCAGCAGAGCTCAAGGCCATCAGGCGGTCAAATGTTTACTTTGAAATGTAGGGGAAATGTGAGACACCACTGAGGAGTTGTGGACGGTTAGCTCTGTAGAGTGAGACCGAGTTTCATCAATGGTTGTCTCCACTCAACCAGCAGCCAGGGAATGCCGGGTGCGACAATGATGCAAAACAGTCTGCGGCTCTTCTTCAGGGCAATGTGACACACATGGCTTGTATGGCTCACGTGTTGAATCTGAATCTCCAGCAATTTTTAAAACATTATCCCGGCCTACATGTCCTTCTGTCGAGGGCACGGTGTAACACCTGCCTGGATCGACACTCTCAGAAGGGCTGTAAAGGATAGGCTAGAGGGAACCCACTCACCAAGCTGGACCCCCAGAACCCTGAAACCCTTTAACGCCTATACAGTGATTAGGAATGACACAGGGTCCAAGTTGATCAATACCTGTGGAAGGCTGCAGTTCCAGAGAATAGTAGTCATGCAGGGTCAAAACATTAATTGAGGAAGAGGAACAGAATGGGAGGGACAGGACTTAATCAGAAAACAAGCAGAGGTGAAATGCGGATCGGCCAACGAGGTACATAAACAGCAAGCAGGAAAAGTAGTCAGGTAACAAGCACACAAACTCATAAAACTGAACTGGGGGTAACAGTAACCAGAGGTTCATAGCTATGTCTGGCAGTGGTCTTCAGACAGGAGGGGCCTAAAAAAAGGGTGTTGTGTCTTCCCATTGGTTGTAGCTGAATGATGGTACTTCATCTGTGAGATATCCACCACCTGCATTCAGCCATTGGTTCTTCATATGTCAAGGTAACGCAGCCCAGTGGGTGAGCATAACCTGCGTCCACCTGCGCCGTTGGCATCGACTCCTCTCCCATCATCAGCACTATGCACGAAAGGAACACGTTGTCACCTTGCGACAGGAGAACAAATTGACGTAGCGGACTCCGGTGGTGACTTAACAGCCGTTTGCGGCAATGATGCAAACATGGCAGCGTGCCTTCGTCAGGGCAATGTGACACACGTGACTTGTATGTCTCACGTGTTTAATCTGATTCTCCAGCAATTTTTAAAACAACATCACGGCCTAAATGGCCTTGTACAGCGGGCACGCTCGCTATGTGCTCACTTCCATCGTTCGCACCCAGTAGCTCAACAACTTTCATCGCTTCTGAAGTCTTAAGGTTTTGCGGTTAAATGTCTGAAATGCGATGTTCCGACACGCAGGAATTTGAATCTGCACATGTTGCAGCGTCTGTGGCAGCACCGCAGAGCCCTGCTGAAATACGTTATGATGTATACCCTGGGGTAACTTGATCCAGAGGTGGTGCAGATCACGCTGCTGGAGTGGTGTCATATCAAGGACCTATGCACCATTCTACACAGTTTACAAATGTCGACGCAGATGTTTAACACTGGCGATGACATTCTCAGCGTGACAATTTTGGTCATCTACATGATGGAGCACACTGTAAGCATTATTCGGAGTCCGGTGTTGGTCCAAGAGGAAGGGGAGGAAGTACTGGAGGAGTCATGCAGAAGGGATAACAAGATCTACAAGGTCCAGACGGTCAGCGGCACCTTGGCGGCTGTCATGGTACGGTGGGGGAGAGGGATTATCAAGGGCGCATAGTATCAGCAAAACAGTTGAGGAAGGTGCAGGAGCCCAGGAAGAAATGGAGGAAGAACTGGCGATGGGCATGGAAGACTCAGCAGATTAGTCAGAGCTTGCTCACATTTCGGTTGTGCGAGGTTGGGGGGAGAGGGCAGAAGAAGGAGGCACAATTCTCACCTCTCCACCACCAACACACCAAGGACTTGGTCCTCCTGGATGCACAAGACACATGAGCGCCTTCTTGCTGCACTACCTACAACATGACCCTCGGATTGTACGAATTCCAAGTCATGCTGACTACTGGGTTGCCACACTGTTAAATCCCCGGTAGAACACAAAATTTGGCGAAATAATTCCTGCCATAGAAAGGGATGCACGTATGCAGGAGTATCAGCAGAAGGTGTTACGCAATGTTACATCTGCTTTTCCACTAAACACCAGTGGTGCACAGAGTGAATCTCAACGCTTTTTCATCGATAGGAGGAAATGGTCTTACTTGTCCACATCTGAGGGACCGAGGGCTGGCTGCTGTGCTGAGACGGCGTCAATGCAGAGTTGCATTTTTGGTCATATACAAACTGAGTTGAAAAAGGACAGATGCTGGTGGAAAGGGGAACAGGTGTGTTGGAAAGGGTAAAAAAGTTTGTGTCCGTGGGTTTGGTGGTTAAGCAACATTAACATTTGCTGAAGAAACAACATCTGGTATGGTGGGACTGGCAGATTTGGATAAGGTGGTATATACTATGTTACTGCTATATAAAAAATTAAGAAGAAAAGAAAGAGAAAGGTAGATATCCCAATCGCCATTCGGTGTCCACCGTGCTCACAGATGGAAAAGGAGAGGTTGGCAACTGGAAGGTTAGGTGGAGGATACAGAACAGGTTGACTCTCAAACAAATAGTAGCCTGAACCAAGTTAGACGCCACTCGGATCTGGAGACTGGGAGCCCTGTTAGCGTGACAGGGTCCACACAACCAAAAATTGGGCCAAAATATAAACTAATATCTCACTATTTGAGGTATGGCACATTTTATCCATTTTTGCAGGATGTGTGTGAACCTTTTGAATTCAGGTGGTTAAATGGTGAGCCTGTCATGTGTTATGTGCTCATAGTGCTAACTGACCCACCTGACCTGGTGTTGTGCGTCATTTATAGGCCATTATTCAGACTCTGTGCGTCTCGAGTATCCGTGCGAGATGCACCTATATAGTGCTGTTTAGCCCGCCTGACCTGGGTTTTCTGGCGTCATTTATAGGTTACAGTTCAGACAGTGTGCATTTCACTCATTATATGATGGGCTCCCAGTGCAAGCCTTATTAGTGTGCATGTCTTATGCTAAGCAGCCGCCCCTCCCCTTTAGTGTGGAGGTTGAGTGGCTGTGACATCAGCATCTTGCACCTTGGCTGCAGCCATCTTTATGAGGAAGGCTCACCACATTCTGTGTGTGCACATATCATTTGTCTTGGCTCCTTTCGTTGAGTTTTTTTTTATATAGTTCTATGTGGTTTTTCTAGGGTCCACACAACCACCCAGCCCTGGAACTCCCTGTTAACAACACAGGGGCCATTGGGTACGCTGTCCGTGTGCGTTGGGGACACACCTGTGGACAGCAGGCGCATCAGCAGCATCAGGCCTGTTTATGCCACTGGGCTGCACTAGCAGGACTGGTAGGACAGGAGCTGTTCTTAAATGTTCTGCGTTACCAACTGTGGTGGCGGCCTGCATCGATGACCTATCCCTGCCTACCTCTGGGCTAAAGCCGGAATGTGTTCAACACATGGAGGTGTGCTGTTTCGTAGCATAATAGAAGACTGGGCACCTTCTTGTTAGCTCCAGCCCCTTTTATAACCTGGGTCTGCCCCAAACCAGGGTGGACCACAATGCACCTCCTGGAGACAAAAGCAGAGTGACTCGTCATGAGTGGTATAACTAGCATCATATTTTGAACCGCCACTTGAATGATGACCTCATGGCTGCCACAACCAAAACACCTCAACAGTCATCGTTTTACCAACAACAATGAGGTGACAAGTCATAGGGGCGGGCCTCTGCAAGCCTGTTGGGAGCGGCCTGGCCAAATTGTCAGGACACCTGATGCCCTGTGGTCTATATGGGCCCCCCACATGAGGGGCAGGGCCAAAGAGTTCATTACCGGACCTAGCCTCTGATGCAGTAAGTGCCTGAGCATGCTCAGTAGCATGAAATACAGTTTCGGAAAAAAAGACTATTCGCTTCAGCATGCTGTCTAGGCACAACACAGGACTTAGACACGGCACGGAGTGCAAGTACCTGTGCAAAGAGGCTTTTCTCAGTAAGTGTGAAGCCCCACAGGTGTTGTGTTGTTGCATTACCTTCAGGAACTCCACGTGGAGGAAGAGTCTGGTCACACTTAGGTTGCTTCTTTATATGTATTTTCGTGATGCCAGTCTCGGTATTGTGGTCAGTGGGGACCGCCACTGCAGTGTAAGGGGACACCTGGGGCTGATGTTGGGTGCAGTTAGTTTTAGTGGCCTCCCAAGAGTGAGTCAAGCCCCAGGACCCTGTGTAAGTGTGTTGAGCCGCAGGTCGCAGAATGACTCAGGCACAGTCCAAACGAGCATGCGCTGTAGCCCAAAATTAAGACTTTGCCTCAGGAATGACACAGTCAGGCTGAGCATACGCAGTAGGCGAAACACTGGAGTTAGGCTGCGGCTGGGGTAAATCGGCACACGCATGCGCACTGGCCGCCTCTCCACACTTACACGTGGTTGAGAAAGCAGCCAGCTGGACAACCCGAGGCACAGCCCTAAATGGCAGCCGACACCTGGGCGCAACTGGAACCGCAGCAGGTTGCTTGCGTTTACAGCGGCACCAATTCGTAACAACAAATAACAGCTAAAATAACAGGTGTACTTCTTCCCGTAGTTAATCTATGATCTTTTTTTCACGGACACGACCATCGTTAACAAAAGTAGAGGAGGCACCCAAACAGCAGCTACTTCAATGGATGTGAAGTGCGCAATAAAGTGGGCTCTCCTCCACCACAAGTTCAATATCACAAATACTACATTCCACAGTGGTGTAAACCCAATCGCACTTGCTTCATAACTGCTCTCAAGTTTCTACCAGCACTGCTGAATAAGGGGTAACAGAGATGGTTGAGTCTCCAGAACCGTTCAGTCACACTGTAGCCTGGGAATCAGAGGTCTACTATAAAGCTCCAGTGAGTACAGACAAAGAAGTTCTTATTATTAGTATTATTATTATTATTATTATTATTATTTATTTATAGAGCACCATTGATTCCATGGTGCTGTACATGACAAGGGGTGTTACATACAGAATACATATACAAGTAACAATAAACAGACTGGTACAGAGGGCAGAGGACCCAGCCCTTGCGGGATTACATTGTAAAGTATTTTGTGGAGTAGACAGTAAGTGGGGTGTAGGTTGGGCAGAAGCTCTGCACCGTGGTGGTGTCATTTAATGGTTATAGTAATTTATGAATAGATGATTTTTCAGGTTCCGTTTGAAGCTTGCGGGTGTAGCAGATAATCTGACGTGTTGAGGCAGCGAGTTATAGGAGACAGGGGAAATGATCTACACAGATGGCCAGAAGGTTTGTGAGTTGTATCCAGGCTCCGATGAAGAAGGTGCTGATCATAATGTACACCCTCATTTGCAAACCGTTAGTGATGAGCGAGTACTAAAAAGCTCGGGTGCTCGAAGCTCGGGCCGAGCCTCCCAAGATACTCGTGTACTCGGGCCGAGCAACGAGCCCAATGTTATCCTATGGGAGACCCGAGTATTTTTGTGAAATGACCCCCTGCCAGCATGGAGAAACCCTAAAAATGTCACAAAAGTCTCAGAAGAGTGCTCAAATGACATGGCAACAGCATGGGGAAGACCCCTTGAAGCATTTATCACTCAAAAGTCACAGCTGTGAACAATTTTGTCCGCGTTTCACGCCATTTTTACGGACTCACCAGAAAACCTTCCAAAATGACCCCAAAATGATTTTTCATGGCAGAAATGTTAAGGGCACATACCCAATAGTGAGATAGAGCTGGTGTTTGTTACTTTTTGAGATTAATACATGAAAGATTTTACGTGAAAACATTGTGTGGCACTCCGATGTCCCTGAGAAGAGACGTACATGAAGGCCTCTTGAGTCTAATGTGCCCATTTTGAGGAAGTGAGTCTTTGTAGTATTTTCCTTTGCCAGGGCAGTCCAAAATTGTGAGGTTCACCAATGCCCCTGGATAGAGACGTGCATGATGGCCTGTAAACCTGAAGTGCCCATTGTCAGGAAGTGGGTGTATTATAGTATAGCCCTTAGGCAGGGCAGCCAAAAATTGGGAGGCTCCACATTGTCCCTGGATAGAGACGTGCATGATGGCCTGTAAACCTGAAGTGCCCATTGTAAGGAAGTGGGTCTATTTTAGTATAGCCCTTTGCCAGGGCAGCCAAAAATTGGGAGGCTCCACATTGTCCCTGGATAGAGACGTGCATGATGGCCTGTAAACCTGAAGTGCCCATTGTAAGGAAGTGGGTCTATTTTAGTATAGCCCTTTGCCAGGGCAGCCAAAAATTGGGAGGCTCCACGTTGTCCCTGGATAGAGACGTGCATGATGGCCTGTAAACCTGAAGTGCCCATTGTAAGGAAGTGGGTCTATTGTAGTATAGCCCTTAGGCAGGGCAGCCAAAAATTGGGAGGCTCCACGTTGTCCCTGGATAGAGACGTGCATGAGGGCCTGTAAACCTGAAGTGCCCATTGGAAGGAAGTGGGTCTATTGTAGTATAGCCCTTAGGCAGGGCAGCCAAAAATTGGGAGGCTCCACGTTGTCCCTGGATAGAGACGTGCATGAGGGCCTGTAAACCTGAAGTGCCCATTGGAAGGAAGTGGGTCTATTGTAGTATAGCCCTTAGGCAGGGCAGCCAAAAATTGGGAGGCTCCACGTTGTCCCTGGATAGAGACGTGCATGAGGGCCTGTAAACCTGAAGTGCCCATTGGAAGGAAGTGGGTCTATTGTAGTATAGCCCTTAGGCAGGGCAGCCAAAAATTGGGAGGCTCCACGTTGTCCCTGGATAGAGACGTGCATGAGGGCCTGTAAACCTGAAGTGCCCATTGGAAGGAAGTGGGTCTATTGTAGTATAGCCCTTAGGCAGGGCAGCCAAAAATTGGGAGGCTCCACGTTGTCCCTGGATAGAGACGTGCATGAGGGCCTGTAAACCTGAAGTGCCCATTGGAAGGAAGTGGGTGTATTATAGTATAGCCCTTAGGCAGGGCAGCCAAAAATTGGGAGGCTCCACATTGTCCCTGGATAGAGACGTGCATGATGGCCTGTAAACCTGAAGTGCCCATTGTAAGGAAGTGGGTCTATTTTAGTATAGCCCTTTGCCAGGGCAGCCAAAAATTGGGAGGCTCCACGTTGTCCCTGGATAGAGACGTGCATGATGGCCTGTAAACCTGAAGTGCCCATTGTAAGGAAGTGGGTCTATTGTAGTATAGCCCTTAGGCAGGGCAGCCAAAAATTGGGAGGCTCCACGTTGTCCCTGGATAGAGACGTGCATGAGGGCCTGTAAACCTGAAGTGCCCATTGGAAGGAAGTGGGTCTATTGTAGTATAGCCCTTAGGCAGGGCAGCCAAAAATTGGGAGGCTCCACGTTGTCCCTGGATAGAGACGTGCATGAGGGCCTGTAAACCTGAAGTGCCCATTGGAAGAAAGTGGGTCTATTGTAGTATAGCCCTTAGGCAGGGCAGCCAAAAATTGGGAGGCTCCACGTTGTCCCTGGATAGAGACCTGTTAGGTTCTTAGTGCCTCCGTGCTTGCATTTAAAAACCGCACGTGTGTGCCTGTTGGTGGCAGCTTTCCGCTGCATTTGTGTGAGTTTTGCAAAAACTTGGATATAACGCACAAGTCTAGTGAATACACATCAGCACAGCATTGCAAAATGCGCAAGGGCGTTGTCAACGAACAAGGAAGTGGACGTGATGGTGGTGCAGGCAGAGACCGAGGTTGTGTGCAAGCTCTAATTTCGCCACAACAAAGGGCCACATCTAGTCGCTCGCACGTCCTGTCCCAAATTCTTGGGGACCGCAGCAGTACACCGCTCTTGAACCAAGAGCAGTGTCAACAGGTTGTTAGTTGGATAGCGGATAATGCTTCCAGTCAGATTGGCACCACCACAAACACTCTGTCTTCCACACGGTCAAGTGTCAGTAGCCGTGATACTGCACCGCACATTTCAGAACCTGATCCTCCTTCCTACCACCAGGCCGAGTACACGTCCACGGACATTACTGATCCCACACTTGGACACTCGGAAGAGCTGTTCGTTCACGTTTCCATTCACAAATTCTGGCCTCTCGCCAGCTCCTGTTGAAGTGGGCCATGACGAGATTGTATGTACAGATGCCCAAATATTTGAGCAGCCACGTTCTCACGAAGTTGGCAACGTGTCTCAACAAGGGGTGGACGATGATGAGACACAATTGTCAGGAAGTCAGGAGGAGGAGCAGGGTGCGGAAGAGGAAGACGACGTGGTGGATGATCCAGTAACTGACCCAACCTGGCAGGAGGATATGCAGAGCGAGGACAGCAGTGCACAGGGGGAGGGAGGCGTAGCATCCCAACAGGCAGTAAGAAGCAGAGTGGTGGCCCCAGGCAGACGTCAGGCAACTGTTCCCCGGAACAACACGACACAAGGTGCCTGTACAAATGTTAGGTCTTCCCGAGTCTGGCTGTAATACTATTGTATGTATTGAGGATTTCGATTGCGTTAGGGCAATGACAACCAGAGACGAGTTCTTGGTGCAAGACGTTTATAATATGCAACCAGCAAATATGTACATAAACGGAACAAAAACACAGTAGAACATAAATACAGGAAATACCTTCCAGGGACGGAGCGAAAGGGAATTCCCGGGACCGCGCACCGGACTCCCCCAGGGAGACCACCAAGAGCGAACCCCTATACAGGGACTGTCTGGCAATCACCCCAGAAGCCCTAAATGCGCAGCAGCCGGGACACAAAAGGGCAATAGGTAAGTCCAAAAATGTCCGTACGTGATGTGAGTCCAGAGTGGTATTAAACGGAAGGAACCGGGCAGAAGTGCCGACCAAAGACGGCAAACGGAGTCCGGGCACAGCTAGATGATACCCGATGAAGTCCAGAGTCGGTGTCGGTTGTTTTCCAAGAGGATCCGAATAACAATCAGGAACCAAAAGCAGCAGGGCAGGAGCACACAGGAAGCAGTATACTCAGGCACTGGACTAAGCTTTGGGGGCGGCTTTTAAACAGATGGACAGGAAGTAGGGCAACAGAACAGAAAACTCCATGTTAACAAAGGGCAAGCTCTTTCAAAAGAAAACTGGAAAACCCGGAACTCTGACACTGGCAGTTTTTTAAGTTGGCTCCAGATGATTCTAAAAAGGCCATTTGCAACACCTGCCATGCCAGCATCAGCAGGGGTACCAAAACTAGCAGCCTGACCACCACCAGCATGATCAGGCACATGTCAGCCAAGCACCCGACTTTGTGGGAAGTACAACAGAGTCGAGGAGCAGTGCTTGCTGATGTCACTGCTACGTCTTCGCTGGTTGTGCATGCGAGCCAATCCCCTGTCCATGCTGCCTGAGAACAAGCCTCCTCCACTCCTGCACCTGCAGTTGCCTACGCAGAAAGAACACCATCATCAAGCACGTCCTTGTCCCAGCGCAGCGTTCAGTTATTCATTCAGCAAACCTTTGAACGCAGGCGCAAATACACTGCCAACACCCCACATGCCACAGTTCTAAATGCTAACATTTCGCGACTGCTTGCGCTGGAAATGTTGCCTTTTAGGCTGGTTGAGACAGAAGCATTCCGCAACCTGATGGTGGCAGCTGTCCCACGTTACTCGGTCCACAGCCGCCACTATTTCTCCCGGTGTGCCGTCCCCGCATTGCATAACCAGTGTGTCACAAAACATCACACGTGCCCTGAACAACGCTGTTTCAGCCAAAGTCCACCTAACCACAGACACGTGGACAAGTGCATGTGGGCAAGGCCGCTACATCTCGTTGACGTCACACTGGGTTAATATTGTGCAAGCTGGGACCCAGTCTGAGCGAGGGACGGAACACGTCCTTCACACACCAAGTTTTGCAGGCCCTACCTCAGTCAGGGTTTCACACACACTCTACAGCTCCGGAATGTCATGCTCCTCAGCCTCCTCCTCCTCCTGCGCATCCTCATCCACTTTACCCTCCACACCAGTCCCAAGCTGGAAGTGTCGCGGGCGGAGGAGGGGACGGTGCGCTCTCCCACTGCTCGGGTCCGGCTGACGCTGCTCTACGGCTGCTGCTGCTCGTTGGCTCGAGCGATGGCCGGATCCCGGGGACTCGAGCGGCGCTACTCGCCCGTGAGTGAAAAGGGTTGGTTTGGGTTTTGGGGATATTGTCCGTGACGCCACCCACGGTTGTGGTGATTGTGTGGACACCACCGCTGCTCTGGACGGGGATCCCGGGAGCCTGTGACAGGGAGCAGCTTTGTTGTTATTTCTCCCCTCCGTGGGTAGGGGGGTTGGTTGTCCCGGGGCCTGGTGATGGGGTAGAGATGGAGGACAGGCGGGTTGCGGGGCCTGATGAGGTGCAGGGTCGCAGGGGCAGCGCTGTGCCGCACGGCACGGAGGTACTCACTCAGCCCAATGATGATGACACAGTTCACGGTAAAACAAGTGGCTGGATGGACGGGTCACTCGGACGGCTGCGGTTGTTCCTCCCTGCAGGTTAGTGATGACTGTCTCTCCCTGCACCTAAGTTAAGTGTTGGTAGTGATGGTTTCCCAACGGTAACCCGCTCCCCGACCTGGATATGGGCCGGAGGAGCCCCTTTTGCCCACAGGCGCTGGCCCTGGGAGACGGTTGCCCTTGGCGGTGGCGGTGTCTCCCCTTCACGGTTGTACGGTTGCCTTCTATCTGGACTTGGCTGTTTGGAAACCCTGAGGTTCCCTTCACTAACGGATTTGGCAAATTCACGGCGACACCAAGCCTTGCCGGGATCCGAAAGTCCTCTGCCAATGGTGCTGGCTTCTCTTTGTATACCGGTCCGGTACGGCCGGGTCACCACCCGTCCACGGTCCTTACGGCAGACTCCAATCGGCCTCCACTGCAGACGGTCACCACATCCTGCCAACCTTGCTGTCCTGTCCGGGCCACACACCCGGACCAACTTCAGGCTCTTTGCTGTCACTTTTCTCCTCTCTACTACTTTCCTCCTTCCACTTCCTTAGCTTAACTCTCACTGCCTGTGTTTTCCCTCCTCCTCGGTGGGTGGAGACCAACCGCCTGGCTCCACACCCTGGTGTGGACAACAGCCCCTGGGGAAGGCAACAAGGATTTTGTGTTTTGACTATGATATGCCTGCAGGGAGTGTGGGGTGTTTAAGTGTTGTGCTCTGTGGCCCCTGGCTTGTCCAGGGCGACACAGAAGCACTGCAGCACTGCCTCGGCGAAGCGGCAACAGGCAGTGCTGAAGCTAATCTGCATAGGTGACAAACCCCACAATGCAGAAGAGGTGTGGACAGCTCTGAAACAGCAGGCAGATCACTGGCTCACAACTCTGAACCTAAAGCCAGGAAAGGTCGTGTGTGACAATGGCCGGAACCTGGTGGCGGCTTTGAGGCGAGGCCAGCTGACACATGTTCCATGCGTGGCCCATGTGCTCAACCTCGTGGTTCAGCGGTTTCTAAAGTCATACTCAGAGCTGTCTGATCTGCTGGTAAAAGTTCGCCGCCTGTCTGCACATTTTCAAAAGTCACCTACTGCTTCAGCCGGCCTTGCCGGCTTAAGACGCCGTTTGCATCTTCCGGCACACAGACTGGTGTGTGATGTCCCCACGCGTTGGAATTCAACTCTGCACAAGTTGGTCAGGATATGTGAGCAGAAGAGGGCAGTTGTTGAGTACCTGCATCACCTAAGCCGTCGGGAAATGGGTCAAACTCCACACATAACACCTGAGGAGTGGAGATGGATGTCCGACCTATGCACCATCCGCCAAAACTTTGAGGACTCCACCAAGATGGTGAGCGGCGATGACGACATTATTAGCGTCACCATACCGCTTCTCTGCCTTCTAAAATGGTCTCTGCTCAAAAAACAACCATGATGCATTGCAGGCGGAGCGCGATGAGTTTGAGCAAGAAACAGTAGTGGGTGTGGGTGATGATAACACACAGCCCAGCCTCGTCTCATCACAACGTGCAGTGGAGGACTATGACGAGGAGGAGGATGAAGACATGGAGCAACTCTCTGGCCAAATTGAGGATATGACATGCAGTCATATCCTCGGTTCAGCGTGGCTGGCCAGAGGACAGGGTAGATGATGAGGAGGAGGAGGAGGAGGACAGCATGTTCAGTCATCGTGTTGGTCAGGATACTGAAGTGATGGCTGTTAAGAGTCTGGCACACATGGCTGACTTTATGGTAAGCTGCCTGTCTCGTGACCCTCGCATTAAGAACATCTTGGCCGACAATCATTACTGGTTGGTAACACTGTTAGACCCACGCTAAAAGGAGAACTTTATGTCTCTTATTCCCGAGGCAGAGAGGTCAGGCAAAATGCAGCAGTTCCAGAAGGCCATAGTCACGGAAGTAGGCAAAGCATTCCCCTCACAAAACGCTAGCGGCATAGGTCAGGAATCAGTGGACAACCAAGGCGTACAGCCGAGAGGGGCACAAGTCCAATCCGCCAGAGGTAGGGGAACAGTCTTTAAGATGTGGGACAGTTTTCTCAGCCCCTCACATACCACAGCCCCTGAGGTGAGGGGTAGTGCCACAAGAAATCCTAAGTTTGCCCAGATGCTCAAGGAGTACCTTGCAGATCAAACATCTGTACTCCGACATTCCTCTGTGCCTTACAATTAATGTGTATCCAAGCTGGACACGTGGCATGAATTGGCTCTCTACGCTTTGGAAGTCCTGGCCTGCCCTGCCGCTAGCGTTTTGTCAGAGCGTGTTTTTAGTGCCGCAGGTGGAATCATTACAGATAAACGCACCCGCCTGTCAACTGTAAATGCTGACAGGCTGACTCTGATCAAGATGAACAAGGGTTGGATTTGGCCAGACTTCACCACACACACCAACAGCAAATTACAGCGGAATTTAAAGTTTGTAACGGGAATTTGCCATGTACCTCCACTCACCCATGGTAACACACTTCTGGACTTTGGCTAATCGCTGGACTGCTCCTCCTTCTCCTCATGCACCATCATGGTGACCGTTACAATAGTTAAGCCGTTGTTTCAGGTATACCCCCAGTGGTAAATTTTTTCGCCCATTCTTTCTGAATGGGCATTACAACGACAGGAGACCCGCTCCTTTGCAATGGGAACAATGTTTTGAGGCCCTCATGCACATCTCTATCCAGGGACAATGTGGAGCCTCCCAATTTTTGGCTGCCCTGCCTAAGGGCTATACTACAATAGACCCACTTCCTTACAATGGGCACTTCATGTTTACAGGCCATCATGCACGTCTCTATCCAGGGACAATGTGGAGCCTCCCAATTTTTGGCTGCCCTGCCTAAGGGCTATACTACAATAGACCCACTTCCTTATAATGGGCACTTCATGTTTACAGGCCATCATGCACGTCTCTATCCAGGGACAATATGGAGCCTGACGCTGCCACCGACTGCCACACACATGCTGTTTTTAAATGCAAGCACGGACTGTAAAATAGTGAGTTTATGGAGATTGATTCATAGACTGGATTACATATATTCATAAATATATGTATATTTCGCCCATCCCTTTAAGGATGCCTGTGTGTTGGAAAATGCTAAACCAAGAGTTTGAGATGGTAAGAACCAAACTCATCTGTTAGTTGTCCATCAAAGCCATCTGACGTTGTTTGTCAAAGTTGTCAAAGTAGTGCTATATATTGTTTAGAATGTTGGGCTATGAGCTGAAATAGCTATGAGAAACGTTTTACTGTAAGTTACTGTTACACTGAGGTCAAAGCTCAGCGAGCCTCAAAGGGTTTCTATATATATATATATAGACTGAAGTAGGTCTTGTTACAGGTCTCTAGTGCGCAAGTACACTTATTTCGCGGGTAAAATGTACCACGTGACATGATGTAATGCTAAACCTAAATTAAGGATAGTTAGTTTTTGTGTTACCATGTAAAGAGATAAGGACAATCCAGAGGAGGGGTTTTGGGTTATAAAAGAAGCCCACACTTCAAAGGTGGGGGGAGAAGGAGGGAGAGGCAGAAGGTGACAGGAGAAAGACGGACCCATCCGACCAGACCATCTACAGACCATCCCGAGACGGCTTACACACACAACGATGTAAGATATATGAACTGTTATTTTTTCTATCTGTCTCCATCTATTAACTCAAGCCAAGACAGTTATTGTTCTCTAATGACTGTAACCCTCCAATTCTTATCTGAATAAATCCATAATATGTTTTTGACCTATCTTCGCTCCAATCATTATATACTGGCTATGCAGTTGTCGCCGCACACCCATTATTTAACATTTGGCGAGCACCAGCCTGAATGATTGTGAAACACAGCTGTTTTCTGTGCTAGGTGATTTTTTTCACGCTGCCTATTCACAGCGATAAGGTCTCTTTTTTTTTTCTCACGTCATTCCCTGCCCTTTGTCCGTGAGGGGGGGTCAGTGAGTAAAACTTTCTGTCCAAGCTGCAGGCGAACGACGATACACTGTGTCCACATCAGAACCTAAGAGAGGGTTAACGTGACAAAGCTGCACGGAGGTCGTATGTGCCAAAGCCATTCCAGGACCATCCATCCAACAGACGGTTGAAGCCATTCAAGGACAAGCATCACATACTGGTGAGAAATGGATTTTATTCATGATTATTTTAGTAACTGTCATGTAGAGTATTCTTTTGATCATACACATAGTGACGCACAGTTATGGTCAAATCTGTACCGGCAATGTGAACTTGAAAATACTAAGCTAGATAAAAAGTTTTTTATTGTGAATCGGTTACAGAAAAAGATACAGAATGTATTGGGTATGGTATACACTTACAATTCCATGGTGGGTGGGGCACAGCCATATGCACACACTATCTGTATGGTTACTGACACACCCATAACAACAGGCACGCCCAATACAACAGACACACACGTCACAGATTCAGAAACAACAGATTGTCCAAATTGTTCGATATTAGCAGAACATATCGAACATCTGGAGGATCAGTTGGAAACAAGAGCAGATTTAATATCAAAACTACGGAAAGATATTAAATATGTATCTGTTAATACGAGACAGAACAAGACAGAAGCTTTAGGTTCAGACGTACCGGACGGGCTGAATACGGCCGAGGACGAGACTCTGAATGAGGAGGAACTTCGAAAAAAGAAGTTACATGATAAGGCCGCCCGTCTTAACATTAAAATCCATGACCAATTAATGAAAATCATTAAAGACATACCGAAATATGATGATAAAATGGACGCCTTCCATAATGCGGACATTTTTGAGTCACATTCCGATAAATATAATCTAACAAATGAACAGAGAAACAAGATTTATAGGGTATGGCTTCCCTCCCACATGGCAAAAAGGTTACAAGCAACACCTAGGACTGACGAACACAATGACCTGATCCATGACACAAAGGAAGATAGGCTGAGACAGTTGATTCTCTTTACCACAGGAGAGTCTACCCCAACAGTCGAATTGTTAGAAAACCTTAAGACACACATACAGGAGGATCCGTTTGTCTTCCTCGTGAAATTCGAGCAAGGATATCGTTTGATAATGGAAATCGGATCTGATCAAGAACCGCCTTCCATGATCAAGGCCTTTGTTAAAAAGTTTAAATATTTGGACCCTGCTTCATTCGAAATAGCTTCTAGAATGGAAAGTCTACAAGAGGTCACGTCATTTATTGATAGAATACGTAGACGAATGAAGCAAAATCAGGTAAAATCAAAAATAGCCATGATAGAAGGGAACACTGACACATTAGTATCCCAGGAAAAACAGATCAAAAACAACAAAAGACCGGTGTTGAATTCTAAAAACAAGAATTCAGGGGGGGGTAACAGGAAAAGCACAATTCATTGCTTTTTTTGCGGCCAACCCGGACACCTGAAGTGGGAATGCAAGAAATTCCTGAGGGCGGGAGTTGAGGAAAGGCTGGGTAAGGAAAATGGACTGATGCCAAACACATCCAGTGCACCTCCCCCATCTTCAGCACCTCCACCTTCATACACGCCCACTCGTACTGACAACAGAAATAACCAATCACCATACGCGCCCACTCATACTGACAACAGAAATAACCAATCACCATATGCACCTCTGACCAGACAGATAAGGGAAATGTCCATACAGGGATTGGAAGGAAGGGGCAAGACACCTGCTGCTCTTCTCCCTTCTCCATCATCCTGACTGGCAAAGCCGGTCCCCAGGCTGCATCCACTGGAATTCGTCACTCGAGTTTCAATGGATAGCTGTGGTCGACCATTTTTAAAGGTAAATCTTGAAGGTCAGGAAGTAACATTTCTCCTTGATACAGGTGCGCAATTGAGTGTCACAAATGTTGATTTACATTTAAAGCCAGATTCCCCTGTATGCACAATTGTTGGTTTCAGTGGTAAAAATGGAACAAAGGTGACTTTAGCGCAGGATGTTTCTTTGGAAATACCTGTTTTTTTGAAAACGAAAATGGATATTTGGTGTTGTCAGGATACTGAGAATATAATTGGCACTGATTTTATGGAAAAGCATGGCTGGATTATTGATTTGGGCAACAAAACAGTATGGAAAGATTCTAACGGTTGTAAGGCGGTAGTTATTGATCCAAATGAATATAGTCATGTCGGGACCATTTGTTTGACCGATGTAGTGTCAGCAGATCATTTGTGGCCTGAAACTGGTGGTGACGAAGTATTGACTGAGTTAGTACAGCGGTTTCCTTCTTTATGGGCTCAGTACAGGAATGAGGTTGGAACAATGAAGGATGTAATTGTCAAAATTGAAGGCCGAGACCCACCTCCACAGCGTCAGTATAAGTTGCCTCCGGAGTCAGTTGCTCCGATGTCGAAGATTATACAGGAATTGTTGGCTCAAGGTGTAATACGTAAGGCAAATTCTGTTTGTAACAATCCATTGTGGTGTGTTCTGAAAAGCGATGGTAGCTATAGGATGTTGTTGGACTTAAGGATGTTCAATAAGTGTACTCCCAATGTAGCACCGATTGTAGCTGATACACACGACATGATGTCGAGATTGGATGCTAAGGCAAGGTATTTCTCAGTATTGGATATCAGTAATGGTTTTTTCAGTATACCGATTGAGCAAAGTTGCCAATATCGATTTGCATTCAACCACCTCGATCAGCAATATGTATGCTGTAGGCTTCCTCAGGGGGCAAGTATGTCGCCAAGCATTTTTCATCAGGCGCTGGCGAACGTTTTGTCGAAATTTTCTCGTCCGGAATGTTTATTGCAATATGTGGACGATATCTTGTTGAGTACGGAGGATGAGAATTTGCATATTTCTCTACTGGCAGAATTGTTTGAGCTGCTGCATGATGCAGGTTTAAAACTGAATACCAAAAAGGTCAAGCTGATGCAGACTGAGGTCAGGTTTTTAGGAGTTCTGCTAAGTCCAGGTACACGGCGACCCCTACAGGACAGAATAGAGGCAATTGCATCTCTTCCAATTCCAACATCACACAAGGCACTAAGACATTTTTTAGGGCTTGTAAATTACTCAAGGGATTTCATTGAAAATTTTGCTGACAAAGCCAGACCTTTGTATGATCTTTTAAAAGGTGACAATGATGATTATTTTGGTCCCTGGAGTGTCGAACAGGAAAAAGCCTTCACACAATTGAAACATGATCTACAACACGCACCTGCGTTAAGTATGGTGGAAAAGAACGCACCTTTTGCGCTTCAAGCACACACTTCAGAGACAAGTATCTCTGTGGTTTTGCTGCAGCTGCAAGGGGGGGAATGGAGAATCTTGGGGTACTTCTCTAAGCTTCTCTCACCTGTTGAGAGGGGGTTTGAGGTGTGCGCAAGACACCTGGTGGGAGTGTATTTTGCGATAAAAATCACTCAACACATCATCGGGTTCCAAAAGGTTATTCTCCAAACGCCACATTCCACACTGAAACTTCTCTTTGAGAAAAACATCCCAGGTGTGTCAAATCAGAGATTTGCCCATTGGTTGCTCTCATTGTCTCCAAATCAAATTGAGGTAGATTATAAGGCCAAGTATGTTCTTCCTCAATTGATGCAGTATGAAGGACAAACCCATGATTGCATAGAAACGTTCCATGAACCAAGTCCATCTCTCTTCAGACGACAGTCGGAAGACGCAGATGAACCTGTGTTTGTAGACGGTTCTAGATTTTTTCTGGAAGGACACTATCACACAGGATATGGAATTTTCTATTCCAAGCGAGGACAAGTGGTAAAACATAAGTTACCGAGTCATTTCTCAGCTCAAAGGGCAGAGATAGAAGCGGTAAGAATGGTCCTACAGCTGAATGAAGCTGATGATCAAACTCCAATGGTAATCTACAGTGATAGCTCCTATGTTGTCAGATCCCTAACCGATTACCTGCCTGTTTGGGAAAGGAGAGGCTATGTGGACTCGTCCAACAAAGCCTTGTTGCACCGTGAAACTCTAGAATCAATTTTTGAGATGGCATCTAGGGCCCCAAATAGATTTGCTATAGTGAAAGTCGCTGCACATCAAAGATCTGATGATGAGTTATCTGTAGGAAATGCAACCGCAGATGCTCTAGCCAAAGAAGCTGCCCTGACAGGAGAGGAAGTGTTTGACTCTGAACCTTCTGAGAATTCAGCGGTTCAGAGAGCAGACACGTACATACCTTCATTTGCAGAAGAACAGAGAAAAGATCCTTCTCTTGTTACTTCTCTGGATGATCCAAAGCCTCCTTTCATCTGTGAAAATGGGGTTTTGTGTCACAGTTCAAATGAAGAATTGCGTCCAGTTGTACCAAAACATCTACAGGTAGAATTCACTCGATACAACCATGAGAGTTTAGGTCACTTGGGACAACAGAAATTGTTAGTCATTCTCAAGGAGAAATTTTATTGGGAAAAAATGGACGAAACAGTTCAAAGTGTTGTACTATCATGTCTCATTTGTGCCCAAATAAATCCAAGACCTAAAGGACAGAAGCCACCACTTCTACGGATCGCACCTGCAGATGGTCCATGGTCTACACTGCAGATAGACTATATTGGTCCTTTACCCTCAGGTAAACATGGTCTCAGGTATGCATTGATTGTGGTAGATGTGTTCTCAAAATGGGTAGAAATATTACCTGTTAGGAAAGATGATGCTTTGTCCACAGCAAGGGAATTGGTACAACATGTCTTTTGTACTTGGGGGATCCCAAGGATGATTACCTCCGATCGAGGTAGCCACTTCACAGGTAAAATCATGCAAACTGCTTGTGCTATTCTAGGGGCGCGACAGCAATTTCATGTCCCCTATCATCCACAATCTGCGGGAATTGTGGAAAGAATGAATAGGACAATCAAGTCCAGAATTGCAAAGATGCTTTTGGACAAAGGTAACACTTGGGTTGACAAGGTTCCTTTCATACTGATGAGTATAAGAGGTTCAATCTCTTCTACAACTCAATTCACTCCGTTTGAGTTGATGACGGGAAGAAAAATGCCATTGTGGTTTCCACATGAGCCATTTTTATCCACTCCACAAAAAGATGCTATCTCAAGGTCCCAATGGTTGAGATCGCTGCAGGAGAACCTGAAAGCGATTCTGCCATATGCGGCATCGAGAATGCAGAAAATGGAGCCACCCTATGAGTCCAAATTCAAGAAAGGTGCTCTAGTGATGATCAAAACCTTTCGCAAGAGTGGTCCATGGGAGTGTAATTGGGAAGGTCCTTTTGAAGTCCTTGAGACTATGGGACAAGTCATGATTCTTGTGCACCGAGTGTCAAATGTGGTAAAAAAGACCCGGAAAACACAAAAAGTGTGGGTTCACGTTGACCAGTGCAAAATATTTGTGACAAAATAATGATACTGCATTTCTTTCCAGGAAGAAATGGATTCCTATACGAACTGGAATAAAGAACTTAAAGACTGTGAAGGAAAGATGACATCAAGCCTTCTGGAGAAAGAACATCTTCCCAAGCTCAAGACAAGCTTCTACGTGATGGGATCTACGTTCCTGCTGCTTTGCTTTATTTTCATCATTGTTTACATGTTACATCAAGGAACAATCGTCAATGATGTGAATGAACGGACTAGAGAGATTCAACATTCTCGAAGACCAAGAGGATCAGAGACAAGGAACTTACTGACAGAGAACATCACGGACAATTCTGTGGAGATAACAGGAAATATCTGCATGGGATATGGAACAAAATGTTGCATTGAATTACATTTCATACACGACACAGACATAATATTACATGCGATTGCAGGACCTAAAACTAGATTCACACAATTACAAGGAGAATATGTACACAATAATAAAACTGGTACATGGGAATGTTCTCCTACAGATGTACTATACTGGAACATAGAGATCAGAGGTGATGAACCTGCTGTATGGTCCGGTGATATTACAAATGACATGATTGCAAAGGGAAAGTTTGGAAGATCCAAAACAGAAATTTTGTTAAAAACTCAGGTTTTTGGGAAAATTCTGGATCCTTCTTTACTCTCCATCACAGAAGGAGATAAAGATTGGGTCAAAACATGGAATTTCCAGATAACACGGGAACCTGTACAAGTTCAGGTATCTGTAGTGTTTACCGTTACTAACACTATAGTTCCGGAAATAAGGGTTTCACCACAGACAGTACATAATAAAGTAAATACATTACCCATAATGTTAAAATGTAACACAAGGTTGAAATTGCCTTCTGAGTCTTTGTTGACATGGACCAAAAATTCATCATTTTTGGGAAGTTTTTTAAACAGTCCAACTAATGTCATTCACAGAGGTCAGATTGGTAATATCAGGTGGATGGATGATACTTTCATTTTTTCCATAGAGAATCCATCTTCCAGGGACTCTGGAAATTACCAGTGTTGCGTTGAAACAAAGACACATTACAGACATTGTAAAGACGTTAGTGTGAATATTTGGTCAGCAGCAGATAGTGCATGCACAGACACGAGGTTCATGCCGTCTTCTCCTTTCCAAATTTATGACAATGGTGTGGACTTTCAATATGTCTCATTGGAAGATTTCTACCAGGTTTCCTCAGTGTCAATCACATCTCATAAACATGGAGATGGGGATAGAACAGTGGTTTGGGAAAAGAACTGCTCAGACTAGGAGTAAGAGAGGAGTGTTAGAAGGAATTCTGGGAGGAATTGGGACAGTGGGAAGTCTGACTAATGCCATAGATATACAGACACTTAAGTCAGATTTGGATAATATTGGTTTTATTGGAGGAAAAGGTGTAAAGGTTCAGAAGAGTCTGAATCAACTTCTGGAAAAGATGGTAATGAATACAGCTGCTGTACTAGGCTCTTCCGTGTCACATCTACAGGATGCTACATTAGCTCTCGTGGAAAGCACACACGAAACACAAGTGGCTAAAGCGTGCCTGGAGATACAGGTAGAGTACTCTTCTAATTTGAAGCTGATTGCACAAGCTTTACAGAGTGGAATTACTCCACTGGGAATACTGCGAAATTTATCTGTAGAGTATGATTTTGCATTGAATCATACGGATTTGTGGGTAAATAAGTGGTTAGGATGTGAACGAAACATTTGTGTTGGCACATCGCTAATCCCGGTGATTGGAAGAGAAGGAACTATTGTTCCTGTTACAGTTTTGGGTATACCTGTGAGCAACACACAACAAGTGTTCTATCAACTGCAGTACACAGATTTTGCATTTGATGGAGTGAACACTGAACAAGTAGACATTTCTTCATGTTTGCATTTTGTTTCTAAGGTGATGTGTTTACCTGGACAGGATAAGGTGATTTATCATTCATGTTTTCATAATCATTCTTCTTGTCATGCGAGAATAGAGACTGTACAGACACTACATGATCTGGTGACTCCAGTAAGTCCAACTAAGATATGTTTTCAGGTCATGTCTGAGGCAGAGAAGGTTTCTGTTATCTATTCTGCTTGTGTACATAAGGAAAACCTACCTATGGGTTTGTATTGTATAGAAGGAAATGTGAGGTCTCTTTCAAAGAAGGAAGGAAGTTTTAATATCACTTCTATAGGAAAGAGAAACTTAACGGCATTTCCCATACAATTCAATTTATCACAGATAAATGATTTTCCTTGGGATATGTGGACAAGTGAAATAAAGAAAGACAAGGGTTTGTTAGATTTATTAACGAAACAGTTAAAGGAAGCAGAAATTATATTCAGGCATGAACAAGGTGAATTAAGTGATATTGAACACGAATGGAATGGAATGTCAGGTAGAACTTGGTGGAAGAGTTTTAGTACATCTGTACATTCCTGGTCTAAGTCATCTTTTCAGTCAGCGGTTGGTAATGTTTTATTTAATCCCATCATAATCATATTTTTATTAGTTTTGATGTGTATTATATATCAAGTTTTTGTGATGTGTAGAATTCAGAAGATATATAGGAACATAAAAATAGAAATGAAAAAGGAAGATAACATTCTTAGAGGAATGTTAAATCGCAAGATGACTTTTTGACAGAAAGTTGCAGATTGGTTTATCAAGTCAAATATTGGTCTAGAATTTCCAACAAGAATGTATGTGATACGAATGATGACACGATTGAGTTAGGGTTTCCCGGGGGTTCATCAAACGTCCATATAAGGGGGGACTGTAAAATAGTGAGTTTATGGAGATTGATTCATAGACTGGATTACATATATTCATAAATATATGTATATTTCGCCCATCCCTTTAAGGATGCCTGTGTGTTGGAAAATGCTAAACCAAGAGTTTGAGATGGTAAGAACCAAACTCATCTGTTAGTTGTCCATCAAAGCCATCTGACGTTGTTTGTCAAAGTTGTCAAAGTAGTGCTATATATTGTTTAGAATGTTGGGCTATGAGCTGAAATAGCTATGAGAAACGTTTTACTGTAAGTTACTGTTACACTGAGGTCAAAGCTCAGCGAGCCTCAAAGGGTTTCTATATATATATATATAGACTGAAGTAGGTCTTGTTACAGGTCTCTAGTGCGCAAGTACACTTATTTCGCGGGTAAAATGTACCACGTGACATGATGTAATGCTAAACCTAAATTAAGGATAGTTAGTTTTTGTGTTACCATGTAAAGAGATAAGGACAATCCAGAGGAGGGGTTTTGGGTTATAAAAGAAGCCCACACTTCAAAGGTGGGGGGAGAAGGAGGGAGAGGCAGAAGGTGACAGGAGAAAGACGGACCCATCCGACCAGACCATCTACAGACCATCCCGAGACGGCTTACACACACAACGATGTAAGATATATGAACTGTTATTTTTTCTATCTGTCTCCATCTATTAACTCAAGCCAAGACAGTTATTGTTCTCTAATGACTGTAACCCTCCAATTCTTATCTGAATAAATCCATAATATGTTTTTGACCTATCTTCGCTCCAATCATTATATACTGGCTATGCAGTTGTCGCCGCACACCCATTATTTAACACGGACGCAATAAGAACATAACTGGTTTTTAGGAGCGACAATTACTGAGAAGTCTGACACTATCAGACACTGCTGACTGACGTGTATTATACACTAGACTTGTGCGTTATATAATAGTTTGTGCAAAACGCGCACCTGTACCCTGCCACCGACTGCCACACACGTGCTGTTTTTAAATGCAAGCACGGACGCAATAAGAACCTAACTGGTTTTTAGGAGCGACAATTACTGAGAAGTCTGACACTATCAGACACTGCTGACTGACGTGTATTATACACTAGACTTGTGCGTTATATGATAGTTTGTGCAAAACGCGCACCTGTACCCTGCCACCGACTGCCACACACGTGCTGTTTTTAAATGCAAGCACGGACGCAATAAGAACCTAACTGGTTTTTAGGAGCGACAATTACTGAGAAGTCTGACACTATCAGACACTGCTGACTGACGTGTATTATACACTAGACTTGTGCGTTATATAATAGTTTGTGCAAAACGCGCACCTGTACCCTGCCACCGACTGCCACACACGTGCTGTTTTTAAATGCAAGCACGGACGCAATAAGAACCTAACTGGTTTTTAGGAGCGACAGTTACTGAGAAGTCTGACACTATCAGACACTGCTGACTGACGTGTATTATACACTAGACTTGTGCGTTATATAATAGTTTGTGCAAAACGCGCACCTGTACCCTGCCACCGACTGCCACACACGTGCTGTTTTTAAATGCAAGCACGGACGCAATAAGAACCTAACTGGTTTTTAGGAGCGACAATTACTGAGAAGTCTGACACTATCAGACACTGCTGACTGACGTGTATTATACACTAGACTTGTGCGTTATATGATAGTTTGTGCAAAACGCGCACCTGTACCCTGCCACCGACTGCCACACACGTGCTGTTTTTAAATGCAAGCACGGACGCAATAAGAACCTAACTGGTTTTTAGGAGCGACAATTACTGAGAAGTCTGACACTATCAGACACTGCTGACTGACGTGTATTATACACTAGACTTGTGCGTTATATAATAGTTTGTGCAAAACGCGCACCTGTACCCTGCCACCGACTGCCACACACGTGCTGTTTTTAAATGCAAGCACGGACGCAATAAGAACCTAACTGGTTTTTAGGAGCGACAATTACTGAGAAGTCTGACACTATCAGACACTGCTGACTGACGTGTATTATACACTAGACTTGTGCGTTATATGATAGTTTGTGCAAAACGCGCACCTGTACCCTGCCACCGACTGCCACACACGTGCTGTTTTTAAATGCAAGCACGGACGCAATAAGAACCTAACTGGTTTTTAGGAGCGACAATTACTGAGAAGTCTGACACTATCAGACACTGCTGACTGACGTGTATTATACACTAGACTTGTGCGTTATATAATAGTTTGTGCAAAACGCGCACCTGTACCCTGCCACCGACTGCCACACACGTGCTGTTTTTAAATGCAAGCACGGACGCAATAAGAACCTAACTGGTTTAGGAGCGACAATTACTGAGAAGTCTGACACTATCAGACACTGCTGACTGACGTGTATTATACACTAGACTTGTGCGTTATATAATAGTTTGTGCAAAACGCGCACCTGTACCCTGCCACCGACTGCCACACACATGCTGTTTTTAAATGCAAGCACGGACGCAATAAGAACCTAACTGGTTTTTAGGAGCGACAATTACTGAGAAGTCTGACACTATCAGACACTGCTGACTGACGTGTATTATACACTAGACTTGTGCGTTAAATAATAGTTTGTGCAAAACGCGCACCTGTACCCTGCCACCGACTGCCACACACGTGCTGTTTTTAAATGCAAGCACGGACGCAATAAGAACCTAACTGGTTTTTAGGAGCGACAATTACTGAGAAGTCTGACACTATCAGACACTGCTGACTGACGTGTATTATACACTAGACTTGTGCGTTAAATAATAGTTTGTGCAAAACGCGCACCTGTACCCTGCCACCGACTGCCACACACGTGCTGTTTTTAAATGCAAGCACGGACGCAATAAGAACCTAACTGGTTTAGGAGCGACAATTACTGAGAAGTCTGACACTATCAGACACTGCTGACTGACGTGTATTATACACTAGACTTGTGCGTTATGTGATAGTTTGTGCAAAACGCGCACCTGTACCTTGCCACCGACTGCCACACACGTGCTGTTTTTAAATGCAAGCACGGACGCAATAAGAACCTAACTGGTTTTTAGGAGCGACAATTACTGAGAAGTCTGACACTATCAGACACTGCTGACTGACGTGTATTATACACTAGACTTGTGCGTTATATAATAGTTTGTGCAAAACGCGCACCTGTACCCTGCCACCGACTGCCACACACGTGCTGTTTTTAAATGCAAGCACGGACGCAATAAGAACCTAACTGGTTTTTAGG
Source organism: Anomaloglossus baeobatrachus (assembly GCF_048569485.1). Classification (NCBI taxonomy): domain Eukaryota; kingdom Metazoa; phylum Chordata; class Amphibia; order Anura; family Aromobatidae; genus Anomaloglossus; species Anomaloglossus baeobatrachus. The sequence continues at coordinate 327,322,725 of NC_134358.1, forward strand.
AGCGACAATTACTGAGAAGTCTGACACTATCAGACACTGCTGACTGACGTGTATTATACACTAGACTTGTGCGTTATATAATAGTTTGTGCAAAACGCGCACCTGTACCCTGCCACCGACTGCCACACACGTGCTGTTTTTAAATGCAAGCACGGACGCAATAAGAACCTAACTGGTTTAGGAGCGACAATTACTGAGAAGTCTGACACTATCTGGACTGTTTTACACTGTGTACACCAGCCCCAGATATGATGAAGGCTGGTATACGGTCACCACTACCCTGCCTGCCTGCCTGCCTGTATACTGCTACAATAGTCCTGACAAGGACTCTTCTGGTCAATAGCCTGTATTCCGACCTGGCTATACCCTGCCTGTATATAGCAACAATAGTCCTGAGAAGGACTCTGCTACTGTACTCCGACCTGGCTATACCCTGCCTGCCTGTATACAACTAGAATAGTCCTGAGAAGGACTTCTGGTCACACTGTTTGCAGCCCTGCTCCGGAACTAACTATAAAGGGCCGCAAAGCTTTCCCTGAATCAGCGACACTCTCCCTGCAGAAATAGCTTGGCACCAGTGGGGCACAAATGGAGTACAACAGCCACTTCTTGCATGCCACTAAATGGCAGCATTTTTTGCTATTATTATAGCTTATTAAAAACAGAGCAGGAGGGTGTAATGCAGAGGTGCTAGAAATAGCTTGGCACCAGTGGGGCACAAATGGAGTACAACAGCCACTTTTTGGATGCCACTAACTGGCAGCACTCTTTTAAATTAAAATGGCTTTGCAAAAAGGTGCAGGAGGGTGTAATGCAGAGGTGCTAGAAATAGCTTGGCACCAGTGGGGCACAAATGGAGTACAACAGCCACTTTTTGGATGCCACTAAGTTGCAGCATTTTTTGCTATTATTATAGCTTATTAAAAACAGAGCAGGAGGGTGTAATGCAGGGTGCTAGAAATAGCTTGGCACCAGTGGGGCACAAATGGAGTACAACAGCCACTTTTTGGATGCCACTAAGTTGCAGCATTTTTTGCTATTATTATAGCTTATTAAAAACAGAGCAGGAGGGTGTAATGCAGAGGTGCTAGAAATAGCTTGGCACCAGTGGGGCACAAATGGAGTACAACAGCCACCTTTTGGATGCCACTAAGTTGCAGCATGTTTTGCTATTATTATAGCTTATTAAAAACAGAGCAGGAGGGTGTAATGCAGAGGTGCTAGAAATAGCTTGGCACCAGTGGGGCACAAATGGAGTACAACAGCAACTTTTTGGATGCCACTAAGTTGCAGCTTTTTTTGCTATTATTATAGCTTATTAAAAACAGAGCAGGAGGGTGTAATGCAGAGGTGCTAGATATAGCTTGGCACCAGTGGGGCACAAATGGAGTAGAACAGCCACTTTTTGTATGCCACTAAGTTGCAGCATTTTTTCCTATTATTATAGCTTATTAAAAACAGAGCAGGAGGGTGTAATGCAGAGGTGCTAGAAATAGCTTGGCACCAGTGGGACACTAATGGAGTACAACAGCCACTTCTTGCATGCCACTAAATGGCAGCATTTTTTGCTATTATTATAGCTTAATAAAAACAGAGCAGGAGGGTGTAATGCAGAGGTGCTAGAAATAGCTTGGCACCAGTGGGGCACAAATGGAGTACAACAGCCACTTTTTGGATGCCACTAAGTTGCAGCATTTTTTGCTATTATTATAGCTTATTAAAAACAGAGCAGGAGGGTGTAATGCAGAGGTGCTAGAAATAGCTTGGCACCAGTGGGGCACAAATGGAGTACAACAGCCACTTTTTGGATGCCACTAACTGGCAGCACTCTTTTAAATTAAAATGGCTTTGCAAAAATGTGCAGGAGGGTGTAATGCAGAGGTGCTAGAAATAGCTTGGCACCAGTGGGGCACAAATGGAGTACAACAGCCACTTTTTGGATGCCACTAAGTTGCAGCATTTTTTGCTATTATTATAGCTTATTAAAAACAGAGCAGGAGGGTGTAATGCAGGGTGCTAGAAATAGCTTGGCACCAGTGGGGCACAAATGGAGTACAACAGCCACTTTTAGGATGCCACTAAGTTTCCTCAGTGTTTGCTATTATAATAGCTTAGTAACAATGAGCTTGAGTGTGCAATGCAGAGGTGCTGCAAATAGCTTTGCACCAGTGGGACACTAATGAAGTCCAACAGCCACTTTTAGAATGCCACTAAGTTTCCTCAGTGTTTGCTATTATAATGACTTAGTAACAATGAGCTTGAGTGTGCAATGCAGAGGTGCTGCAATTACCTTTGCACCAGTGGGACACTAATGAATTCCAACAGCCACTTTTAGGATGGCACTAACTTGCAGCACTCTGCAATTAAAATGGCTTTGCTAAAAAGGGCAGGAGGGTACAGTGGCCGGGTTGTGGGTCAGTGTTGAGGAAAGGAAGCCTCACTTTCTATCCCTCTTAATGGTGAAATGCAGCAAGGAAGTACCTGAGCTTAGCTACACAGACGCTGTTATCTGTAGCTGTTAAAATCTGTTTCCACGGACCTGACTGTCATCTATGGCTCTGATTCTGCTGTAATTAGCCCTTACAAGGGCTGAAAGAAACTTCTATCCCTATTCTGTATAGCGCTGTGTCTAGAGCGTACACAACAGGATCGGCGACAGGAGCTGCGCCAGTGGTGACTGACACCCAGATGCAGAAGGCAGATAATGGCGTCCAGACGGGCAGATACCTGTTTTTATAATGCAGGGACATGTGACATGGACAGCCTATGACACATGCCCTTGCTTGTCTGGCTAAAAGTCCACTTAGCTGTCTGTGTGTCTGGGATTGGCTGACATGCTGGCCCGCCCCACTACACGCGCGCTTAGGGAAGGAAGACAAGAAAAAAAAAAATGGCGATCGCCATTATCCCAGCAGCAGTGATCTGAACGCGCCGTCCCCGCACACTATACGCTGAAATTTCATAACAGTGTGAGTCACAGAGTGACTTACACTATTACAGCGAAAAGCCAGCTACTAATTAGCTTGGCTTTTTGCTGCTAGAACCATTCTCGAATGTAACTCAAGCTATCGAGCTTTTAGCAAAAAGCTCGAGTTCTAGTTCAATCTAGAACACCCCCCAAAATCACTGGAACCGCGAACTGGAGAACCACGAACCGCGCTCAACTCTAGCCCCTACTCTGATAAGCAGTTCAATATCTATAGACAATGCATACAGAGAGTTGTGGTCTAGGCAGGGATCTTTCTGAGATCTGCAACATGCTACATCTAAGAACTCAGGTTATGTAACAAAAAGCTCAAAAAGGGATGACAAAAGGCAGGTAATCCAAAATGGCTGTCAGAATCTACCTTAATTACATGTATTAACCCTAGAACGCATACCTGGGGCCTCACAGGCCTGCTAAGTTACTTGTTTTCTTTGGTAGATCTCTATGGTTGCGTGTTCTTGGGTTAAAAGTACAACTTTATTAAATTAATTTAAAATAAATCGCAATATCCCACAGAAATGTAGATACACACAAATACAAAAGCATACAACATAGAATACCCCAGGTACAAAGTATAGGAAAGCCCCTATTAGATAGTATAATGGGGTAAACAATTATCCTACACCATATGAATATAATGGGGACAGATATACTAACTGATCCATAGGAGAAAGCTGTCCACTACCTGTCAATGGAGATCTAACAGTTAAGTTATACGCACCATAGTGGTGCCCCCATTGCTTCCTTTGCCGGTGCCATCTGCTCTTTGGCAGCATATTGGGATGGACTTTATCACTGACCTGCCAAAGTCCTTTTGTTGCACCACCATTTGGGTAGTGTAGATATATTCTCTAAAATGGCAGATTTCATGCCACTGACCAGTTTACCCTCTGCAAAAGTGCTCTCTGAGCACTTCATCCAGCACATCTTCTGGTTTTATGGTCTACCACTCCACATCGTGTCTGACAGAGGTGTCTTTACTTTACAATTCTGGAGTGCCACCTTCAAGCTGCTGGATGTCAATTTGGACTTTGGCCTTCCATTCACGGTTCACCGGTGAAGTTGAACGGGTGAATCAGATCCTGACAAACTTTCTGCGGCACTTCGTCAATGAGCATCTCAGTGACTGGGTCAAGTTCCTTCCTCTGGAGGAATTCTCTTATAACAATCACATGAGTGAGTCCTCTTCTAAGCTTCTAAGTCTCCTTTTCAGATAATGTACAGACAACGACCCAGATTCCCGTTCCTAGAGGCACTCACTTCCGAAAATACTGTGACCAATTCCCTCATCAAGACTTTCTCCAACATGTGAGCAGAGACCAAGTTTTACCTGGAGCAGTCCTCTATCCATATGAAGAGGTATGTGGACAAAAGACACCTACACCCTCCTTCGTTGTGGCCCACAGACAAGGTATGGCTTTCTTCCAGATATTTCCGTCGCAAGGTGCCTTCCTACAAGTTGGGTCCCTGCTTTATTGGTCCCTTCAAGGTGCTCCAGTGGATTAACAAGATGTTGCACAAGCTGAAGCCCCTGGCCTCCCTACGCATCTCTAACTTGTTTCACGTGTCCTTACTCAAACCTGTCATCCTGAGCTGCTACTACAGGGATCCAGGTAATTCACCTCCTCCAGTCAGTGATGAAGACAACTTTGAGGTAAAGGCCATCCTTGCTGTCAAAAAGGTCAGGATGTAAAACCTACTATTTGTTGGATTGGAAGGCAAGAGGAAAAAAAAACTTTGTTTCAATCCATTTTTGGGTGATTTTTTGATGGACGTTTGTAATCATTATCCTGTTGAAAGGCCCATGACAGTAAAAAGTGGACAGTAGAGGATTGGAAATGGGTGATTTTGAGCAATAAGAAGAAAGTCAATTTACTAGGTTTTGATAGGTACAAATAGGTCTGGAATGAACATGGGAAAAAGGAGCTAACAGAATGAGAAATTGAGGGAATTGTCAAGTTCGGTGGATTAAGCCTGATGATATGGCGTTGCTTCACAATCAAAGGTGGTGAATACTTGACCTAGATCGGTGGAGGTCTCAATGCTGAGCTATATGTTTATATACTACAAGATGAGTTATTTCATACACTAGAGTACTAGTGGGTGTGAAAAGGACGACATAGAGTTCCAGCAGGAGAACAACCCCAATCACTTGTCAAGATTGGCGAAGAAATATTTCAATGATAAAGAAGTAGTACTGGATTGGCCCCAACGGTCTCCAAACTTCAACTTAATCAAACACTTGTGGGTTTACAGTACAGACCAAAGGTTTGGACACACCTTCTCATTCAAAGAGTTTTCTTTATTTTCATGGCTCTGAAAATTGTAGATTCACATTGAAGGCATCAAAACTATGAATTAACACATGTGGAATGAAATACTTAACAAAAAAGTGTGAAACAACTGAAAATATGTCTTATATTCTTCAAAGTAGCCACCTTTTGCTTTGATTACTGCTTTGAACACTCCTGGCATTAACACCTTTCAATCTAAGTCTCCTGCACCGTCTTATACTCACCTGCTGCAATCTTTGTCTGTCATGAGCAAAGCTCCGGTCAGCCTAAAGGCCGCTTTACACGCAGCTACATCGCTAATGCGATGTCGTTGGGGTCACGGAATTCGTGATGCACATACGGCCTCGTTAGCGACGTCGTTGCGTGTGAAACGTACGAACGACCGCTAACGAGCAAAAATACTCACCTTATCATTGCTCGTTGACACGGTGCTCTATTCCTGATTATCGTTGCTGTTTCAGGACGCACGTTGTTCGTCGTTCCTGCAGCAGCACACATCGCTATGTGTGACACCGCAGAAACGAGGAACCTCACCTTACCTGTGGCCGCCGGCAATAAGGAAGGAAGGGGGTGGGCGGGATATTCGTCCCACTCATCTCCGCCCCTCCGCTTCTATTGGGCGGCCGCTTAGTGACACCGAACGAACCGCCCCCTTAGAGAGGAGGCAGTACGCCAGTCACAGTGATGTCGCTAGGCAGGTAAGTAGTGTGACGGGTCCGAGCAATGTTGTGCGCCACGGGCAGTGATTTGCCCATGATGCACAACGGACGGGGGCGAGATAGCGAGATCGCAGAGTGTAAAGCAGCCTTAAGGCGATTATTGACCTGCTGGCAGCTACAGTGTTCAACGGAGTGGGACAGAGGTTACAAATCAGTACAACTCTATGAGAGCCTCCCTCTGGCTCTTATATACTTGTGTTGAGAGCTTGTGATATAGCTTCTGACTTCCAACTGGGCTGGGAGCGATGCAAAATATGGATGAAAAAGAACAGAAGGTTGAGTATAAAATAGGGCAGGTGATGTAAATTTAAAACACCACTCTAACGCTGAAGAAAAAAACAAGGCATGGTGCTTTAAGCATTTTTATATGGATTTTGGAGAAAATTCTGCTCCAAAATCCTCATAAAAAAGGTACATCTGAGCATATCTTATGTGTATGTGTAAAAGGCACAGTAGAGTAAGTTGTTCTCCCAAGAATAAGGAAGATATGCAGACATTAAACTATACTTGGGTGTACCTAGTGAAGCTTATGGCTAATTTGTTTGAAAAAAAAAAGTTTTTTCCATTTTAAGAAGAAGCTTGATAAATAATCTATTTAGCAAGAATGTCATTCATTCCTATGTATTTATTCTAGAAAGCTCATTTAAATGGGTAGACATATTAAAGTGCTTTCGTTAGATAGCATAAAAATAAGCAAGTCTGTATTTTGAGCATGGGTTGGAGATGACAATCGACACATGCTCAGTAGAGCAGGAAATAGCCCAGACCATGAAATCACAGGTTCTCTTGAAATGGAGTCCAATAAGATTGCCAATTGGCCAAACCTTAACTCACTTCTCCTCATTATAAACACCTACTCATATAGCTGAATCAAGCACTCATGTGTGGGGGTCAGGAGAAAGGAGAATTACTGTAGATGTCAGCCAAACAAGCTTTCAGACAAACGTAATTGAAAATTAGCTTTAGGCAGGAATTGTCAAAACCAGACTTCTTGCTAGCACTATGCATGCACTATGCATGCTAGCACTATTCATGTACTATTCTGGTGCTTTTCACTATTCACAATCTGAAATGTAGCTTCAAGGGAATGTGTCAGTAGACTTTTGCTACGTAAGCTGAAGACAGTATGCTGCAAGGGTCAACACAGAGAATTCAGGAATGCCTGTCTTGTCAAGGTCCTATCATGATGACTATGGGATAGCAGGGGCTGGGGTCCTAGGCTGTTGCTCAGGCTAGAGGGCCCTAGGCTATCACTTTGTGTTCAGCCATATGTTTCAAAGACCAGAAAAATACATGAAGCGATAATTCTGATGGTCCGTGTGGAAAGCTGTGCTCATGGACATTTCATAAACCAAAAATAGAGCCATCCAGAATTTTGCGTATTCACATCAAAATCCGCACAGGTTGCAGGGGAATTTTTTTTGAGAATTTTACTATAAGTGCATGATATCATATCATATAAGGATCATGTGCACCCACCTTTTTTGGCTGAAGTTAGATGTCTGTGCATAATGATCCAAGTACACCCCGTGATGCACCGGCTTGCCAGTGTATGGATATGCCTGTAAGGCTGTCAAATTTGGGTCAGAAGTCTGTGCATTGGGATCCATACTTGGACTGTGATGCTAGTCACTACTCACAGACAAGCCATGAGCCAGTGTAGTTAGGAGGTTCTGAGTCAGATAGCAAGAAAACTAATCAAACAAAGGAGTAAAGGAAAAGGCGTAATCAGGTCACAGTCTGATGTACAAATTACAGAAAGGTAGTGGATCAAAACAAGGGGCTAGGCAAAATGGCTGGTCAGAGGCAAAGTCCAAGGTCAGGCAGCAATAGATCAGAGACAGAACACTACAGAACAATGCACACATACACTACTGAGCTAAGGGTATGACTGGCAGTAATCGGAGACTGAAAGACAGATAAATCGTCAGATAATCATGCAGAACAGGAAAAACCTGGAACACCCACATTGGGCAGCTGGACTGTCACTCACAATACTGACAGCTCAGCACATCCCAGCTTCAGATTGGATAGCCCATCAGTCCATAACAAAACCCGAGAGCTCAGCGCTCACCTGCCTCAGATTGGATGGCCGAGCTGTCATTCACCAAACTGACAGATCAGCATGATCCTGATTCAATAGGACAGCTGAACTGTTACTCTCTGCTTCCACGAAACAGTGGAGGAACCACACCAGTTACAATTTATCACAAGACTGATATGCTTGAAAAACACCTATGGTAAGCTGAAATATTACAGGTTTGCAGGTGAATCAGGGTTGCCGGTTCCCAAGCAATCAGGATATGGGCTAGCTGGGAATGGTGCACTCCTGATTTGAGTACGTGAGAATAACCTTTGTACAGAGAGTTCCAACTTAAAAATGTTATACCATGAAAAATGAATAATTTTATACAACACAGAATTAAATTTAGCAGGAATAAAAGAACTTATTCATTTTTCATTTGTGAAAGAACTGTGGAAGTGCATAACAATCCAAGAATCTAATTCACTAAAACACAGCTGCAAGGTAGTGAGAGGAACAATTCCATAAATATGTCACGTTCTAAATTATTATATATACCATGAGTTATGAATAGTGTGATTTGCTAGATACGTGTACTGCAATCAAAATATTCTGAGCCATTATTACCTTTCTCAGGGATTTTTACGATCTAATGCTTCTTCATTTCTTCATTTATTTTCATGTTCTAATGGGTGTTTAATAAAAATTAGTAGGTAGAGTGAATTATAAGTCTGAATTCTTTATTTGTTCTTGATATTTTATAGTAGTGAGTCAGTCACAGATACATTATGTATTAACAATTAATTGACACTAGAAATACATTACTTTGTCTTTCTATATAACACATAATTTACCAAAGTATAGAAGCTCATAGCAAACCGCCATAAAACCTTTCCAGATACGTTGCTCCAAGTAATTGAATCTAGCCAGCACATCGGAAAGGAACTTCGGAAGTCAATTAAGTTCAACACTATGCTCAACAGAGTAAGTCAAGAATATACTGTATTGCAGAGTCTAGCAATTCATCTACTAAAGTATCTTATCAATGTAAAAATAAAATATCTCTTTATATTTTTTATGTAAGGATAAAATTGTATAAAAAGCGGGTCTAACCAAATGAATTATATTGGCTGAGTTTGTAAGAAGATGCTAGCTATGGCACATGTAGTAAAGATACATTTTACTACATAAATATACACAAATCTGTACTTAAATATTTAAAACTCCCTTTCTCAGTAAAAGCTACTGTGGCATGTAAACGTTTAGGCACCCCTAATCAAAATTACTCTTACTCTGAACAGGTAAGCAAGTTGATGATGAAATGACCTCTAAAAAGGTATAAAGTTAAAGATGACACATTTCCTTTGTAGTTTCCATCTTTTACATTTTTAAATGAATAAAAATGGAAAATGAGCATATGCTGAAGTTTGGGCACTCTGCATGGTTACTACCTAGTAGCTCCACATTTGGTGAGTATCACACCTTGTAAACACTTTTTGTATGCGCCCAAGAGTCTTTCAATTCATGTTTGAGGGATTTTCATCCATTCTTCTTTGAAAACATCTTCCAGTTCTGTGAAATTCCTGGGTCGCCTTACATGCACTGCTCTTTTGAGGTCTAGCCACAGATTTTCAATGATGTTCAAATCAGGGGACTGTGAGGGCCATTATGAAACCTTCAGCTTGCACCTTTTCAGGTAGTCTATCGTGGATTTTGACATGTGTTTAGCATCATTATCCATTTGTAGAAACCATCCACTTTTCAACTTCAGCTTTTTTACAGATGGTGTTATGTTTGCATCAAGAATTTGTTGAAATTTCACTGAATCCATTCTTCCCTCTACTAGTGAAATATTCCCCCTGCCATTGGCTGCAACACAACCCCCAAAGCATGATTGATCGAGCCCCATGTTTAACCACTTAACGACCGCGGGCAGTAAAATTACGTCCCAAAAGACATATTGTTACTGCCCGCGGTCCTCCGGCGGCAGCATGCCGCGATCGGCACACATCTCAGCTGATTTTCACTGCTGAGATGTGTGCCTGCTAGGCACGAGCAGAATCGTTATCTGCTCGTGCCGATTAACCCCTTATATGGCGCTGTCAATACGTGACAGCGCCATTATAAGCGCGATCGCGGTAAAGTTTTACTTACCGCCCGATACTGGAAGTCACGTGACGTGATCACGTGACTTCCGATAGTTGTCATGGTAGCACAGGGTCATGTGATGACTCCTGTACTACTCCTGACTTGCTTTCACTTTCGCTGTGCCCGGGGCACAGCAAAAGAGAAAGAGAGCGTATCTGCTGTTTACAGCCTTGTAGCTGTGATCAGCAGATACTGCAGAGCGATCGGAATGCTGATCGCAATAGCCCCCTAGGGGGACTAGTAAAATAAAAAAAAAAGTTAAAAAAAAGTTTAAAAAAATTAAAAAAAAACAAAAAAAACTAAAAGTTCAAATCACCCCCCATTCGCCCTATTGAAAATTAAAGGGTTAAAAAAATAAAAAATATACACACATTTGGTATCGGCCCGTTCAGAAACGCCCGATCTATCAAAATATAAAATCAATTAATCTGATCAGTATACGGCGTAGCGGCAAAAAAATTCCAAACGCCAAAACGACGTTTTTTTGTCACCACAACGTTTGCGCAAAATGCAATAAGAGGCGATCAAAACGTAGCATCTGCGCAAAAATGGTACCGTTAAAAACATCAGCTGGAGACGCAAAAAATAAGCCATCACTGAGCCATAGATCCCGAAAAATGAGAACGCTACGGGTCATGGAATATGGCATAAAACGTGCGCCACTTTTCTCGGACAAACTTCTTATTTTTTTTAACCCCTTATATAAAAGTAAACCTATACATGTTTGGTGTCTATGAACTCGCACTGACCTGAGGCATCACACCCACACATCAGTTTTACCATATAGTGAATACAGTGAATAAAATATCTCAAAAACCATAGTGCTATCGCACTTTTTTTGCAATTTTTCTGCATTTGGAATTTTTTTGCCGTTTTCCAGTACACTATATGGTAAAACTGATGGTTTCATTTAAAAGTACAGCTCGTTCCGCAAACAATGAGCCCTCACATGACCATATTGACTGAAAAATAAAAAAGTTACGTCTCTCAGAAAAAGAATGGCAAAAAAAAAAACGGAAAGCGAAAAATCGGCTGGTCGTGAAGGGGTTAATAGTTAGTGATATGTTCTTTTCCTGAAGTTCAGCACCTTTTTTTTCTCCACACATACCTTGAACATTGTCAAACAGTTCTATTTTATCCTTATCAGTCCACAGCACTTGTCTCCAAAATGCATCAGGCTTATTTAGATGTTATTTTGCATACTTCTGATGCTGAATTTTATGGTGAGTACGCAGGAGAGGTTTTCTTATAATGATTCATCCATGATGGCCATATTTGTATAGGAGTCACTGAACAGTAGAACAATGTACCATAAGTCTAAAGTCTGCTTAATGTTCCTGAAGGTCTTTTGCCATCAAGAGGGGCTTCTCATTTGCCTTTCACACAATCCTACAAGCAGCTTTCACAGAAATTTAGCTTAAGGCCCAGTCACACACAACGACTTACCAGCGATCCCGAAAACGTGATCGCTTGTTAGATGTCACATAGTCAGATCTTACCAACGATGCAGGAACGATGCAGGTCGCAGTAGTGACCTGTATAATGATCTCAGCAGTCACTGTGACCCTGTCACACAGTGTCAAACACAGCGATGTGTCCTGCCCAGCAGTACATCGCCTTTGAAGAAAATGGCCTGGACCATTCTGCAACGACTAGCGATCTCACAGCAGGGGCCTGATCACTGGTAGGTGTCACACATAACGAGATCACTAACGGGATCCCTACTGCGTCACTGAAACCGTGACTCAGCAGCGATCTTGCTAGCGATCTCGTTATGTGTGACGATACCTTTATAAGTCTTCCATACCTTATCTTGACCTCCACTGTTATCTGTCATTTCTTAATTAAATTTCAAACTGAGGAGAGGGCAATCTTTCATAGCCTTCTAATGCTTTGTGAACCTTCACCATTTTCAAAGTGCAGGCAGCTGCTTAGAAGAACTCATGGCTGTTTTTTGGCACAAGGTTAGAGCAGCCTTTTTTTTTATAAAGCTGGCCTTATCTTACGATGATAGTGAATAAGCAATAATCCTAAATTGCTAATTAATATCTGAAACTTTGAATAAATTTATCTGAGTACACAAATCTGCAAGGGTGCCCAAACTTTTGCATTGGCCCATTCCTTTTTGTAAATTTTCATGGTAAAGAACCAGCAAAATCAATCCCCTTCACACTACAGTTAAAGGGAAGGTGGCGTGCCCAAAAAACATTTTCAATAACTGAAAAAATGTAAAGTATGAATGTTTTAATGTTTTGTTTAAATATTATTATTTGTTTTTAATTGAGCAAAATATAAAAAAAAATTTAAAAGTTTGACATTTTCCACTGTTAAACACTAGGGGGAGCAGCTGCTGAAATCCTACAGAAATCCCACTGTAGAAAAAGCCTGGATTACAGCTGCAGTAAAGTGGGCGAATCTGTTCTCCTGTGTGTGATATCACACCTCCCCCTCCCAATCTGGGTGTTTCCAACAGATAAGAGAGAATGAAGTGTAGGGGACACAGTGCAGAGCCATTTTGTTGGTGACCAGAAATGTCTAAAGTGTCATCAAGGACAGCTGCATAGTGTTCCCCACATAACGCTCTGTACGCCCCGGTCCAGCAATGCTCTGCCGCATGCACGCCTACCCGCAATGTTCTGCCACATGCATGCCTGCAATGCTCTGCCACACGGACGCACGCAGTGTGTGTGTGTGTGTACACTGTGTATATACTGTGTGTGTGACAGCACCCAGCATGAGGGCAGCGGAGCCAGCATAAGTATATACTATATACCATGTACTGTGTGTGTATATACTATATACTGTGTGTATATACTATATACCATATGAACATTGTGTTTATTCTGTGTGTGACCGAGCAGCATGAGGGGAGGTGGAGCCAGCGTGTGTATATATTATATACCATGTACTGTGTGTATATACTATATACCGTGTGTACAGTTTGTATATACTGTGTGATCGAGCAGCATGAGGGAGGCGGAGCCAGCGTTTGTATATACTATATACCGTGTATTGTGTGCATATACCATATACTGTGTGTATCTACTATATACCGTGTGTACACTGTGTATATATTGTGTGTGTGACCAAGCCGCATGAAGGAGACGGAGCCAGCGTGTGTATATACTATATACCGTGTATTGTGTGCATATACTATATACTGTGTGTATCTACTATAGACCGTATGTACACTGTGTATATATTGTGTGTGTGACCAAGCAGCATGCAGGAGGCGGAGCCAGCATGTGTATATACTATATTCCCTATACTGTGTGTATATACTACAGTACTGACCAAAAGTTTGGACACACCTCATCTCTAGAACAACTGTTAAGAGTAGAGATGAGCGAACCGGTCCCGGTTCGGCTCGAGGACCGGTTCGCCGAACGGAGGTCCCGTTCGAGTTCGGCTCGTCGAACGTTCGACGAACCGAACTCGAACCGCATAGAAAACAATGGCAGGCATTCACAAACACATAAAAACACCTAGAAAACACCCTCAAAGGTGTCCAAAAGGTGACAAACAACTCACAACACAACACAAACACATGGGAAAGTGACAAGGACATATACTCATGCGAAAACAAAAGAGCAGGACAAGGAAAAAGAGGAGGACACACAGATATATGAGTATATGCAAGGAAACGTCGATGCCATTACTGTGCAACATGAGCCCTGCTCATTTTAGGCTTCCAATCTGGATAAATTGCCTGAGCTTGCCACGTACGCCTTGGGGATCTTGTCGTGTCCTGCAGCCTGCGTTCTCTCGGAACCTGTGTTCAGTGCTGCTGGGGGTCTGCTGGCAGATAAGCACACGTGTCTGTCCACTGACAATGTGGACATGGCTCTCAGAGGACTTTTCTTCCCCTGGGTCATCCAGGGGAGGCGAAAGGCACGCGTATTTTTGAGATTGCTTCATGCAAAGCATCTTTGTAAGCTTGAAAATGGGGGTCAACTGATGCCAGTCAAGTGGGGTGTGTGTGGCCCAGTTAGTGGAAACGAGGGAGACTGTGGTTGGAGTCCCCTCGCTTTTGAAAAAAGAACCAAGATGAACAAGTCATGGCTCTCAGAGGACTTTTCTTCCCCTGGGTCATCCAGGGGAGGCGAAAGGCACGCGTATTTTTGATAGTGCTTCATGCAAAGCATCTTTGTAAGCTTGAAAATGGGGGTCAACTGATGCCAGTCAAGTGGGGTGTGTGTGGCCCAGTTAGTGGAAACGAGGGAGACTGTGGTTGGAGTCCCCTCGCTTTTGAAAAAAGAACCAAGATGAACAAGTCATGGCTCTCAGAGGACTTTTCTTCCCCTGGGTCATCCAGGGGAGGCGAAAGGCACGCGTATTTTTGATAGTGCTTCATGCAAAGCATCTTTGTAAGCTTGAAAATGGGGGTCAACTGATGCCAGTCAAGTGGGGTGTGTGTGGCCCAGTTAGTGGAAATGAGGGAGACTGTGGTTGGAGTCCCCTCGCTGTGTTTTACATGCTTTTAGAAGGGCATGACATGGCTTAGAGGTTGACTTTCAGCATCTGGAAACTGTTGGCTACCAAAATGCTGCCTTTCCAACCTTTTTAACCGAGGATTTTCGAGACCTTATGCCCATCGCAGTGCCCCAAGAGCCGATGCCCAGGCGCCACTCCTTCTCCAACAAAGGCGTGCACGCGCTACACCAGCATGTCGCACTAAACATCACTGATTCCTTGAGAAACTCTGTGTGACAGGGTGCATTTCACCACAGATAATTGGCCCAGTAAGCATGGACAGGGGCGTTACATGTCGCTGACTGGGCAATGGGTTACTGTGGGGGGAGATGGGTCTGCTGTACAAGTCTTGTCGTCCCCACGAGTTGTGTCAATCCTTCTGTATGTAGAAGATAATACACTGCTTCTGCCTCTTC
Organism: Anomaloglossus baeobatrachus; assembly: GCF_048569485.1. Classification (NCBI taxonomy): domain Eukaryota; kingdom Metazoa; phylum Chordata; class Amphibia; order Anura; family Aromobatidae; genus Anomaloglossus; species Anomaloglossus baeobatrachus. The sequence continues at coordinate 327,337,784 of NC_134358.1, forward strand.
AACCTCGTGTGGGTCCTCCACCTTGGCCCAAACCCTGTGTGGTCAGGCCACCCTTCCTTGTAACTGCGCACAAGGAATACCACACACCTCCTTACTATGCTGGCAGCAGAGCTCAATGCCATCAGGCAGTCAAAGGTTTTCTTTGAAATGTATGGGAAATGTGAGTCACACCGCTGAGAAGTTGTGGACGGTTAGCTCTGGAGACCGAGTTTCATCAATGGTTGTCTCCACTCAACCAGCAGCCAGGGAAGGTCGGGTGCGACAATGATGCAAACATGGGTGCGGCCCTTCGCTGTGACAATGTGACACACGTGCCTTGTGTGGCTCACGTGTTGAACCTGGTTGTCCAGCAATTTTTAAAGCACTATCCTGGCCCACATGGCCTTCTGCAGAGAGCACGGTGTAACGCCTTCCTTGATCCACACATTTAGATGGGCTGTAAATGATAGGCTAGAGGGAAGCCACTCACCAAGCAGTACCCCTAGAACCCTGAAACCCTTTAACCCCTATACAGGGATTAGGAATTACACAGGGCCCAAGGTGATCAATACCTGTGGAAGGCTGCAGTTTCAGAGAATAGTAGTCAGGCAGGGTCAAAACATTAATTGAGGAACAGGAACAGAATGGGACGGCCAGGACTTAATCAGAAAACAAGCAGAGGTGAAATGCGGATCGGCCAACAAGGTACATAAACAGCAAGCAGGAAAAGTAGTCAGGTAACAAGCACACAAAATCATAAAACTGAACTGGGGGTAAAAGTAGCCAGAGGTTCATAGCTATGTCTGGCAGTGGTCTGCAGACAGGATGGGCATAAAAAAGGGTGTGGTGTCTTCCCATTGGTTGTAGCTGAATGATGGTACTTCATCTGTGAGATACCCACCAGCTACATTCAGCCAGAGATTCTGCATCTGTCAAGGTAATGCAGCCCAGTGGGTGAGCATAACCTGCGTCCACCTGCGCCGCTGGCATCGACTCCTCTCCCATCATCAGCACTATGCATGAAAGTAACACGTTGTCACCTGGCGACCGGAGTACAAATTGACGGAGCGGACTCCGTTGGTGACTTAACAGCCGTGTGCGGCAATGATGCAAACCTGGCTGCGGGCCATCGTCAGGGCAATGTGACACACGTGCCTTGTATGGCTCACGTGTTGAACCTAATTCTCCAGCAATTTTTAAAACACCATCCCGGCCTACATGGCCTTGTGCAGCGGGCACGCTCGCTATGTGCTCACTTCCATTGTGCGCACACAGCAGCTCAACAACTTAAGTCGCTACAGAAGTCTTAAGGTCTGGTGGTTAAACGCCTGAAATGCGATGTGCCGACACGCAGGAACTTTAATCTGCACATGTTGCAGCGTTTGTGGCAGCATCGCCGAACCCTGCTGCAATACGTTATGACATATAGCCTGGGATAACTTGATCCAGAGGTGGTGCAGATCACGCTGCTGGAGTGGTGTCAGATCAAGGACCTATGCACCCTTCTACACAGTTTACAAATGTCGACGAAGATGTTTAGCACTGGCGATGCCATTCTCAGCGTGACAATTCTGGTCATCTACATGATGGAGCACACTGTAATTATTATTCGGAGTCAGGTGTTGGGACAAGAGGAAGGGGAGGAAGTACAGGAGGAGTCATATGCGGAAGGGATAACAAAATCTACGAGGTCCAGATGGTCAGCGGCACCTAGGCGGCAGTCATGGTGAGGGAGGGGGATTAACAAGGGCGCATAGTATCAGCAAAAAGTGTTGAGGAAGGTGCAGGAGCCCATGAAGAAATGGAGGACGAACTGGCGATGGGCATGGAAGACTCAGCAGATGAGTGAGAGATTGCTCACATTTCAGTTGTGCGAGGTTGTGGGGAGAGGGTAGAGGAAGGAGGCACGATTCTCACCTCTCTGCCACCAACACACCAAGGACTTGGTCCTCCTGGATGCACAAGACACATGAGCGCCTTCTTGCTGCACTACCTACAACATGACCCTCGGATTGTACGAATTCAAAGTAATCCTGACTACTGGGTTGCCACACTGTTAGATCCCCGGTACAAGACAAAATTTTGCAAAATAATTCCTGCCATAGAAATGGACGCACGTATACAGGAGTATCTGCAGAAGAAGGTACGCAATCTTAGATCTGCTTTTCCACTAAACACCAGTGCTGCACAGAGTGAATCTCAACGCTTTGTCATGGATAGGAGGAAATGGTCTTTTACTTGTCCACATCTGAGGGACCGAGGGCTGGCTGCTGTGCTGAGATGGCGTTGAGTACGGTGTTCCTGCAGAGTTGCACTTTTGGTCATATACCAAAATGAGTTGAAAAAGGACAGATGCTGGTGGAAAGGGGAACAGGTGTGTTGGAAAGGGGAAAAAAGTTTTTGTCCGTGGATTTGGTGGTTAAGCAACAATAACATTTGCTGAAGAAACACCATCTGTTACAGTGGGACTGGCAGATTTGGATAAGGTGGTATATACTGTGTTACCGCTATATACCGAAAATTATTAAGAAAAGAAAGAGAAAGGTATATATCCCCATCAGCAGTCAGTGTCCACCGTGCTCCCAGATGGAAAAGGAGAGGTTGGCAACTGGAAGGTTTGGTGGAGGATACAGAGCTGTGTGGCTATGAAACTAATAGTAGCCTGAACCGAGTTAGACGCCATTCGGATCTGGAGACTGGGAGCCCTGTTAGCGTCACAGGGTCCACATGCCCACCCAGCCCAGGAACTCCCTGTTAACAACACAGGGGCCATTGAGTACACTGACCGTGTGCGTAGGGGCCACACCTGTGGACAGCAGGTGCATCAGCAGCAGCAGGCCTGTTAATGCCACTGGGCTGCACAAGCAGGACTGGTAGGACAGGAGCTGGTCTTAACCGTTCTGCGTTACCAACTGTGGTGGTGGCCTGCATCGACACCCTATCCCTGCCTAACTCTGGCCTAAAGCCGCAATGGGTTCAACACATGGAGGTGTGCTCTTTCGGAGCATAATAGAAGACTGCGCACCTCCTTGTTGGCTCCAGCCCCTTTTATAACCTGGGTCCGCCCCAAACCAGGGTGAACCACAATGCACCTCCTGGAGACAAAAGCAGAGTGACACGTCATGAGTGGCATAACTAGCGTCCTATTTGGAACCGCAACTTCAATGATGACCTCATGGCTGCCATGACCCAAACACCTCACCAGTCATCGTCTGACCATCAATAATGCGGTGACAAGTCATAGGGGCGGGCCTCTGCAAGCCATTTGGGAGTGGCCTGGCCACATTGTCAGGACACCTGATGCCCTGTGGTCTATATGGGACCCCCACATCAGGGGCAGGGCCAAAGAGTTCATTACCGGACATAGTCTCTGATGCAGTAAGTGCCTGAGCATGCTCAGTAGCATGAAATACAGTGTCTGAAAAAAGACTATCAGCTTTATGGTGTCTAGGCACAACACAGGACCTAGACCCGGCACGGAGTGCAAGTACCTGTGCAAAGAGGCTTTTCGCACTAAGTGTGGGAGCATGCGCTGTAGCCCGAAATGAAGACTTAGCCTCAGCAATGGCACAGTCAGGCTGAGCATACTCACTAGGCGAAACACTGTAGTTAGGCTGCGGCTGGGGTAAATCGGCACACGCATGCGCACTAGCTGCCTCTCCACACTTAGACGTGGAGGAGAAAGCAGCCAGCTGGACAACCCAAGGCACAGCCCTAAATGGCAGCTGATGCCTGGGCGCAAATGAAACCGCAGAAGGCTTCAGGTTACAGGTTTTGTAACAACAAATACCATCCAAAAGAACAGGTGTACTTCTTCCCATGGATAATCTGATATGATCCTTTTTTTCACGGACACAACCATCGCTAACAAATGTAGATGAGGCCAAAACAGCAGCTGCTTCAATGGATCTGAAGTGCTCCATAAAGTGGCCTCTCCTCCACCCCAATTTCAAGATCCCAAATACTCCATTCCTCTGTGGTGTCAATCCAATCGCACTTGCTTCCTAACAGCTCTCAAGTTTCCACCAGCTCTGCTGAGTATGGGGTAACAGAGACGGTTGAGTTTGCATAGCTGTTCAGTCGCACTAAAGCCTGGGAATCAGAGGTCTGCTCTAAAGCTGCAATGAGTACAGACAAGGAAGTTATTACTATTTTTATTATTATTGATTTATAGAGCACCATTGATTCCATGGTGCTGTACATGAGAAGGGGGTTACATACAGAATACATATACAAGTAACTATAGACAGACTGGTACAGAGGGAAGAGGGCCCTGCCCTTGCGGGATTACATTCTAAAGGATTTTTGGGAGGAGACAGTAGGAGTGGTGTAGGTTGAGCGTCAAGTACGTATGGTGGTGGTGTCATTGAAGGTTATAGTCATTTCTGAACAGATGAGTTTTCAGATTCAGTTTGAAGCTTGCGGGTGTAGCAGATAATCTGACGTGTTGAGGTAGCGAGTTCCATGAGACAGGGGAAATGATCTGCGCAGATGGCCAGAAGCTTTGTAAGTGGGATCCAGGCCCCGATGAAGAAGGTGCTGAGCCTAATCTACACCCTCATTTCCAAAAAGTAAATCCTCCTGGTGGAGACAATGGGGAACATGATGAGGAGCACAGATACATGATTGGAATGACAACTTTACTATTCGGTCAGGGCAGGAAGAGGTTTTCTCGGAGGACTCAGGACGAGGGGAATGAAAACACACAGGGTTATTGATGAGGTTGGAGACCACACTTACTGTCAAACCAAAGTCAGCCAGTCGATGAGGTCAGCAGAGGAGGTGGAGGAGGATGCTACTGACGACGAGGTTATGTTGCGTCTTCCTGGCCAGAGACAAAGTACTGGAAGCACGTCAACAACTGAATCCTGGACCACAACTTTGACTCAGAGCAGAAGTCGTGTTGGCTATGCAGGTCGCATGGGCTGTAAGCCTTGCCTAGCCTGTGAATTTTTGGACATTGCAAAGGATAACCCAAGTCATGGAATCTGTAAGATTTGTCAACAATCTGTAAGTAGAAGGCAAAAACTCACACCTTTGAGTAGTTCCTCCATGAAGTGTCACATGGATATGAATTGATAGCATGAAGGTGTATTGCTCAGCTTTAGCCACTGTCAATGCAACAGGCTTATTTGCCATTGCATGCATTGTTGCAGACTACACACAAGGGGCTGCTGTTTTTTTGGATCTGCCTTTGTTTGGTCACTATAGCAATATCAAATTGCTCTTCGGATGTGGACTTGGAGATGCTGTCTATGAACAGAAGGAAAAGCTAAAGGTGTGTGTTACAGCAAGGAGCCACCGCGGAAACACTTCGTTCAATTGGGAGGGGAGTCATGTTGTCCTTTGATGATGAGCCCCGTAATGCCAGTGAGCAGCATCCTGTGCCACAGACCAACATTCTTACAGTGCTGTCTACACTGTTTACCATGAAAGGAGCGTAAAGTCTGTATTTCTGGAAACTGGACATCACAGTACCCGGGTACGGTAGGCTGTGCCCAGACAATAATGCGGGCACGCAACACTTTGTTTTATTAGCAAAACACATATCTGTTCTGGGTAGGCCGACTATATAGACAATAAGACTTGCTGCCTCTGCACTGTCAAATTGTCACGTACAGTTTAAATCATAGAGGGACAGCAACACATGTTTGCATTGACTGTTGCTTTTCAAGATTTCCATGACTGTGTTGCAGAGCTGTGTGGTTTGCATTCACACTGTTATCATCTGCATTATCTGTGAGGCTTCAGCTAACAAGGGTATTCAGGGGGGGTAATGTGTTTTGACTATGTTTAGGTAGATAACTTGGAAGCTCTTGCGATGCGCCACTGGTAAGTCGTGTTCAAACACACACACACACACACAGACGCACAAACACACAATTACTGCTACACAGAGGGATTAGCAGGTAGTAGGCAACAGAATAGATTGTTCAATTATTTAAATTGTATGCATGGTTCTTATTGTTTGTTTTGGTAAAGTTAAACAATCATTTATCAACCCACGTGCCTAGAGTCCTTTTCCTGTTGCCTGGTTTTGCTACATACTGGGTAGCCCACCCTGTACACAACTTAAAATGAAGCATAAGTCGCAATGTGAATTTCACTGTGCTACAATGCGGCCTAGCGTGCCTGTGCAACCACCGCCTGCCCCATCAAGTGCATCTGCGTGCTCTTCATCCTCTGTGACTGTGGGGACAGCAGTCACACATGGTTTTTTACACTGAACTTCCACTCCTTTACCCGCAACAGGGAGTGTGATTGGCAGGTCATCACTTGTTTTGGAAGTGCAAACAGAAGGTATTATTGAGCTGACAGACATCGAGAGAACCATCATTGGTTGCAGGCTACATTATATCCACGCCTGCACCTTAGTCACAGATTGGCTGGACTACCTGCAGTTAATAATTGCATTCCAGAAATGGAAAGGAGTGAAGAATGCACATGTGTTGTACCTTGCTTGGCAGCAAAGGAACACTAACTTAGTATTCCAGACAATTTTAGGATGGCAGAAAAAGAGTCAGCTCTTTGGGCAAATTATATAGCGTGGCAAAAGTGGACAGATGGGTACAGTGGCCGTGTTCTGTGGGTACCAGGACAGTAAAAGAAGCCTCACTTTCTATCCCTCCTAATGATCAAATGCAGCAAGGAATTCCCTGAGTTTGCTATAAAATTAGCATAGCTAAATGTGCATGAGGGTAGAATGCAGAGGTGCTTGAGATTGCTTGGCACAAGTGGCACAATAAAGGAGTCCAACAGCCACTTTTTGTATGCCACTAAATGGCAGTATTTTTTGCTATCATTATAGCTTATTAAAAACAGAGCAGGAGGGTGTCCTGCACAGGTGCTAGAAATAGCTTGGCACCAGTGGGGCACTAATGGAATACAACAGCCAGTTCTATGATGCCACTAAATGGCAGTATTTTTTGCTATCATTATAGCTTATTAAAAACAGAGCAAGAGGGTGTCCTGCACAGGTGCTAGAAATAGCTTGGCACCAGTGGAGCACTAATGGAATACAACAGCCAGTTCTATGATGCCACTAAATGGCAGTATTTTTTGCTATCATTATAGCTTAATAAAAACAGAGCAGGAGGGTGTCCTGCACAGGTGCTAGAAATAGCTTGGCACCAGTGGGGCACTAATGGAATACAACAGCCAGTTCTATGATGCCACTAAATGGCAGTATTTTTTGCTATCATTATAGCTTATTAAAAACAGAGCAGGAGGGTGTCCTGCACAGGTGCTAGAAATAGCTTTGCACCAGTGGGGCACTAATGGAATACAACAGCCAGTTCTATGATGCCACTAAATGGCAGTATTTTTTGCTATCATTATAGCTTATTAAAAACAGAGCAGGAGCGTGTCCTGCACAGGTGCTAGAAATAGCTTGGCACCAGTGGGGCACTAATGGAATACAACAGCCAGTTCTATGATGCCACTAAATGGCAGTATTTTTTGCTATCATAATAGCTTATTAAAAACAGAGCAGGAGGGTGTCCTGCACAGGTGCTAGAAATAGCTTGGCACCAGTGGGGCACTAATGGAATACAACAGCCAGTTCTATGATGCCACTAAATGGCAGTATTTTTTGCTATCATTATAGCTTATTAAAAACAGAGCAGGAGGGTGTCCTGCACAGGTCCTAGAAATAGCTTGCCACCAGTGGGGCACTAATGGAATATAACAGCCAGTTCTATGATGCCACTAAATGGCAGTATTTTTTGCTATCATTATAGCTTATTAAAAACAGAGCAGGAGGGTGTCCTGCACAGGTGCTAGAAAAAGCTTGGCACCAGTGGGGCACTAATGGAGTACAACAGCCACTTCTTGTATGCCACTAAGTTTACTCAATTTTTGGTATTATAACGTCTTAGTAAGTAACAATGAGTTTGAGTGTGCAATGCAGGCAGACGTGCTGCAAATATCTTTGCACTACTGGGGCAATACAGCAGTCCAACAGCCACGTTAAGGATGCCACTAAGTTCACTCAGTGTTTGCTAGTATAATGGCTTAGTAACAATGAGTTTGAGTGTGCAATGCAGGCAGACGTGCTGCAAATATCTTTGCACTAGTGGGACTATACAAAAGTCCAATAGCCACGTTTAGGATGCCACTAGGTTCAATCAGTGTTTGCTAGTATAATGGCTTAGCTACAATGAGTTTGAGTGTGCAATGCAGGCAGACGTGCTGCAAATATCTTTGCACTAGTGGGTCTATACAAAAGTCCAATAGCCACGTTTAGGATGCCACTAGGTTCAATCAGTGTTTGCTAGTATAATGGCTTAGCTACAATGAGTTTGAGTGTGCAATGCAGGCAGACGTGCTGCAAATATCTTTGCACTAGTGGGACTATACAAAAGTCCAATAGCCACGTTTAGGATGCCACTAGGTTCAATCAGTGTTTGCTAGTATAATGGCTTAGTAACAATGAGTTTGAGTGTGCAATGCAGGCAGACGTGCTGCAAATATCTTTGCACTAGTGGGACTATACAATAGTCCAATAGCCACGTTTAGGATGCCACTAGGTTCAATCAGTGTTTGCTAGTATAATGGCTTAGTAACAATGAGTTTGAGTGTGCAATGCAGGCACCGTGCTGCAAATATCTTTGCACTAGTGGGACTATACAAAAGTCCAATAGCCACGTTTAGGATGCCACTAGGTTCAATCAGTGTTTGCTAGTATAAAGGCTTAGTAACAATGAGTTTGAGTGTGCAATGCAGGCAGACGTGCTTCAAATATCTTTGCACTAGTGGGACTATACAAAAGTCCAATAGCCACGTTTAGGATGCCACTAGGTTCAATCAGTGTTTGCTAGTATAATTGCTTAGTAACAATGAGTTTGACTGTGCAATGCAGGCAGACGTGCTGCAAATATCTTTGCACTAGTGGGACTATACAAAAGTCCAATAGCCACGTTTAGGATGCCACTAGGTTCAATCAGTGTTTGCTAGTATAATGGCTTAGCTACAATGAGTTTGAGTGTGCAATGCAGGCAGACGTGCTGCAAATATCTTTGCACTAGTGGGACTATACAAAAGTCCAATAGCCACGTTTAGGATGCCACTAGGTTCAATCAGTGTTTGCTAGTATAATGGCTTAGTAACAATGAGTTTGAGTGTGCAATGCAGGCAGACGTGCTGCAAATATCTTTGCACTAGTGGGACTATACAAAAGTCCAATAGCCACGTTTAGGATGCCACTAGGTTCAATCAGTGTTTGCTAGTATAATTGCTTAGCTACAATGAGTTTGAGTGTGCAATGCAGGCAGACGTGCTGCAAATATCTTTGCACTAGTGGGACTATTCAAAAGTCCAATAGTCACGTTTAGGATGCCACTAGGTTCAATCAGTGTTTGCTAGTATAATGGCTTAGCTACAATGAGTTTGAGTGTGCAATGCAGGCAGACGTGCTGCAAATATCTTTGCACTAGTGGGACTATACAAAAGTCCAATAGCCACGTTTAGGATGCCACTAGGTTCAATCAGTATTTGCTAGTATATTGGCTTTGCTACAATGAGTTTGAGTGTGCAATGCAGGCAGACGTGCTGCAAATATCTTTGCACTAGCGGGACTATACAAAAGTCCAATAGCCACGTTTATTATGCCACTAGGTTCACTCAGTGTTTGCTAGTATAATGGCTTAGTAACAATGAGTTTGAGTGTGCAATGCAGGCAGACGTGCTGCAAATATCTTTGCACTAGTGGGACTATACAAAAGTCCAATAGCCACGTTTAGGATGCCACTAGTTTCAATCAGTGTTTGCTAGTATAATGGCTTAGTAACAATGAGTTTGAGTGTGCAATGCAGGCAGACGTGCTGCAAATATCTTTGCACTAGTGGGACTATACAAAAGTCCAATAGCCACGTTTAGGATGCCACTAGGTTCAATCAGTGTTTGCTATTATAATGGCTTAGTAACAATGAGTTTGAGTGTGCAATGCAGGCAGACGTGCTGCAAATATCTTTGCACTAGTGGGACTTTACAAAAGTCCAATAGCCACGTTTAGGATGCCACTAGGTTCAATCAGTGTTTGCTAGTATAATGGCTTAGCTACAATGAGTTTGAGTGTGCAATGCAGTCAGACCTACTGCAAATATCTTTGCACTAGTGGGACTATACAAAAGTCCAATAGCCACGTTTAGGATGCCACTAGGTTCAATCAGTGTTTGCTAGGATAATGGCTTAGTAACAATGGGTTTGAGTGTGCAATGCAGGCAGACGTGCTGCAAATATCTTTGCACTAGTGGGACTATACAAAAGTCCAATAGCCACGTTTAGGATGCCACTTGGTTCAATCAGTGTTTGCTAGTATAATGGCTTAGTAACAATGAGTTTGAGTGTGCAATGCAGGCAGACGTGCTGCAAATATCTTTGCACTAGTGGGACTATACAAAAGTCCAATAGCCACGTTTAGGATGCCACTAGGTTCAATCAGTGATTGCTAGTATAATGGCTTAGATACAATGAGTTTGAGTGTGCAATGCAGGCAGACGTGCTGCAAATATCTTTGCACTAGTGGGACTATACAAAAGTCCAAAAGCCACGTTTAGGATGCCACTAGGTTCAATCAGTGTTTGCTAGTATAATGGCTTAGTAACAATGAGTTTGAGTGTGCAATGCAGGCAGACGTGCTGCAAATATCTTTGCACTAGTGGGACTATACAAAAGTCCAATAGCCACGTTTAGGATGCCACTAGGTTCAATCAGTGTTTGCTAGTATAATGGCTTAGCTACAATGAGTTTGAGTGTGCAATGCAGGCAGACGTGCTGCAAATATCTTTGCACTAGTGGGACTATACAAAAGTCCAATAGCCACGTTTAGGATGCCACTAGGCTCAATCAGTGTTTGCTAGTATAATGGCTAAGTAACAATGAGTTTGAGTGTGCAATGCAGGCAGACATGCTGCAAATATCTTTGCACTAGTGGGACTATACAAAAGTCAAATAGCCACGTTTAGGATGCCACTAGGTTCAATCAGTGATTGCTAGTATAATGGCTTAGCTACAATGAGTTTGAGTGTGCAATGCAGGCAGACGTGCTGCAAATATCTTTGCACTAGTGGGACTATACAAAAGTCCAATAGCCACGTTTAGGATGCCACTAGGCTCAATCAGTGTTTGCTAGTATAATGGCTTAGCTACAATGAGTTTGAGTGTGCAATGCAGGCAGACGTGCTGCAAATATCTTTGCACTAGTGGGACTATACAAAAGTCCAATAGCCACGTTTAGGATGCCACTAGGTTCAATCAGTATTTGCTAGTATAATGGCTTTGCTACAATGAGTTTGAGTGTGCAATGCAGGCAGACGTGCTGCAAATATCTTTGCACTAGCGGGACTATACAAAAGTCCAATAGCCACGTTTAGGATGCCACTAGGTTCACTCAGTGTTTGCTAGTATAATGGCTTAGTAACAATGAGTTTGAGTGTGCAATGCAGGCAGACGTGCTGCAAATATCTTTGCACTAGTGGGACTATACAAAAGTCCAATAGCCACGTTTAGGATGCCACTAGTTTCACTCAGTGTTTGCTAGTATAATGGCTTAGTAACAATGAGTTTGACTGTGCAATGCAGGCAGACGTGCTGCAAATATCTTTGCACTAGTGGGACTATACAAAAGTCCAATAGCCACGTTTAGGATGCCACTAGGTTCAATCAGTGTTTGCTAGTATAATGGCTTAGCTACAATGAGTTTGAGTGTGCAATGCAGGCAGACGTGCTGCAAATATCTTTGCACTAGTGGGACTATACAAAAGTCCAATAGCCACGTTTAGGATGCCACTAGGTTCAATCAGTGTTTGCTAGTATAATGGCTTAGTAACAATGAGTTTGAGTGTGCAATGCAGGCAGACGTGCTGCAAATATCTTTGCACTAGTGGGACTATACAAAAGTCCAATAGCCACGTTTAGGATGCCACTAGGTTCAATCAGTGTTTGCTAGTATAATTGCTTAGCTACAATGAGTTTGAGTGTGCAATGCAGGCAGACGTGCTGCAAATATCTTTGCACTAGTGGGACTATTCAAAAGTCCAATAGTCACGTTTAGGATGCCACTAGGTTCAATCAGTGTTTGCTAGTATAATGGCTTAGCTACAATGAGTTTGAGTGTGCAATGCAGGCAGACGTGCTGCAAATATCTTTGCACTAGTGGGACTATACAAAAGTCCAATAGCCACGTTTAGGATGCCACTAGGTTCAATCAGTGTTTGCTAGTATAATGGCTTAGTAACAATGAGTTTGAGTGTGCAATGCAGGCAGACGTGCTGCAAATATCTTTGCACTAGTGGGACTATACAAAAGTCCAATAGCCACGTTTAGGATGCCACTAGGTTAAATCAGTGTTTGCTAGTATAATGGCTTAGTAACAATGAGTTTGAGTGTGCAATGCAGGCAGACGTGCTGCAAATATCTTTGCATTATTGGGACTATACAATAGTCCAATAGCCACGTTTAGGATGCCACTAGGTTCAATCAGTGTTTGCTAGTATAATGGCTTAGTAACAATGAGTTTGAGTGTGCAATGCAGGCAGACATGCTGCAAATATCTTTGCACTAGTGGGACTATACAAAAGTCCAATAGCCACGTTTAGGATGCCACTAGGTTCAATCAGTGTTTGCTAGTATAATGGCTTAGTAACAATGAGTTTGAGTGTGCAATGCAGGCAGACGTGCTGCAAATATCTTTGCACTAGTGGGACTATACAAAAGTCCAATAGCCACGTTTAGGATGCCACTAGGTTCAATCAGTGTTTGCTAGTATAATGGCTTAGTAACAATGAGTTTGAGTGTGCAATGCAGGCAGACGTGCTGCAAATATCTTTGCATTATTGGGACTATACAATAGTCCAATAGCCACGTTTAGGATGCCACTAGGTTCAATCAGTGTTTGCTAGTATAATGGCTTAGTAACAATGAGTTTGAGTGTGCAATGCAGGCAGACGTGCTGCAAATATCTTTGCACTATTGGGACTTTAAATAGTCCAATAGCCATGTTTAGGATGCCACTAGGTTCAATCAGTGTTTGCTGGTATAATGGCTTAGTAACAATGAGTTTGAGTGTGCAATGCAGGCAGACGTGCTGCAAATATCTTTGCACTAGTGGGACTATACAAAAGTCCAATAGCCACGTTTAGGATGCCACTAGGTTCAATCAGTATTTGCTAGTATAATGGCTTTGCTACAATGAGTTTGAGTGTGCAATGCAGGCAGACGTGCTGCAAATATCTTTGCACTAGCGGGACTATACAAAAGTCCAATAGCCACGTTTAGGATGCCACTAGGTTCACTCAGTGTTTGCTAGTATAATGGCTTAGTAACAATGAGTTTGAGTGTGCAATGCAGGCAGACGTGCTGCAAATATCTTTGCACTAGTGGGACTATACAAAAGTCCAATAGCCACGTTTAGGATGCCACTAGTTTCAATCAGTGTTTGCTAGTATAATGGCTTAGTAACAATGAGTTTGAGTGTGCAATGCAGGCAGACGTGCTGCAAATATCTTTGCACTAGTGGGACTATACAAAAGTCCAATAGCCACGTTTAGGATGCCACTAGGTTCAATCAGTGTTTGCTATTATAATGGCTTAGTAACAATGAGTTTGAGTGTGCAATGCAGGCAGACGTGCTGCAAATATCTTTGCACTAGTGGGACTTTACAAAAGTCCAATAGCCACGTTTAGGATGCCACTAGGTTCAATCAGTGTTTGCTAGTATAATGGATTAGCTACAATGAGTTTGAGTGTGCAATGCAGTCAGACCTACTGCAAATATCTTTGCACTAGTGGGACTATACAAAAGTCCAATAGCCACGTTTAGGATGCCACTAGGTTCAATCAGTGTTTGCTAGGATAATGGCTTAGTAACAATGGGTTTGAGTGTGCAATGCAGGCAGACGTGCTGCAAATATCGTTGCACTAGTGGGACTATACAAAAGTCCAATAGCCACGTTTAGGATGCCACTTGGTTCAATCAGTGTTTGCTAGTATAATGGCTTAGTAACAATGAGTTTGAGTGTGCAATGCAGGCAGACGTGCTGCAAATATCTTTGCACTAGTGGGACTATACAAAAGTCCAATAGCCACGTTTAGGATGCCACTAGGTTCAATCAGTGTTTGCTAGTATAATGGCTTAGCTACAATGAGTTTGAGTGTGCAATGCAGGCAGACGTGCTGCAAATATCTTTGCACTAGTGGGACTATACAAAAGTCCAAAAGCCACGTTTAGGATGCCACTAGGTTCAATCAGTGTTTGCTAGTATAATGGCTTAGTAACAATGAGTTTGAGTGTGCAATGCAGGCAGACGTGCTGCAAATATCTTTGCACTAGTGGGACTATACAAAAGTCCAATAGCCACGTTTAGGATGCCACTAGGTTCAATCAGTGTTTGCTAGTATAATGGCTTAGCTACAATGAGTTTGAGTGTGCAATGCAGGCAGACGTGCTGCAAATATCTTTGCACTAGTGGGACTATACAAAAGTCCAATAGCCACGTTTAGGATGCCACTAGGCTCAATCAGTGTTTGCTAGTATAATGGCTAAGTAACAATGAGTTTGAGTGTGCAATGCAGGCAGACATGCTGCAAATATCTTTGCACTAGTGGGACTATACAAAAGTCCAATAGCCACGTTTAGGATGCCACTAGGTTCAATCAGTGTTTGCTAGTATAATGGCTTAGCTACAATGAGTTTGAGTGTGCAATGCAGGCAGACGTGCTGCAAATATCTTTGCACTAGTGGGACTATACAAAAGTCCAATAGCCACGTTTAGGATGCCACTAGGCTCAATCAGTGTTTGCTAGTATAATGGCTTAGCTACAATGAGTTTGAGTGTGCAATGCAGGCAGACGTGCTGCAAATATCTTTGCACTAGTGGGACTATACAAAAGTCCAATAGCCACGTTTAGGATGCCACTAGGTTCAATCAGTATTTGCTAGTATAATGGCTTTGCTACAATGAGTTTGAGTGTGCAATGCAGGCAGACGTGCTGCAAATATCTTTGCACTAGCGGGACTATACAAAAGTCCAATAGCCACGTTTAGGATGCCACTAGGTTCACTCAGTGTTTGCTAGTATAATGGCTTAGTAACAATGAGTTTGAGTGTGCAATGCAGGCAGACGTGCTGCAAATATCTTTGCACTAGTGGGACTATACAAAAGTCCAATAGCCACGTTTAGGATGCCACTAGTTTCACTCAGTGTTTGCTAGTATAATGGCTTAGTAACAATGAGTTTGAGTGTGCAATGCAGGCAGACGTGCTGCAAATATCTTTGCACTAGTGGGACTATACAAAAGTCCAATAGCCACGTTTAGGATGCCACTAGTTTCAATCAGTGTTTGCTAGTATAATGGCTTAGTAACAATGAGTTTGAGTGTGCAATGCAGGCAGACGTGCTGCAAATATCTTTGCACTAGTGGGACTATACAAAAGTCCAATAGCCACGTTTAGGATGCCACTAGGTTCAATCAGTGTTTGCTATTATAATGGCTTAGTAACAATGAGTTTGAGTGTGCAATGCAGGCAGACGTGCTGCAAATATCTTTGCACTAGTGGGACTTTACAAAAGTCCAATAGCCACGTTTAGGATGCCACTAGGTTCAATCAGTGTTTGCTAGTATAATGGCTTAGCTACAATGAGTTTGAGTGTGCAATGCAGTCAGACCTACTGCAAATATCTTTGCACTAGTGGGACTATACAAAAGTCCAATAGCCACGTTTAGGATGCCACTAGGTTCAATCAGTGTTTGCTAGGATAATGGCTTAGTAACAATGGGTTTGAGTGTGCAATGCAGGCAGACGTGCTGCAAATATCTTTGCACTAGTGGGACTATACAAAAGTCCAATAGCCACGTTTAGGATGCCACTTGGTTCAATCAGTGTTTGCTAGTATAATGGCTTAGTAACAATGAGTTTGAGTGTGCAATGCAGGCAGACGTGCTGCAAATATCTTTGCACTAGTGGGACTATACAAAAGTCCAATAGCCACGTTTAGGATGCCACTAGGTTCAATCAGTGTTTGCTAGTATAATGGCTTAGCTACAATGAGTTTGAGTGTGCAATGCAGGCAGACGTGCTGCAAATATCTTTGCACTAGTGGGACTATACAAAAGTCCAAAAGCCACGTTTAGGATGCCACTAGGTTCAATCAGTGTTTGCTAGTATAATGGCTTAGTAACAATGAGTTTGAGTGTGCAATGCAGGCAGACGTGCTGCAAATATCTTTGCACTAGTGGGACTATACAAAAGTCCAATAGCCACGTTTAGGATGCCACTAGGTTCAATCAGTGTTTGCTAGTATAATGGCTTAGCTACAATGAGTTTGAGTGTGCAATGCAGGCAGACGTGCTGCAAATATCTTTGCACTAGTGGGACTATACCAAAGTCCAATAGCCACGTTTAGGATGCCACTAGGCTCAATCAGTGTTTGCTAGTATAATGGCTAAGTAACAATGAGTTTGAGTGTGCAATGCAGGCAGACATGCTGCAAATATCTTTGCACTAGTGGGACTATACAAAAGTCCAATAGCCACGTTTAGGATGCCACTAGGTTCAATCAGTGTTTGCTAGTATAATGGCTTAGCTACAATGAGTTTGAGTGTGCAATGCAGGCAGACGTGCTGCAAATATCTTTGCACTAGTGGGACTATACAAAAGTCCAAAAGCCACGTTTAGGATGCCACTAGGTTCAATCAGTGTTTGCTAGTATAATGGCTTAGTAACAATGAGTTTGAGTGTGCAATGCAGGCAGACGTGCTGCAAATATCTTTGCACTAGTGGGACTATACAAAAGTCCAATAGCCACGTTTAGGATGCCACTAGGTTCAATCAGTGTTTGCTAGTATAATGGCTTAGCTACAATGAGTTTGAGTGTGCAATGCAGGCAGACGTGCTGCAAATATCTTTGCACTAGTGGGACTATACAAAAGTCCAATAGCCACGTTTAGGATGCCACTAGGCTCAATCAGTGTTTGCTAGTATAATGGCTAAGTAACAATGAGTTTGAGTGTGCAATGCAGGCAGACATGCTGCAAATATCTTTGCACTAGTGGGACTATACAAAAGTCCAATAGCCACGTTTAGGATGCCACTAGGTTCAATCAGTGTTTGCTAGTATAATGGCTTAGCTACAATGAGTTTGAGTGTGCAATGCAGGCAGACGTGCTGCAAATATCTTTGCACTAGTGGGACTATACAAAAGTCCAATAGCCACGTTTAGGATGCCACTAGGCTCAATCAGTGTTTGCTAGTATAATGGCTTAGCTACAATGAGTTTGAGTGTGCAATGCAGGCAGACGTGCTGCAAATATCTTTGCACTAGTGGGACTATACAAAAGTCCAATAGCCACGTTTAGGATGCCACTAGGTTCAATCAGTATTTGCTAGTATAATGGCTTTGCTACAATGAGTTTGAGTGTGCAATGCAGGCAGACGTGCTGCAAATATCTTTGCACTAGCGGGACTATACAAAAGTCCAATAGCCACGTTTAGGATGCCACTAGGTTCACTCAGTGTTTGCTAGTATAATGGCTTAGTAACAATGAGTTTGAGTGTGCAATGCAGGCAGACGTGCTGCAAATATCTTTGCACTAGTGGGACTATACAAAAGTCCAATAGCCACGTTTAGGATGCCACTAGTTTCACTCAGTGTTTGCTAGTATAATGGCTTAGTAACAATGAGTTTGAGTGTGCAATGCAGGCAGACGTGCTGCAAATATCTTTGCACTAGTGGGACTATACAAAAGTCCAATAGCCACGTTTAGGATGCCACTAGTTTCAATCAGTGTTTGCTAGTATAATGGCTTAGTAACAATGAGTTTGAGTGTGCAATGCAGGCAGACGTGCTGCAAATATCTTTGCACTAGTGGGACTATACAAAAGTCCAATAGCCACGTTTAGGATGCCACTAGGTTCAATCAGTGTTTGCTATTATAATGGCTTAGTAACAATGAGTTTGAGTGTGCAATGCAGGCAGACGTGCTGCAAATATCTTTGCACTAGTGGGACTTTACAAAAGTCCAATAGCCACGTTTAGGATGCCACTAGGTTCAATCAGTGTTTGCTAGTATAATGGCTTAGCTACAATGAGTTTGAGTGTGCAATGCAGTCAGACCTACTGCAAATATCTTTGCACTAGTGGGACTATACAAAAGTCCAATAGCCACGTTTAGGATGCCACTAGGTTCAATCAGTGTTTGCTAGGATAATGGCTTAGTAACAATGGGTTTGAGTGTGCAATGCAGGCAGACGTGCTGCAAATATCTTTGCACTAGTGGGACTATGCAAAAGTCCAATAGCCACGTTTAGGATGCCACTTGGTTCAATCAGTGTTTGCTAGTATAATGGCTTAGTAACAATGAGTTTGAGTGTGCAATGCAGGCAGACGTGCTGCAAATATCTTTGCACTAGTGGGACTATACAAAAGTCCAATAGCCACGTTTAGGATGCCACTAGGTTCAATCAGTTTTTTCTAGTATAATGGCTTAGCTACAATGAGTTTGAGTGTGCAATGCAGGCAGACGTGCTGCAAATATCTTTGCACTAGTGGGACTATACAAAAGTCCAAAAGCCACGTTTAGGATGCCACTAGGTTCAATCAGTGTTTGCTAGTATAATGGCTTAGTAACAATGAGTTTGAGTGTGCAATGCAGGCAGACGTGCTGCAAATATCTTTGCACTAGTGGGACTATACAAAAGTCCAATAGCCACGTTTAGGATGCCACTAGTTTCACTCAGTGTTTGCTAGTATAATGGCTAAGTAACAATGAGTTTGAGTGTGCAATGCAGGCAGACATGCTGCAAATATCTTTGCACTAGTGGGACTATACAAAAGTCCAATAGCCACGTTTAGGATGCCACTAGGCTCAATCAGTGTTTGCTAGTATAATGGCTTAGCTACAATGAGTTTGAGTGTGCAATGCAGGCAGACGTGCTGCAAATATCTTTGCACTAGTGGGACTATACAAAAGTCAAATAGCCACGTTTAGGATGCCACTAGGTTCAATCAGTGTTTGCTAATATAATGGCTTAGTAACAATGAGTTTGAGTGTGCAATGCAGGCAGACGTGCTGCAAATATCTTTGCACTAGTGGGACTATACAAAAGTCCAATAGCCACGTTTAGGATGCCACTAGGTTCACTCAGTGTTTGCTAGTATAATGGCTTAGCAACAATGAGTTTGAGTGTGCAATGCAGGCAGACGTGCTGCAAATATCTTTGCACTAGTGGGACTATACAAAAGTCCAATAGCCACGTTTAGGATGCCACTAGGTTCAATCAGTGTTTGCTATTATAATGGCTTAGTAACAATGAGTTTGAGTGTGCAATGCAGGCAGACGTGCTGCAAATATCTTTGCACTAGTGGGACTTTACAAAAGTCCAATAGCCACGTTTAGGATGCCACTAGGTTCAATCAGTGTTTGCTAGTATAATGGCTTAGCTACAATGAGTTTGAGTGTGCAATGCAGTCAGACCTACTGCAAATATCTTTGCACTAGTGGGACTATACAAAAGTCCAATAGCCACGTTTAGGATGCCACTAGGTTCAATCAGTGTTTGCTAGGATAATGGCTTAGTAACAATGGGTTTGAGTGTGCAATGCAGGCAGACGTGCTGCAAATATCTTTGCACTAGTGGGACTATGCAAAAGTCCAATAGCCACGTTTAGGATGCCACTTGGTTCAATCAGTGTTTGCTAGTATAATGGCTTAGTAACAATGAGTTTGAGTGTGCAATGCAGGCAGACGTGCTGCAAATATCTTTGCACTAGTGGGACTATACAAAAGTCCAATAGCCACGTTTAGGATGCCACTAGGTTCAATCAGTTTTTTCTAGTATAATGGCTTAGCTACAATGAGTTTGAGTGTGCAATGCAGGCAGACGTGCTGCAAATATCTTTGCACTAGTGGGACTATACAAAAGTCCAAAAGCCACGTTTAGGATGCCACTAGGTTCAATCAGTGTTTGCTAGTATAATGGCTTAGTAACAATGAGTTTGAGTGTGCAATGCAGGCAGACGTGCTGCAAATATCTTTGCACTAGTGGGACTATACAAAAGTCCAATAGCCACGTTTAGGATGCCACTAGTTTCACTCAGTGTTTGCTAGTATAATGGCTAAGTAACAATGAGTTTGAGTGTGCAATGCAGGCAGACATGCTGCAAATATCTTTGCACTAGTGGGACTATACAAAAGTCCAATAGCCATGTTTAGGATGCCACTAGGCTCAATCAGTGTTTGCTAGTATAATGGCTTAGCTACAATGAGTTTGAGTGTGCAATGCAGGCAGACGTGCTGCAAATATCTTTGCACTAGTGGGACTATACAAAAGTCAAATAGCCACGTTTAGGATGCCACTAGGTTCAATCAGTGTTTGCTAATATAATGGCTTAGTAACAATGAGTTTGAGTGTGCAATGCAGGCAGACGTGCTGCAAATATCTTTGCACTAGTGGGACTATACAAAAGTCCAATAGCCACGTTTAGGATGCCACTAGGTTCACTCAGTGTTTGCTAGTATAATGGCTTAGCAACAATGAGTTTGAGTGTGCAATGCAGGCAGACGTGCTGCAAATATCTTTGCACTAGTGGGACTATACAAAAGTCCAATAGCCACGTTTAGGATGCCACTAGGTTCAATCAGTGTTTGCTAGTATAATGGCTTAGTAACAATGAGTTTGAGTGTGCAATGCAGGCAGACGTGCTGCAAATATCTTTGCACTAGTGGGACTATAGAAAAGTCCAATAGCCACGTTTAGGATGCCACTAGGTTCAATCAGTGTTTGCTAGTATAATGGCTTAGTAACAATGAGTTTGAGTGTGCAATGCAGGCAGACGTGCTGCAAATATCTTTGCACTAGTGGGACTATACAAAAGTCCAATAGCCACGTTTAGGATGCCACTAGGTTCAATCAGTGTTTGCTAGTATAATGGCTTAGGTACAATGAGTTTGAGTGTGCAATGCAGTCAGATGTGCTGCAAATATCTTTGCACTAGTGGGACTATACAAAAGTCCAATAGCCACGTTTAGGATGCCACTAGGTTCAATCAGTGTTTGCTAGTATAATGGCTTAGTAACAATGAGTTTGAGTGTGCAATGCAGGCAGACGTGCTGCAAATATCTTTGCACTAGTGGGACTATACAAAAGTCCAATAGCCACGTTTAGGATGCCACTAGGTTCAATCAGTGTTTGCTAGTATAATGGCTTAGTAACAATGAGTTTGAGTGTGCAATGCAGGCAGACGTGCTGCAAATATCTTTGCACTAGTGGGACTATACAAAAGTCCAATAGAAACGTTTAGGATGCCACTAGGTTCAATCAGTGTTTGCTAGTATAATGGCTTAGCAACAATGAGTTTGAGTGTGCAATGCAGGCAGACGTGCTGAAAATATCTTTGCACTAGTGGGACTATACAAAAGTCCAATAGCCATGTTTAGGATGCCACTAGGTTCAATCAGTGTTTGCTAGTATAATGGCTTAGTAACAATGAGTTTGAGTGTGCAATGCAGGCAGACGTGCTGCAAATATCTTTGCACTAGTGGGACTATACAAAAGTCCAATAGCCACGTTTAGGATGCCACTAGGTTCAATCAGTGTTTGCTAGTATAATGGCTTAGCTACAATGAGTTTGAATGTGCAATGCAGGCAGACGTGCTGCAAATATCTTTGCACTAGTGGGACTATACAAAAGTCAAATAGCCACGTTTAGGATGCCACTAGGTTCAATCAGTGTTTGCTAGTATAATGGCTAAGTAACAATGAGTTTGAGTGTGCAATGCAGGCAGACGTGCTGCAAATATCTTTGCACTAGTGGAACTATACAAAAGTCCAATAGCCACGTTTAGGATGCCACTAGGTTCACTCAGTATTTGCTAGTATAATGGCTTAGCTACAATGAGTTTGAGTGTGCAATGCAGGCAGATGTGCTGCAAATATCTTTGCACTAGTGGGACTATACAAAAGTCCAATAGCCACGTTTAGGATGCCACTAGGTTCAATCAGTGTTTGCTAGTATAATGGCTTAGTAACAATGAGTTTGAGTGTTCAATGCAGGCAGACGTGCTGCAAATATCGTTGCACTAGTGGAACTATACAAAAGTCCAATAGCCACGTTTAGGATGCCACTAGGTTCAATCAGTGTTTGCTAGTATAATGGCTTTGCTACAATGAGTTTGAGTGTGCAATGCAGGCAGACATGCTGCAAATATCTTTGCACTAGTGGGACTATACAAAAGTCCAATAGCCACGTTTAGGATGCCACTAGGTTCAATCAGTGTTTGCTAGTATAATGGCTTAGTAACAATGAGCTTGAGTGTGCAATGCAGGCAGACGTGCTGCAAATATCTTTGCACTAATGGGACTATACAAAAGTCCAATAGCCACGTTTAGGATGCCACTAGGTTCAATCAGTGTTTGCTAGTATAATGGCTTAGCTACAATGAGTTTGAGTGTGCAATGCAGGCAGACGTGCTGCAAATATCTTTGCACTAGTGGGACTATACAAAAGTCCAATAGCCACGTTTAGGATGCCACTAGGTTCAATCAGTGTTTGCTAGTATAATGGCTAAGTAACAATGAGTTTGAGTGTGCAATGCAGGCAGACGTGCTGCAAATATCTTTGCACTAGTGGGACTATACAAAAGTCCAATAGCCACGTTTAGGATGCCACTAGGTTCAATCAGTTTTTGCTAGTATAATGGCTTAGCTACAATGAGTTTGAGTGTGCAGTGCAGGCAGACGTCCTGCAAATATCTTTGCACTAGTGGGACTATGCAAAAGTCCAATAGCCACGTTTAGGATGCCACTAGGTTCAATCAGTGTTTGCTAGTATAATGGCTTAGTAACAATAAGTTTGAGTGTGCAATGCAGGCAGACGTGCTGCAAATATCTTTGCACTAGTGGGACTATACAAAAGTCCAATAGCCACGTTTAGGATGCCACTAGGTTCAATCAGTGTTTGCTAGTATAATGGCTAAGTAACAATGAGTTTGAGTGTGCAATGCAGGCAGACGTGCTGCAAATATCTTTGCACTAGTGGGACTATACAAAAGTCCAATAGCCACGTTTAGGATGCCACTAGGTTCAATCAGTTTTTGCTAGTATAATGGCTTAGCTACAATGAGTTTGAGTGTGCAGTGCAGGCAGACGTCCTGCAAATATCTTTGCACTAGTGGGACTATGCAAAAGTCCAATAGCCACGTTTAGGATGCCACTAGGTTCAATCAGTGTTTGCTAGTATAATGGCTTAGTAACAATAAGTTTGAGTGTGCAATGCAGGCAGACGTGCTGCAAATATCTTTGCACTAGTGGGACTATACAAAAGTCCAATAGCCACGTTTAGGATGCCACTAGGCTCAATCAGTGTTTGCTAGTATAATGGCTTAGCTACAATGAGTTTAAGTGTGCAATGCAGGCAGACGTGCTGCAAATATCTTTGCACTAGTGGGACTATACAAAAGTCCAATAGCCACGTTTAGGATGCCACTAGGTTCAATCAGTGTTTGCTAGTATAATGGCTTAGTAACAATGAGTTTGAGTGTGCAATACAGGCAGACGTGCTGCAAATATCTTTGCACTAGTGGGACTATACAAAAGTCCAATAGCCACGTTTAGGATGCCACTAGGTTCAATCAGTGTTTGCTAGTATAATGGCTTAGCAACAATGAGTTTGAGTGTGCAATGCAGGCAGACGTGCTGCAAATATCTTTGCACTAGTGGGACTATACAAAAGTCCAATAGCCACGTTTAGGATGCCACTAGGTTCAATCAGTGTTTGCTAGTATAATTGCTTAGCTACAATGAGTTTGAGTGTGCAATGCAGGCAGACGTGCTGCAAATATCTTTGCACTAGTGGGACTATACAAAAGTCCAATAGCCACGTTTAGGATGCCACTAGGTTCAATCAGTGTTTGCTAGTATAATGGCTTTGCTACAATGAGTTTGAGTGTGCAATGCAGGCAGACGTGCTGCAAATATCTTTGCACTAGTGGGACTATACAAAAGTCCAATAGCCACGTTTAGGATGCCACTAGGTTCACTCAGTGTTTGCTAGTATAATGGCTTAGTAACAATGAGTTTGAGTGTGCAATGCAGGCAGACGTGCTGCAAATATCTTTGCACTAGTGGGACTATACAAAAGTCCAATAGCCACGTTTAGGATGCCACTAGGTTCAATCAGTGTTTGCTAGTATAATGGCTTAGTAACAAAGAGTTTGAGTGTGCAATGCAGGCAGACGTGCTGCAAATATCTTTGCACTAGTGGGACTATACAAAAGTCTAATAGCCACGTTTAGGATGCCACTAGGTACACTCAGTGTTTGCTAGTATAATGGCTTATTTATAATGAGTTGGAGTGTGCAGAGGACAGGAGGGTACAGTGCCAGGATTGTGGGGCTCTGGGTAGAGGAATGGAAGCCTGCCTTTCTATCCCTCCTAATGGGGAAATGCAGCGAGGAAATCCCTGAGCTTAGCTACACAGACGCTGTCTCTGTTTTCAGGACCTGTCACCTATGGCTCTGACCCTGCCCGTACGAGCCCTTAAAAGGACTGATAGAAAGTGCTATCCCTAAGCTGTCCAGCGCTGTGTATGGAGTGCATACACCAGTATCGGCGATAGGACTCAGGACGGAGCTGCGCCAGTGATGTCTGACACCAAGGACGCAGAAGAGATAATTGCGTCCGGACGGGCAGATACTCGTTTTTATAATGCAGGGACATGTGACATGGACATCCTATCACACATGCCGTTGCTTCTCTGGCTAAAAGTACACTTAGCTGTGTGTGTGTCTGGGATTGGCTGACATGCTGGCCCTCCCCACTACACTCGCGCGCTTAGGGAAGGAAGACAAGGAAAAAAAAAAAAAAATGGCGATCGCCATTATCCATACAGCAGTGATCTGAATGCGCTGTTCCCGCACACTATACAC
Source organism: Anomaloglossus baeobatrachus (assembly GCF_048569485.1). Classification (NCBI taxonomy): domain Eukaryota; kingdom Metazoa; phylum Chordata; class Amphibia; order Anura; family Aromobatidae; genus Anomaloglossus; species Anomaloglossus baeobatrachus. The sequence continues at coordinate 327,362,687 of NC_134358.1, forward strand.
TGAAATGTCATAATAGTGTGAGTCACAGAGTGACTTACACTATTACAGCGGAAAGCCAGCTATGGATTACCTGTTTTTTTTTGCTGCTAGAACCGTTCTCGAACGTATCTAGAACTATCGAGCTTTTGCAAAAAGCTCGAGTTCTAGTTCGATCTAGAACAGCCCCCAAAATCACTCGAGCCTAGAACTGGAGAACCTCGAACCTCGCTCAACTCTAGTTAAGAGGAGACTTTGTGCAGCAGGCCTTCATGGTTATATAGCTGCTAGGAAACCACTGCTAAGGACAGGCAACAAGCAGAAGAGACTTGTTTGGGCTAAAGAACACAAGGAATGGACATTAGACCAGTGGAAATCTGTGCTATGGTCTGATGAGTCCAAATTTGAGATCTTTGGATCCAACCACCGTGTCTTTGTAGAAAAGGTGAACGGATGGACTCTACATGCTTGGTTCCCACCGTGAAGCATGGAGGAGGAGGTGTGATGGTGTGGGTGTGCTTTGCTGGTGACACTTTTGGGGATTTATTCAAAATTGAAGGCATACAGAACCAGCATGGCTACCACAGCATCTTGCAGTGGTGTGCTATTCCATCCGGTTTGCGTTTAGTTGGACCATCATTTATTTTTCAACAGGACAATGACCCCAAACACACCTCCAGGCTGTGTAAGGGCTATTTGACTAAGAAGGAGAGTAATGGGGTGCTACGCCAGATGACCTGGTCTCCACAGTCACCAAACCGGAACCCAATCGAGATGGTTTGGGGTGAGCTGGACCGCAGAGTGAAGACAAAAGGGCCAACAAGTGCTAAGCATCTCTGGGAACTCCTTCAAGACTGTTGGAAAACCATTTCCGGTGACTATCTCTTGAAGCTCATCAAGAGAATGCCAAGAGTGTGCAAAGCAGTAACCAAAGCAAAAGGTGGCTACTTTGAAGAACCTAGAATATAAGACATATTTTCAGTTGTTTCACAGTTTAAGTATTTAATTCCACAAGTTTTAAGGCCCTGTGCGCACTTACCGTTTTTTTCCGGCGGATTTCCTGCGGTTTTGCTGCATGTTTCACTGCAGAAAATGTTCATAACATCTCTGCAGTGATTCACCAGCAAAACCTATGGGGAAAAAAAATGCTGTGCGCACTATGCGGAATTTGACAGCTGCATGTTTTGCTGCGGGATTCCCGCAGCAAAAACAATTGCATGTCCCTTCTTTTCCGCACGTCGCTGCGGGATTTCACTCCATTGACTGCAATGTTATCGTGAAATCCCACTGGGAAGTGATGTCATTACAGGAAGAGGAAGCGGAGCAGACACACACGCCTCACAGACACAGACACAGACATAGAACACAGACACATCACTCACACACAGATATATAGAATACACATACAAATCAAACGGAAATATAGAAAAAAAAACATGTGGGCTCCGCCGTATTTTTACCATCCAGCCGAGGTAAGCAAACAGCGGCGGCCCGGTATTCTCAGGCTGAGGAGGACGGGGGGGGGCAGGGTTAATGTCCCCCCTCCTCCTGCAGCCGAGAATATCAGCCGCAGCTGCCCCGGGACTGTCGCATGCATTATGCGACAGTCCCGGAGTGTCCTCGGCTCTTCCAGATGCCGTGATGCGGTGGCTATCCAGGTAATAACGAGTTAATAGCAGTGCATCGCCGCCATTAACTCCAGGCTTGATCATGGCAGCGTCTATGTGACAGCTGACATAATCAACCCGTAAGTAAAGTGAATAAACACACACACCGAAAAATCCTTTATTTTAAATAAACACAAAAAAGCCTCTGCTTTCACCCGTTTATTAACCCCTCCCGAAACACACCGCTCCGGCGTAATCCACAGCTCCGGCGTAATCCACGTCTTGCGCTGCTTGACACAGACACACTGCTTCGCAGCGAGACAGCAGAGGTAACCACAGGGCATTTCCCACGGCCGGTAATGTGAACTCACATTACCGCTCGGGAGAAATGCAGTGTATGCTCACAGGGACTCTATCCCTCTATCTATCCTTCTATCTGTCTATCTATCTATTCCTCTATCTGTCTATTTATCCATCTACTCTCTATCTCAGAAGGAAATGACCTTTTTTTTTTTTTTATTATTATTTTTTTTTCTTCAATGTGCTTTATTGCATGGAATGCATTAAAGCACATGTAGCAACCCGCACGCGGCACAACCGCGGCAATACCGCGAACAATACTGCGGTAAAACTGCGTCAACCCGCATGCAGATTTCGGGTGCGGTTTGCCGCATTTTTTTTACCGCGGGTGCGGTAATCTCTCAGACCCTGCGGAATTTTCTTAAGAAAATTCCGTTTTCCAATGCGCACAGGGCCTAATTCACAGTTTTGATGCCTTCAATGTGAATCTACAATTTTCAGAGTCCTGAAAATAAAGAAAACTCTTTGAATGAGAAGGTGTGTCCAAACTTTTGGTCTGTACTGTACATACCGTGTGTACAGTGTTTATATACTGTGTGTGTGAGCGAGCAGCATGAGAGAGGCGGAGCCAGCGTGTGTATATACTATATACCTTGTATTGTGGGTGTATATACTATATACTGTGTGTATATATATGTATATACCGTATACCGTGTGAACACTGTGTATACACTGTGTTTGTGACCGAGCAGCATGATGGTGCAATGCTCGAGCACCCGAAATGCTCTGCCACACGTCCGCAATGCTCTGCCACACGCACGCACAAAATGCTCTGCCACATGCACGCATGCACAAAATACTCTGCCACATGCACGCACGCACAAAATGCTCTCCCACGGGCATGCACCCATAATGCTCTACCAGGCATGCACACAGAATGCTCTGCCATGCACGCTGACACAATGCTCTGCCACGTCCACACAATGCACTGCCACACGCACGCACAAAATGCTCTGCCACATGCAGGCACACACAATGCTCTGCTATGCACGCTGACACAATGCTCTGCCACGCACGCACACACAATGCACTGCCACGCACGCACAAAATGCTCTGCCACACGCACGCACAAAATGCTCTGCCACACCCATGCACAAAATGCTCTGACCCATGCACGGATGCACAAAATGCTGTGCCACGCACGCACACACAATGCTCTGCCACGCGCACACAATGCTCTACCATGCACACACATACAATGCTCTGCTGCACGCATGCATAGACAATGCTCTGTCATGCACACATAATGCTCTGCCACTCGCGCACATAATGCTCTGCCACACACACGCATAATGCTTTGCCACACGCATGAATACACAATGCTCTGCCAGGCACGCTGACACAATGCTGTGCCACGCACGTACACACAATGCACTGCCACTCACACACACACAATGCTCTGCCACGCACGCACACACAATGCTCTGCCACGCACGCACAATGCTCTGCCACACGCATGCACACACAATGCTCTGACATGCACGCTGACCCAATGCTCTTCAACGCATGCACACACAATGCTCTGCCAGGCATGCAAACACAATGCACTGCCAAGCACGCACGCACAAAATGCTCTGCCAAACGCACGCACAAAATGTTCTGCCACATGCACGCATACACAATGCTCTGCCATGCACTCTGAAACAATGCTCTGCCACACGCACACACAAAATGCTCTGACCCATGCACACACATACAAAATGCTCTGCCACATGCACGTACACACAATGCTCTGCCACGCACACACAATGCTCTGCTACACACAATGCTTTGCCTTGCACGCACACATAATGCTCTGCCAGGCACACACACACAATGCTCTGTCACGCACGCACACATAATGCTCTGCCACATGCACGCATAATGCTCTGCCACACGCACGCATACACAATACTCTGCCAGGCACGCTGACACAATGCTCTGCCACGCACGCACACACAATGCACTGCCATGCACGCACACACAATGCACTGCCACGCACGCACACACAATGCTCTGCCACGCACGCACACACAATGCTCTGCCACGCACGCACACACAATGCTCTGCCACGCACAATGCTCTGCCACATGCACGCACAAAATGCTCTGCACATGCACGCACAAAATGCTCTGCCACATGCACGCACAAAATGCTCTGCCACATGCACGCCCACACAAAATGCTCTGCCACATGCACGCACACACAAAATGCTCTGCCACATTCATGCACACACAAGGCTATGCCATGCACGCTGACACAATGCTCTGCCATGCACGCACACACAATGCACTGCCAAACGCACGCACAAAATGCTCTGCCACATGCACGCACAAAATGCTCTGCCACACACATGCATAATGCTCTGCCACATGCATATATACTCAATGCTCTGCCAGGCACGCATACACAATGCACTGCCATGCACGCACATATAAGGCTCTGCCACGCACGCACACACAATGCTCTGGCACGCACGCACAATGCTCTGCCACATGCACGCACAAAATGCTCTGCCACGTGCACGCACACACAATGCTCTGCCAAGCATGCACACACAATGCTCTGCCATACACGCACATACAATGCTCTGCCAGGCATGCACACACAATGCTCTGCCAGGCACGCACACACACAATGTTCTGCCACACGCACGCACAAAATGCTCTGCCACATGCACGCACACACAAAATGCTCTGCCACATGCACGCACACACAATGCTCTGCCAGGCACGTACACACAATGCTCTGCCAGGCACGCACACACAATGCACTGCCAAGCACGCACACACAAAATGCTCTGCCACATGCATGCACAAAATGCTCTGCCACACGCATGCACAAAATGCTCTGCCACATGCACGCACACACAATGCTCTGCCACGCACGCTGACACAATGCACTGCCACGCACACACACACAAAATGCTCTGCCACACATGCACACACAAAATGCTCTGCCACACGCACCCACAAAATGCTCTGCCACAAGCACACACAAAATGCTCTGACCCATGCACGCACTCACAAAATGCTCTGCCACATGCATGCACACACAATGCTTTGCCACGCACGCACACACAATGCTTTGCCATGCACACATAATGCTCTGCCAGGCATGCACATACAATGCTCTGCCACGCACGCACAGACAATGCTCTGCCACGCATGCACACATAATGCTTTGCCACACACATGCATAATGCTCTGCCACACGCATATATATTCAATGCTCTGCCAGGCACGCATACACAATGCACTGCCATGCACGCACATATAAGGCTCTGCCACGCACGCACACACAATGCTCTGGCACGCACGCACAATGCTCTGCCACATGCACGCACAAAATGCTCTGCCACATGCACGCACACACAATGCTCTGCCAAGCATGCACACACAATGCTCTGCCATACACGCACATACAATGCTCTGCCAGGCATGCACACACAATGCTCTGCCAGGCATGCACACACAATGCTCTGCCACACGCACGCACAAAATGCTCTGCCACATGCACGCACACACAAAATGCTCTGCCACATGCACGCACACACAATGCTCTGCCAGGCACGTACACACAATGCTCTGCCATGCACGCTGATACAATGCTCTGCCACGCACGCACACACAATGCTCTGCCACGCACACACACAAAATGCTCTGCCACACACACAAGCACAAGCACGCCCGCTGCGGCCGAGGAGGGAGGGGGGCCGTACACTACTCACACAGGCCGACAGGTGACAGGCCATGGGGGGAGACCGTGGGGGTGTCATTGGCGATGGTAGCATTGGCAGTGGGGGGGAGGGGTGCCCGTACACTACTCCCACGGGCCGAACGGGTGACAGGGGGAAAAGTTCAGCACACAGCACAGTGAGCTGCAGAATGATGGCGCTGATCTCCTCCCTCTGCTGTGATCTGGACAGCCCAGGGCGCGCATCCATTTCACAGCAGGGAGCTCTCCTGTAATAAGCCAAGGGGTTGGATTCAGACTATCAGAGTCTATGCACAGGGGCTTTCATAAAGGAGTGAGTAACTGTCGTTACACACACAGCAAATACAGCATGGCAGCCCCCTGTGCCTCCAGTAAAATTAGAATGAAATAAAAACTAAATAAGCAGTGATTTTAATTTTGTATTAAAAATACTTGATATCATAATCACTATTTTTAATACAAAAATAAAAAAACGTGACACCTTCCCTTTAAAGAGGTTGTCCACTACTTTAACATTCATGGCCTATTCTTCAGATAGGTAAACAACGTCTGATCGGTAGGGGTCCGACACTCTGCAACATGTTTCTGCACTAAATCTATATCTCCTGGAAGAAAAATGCATCAAAACCACATCGGGTTTTGGTGCGTTTATCTGCCATGAGATGCAGATTTTCTACAATCAAACACTCAATGCGCACACATAGCCTAAGCCGTTAATACGCTATTGAGTTCACCTGAGATGAGTTCACTGAGTTTAATAAGTTCACCTGAGGTTACAGCTGGGGTAAAGTGTGAACCGCCAACTGTGACCTCAGGTGAACTCACTAACATCACTTCTCTATCTGCTGTGGCTCTGTCAATGTGTCCCCGATGCCGAAGTGCTTGGTCACATTTTCTTATGGTACCACACACTGTGACCTCAGGATGTAGCAGAGCCGAGATTGTCATGAGACATTGTGTCTGTGGATTACGTCGGACCTGCAGGGGTGTTTTAGGAATTAATAAATTGGAGAAAGACAGTGGGATTTTTTAAACAAAGGATTTTTCTCTATGTTTTGTGTTTATTTTTTTACTTATACAATAAGTAATGGGGGTCTCAATTATCTCATTTACTCATATTACCCCAATTGCCACTGCTCCAGGGCAATGGGGATGAGCCGGGTAAGAGATAGGATTGGTGAATATAATGGATGCACCAATTCTAGGGTGGCTGTGGGCTGCTATTTTTAGACTGGGGAGGGCCCAATAACCATAGTTCTCCCCAATCTGAGAATACCAGCCCCCAGCTGTCTGCTTTATCTTGGCTGGGTATCAACATTTTTTAAATTTTTTATTTAAATAATTTAAAAAAGCCACATGAGGTCCCTCATATTCTGAAACAAAACCAAGATTATGCACACAGCTGGGGGCTGCTTTGTCAGCGCTGAGTATCAAAATATTGGGGACCATGTGCCATTGTTTCCAATTATTTATTTAATTTTACACTCCACTTCTCTTTAAGGCTTATGTATATAAAATTAGGATCTTATTTTTTACAGAAAGATAACAAAAACCAATGCATGCACAAAGGTAGGTATGAGTTTCGATTATGTCCAACATCCAACACTACATATTAATAGGGTATTACAAAGGTAAGTAAAAACAACAAACAAATCCAAAATCTGCGATAAGTGGCCCTATAATAAGAGGAGGCTAGTAAAAATTATAGAAACCACTACTAACATTTCCTATGTTGGAGTCTATAAAATAAGATCTCGGGATAACAGTCTACAAAGAAAAGGTTGAAAACATATGTAAAATGGAGAAAAATGAATTTTCAATACTTATCAAATCTATTATCAATGATGTCATGAAAAAAAATGAAAAGTATGGGACCCACAAATCACAAGAAAAATGTAATTACAGCCACCTGAAATAACAATAAAGAAAAGATAAATGCTTAATACAGACATAGACAGAAAAAAGTAGTCAATAGTAAGAAAAAAGAAAAAAAGACTTCATAAGGGAAGCCTATATCTCCCTATATCTCAATGAAATGGCACTCTCCCTATATGATCATAGGAGAGATCCTTGGGTGTCCCACATATGGTTCAAGCTTAGCTCATAAGCCTAATCCATATACATGCACCCAACATTTGCTGTAAATGTATAATGTCAGTAATTGGTTAAAGAGTCATTCCAATCTTCATAGATAGATACCGTATTTTTCGGACTATAAGACGTACCGGACCATAACACGCACCCTAGTTTTAGAGAAGGAAAATAGGAAAATAAAATTTTAAGCAAAAAATGTGGTCATGACACACTGTTATGGGGCGATCATCTGCTGCTGACACTATTATGGGGGTAATGTCCCCAAATTCTCTACTAAGGTACTCCATCCTGGTAATGATCCTCATGCCTTGTATATGATCCCCATGCTTGTATACATATGTCCCTCTTCCTGGTATAGCCCCCATCCTGCTATATACTGCCATCCTGGTATGTGCTGCCATCCTGCTATATTCCCCCCATCCTGCTCATAATATACCCCATCCTGGTGTATGGCCGCATCCTGCTATATACCCCATCCTGCTATAAACCCCATCCTGCTATATGCCCTCATCCTGCTCATAATATACCCCATCCTGGTGTATGGCCGCATCCTGCTATATACCCCCATTCTGCTATATACCCCCATCCTGCTATATGCCCCCATCCTGCTATATATCCCATCCTGCTATATACCCCATCCTGCTATATACCCCCATCCTGCTATATATCCCCATCCTGCTATATATCCCCATCCTGCTATATACCCCCATCCTGCTATATATCCCCATCCTGCTATATACACTATCCTGCTATATACCCCCATCCTGATATATACCCCCATCCTGCTATATGCCCCCATCCTGCTATATACCTGATCCTGCTATATACCCCATCCTGCTATATACCCCCATCCTGCTATATACCTTCATCCTGCTATATACCCCATCCTGCTATATACCCCCATCCTGCTATATACCCCCATCCTGCTTTATGGCCTACATCCTGTGGCACACAAAAAAATAAATGTTCATACTCACCTTTCCTCACTCCCTGCAGCATCGCTGATCCTCCCATCTGTGCCAGCAGCAGCGCCGCTGAGTGGAGCCGGCCACGATCCCTGCAGCATCGCCCCATCCTCCTGTCTGTGCCCGCCACGGCTGTGTGTAGACACGTGAGCACAGCGATGACATCATCGCTGTGCGCACCGCTAGTCTCCACACAAGCCGCAGCCGGCACAGACAGGAGGACGGGGCGATGCTGCAGGGGAACGGTGACGGGTGAGTACACTGATTAACTGCACCCCACGCTGATGATGATGCGCTGGGGGGGCAGTGAATTCAGCCACACATGATCAATCCAGGCTGTAGTTGCCAGGGGTGATCAGGGGTGATCATGCGGACCGGGTGTTTAGTATGCACGCGTTCCCCGCCCATCATCCCGCCCACCTGTCAGTGCCGGCTTCAGCTCTGAGAGATTCTGGGTGGGATGATGGGTGTGCATATTAAATGAGCGGGCCCATGTGGTCACAGCAGGCGCTGCTGCAGCCTGCTTGTGCCCCCGATGACCCGCGCCACCGTAGCACCCTCATTCCTCTACTTCAGACTATAAGACGCACCCCCCACTTTCCCCCAACATTTGGGGGAAAAAAGTGCGTCTTATAGTCCGAAAAATACGGTATGTATGGATGGTGATTTTAAAACAAGCAATTTTGCAAGTTAAATTTTTAATAAAATTTGCCCTTGTTTTCCTGATATTAAAAACATTATTTTTTATTTCGCACTGTCAGGGATACCAGCTACTTTTTGTGACTAACAGTGAAGGTTGAACATCTGAGGTACTTTCAAGCTCTTTACTATTTAGTTTGTAAACACTGCTCTGAGGCTGGCCAGGACCGCTAGAGTTCACTGTTAGTTTTTAATCCAGACTAGCTTCAGTCCATTTTGTGCTTCAGATATAAAGGCAGAGTCACACTTGCGTATGACTCGCACGAGTGCAATGAGAGAAAATCTTGCATTGCACTCGGCCCCATGTTAGACAATGCTGCAGCTTAGATCTGCCAGTTTTCACTCAGCCCTAAATGTTTAGACTGAGGAAAAAATCTCAGCATGCTGCAATTGTATGTGAGAGCCGTGTCACTCGCACCCATACAAGTCTATGGGTGCGAGAAAAAACATTACACTGCACTCAGATGTTATCCAAGTGCAGTGAAATATAGCCACATGCTGACAGTGGCGGAGATGGGGGGTTAACCCCACTCTCTCCTCCGAAGCTGTCATTCGATCTCAGGATTAGATTACAGTTACATGACATTCGGGCCACGCTCACAGCAGAGCCTGAGCCGGGCATCATTATTATATCACATCCAATGCTTGGCTTTAGAAACAATACGCAAGTGCGACTCTGCCCTGCCTTGTCTCACATTGTATCATAGGGAGTGCACAGAGGGTACTGGCCTGAACTATCACTCAAAAATCAGTGCTCCTCCAACCAGCAACCAGGAAGCTGAGAAGAGATGCGCTTCTGCTTCAGAAGATGGGTATAACCCAAACATGATATATTTTGTAAAAGGACACTAAACCTTAAAGTTTCTACTTCCAGGCACTTTATACTGCTAGCAACTAAGTAAGTCCTTATTAAATTCAATACTCAGATGAAAATATTTTCACAGCTCACAATAATTCAATAAAAGTGACTTGACTTTGGTATAGTCGAGCTTCGGTGACCCCCCCAAACATACTTTTTGACCCCTTTAAACCTAATGGCTATGAAATAAACACAGACGACAAAGTTGGATGAAATGACTACACCAGCCTTCTATTTAACATGTATAAACACAGAATAAACATTTATAGGGGTGGGGTCCTCGAGGATCATAAATCTGGTGAATAACTAGTAACTTTATTAACATTACCTTCCCCCTGAACCAAACTTACCCTAGCCACAACCACCAGCTCAGGAGCACCAATCTAAAAAGGGGGAGGGGGAAGGGGTAAATACCAAACACGGGACCCAACATTCCATTGCCGGTGGTCCCCCAAAATCACCAGACCACCAACCCAAAACAGCAAATTAAGAGGAATCCACATCTCCATGAACCCCCCAATGACAATTTACACCAACTTCGAGGATCCACCCCAACCGCCAAATGCCACTATGACCCGGCTACCCGTCAAATAGGGAGGGCGGGTGAGACAATCCAGAGGGAACTGCAGGCCAAAAGATTTTCCCACCCCCAGACTGCCCTATATATACCCTAACGTTCCCCAAGTCCCCACTTCCATCTCATGGGTCACCTCATCCCCAACTAAAGTCATGCCAGCCTCCACCTTCCCCGGGGGTGTGAGGGTTCCGGCCCTATACTTTCCCAGCAGCATCGCCCAAATATTCTCAACCTCCACAAACTCTCCATCCAACCTGCAGCATGAAACAGTGATCCCAATACTTAAAAAAGTTTGTCATTACAATAATATCACAAAAACTGTTACACTGACAGTGTGCTAAATAGAAGTTGCCTATAAAAATAACTGTCCCATAAAAAGTAATGTCTTGACTATGCTATGAAGAAAGTTATAAGGCCTCCTTTTTGCCACCAATAATGCCCTGAAGGCTATAATGTCCAAAGAGCTTTTTTCAAGTAATTACAACCCCTGAGTGTCCCCTTCAATTCCTTCGGATGAGGAGGATTTGCTCTCCCGAAAATAAGTTCATTTAACAGGCTCAAGATTTAAAAAATAGATTCGAGGAAAGGGGATACAGCAGGAGGTCTATGAAAAGGGGATTTAATAGGGCTAAAAATACTACACATACTCAATATTTAAAACCCTCTTTCCAAAGCTAATGAATCTAATATTGTTAGATTCATTTCAACCCATAACCAACCAACAATGGTGTCAGATGCGGGTAATATTACAAAGACTTTGACAAATTCTGATGTCTAAACCCACACTTAGGAGTTGTCACTGATGCCTCTATGATGACCTGTCATCGTTCCAGGAACCTGTGAGACCTACTGGTTCATAGCCATTATGTCCCTCAGATTCCTCTCTTGTTCGGATCAACCAACCCACGTAAAGGTTGCTACTCATGCGGATATTGTTTGGCTTGTAATAACATTGACAGAGGCATTACTTTTTCCTCTGCTGATGAAAACGACACTTTAATATTAGAGAGTATATCACTTTCGGTGCAACGCACGTGATATACCATGCCACGTGTGGGTGTTCTTTGATTTATATCAGTTTAACATCCCGAGAATTATGGATCCATACAAGGGAGCATGTAAGGGACATACTGGCGGCAAAAACAGTTGAAGATGTCTCGGAACTTAAAACCTTGAGCAACTTTTTAAGATAGCTCACAACTGTAACCCTAGGACGCTCAGAGTCCTTGGTATCGATGTGGAATATGGGAGCATCATGGGGGAAACCTCAAAAAATGCCTGGCTCAATGTAAAGCCAGGTGGATTGATTCTGTCCATGGGTGGTTTAAATGAATCCCCGAGTTTCTCCTCTTTCTTATAATTAATCTACATTGATAATAATATAGGATATTTGTTTCTTGTGTGTTCTATTTTATTAATTTGTTTTTAATTATATTTCTTTTATATACATTCTATACCCTATACAGTCATATGAAAAAGATTTAGCACCCCTATTAATGTTAACCTTTTTTCTTTATAACAATTTGGGTTTTTGCAACAGCTATTTCAGTTTCATATATCTTATAACTGATGGACTCAGTAATATTTCTGGATTGAAATGAGGTTTATTGTACTAACAGAAAATGTGCAATCCGCATTTTATCAAAATTTGACCAGTGCAAAAGTATGCGCACACTTATCAATTTCTTGATTTGAACACTCTAACTACTTTTTACTGACTTACTAAAGCACTAAATTGGTTTTGTAACCTCATTGAGCTTTGAACTTCATAGGCAGGTGTAGCCAATCATGAGAAAAGGTTTTTAAGGTGGCCACTTGCAAGTTGTTCTCCTATTTGAATCTCCTATGAAGAGTGGCATCATGGGCTCCTCAAAACAACTCTCAAATGATCAGAAAACAAAGATTATTCAACATAGTTGTTCGGGGGAAGGATACAAAGAGTTGTCTCAGAGATTTAAACTGTCAGTTTCCACTGTGAGGAACATAGTAAGGAAATGGAAGAACACAGGTACAGTTCTTGTTAAGCCCACAAGTGGCAGGCCAAGAAAAATATCAGAAAGGCAGAGAAGAAGAATGGTGAGAACAGTCAAGGACAATCCACAGACCACCGCCAAAGAACTGCAGCATCATCTTGCTGCAGATGGTGTCAATGTGCATCAGTCAACAATACAGCGCACTTTGCACAAGGAGAAGCTGTATGGGAGAGTGATGCAAAAGAAGCCGTTTCTTCAAGCACGTCACAAACAGAGTCGCCTGAGGTATGCAAAAGCACATTTGGACAAGCCAGTTACATTTTGGAAGAAGGTCCTGTGGACTGATGTAACAAAGATTGAGTTGTTTGGTCATACAAAAAGGCGTTATGCATGGAGGTAAAAAAAAGCACTTGCTACTCACAGTAAAATTTGGTGGAGGTTCCATCATGCTTTGGGGCTGTGTGGCCAATGTGGGCATCAGGAATCTTGTTAAAGTTGAGGGTCGCATGGATTCAACTCAGTATCAGCAGATTCTTGACAATAATGTGCAAGAATCAGTGACAAAGTTGAAGTTACGCAGGGGATGGATATTTCAGCAAGACAATGATCCAAAACAACTCCAAAATCTACTCAGGCATTCATGCAGAGGAACAATTACAATGTTCTGGAATGGCCATCCCATTCCCCAGACCTGAATATCCTTGAACATCTGTGGGATGATTTGAAGCGTGCTGTCCATGCTCGGCGACCATCAAACTTAACTGAACTGGAATTGTTTTGTAAACAGGAATGGTAAAATATACCTTCATCCAGGATCCAGGAACTCATTAAAAGCTACAGGAAGCGACTAGAGGCTGTGAGTTTTGCAAAAGGAGGATCTACAAAATATTAATGTCCCTTTTATGTTGAGGTGTCCATACTTTTGCACCGGTCAAATTTTGTTTAAATGTGGATTGCACATTTTCTGTTAGTACAATAAACCTCATTTCAATCCTGAAATATTACTCAGTCCATCAGTTATTAGTAGAGTTGAGCGCGGATCGCGGTTCGAGGTTCTCCAGTTCGCGGCTCGAGTGATTTTTGGGGCTGCTCTAGATCGTACTAGAACTCGAGCTTTTTGCTAAAGCTTGATAGTTCTAGATACGTTCGAGAATAGTTCTAGCAGCAAAAAGACAAGCTAATTACTAGCTGGCTTTCCGCTGTAATAGTGTAAGTCACTCTGTGACTCACACTATTATGAAATTTCAGCGTATAGTGTTCGGGAACAGCGCATTCAGATCACTGCTGTTTGGATAATGGCGATCGCCATTTTTTTTTTTTTTCCTTGTCTTCCTTCCCTAAGCGCGCGCGTGTAGTGGGGCGGGCCAGCATGTCAGCCAATCCAAGACACACACACAGCTAAGTGGACTTTTAGCCAGAGAAGCAACGGCATGTGTGATAGGATGCCATGTCACATGTCCCTGCATTATAAAAACGAGTATCTGCCCGTCCGGACGCCATAATCTCTTCTGCGTCTGAGTGTCAGTCACCGCTGGCGTAGCTCCTGTCTCCGATACTGCTGTGTACACTCTATACACAACGCTATATAGAATAGGGATAGAAGTTTCTATTAGTCCTTTTAAGGGCTAATACCGGCAGGGTCAGAGCCATAGGTGACAGTCAGGGCCGTGAAAACAGATTTTAATAGCTACACAAGATGACAGCGTCTGTGTAGCTAAGGTCAGGGATTTCCTCGCTGCATTTCCCCATTAGGAGGGATAGAAAAGGAGGCTTCCTTTCCTGTACCCAGACCCACAACCCTGCCACTGTACCCTCCTGCCCTTTGCACACTCAAACTCATTGCTACTAAGCCATTATACTAGCAAACACTGAGGAAACTTAGTGGCATCCTAAAAGTGGCTGTTGGACTTCATTAGTGTCCCACTGGTGCCAAGCTATTTCTAGCACCTCTGCATGACACCCTCCTGCTCTATTTTTAATAAGCTATAATGATAGCAAAAAATGCTGCCATTTAGTGGCATCCTAAAAGTGGCTGTTGGACTTCATTATTGTCCCACTAGTGCAAAGATATTTGCAGCACGTCTGCCTGCATTGCACACTCAAACTCATTGTTACTAAGCCATTATAATACCAAACACTGAGTAAACTTAGTGGCATCCTAAAAGTGGCTGTTGGACTTCATTAGTGTCCCACTGGTGCCAAGCTATTTCTAGCACCTCTGCATGACACCCTCCTGCTCTGTTTTTAAAAAGCTATAATGATAGCAAAAAATGCTGCCATTTAGTGGCATACAAGAAGTGGCTGTTGTACTCCATTAGTGCCCCACTGGTGCAAATCTATGTGCAGCACCTCTGCATGACACCCTCCTGCTCTGCTTTTAATAAGCTATAATAATAGCAAAAAATGCTGCCATTTAGTGGCATACAAGAACTGGCTGTTGTATTCCATTATTGTCCCACTGGTGCCAAGCTATTTCTAGCACCTCTGCATGACACCCTCCTGCTCTGTTTTTAATAAGCTATAATAATAGCAAAAAATGCTGCCATTTAGTGGCATACAAGAACTGGCTGTTATATTCCATTATTGTCCCACTGGTGCCAAGCTATTTCTAGAACCTCTGCATGACACCCTCCTGCTCCTGCCAATCTGTGACGAAGGTGCAGGTGTGGATATAATGTAGCCTGCATCCAATGTTGGTTTTCTCGATGTCTGACAGCTCAACAATACCATCTGTTTCCACTTCCAAAACAAGTGATGACCTGCCAATCACACTCCCTGTTGCGTGTAAAGGGGTAGAAGTTCAGTGTGAAAAACCATGTGAGACTGCTGTCCCCACAGTCACAGAGGATGAAGAGCACGCAGATGCACTTGATGGGGCAGGCGGTGGTTGCACAGGCACGCTAGGCCGCATTGTAGCACAGTGAAATTCACATTGCGACTTATGCTTCATTTTAAGTCGTGTACAGGGTGGGCTCCCCAGTATGCAGCAAAACCAGGCAACAGGAAAAGGACCCTAGTCAGTTGGGTTGATAAATGATTGTTTAACTTTACCAAAACAAACAATAAGAACCATGCATACAATTTAAATAATTAAACAATCTATTCTGTTGCCTACTACCTGCTAATCCCTCTGCGTAGCAGTAATTGTGTGTTTGTGCGTGTGTGTGTGTGTGTGTGTGTGCGAACACGACTTACCAGTGGCGCATCACAAGAGCTTCCCAGTTATAAAAGTAAACATAGACAAAACACATTACCCCCCCTGAATACCCTTGTTAGCTGAAATCTCACAGATAAGGCAGATGATAACAGTGTGAATGCAAACCACACAGCTCTGCAACAAAGTCATGGAAATCTTGAAAATCAACAGTCAATGCAAACATGTGTCGCTGTCCCTCTATGATTTAAACTGTATGTGACAATTTGACAGTGCAGAGGCAGCAAGTCTTATTGTCTATAAATAGTCGGTCTACCCAGAACAGATATGTGTTTTGCTAATAAAACAAAGTGTTGCGTGCCCGCATTATTGTCTGGGCACAGCCTACCGTACCCGGGTACTGTGATGTCCAGTTGCCATAAATACAGACTTTACGCTCCTCTCACGGTAAGCAGTATAGACAGCACCGTAAGAATGTTGGTCTGTTGCACAAGATACTGCTCACTGGCGTTACGGTACTCCTCACCAAACTCCAAAATGACTCCCCTCACAATTGAACGAAGTGTTTCCGTGGTGGCTCCTTGCTGTAACACACACCTTTAGCTTTTCCTTCTGTTCATAGACAGCATCTCCAAGTCCACACCAGAAGAGCAATTTCTCCTCCACGTCTAAGTGTGGAGAGGCAGCTAGTGCGCATGCGTGTGCCGATTTACCCCAGCCGCAGCCTAACTACAGTGTTTCGCCTAGTGAGTATGCTCAGCCTGACTGTGCCATTCCTGAGACTAAGTCTTCATTTCGGTATACAGCGCATGCTCCCACACTTAGTGCGAAAAGCCTCTTTGCACAGGTACTTGCATTCCGTGCCGGGTCTAAGTCCTGTTTTGTGCCTAGACACCATGCTAAAGCTGATAGTCTTTTTCAGAGACTGTATTTCATGCTACTGAGCATGCTCAGGCACTTACTGCATCAGAGACTAGGTCCGGTAATGAACTCTTTGGCCCTGCCCCTGATGTGGGGGGCCCATATAGACCACAGGGCATCAGGTGTCCTGACGATGTGGCCAGGCCACTGCCAAATGGCTTGCAGAGGATCGCCCCTATGACTTGTCACCTCATTATTGATGGTCAGACGATGACTGGTGAGGTGTTTGTGTCGTGGCAGCCATGAGGTCATTATTGAAGTTGCGGTTCCAAATAGGACGCTAGTTATGCCATTCATGACGTGTCACTCTGCTTTTGTCTCCAGGAGGTGCATTGTGGTCCACCCTGGTTTGGGGTGGACCCAGGTTATAAAACAGGCTGGAGCCAACAAGGAGGTGCGCAGTCTTCTATTATGCTCTGAAAGAGCACACCTCCATGTGTTGAACCCATTGCGGCTTTAGGCCAGAGGTAGGCAGGAACAGGGCGTCGATGCAGGCCGCCACCACAGTTGGTAACGCAGAACGGTTAAGACCAGCTCCTGTCCTACAAGTCCTGCTTGTGCAGCCCAATGGCATTAACAGGCCTGCTGCTGCTGATGCGCCTGCTGTCCACAGGTGTGCACCAATGCACACGGTCAGCATACTCAATGGCCCCTGTGATGTTAACAGGGAGTTCCTGGGCTGGGTGGGCGTGTGGACCCTGTGACGCTAACAGGGCTCCCAGTCTCCAGATCCGATTGGCGTCTAACTCGGTTCAGGCTACTATTAGTTTCATAGCCACACAGCTCTGTATCCTCCACCTAACCTTCCAGTTGCCAACCTCTCCTTTTCCATCTGGGAGCACGGTGGACATTGACTGCTGATGGGGATATATACCTTTCTCTTTCTTTTTTTATTAATTTTCTTTATATAGCGGTAACATAGTATATACCACCTTATCCAAATCTGCCAGTCCCACCGTAACAGATGGTGTTTCTTCAGCAAATGTTACTTTTGCTTAACCACCAAACCCACGGACAAAAACTTTTTTCTCCTTTCCAACACACCTGTTCCCCTTTCCACCAGCATCTATCCTTTTTCAACTCATTTTGTATATGACCAAAAGTGCAACTCTGCAGGGACACCGTATTCAATGCCATCTCAGCACAGCAGCCAGCCCTTGGTCCCTCAGATGTGGACAAGTAAAAGACCATTTCCTCCTATCCAAGACAAAGCGTTGAGATTCACTCTGTGTAGCACTGGTGTTTAGTGGAAAAGCAGATCAAAGATTGCGTACCACCTTCTGCAGATACTCCTGTATACGTGCATCCCTTTCTATGGCAGGAATTATTTCGCCAAATTTTTTCTTGTACCGGGGATCTAACAGTGTGGCAACCCAGTAGTTAGCATTACTTCGAATTCGTACAATCCGAGGGTCATGTTGTAGGTAGTGCAGCAAGAAGGCGCTCATGTGTCTTGTGCATCCAGAAGGACCAAGTCCTTGGTGTGTTGGTGGCAGAGAGGTGAGAATCGTGCCTCCTTCCTCTGCCCTCTCCCCCCAACCTCGCACAACCGAAATGTGAGCAAGCTCTCACTCATCTGCTGAGTCTTCCATGCCCATCGCCAGTTCGTCCTCCATTTCTTCATGGGCTCCTGCACGTTCCTCAACACTTTTTGCTGATACTATGCGCCCTTGTTAATCCCTCTCCCCCACCATGACTGCCGCCTAGGTGCCACTGACCATCTGGACCTCGTAGATCTTGTTATCCCTTCAAGCAGCGTGATCTGCACCACCTCTGGATCAAGTTAGGCCAGGCTATATGCCATAACGTATTGCAGCAGGGTTCGGCGGTGCTGCCACAAACGCTGCAACATGTGCAGATTCAAATTCCTGGGTGTCGGCACATCGCATTTCAGGCATTTAACCACCAGACCTAAAGACTTCTGGAGCAACGAAAGTTGTTGAGCTGCTGTGTGCGAACGATGGAAGTGAGCACATAGTGAGCGTGCCCGCTGCACAAGGCCATGTAGGCCGGGATGGTGTTTTAAAAATTGCTGGAGAATTAGATTCAACACGTGAGCCATACAAGGCACGTGTGTCACATTGCCCTGACGATGGCCCGCAGCCAGGTTTGCATCATTGCCGCACACTGCGGTTAAGTCATCAACGGAGTCCGCTCCGTCAATTTGTACTCCGGTCACCAGGTGACAACGTGTTCCTTTCATGCATAGTGCTGATGATGGGAGAAAATTTGATGCCAGCGGCGCAGGTGGACGCAGGTTATGCTCACCCACTGGGCTGCATTACCTTGACAGATGCAGAATCTCTGGCTGAATGCAGTTGGTGGGTATCTCACAGATGAAGTACCATCATTCAGCTACAACCAATGGGAAGACACCACACCTTTTTTTATGCCCATCCTGTCTGCAGACCACTGCCAGACATAGCTATGAACCTCTGGTTACTTTTACCCCCAGTTCAGTTTTATGATTTTGTGTGCTTGTTACCTGACTACTTTTCCTGCTTGCTGTTTATGTACCTTGTTGGACGATCCGCATTTCACCTCTGCTTGTTTTCTGATTAAGCCCTGGCCGTCCCATTCTGTTCCTGTTCCTCAATTAATGTTTTGTCCCTGCCTGACTACTATTCTCTGGAACTGCAGCCTTCCACAGGTATTGATCACCTTGGGCCCTGTGTAATTCCTAATCCCTGTATAGGGGTTAAAGGGTTTCAGGGTTCTGGAGGTCCTGCTTGGTGAGTGGCTTCCCTCTAGCCTATCATTTACAGCCCATCTGAGTGTGTGGATTAAGGAAGGCGTTACACCGTGCCCTCTGCAGAAAGCCATGTAGGCCAGGATAGTGCTTTAAAAATTGCTGGACAACCAGGTTCAACACGTGAGCCACACAAGGCACGTGTGTCACATTGTCACGGCGAAGGGCCGCACCCATGTTTGCATCATTGTCACACCCGGCCTTCCCTGGCTGCTGGTTGAGTGGAGACAACCATTGATGAAACTTGGTCTCCAGAGCTAACCGTCCACAACTTCTCAGCAGTGTGACTCACATTTCCCATACATTTCAAAGTAAACATTTGACCGCATGATGGCATTGAGCTCTGCTGCCAGCATAGTAAGGAGGTGTGTGGTATTCCTTGTGCGCAGTTACAAGGAAGGGTGCCCTGACCACACAGGGTTTGGGCCTAGGTGAAGGACCCACACGAGGTTAAGGAGGCAGAAGCAGTGTATTAACTTCTACATACAGAGGAAGGATTGATACAACTCGTGGGGACAGCAAAACTTGTACAGCAGACCCTTCTTCATCTCTCCCCATAGTAACCCATTGCCCAGTCAGCGACATGTAACACCCCTGTCTATGTGTAATACTATTGTATGTTTTGAGGATTTCGATAGCGTTAGGGCAATGACAGCCAGAGACGAGTTTGTGGTACAAGATGTTTATGATATGTAACCACGGTAGATACACAACGGAACAAACACAACAGAACAAACACACGAAATACCTTCCCGAAACGGAGCGGAGGGAATTCCCGGGGCCACGCACCGGACTCCCCCAGGGAGACCACCAGAGCGAACCCCTATACAGGGACTGTCCGGCAATCAACCCCGGAAGGCCTAAATGCGCCGCAGCCGGGACACAAGGGGCAAGCGGTAAAGTCCAGAAGTGTCCGTACGGGATGAAAGTCCAGAATGGTTACGAACCGGAAGAAACCGGGCAGACGTGCTGACCAAAGACGGCAGACGGAGTCCGGGCACAGTTTGAAGAAACCGGGTGTGGTCCAGAGTCGGTCGGTAGATTTTCAGGAGGATCCAAGTAGCAGCAGCAGTAAAGCAGGAGCACACAGCAAGCAGTATACTCAGGCACTGGACTAGGCTTAGAGGCGGCCTTTTAAGCAGCTGGACAGGAAGTAGGGCAACAGAACATAAAACTCCATGTTAACCGAGGGCAAGCTTTTTCAAAAGAGGACTGGAAAACCCGGAAACCTGACATTACTCCCCCCCCCAGAAACGGCCTCAGGACGGGTCAGGGCCCGGCTTGTCCGGGTACCGTCGATGAAACTGAGCGATCTTCCGGGGTGCTCGAATGTTACCCACCGGTTCCCAGGAATCGTCCTCGGGGGCGTACCCCTGCCAACGTACCAGATACTGAAGCCGACGACGATGGAGCCGGGAGTCAATAATGTCCTCAACCACGAACTGCTCCTCGCCGTCGACCATCACAGGCGGAGGAGGAGGCACGACACGACCATGAAACGTATTGGGAGAGACGGATTTGAGGAGAGAAACATGAAAGACCGGGTGTACCTTTAGATGGTGCGGTAACCGCAGCCGACAGGCCACAGGGCTCACGATCCCGGTGATCTTGAACGGACCGATGAATTTTTGTCCCAGCTTCTGCGAAGGGACACCCAATCTCAGGTTCTTGGTGGACAACCATACAGAGTCCCCTACCTTATACATGGGTGCCGGTTTCCGGTGAGCGTCTGCCGACCTCTTGTAACGCTCCTGAGCTGTAGCCACAGTGTCCTTCAGAACCTCCAGATTTTGTCGTAGCTCTGTCAATCTGTCCTCCACCGCAGGCACTGAGACCGCAACCGGTGACCTAGGCAAAATAGTCGGATGGTAACCCAAGTTAGCAAAGAAGGGTGTTACCTTAGTGGAGCTGCTCTGAGTGTTGTTATACGAGAACTCCGCCAACGGAAGCATCTTCAACCAATCGTCCTGCAGATGGCTGACATAACAGCGAAGGTATTGTTCCAGGGTTTGATTGGTCCGTTCGGTCTGCCCATTTGTCTGAGGATGGTATGCAGAAGACAAACAGACATCAATCTGGAGTGCCGTACAAAACCCCTTCCAGAACCTAGACGTGAACTGCACGCCCCGGTCAGAGATGATCTCGTCTGGTACCCCATGCAATCGGAATACGTTCTGGATAACCAGATCCACTGTCTCTGAGGCTGAGGGAAGACCGGCACACGGAATAAAGTGAGCAGCTTTAGTCAACCGATCCACCACCACTAAAATGGTATTGTGACCGTCTGAGACGGGCAACTCCACAATAAAATCCATTGAGATAGACCCCCAAGGGCGAGCTGGCACGGGTAACGGTTGGAGGAGTCCTGTAGGAGCCACACGAGGGACCTTGCACCGGGCACAAACCACACATGAGTGGACATAGTCCTTTACGTCCTTTAAACAGGTAGGCCACCAGAAGAAACGGTTCAGAAATTCCTGCGTCTTCTGTACCCCCCTATGACCAGCCAACACGGAGTCATGGACCAACTTGAGAACCCGAAGTCTTACGGCCTCCGGGACATAAATGCGTCGCTCTCTCAACCACACACCATTCCGAAGAACAAGAGTTACATCATTCGGGGGGGCAGCAAGAAATACGTCACCATCATAGGCCAGCTTGATGTCCTTCCACAAGTCCCGGTCCTGGATTACTCCAACGAAATTGGCATCCGATAACACGGTCTGAGACGGGGTTCCAGGCACGGAGTCCACGGCGTGGATTCGGGACAAGGCATCGGCTTTCCCATTACGTGAACCTGGACGGTATGTAACGACAAAATTGAACTGGTTAAGGAATAGGCTCCAACGGGCTTGCCGTGGAGACAGGCACCTGGCAGACTTAAGAAATTCCAGATTACGATGATCTGTGAGTACTATCACTTGCTGCGCGGCTCCCTGTAAGTGGTGTCTCCATTCCTTGAAAGCGGAAATAATCGCTAACAATTCTTTGTCCGCAATGTCATAGTTCCTTTCTGCAGGGGACAACCGGCGGGAAAAGAAAGCACACGGATGTAAGAGACTCTTGTCCCCAGTCCTTTGAGAAAGGATGGCCCCTAATGCGTAGTCGGAAGCGTCGACTTCCACGATAAAGGGAAGTGCGGGATTCGGATGTACCAATATAGGCGCTGAGGTAAAACAGAGCTTGAGACGATGGAAGGCTTCCTGGGCCTGGGCGGACCACACAAACTTCTGTCCTTTCTTGGTTAACAGAGTGATGGGACGAACGATCTCTGAAAAATTACGGATAAAACGTCGGTAAAAGTTGGCAAAACCGACAAAGCGTTGTACCTCTTTGATGTTTCCCGGTTCCGGCCAGTCTAGAATTGCTTGTATTTTGCCAGACTCCATGTTCAGTCCCTGAGGAGAGATGACATAACCTAAGAATTGTATCTGTGAGCAATGGAATTCGCATTTCTCCAGTTTGATGTACAGGTGGTTTTCCCTCAGCCGGGTAAGTACGGTCTTGACGTGCTCCTGGTGTTCCTGTAGGGAATCAGAAAAGATTAGGATATCGTCCAGATAAATCACCATGAATTGGTCCATGATATCCCTAAAAATATCGTTAACTAGATGTTGGAAAGCCGCGGGAGCGTTACAAAGTCCAAAAGGCATCACTAGGTACTCAAAATGTCCATACCGACATCGGAACGCGGTCTTCCACTCGTCTCCGGGACGTATGCGGAGTAGATTGTATGCCCCACGGAGGTCCAATTTGGTGAATATTTTTGCCTGTTGGACCCTCTCCAATAGCTCAGGAATCAATGGTAACGGATACCGGTTCCGGATGGTTATTTTATTCAGTTCCCGGTAGTCAATACAGGGTCTTAGAGTCCCCTCTTTCTTTTTCACAAAAAAGATGGGTTCCCCTGCTGGTGAGGTAGACGGACGAATAAATCCCTTAGCCAGACTTTCATCAATGTAGTTTTTTAGTGCTTCTAACTCAGGTGCCGCCAACGGGTAGACATGACCAAACGGGATCTCCGCCCCTGGGAGTAAGTCTATGGGGCAATCATACGGTCTATGCGGGGGAAGCCGATCGGCTTTTCTTTTGTCGCATATGTCCGCAAAGTCGTTATACACCGGGGGTAGAACAGGTACCTGTACAGTGCCCTCCGCATTCGGTGTTACTGGAACCGGAAGAGTTGGACTAATGGTCGGAATACTCTGCGGTGGGAAGGATATTTCCTTAGTTTCCCAATCGATGACCGGATTTGTAGACCGTAGCCACGGAATACCTAAAATAATCGGAAAATGAGGAGAAGAAATTAGCATGAAAACAAGGGTCTCCTGCTGACCTGGCTTCATGACGCATTCTAGCGGTACGGTTTCCCGATCAACTGGTCCAGAGATTAACGGAGATCCGTCTACCGTCTCCATGGTAACTGGTGAGGCTCTTTGCTGAGTCCGGATACCGTGTTTCCTGGCAAAAGAGGAGTCCATGAAATTTCCCCCTGCCCCAGAATCTATCATTGCAGAGGTAGGTATTAGCTGTCCCTCCCACCGGATCTGAATGGGGAGCGAGCAATGGGTATATTTCCCTTCCGAGTCCTTCGGTGAGGTTGACATTACAGTCAAGGGAAATACCGCATCCAAGTGTCCACTTGCCTCAGAGATATCGGACTCTGCGTCCGTGTTGTCACACTCTGCCATGGCTGCCAATACCTTATTTGGGCGATTCGGACGTTTCGGGCAGTCGATCAAGAAATGGTCCGATTGACCGCAATAGAAACACAGACGCTCACGGAGCCGGTGTTCGCGACGTTCATTGGTCTCTCGCTTTTGCAGAGAGTCCACTTGCATAGGAACGTCCTCGGCCTCCCGTGGCGTCCTGAGAGCGGGTTCTCTGGAAGGAAATGCAAAGTTGTTTACACGGTTTACAGCTGCCCATTTTTCCTGTCTACGTTCCGTCAAGCGGGTATCAATACGCACACAGTGCTGGAGAAACAGTTCAAAATCCCCTGGAGATTCAGAACGAGCTAACTCGTCCTTGATGGTACCGGACAACCCCTTTCTGAAAACAGACAATAATGCATTGTTTCCCCAGTCGGTGTCTACCACTAACCTCTTGAACTCAGTGGCGTATTCAACTACAGAACGCTTTCCCTGACGTAAGGAAAGGAGAGCCGATTCAGCGGTAGCACGGCGATTCGGATCATCAAACATCTGCGCCATTGCGGTCAGAAAATCATCTAGGTGATTTAAACGGATGTCCCGGTTCTCTATCATAGGATTAGCCCAAGCCAGTGCTCGTGAGGTTAATAACATAATTATACATAACACTTTGGACCGGTCAGAACGGTAATAATCAGCATGTACATCAAAAAACAGTATACATTGGTTCACAAATCCACGAAACTGACTACGGTCACCATTGAAACGGAATGGGGGTAACCTAGGCATACCGGCAGCTGATACGGACGTAGTGGGGCCGGCTTCCTGAGCCTCCACTCTGACTTGCAAGTCCTGTATAGCCGGACCCAGTACCTGGTGATCATGGCCCAGCTGTGCCTCCACATCTCTAAGCTTAGTCTGCACCGCCTCCATCTCCTGCTGCAAGGAGTTAATCATAGAAAAGAGCTGATCTACTCCTCGTGTCTCAGTCATTGCCCCAGCGAAATCCTCTTGTGGCCTGAGTATAATGTAATACTATTGTATGTTTTGAGGATTTCGATAGCGTTAGGGCAATGACAGCCAGAGACGAGTTTGTGGTACAAGATGTTTATGATATGTAACCACGGTAGATACACAACGGAACAAACACAACAGAACAAACACACGAAATACCTTCCCGAAACGGAGCGGAGGGAATTCCCGGGGCCACGCACCGGACTCCCCCAGGGAGACCACCAGAGCGAACCCCTATACAGGGACTGTCCGGCAATCAACCCCGGAAGGCCTAAATGCGCCGCAGCCGGGACACAAGGGGCAAGCGGTAAAGTCCAGAAGTGTCCGTACGGGATGAAAGTCCAGAATGGTTACGAACCGGAAGAAACCGGGCAGACGTGCTGACCAAAGACGGCAGACGGAGTCCGGGCACAGTTTGAAGAAACCGGGTGTGGTCCAGAGTCGGTCGGTAGATTTTCAGGAGGATCCAAGTAGCAGCAGCAGTAAAGCAGGAGCACACAGCAAGCAGTATACTCAGGCACTGGACTAGGCTTAGAGGCGGCCTTTTAAGCAGCTGGACAGGAAGTAGGGCAACAGAACATAAAACTCCATGTTAACCGAGGGCAAGCTTTTTCAAAAGAGGACTGGAAAACCCGGAAACCTGACACTATGCTTACTGGGCCAAGTATCTGTGGTGAAATGCACCCTGTCACACAGTTTCTCAAAGAAGCGGTGATGTTTGGTGCGACATGCTGGTGTAGTGCGTGCACGCCTTTGTTGGAGAAGGAGTGGCGCCTGGGCATCGGCTCTTGGGGCACTGCGATGGGCATAAGGTCTCGAAAATCCTCGGTTAAAAAGGTTGGAAAGGAAGCATTTTGGTAGCCAACAGTTTGCAGATGCTGAAAGTCAACCTCTAAGCCATGTCATGCCCTTCTAAAAGCATGTAAAACACAGCAAGGGGACTCCAACCACAGACAGGGGAAGAAAAGTCCCCTGAGAGCCATGACTTGTTCATCTTGGTTCTTTTAGAAACACAGCGAGGGGACTCCAACCACAGTCTCCCTCGTTTCCACTAATTGGGCCACACACACCCCACTTGACTGGCATCAGTTGACCCCCCTTTTCAAAATGAAAAAGATGCTTTGCATGAAGCACTCTCGAAAATACGCATGCCTTTCACCTCCCCTGGATGACCCAGGGGAAGAAAAGTCCTCTGAGAGCCATGACTTGTTCATCTTGGTTCTTTTACAAACACAGCAAGGGGACTCCAACCACAGTCTCCCTCATTTCCACTAATTGGGCCACACACACCCCACTTGACTGGCATCAGTTGACCCGCATTTTCAAGATGAAAAAGATGCTTTGCATGAAGCACTCTCAAAAATACGCGTGCCTTTCACCTCCCCTGGATGACCCAGGGGAAGAAAAGTCCTCTGAGAGCCATGACTTGTTCATCTTGGTTCTTTTTTCAAAAGCGAGGGGACTCCAACCACAGTCTCCCTCGTTTCCACTAATTGGGCCACACACTTGACTGGCATCAGTTGACCCCCATTTTCAAGATGAAAAAGATGCTTTGCATGAAGCACTCTCAAAAATACGCGTGCCTTTCGCCTCCCCTGGCTGAGCCAGGGGAAGAAAAGTCCTCTGAGAGCCATGACTTGTTCATCTTGGTGAACGTTAGTCTGTCCACATTGTCAGTGGACAGATGCGTGTGCATAGCTGTCAGCACACCCCCAGCAGCACTGAGGACACGTTCCGAGAAAACGCTGGCTGCGGGACACAACAAGATCCCCAAGGCGTACGTGGTGAGCTCAGGCAATTTATCCAGATTGGAAGCCTAAAATGAGCAGGGCTCAAGTTGCACAGTAATGGCATCGACGTTCCCTTGCATATACTCATATCTGTGTCTCCTCCTCTTTTTCCTTGTCCAGCTCCTTTGTTTTCGCATGAGTATATGTCCTTGTCACTTTCCCATGTGTTTGTGTTGTGAGTTGTTTGTCACCTTTTGGACACCTTTGAGGGTGTTTTCTAGGTGTTTTTATGTGTTTGTGATTGCCTGCCATTGTTTCCTATGCGGTTCGAGTTCGGTTCGTCGAACGTTCGCCGAACTGAACTCGAACGAGACCTCCGTTTGACGAACCGAACTCGAGCCAAACCGCGGCTGGTTCGCTCATCTCTAGTGACTCACACTATTATGAAATTTCAGTGTATAGTGTGCGGGAACAGCGCATTCAGATCACTGCTGTTTGGATGATGGCGATTGCCATTTTTTTTTTTTCCTTGTCTTCCTTCCCTAAGCACGCGCGTGTAGTGGGGCGGGCCAGCATGTCAGCCAATCCCAGACACACACACAGCTAAGTGGACTTTTAGCCAGAGAAGCAACGGCCTGTGTGATAGGATGTCCATGTCACATGTCCCTGCATTATAAAAACGGACATTTTCCTCCAGCACGCCCTTATCTGCCTTCTGCGTCTTGGTGTCAGTCCCCGCTGGCGCAGCTCTTGTCTCCGATACTGCTCTGTACACTCTATACACAGCGCTATACAGAATAGGGATAGAAGTTTATTTCAGCCCTTGTAAGGGCTAATACCAGCAGGGTTAGAGCCATAGGTGACAGTCAGGTCTGTGAAAACAGATTTTAATAGCTACACAAGATGACAGCGTCTTTGTAGCTAAGGTCAGGGATTTCCTCGCTGCATTTCCCCATTAGGAGGGATAGAAAGGGAGACTTCCTTTCCTGTACCCAGACCCACAACCCTGCCACTGTACCCTCCTGCCCTTTGCACACTCAAACTCATTGTTACTAAGCCATTATACTAGCAAACACTGAGGAAACTTAGTGGCATCCTAAAAGTGACTGTTGGACTTCATTATTGTCCCACTGGTGCAAAGCTATTTCTAGCACCTCTGCATGACACCCTCCTGCTCTGTTTTTAATAAGCTATAATAATAGCAAAAAATGTTGCCATTTAGTGGCATCCTAAAAGTGGCTGTTGGATTTCATTATTGTCCCACTGGTGCCAAGCTATTTCTAGCACCTCTGCATGACACCCTCCTGCTCTGTTTTTAATAAGCTATAATAATAGCAAAAAATGCTGCCATTTAGTGGCATACAAGAAGTGGCTGTTGTACTCCATTAGTATCCCACTGGTGCCAAGCTATTTCTAGCACCTCTGCATGACACCCTCCTGCTCTGTTTTTAATAAGCTATAATAATAGCAAAAAATGCTGCCATTTAGTGGCATACAAGAAGTGGCTGTTGTACTCCATTAGTGTCCCACTGGTGCCAAGCTATTTCTAGCACCTCTGCATGACACCCTCCTGCTCTGTTTTTAATAAGCTATAATAATAGCAAAAAAGGCTGCCATTTAGTGGCATCTTAAAAGTGGCTGTTGGACTTCATTATTGTCCCACTGGTGCAAAGCTATTTCTAGCACCTCTGCATGACACCCTCCTGCTCTGTTTTTAATAAGCTATAATAATAGTAAAAAATGCTGCCATTTAGTGGCATACAAGAAGTGGCTGTTGTACTCCATTAGTGTCCCACTGGTGCCAAGCTATTTTTAGCACCTCTGCATGACACCCTCCTGCTCTCTTTTTAATAAGCTATAAAAAAAGCAAAAAATGCTGCCATTTAGTGGCATACAAGAAGTGGCTGTTGTACTCCATTAGTGTCCCACTGGTGCCAAGCTATTTCTAGCACCTCTGCATGACACCCTCCTGCTCTGTTTTTATTAAGCTATAATAATAGCAAAAAATGCTGCCATTTAGTGGCATACAAGAAGTGGCTGTTGTACTCCATTAGTGTCCCACTGGTGCCAAGCTATTTCTAGCAGCTCTGCATGACACCCTCCTGCCCTTTTTTAATAAGCTATAATAATAGCAAAAAATGCTGCCATTTAGTGGCATACAAGAAGTGGCTGTTGTACTCCATTAGTGTCCCACTGGTGCCAAGCTATTTCTAGCACCTCTGCATGACACCCTCCTGCTCTGTTTTTAATAAGCTATAATAATAGCAAAAAATGCTGCCATTTAGTGGCATCCTAAAAGTGGCTGTTGGACTTCCATTAGTGTCCCACTGGTGCAATTCTATTTGCAGCACCTCTGCATGACACCCTTATGCACATTTTGCTACGCTAATTTTATAGCAAACTCAGGGAATTCCTTGCTGCATTTGATCATTCGGAGGGATAGAAAGTGAGGCTTCCTTTACTGTCCTGGTACCCACAGAACACGGCCACTGTACCCACCTGTCCACTTTTGCCACGCTATTTAATTTGCCCAAAGAGCTGACTCTTTTTCTGCCTTCCTAAAATTGTCTGTAATACTAAGTTAGTGTTCCTTTGCTGCCAAGCAAGGTACAACACATGTGCATTCTACACTCCTTTCCATTTCTGGAATGCAATTATTAAATGCAGGTAGTCCAGCCAATCTGTGACGAAGGTGCAGGTGTGGATATAATGTAGCCTGCATCCAATGTTGGTTTTCTCGATGTCTGACAGCTCAATAATACCATCTGTTTCCACTTCCAAAACAAGTGATGACCTGCCAATCACACTCCCTGTTGCGTGTAAAGGGGTGGAAGTTCAGTGTGAAAAACCATGTGAGACTGCTGTCCCCACAGTCACAGAGGATGAAGAGCACGCAGATACACTTGATGGGGCAGGTGGTGGTTGCACAGGCACGCTAGGCCGCATTGTAGCACAGTGAAATTGACATTGCGACTTATGCTTCATTTTAAGTCGTGTACAGGGTGGGCTCCCCAGTATGCAGCAAAACCAGGCAACAGGAAAAGGACTCTAGGCAGTTGGGTTGATAAATGATTGTTTAACTTTACCAAAACAAATAATAAGAACCATGCATACAATTTAAATAATTGAACAATCTATTCTGTTGCCTACTACCTGCTAATCCCTCTGCGTAGCAGTAATTGTGTGTTTGTGCGTGTGTGTGTGTGTGTGTGTGTGTGTGTGTGTGTGCGAACACGACTTACCAGTCGCGCATCACAAGAGCTTCCCAGTTATAAAAGTAAACATAGACAAAACACATTACCCCCCCTGAATACCCTTGTTAGCTGAAGCCTCACAGATAAGGCAGATGATAACAGTGTGAATGCAAACCACACAGCTCTGCAACAAAGTCATGGAAATCTTGAAAATCAACAGTCAATCCAAACATGTGTTGCTGTCCCTCTATGATTTAAACTGTACGTGACAATTTGACAGTGCAGAGGCAGCAAGTCTTATTGTCTATAAATAGTCGGTCTACCCAGAACAGATATGTGTTTTGCTAATAAAACAAAGTGTTGCGTGCCCGCATTATTGTCTGGGCACAGCCTACCATACCCGGGTACTGTGATGTCCAGTTGCCATGAATACAGACTTTATGCTCCTCTCACGGTAAGCAGTATAGACAGCACCATAAGAATGTTGGTCTGTTGCACAGGATGCTGCTCACTGGCGTTACGGTACTCCTCACCAAACTCCAAAATGACTCCCCTCACAATTGAACGAAGTGTTTCCGTGGTGGCTCCTTGCTGTAACACACACCTTTAGCTTTTCCTTCTGTTCATAGACAGCATCTCCAAGTCCACACCCGAAGAGCAATTTCTCCTCCACGTCTAAGTGTGGAGAGGCAGCTAGTGCGCATGCGTGTGCCGATTTACCCCAGCCGCAGCCTAACTACAGTGTTTCGCCTAGTGAGTATGCTCAGCCTGACTGTGCCATTCCTGAGGCTAAGTCTTCATTTCGGGATACAGCGCATGCTCCCACACTTAGTGCGAAAAGCCTCTTTGCACAGGTAGTTGCATTCCGTGCCGGGTCTAAGTCCTGTTTTATGCCTAGACACCATACTAAAGCTGATAGTCTTATTTCAGAGACTGTATTTCATGCTACTGAGCATGCTCAGGCACTTACTGCATCAGAGACTAGGTCCGGTAATGAACTCTTTGGCCCTGCCCCTGATGTGGGGGGCCCATATAGACCACAGGGCATCAGGTGTCCTGACGATGTGGCCAGGCCACTCCCAAATGGCTTGCAGAGGCCCGCCCCTATGACTTGTCACCTCATTATTGATGGTCAGACGATGACTGGTGAGGTGTTTGTGTTGTGGCAGCCATGAGGTCATTATTGATGTTGCGGTTCCAAATAGGACGCTAGTTATGCCACTCATAACGTGTCACTCTGCTTTTGTCTCCAGGAGGTGCATTGTGGACCACCCTGGTTTGGGGCGGACCCAGGTTATAAAACGGGCTGGAGCCAACAAGGAGGTGCGCAGTCTTCTATTATGCTCCGAAAGAGCACACCTCCATATGTTGAACCCATTGCGGCTTTAGGCCAGAGGTAGGCAGGGATAGGGCGTCGATGCAGGCCGCCACCACAGTTGGTAACGCAGAACGGTTAAGACCAGCTCCTGTCCTACAAGTCCAGCTTGTGCAGCCCAGTGGCATTAACAGGCCTGCTGCTGCTGATGCGCCTGCTGTCCACAGGTGTGACCCAATGCACATGGTCAGCGTACTCAATGGCCCCTGTGATGTTAACAGGGAGTTCCTGGGCTGGGTGGGCGTGTGGACCCTGTGACGCTAACAGGGCTCCCAGTCTCCAGATCCGAGTGGCGTCTAACTCGGTTCAGGCTACTATTAGTTTCATAGCCACACAGCTCTGTATCCTCCACCTAACCTTCCAGTTGCCAACCTCTCCTTTTCCATCTGGGAGCACGGTGGACATTGACTGCTGATGGGGATATATACCTTTCTCTTTCTTTTCTTATTAATTTTTGTTATATAGCGGTAACATAGTATATACCACTTTACCCAAATCTGCCAGTCCCGTAACAGATGGTGTTTCTTCAGCAAATGTTACTTTTGCTTAACCACCAAACCCATAGACAAAAACTCTTTTCCCCTTTCCAACACACCTGTTCCCCTTTCCACCAGCATCTGTCCTTTTTCAACTCATTTTGTATATGACCAAAAGTGCAACTCTGCAGGGACACCGTACTCAATGCCATCTCAGCACAGCAGCCAGCCCTCGGTCCCTCAGATGTGGACAAGTAAAAGACCATTTCCTCCTATCCATGACAAAGCGTTGAGATTCACTCTGTGCAGCACTGGTGTTTAGTGGAAAAGCAGATCTAAGATTGCGTACCACCTTCTGCAGATACTCCTGTATACGTGCATCCCTTTCTATGGCAGGAATTATTTCGCCAAATTTTGTCTTGTACCGGGGATCTAACAGTGTGGCAATCCAGTAGTTAGCATTACTTCGAATTCGTACAATCCGAGGGTCATGTTGTAGGTAGTGCAGAAAGAAGGCGCTCATGTGTCTTGTGCATCCAGGAGGACCAAGTCCTTGGTGTGTTGGTGGCAGAGAGGTGAGAATCGTGCCTCCTTCCTCTGCCCTCTCCCCCCAACCTCGCACAACCGAAATGTGAGCAAGCTCTCACTCATCTGCTGAGTCTTCCATGCCCATCGCCAGTTCGTCCTCCATTTCTTCATGGGCTCCTGCACCTTCCTCAACACTTTTTGCTGATACTATGCGCCCTTGTTAATCCCTCTCCCCCACCATGACTGCCGCCTAGCTGCCGCTGACCATCTGGACCTCGTAGATCTTGTTATCCCTTCCGCATTTGACTCCTCCTGTACTTCCTCCCCTTCCTCTTGTCACAACACCTGACTCCGAATAATGCTTACAGTGTGCTCCATCATGTAGATGACCAGAATTGTCACGCTGAGAATGGCATTGCCAGTGCTAAACATCTTCGTCGACATTTGTAAACTGTGTAGAAGGGTGCATAGGTCCTTGATCTGACACCACTCCAGCAGCGTGATCTGCACCACCTCTGTATCAAGTTAGGCCAGGCTATATGTCATAACGTATTGCAGCAGGGTTCAGCGTTGCTGCCACAAACGCTGCAACATGTGCAGATTCAAATTCCTGCGTGTCGGCACATCGCATTTCAGGCATTTAACCACCAGACCTAAAGACTTCTGGAGCGACGAAAGTTGTTGAGCTGCTGTGTGCGAACGATGGAAGTGAGCACATAGCGAGCGTACCCGCTGCACAAGGCCATGTAGGCCGGGATGGTGTTTTAAAAATTGATGGAGAATTAGATTCAACACGTGAGCCACACAAGGCACGTATGTCACATTGTCACGGCAAAGGGCCGCACCCATGTTTGCATCATTGTCACACTCGGCCTTCCCTGGCTGCTAGTTGAGTGGAGACAACCATTGATGAAACTTGGTCTCCAGAGCTAACCGTCCACAACTTCTCAGCGGTGTGACTCACATTTCCCATACATTTCAAAGTAAACATTTGACCGCATGATGGTGTCGCGGGCGGAGGAGGGGACTCCCACTGCTCGGGTCCGGCTGGCACTGCGGCCTGCTGCTGCTGCTTGGTGGCTCGAGCGATGGGCCGGATCCCAAGGACTCGAGCGGCACTCCTCACCCGTGAGTGAAAAGGGGAATTGGTGTTTTGGGATTGTTTATTGTCCGTGACGCCATCCACGGTTGTGGTGATTTGTGGACACCACCGCTGCTCTGTATGGGAATCCCGGGAGTGGTGGTATGGAGCAGCCAGATGTTAATCCTCCCCTCCGTGGGTAGGGTGTTGGTTGTCCCAGGGCCCAATGATGAGGTGGGTGATGCAGGGCTTGGTGGGGTGCAGGGACGCGGGGGCAGCTCTGTGCCTTGCGGCACTGTGGTACTCACTCAGCCTGAGACGATGACACAGTTCTCGGTAAAACACACGGCTGGAAAGACGGTTCCCACGGACGGCTGCACTTGCTTTCCCCAGTAGGTGACGGTCCCTTTTTCCTGCACCTAAGATGATGATGGTTGCGATGGGTTCCCACCGGTAACCCGCTCCCCGGCTTGGATATGGGCCGGAGGAGCCCTACTTTGCCCGCAGGCGCTGGACCTGAGAAACTGGTGCCCTGGCGGTGGCGGTGTCTCTCCGTTACGGTTGGACTGTTGCCTTCAATCGGGACTTGGTTGTTAGGAGACAGACGTCCCCTTCACTGACGGCTTTGGCAAATTATGGCGACTCCTAGCCTTGCCGGGATCCGAAAAGCCCCTGCCCTGGTGCTGACTGTTCTTCGTATACTGCTCCAGACCACCGGGTCACCACCCGTCCGCGGTCCTTCCAGCAACCTCCGAGCAGTCCCCCTGCAGACTATCACCGCCGTCTGCTGACCTTGCTGTCACTGTCCCTACTCTTACTGTTTACTCCCCTCACTTCCTCCTCCAAACTCTATCTGCCTGGTTTCTCCTGCCTCCAGGGCTGTGTACTCCTCGGTGGGCGGAGCCAACCGCCTGGCCCACCCCCTGGTGTGAACATCAGCCCCTGGAGGAAGGCAATAAGG
Organism: Anomaloglossus baeobatrachus; assembly: GCF_048569485.1. Classification (NCBI taxonomy): domain Eukaryota; kingdom Metazoa; phylum Chordata; class Amphibia; order Anura; family Aromobatidae; genus Anomaloglossus; species Anomaloglossus baeobatrachus. The sequence continues at coordinate 327,397,328 of NC_134358.1, forward strand.
ATTTTGGTAGCCTTGGTGTTCCTAACTGGGGTGTAGGGTGTGGTGGTGTTGTGACCTGTGACCCCTGGCTTGCCCAGGGCGTCACAATGGCATTGAGCTCTGCTGCCAGCATAGTAAGGAGGAGGTGTGTGGTTTTCCTTGTGCGCAGTTACAAGGAAGGGTGCCATGACCACACAGGGTTTGGGCCGAGGTGAAGGACCCACACGAGGTTGAGGAGGCAGAAGCAGTGTATTAACTTCTACATACAGAGGAAGGATTGATACAACTCGTGGGGACAGCAAGACTTGTACAGCAGACCCTTCTCCATCTCTCCCCATAGTAACCCATTGCCCAGTCAGTGACATGTAACGCCCCTGTCCATGCTTACTGGTCCAAGTATCTGTGGTGAAATGCACCCTGTCACACAGTTTCTCAAAGAAGCGGTGATGTTTGGTGCGACATGCTGGTGTAGCGCGTGCACGCCTTTGTTGGAGAAGGAGTGGCGCCTGGGCATCGGCTCTTGGGGCACTGCGATGGGCATAAGGTCTCGAAATTCCTCGGTTAAAAAGGTTGGAAAGGAAGCATTTTGGTAGCCAACAGTTTGCAGATGCTGAAAGTCAAGCTCTAAGCCATGTCATGCCCTTCTAACAGCATGTAAAACACAGCAAGGGGACTCCAACCACAGTCTCCCTCGTTTCCACTAATTGGACCACACACACCCCACTTGACTGGCATCAGTTGACCCAAATTTTAAAGATGAAAAAGATGCTTTGCATGAAGCACTCTCAAAAATACGCGTGCCTTTCACCTCCCCTGGATGACCCAAGGGAAGAAAAGTCCTCTGAGAGCCATGACTTGTTCATCTTGGTTCTTTTTTCAAAAGCGAGGGGACTCCAACCACAGTCTCCCTCGTTTCCACTAATTGGGCCACACACACCCCACTTGACTGGCATCAGTTGACCCCCATTTTCAAGATGAAAAAGATGCTTTGCATGAAGCACTCTCAAAAATACGCGTGCCTTTCACCTCCCCTGGATGACCCAAGGGAAGAAAAGTCCTCTGAGAGCGATGACTTGTTCATCTTGGTTCTTTTTTCAAAAGCGAGGGGACTCCAACCACAGTCTCCCTCGTTTCCACTAATTGGGCCACACACACCCCACTTGACTGGCATCAGTTGACCCCTATTTTCAAGATGAAAAAGATGCTTTGCATGAAGCACTCTCAAAAATACGCGTGCCTTTCACCTCCCCTGGATGACCCAGGGGAAGAAAAGTCCTCTGAGAGCCATGACTTGTTCATCTTGGTTCTTTTTTCAAAAGCGAGGGGACTCCAACCACAGTCTCCCTCGTTTCCACTAATTGGGCCACACACACCCCACTTGACCGGCATCAGTTGACCCCCATTTTCAAGATGAAAAATATGCTTTGCATGAAGCAGTCTCAAAAATACGCGTGCCTTTCACCTCCCCTGGATGACCCAGGGGAAGAAAAGTCCTCTGAGAGCCATGACTTGTTCATCTTGGTTCTTTTTTCAAAAGCGAGGGGACTCCAACCACAGTCTCCCTCGTTTTCACTAATTGGGCCACCCACACCCCACTTGACTGGCATCAGTTGCCCCCCATTTTCAAGATGAAAAAGATGCTTTGCATGAAGCACTCTCAAAAATACGCGTGCCTTTCGCCTCCCCTGGCTGAGCCAGGGGAAGAAAAGTCCTCTGAGAGCCATGACTTGTTCATCTTGGTGAACGTTAGTCTGTCCACATTGTCAGTGGACAGATGTGTGTGCTTAGCTGTCAGCACACCCCCATCAGCACTGAGCACACGTTCCGAGAAAACGCTGGCTGCGGGACACAACAAGATCCCCAAGGCGTACGTGGTGAGCTCAGGCAATTTGTCCAGATTGGAAGCCTAAAATGTGCAGGGCTCAAGTTGCACAGTAATGGCATGGACGTTCCCTTGCACATACCCATATCTGTGTCTCCTCCTCTTTTTCCTTGTCCATCGCCTTTGTTTTCGCATGAGTATATGTCCTTGTCACTTTCCCATGTGTTTGTGTTGTGAGTTGTTTGTCACCTTTTGGACACCTTTGAGGGTGTTTTCTAGGTGTTTTTATGTGTTTGTGATTGCCTGCCAATGTTTCCTATGCGGTTCGAGTTCGGTTCGTCGAACGTTCGCCGAACCGAACTTGAACGGGACCCCCGTTCGACGAACCGAACTCGAGCCGAACCACGGCCGGTTCGCTCATCTCTAGTTATTAGATATATGAAACTGAAATAGCTGTTGCAAAAACCCAAATTGTTATAAAAAAAAGGTTAACATTAATAGGGGTGCCCAAACTTTTTCATATGACTGTATAAGGGTGTTCCTGTCATATTGATGCACACCTTCCACCTAATGAGAGAAAAAAAACTTCCTCTCCTGGTCTTTTGATGGTCATCTCAGTCGTCAAAGTGATTATCCTGTGGGATGGACGAAATAACATCACTGACTGATGAAATCCTTATGAATTATTACAGTGGATTTGCGTATTTGATATGCTAATTATGTAATGTTGTCCTAGACATAGTTATTATTTATTCTGTAATGTTTATATTAATGTTTTTTGATGAATATGTACTTTGATTGGGACGTAATTCATGTAGCGATTCCACAATGATTATGTACCATGCACTGCCTGTCCTTCTGATATCTCTCTGACCGCTTTCATCCTTGAGGCATCTTCTGTATGTGGAGGTGATATGTCCCTCTGCTCCTCTCCAGAGGCAGCGTCGGAGATGTGCGATCAGAGCGGTATCATATTGGTCCTAAGTCTTCACCCCGAGATCATCATGTGACTGAATTGTTCATGACACTCAGGGCCGCCACTAGCAATTTCAGGGCCCCATACTGTCAAAATTATGGGGCCCCCATGAGACTCCACCCAGGCTCCACCCCAGCTCCGCCTCCACCCCACAAACCTTCCACAGTCCCCCACCACTGTTGGAAAAACATATTTCCATAATACACGCTCTACACCTCCCTGCTCCATAATACATGCTCTACACCGCCTCTCTCCGTAATACACCCTCTACACCACCCCTCTCCATAGGGCGACCTTCTACACCGCCCCTCTCCATAACACCATAACACACCACCTACACAGCCTCTTTCCATAAAACATGCTCTACACCTCCCTGCTCCATAATACACGTTCTACACCTCCCTGCTCCATAATACACGCTCTACACCTCCCTGCTCCATAATACACGCTCTACACCTTCCTGCTCCATAATACACGCTCTACACCGCCTCTTTCCGTAATACACCCTCTACACTGCCCCTCTCTATCACACTCTACCCCCGTCCATCACACTCTGCCCCCTGGGTCACACTCTGGCCCTCACAGTCAGCACCTCTCTTGTCACACTCTGCCTCTCACACTCAGCACCTCTCTTGTCACACCGAGCCCATCACACTCTGCCCCTCTCTTGTCACACTCTGCCCCTCTCTTGTCACACTGAGCCCAACACACTCTGCCCCCTCTTGTCACAGTCTGACCCTCTCTTGTCACAGTCTGCCCCTCTCTTTTCACAGTCTGCCCCTCTCTTGTCACACCGAGCCCATCACATTCTGCCCCTCTCTTGTCACAGTCTGCCCCTCTCTTGTCACACTGAGCCCATCACACTCTGCCCGTCTCTTGTCACACTCTGCCCATCTCTTGTCACACTCTGTCCCTCTCTTGTCACACTCTGCACCCTCTCTTGTCACACTGAGCCCATCACACTCTGCCCCTCTCTTGTCACACTCTGCCCCTCTCTTGTCACACTCTGCCCCTCTCTTGTCACACCGAGCCCATCACATTCTGCCCCTCTCTTGTCACAGTCCGCCCCTCTCTTGTCACACTGAGCCCATCACACTCTGCCCGTCTCTTGTCACACTCTGCCCGTCTCTTGTCACACTCTGTCCCTCTCTTGTCACACTCTGCACCCTCTCTTGTCACACTGAGCCCATCACACTCTGCCCCTCTCTTGTCACACTCTGCCCCTCTCTTTTCACAGTCTGTCCCTCTCTTGTCACACTGAGCCCATCACACTCTGCCCCTCTCTTGTCATACTCTGCCCCTCTCTTGTCACACTCTGCTTCTCTCTTGTCACACCGAGCCCCTCACACTCGGCACCTCTCTTGTCACACTGAGCCCATCACACTCTGCCCCTCTCTTGTCACACTCTGCCCCTCTCTTGTCACACTAAGCCCATCACACTCTGCCCCCTCTTGTCACAGTCTGCCCCTCTCTTTTCACAGTCTGCCCCTCTCTTGTCACACTGAGCCCATCACACTCTGCCCCTCTCTTGTAACAGTCTGCCCCTCTCTTGTCACAGTCCACCCCTCTCTTGTCACAGTCTTCCCCTCTCTTGTCACACTGAGCCCATCACACTCTGCCCGCCTCTTGTCACACTCTGCCCCTCTCTTGTCACACTCTGCCCCTCTCTTGTCACACTGAGCCCATCACACTCTGCCCGTCTCTTGTCACACTCTGCCCCTCTCTTTTCACAGTCTGCCCCTCTCTTGTCACACTCTGCCCCTCTCTTGTCACACTGAGCCCATCACACTCTCCCCCTCTCTTGTCACACTCTGCCCCTCTCTTGTCAGACTCTGTACCTCACACTGAGCCCATCACACGCTGCCCCTCTCCGTCACACTCTGCCCCTCATACTGAGCCCATCACAATCTGCCTCTTTCTTGTCACACTCTTCCCCTCTCTTGTCACACTCTGCCTCTCTCTTGTCACACTGAGCCCATCACACTCTGCCCCTCTCTTGTCCCACTCTGCCCCTCTCTTGTCACACTGAGCCCGTAATACTCTGCCCCTCTCTTGTCACATTCTGCCCCTCTCTTGTCACACTCTTCCCCTCTCTAGTTACACTGAGCACATCACACTCTGCCCCTCTCTTGTCACACTGAGCCCATCACACTCTGCCCCTCTCTTGTCACACTGAGCCCATCACACTCTGCCCCTCTCTTGTCACAGACTGCCCCCTCTTGTCACACTCTGCCCCTCTCTTGTCACACTCTGCCCCTCTCTTGTCACACTCTGCCCCTCTCTTGTCACACTCTGCCCCTCTCTTGTCACACTCTGCCCCTCTCTTGTCACACTGATCCCATCACACTCTGCTCTCACCTGCTACAGCTACTCAAGTATCTTCTGGCTCCTCCCACATTGGGGTCACATGAGCATGACATCATCACAAGTCCTGCACGGGAGCAGATTATAGCCTCCTGCCTCTGCAGCGCTCAGGTATTAAATCCCCTCTCCCCTCTGCCTTGAAAAAAAACCGCCGCATTTCCTAGATGGCAAAAGGAAATGGGAGATTAAAACAAAACAAAAAAAAATGTTTTAACATGGCCCTGGGAGGCAGCAGCTCGGGGCGACCTCCCCCCTGCCCTCCCCCAGTGGCTAAGCTACTGCTACACCCCCAGTATTAGTCACCAGTAACCCCCCCTCCTCCTCATTGTCCCCTCCTCAGGTTATTTGTCACCACTCACCTCTCTCTCCTCAGACACCTCCGTACGGGCCCCCCACCGAGCTGCTTCTTCTCTTGTATGGGCCCTGGCCGCGCCAATGCTGTTCTCCTAGGGGCCCCGCCGCTGCTTCTCTCTGTGAAGGCCCTGGCTGTGCCACTTCTGTTCCTGCCGGCTGAGCAGGAACTTTTGAAATGACACACACGTGCGCAGTACTGACGTCATCAGGGCACAGAAAGTGCCGGGCAGGGAACAGAGGACAGATTCCTGCGTTCCACTGCCTGCACTAACTGTGCGGGGCTGCAGTATCGCTCCCTCCCCGGCACGCAGCGTGTAATGAGGGCGATTTGACTAGGCCCCCCAAAGCCTGGAGCTCCGGACAACAGGTCAGATTGCCCTCATTACTGACCAGCGAGCAAGGGCCCAAGCTGCGCTCAGAGAATAACCGGCTCCCACTACGGGGCTGCAAACGCTGCCCCCAGGCAGACTTCACACTGCCAAATCAGGCAGCCCGACAGTGCCCCCCTCACAGTTGCGCCCGGGGCAGATGCACCGCTAGCACCCCCCCTAGACACCCCTGAAGAGGGGTGGGGGCCGGCTGGCCTGGGGCTTAATAAAGCTAAGTAATTGTCCCTGGCTCAGCCGGGCCCCCCCTTTTCACCGGGCCCCCTACACCAGTCTCAGTAGTAATGCCCTGATGGCGGCCCTGATGACACTAGCGCTGAAAAGTTACACCTCTTCAAGCATCTCCCTTTGATTTTCTATCAGAGTGATGTACGCATGCGCGGTGACGCGCATGATGTAATTGGTCACATGACCTCTCACAGGTCTTTTTATAAGGTCCTGCAAGGCCAATGAGACTATTACACGCCTTTAAGAAGAAGCGGGCAGCTTGGCCGCAAAACGGCTGTCAGGCTCCTCACCTCGGTCCTTGTGCACTGCTAACCTTTTGCTATTCATTTGGTTAGACAATGCTGCAGTTTTTGAATGATTAGTGTTATAGCATTCTTTAATTTGTTCCACATGAACGCCATGTTTATGATCCAAATAGGATTAACTGTTAGTATACTGGCAAGCTCTTGTGGTAATTTCATATAATTACACCTTTTATGCACAACTGCACTTTATGCCATTGTTTAATTAGATGAAAGGTAATGTATTTTTGATAAAGGTAATCTTAACCCCTTAAGCCCCTAGGTGTTTTGTGTTTTTCCGGGGGTTTTTTCCTCTCTCTTTCTTCTGAGAGCCGTAACATTTTTATTTTTCCGTCAATCTTGCCATATAAGGGCTTGTTTTTTTCGGGATGAGTTGTAGTTTTAAATTAAACTATATGTTTTACCATATAGTGTACTGGAAAAGAGCAAGAAAATTTCAAGTGTGAAAAAAACTGCAAAACATTGTGATTGCACAATAGTTTTTGGGATATTTTATTCACCATGTTCACTATATGGTAATAATGATCTGTCGCTGTGATGCCTGAGGTCAGTGCGAGTTTGGAGACACCAAACATGAATAGGTTTACTTATAGCTACGAGGTTAAAAAAAAATCACAAATCTGTCCAAAAAAGGTGGCGAACGTTTTGCGCCATTTTCCGAAACCCGTAGAGTTCTTATTTTTCGGTATCTCAGGCTCAGTGATGGCTTATTTTTTGTGTCTTGAAGTGAGGTTTTTAACGGTACCATTTTTGCGCAGATGCTACGTTTTGAACGCCTGTTACTGCATTTTGCGCAATAACTTCATGGGTCATTAAGGGGTTAATAATCTTATTGGCTTAACAGTGGCACAGTGCTCAATTTCCGTCCCCTCTTTCAACTCTTGTACTTTTTAATAATTGTCATTGTATTTTTGATAATAAAGATTTCATTATTATACACGCTTAAATCTTCATCTTTTTTGTTTGCATTCCAGATTTGGAGAGCGTATTACCCTGGGTATTTATCTTTTCACTGCGACAACATAATTACCCGAGGGTAGTTAAATTGAAACCATGGTTTTTTTTTAAAAAAAAAAATACGTGTTTAGTATGTGTAGTATGTGTTCACCGGAACAGCATATATAGTAACATCTTATTGCATTTACAACCTTTTTAATCACATGGTCCTTGAAATCTGTCCAATATATATATAAAAACCTGACTTTTATTCAGAACTGTAATATCTACAAAACATGTTCCTGTCTGTTAATTACAGAATGCTCTTTATATAAAGATGTAGAATAAAATTATTAACATCGTAGGAATCTTTCACCATTGTTACTACCTGAATTTTGACCTTGTTTATCCTTATGAGAAAATAAGTCATTAGAATTTGAAGAACCAGCTCATTAGAAAACTTCGTTATGAACCATCCTGACCTCACAGCTTCTTGGGTGGGGGGAGAAGAATCCACTTAATTACAAGTCTATAGCACATCTTTAACAGTGAAATGAAAGTTGCTTTCTAGCATCAGTTCGCTGGCAATTGCTTATGGTCATGAAAATGTACATATTAGCAATTAAATAACCATTTAGAATAAGTACAACTAATCTATATAAAACAGGAAATTCTTTCCAATATACACACCCATTACAGTAAGATTTATATCATACTGTGAAACATCTTCAAAGAGCAGCCCTTACCCGGAAGATTTCTTGTGATACACTCTCAATTCCTCCATATATTGTGCCCAATAGTCAACGTCTTTGAGAAGATAAAGTTGCAGGTGAGGATGAACAAAGATTTCTCTAAATCAACTGGACTTGCAGTGAATAAAATACTCTGGTGTACAGTAGATAACACAAAATGGGATGGTGTAAGGTTCCAAGGGCAAATAATTAGGTAAATGGTACTAAGAAAGTAACATCCAATATATATGACAGAGCATACGTTTTCCCGGTAGAACATTGCCAATGCTTTAGGCTATGTGCCCACGCTGCGGATTTACCGCGGATTTTGCCGCGGATTTACTGCGGATTTCCCGAAAATCTGCAGCAGCGGCACTTCCAAGCCATTTCAATGGCATTTTGGAAATGCTGTGTCCATGCTGTGGATTTTTCCGCTGCGGATTTGCCGCGGATTTTGATGCGGAAAAATCTGCAGCATGTCAATTCTTTGTTGCGGATTTTGGTGCGGATTTTGGGTATAGAATGGGGAAAAAAAAAAAAAGAAATCCGCGGCAAATCCGCGGTAAATCCGTGGCAAATCCGCGGGTGCGGATTTGCCGCGAAAGTCGCGGATTTTCATGCAAAAAAATCCGCAGGTACATTCTACCGTGGACACATAGCCTTAAAGTGCCACTGCTTACTTGTCTTCTCCCCATAGTTTATCTAAGTCCCATCTCTTCCTCAGGTAATCAACAAACAAATACCTGGTTTTCTATGTGATTTATTGGATCAGGCCACCTTCTACCATGTGGTGCTGATCCTCGTGTGCCCATTGTTTGAGCTTTCAATGAGGAACAGGGATCAGTATGGGCACTCATGCAGGTTTGTGACTATGTGACTATGAAATCCCTTACACCGCAAGCTGAGAAGTCAGATCTAGGTGTCCTGAGATCTTTATATCATAGTGAGAATTATTTTTGTATGCATATTACAGTAGATACCGTATAGTAGCTGTTCCTCTCCACATGCATCAATTAGCTTTCGCTTGTATCTTGGACCATTTTAGTTAGGTACTACTAACCAATGCATACTGCAAATAACCTCTGATGCCTGGATTTTTGGAGATTTTGTAAGCCAATCATTTAATGTGACTAAAGACCTTTTTGCAGCCTTTTGGGCCCATTTTCCTTTGCCTTTTCATTGATTTTTGAGAGATATCCAGCTCTAGGTAATGACACTGTTGTGCCAAATTTAGCCCCTTGACAACCAATAACATACTAATACTGACATTGGTCGTTTCCCTGCGTTTACCACCGGCTTCGGCTGCGAACATGCAGTAATCCACACACATGTCTGCTGATCTGATCAGATCTGATCGGAGATCCACCCACACCTCCTAACCCTTTAGATCACGCTGTCAAATACTGACAGCACGATGTAAATGGCCGAGGTGGGGATCGCACTGTTCCCCGCCATCATCAACGGCCCTGTGATGTGATCACAGAGCACCAATGTGTTGCCATGGTAGTGAGGGGTCAGCTGATGACCCTTGTTTCTACCATGAAGAACTTCCTGTGAGAACTGAAAGAGCACCAGCGCTCAAAGAAGAGCTGCATTTCTGCTGATCAGAGCAGCATTCCACTGCATTGCAATGAACAAGCAATGGGACATTTCAGTGATAAAGTCCCCTAGGGGGGACTAGTAAAATGAATAAAAAAAATGTAAAAAGTTTAAAAAAGATGAAAAAAATAAAAAAAAAACCCCTAAAAGTTCAAATCCTCCCCATTTGCCTGATTGAAAATAAAACAGTTAAAAAAATAAAAAAATATGCACATATTGGGTATCGCTACATTCATAAATGCAAGATGTATCAAAATATAAAATCAATTAATTTGATCAGTACATGGCGTGGCGAAAAAAAATATCCAAATGCCAAAATCATGGTTTTTTGTTGCCGCAAAAAAACAGTTTAAAATGCAATAACAGGTGTTCAAAATATTGCATCTACACAAAAATAGTATCATTAAAAACATCAGCTCAAGGTGCAAAACATAAGCCATCACTGAGCCCCAGATCCTGAAAAATGAGAACGCTACGGGTCTCGGAAAATGGGCGACAAAAGCGCTACTCTTTTTTTGGACAAACTTCTGAATTTTTTTAACCCCTTAGATAAAAGTATACATGTTTGGTATCTATGAACTCATACAGATGTGAGGTATCATATGAACACATCAGTTTTACCATATAATGAACACTGTGAATAAAAAAAAAAACCTATCATGCAATTGCACTTTTTTTGAAATTTCCCCAACACTTGGATTTTCCCATTTTCCAGTACACTATATGGTAAAACTAATTATTTCTTTCACAAGTACAACTTGTCCCACAAAAATTAAGCCCTCATATGGTAATATTGACTGAAAAATAAAAAAGGGGAGAAAAAAACAAAACTGAAAAAACGCAAAATTGACCGGGGGTGAAGAGGTTAAGCCACTTCTTCATGACTGTCAGCATTGTGTTCCATGGTATATCTAATGTCTTGGAAATTGAATTGTACCTTTGTACCCTGATAACGTTTATCAATGAGATCGTTTTGCTGTGTTGTAGTGTTGTAGTCTGTTTAAGAACCATGGTTTTTGCTATAAAAATACAACTAAGAAAATGTCAGGAAAATCCTACTAAGAACAGCTACACTTTATATGGGATTAATCAAAATCACCTTAAATTATAGCAGCTGTGTACTGACTACTATTTAACATGAGATTAAATGTGCTTGGCTACCTATATGAACACAACTACTTCCCCAATAATAAGAGGGTGCTCACACTCATGTAACCACAATATTGTTTGGCTATTTTTTTTTTTTTTATCCCTTAAAATTATTTCAGTTTGTTTCCAATGGATTTGTACAGATTAGGGGCGGCATTAAAAGTTGAAAAAGTTATGAAACTATACTTGTTATGACTTTTTACATGACAGAAACTTTGCATTTTAACATGGGGTTATAGACCTTGTATGTCCATTTTAAATCATGAAAACAAGCTCTGAGCAGACAAGAAAAAGCTGCCTAAAGGCCGCTTTACACGCTACGACATCGCTCAAGCGATCTCGTTGGGGTCATGGAATTTGTGATGCACATCTGACCGCTTTAGCGATGTCGTTGCGTGTGACATCTATGAGCGATTTTGAATCGTCGCAAAAACGTTCAAAATCGCTAATCGGTGGCATGCCCCCCTATTCCCAATTATCGTTTCTGCTGCGTGTACGATGTAGTTCGTCGTTCCTGCGGCAGCACACATCGCTATGTGTGACACCACAGGAACGAGGAACCTGACCTTACCTGCGGCCGCCCGCAATGAGGAAGGAAGGAGGTGGGCGGGATATTACGGCCGCTCATCTCCGCCCAATCCGCTTCTATTGGGCGCCCGCTTAGTGACGTCGCTGTAACGCCGAACAAACCGTCCCCTTAGAAAGGAGGCGGTTCGCCGGTCACAACGACGTCGCTAGGCAGGTAAGTAGTGTGACGGGTCTGAGCGATATTGTGCACCACGGGCAGCGATTTGCCCGTGTCGCACAACCGATGGGGGCGGGTATGCACGCTAGCGATATCAGTAACGATATCGCAGCGTGTAAAGCGGCCTTAAGCCCCACATGGTAACAAAGATTATCTGTCACAAGAAATGACGGAACCAATTTAATGCAAATCCAGATTCTGTCAAATTAGACAGTATAAAAGCAGAAGCAGGAGTTGCAGCATTTTGTGGGAATCTAGATAGTTAAGGACATCACAGCTAAAAGCTTAGACTCAGCACACATTAGTTTGTATTTTCCATTCTTCTGTCCCATGTACAACAGAAAAACGAAACAGATACACTAAATTACCATATTTTTTGGATTATAAGATGCACATTTACTGCCAAAAATTTGAGAGGAAAATGAGGGGTGCATCTTATAATCTAAATGTAGCTTACCGGGGGTAGTGGAGAATGGTGACAGGAGGCACGGGCGATGCTGCAGGCTGTGTGTTGCTGGGGCTGTGTGATGGGTGCTGCTCTGTGTGGCGGGTGGCGCTGCTCTGTGCGGCAAGAGGCGCTGCTCTGTGCGGAGGGCGGTGCTGCTCTGTGAAGAAGCGGTGAGGAAGGGACCATCCTGGAGATGTCGGTGGTGCGGGCTTCAAATAATGGCGTTCTCGGCTCATGTTTTCATCTGCGCACATGCAGCCTCTGTCCCATTGATGTCCCAGCAGCAGACTTAAGGAAAATAGCACCTGCAGATGGCGCATGTGTGGCGCCCTGGACTAGCCAGGGGCCACAGGTAACAACACACACACACCCCCACCCCCAGCAGGTCACAGCAGTCATCTGCAGTGAGACCTGATTTCCTCCCTCGGGTTCAGACAGACACACCAGGTGGGCAGAGTCAGGCAGATGGACACGCCCACCGAGGAGTCTAGCTGGTCTGAGGCAGGAAACAACGCAGACAAGTCCAGGCAGAGGAAGGGTTGGAGCCTAGGGCCCTCGTGTAGCCAGTCAGGCAGACGGTAGTGGCCGTCTGCGGGAGCCGGGAAGACAGACTTGGTGGAACCGTAGGTAGCCGGGACAGGGTGGTGGCCCGTCCGGTACCGAACCGAGGAGCCAGCTGGAAACCGGAGCACAGAAGGAGCGTACAAGAAGGTGCAGGAAAGGACTTACACTACCAACCTGGGGTCAGGGGAAAAACACAGCAGCTGTCTGCGGAACCCATCCATCCAGCCGTTTGTTTTACCAGAAACTCCGTGTACGTTACTGGCTGAGTGAGTACCACCGTGCCGTCTGGCACCGCGACGACATAGACGACATAGACGACATAGACGACATTTATTAGTGGGATTTTTTTCTCCCTACTGTTTACATTTTTTTTTGGATCCTAAGAATTGTACTGGGGGGAGCTTATCTTCCTCATGTGGGACTCTTTTTCCTCCATTCTGCCTCTGTAATTGGTCTTTTACTCCATATACTTTATACCTTCTATCCAGGAGCGTAACTACTGCAGTCACAGAGGTCGCAAGTGCGACCGGGCCCGGCAGCTTTTAAGGGCCCGCTCTGCAGATCAGCAAGCAGCTCTTTTCTGTGAGAGGAGCTGTGCTGATCTGGCGCAGACCACGCGGCCGCTGTATGACCCAGTGCCTCCGCCGCTGACAGCGGGCCCCCCTGCCCGTTGTCAGTGGTGGCAGCCCCGGGCCCCCCTTCCCCGTCATCATGCACAGCAACAATGAAGAAGCGTGGAGTGGCCCGTGCAGCTCCACGCTCCTTCATTCTCCCTCTGTGCCTGCGCGGTGACGTCACTCCTGTGCGGGGCGGGAGGATGCCGACCGCAGCTGCAGGGCAGCGGAGGAGAGATGAGGATGGAGCAGCGGGGAACGAGGACACGTGAGGACAGCGGCACGGGAACGAGGAGAGCGGTAAAAACGTGTTTGGTTTTTTGGGTTTTTTTTTGTTTTTTGTTTGTTTTTTTTCAAATCAGTGCATGGCTGGGGAAGCATGGGGGAGGCTGCCAGCAGTATATAGGGAGCATGGGGGAGCTGCCAGCAGTATATATGGAGCATGGGGGGAGGCTGCCAGCAGTATATATGGAGCATGGGGGGAGGCTGCCAGCAGTATATAGGGAGCATCGGGGAGGCTGCCAGCAGTATACAGGGAGCATGGGGGAGCTGCCAGCAGTATACAGGGAGCATGGAGAGGCTGCCAGCAATATACATGGAGCGTGGGATGGGTTGCATTATACATGGAGCATGGGCGGCTGGCTGCATTATACATGGAACATGGGGGGCTGGCTGCATTATACATGTGGGACTGGCTTCATCATACATGGAGGCCTGGGGTGAACTATAATATATGGAGGACTATGGGCCGCAGTATAATATATGGAGTACTATGGGGTGAATAATACATATAATACATGGAGAACTATGGGAAATGCATTATTATACATGGAGGACTGTGGTGCATTATAATACATGGAGGACTGTGGTACATTATAATACATGGAGGACTGTGGTGCAGTATTATATATTGAGGACTATGTGGTACAGTATAATGTAGAACTATGGGAAATGCATTATAATACATGTAGGAGTATGGAGGTGCATTCTAATATATGAAGGGTTAAGTGGGACCCTTTATACTATATGGAAGGCTATGTGGGGGCCATTAAAGTATTTGGAGAACTTTATACAACAGGGGACAAAGATACAAGCATGGGATGGGAACGTTTTGTGCTGAGGGAAAAGGGCTCTTTACCTCAGCATCCAGCTTTCCCATGCTCTGCTATACATCTCTCAGCACCCAGCTTTCCCATGCTTTGATGTGCATATAGCAGAGCATGGGGAAGCTGGGTGCCGATGACAAGATGGATATCAGAACATAGGGAAGCTGGGTGCTGAGGGAAAGAGCCAAGTGTCAGCATCATTATCCCATACCCCAAGTGTCAGTGTACGTAGAGGGGGGGGGGGCCAGGTCCGAACTTTGCACCGGGGCCCATCAAACTCTAGTTACGCCACTGCTTCTATCAATTGTGTTACTACCTCATGCATTTATTAGATACTTGAACAAAATGCACATCTCCATTTTTATACACCAATCACACAGGATTGCCACTCCATAATAGCATCAAGAAACCAAAAAGAACCGGAGCTTTTAGAAGCAAATTACAAAAGTTTATTTAAATTAATTACATAGTACTATTAGGACATGAAACAGACAGTTTAAAATTTGTGCTGAGAGGGGGAAAGAACACCCATGAAAAGTGGGACTAAGGGGCGTGCTTATAGTTCATCATGAACGTAGAGTTTTTCCTGGCCAGACACGCTCAAAAGTGAGCTATAAGTAAGAGGATACAATCCAAAGTCTTAGGCCATGCACTTACCCATTGTAATCAAGCCGCCCTGAGGAAGCTGTGATGTGCAATGCGAAACGTACGTCGGCTGGTTCTTTCTGAATAGTGGGACGCAGGTGTGAGGCTTGATTACAATGGGTAAGTGCATGGCCTAAGACTTTGGATTGTATCCTCTTACTTATAGCTCACTTTTGAGCGTGTCTGGCCAGGAAAAACTCTACGTTCATGATGAACTATAAGCACGCCCCTTAGTCCCACTTTTCATGGGTGTTCTTTCCCCCTCTCAGCACAAATTTTAAACTGTCTGTTTCATGTCCTAATAGTACTATGTAATTAATTTAAATAAACTTTTGTAATTTGCTTCTAAAAGCTCCGGTTCTTTTTGCTTTCCTCATGCATTTATTGTTGTGCACTTTTGTATCAATAAAAGCAACTTTTTCACAAATGTGGTATTAATTTTTTATGTACCAGCACGGTAGTACCCCTAATTTTCTATTGTTTTTTCCTATTGTGAATCGGAGTACGTGCGATTTACTTCTATAATGAGGTCCAGCGCCCTTGGTCGTTGTTTTCTCACTTTGGAGAAATAGCAATACCACTGGTTCCACAACCAATTACAGTGCTGGCCAAAAGTATTAGCACCCCTGCAATTCTGTCGGATAATGCTCAGTTTCTTCTTGAAAATGATTGCAATCACAAATTCTTTGGTATTATTAACTTCATTTAATTTGTCTTCAATGAAAAAAAAAAATTGTCATAAAGCCAAATTGGATATAATTCCACACCAAACATAAAAAAGGGGTTGGACAAAAGTATTGGCACTGTTTGAAGAATCATGTGATGCTTCTCTAATTTGTGTAATTAACAGCACCTGTAACTTACCTGTGGCACCTAACAGGTGTTGGCAATAACTAAATCACACTTGCAGCCAGGTGACATGGATTAAAGTTGACTCAACCTCTGTCCTGTGTCCTTGTGTGTACCACATTGAGCATGGAGAAAAGAAAGAAGACCAAAGTACTGTCTGAGAATCCAAATTGTGAGGAAGCATGAGCAATCTCAAGGCTACAAGTCCTTCTCCAAAGACCTGAAAGTTCCTGTGTCTACGATGCGAGGTCATCAAGAAGGTTAAAGCCCATGGCACTGTGGCTAACCTCCCTAGATGTGGAAGGAAAAGAAAAAGTGACGAGAGGTTTCAACGCAAGATTATGCGGATGGTGGATAAAGAACCTCGACTAACATCCAAACAAGTTCAAGCTGCCCTGCAGTCCGAGGGTACAACAGTGTCAACCCGTACTATCCATCAGCGTCTGAATGAAAAGGGACTGTATGGTAGGATACCCAGGAAGACCCCACTTCTTACCCAGAGAAAGATAAAAAAGCCAGGCTGGAGTTTGCCAAAACTTACCTGAGAAAGCCTAAAATGTTTTGGAAGAATGTTCTCTGGCCAGATGAGACAAAAGTAGAGCTTTTTGGGAAAAGCCATCAACATAGAGTTTACAGGAAAAAAAAAGAGGCATTCAAAGAAAAGAACACGGTCCCTACAGTCAAACATGGCGGAGGTTCCCTGATGTTTTGGGGGTTGCTTTGCTACCTCTGGCACTGGACTGCTTGACCGTGTGCATGGCATTATGAAGTTTGAAGACTACCAACAAATTTTACAGCATAATGTAGGGCCCAGTGTGAGAAAGCTGGGTCTTCCTCAGAGGTCATGGGTCTTCCAGCAGGACAATGACACAAATTACCCTTCAAAAAGTTCTAGAAAATGGTTTGAAAGAAAGCACTGGAGACTACTAAAGTGTCCAGCAATGAGTCTAGACCTGAATCCCATAGAACACCTGTGGAGAGATCTCAAAATGGCAGTTTGGAGAAGGCACCCTTCAAATCTCAGGGACCTGGAGCAGTTTGCCAAAGAAGAATGGTCTAAAATTCCAACAGAGCATTGTAAGAAACTCATTGATGGTTACCGGAAGCGGTTGTTCACAGTTATTTTGGCTAAAGGTTGTGCAATCAAGTATTAGACTAAGGGTGCCAATACTTTTGTCTGGCCCATTTTTGGAGTTTTGTGTGAAATGATCAATGATTTGATTTTTGTTTCATTCTCTTTTGTGTTTTTTCATTGCAAGCAAAATAAATGAAGATAATAATACCAAAGAATTTGTTGTGATTGCAATCATTTTCAAGAAGAAACTGAGTATTATCTGACAGAATTGCAGGGGTGCCAATACTTTTGGCCAGCACTGTAAATGTAATGCCATGCTGTTAGAGTACATGGAATGAAGGCTAGAGGAGTCCACCTGCTGTACATTATGCCACTCACACCATAATCCTGGCAGTAGGTACCGTGTGACATTCTCCCATGGAGGTCTCCTTAAGGCATTTCCCACGTGGTGTCTTGATGGAGTCCAAATGCTGAAATGGAGCAATTTGGGCTGAAATGGAGGTCCATTGACTTCAATGATGAGTCCCGCTTTTGTCTTGGAGTAAACAATAGCCAGAGATTGGTCTGGAGAGTACATTGGTAATGGTATGAAGGGGTCTTCAAGAGAAAATGACACATAAGTTGTTCTTGTGATAGCCAAGTGTACACTGTGATCTGTACTGACAGTAACTGAAGAAGCGATCGCTGCTCACTTTGGGACATAGTGTGGGCAGACAGCAGCATAGCAGAACACTGGCTACATCATATGAAAGTTCTGACTGGTGTGTAGTCATGAGTGTTGCTTACAATGGTGCATTTGCCTACTCAGCCTCGAGCCAGAAAGCCGCCAAACTCTTTCTGGCCTTGTGAAGGATATGTGCACTATTTGAATACTCTAGATGTCATCTGTGCACGCTTGGTCACTGCAAGCGAAGCCTGATTGTGGATGAAGTATATGGTTAGAAGCAAATTAGAAGATCGCAGTGATCAGGTACATAGGTATGCTGGATATAGAATCGGATGCATTTCAGGAATGAATTCTATTTCAAAAGTGTATTATTTTTCAAAAACTTTTTGCAAGAATGGATTTTTATTAGGTCTTAAACAATTCTGATGTCACTCTATATAACTGCAGACTTGTGAATCCTCGCAACACACAATTCTCCGGTGTCAGCGACAGTAACAGTGGTCACTTGACCGCAAGTATGCCATATGTATGCTCATGGCCAGAATCTGAACAGACTGTTTCTGGCCTCGTGCAATATCATTGCATTGAGCTAGTCAGAAACAGTCTAGTCGTATTCTGGCTAGGAGTATACATACCGCATACTTGGGGTCACATGACCACCGCTCCTGGCATTGACATCAGGGTGTCCTCACAGTGCACAGTGTGTGTTATTGAGGATTCACAAAGCAGCAGTCACATAGAGTGGCTGGAGACTGGACATTTTAGACAACCCCTTTACAGGAGTTTACTCTAATAAAAAAAACTTTAACACTCATTGTAACAAATTGTAACAGATATTCTTAAAAATACTGAGACCCATGTGTGAAATTTGACAACAGGAGGGGAAATGTTACAAAAAATTTGAAGTTAAAAACAGAAACAATAGTCACCTCGCCAATTCCATCTAACTAATGTTCTAAGACTGTGTGGCCCCCGGTGGTTTCTACTTTTTTCTGCAAAGATGATATCCCAAACTAGGGCCATGTGATCTGCAGCCAGTTACAGGCCATAGTGGGTCAGTGGGACATTGGGGAGGTTAGTAATGCTTCTATTATGTTTTAACCTCTTCTGAGCCTTTAGTAAAAAAAATGTTTTGCCCATCTGTATGTTAATCTCTTAAACTGACAGCGTATTTACCATTTAAAAAAAAAGAAAAAATGTAAAAACGTGAGATGCATTAGAAAATCAAGAAGGATTACTGATTCTTTACACATGATAGTCCAGCATTGTATAGGTTTAGAAGACATTCTGTTTAAATCTTTCCCTGTAATATACAAGCCAGGATTAATACTTGTCTATGGTATGTTGTTTGCAGAATAGCTTCCTTTTTCCTCTAAACCTAATTTTGATGCTAATAAAATATTCTAATAATGTTTCAAACTTTTAGCGCTTGTTAAATTTGAATATGGAACAATAAGATGTAAAGATAACCAGATACATTCCTTTTAGCTGCTATTTATGAGTTAGCCTTCTATAGTACGGTAATAATGCTTTTTATGCCAAGTCAGGCCACAACTCTTCACAGAATATCAACCAGACAAGTGAATCACTTTTTACACCAAAAACGTAATTACTAATTATAATGGAATCAACCTGTAAAAAGCCACAAGAAGGGACAGTATCAATGAATCTTTCCTCAATAACGGCACCTAACAAACTCTTACAAGCATCTGTATCATCTGTATACTGTCCATGCACTGCAGTTAGGTAACCGTAATGTCTATAAGCATATAGTCAGATTGTAAAATCTTTCACTCAGAACACGGAATACTATCTAAAGCAAGACAACAAAATCCACGTACATAAAAGTGTAAAAATAGGCTGTATAGCATACTTACCAACCGATGCTTCCCAGGCAGTTCACATTCTATGTAGTCAGCACATATTGGAAGTCCAAAGCTCCCAGATTAGAACAGTAGGAGGACATTGTTTGATATGAAGCTAAGTCCTAGGAGACATTTCCCAGAGAATTCACTATAATTTCAACTTTAAAGTAATAAGTCAACCAACACAACAAAATGGTAATCTTCTGTAAGCTGTCTACATATTTATCAAAATCAGCACTATGGGTCCAGTAATAACTGATTTGCCATCCTCATTCTTCTCCATCCTGTGTGTTTTGCATCCAGGTAATGGAATAGCTGTGCAGATCTAAACTGTACATTGTTGCCCTCTAGTGGTCACTCTTAATAGTAACAGCAATTTCAGGCCATGGAGATCTCATGAAGATGCGGTATTTAGGCAATCTATTGTAAAGACCTACTAGTTTGGAATTGTACACACAGAAGAAGTCGTTTATTTTAGTTTGGAGTGAGAAAACAATAGTAATGAAGAACACTGATGTTTTTAACCTACTATTTTGGTTTTAGTAATATATAAAACACACTGGCGGACATAGGCAGAAGAGGGTCCCTGTGCGATAACAATACTGTATATGTACAGTGCCTTGCAAAAGTATTCAGCTCCCTTGAATTTTTCTATCTTTTCCCACATTTCATGCTTTAAACATAAAGATAAAAATTTTAATGTTATGGTGAAGAATCAACAACAAGTGGGACACAATAGTGAAGTTGAACAATATTTATTACTTATTTTAAACTTTTTTAAAAAATAAGTAACTGAAAATCGGGGCGTGCAATATTATTCATCCCCTTTACTTTCAGTGCAGCAAACTCACTCCAGAAGCTCATTGAGGATCTCTGAATGATCCAATGTAGTCCTAAATGACTGATGATGATAAATATAAGCCACATGTGTGTAATCAAGTCTCCGTATAAATGCACTGTTCTGTGATAGTCTCAGTGTTTGTTTAAAGCGCAGAGAGCATCATGAAGACAAAGGAACACAATAGGCAGGTCTGTGATACTGTTGTGGAAAAGTTTAAAGCCAGATTTGGTAACAAAAAGATTTCCTAATCCTTAAACATCCCAAGAAGCACTGTGCAAGCGATCATATTGAAATGGAAGGAGTATCCTACCACTGCAAATCTACCAAGACTCGGCCGTCCATCAAAACTTTCATCTCAAACAAGGAGAAGACTGATCAGAGATGCAGCCAAGAGGCCCATGATCATTCTGGATAAACTGCAGAGATCCACAGCTGAGGTGGGAGAGTCTGTCCAAAGGACAACAATCAGTCATACACTGCACAAATCTGGCCTTTATGGAAGAGTGGCAAGGAGAAAGCCATTTCTCTAAGATATCCATAAAAAGTGTAGTTTAAAGTCTCCCACAAGGCACCTGGGAATCACACCAAACATGGGGGAGAAGGTGCTATGGTCAGACTAAATCAAAATCAAACTATTTTGGCACAATGCCAAACAATGTTTGGCATAAAAGAAACACAGCTCGTCACCCTGAACACACCATCCCCACTGTAAAACATGGCGGTGGCACATCATGGTTTAGGCCTGCTTTTCTTCAGCAGGGACAGGGAAGATGGTTAAAATTGATGGGAAGATGGATGGAGCCAAATACAGGACCATTCTTGAAGAAAACCTGTTGGAGTCTGCAAAAAAACCTAAGACTGGGACAGAGAGTTGTCTTCCAACAAGACAATGATCCAAAACATAAAGCAAAATCTACAATGGAATGGTTCACAAATAAACGTATCCAGGTGTTAGAATGGCCAAGTCAAAGTCCAGACCTGAATCCAATCGAGAATCTGTGGAAAGGGCTGAAAACTGCTGTTTCCAAACGCTCTCCATCCAACCTCACTCAGCTCGAGCTATTTGCAAAGGAAGAATGGGCAAGAATTTCAGTCTCTCGATCTGCAAAACTGATAGAGAAAACATACCCCAAGCGACTTGCAGCTGTAATCGCAGCAAAAGGTGGTGCTACAAAGAATTAACTTAAAGGGGATGAATAATATTGCTTGCCCCACTTTTTAGTTATTTATTTTTTTAAAAAGTTTAAAATAAGCAATATATATCGTTTAACTTCACAATTGTGTCCCACTTGTTGTTGATTCTTCACCACAACAATAAAATGTTTATCTTTATGTTTGAAGCCTGAAATGTGGGAAAAGGTTGAAAAATTCAAGGGGGCCAAATACTTTTGCAAGGCACTGTATATATAATGTATACATATTTTTTTTCCCTCCTAGCTGCACTGATATCTTGCTTACTGATAGCATTGTGCAGTAGCCAGATACACAAGATGCCACAACGGATGTTGCACTTTGAGGGAATACCATTTTAATTTGAGGAATGAGCACACATGAACCCCAATGTATTCTTAAACCATGTATGTGTACTTTAAGAAAAAATGACTATGCCTGTGCCTACTAGAGACCGCACAGTGCAAGCTCTGACCCACCCTAGTGGTTATTCTCCTGAGCTAATTAACATAGTGTATGCCTGCTGAGACAGCATACATGTCTCAACCCCTTCATCCCCGGCTGATTATTAGTTTTTCGTTTGTTTGGTTTTTTTGCTCCCCTTCTTCCAAGAGCCATAACTTTTTTTATTTTTCTGTCAATCTTGCCATATGAAGGCTTGTTTTTTGTGGGATAAATTACACTTTTAAATGAAACCATTAGTTTTACCATATAATGTAATGGAAAATCGCAATAAAATTGCAAGTGTGGACAAATTGCAAAAAAAGTGTGATTGCATGATAGTTTTTGAGATATTTTATTCATCGTGTTCACAATATGGTAGAACTGATGTGTAAGTGTGATGCTTCAGGTTGGTATGAGTTCATAGAGACCAAACATATATAGGTTTACTTTTATCTAAGGGGTTAAAAAAAATAAGAAGTTTGTCCAAAAAAAGTGGTGCACTTTTGGCGCCTTTTTCCACGACCTGTAGCATTCTCATTCTCATTCTCATTTTTCGGGATGTGTGACTTGAGCTGACGTTTTTACCTGTACCATTTTTTCACAGATGTCGCGTTTTAATCGCCTGTTATTGCATTTTGTGCAAAATTTGTGGAGACCAAAAAACGTAATTTTAGCATTTGGATCTCTTTTTCCGCTACGCCGTTTACCGATCAAATTAATTGATTTTAGATTTTGATACCAACTATGTGTATATTTTTATTTTTTTTAATCCTTTAATTTTCAATGGGACGAAAGGGAGTGATTTGAACTTTTAGGGTTTTTATTTATTTTTTTTTACTTTTTTTTTTACTTTTTTTTATTTTACTAGTCCCCCTAGAGGACTATAATGATCAGCAGCGATTACACTATGACCACTTAGGACATCATTTTAAGGGGTTAAAGGGAACCAACCACCAGGATTTTGCTATTCACAGGTCAATGAATGTGCAGTGAATTTCTTCAACTTTGAGTAAAGACATTTCAGCAACCAAGAATCCGATTTTTTTCAACAAAAGGTATGCTTGGATTCAGCATCCTCGTACCAGTATGACACTGCCTTTACTTCATTTTGCAAAATCCCGATGGTTGATATTGGATTTCCTGATGAAGTGAAATGCGAAGAATAAAACCACCTTCATTCAATCTTCCTTGGATTTATGTCATATCTTCGGGAGCGCAGTAACAGTTCCACATCTCTTTTGTTCCTGATCTAATATGGTTCTAAAAACTGCACCCCTCAAAATGCTAAACCATATCCAAGAAGTTAATCAACCCTTCAGGTGCTTCACAGGAATCAATGCAAAGTAGAATGAAAAAAATTACATTTTTTTTAAAATGTTGCTTTAGCCCCAAAGTATTCACTTTTGCAAGAAATACAACAAAATGGACCCCAAAAATGTGTTACCCAGTTTCTTTTGGGCATGCTGATAACCCACATGTGGTGAGAAATCTCTGTTTGGACAAAGGGGAGTGGTTGAAAGGTAAGGAGCACCCTTTGAATTTTGGAACACAAGTTTGGCTGAAACAGATTGCGGGTGTCATGGTTCGCCTCCCCGTCCACATGGCTAGGGGGCGGAGCCTTCTCTCGTGCCTCATTTCCGGACCCTGGATGCCTTAAAAGCTGACATTTCCAGTGAACCAGCGCCGGGTATAAGCTTAGCACTGCTTTGCCTGTGATTGCTGGTCCTGTGAGTGATATCCTGATCTGTCTGTTCCTGTGCCCCCGTGCCCTTGTCTGTGTTCCGCCCCCTGGTTGTCCCTCCTGTCCTCTGTCCCCTCTCCTATTTCCCCACTCGGTTGCTTCCTCCAGTACTGACCTTGGCCTGACTTTGACTCCTCTTCTGCTCGTTCCTCCGGTCCTGCTTCTGCCCGTACTGTGTTTGACCCAGCCTGCCTGACTATTCCTCGCATGCCCTGCAGTTCTGCTTCTCAGCTGTGCTGTGAGGCAGTGTATGAGAACGCTGTGTATTTAGTTCCTGGTTCTCGTTGCTCTGTGTAGTGTCTTCGGCTGCAGAGCTCTGGCTCCCCCTGGTGGCAGCTTGACAGCGGGCACCATGTTGCATTTGCAGTGCCTCCGGCCCAAAAAGAAGAAGCATCTTCCAGAAAGAACTGCTTGTTCACCTCAGGTCTATGCAGAACCAGAACGGAGGAGAAGGGAGTGAAAAGCCTAATCGGCCTTCAGGAGACAAGGCTTTGGGAGTAGCCGCCTTTTTAGTCATAGCGGAGATCAGGGCGGTCCGGGCAGAAAAGTGTGGAATAAACTGCCGATAAAAGTTTGCAAGGCTGAGGAACTGCTGGAGGGCATTAATTTCCATTGTAAGAATCAGGTTAAAACAAACAACATGCACAAAAAGATGTAAAATGTGCCACAATCATATATAGAAATTGTCATATACAGACCATTATATGTAAGCATGAAAAATTCTGTACCAAGATTAAAATTTATATAATTTTTATTGACAACGTAATTTAAAATTCACACAATAAAAATGGATGGCCAGCAGGTGGCACCAACACTCCACAAGGAAAAAAACATAACTATATATGGATAGTAAATATATAATAAGAGTCATACAATAGATCCAATTAAATAAGGTTCTTTCAAAAGAACAAAACAACAGCCAGGAGGGATGTAAAAAGCATATATATATTGTTGTAGCTGTTCTGTTTTGTCACAAGTCAGCTTATGGGATCACCAGTGAGGTCCTCTGAATTAGGCCTCTTCAGACCTAATCAAGAGCGAGCGCTCGGAGAAAAAGACCTGCATCATTCATGTGAGCATGATCAATTCTTCTGTTTATTTAACGTACAGTTTATTTATACCATTTACAGATCAATGTGATATTGCAAATAAAGCTTCTAGCTGGAAATTTACAAGTTGCTCATATGACCTTTAAGTTTCAGCAAAACAGAAATGTAGAGTCATGCATATGAGATAAGAAGAAGATAAGAAGAACATTTAGAAACAATAATAATCCTTGATCTTGTCTCTTATTCCGAAGGCTCTGACTATGAACTACTTACTAATGAAATAAAATATCTTTAATAAAGAAATAGAGAAACCATTTAACCCTTCTATATCAATTTCCTCCTTTTGTAAATGGTATAACCTTCACTACAGGGTCAGTAGGCGTCCAAACAGGAGCTGCTGGCTCATGGGCCTAGTACCCATGAGGGGTCTTCCTAAGACTTCACCCATCCACCCTCAGTGTGGACACCTACTCCCGGTCAGCAGAGGCCATTTGGGGTCCGTAGTAAACTACAGAGGGTTCAATACTGAAACTCTTAGAACATACATTATTCAATAGTTTAGCTAACGCATATATCAATGCTTTTACAGCTATATAAAGCAATAGACAGAATAACAATATTTGCATACAGGTTTGTATAATGCCAGAAATCCAACCTGCTATGCCCTTAAACCAATTAGCTGGATTCATAAAAGAAAATGTCCAAGAAAAATGTCCAAAAAAAAATATAAAAGAAAATGTATTTCCCCACCAGGAGTCTTTGCTGGAATCATCCATATATATACATATATACGTATAATAGGAGAACAGACAAAAACTGGTGACTATGTATGTAGATACACACATAGACACAAACACACGGAAACAATCATTGTCCTTTCCACAGATAGCAACATCATTATATTGAAGACTGAACCATAATCCATCGTAGGTAATGGGGCCTGAATGAGGGATCTTAGTCTTTACTTTGGTAACTACACCCTCAATGTCCGGATTGTATTCCATCCACCACGACTGTCCCCTAGGCTGTGTGATATTTAGCTGGAACCAGGGATTAGTGACCTTTCCAGCTATAGTCAAGGTGGCAAATACATCTTTTCACCAGAATATCGATAGAGTCCAGGTTTCATTGTACATACAGTCTGATATCAACACCTCCTGTGGTTCCAGAGGTAAGGCTAAATAAGGCATAGTCTTTGAAGAAAATAAAACTGTGTGTGCAGATCCAACAGTCTTTTGGCTTTTCTCCTTCCATGTCCTCAGTAAGAGAAATATGGTGGCGAATGAGTTTATTATCCCAGTCCGTAGTTAAAAGTTCGCTCAGTGTCTTTGTTTGGCGCAGCAACCCTGCTACACCTAGCAGGATAATTAGCAAAACTGTCATTCTGCCGGTGGAGTGACCTTTTTACAGTGACTGGCGTGGATCCAGGTGGGCTTTCCCTCAAGTTTCACTGAGGTGGATGTGGTCAGCTGGACTTGGAATGGGCCATCAAAGCGTGGATCTAGGCTCCTTCTCACGTGTCTGCGCACGACCACCCAATCACCTGGATTCAGCTGATGCACATCTGCACTTGCATTGGGATCTGGAATGGATGAAAAGACATGTTTATGCACCACATTAAGTCTTTCCTGTAAGGCCTGGACATAGGCTGTCAAAGTGCCGTGTTGCATCTGTAACACTTGTGGAAAGTAGAGACCTGTTTTTGGGGCACTACCAAAAAGGACTTCAAAAGGAGACAAGCCTGTCTTTCTATATGGAGTGTGTCTGACTGAAAAGAGTGCCAGGGATACGCACTCTACCCAATTCTTTCCTGTGTCTGCCATGGCCTTTTGAATTTTTAGTTTAAGTGTCCCATTTAATCTCTCTACTTTTCCACTGCTCTGTGGATGATAAGGGGTATGGAATGCCTGCTCTATTCCCAGGGCCTGCATAATGTCCCTCATTATTTCTCCAGTGAAGTGTGTACCCCTGTCACTTTCTATGGCTTCTGGGATGCCATACCGACAGACTAGTTCCTTCATCAGTTTTTCTGCAGTTGTTTTAGCATTTGCACATTTTACTGGATAGGCCTCAACCCATCCCGAGAAGAGATCTACACATACCAGGACGTATTCATACACTCCTACCTTGGGTAGTTGTATGTAGTCTATTTGCAGTCGTTGACACGGTAGAGCGGTCTGGGTGTTGCTTTCTTAGGGACTTTTACTGTTTTACCTGGGTTGTGTTGTGCGCAGATAATGCAGGATTGTACATGTTTGGAGGCTACGTAACTGAAGCCAGGAGCGATCCAGAAGGCATTCACCTGGTTACACATGTGACTTTTTGAGGCGTGAGTGGGGCCATGTGTTGTTTGTGCCATCATAGGGAACAGGGACCTTGGTAAACACAACCTATCCTTACTTTCCCATACTCCATTTGAGTTCAGCCCAGCTCCCATTTTCCCCAGTGTTCCTTCTCTGTTTGGGCAGCCTGATGCTGGAGGGATTTCAGGACATCCAGACTTACTGTGGCTGGGACTTGCTGGCTCCCTGCCACTATCCTCTGATCCCTAGGCCTCTTTGCCGCTGCTTTCGTAGCTGCATCCGCCCTTCTATTGCCCGCTACCTCCAGTGAGTCACCTTTTGTGTGTGCTTTCACCTTAATGATGCCAACCTGGACTGGTAACATTAGTGCCTCCATTAACCGTTTTACCAATTCTGCATTTTTTAATAGGCTTACCAGCTGACGTAAGAAAAGCTCTACTTCTCCAGATAGGGCCAAAATCATGACAGATCCCAAATCCATAATTTGAGTCTGAATAAACATTAATTTTCCTACCTGATCCCGCTCTACACGCCTCAATGAGCGATGTTAGCTCCGCCTCCTGCGCGGACAAGTGCGGCGGGAGTGGTTCAGCTCGGATTACCTCATGCGAGGATACTACTGCATATCCAGTGTAGAATCTCCCATCCAGGTGGTATCTGGAGCCATCTACAAAAAACTCAAAATCTGCATTAGTAATAGGTGTATCATAGACATGGAAAACCTGCAGTCTCCTGACTCATCAGCTCTATGCAGCCATGCTCGTGCGTCATGTCAAAGTATTCATCCTCACTTGTCACCAATTCCCCCTTTTCTGAATCTACTGGCAAAAGGGTGGCTGGATTCAGAACATTGCACCTCTTGAGGGTGACATACTCAGGAATCAGAAGGGCACATTCAAGTCTGAGCTGTCTGGCCATAGACAGGTGTTTTGGTTGGACTTGCACAAGTATAGCATGGATGTCATGCGGGGAGTAAATTGTTAAGGGAAATGTCAATGTGATCTAGCAAGCTTTCCCTAGCAGTACTGCAGCAGCCGCTACAGCACGGACACATGTGGGTGACCCTCTGACAACTGGGTCCAATCGCGCTGAGTAGTAAGCTATTGGTCTTTGTTTGTCACCATGTTGCTGTGTGAGGACGGCTGTCGCATGCCCTCCCTGTTCTGTGCAAAACAAGAAAAATGGTTGATCGTAATTTGGAATACCCAGGGCCGGGGCAGATACAATGAGTAGTTTAAGGGAATGAAAGGAGTCAATAGCTTCCTGAGTGAGGTCAAAGGGGTCAGATGACAGACAATCATAGAGGGGTTGCATCATTTGCGAGGCAGACCTTATCCAAGGCCTGCAGTATGACACTAAGCCCAAAAAGGTGCGCAGTTGCCGGTGGGACCTGGGTAAGGAGAGACTTTGGACTGCTTGTTTTCTCTCCTCAGTCAGGTGTCTCGTACCTTCAGAGATACAGTGACCCAAAAATGTTACCTTTTGCTTACAGTACTGTAATTTTTCACGTGAAACTTTGCAACCATTCTCTGCCAGAAAACACAGCAAAGAAATTGTGGCTTCCTTGCAGGACGTCTGGTCTGGACAGCAGAGCAAAAGGTCATCCACGTACTGCAATAGCGTAACCTGTGGATGAGGCGGTTGCTCCAGAATTCCTGCCATAGCTGTAGAATAAATGGTAGGTGAATTCATTCCTCCTTGCGGGAGGACTGTCCACATGTACTGTTTCCCCTCATGTGTGAAGGCAAAAAGATACTGACAGTCAGGTGTAGAGGCACAGAGAAAAATGCATTTGCCAAATCAATTACTGTAAAACATTTGGAGGTCCCTGGGATTTGTGACAGTAAGGTATGTGGGTTTGGAACAATTGGTGTTACACTCTCAGTGACAGCATTGACAGCTCTCAAATCATGCACCATTCTGTACGTGTCAGGGGAACCTTTGGGCCCTTTTTTTCTTGATTGGATACAAGGGAGTGTTACAGGGGGAGGACCTTTGTACTAGAGCCCCTGCTTGCACATATTCTCTGGTCAGGGCCATTGATTTGGCTGGGCTTAAGGGATACTGTTTTATCAAGGGAATTTCAAACACCAATCCCTCCAGTCCCTTCATGGTCACCAGTTTCCTAGGCCAGAGGCAAAGGAGGAGGGAAGGAAGGAGGAGAGTCAGTCTGCTCCCTCTCCTATTTGGGGTTTTTGCACTGTCTGGCGTAATGTCCATTCTGTCCACAATTCCAGCACTGTACGGTCGCTAGGTCACCTGGTGCCCTCCCTTTCTGCTTCCACTGTCTTCCTTGTGCTCTAGCATACATAACTGGTCGCTTGCATTTTGTCAGTTCAACCCCCTTAGCTACTTGCAGAAGGTCTGTTGGGTCGATATTTCTCCACTCAGGTCTGGCTGTCTGTACTGCTTTTCGTAAAACCTTATTCATACCGTTAATGAATATACTCATCAGTATTTTGTCATTAAGGGAGGTTCTGACTTTGTACCCCACGTCTGCCCACCTCAGCTGTAACCTCCAAAAGTACGTCTCTATACTCTCCCCTTCCTGCTGTATTACGTCAGTCAGGGAAAGAGGGAAAGGTTGGTCTTCAGGGTCAGATAACTGTTTTCTTTCCTCACCATCAGAGTAATGTCCAGCTTCCTCCCCAAACTCAATTCCTTCACTACCTCTGTCTCAGTGTCAGCGTCCTCTGTCATCACATGTGATCTGGTTCGAACAGGATTTAGTGCAATCTGCTTAGGGCGAGTAACATTACACGTAGCACAAGTACTTCTCCAGTCTGGGTTTTTCTGACTACAATGTTTACAAGTCCATTCATCTGGTCTGGGTTTCTGCTTATGTGAAGGGGGGGCGGTAGCAGTCACAGTTTTTGCTCTTGGTGCATTAAAACATTTATAATACACTTTACATAACAATAATATAATAATACATCCCACTGTTATTTCTTTACATCCACAATGCTGCACCTCTTCCCTGAATCTGTGCCATTTCTCAACATCCAAACACCCACACTCTGGCATGTCTGCCTTTCTGAGTATTGGTCTGACATTTTTCACTGCTTCCTTGACTTTCCTTTCTTGCACTATCTGTTTGGCTGTTTTGGATCCTGCTGGAGCCCCACGCTGCACACTGAACAAGTTGCCCATGGCTTCAACTTATTCCCACACAGCCCACCTTTCTGCAAATGCCCTCTCAGTGTCCCTGAACCTTGTTAACAGGCCACACGTCTCCTGGCAAGTCAGAATGGGCTCTCAAGTGGTAGCAAGAAGGCTCAATCAGCATTCACTCTCACCTGCTACACTTGTAGGGCGTATTGGGAAGGGTTAAAAAACCTCTCTCACCCAATAGACCAGATGACTAAAGCAGGAAGGACCAGGTGTGATAGTCCTCTCACCTGCTAGACCACCTCCATGTAAGTGGGAAGGCCACACGGCTCTCTAACCCACTTAGAGCTGATGTGCAGTTGGGTACTTCATGCTGGTCCTTTTCAAAGTATTCCAGCAACGAACGTAAACTAGAGTTAAACCAATACAATTAACAGAGCTGACTTCTCACAGAGGGCAGAAAATCGCGCAGCTGTTCACTTGACCCCTCCCAAAAGAATGTCAGTAGCGCACAGTTTGTTTAGCAAGAGTGTTATCTCAAAAAGAATTCTTTGTCCAGATCCAGATTCAGTTTTCCCAAAACATCCCTAATACCCACTGGTATAATACACAATCCTAGCAGAAAATTGAGACTACTTATATACCTTCACAGCACTAATATTCTACTTTGCTATAAAACCTTCATCCCCATTTGGAGGGGAAGAAACACACAATATCTCACTATAAGGACAGATCCCAGGACCACTTGTCCTACTCATTCATTGATTCCAGAAGCATATGTAACAATACACCTTCCAAGGATCAGTTAACCTCACATGCAAATAAAATTATCTAAACCGCTCTTGACACTGATGGGAAAAAAATACATATGTCAGGTATCCACTCAAATACTCTATATGGCTATGCCCTGTGACATTTCATAACCGGAACATCTTTTCACAGTCCACAGTATGACCTATAACCATTAGACTTATACATACATATTATTTCACCAAGTCTCTTATCTCAATTTCTCATCACTTTGCTATTCAGAGGCTTCTCATCAATATACAACAACCTATTGCCTGCCTACTTTATCTAGGCATTAATATGGAACCACTTATGAACACATATCCCTAGACCAGTGTATTGCCCATCAAAGATGCAAAGATGGCCAAAGCAAAACACAAAACACAGCAACACAGCAAATGCAATTATACAGAGACTGTCCCAAATTCCGTGCTATGCACTCTATGCAATCAGTTAATGGACGGACAACAGATTATCTTATTACTCTATATTTCAACTCTCATTCAGACATGCATGAAAAAACAATACTCACTGGTGATGCCAGAGTTCTTGAACCGTGTGTACAGCCTTACCCAGAATATTCGGGAAATCAGAGAGAGTGAAATGAAGTGTAAGAATAAAGCTTCTCACCTTGCTGCAGCTGAAATTTCACTGTCTCAAGAGTCCCCAAAACTTCTTCCGAATAGGCTGGTTGGCCACGGCTCCACGTTGGGCACCAAAAACTGTTGTAGCTGTTCTGTTTTGTCACAAGTCAGCTTATGGGATCACCAGTGAGGTCCTCTGAATTAGGCCTCTTCAGACCTAATCAAGAGCGAGCGCTCGGAGAAAAAGACCTGCATCATTCATGTGAGCATGATCAATTCTTCTGTTTATTTAACGTACAGTTTATTTATACCATTTACAGATCAATGTGATATTGCAAATAAAGCTTCTAGCTGGAAATTTACAAGTTGCTCATATGACCTTTAAGTTTCAGCAAAACAGAAATGTAGAGTCATGCATATGAGATAAGAAGAAGATAAGAAGAACATTTAGAAACAATAATAATCCTTGATCTTGTCTCTTATTCCGAAGGCTCTGACTATGAACTACTTACTAATGAAATAAAATATCTTTAATAAAGAAATAGAGAAACCATTTAACCCTTCTATATCAATTAAAAACAAACAACATGCACAAAAAGATGTAAAATGTGCCACAATCATATATAGAAATTGTCATATACAGACCATTATATGTAAGCATGAAAAATTCTGTACCAAGATTAAAATTTATATAATTTTTATTGACAACGTAATTTAAAATTCACACAATAAAAATGGATGGCCAGCAGGTGGCACCAACACTCCACAAGGAAAAAAACA
Source organism: Anomaloglossus baeobatrachus (assembly GCF_048569485.1). Classification (NCBI taxonomy): domain Eukaryota; kingdom Metazoa; phylum Chordata; class Amphibia; order Anura; family Aromobatidae; genus Anomaloglossus; species Anomaloglossus baeobatrachus. The sequence continues at coordinate 327,429,541 of NC_134358.1, forward strand.
TAACTATATATGGATAGTAAATATATAATAAGAGTCATACAATAGATCCAATTAAATAAGGTTCTTTCAAAAGAACAAAACAACAGCCAGGAGGGATGTAAAAAGCATATATATATATACGTATATATACATACTTCCCACCCGTCCCGGATACAGCGGGACTGTTCCGCTTTTGAGTCTTTGCTCCCAAGTCCCGAGCGGGAGCTATGTATCCCGTGGCTCCGCTCACCCACTGTAGCCCTGCCTCGCTGTTTCTCCCTTCTATTCATTACAGAGCCGAGCGCACTACATGAAACTCCTGTGACTGCTGCTGCTAAGGTTTGAATCATCCCCGGCACCAGAGCCGACACCCCCGGCACCAGAGCCGACACCCCCAGCCCCGGAGCCTGTGCGCTTCTCTCCAGCTGTTTTCTCTGACTCCCATGTGTTTGCTTCTCACTGCTGGAGACCCACGGGAAATCATGGAACTGAGGAGAAGACAGTGCAATCAGCACTCGTTTCCTCTCCTGCAGTTAGCACTGGCCAGTAATATGCAGAGTTAGCATCTGCCAATGCTTCTATTAGCTTACCGATCATATGGTCTCCTGCCTGCAGAACAGAGCTGCTGGGTCCTAGCTGCCCAACATGTTCAGCTCTGCTTTATCCTGGCTGCCCTACCAGTTAAAGGGAACCTGTCCGGTGCAATATGCACTCAGAGCCAGGAGCAGTTCTGGGTGTATATTGCTAATCCATGCCTAACTGTCTCTGTATAAACTACCATAGATAAAGAGATCTTTAGAAAAAGTATTTTTAAAGATCTTATATCTTATGCTAATGAGTGCGTTGACTTGTCCCAAGGGCATTACTTCGCTTAGCTAGTCGGCTCACAAAGCGTGTTAGTACTCACACAGGGGCGTAATAACATGCTAACATGCTATGTGAGCTGACTAGCCAAGCGAAGTAACGCCCTTGGGACTAGTCCCCGCACTCATTAGCATAAGATATAAGATCTTTAAAAATACTTTTTCTAAAGATCTCTTTATCTATGCTGGTATATACAGGGACGGTTAGGCATGGATTAGTAATATGTACCCAGAACTGCTCGTGGCTCTGAGTGCATATTGCACCTCACAGGTTCCCTTTAAAAGGAACCTGTCACCAGATTTGGTGACTATAAGCTGCAGCCACCACCACTGGGCTCTTATATACAGCATTCTAACATGCTGTATATAAGAGCCCAGGCCGCTGTGTAGAAAGTAAAAATCACTTTATAATACTCACCTAAGGGGCGACTGGTCGGATGGGTGACAGGTTCCCTTTAATCTCTATTGGACGGGCTGCCCAACTGGTTCGACTCTGCTGGATCCTGGCTGCCCAATCGGTTCTTCGCTGCTGGATCCTGGATGCCCAACCGCTTCGGCTCTGCTGCGTCCTGGCTGCCCAACCACTTCGGCTCTGCTGCATCCTGGCTGCCCAACCGCTTCGGCTCTGCTGTGTCCTGGCTGCCCAACCGCTTTGGCTCTGCTGTGTCCTGACTGCCCAACTGCTTCAGCTCTGTTGCGTCCTTGCTGCCCAACTGCTTTGGCTCTGTTGCATCCTGGCTGCCCAACTGCTTCGGATCTGCTGCATCCTAGCTGCCCAACCACTTCATATCTTCTGCATCATGGCTGCCCAACCACTTTGGCTCTGCTGCGTCCTGGCTGCCCAACCGCTTTGGCTCTGCTGTGTCCTGACTGCCCAACTGCTTCAGCTCTGTTGCGTCCTTGCTGCCCAACTGCTTTGGCTCTGTTGCATCCTGGCTGCCCAACTGCTTCGGATCTGCTGCATCCTAGCTGCCCAACCACTTCATATCTTCTGCATCATGGCTGCCCAACCGCTTCGGCTCTGCTGCGTCCTGGCTGCCCAACCGCTTTGGCTCTGCTGTGTCCTGATTGCCCAACTGCTTCAGCTCTGTTGCGTCCTGGCTGCCCACTGCTTTGGCTCTGTTGCATCCTAGCTGCCCAACTGTTTCGGCTCTGCTGCATCCTATCTGCCCAACCGCTTCAACTCTGCTGCATCCTGGCTGCCCAACCGCTTTGGCTCTGCTGTGTCCTGACTGCCCAACTGCTTCAGCTCTGTTGCTTCCTGGCTGCCCAACTGCTTTGGCTCTGTTGCATCCTAGCTGCCCAACTGCTTCGGCTCTGCTGCATCCTAGCTGCCCAACCGCTTTAACTCTGCTGCATCCTGGCTGCCCAGCTGCTTCGGCTCTGCTGCGTCCTGGCTGCCCAACCGCTTCGGTTCTGCTGCGTCCTGGCTGCTCAACCGCTTTGGCTCTGCTGCATCCTGGCTGCCCAACTGCTTTGGCTCTGCTGCGTCTTGGCTGCTCAACTGCTTTGGCTCTGCTGCGTCTTGGCTGCCCAACCATTTCGCTCTGCTGGATCCTGGTTGACCAACCAGTTCTGCTCTGCTGGATCCTGGCTGCCCAACCAGTTCCGTTCTGCTCCATACTGGCTGCCCAACCAGTTCCACTCTGCTCCATCCTGGCTGCCCAACCGCTTCGGCTCTGCTTCATCCTGGCTGCCCAACCACTTTGGCTCTGCTGCGTCCTAGCTGCCCAACCGCTTCAGCTCTGCTGCATCCTGGCTGCCCAACCGCTTCAGCTCTGCTGCGTCCTGGCTGCCCAACCGCTTCGGCTCTGCTGCATCCTGGCTGCACAACCGCTTCGGCTCTGCTGCGTCCTGGCTGCCCAACTGCTTCGGCTCTGCTACGTCTTGGCTGCCCAACCGCTTTGGCTCTGCTGTGTCCTGACTGCCCAACTGCTTCGGCTCTGTTGTGTCCTGGCTGCCCAACTGCTTTGGCTCTGCTGCATCCTAGCTGCCCAACCGCTTCAACTCTGTTGCATCCTGGCTGCCCAACCACTTAAAATCTGCTGCATTCTAGCTGCCCAACCGCTTCGGCTCTGCTGAGTCCTGGCTGCCCAACCGCTTCAACTCTGCTGTGTCTTGGCTGCCCAACTGCTTCGGCTCTGCTGCGTCTTGGCTGCCGAACCATTTAGCTCTGCTGGATCCTGGCTGCCCAACCAGTTCTGCTCTGTTGGATCCTGGCTGCCCAACCAGTTCTGTTCTGCTCCATACTGGCTGCCCAACCAGTTCCACTCTGCTCCATCCTGGCTGTTCAACCAGTTCAGCTCTGCTTCGTCCTGGCTGACCAACCAGTTCAGCTCTGCTTCGTCCTAGCTCCCCAACCAGTACAGCTCTGCTCTTTCCTGGCTGCCCAGCCAGTTCAGCTCTCCTGGGTCCTGGGTCTGCCTTATTAAAGTCAATAGCCACTTCACAGGTCGTGCTAAAATCCTATTTTTTTAGGGCTTCACACAGAAGGCCCTGACGGAGCAATTGATGTTTGGCGAAAACACAATGTGAACATAGCCTTAAAGTGACAGATATTATCTCCCCAATAATAACACAAATAATAATGTGATGTTGGTTAATTGGGGTTATCCGTCCAGGACTTTTGGATTTTTTTTTCTTAAGGGGCTAAGAATTCACAGACAAGTAGTTGTTATCTACCTGCCTGTTCTGCGCAGCGCGACTCCTGGTGGTGATTCTGCAGCTTCATTTGACCTCATTGTGGAAAGGTGATGGTAACGCTTCCCATGATTACAGCAGAACAATAAGTCTTCTCTAATTGCTTCTATTAACCCCTTCACCCCGGGAGATTTTTCATTTTTTCCTCTCCTTCTTCCAAGAGCCGTAACTTTTCTATTTTTCCATCAATTTTGCCATATGGGGGCTTGTTTTTTGTGGGAAGAGATGTTCTTTTGCATGAAGCCATTAGTTTTACCATATACTACTGGAAAACGGGAAAAAAAATCCAAGTGCGGTGAAATTGCAAAACAAAGTGCAATTGCACAATTGTATTTGGGATATTTTATTCACCGTGTTAAAAATATGGTGAGGCTACAGGTCAGTAGGACGCCTCAGGTCAGTACGAGTTCATAGATAACAAACATGCATAGTTTTACTTTTATCTAAGGGGTTAAAAAAATTCAGAAGTTTGTCCCTCAAAAAATTGGGCTTTTCGCGCTATTTTCCGAGACCCATAGCGTCCTCATTTTTCAGGGTCTGGGGTTCAGTGAAAGCTTATTTTTTGCATGTTAAGTTAGCGGTTTTTAGGGATACAATTTTTGCGCAGATGCTAAGTTTTGATCGCCTGTTATTGCATTTTAAATAATTTCTGTGGCAACCAAAAACCATAATTTTGGAGTTTGGAATTTTATATTTTGATCGGGCATTTCTGAAAACGGCGATAGCAAATGTGTATATTTTTTATTTTTTAAACAGTTTTATTTCCAATGGGGCGAATGGGTGTGATTTGAACTTTTAGGTTTTTTTATTCTTTCATATTTTTAAAATCTTTTTTGTAACTTTTTTTATTTATTTTACTAGTCCCCCTAGGGAACTATAAGGATCAGAAGTCTAATCACTTGTTCTTTTCTGTTGATCTAGGGTGCACAGCTCTGATCAGCAGAAATGCTTCTTTCCTGTCAGTGCCAGCGCTCTGTCAGGTCTGACAGGAAATACGTCATGGTAGCAACAGGAGTCATCACATGACTCCAAGCTACCATGGCAACCATCATCTCCCAGTGATTGCATCACAGGGCTCCCATGGCAGTGGGGAACGGCGTGGCCATTTTTATCACGTCACATTTTGACAGCATGATCTAAGTGAAAAGCAGACGTGGGTGGATCGCGGATCCACTTGCGCCTGTTACCCCCACATTTCTGTTGTTCAAATCAGAAGATGTGTGGGGGGTCACCACCGATTCACTGCAGCAGCCGGCAGTAATTATCCCGACATTACCAAGGACAAACTGGGGTCGTAAAGAGGTTAACCAAAAGCACAATGTTATTAAAAATAATTAATCTAATAGAGTAGACATTATATGTAATGTGCAGCTTTTACATAATGTAGATTAGGGTGTCAGATCTGCTTTAGAATAGAATTTTGTAGTTTTAAAATATTCTAATTTAAAATAAATACTATCAAGTTTGCATTAAGAATATTTAATATTTTTTCTGTTTATAATTATTGTTTATAAAACAATGTGATCGGCAGTGCTGAATGGGTGTGGATGGGGAGTGGTTATGGGTGTGACTAATTGTGAAATGGTTGTGGTTAGGGGTGTGGCGTGCTACTTGAAGAACCTAGAATATAAGACATATTTTCAGTTGTTTCACACTTCTTTAAGTATTTCATTCTACATGTTTTCATTCATAGTTTTGATGTCTTCAATGTGAATCTACAATTTTTAGAGTCATGAAAATAAAGAAAACTCTTGGTCTGTACTGTATAAATATATATATATATATATATATATATATATATATATCTCAAATACTCATATAAATCAATATATATATATATATATATATATATATATTGATTTATATGAGAATTTGAGCTATATATATATAGCTCAAATTCTCATATAAATTAAGGTTTAAGGCTATGTGCGCACGTTGCGTACAAGCCCTGCAGAAATTTCTGCAGCGATCTGAAGAGCACATGTGCGCTTTAGATCGCTGCAGAAATGTCCGTAGTGAGCGCCGATTCCATGCGCTCTGTCTGCAGCTCCTGCCATAGACCGTGCAGGAGCTGCCGGCAAAGCGCAGGAAAGAAGTGACATGTCACTTCTTTTTGCGCAGCGCTTCGGCAGTAGCCGAAGCGCTGCGCTCTTAAACGCCACGTGCGCACGGCCCCTGCACAATCTCCATAGACTGTGCAGGGGACGCAGGACGCATGCAGTTACGCTGCGCTACAAAGCGCAGCGTAACTGCATGTTTTTACGCGACGTGCGCACATAGCCTAAGACCACTGTACGCAGTGGTGGATATTTCACCAATGCAGGCGGTGCAGTGGCACAAGAGCCCTAAGCACAAGGGGGCTCAGAGGCCCTGAAGACATGTGGGGATTTTCCTTGTCAGCCGCAGCTTCAATACTAACAGGAGAAGCAGGGGCCAGATCAGCTGAACGCATATGATTTTGCTGAGCTGACATGGGGCCCCTTCTCTCACCTGTTAAGGGCTGAAGTCCGGGGGATTCATCACATCTGGAAAATCTGCCGGCCACGCAGAGGAAAACTGTGTCAGAGCCAGAAAGGACTCTCTGCCCACCAGCTCCGTCTCCAGCAGAGCAGAGAGGTCTGCTGGATAGCAGATATGGCCCTGAGCTGCTGTTCCCCTCCTGCACTGGAATTATTTCAAGAAAATACAGCAGTCGGGCCCAGGAGGAGAGAAGGCTGCACCACATAGAAAATGGAAGAGCCGGCTCCATAGCCAGCTGTCCTGGGCCCCATGTGCCATCATCTGCAGAGAGGGTGAGTCCAAGTGTAAGGCTAGTTTCACACTTGCGTTGAACGGTATCCGTTGCATTGCGTTGTGTGACGGATGCAACGGATGTGTTGCATATAATGGCGCAACGGATGCTGCAAAACAACGCAATTCGTTTTGTTTTGTTTTTTTACAGTTTTACCATCGGCAGACTACTGTGAACGATCAGCTGATCGCTAACAGTAGTCGGCCGCCGGGTGATCAGCCGATCACTCACAGTAGCCGGCCGCCGGGTGATCAGCCGATCACTTACAGTAGCCGGTCGCCGGGTGATCAGCCGATCACACAGTAGCCGGCCACCGGGTGATCAGCTGATCACTCCCAGCAGCCGGCCGCCGGGTGATCAGCTGATCGTTCGGTCGCCGACAATGTGTGCGGGGGGCGGGGGCGGAGTGCGAAGTGGGTGGAGCCGAGCGGGGCCATGGCTGACGACGTCAGTGCCGCGGGGACTGCATCGCTGGGGGACAGGTGAGAGTGGGTGTGTGTGTGTGTGTGTGTTTTGTGTGTGTTGTGTGTGAAGGAGGGAGGGAGGGAGGGAGCGGAGCCGAGCGGGGAAGTGTCGGGCTCCCGGCACACGTAACCAGGGTTTCTTGGTTAACCGATGTGTACCCTGGTTACGGGTGGAGGGAGCCAGAGAGAGCATGCGCAGTGAAATCCAAAGGATTCCGCTGCTCAAAAAAACATGACATGCTGCGTTCCTTCCGCCCGACGCAGCGTCAAAATAACGACGCTGCGTCGTCCGGTGGATGCAACGCTGACACTTGCGTTACAGTGCGTCATCCATACAAGTCTATGGAGAATAGCGCAGTGCGTTAACGGACTGCGCTATTCTCCATAGTGACAGACTCCGCTGAACGCAAGTGTGAAACTAGCCTAATGCGTGGACATCTGTCGGTCTCTCTGTGTGTGTGTGTGTGTGTGTGTGGGTGTGTGTCTGTCTGTCTGTTTAGCTATTTGTCCCTCTGTCTGTCTAACTGTATGTCTAAAATTTGTGCATATTTGTCATGTCCATGTATTTGTGTGCATACAGTTGGGGAAAAAAGTATTTAGACAGCCACCAATTGTGCAAGTTCTCCCACGGATGTGCTTGGAGGAGGCGATAAAGCAGATTGTGTCTCCATTCACATACACAGAATGGTATCTAACTGAAGATCTGCAGGGTTCCCTAGGCAAACTAAAAATGCAAGCTCCTTAAGTGGAACAACAGGTCTGACATAAGGGAAGGAGTGGGGAATTGTTTCAGTCGTGTTGCACAGGGGGATAGTTTATTCTGTTTATGCTGTTTTGATTTGCTTGGTGGGAGAGGAGGATGAAGGGGGATACAAGTTTGAAGAGATTGAAATCAGAGAGTGGGGAGGGATGGACTTCAGAGGCAAGAGGCATTCCCTCTCTAAAGTCTAATGATGTTGTGATATATGTTTTCCCTTGTCCCTGGGTTTTCTTGTTTCTGTAATTCCACTCAAAGAAAGAAAATTTAATAAAAAAAAAAAGATGAGAGAGGCCTGTAATTGACATCATAGGTAGACCACAACTATAAGAGACAAAATGAGAAAACAAATCCAGAAAATTACCTTGTCTGATTTGGCAAGATTTTTTTTGCAAATTATGGTGGAAAATAAGTATTTATTCATCTAAAAACATGCAAGATTTCTGGTTCTCACAGACCTGTAACTTCTTCAAGAGGCTCCTCTGTCCTCCACTCATTACCTGTAGTAATGGCACCTGTTTGAACTTGTTATCATTATAAAAGACACCTGTCCACAACCTCAAACAGTCAGACTCCAAACTCCACTATGGTGAAGACAAAAGAGCTGTCGAAAGACACCAGAAACAAAATTGTAGCCCTGCACCAGGCTGGGAAGACTGAATCTGCAATAGGCAAGCAGCTTGGTGTAATGAAATCAACTGTGGGAGCAATAATAAGAAAATGGAAAACATACAAAAACACTGATAATCTCCCTCGATCTGGGGATCCACGCAAGATCTCAACCCATGAGGTCAAAATGACCTCAAGAACGTTGAGCAAAAATCCCAGAACCACACGGGGGGACCTAGTGAATGACCTGCCTGGAGCTGGGACTACCATAACAAAGGTTATCATCAGTAACACACTACACTGCCAGGGATTAAGATCCTGCAGTGCCAGACGTGTTCCTCTGCTTAAGTCAGTAAATGTCCAGGCCCATCGGAAGTTTGCTAGAGAGCATTTTGATTATCCAAAAGAGTTTTGGGAGAATGTCATATGGTCTGATGAAACAAAAGTAGAATTGTTTGGTAGAAACACAATTCATCGTGTTTGGAGGAGACAGAATGCTGAGTTGCATCCAAACAACACCATACCTACTGTGAAGCATGGGGGTGGTAACATCATGCTTTGGGGCTATTGCTCTGCAAATGGACCAGGACGACTGATCCATGTACATGAAAGAATGAATGGGGCCATGTATCGTTAGATTTTGAGTGCAAACCTCATTCCATCAGGAAGAGCATTGAAGATGAAACATGGCTGGTTCTTTCAGCATGATAATGATCCCAAGCACACCGCCAGGGCAACAAAGGAGTGGCTTCGTAAGAAGCATATGAAGGTCCTGGAGTGGCCTTGCCAGTCTCCAGATTTCAACCCCATTGAAAACTTTTGGAGGGTGTTGAAAGTCCGTGTTGCCTAGCGATAGGCCCAAAACATCACTGCTCTAGAGGAGATCTGCATGAAGGAATGGGCCAACATACCATCAACAGTATGTGCCAACCTTGTGAAGATTTACAGAAAACGTTTGACCTCTGTCATTGCCAACAAAGTATCTATATAAGAAAGTATTGAGATGGATTTTTGTTATTGACCAAATACTTATTTTCCACCGTAATTTGCAAAAAAAATCTTGCCAAACCATTCAAAATGATTTTCTGGATTTATTTTCTCTTTTTATCTCTCATAGTTGTTGTCTGCCTATGATGTCAATTACAGGCCTCTCTCATCTTTTCAAGTGGGAGAACTTGCACAATTGGTGGCTGACTAAATACTTATTTCCCCCACTGTATGTGTATGTGAAGCATTTGTATTTATCTGTGTGTACATCCATGTACTCACTTGTATATTTATATGTGATATTTCAGCTCCATTACAAGTGTGAGAGAGGCCTGATTTGGTGAAGTTGTGATGCCCCTGGACTATCAGGTCATCACAGGGTACTGCACAAGCTGCCCTCTTGGTTCTGGGTCTCTAACTAAATGGTGTTGCCTCCAACAGCAAATCAAATCCTAGATACACCCTGCACCACACCCACTAAACACACCAGTGGACGGCTTGAGTGGAATAGAGTCGCCCACCTGGTGGGTCAGGGAGGGGAGGTGAAGAGTGTAGTCTGTCTGTGAGTGGAAGGAGAGTTGGGAAGTAGCCCTCGAGCTGAGAGGAGCTCAGAGGAAGTCGGGAGTGGTGACTCCTAAAGTAACTGTCCAGGTTGCAGACGGTGGTCTGGGCCTAGAGGAGTCAGACCCCCGGTCGCAGTGGATTGTGGCGAGGTACTCGGACCTGTCGAGGAGGACAGCCGGCAGCCAAGCACGATCACCGGTCTGGGACCGAAAGCACTGGGTCGGAGAGTTGCTTCAGGCAACCCGATAATTCACCTGAGGAGAATGGAGGTTTTATAATCTGTTCCCACCCACTCCAGAATCGGGGCATTAGCGCAACGAGGGGGAAAGGACTTTCCATACCAAAACGGTCCAGAAAATCCCAAGCGGGAGCCCTGAGAGCAAGCTCCCATACTAGAGGGGCCCAGCTAGTTCTATGCTACCGGGCCATCAAGTTGAAGTCAAACTAAGTGCCAGGAAGCAGGTCACGGATCACCAGGCAGCACCATTGGGAACGGGACACGGACGAGCTCCCCTCAGCGGCAGCAGTACCCAGAGACTTGGTTTACCTGGTTGTTATTGTCTGCTTATTAACTAAGTGAGTACGAGAGTGACCCCTGCACCCCACGGCACCCCCTCACCAAGTCTCGGGGCATCCCCCCTACCAGTGGAGGGTTACAACACCTTGCTGCCCCACTCCATCACCCCGGGTACTCCCAACGGCAGTGGCGGTACTTCCCAAATTACCGTACACCACGGGTGGCGTCACAAACTATACATCAACTCCCCTGTAAATACCCCCTTTCATTTGAGTGGCCGCATGACCCCCGGGTCCGGAGACCCTCGAGCCACAGTGAACCCGGATCCGAGCAGCTCAGCTGCTTCCACGGGGGCGGCACAAAGTCGCATGTGAACATATAGGTGAATATGTACCGACCCCGTGTCAGCGGCCGAGCCTTTCGGATCCGGAACCGCGGTGGCTCGAGGGGTCTCTGGACCCGGGGGTTCGGATGGACACTCGAGTTTGAAAAGGGGAGTATGTACAGTAGAATTAGAAGTTCGTGACGCACCCACTGTGTGTGGTAAGGTGGAGTATCACCGCTGCTGTTGGGAGCGCCCGGTGGCGGTAGTATGGAAGCAAGGTGTTTAACCCCTCCATGGGTAGGGGGGTTTGCACTGGGGCCCAGTGATGGTAGTGAAGGGGTGCCGTTGGGGAGGAAAGGGTTTCTGCATACTCACTCAGTCCAAGAATACTGACACCGACAGCTTGTAAACCAGAATTCTGAGCACCACTGCAGCAGGGAGGGAGCACACGTGGATCCGTGCCCTTGGTGTTGCTTGTTAGCCTGTGGCTTTTTCCGTGGCACTTTCTCACTGTTGGACCCTATAGTATGGAACTAATCTGGTGTTGCTCTCCCGTATGGTTAACGGAGTGAGCTTGCTCTCAGGGTTCACGCTTGGGATTTGGTGGACTGTGTTTTGGGAAAAGTCCTATCCCCTCGTTGCGCTAGTACCCCGATTTTGTAGTGGTTGTGGGATGAATCTTGAAGACTTCACCCCCGTCAGGTAAATTACTAGGACCCTTGAAGCTACTTCCCGGCCTAGGGTCCACATACCCCGTCGTGCCCTGGCCCCTGCCCGGAGATGGTTCAAGGCCGCCGGCTGCCCTCTTCGGCAATCTGTGCCCCTTGACACGATCCCCTGCGACCGGGGTTCCAGCTCCTACCAGGCCCAGACCAACGTCTGCCACCTAGTAGACTCAAGGAGCCCTGCTTCTGACCTCCTGTCTCTTTCACCTCCAACACAACACTCTATTCACTTTTTCACTTTCCCCTACCAACCCCCAAGTGGGCGGCCCTATTCCCTTCAGGCTCCCCAATGGTGTGTCTGGTGAGTATGGTGTAAAGTGCTCCCAGGGTTTTGACTGGCTCTGCTCTTAGCAACACCAAAGGACAAGGATCCGTAACCAAGGTGGATTGGATACTGTGCAGAAGGGCAGATTGCACAATACCCTGTGATGACTTGGTAGGCCAGGGCATCACAAATACATATACAGGAGCCTCCTACTCTCTTTTTTATTGATAGCGTGTGTATGTGCATGTAATGTAGTGTGAGTATATTTACATACTCCCCTACCGCCAGTCTTCTCTATGCAGCATGGATAAAATTATTTCTGAAAGAGACAAAGGCGCAGATGACATCCTATCCTGGTGAGACCAGGATAAAATGGCACAGAGGATACTCACCTGGGGAGTTGTGAAAGTCACAACTACCATGAAAGCATGAAAGATCACAACGTTGGCTGCCACAGACCCAGAGAATTAATCGGTATACGAAGGGGTTAACCTGCGCTGCCATATGGATAGAAGAAATCACTTCAGAGTAATCTTCGTGATTTTATTATTCAATGCGTCTCATGTACATCAGTCATGTACAACAGTGATTTTGATTTCTGAAGAAGGAGTTGTATTTACTCTGAAATGCGTTGAATAATAAAATCACAAAGATTACTCTGAAGTGATTTCTTCTATCCATAAGGCAACGCGGGTTTAAACCTTTCCTTTAGTCCACAAAGAGGAAGACAGCCACGGCACTCACAGTAAAAATCCAATTCCGTTCTTTATTTGTTCCATAAAGCAGGGTAAAAGAGCGGTAAGAGGGCGGGTGCAGGCTCCTTTTCTCTACTTTACATATACCGAAGAATGCAGCATGCGGACACAGCCTAAAAGAGACTTCTGGCTCAAACAGAGTGTAGTGTGACCCAAGATACTGGAGAGCAGTGACGTCACTGAGAAGAAGAACAGAACAGCGCTGGACGCCAGAGAGAGCAGCGGTGATGTCACTGAGAAGAGGAGCAGAACAGCGCTGGATGCCAGAGAGAGCAGCGGCCATGTCACTGAGGAGAGGAGAAGAACAGCGCTGGACACTGTGGAGAACAACGGTGACATCACTGTGAAGAGGAGCAGAACAGTGCTGGACACTGTAGAGAACAACGGTGACATCACTGTGAAGAGGAGCAGAACAGCGCTGGACACTGTAGAGAACAACGGTGACATCACTGTGAAGAGGAGCAGAACAGCGCTGGACACAGGAGAGAGTGGCAGTGATGTCACTGAGAAGAGGAGCAGAACAGCGCTGGACACTGGAATGAACAACGGTGACATCACTGTGAAGAGGAGCAGAACAGCGCTGGACACAGGAGAGAGTGGCAGTGATGTCACTGAGAAGAGGAGCAGAACAGCGCTGGACACTGGAATGAACAACGGTGACATCACTGTGAAGAGGAGCAGAACAGCTCTGGACACTGGACAGAGCAGCAGCTGGTGAGTGTATTATCACATCACAGTACACGCCATACACACATTCCATCAATATAGTGGAGGCGTCTTTATGTCTGTGGTGCAGCAGGGGTTATTTTGTTGTATTTCCTCTGTTTCTCTTCTGTACCCTTCTGTGATATAGAGCGCTGCTTACAAGGAACCTGACAGTGGATTCATGTCACCCGTGGATGGAGCAGCATGTATCAGGCAGTTGCTCTACAACCTCATTCAGGTATGTGTGACTCAAACACTGTGGAGATTCAGCGAAAAAAAAAAAACTTCAGTAGCTGTCAGGGACTGAGCCGCATGAAATAGTAGTGGTACAGCCATGGCCTGGTGGCTTCTCTCTGCTCACGGCCAGTGAATCACAGGTCTCTTTCTGTACACGTACACAGGAATACTTTACACCTGTCAATCACTGGCCGTGAGTGGGGAGAAGCCACCAGGTCACGCATGTCTGATTAGTATTTGATGCAGCTCAGTCCCCAACATCTATTAGGCTACATGCGCATGCTGCATCTTTTTGTGTTCACAAACTGCAGCCAAAACTGCAGCCAAAACGCAGCCAAAATGCAGACAAAATGCAGACAAAACTGCACCTTCTCAGGCCTCTGCCACACTCACGTATTTTCCCTGCGTGTTGCATGTAGGTAAGTACGTGTCTCCGGTACGTTCGGGCCACATGTGTTCTCCGTGTGCTATCCGCAATAACACACGGAGAACCGGTAATTTGCATACTCACGTGGTCCTTCCTGCTGTCCAGGATACTGATCTTCGGTCTCCAGCCCTGCCGACTCCCCGCTGCTGCTTCTGCCGGCCGCAGTGAAGTGAATATTAAATGAGCATGATGAACGGCGGTCTGCAGCAAGTGACAGCAGCGGCAGAGACAGGAGGGCTGGAGAAGGTGAGTAAAGATTTGGGGTTTTTTTCTCTGACACATGAGTTTTCTCCAGCGCGTGTCACACGGGACCGCATCCACACTACATCCGTGTGGTACGGGTGCAGGCCATGTGACACCCATGATGCTGGGGGAAAACGGACAAGTCAACGTGTTGGAAAATGCCCACAAGTACAAACGGACACGGACACACGTTCCGCGTGGTTTTACGTATGTGCGCCTGCTACCATAGGGTAGCATTACTGTACGTGTCTCCGTGTCGCCGGTACGTGCAAAAACGTACCAAACACGTACTGGCGGCATGGATGTGTGTCGGAGGCCTCAGAGAGAGCCTGGAAATGTCACAAAAAATGCTTGTAATTGAAGGTGCGTTTTTGCTGCGTTTTCGGTGCGTTTTCGGTGTGGTTTTGGTGCGTTTTTCACAACATGCGTTTTTGCTGCATTTTTGTGACAAATGTTGACAAAAACGCAGGAAGAATGAAAATGCTGCATCTTTTTTGTCACAAATTTTTGACAAATAAAACGCTGACAAACTGCAGTGTGCGCATAGAAAATCTGACTTCTCATAGACTTTGCTGGGAAGTCAAATGTCAGAAAGTTCTGACAACAAAACTGCACCAAAAAACGCAGCAAAAACGCAGCAAAAAACGCAGCGTGCATATGTAGCCTTAATGTTTTTCTCTGAATCTCCACAGCGTTTTAGGGTCAGACATACTGTACGTGGCGTAGACTGTACAGCCACTGACTGGCACAGGCTTCTCATAGCTCATGAGTATCAGCTGTCAGGTTCCTTTAAAGAAGTTGTCTGAAATAATACATGCACTGTAAAGAAATTGTCTGGCAAAAGTATCTAATGGGAGTTAAATTTTGTAAAAAAACAAAATAAAATATTCACACCCACTTTCACCCTCCTGGATCCAGTGCACACCATCCAGTGGTCTGTGCCAGCATTAATTACGTCACTGTTCTACCAGACACACAACCACTGCAGCTTGTGATAGGCTGCAGCAGTCAGGTGACTTTAACTGCAGGTATCCCAAGCTGCAGCGGTCCTGTGACTGGTAGAATGGTAACATAATTAATGCGACCACAGACCACAAGACATCCAGTGCTGGATCCAGTAGGGTGACAGCAGGGGAATTTAGTAATTTTTAAAGAATCTGGCCTCCAGGTAATGAGCATCCTTTGTCTGGACAATCCCTTTAATAAACTTTAAATCCTCATCTTTCTTCCACCTAACAGCTCTAGTGTCCCATTCCCTGATGTTTCTGTTTACAATGGCTGCAGACATCACATGTGTCTCATGTGACCGCTGCAGACAATCCCTGGCTTCAGACTCTTGAGCCGTATACCACTAATAAGCTGCAACACACAGGGTATCTAGGTTGTTCCATCTCCAATGTAACTAGAAGCATTGGAGACAGCGCTGAAGCTGCAGCAGATAGAAGGGCGGCAGGACTTTTTCTTTGTTATATTCAGTTGTTACATTTGGAAGTTATTTATTGTTTAGATTTAGTAGTTGTGTCCTAAATTAGTAATAAGCAGTACAATCTGTATGTTTACATGATTTTGCTGCAGTATCAGGAAGGGCAGAAAAATTCTTGCACAGGGGCCCTCTACAGTCTGTGTCCACCCTTGACTGTATGCACAGTAGTCATAAGAAGTTTTCAAAAAAAGGGAATATATATATATATATATATATATATATATATATATATATATATATATATATATACAGTGCCTACAAGTAGTATTCAACCCCCTGCAGATTTAGTAGGTTTACACATTCGGAATTAACTTGGCATTGTGATATTTGGACTGTAGATCAGCCTGGAAGTGTGAAATGCACTGCAGCAAAAAAGAATGTTATTTCTTTTTTTATTTATTTTTTTTAAATTGTGAAAAGTTTATTCAGAGGGTCATTTATTATTCAACCCTTCAAACCACAAGAATTCTGTTTGGTTCCCCTGAAGTATTAAGACGTATTTCAGGCACAAAGAACAATGAGCTTCACATGTTTGGATTAATTATCTCTTTTTCCAGCCTTTTTTGACTAATTAAGACCCTCCCCAAACTTGTGAACAGCACTCATACTTGGTCAACATGGGAAAGACAAAGGAGCATTCCAAGGCCATCAGAGACAAGATCGTGGAGAGTCACAAGGCTGGCAAGGGGTACAAAACCCTTTCCAAGGATTTGGGCCTACCTGTCTCCACTGTTGGGAGCATCATCCGGAAGTGGAAGGCTTATGGAACTACTGTTAGCCTTCCACGGCCTGGACAGCCTTTGAAAGTTTCCACCCGTGCCGAGGCCAAGCTTGTCCGAAGAGTCAAGGCTAACCCAAGGACAACAAGGAAGGAGCTCCGGGAAGATCTCATGGCAGTGGGGACATTGGTTTCAGTCAATACCATAATAAGTAACGTACTCCACCGCAATGGTCTCCGTTCCAGACGAGCCCGTAAGGTACCTTTACTTTCAAAGCGTCATGTCAAGGCTTGTCTACAGTTTGCTCATGATCACTTGGAGGACTCTGAGACAGACTGGTTCAAGGTTCTCTGGTCTGATGAGACCAAGATCGAGATCTTTGGTGCCAACCACACATGTGACGTTTGGAGACCGGATGGCACTGCATACGATCCCAAGAATACCATCTCTACAGTCAAGCATGGTGGTGGCAGCATCATGCTGTGGGGCTGTTTCTCAGCCAAGGGGCCTGGCCATCTGGTCCGCATCCATGGGAAGATGGATAGCACGGCCTACCTGGAGATTTTGGCCAAGAACCTCCGCTCCTCCATCAAGGATCTTAAGATGGGTCGTCATTTCATCTTCCAACAAGACAACTACCCAAAGCACACAGCCAAGAAAACCAAGGCCTGGTTCAAGAGGGAAAAAATCAAGATGTTGCAGTGGCCTAGTCAGTCTCCTGACCTTAACCCAATTGAAAACTTGTGGAAGGAGCTCAAGATTAAAGTCCACATGAGACACCCAAAGAACCTAGATAACTTGGAGAAGATCTGCATGGAGGAGTGGACCAAGATAACTCCAGAGACCTGTGCCGGCCTGATCAGGTCTTATAAAAGACGATTATTAGCTGTAATTGCAAACAAGGGTTATTCCACAAAATATTAAACCTAGGGGTTGAATAATAATTGACCCACACTTTTATGTTGAAAATTTATTAAAATTTAACTGAGCAACATAACTTGTTGGTTTGTAAGATTTATGCATCTGCTAATAAATCCTGCTCTTGTTTGAAGTTTGCAGGCTCTAACTTATTTGCATCTTATCAAACCTGCTAAATCTGCAGGGGGTTGAATACTACTTGTAGGCACTGTATATATATATATATATATAACAATTATAACATTTATACCAATCCCCCTGTAGTTGTATACATTGACATTAGGGAGAAACCTTGGGATGGTCAGTATAAGATATATCGTACAACCCATATGTGTCATGCATAATATGAAAAGATAAAATACCATATTGTGGGGTGAGGCACCCAGGAAACCCCTACATGCATGTTTCGGTTACAAACCTTCTTCTGGGGGGGAGATAGATTGCGGGCACCATGTTGCATTTGCAGTGCCTCCGGCCCTGAAAGAAGCAACCATTTTCAGAAAAAACACTTGTTCACCTCAGGTCTATGCAGAACCAGAACGGAGGAGAAGGGAGTGAAAAGCCTCCTCAGCCTTGGGAGACAAGGTTTTGAGAAATGCCCCCTTTTTGGTCATGGCGGAGAACAGGTCCGCCCAGGGGGAAAAGTGTGGAATAAACTCCCAATAAAAGTTTGCAAGGATGAGGAACCACTGGAGGGCATTAATTCCCGTAGGAAGAGGTCATTTGAGACTGGATGATACTTCTCGGAATCCATCTTCAGCCCAGTGTTGGAGATGACATATCCAAGGAAGGGAAGGGAAGTTCGCTCGAGAATACACTTCTCGACCTTGGCATACAGACAGGTCAGCAGAGGAGACCAGGATATCGCCCAGATATACCACAACACTAGTATACAGGACATCACAGAAGATGTCATTCACCAATTCCTGGAAGACTGCTGGGGTGTTGCTGAGTCTGAACAGCATCACATAGTACTCATTGTGACAATCCCAGGTGTTGAAGGAGGTCTTCCATTTGTCACTCGTAGGTTGAGTTTGGTGAAGGTCCGGGCTCTTCTGACACAGTGAAACAGTTCTGGGATGAGAGGAAGAGGATACTTGTTCTTAATTGTGAGCTGGTTTAGACCCCTGTAATCTATACAGAGTCGAAGAGAACCATATTTCTCATTGACGATGAAGAACCCGGATCTGGCTGGAGAGAAGGTTTACACAAAAAAAACCTGGCAAAATTCTCCTTGATATATTTGGGCATAGACTGTATCTAAGCAAGAGATGCAGTCATATGAAAAAGTTTGGGCACCCCTATTAATGTTAACCTTTTTTCTTTATAACAATTTGGGTTTTTTGCAACAGCTATTTCAGTTTCATATATCTAATAACTGATGGACTGAGTAATATTTCTGGATTGAAATGAGGTTTATTGTACTAACAGAAAATGTGCAATCCGCATGTAAACAAAATTTGACCGGTGCAAAAGTATGGGCACCCTTATCAATTTCTTGATTTGAACACTCCTACCTACTTTTTACTTTTGACTAAAGGGGGCTTTACACGCTGCGACATCGCTAATGCGGAGTCGTTGGGGTCACGGAATTTGTGACGCACATCCGGCCGCATTAGCGATGTTGCTGCGTGTGACACCAATGAGCGACTTTGCATCGTTGCAAAAACGTGCAAAATCGCTCATTGGTGACATGGGGGTCCATTCTCGATTATCGTTACTGCAGCAGTAACGATGTAGTTCGTCGCTCCTGCGGCAGCACACATCGCTGCGTGTGACGCCGCAGGAACGAGGAAGCTCTCCTTACCTGCCTCCCGGCTGCTATGCGGAAGGAAGGAGGTGGGCGGGATGTTACGTCACGCTCATCTCCGCCCCTCCGCTGCTATTGGGCTATGTGATGGTAGTGAAGGGGTGCCGTTGGGGAGGAAAGGTTTTCTGCATACTCACTCAGTCCAAGAATACTGACACCGACAGCTTGTAAACCAGAATTCTGAGCACCACTGCAGCAGGGAGGGAGCACACGTGGATCCGTGCCCTTGGTGTTGCTTGTTAGCCTGTGGCTTTTTCCGTGGCACTTTCTCACTGTTGGACCCTATAGTATGGAACTAATCTGGTGTTGCTCTCCCGTATGGTTAACGGAGTGAGCTTGCTCTCAGGGTTCACGCTTGGGATTTGGTGGACTGTGTTTTGGGAAAAGTCCTATCCCCTCCTTGCGCTAGTACCCCGATTTTGGAGTGGGTGTGTGATGAATCTTGAAGACTTCACCCCCATCAGGTAAATTACTAGGACCCTTGAAGCTACTTCCCGGCCTAGGGTCCACATACCCCTTCGTGCCCTGGTCCCTGCCCGGAGATGGTTCAAGGCCGCCGGCTGCCCTCTTCGGCAATCTGTGCCCCTTGACACGATCCCCTGCGACCGGGGTTCCAGCTCCTACCAGGCCCAGACCAACGTCTGCCACCTAGTAGACTCAAGGAGCCCTGCTTCTGACCTCCTCTCTCTTTCACCTCCAACACAACACTCTATTCACTTTTTCACTTTCCCCTACCAACCCCCAAGTGGGCGGCCCTATTCCCTTCAGGCTCCCCAATGGTGTGTCTGGTGAGTATGGTGTAAAGTGCTCCCAGGGTTTTGACTGGCTCTGCTCTTAGCAACACCAAAGGACAAGGATCCGTAACCAAGGTGGATTGGATACTGTGCAGAAGGGCAGATTGCACAATACCCTGTGATGACCTGGTAGGCCAGGGCATCACAAATACATATACAGGAGTCTCCTACTCTCTTTTTTATTGATAGCGTGTGTATGTGCATGTAATGTAGTGTGAGTATATTTACATACTCCCCTACTGCCAGTCTTCTCTATGCAGCATGGATAAAATTATTTCTGAAAGAGACAAAGGCGCAGATGACATCCTATCCTGGTGAGACCAGGATAAAATGGCACAGAGGATACTCACCTGGGGAGTTGTGAAAGTCACAACTACCATGAAAGCATGAAAGATCACAACGTTGGCTGCCACAGACCCAGAGAATTAATCGGTATACGAAGGGGTTAACCTGCGCTGCCATATGGATAGAAGAAATCACTTCAGAGTAATCTTCGTGATTTTATTATTCAATGCGTCTCATGTACATCAGTGATGTACAACAGTGATTTTGATTTCTGAAGAAGGAGTTGTATTTACTCTGAAATGCGTTGAATAATAAAATCACAAAGATTACTCTGAAGTGATTTCTTCTATCCATACGGCAACGCGGGTTTAAACCTTTCCTTTAGTCCACAAAGAGGAAGACAGCCACGGCACTCACAGTAAAAATCCAATTCCGTTCTTTATTTGTTCCATAAAGCAGGGTAAAAGAGCGGTAAGAGGGCGGGTGCAGGCTCCTTTTCTCTACTTTACATATACCGAAGAATGCAGCATGCGGACACAGCCTAAAAGAGACTTCTGGCTCAAACAGAGTGTAGTGTGACCCAAGATACTGGAGAGCAGTGACGTCACTGAGAAGAAGAACAGAACAGCGCTGGACGCCAGAGAGAGCAGCGGTGATGTCACTGAGAAGAGGAGCAGAACAGCGCTGGATGCCAGAGAGAGCAGCGGCGATGTCACTGAGGAGAGGAGAAGAACAGCGCTGGACACTGTGGAGAACAACGGTGACATCACTGTGAAGAGGAGCAGAACAGTGCTGGACACTGTAGAGAACAACGGTGACATCACTGTGAAGAGGAGCAGAACAGCGCTGGACACTGTAGAGAACAACGGTGACATCACTGTGAAGAGGAGCAGAACAGCGCTGGACACAGGAGAGAGTGGCAGTGATGTCACTGAGAAGAGGAGCAGAACAGCGCTGGACACTGGAATGAACAACGGTGACATCACTGTGAAGAGGAGCAGAACAGCGCTGGACACAGGAGAGAGTGGCAGTGATGTCACTGAGAAGAGGAGCAGAACAGCGCTGGACACTGGAATGAACAACGGTGACATCACTGTGAAGAGGAGCAGAACAGCACTGGACACTGGAGAGAGCAGCAGCTGGTGAGTGTATTATCACATCACAGTACACGCCATACACACATTCCATCAATATAGTGGAGGCGTCTTTATGTCTGTGGTGCAGCAGGGGTTATTTTGTTGTATTTCCTCTGTTTCTCTTCTGTACCCTTCTGTGATATAGAGCGCTGCTTACAAGGAACCTGACAGTGGATTCATGTCACCCGTGGATGGAGCAGCATGTATCAGGCAGTGGCTCTACAACCTCATTCAGGTATGTGTGACTCAAACACTGTGGAGATTCAGCGAAAAAAAAAAAAACTTCAGTAGCTGTCAGGGACTGAGCCGCATGAAATAGTAGTGGTACAGCCATGGCCTGGTGGCTTCTCTCTGCTCACGGCCAGTGAATCACAGGTCTCTTTCTGTACACGTACACAGGAATACTTTACACCTGTCAATCACTGGCCGTGAGTGGGGAGAAGCCACCAGGTCACGCATGTCTGATTAGTATTTGATGCAGCTCAGTCCCCAACATCTATTAGGCTACATGCGCATGCTGCATCTTTTTGTGTTCTCAAACTGCAGCCAAAACTGCAGCCAAAACGCAGCCAAAATGCAGACAAAATGCAGACAAAACTGCACCTTCTCAGGCCTCTGCCACACTCACGTATTTTCCCTGCGTGTTGCATGTAGGTAAGTACGTGTCTCCGGTACGTTCGGGCCACATGTGTTCTCCGTGTGCTATCCGCAATAACACACGGAGAACCGGTAATTTGCATACTCACGTGGTCCTTCCTGCTGTCCAGGATACTGATCTTCGGTCTCCAGCCCTGCCGACTCCCCGCTGCTGCTTCTGCCGGCCGCAGTGAAGTGAATATTAAATGAGCATGATGAACGGCGGTCTGCAGCAAGTGACAGCAGCGGCAGAGACAGGAGGGCTGGAGAAGGTGAGTAAAGATTTGGGGTTTTTTTCTCTGACACATGAGTTTTCTCCAGCGCGTGTCACACGGGACCGCATCCACACTACATCCGTGTGGTACGGGTGCAGGCCATGTGACACCCATGATGCTGGGGGAAAACGGACAAGTCAACGTGTTGGAAAATGCCCACACGTACAAACGGACACGGACACACGTTCCGTGTGGTTTTACGTATGTGCGCCTGCTACCATAGGGTAGCATTACTGTACGTGTCTCCGTGTCGCCGGTACGTGCAAAAACGTACCAAACACGTACTGGCGGCATGGATGTGTGTCGGAGGCCTCAGAGAGAGCCTGGAAATGTCACAAAAAATGCTTGTAATTGAAGGTGCGTTTTTGCTGCGTTTTCGGTGCGTTTTCGGTGTGGTTTTGGTGCGTTTTTCACAACATGCGTTTTTGCTGCATTTTTGTGACAAATGTTGACAAAAACGCAGGAAGAATGAAAATGCTGCATCTTTTTTGTCACAAATTTTTGACAAATAAAACGCTGACAAACTGCAGTGTGCGCATAGCAAATCTGACTTCTCATAGACTTTGCTGGGAAGTCAAATGTCAGAAAGTTCTGACAACAAAACTGCACCAAAAAACGCAGCAAAAACGCAGCAAAAAACGCAGCGTGCATATGTAGCCTTAATGTTTTTCTCTGAATCTCCACAGCGTTTTAGGGTCAGACATACTGTACGTGGCGTAGACTGTACAGCCACTGACTGGTACAGGCTTCTCATAGCTCATGAGTATCAGCTGTCAGGTTCCTTTAAAGAAGTTGTCTGAAATAATACATGCACTGTAAAGAAATTGTCTGGCAAAAGTATCTAATGGGAGTTAAATTTTGTAAAAAAAACAAAATAAAATATTCACACCCACTTTCACTCTCCTGGATCCAGTGCACACCATCCAGTGGTCTGTGCCAGCATTAATTACGTCACTGTTCTACCAGACACACAACCACTGCAGCTTGTGATAGGCTGCAGCAGTCAGGTGACTTTAACTGCAGGTATCCCAAGCTGCAGCGGTCCTGTGACTGGTAGAATGGTAACATAATTAATGCGACCACAGACCACAAGACATCCAGTGCTGGATCCAGTAGGGTGACAGCAGGGGAATTTAGTAATTTTTAAAGAATCTGGCCTCCAGGTAATGAGCATCCTTTGTCTGGACAATCCCTTTAATAAACTTTAAATCCTCATCTTTCTTCCACCTAACAGCTCTAGTGTCCCATTCCCTGATGTTTCTGTTTACAATGGCTGCAGACATCACATGTGTCTCATGTGACCGCTGCAGACAATCCCTGGCTTCAGACTCTTGAGCCGTATACCACTAATAAGCTGCAACACACAGGGTATCTAGGTTGTTCCATCTCCAATGTAACTAGAAGCATTGGAGACAGCGCTGAAGCTGCAGCAGATAGAAGGGCGGCAGGACTTTTTCTTTGTTATATTCAGTTGTTACATTTGGAAGTTATTTATTGTTTAGATTTAGTAGTTGTGTCCTAAATTAGTAATAAGCAGTACAATCTGTATGTTTACATGATTTTGCTGCAGTATCAGGAAGGGCATAAAGATTCTTGCACAGTGGCCCTCTACAGTCTGTGTCCACCCTTGACTGTATGCACAGTAGTCAGAAGAAGTTTTCAAAAAAAGGGAATATATATATATATATATATATATATATATATATATATATACAGTGCCTACAAGTAGTATTCAACCCCCTGCAGATTTAGTAGGTTTACACATTCGGAATTAACTTGGCATTGTGACATTTGGACTGTAGATCAGCCTGGAAGTGTGAAATGCACTGCAGCAAAAAAGAATGTTATTTCTTTTTTTATTTATTTTTTTTAAATTGTGAAAAGTTTATTCAGAGGGTCATTTATTATTCAACCCTTCAAACCACAAGAATTCTGTTTGGTTCCCCTGAAGTATTAAGACGTATTTCAGGCACAAAGAACAATGAGCTTCACATGTTTGGATTAATTATCTCTTTTTCCAGCCTTTTCTGACTAATTAAGACCCTCCCCAAACTTGTGAACAGCACTCATACTTGGTCAACATGGGAAAGACAAAGGAGCATTCCAAGGCCATCAGAGACAAGATCGTGGAGGGTCACAAGGCTGGCAAGGGGTACAAAACCCTTTCCAAGGAGTTGGGCCTACCTGTCTCCACTGTTGGGAGCATCATCCGGAAGTGGAAGGCTTATGGAACTACTGTTAGCCTTCCACGGCCTGGACAGCCTTTGAAAGTTTCCACCCGTGCCGAGGCCAAGCTTGTCCGAAGAGTCAAGGCTAACCCAAGGACAACAAGGAAGGAGCTCCGGGAAGATCTCATGGCAGTGGGGACATTGGTTTCAGTCAATACCATAAGTAACGTACTCCACCGCAATGGTCTCCGTTCCAGACGAGCCCGTAAGGTACCTTTACTTTCAAAGCGTCATGTCAAGGCTCGTCTACAGTTTGCTCATGATCACTTGGAGGACTCTGAGACAGACTGGTTCAAGGTTCTCTGGTCTGATGAGACCAAGATCGAGATCTTTGGTGCCAACCACACACGTGACGTTTGGAGACCGGATGGCACTGCATACGATCCCAAGAATACCATCTCTACAGTCAAGCATGGTGGTGGCAGCATCATGCTGTGGGGCTGTTTCTCAGCTAAGGGGCCTGGCCATCTGGTCCGCATCCATGGGAAGATGGATAGCACGGCCTACCTGGAGATTTTGGCCAAGAACCTCCGCTCCTCCATCAAGGATCTTAAGATGGGTCGTCATTTCATCTTCCAACAAGACAACTACCCAAAGCACACAGCCAAGAAAACCAAGGCCTGGTTCAAGAGGGAAAAAATCAAGGTGTTGCAGTGGCATAGTCAGTCTCCTGACCTTAACCCAATTGAAAACTTGTGGAAGGAGCTCAAGATTAAAGTCCACATGAGACACCCAAAGAACCTAGATAACTTGGAGAAGATCTGCATGGAGGAGTGGACCAAGATAACTCCAGAGACCTGTGCCGGCCTGATCAGGTCTTATAAAAGACGATTATTAGCTGTAATTGCAAACAAGGGTTATTCCACAAAATATTAAACCTAGGGGTTGAATAATAATTGACCCACACTTTTATGTTGAAAATTTATTAAAATTTAACTGAGCAACATAACTTGTTGGTTTGTAAGATTTATGCATCTGCTAATAAATCCTGCTCTTGTTTGAAGTTTGCAGGCTCTAACTTATTTGCATCTTATCAAACCTGATAAATCTGCAGGGGGTTGAATACTACTTGTAGGCACTGTATATATATATATATAACAATTATAACATTTATACCAATCCCCCTGTAGTTGTACACATTGACATTAGGGAGAAACCTTGGGATGGTCAGTATAAGATATATCGTACAACCCATATGTGTCATGCATAATATGAAAAGATAATATACCATATTGTGGGGTGAGGCACCCAGGAAACCCCTACATGCATGTTTCGGTTACAAACCTTCTTCTGGGGGGGAGATAGATTGCGGGCACCATGTTGCATTTGCAGTGCCTCCGGCCCTGAAAGAAGCAACCATTTTCAGAAAAAACACTTGTTCACCTCAGGTCTATGCAGAACCAGAACAGAGGAGAAGGGAGTGAAAAGCCTCCTCAGCCTTGGGAGACAAGGTTTTGAGAAATGCCCCCTTTTTGGTCATGGCGGAGAACAGGTCCGCCCAGGGGGAAAAGTGTGGAATAAACTGCTAATAATTTTATTCCATCATATTGTCCTAATTCCCTCTTATCTTCCTTTTTTGTAATTCCTTTTTTACTTTATTGTGTATTCATGTGTGTTGTTTTTAATTGTTTTGTCATCTGTATTTTTATCCTTGCACTACTGTGAGCAATGTTTGGCTCAGCTCTGTAGTGATCTCTGACCTGCTATTAATTGTTGATATATTACTTTTTAGACCTATCCCTCCTCCATGCTGTTCGGGTGACTTATTGTTGTGTGGCCTGTGTATGACCTGGATTTCCACCGGACGTGTCACATTTGGGAAACCTAAAGAATCATCATTCCATCCTCTTATGGCAAGAATTATACGATCCTCAAGCCCCGGTGGTCTTTTGTGCTTTTAAGATTCAGAAAAATCGAAGATTTATCTGCATGTCCTCAAGTGGTTGTTCGATTGATTTTAATTGTACCTCCCCTCCACTTGACTTCCCTTCGTTGTAGTATTATCCTTGAGTTTTGGCCTTATCTCAATTGTATAATAACAACATTGTGAGATGCAGTGTGCACTACTTTAATTATTAGGCTTATATCATTCCTCCAGGGCGTTCTTCGGCACCTGTCTAACATACATGCACACTCTGTCTCCGGGGATACGCGTCCCTTGGACCAGGTGGGCTGGTGGGGACAAGGCTTAAGACGCACTAGGGTGGTTTTTGGTCCTTTCTGGTTCTATCATCTTGATTGGGAATGGTGGGGCGTGGTTGTGGGGTTGACGCGTCCCCAGTAACCACGTGGGACCTTCCTATCAGGTATGAAGGCCGATATTATCCTTCTTCTGGACCACTATTGGTTGAACTGTATAGCACTTAAGTCTCGGGAGATATGCGCTCTAGTTCTTATGACGATTTCCGGTCCCACTTAGAAGTTGCGTCCCTAGTTACCACGCAAAGTAGGCGGTGGTGCCTTTAGCAGCCCTGCCCTTGTAGTCAGCTGCATACGATATGACACATTATGAGTATTACTGTGGTTTTTGGTTATATTTTCACTGACCGGGAATGGTGGGGCGTGTCTGTGGGGCTGACGCGCCCACAGCGGTCATGTGGGATCTCCCTGCCGGGTATGAGGATTTGCACAAACCTCGAACTGGACTGCCATTGGTTGATCTGTGCGTCACTCACCCGGGGCTAGTGAGATGCTAATCCAGGGACCTCTGACGACTTCCTGTTACTATCAGGAAGTGCGTCCTTAGTTACCATATATACAGGGACGGAGCTTTGATTGCTATATTGCTTATCTAGTTTATGGTTTCTGGGCTCAAATATCTAGCGGCCTAATAAGAGATTAGCGTGGACGCACCACGGATGAGTAGATTGAATATATTATAACCACCTTAAGGCACGTTGTTAATAAAGGCTAGTTTTCAAGTTATCATAGGTCACTTCCTGTTTCTACGTCACTCCCAGCCACACAGCTGTTTGATCCCACATTAGGAGGGGGATATATAAGAAGTGTGTAGGTCATGGGGTTATTACCTTGGTTCCCCACCTTGATAAAGCTATCCTCGCGAAACGCGCGTCGGATGGAGACCTTTGGCTGTTCCTAGGGACACTTTCTTAGGGTATGTGCGCACGTTGCTTTTTACCTGCTTTTTACCTGCTTTTTTGCTGCTTTTTCTTCTGCGCTGTTTAATGCCAAAATGGATGTGTTCTTCTATTCAAGCAAAGTCTATGGGAATTTGGGTTTCTTGTTCACACTATGTTGTTCAAAATGCTGCCTTTTTGTGGCAGAACTTTGGTCAAAAACTCAGCTTTTCAAAGAAGCAACATGTCAATTGTTTTTGCCATTTGGGTTTTGCACTGCAAAGCTGAGTTTTTGACCAAAGTTCTGCCACAAAAAGGCAGCATGTTGAACAACATAGTGTGAACAAGAAACCCAAATTCCCATAGACTTTGCTTGAATAGAAGAACACATCCATTTTGGCATTAAACAGCGCAGAAGAAAAAGCAGCAAAAAAGCAGGTAAAAAGCAGGTAAAAAGCAACGTGCGCACATACCCTTACTCTCATTGGGACTGCTTCGTGGCTGGCTGCCTTGTACCTGCTTGTATTGCACTTCAGCACTTTAGGTAAGAGAATTTTCTCATCCTGCACACTTGTGCTATATGGTTACTTCATTTCATCTTCTAATCTGCTTTGCATCAGTACTTAGTAACAGTGTTGCCAGCGGGATCGCCATGATTTCCTACCAATACATGGTGGGAAATCATGGTTTGATCTAACTCATGCTTCATTTTTTAAGCAGCCCCCCTCCCTCTTTTGAGGTATACACCAACCATTCGGACCTTTCCAGGTTTTTAGCCGCCATCATTATAGATACCTACTACTTAATCTTGTGAGTAACTAGATAGGCTATTTTAACTTGTTTAGGTCCAATATGTTGGTATCCCTAGGAATTATTGGTAGTGTACCATTTTAATTACAACTTTGTCCTTGTTGTGTATTTAATAAAAAATTACGTATGTTTTGCACTTTACTCCTGTCCTCCTGTTGTTTATTCCTATGATGAGTAGTGCTGGCACCGTCTCTGCCTCATTTTTGGTAGGCCTGGTGCTCACAAATTAATGGCTCTTTTTGTGAGTTATGTGTTGTCAATAAAAGTTTGCAAGGATGAGGAACCACTGGAGGGCATTAATTCCCATAGGAAGAGGTCATTTGAGACTGGATGATACTTCTCGGAATCCATCTTCAGCCCAGTGTTGGAGATGACATATCAAAGGAAGGGAAGGGAAGTTCGCTCGATAATACACTTCTCGACCTTGGCATACAGACAGGTCAGCAGAGGAGACCAGGATATCGCCCAGATATACCACAACACTAGTATACAGGACATCACAGAAGATGTCATTCACCAATTCCTGGAAGACTGCTGGGGTGTTGCTGAGTCTGAACAGCATCACATAGTACTCATTGTGACAATCCCAGGTGTTGAAGGAGGTCTTCCATTTGTCACTCGTAGGTTGAGTTTGGTGAAGGTCCGGGCTCTTCTGACACAGTGAAACAGTTCTGGGATGAGAGGAAGAGGATACTTGTTCTTAATTGTGAGCTGGTTTAGACCCCTGTAATCTATACAGAGTCGAAGAGAACCATATTTCTCATTGACGATGAAGAACCCGGATCTGGCTGGAGAGGAGGATTTTCAAAAAAAAAACCTGGCAAAATTCTCCTTGATATATTTGGGCATAGACTGTATCTAAGCAAGAGATGCAGTCATATGAAAAAGTTTGGGCACCCCTATTAATGTTAACCTTTTTTCTTTATAACAATTTGGGTTTTTTGCAACAGCAATTTCAGTTTCATATATCTAATAACTGATGGACTGAGTAATATTTCTGGATTGAAATGAGGTTTATTGTACTAACAGAAAATGTGCAATCCGCATGTAAACAAAATTTGACCGGTGCAAAAGTATGGGCACCCTTATCAATTTCTTGATTTGAACACTCCTACCTACTTTTTACTTTTGACTAAAGGGGGCTTTACACGCTGCGACATCGCTAATGCGGAGTCGTTGGGGTCACGGAATTTGTGACGCACATCCGGCCGCATTAGCGATGTTGCTGCGTGTGACACTAATGAGCGATTTTGCATCGTTGCAAAAACGTGCAAAATCGCTCATCGGTGACATGGGGGTCCATTCTCGATTATCGTTACTGCAGCAGTAACGATGTAGTTCGTCGCTCCTGCGGCAGCACACATCGCTGCGTGTGACGCCGCAGGAACGAGGAAGCTCTCCTTACCTGCCTCCCGGCTGCTATGCGGAAGGAAGGAGGTGGGCGGGATGTTACGTCACGCTCATCTCCGCCCCTCCGCTGCTATTGGGCGGCCGCTCAGTGACGCTTCAGTGACGTCGCTGTGACGCCGCACGGACCGCCCCCCTTAGAAAGGAGGCTGTTTGCCGGTCACAGCGACGTCGCCGGGCAGGTAAGTATGTATAACGGGTCTGGACGATGTTGTGCGGCACAGGCAGCGATTTGCCCGTGTCGCGCAACAGATGGGGGCGGGTACCCACACTAGCGATATCGGGACCGATATCGCAGTGTGTAAAGTAGCCTTTACTAAAGCACTAAATTGGTTTTGTAACCTCATTGAGCTTTGAACTTCATAGGCAGGTGTATCCAATCATGAGAAAAGATATTTAAGGTGGCCACTTGCAAGTTGTTCTCCTATTTAAATCTCCTATGAAGTGTGACATCCTGGGCTCCTCAAAACAACTCTCAAATCATCTGAAAACAAAGATTATTCAACATAGTTGTTCAGGGGAAGGATACAAAAAGTTGTCTCAGAGATTTAAACTGTCAGTTTCCATTGTGAGGAACATAGTAAGGAAATGGAAGTATACAGGTACAGTTCTTGTTAAGCCCAGAAGTGGCAGGCCAAGAAAAATATCAGGAAGGCAGAGAAGAAGAATTGTGAGAACATTCAAGGACAATCCACACACCACCTCCAAAGACCTGCAGCATCATCTTGCTGCAGATAGTGTCAATGTGCATCGGTCAACAATACAGCACACTTTGCACAAGGAGAAGCTGTATGGGAAAGTGATGCGAAAGAAGCCATTTTTGCTAGCACGCCACAAACAGAGTCACCTGAGGTATGAAAAAGCACATTTGGACAAGCCAGTTACATTTTGGAAGAAGGTCCTGTGGACTGATGAAACAAAGATTTAGTTGTTTGGTAATACAAAAAGGCGTTATGCATTGAGGCAAAAAAACACGGCATTCCAAGAAAAGCACTTGCTACCCACAGTAAAATTTGGTGGAGGTTCCATCATGCTTTGGGGCTGTGTGACCAATGCCGGCACGGGGAATCTTGTTAAAGTTGAGGGTCACATGGATTCAACTCAGTATCAAGAGATTCTTGACAATAATGTCCAAGAATCAGTGACAAAGTTGAAGTTACGCAGGGGATGGATATTTCAGCAAGACAATGATCCAAAACACCGCTCCAAATCTACTCAGGCATTCATGCAGAGGAACAATTACAATGTTCTGGAATGGCCATCCCAGTCCCCAGACCTGAATAGCATTCAACATCTGTGGGATGATTTGAAGCATGCTGTCCATGCTCGGCGACCATCAAACTTAACTGAACTGGAATTGTTTTGTAAACAGGAATGGTCAAATATACCTTTATCCAGGATCCAGGAACTCATTAAAAGCTACAGGAAGCAACTATAGGCTGTTATTTTTGCAAAAGGAGGATCTACAAAATATTAATGTCACTTTTATGTTGAGGTGCCCATACTTTTGCACCGGTCAAATTTTTGTTTAAATGCGGATTGCACATTTTCTGTTAGTACAATAAACCTCATTTCAATCCAGAAATATTACTGAGTCCATCAGTTATTAGATATATGAAACTGAAATAGCTGTTGCAAAAACCCAAATTGTTATAAAGAAAAAAGGTTAACATTAATAGGGGTGCCCAAACTTTTTCATATGACTGTACATACACACAGAGGATCACAATATCAGGATATCACCAATTGTTAATATGACATATAAATGGGAAAAAGCACTAAATATACATAAACAAATCAGGGGCTGTAACCTAAAGCAACCACATCAACACATGCAAGTTATACACATTGAATTCAATTCTCTGATACAAAAAACATTCATAAAATTACATGTAATAAGGGGAATCAAAGACAACACCAGTAAATATCAGTCTTGTCCTGACCCCATGGTGATAAAACGTCTTCGTAGGAAAGTTCAAGGGATTATAAATCGCTCATTCCCATATTTAAATGCAAGTTTGCATTAAATATTCACAGATGTACGCGAGTACGAATACATAGCTCATACTAACAAATGTTACTCACAGCACCTTTTAGTTGTGGACATGTTGCTAATAGTAACAGGAGGTGCACGTCCTTGAACGGTTTGAGTCAGGACTCAGCAGTGAAGAAGAATTATCTTTGCTAAGGGTGGCCCCTCCAACCAGCCCCAGGCTTTGGAGGTTCCCAGTTTCTAAGGACAAAAGTGGATATGATGTGCGGCGCTTCCACAATATAAACATAACCCTTTAGCCAGATGATCCTCTCAGCATTGTTCAGCCATCCCTAAGTGATCCACTTGCATGAGTTAAGGTGTGAAATGCATGGAGACTGCTGCGGAGTAAAGGGTGCTTTACACGCTGCGACATCACTAGCGATTGCTAGCAATGTCGAGCGCGATAGCACCCGCCCCCGTCGTTTGTGCGACATTTGGTGCTCGCTGCCTTAGCTAACATTATCGCTACAGCAGCATCACACGCACATACCTTGTCAGCGTCGTCGCTGTGACCGCCGAATAATCTCTCCCTCAAGGGGGAGGTGCGTTCGGCGTCATAGCAACGTCACTGCGGTGTCACTAAGCTGCCGGCCAATAGAAGCGGAGGGGCGGAGATAAGTGGGACGTAACATCCCGCCCACCTGCTTCCTTCCGCATTGCCGGTGAACGCAGGTAAGGAGATGTTCGTCGTTCCTGTGGCGTCAGATGTAGTTATGTGTGCTGCCGCAGGAACGATGAACAACATCGTACCTGTGGCAGCAGCGATATTAAGGAAAGGAGCGACGTGTCAACAATCACCGTTTTTGAACGATTTTGCGATCGTTGATCGTCGCTCCTTGGTGTCACATGCTGCGATGTCGCTACCGGCGCCGGATGTGCGTCACTAACGACGTGACCCCGATGATATATCGGTAGCGATGTCGCAGTGTGTAAAGCACCCTTTAGTGGTTTCTGTAAGGAGGGAGCTAGGCACACAGGTCTCTTCTCACCTCGAGCCCACTACCCAAAAGTTGTTAATGTTCAGTTTTGTTCGATCCCTGATCACGTTTTAAAAAGAGTTTTGTTAATAACATGTTATGCGTTTGTTTAGGATTGTGGTTCTGTATGTTGAACAATGGGGTGTGTTTAATGAGTGGACTGGGTGTAGACTCGGGAGAAGCAAAATGAGCGCCTTTTTTTTTCCTTATCTTTATTTGCAGATGTCACTGTCTAAGTCACATTCTGTCTGCATATAAATTGAGGACATGTCAAGTCAGCGCCAATTTGTGAATGTTAAACATTAGGGAAGGTGCTGCCGCCGCTGTTGGCACACAGTTTAGTGTTATGATTCAGAGACCGAGGAGGATCAAAAAATGCGGAAACCCAAAAGGTAACAGAGTGGCTGGAACCTTAACAGACTGCAGACCTATTCCTGACACGCAAAAGAAGTAGCCGTGGGACAAGCCTATGATGACCTATTCATCCCCGACACAGCCGGAGAACTAAATATTTTTACAGAGAGAAATATTAGAAAAGTTAATCTGCCTCAGAGCAATCCCCAAAGAATAGGTAGCCCCTCACATGTAAAGATTATGGTGATATAGAAAAACACAATACAAAGCTAGAAAAAACATATTCAGCAAAGGTGAGGCCCAAACTATCTTTATAGGAACGGATAGGAAGGAGCAACTGTCTGCAGCCGTAAAAACCCTAATAAATACCAGCAGCCTGATATGGAAAAAACCCTGAGGTCACACGACCTCTCCCCCACTATATCAGCACACTGTTACTGGAATCCAAAAACACTAATATAGATGAGGGACTGAATTAATACCAAGCATGACAAAACACATTGCAGAATCATGGAGCTAAGTATACAGACACTTCCAGCAGGGAATGATCCAATTCCACCAAGAACTCCACACAGACAAAATAGGAATCAAGCATTAGTATCAAAGCAGAAAAAACAACAAAAAAGTGGAAAATAATAAACAGGGGTACAAAGACAACTTATCTGAGAGGAGTTCTGGTAGTTAGCAGGGCTTGTTACAGAATGTCCTTAACACACAGGATATCCATTGAGCACCGGCAAGTAACAGGAGAAAACTGCTCAGTTATATAGTCCAATCAGAAATACCTGATTGCCAGTCCTCCACAGGTGTGTGGCTTTCATTCTACACATCAACTGCACCGCCAGCACTGACCACAAGAGGGAACCCCAAACTGGAAAATGTATTCACAACAGTACTCTCCCCTTGAGGAGGGGTCACCGAACTCTCACCGGAACCTCCGGGTTTGTCAGGATGGGCTCGATGAAAAGCACAGATGAAGCGATCAGCATGTATTGTATATCGGAAGCAACCAGCCAAGAATTATCCTCTTGACCATAACCTTTCCACTTGACCAGATACTGGAGCTTCTGTCTAGCAATACGGGAATCCAAATTTTTTTCCACTACATATTCCAGATCCCCTTCGACCAACCCAGATTCAGGAGGCGCAGCCATGGGCACTACCGGTTCAAGATATTTTTTCAACAAAGACTAAAGCGGGCTTTACACACTGCGATATCGGTCCCAATATTGCTAGTGTGGGTACCCGCCCCCATCTGTTGCGCGACACGGGCAAATCACTGCCCGTGCCGCACAACATCGCCCAGACCCGTCACACATACTTACCTACCCAGCGACATCGCTGTGACCAGCGAACCGCCTCCTTTCTAAGCGGGAGGTCCGTGCGGCGTCACAGCGACGTCACTGAGCGGCCGCCCAATAGCAGCGGAGGGGCGAAGCTGAGTGGGACGTAACATCCCGCCCACCTCCTTCCTTCCGCATAGCGGCCGGGAGTCCGAGGCAGGTAAGGAGAGCTTCCTCGTTCCTGCGGTGTCACACGGAGCGATGTGTGCTGCCGCAGAAACGAGGAGCAACATCGTTACTGCTGCAGTAACGATTTTTGAGAATGGACCCCCATGTCACCGATGAGCGATTTTGCACGTTTTTGCAACGATGCAAAATCGCTCATCGGTGTCACACGCAACGGCATCGCTAATGCGGCCGGATGTGCGTCACCAATTCCGTGACCCCAACGAGTTCGCATTAGCGATGTCGTAGCGTGTAAAGCCCCCTTTATGAAAGACATTGTGAATCTTGAAAGTCTCTGGAAGAGCCAAACGGAAAGAAAGAGGATTAATTATCCTTGAAATTTTATAAGGTCCAATAAACCTTGGCTTAAATTTTGGAGAAGAAACTTTCATAGGAACATGTCTGGAAGACCACCAGACAATGTCCCCTACCTCAAACCGGGGACTCACAGTCCTATGTCGGTTGGCAAACCGTTGGGCATTTTCCTGGGAGTGGGACGATTTATCCTCCACTTGATCCCAAATATGCTGCATTTTCTCTACTGCTGAATCAACACCCGGGCAGGCGGAAGCCTCCATCTGCCCCAAAGAAAACCGATGATGAAACCCGAAATTGCAAAAAAAAGGAGACATCAAAGTGGCTGAACTAGCTCTATTAATAAGAGAAAACTCAGCCAAGGACAAAAAAGAAACCCAGCCGGCACAAAACATTGCAAATAGGCTTCCAAAGTCTGATACGTCCTCTCATCTGTCCATTGGTCTGAGGATGAAACGCAGAGGAGAAGGACAACTCAACTCCCAGCCTAGAACAAAAAGCTCTCCAAAATCTAGACACAAACTGGACTCCCCTTTCGGACACAACATTCTCTGGAATACCATGCAAACGAACCACCTGACGAAGAAACAAAGGTACCAACTCTAAAGCTGATGGTAACTTAAGCAGTGGCACCAAATGAATCATTTTGGAAAATCTAAATAACCCAAATAACCGTCATCCCCTGAGAAACAGGGAGATCAGAAATAAAATCCATTGAGATGAGAGTCCATGATCTCTTAAGGCCACTTTACACACAGAGATAAATCTGCAGCAGATCTGTGGTTGCAGTGATATTGTGGACAATCAGTGCCAGGTTTGTGGCTGTGTACAAATGGAACAATATGTCCATGATTTCACTGCAACCCAGAACTGCCAAAGATTTATCTCTGTGTGTAAAGTGGCCTTTAGGCACCGACAATGGCAATAATAGTCCACAAGAATGAGAACAAGAAGACTTGGATCTAGAACAGATCTCACAGGACTGCACAAAACTCCTCACATCACGAGAAAGAGAAGGCCACCAAAAGGACCTACTCACCATATCCCTGGTGCCAAAAATCCCAGTATGACCCGCCAACACAGAACAATGAACTTCAGACATCACTCTACTCCTCCATTGGTCAGGAACATACAATTTCCCCCAGGACATCTTTCAGGTTTGTTCTCCTGAAATTCCTCAAGAACAAGTCTCAAATCGGGTGAAATCGCAGAGAGAATCACTCCCTCATGCAGGATGGTAGCAGGCTCGGTCACATCCAGAGAATCAGCAAAGAAACTCCTAGAAAGGGCATTCGCCTTAATATTCTTTGTACCCGGAATATAAGAGACCACAAAATTAAAGCGCATGAAAAACAAGGCCCATCTAGCCTGCCTAGGATTCAACCTCCTGGCAGCTTCAAGATAGATCAAATTCTTATGATCAGTAAGTACAACAATTTGATGTCTCGCCCCCTCCAGCCAATGTCGCCATTCTTCAAAAGCCCACTTCATAGCCAATAATTCCCGATTCCCCACATCATAATTTCGCTCCAGTGGTGAAAATTTCCGGGGAAAAAAAGCACAGGGTCTAAGTTTAGAAGTCACAGGCTCTCTTTGACACAAGACAACCCCAGCTCCGATCTCCGAGGCATCGATCTTCACCTGAAAAGGAATAGACACATCAAGCTGCCGCAAGACTGGAGCAGAAGTAAACCCCCTTTTAAGCTCCTGAAAACCCAAGACTGCCTCTGAAGACCAATTCACAACATCAGCTCCCTTCTTGGTCAAATAAGTCAATGGCTTGACAATACTGGAAAAATTGCCTATGAATTTACGATAGAAATTAGCAAAACCCAAAAACTTCTGAAAGCCTTTAAAAGAAGTAGGTTGAACCCAATCATGAATGTCCTGGACCTTGACCGGATCCATCTCAATAGAAGATGGGGAAAAAATAAACACCAAAAAAGAGATCTTTTGTACGCCAAACAGACATTTTGATTCTTTGACATATAATGCATTATCCCTGAGAACCTGAAATACTGTCCGAACCTGTTCAACAACATGAGAATCCCAGTCGTGAGAAAAAACAAAATGTCATCCAAATAGACAATCAAAAACTTGTCCACAAAGTCCCGGAAAATATCATTCATGAAAGATTGAAAGACAGAAGGGGCATTAGTGAGCCCAAAGGACATCACTAGGTACTCAAAATGCCTCTCACAGGTATTAAACGCCGTCTTCCATTCATCATGCTGCTTAATGCGAATGAGATTATATGCTCCCAGAAGAACGAGCTTAGTAAACCAACTAGCACCCTTCACTCTAGAAAACAAGTCAGAAATCAGAGGCAATGGATACTGATATTTAACCTTGATTTTATTAAGGAGACAATAATCAATACAGGGCCGCAATGAGCCATCCTTCTTGGCAATAAAGAAAAAAACGGCACCCAAAGGTGAAGATGATGGTCTAATGTGACCCTTCTCCAAATACTCTTTAATATAAGTCCGCATAGCAACATGTTCAGGTACTGATAAATTGAAAAGCCGTCCCTTAGGAAATTTACATCCAGGCATTAATTCAATAGTGCAATCATAGTCCCTATGCGGAGGCAAAGACGCAAGCTCGGTCTCATTAAATACATCCATGAAATCCGCCAAATAGTCAGGGACCTCCCATGTCTGAGATGAAATAGCCAAAACAGGAGTATCACTATGCACACATTGGCAGCCCCAACTAGTCACAGATAAAGAAGTCCAATCAAGAACTGGATTATGTTCTTGCAACCAAGGGAATCCCAGTACCAAAATGTCATGCAAATTATGCAAGACCAAAAACTTACAAACCTCCTGATGGTCAGGCATGACCCGCATCGTCACCTGGTTCCAAAACTGGGGCTTATTTTCAGCTAAAGGAGTAGCATCAATACCCCTCAAAGGGATAGGAGCATGCAAAGGTACCATAGGAAAATCACAATGATCAGCAAACCCAAAATCCATCAAGTTCAGGGCAGCTCCTGAATCAATAAACGCCATAGCTGAAAATGATGATAGGGAACAGATCAAAGAAACTGACAAAAGAAACTTAAATTCTAAACCACCCAAAGTAAACTAACGGGCAAATCCTTTCTCGCGCTTAGGGCAGACAGAAATAGTATGAGAGGCATCTCCACAGAAGAAACACAGCTTATTATGCCTTCTAAAATCCTGCCGTTCTGCCCTAGAAAGGACTATCACACTACGTAGGCTCCGGAGACCGCTCTGAGAGCAAAACCTCTGCATGCATGATTTTACGTTTACGCAAACGTCTATCAATCTGAATGGCCAATGACATACAGGCATTGAGACCATAGGGGACAGAAAAGCCCACCATAACATATGCTCTGCCTACCCCTTCCAAAAGATAGCCGCAAGAGCCGCATCATTCCACTTAGTAAGGATCACCCACTTACGAAACTTCTGACAATATATCTCTGCAGGTTCCTGACCCTGGATCAAAGCCAATAAAGTTTTCTCGGCTTGATCAATAGGATTAGGTTCATCATATAACAACCCCAGAGCCTGGAAAAAATAAAAATCCACATCAACAAGAGCAGGATCTTCAGGCGCCAGGGAAAAAGCCCAATCCTGGGGGTCACCATGCAGCAAAGAGATAATCTGAACTCTCTGCCTGGAAGACACTGAGAGAGATGGAGAAAGGCGTTTAAATGCCGCGCCAAAGGATCACTTGTTCAGAAGTTCAGATCAATGTCACTTTATTTTCATATAGGTCTACACGTTTCAGGAGCACCTGCCTCCTTCCTCAGGACCGTCAGGTATAGAAATAACATCAAATCTCAAATTCGAGATTTGATGTTATTTCTATACCTGACGGTCCTGAGGAAGGGGGCAGGTGCTCCTGAAACGCTTAGACCTATATGAAAATAAAGTGACATTGATCTGAACTTCTGAACAAGTGATCCTTTGGCGCGGCATTTAAACACCTTTCTCCATCTCTCTCTGTTATCTGCCGTTTGGGTGGCTGCAGCCGTGGATCGATCTGTATATGCGATTATAGTAGTTGTGACTTTCACAACTACAATTGGTGAGTATCATTACTCCCCCTTCCCCACCCCACACATATTGGGGTAAGACCCTATTTGCGCTTGTTTTTCCACAGCCTTTTCCTCTGGAAGACACTGAGGACTTACGTTTCAAGGCAAAAAATAACCTACAATTGGTCCCCAGATAACAAATCCAGTAAAGGAATCTTAGGTTCTACTGCAGGTGTCTGGGCAAGATAATCGGATATATCCTTAACCTGAGACATAAGGTGATCGACTCACCCAGCTAATTGTGTGACATTCATAACAGCACAAGATCCTCCACAGCACCCAGAGATAAAGAGGAAAAAACACACACAAAAAAAAAATTCTGACACACTTTTCTCTTTTTTTTTTTCTTCTTTTGAGTACCCTGGAATCTAGGGACCAAGGAGGATCAAAAAATGCGGAAACCCAAAAGGTAACAGAGTGGATGGAACCTTAACAGACTGCAGACCTAATCCTGACACGCAGTAGAAGTAGCCATGGGACAAGCCTACGATGACCTAGTCATCTCAACACAGCCAGAGAACTAAATATTCTTACAGAGAGAAATATTAGAAAAGCTAATCTGCCTCAGAGCAATCCCCAAAGAATAGGTAGCCCCTCACATGTAAAGACTACGATGATATAGAAAAACACAATACAAAGCTAGATAAAACAGATTCAGCAAAGGTGAGGCCCAAACTATCTTTATAGGAAAGGATAGGAAGGAGCAACTGTCTGCATCCGTAAAAACCCTAATAAATACCAGCAGCCTGATATGGAAAAAACCCTGAGGTCACACGACCTCTCCCCCACTATATCAGCACACTGTTACTGGAATCCAAAAACACTAATATAGATGAGGGACTGAATTAATACCAAGCATGACAAAACACATTGCAGAATCATGGAGCTAAGTATACAGACACTCCCAGCAGGGAATGATCCAATTCCATCAAGAACTCCACACAGACAAAATAGGAATCAAGCATTAGTATCAAAGCAGAAAAAACAACAAGAAAGTGGAAAACAATAAACAGGGGTACAAAGACCACTTATATGAGAGGAGTTCTGGTAGTGAGCAGGGCTGGTTACAGAATGTCCTTAACACACAGGATATCCATTGAGCACCGTCAAGTAACAGGAGAAAAATGCTCAGTTATATAGTCCAATCAGAAATACCTGATTGCCAGTCCTCCACAGGTGTGGGGCTTTCATTCCACATATCAACTGCACCGCCAGCACTGACCACAAGAGGGAGCCCCACACTGGAAAATGTATTCTCAACAGTTTAGTTAGGCGTTTCATGATAGCTAGTTGAGATAGATAGGAGAGTGATAGTGTAGAATAGGGACGTGCAGTGTAGGGAAAGCTGTGTGCCACAAATTGGCATTTAATGATAGAATTAGGAGTAGCTACTTGTCAGTGCCTGTTAAAGAGTTGCCAGTGAAGAATCAAAATAGCTATTACAGCCTGCTCCCAATTAGCCAATCACTCACAATTCTAGGTATTATTAGTACTGCCTGCTTTCAATTTGGTAGGGGGACTGGGTAAAAAGGTCTTCTCAGTTTCCATAGCCTGCTCAAAACTAAGCAGTCAATCACATTTGTACATATTGTTAGTTACTAATAAAAATAAGAAATACTTAGCAGCTTCCACATAAAAGCCAAACTTTATTGCAAATCAATAAAAAAACAAAAACTTTAAAACAGCAGTGTAGACAGAGGTCTACGCGTTTCAAGCGGAAAATCGCTTTTAATCCTGATATACTGTATCTCTACATGGCAGAAGGCATTAAATATTAAATGCTTAATTAGACAAATACACAAAAGGTGAGATGACTCTCACAACCAACATTAATCATGACATCACCAGGAAATATAGTTGATATGAACAAATACTAGCTGAGTGCATTGCCTAATGGAAACCAAAATAAAATAAAAAATTATTTGCATATAAAACCAAACTCTTTCCAAAAAAGTATATGTAGGCATAAATGCATTTACCTGCGTACGTCCACAACATATGTCCACGTTAAATATCCATAATGATAATAAACACACATAGAAAAATACCGAAAAATATAAATGCAGTTCAAACGTGCAAATATAAAAATCACAACTAATTCAATAAATCCAAAAATCCACAAAGCTCAAATAAATAATAACCAAAAAGTAATAATAGTGAATAAACCCACGCACTATCCATTTGAGGCCATGGACAAAACATTGGGCAACAATCTACAATAACATGAGATAATAAATCAGTGGCCAAATTTAGTCCAGGAAAGCTCATAAACATTCAAAGTGTCTTCGGTATAATTAGGTAGGTAAGTCAGCAGGCAAAATTTGTACAGGAAAACTCATAGACATTCAAGATATGGTATCTTCAAAACTCAAAGTAAAAGGAACAGCAGCCAAAGTTAAGTCCCCGTCACACACAGCGAGATCGCTAGCGAGATCGCTGAAACGTCATAGGTTTTGTGACATATCAGTGACCTCGCTAGCGATATCGCTGTGTGTGAAAATCAGCAGCGAGCGGGCCCTGCTGCGAGGTCGCTGATAGTGACAAAATGATTAGGACCATTTTTTTGCTTGTTGGTCTCCTGCTGTGCAGCACGCATCAGTGTGTTTGACAGCGGGAGACCAACGAGCGCCGGCAGTGTCGGACTGGCTATCGGAGTGATCTTCAGTAATGCCAGGTCTGGACACAGTTACCTGCATTGCACTTCGGAGCTCTCACCTGAACTCCGGAGTGCAGCCTAGACTGCACCGTGAGCGCTGAGTGATTGATTCCCCAGCAATTGCGGTTCAGTTCATGACAGCTGAAGACATGCTGGGCTGATCTCCGGTGCTCTCACCTGAGCTCCAGATTGCAGCCCGGCCTGTCTGCAGCTGTTATGATCTGAACCGCAATCGCTGGGGAATCAGTCACTCGGCGCTCGCGGTGCAGTCCTACAAACTCTGAGATCAGACCAGGCTGCAGCTGAGAACTCCAGAGTGCAAAGCAGGTAACTGAATCCAGGGAGCCGTCGTTACACAGGTCGCTGGTGGCTGGTGGCTGATCTCTGATCACAGTGGAGGTCTGCCTGATTGACAGCTCACCAGCGACCATGTAGCGACGTTCCAGCGATCCCTGCCAGGTCGGATCGCTGGTCGGATCGCTAGTGTGTCATTATGTGTGCCGGGACCCTTAGTCCAGGAAAGGTCATGTACATTCAAATAAGGTGTCTTCATTACCATCACATAGGATGAATCAGCAGGCAAAGTTCGTCCAGGTATGTCAAAGCTCATAGACCATCCAAACAAAGTAAAGAGAAACATAAGCCCAAGGGTTATTATCAATAGTCCGCTGGATATCTAGTATTCATTAATATTGCAATGAATAAACAATATTAAATAAACCATTAAAAAACGAATGGAAATAATGATGAAATATTGCAGTGTAAATTGAAAGATCTCAATCTGAGTGTTTAGTGGAATCTAAAGTGCATACCAACAGACGAATGTTGCTTGAATGAAGGAAAACCATTGTAATATAGAATAAACAATTAGATGCAGGAAACTTGAAAGACTTACAGATTTTGGATCGAAAAAAATATCCATTATCACTGTTTCGGAGTACATAGTAAATACTGTCGTTCTGCAAGTTACTAACTAAAAAAAACCTGCAAAGCAAAACCTAAAATTTGGTAGACATATAAAATCTTAATAAAGAAAGAATAATTGTGTTTTCCAATTTATACTATGTGGATGTCTAGTTTCCAACTGTAGGATCCAAAATGCCTGTGTTACGGTGGGCTGTCTGATAATAAACCTAAAGGAATGTCAGACAGTCAGGGTCCACCGTGCAAAGACTCTGCTGCAGACTATGGCAGAGGATAAGGGGTATATAAGTGTGCCACTGTAAAAAATAATAGCACAAGTGCAGAGTGCAATACCTCTGTTAAACTCACAGAGGAATATAATTAGAAAATAAAGCAATTCCTCCCTTACTTGGAGGGTGTGTGGAATGGTCTCTGTTAAAGATCACAGAGACAAAACCAGTGAGTGGGAAATGGCACCTACCTAGGTCCGTTCCTCTAGTGGTGCCAGGAGACGGACAGCAGCGTAAGCCGCACAAAGCTCCTACCTGCGTTCGCTCCACTAGTGTGCAAGGACACGAACCACTAGATATGGCACCTGCCTAGGTCCGCTCTTCTAGTGGTGCAAAAGAGACGGACAGCAGCGTAAGCCGCACAAAGCTCCTACCTGCGTTCGCTCCACTAGTGTGCGAGGACACGAACCACTAGATATGGCACCTGCCTAGGTCCGCTCTTCTAGTGGTGCAAAAGAGACGGACAGCAGCATAAGCCGCACAAAGCTCCTACCTCTGTTCGCTCCCCTAGTGTGCGAGGATACGAACAACTGCCAGATGCAGTATAAGGAACGTTACCCTAGCGGCAACGTCCACCTACGAGTAGAATCACAAGGCCCAGCCGGACCATGTGCCTCAGGCACCTGCCTATGTCCGCTCCACTAAGAGGTAAGGATACAGACTGCAGCCGAAGCTGTAAGGTATAAGAACGCTACCCTGCCGGTAGCGCTCACCTAACATAGACAGAGAGATGCCTAGAGGGACGTGCACAGGGCGTATACCCTCATGCATGAACCAAGAGGACTGAGCGCCGGGCGGCGTGCGTCAGGGTCTTATATAGACTCTGTGCCTCATCCAAGATGGAGGACACCAGAGCCAATCCGCTGCCAGAATGACAGCAATGACGTCACGCTGGCCTATCACCGAGCAAAGCGTCACAAGCACATGACCAGCGACCAATCGGCATAGACGGTGTCAGAGACATGTGACCACGTGACACAAGCACATGACCAGTGGCCAATCAGCTTAGAAGGTGTCAGAGACATGTGACCTCGTGTCAGCGATGATGTCACCCGCACATGTGCAATGGCTCCAAGATAGGACTTAGTCTCCAGCGCTTGCACATGTGCAGTAGCACGAAATCTGTACATAGTCTCCAAAGCCACAGCAACTGTAACAGTACCTCCCCCTCAAGGGCCCCCCTCCCGGCGACGCAGG
The DNA here is from genome assembly GCF_048569485.1 of Anomaloglossus baeobatrachus. Classification (NCBI taxonomy): domain Eukaryota; kingdom Metazoa; phylum Chordata; class Amphibia; order Anura; family Aromobatidae; genus Anomaloglossus; species Anomaloglossus baeobatrachus. The sequence continues at coordinate 327,473,339 of NC_134358.1, forward strand.
TAATCGGCAACTAAGTCGGGAGCATGGACAGCCTCCTCAGGCTCCCAAGAGCGATGTTCCGGGCCATAGCCCTCCCAATCTATCAAGAAGAACCTGCGCCCTCTAACCATCTTAGAACCAACTATGGCTCGTACCTCATAGCTAGAGCGAGAGGAATCAGAGGCAGGAGAGTGCACTTCACGAGCGTGAGGTAAAATAGCCGGCTTTAGCAGTGAAACATGGAATTTGTCATGGATCCTAACCTGGACGGGTAACTTCAATTGGTAGACTACAGGGTTTACCTGTCGAAGAACCTCATAAGGACCCAGGAAGCGAGGAGCAAATTTGACAGAGCTTACTCTAAGTTTCACGTGTTTTGCAGAGAGCCACACAAAATCCCCTGGAGAAAAGACAGGAGCCGGGCGACGAAACCGATCGGACACCATCTTCATACGGTCCTTAGCTGCTTGGATCGACTCTTGAGTCCGATCCCAAACCTCTCTGGCATTAGTTGCCCAGTCGGCCATAAGAGGAGAAGGTGCAGCAGCGGGAAACGGTACCGGTACCCTAGGGTGTTGCCCATTATTGAGTACGAATGGTGTCTGCCCAGTGGCCTCAGCCAGCGAATTGTTAAGGGCAAATTCTTCCCAGGGTAGGAGGGAGGACCAGTTATCGTGTTTCTCAGCAACAAAGTGTCGAAGGTATATAATCATGGATTGATTAGTACACTCAACCAAACCATTGGTCTCCGGATGGTATGCCGAAGAGAGATTCAACTCAATTTGCAGAAGGCTACAAAGATCCCGCCAGAAACGGGAAGCAAATTGCGGGCCTCTATCACAAATAATACGATCTGGCATCCCGTGAAGCCTAAAGACATGCTTGAGGAATAGTTTGGCTAGTACCCTGGAAGATGGGATTCTCGATAACGGTACGAGATGAACCATCTGGGAGAAATGGTCCGTAATGACCCACACAAATCTATGTTCCTGTGAGCACGGAAGATCACCCACAAAGTCCATGCCTACCACCTCCCATGGTCTATCTGGCACTGGTAAAGGATGCAAGAGCCCAGCCGGTCTCTGCCGTAATGGACGGTTGCGAGCACACGAGTAGCAAGAACTGACATATCTCTTGACGTGGCTGGCTAAGTGTGGCCACCAGTACCACCTCTCCAGTAACTCTCGTGTCTGCCTAATACCAAATTGCCCACCCACCTTTGAGGTGTGGGCCCACGACAGTATATCATTCTGTCGATCAGGCGGCACAAAGGTCTTGCCCGGTGGGATTTGGTCTAACGTCACAGGGGAGAGCGTATGAAAAACCCTGGAGGGAAGGATAAGACGAGGTTCGTCAATCTCTTCCTGGGTAGAAACCATAGAGCGAGACAGGGCGTCTGCCTTGTTATTCTTACTCCCAGACAGAAAGTTGATTGAGAAGTGAAAGCGGGAGAAAAACAAGGACCAGCGGGCTTGGCGAGGATTCAGACGCTGAGCGAATTGTAAGTACGTCAGATTCTTCTGGTCTGTATAGACCTGGAAAGGATGTTTCGCTCCTTCCAGCAAATGACGCCACTCCTCCAAGGCTAATCTCAGGGCAAGCAGTTCCCTATCCCCAATGGTATAGTTTCTCTCTGCCGGTGAAAAGGTTTTAGCAAAGAAGAAACACGGCCTTTTTCTACCTGCACCGTTCTTTTGATACAAGACCGCACCAGCACCCACTGAAGAGGCATCAACCTCCAAGAGGAAGGGCTTATTCTCATCGGGTCTTTGAAGAATGGGAGCAGTTGAAAAGTGTTTTTTTACTGCCTCAAAAGCCTGGGATGTCTCAGTAGACCAGACTTTTGGATTAGCACCTTTCTTAGTCAAGGCCACCAAAGGGGCCACCAAAGTAGAGAAATGGGGTATGAACTGCCTGTAATAATTTATGAATCCTAAGAAGCGTTGCACCGCCTTCAAGGAATGAGGTTCGGACCATTCCAGGACAGCAGAGAGCTTCGCAGGATCCATAGCCAGACCCTCTTGAGAGATAATGTAGCCCAAAAAAGGCAAGGATGACTGCTCGAATACACATTTTTCGAGTTTAGCAAACAAAGAGTGCTCCCTTAAACGGGAAAGGACACGAACGACATCCTGACGATGAGTCTCCAGATCAGAAGAAAAAATCAGGATGTCATCCAGATACACCACGACGGAGGATAACAGTAAATCCCTGAACACATCGTTTACGAAGTCCTGAAATACTGCGGGTGCATTACATAAACCAAAAGGCATGACGAGGTATTCATAGTGACCGTCTCGGGTGTTAAAAGCGGTCTTCCATTCGTCACCCTCTCGAATTCGTACCAAGTTATTCGCACCCCGCAGATCCAACTTCGTAAAAACCTGAGCTCCCCTCAGTCTGTCAAAGAGCTCCGAAATTAAAGGTAACGGGTATTTGTTCTTTATTGTGATTGCATTGAGACCCCTGTAATCTATGCAGGGACGCAAATCACCCTCTTTCTTCCGAACAAAGAAAAACCCAGCTCCCGTGGGAGAGACAGACTTACGAATGAACCCCTTCTCTAAACTCTCTTTTATATAGGTCGACATGGCCTCCGACTCAGGTATCGGCAGGGGGTAAACCCTGCCCTTAGGTGGAACCGAACCTGGGATAAGGTCTATGGCACAGTCATACGGCCTATGGGATGGAAGAACCTCAGCACCCTGTTTGGAGAACACGTCAGCGAAATCCAAATAGGGTGTAGGTATGGGAGAGAGATCAGTTGATGCAACCGCAACGATCTTAGGTGGTAAGGGAAGACATTGGGAGTGACATTTCGAACCCCAACTAATAATGCTGTCGGACTCCCAGTCAATGTGAGGAGCATGAGTCCGAAGCCATGGGAGACCCAGAAGGACGTCGTCCATACCCTCAGGCAAAACAAGAAAAGAAATCTCCTCTATGTGACCCTGAGGCAGGGAAAGGCGCAAGGGAACTGTCCTCAATGTAATGGAGTCAGACAACATAGTCCCATTAACAACACGGACAGGAATAGGCGCCTCTAACATGATAGAGGGAATATTGTGTCTTTTTACAAATCCTGAGGACACAAAAGTCCCGTCAGCTCCGGAATCCACAAAAGCCATAATAGGCCATGTATTCTCAGAGAATGAGAGCTGACCTGGGATACTACACTTAGAGGGTGCAGAAGACGTCTCTAGTAACCCCCCTCTAATGGTTACTAGGCCTGGGAGTTTCCCTGATGACTAGAACACTTGTTGGCATAGTGCCCAGCTGACGACATACGTAACATATAGGAGGACCAGACTTGCGTAGTCTGGAGGACGTATGACCTAACTCCATAGGAATGGGAGATGTTTCAGATGCTGAGGAAGATGGTAGTGGACCCTCAACAACTGGAATAGCCTGATGCTTAGGGCGTGAGGAAGAGACCTCGAGTCTACGTTCCCTATGGCGTACGTCGATCCTCGTTGCTACTGTGATCAAGTCCTCCAGAGAAGCAGGGACCTCACGAGTAGCAAGGGCATCCTTGACATAGCCGGCCAACCCTCTCCAGAAGATAGGAATCAACACCTTCTCTGGCCAATCTAGTTCTTTCACCAGAGTTCTAAAAGCAATGGCATAAGAACTAGTGGATAACGAACCCTGAGATAGATCTAAGAGTCTCAGGGCCGCATCATGGGTAACCTGCGGACCCATGAATACCGCTTTAAGAGCATCAAGAAAGTCTTGATGTCTCAGAGTAACCACATCAGAGCGCTCCCATAAGGGAGTCGCCAATTCTAAGGCTTTGTCCTGAAGTAAGGAGATGATAAAGCCTACTCTGGACCTCTCCATAGAGAAGCAAGAAGAGTTGACCTCTAGGTGTATCTGACACTGACTAATGAAACCACGACATGATCTGGCATCGCCAGAATATCTGTTTGGCAGAGCAAGTCGAGGATCATGTGCAGATGTCCCCATGGTCTGAGGTTTATCCTCTATACTCTTGAGCCGCAACTCAAGTACTTGTATGTAACGGTATAACTGCTGATATTCTGCCATAACTGCCCGACCCTTGGCTCAGTCCTAATGTTACAGGGGGCTGTCTGATAATAAACCTAAAGGAATGTCAGACAGTCAGGGTCCACCGTGCAAAGACTCTGCTGCAGACTATGGCAGAGGATAAGCGGTATATAAGTGTGCCACTGTAAAAAATAATAGCACAAGTGCAGAGTGCAATACCTCTGTTAAACTCACAGAGGAATATAATTAAAAAATAAAGCAATTCCTCCCTTATTTGGAGGGTGTGTGGAATGGTCTCTGTTAAAGATCACAGAGACAAAAGCAGTGAGTGGGAAATGGCACCTACCTAGGTCCGTTCCTCTAGTGGTGCCAGGAGACGGACAGCAGCATAAGCCGCACAAAGCTCCTACCTGCGTTCGCTCCACTAGTGTGCAAGGACACGAACCACTAGATATGGCACCTGCCTAGGTCCACTCTTCTAGTGGTGCAAAAGAGACGGACAGCAGCGTAAGCCGCACAAAGCTCCTACCTGCGTTCACTCCACTAGTGTGCGAGGACACGAACCACTAGATATGGCACCTGCCTAGGTCCGCTCTTCTAGTGGTGCAAAAGAGACGGACAGCAGCATAAGCCGCACAAAGCTCCTACCTCTGTTCGCTCCCCTAGTGTGCGAGGATACGAACAACTGCCAGACGCAGTATAAGGAACGTTACCCTAGCGGCAACGTCCACCTACGAGTAGAATCACAAGGCCCAGCCGGACCATGTGCCTCAGGCACCTGCCTATGTCCGCTCCACTAAGAGGTAAGGATACAGACTGCAGCCGAAGCTGTAAGGTATAAGAACGCTACCCTGCCGGTAGCGCTCACCTAACATAGACAGAGAGATGCCTAGAGGGACGTGGACAGGGCGTCTACCCTCATGCATGAACCAAGAGGACTGAGCGCCGGGCGGCGTGCGTCAGGGTCTTATATAGACTCTGTGCCTCATCCAAGATGGAGGACACCAGAGCCAATCCGCTGCCAGAATGACAGCAATGACGTCACGCTGGCCTATCACCGAGCAAAGCGTCACAAGCACATGACCAGCGACCAATCGGCATAGACGGTGTCAGAGACATGTGACCACGTGACACAAGCACATGACCAGTGGCCAATCAGCTTAGAAGGTGTCAGAGACATGTGACCTCGTGTCAGCGATGATGGCACCCGCACATGTGCAATGGCTCCAAGATAGGACATAGTCTCCAGAGCCACAACAACTGTAACAGCCTCCCTCTTAATTAAAAGGGGCTCTAGGTATTGTTATTTAGTAAATTTGCTAGTGAAGTAGGTAAAAAGGTTTTGTGACTTTTCATTGCCTGGTGAAAATTACAGAAAATTACAGAAAATTACATTTGTACGTATTGTTAGTACTGCCTGCTGTTAATTTACTAATGAAGTAGCTAAAAAAGTGTGAGCACTTTTCAGGGTCTCTAGAAAATTACGCAGTGAACCACATTTGGAGTTATTGGTACTGCTTTCACAATATTGTCAACTCAGGCATTAAATAAAAACTTTATCTTTCATGTCAAGTGTCTGATAGGTTTGGCCGTAGGATAGTGAAACGTCAATTTGAAAGGGGAAGGGATTCAAATGAGGTTTATTGCACTAACAGAACATGTGCAATCTGCATGTAAACAAAATTTGACAGGTGCAAAATTCTGGGCACCCTTATCAATTTCTTGATTTGAATACTCCTAACTACTTTTTACTGACTTACTGAAGCACTAAATTGGTTTTCTAACCTCATTGAGATTTGAACTTCATAGGCAGGTGTATCCAATCATGAGAAAAGGTATTTAAGGTGGCCACTTGCAAGTTGTTCTCCTATTTGAATCTCCTATGAAGAGTGGCATCATGGGCTCCTCAAAACAACTCTCAAATCATCTGAAAACAAAGATTATTCAACATAGTTGTTCAGGGGAAGGATACAAAAAGTTGTCTCAGAGATTTAAACTGTCAGTTTCCACTGTGAGGAACATAGTAAGGAAATGGAAGAACACATAAACAGTTCTTGTTAAGCCCAGAACTGGCAGACCAAGAAAAATATCAGAAAGGCAGAGAAGAAGAATGGTGAGAACAGTAAAGGACAATCCACAGACCACCTCCAAAGACCTGCAGTATCATCTTGCTGCAGATGGTGTCATTGTGCATCGGTCAACAATACAGCACACTTTGCACAAGGAGAAGCTGTATAGGAAAATGATGCGAAAGAAGCCGTTTTTGCTAGCACGCCACAAACAGAGTCGCCTGAAGTATGCAAAAGCACATTTGGACAAGCCAGTTACATTTTGGAAGAAGGTCCTGTGGACTGATGAAACTAAGATTGAGTTGTTTGGTCATACAAAAAGGCATTATGCATGGAGGCAAAAAAACACGGCATTCCAAGAAAAGCACTTGCTACCCACAGTAAAATTTGGTGGAGGTTCCATCATGCTTTGGGGCTGTGTGGCCAATGCCGGCACCGGGAATCTTGTTAAAGTTGAGGGTCACATGGATTCAACTCAGTATCAGCAGATTCTTGACAATAATGTGCAAGAATCAGTGATGAAGATGAAGTTACGCAGGTGATGGATATTTCAGCAAGACAATGATCCAAAGCACCGACTCAGGCATTCATGCAGTGGAACAATTACAATGTTCTTGAATTGCCATCCCAGTCCCCAGACCTGAATATCATTGAAAATCTGTGGGATGATTTGAAGCGTGCTGTCCATGCTCGGCGACCATCAAACTTAACTGAACTGGAATTGTTTTGTAAACAGGAATGGTCAAATATACCTTCATCCAGGATCCAGGAACTCATTAAAAGCTACAGGAAGCGACTATAGGCTGTTATTTTTGCAAAAGAAGGATCTACAAAATATTAATGTCACTTTTATGTTGAGGTGCCCATACTTTTGCACCGGGCAAATTTTGTTTAAATGCAGATTGCACATTTTCTGTTAGTACAATAAACCTCATTTCAATCCAGAAATATTACTGAGTCCATCAGTTATTAGATATATGAAACTGAAACAGCTGTTGCTAAAACCCAAATTGTTATAAAGAAAAAACGTTAACATTAATAGGGGTGCCCAAACTTTTTCATATGACTGTATGTGATGTCAGATCTTGAAGAGGAGGAGTGGGACAACATAAAGCCTGACGATGAAGTTGTAGATCCCACTTGGTGTGAACCCAGAGGCACACAGATGTGTAGCTCAGCAGATAAGGAGGAGGAGAAAGCCGAGGAGGTTATGTTGGCATTTCCCATACAAACACGTAGTGATGCAACCATGAGAAGCACTGCATCCTCAGCAACAACTCTGGGTGTGGCCAGCAGGGGTCACGGGTATGCAGTTCGCAGGAAGGTTTGCTTAGCCTTGGCATTTTTTAAGAGCGCAAAGGAAGACCCAACTTTCATTATTACATAGTTACATAGTTACATAGGTTGAAAAAAAAGACCTAAAGCAGGCTTTACACGCTGCGACATCGCTAGCTCATGCTAGCGATGTCGAGCGTGATAGCACCCGCCCCCATCGTACGGCCGATATGTGGTGATCGCTGCCGTAGCGAACATTATTGCTATGGCAGCGTCACACGCACATACCTGCTCTGCGACTCGTTGTGACCGGCGAACCACCTCCTTTCTAAGGGAGCGGTTCGTTTACAGCGTCACAGTGACGTCACTAAGCGGCCACCCAATCAAAGCGGAGGGGCGGAGATGAGCGGGACGAACATCCCGCCTACCTCCTTCCTTCCTCATTTCTGGTGGGATGCAGGTAAGGTGAGGTTCCTCGTTCCTGCGGCGTCACACGTAGCGATGTGTGCTGCCGCAGGAACGAGGAACAACATCGCTACTGCAGCAGCAACGATAATTGGAAAGAGGGGGGGCATGTCACCGATTAGCGATTTTGAACGTTTTTGCGACGATTCAAAATTGCTAATATGTGTCACACGCAACGACATCGCTAACGCGGCCGGCTGTGTGTCACAAATTCCGTGACCCCAACAAGATCGCTTTAGCGATCTTGTAGCGTGTAAAGCCACCTTTAGTCCATCTAGTCCAACTTTCCCTAAGTCACTTATAACCAACAAAGTTGTGTGTACTGAGGAAATCATCCAGCCCTTTTTTAAAAGCTGTTATACACCGTGAGCAGAATTATTAGGCAAGTTGTATTTTAGAGGGGTTTTTTATTATTGATCAACAACTGTGTTCTCAATCAACCCAAAAGATTCATAAATATCAAAGCTTAATATTCTTGGAAGTTGGAGTGTTTTTTTTTTTAGATTTGGCTATCTTAGGAGGATATCTGTTTGTGCAGGCAACTATTACTGTGCAGAATTATTAGGCAACTTAATAAAAACCAAATATATTCCCATCTCATTTGTTTATTTTCACCAGGTAAACCAATATAACTGCACAAAATTTAGAAATAAATATTTCTGACATGCAGAAACAAAACCCCAAAAAATTAGAGACCAACATAGCCATCTTTCTTTATGATGACACTCAACAGCATACCATTCATAGATTCTGTTAGTTGCTTGATCTTTTTACGATCAACATTGCGTGCAGCAGCCACCACAGTCTTCCAGACACTGTTCCGAGAGGTGTACTGTTTTTCCTCCCTGTAGAGCTCACATTTTATGAGGGACCACAGGTTCTCTATGGGGTTCAGATAAGGTGAACAAGGTGGCCATGTCATTATTTTTTCATTTTTTAGACCTCTAATGGCCAGCCATGCTGTGGAGTAGTTGGATGCATGTGATGGAGAATTGTCCTGCATGAAAATCATGTTTTTCTTGAACGATACCGACTTCTTCCTGTACCACTGGTTGAAGAAGTTGTCTTCCAGAAACTGGCAGTAGGTCTAGGAGTTGAGCTTCACTCCATCCTCAACCCGAAAAGGTCCCACAAGTTCATCTTTGATGATACCAGCCCATACCAGTACCCCACCTCCACCTTGCTGGGGTCTGAGTCGGAGTGGAGCTCTTTGCCCTTTACTGATCCAGCCTCTGGCCCATCCATCTGGCCTTTCAAGAGTCACTCTCATTTCATCAGTCCATAAAACCTTTGAAAAATCAGTCTTAAGATATTTCTTGGCCCAGTCTTGACGTTTTATCTTATGTTTCTTGTTCAAAGGTGGTCGTTTTTCAGCCTTCCTTACCTTGGCCATGTCACTGAGTATGGCACACCTTGTGCTTTTTGATACTCCAGTAATGTTGCAGCTCTGAAATATGGCCAAACTGGTGGAAAATGGCATCTTGGCAGCTTCACGCTTGATTTTTCTCAATTCATGGGCAGTTATTTTGCGCTTTTTTTGCCCAACACGCTACTGTGACCCTGTTGGCTATTTGCCATGAAACGCTTGATTGTTCGGTGATCACGCTTCAAAAGTTTGGCAATTTCAAGACTGCTGCATGCCTCTGCAAGACATCTTACAATTTTGGACTTTTGAGAGCCCGTCAAATCTCTCTTCTGACCCATTTTGCCAAAGGAAAGGAAGTTGCCTAATAATTAAGCACACCTTATATAGAGTGTTGATGTCATTACACCACACCCCTACTCATTACAGAGATGCACATCACCTGATTTACTTAATTGGTAGTTGGCTCTCAAGCCTATACAGCTTGGAGTAGGACATGTATAAAAATGATCATGTGATCAAAATACTCATTTGCCTAATAATTCTGCACACAGTGTAGTGTCTGCCATTACTACATCTTGTGGTAGGGCATGCCACAGTCTGACTGCTCTAACTGTAAAGAACCCTTTCCTATTTAGCTGCCAGAATCGCTTTTCTTCCACTCGCAGTGAGTGCCCCCTGGTTCTTAGTACTGTCTTTGGAAGAATTAAGTCATGTGCCAGTCCTTTATATTGACCACACATGTATTTATACATATAAATGAGATCTCCTCTGAGACATCTTTTTTCTAAGCTAAACATGTCTAACTTTTTCAACTTCTCATCATATGGGAGGCCTTCTATTCCTTGTAGTAGTCTAGTTGCCCGCCTTTGAACTGACTCTAACTTCTGAATGTCCTTTTTAAAATGTGGAGCCCAAAACTGGATCCCATATTCCAGATGTGGCCTTACAAGTGATTTATAGAGGGGTAACAACACGTTGAGATCACGGGATCTAATCTCTCTTTTTATACACCCTAAAATCTTGTTTGCTTTTGCAGCTGCTTGACATTGAGTGCTGCTGCTCAGCTTATTTGTAATGAGAATACCCAAGTCCTTCTCCTGTTCTGAAGTCCCGAGTTTACTTCCATTTAATGTATATGCAGCTATAGGATTACTCCGTCCTAGGTGCATTACTTTACATTTATCAACATTAAATCTCATTTGTCAAGTATCTGCCCATTCTGATATCTTATCCAGATCTTTTTGTAATATAGTACTATCAAGGTCAGTTTTTAATATCCTACATAATTTAGTGTCATCATCAAAGACTGACACTATACTATCAATCCCTATGTGTGAGTGGAGCCCATCAGCTGTTACAGTAGTGACCATGCCTGGTGTTTTTGCCCCATGTGACACACCGAGGCCACATACTGTATGTTGCATGAACCATACTTCCCTGGTGTGCAAACAAACTATGGGAAAATGGGATGGGTGGGAATTGATGTCGCTATCTTGCTGTCCCATAATCTGTGTGAAAGGTTTTTAAACATGAAGACTCCAATTTGGGTCTCCTAATTGTGTCTTGTTTGTAGTGGCAGGTTTGTGTGAGCAAGAAGCCTTCACCTGTCACTCATTCATCTCTTGATTTCTTAAATGAAAATGCCAGCCCAAATCCTCTGTGTTGCATGGACCTTACTTCCGTGGTGTGCAAACAGACTATGGGGAAATGGGGAGCTGGGAATTAATGCAACTGTCTTGCTGTCCTGCTGTCTGCCTGAAAGGTTTTTAAATTTGGAGACGTCAATCTGGGTCTCCAAGTTGTGTCTTGTGTGTAGTGGCAGGCTTCTATGAGCAAGAAGCCTTCACCTGTCATGCATTTCTCTCTTGATTTTTTTAAATGAAAATGCCAGCCCACATCCTGTGTGTGAGTCAGTGGGTCAGTAAAAAACATTACACCATCGTAAACATCATGTCAGCACATTACATACAATTATATTGCCATCTATTCATCAGTAAAGAACATTACACCATTTTTAACATCATTTCAGAATGTTGCATAAGATTAAAGTGCTAACTGGTGGATAGTAAAGAACATATTACACCATTATTAACATCATGTCAGAACATTGCATAGAATTATAGTGCCATCTGGTGGTCAGTAAAGAATATTAAACCCATTAACATTATGTCAGAACATTGCATAGAATTATAGTGCCATCTGGTGGTCAGTAAAGAATATTAAATCCATTAACATTATGTCAGAACATTGCAAAGAATTATAGTGCCATCTGGTGGTCAGTAAAGAATATTGAACCCCATTAACATGTCAGAACATTGCAAAGGATTGTAGCGCAATCTGTTGGTTAGTATGTGTTACACTCACCGAGGAGCGGCGAGTGTCCAGAGGTGGACCCACTGGACCATGCACTGGACTCCCCTGAGAAGGCGACCAGCAGCAAGCCCCTATACAGGGACTGTGCGGCGCCTCCTCAGAAGGCCTAAATGCACGGCAGCCAGGAACCGGTAGTAGGAGTCTCTGTAGGGCAAGGTGTAGCAAGGTTGTGACGTCCACAGCCGGCAGGACACGGAAACTGCACCGGAGATGTTCACAGCAGGTGATGTCCGCCGCAGGTACGGTACGGATAATGTCCACGGCAGATAGGGCACGGTGACGTCCACTGTCGGTATGAGCGGTGACGTCCACAGCAGGTACGGCACTGATAATGTCCACGGTAGGTAGGGCACGGTGACGTCCACTGCCGGTATGGTACGGATGGCACTACGGTGAGACAAGGGATTAGAACCAGGTATCAATGCACAGAAAACAGATAACAGCACAAGGGGTCTGGACACTGGCAAGGCTCTAATGGAAGCGTTGCTCGGGCGCCTGCTGCTGGGGGAGGTGAACCCAAATACCCATTAGGTAACAGGTGACCTCTGAGGTCACTTCCAGAAAACGGGGCATACCGCTTTAAGAAAGGGGGCGTGGCATCGCGCGCAGCCTAGAGTCACTTACTGCCGCTCTCTTGTAAGGAAGGGAGACAGGAAGAGGCTGCAGCATGCCTGGGAGCAGGAGCAGCGCCTGCAGAGCCATGGGACTGGTAAGAGGAAGGCCGTCGCTGCCTGGGGCTATGACTGGGAGTGCTAGTGGGAGCCATGCTGGGACTGGGCACATGTGAGGGAGCGCGCCCCCCATGGGGTCTGGGGGGGCCAAGCGCTACAGTACCCCCCCGAAGACCCCCCCTCCTCAGGAAGCTCCGGAGGAGACGAGTAGCATCCACGTCCTCCGCAGGTACCCACGTCCTCTCCTCAGGACCGAACCCCTTCCAGTCTACCAGATAGTAGGTTCTACCTCGGACCTCCTTAGTCGCAAGGATGGCTTTTACCTCATAGATGTCGTCATCACCAACAGGAGGAGGCGTAGTACCAGGATCACTGTGGAAATGGCTCAGGACCACCGGCTTGAGGAGGGACACATGGAAGGAGTTCGGGATGCGAAGTGTAGACGGCAGCTTCAACTTGTAGGACACCTCATTGATCCGTCGGAGCACTTCAAAGGGACCAATAAAGCCGGGACCCAGTTTGTAGGACGGCATCTTCAGGCGGACATACTAGGATGAGAGCCAGTCTTTATCTCCGGGTTGAAAGAAAGGAACATCCAGACGTTTCTTGTCAGCGTGTTTCTTCATGCGGACAGAGGAATGTCCCAGAGCCGACTTGGTCTCAGCCCAGACAGCGGAGAAGGACCTCACAAGGTCATCAGCTGCAGGGTTGCCGGAAGAACATGTCACAGGGCACGGCACTTTGTGTCGCTGTCCATACACCACCTGGAACGGGGATTTAGCAGAGGATTCACTGTCATGATTGTTGTAGGAGAACTCGGCCCATGGAAGCAGGTTGACCCAGTTGCTATGGTGTTCGTCCACGAAGTGGCGGAGATAATTAGTCAAGATTTGGTTAATGCGCTCCACTTGCCCATTGGACTGAGGGTGGTAGGCAGAAGAAAAGTCCAATTGTACCTCCATCATTTTGCAGACTGCTCTCCAAAACCGAGCGGTGAACTGGACCCCTCTGTCGGACACGATATGGAGAGGCAAGCCGTGAAGCCGGAAGATATGTTGAATGAATAAGTCAGCAAGAACCGGAGCGGACGGTAGCCCGGAGAGTGGTGTGAAGTGGGCCATCTTGGAGAACCGGTCCACCACCACCCAGATGACTGTGCAGCCAGACGATTTTGGCAGGTCCGTGATGAAATCCATGCCGATATGTTGCCATGGAGCGGATGGTACGGGTAAAGGAAGCTAAGGGCCCGCCGGAAGAGTCTTCGGGACCTTGTTCCGGGCACAGGAGAAACAGGATGAAACAAAGTCCTGGACGTCTTGACGTAGCCCTGGCCACCAATAATATTGGGATATCAATTGCAGAGATTTCTTTTGACCCACATGACCTGCTATTCGGGAAGAGTGTCCCCACCGGAGTACACATTCCCTATCGACCTCAGCAACAAACGTCTTACCGGGAGGAAGGTGGTGCATGTCAACTGGTGCCGCCATTAGCTTGGAAGGTTCAATGATGTGCCGAGGTTCATCTTCCTGATCCTCTAACAGGAATGATCGAGACAGCGCATCGGCCTTCAGGTTCTTCTCGGCTGGATGGAAATGCAGAACAAAATCAAAGCGGGCGAAGAATAATGACCATCGGGCCTGTCGGGGGTTTAGCCTGTGGGCTGTCTGGAGATATGCCAGATTCTTGTGGTCAGTATAGATGGTAACTGGATGTAATGACCCTTCCAGCAGGTATCGCCACTCTTCCAGGGCCAGCTTGATTGCCAGCAACTCACGGTCTCCGATTGAGTAGTTTCATTCTGCTGGGGAGAAAGCCTTAGAAAAGAAGCCACAGGTTACTGTTTTACCCTCTGATGTTTTCTGTGTAAGAACCGCACCGGCTCCGGATGAGGAGGCATCTACCTCAAGGATAAACGGCTTGTTAGTGTCGGGTCTGTGTAAGGCTGGAGCAGAAACGAAGGCTCGTTTAAGGGACATGAATGATTCTTCAGCTTCCAGGGTCCATTTCTTACGGTTCTCCCCTTTGTGAGTGAAAGAGGATATGGGACGCTCCAGAGACGAGAAGTGTGGAATGAATTGCCGGTAATAGTTGGCAAATCCCAGGAATCGCTGGATAGCCTTCAACCCTTCCGGACGGGACCAATTCAGTACGGCTGATACCGGGGTCCATCTTCAGGCCAGTATCAGGGACTATGTGGCCAAGGAAGGGTAGCGAGGTCTGCTCAAACAGGCATTTCTCGAGTTTGGAGTAAAGGCGATTCTCTCTCAATCTCCGCAGGACAAGACGGACATGTCTTTGGTGGGTATGCAAGTCCGGAGAGAAGATAAGGATGTCGTCTAAATACACAACCACACAGGTGTATAGAAGGTCACGGAAGACGTCGTTCACGAACTCCTGGAAGACCGCTGGAGCGTTACTGAGCCCGAAGGGCATCACTCGATATTCATAGTGCCCATCCCGAGTGTTGAACGCAGTCTTTCATTCATCTCCCGACCGAATGCGGACCAGATTGTACGCACCCCGGAGATCTAATTTGGAGAAGATCTTGGCACCTTGAAAGCGGTCAAACAGTTCCGGTATCAGGGGTAGCGGGTATCTGTTCTTCACCGTGATCTTATTCAATCTGCGGTAGTCAATGCAAGGCCGTAGACCCCCGTCCTTTTTTCCCACAAAGAAGAAACCCGCTCCGGCAGGAGAGGAGGATTTTTGAATGAAGCCTCGTGCTAGATTTTCCTTTATGTAATCAGACATGGCTTGGGTCTCTTCTCGGGACAGAGGGTAGATGCGCCCACGCGGAGGGGTTGCCCCGGGGAGCAGGTCGATGGGACAATCATAGGGTCTGTGTGGCAGCAACGTCTCAGCCTCCTTTTTGTCAAAGACATCGGCATAGGCCCAATAGGCAGGGGGTAACCCGGGAAGGGTGACTGGTTCAACGGGTCGGTGCGGAGGATGCACTGGTTTCAGGCAGTTGCTGTGGCAAGACGCACCCCATTGCAGGATGTCTCCAGAATCCCAGTCCAGTACTGGCTTGTGCGACCAAAGCCAGGGTATTCCCAGAAGCAGGGCATGCATCATGCCAGGGAGTACGTGGAAGGCGATGGTCTCAGAGTGTAGCAACCCCACTTGCATAGTACAGTTCTCCATGATGTACCGGATGGGTTCGGATAGCGGTTTTCCATCCACGGAAGAAAGACTGATGGGGGTAGCAAGACATCAGACGGGAATCTGGTGTAGGTCCACCACGGCTTGTTGGATAAAGTTCCCGGCAGAGCCTGAATCCAGGAACGCATGCTTTGACAACCGGATGGAACCACAGGACAGGGATACAGGTACATGGAGAAAAGGAGAGGACTTGGCATGACCTAGGGTGGCCTCTCCGATGGACCCTAGGCTCTGTAGTTTCCCGGCTTTACTGGACAGTCCTGAATCAGATGTTTGGCACTTCCGCAGTAGCACTCTCCTGCCATTCTCCGATTCCTATGTCGCAGTCTGGACTCACTGACGCGATCGACCTCCATGGGCTCGTGCGGAGCAGTAGGCCGGGTGGAGGGAGGTGACTTCGGCCTTTGGAAGGTGGGTGCAAGGCGCGGGGTTCTTCTCGCCCGGGTGACTTCTCTGGCACGCTCTTGGAAACGGAGATCAATACAGGTAGCCAGAGAGATCAACTCTTCCAGGGTGGTAGGTACATCCCCGCCAGCCAGTTCATCCTTGATTTTACTGGATAACCCTTCCCAGAAGGCAGCTACCAAGGCATCATTGTTCCATTTGAGTTCGGAGGACAGAGTGCAGAATTTGATTGCATACTGTCCCACGGTGAGATTCCCCTGGTGGATTCTCATGAGCGAAGAGGCAGTAGACGACAGACGGCCTGGCTCATCGAACACCTTACGGAAGGTGGTCAGAAAGATGGACAGGACTTGAACGGTCGGGTCATTCCTCTCCCAGAGCGGATTCATCCAAGCCAGAGCCTGATCAGTCAGATGAGACATGATAAATGCGATTTTCGAGCGATCAGTCGCTCGCTGCAGCGGCGACAGCTCAAAGTGCAGGGAGCACTAGTTTAAGAAACCGCGACACAAACGGGGATCCCCTCCATACATGGGTGGGGAGGCCAGGCGGGAAGGAGACATGCATGTCGATAATCCCGCAGAGTCGGGGGTTGTTGAGGAGGCCGACTTCTGCAGGGTGTATAGACGGGAATCCACGGACGCCATATATTCGGCCATGCGTCTCTGGGCCTCATGCTGGCGGGACAGTTCCTTCTGTAGTTCACTTAACTGGGAGCCGTCGGAGGATCCGGAGGTTTGCATGGATGCCAGACAGGATTCCACAGTCTTCATGTGAGCCACTAATCTTGCTTGGGTCTCACGTTGGCGGGAGAGCTCCTGTTGCAGGTCAGTCAGCGGGTTAACCTTGATCCCGGCTGAGTCCATGGCCCGAGCAAACTGTTACGCTTACCGAGGAGCGGCGAGCGTCCGGAGGTGGACCCACTGGACCATGCACCGGACTCCCCTGAGAAGGCGACCAGCAGCGAACCCCTATACAGGGACTGTGCGGCGCCTCCCCAGAAGGCCTAAATGCACAGCAGCCAGGATCCGGTAGTAGGAGTCTCTGTAAGGCCAGGTGTAGCAAGGTTGTGACGTCCACAGCCGGCAGGACACGGAAATTGCACCGGAGATGTTCACAGCAGGTGACGTCCGCCGCAGGTACGGCACAGATAATGTCCACGGCAGGTAGGGCACGGTGACGTCCACTGTCGGTATGAGCGGTGACGTCCACAGCAGGTACGGCACAGATAATGTCCACGGTAGGTAGGGCACGGTGACGTCCACTGTCGGTATGAGCGGTGACGTCCCCAGCCGGAATGGTACGGATGGCACTACGGTGAGACAAGGGATTAGAACCAGGTATCAATGCACAGAAAACAGATAACAGCACAAGGGGTCTGGACACTGGCAAGGCTCTAATGGAAGCGTTGCCTTTGGCGCCTGCTGCTGGGGGAGGTGAACCTAAATACCCATTAGGTAACAGGTGACCTCTGAGGTCACTTCCAGAAAACGGGGCATACCGCTTTAAGAAAGGGGGTGTGGCCTCACGCGCGGCCTAGAGTCACTTACTGCCGCTCTGTGTAAGGAAGGGAGACAGGAAGAGGCTGCAGCATGCCTGGGAGCAGGAGCAGCGCCTGCAGAGCCATGGGACCGGTAAGAGGAAGGCCGTCGCTGCCTGGGGCTATGACTGGGAGTGCTAGTGGGAGCCATGCTGGGACTGGGCACCTGTGAGTGAGCGCGCCCCCTGGGGTCTGGTGGGACCAGGCGCTACAGTATGGAACCTTACAACATTATTAACATTATGTCAGAACATTGTATAAATTGATAGTGCCATCTGGTGGTCACTAAAGAAAATTTCAACATCCTTAACATCATGTCAGAATTATAGTGTCATCTGGTTGTCAGTAAAGAACATTACACCATCATTAACTTCATGTCAGAACATTGAACAGAACTATAGTGCCATCTAATGGTCTGTAAAGAAGATTACACCATCATTACCATCATGTCAGAACATTGAACATAATTATTGTGCCAACTGGTGGTCTGTAAAGAACATTGCACCATCACTAACATCATTGCACAGAATTATACTGCCATCTGGTGGTTAGTAAAGAACATTACACCAGCACTAACATCATTTGCACAGAATTATACTGCCATCTGGTGGTTAGTAAAGAACATTACACCAACACTAACATCATTTGCACAGAATTATACTGCCATCTGGTGGATAGTAAAGAACATTACACCATCCTTAGCATCATGTCAGAACAATGTAAAGAATTATAGAGCTATCTGGTGGTCAGTAAAGAACATTTTACCATCATTTACATCATGGAAGAACATTGTAAAGAATTATTGTGCCATTTAGTGATCATTAAAGAACATTTTACCATATTTACCATCATGTCAGAACATTGTATATACGTATAGTGCCATCTGGTGATCAGTAATGAACATTACACCTGTTGTAGCTGTTCTGTTTCAAAAGTCAGCTTATGGGATCACCAGTGAGGTCCTTTGAATTAGGCCTCTTCAGGCCTAATCAAGATCGAGCGCTCGGAGAAAAGACCTGCATTCATGTGAGCATGATCAGTTTTCTGTTTATTTAGCCAAGGTACAAATTATTTATAGCATTTACAGATCAATGTGATATTGCAAAAAAGGCTTCTAGCTGAGTCTGGACGAAGAATGCTTTTGAGATAAGACTCTTGCTAAACAAACTGTATGTGCTGATGCTATTCGGTTGGGAGGGGGCAATTGAGGCGCTGCGCGATTTTCTGTCTCCTGCCCTCTGTAAGAAGTCAGCTCTGAGGATTGTTTTGGTTTAACTCTAGTTTACGTTCATTGCTGGAATACTGTGAAAAGGACCAGCATGGGGTACGCAACTGCATATCAGGTCTAAGTGGGTTAGAGAGCAGTGTGGCCTTCCCACTTACATGGAGGTGGTCTAGTAGGTGAGAGCACTATCACACCTGGTCCTTCCTGCTTTAGTCACCTGGTCTATTGGGTAAGAGAGCTGTTCAAAAAGCCTTCCCAAAACACCCTGCAAGGGTAGCAGGTGAGAGCGCTGACTAGCCTTCCAGCTACACCTTGAGAGCCCATTCTGACTTGCCAGAGCAGTGTGGCCTGTTGACAAGATCCAGGGACACTGAGAGGGCATTTGCAGAAAGGTGAGCTGTGTGGGAATAAGTTGAAGCCATGGGCAACTTGTTCAGTGTGCAGTGTGGGGCTCCAGCGGGATCCAAAACAGCCAAACAGATAGTGCAAGAAAGGGAAGGCAAGGAAGCAGACATGCCAGAGTACGGATGTTTGGATGCTGAAAAATGGCACAGATTCACGGAAGAAAAGAGAGGTTGGATAAAAGACAAGAAAGTAGAGCAACAAGTAAATAAATGGTGTCATGTGGCTGAAGAGGTGCAGCATTGTGGATATAAAGAGACCACAGCGGGAGACAAGGTGTATTATGAATGTTATTTTTGTTTTGTTTTTTAAACTCGTTTTATTGAAAGTTAAGTAAATCAGTACATTAGAGGATAAGTCAGCAAATTGTACAGTACAAAAAAAATACATGTAAACTGGTTGATAATCAATGTAATAAAGCAACAACAATCATGTCAACGTCTATTACTTTCAGCATGGTCATAGTACATTAAACATAGCAAAGGTGTCAGCTCGCGAGACATATCCATCTTGAGGCAAAAAAGCCCATGTTAACAAGGAGAATGCAATCCAGGATTCAGGGATCTCGTAATATCCCTGATACAGTGTATCATGAATCACATGTGTCTCCTTTCCGCCCACTGGGACATTATTGGCTATTATTGCGATAATACCGACCGTAGGTTATCAGCCAGGGAACCGGGTGATCCTCCAGTCAAGGGCGATCCCATCCATCTGCCCCATATTTTGTCGAATTTATTTAAAGAGCCTCTTGTCTTATAAACAAATTGTTCTGATGGAATTATAGCATTTACCAATGCAATCCAAGAGGCTCTAGTTGGGGGGCGAGTGCTCATCCAATTTAGTATAATGCCCTTCCGGGCCAGAAAAAGGACCTTTTTTATTAATAGATTCTCATCTTGGGACCAGGAGTGTACATCTACCACCCCAAATAGACACAGGATTGGGCACATAGCAACCGCTTTTTGAAGTATGGCGGAAAGAGTCATTACAATCTCACTCCAATAGGAGAGAATGACTCGGCAATCCCATATCATGTGCCAGAAATCCGCACCGTCTCTCCCGCATCTCGGACAGCCCATCCCCACCAATTTATTCGTCTTTTTCATCTTGTTCAGTCTCTGGGGAGTGATATAACTTTGATGTATTATATATAACTGAATCAGTCTATTATTAACTGCAGGAGAGACCAACGTGTGGGATTTGACAATGTCGTCCCACACTACATCATCAATTTCAGGGATCCTGGCACTCCACCTCTCTCGGACAGAAAGAGGACTGTTCATGGCCTTGGCCCGAATGAGGGAGGAGTATAGTTTAGAAATAAGACCACCCTGTGATCTAATAATTCCAATGACTGGAAAGGAAGAGAATCTAACCCCACGACCAGAGAACTGAGCCCGAAAGGCGTGCCTAATCTGGAGATACTGAAACCCATGAGATTCCGGCAAGTCAAATTCCGTACGCAGTTGTGCAAAGGGGCGGAGTTCACCATCCTGGACCAGTGATCCCAGGGAGACTATTCCGCGATTCCTCCATTCGCCAAACCCCGGCAACCCACAGAAGTGTGGGAGGTCCAGGTTATCCCATATGGGTGTCTCAGTTGGTACATCATGAAATCCGAATCTGACTTTAGCCTCTTTCCAGATCCTGACCCCAATTTGTGCATCGGGAGGACACGACCCTCAGGGGCCCTCCTGTGATCCGTCAACAACGGCCACAGGAGATCCACACCTGTGAACTCTGCCAGGAGTCCCTCCGGAGAACCCCTAACCCCGGGGAGTGTCCATTGACCCAGATATTTCAATTGTCCGGCCAGGTAGTATATATAAAGATCAGGAAGGGCCATACCCCCCATATCCTTGGGTCTCTGTAATTTGGCCAATTGGACCCTTGATCTGGATGTGCCCCAGACAAAGGTAATCATTAAAGATTCCAGGGACCGAAAGAAAGAGCGGGGAATCTGTACAAATACATGCTGGGTAATATAGAGACACTTTGGTTGCACTATCATTTTAAGGAGGTTAATCCTTCCCGCCACTGAGAGCGAGAGTTGGCTCCATCTATTAAATTTCTCCCCGAAGTGTGATAATAAGGGGGCAATATTTCTTGCTATCATCTCCGAAGGGCTTCCCGCCAGTATATTTCCAAGGTATTTAAAATGATCCACCACTGGAACCCTACATGTACGATTGTTCACCAGTTCCTCTCTGTTCCGAGACAGAAAGAGGAGGTACGACTTTGACCAGTTTATTGACAGACCCGAGAACTCCCCAAATCGGTCAATTAATTGCACGGCTCTAGGAATGGAGGAATCCGGATCAGATGCAAACAGTAGCAAGTCATCTGCATACAGAGACAAACGTTCATCTCCCTTACGGTGTCTCACTCCCCGGTAAATTGGGTCCGCCCGAATGCGCACCGCCAGCGGTTCCATGGCAAGGGCGAACAGGAGAGGGGATAGGGGAAATCCCTGTCTGGTTCCCCTCCCCAAAGGGAAAGTTTCCGCCACCCCGCCACCCACCTGAATGTTAGCAGATGGAGCTTTATATATAATCTCAATCCATCTGATAAATTCGTTGCCGAAACCAAATGCCCGCAGCACCTCCAGCAGGTATGGCCATTCTATAGAGTCAAAGGCTTTGGCCGCATCCAGGGAGACCAGAGCCCAATCCTCCTCTAACTTGATGCCCATCTGTAAGACCACCTGCGCCCTCCTCAGAGTATCCGAGGTGCTCCTACCCGGAATGAATCCCGACTGATCCTCATGTACTATAGAGGAGACCACTTTATTGAGTCTAGTTGCTAGAATTTTGGTAAGAATTTTGTAGTCAGAGTTCAACAAAGAGATCGGTCTGTACGAGCCACAATCCAATGGATCCTTATCTGGTTTCAATAGTAGGACGATGGTTGCCTCATAAAAGGAATCAGGCAACCGTCCTCTGCGGAACGAAGCCTCAACCGTCTCCAGGAGGGCTGGAGCCAGCTCCCCCTGATATTTGTCAAAAATCTCAATCGGGAGTCCGTCTGGCCCAGACGCTTTACCCCTATTGAGGGCCCCCATCGCCTCCACCATCTCCTCCATACTAATGGGCTCATCCAGGGCCGATCTCTGGGCCGAAGTCAATCTGGGAAGCTCCAGATCTCGTAAGTAATCAGCGATCTCCTCCCTTGGCACGGTCAGCCTGGACTCATACAGGTTCCTATAGAAGTCCAGGAACACCTCCAGAATACCATTGACGGAAGTGATTGATTCGCCACTAGGGTCTCTGATCTTAAGGACCGCAGGTGAGCTATTGGATTGACGCACCAGGAACGCTAGTAAACTACTGGATTGATTCCCTTGCTCAAAATATCTCTGGCTCGTGAAGAATACATGTCTCTTAGCCTTATCTTGCAAGGACAACAGATATTTCCTCCCAGCCTGTAGCCATTGAGATCTGTTTTCCTCAGAAGGGTCCGAGGTGAATCTATGTTCGAGCACTCTATTTTGGGTGGCCATTTCCTCCTCCTCTCTGGCCGCCTGTTTCTTGATATAAGAGATAGAGGAGTGACAGCATCCCCTCAAATACGCCTTGAGCGCGTCCCAGTAGGCCGAGTGATTCTCTTCCACGGAGTTCATTTCCGTGTAAGCCCTGAGCTGATCAGGAATCCTGTCATTGGTACCAAAGAGTGAAAGCCACCAAGGGTTAATCTTCCGTGACAGTTTACGAGATTTACATCCTTCCCATTTAATGCTTACAAATACCGGGAGTGATCTGATACTGATCTGGGGAGATGACATACCGATTGTATATGGGCACAGACTCTTTCATTTCCACAAATGTAATCAATTCGAGATAATGAGTTTTTCCCTGGAGTATAACATGTATATTCTCTCAGTACTGGGTTAAAAAACCGCCACATGTCACACCATCCCACCTCCTGTAAGAATGCACTCAATCTAGTTTGTATCGTGGGGGAGATCGGGACCTGTGTCACGCTCTCCGGCTCCCCTGCTCTGCTCCCCGGCTCACCTGCCACGCTCCCCGGCTCCCCTGCTTCTCTCCCCGGTCTCCAGCCTCCATTGCCTGCGGTCTCCAGGCGGTCCGGTCCCCGCTCCCGGCGCCCGTCGGCTGCTCAGCCCCAGCCCGGCTCTCCTGCTTCCTGCTCACCGCTCCCTGCCCTGGCTTCTGGCACCCGGGCCTCGCGCATGCGCATTAGGGCGCGCGCGCGGTCATTGACCCTTTCTTAAAGGGCCAGCGTCCACTGACAGGAAATTGACCACACAGGTACAGGGTATAAAGGGGTTTAGAGTCCAAGTGGGCAGGGCCTGTTCTTCGTGTTTCCCAAGCTAGGAGTCAGGTCTCCTTGTGTCTCTATGCCATACTTACCTATCTCTCTTCTAGAGCCGCTCCTGCCTCGCCATCCGGTCCTGCCGATTCCCGAACCCCGAACGCTGACTATCTGCCATCCTGTCAGTCCGTACCATCTCTGATCCCTGTGGTGACTCGTCCTCTCGCTCCATCGATTCCGGACTCCGCCTGACAACATCTCGGCCTCCGAACCTGAGCTCCGTCACCCGGACTACCATCAGTGACTCCGTGGTCCCAGGGACTTCTCCATTCTACTCTTGTATACAGACTGTCCTGCTACCCGTAGTGCTCCGGCTACCGGACTCCTTGCCTTCATCAAGGAGTTCGGTCCACCTCCTGGGTCTGCCCGTCCACCTGGCCCTAACAGTAAGAACAGGCCATGGATCCCGCCGAAGCACTAGCGGCCTTACAGGAGGAACTCACACGCCAGCGTGAGACTCAGACCCGCATGCTGAACTTTATGTCTTCTGTGGACACCCGCCTGAACACACTACAAGCGTCGGTTACATCTTCAGCATCTCGGGCTTCCACTAGACAATCCACGGCTCCAGCTCCCGTGGCAGCCTCTTCGGATGCTTCCAGACTTCGTTTGGCCTCACGACCCCGGTACGCCGGAGATCCCAAGACCTGCAGGGGATTCATAAACCAATGCTCCCTCCATTTCACGCAGCTGCCGCATTTGTTTGCCTCCGACCAAGCCAAGGTCGCGTTCATGATGTCCCATCTAGAGGGTGAGGCACTGGCGTGGATGAAGAAGGAGGACCCTGTGACCATGAACATCCAGGAGTTCCTGCAGGCATTTCGTGGCACTTTTGACGAGCCCGGACGCGCCTCCGCGTCTGCCTCATCTCTTCTCCGGTTACGTCAGGGGACTCTGACGGTGGGTCAATATACCATCCGTTTTCGCACCTTGGCTTCGGAACTCGGGTGGAACAATGAGGCTCTAACCGCCGCCTTCTGGGAAGGACTCTCGGGTCGAATTAAAGATGAGCTGGCTGGTCGTGACGTACCGTCCACCCTGGATGCCCTGATTACCCTAGCGACTCGAGTGGACATTCGCTTTCAGGAACGATCCAAAGAGGTGTCCCGTGAGAGACGTCCGATACGGCATTCCTCTCCTCCGCAGAAGCCCGCCGTACTTCAGTCAACGGCATCTGGTGTCTCCGTCCACGAGCCCATGCAGATCGACCGTGTGCGGCAGTCTGAACAACGCCGAGCAGAGCGGCTCACCAAGGGCCTCTGCTTCTACTGCGGAGAGGGCACACACCTTCTACGCTCCTGTCCAGAGAGGCCGGGAAACTCCAAAGCCTAGGGTTGGTAGGAGAGGCCACCCTAGGTGCTGGGACTCTCTCAGACCCGGTTACGTGGACTGTGCAAGTGACAGCAGGAGAGACGCGGTTCACGGCCGAGGCGTACCTCGATTCTGGGGCAGCAGGCAATTTCATCCAGCAGGCCACGGTGGACAAGTACCAGGTGCCTGTTACTCCACTCGACAAACCCCTCGTGATTGCCTCTGTGGATAGGAGACCCCTCTCTGACACCATCTCGTGGATCACCAGGCCGGTCAAACTGCGTATCGGTGCCCTGCACACCGAGAACATCGCTCTCTACGTCCTCCCACACATGTCCCATCAAATCCTGCTGGGACTCCCCTGGTTACGGACACACGAACCGTCAGTCAGCTGGGGCACTGGTGAAATCACCCGATGGGGCTCCTCTTGCCACGAGAACTGTCTGAAGAGCATACAACCCATCCGACGACCTCCGGTTCCAGAGTCCCTACCGGGACTGCCCTCGGCCTATTGGTCCTTCGCGGACGTCTTTGACAAAAAGGAATCTGAGGTACTTCCGCCACATCGTCCTTACGATGTGCTCCCGGGAACTACACCACCTCGAGGACGGATATATCCGCTGTCTCCTGCCGAAACAAGGGCCATGTCTACCTACATCACAGAGAACCTGGCAAGGGGATTCATTCGGAGATCCTCCTCTCCTGCTGGAGCAGGCTTCTTCTTCGTTAAGAAGAAAGAAGGCGACCTACGCCCATGCATAGACTACCGGGGATTGAACCAAATCACCGTGAAAAATAAGTACCCCCTGCCGCTCATTCCCGAATTGTTTGATCGGCTTAGAGGAGCTCGTGTGTTCACCAAGTTGGATCTTCGGGGTGCCTACAATCTGGTCCGCATCCGCTCTGGGGACGAATGGAAGACCGCGTTCAATACTTGCGATGGACACTATGAATACTGTGTGATGCCCTTCGGCCTGTGTAACGCACCAGCAGTCTTTCAGGAATTGGTGAACGACGTGTTCCGGGACCTTCTCTACATCTGTGTGGTGGTGTATCTTGATGACATCCTGGTCTTTTCTCCGGACCTCCAGACCCACAGAGAGAACGTGCAGCTGGTACTACAACGACTGAGGGAGAATCGTCTGTACGCCAAGTACGAGAAGTGTGTCTTCGAGCAGTCTTCTCTTCCCTTCCTAGGTTACGTCATCTCCGATACTGGACTGCAGATGGATCCGAAGAAGGTCTCTTCCATTCTCAATTGGCCTCCTCCTTCTGGACTGAAGGCAATCCAACGCTTTCTGGGATTCGCAAACTATTACCGCCAGTTCATCCCTCACTTCTCGGCTCTGACTGCTCCTCTCTCCGCCTTGACCAAGAAGGGGGCTAATCCAAAGGACTGGTCACCAGCGGCCGACGCCGCGTTTGGCTCTCTGAAGCGGGCATTTGCCTCCTCCCCTGTGCTCCACCGTCCGGAGTTAAACCGACAGTTCACCTTGGAGGTGGATGCCTCCTCCTCGGGAGCCGGAGCAGTGCTCATGCAGAAGTCCTCCTCCGGGAAGATGGTGACTTGCGGTTTCTTCTCCAAGAGCTTCTCAGCGCCTGAACGCAACTACACCATCGGTGATCGAGAGCTATTGGCAGTCAAACTGGCTCTGGAGGAATGGCGCTACCTTCTAGAGGGAGCAGTGTACCCTGTGATCATTTACACGGACCACAAGAACCTGGAATACCTGCGGTCCGCTCAGCGACTGAACCCACGGCAAGCCAGGTGGTCCTTGTTCTTTGCCAGGTTCGACTTCCAGCTCCATTTCCGACCTGCGGACAAGAATGTACGCGCAGATGCCTTGTCCAGGTCATTCCTGGCCATGGAACAGGAGGAGGAGACATCCCAGCCCATCATCTGCCCTAGAAAAATCATTCCGGTGGCCCCTGTCACCCTGGCCCAGATACCGCCCGGGAAGACCTATGTCTCTGAGACTGACAGGCAAAAAGTGTTGCACTGGGGCCATGCCTCGAAAACAGCCGGCCATGCTGGTCAGAAGAGAACATGGAGTACGATTGTACGTCATTACTGGTGGCCATCCCTTCGCACGGACGTCGCTTCTTTTGTCTCAGCCTGCTCCTCTTGTGCCAGGAACAAGACGCCCAAACATCTGCCATATGGCCGTCTTCTGCCTCTGCCTATACCCTCAGTTCCGTGGCAACACATTGTGATGGACTTTATTACGGACTTGCCACTGTCCTCCGGACACACAGTCATATGGGTCGTGGTGGATCGGTTCTCCAAAATGGCTCATTTCGTCCCTATGGCTGGACTGCCCTCTGCCCAGGAACTCGCTGATGCCTATATACAACACATCTTCCGCTTGCATGGCTTTCCATCACACATTGTGTCCGACAGAGGAACTCAGTTCACCTCCCGCTTCTGGAGGGCTCTCTGCAAACATCTGGGAGTGACTCTGGACTTTTCTTCAGCCTACCATCCTCAGTCGAACGGCCAAGTGGAACGGGTCAATCAGATCTTGACCTCCTTCTTACGTCACTACGTCAACGCCCATCATGACGACTGGTCCACGCTTCTTCCTTGGGCTGAATTCTCCCATAACCACCACGTCAGTGAGTCCTCCTCCAGCTCTCCCTTCCATGTCGTTTACGGACTTCAGCCTTCCGTCCCATTGCCTGTATCCTCTTCCTCGGATGTCCCTGCTGCTGATGCTGTAGCCCGTGACTTTGCAACGATTTGGGACTCTGTCAAGGCGTCCCTTGGACGCGCTTCCCTGCGGATGAAGAGACACGCAGACAAGAGGCGTCTGGATCCTCCGTGTTTCTCTCCAGGAGATCTCGTCTGGCTTGCTTCCAAGTACGTCCGATTGAAGCTACCATCCTACAAGCTGGGTCCTCGCTACATCGGGCCGTTTAAAGTCCTCAGCAAGATCAATGAGGTCTCCTACAAGCTGCAGCTCCCGGCCACGATGAGGATACCCAACTCCTTCCACGTCTCCCTGCTCAAGCCGGTTGTCCTTGGTCCCTTCTCCGCTGCTGCCAGTTCGGCTCCTCCTCCTATTGCCGATGACGACATCTATGCGGTAAGGGATATCGTGGCCATGAAAACCGTACGGGGCCGACAGTTCTTCCTGGTAGACTGGGCAGGGTATGGTCCTGAGGATAGATCCTGGGAGCCCCGGGAGAATGTGGGTACTCCTCTGATCCGTGCCTTCCTGTCCCGGTTGCGGGGAGGGGGGCGTGGGGGGGGTACTGTCACGCTCTCCGGCTCCCCTGCTCTGCTCCCCGACTCACCTGCCACGCTCCCCGGCTCCCCTGCTTCTCTCCCCGGTCTCCAGCCTCCATTGCCTGCGGTCTCCAGGCGGTCCGGTCCCCGCTCCCGGCGCCCGTCGGCTGCTCAGCCCCAGCCCGGCTCTCCTGCTTCCTGCTCACCGCTCCCTGCCCTGGCTTCTGGCACCCGGGCCTCGCGCATGCGCATTAGGGCGCGCGCGCGGTCATTGACCCTTTCTTAAAGGGCCAGCGTCCACTGACAGGAAATTGAGCACACAGGTACAGGGTATAAAGGGGTTTAGAGTCCAAGTGGGCGGGGCCTGTTCTTCGTGTTTCCCAAGCTAGGAGTCAGGTCTCCTTGTGTCTCTATGCCATACTTACCTACAGTTAGGTCCAGAAATATTTGGACAGTGACACAAGTTTTGTTATTTTAGCTGTTTACAAAAACATGTTCAGAAATACAATTCTATATATAATATGGGCTGAAAGTGCACACTCCCAGCTGCAATATGAGAGTTTTCACATCCAAATCGGAGAAAGGGTTTAGGAATCATAGCTCTGTAATGCATAGCCTCCTCTTTTTCAAGGGACCAAAAGTAATTGGACACGGGACTCTAAGGGCTGCAATTAACTCTGAAGGCGTCTCCCTCGTTAACCTGTAATCAATGAAGTAGTTAAAAGGTCTGGGGTTGATTACAGGTGTGTGGTTTTGCATTTGGAAGCTGTTGCTGTGACCAGACAACATGCGGTCTAAGGAACTCTCAATTGAGGTGAAGCAGAACATCCTGAGGCTGAAAAAAAAGAAAAAATCCATCAGAGAGATAGCAGACATGCTTGGAGTAGCAAAATCAACAGTCGGGTACATTCTGAGAAAAAAGGAATTGACTGGTGAGCTTGGGAACTCAAAAAGGCCTGGGCGTCCACGGATGACAACAGTGGTGGATGATCGCCGCATACTTTCTTTGGTGAAGAAGAACCCGTTCACAACATCAACTGAAGTCCGGAACACTCTCAGTGAAGTAGGTGTATCTGTCTCTAAGTCAACAGTAAAGAGAAGACTCCATGAAAGTAAATACAAAGAGTTCACATCTAGATGCAAACCATTCATCAATTCCAAAAATAGACAGGCCAGAGTTAAATTTGCTGAAAAACACCTCATGAAGCCAGCTCAGTTCTGGAAAAGTATTCTATGGACAGATGAGACAAAGATCAACCTGTACCAGAATGATGGGAAGAAAAAAGTTTGGAGAAGAAAGGGAACGGCACATGATCCAAGGCACACCACATCCTCTGTAAAACATGGTGGAGGCAACGTGATGGCATGGGCATGCATGGCTTTCAATGGCACTGGGTCACTTGTGTTTATTGATGACATAACAGCAGACAAGAGTAGCCGGATGAATTCTGAAGTGTACCGGGATATACTTTCAGCCCAGATTCAGCCAAATGCCGCAAAGTTGATCGGACGGCGCTTCATAGTACAGATGGACAATGACCCCAAGCATACAGCCAAAGCTACCCAGGAGTTCATGAGTGCAAAAAAGTGGAACATTCTGCAATGGCCAAGTCAATCACCAGATCTTAACCCAATTGAGCATGCATTTCACTTGCTCAAATCCAGACTTAAGACGGAAAGACCCACAAACAAGCAAGACCTGAAGGCTGCGGCTGTAAAGGCCTGGAAAAGCATTAAGAAGGAGGAAACCCAGCGTTTGGTGATGTCCATGGGTTCCAGACTTAAGGCAGTGATTGCCTCCAAAGGATTCGCAACAAAATATTGAAAATAAAATTTTTTTTTTGGGTTTGGTTTATTTGTCCAATTACTTTTGACCTCCTAAAATGTGGAGTGTTTGTAAAGAAATGTGACAATTCCTACAATTTCTATCAGATATTTTTGTTCAAACCTTCAAATTAAACGTTACAATCTGCACTTGAATTCTGTTGTAGAGGTTTCATTTCAAATCCAATGTGGTGGCATGCAGAGCCCAACTCGCGAAAATTGTGTCACTGTACAAAGATTTCTGGACCTAACTGTATCTCTCTTCTAGAGCCGCTCCTGCCTCGCCATCCGGTCCTGCCGATTCCCGAACCTCGAACGCTGACTATCTGCCATCCTGTCAGTCCGTACCATCTCTGATCCCTGTGGTGACCCGTCCTCTCGCTCCATCGGTTCCGGACTCCACCTGACAACATCTCGGCCTCCGAACCTGAGCTGCATCACCCGGACTACCATCAGTGACTCCGTGGTCCCAGGGACTTCTCCATTCTACTCTTGTATACGGACTGTCCTGCTACCCGTAGTGCTCCGGCTACCGGACTCCTTGCCTTCATCAAGGAGTTCGGCCCAGTGGATCCACCTCCTGGGTCTGCCCGTCCACCTGGCCCTAACAACCTGTCGGGTGTTGAATCTATCCAGTCCTGTGTTATTAATCAAATTAAAGTCCCCCATACAGATCACCAAGGCTTGTGGGAATTGTGAGGCAAACTTAGCTGCCTCATACAGAATCGAGATTCCCATCGCAGGGGGGATGTATATGGCTAGGATCACTATCATAACCCCATCGATGTGAGCCTGGATAAACACATACCTCCCATCATTATCCTTTATCATCTTACCCGGGTCCCACCGCAGTGTTTTATGAATTAGTACCGATACTCCCCTAGAATATGAGGAATGAACAGAGTGAGCTGCCCATTGAACCCAAGGCTTCTGAAGCACTCTAGTGGTTTTCAACAATAAATGGGTCTCTTGTAAACATACAATCTGAGCTTTGGATCTTTTGATATGGGCGAATACTGCCGCCCGTTTCCTGGATGTGCCCAGTCCCCTAACATTCCATGTCATCAAGCTTAAAGCCATTGAAAGATACCACTTGCTGAATTGCTAGAAAAAAGTCAAAAACTTAACCTACAGTAGAACTGGGGTAAACGTACCCTTAAATACAAACTATCGGTTGCGCACACACAGCCGATAAGAACTGGTCCAATAGTGCGACCAGGAGAAATTTTCCCTAGCAACGACTAGGGTGAACCAATGTGGCTAGATGGTGTACTTGGTACGGGGGTGTCCTCAAACAAGGACTTAAGCTTCTCCTGCAGTCCAATAAAATGAATTACCCTGCAGCATAGCCTTTAATCATGCAAAAGTGAAAGGACCAAGAATAGATGGGGATAGAAGTAAGAGAGAAAAAAGGAGAAGATAGAAAAAAAAGGGGAGGAGAGAAGAGGAGGGAAGAGGAAAAAAAAAAAAAAAAAAGGGGAGGGGGGGAGGAAGAAGGAGAAAAAGGGGTAGGGGAGAGAAAGAGAGAGGGGAGAAATTGAAATAAGGGATAGAGGAGGGGGGCGAGAGAGAGAGAATATAGAGATAAGAGGAGGAGAAAAAGTGACTGAGAGCAAACTGGGAGGAACTGGGGGGAAAGAGAGGAAGGGTGAAGAGGGAGGCTGGAGAGAAGAGCAGGGGGAGACTGAAGGTAGAAGGAGAATAAGAGAGCAAGAAGGGAGTAGGGGGGTGAGATAAAAGGGGATGAGGAATTAAACTGATAAGTGGGGGAGGGGGAAGGAAGAAGTGTGAGTGTGAAGGAAATAAGAGAAGAGTTTGCAGGTAACCTTAGGCTATAAGTTATTATGACGTATGGTAACCTTAGAAGCATAATATAGCTCTAAAAAAACAAAATTCAGCATTATGAACTTAGGTGCGTTGCCAAATACTGCGAGCCCAGAGTAAAGTCCCAATTTGGATCCAAAAAATACAGGATAAAACAAGATCGCATGAAAGAGTTCAGGGTGCCGCAACAGCGGTCTGGCCCATGTCCCGTCTGATGTCAACTCGATCCGGTCCCATCAGCGACGAGTAATCCAAAGCTCAAACTGGGCTAAACAATGATCACGGGGAATGCAGGACCCGTCACATTCAAAGGTGCGACCCCAAGCTACCCACTCTTGAGGGGGGCCAAACCTGGAAACAGGCTCAATGGAAGACCAATAATAGACGCATCCGGAAACTCACATGCCTCCGGGGGGGTCACAAGCGCACCAGCGCATCCCGATGAGTTCATCAGCTTCTCAACGAACTGGAACCAGAAGATCAGGGCGTGAACGCAATTGCGATCCCGCGCCCCGCTCCACTCACATGCCAGGAGGGATGAAACAAACAAAAATATTTTGCGCCTTCAGTATCAAGGGACGCCGAGTACCTGCGTAGGATGATCCTAAAACGATCACAACAGCGATTTCAGACACGACGTCCCAAGGATTAGAATCGCATTACCGACCTCACTCCAAAGAAGATGAAATAAGTGAGTCAGAACCGCGACGCCATCACAACAACGACCCTCCAGGCATCGCCCGTGACTGTAACGCATCAGCGCTTCCTCTTCAGTGTGTTGATCCAGTCATCCGCTTCCGCAGGAGAAGTAAAGAACAGGGATCGCTCTTGATGAACCACTCTGAGACGGGCTGGGAAGATCATGGAGTAAGCAATTTGGTGTTCTCTAAGGCGTTTTTTCACCTGAATGAAGGATGCCCTCGTTTTCTGGAGAGACGCAGAGAAGTCAGGGAAGATCAATATGGGAGCGTTGCTGTGTAAGATCGGGCCCTTGCGTCGCGCCGCACCAAGGATCGCATCTCTATCTCTGCTGCTCAACAGTCGGGCCAGGAGGGGTCTAGGCTGCGCTCCTGGGGGAGGAGGTCTGGCCGGTACCCGGTGGGCTCTTTCTATGGCGAATGCCGCTGACAGTGTCGCATCAGGGAAAGTTTCGGAGAGCAATGTTTCCATGAACTTACATTGGTCGCTCCCTTCTGCCCTCTCCGGCATCCCTAGGATTCTTAGATTATTGCGACGCAGGCGATTTTCCAGATCATCAGCCCTCTGCGCCCAGTTGTTTGCCGCGCTTTCAAAAGAGGACAATCTGCCCAGCGTCGCTCTTGCGTTGTCTTCCAGCGTGGAGATCCGCTGCTCCGTCTCCTTTACCCGCTCTCTCAGGTTTTGCAAATCCAGCCTGAGGAGACCCACATCGATCTTAACCTCCTCGATTTTACCCGTCAACGACACTTTTGAATCCTGGATCGCTGCAAGTAATTGCGAAGTAACTTGCTGTAAGGTTAGCTCCTGCGATTCCTTGGGTCCGGCCTCCATGCTGTCCTCCTCCTCCGCCTCACTGGTTTCCCGCTATGCCTGTTTGCCGGCGCCATCTTGCTGGGAGTCTCGGGCAAACTTCTTCAGCTTCTCAGCCGCCGCAGCACTGCGACCTCTACTCATGGTACCGATCAGAATGCTCACCGCACCACAGGTAATCCGGAGGTGTATTTAGGCACCAATTTCGGCAGGATTAATAGTATATATCAGCGTTGGACTGCGGAGCTGCTCTCAGATGCGACTGCTCATGCTGCCTGCTGGCCACGCCCCCCCTATTATGAATGTTTTAATGCAGAAAAAGCAGGAATTGTGACTGCTACCGCCCCATCTTCACATAATCAGAAACCCAGACTAGATTAATGGACTTGTAAACATTGTAGTCAGAAAAACCCAGACTGGAGAGGTACTTCTGCTACGTGTAATGTTACTCGCCCTAAGCGGATTGCACTAAATCCTGTTTGAACCAGATCACATGTGATGACAGAGGACGCTGACTCTGAGACAGAGGTAGTGAAGGAATTGAGTTTTGGGGAGGAAGCTGGACATTACTCTGATGATGAGGAAAGGAAAGAATGCCCTGGGACCAGTACAAAAAAATCAGATACATCCCGACCGAGGAAGGTCACAAGAATCAGACAGACACAGGAATATTACCCCTGGAGCCCCTCTGACCAGCTAGCTATGTTGAAACAGTTACCTGACCCTGAAAACCAACCTTTCCCATTTTACAGGCAAATACAGACAATACAGGTAACTTATTAATGCAGCATTTGGGCAGACCTCAAGAGTTCGGTGACTGCAAAGGCAGGTGACGTGCTGGGACACATAATTAAATCACATACTGATATGATAAAGGATCAATCATGGATTATGGATGTTCAGTCTGAGAGGCCTGGAATGACGTACTGTGATGCATTGAAAGGATGGGCAACAAAGAAACAAACAGAGCAGTTTGTACTGATGACTGACATGACACAGCAAAAAGGGTATAGAGACGTACTTTGGGAGGTTACAGCTGAAGTGGACAGACATGGGGTACAGTGCAAAAAACGACCTTGATATCAAAATATTGGTGAATGCATTCATTGACAGTATGAATACGTTTTTACGAGAAGCAGTACAGACAGCCAGACCTGAGTGGAGAAACATGGACCCAACAGACCTTCTGCAAGTAGCTAAGGGGGTTGAACTGACAAAATGCAAGCGACCAGTTATGTATGCTAGAGCACAAGGAAAACAGTGGAAGCAGAGAGGGGGGCACCAGGTGACCGAGCGACCGTACAGTGCTGGAATTGTGAACAGAATGGACATTATGCCAGACAGTGCAAAAACCCCAAAAAGGAGAGGGAGCAGACTAATTCTCCTCCTTCCTTCCCTCCTCCTTTGCCTCTGGCCTAGGAAACTGGAAACCCAGTGACAAATGTGTACCCTGTTTTTGTTCCCTCAGGACCTGGTCCCACCTTACTTACGACGGTACCAGGGGGGAAAGAGGCAGAATTTTTAAGTGACACTGGGGCAGCCGGAACTGTGGTACATAAAGACCTGATAAAGCCAGATATGATTACTGACGAGACTGTGGAGTGTGTCGGGGTGGAGGGATTGGTGTCTGAAACTCCCTTGACAAAACAGATGAAGTTGAAATTACAAGATAGTCAGGAAATTCTCACAAAGCTTATTGCTAGTGAAAATACTCCTATGAATTTGCTGGGGGCTGATGTATTAACCCCTTCACGACCATGGACGGAAAGACCCGTCATGGTGCCCTGGGTCTTAAAGACCAAAGGACAGAGCTTTCCGTCATGGCGGAATCGCGGCACCGGAGCCCCCGGTAACTGCGATCGGTTAACACAAACCACAGATTCGGGGAGGAGGGGACCTGTACCTGACCTCAGGAGGGGTGGTGCCTCCTCCCTGGACCTACGGAGGCTGTGATTGGCTGACGAACGCCGCTCAACCAATCACAGCCACTGTAATGTTCCAGCCATTTAAAATGACTGAAACATTGAAATCCAGCCATGGTCAGTGCAGCTGTAGCACTGGCCATTGGCTGGAGCTGGGTGACCTCACTGGATCACCCTCCCCCAGCTCCAGTAGCTCTGATTGGAGAGATCGGCCTTGTGACCGATCTCTCCAATCAGAGTGGACCTGTTGCCGGTGACCGCCCCCATCAGCTTCACTTGTCGGTCCCTGCAGCACGCCAGCATAGTGAGTGTATACAGTGCAATGGCAGGGCGACAAGCTCCGGTCCCATGCTGTTATGTGACCGGAGCATGGGACCCGGAAGTTGCCGCGCTGCCATTGCACTGTATGAAACCAGCAAAAAGCCTCCCGATCTGCTGCCGCCGCCCTCCATCTGCCACAGTGCCACCGCTCCACCCGATCTGCTGCCTGGCCCCTCCCCCTTGTGATCGGTGCCCGCCCCCTCTCCTCCGTTATGTGCTGCACGCTTCCTCTCCTCCGTTATGTGCTGCCCGGCCCCTCCCCCTCATGATCGGCTGCCCGCCCCCTCTCCTCCGTTATGTGCTGCACGCTCTCCCCCACCTCTCACCCCCATGATCGGCTACCCGCCCCCTCCCCTGTCACCCCCATGATCTGTGCTCCCTCCCGTCACCCCCGTGATCTGTACTCCCTCCCCTGTCACCCCCGTGATGTGTGCTCCCTCCCCTGTCACCCCCGTGATGTGTGCTCCCTCCCCTGTCACCCCCGTGATGTGTGCTCCCTCCCCTCTCACCCCCGTAATGTGTGCTCCCTCCCCTGTCACCCCCGTGATGTGTGCTCCCTCCCCTGTCACCCCCGTGATGTGTGCTCCCTCCCCTGTCACCCCCGTGATGTGTGCTCCCTCACCTGTAACCCCTGTGATCTGTGCTCCCTCCCCTGTCACCCCCATGATCTGTGCTGCCTCCCCTGTCACCCCCGTGATCTGTGCTCCCTCCCCTGTCACCCCCGTGATGTGTGCTCCCTCCCCTGTCACCCCTGTGATCTGTGCTCTGCTCACCTGTCTCCCCCGTGATCTGCGCTGCGCTCCCTCTCCCACCTCTCACCCTCCCCGATCTGCTGCCTCCTTCATCTCCTGTGATCCTGCTGCCTAGATTCATCCTGTAGGGTAACTATCCCCAATCTCACCTCTCACTCCCCTTCCCTCCCATCCCCCCATCCCCCCCTTCCCCCCATCTACTGCCACTCCTGCATCCACTGTGCCCTCTCCCATCTGCCCCCACCCTATCCCAGCCGCCGCCTTCTCACATTCACAGATGCTCCCTTTATAAGCCGCTGCCCCCCATCTGCTGCCCCCCCATCTGCTGCCCCTCCATCTGCTGCCCCCCCATCTGCCACCCCCCCATCTGCCGCTGTTCTGATCTATCCTGTAAGTAATGTTCGTGGCTCTTTTCTAACTATCCCCAATCGCATCTCCCACTCCCACTACCCCCCTCCTCCCCCACCTGCTTGCCGCCAAGTGCTGATCAGCTACGTGATTGACTGATCAGGTACGTAATTGTTGCTCTAGTTTTTGCTTTTTTTGGGCACCCCAAATAAAAAAAAACAAAACAAAACTTGAACAATTAGGTACCTGATCAGCAATCGTCCTGCAGTCGTACTCGACTTTGGACAGGACTTCTTTTTTCCATCCCACCTAGTCCCCCCCCTTTTTTGCAGAACATTTGTGCGTGCGCCCTATTTTTTTTTCTATGCCATGGGGGTCTAGTTTCCAAAATGGGGTCACATGTGGGGGAGCTCCACTGTTTCGGCACCTCAGGTGGTCTCCAAACACAACATGGAATACGCTAATTATCCCAGACAATTTTCCGTTTGGAACGTCAAATGACGCTTCTTGCATTCTGAGCCCTGCTGTGCGCCCAAACATTTGATTTCCACCACATATGAGGTGTCTGTGTACTCAGAAGAAATTGCACAATACATTTTATGGTGCAATTTTTCCTGATACCCTTGTAAAAAAAAAGCTACCTGGTTGAAGTAACAATTTTGTAGTAAAAAAAATTTTTTTTATTTTCACGGCTCAACTCTATTAACTTTTGTGAAGCCCCCAGAGGTTCAAAGTGCTCAATAAACATCTAGATAAATTCCATGAGGGGTCTAGTTTCCAAAATGGGGTCACATGTGGGGGAGCTCCACTGTTTCGGCACCTCAGGGGCTCTCCAAACACAACATGGTGCGGCTAACGATTCCAGCTAATTTTCTGTTCAAAAAGTCAAATGACGCTTCTTCCCTTCCGAGTCCTGCCGTGCACCTAAACAGTGGTTTTTCGCCACATATGAGGTATCTGCGTGCTCAGAAGAAATTGCCCAACAAATTTTGGGGGTTCATTTAATCCTGCTACCCTTGTGAATATGCAGTATTTGAGGCTAAATTAACATTTTTGTTGCAAAAAGTAAAATGTTCATTTTTTCCTTCCACATTGCTTTAGTTACTGTGAAGCACCTGAATTGTTAATAACCTTCTTGAATGTGGTTTTGAGTAGCCAGAGTTTGTGGAATGGTGTCACTTTTGGGTGTTTTGTGTCATGTAGTTCTTTCAAAATCACTTCAAATGTGATGTGGTCCCTAAAAAAAAGTGGCTTTGTAAATTTTGTTGTAAAATGAGAAATTGCTCATAAATTTTGAACCCCTATAACTTCCTTAATTTTTTTTTTTCCCAAAATTGTTCTGATGTAAAGTAGACGTGGGAAATGTTATTTATTAATTATTTTGTGTCATATGTCTCGTTGGTTTTAGAGCATAAAAATTTAAAGTTTGAAAATTACAAAATTTTCAAAATTTTCTCGAAATTTCCGTTTTTTTCACAAAGAAACGCAAAAAATATCGGCCTAAATTTACCACTAACATGAAGCCCAATATGACACGAGAAAACAATCTCAGAATCACCGGGATCTGTTGAAGTGTTCCAGAGTTATAACCTCATAAAGTGACACTGGTCAAAATTGCAAAAAATGTCCTGGTCTTTAGGGTCAAAATAGGCTTGGGGCTGAAGGGGTTAAGTGCTATCCAGGCTACCATGCAATACACCCCAGAAGGTATTACAATCACATGTCCCCTCTCTGACAAACACTTGTGCAAGATTGCAGCAATGGTGTACATGTCCAAATCTGCGAGAGTGTCCGATACCAGAACTAGTGAAGACATAGCAATGCAACAAGTTCCAGACATCGTATGGCCAAAGGGAAAAACTGATGTTGGTCGGCTTCCTATTCCCCCAGTCATGATAAAATTAAAAGAAGGCTCCACTCCTCCTTGTTTAAAACATTAACCCTTAAGCCCAGCCAAATCAATGGCCCTGACCAGAGATATAAGAGAATATGTGCAAGCAGGGGCTCTAGTACAAAGGTCCTCCCCCTGTAACACTCCCTAGTATCTAATCAAGAAAAAAGGGCCCAAAGGTTCCCCTGATACATACAGAATGTTGCATGATTTGAGAGTTGTCAATTAAAACCTTACTGTCACAAATCCCAGGGACCTCCAAATGTTTGACAGTAATTGATTTGGCAAATGCATTTTTCTCTGTGCCTCTACACCCTGACTGTCAGTATATTTTTGCCTTCACACATGAAGGGAAACAGTACATGTGGACAGTCCTCCCGCAAGGAGGAATGAATTAACCTACCATTTATTCTACAGCTATGGCAGGAATTCTGGAACAGTGGCAACCACCTCATCCACAGGTTATGCTATTGCAGTACGTGGATGACCTTTTTCTCTGTTGTCCAGACCAGATGTCCTGCAAGGAAGCCACAATTTCTTTGCTGTGTTTTCTGGCAGAGAATGGTTGCAAAGTTTCACGGGAAAAATTACAGTACTGTAACAAAAGGTAACATTTTTGGGTCACTGTATCTCTGAAGGTACAAGACACCTGACTGAGGAGAGAAAACAAGCAGTCCAAAATCTCTCCTTACCCAGGTCCCACCGGCAACTGCGCACCTTTTTGGGCTTAGTGTCATACTGCAGGCCTTGGATAAGGTCTGCCTCGCAAATGATGCAACCCCTCTATGATTGTCTGTCATCTGACCCCTTTGACCTAACTCAGGAAGCTATTGATTCCTTCCATTCCCTTAAACTACCGGCCCTTGGTATTCCAAATTACGATCAACCATTTTTCTTGTTTTGCACAGAACAGGGAGGGCATGCGACAGCCGTCCTCACACAGCAACATGGTGACAAACAAAGACCAATAGCTTACTAGTCAGCGCAATTGGACCCAGTTGTCAGAGGGTCACCCACGTGTGTCCGTGCTGTAGCGGCTGCTGCAGTACTGCTAGGGAAAGCTTCCGAGATCACATTGACATTTCCCTTAACAATTTACTCACCGCATGACATTCATGCTATACCTGTACAAGTCCAACCGGAA
Organism: Anomaloglossus baeobatrachus; assembly: GCF_048569485.1. Taxonomy (NCBI): domain Eukaryota; kingdom Metazoa; phylum Chordata; class Amphibia; order Anura; family Aromobatidae; genus Anomaloglossus; species Anomaloglossus baeobatrachus. The sequence goes on from NC_134358.1 coordinate 327,512,692, forward strand.
CACCTGTCTATGGCCAGACAGCTCAGACTTGAATGTGCCCTTCTGATTCCTGAGTATGTCTCCCTCAAAAGATGTAATGTTCTGAATCTGGCCACCCTTTTGCCAGTAGATTCAGAAAAGGGGGAATTGGTGACAATGGTAGCAAGCAAGGATGAATACTTTGACATGACGCACGAACATGACTGCATAGAGCTGATGAGTCAGGAGACAGCAGGTTTTCCACATGTCTATGATACACCTATTCCTAATGCAGATTTTTAGTTTTTTGTAGATGGCTCCAGATACCACCTGGATGGGAGATTCTACACTGGATATGCAGTAGTATCCTCACATGAGGTAATCCGAGCTGAACCACTCCCGCCGCACATGTCCGCGTAGGAGGCGGAGCTAACAGCACTCATTGAGGCGTGTAGAGCGGGATCAGGTAGGAAAATTAATGTTTATTCAGACTCAAATTATGGATTTGGGATCTGTCATGATTTTGGCCCTATCTGGAGAAGTAGAGCTTTTCTTACGTCAGCTGGTAAGCCTATTAAAAATGCAGAATTGGTAAAATGGTTAATGGAGGCACTAATGTTACCAGTCCAGGTTGGCATCATTAAAGTGAAGGCACACACAAAAGGTGACTCACTGGAGGTAGCGGGCAATAGAAGGGCGGATGTGGCTGCGAAAGCAGCGGCAAAGAGGCCTAATCATCAGAGCATAGTGGCAGGAAGCCAGCAAGTCCCAGCCACAGTGAGTCTGGATGTCCTGAAATCCCTCCAGCATCAGGCTGCCCAAACAGAGAAGGAACACTGGGAGAAAATGGGAGCTGGGCTGAACTCAAATGGAGTATGGGAAAATAAGGATAGGTTGTGTTTACCAAGGTCCCTGTTCCCTATGATGGCACAAGCAACACATGGCCCCACTCACGCCTCAAAATGTCACATATGTAACCAGGTGAATGCCTTCTGGATCGCTCCTGCCTTCAGTTACGTAGCCTCCAAACACGTACAATCCTGCATTATCTGCGCACAACACAACCCAGGTAAAACAGTAAAAGTCCCTAAGAAAGCAACACCCAGACCGATCTACCCGTTTCAACAACTGCAAATAGACTACATACAACTACCCAAGGTAGGAGTGTATGAATACGTCCTGGTATGTGTAGATCTCTTCTCAGGATGGGTTGAGGCGTATCCAGTAAAATGTGCAAATGCTAATACAACTGCAGATAAACTGATGAAGGAACTAGTCTGTAGGTATGGCATCCCAGAAGCCATAGAAAGTGACAGGGGTACACACTTCACTGGAGAAATAATGAGGGAAATTATGCAGGCCCTGGGAATAGAGCAGGCATTCCATACCCCTTATCATCCACAGAGCAGTGGAAAAGTAGAGAGATTAAACGGGACACTTAAACTAAAAATTCAAAAGGCCATGGCAGAGACAGGAAAGAATTGGATAGAGTGCTTATCACTGGCACTCTTTTCAGTCAGACATACTCCAAATAGAAAGACAGGCTTGTCTCCTTTTGAAGTCCTTTTTGGTAGTGCCCCAAAAACGGGTCTGTACTTTCCACAAGTGTTACAGATGCAATACGGCACTATGACAGCCTATGTCCAGGCCTGGTGCATAAACATGTATTTTCATCCATTCCAGATCCCAATGCAAGTGCAGATGTGCATCAGCTGAATCCAGGTGATTGGGTGGTCGTGCGCAGACACGTGAGAAGGAGCCTAGATCCACGCTTTGATGGCCCATTCCAAGTCCAGCTGACCACATCCACCTCAGTGAAACTTGAGGGAAAGCCCACTTGGATCCACGCCACTCACTGTAAAAAGGTCACTCCACCGGCAGAATGACAGTTTTACTAATTATCCTGCTAGGTGTAGCAGGGTTGCTGCACCAAACAAAGACACTGAGCGAACTTTTAAATACGGACTGGGATAATAAAATCATTCGCCACCATATTTCTCTTACTGAGGACATGGAAGGAGAAAAGCCAAAAGACTGTTGGATCTGCACACACAGTCCTATTTCTTCAAAGACTATGCCATATTTAGCCTTACCTCTGGAACCACAGGAGGTATTGATACCAGACTGTATACACAATGAAACCTGGACTCAATCTAGATTTTTGGGAGAAGATGTACCTCGTGATGTATCTGCTACATTGACAATAGTTGGATGGGTCACTAAAGCCTGGTTCCAGCTAAATATCACACGTCCTGATGGATACTCATGGTGGATGGAATACGATTCAGACAAGGTCATAATTGCCAAAATAAAGACTAAGATTCCTCATTCAGGCCCCATTCCCCATGATGGATTATGGTTCAGTCTTCAATACAACGGTGTTGGAAATTGTGGAAAAAACAATAACTGTTTTTATATACATACACATGACTTAACCAAAGACAATGAGACAGTATATCAGAAGGGTATTGAGGGCTGTACATCATCATTTACTAGAAGGACTTTTAGGGGGGAGCGGGGTATCTCGGGTATGACCGGAAAACAAATGAACAATACGTGGTGTGCTCATAAAGTCATGAAGGGGCTTCTGAATCTGCTTTATTGTGTACAAAGTCAAACTCACTTTTGTATTTTCCCAGAGGGAGTGTTTTTGGTTTGTGGGAATTGTGCTCACAAGTGGGTGAGCCCTGACATGAGAGGGGTTTGCACACTTGCCAGACTTACACCAGCCACTTTCATAGTTCCTCATAGTAAAGTAGATGTAGCAGCTGTCTCAATTCATACCTTGTATAAACGAGCAGCAGATAATACACCCCGGCCAAATGGTCGGCCTCATGTAGTAGAATTGGGAAAAGCAAATAAGGTATTTAGTGCTATTTTCATATACCCTTTCTTAATACAAATGTGGAACAAGCTAGTAGAGTCCACTGACTACCTGGATGATCAAATGTTTCGGGTTCTTGAGATTCTTAATGCTACCAATGCTATAGAAAAACAATTAATTGTAGTCACTAACCAGTATACTATAGTGCTAGACTTTGTGACAGCAAAAGACGGAGGAATGTGTCAAATAATTGGAAATAATTGGTCCTGCCTGCTGCCATTACATTGACCCTGCAGGCAACCTCCAGGTTAGAGCAAATATACAGAAAACAAGTGAACTTAGGGATAAATGGTTAAAAGAGCACGATGCCAACAAGGACTCCTGGTGTGGAAATACATTTTCTTTTATGAATCCAGCTAATTGGTTTAAGGGCATAGCAGGTTGGGTTTCTGGCATTATACAAACCTGTATGCAAATATTGTTATTCTGTCTATTACTTTATATAGCTGTAAAAGCATTGATATATGCATTACCTAAACTACTGAATAATGTATGTTCTAAGAGTTCCAGTATTGAACCCTCTGTAGTTTACTACAGACCCCAAATGGCCTCTGCTGACGGGGAGTAGGTGTCCACACTGAGGGTGGATGGGTGAAGTGGTAGTAAGACCCCTCATGGGTACTAGGCCCATGAGCCAGCAGCTCCTGTTTGGACGGCTACTAACCCTGTAGTGAAGGTTATACCATTTACAAAAGGGGGAAATTGATATAGAAGGGTTAATAGTTTCTATATTTCTTGATTTTAAATATTTTATTGTTCCATTAGTATATCTGGTGAAGGTTCATAGCCATTATGGAAACTTCGGAATATGAAACAAGCTCAAGGATTATTATTGTCTGCTAAATGTTTTTCTTATCTCATATGCATGACTCTACATTTTTCAACTCTCATTCAGACATGCATGAGAAAAAAACAATACTCACTGGTGATGCCAGAGTTCTTGAACCGTGTGTACAGCCTTACCCAGAATATTCGGGAAATCAGAGAGAGTGAAATAAAGTGTAAGAATAAAGCTTCTCACCTTGCTGCAGCTGAAATTTCACTGTCTCAAGAGTCCACAAAACTTCTTCCGAATAGGCTGGTTGGCAACGGCTCAACGTTGGGCACCAAAAACTGTTGTCGCTGTTCTGTTTCAAAAGTCAGCTTATGGGATCACCAGTGAGGTCCTTTGAATTAGGCCTCTTCAGGCCTAATCAAGATCGAGCGCTCGGAGAAAAGACCTGCATTCATGTGAGCATGATCAGTTTTCTGTTTATTTAGCCAAGGTACAGATTGTTTATACCATTTACAGATCAATGTGATATTGCAAAAAAAGGCTTCTAGCTGGAAATTTACAAGTTGATCATTATTGACCTTTAAGTTTGAGAAAAACAAAAATGTAGAGTCATGCATATGAGATAAGAAAAACATTTAGCAGACAATAATAATCCTTGAGCTTGTTTCGTATTCCGAAGGTTCCATAATGGCTATGAACCTTCACCAGATATACTAATGGAACAATAAAATATTTAAAATCAAGAAATATAGAAACTATTAACCCTTCTATATCACACCATATCTGTCCCAATAAGTGATTCATTGTGCTATACTATTGTGCTATACTATAATTATGTATAGTGTTTTCAATTTCCCCTTAATGAATTATTCACTGTAGTAGTGACAGGCTGGGCTGTGTGGACCTTATATATATCCTTTCTGAGTTTTTCTGCATACTGGTGCTGCAAATGTATGGTCACCCCCCGGTTACTGATACAGTTGTGCTCAAGAGTTTACATACCTCCGCAGATTTTTTTGCTTTCTTGGCCTTTTTTCAGAGAATAAATGATAATACAAAATCTTTTTTTCCACTCATGGTTAGTGGTTGGGTGAAGCCATTTATTGTCAAACTACTGTGTTTTCTCTTTCTAAATCATAATGACAACCAAAAACATTAAAAATGACCCTGATCAAAAGTTCACATACCCCAGTACTTAATACTGTGTATTGCCCCTTTTAACATCAATGACAGCTTGAAGTCTTTTCTTGTATTTGTGGATGAGGCTCTTTATTTTCTCAGATGGTAAAGCTGCCCATTTGTCTTGGCAAAAAGCCTCCAGTTCCTGTAAATTCCTGTTTTTTTTTGTATGAACTGTGCACTTGTGTTCTCCCCAGAGTGGCTCAATGATATTTAGGTCAGGAGACTGCGATGGCCACTTCAGAACCTTCACTTTGTTCTGCTGTAGCCAATGGCAGGTCGACTTGGCCTTGTGTTTTGGATCATTGTCATGTTGGTATGTCCAATTACGTCCCATGCGCAGCTTCCAGGCTGATGATTGCAAATTTGTCTCCAGTATTTGCTGATAACGTGCTGTATTCATCTTTCCTTCAACTTTGACCAAGTATCCTGTGCCTTTGTAGCTCACACATCCCCACATCATCAGGGATCCACCTCCATGCTATACAGTAGGAATGGTGTTCCTTTCATTTTAGGCCTTGTTGACGCCTCTCCAAATGTAATGTTTATGTTTGTGGCCAAGAAGTTCACTTTTGGTCTCATCACTCCAAAAGACGTTTGGAGGCTTGTCTCTGTGCTGTTTGGCATATTGTAGGCAAGATACTTTGTGGCATTTGCGCAGTAATGGCTTTTTTTCTGACAACTCGACCATGCAGCCCATTTTTCTTCAAGTGCCTCCTTATTGTGCATCTTGAAACAGCCACACCGCTAGATTTCAATGAGTCCTGTATTTCAGCTGATATTATTTGTGGGTTTTTCTTTGCATCCCGAACAATTTTCCTGGCAGTTGTGTCCGAAATTTGTGTTGGTCTACCTGATTGTGGTTTGGTTTTCACAGAGCCCCTGATTTTCCATTTGTTAATCACAGTTTGAATACTGCTGATGTCACGGTTCCGCTGTGCGGAGCATTTTGCATTTGGAATACTTTTGTCTTGGCTCCACTGTCTGGAGCATTTTGCATTTGAAAATGCTCTGCTATGTGTCTTGTACACTTGCTGACAGGTTGTCTTTCAGCACTAGGCTCCATGTTGGTTTTGGGAAGTGCCTTCACAGGTGTGCCTCGTTCCTGGTAATTGCTTTGTTTCTTTCCTGGGCTTGTTCTGTCTGAGCTTGCCAGTTGTACTTCCTGTTTGCTCAGTGTGCTCTTGGCTCCTGTCTGGTGTAAGTATTCTGATCTTGGCTTCTAACCTTGGACCTCTTCCTGACCACATCTCTGCATGGTCCGTGAACCTTATACATTACTTCCCGGCTTCTGACCAGGACCTCTTCTTGACCACGTCTCTATCTGCTTCCTGAATCTTATACTTTACACCCTGGCTTATTATCCGGGCTTTTCTGACTTTCCTTCTTATGCATACTGCACGTAATGTCTAGCATCACAGCTGACTGGTATTATCAATTCCTTGGATATCTTTTTATATCCCTTTCCTGTTTTATACAGTTCAACTATCTTTTCCAATAGATCCATTGACAATTCTCTTGCTTTCCCTGTGACTCACAATCCAGAAACATCAGTGGCTGGATGAAAGATGCAAGAGGCTGTCTGGATCCCTCGGCTTTTATGCACACACTGATTACAAGCAAACAGGTCACAGGTGAGGATATTACCTTTTTTAGCTATTCAAACCCATTTGTGTCAACTTCTGTGCATGTTATCAGGCCAAAATCACCAGGCTATGTGAACTTTTGATCAGAGTCATTTGCATGTTTTTGGTTGTCGTTATGATTTAAAAAGCGAAAACACATCATTTTGACAATAAATGGCTTCACCCAATCACTAACCATAAGTGCAAAAAAGATTTTGTGTTATCATTCATATTCTCTGAAAAAAGGCCAAGAAAGCAAAAAAATCTACCAGGGAATGTAACCTTTTGAGCACAACGCAGGTAATTCAGCAACTCGTCCAGTTAAAATGCTATGAGTAAGGACTGTATAGTCCGAAAAGCGTAAGCAATCCCTACCCTGAGGCATGGACTCATATTTTATGTACTAAACCTTTTTAAACGTATTGATTAAAGAGTTTTTTTCACTGGATGTGTTGCTGGATTACCTGCCCTTTTTCTGGGAATGCACTGGGTTCCTGGTATCCATTGATCCCTGCACCGCATAATTGCATCTTCTGCAGATCTCTTCAACACTTGCATGCTGGGTGAGCTGAAAATTACTTTTCTTCTTTTTTAACACAACTGTATCTCTTTATACCCACACTATTGCCCTTAATGTAAATGGCCACTGGTTCGATACGCATGCGCTGTGGCACCTCTATGTACGCTATACATGACCTTAGCACTAGCCCATTTTATAATCCCCTTTTAATTAGTGGTCTATTTGGAAAGTGACAGGCTGTACGGAAGTTATATATACTCTTGTTGAATTTACCTGTACATTTGTGCTGCGTACGTCAGACCATCCTCCTGTCACTGATATCACTTGATGCCCACACTGATGCCCTTAAAGAAAATGGCCACTTTTCAGGCGTGTTGCTGCATCTCCATGTATGATTGACGGCCTCTGTACGGAATGACGCGGGTCCTGTGTGATGACACAGGAAATACCCGTGTCATATCCAGGAGTGCCCGATGACGCAGACCTCTAATGGGATTCCGCCCCCCATGCAGACAGTCAGTGATAGAGGTCATTCATTGCTCCTTGACCCATATATAGACTCCCCACCCCACATTGTTCATCACGGCCCCCAAGGTAGATTGCGAAACTCGTGTCGGGGCGCGTTTCCACCACTCAGCGCACCCATTATGAGTTAGTTTTCCTAGCCCCTTTGATTTACTTCTGTACCGCCCCGCGGCCTTGGCTGCGGCCACTATCCGGACGGGTGGGGCTGTTGCCTTCAATCGGGACTTAGGTGGGAATGAACCCCTGAGGTCCAGACCGCAATCAGTTGATTTTACTATGGTGGTGGCTTATAGCCTAGTTCGGGGTCTGAGTACCCTGCCTGGTGCTCCGGTATCCAGTTAGCTCCCCGGTTCGGTTCCGGCGGAACACTACCCTGTCCCGGTCCCTTACGGTTCCACCGGTCGTATTCCCGGTCTCCTGCAGGCGGCCACTACCGTCTGCCTGCCTGACTGATCTGGGGTCCTAGGCTCCAACCCAGGCCCCACACAGAACTGAGCTCCTCTCTCTCCTCTCTCCTCACTTCACTCTCCTAACTTCACTCTCCTAACTTCACTGTTTGTGTCTTTCCTGCCTCAAGCCAGCAGACTCCTCCGAGGGCATGTCTTTCCACCTGACTCCGCCCACCTGGTGTGCCTGTCTGAACCTGGTGTGCCTGTCTGAGTCTGAGGGAGGCAATCAGGTATTTTGGTTGACTGTTGGTACCTTACTGGGGTGGGGGTGTATGTGGTGAGTGTAATGACCTGTGACCCCTGGGGTGTCCAGGGCGTCACATTCCCCCTTGGTTTAATGCAGACTGTCTGCGGGCTGCCCGTTCATCACCGGTTTTTATTTTCTGTAAAGATATAAACAGATTAAAACATTCAAAAGCATTTTTCATTTGTTCCCATACGGGAGGCACATTACTTGAACTGTTGCAAACGGGAACATTTTTATTAAACATATGGGAACGGGTCCATGTCCTTCCGCTTTCCCACCCAAGCAACCTAGACCTTGATGCTGCCCCTAAGAAATGGGCAGCACCCCTTTTCCCCAGTCCAGAAACAGGAACCTGGCCAGGCTACCCAAGCGGGAACGGGTATGGTGCTTCTCACCTGGCAGTCATTCAGAGGCCCCACGTCCAAGGGGACCCCTGACCCGGAGGATGCTCACCGGTTGTTACGGTTGCTGGGGCACTGGAGTCTATGTCCAGATTTCTTGCTACTGCACATGTGCGAGCACTGGAGACTATGTCCAGATTTCTTGCTACTGCACATGTGCAAGCGCTGGAGACTAAGTCCTATCTTGGAGCCATTGCACATGTGCAGGTGACATCATCGCTGACACGAGGTCACATGTCTCTGACACCTTCTATGCCAATTGGCCGCTGGTCATGTGCTTGTGACACGTGGTCACATGTCTCTGACACCTTCTATGCCGATTGGTCGCTGGTCATGTGCTTGTGACGCTTTGCTCGGTGATAGGCCAGCATGACGTCATTCCTGTCGTTCTGGCAGTGGATTGGCTCTGGTGTCCTCCATCTTGGATGAGGCACAGAGTCTATATAAGACCCTGACGCACGCCGCACGGTGCTCAGTCCTCTTGGTTCATGCATGAGAGTAGACGCTCTGTGCACGTTCCTCTAGGCATCTTTCTGTCTATGCTAGGTGAGCGCTACCGGCAGGGTAGCGTTCTTATACCTTACAGCTTCGGCTGCAGTCCGTATCCTTACCTCTTAGGGGAGCGGACATAGGCAGGTGCCTGAGGCACATGGTCCGGCTGGGCCTTGTGATTCTACTCGTAGGTGGACGTTGCCGCTAGGGTAACGTTCCTTATACTGCGTCTGGCAGTTGTTCGTATCCTCGCACACTAGGGGAGCGAACAGAGGTAGGAGCTTTGTGCGGCTTATGCTGCTGTCTGTCTCTTTTGCACCACTAGAAGAGCGGACCTAGGCAGGTGCCATATCTAGTGGTTTGTGTCCTCGCACACTAGTGGAGCGAACGCAGGTAGGAGCTTTGTGCGGCTTACGCTGCTGTTCGTCTCTTTTGCACCACTAGAAGAGCGGACCTAGGCAGGTGCCATATCTAGTGGTTCGTGTCCTCGCACACTAGTGGAGCGAACGCAGGTAGTAGCTTTGTGCGGCTTACGCTGCTGTCCGTCTCCTGGCACCACTAGAGGAACGGACCTAGATAGGTGCCATTTCACACTCACTGCCTTTGTCTCTGTGATTATTAACAGAGACCATTCCACACACCCTCCAAGTAAGGGAGGAATTGCCTTATTTACTAATTATATTCCTCTGTGAGTTTAACAGAGGTATTGCACTCTGCCATAGTCTGCAGCAGAGTCTTTGCACGGTGGACCCTGACTGTCTGATACTCCTTTAGGTTTTATTATCAGACAGCCCCCTGTAACATTAGGACTGAGACAAGGGTCTGGCAGTTATGGCAGAATATCAGCAGTTACATCGTTACATACAAGTACTTGAGTCACGGCTCAAGAGTATAGAGGATAAACCTCAGACCATGGTGACATCTGCACATGATCCTCGACTTGCTCTGCCAAACAGATATTCTGGCGATGCCAGATCATGTCGTGGTTTCATTGGTCAGTGTCAGATACACCTAGAGGTCAACTCTTCTCACTTCTCTACGGAGAGGTCCAGAGTAGGCTTTATCATTTCCTTACTTCAGGACAAAGCCTTAGAATGGGTGACTCCCCTATGGGAGCGCTCTGATGTGGTTACTCTGAGACATCAAGACTTTCTTGATGCTCTTATGGCGGTATTCATGGGTCCGCAGGTTACCCATGATGCGGCCCTGAGACTGTTAGATCTATCTCAGGGTTCGTTATCCACTAGTTCTTATGCCATTGCTTTTAGAACTCTGGTGGCAGAACTAGATTGGCCAGAGAAGGTGTTGATTCCTATCTTCTGGAGAGGGTTGGCAGGCTATGTCAAGGATGCTCTTGCTACTCGTGAGGTCCCTGCTTCTCTGGAAGACTTGATCACAGTAGCAGCGAGGATCGACATACGCCATAGGGAACGTAGACTCGAGGTCTCTTCCTCACGCCCTAAGCATCGGGCTATTCCAGTTGTTGAGGGTCCACTACCATCTTCCTCAGCATCTGAAACATCTCCCACTCCTATGGAGTTAGGTCATACGTCCTCCAGACTATGCAAGTCTGGTCCTCCTATATGTTACGTATGTCGTCAGGCTGGGCACTATGCCAACAAGTGTCCTAGCCGTCAAGGAAACTCCCAGGCCTAGTAACCATTAGAGGGGGGTTACTAGAGACGTCTTCTGCACCCTCTAAGTGTAGTATCCCAGGTCAGCTCTCATTCTCTGAGAATACATGGCCTATTATGGCTTTTGTGGATTCCGGAGCTGACGGGACTTTTGTGTCCTCAGGATTTGTAAAGAGACACAATATTCCCTCTATCATGTTAGAGGCGCCTATTCCTGTCCGTGTTGTTAATGGAACTATGTTGTCTGACTCCATTGCATTGAGGACAGTTCCCTTGCGCCTTTTCCTGCCTCAGGGTCACATAGAGGAGATTTCTTTTCTTGTTTTGCCTGAGGGTATAGACGACGTCCTTCTGGGTCTCCCATGGCTTCGGACTCATGCTCCTCACATTGACTGGGAGTCCGACAGCATTATTAGTTGGGGTTCGAAATGTCAGTCCCGATGTCTTCCCTTACCACCTAAGGTCGTTGCGGTTGCATCAACTGATCTCTCTCAAATACCTACACCCTATTTGGATTTCGCTGACGCGTTCTCCAAACAGGGTGCTGAGGTTCTTCCACCCCATAGGCCGTATGACTGTGCCATAGACCTTATCCCAGGTTTGGTTCCACCTAAGGGCAGGGTTTACCCCTTGCCGATACCTGAGTCGGAGGCCATGTCGAACTATATAAGAGAGAGTTTAGAGAAGGGGTTCATTCGTAAGTCTGTCTCTCCCGCGGGAGCTGGGTTTTTCTTTGTTCGGAAGAAAGAGGGTGATTTGCGTCCCTGCATAGATTACAAGGGTGTGGGTCACTGCTTACCCGCTCCTCCGAGATTATCTCCACTTCGCGCGCCCGGACAGCTGCAGCCAGGCCCTTCATTCCCGAGGTTCACTTCGCCAGCATGAAGTGGACTTGGGCCTGGATCTTCCGCTACATCCTGCCGCGTTGGTGTCCAGGAACGTGTTTCGGCAGAGTCCTGGCGTCCCTGCACTCCGCGGCGCTAGTTACATGCCGCCATTCTTCACCTGCTCCCCCCTTGGTCTTTCTACAGCACTTGTCTCTTTGGGGGCAGGGCTTCACTTTCGCGCCTTCACTGCTCGGGGAAGACGACTCGAGCGGGAACCTTTCTCGCCCAAGATGGCAGATCTTCAGATTTTTCGGCGGGACGCCGCTGACGGGAACCATGAGGTGCAAGTAGACTGGTTCTATCCTGTTCGTGACGCCAGAAGATATTTTACTATGGTGGTGGCTTATAGCCTAGTTCGGGGTCTGAGTACCCTGCCTGGTGCTCCGGTATCCAGTTAGCTCCCTGATTCGGTTCCGGCGGGCCAGTACCCTGTCCCGGTCCCTTACGGTTCCACCGGTCGTATTTCCGGTCTCCTGCAGGCGGCCACTACCGTCTGCCTGCCTGACTGATCTGGGGTCCTAGGCTCCAACCCAGGCCCCACACAGAACTGAGCTCCTCTCTCTCCTCTCTCCTCACTTCACTCTCCTAACTTCACTCTCCTAACGTCACTGTTTGTGTCTTTCCTGCCTCAGGCCAGCAGACTCCTCGGAGGGCGTGTCTTTCCGTCTGACTCCGCCCACCTGGTGTGCCTGTCTGACTCTGAGGGAGGCAATCAGTTCTTTTGGTTGACTGTTGGTACCTTACTGGGGTGGGGGTGTATGTGGTGAGTGTAATGACCTGTAACCCCTGGGATGTCCAGGACGTCACATTTCCAGCATTTTTGCTTTGACCCTGATTGAGAGTATTTTACTGCTAGTTATTTCATATTGGCTCTATTGAGACCATTTGTCAGTGACCTCTAGCACCATCTAGTGACTCTTTGATGGTACTATAAGTACTAACTATATGCTTCTGCTGGGAATTCATATATTTTTATTTTTTTTTATAATTCTTTATTTAACCGAAAAACATGGAAATACATCAATCCAATACAGTAGCATAGCATTTTACGTCCATTGTACATTGTCACCCATCAGGCTAACTGTAACATCTGATGACTACCACACTTTGACTCCTCCATGTTTACCCGGGAGTTTTCAAATATAGAGATTCTGTGGTGAATTAAGGAAAGAAAGAGAGAGAAGCAAGTGAGTCAGAAGAAAGTAGACCATAAACGAATAGGTGGGAGCACACAAAGGGGGGAGGGAGGGGGTGAAAGAGTAAAACATAAGGAAACAAACAGCCACTGGGCAGAGATCCATCATCTCAGTGCACCTCTGTCTAACGACAGAAGTAGGCCCCCTCAGTCAGGGGAGATTGTCGTTTCTGGAGACACAGCTCCCTTCATCAGGACATTGGCAAAAGAACATCAAATCAGTCAGATTTGATGTTCTCTTGCCAATGTCCTGATGAAGACAGCTGTGTCTCCAGAAACGCGTAGACTTGTGCATGTTATTAAAGAAGCATTAATCTCTTCCTGGATCCATTGAGTCCTTGGCACGGAAATAAGACCCTTCTTCTATCACTCTCTGTTATCAGCCAACTTTGGGACTGCTGCCTGGACCTGGATCTTTTATATGCCTGTATAGTGGTTGTAACGTTTGGAACTCCATTCTGTGTCTGAACTGGGTGCAAAAACCTAAAAAAACATCACTATGGGGAGATAAGGTATGCACACCAGTGACTATGTAAGGGGAATACATGGAATAGCAGAAACTGCTGTGTGAATACTGACATGAAAAATTCAATAGCTATATGTAAGGATGAAATGTGAAAAATGGAACCTGCATTACTGCCATGAATATATGAATAAAGAGAAATTTAGCTACTGAATTGATCAATGCAATAGAGCCCCAACACTACGCCAAAGTATTTCTCTACGTTGGGGTCCCTAGCTTGTGTGTGTCCTCTCATGCAGTTAAAAAACTTTAAGTTGCATGCCACCACATTGGATTTGAAATGAAACCTCTACAACAGAATTCAAGTGCAGATTGTAACGTTTAATTTGAAGGTTTGAACAAAAATATCTGATAGAAATTGTAGGAATTGTACACATTTCTTTACAAATACTCCACATTTTAGGAGGTCAAAAGTAATTGGACAAATAAACCAAACCCAAAAAAAAAAATGTTATTTTCAATATTTTGTTGCGAATCCTTTGGAGGCAATCACTGCCTTAAGTCTAGAACCCATGGACATCACCAAACGCTGGGTTTCCTCCTTCTTAATGCTTTGCCAGGCCTTTACAGCCGCAGCCTTCAGGTCTTGCTTGTTTGTGAGTCTTTCCGTCTTAAGTCTGGATTTGAGCAAGTGAAATGCATGCTCAATTGGGTTAAGATCTGGTGATTGACTTGGCCATTGCAGAAGGTTCCACTTTTTTGCACTCATGAACTCCTGGGTAGCTTTGGCTGTATGCTTGGGGTCATTGTCCATCTGTACTATGAAGCGCCGTCCGATCAACTTTGCGGCATTTGGCTGAATCTGGGCTGAAAGTATATACCGGTACACTTCAGAATTCATCCGGCTACTCTTGTCTGCTGTTATGTCATCAATAAACACAAGTGACCCAGTGCCATTGAAAGCCATGCATGCCTATGCCATCACGTTGCCTCCACCATGTTTTACAGAGGATGTGGTGTGCCTTGGATCATGTGCCGTTCCCTTTCTTCTCCAAACTTTTTTCTTCCCATCATTCTGGTGCAGGTTGATCTTGGTCTCATCTGTCCATAGAATACTTTTCCAGAACTGAGCTGGCTTCATGAGGTGTTTTTCAGCAAATTTAACTCTGGCCTGTCTATTTTTGGAATTGATGAATGGTTTGCATCTAGATGTGAACCCTTTGTATTTACTTTCATGGAGTTTTCTCTTTACTGTTGACTTAGAGACAGATACACCTACTTCACTGAGAGTGTTCTGGACTTCAGTTGATGTTGTGAACGGGTTCTTCTTCACCAAATAAAGTATGCGGCGATCATCCACCACTGTTTTCATCCGTGGACGCCCAGGCCTTTTTGAGTTCCCAAGCTCACCAGTCAATTCCTTTTTTCTCAGAATGTACCCGACTGTTGATTTTGCTACTTCAAGCATGTCTGCTATTTCTCTGATGGATTTTTTCTTTTTTTCAGCCTCAGGATGTTCTGCTTCACCTCAATTGAGAGTTCCTTAGACCGCATGTTGTCTGGTCACAGCAACAGCTTCCAAATGCAAAACCACACACCTGTAATCAACCCCAGACCTTTTAACTACTTCATTGATTACAGGTTAACGAGGGAGACGCCTTCAGAGTTAATTTCAGCCCTTAGAGTCCCTTGTCCAATTACTTTTGGTCCCTTGAAAAAGAGGAGGCTATGCATTACAGAGCTATGATTCCTAAACCCTTTCTCCGATTTGGATGTGAAAACTCTCATATTGCAGCTGGGAGTGTGCACTTTCAGCCCATATTATATATATAATTGTATTTCTGAACATGTTTTTGTAAACAGCTAAAATAACAAAACTTGTGTCACTGTCCAAATATTTCTGGACCTAACTGTATATAGCCTGGGTCTCAGCTTCCCATACACGGTAAGTTTTTTAACTGCATGAGAGGACACACACAAGCTAGGGACCCCAACGTAGAGAAATACTTTGGCGTAGTGTTGGGGCTCTATTGCATTGATCAATTCAGTAGCTAAATTTCTCTTTAGTCATATATTCATGGCAGTAATGCAGGTTCCATTTTTCACATTTCATCCTTACATATAGCTATTGAATTTTTCATGTCAGTATTCACACAGCAGTTTCTGCTATTCCATGTATTCCCCTTACATAGTCACTGGTGTTCATACCTTATCTCCCCATATTGTATAGTGGTTGTGACTGGCACAACCATTATAGGCGAGTGTGTTTTTATTACATATCTTCCTCCCTTTTTGGTTTAAGACCCTATTGCGCTTTTCTTTCCACAGTTTCTCATCCACATTAATTTTTTGGAGAAGAGGGGTAAAGTTCAACTGGAAAAGGGAGCTCACGTCAGCCGACAATTTGAGTCCCAAGTAACGCAAGTACTGAGGAGCCCACTGAATATCAGAGGCTTCCCGCAGCTGTGAAACTACCTCCGCGGGAAGGTTGACGCCCAGAGCCTCTGATTTAGACAAGTTGACCTTGAAGTTGGAGAGGAGGGAGTAACGATTGAATTCCTGCATTAGCACTGGGAGTGATTCGGCTGGGTCAGTGATAAAAAATAATAGATCATCCGCGAAGGCTGCTATCTTATGAGTCCCTCCCCCAATCTCCGGTCCCTTAATGCTAGTGTTCATCCGAATGTGTCGCAGTAGGGGTTCTAATGTGAGTATGAATATCATTGGGGAAAGCGGACAACCCTGTTGAGTGCCATTGGTGATCGGAAAACTCTCTGAAAGCACTCCATTAACCCAAACACGAGCTGACGGTGCACTATATAGAGAACCTATCCAACTTAGCATGTTTCCCCCCAGCCCCAGGAAAGCAAGGACACCATCCAGGAACGTCCAGCCGACCCGGTCGAACGCCTTCTCGGCGTCCGTCGACAACAACATGAGAGATCCACCATCAGACCTGGCCCTATGAATCAGGTTAATGGCCCTCGTGGTGTTATCCCTAGCCTCCCTGCCCAGTATGAACCCGGCCTGATCAGAATGGACTATACCCCCTAGCAGTGGGGACAACGATCGGCCAAAATCTTAGCAAACAATTTTAAGTCCACATTGAGCAGGGAGATTGGGCGATAGTTGGCACAAGTGGAGGGATCCCTCCCCTCCTTAGGAATAACCATTATGGTGGCTGCAAGGGCATCTCTAGGTAGAGGTGGGGATGGACACGATGGAATGTTGTTGAAGGCTGCTAGAAAGTGGGGGGTCAATATAGGACCCAGCTTCTTGTAGTAGGACACCGGGAGCCCATCCGGCCCCGGTGCCTTACCCGAAGGGGAATTCTTTAGGGCCGCAGCTAGCTCTGCCTCGGAAATCGGTGCCTCCAGTGCCTCTATATCTACCGGTTTAAGCCTCGGGAGTCCTGAGGATCTTATATAATCCTGGATTCTTTCCCTGGCTGTCTTCCTATCGTCCTCTGTCAGGTTATTGTCAATCGAATACAGGGCTGAGTAAAAGTCCCTAAATGCGGCAGCTATGTCAGCCGGAAGTGAGGCTCTCTCCCCGGACTGCTTCTGTATATGTGGTATAAATCCTTCATCCTTTGAATCCGCAACGCACTTGCCAGTGTCCTGCTATTTTTGTTTCCAAATTAGTAAAAATGCCTTCGGCATCTTGCTAATGAGGCTTTAGCTTTGTTGGAGAGTAGCGATTTCAACTTTTCTCTTTTTTGAAAGAGAAGGGTTTTGGTCTCATCTTCTAAGCGGTCTTTGTGAATCCTCTCCAACGCGTAAATGTCTGCTAATAGCGACTCGATTTCCGCGTTTCTCTCCCGTTTCAACCGAGCTCCATGTTTAATAAACAGACCTCTCACTACACATTTATGTGCTTCCCATGTTACCGCGGGTGTGGTGTCTCCCCGGGCGCAAAGGTTGAAGTACTCCTCTACCGCCTCATGTATCTCCTGCATGGTCCCCTGGTCCCCCAGCAAAAGAAGTATTCAGTGTCCATTGGCCTTGTTTAACTAACGGGCGCACTAGGGAGACATCCAGGATTATTAAGGCGTGGTCGGAAAACACTATCTCATCTATTTCAGTACCCACCAGACAGTGGAGATTCCTGTGTTTGATAAAGAAGTGGTCCAGCCTTGAGTACGTATTATGGACAGCTGAGTAGAAGGAATAGTCCCTATCTGTCGGGTGCTGCACCCTCCACGCGTCGACCAGCTGGTATTCGTGTAACCCCCGTTTGATCCGACTATGAGCGGCCCTAGACATATTGGCGGCTCCCTTTGAAGTATCTATCTCTGGGTCCATAACAAAATTAAAGTCCCCTCCCATTATCAATGTGCCCTCTGAAAACTCGTCCAGGATGTTCAGGTATTTTAGCAGGGCCGAGCATTGCCCGTGTTAGGAAGGTAAAGGGCCGCAAAGGTGAAGACCTGGGACTGGACACGACCCTTTATCATGATCAATTTCCCCTCCCTGTCCATGTGGGTCCCCATCAACTCCCATGGCAGAGAGCTCGCAACCAGGATGCTCATCCCCCTGGATCGTGGATCAGGTGATGGCGAATGGTAGACCGTCAAGTATCTCCGGTCAGACAGCTTATATGGTTTGTCTAGGCAATAGTGGGTTTCTTGTAGAAAGATTACCTGAATTCGCCTTCTCAATAGCAGGTTCAGGAGGATTGAGCGTTTCTCTGGGCTGTGGAGGCCCTTGACGTTCAGGGACCCCACTCTAAGATCAGGTTTGGACATCTGCTTCGTGGCTTCAACAGGGACCTACGGGAAAACAACAAAGACAAGACACACAAATGCACCACGGGGAAAGGTTTTCGGGGGGGGAAGAAAAGGGGGAGTTGCAGAAGTAAGGGAAGGGTTGAAAGAAGAAAAAGGAAAAGAAAGAAAAATTAGGCGGAAGAAGGAGAAAAAGGAAGAAAAAGGAAACCAAGATAAGATGATCTCAAAGAGCTTGCAGACCTATGGGCCTGCCCTAGGCCTACTAGGGCACTCTCAACAAAGACGGTAATGAACACATGTATGAAGCCCACCCGCCCCACCCCACTATAAACTGGCTATCACCTCTGTAAACCCACAGAAGGCAATACTTATTATGAACTCTAACAGCCTCTCCTCCGCCGCCACCTTCAGACCATATGGCCCACCTCCACCCCCCCTCCCCCACATTGGATCAGAAACCCCAGAAAGTGCAAATGAGCGCAATACACTAAATCAGCAATCCAAGAACGGAGCCTTATGAACTTCTCAGCCACTGCCAACGCTTGGCATGGATCCTGGAACCTTTCCCCTCCTCTGCATCTGGGGGCTCGTGGACTCCCAGGATACCAGTCTGCAATGGAGAGGTCGGGCAGATCCAGGAATTTGTATAGGGCCGGCAGGTCCACAGGATGTTTCAATAGAAAAATAGACGACTCCTACCGGACAATAAGGTGGAACGGGTGACTCCAGCGGTACGAGGCGTTCACCTCCTTGATTTTAACCAGAAGTGGATGGAGCTGACGCCTCATGTAAAGTGTGCAGCTGGAAACATCAGAGAAAAGCTTAATAACTGCACCGTCCATCTTTACAGGCCCGAACTCCCAGGCCCTCCTCAGGATCTGCTCCTTGTCTGTGAAGAAGTAAAAAACGGCAAAGAACGTCTCTTGGTGCGGCCGAACTGGCCCCCTGGGTGGCCCTGGCAACTCTGTGTACTCTGTCGCATAGAAACGTGGCATCCAGTGGTCTATTAGTGACCATGTTAAATATTTCTTGCACCTTGGTATGGAGCGACTCAGTGGGCCAGTCCTCTGGGATACCCTTTAACCTTATGTTGTTGCGACGACCTCTATTCTCTTGATCGTCCAGCAGCAGTGTCATATACTTAAACCGGTTATTGTAGGCCACACATTCTTTCTCCAGCCATATGACTCTGCTTTCCATAGAATCTTGAGCCTGTTCAGTGGCTGTGACCCTGTCGTCCAGGGCCCCTATCTCCTCTCTCACAGCAGTGATGGCTTGTTGATGAGATTGCTCTATTCTGCAGACCAGTGCATCTAGGTCACTTTTACTTGGAAGGGCTAAGATGAACTCTCTCAGTGCCTGTATTTCTGGTGCACTATAAGCAGAGCTCGCATGTGTGGGTGAGAGAGCTGAGCTGCCCAGGGGAGGCCTCCCCACAGGGAGGAAAATAGCTGGAATGTCTCTGCCTGGGGATTCCTCTGGTGAATGCAGGGGGCAGCTCTCATGCACTGGTCTTATGCTGTCCAGGTGCTGTAGGACTGTCAGTGCCCCCACGTTCTGGGACTCCCCCCCGCTCCTCCGATTCTCCTCACCTTCCTCCTCGTGGTGCCCTGTGGGTCTCTTGGTGTCCCCACTGTGGAGCTTTTCAGCCGTGTGGTGTCCTCTTGTGGCGCCCTGGACAAGCCAGGTCGTCACAGAACTACACCAACACACCCCACACCCCGGTTAGGCAAACCGAAGCCAAACACAAAATCCTTGTTGCCTTCCTCCAGGGGCTGATGTCCACACCAGGGGGTGGGCCAGGCGGTTGGTCCCGCTCACCAAGGAGTTCACAGTCCTGGAGGCGGGAAAAGTAGTCAGATAAGTTTTAGAGAGTGAAGTGGTAGTAGAGGAGACTGACCGTGTCCGGGTGTGTGGCCCAGACGGAACAGCAAGGTTGGCAGACAGTGGTGTCCGTCTGCAGGAGAGGCTAATTGGAGCAAACCGTATGGACCGTGGACGGGCGGTGGCCCGGCGGTACCGGATCGGAGAGTAAAGAGAAGCCAGAACCATCCGGCAGGGCTTACGGACCCCGACAAGGCTAGGAGTCGCCGTTAAATTTGTCAAATCCGTTAGCGAAGGGAACCTCCGGGGTTTCCCAGCAGTCAAGACCCGATTGAAGGCAACCACTCAAACCGTAGAGGGAAACACAATCACCGCCAAGGCTACAGTTCCCAGGGCCAGAGCCTGCGGGCAAAAGGGGCTCCCTCAGCCTCCATCCAAGCTGCGGAGCGGGTTACCGGTGGGAAGCCATCGGAACCGTAACACAACACAGGTGCAGGGAAAGGCAGTCACCATCAACCTGCCGGGAGGAGAAACACCGCAGCCGTCTGTGGGACCCGTCCATCCAGCCGTTTGTTTTACCGGAGACTTTGCATTCGTCATTGGCTGAGTGAGTACCATCGTGCCGTGCAGCATAGCGCAGCGCTGCCCCCGCGACCCTGCACCTCACCAGGCCCCGTAACCCGCCTGCCATACATCCCTACCTCCCTCACCGGGCCCCGGGACAACCAACCCCCTACCCACGGAGGGGAGAACCAACATCCAAGCTGCTCCCCGTCATCGCTCCCGGGATCCCTGTCCAGAGCAGCGGTGGTGTCACCAATCTCACCACAACCGTCGGTGGCGTCACATACAATATCCCTAAACCCAAACCACCCCTTTCACTCACGGGCAAGGAACGCCGCTCGAGTCCCCGGGATCCGGCCCACCGCTCAAGCCACCACTGAGCAGCAGCAGCAGCAGCCGGACCCGAGCAGTGGGTGAGCGCAGCGTCCCCTCCCCGCCCGTGACACTCTCACCAGCTGGGACACCCTCTCTGCTGCCGCTCTCATCCCCGCCCCTTCGCGGGGCCTTGTGCCGGCAGCCGCTTTCTTCTGCAGCGTCCCTGCATGTGGGGATTCCCCTCCAGCGGGCCGCAGCGTGGGAGCCAGCGCCATCTTAACGCTGCTACCCGCACTCTTCATCTCCGCCGGCGGCCCGCTGAGAAAGCGCTCCATCCTTCCTCCTGGACGCACGGCTCCACCCACGGCAGTGAGCGCTCCCTGGGGCTTCTTTTTAGGCGGCATTAGGTTGCGGAGAGGCCGCAGATTAGCTGATTATGGGCGGTGGGTGTAGGAGCTCGGGTAGTTTGCCTCCTCACGCCGCCATGTCCAAGCGACGCCCCAGGAATTCATATATTTTTAACACTATGTGTGATTTTTTTTCTATAAGGACTGGACTCCATTTCTGGGCTCGCTGACTGGTGGTGGGTTTCTTCCAGACTCCTCCTCACACCTGGCCTTTGCTATGTACTTGGCTGTCTACTTGTATTTATTCCAATCCTGTTGTAAGAATCTGTAATTAATAAAGGTTTCTATTTTCTGCTATAGAGGATTCTTTGTGAATTATTTCTTTATATGGGCACCATTTTGCTCTCTTTTTTCTCTCTATGGTATGTCAGAACATTGTAAAGAATTATTGTGCCATCTGGTGGTCAGTAAAGAGCATTTTACCATCATTAATCTCATGTCAGATCATTTTTTAGAATTATAGAGCCAACTGGAGGTCAGTAAAAAACATTGCACCATCATTAACATCACGTCAAAACAGTCTACAGAATTATACTGACATCTGGTGGTCAGTAAAGAACGTTGCACCATCATTAGCATGTCAGAAGATTGTATAGGAATAGGCCTTGTGCGCACGCTGCATTTCTTGCTGCGTTTTTGCAAGTTTTTTAGGTGCAGTTTTGGTCTCAAAACTGCATGCATTTCCTTCCCCAGCAAAGTGTATGAGATTTCATTTTTGCTGTCCGCATGTTACAGCTTTTTTGGCTGCGTCTTTGTGGTGACCATAAAGATGCAGCATGTCAATTCTTTCTACTTTTTTGCAGTGTTTTTGAGCCCACCCAGTCAACAGATTTGACTTAAAAGCACACTGGGCAAAAACGCTGTAAAAAAAACGCAGTAAAACGTGGCACAAAATGCATGCCAAGGGAGCGTTTATTTAGACCAAACATGCATCTCTGTGATCACAAAGATGCAGCGTGTGCACATAGCCTGATGTATAGAGCTTCTAACTTTCTTGCAATTCATCTCTCTCACAGTCTGTTTCACATAGCACGCTTGCTAAGACTCACATACTGCTCACTTTATTGTGCTTAGGGGTGCAAATCCACAGGTTTCCTTACATTAAACAGATATAAAGTCACATGATTTCAGGCTATTTTCCATGTTTCAATTTCATATATATATATATATATATATATATATATATATATATATCTAATATATAAAGCTGAATGTGTGTATGTGTGTGTGTATGTACGAGTGTGTATGTCCAGGATTGGCATCTCCATCGTCGCAGCTACAGCCACAAAATTTTGCACACTCACACGTCTGGACCCCGAAAGCGTCATAGGCTATGTTGTGAGGCGAAATTTTAACCCCGCGCGTTCCAATTTACCAATCAATTTTGCCCGTCTACATAATGGGGAAAAAATGAAACGAAAAGTGTATCCGCACCGTCGCATTTACAATCACGAAATTTTGCACAGACACCTCATGTGACCCAGGGAACGTCGTAGACTATGTTTTGACAGGAAAATGTAACCCCGCGCTTTACAGTTACTCTCCAAGAAACATGCCTCCAATAAAGTAAATCGAGCCTGGAACTACAGGTTATTAGTAGGAGCTGTGATTGGTTGCTATAGGAACAAATGACATTCATAGTATAAGAAGCTTATATGTGAGGTAATAAGATGTCAGTGGGGAGACGGATAGAGAGTGACAGAGAGAGACAGAGAGACAGACAGAGACAAAAAGGGAAAGAGACAGAGAGATAGAGACAGACAGGGAAAGAGACAGACAGAGACAAACGGTGAAAGAGATAGGCAGACAGTGAAAGAGACAGACAGAGACAGACAGGGAAAGAGACAGATGGGGAAAGAGACAGACAGACATGCAGACAGGGACAGAGACAGGCAGACAGGGAAGGAGGAGTCAGACAGAGAGACAGACAAAGATAGATGGGGAAAGACACAGACCTTGATAAAGACGGGGAAAGAGACAGAGAAATAGAGACATACAAGGAAAGAGACAGACAGAGACAGGCAGACAGGGAAAGAAACAGACAGGAAAAGACACAGACAAAGAGACGGGGAGACAGACGGGGAAATAGACAGACCTGGAAAGAGACAGATGGGGATAGAAACAGAGAGATAGAGACAGACAAAGAAAGAGACAGACAGAGACAGGCAGATGGGGAAAGAGACAGACGGGGAAAGAGACAGACAGAGACAGACGGGGAAAGAGACAGACAGAGACCGACGGGAAAAGAGACAGACAGAGACAGACGGGGAAAGAGACAGCTGGGGAAAGAGACAGGCGGGGAAAGAGACAGACCTGCAAAGAGGCAGACCTGGAAAGAGGCAGACCTGGAAAGAGACAGACGAGGAAAGAGACAGACGGGGAAAGAGACAGACGGGGAAAGAGACAGACCTGGAAAGAGACAGACGGAGCACATTACTTGGCCAATTTAGTTAAATCTGTGTGGAATATCTGGGGTGTTGAAATATATGTTGTGAAATGCTTCTATTAGCTTAGTTTTTGCCTTTTAATAATTACATTTCTATTTGTTTTGTGGTTTTTGTGTGCAGAATAAATTTTTGTTAATACATTCTATTTTGTTAACAGCAGTTATTAACCCGGGCGAAGCCGGGCAGTACAGCTAGTGTATATGTGATGCCCTGGACTAGCCAGGTAGCCACAGACATAACACCACACACACCCCCTCCCCTGGATAGTTCACATCAGTCAAACAAAAACCCTTGTTGCCTCCCTCCAGGGTCTGATGTCCACACCAGGTGGGGCGGAGCCAGTCGGTTGGCTCCACCCACCGAGTAGTTCACAGGCGTGGAGGTGGGAAAAGTGACAGATTCGTTGGAGAGTTGAAAGTGAGAGGACAGAAACTGTTAGTGTCTGGGTAGGAGCCCAGGCACTGTCAGCAAGGTCGGCAGATGGTGGTGGCCATCTGCAGGAGTTAGCGGACCTCTGAGAAACCGTAGGACCGGGGTCGGGCAGTGGCCCGCCGGTACTGAACCGGGGAGCGGAGTTAAGCTAAGCACAAAGGCAGAGCCATCGGACCCCGACTAGGCTTGGAGCCGCCGACAACGGTCAAATCTGACAGTGACCGGAACCCCAGGGGTTTCCTAACACCCAAGACCCGACAGAAGGCAACAGTTCACCCAGTGAGGATACACAGACACCGCCATAGGCTAGAAATCCAAGGGCCAGCGCCTGCGGGCAACACGGGCTCCTCCGGTACCTATATGCCGGGGAGAGGACTACCATTGGGAAGCCATCAGAGTCAACACATTCTACACAGGTGCAGGGAAAGACAGACACAATCAACCTGTCCGGGGAGAGCAAAGACACTGCAACCGGCTGCGGGACCCGTCCATCCAGCCGTTTGGTTTACCAGAGACTCTGTGAATTTGTGCCTGAGTGAGTACCACAGTGCCATCCGGCACCGCGCCCCGCTGCCCCTGCAACCCTGCACCCCAGCCATCCAGCCTCCCAGGTCCACCACCGGGCCCCAGGATCACCAACCCCTACCCACGGAGGGGACAACATCCTAGATGCTCCCTACCATCGCTCCTGGGACCCCGTCACCAGCAGCGGTGATGCCCACTATCACCACGACCCGTGAGTGGCGTCACGGACTATCTCCCCAAACAAACCACCCACCTTTTCACTCGTGGGCGAGGAGCGCTGCTCGAGTCGTCGGGTCCGGCCCACCGCTCGAGCCACCGAGCAGCAGCAGCAGCCGCGGACCCAAGCGTAGCAAGCGCAGCCCCTCCGCCCGTGACATATATATATATATATATATATATATATATATATACGGTATATATATATATATATATATATATATATATAGATAGATAGATAACAAATGCACCTACCTCTCCCAGACCCTTCTGTCCACCGCAGCGTTTAAGCCCCACAACAGACCCCAGGCGCAGGGCGGCCCGGTCCAGAAGGTCCGGTCCGCTCTCACCTCCGCCCCCCGTTCCCCCGGTTCCCCTAGCAGCGCGGGCAGCACCACCACGCAGCACACCCTCCCCCCAGGCATGGTGCGTCCCCCCGGATGACGCAGCCTCCATGTGACTCACCGTTACATGCGGAGGCTGTGTCACATCCGGTAACCATGGCTGCCGCGTCACTTCCTGTGACGCAGCGACCATGTGACCAAACGTCACCTCCGGTTTTCGGCTCCCAGACCGGAAGTGACGTCACAAAAGAAAAAAGCGGCAAATTTAAAGGGAAATGCAGCTATAAACAAACATGTTTTATAACTGCATTTTCGCCCCAGCGATCGCATTCATTACACAGTGAACGTGTTGCCCTGCAACAGCCTCCAACTTATCCTCCAGCCAGCAATCTCCACTGCCCCCATATCGCACATCATCAGCCAGGAACTATGGGAGCATCAGAAAGTAGAAGATCATCAGCTGAGGGATCTGCACACTCAGACTCATACCAGGAATCCTTTCCCAAGCTGACTCTACCAAGAACATGGAGCACCATGGAGAAGGGGACCCATCATTACCTCTGACACCACCATGCTCCCACCTACCACTACAGCAAGAAATACAAGGTACCCCACCTTTACATTTAACCCCCCTGCCAACCCCTGCAATCCATCCACTGCCCATCCTGCCAGTAAACCAATCGCAGGTAGAAACAAGCCATACCTTGCCGTCACGCGTGGGGTCAGCTGAGCCAGGATCGTCAGCTCCCCATCGTAGACCCCTTAGGGGTCATAATCACAGAAGATCGCCGTCCACTTCCCGCAGCAGGAGCCGGGATAGCCATAAACGTCACTCCCGGTGCTCACGGCACAATTACCATTCCCATTCGTCCAACCGCAGCAAGAGGTCATCCCGCAGGAGACACCACACACCATCCAGCACTGCGTGATCCGACTCTCGCCGCAGCCGCTCACTAAGCGGCCCTCTAGGTGAAAGGTTCGCTACCCATCGTAACCACGGCGAACCACTACCCGAAAAACTACCCCAGATGGCGGCGCCAGAGGACCAACCTACCACGTCGGCCGGTGAGTACAGCTTTACCAGCACTTGGGCAGGGGGGACCCATCCAGGAGTAATGAGGGAAGAGGTTCGTTCACCATCGGGACTAGTTCTGGTTAACCCCGCGTTTGTACAACGCCAAGACGTAGCGCAGCAGTGCCCCGACTTACACAGGGACATGTTCTATTGCGGTGTTATACCGCTAGGAACCCACCTAACCCCGGAAACAGTTAAAAAAATTTCGGCTAACGATTATGTGGATATCTGGTCCCTAATATCAGCAGACCAAAACACCGTCGACAAAGAAAGGTGAGGCAATGACCGCAAGTTCGCTAAAAAAAACACTGTAGCCAAAACCATAAATAATTGGTTGCAGGCTTTCTGCGTTCTGGGGTGCGTGATGGGTCAGAAGCACCCCAAACGCTGCTCAGAACTCTTCACTTACTGCGACACCATTTACAACTCCTATAAAACCCATGGGGGTTCTGCGTGGTGGAAGTACAATGAAGAATTTAGAAGACGCCTGTAACTCCAACCCCCAACTAGGTTGGGGCGTTAAGGCGACCGATTTGTGGCTCAGACTTATGATGGCGCAAAAGTCCTTTCAGTCCTTTTCAGGCCCCTTTTCCTCCCACCACGCTACACCGGTAGCCGCAAATGTCCGCAGACCAGGATGCTGCTGGCTCTTCAACGAAGGCCATTGCAGGTATCAAGGTCTCTGCAAATACAAGCACGAGTGCTCATCGTGCGGGGGCAATCACACCTCCTCCGAATGTGACAAGCAACCAGCCAGGCATCACGGAAAAAATGCACCACCAGGTCCCAAGGACTCCAGTGAATGTGCACGAGATGGAGCCATGGCTCGAATGTTACCCCAATAAGGCTGCGGCCGACACCATCATCACCCACGGTTTCTTTATCCCCTTTATTTTCTCCTCAGAACCAACCTTTGCCCCCAATCTTAAATCTGCACGGGACTTCCCACAGGTCCTGGAGAACAAACTACTCAAGGAAGTGGCTTTAGGCCGCGTAGCAGGCCCATTCACTAATTTACCATTCCCAAACCTTCGCGTTTCACCCCTAGGGGTAGTGCCTAAGAAAGAAAAGGGTGAATTTCGCCTCATACACCACTTATCCTTCCCGGCTGGGAGGTCAGTAAATGACGGCATCCCCACAGAGGACTCAGCAGTGTCCTATGAGTCTTTTGACAAAGCAGTCGCACTTGTGCGTAAAGCAGGGCAAGGAGCATTAATGGCTAAGTCTGACATAGCGTCCGCCTTTCGCCTGCTACCAGTGCACCCCGATTGTCACCACCTGCTAGGGTGCTATTTCAACAAAAAATTATTTTACGACATGTGTCTTCCTATGGGTTGCTCCATATCCTGCTCTCATTTCGAGCTCTTCAGCTCTTTCCTGGAATGGGTGGTTAAGGCCGTGGCAGAGAACAAATCGGTCACCCATTATCTAGGTGATTTCCTGTTCGTTGGCCCCGCCAACTCAGAAACATTCCCTACCACGTTAAACTCCTTCCAGGCCTTAGCGGACAAGTTTGGGGTTCCGCTGTCAGCAGAAAAAACAGTTGGCCCTGTAACCTGCCTTTCCTTTTTGGGAATCAAAATAGACTCAACTAACATGATGTTTCGGTTACCACTGGAAAAGGTCCAAAAAACCACAACCCTCATTGACGGGTTCTGCGCGGTTCTCAAGGTAACCCTGGCTCAAATGCAATCTCTATTAGGCCTGCTCGCCTTCGCCTGTAGAGTCATGCCCATGGGAAGGGTCTTTTCCCGGAGGCTTTGCCTGGCCACTAAAGGCATAGCTGCCCCCCACCACAGGATTCGCATCACCAGTGCCCTACGCGAGGACCTGGGTGTATGGAGGTCCTTTCTAGCCACTTACAATGGACGCACGTGTTTCCAGGGAAAGGAGGTTTCCAGCTCAGACATATCTCTATTTTCGGATGCTGCCGGGTCCACCGGATTCGGAGTTTTCCTTGGTCCCAATTGGTGCGCTAGTCGCTGGCCCAACAAATGGCACTTGTCAGGCTGGACTAAAAACATCACCTTACGCGAGCTGTTCCCTATAATAGTAGCAACGGATCTTTGGGCAGAACAGCTGGCGAACAAACGAATCTGCTTCTGGACGGACAATATAAGTGTCGTCCACGCCATTAACCACCTGGCATCTTCCTCCCCGCCAGTGATCAGCTTACCGCGCTATTTAGCTCTCAAGTGCCTCGAGCATAACATCTGGTTCAGGGCCCGTCACGTGCCAGGGATCGATAACACTATCGCTGATGCCTTATCACGTTTTGAATTTCAGAAGTTTTGTGTATTACATCCAGAAGCGGACAGCATTGGCCAGAAGTGTCCACAGTTCCTCTGGACGGTCCCCGAGGACAGCTGATGCCTTTGGTCCAGGCATCCCTAGCTCCATCAACGTGACGTTCGTACGGTAAGGCTTGGAACGAATGGTTAAGTATAGCACAACCGCTGTCTAGCCAGGTGTCTGCTTATTTTCTCAGCAATTCCGTTGCTCAGTATATAGCGCATTTGCATACTAATGGCGTGTCGGGTACAGTAGCGCAGCAGCGGCTCGCAGGTATAGCCTTTCACTTCCGGGTTCGTGGATGGGCCGATGTCACCAAGGCCTTCCTGTTTACGCAGGCCGTTAAAGGATGAAAGCGGAAGCATCTGTGCACCGAAAGCAGGAGGCCCATTTCATTTGCCATCCTTTCAAGCATAATAAACCAGCTAGGCAACGTTTGCGCCAATGACAGCGAGGTCCGCTTGTTCTCGGCCGCCTTCTCGCTTGCATTCTTCGGGGCTTTGCGAATCAGTGAATTAGTCAGCAGATCATCAGCTCGTCCCAGTGGTCTGCTATGTGACGATGTTATAATTTGCAATGGTGGAGTACGGGTTCGCATAAGGCGCTCTAAAACAGATCAGCTCGTTAGAGGAGTTTGGTTCCCTATTTTCCCATTTCCCGGACCCTTATGTCCCATCCTTATCTTGCAGCGTTACTTAGAATCTCGGGTTCCCAACAAATTACTTTTAGAGCATGCAGATGGATCCCCGCTCACGGCAATGCAGTTTTCAGCCTTGCTAAAGATGTCTCTTTCCAGCCTGAGCTTACAGCCAGGGGATTATAGCACGCACTCCTTCGGCATAGGCGCAGCAACTGAGGCAGCAAGGGCCGGCTTCTCTAACGAAGAGATACAACGGATAGGGCGTTGGAAATCTGACTGTTTCTTCCGCTACATCAGGCCAGACCTAATTTAACCCCCGACCCCTGCCAACCTCCAGGTTTTACCACAAGTTTTAACCTCGAACCGGCCTCAGTAGTCGCCACACCTTTCTCCATCCCTCACATAACTAATCATATCTAACCGTTCAGTCCCATAGTTCCCCGCCACCAGGTGTGCATTGTTTTATCACGTCATATTACAAAAAAAAAACCCACTCATTTCAGTTATCAAAAGACCAACAAAGCTATGACAACACTAATACAATGATGGTCGCTGACACTATGATAACTATGCTGTGTACAGTAGCTAACAGCTTTTCTTCCTAGATCTAGCGAGACCTAGCATTTGGATCCTAGGTCACTCACACGTATTTTGGGCAGCACGGCGGGCCGAGTCGAGACCAGGTGGAAGCGAGCTGGTATTTCATCACCTCAAGTTCCACTGGAGAGGAGTTCGGGGCATGGCCTGGACACTGGTCCTGCCCGAGGTAGTGAACATAGCAAGAATAACCACGGGCCCAGTAGTGCTAGTCATCCACGCGGGTGGAAATGACCTAGTAAATGTGAGGATCCAGGAACCGCTCGCGGTCATGCAAGCGGACCTAGATAGGTTCAGCAGCTTCTTCAGCAACATAGTGGTGGTATGGTCCAGCATATTACCGAGATTAAGTTGGATAGGGGCAAGAAACATAGCGGCTGTGGAACGGTCAAGGCGGCACGTTAATATGCGGATCGCCAAATTTATAGAGGCAGGAAGAGGTATAGTGCTGGGACACGAGATGGTGGAATCAGAGATCAGCCGTTTGGTGCTAGAGGATGGTTTTAGCCTCAATGATATAGGCCTATATTTTCCTGTCGGACATCCAGGACGGGGTTGAGCAGGCCATGAGGACCCTGTGTGGGGGTTGCAGCTCAGGTGTGGGCCTTCGCCACTCCGTGGCCAGTGGAAGAGGGATTTGGTGAGAGCCAACCTGCCACGGACGGCCGTAGGCATCGGGCCTCCTCCCTCAGGTTTAAGGTGGATTTGTGCCTGTGGTTTAAAGCTGTGGCCAAAAATAACAAGCAACCCCTTTTATATCAACATTGAATGGTGTTACGTGGATACCTTCAATAAAGTACAAAAGAAAGATATTCCATGTGTGGTCTCCTTCATTGCGCAGTGGGGAGGGGGAACCGGTGGGTGGGTCTCGGCAGTCCTTCACCCCTGTTGATCAACCACACATCTAAACATCCCTTTAGATTTCCCATACAGGACACAATGTAAGGTTTTGCCTTTCTTAAGCGGGCTTTACACGCTACAACAAATCTAACGATGTGTCGGTGGGGTCACATAAGTGACGCACATCCGGCATCGTTAGTGTTGTTGTAGCGTGCGACAGCTACGTGCGATTGCGATTGAACGTAAAACCATTCATTGCATACACGTCGTTCATTTCCATAAAATTGCACGTCGGGTTGTTCAATGTTCCCGAGGCAGCACACATCGCAGTGTGTGACACCCCAGGAATGATGAACAGATCTTTTCCTGCATCCTGCGGCTCCCGCCGGCAATGCGAAAGGAAGGAGGTGGGCGGGATGTTTACCTCCCGCTCATCTCCGCCCCTCTGCTTCTATTGGCCGGCAGCCGCATGACGTCGCTGTGATGCCGAACGTCCCTCTCACTCCAGGAAGTGGATGTTCGCTGCCCACATCGAGGTCATATGGAAGGGTAAGTATGTGTGACAGGAAATAATCATTTGTGTGACACGGTCAACAAATTGAACGTGCCGCACATACGATGGGGGCGGGTACAATCGCATACGATATCGTATGTGATATCGTAAGGTGTAAAGCAGGCTTTAGGCTATGTGAGCACGTACATGCTAAAAATCTGCAGCAATTTGGCAGTGCATGTGCTCTTCAAATCGCTGCAGAAACACTGCGTAATAGATGCAGTGTGTCTTCAGAATAGATGCCGATTTCATGCTCTGGATGCTGGCTCTCCCATAAACAGAGTGGGAGCTGCATCTAAAGCGCACAAAATAAATGACATGTTGCATTTTTGAGCGCAGAGATTTGGATCCACTTTCTTATGAGCCTGATCAGACACCCCATACTTTGCACTGATGAGGGGCAAGCACCCCGCAACACCGTCTCTGCAAATTGGGATTCTGATCTGGCATATATATCCTAAGTTATATGTAAAGGGTTGTTAAAAATCCACATTTAACTTTTAGGATCGCTACTTCCAATAGGTGGCCCTGCGCTAGAGTTTGTCTCCAGCCCTGGAGAGACAATTTGAATATTTTGCAGAGGGGCATGGCAGCTATAAGACCCCTTACTTGAAAGCAGCCAGACTGGCTTGCAAAGTCTCCATAAGGAGAATAGTGTTCCCCCGTGATCCCCACATAGCTTTCTCATGAGCCAGATCAGACACCGCATACTTTGCACTGACGAGGGGCAAGCACCCCGAAACACTGTGTCTGCAAATTGGGATTCTGATCTGGCATATATATCCTAAGTTATATATAAAGGGTTGTTAAAAATCCACATTTAACTTTTAGGATTGCTACTTCCAATAGGTGGCGCTGCACTAGAGTTTGTCTCCAGTCCTGGAGAGACAATTTGAATATTTTGCAGAGGGGCGTGGCAGCTATAAGACACCTTACTTGAAAGCAGCCAGACTGGCTTGCAAAGTCTCCATAAGGAGAATAGTGTTCCCCCGTGATCCCCACATAGCTTTCTCATGAGCCAGATCAGACACCCCATACTTTGCACTGACGAGGGGCAAGCACCCCGAAACACCGTGTCTGCAAATTGGGATTCTGATCTGGCATATATATCCTAAGTTATATATAAAGGGTTGTTAAAAATCCACATTTAACTTTTAGGATCGCTACTTCCAATAGGTGGCGCTGCGCTAGAGTTTGTCTCCAGCCCTGGAGAGACAATTTGGAGACTTGGATCATAATTTCAGCATGCAAATCGCTGTGCTCAAAAAACCAATGTGCGGATGGATTATGCACAATCTTCATAGATTATGCTGGGGACGCAGGACGCATGCATTTACGTTGCAGTGCAATACACGTGCGCACATAGCCTAACATTTTCTTTCTAGTCCACTTCAGTGATGGCAGAAATGTTCTATTTTTATTTTTATTTCTTCTTTGCTTTTTCTTTTCTTCTTACTTTTCAGCTGTTTTTCTTTGGGTCTTTCAGCTCGCTTTCTCATTCTTCTTTTTACCTAATAAATTGAATCAGAACAGTTTTTATTCTTTTACCAGACAATGAACACACTAGCGCCTCTTTTTTAACCCCCTGAACTCTGACTCACTGTCATGTGTTTGTATGGCGGGGGTTTTTTTCTGTTTTTTTTTTAAACTCGTTCCTATATATAAAGTATCACTCCCATGATCTGTTTTATATTGGTTTTATTGGTGGATTTCCTATTTCCTTATTAAGAAGTGGGGACTCACTTTGAAACGCGGTGAATACAAGCAGCTAATTTTCAGTACCTTTGGATCCATATAATTTTTACAGCAGCGCAGCACGCTGCATCTTTGTGGTGACCATAAGGCCATGTGCGCACATTGCATTTTTTCATGCGTTTCCGCAGCGTTTTGAACTGCAGCGTTTTAATGCAAAAATGCATGCGTTTTGATTTCCAGGCAAAGTCTATGGGAAAGGAAGGGGTACTCCAAAATATCATAGCAAAATAAAGGGTAGGTCCAGATTTTTCTGGAACCCAACCCAGTTACCACAAACTCATTAACATATTAGAGAGAGGAGGACAAGAGTTTTTTTAGTGCAAAAAAGTATTACAAATTTTTATTAGACATAGTGGTGATACACATCTAAACAGTCGTTAAAAACAAGTTAAAATTTAATGACGGGTTGCCCCCACATTAGACATAATACAAGGGCTGAGGTGTACACATGTAAAACATATACATGTTTTACATGTGTACACCTCAGCCCTTCTATTATGTCTAATGGGGGGCAAGCCGTCATTAAATTTTAACTTGTTTTTAACGACTGTTTGGATGTGTATCCCCACTATGTCTAATAAAAATTTGTAATACTTTTTTGCACTAAAAAAACTCTTGTCCTCCTCTCTCTAATATGTTAATGAGTTTGTGCTAACTGGGTTGGGTTCCAGAAAAATCTGGACCTACCCTTTATTTTGCTATGGTATTTTGGAGTACCCCTTCCTTAATCATATTTATTCTGTTTACCACAGATAGTTCTCCAGCCGCCATGACCTTCCGGGCCAGGGATAGCACCTGGCAGCTTCAGATGGACGATGTCCTTAAGACTGGTGGGGTTACAGGTGATGTGAGCAATGGCATTCACTCTGATGAGATGATCATGAGCAAGTATAAAGATCTACTTAAAAAACGCACTAGATTGTGGTGGAATAAGGCATTCCTGGGCAAGTATTTGGAGAAAGATCTGGTGCCCAGGGGACTCAGTGTACAGGTTTTTCCCTCTTTTCCTTTGGAAGATGAAACGTTTAAAACAAAATGGGAGGAATTAGCACAGACCTGCTCTCGGGGCTTCCTGGGCCTACTGTGGGATCACAACTCGTCCTCACTGGCTTCAATTGAAATTGAATTGGAAGCATTAGAAAATAATCTTACAGAGGCTTGTACACCGGCTGTCGTTACCCGCTTCTACGCTGACATTGATAAAGAACTGGAGAAATGGGAGCGGGAGATTAGGACCTTCAAACTGGAAAAACTTAATAGGGACATTCAGGATTATACCCTACGGAGAGCATATAGATGGAGAACCAACACAACTAGAGGACGTACTGGGGACACTGCCAACAAAAATCCTCGTTCAAGATCCTCCTCAATAGTGTCTCTGACCTCCGTGGGCGGTTCCTCCTCTGGGGCCTCAGTGAGCTCTACGGATTTCGGGGATACAGTCGGGGCACGTGTCAAACACAGAGCCCGGCCACCTGTGACGTACAACAAGAATAAACGCCAAGGGAATAAACTTCAGGTACTAAACCTATCTCCACGGGCGCTCACTGTGGCTCAGGTGGAGGTCCTCTCACGTGGTCTGACCTTTTCTCCCTCTAATTCTTTCCATCTCTTCTCGGCTTTGAAGGATCTTAATTTATTTTCGCGGAAACTAATTCTCAAAAAACTCTTTTATAAGCGGAATGCTGGGTCCGACAGCCAGGTGGAACGAGAGGCCATACAAAACCTTGAAGATCTACTTCAGGAACAGGAGATCCCGACAACAGTATGTTCCCAGATGCTCTTTTACCTAAGTCAACAAAGTTCCCCCCATTGTCAATTAGCCCTGCAATTGAGATCTTTACTAAAATGGTCAGTGAGGATTTTAAAAAGATCCCGACCAATCGGAAAAGGGATAACTTGACTCATCCTCAAAGGATGGCCTTGATCGAACTGCAGGGCTTTCGTGACATTGTGATAAAACCCGCTGATAAAGGGGGGAACATTGTGGTGCTGTCCTGTGACAAATACGAACAGGAGGTTCTCAGACAGCTTCGGGACAGGAGCACCTACAGGAAATTGCCCTCTAATCCCCTGACTGTGTTTTCCACTGAACTCACCGCGATACTACGAAGGGCTCTGGATACCGGTCTGATCAATAAAAAGATGTTTGACGGATTGTGTAAAAAATATCCCAGAGTCCCTACATTTTACATATAGCCCAAAATCCACAAAGATGCCGTCAATCCGCCTGGGCGTCCGATTGTGTCCGGCTTAGAGGGTCTATGTGATCCTATTTGCAGATTTATAGACTACCATTTAAAAACTTTGGTCGAGACATTACCCTCTTATGTCCGGGACACCACGGACGTCCTTAGGCGCATTGACGGCATCTTTCTGGAGGAAGATATGATCCTTGTCACAGCCGACATTGAAAGCCTATACACGTGTATATCCCACACAGATGGAATACGAGCTGTCCGTTTCTTTCTCAAAATATCCGGTCGGAGTGGCGGTCTGAGTGAGTTGATTATCGAGCTGTTCGAGTTTGCCCTGTCACACAACTTCTTTGTCTTCAAAGACATCTACTATCTACAGCAACGCGGCACTGCCATGGGCGCGGCCTGTGCGCCTTTGTATGCAGACCTCTTCCTGGGTTTCTGGGAGAGGCTGATTTTTGCAGACGAGGGCTCCGGGCTTAGCGCCCATGTGCAGTGTTGGCTTAGATATATAGACGATGTTCTGTTTGTGTGGCAGGGTTCAGTTGAACAGCTCGACCTATTCATGGGGCAGTTAAACATCAATGACTTCAATATTAAACTCACCTACAAAAGTAGTAGATGCAGGATCGACTTCCTTGACATCATGATCAAAGTGGATCAGAGGGGATCGATCCAGACGGACGTTTTCCGTAAGGAGACGTCCGTCAATGCACTACTACACGCTACATCTGATCATAATCCATCAACGATTCGCGCCATTCCGACCGGGCAATATCTGAGGATGAAGCGAATTTGCTCTTCCAAGGATAGTTTTGAGGCTCAGTCGGCTGATCTCAGGGATCGATTCCGTGAAAGGGGCTATAGTGGTAGAAGTATCAGGGCTGGCTACAATCGGGCAAAGAGGACCCCCCGGCTGCAGCTACTCACGGATAGTCCGAAGAAGCAGGCACAACGTGGGATCGCGGTGAGATTTATTGGAACACACAGTCAGGAGTGGGGTACTATGCGTCAGATCCTGAAGAGGCATTGGCTGGTTTTGATGACCGACCCAACTTTGGCTAGAGTACTTGCCCCGGATCCCTTAATGACTTCCAGGAGAGCGAGAAACTTGAGAGACATTTTGGTCCAGAGCCACTACGTTCCACCCCGAGCAAATCCATTTGGGTCTCATGGACCTCCACAGGGTTGTTTTCCTTGTGGCCACTGTGTGGCTTGCAGCAATGTCCTTCGTAGTCACACATTCTGTTCATCCAACGGACAGAAAACTTATAACATCAAGCATTACATCACATGTGATACTACACATGTGGTGTATTTCGCGACATGTACATGCCCCCTGACCTATGTGGGACTCACCTCCAGGGAGTTCCGCATTAGGGTCAGGGAGCACGTGAGGGACATTGCTGCAGCCAAAACAGAGGAGGACCTGACAACACTCAAAACACTGCCCAGGCACTTTAGATCACACCACTCTTGTGACACCTCAAAATTGAAGATAAGAGGAATCGACGTAATAATGGGGGGATCAGAGGTGGTGATCTTAAGAAACGCCTGGCGCAGTGTGAGACCAAATGGATAGTGACTTTGGATACACTGGTTCCCAAGGGCTTAAATGAATCAGTGAGTTATGCCCCTTTTTTATAGGCATGATATGACTCTGACTTTGTACAGTTCCTCTTCCTCCTGGGAGTTATTGAACTTCACTTTCTTTGGTCTATGTGGTCATAGTTATATGTATCTCACCCCATGTGTTATTTAATTATATATCTATATTGTGAATTTGCCATTTGCTCTTCTCACCTGCATCCTCTGTCTTTTTTACTTTTTTATTCTTTTAATATATGCCTTATTTATCCGTGCATCCCTCCCTGAAGTTCAGGCTTATTTACTTACATATGTCCTTTCATCAATAGGACCTAGAAATTAATTACATGACCGCCATGCGAAATCTATCATCACCTCGATTCACATGAAAAACTAAGGATGGACTTTCTTACATGACGCTGTCATGTTCTTTTGAATTCCGAACATTGCTGAATTACTTCACGCTCAGAGAGATCTGTTTATACTTACCTTTTGTTGTAGTGTTCAGCTGTCTCCGTGCGATCGCGCCTGGTGCCGTTTGTGCGCGCGCAGCTGCGGCCGTCTCAGCGTCGCGTGCATGCGCGGGAGCTTTGGTGACGCGTCCCCGCTCCCGCGCATGCGCGAATGTGACGTGACGGCCAGCATCTCGCGCGACTTCGTCCGGCTGCAGGTGTGATTGCCGCTGGTGAGACTTCCGGGTCCGCGGTAATTGTAACTGCACATTTAAAAGCCTGTTACAAGGGATGGTCGGCACGAGACGCCTCCTCCCTGATGAAGATTATTATCCATTAATATCGAAACGTACGTAGGTCTTCCAGAGGCTCTATTCCTGACGGAGCTCCCCTCCTCACCTGGTCGGACCGATACAGGGTGTTACTGGTACCGGTACTTGCTTGTGCAGTTTTTCTAGTGGGGTCATAAACTCATTAATAGCTGTGTTCAATACTGCAGCATTTTTGTCTGGCAGTATGATTTTGAAGTATTCAGCAGGCTGACAGATAATACCCACATGCTTTTCCTGTACATTTGAGTGTGCTTTACCCATATGTTTTACATGTGTACACCTCAGCCCTTGTATTATGTCTAATGTGGGGGCAACCCGTCATTAAATTTTAGCTTGTTTTTAACGACTGTTTGGATGTGTATCCCCACTATGTCTAATAAAAATTTGTAATACTTTTTTGCACTAAAAAAACTCTTACATATAGTTACATAGTTACTTAGGTTGAAAAAAGACCTAGGTCCATCTAGTTCAACCTTCCTCCACCAGTTCTACATTTAGTCACTAAGTCATTTATAACCAACAATGTTGTGTGTACTGAGGAAATCATCCAGCCCTTTTTTAAAAGCTGTTATAGTATCTGCCATTACTACCTCTTGTGGTAGTGTATTCCACAGTCTGACCGCTCTAACTGTAAAGAACCCTTTCCTATTTAGGTGTCGGAATCGCTTTTCTTCCACTCGCAGTGAGTGCCCCCTGGTCCTTAGTACTGTCTTTGGAAGAAATAAGTCATGTGCCAGTCCTTTATATTGACCACACATGTATTTATACATATAAATGAGATCTCCTCTGAGACGTCTTTTTTCTAAGCTAAACATATCTAACTTTTTCAACCTGTCATCATATGGGAGGCCTTCCATTCCTTGTAATAGTCTAGTTGCCCGCCTTTGAACTGACTCTAACTTCTGAATGTCCTTTTTAAAATGTGGAGCCCAAAACTGGATCCCGTATTCCAGATGTGGCCTTACAAGTGATTTATAGAGGGGTAACAATACGTTGGGATCACGGGATCTAATCTCTCTTTTTATACACCCTAAAATCTTGTTTGCTTTAGCAGCTGCTGCTTGACATTGAGTGCTGCTGCTCAGCTTATTTGTAATGAGAATACCCAAGTCCTTCTCCTGTTCTGTAGTCCCGAATTTACTTCCATTTAATGTATACGCAGCTATAGGATTACTCCGTCCTAGGTGCATTACTTTACATTTATCAACATTAAATCTCATTTGCCAAGTATCTGCCCATTCTGACATCTTATCCAGATCTTTTTGTAATATTGTACTATCCAGGTCAGTTTTTAATATCCTACATAGTTTGGTGTCATCGGCAAAGACTGACACTGTACTATCAATCCCATCCACAAGGTCATTAATAAAGAGAGTAAAAAGAATCGGTCCAAGCACAGATCCCTGCGGCACCCCACTGCTGACTATAGCCCATTTAGAGAATGTACCATTTATGACTACTCTTTGTTTCCTATCTTTTAGCCAATTCCTTACCCAGTTGCATATTGTGTCCCCTAGTCCTTGCTTCTGGAGCTTTAGTATAAGGCTATTATGTGGTACAGTATCAAATGCCTTTGCAAAGTCCAAATAAATCACATCAGCTGCATTACCAATATCCAGGTTTGAACTTACCCCCTCATAGAACCCCAACAGGTTGGTTAGACACGACTTATCTTTCATGAATCCATGCTGTTTGTCAGTTATCATATTATTTTCTGCAATATATTTTTGCATGTCATCCCTTAAAATGCCCTCAAAAACTTTGCATACTACTGATGTCAGGCTTACTGGACGGTAGTTGCCTGGATCTACCCTCTTACCTTTCTTAAATATCGGTACCACATCAGCAATCCTCTAATCCTGAGGCACCAACCCTGTTACAAGTGAGTCTAAAAAGATGAGATACAGCGGTCTATCGATTACGGAGCTCAATTCCCTCAATATTCGTGGATGAATGCCATCTGGCCCTGGGGATTTGTCAATGTTTAATTTACTCAGACGTAGGCGTACTTCATCTTGTGTTAAATTAATTATATCGGGTGGTGGACTTTGATTTTTCACTTGTTGAATGATCCCTGGTACAGTCAGTTCCTTGGTGAATACAGATGAGAAATGCCTATTTAATATCTCAGTCTTTTGTTTGTCCTCTATAACTAACTTGTTATTATATTTTAAGGGGTCGATACTATCCTTTGTTTTCCTTTTGGCATTAATGTATTTATAAAAGATTTTGGGATTTATTTTAATGTCATTGGCGAT
This sequence comes from Anomaloglossus baeobatrachus, assembly GCF_048569485.1. Classification (NCBI taxonomy): domain Eukaryota; kingdom Metazoa; phylum Chordata; class Amphibia; order Anura; family Aromobatidae; genus Anomaloglossus; species Anomaloglossus baeobatrachus. Next base: position 327,552,308 of record NC_134358.1, read on the forward strand.
TTTTGTTTCAGTAGCTAATTTTGCTTGTTTGATTTCTTTTTTACATTTCCTATTGATATCTTTATACTCCTGCAATGCTATTTCTGTATTCTCAGCCTTTAAGATTTTAAATGCCCTTTGTTTTTGTTTTATTATACTTTGTACAGTCTTATTTATCCATAGTGGTTTCTTTTCTCCTCTCTCTAAAGTCTATGGGAAATAGGGCTTTCTTGTGCGCACTATGGATAAAAAAACGCTGCATTTTTGGTGTCAAAAAATTGACAAAATCTCTGCGTTTGAAGAAGCAATATGTCAATTTTTTTTGCCATTTTAGCTGCGTTTTGCTAACATTGGAGTCAATGAGAATTATCAAAACGCATCCTGAAAGAAAATTCCTAGCGTTTTACATGCATTTTTTATGCTACATGCATGTTTTTTTGAGAATAAATTAAACCATGCATTTTTGGCATTATAGTGAGGTCATGACGTTTCCTTTTGCCCTCACATCCAGCTCGACTATAAATAAAGAGTTAAACAATAATTTAACGTTATTTTATACATAAATATTAAATCACAATAATCTTTTTATTAAAATTTGCTATTTTGTGTATGATTTAAAGCATGACATTTTTTTTTCCTAGTGTTTGAATGTTTAAACTTTATTTAGTTGTGTATTTGTAGTGAAAACGCATGTGACTTTAAGCACAGAAAATGCATGTAAAACGCTGTCAAAACGCGGCAAAATGCAAGAAAAAAGCATGAGTATTTCCTGCATTTTTGTGGCCAAAACTAAATTTGACAATGACAAAATGATCAAGAATAAAAATAAAGAATATTTGTAGCCTTAAAAAAATGATTAGTATACAAGATGACCAAAAAATGAGAAAAGAACAGGAAAACCAAAGCATGGCACCTGTCTTGGCACATCCAAAGCATTGAACAAAAACTGGAGGACAAAGAGTACAGTGCAAATATATTTAATATAGAGCAACTGGCACATATAGATCAGCAGCAGATCAGGCCGGCAGTGTATAATAGTAAAAGTACAAAGTACAAAATACAAATTAGTATAAGGCACAGATAGAAAAACTGACAGGCTGGGTCAGAAATTAGTACATATTAAAATGAACACGGGCACCCTACGTACATGGAGCATGATATAAAGTTTTGACAATTGTTACACATAGACGAGTCATGAAACCAGCACTAGATTAGTACAATGGTAAAATTGTGTGCTCTGAGGTAACAGAGAAACATTAGATATATAAAAGTATGATAAAATCCAAATGTCACTAGTAAACATTACTTAGTACAAGTGCTGGTAGGAGCCAGACAGTGGCCGCAAGGGAAACAGCCCCTAAGGGGAGTACCAAGATCCAGAAAGGTAGTAGGTCAGTTTGGAACATAATGGCTCCGTACAAGCAAGTCACGTAAATTACGTGACCTGCGGGGCGTCATCAGGGGGCTTTTGGGTAGGTCACATAGAGTGGAATCAGAAAGGAGAACATTCCAGTGCCTGCTCAAGATAGACCGCATATTGGACCACTCATGGTTGAAGGTAGAAATAAAACGAATTTGGCCAGGATCTGAGGAACTGCCGGATTTAGCCCCGCTATTATATAATAGAGTAGATCGAGGAGTATGCTTCGCCCATAGATAAGCCCGCTTGATGCTCCTGTTACTGTAGCCCCGCTCCTGAAACCGAATTTTTAAATCTGCCGCCTGCTCCTCAAACAAAAGGTCAGATGAGCAGATACGTTTCATCCGTAAAAATCGACCGGTGGGGATGGCCCGAATAGTGCACTGATTATGGGACGACGAGGCATGAAGGAGGGTTTTAACTGAGGTCGTCTTATGGTAAGCATTAGTTTGAATCTGCCTACCATCACCAATTTTAATGTCAATATCAAGGAAATCCAAACTCATGCTGTCATACCTGTGGGTCAACTTGATACCAAAAGGATTCATGCCAAGCCGTTCCATGAACTCATCGAGTTGCTCCATCTTGCCCGTCCACAAAATAAACAAATCATCAATGTACCGCAGCCAGCACTGCACAGGGGCATCGGCCGGCCCGCCTCCGTCACACAGCAAACACCTCTCCCAGTAACCTAGGAAGAGGTTTGCGTACGAAAGCGCGCAGGCCACGCTGCTGTAGATAATGTACATCTGTAAATAAAAAGAAATTATGGGTAAGGACAAAACGGAGCAACTCAAGGATTAGGTCACACATCGGGCCATCCCGACCGGAACTCAACAAAAAATGTTCAGCGGCCTTCAGGCCATCCTCGTGACGGATACAAGTGTAGAGGGACTCAACGTCTGCCGTAACAAGTAAGGTGTTACTATCCACAAAGATGCCATCTATCCTCCTAAGAACGTCCGTCGTGTCACGGACATATGAGGGGAGCGTCTCAACCAAACCAAAGGTTTCAAATAATGATCTATAAATTGACATATCGGTTGACACAACCCCTCAATGCCGGACATGATAGGACGACCAGGAGGACAGAGGGCATCTTTGTGGATTTTGGGCGTAAATAAAAAGTGGGTGTTTTAGAAAAACATACCGTGAGTCCCTCTACTACCTGTTTACTAATGATACCTTGATCACAGGCCTTACCAAGGATGGCCTGAGGTTGAGCAGAGAAGGCAGAAGCGGGGCTACAGGGGAGCTTACAGTAAGTGGACCTATCACGTAATTGGCAGAGCGCCTCTTTCTCATACATAATGGCTGGCCAGATCACAATGTTTCCCCCTTTGTCCGCAGGCTTAATTACAATATCATCCAATTTATCCAGGGACTCGATTGCTAATCTCTCAGCATGAGTTAAATTGTCATACCGACATCTCCTGGATAGATGTTCAAAATCAGATATCACAAGTTTTGTGAATATCTCAACGGCCGGGCAAACAGACAAAGGTGGAAACCTCGTTGATCTGGGCATAGCACAAGATGGAAACTCACCCAAAGTGCTCGGTGCGGCTTCATCCAGCAGCTCCTCAAGATACTGTATGGCCTGTAGTTCCCTCAAATCCAGTGGTCTAAAGAATTGTTGTGTGCGTCTGTTATGTTTTTTTTGTGAGAATGACTTTCCATGCAAAAATATATAAATCCTTTACCGCTGTAAAACAATGGAAGGCGTTAGATGGTGAAAAGGAAAGTCCCCTTGACAGCACATCAATTTGGGAAATGGAGAGGAGATGTTGAGACAGATTAATTAGCTGAGGTGTTCTGCGTTTATTCGCATTAGATGGTTGTTGTTTTGACTTTAATCTGGTAATGATGCCACTGGAATGGCCAATCTCTGCATCAGATTCATCAGTTTCACTGGGGCCAGGAAAAATACGTCCACTGTCTGCACTCGTTCCCCTCGTCCTAGAGTATGACCATGATCTTGATCGGCGTCCAAGAGTATTAGAACGCCAGTTATAGACACGATTTTGCTGAAAATCATTTTGATCACGTGAGAATTTTTTTATTGTCACAGTTTTGATTTCTTTTTCCCAGCGTAGCAAATCAGCTTCATTCTGAGTAGTGAATTTGGCAAGGGGTTCACTTGACATGTTCTCCTTAATGGTAGTAAGTAGTTTTTCAATCTCTGTCTCCATTTCCAAAATTGAGGCTGTGTCAAGCTCACTAAGAAGATTTAAAAATCCTCTCGAGCAGGCACTGGAAAACTTCTCCCAATGTGTTCTAATAGATTCATTGTCTACCTGAAAGGATGGACACACTTGTACCCGCAAGCCCCGTGGAATAAGCCCCATTTACAAGTATTTGTTAAGGAACGCCCTGTTCCACCAGGTCCTGGTACGTTTCTGGAGTAAAGATCTGTAGTTCTGCACACTTTCAGATAATGCGCCCTCTCCTCCCGTCTCCGCTGCAGTGCCGCCAACCTCGGCCAGTGCCTTGTCTAGCTCAATCAACCACGATTCATCATGAGAGCGAAAGTCCATGGTAAGACTCGGGTTTTATCAATATATAAATTTTTTATACTGTAAATATACATAATTGGAAATACACATGCGCTTTTTATGTATATTATGTTTTAAAAAAACAATACATATATAATTGGAACATGGAACATAGTGTGAAATTAATGCTACTTTATATTTGTTTAATGTAAGGAAACCTGTGGATATGAACCCGCAAATACAATAACATGGGGAATATGTTCTGGCATTGAGTGTTAAGCGTGCAATATGAAAAAGACTGTGAGAAAGATGAATTGCAAGGAAGTTAGAAACAATGTGTGTGTGTGTGTGTGTGTGTGTGTGTGTGTGTGGGTGGGTGTGTGTGCGGGTGTGTGTGTAAAAGAATAGGCTGGTGAGAAGAACGAGACTGTTTAAAGAAAGGAGGTTATACGTAGGTTCTAACGTTTTTTGTAATTCATCTCTCTCGCAGTCTTTATCACATAGCACACTTGTTATCACTCAATTCGAGAACAAATTGTTCACTTTATTGTATTGATGGGTTCTAATCCACAGGTCTCCTTATATTAAACAGATATCTTCCATGTTCCATATATTGTCCATAGATAGATATGAAATGTCCTCCATCTCCTTCCAACCTCTATCATCGGTCCATATCATCAACCCATCTATTCCGCCTATACTGACACTAGTACAATAGCTGACTCACCCGGCTTTTCTTTTCCCTCTTTGTCTGTCTGCTCACACAATCCTCCATAGCCAGTCTGTTGACATTTAGAAAATGTATGTATATATGTGTATATATATATATATATATATATATATATATATATATATATATATATATATATATATATATATATATATATATATATATATATAAAAACTCACTGAATTCACCAATTTATATCCACAAAAAAATAAATCACTGACCTAGTGGACAATTTACAATAAAATGTGTCTTCACTAATCATTTTAAATCGTCTAGTCCCAATAACATGTATTTCGGCTAGACGCAATTTAGAACTACAAGATGTTATAATTGTGCTCATTCACTAGCAACAGTATTAATAACTACCCTTGATACTAGCCTATGATACGGCAATATCTGTTTTATATCTGGTTGTTATTATAAACCTCTTCAGGTTCTATTCAGTGCCAATATTTGTGCACTACATATAATTTAGTCTCTTCATAGATCTTTTATAGAAGGAATATCTTCTTTTTGCGGTCTGATTAATAAATTGGGCCTAACTGATATTTTAAAACGTTCCTTCTGTTATAAACTGTTGAAACATCATGATCAATCACAATTAAAGTCTTTCCATTATTTCACCATTATCTCTCATATCTCTATCTCAAGGCGTTTCTGCCTTTCACTACATGTGGGTTCATCAGGAGATCGTCCTATAGCGCTGGGAAAAAAAGAGACAAAATTCCCCAGCACTCTCCTCACAAGTGACAATCTTATTAAACCATTACCATTCATATATTTATAGATATGAGCATGATATAAAATACTTTGTGCATTACATGTGGTATGTGGGTCTCATTTATATACCCCATTTCTTATTTGCACAAGCCTAGAGGCAGTATCACCAATTACATGTGAATGTCTGAGCCATTTTCACCCTAGTATATGCTGCACTCTTTTACTTCACTGGACACACACTATATGCGATATCACAGCCTCTCACCTCTTGTGCGTTTGGCTTTCACAGTGAGATAAGCGATTAGGGATCCCTAAAGGAATATGTTCTATGGGTGTAATACATAACTCACATTAGGGATCCTAGTGCTCTACATATTACACCCATAGATCACATTCCTTTAGGGATCCCTAATCGCTTAAAATCCTACTGTGAAAGCCGAACGCACAAGAGGTGAGAGGCTGTGAAATTGCATATAGTGTCTGTCCAGTGAAGTATAAAAGAGTGCAACATATACTATAGGGCAAAAATTGCATAGATTCACATAGTTACATAGTTACATAGGTTGAAAAAAAGACCTAGGTCCATCTAGTTCAACCTTTCTCCACCAATTCTACATTTTGTCCCTAAGGCTACTTTCACATATCAGTTTTTTGCAATCAGGCACAATCCGGTTTGTGCCTGATGCAACGGATCCGTCGCCGATTGTGTAAAAACTGATGTGACGGATCCGGTAAAAGAACGGATCCGTTTTTTGGGGGGGTTTTTTATGCTGAGAGAGAGAGACCCCATCATCACCGCACAAACACTGGCACTACTGCCCCCATCATCCTTGCACAAACACTGGTACTATCACCCCCATCATCCCCGCACAAGCACCGGCACTATCGCCCCCATCATCCCCGCACAAGCACCGCCACTATCGCCCCCATCATCCCCGCACAAGCACCGACACTATCGCCCCCATCATTCCCGCACAAACATCAGCACTATCGCCTCCATCATCCGTGCACAAACACCGGTACTATCGCCCCCATCATCCCCGCACAAACACCGGCACTACTGCCCCCATCATCCTCGCACAAACACTGGCACTATCACCCCCTTCATCCCCGCATAAACACCGGCACTATCACCCCCTTCATCCCCGCATAAACACCGGCACTATCACCCCCATCATCCCCGCACAAGCACCGGCACTATCGCCCCCATCATCCCCGCACAAACACCGGCACTATCGCCCCCATCATCCGCGCACAAACACCGGCACTATCGCCCCCATCATCTGCGCACAAACACCGGCACTATCGCCACCATCATCCCAGCACAAACACCGGCACTATCGCCCCCATCATCCGCGCACAAACGCCGGCACTATCGCCCCCATCATCCGCGCACAAACGCCGGCACTATAGCCCCCATCATCCCCGCACAAACGCCGGCACTATCGCCCCCATCATCCCCGCAAAAACGTCGGCACTATCGCCCCCATCTTTCCCGCATAAACACCGGCACTATCGCCCCCATCATCCGCGCACAAACACCGGCACTATTGCCCCCATCATCCCCGCACAAACGCCGGCACTATTGCCCCCATCATCCCCGCACAAACGCCGGCACTATCGCCCTCATCATCCCCACACAAACAGCAGCACTATCGCCCCCATCATCCGCGCACAAACACCGACACTATCGCCCCCATCATCTGCGCACAAACACCGGCACTATCACCACCATCATCCCAGCACAAACACCGGCACTATCGCCCCCATCATCCGCGCACAAACACCGGCACTATCGCCCCCATCATCCGCGCACAAACGCCGGCACTATCGCCCCCATCATCCCCGCATAAACACCGGCACTATCGCCCCCATCATCCGCGCACAAACACCGGCACTATTGCCCCCATCATCCCCGCACAAACGCCGGCACTATTGCCCCCATCATCCCCGCACAAACGCCGGCACTATCGCCCTCATCATCCCCACACAAACAGCGGCACTATCGCCCCCATCATCCGCGCACAAACACCGACACTATCGCCCCCATCATCTGCGTACAAACACCGGCACTATCGCCACTATCATCCCAGCACAAACACCGGCACTATCGCCCCCATCATCCGCGCACAAACACCGGCACTATAGCCCCCATCATCCCCGCACAAACGCCGGCACTATCGCCCACATCATCCCCGCAAAAACGTCGGCACTATCGCCCCCATCATCCCCGCATAAACACCGGCACTATCGCCCCCATCATCCGCGCACAAACACCGGCACTATCGCCCCCATCATCCCCGCAAAAACGTCGGCACTATCGCCCCCATCATCCCCGCATAAACACCGGCACTATCGCCCCCATCATCCGCGCACAAACACCGGCACTATTGCCCCCATCATCCCCGCACAAACGCCAGCACTATTGCCCCCATCATCCCCACACAAACGCCGGCACTATCGCCCTCATCATCCCCGCACAAACACCGACACTATCGCCCCCATCATCTGCGCACAAACACCGGCACTATCGCCCCCATCATCCCAGCACAAACACCGGCACTATCGCCCCCATCATCCCAGCACAAACACCGGCACTATAGCCCCCATCATTCCCGCACAAACGCCGGCACTATCGCCCCCATCATCCCCGCAAAAACGTCGGCACTATCGCCCCCATCATCCCCGCATAAACACCGGCACTATCGCCCCCATCATCCGCGCACAAACACTGGCACTATTGCCCCCATCATCCCCGCACAAACGCCGGCACTATTGCCCCCATCATCCCCGCACAAACGCCGGCACTATCGCCCTCATCATCCCCGCACAAACAGCGGCACTATCGCCCCATCATCCGCGCACATACAGTGGCACTATCGCCCCCATCATCTCCGCACAAACTCCGGCAATATCGACCCCATCATTCCCACACAAACACCGGCACTATCGCCCCCATCAACCCTGCACAAACACCGGCACTATCGCCCCAATCATGACCACACACGCAGGCACTACCGCACGCATTATCACCACACACAGGCACTACAGCCCCCATCATCACCGCACATGCAGGCACTACTGCATGCATCATCACCGCACATGCAGGCACTATTGCACGCATCATCACCGCACACGCAGGCACTACCGCACGCATCATCACCGCACACAACGGCACTACCTACCTATCACCGCACACACAGGCACTACCTCTGTGACATCACTGCTGGCAGCGAGACTCCCTTCAGTTGCTGCGTGGATCTCCGAGGAGCGGCGGTGTTCTACTGCCGCTCCTGTCAGCTTCATGTAGCAGAGCTGAAAGCGTCGTGGGACCTCTGTGGATTACGTCGGACCTGGAGGGGTATTTGGGGATTTTAATAAAATGGTGAAAGAGGGTGGTTTTTTTTGTCTTTTATTCCAAATAAAGTATTTTTTTGGGTGTATGTGTTTATTTACTTTCACTTACAGGTTAAACATTGGGGGTGTCTCATAGACGCCTGCCATGATTAACCCTTTATTACCCCGATTGCAACCGCACCAGGGCAGTTCGGGATGTGCTGGGTAGAGTCCTGGGACTGTCACATCTAATGGATGCGGCAATTCCGGGCGGCTGCTGGCTGATATTTTTAGGCTGGGGGGCTCCCCATAACGTGGAGCATCCCATCCTGAGAATACCAGCCGTATGGCTTTATCCAGGCTGGTATCAAAATTGCGGGGCACCGCACGCCATTTTTTTAAAATTATTTATTTTTTTACTGCAAGAAGTAGACTCGCCCACCGGCGCCTGTGATTGGTTGCAATGAGAGAGCTGGTGGGGGCGTGTCTGCCTGCAACCAATCATAGGCGCCGGTGGGCGGGGAAAGCAGTGAATACAAGATTGAATAATGGGTGGCCGGCATTTTCAAATCAGAAGCCACCAGCAGTGTGACAGCCGTGCAGCATCGCGCCCATGATCGGTGAGAGTGAATGAGTGAGTCAGTGTGAGAGAGAGAGTGTGAGTGAGAGTGAGAGAGAGAGAGATTTTGATTTTCTGACAAGCTATTAATTTATATCACTTCTGGGCATGCTCAGAAGTATAAAACGAATCCGGTACATGCTTCTGGCGTTTGATGCATGCCACCAGATTCGGCATGCATAGACTTTCATTATGCACCATGCCGCACAGTGCCACACCTGGAGCTATGCAGTTTTTTGCTGGCAAAAAACGTTCCTCTTTGCGTCCTGTGCGGCCGCCGGAGTGGCGATTTTTGCCGCAACCGGCAAAAAACGGATCAAACACGAGTACATGCGGCACAATACGGCGCTAATAAAAGTCTATGAGGAAAAAACGCACACGGCGGAAAAAAAAACGGATGCGTTTTTTCTGCAAAGCGCCAGATTGTGCCTGATTGCAAAAAACTGATGTGTGAAAGCAGTCTAAGTCATTTATAAAGAACAATGATATGTGTACTGAGGAAATCATCCAGCCCTTTTTTTAAAAAGCCGTTATAGTATCTGCCATTACTACCTCTTGTGGTAGGGCATTCCACAGTCTGACCGCTCTAACTGTAAAGAACCCTTTCCTATTTAGGTGTCGGAATCGCTTTTCTTCCACTCGCAGTGAGTGCCCCCTGGTCCTTAGTATTGTTTTCGGAAGAAATAAGTCATGTGCCAGTCCTTTATATTGACCACACATGTATTTATACATATAAATGAGATCTCCTCTGAGACGTCTTTTTTCTAAGCTAAACATATCTAACTTTTTCAACCTGTCATCATATGGGAGGCCTTCCATTCCTTGTAGTAGTCTAGTTGCCCGCCTTTGAACTGACTCTAACTTGTGAATGTCCTTTTTAAAATGTGGAGCCCAAAACTGGATCCCATATTCCAGATGTGGCCTTACAAGTGATTTATAGATGGGTAACAATACGTTGGGATCACGGAATCTAATCTCTCTTTTTATACACCCTAGAATCTTGTTTGCTTTAGCAGCTGCTGCTTGACATTGAGTACTGCTGCTCAGCTTATTTGTAATGAGAATACCCAAGTACTTCTCATGTTCTGTTGTCCGGAGTTAACTTCCATTTAATGTATACGCAGTTATAGGATTACTCCGTTCTAGGTGCATTACTTCACATTTATCAACATTAAATCTCATTTAAGAAAAAACCAAAAAGCTAGCAATAAATGTGCACTACAGCCCTAAAAACTCCAACTGTACTTATTATAAATTTGAGATTTTTGGCAAAAAATTGCAATTTCTTGAGCCACCCCGCCACTGCACGGCAAATCTCATTTGGGGCAGTCCTAACACTAAAATATTTTTATAAAGTGTGCCAAACGGCCTCACATATGAAATAGTAGAACTGCTCTTAGCAGCACTCACCTGGTCTATTTCAATCCCGTACCCATGACTGAATCATGGCTGTGGGCGGGACAGGTCCAAGCAAATGCTGCATGAAGTAAATAGCCTGTGGACAGGGCCTAATGACTGAATGTGAACAGTCCCCAATCGCCAAAATCTAGACAGGTGGAATACATCCCAAATTGGGGTGCATAGCAAGGTGGGGGCAAAAAAGCTAGCACTAAATGTGCACTACAGCACTAAAAATTCCAACTGCACTTACTATAAATTTGAGCTTTTTGGCAAAAAATTTGGGGCTCATTTGGGGCAGTCCTAACACTAAAATATTTTTATAAAATGTGCCAAACGGCCTGACATATTTTAGTGTTAGGACTGCCCCAAATGAGATTTGCCGTGGAGTGGCGGGGTGGCTCAAGAAATTGCAATTTTTTGCCAAAAATCTCAAATTTATAATAAGTACAGTTGGAATTTTTAGTGCTGTAGTGCACATTTAGTGCTGGCTTTTTTGTTTTTTCTTCATTGAATTGGTCGGTGGTTGACCCCCACCTTGCTATGCACCCCAATTTGGGATGTATTCCACCTGTCTAGATTTTGGCGATTGGTGACTGTTCACATTCAGTCATCAGGCTCTGTCCACAGGCTATTTACTTCATGCAGCATTTGCTTGGACCTGTCCCGCCCACAACCATGATTCAGTCATGGGTACGGGATTGAAATAGACCAGGTGAGTGCTGCTAAGAGCAGTTCTACTATTTCATATGTGAGGCCGTTTGGCACATTTTATAAAGATATTTTAGTGTTAGGACTGCCCCAAATGAGATTTGCCGTGGAGTGGCGGGGTGGCTGAAGAAATTGCAATTTTTTGCCAAAAATCTCAAATTTATAATAAGTACAGTTGGCATTTTTAGTGCTGTAGTGCACATTTAGTGCTAGCTTTTTTGTTTTTTCTTCATTGAATTGGTCGGTGGTTGACCCCCACCTTGATAGAGGGATGAATGAATGAATGAATAGAGGGCTGGATAGATAGATAGATAGATAAGAAAGACCTATATAATGTCCTACCCCCCTGCATATTCTAAGCTGGCACCCTTTTGTGACTGTCATGTGGCACTAAGGTGCTTAGCCTTGTATTTAGCCAAAAAATAAATAATAAAAAAAAATGACATGCGGTCCCCCTATCTTTTGTAGCCAGCTAGGGTAAAGCAAACGGCTGCAGCCTGCAAACCACAGCTGGCAGCTTCACCTTGGCTGGTAATCCAAAACAGAGGGCACCCCACGCTGTTATTTTAAATTAAATAAATAATTTAAAACAAAAAACACGGGGTACCCAAAATTGGATCACCAGCCAAGGTAAAGCGGACAGCTGTGGTCTGGTATTCTCAGACTAGGGAGGTTCACAGTTATTGGACACTCCCCAGCCTAAAAATAGCAGGCTGCAGCCGCCCCAGAAGTAGCGCATCCATTAAATGTGCCAGTCCTGGTGCTTCGCGCCATCTCATCCCGTTGCCCTGGTGCGGTGGCAAACGGGGTAATATATGGGGTTAATACCAGATGTGTAATGTCACCTGGCATCAAGCCCTGGAGTTAGTCATGTCAGGCGTGTATCAGATATCCGACATCACCAACCCAGACAGTAATAAAAAAAAAAAAAAGACAACAAACACATTTTTATTTGAAAAAACACTCCCCAACACATTCCCTCTTTCACCAATTTATTAGAAAGAAAAACAAATCCAGGTCTGGTGTAATACAAGGGGGTCCCACGATGGTCCATACCATAGTCAATGTCCCAGTCAATGAAGAACAGAATGTTCCCCATTGGCTGGGAGAGCCGTGCAGTCACCTGAGCTAACATCAATAGGTCAGCCCAGGTCACTGCAGGGCATGACGAGTGCTGCTATCAGGAGGTTAGCGAGGTATATTACCTGCGATGATCGCTGAACTCCTGACAGCAGCGCTGTCACCGAGTTCAATGACCGCCGCCTTCACAAACCAAGTATCGCAAGCGGCCCGTGACGTCACCACTAGTCACAGTCTCGGGTCGACAGCGAGAGGTGATGTGACAAGCGGCGGGCATAGAAGGCAGTGACGACCGCTGACGTCAGGAGGGCAGGACTTCATCACCGTAGGTAATGAACTTACTAACCTCTTGACGGTAGCGCTGGTCATCCCCGCGGCTGCTGACACTGCAGTGTGGGCCGCTGCTGACACTGCTGAGCGGGCAGCCGCGGGGCTGGAGCGGGACACTGACTGCACGGGCACCCAACGGAAGTAACACGGAAGTGCTTCCGTGTTGCTTCCGGGAATTTTGCGGACCCATTGACTTGTATTGAGTCACGGTTCGTTATTACGGAACAGAATAGGACATGTTCTATAATAACGGAGCGGACATACGGCATCCGATGTGTTTTTTTTTTTGTAGGATCGGATGCACATGGAAGTGCTACCGTGTACCATCCGATCCTACACAAAAGACATTGAAAAGATGCTCCTGTCTGTGGGTCCGCAAAAAAACAGGAACTGACCAGGACAAACGGAACGGTCATGTGAATGAGCCCACCTGCAGCCATTGCAGCGTGTGCGGGCTGTGAGATCAGGAGTCAGCTGACTCCAGCGCCAGCCGATAAATTCTGTGTCCCGCTGCAGAAGGATCCGGTAAAATAATGGTTGCATGCGCTGCACATTTAATCCACAGGATCCGGTCACATGCGGTTTGCGGATGATACGGACGACACACAGACTAGGCAAGAGGGAAAAAAGCAATCTCATCACCCCCTCACTTTTTTTTCCCCAATTATTTTTTTCACATGTTGCGCCGGCTAATAATCATAATTTCTGTACACACACACTCACACACTGTATATACGCACACACACACACTGTATATATGCGCACACACACTGTATATACACACACACTGTATATACACACACACACACTGTATATACACACATACACACTGTATATACTCACACTGTATATACACACACACTGTATATACACACAATCTCATCACCCCCTCACTTTTTTTTCCCCAATTATTTTTTTCACATGTTGCGCAGACTAATAATCATAATTTCTGTACACACACACACACACTGTATATACACACACACTGTATATACACACACACACACACACACACTGTACACACTGTACACACACACACACACACACACACTGTATATACACACACACTGTATATACACACACACACAGTATATACACACACTATATACACACACACACTGTATATACACACACACACACACACTGTATATACGCGCACACATACACACTGTATATACACACACTGTATATACACACACTGTATATACAAACACACACACACACTGTATATACGCGCACACACACACACACTGTATATACGCGCACACACACTTTCTTCCCCTGGCTGTGCAGAGCTGCTGCTGTCTCTGTGATTTCTCTCAGTGCATCCACTGAGAAGAGGCAGGGAGGAGGGTTTGGGGGGAGAGCAGAGTGGGTGTATTAGACACAATGGGTGTGTTAGATAAGCTAGACACCGCCCTAGAGCCACAAAGAATTCTGGGACTTGTAGGAACTGAACACAGGAAGTCAGAGGGGAGATTAACCTCATCAGAGCTGGAGCCAGCAATGAGCATGTGCTGCTGGTGCACAATAAAAGGTAATTTTGCTGAAAAAACATAATAGATGTGTTGAGGGGCACATATTAGCATGATTTATCAGAAAAAAAAAAATCAGTTTTGGTAACTGGACAACTTCTTTAACTTTGGTGCCATAGCTGCCTTAGGTGACATGCAAATTTTTGCTACAAACTGCAACAAATCAGCAACAAAAAACGCACTGTGTGCTCACAGCCTTAGGTTATGTGCCCAAGGGAGAAAGTAACCGCGGATTTTGCAGCAGAAAACCCGCTGATTTTCCAGATAAATCCGCGTAGTACAGAAACTCTCCATGTTATCCTATGGTATTTGGGGAGTGCTGTATCAATGCTGCGGTATTTGCGGCTGCGGAAAATGCTGCGGATTTCCCGCAACCTCATGTAACTGTATGTTCATTACTCATGAGGAATTATCTGCGGAATTCCCGCCCCTCCACTATGGAGATACAGGGCGGGAATGCACAAAATCCGCACTGTTTCTGCAGGTTTACCGCAAAAACTCTGCAGATATACTACAGCAATGGATAGCTGCGGACTCCGGGAAGCTGCTGCGTCAAGCTGCGGAAATACCTGCAGAAAAGTCCGCAGGTACGATCTCCCATGGGCACATGGCCTTACGCTTCTCCCACTCCACCAGGCTCCACCCACTCTTCAAAAATGTTGCTATCGAGGCTGGGACTGGAGGGCGTAAAGTAAAACTCAAAATGGAATTTTACCCTATAGAAATACATAAAAAATATAATAGTGTGGACGTTTGCTTCATTAAACACTTGAGCAATTCATGAAAGCATTAAAACAGTAGTCATGAAATCATTACAATTATAAAGCTGGTATATGTGTGTTTATATATGTCTGTGTGTGTATATTTATGTGCGTGTATATATCTATATATATATATATGTGTGTATATATATATATTATATATATATATGTATACACATACATGTGTATACGTTTATATATATAAATATATATATGTGTGTGTGTGTGTATTTATGTGTGTGTGTGGGTACATATATATATATATATATATATATATATATATATATATATATATATATATGTATATATATATATATATATATATATATATATATATATATATATGTGTGTGTTTACATATATGTGTGTGTGTGTATATTTATGCGTGCATATATGTTTGTGCATTTATATATATGTGTGTATATGTGTATATATATACATATATATATATATATATATATTATATATATATACATACATAGGAACCTCAAGACCCACCTCTTCCACCAAGCCTACAACCTACAATAGCCCTCAGTCCAGTAGACCACTGCGCAACCAGCTCTGTCCTCACCTATTGTACCATCACTAGAGTTGAGCGGATCGGCCATAATCCTGGTCCGGCGGTTCCGGATCGGGTTGCCGCCGAAGTCTGGATCGATCCGAAATCCGCGGCCATGTAAATGAATGGGGAGCTGGATCGGGGGTGGGGGGTGAGAGAGAGAGGGAAAAAAAAAAAAAAACGACTCCGGGTCGTGCACCCCGAATCCCGGGTACTGGTCGGACTCGGATCGGGCACTCAAACCGCGCGGATCCGGATTTTGCGGATCCGGGTCCGCTCAACACTAACCATCACCCATTCCCTGTAGACTGTGAGCCCTCGCGGGTAGGGTCCTCTCTCCTCCTATACCAGTCTGTTTTGTACTGTTAATGATTGTTGTACGTATACCCTCTTTCACTTGTAAAGCGCCATGGAATAAATGGCGCTATAATAAATAATATATATATATATATATATATATATCTATATATATAATTGTCTTATTGTCTGTCTGTCTATCTGTCTGTCTTGCTCCAAAATTCTGTCGTTACCGTGACAAGCGTCTCATTGGCCGCTCGCCTCGCCTCCGCCCCCCCCGCACGGATTGGCTGCTCGCCCAGGCTCCGCCCCCCACACGGATTGGCCTCTCACCCCGGCCCCCTGCACGCATTGGCAACTCGGCCACGCCCCGCCCCCCTCACACATTGCACGCTCGCCCTGGCCCCGCACGCATTCCCCGAACCGACACAGAGCCCCGACTCCGAGGTGAGTGCTGTACCCCCCGGGAGCCCACACCAGCGTACGCCGGCAACCCAGCCGACACATACCCTCGCATTGCTGGGGTTGCCGGCGTACGCTGGTGTGGGCTCCCGTGCGTGCGGGGGGTGGGGTACGCTGGTAACCATGGTACACATCGGGTAATATTGTGTAGCATGGTTACCAGCGTATGCTGGCTCCCTGCCCATTCAGATCATTGGTCTCCCCGCTGTCACACGCTGATGCGTGCTGCACAGCAGAAGACCAACAAGTGACCCAGCACTGTCGCTTTGAATACTTACCTGATGTGTACCATGCTTACTAGCATACCCCGACTCCCGGCACACGTTATAACAATGATAACAATGATACACATCAGATAACTATGGAAACCGCTTTGCATAGTTGCCCCGCTCGGCCACGCCCCCTACTCGGCCACGCCCCCCCCCACTCTGCCCCCTCGGCCACACGCCCCCACACTCTGCCCCCTCGGCCACGCCCCCCACACTCTGCCGCGCTCGGCCACGCCCCCACACTCTGCCACGCCCCCACACCTTGGCCACGCCCCCACACGCTCGGCCACGCCCCCCACACGCTCGGCCACGCCTCCCCACTCGGCCACGTCTGCCCCGCTCGGCCACGCCCCCCACACACATTGGGCACCTATACACCTCCCCCCAGGACTACTCCACCTATCAGACACCTCTCCTCCAGGACTACTCCTCCTATTATACTCCCCTTCCCCAGGATTACTCCTCCTATTATACTCCACACCCCCAGGACTACTCCTCCTATTATCCTCCTCTCCCCCCAGGTCTACTCCTCCTATTATACTCCTCACCTCCAGGACTACTCCTCCTATTATACTCCTCACCTCCAGGACTACTCCTCCTATTATACTCCTCACCCCCAAGACTACTCCTCCTATTATCCTCCTCTCCCCCCAGGACTCCTCCTCTTATTATCCTCCTCTCCCCCCAGGACTACTCCACCTATTATCCTCCTCTCCCCCCAGGACTACTCCTCCTATTATCCTCCTCTCCCACCAGGACTCCTCCTCCTATTATCCTGCTCTCCCCACAGGACTACTCCTCCTATTATCCTCCTCGCCCCCCAGGACTACTCCTCCTATTAGACTCCTCTCCCCCCAGGACTACTACTCCTATTATCCTGCTCTCCCCCCAGGAATACTCCTCCTATTATACTCCTCTCCCCCCAGGACTACTTCTATTATACTCCTCTCACCCCAGGACTACTCCTCCTATTATCCTCCTCTCCCCCCGGAATACTCCTCCTATTAGACTCCTCTCCCCCCAGGACTACTCCTCCTATTAGACTCCTCACCCCCAGGACTACTCCTCCTATTATCCTCCTCTCCCCCCAGGACTACTCCTCCTATTATCCTGCTCTCCCCCCAGGACTACTCCTCCTATTATACTCCTCTCCCCCCAGGACTACTTCTATTATACTCCTCTCACCCCAGGACTACTCCTCCTATTATCCTCCTTTCTCCCCAGGACTACTCCTCCTATTATCCTGCTCTCCCCACAGGACATGCACCTAGGACGGAGTAATCCTATAGCTGCGTATACATTAAATGGAAGTAAACTTGGGACTACAGAACAGGAGAAGGACTTGGGTATTCCCATTACAAATAAGCTGAGCAGCAGCACTCAATGTCAAGCAGCAGCTGCTAAAGCAAACAAGATTTTAGGGTGTATAAAAAGAGAGATTAGATCCCGTGATCCCAACGTATTGTTACCCCTCTATAAATCACTTGTAAGGCCACATCTGGAATACGGGATCCAGTTTTGGGCTCCACATTTTAAAAAGGACATTCAGAAGTTAGAGTCAGTTCAAAGGCGGGCAACTAGACTATTACAAGGAATGGAAGGCCTCCCATATGATGACAGGTTGAAAAGGTTAGATATGTTTAGCTTAGAAAAAAGATGTCTCAGAGGAGATCTCATTTATATGTATAAATACATGTGTGGTCAATATAAAAGGACTGGCACATGACTTATTTCTTCCAAAGACAGCACTAAGGACCAGGGGCACTCACTGCGAGTGGAAGAAAAGCGATTCCGACACCTAAATAGGAAAGGGTTCTTTACAGTTAGAGCGGTCAGACTGTGGAATACACTACCACAAGAGGTAGTAATGGCAGATACTATAAGGGTATGTGCGCACGTTGCGTACTAGCCCAGCACCGTAAAAGGTGCGCTTCAGAGCGCAGCTGAAAAGCTCCGTTCTGAGGCGCATGGTGCCGGCGAGAACGTGCGCTCTGCCTGCAGCTCCTGCCATAGACAGAGCAGGAGCTGCCGGCAAAGCGCACGGAAGAAGTGACATGTCACTTCTTTTTACGCAGCTCTTCGGCAGTAGCCGAAGCGCTGCGTTGTAATATGCCACGTGCGCACGGCCCCTGCACAATCTCCATAGATTGTGCAGGGGACGCAGGACGCATGCAGTTACGCTGCGCTACAAAGCGCAGCGTAACTGCATGAATTTACGCAACGTGCGCACATAGCCTAACAGCTTTTAAAAAAAAGGCTGGATGATTTCCTCAGTACACAAAACATTGTTGGTTATAAATGACTTAGTGACTAAATGTAGAACTGGTGGAGGAAGGTTAAACTAGATGGACCTAGGTCTTTTTTCAACCTAAGTAACTACTAGAAGGTGGCCCGATTCTACGCATCGGGTATTCTAGAATTTACGTATTGTGTAGTTCATGTATGATTTTTGTTATATATATATATATATATATATATATATAAATATATATATATATATATATATATAAATATATATATATATATATATATATATATATATATATATATATATATATAGATGTTGTTGTGTGTAGTTACCAAGTGTTTGTGTAGGGCGCTGTACATGTTCTGGGTGTTGTCTGGGTGTGGCGGGGGGTGAGAGCGGTGTTGTTTGTGTGTTGCGTTGTTTGTGGAGCGCTGTGTGTCTGTAGCGTTGTGTGTGTGTGTTGCGCGGTTTGTGTGTGTGTGGTGTGTTTTGGGGGGAGGTATGTTTTGTGCAATGTGTGTGTTGTGCGGTATGTGCGTATATTTGTGTGTGCAGCGTTGTCTGTGTGTGGGTGTCTGTGTAGGGCAGTTGTTTGTGGTTCCCAGTGTGTGTGTGTGTGTGTGTGTGTGTGGTGTGTTGTGCAGTGCGCGCGTGTGTGTGTGTGTTGGGGGGAGGTGTGCACTCCCCATCGTGCTCCATCCCCTATGCTGCGCACCCCCCATCGTGCTACATCTCCCATCCTGCGCACTCCCAAACGTGCTCCATCCGCCATGCTGCGCACTCCCAAACGTGCTCCATCCGCCATGCTGCGCACTCCCAAACGTGCTCCATCCGCCATGCTGCGCACTCCCAAACGTGCTCTATCCGCCACTCTGCGCACTCCCCATCGTGCTCCATCTCCCATGCTGCGCACTCCCAAACGTGCTCCATCCGCCATGCTGCGCACTCCCAAACGTGCTCCATCCGCCATGCTGCGCACTCCCAAACGTGCTCCATCCGCCATGCTGCGCCAGCATCAGCCTCTCTACCCGCAGCATCAGCCTCTCTGCCCGCAGCATCAGCCTCTCTCCTCCCAGCATCAGCCTCTCTCCCCGCAGCATCAGCCTCTCTCCCGTAGCATCAGCCTCTCTGTCCCCAGCATCAGCCTCTCTGTCCCCAGCATCAGCCTCTCTGTCCCCAGCATCAGCCTCTCTGTCCCCAGCATCAGCCTCTCTGTCCCCAGCATCAGCCTCTCTGTCCCCAGCATCAGCCTCTCTCATCCCAGCATCAGCCTCTCTGTCCCCAGCATCAGCCTCTCTGTCCCCAGCATCAGCCTCTCTGTCCCCAGCATCAGCCTCTCTGTCCCCAGCATCAGCCTCCTCATCCCAGCATCAGCCTCTCTGTCCCCAGCATCAGCCTCTCCATCCCAGCCTTCCCCAGAATCAGCCTCTCTCCTCCCAGCCTCCTCCAGCACGCCATGCTCCTCTGCCGACACTCACACACCCGATCGCATACACTCACGCACACACACATTGACGATATTGCACATACGCGCTCATACTCACAACATCCGGAGATACCACATGCTTCTGGCCATGTGATCCTCCGACAGGTCCTGGAAGGTCACAACAGCACAGTATCGAGGCCGAGAAGCAAGCGATATCGCTGGATGCTGTGAGTGTGTGGATGCGATGTGATGTATGTGTGAGGTGTGTGTGAGAGTGAGTGTGAGCCGGTGTACACTGTTAACTATGATACACATCGGGTAACCAAGGGACCTTAGTTACCCGATGTGTATAATGGTTAACAGCGTTCACGGGCTCCGTGAAGATCCCAGCATCGCAAGGTTATGTCTGGCGCTGCTGGGATCGTGATGGAGCCGGTGTAGAAGCAAGCGATATCCCAGGATGTTGTGAGTGTGTGGATGTGATGTGTGAGGTGTGTGTGAGAGTGAGTGTGATCTGATGTGTGTGTGTGTACTCACCTGGGAGTCGGAGCTACGTGTCAGTTGGGCAAGAGCGAGCGTGCATTGCGTGAGGGGGGCGAGAGGCCAATCCGTGTGGGGGGGCGGGGCCATGGCGAGCCCAGCGGCCAATCAGCTTTGTGTCACCGTAAGGACACAATTTTGGAGCATGACAGACAGACAGACAGACAGACAGAATAAGGCAATTATATATATAGATGTAACTATGACTACTCCTCCTATTATCCTCCTCTCCCCCCAGGACTTCTCCTCCTATTAGACTCCTCACCCCCAGGACTACTCCTCCTATTATCCACCTCTCCCCCCAGGAATACTCCTCCTATTAGACTCCTCACCCCCAGGACTACTCCTCCTATTATCCTCCTCTATCCCCAGGACTACTCCTCCTATTATACTCCTCACCTCCAGGACTACTCCTCCTATTATCCTCCTCTCCCCCCAGGACTACTCCCCCTATTATCCTCCTCTCCCCCCAGGACTACTCCCCCTATTATCCTCCTCTCCACCCAGGACTACTCCTCCTATTATCCTCCTCTCCCCCCAGGACTACTCCCCCTATTATACTCCTCTCCCCCAGGACTACTCCCCCTATTATACTCCTCTCCCCCCAGGACTACTCCTTCTATTATACTCCCATACCTCCCAACTTTTGAAGAAGGAAAAGAGGGACAAAGTTTGCGGCGCGCGTATCGCGCCGCGGCAAATTTTTAGGCCACACCCCCTAACCACACCCATTTCACAGTCACGCCCATATCCACTCCTCATCCACACCCATTCAGCAAACTGAAACTGCACAAGCTGTCCGTGATCGCTCTGAGCCACCACAGATGCGCAAGCGCTGGCCATATGAACCACATTACCTATTACCGCAGGCGCAAGATTATGGGCGGCGCTGTGATTGTCATCAGCAAAGTCATCCAAGTACCCACCCATAATCTCGTGCCCACGCTTCTCACTCTGCCTCCACCGTTATGCGCAAGCACTGTCCATATGAACCATGTTACCTATTACCGTGGGCGCGAGATTATGGGCGGCGCTGTGATTGTCATCAGCAAAGTCATCCAAGTACCCGCCCATAATCTCGTGCAAGCGGTAATAGGTAACATGGTTCATATGGCCAGCACTTGCGCATAACAGTGGAGTCAGAGGGAAAAGTGCGGGCACGAGATTATGGGCGGGTACTTGGATAACGCTGCTGATGACAATCACAGCGCCGCCCATAATCTCGCGCCTGCGCAATCACCTGAAAAAGCGTTCACATGCGCAAAACTTCGGGAGGACAGTTACATGAGGAAGGCGTCCTTGTGTATGTAAATGAGCAATGGGGGACTGCGTAAAGCGGCAGGAGGGGGAATAACGGACGCTAGACAGCCCGCCCCCGTGACCATAAAAAACATTTGCATACAAAAAGGTAAGACTTCATAAAGTATTTTTGTAGGTCTCAAAGGGGGCACAATAACAACAGGAACCTTTCTAGAAGCAGCCCAGGAGCTGCAGAGGGGAATCTATTACTTTCATTGTGAAATTTCTGCTGACATGTTCCCTTTAACTGGTAGGGGAGCCAGGATAAAGCAGAGCTGAAGTTGTTGGGCAGCTAGGACCCAGCAGCTCCACAGGCAGGAGACCACTGATCGGTAAGCTAATAGAAGCCTGCAGATGTCACTCTGCATAGGTTATTACTGGCCAGTGCTATCTGCAGGAGAGAGAAGTGCTGATTGCACTTTCTCCTCAGCTTCCTGATTCCCCGTGTGTCTGCAGCAGTGAGAAGCCGCACACGGGGAGTCAGAGAGAACAGCTGCAGGGAAGCTCCGGGGCTGGGGATGTCGGCTCTGGGGGAGGGGGGGGGTTGGCTCTGGTGCAGGGGATCCACTCCGGGGCTGCGGATGTCCGCTCTGGGGGAGGGGGGGGGCTCGGCTCTGCTGCAGGGGGGGGGGTCGCTCTGCTGCAGGGGGTGATTCATACCTCAGCAGCAGTCACAGGAGTTTCAAGGTGCGCGCTCGACTCTGTAATGAATAGAAGGGAGAAACAGCGAGGCGGGGCTACAGTGGGTGGGTGGAGCCACGGGACACTCAGGCCCACGGGCGGGACTCGGGATCAAAGGCTCAAAAGAGGGACTGTCCCGCTGTATCCAGGACGGTTGGGAGGTATGTACTCCTCTCCCCCGAGGACTACTCCTCTTATTATCCTCCTCTCCCCCAGGACTACTCCCCCTATTATACTCCTCTCCCCCCAGGACTACTCCCCCTATTATACTCCTCTCCCCCCAGGACTACTGCCCCTATTATCCTGCTCTCCCCCCAGGACTACTCCCCCTATTATACTCCTCTCCCCCCAGGACTACTGCCCCTATTATCCTGCTCTCCCCCCAGGACTACTCCTCCTATTATCCTGCTCTCCCCCCAGGACTACTCCCCCTATTATACTCCTCTCCCCCCAGGACTACTGCCCCTATTATCCTCCTCTCCCCCCAGGACTACTGCCCCTATTATCCTGCTCTCCCCCCAGGACTACTCCTCCTATTATCCTGCTCTCCCCCAGAACTATTCCTACTATTATACTCCTCTCCCTCCAGGACTACTCCTCCAACACACACACACTGCACAAAACATACCTCCCCCCAAAACACACACACACCCACACAAACCGTGCAACACATACAGCACCACACACACAATGCTGCAGACACACAGCGCTCCACAAACAACACAACGCAACACAACACAACATACACCACCACACACACACACACACAAAGCACCACACACACAACGCTGCAGACACACAGCGCTCTACAAACACAACACACAACGCAACACACAAACAACACCGCTCTCACCCCCCCATCACACCCAGACAACACCCAGAACATTTACAGCCCCTACACAAATACTCGGCAACTACAGACATCTATATATATATATATATATATATATATATATATATATATATATATATATATATATATATATATATATAAAAACAAAAATCATACAGTAACTACACAATAAATTCTAGAATACCCGATGCGTTAGAATCGGGCCACCTTCTAGTGTGTACACACATATACATATATATATATATATATATATATATATATATATATATATTCAAATTGTCTCTCCAGTAAAGGAGACAAACTCTAGCACAGCGCCACCTATTGGAAGTAGCGATCCTAAACACGATCCTATATACACACACACACATATATATATATATATATATATATATATATATATATGAGGACCTCAGAAAATCAACTCCATTCTAGTGGTTTCTATGAGGAGCTGTCTAGATTGGAGTTGATTTTTTGAGGGAGAGAGATCCTCAAAAGATCAACTCCATTCTAGTCACCTCAGTACAGAGCCATCTAGTGTGGAGTTGCTAAACTGAGGGACTCAAAAAAAAAAAGCGTCTGCAGTGAGGGCCTCAAAAGATCAACTCCATTCTAGTCACCTCAGCACTGAACCGTCTAGAGTGGATTTGATAAAATGAGGTCCTCAAAAAATCAACTCCATTCTAGTCACTTCACTAGTGAGCTAGCCGTCTAGAATGGAGTGGCTAAAGGATCACAAAAAAACTCCATTCTAGACGCAACCCTGCCGCTTCCCGCCGGCGCCCACAGCTCTGCATCGCACTGACGAGGCCCCGCCCCTTCCGGTGACGTCATTGCAAAAAAAAACAAACAAAAAACAACAACCTCTCTGCTCCGGCACTAGGGCCCCTGCTCCGGTATGGCCGTACACAACAGGTTCCTCAGAGAAGCGGCCGCTGCCGTGAAGGACACGTGCCCCGGGCTGTCCCGGTACCTCATGTGAGTGTTTTATTAGTTCATTGGTTCTCGTGGAGATATCACCGGCCACGTGTGATCTAAGTCACGTGAGTCCGTGTACGGAGCAGCAGGCTGACTCCGGGGAAATGCACGGGGCAACAAGTCGTGTAGGCTGGAAAACCAGATCGATCATTGTGGATGCCAAGAAGATCGTCCATGTGACTGCTGCATGAGATCATTCACCCCTGCCATTCGCAGATCGGCCGTGTGACTAACGACGCTGCGGGCGATCATTAACCCCTGCCATTCGCAGATCGGCCGTGTAACTGAGGACAGTGCGGGCGATCATTAACCCCTGAGTGTTGTCTCCATCGGTTTAGGTCTTGTACGCAGTGTGTCCTCCCAGCGCTCGGCCGTTATCCGTGTTCTCCACCAAACCCCAGAATGCTCTGAGTACGGCCCGGCAGGATCTGTCATGTGTAGTATGCTGCTGTCATACCCACGCACACACCCCTACATAAAGTGTCTGTTTTTTTTGTCTTTTTCTAGGTCACATCATCGCTTGCCTGAAAGTAAGTATATAAAGGGTTAAGGGTGTAATCTCCTTTACCAGTCTGTATTTGTGGTTGGCACAGTGTCCTGCCTTTTGTGCCATGGGGCTGCCTGTGTAGCATCTGTAGGGATTGGAAAAGAGGTATTCCCATTTCCAAGATCCTATCCTAATATGTAGTAAGTGTAGTAATAATAATAATAATAATAATATTAGCAAATACCTCCAAATAGAAATGTAGTATAGTTCTCCTGATTAGCTATGCCACTTACCTCATGTGCAGGGCATTGCAGGACCTTAGCTATCCATGGTTATGAACATGAGTAACTAAGGGTACCGTCACACTTTAGCGACGCTCCAGCGATCCTACCAGCGAGCTGACCTGGTGCGTCGCTACATGGTCGCTGGTGAGCTGTCAATAAGGCAGATCTCACCAGTGACCAGCCCCCAGCCACTAGCGACTAGTGGAAGTGATGCTGCGCTTGGTAACTAAGGTAAATATCGGGTAACCAAGCAAAGCACTTCGCTTGGTTACCCGCTATTTACCTTGGTTACCAGCGCACACTGCTTAGTGCTGGCTCCCTGCACTCCTAGCCAGAGTACACATCGGGTTAATAAGCAAACCACTTTGTGTGGCTATGTGTGCAGGGAGCCGGCACTGAGAGCCGCGGAAACTAGTAACCAAGGTAAATATCGGGTAACCAAGCACAGCACTTCGCTTGGTTGCCCGATATTTACCTTGATTACAGCTTACCGCAGGCTGCCAGACGCCGGTTCCTGCTCCCTGCACATTCAGATCGTTGCTCTCTCGCTGTCAAACACAGCGATGTGTGCTTCACAGCGGGAGAGCAACATCCAAAAAATGAACCAGCAGTGTGTGCATCGAGCAGCGATTTCACAGCAGGGGCCAGATCGCTGCTCAGTGTCACACACAGCGAGATCGCTAATGAGGTCACTGCTGCGTCACAAAAACCGTGACTCAGCAGCAATCTCGCTATGTGAGAAGTACCCCTAACTGTGACAATATGCGTGGTCGTAACCATGGATACCTAAGGTGCTGCAATGCCTTGCACATGAGGTAAGCAACATAGCTAATCAGGTGAACTATACTACATTTCTAATTGGAAGTATTTGCTAACATTATTATTATTATTATTACACCTACATATTAGGATATGATCTTGGAGATGGGATACCCCTTTAACTATCGGCCATTCTCCCTCTCCCAGTGCCATGTTGAACCTTTTAGCATTGCGTTGCTCTCCAGATACTCCAGTATGTCTAAAGCACTGTCCCCATTGGGGCTCACAATCTGTATTCCCCATCACTATGTCTTTGGAGTTAGGACTTTTAGCACGTATATAATTGTGAATGTAAAAACTAGACGTCACTTAGAAGTGATAATGGAGATGTGGCGCCACATAGATGGGAAGCCGCCCAGATCCCCTCCGCGCCCACTCTCAGGCAGTGTAATAATACATGGGATACTTTCTTCTGTTGCAGAGAAGAAAATACAAGAGAGGGGAATTTGTCCATTCTGTTTCCAAATCCTTCTGCCTGATAATCACAAGGTTCGTCTGAAGCCCAAAATGAAGATCACGCCACAGATTGAAGGTCTGCTAAAGAAGGAAGCCAAATGCCACAGACTGAATTTAAAGCAAGCCAAGCTTCTCAGGAAATATAAGCTTTCTAGGAGCTGTCTGGTAAGAAAGCATGTCCCCAAACCACCTGTATTATCAGACTGGTAAATGTCGCTACTCGAGAACCCCCTCCCCAATTACCAGACTCCCCCACATGGAGTAACACACCTTTACTCCGCTCCGATATATCAACATTGGCACAATCCTGCTTGGCACATGGCTGGCACAAGTGATAAGAGCAGTGCCCTCTGCCAGCTGCTAGGATTGATGGAAATGCTCTTCATCTGCTCAGCTATGGCTTGGTATGGAAAATGATAGTGTGTAATCAGGACTTTAGTCTTGGATATGTTGCTACACACGGCATAGGTCTTCCACTGATGGTGACATTAGTCATTTATATTCCGCGCCCATAAAACCTATTACAGGATATCCAGTGATTGTACAGCAGAAGGGAGGGTTGGTCCTATTGTCTTTTCTGTTGCTTGATCTAGTAACATTGAGTGAGGGTCCCAGAACCCAGACCTGATGATTACCCCAGTAATGTAGTAGGGGTGATGTATCAGCACTAATAACTTATCATCCCGCTTATGATGTAAAAGTGAAGTGTAATCTCAGTGTGCTCCATAGCTGGCTAGTCTGAGACCGCTGCCACTCTTCCCAGCAGTGCTGCGCTATCACGCTGCATGATTGACAGGATGGATGAGTGGCAGTGGTCTATCGTATTAGGGGATGATTAGAAGCATGATTAGGTAGTTGACACAGCACTCCTAATACATTATTGCACTAGATTCTGAGGACTGGGTTCCCTTACAGGAGTTGTCTATTCTTCTGATAGGTCCGGTAACTCCATACAAACTGTATGAAGCATAACTCCACAGCTGCGTACACTCTCTTGTGGACATTGCTGGGTACAGCAGATCAGCTCTTGTTGTAAAGTGGGGAACCCTCTGGCTCCGTACACTGAGCAGTCCCACATATTGGTTTTCACAGTTTGCTGCTTCAGTGTTTTAGATCTTTTAGGCTATGTGCGCACTAGAAAGTGCATTTTTCTTGAGAAAAAAACGGACCCCCTGAAAGAATCCCGCACCAGCGTTTATGCCGCGATTTGCCACAGTTTTGCCGCGGATTTTCCATGGATTTTCCGCTAGTTGGTCCCCGCGGTTTTTACTATTATCTATGGCAAAAACCGCAGGTACTTGCGGAAAAGAAGTGACATGCACATTTACTCAAGAAATTTTCTCAAGAACATTCTTTCTGCAGAATTTCTTGAGAAAAAACGCAGTGTGCGCACAGGGCCTTAATCGGATGATTTTTGAGTACAATTATAGTAATCTGAAGTTTAAACCTTCTAGTTACAAATACATGAAGCACATGTAAAGACTCAATAATCACAGTAGTGACCTTTAGACTATGTGCACACATCAAGTATGTGTTGCAAAAATGTCTGCAATATTTCTTCATCTCTTAGCTGGAAAAAGACACATTTTTCCCTCACCCCATGACTGCACCACGAGAGGGGGGATCCGCCCTTCAAGGACCAGAAACCTATAGGATAAAAAAGGCGGTACTTCTGCCCGCATCAGTTGGTTTCCTGTTGTCCTTGAATAGGGAACCTCAGGATGATGGCCCTGGAGGGCCTAGGAAGTTTTTCATCGCTTACCCAGCCTTGGCGGTCAGTTATGGCAGTAGCATAGGTCGTGCCTCGAATAGCGCGAGTTCCTGGAGATGCCATGGCGAGCCCACGGGGGTTTCGACCATGAGCAGACGCAGGCTGCGGTCCCCTCTTGTAGGGATAGCCACTGCCTAGCGTCTCCGGCAGCATGTCAGGCGGCACCATCTTGGATGTCGCCGCATGGTTTTGCGCATGCGCGAGAGCTTCAGCGCCATCTTGTGTGTGTGGCGTTGAGTGCTCCGTAGTATGGGTAAAATCTGTAGCAGAACGCAGAAAGAATTGACATGCTGCAGATTTGTTTTGCAAGGAGAAAATATACTTTGACAGCCAGCTTCCAGCCTAAGAACTAATGTAGTCCTGGATAACCCCTTTTATATATGCCTAATATAGAGGCGATGTTCCAGGGTCTCTACCGGTTTATATGGCAGTGAGTCCCCCATCTCTCCAAGGCAGAGGGGAGGTAGATCAGATCATGCCCCGATGGTGCTGAGCCTCATAAGGTGGAAAGGTATCTTATATATATTTTTAGGTTTGTTACCAATAAACCTACGTTTGACTTCACCGCTTACACTTGTTAGCCTTTCCGCACATAACCTCCTTATGTAACTTGTACAGATCAGTAGAGCTCTCTTACTAGATCAATTTTCATTACACTGGCAGATAATGTGATTGCCGTGTGCCCATGTAGAGCTGGCAGAACTCAAGGGCATATTTGGCCTAAGGGAAGTTTTTTTCTTTTTTCTGCTAACAATCATTGCCCTTCAAAATAATGGCTCAAAAGACTAGATAAATATCACATTGCCTGTTTGCTTGTATGTGATGTATAGCCGGGTCAGTGGGGCTATCACCGTCACCTAAACCTATAGGAAGTGTCATTGGTACTAAAGGTTAAAGCTCCACTTCAGTGTTTTGTTTTTTATAATGTCTGTATCGGGTGGTATCACTGTCTGTTCCCCGCCCTTACTAATATACAGTGTGTTCGTAAAATCACGATGCACTTTTGTCCGGCCACAGGAAAGCAACAAAAGATGATAGAAATGTGAAATCTGCACCAAATAATAGGAAACCCTCCCAGTTTCTGTAGCATGATGTGGCAGCATGTGCGCATGAATAGGTGTGACACTGGGAGGGTTTCCTTTTTATTTGGTGCAGATTTCACATTTCTATCGTCTTTTGTTGCTTTCCTGTGACCGGTAAACGTGCACCATGCCTTTATAGACACACTGTATATACCGGCCATCGTCTTCTGCTCTTCCTGGCGTCCTCCTGTTCCACCATCCCGTGACCAGCTCCTGACTGTCCAGAAGTCAGAACTAATGGTTACAAGCTCTCTAGGCGCCAAGCAATGTATTGCCTTGTTATAGCCATCATAGGCTTACATTGAGAAGTGACTTCTGGCTCATCCAGCAAATGCTGAGGCGATCTGGCAGGTCAAAAACAGCAACAGGAGCCAGCGGCTGGTCAGTATTTTAGGATGGGCAGGGAACATGCATAACTGACAACACTCTAGTGTTAAAATGAAAAATAACGCCGTGGTTGGGATTTAACAGTAACTAGATGTATAAACAGATCAGTCATGACATTAAAACTAATCAAGTGAATTGATAATCTTGTTATCATGGCAGCTATGAGAGTTGGTAAGGGAACTGTTAACCATTAGGAAAAAATTGCAAGAGAGTAGCTGAGCGACACTGACAAGGGCTCAGATTGTAATGGCTTACTTACTGGATCAGAGTGTCTCTAGAGCAGCTGGTGTGTACATGGAGAGAGACCTGTCAACCATGGTCTGATTCACGCTGCCCATAGTTTTTTAACCAGTTTGCGACTTTCAATGGTAAACATCGGAGCTTACTGGGATCGGGCGCCCCAGAGTTCTGCAAGTGCCGGGATTCTGGTGCAGAACGCTAGCTTTGACCAGTGACCTCATCGGGACCTGATTCGCTCAGGTTCCGATGACATTTTACCTGTGCTGTCGTCTAGATGCTGTGATCAACAGAGATCGTGGCATTTCAAAGTTTGTGAGAGGAAGTGGGCTCCTTTTGTCTCACCCCACTTGCTCCCCCACCACATGAATACGGGGAGCCGTGGGTTGTCATGGCAGCTGAAGGTCATATATTTATATGAAGGTCATATGTTTATATATACTGTATGTATGTGTGTGTGTGTGTGTGTGTGTGTGTGTGTGTGTGTGTGTATATATAATATACTAGAAGGTGGCCCGATTCTACGCATCGGGTATTCTAGAATTTACGTATTGTGTAGTTCATGTATGATTTTTGTTATATATATATATATATATATATATATATATATATATATATATATATATATATATATATATATATATATATATATATATATATATATATATATATATATATATAGATATAGATGTTGTTGTGTGTAGTTACCAAGTGTTTGTGTAGGGCGCTGTACATGTTCTGGGTGTTGTCTGGGTGTGATGGGGGGTGAGAGCGGTGTTGTTTGTGTGTTGCGTTGTTTGTGGAGCGCTGTGTGTCTGTAGCGTTGTGTGTGTGTTGCGCGGTTTGTGTGTGTGTGGTGTGTTTTGGGGGGAGGTATGTTTTTGTGCAATGTGTGTGTTGTGCGGTATGTGTGTATATTTGTGTGTGCAGCGTTGTCTGTGTGTGGGTGTCTGTGTAGGGCAGTTGTTTGTGGTTCCCAGTGTGTGTGTGTGTGGTGTGTTGTGCAGTGCGCGCGCGTGTGTGTGTTGGGGGGAGGTGTGCACTTCCCATCGTGCTCGATCTCCCATCCTGCGCACTCCCAAACGTGCTCCATCCGCCATGCAGCGCACTCCCCATCGTGCTCCATCCCCCATGCTGCGCACTCCCCATCGTGCTCCATCCCCTATGCTGCGCACCCCCCATCGTGCTCACTCTCCCATGCTGCGCACTCCCAAACGTGCTCCATCCGCCATGCTGCGCCAGCATCAGCCTCTCTGTCCCCAGCATCAGCCTCTCTGTCCCCAGCATCAGCCTCTCTGTCCCCAGCATCAGCCTCTCTGTCCCCAGCATCAGCCTCTCTGTCCCCAGCATCAGCCTCTCTGTCCCCAGCATCAGCCTCTCTGTCCCCAGCATCAGCCTCTCTCCTCCCAGCCTCCTCCAGCACGCCATGCTCCTCTGCTGACACTCACACACCCGATCGCATACACTCACGTACACACACATTGACGATATTGCACATACGCGCTCATACTCGCAACATCCGGAGATACCACATGCTTCTGGCCATGTGATCCTCCGGCAGGTCCTGGAAGGTCACAACAGCACAGTATCGAGGCCGAGAAGCAAGCGATATCGCCGGATGCTGTGAGTGTGTGGATGCGATGTGTGTGTGAGGTGTTTGTGAGAGTGAGTGTGATCTGATGTGTGTGTATGTGTGTGTGTGTGTGTGTGTGCTGTTATGTGTGTGCGTGTGGATCTTCCGCCGCTGCAGGACCTTGATGTGCTGGTTACTATGCTAGCATGGTTACCAGCTGGTAACTATGCTAGCATGGTTACCAACATATCCCGTCCCCCGCTCGCACGGGAGCCCACACCAGCATACGGCGGCAAGGCCAGCAATGCGAGGGTAAGTGTCGGCTGGGTTGGCGGCGTACGCTGATGTGGGCTCCCATTGGGGGTGGGGGGTGGGGGGTGGGAGTACAGTACTCACCTGGGAGTCATGGCTCCGTGACGTGTCAGTTCGGGGAATGCGCGCGGGGGGGGGCGGGGCCAGAGCTAGCGTGCATTGCGTGAGGGGGGCGGGGCGTGGCGTGGCCGAGTTGCCAATGCCTGCAGGGTGCCGGGGCGAGAGGCCAATCTGTGGGGGGGCGGAGCCTGGGCGAGCGGCTGGCCAATCCGTGTGGGGGCGCAGCCTGGGCGAGCGGCCAATCCGTGTGGGGGGCGGGGCCATGGCGAGCCCAGCGGCCAATCAGCTTTTTGTCACCGTAAGGACACATTGTCACCGTAAGGACACAATTTTGGAGCATGACAGACAGACAGACAGACAGAATAAGGCAATTATATATATATATATATATATAGAAGATTACAGTCAAAATTGTTGGTACCCTTCGTTTAATGAAAGAAAAGCCTGCAATGGTCTTAGAAATAACTTGAATCTGACAAAGGTAATAATAAAAAAATCTATGAAAGTCAGACATTGCTTTTCAACCATGCCTCAACAGAAATTTTTTAAAAATAAAGCTCATGAAACAGGCCTGGACAGAAATGGTGATACTCCTGAAAATAATGTGACAAAAGGGACATGCTAGATCAAGGTGTGTCCACTAATTAGCATCACAGGTGTCTACAATCGTGTAATCATTCAGTGGGCCTGTATGTAATGCTACAGATACTCACTGTGCTGTTTGGTGACATGTTGTGTACCATACTCAACATGGACCAGAGGAAGTGAAGGAAAGAGTTGTCTCAGGAGATTTGAAAGACCATTATAGATAGGCATGGTAATGGTTATAAGACCATCTCCAAGTAGCTTGATGTTCCTGTGACTACAATTGCACATATAATTCATTTAAGAAAATTTAAGAACCATGGGACTGTAGCCAACCTCCCTGGACGTGGCCGCAGGAGGAAAATTGATGACCAATCAAAGAGATGGATAATACGAATGGTAGCAAAAGAGCCGAGAAAAACTTCTAAAGAGATTAAAGGTGCACTTCAAGCTCAAGGAATATCAGTGTCAGATCGTACCATCCGTCGTTGTTTGAGTCAAAGTGGACTTCATAGGAGACGACCAAGGAGGACACCATTGTTGAAGAAAAAAAAAAAAGCCAGACTGGAATTTGCGAAACTACATGTTGACAAGCCACAAAGCTTCTGGGACAATGTCCTATGGACAGATGAGAGAAAAATGGAACTTTTTGGCAAGGCACATCAGCTCTATGTTCACAGACTGAAAAATGAAACATATCAAGAAAAGAACACTATCCCTACTGTGAACCATGAAGGAGGCTCTGTTTTATATTCTGGGGCTGTTTTGCTACATCTGCCACAGGGTGTCTTGAATCTGTGCAGGGTACAATACAATCTCAAGACTATCAAAGGATTTTCATTAATGTACACTCTGGACCCCATCTTGTCAGACAAAAACACAGAAATGTAGAAATTTTTGCAAATTTGTTAAACAATAAAATCTGAAATATCGCATGGTCATAAGTATTCAGACCCTTTGCTCAGTATTGAGTAGAAGCATCCTTTTGAGCTAGTACAGCCATGAGTCTTCTTGGGAATGATGCAACAAGTTTTTCACACCTGGATTTGGGGATCCCCTGCCGTTCTTCCTTGCAGATCCTCTCCAGTTTCATCAGGTTGAATGGTGAACGTTGGTGGTCAGCCATTTTCAGGTCTCTCCAGAGATGCTCAATTGGGCTTAGGTCAGTGCTTTGGCTTGGCTAGTCAAGAATGGTCACAGAGTTGTTCTGAAGCCACTACTTTATTTTAGCTGTGTGACTAGGGTCATTGTCTTGTTGGAAGGTGAACCTACGGTCAGGTTTGAGGTCAAGAGCACTCTGGAAGAGGTTTTCTTCCAGGATCTCTCCGTACTTGGCCGTATTAATCTTTCCTGTAATTGCAACCAGTCGTCCTGTAACTGAAAAATATCCCCTTGGCATGATGCTGCCACCAACATGTTTCACAGTTGGGATTGTATTGTGCAGGTGATGAGCAGTGCCTGGTTTTCTCCACACATACCGTTTAGAATTATCACCAAAAAGTTCTATACTCGTCTCATCAGACCAGAGAATCTTATTTCTCATAGTCTGGGAGTCCTTCATGTGTTGTTTTTGCAAACTCTATGCAGGCTTTCATATGTTTTGCACTGAGAAGAGGCTTCCGTCGGACCACTCTGTCATAAAGGCCCGACTGGTGGAGGACCTTTATGACATCTCGCTACTGCATTCCTGGAGCTTAGCCACAGTGATCTTTGGGTTCTTCTTTACCTCTCTCACCAAGGCTTTTTTCCCTCGATTGCTCAGTTTGTCTGGACGGCCTGGTCTAGAAAGAGTTCTGGTGGTCCCAAACTTCTTCCATCTAAGGATTATGGAGGCCACTGTGCTCTTTGGAACATTGAGTACTAGAGAAATTTATTTGTAACTTTGGCCAGATCTGTGCCTTGCCACAATTCTGTCTCTGAGCTCCTTGGGTAGTTCATTTTGACCTCATGATTCTCATTTGGTCTGACATGCACTGTGAGCTGTGAGGTCTTATATAGACAGGACTTGATTTGAAAGACGCACACCTATAAGTTTAGGCTAGGTCCACATTTCCGTTTTTCATGATCAGTCACAATTCGCCGCTCTGATAAACAATGCAATCAGTTAGGCGGATTCCGTTGTTCCCATAGACTTGTATTAGCGGTGGATTGTGACTGATGACGCTGCGTTGCGCCCGCCCGCCCGACTGAGGAACCGTGGAACGACTGAGCATCGGGCGGCAGAAACGCAGCATGTAGCGTTTTTTGAGCAGTGAAATCCTTTTGATTTCGCTGCACATGCTCTCTTGGCGGCCGAGCGATCAGCTGATCACCCGGCGGCCGGCTAATGAGAGCGATCAGCTGATCGTT
This sequence comes from Anomaloglossus baeobatrachus, assembly GCF_048569485.1. Classification (NCBI taxonomy): domain Eukaryota; kingdom Metazoa; phylum Chordata; class Amphibia; order Anura; family Aromobatidae; genus Anomaloglossus; species Anomaloglossus baeobatrachus. Next base: position 327,587,433 of record NC_134358.1, read on the forward strand.
CTCTCTCGTTTTATAACGGAATCCGCTTTCTCTTACAATACTTGTCATCCGTTGTACAACGCGTCAGTCACAAGCGTCAAACAACGCATGTGACGGATGCAAAACAAGGGAAATGTGAACCTAGCCTTAATTCAACACAGCTGCACTCCAATGAAGGAGTAGAACCATCTCAAGGAGGATCACAAGGAAATGGACAGCATGTGACTTAAATATGAGTGTCTGAGCATAGGGTCTGAATACTTACTTATGACCATGTGATATTTCAGGTTTTTTTGTTTAAAAATTTTAAAAAAATTTCTACATTTGTTTTTTTTCTGCCCAAGATGGACTGTAGAGTGTACATTAATGAGAAAAAAAATTACTTTTTTTTTTTTTTTTTTTTTAATTTATCAAATGGCTGCAATTAAACAGTGAAAAATGTAAAGGGGTCCGAATACTTTCCGTCCCCACTGTATATCTGGTATCTCTGTAATTCCCCTGATCTGAAGAATAAAACTGCCTAATTGTTATAAACCACAGTGAGCAATGTAATAAATAAAGGCAATTCTTGAACTGCTATTGCTTTGTTTTTTTCTGCCTCCCAAAGATTGCAGTAAGGCACGGCTCATATTTATCTTGTGCTCTACAAAGAGCGCTTACAACAGCGATTACATGTAAATCTCTAAAATACTTGATTCGCACAGCACCCCCTACAGAACATTCACTATAATGAGGCAGAGGGAGTCACTTTGAACTGTGTCTGACCAATGACCCTGCGGTGTCCATCTTATTAAGCGTTCATTAAAGAGCTGTGACTTCCTCCAGATGTCATTTACTTCTGAAGAAGGGGACAGTGAAGTCAGTGCAGATTGATTGCAGGGATCTCTTGACACAACAGTGTGGGGTCCCACAAAAGCCAGATCTGACCATGCTGGAATGGTGCTATTAGCGGAGGTGAGTAAAGCTGTTATTATTTTACTGGGGAGGAAATGTAGGAATTGAGCATGGGTTGTCTTTGTACCTTGCAGGGTGCACTAAATAATTCTCGTGCCTCGGGGGTAAAAGGATTGCCAAGCAGGAAGCCCAAAAGCACGAAGGGAGAATTGAGGCCTGAATACTTCAACCCATCCCAAAATCTAAGGGAATTGACTATAATGGGGTTTATAATTTGTGTGGAGATAAATCAGTTTCATGTGAACAGCTGGGTGCATGCTCATGTCTTACCCAGGACATAGATGGCACCAGGATACACTGTAAGAAGGAGAGCCAGGAAACCTTAGATTCTGCCATTCACATGAGTATTACTTTACCCTATGCCACATACTAGACACCTAAGGCAGCTAGTTCTTTCAGCAAAATAATGCAAATAGCAAAGTGTTCAAGGTTTTAATGTTATGTGCTGCTGTAGGTGTTGGCTTCCCACTTTGGATATTCTCTCCAGAACAGTGGTCCCCTACCCACTGTCCTCCCTGGTGAGGCAGAACCTGGACTCTGCATTTTGCGTCAGTGTTGAGTGGAGTGGTAGTCATGCATGGCTTGGAACTTTCCATATACTTTAAGGATTGTGAAAATGGCTGAGCAAGTATGGAGATTGGATCCACATTTATGGCATGTGCCATAAATGTCTAATGGAAATACCTCCTAATGCTCATGGCTTACTAACCATTACAACACCTATTACAGATGATCTATATACTATTTTCATTATGATCGTGTTTGTGTAGTAATTGCCATCTAACAAAGGTTTATAACTGGGCATAAATATTTCCCGAAAGATTATCACTTTTCATTTTAGTAATACACAATTTTGGAATAGGTTACTACTCTTATTGTATAAAGCGTGCCTCCTTGAGCACCTGAAGGCTAGAGAAGTCTGTAGGGCCTGCAGCTTATATTCATCCCCCCATAACGTAGAGCCATGTGCCAAGATATTTACATTTTCAGGGAAAAGAAGCGATAGAAGCAATAAATAGCGTCCAACAATCTTGTGCTAGGAGCACCTCAAAATAAGCAGGTCACGGCTGATCCTACCGTAGTTCTAGCTCATAGAGGGGCCACCAAGAAACGGACATTTGGGGATTGACTTGCCCCACTAAAATATGTTCTAAATGACCAGTCTCCTTTAAAAAATCCACCATTAGGACTTGTGTGCGCCACCTTGATGGGAATAACGGGCATCAATGTAGGGATCCCATGTTAAAAAAAAAAAAAAAAAAAAGTGTGTGTGTGTGTGTGTGTGTGTGTGTGTGTAATCTAATATATAAAGCTGAGTGTATGTCCGCTAAAGGAATCCGCACCGTTGCATTTACAATCATGAAATTTTGCACAGACGCCTCATGTGACTCAGGGAACTTCATAGACTATGTTTGGACGGGAAAATTTAACCCCGCGCTTTACAGTTAGTCTCCAAAATCCTGCCTCCATTAATCTGAATGGAGCTGGGAGATACGGGCTATTAATAGCAACTGTCAGTGGTTGCTATAGGAACAAAATAAACTGTTAGTAAAAAAGCTAATGTGTGAGGTAATACGATGGGGAGACAGAGACACAGACAGAGGCAGACCTGGAAAGAGAGAGAGACAGCCAGGGAAAGAGACAGATGGGGAACAAGACAGACAGACAGAGAGAGAGAGACAGAGTTACTATCCCGGGCAACGCCTGGGTACTACAGCTAGTATATAATATGTATATAATGTATAATATATCTTACTGTGCCCTATTTGTAAACACTTGGTGTAGAACATTTGCTCTGTGAAAATAGTATTATATTTTAGGACACGATTGATTTTGATACTGGGGCAGACATTCGTACCACAGGCATCCCACGATTGACGTCATGGGGTTTCCATCAATAATGCTGTATAAATCAGTTGTGGTCAGAAAGCCAGATTTGTCTGCAGCCGGCTATACTGAGCTTTCTACAGAATGGCAGCTTTTACCACGGTACTGCCACCTTTAATCTCTAGATTTGTTATATCGTTCAGGGGTATTAGTAATTCTGTGTGTAAGTAGTAGGATAGTGTTTGATTCTCCAGGATGGTTTAATATGGATGAATGTCATGATCAATCTTCTAATCTTTTAGGTAGTGACATGTAATACTTGCCAAATGATTTCCAAGTATCCTGGGGAAAACAGAATCGCTATTGCCAACAGTCCTGGAACTCCCAAAATGCTGAGGAATTTTGGATCTCCCGATTTAAGAAAGCCTGGATCTAATCGCAAAGTTAACCTGTCTTACAGCCAAGAGAAGCTCAGTTCTAAAACCCGAAGCCCTGTACTAACACCCAGGTATTTTGTATTTGTGTGCTTAGACTTTATAATCTCCATTAAGGTAATGGAAAGGACACAACCTCTTCCTCCTAAATTGTAAAGGCCCAGTCACACACAACGACTTACCAGCGATCCCGAAAACTATGCGACCTGATAGGGATCGCAGGTAAGTCGCTGGGAGGGCGCAGGTGAGATGTCACAGTCAGATCTTACCAGCGATGCAGGAACACTACAAGTTGCAGTAGTGACCTGTATAACGATCTCAGCAGTCACTGTGACCCTGTCACACAGTGTCAAACACAGCGATGTGTCCTGCTCAGCAGGACATCGCCTTTGAAGAAAATGGCCTGGACCATTCTGCAACGACTAGCGATCTCACAGCAGGGGCCTGATCGCTGGTAGATGTCACACATAACGAGATCGTTATCCGGATCGCTGTTGCGTCACCAAAACCGTGATTCAGCAGCGATCTCGCTAGCGATCTCGTTATGTGTGACGGTACCTTAAGGCTATGTAGGGAGGTACAATGTTAGCAAATCAGTTTAAGCCTACAATCACACATGTATTTAAGCCTAACACAGGTGTGTACAAATGAGAAAGATAAGTGTTTCCTTCATCCTTTCTCTCTTAGCTTGGATCCACTCTTGACTTTGGCATGAAAAAACAGCATCTAAACAGCAGATGTGATTCCATCCTTACACCTACACCTATTAGATATAACAATGTGTCGGCAATGGCACTGACACCTGTTGTGGGTCAGTAAGGATGCAGAAAAGCATACGCATAACACAGTGAGTGAAAAGTAACTTCTCAGAATAAGCTGTCATGTTTGTTATTACTCGTGGATATGATATATGTCTTGTATCATGCATTTTCACTAGTTTTTCCCTCTGCAAGCCCTACCTCTTTATTTGTAGTTGGCTCTGACCTGGTGGTAGGATACTAGCTGCTATACCTCAGAACAGCAGGGAAGCTTGGAGGGAATTATACAGCAGTACTAGGCAGCATATATGTGAATCCAGCTCTAGGGTTAGATAAAAGATTTGGCAGAAAGCTCCCTCTGTTTCCTCTCTGTGTTCCTCACTTATCCTCCTCACTGCATAGGCTTTAAATTTAGCACAGCCTGACACTTCAATGTACAGCTGTATATCTCATCTTCAGCTAGAGGAGTTTGGCTGTTTATTTTTTCCAGAGTGGATGTTAAAGGTAATCAGAAAATGACCCACTGTTTAAATACATTTTTTGTGTTACATGGATTGTTACAGCCAATAGGTGCGCTATAGATCAAATACTCTTCCTTCTGAAGAGACTATTTGCGTATTTAATTTCCCACGGCAGCATGGTGTGGCTTATAAGCCTCCTTCCACTGGCACGTTACTCTCCACAAGGAGAAACTGTTCCCATTAGAACCTTATGCATTGTTAAAACATGTTTTGGCAATGTTGTTTTGTTTTCTCTTATCACAATCTGTATTAAACAGAATTGGTAATCTCTCACTGGCCAGTGAGGTTATTTTAGGCTGCTTTCACTCATCCGGTTTGAGCCGTGTGGCTCAATCCGGCTGTGAAACCTATGCAACGGATGCGGTGAAAACACCGCATCCTTTGCATAAGTTTTTTACATACAGCCCGTCCGGTTTTTGCCGCTTGCGGCATGCTACTGAGCATGCGCAGTGGCAAAAACCGCATGCGGTGGCCGGATGCGGTTTTTGCCGCATCCGGCATCCATAGGGATTCATTGAGAAAAGTGCCGTATCGGCAGGATGCGGCGCGATGCGGTTTTTTTTTGCCGCACAAAAAAACGTGCCAGGCAACGTTCCATCCGGCCGCTGCATCGGCTAAATCTGCTGCATGCGGCAAAAACCGGACCGAACGCAAGGCCATGCGGCACTAATTAAAGTCTATGCAGGAAAAACGCAACCGGCAGCAAAAAAAAAAAAACGGTTGCGTTTTTCCTGCAAAGTGCCGGATTGTGCCGCATGGCAAAAACCGGAGGTGTGAAAGCAGCCTTAGACTGGTACTTCCTGCCCTTTCAGGAAGAATTTTCAGCAGGCTCATTATATACTCAAAGTCATGGTTACACTGACAGGTAACACCTCTATACACAGATCACAGCTGACCCTACTTCTCCTTCCGTCACAATGACCTTTGCACAGACTCAGATACTTAACCACGAAATATGGTGTTGGAGTCCCTTAGTTGTTGTTGTTGTACATATGGATTTCCTGAAACCGGAAGTTGGTATGAAATGGCCCCAGCGGTGACTGTCAAAATTATTATTATTATTATAATTATTATTATTATTATTATTATTAGGTCTACAAAAAAAAACATATTTTTTGTGATCATAGCAGGTGACTTTGTTCTTTTCTGAATCATCTTTTTGTCCTGATTTCAAAAACGTATATAGTTTTTCTCTAGTACGTATAGTTTCCATGGAGCAACATCATTATAAGGTACAGGAAATATACTGGCGACATTAAGGAAACAGCAATCTACATATCAGAGAAAAATGCTTCACCTTACAAAACAGTTTTTATTGGACCAAATTAATTTCACATGCAAACTAGAAACCAAAATATGAGCAGAAATGATGAAATGCTTGACATTAGACTGTCGTTGATACGATTTTTCAGGGTTGTCCCTATATAATATCAAACTGTAATCTGCCATCATTGAGTCATTCCAAAAACCCTGGTAGCGGTGTTCCATTACTTTAATGTCCTGGTGAAACCGCTCGCCTTGTTCATCGCTTACATCCCCAAGATTTTGAGGGAAGAAATAGTAATGTGAATGCAAAAAGTGCATTTTCAGAGACATGCGACATCCAAGACAACGGTATGCATTTAGCAGTTCCTCAACACCTTCAACATATTCTGGAGATTGATATTTTCCCCTCAGAAGTTATCACAGATCCACTTGAAGATTTTCCAAGATCTCAATTCCTTATCATTTAGAGTTCCTTCAAACACATCATCTCTCATAAGCGCATCTGAGGACCAACAAATACCCCTTCCTTCAGTCTTGTTGGTGAAATGCTGGAGAATTTCAGTGAAATGTACTGGAACCTTTGTGAATTTGTCTTTCCCATGGCCTTCACAAATTTACTCTCAACTGTATATGTAGTGGAGGAAGAAAGATTTTTGTTAGAGCAACTAAAGGATTATGCTGATCATTGTATCTACCTGGAGCATAGATGTTTCTCTGTCCCTGATCATGATGAACATAGTGCTCTACTGTATTTCTATTGTCCCATAAACACAAAAAGCAACAATATGTTGTGAAACCTCCTTGCATTCCCATTAGCAGACCAATCACTTTCACATCTCCACAGATAATTGATGATGCTTATATTGTATAGCATCCAAAATAACTGACAGATTTTCATAACTTTCCTTTAGGCTAAGTTCACACTTCCGTTGTTTTGCATCAGTCACAATCCGTTGTGTGACTGATGCAACGGATGTGTTGCAGATAGTGGCACAACTGATGTGACTGAAGCTATGTGCCCATGTTGCGTTCTGTCCCTGCAGAAATTTCTGCAGCGATTTGAACAGCACATGTGCGCTTCAAAACGCTGCAGAAACAGCCGATTTTATTCGCTCTGGATTCAGCCCCTCCCATAGACAGAGCGGAAGCTGCAGGCAGAGCGCACGAAAGAAGTGACATGTCACTTCTTAGAACGCAGCGCTTCGGCAGTAGCCGAATACGCCACGTGGGCATGATTTGGCACAATTTTCATAGATTATGCTGGGGACGCAGAACGCAGCGTAACTGCATGAAAATACGCTACGTGGGCACATAGCCTTATTCTGCAAAAAACGATCCGTTGTGTATGTTTTTTACTGTTTTACCATTTTACCAGTGGGCGGCTTTTGTGAATGACCAGCTGATCTCCCGGCGGCCGCAGGAACTGAATTTACAGTGGATCATGGTTTTTTACTGTGCGCATGCTCACAGTAAAAAAAAATGATCCACTGAACACAAAAAAACGTTACATTCAGCGTTGCTCGTGGAATTACGGTAACCGTTACAGGAAACCGTTATATTCCTCATAGACTTCTATTAGCTACGTATAGCAACGGATGGTCTTGCATTGCATTCGCCCCACAGCGCATCAGTTGTTTTGACGCTGACAGTCAGTGAGCGTCGGGCGGATGGAACGCTGCATGTAACGTATTTTTGAGCAGCGGAAACCTTTATTTTTCACTGCGCATGCTGGTTTTTTTTTTTTTTTTTTGTTATCACAAACTTTATTTTATTTCTCGGTGGCCGAACGTTCAGCTGAGCGCTCGGCCGCCGGCATGTCTGTGCGCCCAGCTGAGCGCTCGGCCGCCGGCATGTCTGTGCGCCCAGCTGAGCGCTCGGCCGCCGGCATGTCTGTGCGCCCAGCTGAGCGCTCGGCCGCCGGCATGTCTGTGCGCCCAGCTGAGCGATCGGCCGCCGGCATGTCTGTGCGCCCAGCTGAGCGCTCGGCCGCCGGCATGTCTGTGCGCCCAGCTGAGCGCTCGGCCGCCGGCATGTCTGTGCGCCCAGCTGAGCGATCGGCCGCCGGCATGTCTGTGCGCCCAGCTGAGCGATCGGCCGCCGGCATGTCGGGGCGCTCAGCTGATCCGCTGGCATGTCAGGGCACTCAGCTGAGCGCTTGGCCGCCGGCATGTCAGGGCGCTCAGCTGATCCGCTGGCATGTCAGGGCACTCAGCTGAGCGCTTGGCCGCCGGCATGTCAGGGCACTCAGCTGAGCGCTTGGCCGCCGGCATGTCAGGGCACTCAGCTGAGCGTTCGGCCGCTGGCTATTAAGAGCGATCAGCTGATCGTTCACAATAGTCGGCTGCCGGTAAACTGTAAGAAAAGAAAAAAAAAAAAGCTTTCCGTTATTTTGTACGATCCGTAGCATTGCGTGGTGCCACTATATGCAACACATCCGTTGCATGCGTCACACAACGCAATGCTACGGATCCCGTCCAACGCAAGTGTGAAACTAGCCTAAGATGACATGAATGAGCAATAGGGATTGATGGTTTCATATTTCCATTGTGAAACAACACTGCTTTCAAACTTCTCTGAGATGAGTCAATAAAAAAGTTCCAATCTGCAACAAAATACTCTTGATTCAGTTCTTTAAAGAGGCCATTCACATTGTTAGTCTATGTTCACACTGGGCGTTTTTGCAGCAGTTTTTAGCTACGGATTTGCCTTGGTTTTATGCAAATCCATGCTAATAAAACGCTTTTTACAGTCGCAGCAAAGTCTGAGATTTCTGGAAAAAATTATATATATATATATATATATATATATATATATATATATATATATATATATATATATATATATATATATATATATATATATATATATATATATATATATATATATATATATATATATATATATATATATATATATATATATATATAATAATTATATATATTATATATATATATATATATATATATATATATATATATATATTATATATATATATATATTATATTATATAATATTATTATTATAGCGCCATTTATTCCATGGCGCTTTACAAGTAAATATAATATACGTCAGGATTTTTTCTTGAGGGTTTTGTAAAATACCTCCGATATTATATATTTTTTTTTTTTTTTTTGCTGCGTTCTGAAAAGAATGAACATGTCAATTCTGGATACCCAGCCAAGATAAGCACACAGCTGAGGGCTGTAGCTGTTCTGTGCTGGGTATCATAATATGGGGGGGACCCTACGTCCTTTATATATACAGTGCCTACAAGTAGTATTCAACCCCCTGCAGATTTAGCAGGTTTACACATTCGGAATTAACTTGGCATTGTGACATTTGGACTGTAGATCAGCCTGGAAGTGTGAAATGCACTGCAGCAAAAAAGAATGTTATTTCTTTTTTTTATTTATTTATTTTTTTTTTTTAAATTGTGAAAAGTTTATTCAGAGGGTCATTTATTATTCAACCCCTCAATTCACCAGAATTCTGTTTGGTTCCCCTAAAGTATTAAGAAGTATTTCAGGCACAAAGAACAATGAGCTTCACATGTTTGGATTAATTATCTCTTTTTCCAGCCTTTTCTGACTAATTAAGACCCTCCCCAAACTTGTGAACAGCACTCATACTTGGTCAACATGGGAAAGACAAAGGAGCATTCCAAGGCAATCAGAGACATGATCGTGGAGGGTCACAAGGCTGGCAAGGGGTACAAAACCCTTTCCAGGGACTTGGGCCTACCTGTCTCCACTGTTGGGAGCATCATCCGGAAGTGGAAGGCTTATGGAACTACTGTTAGCCTTACACGGCCTGGACACGGCCTGGACAGCCTTTGAAAGTTTCCACCCGTGCTAAGGCCAGGCTTGTCCGAAGAGTCAAGGCTAACCCAAGGACAACAAGGAAGGAGCTCCGGGAAGATCTCATGGCAGTGGGGACATTGGTTTCAGTCAATACCATAAGTAACGTACTCCACCGCAATGGTCTCCGTTCCAGACGAGCCCGTAAGGTACCTTTACTTTCAAAGCGTCATGTCAAGGCTCGTCTACAGTTTGCTCATGATCACTTGGAGGACTGAGACAGACTGGTTCAAGGTTCTCTGGTCTGATGAGACCAAGATCGAGATCTTTGGTGCCAACCACACACGTGACGTTTGGAGACTGGATGGTACTGCATACGACCCCAAGAATACCATCCCTACAGTCAAGCATGGTGGTGGCAGCATCATGCTGTGGGGCTGTTTCTCAGCCAAGGGGCCTGGCCATCTGGTCCGCATCCATGGGAAGATGGATAGCACGGCCTACCTGGAGATTTTGGGCAAGAACCTCCGCTCCTCCATCAAGGATCTTAAGATGGGTCGTCATTTCATCTTCCAACAAGACAACGACCCAAAGCACACAGCCAAGAAAACCAAGGCCTGGTTCAAGAGGGAAAAAATCAAGGTGTTGCAGTGGCCTAGTCAGTCTCCTGACCTTAACCCAATTGAAAACTTGTGGAAGGAGCTCAAGATTAAAGTCCACATGAGACACCCAAAGAACCTAGATAACTTGGAGAAGATCTGCATGGAGGAGTGGGCCAAGATAACTCCAGAGACCTGTGCCAGCCTGATCAGGTCTTATAAAAGACGATTATTAGCTGTAATTGCAAACAAGGGTTATTCCACAAAATATTAAACCTAGGGGTTGAATAATAATTGACCCACTTTTTTATGTTGAAAATTTATTAAAATTTAACTGAGCAACATAACTTGTTGGTTTGTAAGATTTATGCATCTGTTAATAAATCCTGCTCTTGTTTGAAGTTTGCAGGCTGTAACTTATTTGCATCTTATCAAACCTGCTAAATCTGCAGGGGGTTGAATATTACTTGTAGGCACTGTGTATATGTGTATATGTATATATATGTGTATGTTTGTGTCTGTGTGTATGTATATATATATATGTGTATGTGTGTGTGTATATATATATATATATATATATATATATATATCACACTATGAAGAAAAAGACATGGATCGCACATCCCAAAAATACATTGATCTAAAAGCCGCTAGGCAAAATATTAAATAGAACATGAGGTTCTTTTGTTACCATTCTGATCAGATTGTATTAAGCCCACTGCCACGTCACGGCAAACCTCTTGAGTGGGTCCCTAACCTGACCTTTTTGTGTGGCACCGTGCACCGACCACCGCCGTAGCGACAAAGCGCCAGCAGGGCGGGCGACCTGGCGCCTCACAGCACCCATGCTGCAAGGCAAAGCCCCCAAGGCTCCAGGCCGCGCCGCCCCACCGACACCACACCACCACAACAGCAGCCACCACACAGCACCAGCACACAGTGAGAGGAGCTGTGCACTCACCTCCCACTGGCTCCCATATGTGAACTGGGAGCAAAAAGAAGGCTGACCCCTCTTGCAGTTTCCTGCTGATTAAAATCACCTGTGCCAAATGGGGAGAGTGCAGATCCAAGCAAAAAAAGAGGGGGATAGAATGTTGTATAACACACTATGAAGAAAAAGACATGGATCGCACATCCCAAAAATACATTGATCTAAAAGCCGCTAGGCAAAATATTAAATAGAACATGAGGTTCTTTTGTTACCATTCTGATCAGATTTGGGAGCCAGTGGGAGGTGAGTGCACAGCTCCTCTCACTGTGTGCTGGTGCTGTGTGGTGGCTGCTGTCGTGGTGGTGTCGTGTCAGTGGGGCGGCGCGGCCTGGAGCCTTGGGGGCTTCGCCTTGCAGCATGGGTGCTGTGAGGCACCAGGTCGCCCGCCCTGCTGGCGTTTTGTCGCTGCGGCGGTGGTCAGTGCACAGTGCCACACAAAAAGGTCAGGTTAGGGACCCACTCAAGAGGTTTGCCGTGACGTGGCAGTGGGCTTAATACAATCTGATCAGAATGGTAACAAAAGAACCTCATGTTCTATTTAATTTTTTGCCTAGCGGCTTTAGATCAATGTATTTTTGGGATGTGCGATCCATGTCTTTTTTCTTCATAGTATGGTATTTATATCAGGCTATCCCCCTCTTTTTTTGCTTGGATCTGCACTCTCCCCATTTGACACAGGTGTTTTTAATCAGCAGGAGACTGCAAGAGGGGCCAGCCTTCTTTTTGCTCCCAGTTCACATATGGGAGCCAGTGGGAGGTGAGTGCACAGCTCCTCTCACTGTGTGCTGGTGCTGTGTGGTGGCTGATGTCGTGGTGGTGTCGTGTCAGTGGGGCGGTGCGGCCTGGAGCCTTGGGGGCTTCGCCTTGCAGCATGGGTGCTGTGAGGCACCAGGTCGCCCGCCCTGCTGGCGTTTTGTCGCTGCGGCGGTGGTCAGTGCACAGTGCCACACAAAAAGGTCAGGTTAGGGACCCACTCAAGAGGTTTGCCGTGACGTGGCAGTGGGCTTAATACAATCTGATCAGAATGGTAACAAAAGAACCTCATGTTCTATTTAATTTTTTGCCTAGCGGCTTTAGATCAATGTATTTTTGGGATGTGCGATCCATGTCTTTTTTCTTCATAGTATGGTATTTATATCAGGCTATCCCCCTCTTTTTTTGCTTGGATCTGCACTCTCCCCATTTGACACAGGTGTTTTTAATCAGCAGGAGACTGCAAGAGGGGCCAGCCTTCTTTTTGCTCCCAGTTCACATATGGGAGCCAGTGGGAGGTGAGTGCACAGCTCCTCTCACTGTGTGCTGGTGCTGTGTGGTGGCTGATGTCGTGGTGGTGTCGTGTCAGTGGGGCGGCGCGGCCTGGAGCCTTGGGGGCTTCGCCTTGCAGCATGGGTGCTGTGAGGCACCAGGTCGCCCGCCCTGCTGGCGTTTTGTCGCTGCGGCGGTGGTCAGTGCACAGTGCCACACAAAAAGGTCAGGTTAGGGACCCACTCAAGAGGTTTGCCGTGACGTGGCAGTGGGCTTAATACAATCTGATCAGAATGGTAACAAAAGAACCTCATGTTCTATTTAATTTTTTGCCTAGCGGCTTTAGATCAATGTATTTTTGGGATGTGCGATCCATGTCTTTTTTCTCTTCATAGTATGGTGTATATATATATATATATATATATTTTTACTGTACGATAGACCCACAGACTCCAGTTGGAGGGGGGAAGCCAAGAATATGCATGAGGTTAATGATCGGTGCGGAAGTAGCAGGGGCCGCGGTAGCAGGTAAGGATGATCCTAGAATGTATGGGTTCCGTTCAGGTTAGTGGGCATGACCAGCTGGGTTAGTGAGCTTGGCGATGTTTTCTCCCTTCCACTATTATGTGTCGTCCCCCCCCCCCCCCCAACCCCCTCCCCACCTCGCCCACCATGTGATAGGGGCCTGTAAAATGACATCATACCTGGAAGGAGCCCATACACTATAGCATTTCTGCAGTCATTCCCCCGCAAAACCTATGGTAATAAAAAAAAAAAAATGCCCGTACTGCGTCCCCTCCCACCCCCCACCCTAAAGATTTTTGCTGCAGAATTTCTGCAGCAAAAAATGTGCATGTCACTTCTTTTCCGCAGGTACCTGCGTTTTTTGTCATAGATAATGGAAAAAAAAAACGCAGGGAACAACCTGCAGAAAATTCGCAGTAAAACCGCATGCGGTTTACGGGTGCGGGTTGCTTTGTTTTTTTACCGCACGTGCAGTAATCTTTCAGAGGGTGCAGAATTTTCTTAAAATTCCATTATCTAGTGCGCCCAGGGCCTAACAAGGCCACAAAAACCGCACCAAAACTGCAGATGACTCTCAGGAGAAATCCTGCCACAAGGTCAGGTTTTGGTCAGGAAAAAAAAGCTGCAAAAAACATCGTGTGTGAACATAGCCTTACAGTACACATTTGGTCCATCAACTGTGAAAAATTGTGTTAATGTGTGTTACTTCTGTTTCAGTAATAACACAGTTTGACATCCATCATGAAGAAGATTCTTCTGTTTTAACCTAGATGCAAGAAGTTAAGCTTTATCTTTTGACAATGAATCAATGACAATGAATTGTCTCTGATGAGCTAATTTAATTACCGTATTTTTCGCTTTATAAGACGCACTTTTCCTCCCAAAAATTTGGGAGGAAAATGGGGGGTGCGTCTTATAAACTGAATATAGCGGTACCTGGGGGTCCTGTCCGTGCGCCGATCGGGCGGCCGGGTGCCTGTGGCTGCGTGCAAGCGGCCGGGTACCTGTACTTGCGTGCGGTGGCAGCCGGGTAGCCGTGGCTGAATGGGTGGCAGTTGGGTGCTGCCGGCCGGGTGGTGTGTGCGGACGGCGGCCGGGTGGTGTGTGCGGCCGGCGGTCGGGTGGTGTGTGCGGCCGGGTGCTGTGTGCAGGCGGCAGACAGCTGCCGCCCGGCCGTTGCACGCAGGGTGGGCGGGCAGCCTGCTGCCTGCCACTCTGTGCGTGCGGGGCGGGCGGCTGTGCAGCAAGTTACCCAGTTTGTCCGCGGTCCCAGTTTCAAATGTTGGCGCCGGGAGCGGGCGCGTGCGCAGATGGAGCTCTTGGATGAGAGCTCCATCTGCTCATGCGCCATCATTTGAACCGGGACCGCGGACACTCACTGCATCGACCTGCTGCACGACTCACCCGCCACCGCTGCTACTGTTGCTGCTGCCGCCACCACGGGCCCCGCGGCTCCTGCCACCACTGACCCCCCCCCGACTCCTGACACCCCGGACGCCACGGCACCTGCCACCACGGACGCCACGGCACCTACCACCACGGACCCCGCTGCCACTGACCCACCGTGCCTGCCAGCACAACCTCTAGCTCCTGTGACCCCGCTTCACCACCACTGCTGCCCCCCTCCGGTAAGAGAACACCGGAGTATAAGCCTGACCCCATTTTTCTTTTTTTTACCTTTTTTTTATGTCTAAGTTTGGGGTGCGTCTTATAATCCGGTGCGTCTTATAAAGCGAAAAATACGGTAATTTCATTTAATAGCTCCTCCCCATAACATGTGACTTTCCAAGAAGCAGTCACTGGTTGACTGCATGGTCAATACTCCTTTCCATAAAGCTAGCTAAAACCTTTACTGATGTTGTCCCTGTAAAAAAAAAAAAAAAAATCACAATTAAGACAAGCAAATAAATGAGAATAACATAGGTAAAACTACATACATTGAAACTTTATGATAGAGCAAATCTAAGTAGATTTTTGGAATCGGCACATCAAACCCCATAAAACAGACTTATTACCTTTTGCTGATGATTTTTTTTTTTTTTGTGTTGACCAGTGTTATAGATAACTGATAAGAAAAAAAGTTAATTGAAACAAAAAATAAGTTTACACAAAAACTTGATTTAAATAGGTCATTTTGTGATGACATTTCCTTTAAGTTCAGGAGTTAAGGGGAGGGGAGGAAGTGGCTCAAGTGGAAAAAGCAGCAGATTTTGATTAGATAAATTGACAGTACTTTCTGATCTCTGTTTTTACTAAAAGTACATTTAAGGCCTCTTTCACATGTCCATGCAAAACACACACGTTTTGCACGGTCCGTGGTGTAGGTGCATATATGTGTGTGTGTGTGTTCAGCGTATGCTTTCAGTGTGCTATCGGTGTGACATCCGCATAGCAAACAGACAGCATAAACTTCTATTCTTACTTGTCCCCGGCAATGATGTCCCCGGAACTGCTGCTGCTTCCGGTCCAAGGTGCAGTGAATATGCAACGAGCATAATGAGCAGGTGTCGGAAGCAAGTGACAGCAGTGCTAGAGACATTAGCGGTGGAGAAGATCACATCAGCGTGCAGGCCGTGTGACATCTGTGCTACCGGAGAAAAACCTGACATGTATACGTGTGGAGCACACTGACACACACATGCTCCACACGGTCCATGTGAAAACATGCATGTGTGCGCAAACCCATTGATTTTAATGGGTTAACGTGTGTGTGTGTGTGTGTGTGTGTGTGTGTGTGTGTGTGTGTGTGTGTGTGTTAAAACGGAAGTCACACATACCGGAAACACAGATGTGTTGTAACCCCATGTAAATTCTACACAATTCAGAAAAATTCCCATAACCCCTTCACCCCCTCGCAATTTTTCATTTTTTGTTCCCATTCTTCCAAGAGCCGTAACTTATTTTTTTTTTTTTTTTGTTGTTGTTGTTATTTTTCCATTAATCTTGCCATATGAGGGCTTGTTTTTTTAGCGGGACGAGTTGTACTTTTAAATTAAACTATGAGTTTTACCATTATAGTGTACTGGAAAACTCCCCAAAAAATTCCAAGTCAGGAAAAATTGCAAAAAAAAGTGCTATTGCACGATTGTTTTGGGGCTATTTTATGCACCATGTTCACTATATAGTAAAACTGATGTCAGTAATGATGCACTTTTTGCGCCATTTTGTGTGAACCTTGGTGTTTTCATTTTTAGGGATATGGGGCTCATTGATGGCTTATTTTTTGTGTCGCGACCTGATGGTTTTAATAGTACCATTTCTGCGCAGATGCTACGTTTTGATTGCCTGCTATTGCATTTTGCACTAAATTTGCGACAACTAAAAACATAATTTTGGAGTTTGGAATTTTTTTGCCGCTACTCCGTTTACCAAACAGATTGATTTTATATTTTGATAGATCGGGCATTTCTGAATGCGGCGATACCAAATGTGTGTATATCTTTAAATTTTCTTCATCGTTCCTTATGGGAGACCCAGACCATGGGTGTATAGCTTCTGCCTCCGGAGGACACACAAAGTACTACACTAAAAGTGTAGCTCCTCCCTCCGAGCATATACACTCCCCGGATGACAAATCCAACCAGTTCAATGCTTTGTGTTCAGGAGGTCACACACACATGCATCCTCTGATTTTTTTATTTCAAAGATTTGGAAGAAAAGCGGGTCCAATCTGGACTCCCGGCATGTCCCTTCTCACCCCACTGTGTCGGCGGTGCTGTTAAGGTTGATTTTACAAGGCTGGAGCCTTCACATGCCGTGCTCCTTCACCATCCCCTGAGGCTCTGGCTTGAAGTGGGAGCCATCACGGTTCTCACTGCTTTGCAGGAGACCGGTCTCCATCCGCAGCCCTTTTCAGGATCCTGCCGGACGGAGCGCTCATCCCCCAGGGACCTGGCACCTGCGTCTCACAAGCTAAGTACTGAGACGTTATTACCACAGACAGTGGTCTTTCCAGGGGTCCCTTGTACTTTTTATGTTGGGGAGAGTGTGTTATATGACTGTGTTAACATTTCCGGCCGGTTCTCCAGTTTTCACTGGAGAACCGCGCCGATGGTGCCTGCACGCTGGCCGCATGTTTAAATCTAGGCCCCGGCTTCGCCTGAGGCCTAGTTTCGATTCTCTACCCCTGCATGTCAGTCAGTGCAGAGGGACAGTGTGGCTCCGCCCAGCGGCTGTTCAGCACAGGGAACGGACACTCCTCACTGAGGAAAGATTCCCTCCCCTGTATGCCTCATTTGCCCTCCAGGTCCTGCTCTCAGAGTAGGCCCCGCCCCCTCTCCTCGCTCCGGCGCCATTTTCTCAGCGTTCTCAATGTCTGCATAACCACATTGTGACAAATGGAGGCCTGGGCTGGGGGATCTGGAGGGCACAGAGATGTCCCTATGTTAAACGGTCTGGCAAGCCACAACCTCCGGTTGTGCAGCTGCTTATATACACTGTTTATATACTCTGCTGGGGGGACAGAGCCCCCACTTCTGCAGCATGTCTCACATCAGAGCAAGGCTGCAAGGCTGTTATTATTATACACTGCATGTAGACTCGTGCTGCCTGTACCGAGCACATAACCACATTGTGATGCTTGCTCTAACATAGTGGTCTCTCAGCCTGGAAGCTCATCAGTGGTCCCTCCAGCTGCTCCGGCTCCGGTGGCTGTCCCCCCGGTTTGGGCAGAATCCCTCTCTCCAGGGGACAGCTGTCCCGGACACTGCTGAGCATGCATCAGCCCCCTTCTCAGGGCGCTTCTGCTGCTACGGCTCGCTCAGCAAAGCTCACAGAGGATTCCTCATCTGGTCTCAGTCCCCGTCCTCCTAAAATGGAGTCGCAGGGTCCCCTTTCCTTCCTCGTCCCGCAGCTCTGATTCACGAGCCGACTCGCAGGACGAGGAGGATGCTTTTACTAGGGGCTCGGACGCTACGTCATGTACATTGATCTGTCCGAAGGTGACGCAGATGCTAATGATTTGATTGCGTCCATTATATTTGTACTGGACCTCAATCGGCCTGTATCAGGGGTGCATTCCACTCTGGCAGAAAGGCATTAGTATACCTTAAGAGAACAAGGAGTGTGTTCCTTAACCACTCCAGTTTGTCAGCCCACTGTGTCCAAGCCCAGAGCCTGTCCTGACAGACGCTTCCCAAAGCGTGGTTCTGATGACTGTTTGCCCCTCCCACCAGTGGTGATCAAGGAGTGGGCTCATTCACCAAGGGTGGACCCTCCGGTGTCTAGGCTTTCAGCCCGGACAGTTGTATCAGTGGCTGACGGCTCCTCTCTAAGGATCCCACTGTCCGCCAGGTTGTCCTTCTGGCCAAATCTATGAGGCGGCAGGGGCCGCGTTCTCCCCATCTTTTGCAGCAGTGCGGGCTCTCAAAGCCATCTCTGCTTCTCTGGAGGAGATGCATCCCCTCACCTAGGGACTTTATGCCCGAAGTGGTTGCCTTAACTTCCAGGCTTCAGTCTTTTCATCCTAGGCCATGTCTGCCATGCTGGAGACTGTCACCGCACTGCGGTGGCCTCGGCTACTTCCCTCGCTATCCACAGGCTCCTGTGGCTTCGAGAGTGGAAGGCAGATGCTTTTTAAGAAGTTCCTTGCTGGGTTCCCTTTGCTGGGACCAGTCTATTCGGTGAACAACTGGATGAAATTATTACGGAAGTTTTTTGGCAGGAAGAGTACTTCCATGCCACAAACCCAGGAAACCTGTCCAGGGCAGGAACCAGTCGAGGTTTCGTTCCTTTCGTTCCTCTAACTGATCGTCCTCTAAGCCCTCGGCCTCGTCCACTAACTCAGCCAAGGTCCGTAAACCAACTGGCGCATGAAGCCGCGTCCTCAGAAGTCCGCAGGAGCTGCGGCCACCAGGCAGCCTCCTCTTGATTATCTGGCCGCGCCAGCAACGTCCTTGGTCGGTGGCAGGCTCTCCCTCTTGGGCGACGTGTGGTTTCAACACGTCTTCGATCAGTGGGTGTGGGTTACCATCTCCCACGGCTACAGAATAGAATTCTATCCAGCCCGCCAAACAGATTTTTTCTGTCAACTCCCCCCTGCTCCAAGGCCGCCGCCTTCTCACAGGCCGTGGCATTCTTGCAGGCCAATGGAGTAATTGTACCAGTTCCCGACTGGGAACGGTTCTGAGATTTCTACTCAAATCTCTTCCTAGTCCCCGAAAAGGACGGTGCTTTCCGACCTGGATCTCAAGCTTCTCAACAAGCATGTCAGGTGCGGCATTTTTGCATGGAATCTCTGCGATCAGTCAATGACCCAAGGAGATTTCTTAGCATCCATCGACATCAGAGATGTCTTTCTGCTTGTGCCAACCGCAGTTTCTCACCAGCGTTGGCTACGTTTTGTAATCGGAGAGGAACATTTCCAATTCGTGGCTCTCCCCTTCGGGTTCGCCACGGCCCCTCGTGTATTCACAAGGTCATGGCAGCAGTGGTTGCGGTTCTGCACCTCCAGGGGTTGGTAGTGATTCCTTTCCTGGACGACCTTCTAGCAAGGCTTCATCCAGTGCAGACTGTCAGTGGAGTGTCTCGCTCACTCTCAGCGGAGTGTCTCGCTCACTCTCGCCACGCTTGCAAGTCCACTCTGACTCCGACCCAGGACCTTGCGTCCCTAGGGATGCAATTCGAGACTCTGCTGGCACTTGTGAAGCTGCCCTTAGTCAAACAGCAGTCCCTTAATCTGGCGGTTCGCTTTCTGCTGAGGCTCCGCCGTCATTCCATCAGGTGCTGGGTCAGATGGTGGCGTCAATGGAAGCGGTTCCCTTTGCCAGTCCCCTCTGCGTCCCCTGCAGCTGGACATTCTCCGCTGTTGGGACAAGCGGACCTCTTCCTTGCACAGGCTGGTGGCTCTGTCGCCACAGACCAGGAGCTCTCTTTAGTGGTGGCTTCGGCCCCTCTCTCTGTCCCAGGGACGCTCCTTTCTGGCCCCGTCCTGGGTGATTCTCACCACGGATGCCAGTCTATCCGGCTGGGGAGCAGTGTTTCTCCACCACCGAGCACAGAGCACTTGGACTCCGTCTGAATCAGCCCTCTCAATCAATGTGCTGGAAATCAGGGCTGTACTCCTAGCTCTCGTAGTTTTTCACCACCTGTCGGTGGGCAAGCACATTCGAGTCCAGTCAGACAACGCGACAGCAGTTGCCTACTTCAATCACCAAGGCGGGACTCGCAGCCGCCTAGCAATGTTGGAAGTTCAACGTATTCCTTCAGTGGACGGAGGACTCCAAGTCCACCATATCGGCAGTCCACATCCCAGGCGTTGAAAACTGGGAGGCAGATTATCTCTGGGCGGCACGGTGGCTCAGTGGTTAGCACTGCAGTCTTGCAGCGCTGGGGTCCTGGGTTCAAATCTCACCAAGGACAACATCTGCAAGGAGTTTGTATGTTCTCCCCGTGTTAGCGTGGGTTTCCTCCGGGTTCTCCGGTTTCCTCCCACACTCCAAAAACATACAGATAGGGACTCTAGATTGTGAGCCCCAATGGGGACAGTGTTTCCAATGTATGTAAAGCGCTGTGGAATTAATAGCGCTATATAAATGAATAAAATTATTAATTATTATTATTATCTCAGCCGTCAAACCGTGGACAGCGGCGAGTGGGCCCTGCATCCGGCAGTGTTCCGGTCAATCTGCCGCAGGCGGGGCACTCCGGAAGTGGATCTAATGGCATCCCGGCACAACAACAAGGTCCCGGTTTACGTGGCTCGCTACCACGATCCTCAGGCCTTGGCAGCGGACGCGCTGGTTCAAGATTGGTCCCAGTTCCGTCTGGCCTACGTGTTTCCCCCCTAGCTCTCTTGCCCAGAGTCCTGCGCAAGATCAGAATGGAGGGCCGTCGGGTCGTACTCATCGCCCTCAGACTGGCCCAGGCGAGCTTGGTTCCCAGACCTGCTCCGTTTGTCCGTAGAGGTGCCGTGGCATCTCCCGGACCGGCCAGACCTTCTCTCACAGGGTCCGTTTTTCCGCCAGAATTCTGCGGCTCTCAGATTGACGGCGTGGCTCTTGAGCCCTGAATCCTTACGGCTTCAGGCATTCCTTCCGAGGTCATCTTCACTATGACTCAGGCTCGGAAGTCTTCCTCGGCCAGGATTTACCACAGGACTTGGAGAATTTTCCTGTCCTGGTGTCGTTCTTCCGGCCATGCCCCTTGGCCGTTTTTCCTTGCCGACCATCCTGTCCTTTCTACAGTCCGGTCTGCAGCTAGGACTGTCCCTCAATTCCCTCAAGGGACAGGTCTCGGCTCTGTCAGCGTTGCTCCAGCGGCGTATCGCCCGGCTGGCCCAGGTGCGCACCTTCATGCAGGGCGCATCTCACATCATTCCGCCTTACCGGCGGCCTCTGGATCCCTGAAACCTTAATCTGGTCCTCACGGCCTTACAGAAACCCCCCTTTGAGCCTCTTAGGGAGGTTTCGTTGTTTCGTCTTTCACAGAAAAGTGGTTTTTCTGGTGGCCATAATTTCTCTCAGGAGAGTCTCTGATTTGACTGTGCTCTCTTCGGAGTCACCCTTTTTGTTTTTTTTTCACCAAGACAAGGTGGTTCTCCGTCCGACTCCGGGCCTTCTCCCTAAGGTGGTGTCTCCTTTCCACCTTAACCAGGACATTTCATTGTCTTCCCTTTGTTCGGCCCCTGTGCATCGCTTTGAGAAAGCGTTGCATGCTTTAGATTTGGTGCGGACGCTCCGGATCTATGTGTGACGCACCGCTGTTCTTAGGCGGTGCACCTCTCTTTTTGTGCTGACCACAGGTCAGCGCAAGGGTCTCTCGGCTTCTAAACCGACCCTAGCTCGTTGGATTAGGTCGGCCATATCCGATGCCTACCAATGTTCTCAGGTGCCTCCCCCGCCGGGGATTAAGGCGCACTCGACCAGAGCTGTCGGTGCTTCTTGGGCTACGGCTCAGCAGGTCTGTCAGGCTGCCACTTGGTCTAGTCTGCACACCCTTTCGAAGCACTACCAAGTGCATGCTCATGCTTCGGCAGATGCGAGCTTGGGCAGACGCATCCTTCGGACGGCTGTCGCTCATTTGTGAAGTTAGGTTTGCCTACTTCTCAGTTTCTGTTTATTCCCACCCATGGACTGCTTTGAGACGTCCCATGGTCTGGGTCTCCCATAAGGAACGATGAAGAAAAAGAGAATTTTGTTTACTTACCGTAAATTCTTTTTCTTATAGTTCCGACATGGGAGACCCAGCACCCTCCCTGTTGCCTGTTGACAGCTTTCTTGTTCCGTGTGTTTTCACCGGCTGTTGTTGTAGACAGAGGTTCCGGTTATTCCGGGTTTTACTCTATCTCTACTTATGGGTGGATGTCCTCCTTCAGCTTTTGCACTAAACTGGTTGGATTTGTCATCCGGGGAGTGTATATGCTCGGAGGGAGGAGCTACACTTTTAGTGTAGTACTTTGTGTGTCCTCCGGAGGCAGAAGCTATACACCCATAGTCTGGGTCTCCCATGTCGGAACTATAAGAAAAAGAATTTACGGTAAGTAAACAAAATTCTCTTTTTTTTTTTTAACTCTTTTAATAAGACATGTGTGCCCTGCTGGCATACGTGGTTCCACGATCCACCTGCGCCTGTTAACTCCTTAGATCACGCTGTCAAAATGTGACAGCGCGATTTTTAAATGGCTGTGGCGGGGAAATCACCTTTCCCCGCCGTCTTTTAGCTATCATGACGTAGTTCCTGTTACAGCCGGCAGAGCAGTGGCTGTAACAGAAGAGCAGCATTTCTGCAGATCAGAGCTGTGCAGCCCTGATCAACAGAAATGAATGAGCGATCAGACTGCTTGCTGATCCTTATACTTCCCTAGAGAGACTAGTAAAATTAAAAAAAAAAAAAATAGTCTCTCTAGGGCAGAGGTTCCCAACTCCAGTCCTCAAGGCACACCAACAGTGCATGTTTTCAGGATTTCCTTAGTATTGCACAGGTGATAATTTAATCACCTGCAAAGGTGCTGAATCCAACACCCATGCAATGCTAAAGAAATCCTGAAAACATGCACTGTTGGTGTGCCTTGAGGACTGGAGTTGGGAACCTCTGCTCTAGGGGACTATAAGGATCAGCAAGCAATCTGATCGCGCATACATTTCTGTTGATTAGGGCTGCACAGCTCTGATCTGCAGAAATGCTGCTTTCCTGTTACAGCCACTGCTCTGCTGGCTGTAACAGGAACTACGGCATGATAGCGGTAAGTCGGCGGGGAAAGGTGATTTCACTGCCGCAGCCATTTAAATTGCGCGGTCACATTTTGACAGCATGATCTAAGCAGTTAACAGGTGCGGGTGAATCGCGGATCCACCTGTGCCAGCAGGGCACACATGTCTGTTGTTCAAATCAGCAGACATGTGCAGGGATCGCCACCAGCTCACCGACGCAGCCAGTGGTGATCACTCCTTCATGATTTAGGACGTCCTTGTTCGTGAAGGGGTTAAGGTTACTGAAAGCAAAACGTGGTTTATATGAAATTAAACGCGTTGATTCCAAATAAGACCTCGGAATTTTCCTGACACGTCTATATTTTAAGTTCTACATTCAAAGCCTATTCACTTGTAATATGAATGCATTGCTTATTGGAATATTCCACCAAACATACCTGGTCCTGTTCGGATGCTCTGACAGGTCTATCAGCTGATGTCAGCAGTAAGTATTAAAGGCAGTCTTCTGGCAAAAAGAATGCACCAAAAAACGCAGTGCATATTTACCGCGTTTTGGTGCGTTTTTGCTCGTTTTTTTTTTGCCATGTGGGTTTCACAATGAAGTCAATGGGTGTAAGAGCTAAAAAACACATGGAAAAACACACCAAGAATTGAAATGCTATAATTACTTTCTGCACCTGTTCTGCAAGGGAAAAATAAGTAATATGCGCACAGCACTTCAGAATTCTCATTGGCTTTGCTGCCATAAGGATTTGTGACCAAACTGCATCAGAAAACGCATTAAGAAACACAGCGTGCACATGGGGCTTTATAATGCTATCTGTTTTTAAACCTAAGATGGATACGTGTGAGTCGGCCATCGGGGTTTTCGGTAGGGGTACTCTGACGCTGGAACTACGGCTACTTTACTCTCGATGGGGTTATCACAGGTGGTCGGTCCCGGCTTCGTGCCCTGGGAGCTCACTCTGCGGCTGGGGAATGGTGTACGGGGATGATTTTGGGGATATACGTGACGCCACCTGTGGTGTCTGGTAAGCGGATATACCAGCGCTGCCCGCGGCCGGCCTCTGAGGCGATGGTGACGGCAGCTTAAGATCTCTCAGCTCCCAACAGGTGGAGCTATTTTACCTCAGGGCGGCGGGTCGCTGACCAGGAGGGAAGCAACCAAGCGGTGATGGCTGCCTTCTTCTCTGACGTCGCAGGGTCCTGTCGAATGGCGGCGAGATGACACACCGAGTCCACATCAGCTTAAACAAGTCCTTTTTACTAACATCTGGTTTGTTTTGCACAGTACACAGAAACAGTTCGGTTACCAGAAGGCCAATGGTCACAAATTTTGGAGGAGATTTAATGACCGTTTTTTCTCTGAGGTAACCTTTCTTTGTCTCTTTCTCGGTCTCTGCTCTGAGGGCTCTGTGACTCCCTCTTTAACCCACTCGTTGGTCTCGTGACTGGTTTTCCCAGGGGTCTGATGCTGCACGGTTTCTTTATCTATCCCGCAACAGCGTCGTGAACGCTGCTTGGGGTTAGTAGTCAGACTCTTGATGGGTACCGGGACTCCTCTTATTTAAGATCCCAGGTTAATGGTCAATGGTTTGGGGATAAAACTGACAAACCTCCTCGGTTCTGTTATACCGGTGTCGACCTGAACTCTTCAGCCGGCTCTCGCCAGACCTAAAGCGTCCCCTTTCCTCCTGGGTTACCCCTTTTCCTGTGTCTCTTTTATTTCGGGGTACTCTCGCTCAGGACGTCGGGCCTATGTTATTTCTAGCCCTTCTTTCAGTTATCAATTTACTCTCATCTCTGCTTGTCACTCTTTTTACTGTCTGTTAACTGACTGTCACCCAGTCGTTCTGGCAACCACGTCGTGTCTCACGCTCAGCTAGGCTCCACCCCCCTATGGACCTACTATATAAACAGTCCCAGGAATATGAAGGTAGGGGCTGCTGAGTCAATGTTACTCAATCTAATATAATACTCTGCATTTCTTCTCTCTTTCACCTGTGACCAAAGAGCACTGCACCTTGCTGTTAAGGTGCTGTATTTCCCTGTAGTGCCTAACCACAGGGGCGCCACATACCCCCCTTAGTTAATCACACTTGTCCCCGAGTGTGGCAACAAGGTTTGGGTTAAGCTAAACATTTTCTTATAATTTACCCATATCATGTTGGTAATATTTACTCTACTTTTTTTTTTTTTTTTTTTTTTTACAGAGTCTTAAAAATAAAAACTACAAAAATTGAATAAGATAGGTCACCAGCTCATACAGCATTAGTCCATTGGCCGTAAGATGTTAAAGAAACTTTTGCCACACCCAGTCCTGTGGTAGTTTAAGAGTTCTAAGTGTGGTAAGGTTCCATATCAGTCATAATCACTGTAGGCCTCTTGGCCCTGGAGTCACCTTCCTGGCCCCTATACAGCATTATGCAAACTTCCTTTACCCCTTTTATATATTAATACTATCTACCTATTCAACTATTTACATATTCCACTTTCTACATTTTATTCTCTGTATCTAAGCGGTGGACAGCTAAAGTTAATACGTGTTGACCTGCGTAAAATTGGTATACTTGAGGGTCTACGTACTCTCCTAGTGGAAATGGCAGGTACACCGACCGCAGAAATCTGATTCCATTACAACGGGTGGTTCTTCTGCTCTGGGCGTTTCACTGAGTTGTGGAAAAGTCCCCATCGGTATCAAGTATACGCCATCTACTTGTGGCCAATTTGCAGGAAGTTTTCCTAAAATTGTCTTGACTATTCTTTCTTTCTCTTCTTTTCTCTGAATAGGAATTCTCTCTACTGGTGGCAACTGTTGAGGGTATTTCTTTAAATGATTCCTGGACACCATTTCTGTTATTTCACCTTTGTCTTTGCTAATCAAACAGGTTTTCTGGTTGTTGAAGTTTGATGGTTGTACAGTGTAGGGTTCTGCCTCCCATTGATCATCTATTTTATGCAGTCATCTTTTTCTCTTTAAGACTAATTCACCTGGTAGTAAGGGTGTTCCTTGAGCACTTTTGTTAAAGTTTGCTTCTTGTTTTTCCTTTGATTTTTTTTTCCAGGCTTCTCTCGACACATTCCTGTATTTTCTGATATTGCAACTTTTTTACTTCCCAATCTGCATCTGAGGTATTTTCTTCAGGAACTATTATATACATCTCCAAATCCACCAGCAATTTTCCTGGTCTTGCTCTCATAAGGTATGCAGGAGTGCAATTTGTTGAGCTTACTGGAATGTTGTTATACATGTCAACTAGATCTGGTAACTTCTCTGGCCATCTGTTCTGCTCCTCCAAGGGCAGGGTTTTTAGCAGCTCTATCACAATGTGATTCATTTTCTCACACATTCCATTAGTCTGAGGATGATAAGGCGTAGTACGAATTTTCTTGCATCCGTATAATTTACAGAATTCTTGAAATAGTTCAGACTCAAAGGTCGGGCTTTGATCTGTTAATACCCATTCTGGATATCCATGTGTTCTGCAGAAATAGGCTTGGAATGTTTTTGCCGCTGTTCGAGCCGTTAAGTCCTTCACTGGAGCTACTACTAGGAACCTGGAATAGTGGTCCACCATGGTAAGAGCATAAGTATAACCGGATCTGCTGGGTATGAGCTTGACATGATCAAGGACTACCAGCTCTAATGGCTGTTTGGTAATGATGGCCTGTAGTGGTGCCTTCTGACTGTTACGGTCTTTTCTTCTTAATGAGCATGGTCCACAATCTCTACACCTTTTGTCTATAGTAGATTTCATGCCAATCCAGTAAAATCACGTAACAGGATCTCCAACTTCCATCCAAAATGTCCTGATTGATTATTATACATATCTAAAAACCATTTGGGTGTCTCTGTTTGGAACCACAATTTGCCAAACCATCTCATGTGTACTAGGATTAATATATCTTCTGCACAGTTTATCTTGATGGATAAATAACCTGCTTCTTTCTTTCCACAATTGCTTGGCCTCTAGCGGGGAATCTTTGTCATGTTTGCAGCTTGGTTCGGTTACTAGCTTTTTCACTAGGCTCACTGCCAGATGACTATCTAGGGTTTCTTTCCAATTATAGTGAGGCAACGGGTTCAATGCTATATTCTGCTGGTTTTGATAGCCTCTGTCACTTCCCATTTTCTGTTCTTATGGAAAGCTGGGAGTTCTACTTCCTCCAAGTCATCCTCCTCTACTTCTGATCCTGGTACATATGCCTGAGGATTCCTAGACAGGGCATCAGCATTGGCATTTTTACGGCCTCTCCGGTACTTGATGATAAAATCAAAATTTGACAATCTGGCCATCCAGCGTTGCTCCAGTGCACCGAGTTTTGCGGTGTCCAGATGCGTCAATGGATTGTTATCCGTATAGGCGACGAATTTTGAAGCAGCCAGATAATGTTTAAACCTTTCCGTTATGGTCCAGACCAAGGCCAGAAACTCCAACTTAAAAGAACTATAATTTTCAGAGTTTCTTTCGGTGGGTCGAAGTTTCCTGCTGGCATAAGAAATTACCCTTTCTTTTCCATCTTGTACCTGAGATAATACTGCTCCTAGGCCTACATTACTTGCGTCGGTATACAGGACAAATGGTAGGTTGTAATCAGGATATGCCAATATTTCCTCACCAGTCAGGGCAGTCTTCATCTGTTGGAAGGAATCTTCTTGCTCTTTACTCCATACCAATGATGGTTCTGACCTTCTTCGTTTAGTTTGGCCTACCAGTAGGTCTTGTAAAGGTGCTGCCATTTTCGTATAGCCGCTTATAAATCTCCGGTAATATCCTACCAAACCCAGGAACTGGCGTACTTCTCTGACGGTGGTTGGTCTCTGCCAATCTTGGATAGCTGTTATCTTCTCTGGATCTGGTGCTATTCCATCTGCGCTAACTACATGTCCAAGATATTGGACTTTTGGTTTCAGCGGGTGACATTTTGATGGTTTAAGCTTCATTCCATATTTTGCTAGAGATGCAAATGCCTCAGCCAAGTGTTCCAGGGGATCTTCATAGGTCTTGGAGTATACAATTACATCGTCTAGGTACAAGAGTACGGTCTCAAAGTTCTTGTGTCCCAGGCAACATTCCATGAGCCTTTGAAATGTTCCTGGTGCATTATATAATCCGAACGGCATCCTATTAACCCCTTAACGACCCATGACGTACTGGGTACGTCATGGATCGTGTGCCGGTAAGCCCCGCCCCCTGCCGCCGGCAGGCGGCGGCGATCCGCGCACATATCAGCTGTTATCAACAGCTGACATGTGTGCCTGCTAGCCGCGGGTGGAATCGCTTCCACCCGCGGCCATTAACCCCTTACATTTCGCTGCCAAAATCTTGGTAGCGATATGTATAGGGGCGCCGCCATGACAGTCACTTACCCCGCCCCCACCGGAAGTCACGTGACATGATCACGTGACTTTCGGCGGTTGCCATGGTAGCACATGGTCATGTGATGACGCCTGTAGCTAACATGACTCACTTCCTCTCAATGCCGGAATACAGCCGGCATTGAAAGTGAAGCAGCAAATCTGCAGTTCTCAGCTCTGTAGCTGAGATCTGCAGATAGTGCAGAGCGATCGGATTGGTGATCGCAATAGCCCCCAAGGGGGACTAGTAAAATAAAAAAAAAAGTAAAAAAGTTTTAAAAAATTACAAAAAAATAAAGTTCAAATCACCCCCCTTTCACCCCATTGAAAATTAAAGGGTTAAAAAAATAAAAAATACACTCATATTTGGTATCGCCAAGTTCAGAAATGCCCGATTTATCAAAATATAAAATCAATGAAACTGATCAGTAAACGGCGTAGCGGCAAAAAAATTCCAAACGCCAAAATTACGTTTTTTGGTCGCCGCAAATTTTGCGCAAAATGCAATAACAGGCGATCAAAATGTAGCATCTGCGCAAAAATAGTACCGTTAAAAACGTCAGGTCGAGACGCAAAAAATAAGCCATCACTGAGCCTCAGATCCTGAAAAATGAGAACGCTACGGGTTTTGGAAAATGGCGCAAAACGTGCGCCACGTTTTTTGGACAAGTTTGTGAATTTTTTTTAACCCTTTAGATACAAGTAAACCTATACATGTTTGGTGTCTACAAACTCGCACCGACCTGAGGCATCACATAGATACCTCAGTTTTACCATATAGTGAACACAGTGAATAAAATATCCCAAAAACTATTGTACGATCACACTTTTTTTTGCAAGTTTTCCGCACTTGGAATTTTTTTGCCGTTTTCCAGTACACTATATGGTAAAACGTATGGTTTCATTTAAAAGTACAACTCGTCCCGCAAAAAACAAGCCCTCATATGGCAAGATTGATGGAAAAATAAAAAAGTTACGCCTCTCGGAAGAAGGGGAGCAAAAAACAAAAACGCAAAAACGGAAAGTGCCCGGGGGCTGAAGGGGTTAAATTCACATACACATTGGTGTTGTAAATGCCGTCTTCTCTCAGTCTTCTTCTGCCACGGAGACCTGCCAATATCCACTAGTGAGATCTAATGTAGAAAAATAATTAGCAGTCCTCAATGCAGCAAGAGACTCCTCTATATGGGGTAACGGGTAAGCATCTTTGTGAGTGATCTTATTTATTTCCCTGTAATCCACACACATCCTCATAGTGCCATCTTTTTTTTTTCTAACTAGGACTAAGGGTGCTGCCCATGGGCTACAACTACCTCTTATAACCCCTGCCTCTCTCATGTCCCGCAGCATCTCTTTTGCACACTGGTAGTGTTTTGGTGGCACAGGTCTATGTCTCAGTCTAATTGGGGGATGATTCCCTGTGGATATGTGATGACGTACCCCTTCGACCTTCCCAAAGTCTAACGGATGCTTACTAAACACCTGTTCAAATTCTCGTGCTACCCGATAGATTCCATGTTTTTGATAGGAAGGGGTGGTATCGGTCCCTACATGCAACTGCTGACACCATTCCTCCAGCTGTCCCTTGGAGTTGTCCTCCGCTTGATTTGACGGGGGCAAAGGCTTTATCGCCTGTATATGGCTGTCACAGACAGTGTACAGCTTTTGCTACTGTAGCGTACCTGGGTAATTTTACTTCCTCTTCCCCACAGTTTAATACGAATTGGTACTCTTCCTTTGCGTACATCCACCACCCCTCTGGCTGTCAGCAGCGTAGGTCTGTGCTCTGAGTATACTGGTTCTACAACTGCCTGGTATTCCTTTCCTCTAAGACCAATAGCTGCTCGACACCAGATCATCATTTCACTTTTAGGTGGTAACATAATAGGAAATTGGTCTGTAACCCGTACACTGCCAATTTCCCCTCCAGACAGATTTACCTGTTGTCTGTGTGTCAGGACTCGAATCTCACGATGTAGCACTCTCCTCTGTCCATGATTAGCAGTCACAGCAATCTGTCGGAGCAAAAACAATACTTCCCCAAGGCAGTTTTCAATTACATTTGTTCCAAGTACCATGGAGGGGCATTTGTTGTTAGGGACATCTTCTACCACACATAATCCTTGGTCTTTTAACTCTACTCTCCCCAGTTTTAATGTGACTTCCCTAAACCCAACCTGGTTTACTGGTAGTCCATTGGCTGCTGGTATAACCAAACCAGAATCTGGGGGTCTAAGATCGTCATCTGACCAATAGTGTTTGTACAATATATGTGGGATGGTGGTTACTTGTGACCCAGTGTCCAAAAGAACTGACATGGGGATTCCTTCTAGTGTAATATTAAGGTACGGGCGGCCTCCCACGTACCGACTACGCCAGTATTTTGGGGCCGACTGTCTTATTCCTGAGGCTCGGCCCTGGGCCCCAGGAATCGCCGGTTTAAAAGACATCCTCTTGCAAAATGGCCTGGCTTGTTACAACGAAGGCAGAGGGGTTGTCCTGAAGAATCCGTGTGGTCCATGGCTCTGCATTGGAATGGTGCGTTGGTCCTCTGAACGGGCGACTTGTTGGTCCCCTCCACGGGCGACTTGTTGGTCCCCTCCACGGGCGACTTGTTGGTCCCCTCCACGGGCGACTTGTTGGTCCCCTCCACGGGCGACATGTGCCTTTTTTTCATCCATGAAACATCCTTAGGAGAATCAGCTAACTGTATTTTACTGGGTAGTTGTGACCCTGGCTGGTTCTGCAAGAGTGTTAACACAAAGTCCATCTTTTTAGTCAGCTGCTGTATTTGGTTGCGCAAATCATCCTCTCTGCTTGATGTCTCAGCCACCTTTACAACCTTTACCAAATCTTTGGAAGCATTTGTTATGCCGGCGGGAGAAGTATCAACCTGCCAGGATGGGTCCACTGACTTGGCCGACAACTTGTACTGTAATACTGTTATTGCTCTATCTTTTATAGCATCAAAGTCAACATCAGGGTGATCTAAGACCCACATATGCACCTGCTGACGACTGACTTCTGACCTCAAGCCAGCTATGAACTGTTCGGCAAGCATTTTATCCTCGTTGTCCGCACTTGCTGGATCCACTTGCTTTAAGGACCGGAGTGCTACCTGTAAACGTAAGGCATAATCTCTGATGGTTTCCTTTGGCCCTTGTTCACATTGGTAGAATATCATCCTCAACTCAGCCCGGGTGCGTTTCTCAAAAGCGGCTTTTAACTTGGCAAATACATTTTCTACGGAGTCTCTGTCAGTATCTTTCCATGACTCCACCTCCAGCTCTGCTGCACCGATTAATTGTTCCAGCACCATAGCGGCTCGCTGTTTCCCGGTCATAGCATACACATCCAGCACCGCACATATTTTCCTCTTAAAAGCTGCCAGAGTGCCTGGTTTCCCTTCATAGATTGGCAACCATTTTGCTCCTGTGCACATATGGTTATTGCCATTATTGAGGCTACTGGCGCGTCTCCTCCTTCTGCAGGGACCCTGGAATCGTTGTCATTACTCATGGCGGTGCCCCCTTTGTTAATTGCGGTTAGTTGCAAAGCCTTTAGATACAGTCAAAGTTCAGCACACACTAGGCTTTTGAATAGACAGACCTGCCTATTTCAAACCAATGAGCAACGCCGTTTAATTACAATGACTATGGCGGTTCTGTGCGCACTTTACATAGCCAATAAAGTCTTTTTAGGCACACATTGTTGGTTTTTAAGTACGATCCTGTTCGTGACGCCAATTGAGTCGACCATCAGGGTTTTTGGTAGTAGGTACTCTGGTGCCGGGACTACGGATACTTTACTCTCGATGGGGTTATCACAGGTGGTCAGTCCTGGCTTCGTGCCCTGGGCGCTCACTCTGCGGCTGTGGAATGGGGTACAGGGATGATTTTAGGTATATACGTGATGCCACCTGTGGTGTCTGGTAAGCGGATATACCAGTGCTGCCCGCGGCTGGCCTCTGAGGCGATGGTGACGGCAACTTAAGATCTCTCAGCTCCCCACAGGGGGAGCTATTTTACCTCAGGGTGGCGGGTCGCTGACCAGGAGAGAAGCGACTGAGCGGTGATGGCTGCCTTCTTCTCTGACGTCGCAGGGTCCTGTCGAATGGCGGCGAGATGACACACCGAGTCCACATCAGCTTAAACAAGTCCTTTTTACTAACATCTGGTTTGTTTTGCACAGTACACAGAAACAGTTCGGTTACCAGAAGGCCAATGGTCACAAATTTTGGAGGAGATTTAATGACAGTTTTTTCTCTGAGGTAACCTTTCTTTGTCTCTTTCTCGGTCTCTGCTCTGAGGGCTCTGATTCCCTCTTTAACCCACTCGTTACATAGTTACTAAGGTTGAAAAAAGACCTAGGTCCATCTAGTTCAACCTTCCTCCACCAGTTCTACATTTGGTCACAAAGTCATTTATAACCAACAATGTTGTGTGTACTGAGGAAATCATCCAGCCCTTTTTTTGAAAGCTGTTATAGTATCTGCCATTACTACCTCTTGTGGTAGTGTATTCCACAGTCTGACTGCTCTAACTGTAAAGAACCCTTTCCTATTTAGCTGTCGGAATCGCTTTTCTTCCACTCGCAGTGAATGCCCCCTGGTTCTTAGTACTGTCTTTGGAAGAATTAAGTCATGCGCCAGTCCTTTATATTGAGCACACATGTATTTATACATATAAATGAGATCTCCTCTGAGACGTCTTTTTTTCTAAGCTAAACATATCTAACTTTTCCAAGCTCTCATCATATGGGAGGCCTTCCATTCCTTGTAGTAGTCTAGTTGCCTGCCTTTGAACTGACTCTAACTTCTGAATGTCCTTTTTAAAATGTGGAGCCCAAAACTGAATCCCATATTCCAGATGTGGCCTTACAAGTGATTTATAAAGGGGTAACAATACGTTGGGATCACTGGATCTAATCTCTCTTTTTATACACCCTAGAATCTTGTTTGCTTTTGCAGCTGCTGCTTGACATTGAGTGCTGCTGCTCAGCTTATTTGTAATGAGAATACCCAAGTCCTTCTCCTGTTCTGTAGTCCCAAGTTTACTTCCATTTAATGTATACGCAGTTATAGGATTACTCCGTACTAGGTGCATTACTTTACATTTATCAACATTAAATCTCATTTGCCAAGTATCTGCCCATTCTTACATCTTATCCAGATCTTTTTGTAATATTATACTATCAAGGTCCGTTTTTAATATCCTACATAGTTTGGTGTCATCAGCAAAGACTGACACTTTACTATCAATCCCATCCACAAGGTCATTAATAAAGAGATTAAAAAGAATTGGTCCTAGCACAGATCCCTGCGGCACCCCACTGCTGACTACGGCCCATTTAGAGAATGTTCCATTTATGACTACTCTTTGTTTCCTATCTTTTAGCCAATTCCTTACTCAGTTGCATATAGTTTCCCCTAGTCCTTGCTTCTGGAGTTTTAGTATAAGCCTATTATGTGGTACAGTATCAAATGCCTTTGCAAAGTCCAAATAAATCACATCAGCTGCATTACCAATATCCAGGTTTGCACTTACCCCCTCATAGAACCCCAACAGGTTGGTTAGACACGATTTATCTTTCATGAATTCATGCTATCTGTCAGTTATTATATTTTCTGCAACATATTTTTGCATGTCATCCCTTAAAATGCCCTCAAAAACTTTGCATACTACTGATGTCAGGCTTACTGGACAGTAGTTGCCTGGATCTACCCTCTTACCTTTCTTAAATATTGGTACCACATCAGCAATCCTCCAATCCTGAGGCACCAACCCTGTTACAAGCGAGTCTAAAAAGATAAGATACAGCGGTCTGTCAATTACGGAGCTCAATTCCCTCAATATTTGTGGATGAATGCCATCTGGCCCTGGGGATTTGTCAATGTTTAATTTACTTAGACGTAGGCGTACTTCTTCTTGTGTTTAATTAATTATATCGGGTGGTGAACTTTTGATTTTTTCACTTGTTGAATGATGCCTCGTACAGTCAGTTCCTTGGTGAACACAGAAAAGAAATGCCTATTTAATATCTCAGTCTTTTGTTTGTCCTCTATAACTAACTTGTTATTATATTTTAAGGGGATAATATTATCCTTTGTTTTCCTTTTGGCATTAATGTATTTATAAAAGATTTTGGGATTTATTTTAATGTCATTGGCGATTTTTGTTTCAGTGGCTAATTTTGCTTGTTTGATTTCTTTTTTGCATTGCCTATTGATATCTTTATACTCCTGAAATGCTATTTCTGTATTCTCAGCCTTCAAATTTTAAACGCCCTTTGTTTTTGTTTTATTATACTTTGTACAGTCTTATTTAGCCATAGTGGTTTCTTTTTATTCCGGGACATTTTATTACCAGAGGGTATACGTTTTTTACAGGACTCTAGCAGTATATTCTTAAACTTTCCCCATTTATGTTCAGTATCCCCAGTTACCATGACTTTGTCCCAATCTACACATTTAAGCTCTTCCCTTAATTTGTTGAAATCAGCTTTCCTAAAATTCCAGGTTTTAGCATTTCCCCTTTTGAAATGTTTTATTGAATATTACGTTGAAGCTTACCATATTATGATCGCTGGTGCCCAAGTGCTCCCGGACCTGTAGATCTGAAATTGTATCCGGTCTATTTGACAGGACCAAATCTAGCAAATTATCTCCCCTCGTCGGTTCATCTACCATCTGAGAGAGGTAATTGTCTTGAATGGTAGATCAGAATTTACAGCTTTTAGCACAACCAGAAGATTCTATGTCCCACTGTATGTCTGGATAGTTGAAATCCCCCATAATAAGAACCCGATTATTATTATTAGCTGCCTTTTCAATTTGTTCCAGCATTTCACCCTCTATTTGTTCAGGTATGTTAGGAGGCTTATAGCAAACTCCAATTAGCATTTTTCCATTATTCCCCTCCCCATGTACATTTACCCATACTGACTCTACATTGTTGCAGTTCCCCCCCAATGTCATCATTCAACACAGGTTTTAGGTTAGATTTGATAAATATACACACCTTACCACCTTTTGTCTTTCCTGTCCCTCCTAAATGCACTATAACCCTGTATGTTTGTCACCCAGTCATGGCTTTCATCCAGCCAGGTTTCCGTAATGCCCACCACATCATAATCAATGGTTGACATAAGGGTCTCCAATTCATTCATTTTGTTTGCAAGACTTCTTGCATTTGCCAGTAGACATTTAATCCTATTAACACCTTTATTACTCCTAGCCTCCCTATGTTCCTTGCATGTCTCATCCCCCCCTAATCCTTCATTGACCCCTACCATCTCACTGTCTCTATCTGCTCTATCTATCCCCTTTTTTGCTCCACTACCCTCCCTCCCCCCAGATCCTAGTTTAAAAGCTCCTCCATCCGTCTCACTATTTTCTCCCCCAGCACAGCTGCACCTTCCCCATTGAGGTGCAGCCTGTCCCTACCGTAGAGCCTGTAGCCGACTGAGAAGTCAGCCCAGTTCTCCATGAACCCAAACCCTTCCTTCCTGAACCAATTTCTAAGCCACGTATTTATCTCCCTAAGCTCCCGCTGTCTTTCTAGTGACGCTCGTGGCACCGGTAGTATTTCTGAAAACACCACCTTAGCGGTCCTGGACTTCAGCTTCTCTCCTAGTTCCCTGTAATCATTTTTAAGGACCTTCCACCTGCCTCTAACTTTGTCATTAGTACCAATGTGCACCATGACCGCTGGGTTTTCCCCAGCCCCACCCAGCAATCTGTCTATCCGATCCGCAATATGCCGCACCCGGCAGACAACACACTGTTCGGCATTCACGGTCTCGGCGACAGATGACCTTGTCTGTCCGCCTAATTATAGAGTCCCCTACCACTAACATCTGTCTGGGCTTTGCTGCACTCCTATTTCCCTCCTTCCTACAGCAGTTGTTTTCCTGGTTGCTAGGAGCAACGTCCTGCTGTAGTGACCCTAGTCCTGGCCCTTCATTCCTAATATCAGCCAAACAGGCATATTTACTAGGTTGTGCCAGGTCAGGACTAGGCTCCCTGACACTTTTTCCCCTACCTCTTCTTCTAACTGTTACCCAACTACCTACCTCTGGGTCCTGATCTTCTCCACCTCCACCCTCCTCCATATCACTGGCCCCAGCCAGAGAAAGCTCAGTGAGCTCTAAACTCCTCTCCAGGTTGGCAATGCCCCTGAGTGCTGCAAGCTGCTTATTTAGATCAGTTACCTTGGCTTCCAAACACGCAACATGCTTGCATCGAGTGCAGACATATTCACCCTCGAATGGCTGCTCAAGGCATGCATACATCTGACAAGATACACACCTGGTAGCAATGTCCATGGAGCACCTATTAAATTGGGATAAACGTTAAAGTAGAAAAACAAGAGAAAAAAAAAAATGGGAAACGTATAAAGATAAATTCAAACTATGTTCTTGTGTCAAAATATGTAATTGTGTTGAAACTATGCCACACTTATCTTCAAATCCTGCACACTTTGCTTCAGTACCTTGCACGCTCAGCACCTCGCTTGCTCTGGCTGGTTTATATAGTTCTACATGACTTCCAGAAGCTGCCAGATGCTTCTAGAAACAGGTGTGACTAATGCTACTGATTAAATCCCAAGTCCAACTTTTTTTTTGCTTTTTTAACAGTATCACAAACAGACAAACAATTCCCTAATGAAATTAAACAATTACAGTTATCACCACTATGTAATTGTGTTGAAACTATGCCACACTTATCTTCAAATCCTGCACACTTTGCTTCAGTACCTCGCAAGCTCAGCACCTCGCTTGCTCGTTAGTCTCGTCACTGGTTTTCCCAGGGGTCTGATGCTGCACGGTTTCTTTATCTATCCCGCAACAGCGTCGTGAACTCTGCTTGGGGTTAGTAGTCAGACTCTTGATGGGTACCAGGACTCCTCTTATTTAAGATCCCAGGTCAATGGTCAATGGTTTTGGGGATAAACCTGACAAACCTCCTCGGTTCTGTTATACCGGTGTCAACCTGAACTCTTCAGCCAGCTCTCGCCAGACCTAAAGGGTCCCCTTTCCATCTGGGTTACCCCTTTTCCTGTGTCTTTCTTTTCTTTCGGGGTACCCTCGCTCAGGACTTCGGGCCTTGTTATTTCTAGCCCTTCTTTCAGTTATTAATTTACTCTCGTATCTGCTTGTCACTCTTTGGGTGACAGTCAATTAACAGTCAGTCAGTAATCGTCCTGGCAACCATGTCGCGTCTCACGCTCAGCTAGGCTCCCCCCCCCCCCTATGGACCTACTATATAAACAGTCCCAGGAATATGAAGGTAGGGGCTGCTGAGTCAATGTTACTCAATCTAATATAATACTCTGCATTTCTTCTCTCTTTCACCTGTGACCAAAGAGCACTGCACCTTGCTGTTAAGGTGCTGTATTCCCCTGTAGTGCCTAACCACAGGGGCGCCACACATGCAAATGTGTTTAATACAGACAATTTCTGCTACATGTGTGTTAAATACACTATTTCTGATCAGCGCAAGAACCTGACAAAGCGAGTGCGTATTCCTTACAGTATTATTTTAACTGTTAAATTAGAGATCAAGAGAAACGCTGGGCACCTCAAGTTTGTTGTACAGTGTGTTACTCTGAGCTAAGGCAGTGGTTGAATAAAAAAATGAAATGATTGGCTATTTCAGTGCCAGTGGTTTGGCTTGAGCAGCAAAATCGCCATTCGTACTATTATTTTTGCACTACTAAATGCGCTAGATATTCAAAAATAAACAAGTCTTAGATTGTGTATCCTGACTGTGAGTCTGCAGACCAGTACCCCACAATGTAGAGAATCCAGTGCCTGCCTCTCAGGCAGCAGAAGCCGCAATTGAAACTGACAATTTTGATCCTAATTAAGAAGATGATATATTTCCTGATCCCAGAACAACTGGACAGTCAGCTGCACTTGCTGAGCCCATCAGATTTAGATTTTCTGGTAAAAGATCTGTCATTAGCTAAAGAAAAGTAAGATCTGCTAGCTTCTAGACTTGGGAAATGGAATTGCTACAATGAGTCGCCACCAGGGCTGTGGAGTCAGTAAGCCAAACCTCCAACTCCTTAATTTCCCTGATTCCGACTCCCTCTTACAGTTGAAACCAGAAGTTTGCATACACTATAAAGACATCTGCATGTTTTTCTCACTATCTGACATGAAATCAGAATAAACCTTTGTCGTTTTAGGTCAATTACGAGCCAAAATTATTTATATTTCCCAAATGCCAGAAAAATGAGAGAATTTTTTTAAGGTACTTTTATTACTTTCTGCAAATTCAAAAGTTTCCATCCATTAATTAGTATTTGGTACCATTGCCCTTAAACTGTATGACTTAAGTCAAACGTTTTGAATATCGTTCCACAAGCTTCTCACAATAGTTGGTAGGAATTTGGGCCCATTCCTCCTGACACAACTGGTGTAACTGAGCCATGTTTGTAGGTCTCCTTGCTCACACCGGCTTTTTCAGATTTACCCATAAATTTTCAATAGGATTAAGATCATATATCCTATTTATTCATTTGTATAGCGTTAATTTCAGAGTGCTTTACATACATCAGCAATCGAGGTTTTGTGATGGCCGCTCCAAAACATTGACTTTGTTATCCTTAAGCCAGTTTGGCAGTATACTTTGGGTGATTGTCTATTTTGGAAGACCCATTTCCGCCCACGTTTTAAGTTCCTGGCTGATGTCTTCAGATGTTGCTTCAGTATTGCCACATAATCTTCTTTCCTCATGATGCCATCTAGTTTGTGGAGTGCACCAATCCCTGCTGCAGCAAAAAACCCCACAATATGATGCTACAACCCCCGTGTTTTACAGTTGTGATGCTGTTCTTAGGCTTCAAAGCTTCTCCCTTTTTCCTCCAAACGTAACGATGATCATTATGGCCAAACAGTTCAAATTTTAGTTTTGCCAGAGCACAGGATTAACCTGGCTTATTAGTTTCTTTTGGAGTAATGGCTTCTTCCTGGCAGAGTGGCCTTACAGTCCATGTTGGTGCAGTACTCATTTCCCTGTTGATAGTGACACAATCTTACCAACTTCCACCAGTATCTTAACAAGGTCTTTTGCTTTTGTTCTTGGGTTGATAGGCACTTGTCTGACCAAAGCACATTCATCACTGGTACACAGAAGCTGTCTCCTTCCTTGAGCGTTATGATGGTTAGACATTCCCATATTGTTTGCACTTGTATATAATTGTTTGTACAGATGAATGAGGCACCTTCAGGTATCTGGAAATTGCATGCTAATTGCATCTCTTCCTTAAATATTGTTTGATTTCTTTTGACTTTCCCATGATGCTACACAAAGAAGCAGCGTGTTTCAGGTGTGCATTAAAATATATCCACAAGTCTGTCTCTAATTACCTCAGATGTTAACAATAAACCTATCAGAAGCTTCCAAAGACATGACACCATCATATGGGCTGTACCATATTGTTTAAAGGAATAGTACTTAGTGTATGTACACTTTTGACTTTGCAGACCGCAATAAAAATGCCTTAAAGCATTCTCTCTCTCTCTCTCTCATTATTCTAGCATTTGGAAAATTATAAATAATCTTGGTAATCCTAATTGACCTAAAATGGGAAAGGTTTATTCTGATTGCATGTCACACATTGAGAAAAAATGAAAATGTGTCTTTTTAGATTGTGTATGTAAACTTCTGGTTTCAACCATACTTGACTTATGTTTGTGATCAATTTACTCTAGTAAAATGGTAACATCGCTACACTACTTCTATTATGTAGCTGAAGTGCAGCACAGATTCATCTCAACTAAAAGCCTAGATTCTTTGATTGTGAATAGACATTTATAGGACATTTCATAACTTTTTCAAGTTCTCATGAAAAAATATTCATCACATACAGCATTATACTGCTTTACACAATTTATTGTATATTTTCGGAGTCGGTCCATTTTATGCTGACTCCACAGCCATGGTCACCACAACTTCACACTTTCATCATTGACACACCAAGTTAGCTGCATACTATGCAATGAAAAGCAATATCTGTTTCTGTTCTAATGTAAATGGTCTAATGATAGTTAGTATACATTTTCCTGATTGAATAAATTATATTCATAAACGCTAGCAAAACTAGTTTGAAAGCTATCTTGTTGCACATTGGTAGCAAACCCATGCAGAGAGCTTTCCATAAAGATATTTCTACAATGGGGGAACAGATATGAAGGCCACTGGAATTACAACATGACTCCAATGCCTTTTTGCAAGCAAGCTTATTTACTGCTGCTTGTGTTTTGTTTTGTTTTTTTTTTTTATTAGGCTACCTATTGTTTCTTGAAGAGAAAAAGAAAAACGTAAAAAATGTTTGTGTGTGTGTATATATCATTCATATACATACATACACACGCGCACACACTTACCGTCTTATTTCTTCTGGCAGCGGCTGGTGTGTGACTGAGGGTCCCGTCACACGTAGCGACGCACCAACGTTGGTGCGTCGCTACATGGTCACTGGTGAGCTTCAATCAGGCAGATCTCACCAGCGACCAGCCACCAGCGACTCGTGTAACGATGCTGCGCTTGGTAACCAGGGTAAATATCGGGTAACCAAGCAAAGCTCTTTGCTTAGTTACCCGATATTTACCCTGGTTACCAGCGTACACCGCTTACAGAGTCTGTGCTCGTTGGGCTCCCGCAGGTCAGCACGCATTGGTGTGTGACTGCGGGAGACCAACGACCTAAAAATGAACCAGAACAGTGTGTAACAATCAGCGATTTCACAGCAGGGGCCAGGTCGCTGCTTAATGTCACACAGCAAAATCGCTGATGAGGTCACTGGTGCGTCACAAAACCTGTGACTTAACAGTGATCTCGCTATGTGAGAAGTACCCCTTACAATCATGATTAGTGGCTGCAGTGGAGATAACACAGCACAAGAAAAGAAGTAAATAACCAATTTGATTATATATATATATATATATATATATATATATATATAATGCTTGTTTTGTTTTGTAATTTTATATGTGCTTTAACAGACATGTACATTATTTTTGCAGGTCATGTGCCTCTGCCACATCTTCACCAGCCACAACAGCAAAGTCCGCAAAGAAAGGCAAATTTCATTTTTCAAGGTTAAAAATGCTGCTTAGTCAAGAGGAGAAAGAACAAAATAAAAAGCAAAATTTGCAGAATTTCCTTACATCTCTTTCATGATGGATGTACTAACCGCAATCCTTGTGGCCTTGTATTGAAAAATATGAACACTGCTACAACTACATTTTATAGATTATCTGTAGAAGGTATTAATCCTATGTAACGTTTAGGCTGGTGTCACACGTCTGTGAAACATGGACTATTCTCATATCTGAAGACCCAGCCTGACTTCCTGATCTACCAACCTGGGCTCACTGCTTCATAAATGCCTATGAAGTAGATGGCTGCGTGCAGACGACCAGGCAGTCAGGCCGGGTATTGGGATGCGAGAATGGTATGTGGCCATGTGCAACTGGTCTTAAAAAGTGCAAACTTAAGAACAGTTCCAATAGGTGGCATTAGCGTCGTCTCCTTCCTCCCTGAAGAGACAATTTGAATATTTCCCAGAGGAGCATTGCAGATTTCTCACTGCCAGCCATATTGGTTTGTCAGTCTCTGCAATGAGAAAAGTTTCTCATTAGACCCCACTATAGCTTCTCATAAAGCCAGATCAGACCTCATACTTTGCATTGAACGAGGGGCAATCACCCAGAAACAGTGTTTGCAAATTCAGTTTCTGATCTGACATAAATCCTAAGTCATATGAAAAGGCTCGTTAAAAGGCCACTTTTGACTTTTAGGATTGCTACTTCCAATAGGTGGCGATAGAGTTTGTCTCCTTTCTCTCTGCAGAGACAATTTGAAACTTAATAGTCAGTTTTAAAATCCGCCAGATTTATAAAAGTAGTTCATGCTGATTAGTAAATCTGGTTCCTGTTTAGATTGTTCAGTGAACGTTTACAGTACCTATTTGCTTACTTTGTGCTAATAATTGTCACTAAATAATTTGGTGCACAATGTTGTATGTGAAGCCACAACCCCTTCTTCTTTTTCCTCCTTCCAGATCTGGATCTAACACTGTCATAATTGATCAATAAATAGTAACAACACATTTTTTATTACTTAGATTAAAATAGCATTTTTATCAGGTTAGTTTTTTTTTTTTGTTTTTTTTTTACGAGCGAAGGACCCTAGATGTAACAAAAAACATTAATACATTCTAAAAGTAGTCTAAATTCAAAAAAAGTAATATCTTTCTTTATTAAAATAAAAATGTGCTCCTCGTGGCTGAAACCTGAATGCTGCAGGGAGGATTAAAGTTAATTTCCCCCTGGCAGCTGGGTTCAATGTGCAGGCACCGGGCAGGATTCAAGAAGTTTTATCCTGCAGATTAACCCCATACCTGCAGGTTAGTAGCAGTTACAGG
The DNA here is from genome assembly GCF_048569485.1 of Anomaloglossus baeobatrachus. Classification (NCBI taxonomy): domain Eukaryota; kingdom Metazoa; phylum Chordata; class Amphibia; order Anura; family Aromobatidae; genus Anomaloglossus; species Anomaloglossus baeobatrachus. Next base: position 327,630,274 of record NC_134358.1, read on the forward strand.
TGACAGATTCTCTGTAATAAATATGGTGCAAATTATGAAAGACCAATTTTTTTTTTTTTTTCCCATGACTTGTAAATCTCCTCCATTGTTTTACATAAATGTACAACTGATAGCAATTTTCATTTTAGATGAAATTTTTACATGTTGAATGAATTTTTACATGTTGAATGTATCATTAAATATTGTACTAACTGTATTACTGAGGCATAATAAAGCAAAAACTAAAAGTAAGTTTTGAAATTGTATACTTTATTGATTTAATTTTTTTTTATTTTAGATAGCAGAGCTGTATTAGGCCAGATATTTTATTACCTGTTATGAATACAGAAAAATATAGTTTTACTACACACGTGGTCATAATTGTTGGTACCCCTTGTTTAATGATAGAAAAATCCACAATGGTCACAGAAATAACTTTAATCTGACAAAAGTAATAAATAAAAAAAATCTATGAATTTGAACAAATTAAAGTTAGACATTGCTTTTCAACCATGCTTCCATAGAATTTTTTAAAAAAATAAAACTCATGAAATAGGCCTGGAGAGAAATGATGGTACCCTTGAAAATAATGTGACAAAAGGGACATGTTAAATCAAGGTATGTCTACTAATTAGCATCACAGGTGTCTACAATCTTGTAATCAGTCAGTGGGCTTGTATATAGGGATACAGATACTCACTGTGCTGTTTGGTGACATGGTGTGTACCACACTCAACATGGACCAGAGGACGTGAAGGAAAGAGTAGTCTCAGGAGATTAGAAAGAAAATTATAGACATGCATGTTAAAGGTAAAGGTTATAAGACCATCTCCAAGCTGCTTGAGGTTCCTGTGGCTACAGTTGCACATACTGTGTTTCCCCGAAAATAGGATCTCCCCCGAAAATAAGATTTAGCAGGATTTTTCAGGAAGGCTTAAATATAAGACCTCCCCCGAAAATAAGACCTAGCCGCGGTCTAATAATGGAGTGTCCATGCAGCGGTAAAAAAGTGACACTGCCGCACACTTCAATATAGACAGCGGGCACCCCCAAAGAGAGAAGACAAAAGAGAGAAGACCCCACGATCATACTTGCCAGACGCCGACCGGGAGCAGGGAAGTGCATCAAGGTCCTGTAGCAGTACACACACATCAGATCACATATACACAGACACACATGACATCACACACACAATCACACTACAGATCGCGTACACACACACCACATCCAGCGATATCTCTTGCTTCTCAACGCGCGTAAGGACCTGGGACACTGTGCAGTGGATCTTCCAGAACCTGCGGGAAGATCATATGGCCGGAAGCACATGGTATCGCTGGATGTGGTGAGTGTGTGCGCGCAATTGTACCGGTATGTGCAATTTCGTGAGCGTATGCGATCGGATGTGTGAGTGTGTGTGTGTGTTCTGATCTCTGTGTGTTCCCTTGTGTGAGTGTGTGTTCTGATTTGTATGTGTGGCGGCCAGATGCAGGGGAGTACGGCATGCAGCACATCTGCCTGGAGCGCCTGACGGAGATCACAGGGAGGAATGATGTGGAATCTTGGGTTGTGTGTGTGTGTGTGTGTGTGTGTGTGTGTGTGTGTGTGTGTGTGTGTGTGTATATATGCTATCTGATGTGTGAGTGTGTTCTGATGTATGTGTGTCGGCCAGATGCAGGGGAGGACGGCGTGCAGCACAGAGATCCCAGGGAGGAATGATATGGAATCTGCTGTGTGTCTGTCTATATGAGTGTATGCCATCTGATTGTGTGTGTGATCTGATGTATGTGTGTCGGCCAGACGCTGGGAGACAACGGAGATCTGGGAGCCACACAGATGAACGTATGATGATCCTGGGAAGGGGGGGTTTCTGCTTTTTGTGGGGGGTAAACTTACCCCAAACCATGGCTCCTCAAGTATAAGACACCCCCTGAAATAAAGTCTAGAGCTTTTTTCGGGGCAAAAAAGAATATAAGACGGTGTCTTATTTTCGGGGAAACGGTATTATTCAGAAATTCAAGATCCATGGGATTGTAGCCAACCTCCCTGAAAGTGACTGCAGGAGGAAATTTGATGACAACTCAACGGGACAGATAATACAAAAAAGAGAAAAATTAAGAATAATAAAGAGAGAAACTGAAAATTTTGCATTGGTCTCTTAATTTTTTGCCAGAGCTAGATATATATTATGCAAAATCTAGTTGTATAAAAATAAATAATTAAAAAAAATAATAATAATGTGCTTCCTGTATTTTGATTGCCGGCCAAGCTAAAGCCAGACAGATGAGGGTGGCAGCCTGTAGCCTTCCGCTTTTTCTGTGCTGAGAATCAAAAATACCGCGGAGCGCTACGTCACTTTTTTTTTAAATTATTAAAAAAGGAAATTCATGTTGATATGTCGCAGACATTGGGGGATTAGTGCCCTTTATATTTCACAGTTAAGAACTGGGTTGGCAAATTTAAAATGAGCCACTTCAGCACCAATTATGAGGAACGTCCCGGATGACTGAGAGTGGTTGTTCTGGAGTCGTTGGTGCTGTGCACAACCTCATACCGGAGAATCGATGAATTTCAGCTAAGGCAATAGCGGACATCATGGGGATTTCCAGTGAAGGTGTTTGTGTTATCCATGAACATTTGGACATGAGGTAGCTATCTGCAAAATGGGTCCCCAAATGTTTTACAACAGATCAGAGAAGCATGCAAGTGAAAACTTCCAAGTCCATCTGTCAGCGTCGGGACTGATAAGAACTTCCTGGATCGACTGGTCACTATGGATGAGACCTGGATTTATTTGTATGACCCTGAAAACAACAGTCAAAAGAGTGGAGGCACAGTGGTTCTCCTCGTCCACAGAAGTTCAGGGTGCAAAAATCAGCCACTAAAGAGATGGCATCTGTGTTCTCGGGTAAGGAGGGTGTGCTGCTAGTGGACTACTTTCAAAAGGGTGACACCATCAATGCAAGGTATTACAATGAACTTTTGGACCAATTGAAGGCAGCTATGAAGGCCAAAGGGAATCTTGTTCCTGCAAGACTACGCTTCCGCTCACACTGCACAAGCGACCACGGCGAATCTGGCAGAGCTGGGCATCCAGCTGGTTGACCACCCACCTTATTCACCAGATCTAGCTCCCTCTGACTATCGTATGTTTCCAAACCTGAAGAGGGTACCAAATTTCATACCATTTCTGACACCGTGGCTGCTATGGATGCCTGGTTTGAGGCCCAACCGAAATCCTTCTTTTGCTTTCATGTCAGATAGTGAGAAAAACGTGCACATGTGTTTATTGATCGTGGATGGGATCTTCCGGTATCAACTGTACATGACTCATGTTTGTGATAAATTTACTGTAGTAAAATGGTAACATTACTACTTATATCATGTAACTAAAGTGCAACACAGATTCATCTCAACTAAAAGCATAAGCCTAGATTCTTTGACCAGGAATAGAACAGACATTTATAGGATATTTCATAACTTTCACAAATTCTTATGAAAAAATATTCATCACATACTGCATTGAACAGCTGTACACAATTTATTATATATTAGCTGTAGTACCTGGCGTTTCCCGGGATAGTAACCGTCTCTCTGTTTCACTCCCAGTCTCTGTCTCCCCCTCTGTCTGTCTCTCTCTGTGTCTCGTTCCTTGTTTATCTCTTTCCGTCTCTTTCCCTGTCTCTTTGTCTGTCTATTTGTGCCTGTCTACCTCTGTCTGTCTCTTTGCCTGGCTGTATTGTGACATGCCAACATTCCATTTAAGGGCGTGACTGCGCATTCTTCTGAAGTTCTGGCTGCACTGTGGCTGCTCCATTGACTTTAATGGGGGCATGTTTTTTGGCGAATAACTGAAAAGTGCAGGGTTAAAATTTCCCCTCAAAACATAGTCTTTGACGTTTTCTGAGTCAAATGGAGTGTCTGTGCAAAATTTTGTGATCGTACATGCGACCGTGAGAATTCCTTTAGCGGACATACATGCATACATACATATACAGTGTGTCCACCCATATCTTGTCCCCCGCCATTAACTTGAGAACGGCGGCACCTATAGGTATAGAAGTGGTGTCTAGGGATAGTAAAGTAGCCATGCGCTACGCAATGAAACCACCTATAGCGCCACCTGGTGGAAAACAACAGAGTTAGCATTTTTATCTCGAAAACGGAACGAGATAGAGAAAAGAAGTGAATTAAAAAATTGTAAGGCATCATCAATTCAATACGAATCAACACATTGCATACAGAAATGCTATATGAAACCCATGACCCCCCCCAAAACATTGAATGCTGGTCACACATATGGCACTCATTTAACTTTGATGCTCAAAGTGGCCACCGTCAGCTGCAATGCACATCTGGACTCTGGACAGCATACTGTATCTTGCTGCACGTTGTGCAATATGGTAGGTGACACGTTTGCACAAGCATCTGTGATACGTCATCATAGGTCCTGCAATGTTGATGGAGGGCTCGCATACACCTGCTGTTTGATGTGACCTCACAGAAAGAAGTCCAATGGGGTCAGGTCAGGTGAGTGAGGAGGCCACGCCACGCAGCCACCATACCCAATGACTTGTAGGAAGGTCTCCATGAGGTATCGCTTCACGTCCGCAGCCTTGTGAGTTTTGCACGTTCTAATCATAGCATTTCTGTATGCAAGGTGTCAATTCGTATTGAATTGATGATGCCCTACAACTTTGTAATTCACTTTTTTCCTCTAGTTCTGTTTTCGCGATACAAATGCTAACTCCGTTGTTTTCCACCAGGTGGCGCTATAGTTGGTTTCATTGCGTAGCGCATGGCTACTTTTACTATACCTAGACACCATTTCTATGCCTATAGCTGCACCCATTCTCAAGTTAATGGCGGTGGACAGGAGATGGGTAGACACACTATATATATACACAGCTCTGGCAAAAATTAAGAGATCACTGCAAAATTGTCCGTTTTTCTGATCTTTCTCTTTGTAGGTGTTTTTTTGAGTAAACTGCAAATTGTTCTTTTATTCTATAAACTACTGACAACATGTCTCAGAATTTCCAAGCAAAAAATTTTGTATTTATTTTCTGAAAATAGTAGTTTATAGAATAAAACAACAATTTTACAGTTTGCTCAAAAATATACCTACAAAGAGAAAAATCAGAAAAACTGACAATTTTTCAGTGGTCTCTTATTTTTTGGCAGAGCTGTACATGTGTGTAATATATAATATAATGTATGTATGTACAGTTAGGTCCAGAAATATTTGGACAGTGACACAATTTTCGCGAGTTGGGCTCTGCATGCCACCACATTGGATTTGAAATGAAACCTCTACAACAGAATTCAAGTGCAGATTGTAACGTTTAATTTGAAGGTTTGAACAAAAATATCTGATAGAAATTGTAGGAATTGTACACATTTCTTTACAAACACTCCACATTTTAGGAGGTCAAAAGTAATTGGACAAATAAACCAAACCCAAACAAAATAATTTTATTTACAATATTTTGTTGCGAATCCTTTGGAGGCAATCACTGCCTTAAGTCTGGAACCCATGGACATCACCAAACGCTGGGTTTCCTCCTTCTTAATGCTTTGCCAGGCCTTTACAGCCGCAGCCTTCAGGTCTTGCTTGTTTGTGGGTCTTTCCGTCTTAAGTCTGGATTTGAGCAAGTGAAATGCATGCTCAATTGGGTTAAGATCTGGTGATTGACTTGGCCATTGCAGAATGTTCCACTTTTTTGCACTCATGAACTCCTGGGTAGCTTTGGCTGTATGCTTGGGGTCATTGTCCATCTGTACTATGAAGCGCCGTTTGATCAACTTTGCGGCATTTGGCTGAATCTGGGCTGAAAGTATATCCCTGTACACTTCATAATTCATCCGGCTACTCTTGTCTGCTGTTATGTCATCAATAAACACAAGTAACCCAGTGCCATTGAAAGCCATGCATGCCCATGCCATCACATTGCCTCCACCATGTTTACAGAGGATGTGGTGTGCCTTGGATCATGTGCCGTTCCCTTTCTTCTCCAAACTTTTTTCTTCCCATCATTCTGGTACAGGTTGACCTTTGTCTCATCTGTCCATAGAATACTTTTCCAGAACTGAGCTGGCTTCATGAGGTGTGTTTCAGCAAATTTAACTCTGGCCTGTCTATTTTTGGAATTGATGAATGGTTTGCATCTAGATGTGAACCCTTTGTATTTACTTTCATGGAGTCTTCTCTTTACTGTTGACTTAGAGACAGATACACCTACTTCACTGAGAGTGTTCTGGACTTCAGTTGATGTTGTGAATGGGTTCTTCTTCACCAAAGAAAGTATGCGGCGATCATCCACCACTGTTGTCATCCGTGGACGCCCAGGCCTTTTTGAGTTCCCAAGCTCACCAGTCAATTCCTTTTTTCTCAGAATGTACCCGACTGTTGATTTTGCTACTCCAAGCATGTCTGCTATCTCTCTGATGGATTTTTTCTTTTCTTTTCTTTTTATATATATATATATATATATATTTTTCTTTTCTATATACTGTATATATTTACACACAATATATAGTTGTATAAGAATAGATCATTAAAACAATGACGTAGCGCTCAGCGGTATTTTTGATTCTAAGCTCAGATAAAGTGGACGGCTACGGGTTGCCACCCCCATCTGCCTGGCTTTACCTTGGCTGGCAATCAAAATACAGGAAAGCCCATTAATTTTTATTTTTTATTTAACTAAATAATTAAAAAAAAAAATGTGTGGGCTCCTGCTGTATTTTGATCGTCAGCCAGTTAAAACCAGGAAGCTGGGGGCTGGGATTCTCCGCAGCCATCCCTGAAAATGGTGCATTGTTTCTTAGCGCCATTTCTAGGCGCTTTACCTGGTTCGCCAGTGGCCCTGGTGGTGATGGCATGCTGGGTAATAAAGGAGTTAATTCCAGCTTTGTATTCTCAGGTGGTGCTAAGCCTGAAATTCATGGTGTCACGCCAAATTAGACATGGCCACCATGAATTTCTAATAAACAGTAAAAAAAAAAAAAAAAAAAAAAAACCACAACACAGAGAAAAAATTTTTTTATTAGAGATAAAAGAAAAAAAACATTTAGACTCCATCTTTATTATAAAAAAAATGCCTTAGGGCGCTCTCACACATCCGGCTTTTCGCCGGTTTGATGGATGCGGCGCATGCCAATACAGTATGATACTGTACAGTTGAAGCGCTGCAACTTCCGGGTCACATGCTCCGGTCACATGACAGCATGTGATCGGCACTTGTTGCGCTGCCACTGTACTGTATACACTGTACTGGCGTGCGCCGCATCCATCAAACCGGTGAAAAGCCGGATGTGTGATAGCGCCCTTAGTCCAACAAATGTCCACAGGGAGAGCAATGTCAACTCTGCTTCATCACTCTGTAAAGATAAGCGGCTCCACAGAGACAGAAGCAAAGCGCATTGTCAACTCTGCTACATCTCTCTGTACAGAGCGAGAAGCAGGCTGACAGTGAGGGGATGACTCCTGCAAGTCTCACATCATTATCAGCCGATACGGCCTAACGCTCTCAGGACAGGAGCGCTTCAGCTGCATGGTAATACATGCAGCCGACCGCTGTATGGCAGTATCGGGTGATGCCGATGCGACACTCGCATAGTGGCAGTCAAAGTTCAGGTAAAAGACCTTCGATGACGTCGTAGTCATGTGACCAGTCTGTAAGCCAATGTCTTTACAACATTCACACCAGACTGGTCACATGACTATGACGTCATTGAAGGTCCTGTAAGTCAGTGCTGGTTACTGGGCGGCACAGCAATGATCGGAAGCAGAAGCGGCCGGGAGACAGTCTGCAGGACGCGTCGCGGGACCTGTAAGTATGATCATAATATTTTTTAATAATGTGCTTTTTTTTTCCTCTGTTTTTTACAGCCCCTGGACCCAATCTGGACTCGATCTGTAACACGAGCTTCCCAGGAAAGCTTTTGATCGGGATCGTGTACCTAGTCACTATGTGATCAGTACGATTCCCGAACTTTACAGTACGGGATCGCCCATCACTAATGCTGAATGCTGCAGCCAGGATAATTTTCCTCTCCAACTGCTACACTGATGCCTCTGCCTTGAGCTAGTCATTGCACTGATTGCCGATCCGCTACAGACTACAATATAAACTTATCACTCTGACGCACAAAGCTGTCCACAGTTCAGATACATCCTATTTTCCCTTCACCCATGACAGCACCACGTGAGAGAGGGATACGCCCAGCGAGGACAGGAAACCATTCTGAAATAAAAGGGCGGTACCTCTCCCCTTCGTCAGTTGGTTTCCTGTCCTTGATGGGAGACCCTTGTTTTTCTGAATACGGCGGTGAAAACAGAAGATGGCAGGTCGTCTGCTTACCCAGCCCTGTCCGGTGTCTGGATGAGCAGGGTGAGTCCTGTAGCACCGTTCTTTGGGGCTGGAAGCGCCGTCCACCAGCCCTTAGAGAACCTGGTGTCGGTGCAGGGGTGTCGGGCAGGACCCGTTCCAGTGGTCCCGGACCGCCGCTCCATCCTACCCACCTCGCGCTCCCCTGCTGACTAGTGGACTTCCGGGTCACTGTGACGTGCGATGGACATGCTGGGTAATGGGCGCGTCTGCATGACATCACCAGGAAGAAGATGTCGGCACCCATACAGCGGTGAAAAAAAGAAAAGGGAAACAGTGGGAATGATTGGTAATGGCGCCCACTGCCTGTGCACCGCTGGGAGTGTGGGGAGACGGGGAGGGGCCTCTTTTTTTGGGACCGGAAGGTGGAGGATCTAATTAAAGGGCACTTCCTGGTGATGTCAGGTGCTTGTGCCTGTATTCCAGGATAGACACAGATGAGCAGCAGCAGCACTCTCCGGTGCGCCGTCAGCAGGGCCGTAAGAACGGTGGTCGCTCCAGTGACACACGCCAGATGGGCCGTGGCAGCCAGGAAAACAGATCCTCTCGCGGCTCCACAGCTTCAGTGAGAACTGTGGATGTTCTGAAGCGGTGTTCAGAACCGGTACCCTTGATATCCTATGGTGGTGAGTGAACTTGGTAAATGTCACCTTACTCATAGGTCCCTTGTGGTATTTTTCCCGCTTTTGTCTCTGCCTCAATAGGACCCTAAAAAATCCATATCTAAAAAGAAGCATAAGGAGTGTCCCCTGTGTAGGGAGCCCCTGTCGGATCAGTGGCAAAAGAAATTGTGTGTGGCATGTATCTATCACACAATTGCAGAAGAATCTCCGAGGATCTTGGCTGACCTTCGGTCTGTAATCCGATCGGAAGTACAAGATTCCATGAAGGCTTTCTTGAAAAAGTCAAAGCCAGTAGACACTGAATTCGTTTCTTCATCTTCATCCAGTGCTTCTTCGGACTCAGACTCCTCATCCTCAGATAGCGATATGGGGCGCAGACCGTGCTTCTCCATTGATGATATTGGGGCTCTGGTTAAAGCAGTCAGGGCTGCTATGGGGTTAACTGAGGAGAGATCCTCTAAATCCCTGGAGGATGTTATGTTTGGTGGATTGGAGGAACGGAAGAAGCGTACCTTTCCGGTTAACACTAAGATTGAAGCGCTTATTCAGAAAGAATGGAAATGTCCTGACAAAGCAGGCTCTCTCCCCTCCACCTCAAAGCGGAAGTATCCCTTTGATGATGACAAGACAGCTTTATGGGATAAGGCCCCACGAATCGATGCAACCGTAGCAAAATCCTCTAGGAGAGGAGGCATGCCCTTGGAGGACTCAGGCACGTTAAGAGATCCCCTAGACAAAAAAGCAGATGGCTGCCTTAAACACATATGGGAAACGTCAGCAGGGATTTTGAAGCCGGCTATCGCCAATACTTGCACAGCCCGTGCTTTAGTGATCTGGCTCCAACAAGTGGCGGATCAGTTAAGGGATAACACATCTAGGGAGAAAATCCTTTCTAACTTACCGCTTCTACAAGGAGCAGCGGCATTTCTTGCTGACTCCTCAGCGGATGTGAGCAGGCTAGGAGCACGCTCAGCAGGATTATCCAATCTAGTCAGAAAGGCATTGTGGTTAAAGGGTTGTCCAGGGGATCTACAATCCAAACATAAATTGTGTTCGGTGCCCTGTGACGGTCAACTCCTTTTTGGAAAACAGCTAGAGGATGCGTTGGAGAAAGCATCCGATAGCAAGAAGTCCTTCCCGAACCTCCATTCTTGCTCATCTTGTTCCTTTCGGAGGCAAAAATTCAGCAAGGGCAAACCCCCGGATAATCGGAGGTGGGAACGTAAGCCCAGGCGAGAGTCAGGCTTCATGTTCGGGGGTTCTGCAGCCTTCTCAAAGAAATCATCCCAGTGACGCCAGGCTGCCAGTCAGGGGACGCCTTTCTCATTTTCTGAGGGCATGGAAAGGTATTTCCTCGAACACCTACGTGCGGGCCATTATAAAGGAAGGTCTAAAATTGCAATTTCTCCATCAGCCCCCGCAACATTTCATCATCACGCCTCTTCGGAGGTCAGAGGAAGAACAGCAGGCTCTAGAATCAGAAGTCATGTTATTACTAGACAAGAAAGTCCTGGGCGAGGTACCACTTTCGGAAAGGGGAAAAGGCATCCATTCCCCTCTTTTTCTCATACAGAAACCGGATGGTTCCTTCCGAACAATAAGAAACGTCAAACGTCTCAACCTGTTTCTTCAGTATTACCCGTTCAAGATGGAGTCCATTCAGTCGGCCATGAAGCTGTTGTTTCGCGACTGTTATATGGCAGTGATAGACTTAAGAGATGCCTATTACCATATCCCTATGCATCAACATTTTCAACAGCTCCTACAGGTAGGGCCACCTGTAGGAGCTGTTTCATCAAAAACAGACTTCATCATTTTCAGTTCAGAGCCCTTCCCTTCGGGCTGTCTATCGCCCCCAGGATTTTCACAAAAATAGTGGCAGAGATGAGGGCTCATTTGCGGATTCAGAATACTCTGCTGGTTCCTTACCTGGACAACTTCCTGGTGATCGGGAACTTCAAACAGCAATTTATAGAACATCTACTGTACCTCTAAAAGACCCTGCAAGACCTAAGATGGCTGGGAACCACGAAAAATCAAAGTTAGACCAGGTTACGACTCAAAAGTTTCTCGGTCTCACACTAAACTCGGAGTGTCAGCGGTGTCTTTTACCAGCGGGAAAGGTTCTCAAGGTTTCGGAATTGGCCCTGCAGGCGATCCACCATCCCAAGATGTCTCTGAGGAAAGCTATGTTCCTGCTGGGCACTCTGACATCATGCTTCCCGGCAGTTCCATGGGGTCAGGTCCACTCGAGAGCTCTCCAATGGCACATCCTGTCTGCCCAGAGAATGTTAGGAAACTATTTAGAAGAGGACCCCATCCCTCATGCAGGTGTCTTACAGACTTTTTCACTGGGCAGAGCAGAATCTCCTCTCCCTCTAAGCTCTACATATATGGGGTAGTCTCAATACCACGGCAGATTACCTCAGTCGCCATTGACTTCAACAAGGAGAATGGTCCTTGAATCCCCGGATTTTTCGACAGATAGTGACTCTATGGGGCACACCACAGATAGATCTATTTGCCACCAGACTGAACAGACAGGTAGTGCAGTTCTGTTCGCTAAACCCGTCGGACCAGCCCTTCGCCGTGGATGCACTGCAGGTTCCATGGACCTTCAAACTGGCTTATGCCTTTCCCCCAATCATCATGCTGCCGATAGTTCTACAGAAAATCAGGGAAGATCAGGCGAGGGTTCTTCTTATCGCCCCTTTCTGGCCCAAAAGACCGTAGTTTTCTCTCCTGAGGGCAATGTCGGTCACGGATCCCTGGGTTCTGCCGGAGGTTCCGGACCTTTTAGTGCAGGGGCCAGTATTCCACGCACAGAAGAAGGGGTTCCATTTGACAGCTGGGAATTTGAGAGGTCACTGTTGAGGAGCAAGGGGTTTTCCCCTGACCTAATCTCTACATTGCTGAAGAGCCGTACTCCAGTTACCACAAAAATCTACGGGAGAGTGGGGCATAAATTCCTGACATTCACAAATAGTCCCCTGGGTATGGAGGCTCCTATTGCGTACATCTTAGAATTCTTACAGAAAGGGTTTGACCTAGGACTAGCGGTAAACACTCTCAAATTTCAGGTTTCTGCCTTAGGGGCCTTATACAATTGTAACCTAGCAGCCAACAAGTTGGTTAAAAGGTTTATAACAGCATGTGATAGGTCTAAACCAGTAGTCATACCTAAAGTTCCACCATGTGACCTAAATTTAGTTTTGGATGCCCTCACTGGTCCTCCCTTTGAGTCCCTTACAGAGCTCTCCCTGAAGTTGCTAACATTAAAAACAATTTTGCTAGTCGCCTTAACATCAGCACGTAGAATTAGTGATTTACAGGCCTTATCGGTAGTGCAGCCCTACACTCAAGTCTTCGATGATAGGGTTATATTACGGCCAGACCCGGCTTATCTACCAAAGGTCACCTTTCGTTTCCATAGGTCGCAAGAAATAGTTCTACCCTCCCTTTTGCAGCAATCCCACTAATTCAGGGGAACGCAGGTTTAACACGTTAGATGTGCGGAGGGCCCTCCTTCAATACATCTCAGTGACACATACGGTGAGGAAAACACAATCCTTATTCATAGCCTTTCAGGGTAGTACAAAGAGTCTGGGGGTATCAAAGAGCACTATTGCTAGGTGGATTAGGGAGGCCATTGCTTTAGCCTACTCATCTAGTGGTGCTACCGTTCCCGTGGACATTCGGGCCCATTCCACCAGAGCGGTGTAAACCTCCTGGGCTGAAAAGGCGTAGGTATCTATTGACCAGATTTGTAGGGCAGCTACCTGGTCCTCAGAATCTACTTTCTTCCGACACTATCAGTTGGATCTATCCTCCTCGGCGGATCTTTCGTTTGGTAGAAGGGTGCTTGAGGCGGTGGTCCCTCCCTAAACAAGTGGTTCTCTGAAAATCTCTCACGTGGTGCTGTCATGGGTGAAGGGAAAACACCAAGGTTACTTACCGGTAGCCAGTTTTTCCAGAACCCAGGACAGCACCCATATAATCCCTTCCTTTCTCACCCTTGGTGTGCACTATTCTGGGTGTGCATGTGTGTGTTATAGTTGGTGGTGGAGTTAAGTTCTAACGAATGTTGGAGGTCCTCTCAATTCTCGGTAATCAACTGGGAAGGGGAGCGGTACCGCCCTTTTATTTCAGAATGTTTTCCTGCCCTCGCTGGGTGGATCCCTCTCTCACGTGATGCTGTCATGGGTTCTGGAAAAACCGGCTACCAGTAAGTAACCTTAGTGTATTTCCTCCATCATCTCTGTCTATCACCCTGCCCATGCCCTCTGTTCCGCTAATGACCTAAAATTGACATCCTCTAATCCAAACCTCTCACTTGTTACTGTATTGTCTCATACTGTCTTTCCATGTTCCCCCTCCATTGTAAAGTGCTGTGAAATATGTTGGTCCTATAGAATTAAAAAGTCTTGTACAATTATAAATTGCTTTGGGGTTTAGGTCAAGGATAATGGTGTTCTTAAGGCTGAGAAGTACATGCAGATACTTATATATCATCAGGGAGAAATATGATTAGCTCTAGAGCCAGTGTCATTAAGAACTGTCTTCAGTGTAAAGAAGGACAAGCCATGGAAGTGATGGCCCCCACATAGCCCTGATCTCAACATCTTTCAGCCTGTCTGGCATTACATCAAGAGACAGAAGGATTTATACCAAATCAAAAAAGTCCATGGAGCCTCTGTTAGGAGTCTCGACACAGAAACTAGCCAGATATCCCTCCGGGAAGGACCTAGCCAAGGAGTGGCTCTTTTTAGGAGACCACCATAACCACCATATTAAGTGGCCCTTTTAGTCAATATCCAACTCTTTGACAAGTTTAAAGATATGACAAGGGAAATACCAAGGCCAATGTACCTAGGATTTCACTGTGTTGAGCGCCCTCGTTGGCTGCCGGCAGTGTTTTCTCTGGCTGGTCTCCCCGAGATCAGTGATTGTCTTGTCTAGAAGGATTTATACCAGCTTACATCCACAGGAGATCTATGGTTAGTTCTCCAAGATTGAAACAACCTCCCTGCTACATTCCTTCACTCTCCATGGCAGCATTTGTTGACACCTGCCTATATTTTTGCACAGTGTATATAAGTCTTGATTAATTATGCAGTTATGTTTTACAACTGCAGGTCACAACTTGGTTAAAGATACCATTTTCTCAAATCAGTCAGAAAAGCTTTCTCAAAGAACAAAAACCTATTTTATGTTATGAAAAGACAAGCCAATAAAACAAAGATGTGGGATACTTTTATTTTACAGCTCAGTTTATGATTGTACACAGGTCAGGAAACATACAAATCAATAACTTTAAAGCGTTTTACTGATTACCAATTTGGTATTATGAACATGAGGTAAAAGTAGGACATGGTTGCTCCAACACACAAAACTAGGAAGTTAGTTAAAAGGGTTGGCCATTTTCTATTTTTTTTTTTTACTAATGTGCTGGAAACATTCATTTAATCCACTACTAATATAGTATTAGTAGTACAGTGCCAATATTTGTAAAGAGCATCCATCAGCAGCATATGTTCAATAACCCTATGGAAGACTGTTTCCAAAGAGATGAGCAGTGGGTGTAGCCCACCACTCGGCAGAATGTGAAAGTGAAATACCACCACATTTCACAATATTAATAAATCTGTTCAGCTGAAGAAGCTGGTGTACTTTCTTCTCAGAATAGCTGCATAATCCAATCCTAATATTAAAATGAGCATTTTATGAGCCCAGCTAAATAAAGAGCTTATAATTGCAAGGGTATTCAGTCATCTCCCACCCAAAGATTTCAAGGGGGTGGGGGTACACTGAGGAGTTTATCAGTCAAGCTAGGTGGGTGGAAATTTTAGTTTTAATTTTCAAAAAGGATTATTTAGCAATTGTGATGGTTTATTTCTTATCGGCTCTAAAATTTATCTATGCAGTTCTTACTGGCAAATCTTAGACATACCCACGTGTAAATCAGCAGTTTGTGTGATAAAGACTGTGCAACCCTGTCTTCTAGTCATCTGGGCGGAGCTAAAGCATTGACTAGTCACCGCTGTAATAAGCATCGCCCAGAAAAGTTCTGAAAAAAGATGGACAATGATGATATAACTTAATTTTCTACCCGACAATCTGATGTTTACACATGGGCCTTTTTTTTTTAAAAGGTATTTTATTGATTCTACCAGTGAAAACTGTGCTAACAGCAAACTAAAATGGTGAAGAATCCCCCCTTAAAATGAACAACTTTGTCATAACATTTAATAGGGTCGATTTAGTGATTCTATCTAATAGACAATGTACACTAGGCAATCTGAAGATATACCAAGTGTACGATGCACCACTTTGTGATAACTTTAGTGCATCTTTGTAGATGCATTAGGCAGCTGTATAATATTAAACAAAAAAGTCACCCTCCTTTTCAGTAACCTCTAAGCTAAGCAAAGCAAGCATCCACGCATCTGAAACTCCGAAATGTGCTGTAACGCATTATGCCATATTTTTGTTAGATCTGAGCCATACTTTTAGTTTACCGTATTTACTTTAGTACATTTCCCTTAATACGCTTTAGATCCATCATTCTTGTATGATGAATTTCTTAACAGCAATAATTTGTCAGAAAATGACATATTATTTAAAGGGAACCTGTCATGTTGCCAAACGCTATTAACCTACAGATGTGGGGTTAATATGCAAGTTAATGCTAGTAGCTGTACTGAAAGCACAGCTACCATGGGAGATATAAACTTTATTCCTCCTGGCAGCCTCCAGCTTTCAGCCATAGTTTGGCGGCCAGAGCAGTTTCAGTCACTGCTCAGCACATGGTGAGCAGTAGCTGTAACCTCGCCCTGACACACTGTTGAGCTGGCTGTCAGTCAATGTGGGGACATGGTTACAGCTGCCACACTACTGATTGCTGATCAAAGTTACACTTCTGACTGAAAGCCTGAGGCTTCCGGGATTAATAAAGTTAATTTCCTACCGGTAGCTGCTCTTTCAGTGCGGCGTTTGGGCAGCTTTGGAACACTATTAACCAACAGATTAATCCCATAATTGCAGGCTAATAGCATTTGGGGATGTGAAAAGTTCCTTTTAAATAAAGTTTTTATTTTAGGCATTTTAAAATGTCAGAAGTTTTTTTTTTAATTTTTCGTGTTACAACCTACAAAATCTGTTCCAGAAATCTTTTAAATTTGATACTATCCATACTGATCCTCACATAATATGCTGATGATTCCAGCTGAATAAACCTCACATTTCAGTAGTCATCTTATGCATTACAATCAAAGCTGACATCTCTATTAAAAGAATGCCCATACAGACGGTGCTAGCTTCTTGGACATTTTACTGCTAAGTGTGCAGGCAGCTGTCCTGAGTGCTTATGTTTTGCCTCTGCTATATTCACTGTGTAACTGACGGAAATATTTACATATGTATGGAAAATTTGGTTTGTTTGGAATAAACCTTTATGGGATTATATGAACACATTGATATATGAAGTCAAGCATTCCCCTAGCCTTACGGTGTGGCCCTACAAAGTTAGTGGCTGGACAGCACCAAAATGTTTGAACCACAACCCACTGACAAGTGGAATTGTATCCCACAATTTTCAATGTATTCATAGTTATGAATTTATTTATTTATATGACTACATTGCTTTGAAATGCTTATTTGGCCATTATTTTATTTTTTTCTGTGTCTTTCTTTTAAATTAATGTTTTAGTACCTGTACGGTTTGTTTACATTTTCAACAGCACGAGAAATGATGTATAGTTAGTTGAGTCTAAGATTCCTGTGAACACCAAATAATTATTAATATCAGAAATGCAACAAAAATGTCACCAAAAACTCATGATATATTAACACATTTAACAGTTTGGAAAAAATGTACGGTAGTAAAATGCCACAAACTGCCTGAAAATGTCCAACCTACAGCATGCTGTGATTTTGAAGGAAAATAAAACTATGTAAAGTGGAAAAAATGTCACTGGAAAACATAGTGTCTGTCTTGCACTTAATATTTCTATATTGACACTCACCAAACTTCAGGAGCTTCTTTTGCATTTAAAATTTCTGGAAAAAAACCTTACAACCCAAAAAAGTTTCAAGAACAAATAACTCCCCATGCATTTGAAATAAGCCTTAAAAGTGTTGACCCTTTTCAGACAATGTACTGCCCTGGCTGCTGTTTATATATAAAAAAAGACAACAAACCATGCTATACTGTCCACGGGTCCACAGGTGAGTTTCAGCAGCTCTGAACAAGGCGACCTGTCTACACTGTCAGAGCCATTGAGTTCAGTGATTAGTTGCAGTGAAGCTGATCTGTCTACATGTCAGAGCCACATAGTTCAGCGATTGGTTGCTCTGAAGGCAATCTGTCTACACTGTCAGAGCCGACGAGTTCAGTGATTAGTTGCTGTGAAGGCGATCTGTCTAAACTGTCAGCCCCCAAGTTCAGTGATTAGTTGCTGTGAAGGCGATCTGTCTAAACTGTCAGCCCCCAAGTTCAGTGATTAGTTGCTGTGAAGGCAATCTGTCTACACTGTCAGAGCCACTGAGTTCAGTGATTAGTTGCTGTGAAGTCGATCAGTGAAGGCAATCTGTCTACACTGTTAGAGCCGCCGAGTTCAGTGATTAGCTGCTGTGAAGGCGATCTGTCTACACTGTCAGCCGCCGATTTCAGTGATTAGTTACTGTGCAGGCGATCTGTCTACATTGTCAGAGCCGCCGAGTTCCGTGATTAGTTGCTGTGAAGGCGATCTGTCTACAATGTCAGAGCCACCGAGTTCAGTGATTAGTTGCTATGCTGTTGACTTGATGCAGGTGCCGCAGCCAATGTCAGACAGTATGAGCAGCATCAAAGTGACACCGGTGGACATGAGGAAGGAAAGTACAGCTCTGTTTATTGTTTCCCAACAAACTTTAGAACATTGTCCAAAGTGGGACTTCCCCTATAAGGTATAGCCCATATGGCTTTTTTCACACCAATTCTAATTTGTTTTCTGCCCCAAAATCAACCTGAATTTTATTTCATATTGCTTTGAGGGGTGATCTGTGCTATAGTTAGTATGGTACAGAAATTACAGCA
This sequence comes from Anomaloglossus baeobatrachus, assembly GCF_048569485.1. Lineage (NCBI taxonomy): Eukaryota > Metazoa > Chordata > Amphibia > Anura > Aromobatidae > Anomaloglossus > Anomaloglossus baeobatrachus. The sequence goes on from NC_134358.1 coordinate 327,648,342, forward strand.
TACAGCCACATGCAAATTAACCCCAAATAAGGTGATTAAACAGTATATATTAACTGTAGTGCAACCTTTAGATCTGCAGTGGAAGTACATTAGGGTCAACCGCAGATTTCTGCTGGATTTATTTAAAATCAGTGTCTGATTTCTCAGCATAAAAAATGAGACATGTGAACACGCACTTAGTTTGGACAAACAAGAGCCAAACGAGAAATATTTTAATGAAATGTTCTGGATTCTAAACATACAATGTTCACATTACTATTTAAACTTATTTTATTGCAATTTCACTTAAAATAGACACAATTAGGACTTCAAAAATGACCCCCAGGAATTCTGCTGGAGATCAATGTTGAGAAGTTGGTAGTGTGACCATATGAAACCAGTCTAGGTTTGTGCAAACCTATTTTGTACGGATGGTAGTTCAGAAATATAACCAAGAGTGAGAAAATATATGTATATTATTTGTAACAATCAATAATGTACATATTTGTAATTATAAATGCAGATATGTACATACAGAGATACAGGTAATAATTTACACTAAACAAAACGAAACATTTTGTACAATAGCAACAAACGTTTATGAACAGTGACCTATTAAACAATATTCACAGAACACTTTAAAGTCAGGCATAAGGATCACATTTTAACACACTTGAAATGCATTATTTACACCTAAATGTCTTGGGTAAACCACACTGTCATACAAAAGTAATACCAAAATTTACTTATTCTAAGCCAAATTGTTAAACTGTCATAAATATGTCGCGTATGGTTTTCTGTCAATCATCATTGTAGAGATCACCAGCATATGGCAAATGGACTCTGCTGCCTGTAACATTTGGTAGGCGCGAAAGATCTGGCAGATTTTGGATACGTAGACGCAGTTCTTTGCGAACCTGGGAAACCCTTGCCAGTTTACGCTTGTATTCCTGAAAAACAAAATTGAAGACATGAAAAAATTATACTACCCCTTTGTGACAGCATTTATTTTTTACAAATACAAATAATCTAAAAATACTAATTAATCTGCAGTTAGACAAGGAAATTACAGACAATATAGAACAATTAGACTAAGAATAACTAATATAAGAATAACTAACTATGACTAAGAACTAAGAATAACTAAGAAAGGTAAGTGGGTGGATCCAGGGAAATACCGTCCGGTAAGTATCACATCAGTGCTGTGCAACGTTTTCAAGGGAATTATGAGGTACAACCTGCAGAAATATATAGTAGAGAATATAATAACTGATACCCATCATGGATTCATGAAAGTTAAACTGTGTCTAACCAACATGTTGGGATTCTATGAGAAGGTGAATGCAGATCTGGATATTGGTCATGCAGCTGATGTGATTTATTTGGACGTTGCAAAGGCATTAGGATACTGTACCACATAACAGTTATGTAATGAAGCTCCAGAAGCAGGGACTAGGGGAAATATAAGCAGATGGGTAAGGAATTGGCTAAAAGATAGGAAACAAAGAGTAGTCATAAATGGTACATTCTCTAAATGGGCTATAAGTTAGCAGTGGGGTCCCTCAGTGATCTGTGCTAGGACCAATTCTTTTTAATCTCTTTATTAATGACCTTGTGGATGGGATTAAGAGCAAAGTGTCAGTCTTTGCTGATGATACCAAACTATGTAGGATATTAAAAACTGACCTTGATAGCATGATAGCACAATATTATAAAACAATTGAGATAAAATATCTGAATTTATTATATATTGCCGTTAATTCCATAGTGCTTCACATACACCTGCAACAATATCCCCACTGGAGCTCACAATCTAAATTACTTATGAGTATGACTTTGTAGTGTGGGAAGAAACCAGAGTGCCAGTAGTACAGTCATGGCCAAAAGTTTTGAGAATGACACCAAAATTATATTTTCACATGATCTGTTGCCCTCTGGTTTTTAATTGTGTTTGTCTGATGTTTACATCACATACAGAAATATAATTGCAATCATATTATGAGTACCAAAAGGTTATATTGACAATGAGTTAATGCAGCAAGTCAATATTTGCAGTGTTGACCCTTCTTCAGGACCTCTGCAATTGTCCCTTGCATGCTCTCAATCAACTTCTGGATCAAATCCTGACTGATAGCTATCCATTCTTGCATAAGCAATGCTTGCATTTTGCCAGAATTTGTTGTTTTTTGTTTGTCTACCCGTCTCTTGATGATTGCCCACAAGTTCTCAATGGGATTAAGATCTGGGGAGTTTCCAGGCCATGGACCCAAAATCTCTGTTTTGTTCCATGAGCCATTTAGTGATCACCTTTGCTTTATGGCAAGGTGCTTCCTCATGCTGGAAAAGGCATTGTCGGGCGCCAAACTGCTATTGGACAGTTGGGAGAAGTTGCTCTTGGAGGACATTCTGGTACCATTCTTTATTCATGGCTGTGTTTTTAGGCAAGACTGTGAGTGAGCCGATTCCCTTGGCTGAGAAGCAACCCCACACATGAATCGTTTCAGGATGCTTAACAGTTGGCATGAGACAAGACTGGTGGTAGCGCTCACCTCTTCTTCTCCTAATAAGCTGTTTTCCAGATGTCCCAAACAATCGAAAAGGGGATTCATCTGAGAAAATTACTTTACCCCAGTCCTCAGCAGTCCACTCCCTTTACCTTTTGCAGAATATCAGTCGGTCCCTGATGTTTTTTCTGGAGAGAAGTGGCTTCTTTGCTGCCCTCCTTGAAACCAGGCCTTGCTCAAAGAGTCTCCACCTCACAGTGCATGCAGAAGCACTCAAACCAGCCTGTTGCCATTGCAGAGCTAGCTTGGCACTGCTGGTAGTCCGATCCCGCAGCTGAAACAGTTTTAAGATACAGTCCTGGCGTTTGCTGGTCCTTCTTGGGCGCCCTGGAGCCTTTTTGGCAACAATGGCAGCTTTCTCCTTGAAGTTCTTGATGATGCGATAGATTGTTGACTGAGGTGCAATCTTTGTAGCTGCGATACTCTTCCCTGTTAGGCCATTTTTGTGCAGAGCAATGATGGCTGCACGTGTTTCTTTAGCGATAACCATGGTTAACTGAAGAGAAACAATGAGACCAAGCACCAGCCTCCTTTTAAAGTGTCCAGTGGTGTCATTCTTACTTAATCATGACTGATAGATCGCCAGCCCTGTCCTCATCAACACCCACACTTGGGTTAATGGAACAATCACTAAAACAATGTTAGCTGCTCCTTTTAAGGCAGGAATGCAATGATGTTGAAATGTGTTTTGGGGGTTAAAGTTCATTTTCTTAGCCAATATTGACTTTGCAAGTAATTGCTGTAAAGCGGATCACTCTTTATGACATTCTTGAATATATGCAAATTGCCATTAGAAAAACTTAAGCAGTAGACTTTGTAAAAATTAATATTTGTAGCATTCTGAAAACTTTTGGCCATGACTGTAAATCCATGCAAACACAGGGAGAACATACAAACTCCTTGCAGATACAGTGAGGAAAAAAGTATTTAGTCAGCCACCAATTGTGCAAGTTTTCCCACAAAAATAGATGAAAGATACCTGTAATTGACATCATAGGTAGACCACAACTATGAGAGACAAAATGAGAAAATTAATCCAAAAAATCACCTTGTCTGAGTTGGCAAGATTTTTATTGCAAATTATGGTGGAAAATAAGTAATTAGTCATCTAAAAACATGCAAGATTTCTGGCTCTCACAGACCTGTAACTTCTTTAAGAGGCTCCTCTGTCCTCCACTCATTACCTGTAGTAATGGCACCTGTTTGAACTTGTTATCAGTATAAAAGACACCTGTCCACAACCTCACACAGCCACATTCCAAACTCCACTATGGTGAAGACCAAAGAGTTGTTGAAGGATATCAGAAACAAAATTGTAGCCCTGCACCAGGCTTGGAAGACTGAATCTGCAATAGGCAAGCAGCTTGGTGTGATAAAATCAACTGTGGGAGCAATAATAGGCAAATGGAAGACATACAAGACCACTGATAATCTCCCTCAATCTGGGGCTCTACACAAGATCTCACCCTGTGGGGTCAAAATGATCACAAGAACGGTGACCAAAAATCCCAGAACCACATGGGGGGACCCAGTGAATGACCTGCATAGAGCTCGGACCACCGTAACAAATGCTACCATCAGTAACACACTACACAGCCAGGGACTCAGATCCTTCAGTGCCAGACATGTTCCCCTGCTTAAGCCAGTACATGTCCGTGCCCCTCTGAAGTTTGCTAGACAGCATTTGGATTATCCAGAAGATTATTGGGAGAATGTCATATGGTCTGATGAAACCAAAGTAGAACTGTTTGGTAGAAACACAACTTGTCGTGTTTGGAGGAGACAGAATGCTGAGTTGCAACCAAAGAACTCTATATCTACTGTGAAGCATGGGGGTGGCAATATCTTGCTTTGGGGCTGTTTCTCTGCAAAGGGACCAGGACGTCTGATCTGTGTATATGAAAGAATGAATGGGGCCATGGCTACGTAAGAAGCATATGAACGTCCTGCAGTGGTCTAGCCAATCACCATATCTCAACCCCATTGAAAACCTTTGGAGGGAGTTGAAAGTCCGTGTTGCCCAGCAACAGGGCCAAAACATCACTTCTCTAGAGGAGATCTGCATGAAGGAATGGGTCAACATACCACAAACAGTGTGGGCCAACCTTATGAAGACTTACAGAAAACGTTTGACGTCAGTCATTGCCAACAAAGGATATATAACAAAATAATGAGATAAACTTAAGTTATTGACCAAATACTTATTTTCCACCATAATTTTCCCAAAAGGTTTTGCCAAATTAGACAAGGTGATTTTCTGGATGTTTTCTCATTTTGTCTCCCATAGATGTGGTCTACCTATTACATGCCTCTTTCATTTTTTTAAGTGGGAGAATTTGCACAATTGGTGGCTGACTAAATACTTTTCTTCCCCACTGTATTGACCTTGGGATTTGAACTCAGGACCCCAGTCCTGCAAGGCTGAAGTGCTAACCACTGAGCCACTGTGCCACCCACTGAATGAGCAAACAATGTCTAATATTGACAAATATAGAGTAATGCACTTAAAATGAGTAATCCTTTTGCTGCATATACATTAAATGGAAGTAAACTAGGGACTACAGAACAGGAGAAAGACTTGGGTATTCTGGTTACAAGTAAGCTGAGCAGCAGCACTCAACGTCAAGCAGCAGCAGCAAAAACAAACAAGACTTTAGGGTGTATAAAAAGAGAGAGAAAATCCTGTGATCACAACGTATGATTACCGCTCTATAAAACACTAGTAAAGCCATATCTAGAATATGGGATCCAGTTTTGGGCTCAACATTTCAAAAAAGATATTCAGAAGTTAGAGATAGTACAAAGGTGAGCAACTAGATTATTACAAGGAATGGAAGGCCTCCCATATGATGAGAGGTTGGAAATGTTGGGTTTGTTTAGGTTAGCAAACAGAGGAGATCTCATTTATAAGTATAAATACATGTGTGGTCAAAACAAACGACTGGTACATGACATTCCTTTTGTGACATAGCCCTATTCTTGAGGTTCCACACACACCCTTTTTTCAGGCTTAATTACCTGCACCTTCTCACCACCTGCGCAAAGTAGAGGACCACCAATCCGGAAGGCGGCTGAATGAACCCAAACTGTTAGAGGGGCCAGGGAATTGCCTGAGTCTGATGCACGCTACCTTTTGGCTTACCTCACCTCTCTCCCAAGACCCTGACCGGTAGCCACAACTGATCACTCAGTACAGGTAATCCACTTATGGTTACCAGGTAGACTGCTACCAATACATTTGTTTAATATACGCTTAGGCCGTACAAGAGTATATTGGTCCCTAAACCTGCCCTGCAGTGTGGAAGGATGACCGGGAGACGGATTAACTGGATTTGCTTGATCGAGATACAAGACTGCTCAGATTAATTTATATATTTAATTTGCTATAAGAGAGGCACTAGACTTATAAGAAATGTACAATTTGCAGATTCAGTTGCAATACAGGTGATACAATAAGGTTACAATCAAAGACTTAGGGGTACTTTGCACACTACGACATCGCAGGTGCGATGTCGGTGGGGTCAAATCGAAAGTGACGCACATCCGGCGTCGCTGTCGATATCGGAGTGTGTAAATCGTTTTTGATATGATTAACGAGCGCAAAAGCGTCAAAATCGTATCATCGGTGTAGCGTCGGTCATTTCCATAATTTTGGAAGGACCGATGTTACGATGTTCTTCCTCGTTCCTGCGGCAGCACACATCGCTGTGTGTGAAGCCACAGGACCGAGGAACATCTCCTACCTGCGTCCTGCGGCTCATGCCCTCTATGCGGGAGGAAGGAGGTGGGCGGGATGTTTACGTCCTGCTCATCTCCGCCCCTCCACTTCTATTGGCCGCCTGCTGTGTGACGTCGCTGTGACGCCGCACGACCCGCCCCCTTAAGAAGGAGGCGGGTCGCCGGCCAGAGCGACGTCGCAGGGCAGGTAAGTTCATGTGAAGCTGCCGTAGCGATAATGTTCGCTACGGCAGCTATCACAAGAGATCGCAGCTGCGACGGGGGTGGGGACTATCGCGCTCGGCATCGCAAGCATCAGCTTGCGATGTTGTAGTGTGCAAAGTACCCCTTAGTGTCTGGTTACCAAAGCAAGAATAGAGCTGACTGGGTGCAATGTTCTACATATTCTCGAGGCACTGATGGTCTCGGACAGCTCCTCCCAGCTTTAGCAACAGCACATACTGAACCAATTGCTAAACATACAACTCTTCTGAGAGGGGCTCAGGCTCCCTATATCGCCCAGGTTCGAGCTTGCCCTTGTGTGATTTGGCCAGGAGTGGTTTGAGGTAAGATCACACCTTCAGCAGAAGTTCTGGTTTTGGTATTTCAGGGATATTTCAACAAGGGAACACCTTGCATCCAAAATAACCCTGCCATATTCCATCTCTCAAATTATGGAGTGAGTTGATGCCAAACAAAGCGGACAAGTGTCCCTAGATAAAGGAGATCTCGATTTGGGGTCCTTCTTCATCTGGCACATGTATGAAAATTGTACCCCTGGATCCACTGGAGCATCCTGATTCCAGGAATGCCAATCCCATACATGGGCAGTAAATAGTTCACCTATTACTGTCATATTTCAGTTTCGCTTTGTTCTTTCCAGAGCAAATGTTTAGTCAAGATACTGGAGTCAGAATGTCCACTGGCTATAGTTAAAGCAGAGGTGTAGGTAAAACTACAAAGGTGATAGAATGATGGGGGAGATTGGCTTCACACTTGTGACCTGATGGGAGGGGGAAGGGTGATGAAGCAAAGATGAACTGGAAATATTTGTAACATTCATGACTAGTGATGGAAGAACACAAACTGTAAAGTTTGGGGTGTGTAGCGAACACCTAGTGTCCATGCATGGACCCTGAACATGGACTTCTCAGGGAATATGATCGCTCACTGAGGGATTTTCATCCATTCTTCCTTGGAAAAGTCTTCCAGTTCTGTAAGATTCCTGGGTCGCCTTGCATGCACTGCTCTTTTGAGATTTAGCCACAGATGTTCAGATCAGGGAATTATGAGAGCCATTGTAAAACCTTCAGCTTATGCCTTTTGAGGTAGTTATTGTGGATTTTGAGGTATTGAGGATCATTATTCATTTGTAGAAGTGAAATGTCCCCTGCGCTATTGGCTGCAACACAACCCTAAAGCATGATTGATCCACACCCATGCCTAATTGTTGGCGATATGTTCTTTTGCTGAAATTCTGTGCCTTTTTTTCTCCACAAGTACAGTTGTGCTGAAAAGTTTATATACCCCGGCAGATTTTTTGCTCTCTAGGCCTTTTATCAGAGAATATGAGCGATAACACAAAATGTTTTTTTTCCACTCATGGTTAGTGGTTGGGTGAAGCCATTTATTGTCATACTACTGTGTTTTCTCTTTTTAAATCATAATGACAACCAAAAACATCCAAATAACCCTGATCAAAAGTTCACATACCTCAGTTCTTAATACCGTGTAGTGCTGCCTCTTCAAGCTATCAATGACAGATTGAAGTCTTTTGTGGTAGTTGTGGGTGAGGCTCTTTATTTTCTCAGATGGTAAAGATGCCCAATCTTCTTGGCAAAAGGCAGCCAGTTCCTGTAAATTCCTGGGATTTCTTGCATGCTCACTTGTGTTCTCCCCAGAGAGGGGTCAGGAGACTGAGATGGCTACTCCAGAACCTCTACTTTGTTCTGCTGTAGCCAATGACAGGTCGATATGGTCTTGTGTTTTGGATCGTTGTCATGTTGGAACATCCAAGTACGTCCCACGCGCAGCTTTCGGGCTCATGAGTACAAATTTGCCATCAGTATTTGCTGATAACGTGCTGCATTCATCTGTCCTTCAACATTGACCAAGTTTCCTGTGCCTTTGTAGCTCACACATCCCCACATCATCAGCAATCCACTTCCGTGCTATACAGTAGGAATGGTGTTCCTTTCATCATAGGTCTTGTTGACACCTCTCCAAATGTAATGTTTATGGTTGTGGCCAAAAAGTTTGATTTTGGTCTCATCACTCTAAATTACCTTGTTCCAGAAGTTTGGAGGCTTGTCTCTGTCCTGTTTGGCGTATTGTAGGCGAGATACTTTGTGGCTTTTGCGCAGTAATGGCTTTCTTCTGGTAACTCGACCATGTATCCCATTTTTCTTCAAGTGCCTCCTTATTGTGCATCTTGAAACAGCCACACTGCTTGTTTTCAGTGAGTCCTGTATTTCAGCTGATGTTATTTGTGGGTTTTTCTTTGTATTCCAAACAATATTTCTGGCAGTTGTGGCCGAAACTTTTGTTGGTCTACCTGATTGTGGTTTGGTTTTTACAGAACCCATGTTTCCATTTCTTAATCACAGTTTGAACACTGCTGACTAGCATTATCAATTCCTTGGATATGTTTTTGTATCTTTCCTGTTTTATACAGTTCAACTATCTTTTCTTGTAGATCACTTGACAATTGTTTTGCTGTCCCCATGACTCACAATCCAGGAACATCAGTGGCTGGATGAAAGATGCAAGAGTCTGTCTGGATCCAAGAAACTCACCAAGAAGATCTCAGAAACTAAGTTTTAAGAGGTATCTCAAATCAGCATTATGTCAAAAAATACCTATTCACTTTAAGTGACAAAACTTTAAAAACTTTTCATCTTTATTCAAATATATTAAAAGGAAGTTTTTTTTAGACCAAGACAAACATAACACTAACACATATAGTGAACAATAACACATATAGTGAATGACCAAAAATAGTCTAAACCACTTTACTGGAGACAATTAGAGAGGTATAGAGTGGAAGACTCGCAGTACTTCCACCCGAGATAACATCAATATTCAAAAATAATTGTCTCCAATAAAGTGGTTTAGACTATTTTTGGTCATTCACTTTATGTGTTATTGCTCACTGTATGTGTTAGTGTTATGTTTGTCTTGGTCTAAAAAAACCTTCCTTTTAATATATTTGAATAAAGATGAAAAGTTTTTAAAGTTTTGTCACTTAAAGTGAATAGGTATTTTTTGACATAATCCAAGAAACTCACTCAGCGTTTATGCGCACACACTGATTACAAGCAAATAGGTCACAGGTGAGGATGTTACCTTTATAAGGCTAGGTTCACATTTCCGTTGTTTTAAATCTGTCAGGTCCGTCAGCAACGGATCAGTTGTTTTTTAGATGTCAACTGACGCAACAGATGTGTTTTTCACAGGATTCCTTTCACAGGAATTCCGTTGTAAGACAGATTAGGACGGAATCCAGCACCATACATTCATTACAAGCTTGACGGATGGCGACGGATTCCTGCGCGGCGTGTTAATTTTGACGGCCAGAAAAACGTTACATTCTGCATTGCTCCCACCTGGCAGTCAAAAAACGACTGACAGCGGCGCAGTGGATGCAACGCAAGGTCATCAGTCGCAATCCGCCACTAATACAAGTCTATGGGACACAACGGATGCCGTTGTTTACCATAGCCTCGGATTGTGACTGATACATTTTGACGGAAATGTGAACCTAGCCTTAGCCATTCAAACCCATTTGTGTTAATTTCAGTGCATGTTATAAGACCAATATCACAAGGCTATGTGAACGTTTGATCAGGGTCATTTGGATGTTTTTGGTTGTCATTATGATTTAAAAAGAGAAGACACATAAGTTTGACAATCTATGGCTTTACCCAACCACTAGTGGGGAAAAAAGATTTTGTGTTACCATTCATATTCTCGGAAAAAAAGGCCAAGTAAGCAAAAAATCTGCCGGGGTATGTAAACTTTTGAGCACAACTGTACCTTTGATCATTGTGGCCAACGAGTTATATTTTAACCTCTTTGGTGCACTAGATTTGTTTCCAAAATGCAGCAGCTTTTTTTAGATGCTCGTTTCATATTTTTGATGCCAAAGGATGCAGGAGAGGTTTTCTTCTGATGACTCTTCCATGAAGGCCATATTTGTGCAAGTGTCTTTGAACAGTAGATGATTTAGCAGACCCTGGAGTTGTGGTACATTGTTCTACTGTTATGCCATCCAGTTCCATACGGTCTGCTGAATTGGTGAAGAATAATGATGATTTTCTGGCTATCTTCTACATAAGCCTATCCAGTCAGATCAAAAATGAACTTGCTGGTAGGAATCTGCCATCTTCCCTTGATGATTTAATTTCTCTCATCATCTGAGTGAACTTATATTTCCAAAACTAAGCAAGACAAAAAGCCCAATAAACCCATATCCCACATTCTAGAGCATTTTCAAAATCCCCTCCAACAAAGACGATGAAAGAAACCATGGAATTTGGCCAAAAGAAATTGACATTGGTCAATAGACCCCATCACCTACAGAAGGACCTTGTTTATATTGTGAACAGAATCATTTACGCAAAACTGTTACAAATTCAAGGCCAAAACAGGGAAACTTCCATCGCTAGGGGAAGGAGGAGAAAAAACCTTTGCGATAACTCTGTTTTGTACCAAAGACAAACTACTTGTATCAATGTAAATTCTTTTTCAGTGCTTTTCTGTTCACGGGTAAAGTATCGATTTTGAAGCTGCAGTGATTCATTTTGTTTCATTGCAGGTGACTTTGAAGCCAAAAATGGCTCTGCAATTCTTGGTGGTCGTATTAATTCTGGACTGAGAAGGTGACCCTGCAACTTTGAGCACTATGAATTAAGAACATCTGTTTTTCAGTTTTCCCACTTTCTGATACGCCACTGCTTCTGAGTATACCATAGCTAAAACTACATGCTCTGGCCACTGATTGGTCCTCCAATCAAATTGCTCAGTGAGAATAATTTTGCATTCCTAATTGCCTCTACCTCAAACAACTTCTTTGAAACTCTATTCTGCCTCCAATGTGGCTGCTCCTTACCAGAAGTGATGTACTATCTGAGCAGAAGCCAAGACACTACTTCCACATCGGTCGTTTGACCACACTATTCCCATTCTTAGTCTGATGTTAAACACCAAGGTGTAATTAGATGCTAAACCAGTAGGAGTCGCTAGATATACTAGTGGAGATCTGCAGGGTAGTCGAAGGGAGATCCCGTCAGTAACAGAGGGAGAGAGAGAAGCCAAAGTCAATGTGCTAGCCGAGGGTCAGTTAACCAGGAGGTCACATCAAGTACCAGGAAGAGAGCGAAGCTGGGGTATGAGCTGAGGTCAGTAGCTAAGAGGGAACATCAGGTACACAGGAGAGAGCAGAGCAGAGGTCAGAAAACAAGCCGACGGTCAGGGAGGCAGGGATACAAGTCAGATTAGAGAAGGAAATGGGACGGAGTATGAGGAACTAGGTAGCGAGACAAGATTGGATCAGTCACTTACAGGAACCAGATATGTACACTGCTTTACAGGAACTATTATGACGCCCTGGCGCCGCCAGGTGGTCACAGAAAAACATACACCCCACACAACACCATCCCACACCAAGTCCCATCAGCCACAAAATCCTAGCCCCCCCCCTCAGGGTAAGAAGGACACACCAGTGGGCAGGACCATGTGGATTGGGAGCGCCCACCTAGGGGTCTTGAGGATCCGGGGGAGGGAATCAGTCAGTTTTAAGTTGAGTTCAGTGCAGAAAGAGTCAAGTTAAAGTACAGTGTAGAGGAGTGAAGTCTGAGCCTAGTGAAGGGTAGCCAGGGTATGAGCCCTGGTCTACTGGCTAGGTGGCAAGCAGTGGACCGTGTCGAAAGGTGACGGGAGTCCGGTCGCGGGAAATCCAAAGTGGACCGGAGCAGGGTTGGAGCCTGCCGGTACCAACAGCGGAGATCCGGTCCGGAAACCGTGCCCAGGCGGGGTACCTGGACCCTAGTTGGAAGACGGTTGCAAGCCCCTTCTCTAATTAACCAGGCCGGGAGCAAGGTTCCAGACATTGTTCCAAAGTGTTAGCCCAGATAGAGCGAAATGGCGGATAGGGTATCCGCAAACACCCACTGAGATCCCAAGGGTCAGTCTTCGCGGGCACGTCTCCCAACCAGAACATACCGGGAGCGGACTTCCCCGTTCCATATGAGGTCATCCAGAATAAAGGAAAAATACAGAGTGCGGAGGAAGGGACATTGGTACACCAGCCGGATGTGGGAACCGTATACACCCTGAAGCGGCAGCCGGCCACTAACACCTTGGTTTACCAGCAGACTTGTGTGCATTTATTCAATCGTGAGTAACACCCTCCGGTCCGGCCTGGTGCATCACCAACAGCCATCACCTCCCGTGTCCTGGACACTGAGCCCCGGGGCATCCACCCCTACCCACGGAGGGGTTAACATCCAGCTGCCATTCCATCACCCCCGGGTGCTCCCCAACAGCAGCGGTGGTACCCCATCTTACCACACACCGTGGGTGGCGTCACAAAGTATCTACAACAATCCCCTGAACATATTACGTCCCTTTTTATTTGAGTGTCCACACGACCCCCGGGTACGGAGACCCCTCGAGCCACTGCGGATCCAGATCCGAGCAGCTCGGCTGCTGACGTGGGGGCGGCACACTATCACTGGCTGTGTTCCGAGTGAAATAGCTCCTTGATAAAGCAAAGCAATCACCCGGAATGAGGCTCCAAAGAACAGGCCCCTCCCATACCACACAGGACTAGATCGGGAACAATGAGTTCACCAGGGGAAAATATGAGGCAGAGTATAGGCTCTGCATGAGAGCAGAGCACCGCTAATCAGAATCATGACAGTTAGAGGTCCTTATCTACCCAGAACAAGAGTTTATCCTCTATCTCTGCCTGGGACTGACATATCTTCCTACATCATGGAGAATCTAGAAGGTGAGATCATTAGAAGTTTTCATATTTGGCCAGTATAAGCTTGATTCAGTACAAAAGAATGACGAGTCTCTAAGACTATATGCATAGACTATCGAGGTATGAATAAAATTACGCTGAAAGACAATTAACCTTTGCCCCTATTCACTAAATTATTCGGCAGAATTAAAGGTGTTATGATATTTACCAAATTAGAAATGTGTTGGGCTTATAACCAAATCCATATAAAAGAGTGTGATGAATGGAAGACCAAGTTTAACACCCATGATTGTCAGTTTGAATTTCTTGACATCCTTTTCAAATTATGCATTGTACCAGCTGTGTTCCAGTACTTTGTTAATGAAATATTTTGGGATTTCCTGTATGAGTACATCTTAGTTTATATGGGTGACATCCTAATGTTCTCAAGAGATCTAGATCACAAAGTTACTTGTCCACTCTGTTCTAAGGAGAATATGCCCAAAACATCTTTATGTATAGCTGCAAAAATGTCTCTTAAATGTCATGAACTGCAGTTTCTCAGAAATATGATCTTATCTTTAAGTCTGCAAATGATCTGGAGAAAGTTTCTGCTATTTTAGACTTACAAATTCTTCTTGATCAGGAAATCATGTGTGTGGATTTTTCGCTAATACAATTTCTTCACCAGAAAATAATTATTCTATTAGTGACCGAAAGCATCTAGCCAGTAAATTAGCTCTTGACGAATGGTGACATCTACTTAAATGAGCTAAGTTCCTGGTGACCATCTATATGGAGCACAAAAATCTGGAATATTTTCAGCCAGCCCATACAATGAATCCTCCCCAGGCTCAATGGTATAAAGGCAGCCGTAGAAAGCATGCCTGCACTGCCCCACTTCCTCTTCCTGGCTGGGACACCACGGCTCTCAGCTCCCCAGCCATCTGGTTCCTGCTGTAGTTCCTGTCCCAGCCATTTCCTTCTGCTCCCGGGGCATGCCTACACCATTATCGTCTCCTGGGTGCGAGTTTAGGGAGCATGTGCATGTACTTCCTTGTCTCTTAAAGAGGCAGTGTGCTCAATTAGGTCATGACTCCAGCCTATTGCTGGGAGGTGTTAGGCATATAGGACACCTTTCCCTTTAGGGAGGTGCCTTTGTAACAAGGTTCCTGACTCTGTACTGCTGTGCATTTAACTTGTTCTTGTGTCCTGTCCTGTGTCGAGTACCCGTGTCCTGTATCCTGCATCTGTAGCCAATGATCCTGTCCTGTAATAATAATAATCTTTATTTTTATAAAGATTATTATTATTCTTACAGTTGGTGACTGTATTCCACGCCAGGCTGTTGCACCTCTGCCACATGTACCCAAACCAGTTCTGTCTGTGACTTAGGACCAGAACCTGACTACCCTGCACCATCCATCCTGTTGGTACCAGCACCCGCATTCACCAACCTGTGGTCCTGCTCTGTTAGTCTCCTGAATCTGTACCATCGTCCCTGACCCTTTAGGGTCAGCTGCTACTGTACCCATGGAGTGGCACCTGGCGGGTACCCACAGTAGCAAGGCTAATGTCACCATCAGAGGCTCTAGTGAAGAACCTGGTAGCTACTTAGTTATGCCTCTCTAAGGTGAACCTGGTCACGTGTGCTGCAGTTGGTCCACACTCGAGTGTGTGACAGTTTGCAAAGGCCATGGACCCCACTGATCCCAATACCGTTCTTCTCACAGAGTTGTCAAGGAGATGAACTGCCAACGGAAGCAGCAAAATCAGATCCTGATGTACTTGTGCTCAGTGAACACCCGGTTAAACACCTTGATGACTGCAGCACCAGCTCCTGTTCAACCTTTTGATCCTCCGTTTTCTGCAATATCTGCACCTGGAGTTGGTCTACGCCTGTCTGCTCCAACTAGATTCAATTGCAATCCTAAATAGTGATGAGGCTTTATTAACCAGTGTATGCTGCATTATGAGTTTTTTGTCACATCAGTTTCCCTTTGGCACAGTACTTTGTGGGAGAGAAGTGACCCGGTGGCCATGAATGTGCAGTTCTTCCTTGAGGCATTTTGCAAGGTCTTTGATGAGCCAGGTCGAGTCTTGTTAGCCACATCCTCTCTTTTCAGGCTGCAACAGGGAAGCCAGACTGGACCAATATGTGGTTCAGTTCCATATCCACCGAGTTTGGCTGGAACAATGAGGCGCTGGAAGCCACCTTCTGGGAGGGTCTATCTGGTAGGATAAAGGATGAGCTGGTTGGCTGTGATTCGGATCGACCTGAGGTTCCAATAGCGATCCAGAGAGGAGACCCATAACAGGTGATCTTCGCATGCCAGCACCGTCCTTACAGAGGCTGCTCATTCCACTGCCTTCTGCATCCACCACTCCTCCTGAGTCCTTGTAGGTTGACAGTGTCAAGATGGCTGAGCAGTGGCTGAAAACACGCCAGGTCAAGGCGCTGTTTTATTACTATGGAAGTGAGACACATTTAATCTGCTCCTGTCCTGAGAAGCCTGGGAACTCCCAAGCGCATGGTCTGTAGGAGAGGAAACTCTAGGCGAGAGTAACTCCACTTCATCATTGACTTTGAGTTATTTGGTGACGTCCAGTTGATGAAGGCGGCCTATCTAGATTGGTAGGAAACTTCTTACAGCAGGCCATGGCGAACCTGTATCAGAACCGTTATAAGTCTTTTGAGTCCTCTGATGATATTGTCTGTCAATGGAAGAGCCTTGTCTGAGACAGTGCACTTTGTCACAAAGCAGGTGGAGCTCTACATATGGAGAAGACTGCTTTTGATGTGCTGGAGAATCTGTCTTCACTTCTCCTAGGTATTCACAAACCTGTCCTTGACAGGAGAGGTTCTTTGATGGGGACAGCCCTATCATGATATTGCCTCACCTCCGACCTTCTTGCTTGTACGCGGCTGCTGCTGTCTACTCTGCTGTGTCTGCTTATTGGTCGTATGTGGATGATTTTGACAATAAAGAAGTAGAGATGTTACCAACTCATAGATCTTATGACTGTCCTATAGGTCTGCCCCCGGGATCCTCCCCTCCTCAAGGTTGTATTTACCCTCTGTCCCATGTCGAGACTCTAGCCTTGTCCATCTACATTCAGGATAATCTGGAGAGAGAATATCGAGTAGTCTTTACCGGCAGGAGATGGATTCTTGTTTATCAAGAAGGATGGAACCCTCCGGCTCAAACTCGATTTGAGAGGGATGTACAATCTGATCTTTATACACCAAGGGGATAAATGAAAGACCGCCTTGAACATCCGAGACTGTCACTATGAATACCGAGTCATGCCGTTTGAACTAATGCCCCAGCTGTTTTCCAGGAATTTGTGAATGATATCTTCCAAGACCTTCTCTATTCATATGTAGTAGTTTATTTGGAGGGTATTCTGGTCTTCCCTTTGGATCAGCCTTCCCAATGGAGAAACATACGCCTGGTCTTCTAAAATTTGAGGGAGAATCGTCTAGATACCAATTTTGAGAAGTATCTTTTTGAGCAATCTTATCTTCCTTTCTTGGGCTATATCATCTCTGATACAGGGCTGAAGATGGATCCTGAGAAGGTGTCTTCTATTGTCAAATGGCAATGTCCAGTTGGCAAGAAGGCTATCCAGCATTTCTCAGGATTTGTCAACTATTAATCTGCATTTTTTTTCCCTGTTTCTTGTCTCGATCAGCTTTGATCTCTGCTGTGATTCGTAAGGGTGCTAATCCAAAGATTTGGACTCCTCAAGTGGAAGATGCATTCCTCTCCTTGAAGCAGGCATTCTCTTCGGCTCCAGGGCTTTATAGGCTTGAAATGAAAAAAATAAATAAATAAAAATAAGATATAAAAATAAGATATAATAAACACCAGCACTCAGATGCAGATGTGCTGGAACTTGTAGGTAGAAAAGTTTCCTAAGCACACAATGGTCTATGAATGAACTGTAACTGTAATTAAATTAAATGGAGCCCCATGTAGTAGATAACCAACGAGTGAGAGTAAAGGTACCGTCACACTAAGCGACGCCCAAGTGATCCCACCAGCAACCTGACCTGGCAGGGATCGCTGGAGCGTCGCTACACGGGTTGCTGGTGAGCTGTCACACAGGCAGATCTCGCCAGCAACCAGTGACCAGCCCCCAGCCAGCAGCGACGCGTGGAAGCGATGCTGTGCTTGGTAACTAAGGTAAATATCGGGTAACCAACCCGATATTTACCTTGGTTACCATCACACACCGCTTAGCGCTGGCTCCCTGCACTCCTAGCCAGAGTACACATCGGGTTAATTACCCGATGTGTAGTCTGGCTATGTGTGCAGGGAGCCGGCACTGACAGCGTGAGAGCGGCGGACGCTGGTAACAAAGGTAAATATCGGGAAACCAAGGGAAGGGCTTCTTGGTTACCCGATATTTACATTGGTTACCAGCGTCCGCAGAAGCCGGCTTCCTGCACATTTAGTTGTTGCTTTGTCGCTGTCACACACAGCGATGTGTGCTTCATAGCGGGAGAGCAACAACTAAAAAATGGTCTAGGACATTCAGCAACAACCAACGACCTCACAGCAGGGGCCAGGTTGTTGCTGGATGTCACACACAGCAACATCACTAGCAAGTTGTGCCTCAGCAGCGATGTTGCTAGCGATAATGCTTAGTGTGACGGTACCTTAAATCAAACTGGTCGGGGAAAAAAACAATAAAAAACAGAAACTACTGTGCTTCCTGACACCTACTAATCACACTAATTTGACTGGAAAATGCACCAGAGCCCCATTTGATGCTAGCTGAAAACAGGTGATGGGAGGCCTGTTGCATACTGCAGCTGGTTAAGGTGGCTCGGAGCTGGACCGCGTTGCTGGCCGCACTGAAGTTGTGCAGGCACTAGGAAGTGCTCACCATATGGGCAACAGCTGTTGCAAGCGGTATGGGTGACAAGCAGAATGGGATCCGGAAGAAGCTCACACAAGCAGGCAGTACAAGTGGCTTGTGGCAAAAGCTGACACAGGAATCTAGGAGCCCCGGCTGGTGGCTTCCCTGGTTATCTGACAGCGAAGGTAATGAAAATGAAAAAAAGCAATTCTTCCTGGAGGTAGATGGTTCATCTTCTAGAGCTGTTCTCACATTTAGATGTTTGGTGACCTGTGATTTCTTCTTCAAGACCTTCTCCGCTACTGAATCTAACTATACTATATAAGGTCATGAGCTGCTGGCTATAAAAAGGACATTGGAGGAGTGTTGTTGGAGGGTGCTATTCATCCAGCCGTCATAATCATCGACTACAAGAACTTGGCATATCTGCAGTGTGCCCAGAGGCTGAACTCCCGCCAAGCTAAATGGTTGTTTTTTTTCCCACTTTGACTTTGTCCTTTACTTAGAGCCAGAGAACTAGAATGTCAAGGTGGATGCACTCTGTAGGTATTTCCTACCCATTAACCAAGAGGAGGAGACTCAACACATCTTTGAACCTTCCAAGTTCATATATCATTGGATTTCTTTTCAGCACAGCATCCACAGTCCAACGGACAGGTTGAGCGTGTCAATTAAATGGTCAGAATCTTTCTGTGGCATTTCACAAATGTGCACCATTATTAGGTCAAGTTGTTACCCTGGGGGGAGTTCTCTTACAATGACATCAGGCGTTTACGAAACCATGCTTTTTTGTGGGTTATGGACAACAGCTTCCAGTGTCAACCACTTCTGGAATCCCTATGGCCAACACTCACACCAGGGAATTCTCTAAGGTCTGGGAGGGCACCAAATCCATTTTCAAGAGATCATCCGAGCAGATGAAGAGGCATGCTGACAAGAGACATTGATTCACCAATATTTCATCCTAGAGATAAAGTGTGGCTATCCTCAAAGTGCATCCATCTGAAGACTCCCTCCTACAAGTTGGGTCCCAGCTTCATTGGTCCCTTTCAAATTGTCAGACGCATCAACGATGTCTCTTATAAGCTGAAATTCATGTCTGGCAAGATGAGGAGGGGGCGTAAAGAGGAAGTACTGTAACGCCAGCATCGGCGTTCCTGCACTGCCCCACTTCCTTCTCCCAGCTGGGAAGCCGCCACTCTCACCTCCCAGGCCATCCTGTTTCCGCAGCAGCTCCTTTCCCTGCTGCTGTTTTGCTTCTGGGGACTGTGCATCTCCTGTCTCTGAAAGGAGCAGAGTGCTCAATTTGGTCATGCCTCCAACCTATTGCTGGGAGGCATTAATTATATTGGGCAGTCTCTCCCTTAGGGAGGTGCCTTTGCAACAATGTTGCTGACCCTGTGCACTTAACCTATTTTTGTATCCTGTCCTGTATCCAGTACTCGTGTCCTGGATCTTGCATCTGTATCCAGTGTTCCTGTCTTGTGACTATATCCCACGACAGACTGTTCCACCTTTGCCTGCACCTGTACCCGAACCAGTTGTCTATGACCCAAAACCAGACTAGCCTGCACCATCCATCCTGTTGGTACCACTACCTGAATCCTCTCCAGCCTCTAGTCCTGCTCTGCCCATCTCCTGAATCTGAAACCCTTTGTGGTCACCTGCTACTGTATTGAGAGTTCCCCTGGAGTGGCTCCTGGTGGCTACCAGCAGCAAGCCAGAGTTAGCCCGATCCCGTGGAGCAATTGGTCCACACCCACGTACATGACAGTTGGTCTCTCATTTTCTCATGATAGGACTTCATTCTTACTTATATTCCTGATAACAAGATGCAAGGCTGATGACCTACTGTATCTACGTCCTTTGATCCGTGTTTTACCCTCACATGTCATTGAACATGACCATATCCTTGTTACAATCTCCTATTGCAATTCTCAACCTAAAGGACATTTTCTATTCTGAAAAATAATCTGCCGGAAAGTCTTATCTTCTTATTCTAAAGGCTGCTTTACACGCTACGATATCGATAGCGAGTGTACCCGCCCCCGTCGTTTGTGCGTCACGGGAAAATCGCTGCCCGTGGTGCACAATCTCGCTAATACCCGTCACATGGACTTACCTTCCAAGTGACGTTGTTGTGGCCAGTGAACAGCCTCTTTTCTAAGGGGGCGGTCCGTGCAGCGTCACAGCGACATCACACGGCAGGCGTCCAATTGAAGCGGAGGGGCAAAGAGCAGCCGCAGGAAAGTTACGCACACCTCGTTGCCGGAAGAAGCAGGTAAGCTGTTGTTCGTCGTTCCCGGGGTGTCACACGTAGTGATGAGTGCTGCCTCAGGAATGGCGAACAACTTACGTCCACAATGACCAACGACATTTTGAAAATGAACGACGTGTCAACGATCAACAATTAGGTGATTATTTTTGATCGTTAACACTCGCTCCTAGCTGTTACACGCAACGACGTCGCTAATGACGCCGGATGTGCGTCACGAATTCCGTGACCCCGACGACATATCGTTAGCGATATCGGTGTGTATAAATGGGCCTTTAGTCTTATTCTTCTCTCCGGGCACCCAGGAGTTAAATGTACAACTGTACTCCTTTCTCATTTCTACTGATGTCCCAAATGGAAACAAGTAAAAAAAAATTGGAGCACCTTGCCATCAATTCGCGCAGTTCAAACCCTGAAGTCAACTGTCCTCGGTCCTCTTCAGCCTATACCGCAAAAGCCCTGTGCTCAGATTTCTATGAACTGTTTAAACAGATCTTTCTGAGGCGTAAGGGATCAGTACTATCTGGGTCTTAGTAGACAGTTTCTTCAGATGTGTTTGTTTACAATTGTGACTCAGATAACAATATCAGACTAAAGTTTATTAGAAATTACCATAGTTATCTGAGCTATTCCAGAGTTCACCTACTTTTATATAAGTAAATATTTTAACAAAATAGAAAATTTCTAAATAGAAAACATGAGTAAACCAAGTAAATAAAAAATAAAGGAAAAATCAAAGTAAAACAAGCATGCTATACTTACTGAGTCTCTTGCGCGTCTGTAACTGCTTTCAGGCCGCTCACTCTTCTTCCAGAGCCGCTCATTAGCCTCATACATATTCACTGCTTGCATTGGCATATGGTCACCCTGTATTATGATACCCAGCACAGATAAAGCATACAGCTACAGGCTGCAGCCCCCAGTCATGCACATATCTTGGTTGTGTATCAAAATAAGAGTATCCGTTTGCGCCTTTTTTCCAATTACTTAAATAGATAATTTAAAAAAAAAAAACGCCGTGCGGTCTCCCCCAATTTTTAGACACAGCCATGATAAAGCCAACAGCTGAGGGCTGGTATTCTCAGGTTGGGAAGACCCATGCTTATTGGGGCCCCCCCAGCCTAAAAATAGCAGCCTTCAGCTACCCAGGATTGTCACATCTATTAGATGTGACAAACCCAGAATTTTACCCGACTCTACCCGATTGCACTGGTGCAGTGGCAATCGGGGTAATAACAGCTCACAGCTGCCACTTAGCCCTAGATTAGTGATGGGAGGCAACTATGAGACCCCCATTACAAATCTGTAAGTGAAAAGAAATTAACACAAAAATTTAAAAAATCCTTTACTTAAAATATAATACACACACTCTCTTTCACCCCTTTAGTAACCCCCAAAACACCGAGGTGCAAAGTAATCTACATGAGGCCCTACAACATTTCGAGCTCTGCTACATCTGAAGTGACAGGGGGTGGCCATAGAACATGACCGCCCGCTGTGGGTTTTATTGCTCATCACGCGGCTCAGTCTTTGCCTGAAATCCACAGCTGGTGGTCACGTTCTACGGCAGCGCGCTGTACCTTCAAATGTAGCGGAGCTGGAATCGTCGAGGGACCTTGTATGAATTACATTGGACCTTGTTGTTTTAGGGGTTAATAAATTGGTGAAAGAGTGGTTTATTTATTTATTTTTATACCAATCTACAGTGACCCGCAGACAGGGTCTGTGATTGCAAGCAGTCAGACACTGTCACACAGGCTTGGGGCGCTGTCTGACTACAACCAATCACAGATGGTGGGCAGAGGAAGCAGTGAATATGTATAAGGCTAATAAGCAGCCCGGAATCAGATACAACTGTGCCAGAGACTCGGTAAGTATAGCGAGCTTGCTCTAATCCTTCTACACCCCTTCTACCACCATTTTTAAGTCGGAGTTTCTAGTTCACATAAACTTATTTTAGGACCGGCATCCAGCCAGACATCTAGGATCAATTTGGGGCCGGAACTGGTTTTTTTTTTTAATCGGTTAGAGCCGCCGATCCCGGATATCTGCGAGTCTGACCATCACTATACTTGACTAAAATGAAATCCTCAAAATTGATGGAGCACCTCATGATTTGAGGGATGTCTTTGTATCAAGGTTTTTATCAGGCACCATTTCAGTTTGTAGAGGTTTTGAGGTACGAAAACACAAGACACGTACATAAAGACTGTTTTGAAAACTGCACCCTCCTTATGGTGGGAAGTAATAAGCATTTTCATTCAATAAGTGCCTCATTGTATTTTATGATATTGGGCTATGAAAAAAGAATTCCTTTATTTATTTATTCCTTTATTTTGTACTTACAAAACATAATAAGAGAAAAATGCCCCACAAATTGTATTAAGTTCTTCTGAGTATGGGAATACTCTATATCTGGTCATACAGAACAGTTTAGACACACAGCAGAGCATACAGAAAACAAAGTGCCATTTGCCTTGTGGAATCTAAATTTTGTTAAAATGGCTTTCAGCAGCCAAGCTGCAATTGCAGAGCCCTGGAATAGTACAGTGGAAATCTCCCGGAAGTTGACCTTATTTGGGACATTCACAACTCAAAGGGAATTAGGTCAGCAGGTTTTTACTATGTAATCTGAAGACAGTATGCTGCAATATTAAGACATAAATATCAGGGATGCCTCTCTTATCAAGGACCCTGCTTTTGTTTATTTGCAATGTTTGTGTAAGCAGCAAGACCTTATCATTAATGTGACTTGCTGGCTTGTGCCATGTTGTCCAGCACGCCCCACCCTCTGTTTAGCACCTCACTGTCAATATACAGTGTCTATTAAGAGCCTGGTGTTGGCAGGGACAGCTTTCTCAGCTTTGCTGCAAACTAAAAAATTCTGATTACTGGGTGCAAAGGTTCTAAGTGATACATCATTGGATTTAGAGTCTCTTTGCCTAGATCATGCTGCTTTCAGATGAGGTAGCAAAAACTTGGAGACAGATTCCCTTTAAGTCAATCATTTAATAGGTTAGTGATAATTCAGACAATTTCAGAGGTTCTAGATGCTAAAATAAAAAACCTCCTGAGAAATTATCCCTTCTTTGAAACTATACCCCCTCAAAACATTTATCAAGGAGTGTAGTCTGCATTTTTAACCCCAAGTGTTTTCCAGAAATTTGAAGAAAAAAGACTTTTCCAAAAATATGACATTTAAATCACCAATATGGTCCCCCCTACACACACAGTAAAACGTTTCCCAGATTTCGAAATATCCTTTGTGTATCTCTTATCTTTTGGATGGACATGTGACACGACTTAGGAATGGAGAATTATGGAAATTTAGAAGTCTAATTTAGGGATTTAAAAAACATTGGCTATCAATCACAGAGGTGAATAAAAAAAACCTCAGTAAAAAAACAAATTTGGAAAGCTACAACCTGAAGTCTTTATAAAGGGGTGTAGTGAGTAGTTTGACCCTATAATTATACATGAAGTGTAAGCAGCCAGCAGTGAAATTGCTGCATGGTAGGGGTGTGCCACTTGGGTGGCTGCTTTCAGTGGTTTAAATCCAGGAGAGGTTTTAGGGACTGAACAAGAATTTACGTTGCCTAAGTAGGATGATCTTTCCTGTACTACACTCCAGGTGTTTAGCCTGCTGAACCAAACCTCCAGGAATTCCCTTAAAGAAGATTAAAGGTTGTATCCAGGACTGTAAAAAAAAAGGGCCAATGCACTGAATAGCCAGCAGGAATGCTTGTTGCAAAGACTGGTGCTGGTCATATTAGGCAGGTAATTAGCCACTATCTGCCTGTTAGTGCTTAGGATATTTTTTCTAAGGTCCGGATATAGTCTTTCAAAGGGGTAATTACTAGTGACCACTGGAAGGAAGGCTCTGTATTTTAGACAAGCTGGAAAGCGGAGTTATTCGGAAAAAGAACAAACCACTGCTGGCTTTGACTTGCTTCTTATGACCGCTAAAGAGTGAGGATTCCCATGGTATCATGCTTGTGTGGCAATATGAACTAAGTGAATTGTGAGTAAGAAAAGTCCTTGAATTAAATTCTTTATCTCTGAATTCAAAAAGCATTATTTATGTTGTTCTTTAATACAGTAAATTGTCCTGTCAATTCTGAACCTACATTGTGCAAACAATCCACACATTGAAGTGAAGATGTCAGATCCTCTGCCGGTCGCCAACCACTACTATAACGGTATGGGAGAAGATTTAGTTTTTATTTGATAAGATGCTTCATGTGCACAATGCTCATTTTTTTTGAGAATGTAATTTTATTGCAAATGTGAATGAGGTAGGATTAGCCTGAATGGCATCTCTTCCCTCAGACTAGTTCTGCATTGAGAAATTATTATGAGCCAGCACACTCTCATTATGTTAATACCATTATGCAGGCTGTAAAATTTGCCCAGGGTTGTATGTTTTCTGTATAGGCATAGTGTTATACAATCTCAACATTAAAATTGCAAAAATTGCAACACCAAGAAGAAAAGTTTTGGAATTATGAAAATCACAGGATAAATAGATATGCAATAATATGCAAATGATAAAAAAAATAGAAACTAAATTTTCAAAACTTCTCTATTTATTCCGTATTTATTAGCGCCATGTGCAGAAATACACAAAGACTTAATATGCTATTAATGAGGTTATTAATGTTTGTCTTGAGGAATGTTCTGCCATGCTGAATGCAAAAGGGCACAAAAATCAAGATCCACTACTCGTAGCTCCCTTTGTAACTGCCAATCAATATGTCCTAGATGTGCTTAATGGGAGACTGGAGATGCTGTAGGTCATAGTAGCATTTTTAGACAACACATATTGCTGATTGTAGCACAAGCAACATACGGCATAGCGCTGTGTTTGTGTTGAAGAATTGCTCCTGGGACACTTTGGAGAAATGACCATAACACCAAATCCACAATTGACTCATTATGTACTGCAAGTGAATTTGAATATCGCATATAAATCCTAAGGCATCAATGTCTGCACAACCCATGAGCTCACGTTTATACGACACTGGGCTATGAGCCAGTTCCATCGACCCCATGCCACCACTCTCAAAGGCTATAATGGAAATGTAGAATAAGCTGTGGAAGCAAGCGCAAATAGGGTCCTACCAGGTATGACTACAGGTACGTGTAAGAAATCCACACTCACCTGGTGGGGTTGTGACAGTCACAACTCCTATATTGGCGTAGTATTAAGGCAAAGAGTAGCAGCCCCCACTGGCGGACAATAAAGATATAGGAAGACAGAAAGGGGTTATGCTGCACTATCACCAAGAAGCCAATGTTGATTAATTCATCTCTTTATTTCTTTGCACAGGTCAATGCGTTTCAGAGATCTGGTCTCCTTCATCAGGACATTAAATAG
This sequence comes from Anomaloglossus baeobatrachus, assembly GCF_048569485.1. NCBI lineage: Eukaryota > Metazoa > Chordata > Amphibia > Anura > Aromobatidae > Anomaloglossus > Anomaloglossus baeobatrachus. The sequence goes on from NC_134358.1 coordinate 327,674,090, forward strand.
GAAATCAACAATCTGTTGTCATAGAGCAAGAGCCTATATATATATATATATACACATGAACATATACTGCACGTCAGAGAACCGCCCGCTGTATTTCAAATACTGGCGGGATCCTTTACAGTTAAAAAACGTCAGGTCAATTATAGGAAACATGCTTCAAACAACAGTGTACAAGAATTCTGATGCGAACATTTTGAAATACAAAAACTTTGTGAGGATTAAAAAACTAAAATTAAGGAAGAAAAAGGAAAAAAGAACTGAAAAAGAAAAAACAAAAAATCGTTATAGTCGAGTCCAGAACTCGAGCACCTATGGATGAGTACCGCCATGCATGTAAAGACTCTTGCGCTACGAGAACAGATTGCTGATTTCTTCTTTGATGTCCTGATGAAGGAGACCAGATCTCTGAAACGCGCTGACCTGTGCAAAGAAATAAAGAGATTTATTAATCAGCATTGACTTCTTGGTGATAGCATGGCATAACCCCTTTCTGCCTACCTATATCTTCAAAGGCTATAATGGTGCACAGGAAAACAGCAATAAAGGTTGGATTGGAGGTCTATCCTCTTCAACGATGAGTCCTTCTTTTGTCTTGAACACAATCAAAGATGGAGATTGGTCTTGAGACCATGAGGGCAATGCCATGAAGAGGCCTTCATGAGGGAACATCACACCGGTCCTACTCCCAGGATTACGGTATAGGGTGGTATGTACAGTACAGTAGCTGGACTTCTCTAGTATACATACAGGTATACTAATAACTCAGTATTAGGGTATGTGCAGTCTATGCTTGTTTCAGGCAGATTCCACTGAGAATCAGCCTGAAAAAGGCTTGCAAATAATGAACATAATCCACAGCAATGAAAAACTAAAATGCTGAGCACATGTTCAGTCTTCTGTTACTTCTTTTAATCACTTCAGGGTTTAGAACCGTGAAGCAGTTAAAAGAAGAAACATGTTCATTCTTCTTGCAAATGAAGCTGCACGCTCTTTACAGTTGAAAGTGTAGGGAAAAGTTGCTGGTATAACTACCAGCAAAGTTGCTTGAGGAAAAAGACTGCTGGCTTTTTCCTGAAACAACCTTGCCTAGGAGAATTCCATCATTACACGTTTCCTTCTTGCTGTTGCAATTTCAATGTTGACAAGTATATTGATCTTAGGTTCCCATGATTAGCACTACTTTTCTTTTATTCTACAACATATTATTTAGTTACAACAAAGTGGATAAGTTTTATGAATGACAATTTCCCTATGAAATTGAATGAGATATAGAAAATCCACAAATAAAAAAAGAGCATGCATTTTTATTGTGTTCCGCAGGAAATGCAATAAAAACACATGTAATCCACACATGACAAAAGAAAGCTTTTTGAAAGGTCAGAAAAGAGGATGTTTCTAACACAAAACAGTTTTATCAAAAACTTGGATGAAAAAGAGACCTGAATCATAGCCAAAAAAACGTGGAAAAAAACACTCAAAAACTAAAGGAAAAAAATGTAAGTAATGTAAGTGCACAAATGCTGCAGAAAATCTGCAACATCACAAAGTCACCAAATCCCCACTGTGGGAACTTATTCTTAACTTTCTATAATGAAAACAAGCATATTACATAATACTGTTAATGTACAAATAACACCCACAAAAAAAGTGAATCTGCATATGCTTTCATGTACAGTGTAAAAAGGGTATAACGCCTTATATATGCTTTGCAGATGACAAAAGGATACTGCTTTGGCAACTATCTGGCATATATAACCATATGGATATGGTTAAAGTGAATCTCTCATTTCCCTAAACACTATTAAAATGCAGATATAAGGTTAATCTGCAGGTTAATAGCATTACAATGCTGTCTATCCACCTGACTAAAAAGACCGGTAACTGGGAGAAAATTAACTTTATTCCCCCCAGGAGCTGCTGGCTTTCAGTCATAGGGGCATGAAACGGCTTCAGTCACTGATCAGTACACAGTGTGTAAATATGCCCAGGCACTTTTATTGACAGTTCACTCTGCATATATGTGCCGCAGAGCTGTCAAAGTGCCAGGGCGTACTTATAGCCGTTGCTCACTTTTTACTAAATGCATAATATAATGAATAGCCATGCCAGGCCTCTATGACTGAAAGCCGATGGCTCCTGGGAGGAATAAGGTTTGTTTTCTACCGGTAGTGAAGCTTTTAGTAAGGTGGCCAGACAGCATTGTAAATCAATTATCCTGCAGATTAACCCTATATCTGCAGATTAATAAAGTTTGGGGACATGACAATTTCCATTTAGACATAAATGAAGAGACAAAACTGTATGTAGAGGTACATGCTCTGATTAAGGGCTTATTCAGATTTCAGTGTTAAACGTACAAGTTTAATACGTGTTTACTTTACAGGTGATCAAACTGTGTTAAAACTCTGACAGGTAAATAGTGTGGGGTCAGTTTGTGTAGTGTGATTAGGCAGTGAATGATCATGTTTACTTGGGCAGCAGGGGAAGCTGAAACTACCTGACAAGAACCTGTTTCAACCATATTTAAAAGCTTTAAAAAAATAATTAAAAAATATTTAAGAACTCAAAAATGACAGGTCAGTTTAGGATTTCAAAAGGGAGATTGATTGATTAGCTATATACCCTACAATTGACGTTGTCCTCATCTTCGATGTTTCATGAAAATCATCTTTTCACTATCATGATGAAAAGTCCTTAACACAGGTTGAGAATAAAGAGGCTGACACATTTTTATTTTCTTTTTAAAAAAAAAAAAACAAAAAAAAAAACAAAACAAGAAAAAGAAGATGAAAACTCTAAGGGTCAGTTGTAGATATGATTTCTCAGGGAAAGATAATACCTTGCTAACTTGAAAAAGGCAACATGGTTCTTGTTGGTACTTTTTGTTGGAACTTCACCTTTGCTTTGTTACATCCAGTCAATAAATATGTGCTGTGTGCAGTTTATATCAGTTTATATCAAACTCTAAGCTATTTGGGTTTAAAACCAAATAGATATGGTGATCCAATATCTGGCATTTAATGCTCCTCAGGCTTAAGCAAAATATTGCTAGAAAAAAAATAACTTAGTTGATACCCTAGCCACTAATATGTAGTTGCATCTACCCTACTGTAAACATTTAAAAGGAATCAGTAAGTTTATGCTATGTAATCTGAGGGCAGCATGATGTAGGGGCACAGACCTTGATACCAGAGGTGTGCCACTTCTTGGTCTGCTTCTTGCAGTTTCAATAAAAATCAGTATTTTGTCAGCCGGAGATTGATCATTAGAGGACTAGTTGTCTAGTGCCATGTAGTCCTTCTGCTCTGTGTAAAGCCCTCGTCACACGCAGCGAGATCGCTAGCGAGATCGGTGAAACGTCACAGGTTTTGTGACATATCAACGACCTCGTGTGTGAAAAGCAGCAGCAAGCAGGCCCCTACTGCGAGGTCGCTGATCGTGACAAAATGATCAGGACCATTTTTTGCTCGTTGGTCTCCCGCTGTGCAGCACACATCGGCGTGTTTGACAGCGGGAGACCAAAGAGCGCCCAGCGTCGGACTGGCTACTTGAGGAATCTCCAGTAATGCCAGGCCTGGATTCAATTACCTGCATTGCACTCCGGAGCTCTCACCTGAGCTCCAGAGTGCAGCCTAGACTGCACCGCGAGCGCCGAGTGATTGATTCTCCGGCAATTGCGGTTCAGTTCATGACAGCTTAAGACATGCCAGGCTGATCTCCGGTACTCTCACCTGAACTCCGGATTGCACCCCCGGCCTGTCCGCAGCTGTTATGAACTGAACCACAATCGCCGGGGAATTACTTGGTGCTCGCGGTGCAGTCCTGGAAACTCTGAGATCAGACCAGGCTGCAGCTGAGAGCTCCGGAGTGCAAAGCAGGTAACTGAATCCAGGCCTGGCATTACAGGAGATTCCTCCGATAGCCAGCAGGGAGCCGTTGTTACACGGATCGCTGGTGGCTAATTTCTAATCGCTGTGGAGATCTGCCTGATTGATAGCTCACCAGCGACCATGTAGCGACGTTCCTGCGATCCCTGCCAGGTCAGATCGCTGGTCGGATCGCTGGTGCGTCGCTACGTGTAACAGGACCCTAACTCTGCCCCACCACTGATTAGCAGCTTTCTGCCTATGTACAGTGTAAACAGCAAGCTGCCAATCAGTGGTATGGACAGAGTTATATAGAGCTCAGTGTTCAGAGACCTGTTAAGTTTGCAGCAGAGAAAACAGTGATTTTATCAAAAGTTACAGTATGCAGACCAGTAAATGACATCACTGGAATAAAGGTCTGTCTCAATATCACGCTGCTTACAGATTACATAACAAAAACCTGGTGAAAAATTCCATTTAATTAAGCAAGTACCTGCTGACAGATTCCTTTTAAGGGGCTCAGGATTAGAAAAATACATTGACGATTTCTCCCATAAAACTTCTGACTTACCAAGTGTGTATTGAAGTTCATACCTACTCATTTCCATGGGGCTAAGCTGCAATACCAGACATAAACCATTGGGGAGTATTTCTCTGCAAGACAGCAGCCATTTTCTTATCTAGTACCAAGGAGTAGGCAGATAATAGCTCTGTAAGACATCAGTCTCAATCTAGATCACTGCCCTCTAACAAGCAAGTAACAACTAGTGCAGTTTTTGAAAATGTTCCAACCGACATAAAGGGCTAGAATTGTTACTATAATATACTTAATTCCAACAGACTGGTTCAATCATGGCAATTTTTTCATGTGACCATATTCTTTACCTGAAATAGAAGCCATAATATGTTAACAAAACAATGCATATAAGAATTTAGAGTTCCATTACTCCTTACCAATAAGCAAAGACAAAACACTACGTAGGGCTCAGCTCACTGATTTTCTATTTTGCTCTTCTATAGGAAATCTCATTTGTAAATAATCTGCATCGGAAATAAGAAATCCAGATTTCTGACTCACATTGCAATGCAAATTATAATAATATTCTTGCAGATCAGTTAAACTGAACTGAAATAATTATTTCACTTCAATGGAACCTTATCTGCAAGACTAATATCTATGCTATGGATTTGAAAGGGGTTTTCCCTACACTGATATTGATGAGCTATTGATAGGATAAATAACAATCAGAAAAGATAATACTGCTTACCACATTGTCATAAAAGGGTCGAGACAATACTTGTCCATTGCATGGTCCTTGCTTATTTACAGCAAAGCAGCACACCAGCGCCTATTCAAATGAATTGAGCTGATCTGCAGCACCCGAGAGCAAGCACTAAACACTGACAATGCGGTGGTGTTCTCCTCCATCACACTGATAATACCTGGAGCTGCCAGCAGCTGATTACTAGGATGCTGGGTATCAGTTTCCCCAGTGATCTGATATTGATGACATATCCTAAAATAAGATATCAATATGGAAATGAACACTCCTTCAAATTCCACCTTACTTTCATGATTTTGTTAAACATTTCCTTAAGTATCTGAATAGGGCATAAAGCTATATTTATACTGTATACATCAGTAGTGGAACTCTAGTAGTCTGACAAGACTCAGGCTTTGGAAGCTGACAGAATCTTTAACGTATGAACACATCTTCAGGCTAATACTGCTATCTTCTTCACACTACAGTAGCACTATACATAAAGTGTAAGCAAATCTACATAGACCTACTCAATCAGCAGGAGCCTGAAAAAAAGTTTCCTTTTTGCTGCCACACGGCAGGTAACAATTGGAATTTTGCATTTATTTTGTAGACTGTGCTATCAGAAATCCACCCGCGCCTGCTAACCACTTAGATTGCGCAGTCAAAAATAGTGAGAAATTTGATGTTCAAGAACATTTTTGCTAAAAAAAAAAATGTAAATTTTCCATATGACAACCTAATATCAAATTCTGTGAAGTACCTATGGGTTCAAAATGCTTCTATTCTCCTGCATAAAATTATTGAGGAATTTAGTTTCCAAAATGGTGTCACTTGTGGGGGGTTTCTGCTGTTAAGGTACCTTTGAGACCTTGTCAATGAATAACATGGTGACTGCAATTATATGCTTTCCAAGATTCAAATAGTGTTCCTTCCATTACGAACCCTCCCGTTTGTTCAACGTTGCATTCATTCCTGTGAAGTACCTGCAGGGTTAATAAACTTCTTGGATGTAGTAGTTGTGAGCATTTTGAGATATGTAGCTTTTAGAATGGTGTCACTTTTGGGCATTTTCTGTCACCTAGGCCTCTCAAAGTTACTTCAAATGTGATGTGGTCCCTCAAAAAATGATTTTGTTGGAAAAATAAGATATTACAGACAAACTTTGAATCCTTCTACTGTCTTAACTCAAAAAAATATGTTTAAAAATGATGAAGATGTAAAGTAGACGTGTGAAATGTTATCTATTTTGTGTGACATAACTCTCTTGTTTAGGGTGAAAAAATTAAAAGTTTACAAAATTGTGACATTTTCACCAAACTTGTGATTTTTATACAAATAAATGCAAAAAAATCATCCTAAATTTACCATTAACATGAAGTACCATGTCACAATAAAAAAAAATCTCTGAATCACTGGGATCCATTGAAGCGTTCCAGAGTTATTATCACATAAAGTGACACTGGTCAGATTTATAAAATTTGGCTTGGTCATTAAGGTCAAAATTGGCTTCATTGATAATGGGTTAAATAAAACCTTTGCCCAGTGTAAACTTCTTTATGCTGACATAAATTTTTTTTTGCTGTTAGCACATGCTGTTAAGTAAACAGGGATCTTACTAATGAAACTCTAAGTAAAGAGAGGGAGCAGCAAACTTCGAAGGAAACCGTCAGAAGTTTGTAAACATAAATGCAAGTGCAAGTAAACAAATGTTGAGCATCTTTCTATACTGTCTCTATTATCAACTACCGTGTTTCCCCGAAAGTAAGGCCCTGTCTTACATTAATTTTACCCCCAAAAGTCCCACCCTGCCTTACTTTCGGGGGAGGCCTTACATTGGAAAAAAAAAAATAACAATTTTTTTTAACAATAAAATTATCATTTATTAACAGGCTGAACAGTATGGTCAAACAAATAATCAAACAAATGTCTCAAGAATATCTTGTTACGTACTAAAGTTCCGTATCATTACGGTATTTTCATGTATAACATGCAAAACAATGAACAGTAACGAACAGTCTCAATACCGTATGTAACACCGTAACATAAAGCAAGATTTATTCAAGGACAACCATGTCATCCTCTTCTGGAACATCACCATAAACATCCAAGTTTTGAGGTTCCTCTGGAATTGCTTGGGACTCAAGTTTCTGCAGAATCATTGGGCCATATCGCTCATGTGTAGCCACGGCACTGTCCAGAAATGAGCAGGTCTTGTCCAGGTAGCCAGTTCGTAGGGCATTTTGAATGCAAGTGTCCGTGATCTTAGCCCATGAATTTTTGACCCAATTCACGATCTCTGGCAGTCTGGGCTTCACAAAGTTCCCACGCACATTTCTCTCCATTCTGTTCTCAATGTAGTCATTGATCTCGGCACGGAGATAGTCCTTGAAGGGCTTGTTTATGGCGATATCCAGAGTCTGGAGATAAGCCGTCATCCCTGCCGGAATCATGATCTGGTCGATTCGTCGCTCATGAAGAAAGTTCTTCATGTCTTTGGCGCGGTGTGTGCTGGCTGCATCCCAGATCAGCATTCCTCTTTGGGTGCCTCGCATAACAAGCGGCAACATTAAATCAAGCCACTTCCTTATAACCGCTTGTGTGGCCCAGGCTTTCTCAGTTTCCAGCACATAAATGCCAGACACCCTCTCAATCTTGTCCTTCTTGCCCTTTGCAATGAGTAGCGGTGGGACTTTAGTGCCATCCAGCCGAATTGCCAAAATGCAGGTGACACGTGCACTTTCATACGCAGTGGAGGGAACATACACGGAGGAGGCACCTCGTTGTTCGATGGTGGTTTGAGCAGCTTGACCCATGAACACTGCGGTTTCGTCCATGGCAATCATGTTGGAGAGACTGTACTTTGTGAAGTCAGTGTCATCCACAAACTTTTTGTAGGCAAAAGCACGTTTCACTATTTCTGCATCCTCCAGCCTAAAGAGCGTGGTGGATCTTCTCAGAGACAGGTCATTGCGTTCCAGAAAGTTATCCACCCAGTGCTGTGAGGCCTTGAATTCCTCAGGGGAAATCTCAAACTGTGGTGCACTTGCAAGAGCAAATTCCTGAATCTGAGCCCTGGTCACCACCAATGTCTTCGCTCTCCTGTCAGCAACCCACTCAGAGACCAGGCTTTCCAGCTCAGTAAACATTGGTTGCCGACCACATCCAACCTTACGCATTTTAGCCTTTCCGGTCTCCGCTCGTTCACTGAGCTGATCATAATCAGCTCGCCATTTGCGGACCAAACGTTCAGCCAGCATTTTTTGTTTGCAGAATTCCGCAAGATTCTTGCCCCGAGATTCCTCCACTATCCCTTTTTTGTACTCCACAGAGTAGCTTTTTCTTTTACTGGGACCGGAAGAGCTCATCTGGGGGTAAAAATATACGGTATCAGCATTGTTTCTGGTTCCGTATCTGTTTTACAGTACGGTACTTTACATTACGGTAGACTGTTCAACAAGCAAGCAATCCCTGCAGCCTCCCCATTGTTGTATGGTACAGTACGGCATCCCCTGCAGCCTCCCCCCTGCAGCCCCCCCTATGTTTCACAGTCTGGCATCCTCCCCCCTGCAGCCTCCCCAATGTTTCACAGTCCGGCATCCTCCCCCCTGCAGCTGCCCCCCTGCAGCCTCCCCAATGTTTCACAGTCCGGCATCCTCCCCCCTGCAGCCTCCCCAATGTTTCACAGTCCGGCATCCTCTCCCCTGCAGCCTCCCCCCTGCAGCCTCCCCAATGTTTCACAGTCTGGCATCCTCCCCCCTGCAGCCTCCCCCCTGCAGCCTCCCCCCTGCAGCCTCCCCAATGTTTCACAGTCTGGCATCCTCCCCCCTGCAGCCTCCCCCCTGCAGCCTCCCCAATGTTTCACAGTCCGGCATCCTCTCCCCTGCAGCCTCCCCCCTGCAGCCTCCCCCCTGCAGCCTCCCCCCTGCAGCCTCCCCAATGTTTCACAGTCTGGCATCCTCCCCCCTGCAGCCTCCCCCCTGCAGCCTCCCCAATGTTTCACAGTCCGGCATCCTCTCCCCTGCAGCCTCCCCCCTGCAGCCTCCCCCCTGCAGCCTCCCCAATGTTTCACAGTCTGGCATCCTCCCCCCTGCAGCCTCCCCCCTGCAGCCTCCCCCCTGCAGCCTCCCCCCTGCAGCCTCCCCAATGTTTCACAGTCTGGCATCCTCCCCCCTGCAGCCTCCCCAATGTTTCACAGTCCGGCATCCTCTCCCCTGCAGCCTCCCCCCTGCAGCCTCCCCAATGTTTCACAGTCCGGCATCCTCTCCCCTGCAGCCTCCCCCCTGCAGCCTCCCCAATGTTTCACAGTCTGGCATCCTCCCCCCTGCAGCCTCCCCCCTGCAGCCTCCCCCCTGCAGCCTCCCCCCTGCAGCCTCCCCAATGTTTCACAGTCTGGCATCCTCCCCCCTGCAGCCTCCCCCCTGCAGCCTCCCCCCTGCAGCCTCCCCCCTGCAGCCTCCCCCCTGCAGCCTCCCCCCTGCAGCCTCCCCAATGTTTCACAGTCCGGCATCCTCCCCCCTGCACACACTGACACATACAGCCCCATACGGCACCCATACACATACCGTACACACACACACACACACACACACACACACACACACACACACACACACACACACACACACAGTTTCGTAACTTACCGTTACTTTCCTCCTGTTTCGATCTCCTCTGCGGTGCCGGGCTGACGAATCGGATGCCGGGGACGCTGGACCAATCGGAGCGGCTGACTGGCCGGCTGACTGGCCAATCACAGCTCGAGCTGATGGCCAGCAGGGAGCCTGTGACGAACAGGCTGATCGGCCAATCAGCATCGAGCATGAAGGAAGTTGACACGGGACGCGCCGCAGGCCGGCGAGATTGCGGGGGCCATTCACCGGAGGCGGACCACGGGTGGCAGCGGCAGCGGTAAGTTACTGTACTTTCCCCAGGGACCCCACCCATATGCGGCCATACTGTCCCCACTGACCCCACCCATAGGCGGCCTTACATTCCCCGGGCCCCCCGCTACCCTGCCTTACAATCGGGGGGTGCCCTACATTGGCGGACCCCCCCGAAACCCCCACCCTGCCTTACTTTCGGGGGGGTCCTACTTTCGGGGAAACACGGTATCTACCGTAAACAAATTTAGGGAGGGAGATCTATGTTCGGCCCATAGATCTTAAGCTCAGTTACATATTATGAAAGACGTGTATTTCTTTTGGAATAAGATATCGTGCTGCAGCTATTAAGGTATCACTTTATTCTACTTTCTATGACTTACATGCACATTAAAGGCCCCGTCACACGCAGCGACGTATCTAACGATATATCACCGGGGTCACGGATTCCGTGACACACATCCGGCATCGTTAGCGACGTCGTTGCGTGTGACACGCACGAACGACCATTAACGATGGAAAATACTCACCAAATCGTCCATCGTTGACACATCGTTCCTTTTTAAAAAATCGTTGGTTGTTGAGCACGCAGGTTGTTAGTCGTTCCCAAAGCAGCATACATCGCTACGTGCGACACCTCGGGAACGACGAACTGCAGCTTACCTGCGGCCGCCGGCAATGCGTAAGGAAGGAGGTGAGCGGGATGTTACGTCCCGCTCATCTCCGCTCCTATTGGGAGGCAGCTTAGTGACGCCGCATGAACCGCCCCCTTAGAAAGGAGGTGGTTCGCCGGCAACAGCGACGTTGCTAGGCAGGTAAGTCCCGTGTGACGGCTCCGAACGATATTGTGCCCCACGGGCAGCGATATGCCCGTGACACACAAACGACGGGGGTGGGTGCTTTCACCAGCGATATCGCTGTGTGTAACACCCTCTTTAGACTTTTTAGGGGGTTGATATTGCTGAGAGATTCCCTTTAAACAGAGCTGGCTGCCTTGCTCATTTTAATAGCAAACCCATGAAAAGATATAATAAAATATGTACAAAAATGTGAGGGGTGTAAAAAAATAGTTTGAAGAACATATTAAATCTTGCCCTTGTCTTAAAAGCAACACTATTAGGTAACCACGAACATTTTGTGTATAAAATGTCTAGTGATGGGTGGACCCGGACTGTAAAAGCCCGGATCCACAAAGGGTTCAAAAGTACCCCAGCACCGAACCCGGGCCCGGAATTCTCAGGGAACTCCGGTTATTGATCTGGGTCCAGCAACTCAGGTAATTAAAAAAACTAAATGAAAAATAAAGAATAAAAGTGAAAAGCAGGTGCATTATACTAACCCAGGGGTCTCAAACTCGGCTGGGTGTATGGGCCGCACAGAGGAAAAAAATAATTTGGGGGGCCGCATTCTTTGCAGGACAAAGTGACATTTTTATTGGTACCATATATATTTTTTTACACACCTTTGGATGACTGACTTTCAACATTTTTCACTTGTTTATTATAACAAATGTGCACAATCTTTGGTTAAATCTAAAAAAAAAAAATTTGATGTTAAAAAAAAGTCATGCCTTATTTTGTTTTGTTTTGTTTTTTTACATTTTATCCCTTTCTTGTAACTAAGAGTGTTACAATTATCACTATATAGAAATTTTGGCCAACATCTTTTAGTAATGTTCCCCATCCTATAGTAATGTGCCCACCTTGTCCCCATCCTATAGTAATGATCCCAGCCTTGTCCCTATTCTATAGTAATGTCCCCATCCAATAGTATTATGCCCATTCTTGTAATGTCCCTATCCTATAGTCATGTGCCCACCTTGTCCCCATCCTATAGTCATGTGCCCACCTTGTCCCCATCCTATAGTCATGTGCCCACCTTGTCCCTATTCTGTAGTCATGTGCCTACCTTGTCCCCCATCCTATAGACATGTGCCCACCTTGTCCCCATCCTATAGTCATGTGCCCACCTTGTCCCCATCCTATAGACATGTTCCCACCTAGTCCCCATCCTATAGTCATGTGCCCACCTTGTCCCCATCCTATAGACATGTGCCCACCTTGTCCCTATCCTATAGACATGTGCCCACCTTGTCCCCATCCTATAGTAATGTGCCCACCTTGTCCCCATGCTATAGTCATGTGCCCACCTTGTCCCCATCCTATAGACATGTGCCCACCTTGTCCCCATCCTATAGACATGTGCCCACCTTGTCCCCATGATATAGTCATGTGCCCACCTTGTCCCTATTCTATAGTCATGTGCCCACCTTGTCCCCCATCCTATAGACATGTGCCCACCTTGTCCCTATTCTATAGTCATGTGCCCACCTTGTCCCTATTCTATAGTAATGTCCCCATCCTGTAGTAATGGGTGGTGGGGGCAGTGGCGGCGGCGGGTGAAAGGTGATAATTTACCGATCGCGCTCGGCTTCCACCCACAGATTCCTGAGTGAAGCTGAGGGGGCGGTCTCTGGCCCCAGATCCACAGTGATTGGACAGATCGGTCACAAGGCCGATCTCTCCAATCAGAGCTGGGGGCGGGTGAAACTGAGGTCACCCAGCTCCAGCCAATGATCGGTGCTACAGCTGCACTGATCAGGGCTGGATTTCAATGTTACAGCCATTTTCAATGGCTGGAACATTACAGTGGCTGTGATTGGCTGACGAACGCCGCAAAGCCAATCACAGCCTCCGTAGGTCCGGGGAGGAGACACCACCCCTCCTGAGATCCCCTCCTCCCCGAATCTAAGGTATTTGCTATTTGCAATGCAAACAGCGATCGCAGCCACCGGGGCTGCAATTTCGCCATGACGTACTGGGTATGTCATGGATCCTAAGTACCAGGGAGCCATAACATACCCAGTACGTCATAGGTTGCTAAGGGGTTAATGTGCCGTTCCTTCACATACACAACAAATAAAAAAAACACTTTTCTTCTCACCTGTCCCGCGCTTCCTCGGCTCCTCACCTCTGCTTCTTGCTGTCTGCAGGCCGTGCCCCGGTGACTATCGCGGCCGGTGCAGGGGCCGCAGCCCCTGGCAGCGATTTATGGCAGATCAGATGGTTGTTTTGCCGGCGCTGCGCGCGCACAGTCCTTGCCTCTGAGAACGCAGCGCCGGCAAAACACTCATCTAACAAAGTGCAGACAGTGGCTGCGGCCCCTGCACCGGCCGCGATAGTGACCAGGGGCACGGGCCTGGGGCCGCACGAAGCAGCCTGACGGGCCGCATGCGGCCCGCGGGCCGCGTGTTTGAGTCCCCTGCACTAACCGATCTCTCACGCGGCCGTACACTGCTTCTGGGCCGCTCACTCTATTTCCGGAGCTGCTCATGAATATGCACTGCTTTCCCTGCCCACCGGCAGTCTCCACATATATGATTGGTTACAGTCAGACGTGTCACCCCGTGTGACAGCGTGTCTGACTTCTTTCAATCAGAGACACTGTGTGCATGTCTATATTGGTGTAAGAATAAATAAATAAAAAAACTGGTGTAGGGTCTCCCCTTAGAATTATTCCTATCACACATAAAGCATTGGGCTACAGGCTGCAGCACCCAGCCATGCGCTTATCTTGGTTGTGTATCAAAATAAGAGAGACCACATTTGGTTTTAAATGATTTAAAAAAAAGGCATGCGGTCCCCCTCAATTTTGATACCCAGCCATGATAAGGCCGACAGCTGGGGGCTGGTATTCTCTGTTTGAGGTGACTCATGCTTATTGGGCCCTCCAGCTTAAAAATAACAGCTTGCAGCCGCCCAGGATTGTCGCGTTCATTAGTTGCGACAATCACGGAACTTTACCCGACCCGGAGTTAATAACAGCTCACAGTTGCCACTAAGCTCTAGATTAGTAATGAGAGGCAGTTATGAGTCCCCCCCATCACTAATTTGTACGTAAAAAGAAAAATACAAACACCAAAAAAATCCTTTATTTGAAATAGAATACAAAAAACTCACCCTCTTTCATCCCTTTATTAACCCCTTTATTGACCCTCAAAACACTCAAATCCAACGTAATCCACAAGAGGATCCTTGACAATTCCAGCTCTGCTACATCTGAAGTGACAGCACGAGGGTATAGTACATGGCGCATACTGAGCCGAAGTGATCAGCAGTGATGTCATACAAAATATTTGTGGTCGCTGCTGGAGGTTCCCACGCAGGTGAGGTCACTGAGTTTACAGATTCACTGACCTGCATCTTCTGGCAGAAAACCGTGGGTTTTTTTTCAAAAAAAATGCATATTTGGTGCTCAAATTTATACAACATATTTCTGCGCCGAATATGCACCTCCTGTAAAAAAAAATATATCAAAATACCATGTGGTTACATAGTTACATAGTTTTAAAAAAAGACCTAGCTCCATCTAGTTCAACCTTCCGCCACTAATTATACATTTTGTCATTATGTCATTTATAACCGGCAATGTTGTTTGTACTGAGGAAATCATCCAGCCTTTAGTTTTGATGTGATAGGAATGCAACTTTTTGCCAAAAGGTGTAGATTGGGTGCACAAATATGGTGTAAAAATTTCAGCACCAAAACTAAATCTATTGGCCAAAAAATGCACAAAAACGTTTTTGATGCCATTTCAGTGCGGTTTTCTGCCAGAAGGTGCAAGTTCGGTGCTGAAATGTCTGCACAGTATTGGTGTATTGATGTCAATGACTCGAGTAACAAGGGCTTTTGCCAATGTTACCACCCTGCCTAAATAAATTATCAACTGCGTAATACTTACTCTCTGGATGTCAGTTTTGATATTGGTGGGAGGGTATTTTTTTTGCCCCAAGAAAAGGAGTGAGAGGACTGGCACTTGCTCATCTAATCACTCCTGTAAGTATGTGTGATGCCCTGGACTAGCCAGGTAGTCACAGATATAACAACATACACACCAACTTCCCTAGACAGTCACAACAGTCAAACAAAAACCCTTGTTGCCTCCCTCCAGGGTCTGATGTCCACACCAGGTGGGGCGGAGCCAGGCGGTTGGCCCCACCCACCGAGGAGTTCACAGGTCTGGAGGCAGGAAAACAGAGATCTGTGTAGACAGTGAAAGTGAGAGGACACAAAACTGTCGGTGTCTGGGTAGGGGCCCAGACACAAACAGCAAGGTTGGCAGACGGTGGTGGCCGTCTGCAGGAGTTAGTGAATCTCTGCAGAGCCGTAGGACCAGGGTCGGGTGTTGGCCCGCCGGTACCGAACCGGGGAGTGGAGTGAAGCTAAGCACACAGGCAGGGCCATCGGACCCCGACCAGGCTTGGAGTCGCCGACAATAGTCAAATCCGAGTGTGACAGGAACCCCAGGGGTTTCCCAACAACCAAGACCCGACAGAAGGCAACAGTCCACACTGAGAGGATATACAGCCACCGCCATAGGCTAGATATCCAAGGGCCAGCGCCTGCGGGCAAAACGGGCTCCTACGGCACCTATATACGCCGGGGAGCGGACTACCGGTGGGCAACCACAGGAGTCAGAACATTCTAAGAGGTGCAGGGAAAGACAGCCACCATCAGCCGTCCGGGGAGAGCACAACACTGCAGCCGGCTGAGGGACCCGTCCATCCAGCCGTTTGGTTTACCAGAGACTCTGTCATTGACTGTCTGAGTGAGTACACCAGTACCATCCGGCACCGCGCCGCGCTGTCCCTGCAACCCTGCACCCCCAGCCATCCAGCCTCCCCGTATCACCACCGGGCCCCGGGACCACCAACCCCTACCCACGGAGGGGACAACATCCTAGCTGCTCCCTACCATCCTTCCCGGGATCCCCGTCACCAGCAGCGGTGGTGCTAATAATCACCACGACCCGTGGGTGGCGTCACGAACTATCTCCCTAAACAAACCACCCCATTTTCACTCTTGGACGAGGAGCTCTGCTCGAGTCCCCGGGTCCGGCCCACCACTCGAGCCACCGAGCAGCAACAGAAGACCCGGACCCGAGCGTGGCGAGTGCGTCCCCTCCGCCCGCGACATATGATTAGACCATGTATCGACAACCAGGCAATTAACCTGTGCAGCATCACTTAAGTTGCACAAAAAAACTAGTTCAGCATTTTTGAGAGTACTATTTGAGTACTTCTTGGCGTAGAAGACAATTTCCCTAATCCAATCCTCATAGCCCCCCAAAATATCCGGTTTACAGGATTCCTTAGTATAGCACAGCTGAAGGAATTATCAGACGCATCAGTCATTGCCACAAGTTCTCTCCCCTGTGCAATATCCTGAAAACACGATCTGTTGGGGGGCTATGAGACCTGAATTTGGGATTGCACAGCATTATCATTTTTACATTGCTCTTGTGTGCAAAGCTTTCTAAATGGGCATATAAGAGTTAATGCATTTTTCGTTCAAGCGAATTAGACAAATAATTAGGTAAAGGTTAACATGGCTGTCAATAGGAAGTCACAGCACATTTAATCATATGAGAGTCTCCATTCTGGAAACAGAAACATCGGGTTTGGAAGTCCACTAAATAACTAAGTGGCATTTTGATGATATGTTAGAGATCTACATTTTCAAAATACATGGGTATGGAGATTTATTCTGAATCTCATTATTTAGTTGTATTTGTACATTTAACAAATTGTCCCATCTACTATGAATGGAAAAAAAAAATAAAGCAGAAAATCTGAACAACAAAAGGGTTAAAACAAGTGTAGTTCTGCACATACAGTTTCTATATAAAGCAGTATGGCTGGCATTTTATGAGAAGGGGACGTTGGGAATGTTGAGACCTTTAGGACTTCCTGTAGGTTCCTCAGAGTTGACTGTGAGAGATAAACTGCGCTGGATTAATGTGACTGCTGAACAGGTCAAATGTGTATATTTATACATTTTTTAATTTATTTACTTGATAAAGACCTGTAACAGGAGATGTGTCAGGGATTGGGTTTTTTTTTGCTTGACAAGCTGATGTTTTTGTTGAGGTATATAATTTAGGGTAGATATGACATCTTGAATGCTTCTTATTCCAACTTTTCTTTGTACTGCGACAACCAAAAAACAATATTTTTACAATATTGTTACAATACTTTTTCTCTTTATGGAGTTTACCGATCAGGTTAATTAATTTTATACTGAATTTGGATAGATCGGACTTTTACAGACACAGCAGTACCACTTTTTTATTTCTTTATTTTAAAATGTGTGAAAAAGGTGCAAATCAACTTTTTAATTTGTTTTACAAACTTTTTTTTACTTTTAATTTAGAGTACTTGCACCTATGATCATCTGATCGCGTAAACAATAAAATGCAATAATACAGTACAGCAATATATAGTGAAAATCAGTCTCCTATGAAGACCAGCTACAAGCTCGTCTTCACAGAAGCAATGTCATGGAAGGCATAGGAGCCTTTAGCTAGCCGACTGTCATGGTTACAAGCTGTGATTACATTCCAGGGCGGCTGATGGACATGGATGGCGAGCTTTAAATATCAATGTAAGAGACTGACAGTGGCATTAAAGAGGATAACCGCAGTGTGCGGAGCTCTTCTACTGCTTGAGGCAGATCTTGGCCATGTAACACAAACAGTGTCACCCAGATATGATGCAGGCTCAGAAGCTGAGCCCGTGTTAAAGAGGGGGACTCGACACTAGATGTATGTCCTATTTTAGTAACGTGTTAAAAGGGGTTCTCAGTATATAGAAAATATTTTAAAAATGTAATTATAAATAAAGTCATAAATATATTTATTTAGCAAACCTTGAAAAGGTTAAAAAGTGACATGCTCATTCTTTGGTCTCTCCACACTACATGGTATCAAGTATAGGACGCCAGCGGCAGAGCCACTACAAGAATGACCGTAATACCACTGGCAAAGCTGCTTCAGGAAAAGGACGGCCAGCGTTTTCCTAAAGTTTTGTCTCCTTGTAAAACTCTAAAGGACGCAATGTGCACATAGTCTCAAAAGCCAAACATTGGAAATATTTTATGGAATCCAACTGCAAAAACTATTATTAGCCAAAATACATTAATTTAAGGTAAAAAATGTTCCTGCAAGGAGTCTATATCTTTTAAATTCTTCTGTCAGTTCGATCTTCTAAGTTGATGTATAACTAAAAAGTGGAACTTTATTTATTTGCGCACATTATGGACAACCCCTTCTGAAATGTAGCAAGGCCCCACTGAAAAAAAAAACAATTTATCATTATTTTTGTCCGGACTAGTGTTGTTCAAGTGAAGTCAACGTGGCGTTTTCCAGCACTTGTGTGACAATATCACATGAGCACTGCAGCCAATCGGTGGCTGTGAATGGCTTATTCTACTCACACTTCCCCTGAACTAAAGTCAGATATACGCCAATTGGGTGTAGTGCTTATGTGACAGAGCAATGTCACGCATGTACAGGCAGACACAGCACCGACATTGCTGGAACAGTGAAGACCCAGGAGCTGAGTATAAACAGTTCTTATTTTCAATGGGGCCAAGTTTAATTTAAGAGGATGTTGTCGAAGTCTATATTATTTTAACATAAACATAACATAAAAGATAAAATGTTAAATTGTTACGCACTTCCAGTTGCTGTTCCTTTTCATCAAGTACCTCCTTCTGAGAGCGCAAGAAATCTGAAAGCATGCTTGTAAGTTGTTTACGGTCATCTATCTCTGCTGCCAATCTGCCGTTGTAATCTGCAAGGAGCATGCAGGCATCATCCACCATCTTAGAAAGTTGATCACCTGAGGCTTTATCTAGAAATAAGAGCAATATCCTTTTCATTTAACCCAACCCAAAGTGACCCATCTGCTTTTTTAACTATGTACATAACAGCTTATATCAGGGCCACGTTCATTTTAGATACAATAATCACCTACCAGTAATTTTATCCAAAAGAGACACGTCTTGTACTTCCACAGGTAGAGATCCTATTCTCTGGTGTACAGCTGCATCACCAGAAGCTGCATTTTCAAGTTCTTGCAGTGCATGGATTAGATCTGTTGTCTAAGAGGAAGAGAAAATGCAGGTAAAGGCCAGGGAAAAAAAAAGATATATTTGTGATGACATGGACACTCACTGCCTAGCATGGGTTAAAGTTTAATAACATTCAGCCAGACAAGAAGACAGTTTGTTTATAGATGGGGGATAATCCCTCATTGTTCTACAAGACTCTTGGGAGTTTAGTATTGAAGTTTTTGTTGACTCATGTAATTGTTTTGGCCACTGAAGGCCAAACACCCAGATAACTCAATTATGCGAACTTCCCATTGTATTACTAAGTGAATTGCTAAATGTGATGTAATTTACCTGTCTCACCCTTGTCTCTGGATATTTGAATATAGCTTGAAATTCATCCAATAAGAGAAGCAATCTTGTACAACCAATCCGATAAGGGCACAATTTATCCGAAGGGAAGGCTATGGCTATAAAAAGGGACTTCTTTAAGTCACCAGGGGTTGATGGATGCTGCATTATCCAGTCTAAGCTCTTAGGAGCTGGCTAGGGGATCAGAACCAGGATGCCTTGTGAACTCGGTCTAGGGACTTTGGCTCCGACTAGAGGATCACTTTGCTACATGGCTTCAATCTAGGGACTCTGATTCCGATTGGAGACCATAACCGCAGTCTAGGGATTTCGACTCCGGCTGCCAGGATTATATCATCATACCAGAGACTACATAAGGAGGAAACCAAGGATAGGACAATCCAGTCACCTGGCTACAGACTTTACAGACCTCAACCAGCTTCCTATATCTGGCGTTATTCCAGTCTCAGTGGGTGCCCGCCAAAAGCAGGCTGCTGCTGGATTGGAGTAAGTAGCCCTGGAAGCTCTGAGGCACGGACATTCTAAATCCCTGGTGAGCCAGCGGAAGGGTGAGACTTTGTTGCCTGTTACATTTGTGTGTTTTGCTGGTTATGTGTTATATGCCGTTAATTGTTTGGGGATCCAATAAAGTCTTAATATTGTGATTCCCTCATCCTGTGTTGTCTGAGTAGTGTTCCGCCCACGGTTAAACAGGTCGGTGTTTAGTTGGGATGAGCCCTGGGCCATGCTGTCTTTCTAAAGGTGACCGGGCCAGCGGACGACAGCACCCACTGACCCTCGTGTCTCCACAATATTTACTTATGAGAGCTATTTATTGTACCCCTGATCTGGGGTCTGACCTCTCATTCCCGACACGGATTCACTTTTGTATGGAGCATAACTGAATAGCAGAACACAATTACCCCAAAATGTGAACAATAATAGCTAGGTAAATTAAAATATAACTTTTAATATATCGATTAAGATCAGGGGAAATATTATAAACAAAACAGTAAATACCCTTCAGGATTTCTGCAAGGGTTAAGACACTGCTATCAATTTGGCAAGGGTGGTGAAATGCACTTACAATGATAGCAGAGGGTAACAGAGGGTAATAGGATAGAAGGGTGATTTTTAACACTTCAAAACTAAATGCAAACTGTTACCCAAATGGAAATATGCCTCATGTAAAAATTGGTAAAATTTGTAAATAAACACCCCAGAGTTATTTAACCCCTTAAGGACGAAGCCAGTTTTGTACTTAATGCCCAGGCCATTTTTTACGATTCTGACCAGTGTCGCTTTATGAGGTTATGACTCTGGAACACTTCAACGGATCCCAGTGATTCTGAAATTGTCTTTTCGTGACATATAGTTATAAATTTAGAATGATATTTTTTGCTTTTATTTGTGAAAAAAATCGGAAATTTGATGAAAATTTTGCAATGTTCAAACTTTTAATTTCTATGCCCTTAAACCAGAGAGAGATGTCACACAAAATAGTTAATAAATAACATTTCCCACTTGTCTACTTTACATCAGCGCAATTTCTGAAACAAAATTTTTTGGGGTTAGGAAGTTAGAAGGGGTCAAAGTTCATCAGCAATTTCCCATTTTTCAAACAAAATTCACAAAACCATTTTTTTAGGAACCACATCACATTTGAAGTGACTTTGAGAGGCCTAGGTGACAGAAAATACCAAAAAGTGACACCATTCTAAAAACCGCACCCCTCAAAGTACTCAAAACCACATTCAAGAAGTTTATTAACTTTCATTTGCTTCATATATATATATATATATATATATATATATATATAGTGTAACAGGGTTACTGGTCCTATATTCGATGGGAGGTATGTGTCGCAGAGATGGTTATCCTCTGTAATGTCAGCCCGGGAGAAAGCTCCAGTACATGTAGTGCTCGGAGAGTATTAGGAGAATATTAGGGCCGGGTTTTACGAGCAGCCGGAGAGATGGGTGGGTCTGGCTGCTCACATACCTCCACTTCTGGGTCTGGTTGTGGATATAAAAGGAGACCAGGAGTCTCATAGGGTGTCTGTGTTTGGGGATTGCTGGACTCTAACAGAGAGGAGCTCTGTGTGAAAGTGGACTGTTTATGCCGAGCGGGAACGCCTGCAGTAACACGGACTTATTGTTTTTTTTTATGTTGTTTTATACCTTTGTGGCCGAAAAGGCTTGCTTTATGTTTCTGCTGAAGCAGGTTATGAGACTTTTAAAATAAACCTGCTGGACTTTTCTAATGAAACCGTTCCTGTCCTTACCTCAACACGCAGCCAAGTGAGTAGCCTTGTTACATTTGGTGTTGGTCTGCGGGCAACGTTCCCAGGAACAACGTGTGACGGCGGCAGGAGCAATATATGTCCTGGGTGAAGGCGGCTGTGAGTGGCAAGGCTGATTCACCCAAGATGGAGGACGTGATTAAACACCTGGTGCATGCTCAGGAGCAACAACAACAAGCCCAGCAGGAAACCAATAGGCTGTTGTTACAACAGTTGCAGCAGCAGCGAGAGGAACAGCAGCAGCAGATTAAACTTCTTGCAGAGGCGATACGTGGTCCGAGAACTGATCCAACCCAGAGACCAGGTGAGGACTCATGCATCCGGAAGGCGGTAAGGAATGCGATGCAGAAAATGACCCCTGGGGATGACATAGAGGCCTTTTTAACGGTGTTCGATAGAATTGCCGAGCGTGAGAAACTTCCGCAAGTACTGTGGGCGGAGGTGCTGGCGCCATACTTAACAGGGGAGCCGCAGAAGGCATACTATGACTTGGCCCAACAAGATGCGCAAGAATATGTAAAATTAAAAACTGAAATCTTGGCTCGCCTGGGGGTGACAATGACTGTCAGGGCCCAACGGGTCCATCGCTGGGCGTATCACCGTGACAAACCGCCCCGCTCCCAGATGTTTGACTTAGTACACTTGGTCCAGAAATGGTTGATGCCAGAGACTTCTACCCCAGCACAGATGGTGGAGCGAGTGGTAATGGATCGGTTCGTGCACTCCCTTCCGAGACCGATACAGACATGGGTTGCCCAGGGTGATCCCCAGAATGCTGACGACCTGGTCGGTTTGATCGAGCGATACCAGGTGGTAGAGGGGTCGTTGGGGAAGCCACAGAACTCACCCTCTACATACTGGGGTTCCCAACAGGGGGTGGATACCCAAAAAGGGGCGGGACGTTCAAGGGCAAAGGGGGCGCCGGAACTAGTACCGAAGGTTTCAACTGGGGACATAATTTGCTTTAGATGCCATGGCCCAGGTCATATTGCTGCCCGTTGTCCCCTGACCACCGAACAGATGGAATGTAACTTAGGTCGGCGGTGCTCCTATTACGCATATCTGGCCTGCAGTGTGGACTGTCCCCCCAGTGAGGGGCCACAAGCATGTCCCGTAAAGGTAGACGGGGTGCGAATGACTGGTCTATTAGACTCGGTGAGTTTGGTGACCCTGATAAGGGCCACACCCCCGCTGAACTTGATCCCAGGAAAGAGGATTGGAGTCCGCTGTATCCACGGGGATGCGAAAGACTATCCTGTGGCCAGAGTGATTATTGAGACGATGCAAGGTTCTGATTCCCACGAAGTGGGCGTGGTCCCAGACTTGTTGCACCCCATTATCCTTGGTCGAGACTTTTCCTTATTTTGGGACTTGTGGGGGAAGGGGGACGTGACCGGAGGCTCGGAGCAAAGCCAGATCGCTCCAAACGAAGCCCCACCACAGCCGGTGTCTGACTGTTTCCCTTTGTGTGTGTTTGTGGGTGATGAGGAGGAGACAACGTCTCCTGAACCAGATGTTCCTGAGTTAGGGGTGAGCATAGAAAACTTTGGGTCTGCCCAGCATAGGGACCTAGCTCTGAGGAAAGCATTCAATAGTGTAACAGTCATAAATGGCATAGCTCAGGAGCCCGGAGATGACACTAGATATCCATATTTCATGATGGGCGGGGATTTGTTGTACCGGGTCACAAAGATAGGAGAGGAAACAATTGAGCAGCTGCTAGTCCCAGGGCCCTATAGGCGGAAAGTGTTGGACTTAGCCCATTCACATATCTTGGGTGGCCACCTGGGCATAGATAAAACGCAAGAAAGGATTACTAGAAGGTTTTTCTGGCCCGGATGTTGTGAGATCAGGGAGTATTGCAGGTCCTGTCCCACCTGCCAGCTAACCGCTCCAACTTCTCATTTCCGCAGTCCCCTAGTGCCGTTACTGTAACGCCTGCCTGGATCCACAGACTCAGATGGGCTGTAACGGGGAGGCTAGAGGGAAGCCACTCACCAAGTAGGACCCCCAGAACCCTGAAACCCTTTAACCCCTATACAGGGATTTGGAATTACACAGGGAACTGGAGATCACTACCTGTGGAAGGCTGCAGTCCGATGAGAGTATTAGTCAGGCAGGGTCAAACCAGGAATAGCGGAACAGGGACAGAATCGGCAGGCAGTGACGTAGCAAACGTAGCAGAGGTCAGATCCGGGTCGGGCAGCAAGGTACAAAAACAGTAGGCAGAAGAGTAGTCAAAACACGCAGAAGTCAGCACACAGGAATCACCAACAGAATAGGACGTAACAGGAGCCAGGAAAATCAGAACTATATCTGTCAGTAATCATGTGACAGGAGGGGAAATAAGAAGGGTGTGGGGTCTTCCATTGGCTGTAGCTGAACGCTGGCAACTTCAGCTGGAAGACACATGCCACCCACAGTCAGCCAGCGGTACTGCAGATCCCAAGCTAACCCAGCCCAGTGGATGATCGGAGCCTGCGCCCACTGGTGCCGCTGGCATCGACTTCTCTCCCATCACCAGCACCATCCACGGCAGGAACACGGCGTCGCCTGGCGATCGGAGCAGAAGTCGCTGGAGCAGACTCCGGCGGTCACGTAACAGTACCCCCCCCTCCACGAGGGGCCTCCGGACCCTCAAAACCCGGCTTCCCAGGAAATTGGAGGTGAAACCGTCGGACCAGACCCCTAGCATGAATATCGCTCGCAGGGACCCATGACCTCTCCTCGGGCCGTAACCCCTCCAATGCACCAAATACTGTACCGCCCCTCTGACAATACGGGAATCAAGTATTCTCTTTACCTCATACTCCAAGTTACCTTCCACCAAAACTGGAGGAGGAGGGTCACTGACTGGGTGAATGGGGACACGATATAACTTGAGGAGGGACTTATGGAACACATTCGATATCTTGAAGGATGGGGGGACTTGCAGGCGGAAAGCTGTGGGATTAATTACCTCGATTATCTCGTAAGGTCCAATAAATCTCTGACCCAACTTAGCAGAAGGAACCTTGAGTTGGGCCCTTGGAACGTCTCTTATTAGCAGAGGAGGCTTGCCCAACCTTTGCCTTCTTCAGGTTCTCTTTCACCTCAGACCAGATAGCCTTTAATTTGTCCACAGTTGAGTCAGCCTCAGGAGTATCCACCACAGCGGAAGAAAAAGAACCAAAACGTGGATGCAACCCTAAATTGCAGAAAAAGGGGGTAGTCTTGATGGATTCCTGATACTGATTATTGATAGCGAACTCAGCTAGCGGCAGATATTCCACCCAGTCAGACTGACGGTCAGACAGACACATAACACCGGAGATATTGTTCAAGGGTTTGATTGGAACGTTCGGTCTGACCATTGGTCTCTGGGTGGTAGGCAGATGAAAAAGATAGCTCTATATTGATCTTTTTACAAAATGCCCTCCAGAATTTCGAGACGAACTGTGTTCCTCGGTCAGAAACAATATTTTCCGGAACCCCGTGTAACCGCACAATATGCCTAATAAACAACTTGCTAAGAGTTTCAGAATTCGGTAATCCGGACAGAGGAACAAAATGACACTGTTTGCTGAATCTATCCACTACTACCCAGATACAAGTCTTTCCTTCTGAGGGTGGAAGGTCAGTGATGAAGTCCATGGAGAGATGTGTCCAAGGGCTTACTGGAGTAGGTAGGGACTGGAGAAATCCAGCAGGGCGGGTACGGGGTGTCTTGGCTCGAGCACAAGTTTCACAAGCCAGTACATATTCCTTACAATCTTTCGCTACGGTTGGCCACCAAAAATTCCTGGTTACTAATCGGAGGGTATTGCCGATACCAGGGTGACCTGCCAGCACAGAATTGTGGGATTCCTGGGAGTACCCGTAGGCGCAGTGAGGGGGCGACAAACAGTTTATGGACAGGGGTGGTTTCAGGAGGTTGGTCTTGGGTATTATGGACCTCTTCTATCAAATCTAAGGAAACCGATGACATAATAATTCCTTTAGCTAAAATATACACTGGTTCAGAGTTTTCAGACTGAGAGGGACAGAAGCTACGGGAAAGTGCATCAGCTCTGGTGTTCTTGGTACCGGGCCGGAATGTTACCACAAAATCAAATCTGGAGAAGAACAATGCCCACCTAGCTTGCCTAGGATTGAGTCTCTTAGCAGATTCCAGATAAGTGAGGTTCTTATGGTCTGTGATGACTGTGACCTTATGTTTGGCGCCTTCGAGGAAGTGGCGCCATTCCTCGAAGGCCCATTTAATTGCCAACAGCTCACGATTACCAATGTCGTAATTTCTCTCTGTGGGAGAAAACTTGCGGGAAAAGAAGGCACAAGGACGAAGCTGAGTAAGAGACGGAGTACCTTGTGATAGCACCGCTCCCACTCCAACCTCGGATGCATCGACTTCCACAATAAAAGGACGCATAAGGTCAGGCTGAAGCAGAATCGGGTCTGAGGAGAAACATTCTTTTAATTTTGAGAAGGCATGGATCGCCTCTGGCTTCCAATTAACCACATCAGCCCCCTTTTTAGTCAAATCGGTGAGGGGTTTGGCAATTTTGGAAAAATCTCTAATGAATTTGCGATAATAATTAGCGAATCCAAGGAAACGCTGCAAGACTTTCAGAGATTTGGGTTGCACCCACTCCTTAATCGGTTGAAGCTTAGAGGGATCCATGCGGAAGCCTTCTGCCGACAATATATAACCCAGGAAATTAACCTCTGCCTCAAAAAAACACATTTCTCATATTTAGCAAATAGGGAATTCTCCCTGAGTCTCTGGAGTACAGTGCATACATGTTGGACATGTGACGTAGCATCAGGAGAATAAATCAGGATATCATCCAGATCGACCACCACATATTGACCACAAATATCTCTGAAAATGTCATTAACAAAGTTCTGGAACACAGCCGGCGCATTACTTAATCCAAAAGGCATTACCAGGTACTCATAATGTCCCTCTGGAGTATTAAATGCAGTTTTCCACTCATCACCTTCTCTGATACGGATGAGATTATATGCACCCCTGAGATCCAGCTTGGTGAACCACTGGGCTCCTATGAGCTGGTTAAACAGATCGGGGATGAGTGGCAGAGGGTACTGATTCTTTACAGTAATAGCATTCAGTTCACGGTAGTCAATACAAGGTCTGAGGCCACCATCTTTCTTATCAACAAAAAAGAATCCAGCGCCGACTGGTGACCTGGATGGTCTGATGAACCCTCTCTGCAGACTGTCTGCTATATAATCTTTCATGGCCTGACGCTCCGGACCAGAAAGATTATACATTTTACCCTTGGGGAGTCGGGAATTGGGGACCAAATCTATGGGGCAGTCATAATCTCTGTGCGGAGGTAATTTTTCAGATTCAGATACAGAAAACACATCAGCAAATTCCCTGAATGCATAAGGTATGAAGATAGGTTCAGCTCTAGTCAGGTTCACAGATAAAGACATGCACGTCTCCTGACACTCAGGGCTCCAGCGCACAATCTCACCCTGGTGCCAGTCTATGAGCGGGTTATGTTTACGCAGCCAAGGCATGCCCAAAACCACCGCTGACATCAGATTCTCAAGAACAAAAAATGACACAGATTCTACATGCAGAGCACCAACAAGCATGGAGATCTCTGGAGTTACAAAAGTAACCACACCCTGCGTGAGGGGTGTGCTGTCAATAGCAGAGATTCTAATAGGTGCATTTAACCTTAGCAAAGTCAAACCCAGCTCTTTTGCTACAATAGTGTCTATAAAATTAGCAGCAGAGCCACAATCAACAAAGGCCTGCAGCCGTACAGATTTTCCCTGGTGAGACAATGAGACAGGTAACATTAACCTCATAGGGTCTGCAGGAAGTACCTGGGCACCTGAGCGGGTATCCTGGGGTCTGCTCAGGTGGTGCTGCTGCCTTGGAAGCGATTGCCTCTCTGATCCAGGCACTCCACCACGTGATCTGCTCCTTTGCAGTCGACGAAACTCTGGACATGCTGAGGTAGGTACTGCAGCGGGGGTTTGGACATGAGCAGACCTGAGATCCTGCACTTGCTGTGTCAGTGCATGTACAAGCCCAGAAAGAGTGTGCACCTGATTTAGCACAGCATGGAGAGAATCCATTTTTTTTTTCTCTCTCCTGGTTAGATGGCCAGATATAATGTAACGCCTGCCTGGATCCACAGACTCAGATGGGCTGTAACGGGGAGGCTAGAGGGAAGCCACTCACCAAGTAGGACCCCCAGAACCCTGAAACCCTTTAACCCCTATACAGGGATTTGGAATTACACAGGGAACTGGAGATCACTACCTGTGGAAGGCTGCAGTCCGATGAGAGTATTAGTCAGGCAGGATCAAACCAGGAATAGCGGAACAGGGACAGAATCGGCAGGCAGTGACGTAGTCAGCAAACGTCAGATCCGGGTCGGGCAGCAAGGTACAAAAACAGTAGGCAGAAGAGTAGTCAAAACACGCAGAAGTCAGCACACAGGAATCACCAACAGAATAGAACGTAACAGGAGCCAGGAAAATCAGAACTATATCTGGCAGTAATCATGTGACAGGAGGGGAAATAAGAAGGGTGTGGGGTCTTCCATTGGCTATAGCTGAACGCTGGCAACTTCAGCTGGAAGACACATGCCACCCACAGTCAGCCAGCGGTACTACAGATCCCAAGCTAACCCAGCCCAGTGGATGATCGGAGCCTGCGCCCACTGGTGCCGCTGGCATCGACTTCTCTCCCATCACCAGCACCATCCACGGCAGGAACACGGCGTCGCCTGGCGATCAAAGCAGAAGTCGCTGGAGCAGACTCCGGCGGTGATGTAACAGTTACCCATCATAGAAGTTCCGTTTGAGAGAATTGCCATGGACTTGGTAGGTCCTCTTGTCAAGTCTGCTCGTGGGCACCAATATATATTGGTGGTCCTCGATTATGCAACACGCTACCCGGAAGCAGTGCCCCTGAGAAACTCTCGGCCAAAAGTATAGCCCGTGAGTTGGTTCACATCTTTGCCCGGACAGGGCTATCAAAGGAGGTCCTGACTGACCAAGGGACCCCTTTCATGAGCAAGGTGATGCGGGATTTGTGTAAAATCCTCCAGATTAATCAATTGAAGACGTCGGTTTACCATCCGCAGACGGATGGTCTAGTGGAAAGGTTTAACAAGACATTAAAGAATATGCTCAAAAAGGTAATTGAGAAGGATGGCCGCGACTGGGACTGCCTGCTACCGTATTTACTATTTTCTATCCGGGAGGTTCCACAGGCCTCTACTGGCTTCTCTCCATTTGAACTCCTGTATGGCCGACACCCCCGGGGACTCTTAGATGTAGCCAAGGAGACCTGGGAAGCCGAAGTGACCCCCTACCGAAGCGTCATTGAACACGTCGCCCAGATGCAGGAGAGGATGGCTAAGGTAATGCCCATCGTAAAAGAGCACCTCCTCCAGGCACAAGAAGCTCAAGCAAGGATCTACAATCGGTCTGCCAGAGTGAGACAATTCAGCCCCGGAGACAGGGTACTCGTGCTGATTCCGACAGTGGAGAGTAAGTTTCTGGCCAAATGGCAGGGCCCATATGAAATAGTAGAAAAACTGGGAGAAGTGAACTACAAAGTACATCAACCCGGGAAGCGGAAACCCTATCAAATCTACCACATCAACCGTATCAAGCCATGGCAAGACAGGGAATCCCGGGAAACCTCATGTTTGGTGCCCAAGCCAGAAGATAACGTTGAAGATGTAATCGTGGCAGAGTCGCTGTCGAAAGCCCAAAAACAGCAATGTCGAGAGTTACTTCAGCAGAACAGAGACCTGTTCTCGGACCTACCTGGATGTACCCAGGTAATAGAACATAAGGTTCTGACGGAACCCCACGTGGGGGTGAACATAAAACCCTATCGAATTCCTGAGGCTCGGTGAGAGGCGATCTCCAAAGAGGTGAAACGAATGCTGAAACTAGGAGTCATCGAGGAGTCCAAGAGTGGTTGGTCCAGTCCAATTGTCCTTGTGCCGAAGCCAGATGGGGAATGGAGATTTTGTAACGATTATCGGAAGCTGAACGAAGTCTCCAAGTTTGATGCATATCCGATGCCTCGTGTCAACGAGCTGATTGAGAGGTTGGGCCCGGCACGGTATATAACCACCCTGGATCTGACAAAAGGATATTGGCAAATTCCCATGTCACAAAATGCCAAAGAGAAGACAGCCTTCTCTACGCCTGACGGATGCTTCCAATACACCCGCATGCCGTTTGGACTGCAGGGAGCCCCGGCCACCTTTCAGAGGGCCATGGACCAAATTTTGGCACCCCATAAGGATTACGCAGCGGCATATTTGGACGACATTGTGATCTTTAGCCCTGATTGGGGAAGCCATCTTGGAAAGGTCCAGGCGGTGTTTGATGCACTGAGGAAGGCGGGGTTTTATATAAATCCAAAAAAGTGTGCCATGGGAAAAGAAGAGGCCAAGTATCTAGGCTATGTGGTAGGTAGAGGTGTAATTAAACCCCAAATCAACAAAGTGGATGCAATCCAGAACTGGCCAAGACCGCTTTCGAAAAAGCAGGTCAGGGCCTTTCTAGGAATCTTAGGGTACTATAGAAGATTTATTCCCAACTTTGCCGTGGTAGCTGCACCTCTGACTGACCTCCTTAAGGGGACGAAATCAGCTAAGGCCAAGTGGACCTCAGAGGTGGAAACGGCATTCCAGGAATTGAAAGTGTTTTGTGTAAACAACCGGTCCTAGTGGCACCCGACTTCAAGAGGGAGTTCGTGGTCCAGACGGATGCCTCAGAAGTTGGATTGGGAGCGGTCCTGTCTCAGGAATTACACGGAGAAGAACATCCCATTCTTTACCGGAGTAGAAAACTGTCGCCTTGTGAGAAGAATTATTCTATCGTAGAAAAAGAATGTTTAGCCATAAAGTGGGCGGTGGACACCTTACGATACTACCTGCTGGGTAGGCAGTTTCGGCTGATCTCGGATCATGCCCCGCTCAGGTGGATGAGGGAGAAAAAGGGTAGGAATGCCAGAGTTACTCGTTGGTTTCTAGCCCTGCAGGATTATAGCTTCCGTGTTGAACATAGAGCTGGGCGGCTGCATGGTAATGCTGATGCCCTATCGAGACTCCCTTGTCTAGTGGTAGAAGGTGCCAAGCCCCACGGCTTTGGGCAGAGGGGGGAGGTGTGTAACAGGGTTACTGGTCCTATAGTCGATGGGAGGTATGTGTCGCAGAGATGGTTATCCTCTGTAATGTAAGCCCGGGAGTAAGCTCCAGTACATGTAGTGCTGGGAGAATATTAGGAGAATATTAGGGCCGGGTTTTACGAGCAGCCGGAGAGATGGGTGGGTCTGGCTGCTCACATACCTCCACTTCTGGGTCTGGTTGTGGATATAAAAGGAGACCAGGAGTCTCATAGGGTGTCTGTGTTTGGGGATTGCTGGACTCTAACAGAGAGGAGCTCTGTGTGAAAGTGGACTGTTTATGCTGAGCGGGCACGCCCGCAGTGACACGGACTTATTGGGGGTTTTTTTTGTTGTTTTATACCTTTGTGGCCGAAAAGGCTTGCTTTATGTTTCTGCTGAAGCAGGTTATGAGACTTTTAAAATAAACCTGCGGGACTTTTCTAATGAAACCGTTCCTGTCCTTACCTCAACACGCAGCCAAGTGAGTAGCCTTCTTACATTAGATATACATATTTTACCTAAAAATGTTGCTCTTGCGCCAATTTATACACTTTTTGAACAAGTAACACAACAAAATGGAACTCAAAATTTGTTACCCACTTTCGTATGAGCGCGTTGATACCCCACATGTGGTCAGAAACCTCTATTTGGACAAATGGGAGGGCTCAGAACAGAAAGAGCAATATTTGAATTTTGGAAAGCAAATTTGTCTGAAAAAGATTGCGGGCACCATGTTGAATTTGTAGGGCCCCTGAGGTACCTAAACAGCAAAAACCTCCCACAAATGACCGTATTTCGGAAACTAGGCCCCTCAAGGAATTTATCTAGATGTTTGGTGAGAACTTTGAACCCCTGGGGGCTTCACAGAATTTTATAACATTGAGCTGTGAAAATAAAAAAAATAAATTTTTACCACAAAATTGTTACTTCAACCAGGTAGCTTTTTTTTTTTTTTTTTTTTTACAAGTGTATCAGGAAAAAATGCACCAAAAATGTATTGTGCAATTTCTCTTGAGTATGCCAGTACCTCATATGTGCTGTGCTTGATAACCTTAGGTCGTCATATTGAAAATTTTCATTTTTTTCACAAAAATCTTGCTTTAGCACCAAATGTAACACTTTTTCAAGAGGAAACACCAAAACAAGGAACCCACAGTTTATCCATTTTCGTATGAGCACAGGGATACCCCACATGTGGACAAAAACCTCTGTTTGGACAAACAGGAGGGCTTAGAATGGACAGAGCACCATTTGAATTTTGGTAAAGCTGAAATAGATTGCGGGCACCATGTTGCATTTTCAGGGCCCCTAGGGTACCTATCTAGCAGAAACCCTACACATGTGACCTGAATTTGGAAACTAGACCCCTCAAGGGTTTTATTCAGGGGTATAGTGAGCATATTGAACCTCCAGGGGCATCACAGAAATGTTGCTCTAGCAGCAAATTTCTCACTTTTAGGCTATGTGCCCACGATCCGGCGACACTGAATCTGTGGAGATGTGAGTGATGTCCACGGTCCAGGTTTGGACTGCTGCTGACTTTAGCTAAAAACTAAGCTCAGCGGGGGTGCCAAATACGCAGGCTTTAGGGTGCCAACCTCCGCGGCAAGGAAGGGGTGAGTTTAGGGCGATATAAGGGTCAGGCCCCTCCCTTGTACTTTATAGATATCTATTGTAGTTTTTATCTTTAATCTTTGATATAGATGTTGTGATTTTTTCTTTCCCCTTTGAATACTGAATATTAATGAAATGGTATTTTTAGGAGTTTATTCTTTAGTTTTTCACGAATGTACTTCTAAATTATTTGGCTTAGAATTTTATGCTGACTTTAGCTCTATTCTCTCCACAGAGAACTCTCATCTTTGCAGCATAAATTGACATGTTGCAGAACCAAATGTCAGTTTATGCTGTGGAGAAAATAAGCACCGTGAGCAGGAGATTTCTAAAAATCCTCCCACTGCACTTCTACTGTACAACGCAGCGTTATGGACACAGCGAAAACTCAGAGTCCAAAACTATTGAAACCCTAATTGCGGGCATGCAGCCTAAAAAGCTAGGATGGATGGACAGACAGATGTCAAACACATATATAATGTCCCAGCCCTTTACATATTCTAAGCTGGCACCCTTTAGTGACTTTCATGTAGCACTAAAGGGTGCCTAGACTTGTATTTAGCCAAAACATAAATAATTAAAAAAATAAAATAAAAACGTGGGGTCCCCCCATTTTTTATAGCCAGCTCGGGTAAAGCAGACGGCTGCAGCCTGCAAGCCACAGCTGGTAGCTTCACCTTGGTTGCTGATCCAATTTGAAGGGCAGCCAGCCCAGGCTCTTTTTTATAATTATTTATAAATAAATAATCAAAAAAATGGGGTCCCCCCAAATTGGATCACCAGCTAAGGTAAAGCGTACAGCTGTGGTCTGGTATTCTATGGGTGGGAAGGTCCATAATTATTGGCCCTTCCCAGCCGAAAAATAGCAGGCCGCAGCCGCCCCAGAAGTAGCACATCGATTAGATGCGCCAATCCTGGTGCTTTGCCCAGCTCATCCCATTGCCCTGGTGCAGTGGCAAACGGAGTAATATATGGGGTTGATACCAGCTGTGTAATGTAACCTGGCATCAAGCCCTGAGGTTAGTGATGTCACGATGTCGATCAGATACCCAGTCAATAATAAAAAAAAGACAACAAAAAAATTTTTATTTGAAAAAAAACCACTTTCAAACACATTCCCTCTATCATTAATTTATTGAAAAAAAAATAAATCTGGTCCACCATAATCAATTTTGGAGGTCCAACAACGACTCTGTGTTCCAGGATATGGGGATACGCTCAGGGAACGTATCCACCATTTTCTGGAAGTGCAGGCACTCCATTTGAGGAGTGTGAGTGCAGTGATACTGCACTCATGCTCCCCAGCACGCTGCCTGGGTCCACAGCACAGCAGTGTGAACCTGCAGCAAGCTGTGTCCTTGCGTTCAGAGAGCCGGCTGACAGGCGCTCTGCGCATGCGAGGCGAGCAGCATTTCTGCTGAAGACAAGGAGAAGGAAGGGCGCGGGGGATTGATGCTGCAGGAGGTAACGAGGGAGATCGGGGGAGACACCCTGACAGTGGGTGACCTGGGAGGACCTTTCTGTGCCATCTGCCATGTCAGATGGCACAGAAATCAAAGAAGAAGGATGAATGTGGCAGAACACGACTCGTGCGGCGACGGCCATTTTAGATTGTCGGAAGGGGGATGGGGACCGGGGGGGTGAGATTTTGGCTACACCGGGGGAGGACATACATCTCCCATCTGACATGTATGATCATGCCAGATGGGAGAAGAATCATTTTTTACCAGCGCTGCATTAACTTTTAGGTCGTCGCCGTTACATGGTTTGTAACGGCGATCACGTGAATGGGGACCAGAAAAACCGACCCTGTTCGTGATCTCCAGGGTCTCAGCTACCCCCGGTAGCTGAAATCCCGGAGATTTTTCGACTCTGGGGGGCGCTATACCCTTTTTCCCGACCGCCGTTAAAAAGTAGGATCGGAAGAAGTACCCTTAATTACCACCGTTAAAAGGCGTATAGGCGGTCGTTAAGGGGTTAAACGTCAGAAAATGGAACAATCTCACCGGCGTGTTGACCTGGTTCAGTACATATGTTCATACCAGAACTGCTGGATCTTCAAGGGGGAGCTATCATAAATTAACCCTTGCAGAAATCCTGAAGGGTTTTTACTGTTTTGTATATAATATTTCTCCTGATCTTAATCGATATATTAAAAGTTATATTTTAATTTACCTAGCTATCATTGTATGGAGCATAGGCTTAAAACAAGGGTGCACTAACCTATGACTCTGGGGCGAAATGCTTTTGTGATGCTGTTCAGAGTAGCCCATGATCATTAGGACACAGTCTAACTATAATAATATAATAATATACTATTTATTTATTTATATAAACATCTATTCTAAAGCTTTTTTCCACCATAGGACATTTAGTTATTACTTACAGGAGAGGTGATAAATGTTTGATTACCAAGGCTTTTATTAAGCAATTAAATTGGGTGCCAAACTACCATTCTTCATCACCTCTCTCGGAATACTGCAGCATCTTTGAGTATGTGTAATGCCACTCCATTAATTTTCAATGGGAGTAACAGAGGCAAATGGAATAAAGTGCTGCAGTATCTCCACCAGTCCTATAGACATTGAATAGAACAGCATCATGCCTACTCAACCATGAGGCTCTATCTATTGCCCCCAAAACGAGGAAGAACAAGGGATCCTCATATTAGTAATCCATGGGACTCACAGAGACCATAAATTTACTCCTATCATTTGGATATGTGACAAATGTTCTTAGTGGTAACATCCCTTGAATATGCCTCTAGCTGCACTTGAGAATGGCTGGTCTATAAACTCACTAATTTTCAATTAATGTTTGGGTAAGAAATTTAAAGGAGCTTTTCATTTTCTATTTGACCCCTTGTCCTAACTCTTTCTAACAATAACTTTTCTAATAAGACCTCATTACCTGTAGTTTTCCTATGGGCACATCTCTGCATGGGTCGTATAAACCTTTTGTTGTCATTCAGGTACTGCTTCCTGTCTGTTACTTCCGATATGGAGACCGGAATTGAGTGGAATTAGAAAAGTACGCCACTGATAGGGGTGGGGCTACCTTTCAATGACTGGCAGGAGTCTGGCTACACATCCTCAGATCAGAGACTCCCTTCCACTCCTCTGTACATATCCTAATGCTATGGAGCACTGGCTCCTTCAGCTCACAAACACTGTGAAGTGCTTCTTTTCATTAGAAAGCAAAGCTCAGGGCTTGTGAGCTGAAGTGGCTGGCACTCCCAAGCAGGCATTCAGTCTGTAGACAGTGACCACCATTGTAGTTCTATGCCCATGTTGGGTGATTGCCAGCTGGCACATGTAACTAGATGGATTGAAATCCTCCACCTTTGAACTCATCTGTACAGTCTTAGTACATTGTCTTCTCCTGATCCTACTCAGCTTCTTTTCTATGTCCAGACTCTGTCCTGTAGTTCCTTCACCAGCCTGTCTGTAGCCATAGCAGTGCAGTATATTGTAGTAGTGGGCAGCGATGCTCTGAATTAGTCACTGCCGCTTGTTAGAGGTTCATCTGCAGTAAGGAAGAGGAGTCTATCCTGCTTTGCAGCTTAAACTACATCTCCCAGCATGCCTGCAATCTATTAGGCACTCACGGCACAGTGGAAGAAGCAGTTCTGCAGGTAGACAAGCACCGAGAGTTTGACCATTCATGGAAAGTGGGAGAATTGCTAAGAGTAGGAGTCTGATTCCTGGGTCTTGTTAAGTTAGATGGGCGGCAGGGTGCGATGGTAGTCGTACCAGAAGCTGCCCGCTTGCTGCAGTGCAGCCCTGAAACAGTTCTCTGCACCACGTCCACCCTTCTAGTACAGGGGAAGAGTACCTAGGACTTGTGGTGCAGGGTACTTACTTGCAGGCAAGAGGCCAGGTCTTGTTCCATCTTCAGGACCGCTTCCCAGCTGCCGGTTACAGCAGGTCCCAGTTAAAAGTAAAGAGATGTTTTTGTTCAGAAATGTCTGTGTCAGTGTGTGGTGTTTGAGGGCAAACACCACACACTGACACAGACTTTTCTGAACAAAAACATCTCTTTACTTTTTACATCTTGGCAACGGCGGGCACATCATCCTTAATACCGTCCTTTGGACATACGCGCCAGCTTTCTTCTTCAGTTGTTGCAGTTAGCAACTGGAGCCACTTTTAATTTGTATATTTTTTCGGTTCAATGCTTCCCTGGTACTTGGGCTCCCATTGGGGTCCCTAAGCTCCTCTTCCTCCCCTTCAGCTTCACTATCCACGGCAGAATCAACCGTCTTTCCAGTCAGTCAGTCAGGACTGACCTTTCGCTGACTGAGGGGAATTCATTAGGTCTCTGCCAGGGAATGGCCACCACCCGGGCAGCACTGCGTGTCCGGCACCCGAATTCGATCCACAAGGTCACGCCAAATTAGAGCTATTGGGGTTTTCCTTCACCACATCTCTCACAAAGAGTCTGTCACTCTCCTTCAGGGACTCTCCTCACACTCCCAACTGACTTCTTAACCGAGACTTTTTCAAACTATGCCCCTCCCCTTCACTAACTCCCTCTAGCCTGGGAGCACCAGGGAAGCAGCTTACACATTGTGGTCACCTAGTGGCCATTTAAACACATGACACCATAACATAAACTTTAGACATAACAGTTTATACACAGTAGACAAGCAGGTGTGGCGCGGCTGAACCTTACACACCCTTACACTCTTCCCTCTTTTAAGTTTGGCCTCCTGGCCAAGTGTACTCTGGACCTGCAAAACACATGCTATATTTGCATAAAATATTCAAGACACATTTTATTTAAAACACCAGCAATAAAACATGTATCACACGTTCCCATAAAACATTTTTCTGGACAGTTCAGCTGTTGCCGTGACCCGGGGGTCTAACCGGCAGTACATCAGGCCCGAAGCCTTTTAAGAGCCTGAGTCCTCAGGGGCTCACATTCGAGAGTCCATTCACCTGAGCACCTAAAAACACAAAAACAAAAAACACACAGGAAGCTAATGTTGCATTAGAGTCTATTTTTCCCGGGTACAGTCCTTAAAACAAAAAGAAAATCACAGGGAGCTCAGATGCCAATGGATTCCTCTCCCTGGGAAGTCCCTTCAAACATTGTGAACAGGTGCAGTGACTGCAAAAATGGAAAAATCAACCACAACTGAGATGTGCAGAGTAGCTTATGCTGCCTTTCACAGTTCTCAGAACTCCTTCAGCGGGACCCGGCAGGGCCACGAGTCCACGGAGACAGGACCTGACAAGCCCTTCGGTTTTCCAGAATTCATTCCCCTCCCTGCTTTTCCTTAACAGTCCCCTTGTTATCCCAGGGTTGCCCGGCGGACAAAGTCAGAGTTCCATGGGCGACGGATAAGGGTCTCGGTCCATAGGATTTTGGTGACAGAACAGTCCCGATAATCCAGTAGGGGGAAGCGCAACATGTGCTAAACAAACTTGCAGGGTGGGGAGAAACAAACAATTTTGGCCGCTTCTAGCCCAAACATAAACATCAGGCCCGCTAGCCTCACACTTCTAGGGACGCGGAACAGTCCCTTAGCACTTCAAACAGTGGGTGGGAAAACAACACAGACTTCAGCCATTGTTAGGCGTACTCACAGCAGTCATCTGCTATAGCCCTCAGGAATGCAGAACAATTCCTCTTCTCCAGGTGCAACAGTCGTCACAACAAGGGCTTAGCGTTGCTGACGCCAGCTTTACACTTTGCTTTACACTGCAGCCGCTCTCACATACACCTCAGCTGTCAGTGTCTCCGGTCCCAGATTCCGAACTTGACGGGGATCTCCAATTCCATCAGGCTTCATGACTGCAACACCGCTTCTTGCAGGTGCAGTCACTTCTTCCAGGTTACACTCACCGATGGGATGGCAGCCGCTGCCTTTTTTTTCCCACCGTGTTTTCTCCAGGAGCCGATCCATTCTCTCTCGATGACACACCAACAATGGCGCCGGCCTGGTTCTCCTGAGGGAGTTCTCTTCTTGTGGGCCGCACCCTCCAGGGTGGAGCCTCTTCCAGTCGCTGCACCCATTTTTTTCTTCCAGTCTCCTCCCACCGCACCTCTCTGTACAGCTTCAGGCGGCAACGCTTCCTCAGAACACCCTCCGGGACTGGCCACATTTTCGCACCACAGCGCTGCGGAGACGCACACAATGGGCTTGCTTTTTCTCCCGCACTGCGGCTGCCATTTTAGTTCTCTTCAGACACACTACGGCAGCTATTTTAGTTGTCTTCAGCCGCGCTGCGGCAGCCATGTTAGTTCTCTTCAGCCGCACTCTGGTGGCGGTGCTCCACTTTAGTTTTGACCTGCGAGCAGGGTCTTGTTTTCCAGGACACGGAAGTCCATCCTGCAGACTACGCCAGCAGGGTAAATACCTTCTCTATGGTGTTTCCCTCGGATTCAGGACGCACCATCAGTGTCCGTCAAGTATCACCCTCTAGGACATTAAAAGCTATTTCTGCCAGTAACTCCGTAGTCAGGTTACACATCTTGACTGCATTCCGAACCCTCTCCATCCAATTCTAAAGGCCGATGTTGTTACCATCAAAAATAAATATGGGAGGGAACAAAGTCCCCGCTGCAAGGCACCCTACCTGGCGTGACATGGCAGATTGCACTCATGACAGTAGGGCAAGCTGACTTGCCTGTGCTGGGGCCTGGACTGGTGTTGCTGATGCTGGTGAGTTGACTCCCGCCGCATTCCCGTCCATAACAGTTGCTGTATCCTGCCAACTACGCCAAGTTGTAAGCCGTGTGCCGGGGTGGGCTCTTTAGGATACAACAAAGTCATGAACGGAAAATAAATGGCCCCAAAACTAGATCAACTAACGAAAGTACTCTACTACAATTTGGATATGAACACAATCAAAACAGGGGATAACACTCAAGAAAAATCCACAGACACTCAGGGAAGAGGTCGAGACCCTTGTGCTCTACAGCATGGCGCCTTAAGCGGGCTTTACATGCTTCGAGATTGCTACAGCGATCTCGTTGGGGTCACGGATTTTGTGACGCACATCCGGCCGCTGTAGCGATCTTGTTGTGTGTGACTCCTAGGAGCGATTTTGGATCGTTGCAAAAACGTCCAAAATCGCTCCTCGTTGATATGGGGGTCCTCTCCCAATTATCGCTGCTGTCGCATCTGTAGTACCTCCCTCTTGGCTTGTGTCAATTGGTGGTCAGATAAATTAACCACCAAAGATTCATTACTCGTATTCTCATTCACAAATGACCTGGGCCCCATTACCTTAGTCTTTTATCCCATCTTAGCAGCAACTGCCCTCGTAATAGGTTTATTGAGTCTGATCGATCCACCAATATCCTCAAAAGAGGACAATGAAGACATAGAGGTGGCAGATGTAGGTGTTGAAGCCAGTCTAGAAGATACAACTTCTTTATTCCTCTTGCCAAAGCCAGTTCTCCACTGATAGACCTGTTTTTTTTACTATAATCTAGAACATCATGTTGATATTTCTTGGTTTTTACCAATACAACTTCTTTCTCCCACCTCTGGAATTCTCTATCAATCTGGTCATGGACCTTGGCTAAATCAGCAGCAGTGAGAAGATCAGACAATCTGCCCTCAATGTTCTCAATCTCCACTTCATATTCTGCAATGGTTTTTTCATTGGCTTTCACTAATAATCGCAAATGTTCCATAAAACATTTATTAGATGCCTCCTCCCATTCAGATCTAAACACCTCATCATTACCTTGGAAGGATGGGAACACCTGAATGCGGAGACCTCTGCCTTACAATATGTGTCAACTATAATATATACACTATGCATTACCTACAGGCGTGACTGGATAATCCAACCAATTACCTATTAATACCGTTAAACATGAAACAAATGAATGGGTGTGAAATACAAGTCGCCCGCGGTACAGCACAAGAGTTTACAAACTTAAGATAAATTTGCTCTAACCCCCAACTGACTATTCCCCTGCCCCGATATAAATACAGTGCACATTAATGGAGGATCCTTCCCAAGATTCACGTTGAATGATCAAACAAGTTACTATATGCAACGGCTGCTTAGCGAAGAGAATAATAACAGGTATATTGTTCGCTACAAGCTTCCTCCTCGATGAGCTCAATTTTGGCCTAAAGTCTGTGAAAGGCCTTAACAACTTCCAGGTGTAAGTGAGGTCATTGTGATCCACACAGAATCCTCAATGGCGAAGAATTAGATGACGTAGTCGTGGAAATGGTGGTCCCAAATGATGATTGTGCAGTAACTGCGGCCTGACAGGGTTACAATGCACCTACCTAAACTAACTATAGGCCTTGACTCTGTCTCAAATATTCTGGCGCCAAACTGATGTGAGGTGCGTGTATGGTTACCCACTGCGATTGCGCAGTGGGCCTTAGTCATACCGTATTACCAACCCGGGTCTGCTTTGGACAATATGTCTGAAGTACACAGTCAGATGAGAGGCCTCTCCAACAGATGAGTAATCCTGCTGGTAACTGTGGCTTGTCTCCTCGGCAATGTCCTATCAACTCCACGGCAGTGTCCTATCAGCAATCTTCTCCCATCTGGTAAGGATTCGGATACAGTCACAGACAGCTCTGCTGTGTCACAGCTCTGGTCAAGATGATAAATTTCTACTCGTAAATATTTCTTCCCTCTTCTGCACGTCCTCTGTCTCTGAGTTCATTCACTGACAACTGCCTCTAAAGATAGCCGCCGCTCTACTTCCTGTGATGTACATTTTTATTTCAGCTTGTAGCTCCGCCCCATCTGAGCTACCTATTGCAGGCTTTCATCTGTGCTGAAAAGCAGTGGCCTCTTGGGTTGAATAATGAAATTTTAGTCCCTTTTAAAGTATTATCACATCATTACTGACAGAAAGCAGGTGGTAAAGTTACATACAATAAATATAATGTTCACATTTATGCGACGCAAATACGTCTAAACCATGCTTGTGAGGTGATACAGGGGCTTGCCATGCACATCTTTAACCGGGTAAATATTTCTGGCCATGAACAATGGGGGCTGTTTCCCAATCTCACAGCTATTCAGCTGGTGACTGTAATTGCTATATAATAACACTTTGGAAAACTTGATTCAAATATGGAAGCCAAAGCATGGAAGCCGTGTTACTTCCTCTTTATGAAATTCTAATGTGCCATACATCAAAAATATTTACAGTACAGACCATTTGGACACACCTTCTCATCTCTAGAACAACTGTTAAGAGGAGACTTTGTGCAGCAGGCTTTCATGGTAAAATAGCTGCTAGGAAACCACTGCTAAAAACAGGCAACAAGCAGAAGATACTTGTTTGGGCTAAATAACACAAGGAATGGACATTAGACCAGTGGAAATCTGTGCTTTGGTCTGATGAGTCCAAATTTGAGATCTTTGAATCCAACCACCGCGTCTTTGTAGAAAAGGTGTACGGATGGACTCTACATGCCTGGTTCCCACCGTGAATCATAGAGGAGGAGGTGTGACGGCGTGGGGGTGCTTTGCTGCTGACACTGTTGGGGATTTATTCAAAACTGAAGGCATACAGAACTAGCATGGCTACCACAGCATCTTGCAGCGGCGTGCTATTACATCCGGTTTGTGTTTAGTTGGACCATAATTTATTTTTCAACAGGACATTGACCCCAAACACACCTCCAAGCTGTGTAAGGGCTATTTGACTAAGAAGGAGAGTGATGGGGTGCTACGCCAGATGACTTGGTCTCCACAGTCACCAGACCTGAACCCAATCGAGATGGTTTGGGGTAAGCTGGACCACAGAGTGAAGGCAAAAGGGCCAACAACTGCTAAGCATCTCTGGGAACTCCTTCAAGACTGTTGGAAAACCATTTCTGGTGACTACCTCTTGAAGCTCATCAAGAGAATGCCAAGAGTGTGCAAAGCAGTAATTAAAAAGCAAAAGGTGGCTACTTTGAAGAACCTAGAATATAAGACATATTTTCAATTGCTTCAAACTTTAAATATTTAATTCCACATGTTTTCATTCATAGTTTTGATGTCTTCAATGTGAATCTACAATTTTTAGAGTCATGAAAATAAAGAAAACTCTTTGAATGAGGTGTGTCCAAACATTTGGTCTGTACTGTATATTGTTACATAAACTTTGACAACAGAAAGCAAAACAGATGTAGTAATGTATCAAGGCAGAGGAGTCCAAAGAGCTGGACTGGGCTTTATACACAGACATTCATTATTCTAGACAGACATGACAGCACAAGAAGCAGATACCAGCAGTCAGAGAGGAGCACAAGTTCCACAAGAATAATCTAAATAACTACTTATCTAGCACCTGCTAGTCTTCAGCACCAGTCCCTGCAACGGTCTGATAGTAATACTTAAGGGCTTGCACTCCAAAGCATTAGCAGGATCAGCGCAGCCCTGAGAGATCTTCAAATTATAAAAAAAAAACAAAAAAACACCTTTCAGGTATTGCTACTCGTGTTACCCATGACTCTCTAGACATCCTCTTCTGG
Source organism: Anomaloglossus baeobatrachus (assembly GCF_048569485.1). NCBI lineage: Eukaryota > Metazoa > Chordata > Amphibia > Anura > Aromobatidae > Anomaloglossus > Anomaloglossus baeobatrachus. The sequence continues at coordinate 327,716,884 of NC_134358.1, forward strand.
CAGAATCAGGTGATCAATGCAGACACTCAGTATCAGTGGTCACTGATTAGCTATCGAGGTCAGAGGGGTTAGAGGAATTGTCCACTAACCTAAGAACTTCTCATTCCCTATGTTTGCCCCTTTTAAATAGAAAAAAAGATATACTCACCTCCCGTACCAGCCTTGTTGCAGCGTTGTCGGCACTCGCGTTCCCAGGGGGCACATGAGCTTGTTACATCATACGAGTTCTGCGCCCAATCACAGCCAGCTTCACAGTCCCTGCATTCAGACAAATAAGTAATTAAGAGGAAGTGAGAGCTGCAGCTCGCCACTCACTCCCTGTTTATCACTTATACGTCTTTAGGATATTTTACTTATATCTCTCTCACTGTCTATCTACTCTGAAAGAGGACATCAGCAGGAAGTAAATGAGATGCAATAACTTAAAGAGGTTGTCCCCTACTTTTACATTGATGGCCTAACCTTATGATGTCTGGGGTCCGATACAACAGCTGTTCTCGGGCCCAGCGGCGGCAGCACACAGCCGGAAATGCTCACTTTCGGAGCTGCTCCATCTTCAGATATCGGCCGCTGCCGAGTACTGCACATCTGTTGCCATTTGATTAGGATAGGAGGCAGATGTGCAGTAACCAGATGCAGCTGCTATCAGAAGATGAGCAGCTCCAGAACCTAGCATTTTCGGCTGTGCACTGCCGCCGCTGGGACCAAGAACAGCTGTTTTGCGGAGGTGTCAGATGTCGGACCCTGGGCAATCAGATGTTGATGACTTATCCTAATGACAGGCCATCAATGTAAAAGTAGTGGACAACCCCTTTAAGTCCTTCATCACTTACATTGTAAACTAGAAATTTTACTCTACATACTGAAGACCACAATGCACTCATGCAATACCTGTGGAGGTTCCTCTGGAGCAATCTTAGATAATTCTTCATCTTCATCATCATCATCATCATCCTCCTCATCTTTATCAATCTTTAATTCTTCATAGGGCCTCTTTTTAGTTTTTCTCTCTCCATCTTTAAAGCCAAAGTAAAAATTATTAGTAGTATTACAACTGACGCTACCGTTGTGTCAATTCATGTCAATTTTAAGCATGGTCAGTGTTTGCATTGTACGGTAAATACAAAGTAACACTACAACTGGATTTAACTGCAAGCCCAAATACTCTTATCTTTGTAATTATTTTTACATATGAAAAACTACTGATATTCTCAGTTCGAGTGAATGATCTGATGGAAACTTTAGACCAATAAATGAGGGTAGATTGTGATTGATAAATCATATGGGGAAAAAAAAGCACAACGCAGAGACATGGGAACTTTGCTTTTGTGGGGTTAGAACAGATTTCTAAACCATTACAAGGGCATGACAACCCATCAGTACACCACAATTGTGTTGCTCAGGGACGCCAGAAAGGAAGTGCCACCGGGATGGCAAATGTAAAGGGACTCTGTTAGCAGGTTTTGGCTACCTCATCTGAGAGCAGCATGATATAGGCAAGGAGATTCTGAATCCAACAGTGTATCACTTAGATTACTGGCTGCAACTATTCTGACACAGTCTGAATTTTTAGGTTTAGTCGTGTAGCTGAGCCCAGGGAACTATCCCCGCCCACACCAGCCTCTCAATAGAGATTGTACATTGACATTGACAACAATGTGTCAATCACAGCAGGGGGCATGTCAGCTTCCCTGCACATGAGTTTGTAGTCCCATAATGATGAATCCTGCTGCTTAAACAAACATAGCAAATAAACAAAAGATTAGACTGTGACAAAATAGGCATGCCTGAACATTCTGTGTTAACCCTTGCGGCTTGCTGGCTTCAGCTTACATAGCAAAAACCTGCTGACAGATTTGGCTTATGGTTATTGATTGACCCCTGATCTAGTTTTGTAACTGCCATTATAGACAGGTGCTAGCTGTATAATTCAGCCAACTCCTATGTGGATCAGATTCAGCTCCACACAACCCGGAACATCAATGGGTTAGACAGAAAAGTATAGCAATACACTACAGTTTCACAGATCTTAACTCAAAACAAAGGAATGCCATACCAATACTGTAGAACTGTGATCTAGGTATGCTCCATCCAGCAATTCTCATTTAACCCCTTCCTGGCATAGCTAGTTTTGCTGTTCCTTACAGAGCCCATTTTTCAAATATGACATCTGTGGTAATAATTCTGGAATATGTCTAACAATCCTAAGAATATTTTTTCATGACACATTTTTATTTTATGTTAGGCTAAGTTCACATTTCCGCTAAAATGTATCAGTCACAATCCGCTGCTCTTGTAAACAACGGAATCTATTTAGCGGATTCCGTTGCTCCCATAGACTTGTATGAGCAGCGGATTGTGACTGATGATGCTGCATTGCACCCTCCGCCCGACTGATCAGTCGTGGAACGACTGACCGCCGGGCGGGAGGAACGCAGCATGTAACGTTTTTTGAGCAGCGAGATCCGTCGGATTTCGCTGCGCATGCTCTCTGGCTCCCTGCACATGTCACCAGCTTTGGTTGGTTACCCGATATTTACCCTGGTTACGGTGCAAGGAGCCAGCGCTAAGCGGTGTAAGCCCGTAACCAAGGTAAATATCGGGTAACCAAGGTAAATATCGGGTGCTTTGCTACCCGATATTTAGTCTGGTTACGTGTGCAGGGAGGCCGACACTTCCCCGCTCGGCCCCGCCCCCTCCCGCACTCCGCACATGTATGTACACACACACACACCTGTCCCCAGCCATGCAGACAAGCACTGCCATTGACACCCTCGTCTGGCCCCGCCCGGCTCCGCCCCCTCCCGCACTCCGCATGTTCACACACATACATACATACATACACGCACACACACACACACTCACTCACAGATACACTCACCTGTCCCCAGCCATGCAGACCGCAGCACTGCCACTGACATCCTCAGCGCCTGGCCCCGTCCCCTGCTCGGCTCCGCCCCCTCCTGAATTCAGCATGTGTATATACACACACACACACACACACACTCACCTGTCCTGCAGTCCCTGCGGCACTGACGTCCTCAGTGCCACGGCCCCGCTCGGCTCCCCCCCCACCCCCCGAACTCCGCCCCCTCGCACACAACGGAATCCGACAAAGAATTCTGTTCTTTGTCATCCGTCGTACAGCGTTGAACAGCGAATCAGTCACATGCGTCAAGCGACGCATGTGACTGATACAAAACAACGGAAATGTGAACTTAGCCTTAGTGGTAAATTCAGGTTGATATAATTTGTGTTTATCTATGAAAATATCTAGTTTGACAACAATTTGGAGAAATAGCAATTGTAAGACTTTGAATTTACCAGTTCTCAATAAATCAGAATATCATCAAAACGGTAATTTATTTAAGTAATTCAATACTAAAAGGAAACGCATATATTATATAGAGTCATTACAAAGAGTGATCTATTTCAAGTGTTTATTTCTGTTAATGTTGATGATTATGGCTTACAGCCAATGAAAACCCAAAAGTCATTATCTCAGAAAACTAGAATATTATAATACCATGGTGGTGGCATGAAAGCTAGGACGGAAACCGTAGGTCCTTGGCAGGGAAAGCAACCCTTGCTAGAGTAGGCAAAAAGGACGTACATGGTACATCCAATGTTGGGAAGCAGATAAGCATGGGGTTGGATCAATCATGCTTTCAGGCTGTATTGCAGCCCATGGCAGGGGGAAAGTTTCACAGGTAGAGAGAATGCATTCAATGAAATTTCAACAAATTCTTCATGCAAACATAACACCATCTGTAAATAAGCTGGAGTTGAAAAGAGGATGGCTTCTACAATGGATAATGATTAGTGAGGAGTGAGTGTGCTTGGCACTGCTCATTACTCGATCGAGCATTGGGTGCCACGCTTGCCGCGTGTAGCAAGCGTGGCAAGTGCGTCCAGACCTACGTGAGTCTGAAGCACAACAAAAACACAAGATAAGGGGGGACCAGGGACACAAAAACAACAGGAGGCCCTGGAACTAACCTTCTAACCTCACCTGCAACGGTCCCTTCTCTCCTTACCAGTCCCTATAGTTTCCACAACTGTCGCCGAACAAGAACCTGGGAGCCTAAAAAAGGCCCTATAGTAACCCTGACTAGTGAGGGGGAGATGAGGTTCACTAGACCTCACCGCTGCACTAACAACACACCAGGGAAGTAAAGACAAACCGGGGAAAAATAATAACCAAAAGGATATTGCCTGAGCACAGGAATTAGACTAGCAGAACCTTCTTCACAGGTGGCCAGGAGACAAATGGGTTTGTATCTTCAGCAGGGATTGCTGGGATACACTACTATTTAAAGCTGAAGAGTGTGACTACTTAGTGACTGCAGCTGATCACTCAGCAAGGAACTACTTTGGAAAAGCTGTAGTATCAAAAGTGGCACTTAACCACTTCAGTGCCAAGAGAAATGAAACCCATATAAATGAAGAGCCAGATGAGAGGCTCAAGTCCAAAGGCAGACACTAGTCTCAACATGCAGGGAGACGATCGTGACAGTATCTCCCCCTGATCGAGAGACCTCCAGTCTCTCAAGATTGGTACTCGTCATGTAAATGTGAACTGGTCCCTCCGATTACCAGTAGGGAGCAACACACTTCCGAAGTAGGGACTTGTGGACTATGTCATGGGTGTTTAGTTCTGGGGGTAACTCCAGCTGTACGGGCATAGGATTTACAATGTTAAGAACCCTAAAGGGACCAATCAGCCTTGCGCCTAGAGCCCCAGACACACACTTCCACCTGGTGTTCTTGGTGGAAACCCATACAAGGGTCATTTTTTCTCAGGTCCGGACCTGGATGTTTATTCACACGCATGCACCGGATGGTACAGGAAGAACTCCTGGCAGAGCTAACAACAGATGAGTCTCCCCACCCATTCAGCAACTTACACTCCGAAACAGCACACATAGAGGGACTGACTACCCTCCCCCGATCACCTCTACTGGAGCCACACCGAGGTCTACTCTTGCCCGGAGGCAGGAGTAGTGCACCCTTACTTTTATTTGACGCTTTAAAGGTCACTACTTTGTGGGCAGTGTGGTGGGTGTTTAATAAGTACCGCAGCAATGGTAGCAGCCAGGCACGTTTTCTCACAAAAACTGCCCCAACTTCCACTGACTGCCAGTATATGCCTCTTCAACCAGGGTAGTCCCAGCACAATAGTAGGCAAACCCTCCAGGACATAACAGAATAGACGTTCCTTATGAACCGAGTCCATTCGCAGGTTAATATAAGGCATGGAATGTGTAAACTCTCTCTGGCTGAGGAGAGCTGAGTCAATCGCCTGGATGGGAAAGGATCTTGACAGTGCAAAACATGTCAGACCCCGAGACTGTGCAAAGCAAGAATCCATCAAACTGGAACCGGCTCTGCTGTCCATCAGCACACAGATCGTCTCAGTTTTTCCACCTATAGCCACCTCTGCTGTGATGGTGAACTGGGACGTGTAGATGGAGGAGATGTACACAGCCTGGTCGTTTCCCTCCACCTGACCAGGAGGACGCGGCTATTTGCCAGATGGAGTTGGCTTAGGTCTTATAGGACAAGTCTCAATGTAATGCCCCTTATTCCCACAGTAGAAGCAGGACCCAGACCCACGACGAACTGCAAGCGACTCCATCTGAGGAGAGGCTCACCCGACTTGTCGGCTGGCACCAGTGGGAAATGTTCCCTGAGAAAAACTACAGGGGACAGGGTTCTACAGGGTCTCTCCCTGAGATGGCGATCCACTCATATAGAGAGAGCCATGGTGGCCTAACGACTCCAGGGCAGAGTATTGCACCCGAGTATCCCTTAAGGCCCCGTTACACGCAACGACGTATCTAACGCTATATCGCCGGGGTCACGGATTCCGTGATGCACATCCGGCTTCGTTAGCGACGTTGTTGTGTGTGACACCAACTAGCAGCCGTTAATGATGGAAAATACTAACCAAATCGTCCATCGTTGACACGCTCATTTTCAAAAAATCGCTGATTGTTAAGGACACAGGATGTTCGTCGTTCCCGAGGCAGTACACATCGCTTGTGTGACACCTTGGGAACGACGAACTACAGCTTACCTGCGGCCGCCAGCAATGAGGAAAGAAGGAGGTGGGCAGGATGTTACAGCCGCTCATCTCCACCCCTACGCTTCTATTGGGCGGCCGCTTAGTGATGCCGCACGAACTGCCCCCTTAGAAAGGAGGCGGTTTGCCGGCCACAGTGATGTCGCTAGGCAGGTAAGTCCGTGTGACGGATCCTAACGATATTGTGCGCCACGGGCAGCGATTTGCCCGTGACGCACAACCGACGGGGGCGGTTTGAGATGTCACTACGTGTAAAGCCCCCTTTAGGCTAGCTGAAAACCCTTTCATAAAATGCCTCCTTAGCGCTGGGTCATTCCACTGGGTGTCAGTGGCCCACCTCTGGAACTCCAAACAATACTGCTCTACTGGCCATGCCCCCTGCTGGAGTTTATGGAGTTTAGACTGTGAGCGTGATGCCATCAGGGTCTCCATACACTAAGGCCAGAGCCGCGAAAAATTAATCTACCGACCGCAATGCCTGGGAGTCGGCCAGTAGAGAAAAAGCCCAGGACTGGGGATCTCCCCGCAATAGAGGGACAACTATCCCCACCCTCTGCTCCTCACTCCCGGAAGATCGAAGGCAGAGCCTAAAGAACAATTTACAGGCTTCCCAGAAAGTCGTGACCTTATCCCTGCCACCAGCAAACGTTTCCATGAGTGCTATCTTGGGTTCAGGTTTAACCTGGGTGTGAACTGCTGCATGACTTCAGCACGCATGTCAGACATCTCCTGAAAGAAGGTCTGGAGCAGTTGAGCAAGTACAGCTGCATGAGCCATAATGGCACAGAAAAAAACGTTATGGCTGAACATACACTGCTATTTAAAGCTGAAGGGCGTGACTACTTAGTGAATGCAACTGACCACTCAGCAAGGAACTGTTTTGAAAAAGCTGCAGAAGCAAAACTGGCACTTAACCACTTCAGTACCAAGAAAAATAAAATCCATTTAAATGAAAAGAGCCAGATGAGAGGCTCCAGTCCAAAGGCTGTCATTGGTCTCAACATGCAGGGAAACGATCGTAACATCGGGCTGCTTGGGTACTCGCGGAGCTCGGCCGAGTATAGCGGGTGCTTGGATGTTTCGTTCGTGAAACGACAACAAAGCACAGGCTTGCTTCACTGCATGATGTGTGCAGGCACCCCAGGAAGAGCCATTCACAGTCTCTGAATGGCTCTTACTGGGGTTAAAGCAACATTTCGGATATACGGTGTCTAAAAAAAAAAAAAAAAAAAAATCCGCCTTCCCTCCAATCGGAAATGCTCTCTTTATGACTGGAGGAGAGACGAATTGCCCTTTTTACTTAATACTAGAGTTGAGCCCTTTCAGAGCATGACCTGCTCGACTCGATGACCGATCACCCGAGCATTTTAGTGAATGCCCATCTCTAATAATGATGCTAAATACACATCAAAATCCACAATAGACTACCTCAAAAGGTGCAAGGTGAAGGTTATACAAAGCCCCTCATAGTCCACTGATCTGATCATCACTGAAATCTGTGGCTAGACCTCAAAAGAGCAGAGCATGCAAGACGACCCAGGAATCACACAGAACTAGAAGACTTTCCAAGGAAGAACTGATGAAAATCCCTCAAACAAGAATTGAAAGACCTTTGGCTGGCTACAAAAAGTCTTTACAAGCTGTGATACATAAAAAAGGGGGTTCTACTAAGTACTAACCATGCAAGGTGCCCAAAGTTTTGCTTTGGCCCATTCCCTTTTTCGTTAATTTAAAAAATGTAAAAGATGTAAAATACAAAGGAAATGTGTCATCATTAACTTCATGCCTTTTGAGATCATTTCATCTTCAACTTGCTTAATTGTTCACAATAACAGTAATTTTTGACCAGGGGTGCCCAAACTTTTGCATGCAACTGTATGTCTGTCATTCCGTCTGTCTGTCACTCCATCTCTTGCTCTGTCCACATGTCTGTCTGTCACTCTATTCTATATGTCTGTCGCTCTAGGTCAGCAGCTCCGTCTATATGACGCTCTCTTCGTCTTTCGTTCTGTCTGTTTGTCACTTTGTCTGTGTATGTCTATTCCTTTGTCTATATGTCTGTCTGTCACGCTGTAGCTTTATTTAGGTCTGCCTGTCCCTCTTTCTATAGACGTCTGTCTGTTGTTCTGTTTATATGTTGGTCGCTCTTTCAATATATGTCTGTTGCTCAGTATAATGCGGGCGTCACACGGGACGATCTATCGTGCGATATATCGTCGGGGTTACGGTTTTCGTGACGCACATCCGGCATCGCTTGCGACGTCGTCCCGTGTGACACTATGAGCGTCTGTAAACGATCGCAAATCGGTTACGAATCGTGAATCGTGTACAGGTCGCTCATTTTTAAAAAATCGTTTATTCTACTTAGCGTCGGTTGTTCATCGTACCCGGGGTAGCACACATCGCTCCGTGTGACACCCCGGGAACGATGAACACAGCTTACCTGCGTCCCGCGGCTCCCGCCAGCTATGCTGAAGGAAGGTGGTGGGCGGGATTTTTACGTCCCGCTCATCTCCGCCCCTCCGCTTCTATTGGCCGGCCGCTGTGTGACGTCGCTGTGACGCCGAACGTCCCTCCCCCTTCAGGAAGTGGATGTTCGCCGCCCACAGCGAGGTCGTTTGGAAGGTAAGTACGTGTGACGGCGGTTTAACAATTTTGTTCGCCACGGGCAACTAATTGCAACTAACAAGTCTGTCACTCTGTCTACATGTCTTTATCTCTCTCTGTTTACATGTCTGTCGTTGTCTATACGTCTGTCTGTTGATCTGGCTATACGGTTGCCTGTTGTTCTGTCTGTCGCTCTGTTTATGTCTGTTGCTCTGTCCTAAATATGTCTTTCGCTCTGTCAATATGTATGTCGCTCTTTCTATATGTCAGGCCGTTGCTCTATCTATAGGACTGGCGCTCCGTCTACACGTATGTTGCACTGTCTCCAAGACTGTCGCTCTGTTTCCACGATTGTCACTCTGTCTATGTCTGTTGCTCCGACTATATGTCACTTCATCTGTCGCTAAGACTATATGCCTGTTGCCCAGTCAATGTCTGTTGCTCCGTTTATGTCTGTCCCTGTCACTCTGTCTACATGTTAGTCTGTCACTCTGTCGCTGTCTTTTGCTCTGTTTATGTCTGTCTGTCGCTCTGAAAATATTTGTATGTTGTTGTCTACGTTTGTTGGTCACTCTGTCTATACAAACATCTGTCACTCTGAGAATATGTTTGTATGTTACTGTCTATGTCTGTCGCTCTAAATGTCCAACAGCCGCTCTGTCTATATGTCCGTCTATTGCTCTGTCTATATGTCTGACACTTTGTTGATATGCCTGTCTGTCACACTGTCGCTTAGGCTAATCGTATAAAATAATATTATAGGATTAGCCTAACTGATATATGCACTGTAAATGGATATTACTTTGATTATGGATTTTATATTATTACATATATAGGAGTGCACCTTTACTGTGATCATTCATTTACTAAGAAATGTAGCTAGTCAGCCACTAGGTGGCATCGTATATCCACTATCCATTATATTAAAGTTACATACTATATTATAACTGACTTTTTTCAGCTCTACTCCACTTGCTTTTACTACTTGTCTTGCTCACGTGTTGTACGTTATTGCTTTTTAACAAATTTGTATGTTATTTACTGTAATCACATTTTTATCAATAAAGTTCACAATATTTTTAAACTATAAGTTCTCCTGCATTTAATGGTTACTATGAAGAGTGCCCTAACTTTTACATCGACCCATTTTCCTTTTCTGTTAATTTCAAAATGTAAAAGATGTAAATAATTTATTGTTTATTTGCCTAAAATACAAAGGAAATGTGTCATCTCTAACTTTATGCCTTTTAGAGATCATTTCACCTTCAACTTGCTTAACTGTTCACAATAAAAGTAATTTTGACCAGGTGTGCTCAAACGTTTCCATGCCACTATGTCAGTCACTTTTTTCTATGCCTAACACTTCATTTGTCGCACAGTCTACAGGTTTGTCTCTTTGTTTGTTGCTCCTTCTATGTTATGTCTGTAGCTTCATCTGTCGCCTCATCTATGTCTGTCTGTCCCTTCATCTTTCACTCTGTCTGTCGCTTCGTCTATGTCTGCCACACAGTCTATGTCTGTCACTCTGTCTATATGTCAATTTGACTATGTCAGCTGCTCTGTTTATATGTCTGTCGCTGTCTATGTCTGGCCCTATGTCTAAATGTCAGTTGTTCTGTCTATATCTGTCGTTCTGTCTACATGTCTGTCGCTCTGTCTATGTCATTCTGTCTATGTATGTCGCTCTGTCTATATGTCTGCTGCTCTGTGTATATATATATATATAAAATATATATATATATATATATATATATATATATATATATATATATATATATATATATAAAAAATATATGTCGCTCTATCATTCTCTCTATATACAGTATATGTCTGTCGCTGTCTATATGTTCATTGCTTTGTATATATCTGTCACTCTGTGTGTGTGTGTGTGTATGTATATATTATACACACGCACTGTATATATACACACAGTAAAATTATATATATGTCTATAGGTCTGTTGCTTTGCCTAGATCTGTTGCTCTGTCTATATACTGTACGTCTGTAGCTTTGTCTATATGTCTGCCGCTCTGTACACTCCCTGACAAAAGTTCTGTAAATGTTATGTAAATAAAAGCTTATAACCTGACTTTAAATTCATCCATTGATTTTATAAATGACTCTTTTGAAAGCTGAAACCCTCACAAATTTGGTTTAGGTTATGAAAATAAAGTTGCTGCAAAGCTGAAATATTGATCAATTAATGAACACAGAAAGGTCAGATTTTGGCAAGACAAAAGTTTTGTCACCTTGTCATATAATGCACCCAATCCTAGTTTACATCCTCACCTGTGCTCACTAAATGATCGGTTAATTAGTGGGTGTGCATAAAAAGAAACCCAGCACCCCAGACCTTCACTTGAACTGCACCTTGACCTCTGACAACATGCCAAAAATCCACCCTGCGACCAAAGCCTTGATTATCAAGAGGCTGAAGACCAGATCCACTGCAGAGGTGGCTGGCACCTTTAATGTGTCTCAGAGTCAAGTACAAAGAATTAAAAAAATATTTGAAGAGACTGGAGATGTTTTTGACAAGCCCAGGTCCGGCAGACCCCACAAGACAACTGCTCAGGAGGAATGTTTGTTTGTTAGAAAATCCAAAGCCAGCCCCTCTTCCACTGCAGCAGAGCTCCAACAGGCCTGGTCACCTCAAGTACCTGTGTCAACTAGAACAGTTTGTAGGAGTCTGTCTCGAAATGGCCTCCATGGTCGACTAAGTGCTCAGAAGCCAGCACTAAACAAAAGGCAATTAAAAAACCGTGTGGCATTTCCCACAGCCTGCTAAACAGATGGATGCTTGAAACGTGGCAGAAGGTGGATTTCTCTGATGAATCTTTAGTTGAATTACACCACAGCCGCCACAAATGTTGCAGGAGATCTACTGGAGCCCGTATGGATCCAAAATACACCCAGAAAACAGGTAAGTTTGGTGGTGTAAAGATCATAGTCTGGGGTTACATTCAGTATGGGGGTGGGCGAAAGATTTGCATGGTGGAAGGCAATATCAATAGCCTAAAATATCAAGAAGTATTGGCTACCTCTTACATTCCCAATCTTAAAAGGGGTCAAATTCTGCAGCAGGATGGTGCTTCATCTCATACATCCATCTGTACAACAAACTTCCTCCTGGCAAAGAAGATCAAGGTGCTCAAGGACTGGCCAGCCCAGTCACCAGACATGAACCTCTTTGAGCATGTTTGGGGTAGGATGAAAGAGGAAGCTTGGAAGACAAAACCAAAGAATCTAGATGAATTCTGGGAGGCATGTAAGACTGCATTCTTTGCTATTCCTGATGACTTCATCAATAAATTGTATGAATCATTGTTGAACCGCATGGATGCAGTCCTTCAAGCTCATGGAAGTCACAGAAAATATTACATATGGCTCTAATAGCACCACAACTTCATTCACCAATGTTATGCAACATATCTTTGTATTAGAAGTTAATTATTTGTTTGAATTTCACATTACTCTCTGTGGGCGACAAAACTTTTGTCTTGCCAAAATCTGACTTTTCTGTGTTCATTAAATGATCAATATTTCAGCTTTGCAGCAACTTTATTTTCATAACCTAAACCAAATTTGGGAGGGTTTCAGCTTTCAAAAGAGTAATTTATAAAACCAATGGATGAATTTAAAGTCAGGTTCTAAACTTCTATTTACATAACATGGATAAGCTACAGAACTTCTATCAGGGAGTGTATGTATGTCATTTTGTCTATGTTTGTCGCTCTGTCTATATGTGAGTTGCTCTGTCTATATGTCTATTGCTTTGTCTATATCTGTTATTCTGTCTATATATATGTCTGTCGCTCTATGTATATCTGTCGTTTTGTCTACAGATCTGTCCCTCTGTCTATACATGTCTGTCGCTCTGTCTATATCAATATGCCTGCCGCTCTTGTCTATGTCATTCTGTCTGTGTGTGTCGCTCTGCTTATATGCGAGTTGCTCTGTCTATATGTCTGCCGCTCTGTCTATATATGTCTGCTTCTCTGCCTATAGAGCTGTCACTCTGTCAATATATGTCTGTCCCTCTGTCTACATGTTTGTTGCTCTGTCTATGTGTCGCTCTGACTATATGTCATTCTCTCTGTATGTGTCGCTCTGTCTATATGCGAGTTACTCTGTCTATATGTCTGCGGCTCTGTCTATATGTGTCCCTCTGTCTAGATTTCATTCTGTCTGTGTGTCACTCTGGCTATACGTGAGTTGTTATGTCTATGTAGCTCTGTCTATAGGTCTGTCTGTCACTGTATATCTGTCTGCCGTTCTGTTTATATATGTCTGTCGCTCTGTCTATATGTCTGTCTGTTGTTCTGTCTGCATATGTCTGTCATTCTGTAGCTATGTCTGTTGCCTAGTCTATATCTCTCTTGTTCTGTCTGTCGTTCTGTCTATATATCTATCACTCGTCTGCCTGTCACTCTGTCTATCGCTCTGTCTATATGTCGCTTTCTCTAGAGGTCTATTGCTGTCTATATGAATGTCTGTCGCTCTGTCTACCATGGAATGCAAAAGTTTGAGCACCCCTGGTAAAAAAAAAAATCATTGTTATTATGAACAGTTAAGCAAGATGAAATGATCTCTAAAAAGTAGAAAGTTAAAAATGACACATTTCCTCTGTATTTTAGGCCAAAAAGAATCAGCTTTTACATTTTTAAATTAACAAAAAAGGACCAATGCAAAAGTTTGCGCATCCTACATGGTTAGTATACAGTAGCGCCTCTTTTGGCAAATATACCAGCTTGTAAATGCTTTTTGTAGCCAGCCAAAAGTCTTTCAATTCTTGTTTGAGGGATTTTAATCTGTTCTTCCTTGTAAAAGTCTTCCAGTTCTGTGAGATTCCTGGGTCGTCTTGCATGCACTGCTCTTTTGAGGTCTAGCCACAGATTTTCAATGCTGTTCAGATCAGGGGACTGCGAGGGCCAGTTAAACCTTTAGCTTTGCACCTTTTGAGGTGGTTATTGTGGATTTTGACATGTGTTTAACATCATTATCCATTTGTAGAAGCCATCCTCTTAAACTTCAACTTTTTTTTTTTTACAGATGGTGTTATATTTTGCTTCAAGAATTTGTTGAAATCTCATAGAATCCATTCTTCCCTCTACCCATGAAATGTTCCTTATGCCATTGGCTGCAACACTACCCCAAAGCATGATTGATCGACCCCCATGTTCATTGGTTGATGATATGTTTTACTGAAATTATTTGCCCTTTTTTCTTCACACATACCTTTGATCATTGTGGCCAAAAAGATATTTTAACCTCATTGATCCACAGAACTTGTTTCCAAAATGAACTAGGCTTTAGATGTTGTTTTGCATACTTCTGACGCTGAGTTTATTTGTAGGGATGCAGGAGAGGTGTTCTGATGACTCTTCCATGAAGGCCATATTTGTGCAGGAGTCTCTGAACAGTAGAACAAAGTACCATAACTCCAGAGTTCGCTAAATCTTACTGAAGGTCTTTTGCAGTCAAGAGAGAGTTCTGATTTGTTTCTCTAGCAATCCTACAAGCAGGTTTTACAAAAATTTTGCTTAGTCTTCCAGACTTTATCTTGACCTCCACTGTTCCTGTTAACTGCCATTTCCTAACCTTTTCCTATCCAATACAATTTCCTGTTTCGCCCATTGAAAACCTATCATAGGTTGTCATCAGTTATATTTATTCCAGCGTTCGGTAGTGAAAACGAAATCTGCTCAAACCCACTGGCAGAAGACGACAGTAAAAAGTGTATAAAATATTGATGTCTTCTGCCAGGGGACAAAGAAGCTTAACGGATTATTTTGAATGCCTCCCCCCACCCCCGACGGGGGACTCAGGATAGGAAAAGGTTAACTACATTTTGAACTGAGAGTCAACTTGAAAACGCTTTGCTGTCACCTACAGCCTTTTCCCGCTTTGTGGGTTTCCACCATTTTTATTTTCAGAGTGCTAGGCAGCTTGCTTAGAAGAACCCATGGCTGCTGTTTTTTCACACAAGGTTAGAGGAAGCTGAGTTTTTATACAGCTGTAAAATTTGCATCACCTGTCCTTTCCTAATGATGATAGTGAACAAGCTATAACCCTATCAGGCTAATTAAGGTCTGAAACCTTGGTCAGTTACCTGAGCACACAACTCTCCAAGCGTGCGCAAACTTTTGCAGACTATTTTCCTTTTTGTAATTTCTAAAATGTAAAAGATGAATATACAATTTAAAGGAAATGTGTCATCTTTAAAAGGGAATCTGTCAGCATGTTTTTACTACCTTATCTGTGAGCAGCATGACGCAGGCAATGAGATCCTTAATCCAACAATGTATCACATAGATTACTGGGTGCAGCCGTTTTGATACAATCAGAATTTTTAGCTCTTAATGTCTGTCTGTTGCTTTGTCTGTAATCTTTCTGTCACTGCCTATATGTGTGTCAGTCTATGTGTATGTCTATGTCTGTCTGTCACTCTGTTTGCATCTGTCACTATCTAAATTTAGATTTTTAGAAGCAAAATAGTAACAATGCAGTGACATGACAAGTATCTGCATAACTAAATATAGGCTAAATAGTTAAAAGTTAAAAATTATTTTTGAGATAGCCAAGATGATTGTCTATAAAATGAAAGTAGTCTCAAGTTTGAAGCTGTAGTGAAGAGTGAGATATGGAGCCGGAGATTTAAAAGTTCAAAACATTGTTACCATTTTGCTCATAAGTGTATGTCTGTGGCTCCATCTACATGTCTCTGGCTGCCTCTCTGTGTAGGTTTGTCGCTGTCTGTCTGCAGCTGTCTGTTTTTATATGTGTCATCCAGTCTGTCTGTATATGTGTCTGCTTGTGCATATCTGTCTGTCGCTCAGTATAAATGTCCATCACTCTGTGTTTTATGTCTGTTTGTCGCTCTGTCTATATATTTGTCGATCTATATTTTTTTATCTAGCGCTATACATCTGGGAGACAAAATAAAGAGACTCACTTCTCCAATGATTAATTTAAAAATCCTTTATTGGTACATCATTTCAAAAGGATACACATATTAAAACCAGTTAAAAAGATAAAATAGGAGAATGTGTAGAATGCAAAAAACAGACTTGGGGCACAATAGCACAATAACATTGTTGTCTGAATCAAACCACCACATGGATTGTAAATATAAGATGAAAAAAGTATACACACATAGAATATAAAATCATATTTAAATAATGGATGTGTGATGCATAGGATAAATAGATAAAACATGTGTAAGAAGAAGAATAAAAAATAAACAGAGTGTGTGAATAATGGCTCCAAGGTGTGAAAATATGGGGTTTTCACAAAGGGAGAACTAAGCAAGTGCAAACAAATGAGGAGATCGAGGTACAAAATCAAACAACCACATATAGCTATTATATGTTAATACACCTGTAAAGTATGCAGGAGAATAATTGCCATATGAATGTAGCCCAGGGGGATTTGTCACTCATTCACAGTGAAGCTAAATATGTTATCATCATCTCTCTCTACCGTATTCACTGCAGTCTAAAAGCGCAAACAAAAATGTAAGCAAAAACGCAGTAAATAAGCAGCAAATCTGCAATCATTTTTAAATCTGCGATTTTATACAGTTTTTGACAGTAACCCATTGAAGTCCATGGGTGAATAAACGCTGCAAAAACGATACAAGAATTGGCATGCTGCAGATCCTCTGTAGCAAATCTGCAAGGAGAAAATACTCAATGTGTGCATGAGACTTCAGGACTCTCAATCACTTTGCTGACATCAGGAAACCGCAAAAAAAACCAGCAGAAACGCAACTTGTGCACATGGCCTATAAGTGTATTTTTTTAACTGGCAATCCATAGAAAATTGACAAAAAGGAAAAAAAAAAAAAAAAAGACGATATAGTCAAAGTTTTCACTGAAGCATTTCTGGTGTCTCTGCGCCCATAGTTGTAGTGTGAAAACTATAATGTGCAGATTCCCAACTTTCTATGGATTAGCAATAAAGTACACTTAAGAAAATGTGTACATGTCTTTTTTCCTTTCCTCCACTTTTTTCAGGATATACTATGTTGGAAATCCACAATGGGGTTGGCACCTGTGGAACACAAGAATCACTTGGCAAATACAGGCGTGGTAAGCTGACAATCAATTTGTTTGTTTTTTTTTATCTTTATGACTGTGACCCATATTGACCAACATTTATTAAAATGTAAAAACTTCATATTTCATTGGTGCATCATGGAAATCTTTAGAATATGATCTTCCCTGAATGCAAAGCATAGCTGAAATGTGCTACAACCCGGCTGTCAGGGCAATGAGGACAGTGAGAGAATGGGGGTGATGTTTTATTAGACAGGGTCATGGCTGTATCTGTTTTCTTGAAGTATGTGAGAATATACATCACTCCGCAATGAAGGATGTGGTGCTCAAGTAGGGATCTAGTCCGTAATCATAGAGAAACTACCACTGCGCTCGTTTTCTGGACACTCTCCCTCCACGGTGATCTGGTAACAAATGTACACACCTTTGTTAATGCCACCAGCCCTCTTCTCCGTTACCTCACTGCTACATCAAACGTGCAGATCACGGGTTCATTTTCCAATTCCTGTAACATACTGTTCATTCATGTCTCTTTCAGGCTTTTCCCTCCTGTGGATTTCTTCTCCTAGTCACGTATATAAACGTTTATAGGCTGCCATCTATCTGCCACTCGTGGTATCCCCTCTTTGGTCACTTGTATTTCTATATTCTGTTAAGCTATAGCATTCACCTGATCACTGAAACACTGCAGGTTGTTTTGACTTTGTTTCTATTTTCAGTAATGTCTTTTATTAAGCACGTCTAACTGTATATAGGTATCTATGTATATGATCTCTTTATCATTTATGTTTTGCCTTGTCTCTTTGTTGCTTGCTTTCTGTAGATATTTATTTTTGACTCTTATCATATTTTCGTTTTTTATGTTTGTTTTATATTCTGTGGAAAGTCCGGAATGAGGGAGATTAATTTCTGTAACTGGATGGGCATTAACATTTTCATTAATTCACTGCATTATTTGAGTGCCCAGTTTTTCTCGCCCTATATGTTGATGAATTAGACAGGGCCATAAGGTTAGATGCAGCTTGTATAAGTGGCATCGTCAGCATAGCACAGCTGAACTGAGCTACAAAACAGCTGTCATATTTTATTAGACATTAGGTGCATGTGAGGATCCAAACTACGTATCCAGTAGAAAAGAGTAAATAAAGACCTTGGCTGATTGTCGTTAAAGCACCACTCCAGCATTTGTTTTCGGTTTCCTCCCTGGAGTGGTGCTATATATATATATATTTTTTACAGCTAGAGTGGCACTTTCAATGTAAGTCCCATGCCCCATTTCATATACTGACCTTCCGGTGGCTTCATCTTTTTTCAGCGCCGCTTCGGTCCTGAGGCGCAATCTTGTGCCTGTAACTTCTGACTGGCTTGAAGACAGAAGTTATGTCACCAGCTCACAATACATCTCTATGAGATCCAGAATGAGGCCAGAACGAGGTTCTCATAGAGATGAGTTTTGACCTCTGGCTCGACCCATTAAACACTGGAACTGCCGACAGGTCACAAATCACTGGAGACCAACTGGAGCGGCACTGGAAAAAGATGAAGACAGCGGAGGGCGAGTATAAGACAGGGAGCAAGGGACTTTATATATATATATATATATGCACTTACATATATATAAAGTCCCTTGCTCCCTGTCTTATACTCGCCCTCCGCTGTCTTCATCTTTTTCCAGTGCCGCTCCAGTTGGTCTCCAGTGATTTGTGACCTGTCGGCAGTTCCAGTGTTTAATGGGTCGAGCCAGAGGTCAAAACTCATCTCTATGAGAACCTCGTTCTGGCCTCATTCTGGATCTCATAGAGATGTATTGTGAGCTGGTGACATAACTTCTGTCTTCAAGCCAGTCAGAAGTTACAGGCACAAGATGGCGCCTCAGGACCGAAGCGGCGCTGAAAAAAGATGAAGCCACCGGAAGGTCAGTATATGAAATGGGGCATGGGACTTACATTGAAAGTGCCACTCTAGCTGTAAAAAAACTCCTAAGATCCTGTAGTGGTGCTTTTTAAGAGGTGATAACTGAAAATAAGTGTGGATTTAAAAATAGTTTGTGTAATTCTACAGGTAGAGAAAACTGGGGGCACATTCTGATTTTGGTAATATGCCTTTAAGTTGGTTCTCCCCCACTACAACAATGCCTTACCTGTGAACAGGCTGCTTTCACACATCCGTTTTTTGCCGTGCGGCACAATACGGCGCTCTGCAGAAAAAACGCAACAGGTTTTTTTTTTTGCCGCCGGTTGCGTTTTTTCCCGCATAGACTTGCATTAGCGCCGTATTGTGCCGCATGGCCTTGTGTTGCGTCCGGTTTTTTACCGGATGCGGCATATTTAGCCCATGCGGCGGCCGGAACGTTGCCTGGCATGTTTTTTGTGCGTCGAAAAAAACGCATCGCGCCGGATCCGGCGTGATTCACAATGCAAGCTTATGGACGCCGGATGCGGCGTCCTTTGGCAAAAACCGCATCCGGACGCGTTTTTTTTGCACTGCGCATGCTCAGTATCAAGCCGCATTCGTCAAAAAACGGACGGGCCGTATGGGAAAAACTTATGCAACGGATCCGTTTTTTTCGCCGCATCCGTTGCATAGGTTTTTGAGCCGGATTGAGCCGCACTGCTAAAACCGGATGTGTGAAAGCAGCCTAACTGCAGTGTGGGTATATAGCAAGGCTTGGAAGGGGGGAGGGGATTTTTGGCTTGAAGAACACATTTTTCCAGAGCCTCTAACCTACTAGTAATGTGGAAGCCCATGTTTTCCACTGAAAAAAAGAGATCTGAGGGTTTGCTTTTTTTAGTTGAAGTCTTTGTACTATTTGGGGATAAATAACTTGGATCAATTTTAATACTAGGTGAACATTTATTCTGTGCACTACCCTGAGCACTTACATAATGATTTCCATCAAAATCTGTGAAAAATGTAATCCAAAAGGGAAGTGTTCACTATAATGAGGTATATTAAAGCACTTTTGACGACGTCTGGCCTCTGTCCCAGTGGTATTCATCTTTGTATAGGTGCACAAGTGTGGTCACCTGTGCTTTTATACATGGCTAAGAGAACAGGACACAGTGGGAACAGAAGCCAAATGGAGTGTAAAGTGACATCAGCCTCATGGTGAATGGTTCCAGAGATACAGGCGGTAACATGAGTGTTCAGCACATAGCACAGGATAAATGTGAACTTAACCTTATTCCAGCAGAATTTCGGGTTCCATAACATTTTTGATCACTTAGCAAGAATGGCTAATTTTTGGGTGGCCCCATATGGTACTATTGATAAGACAAACTTTATCTCAGGGTCAATACCATTACAGAAAAAAAAACAGATTTATGAGTTTTTTATGCTTTAATAACCTCTGCACACTAAAATATTTTTTTTTTTGTTTACTAAAAATTATTTGGTTTTGCATCATATTATGATAGCTATAGCTTTTTCCTTTTCCACTTGCAAACTGCTGCTTGTGTTTTTGCAGGCTAATAAGATGCTTTTAATGATACCATTCTTCTTTACATATGACTTTTTGAGCACATTTTATTCCACTTCTTGTGGGGTGCCATAATGAAAAACCTTATGTTTTAGCTGGGGTTTTTTTTTCCTATAGTGTTCACCGCAGGGGTTGAAAAGTGTAATTATTTCATAATTGGTTGTTCCAGATGTGGCACTACCAAATGTGTATTTTATTATTGTTTTAAGTGAAGAATGCATTACAAGTGGTGTAACATTTTTTCAGGATCTTTTTATTTTTTTTTTTTTTACTTTGTCCCATTATAGCACTTGAACACTGAATAGCGCATTTTCTGTTAATCGTTTGTCTAACAGGCCACCATAGCTGGTGACCATGATGTAAGTGTCTGACCTCCAGTATCTATGACAACAATTGGTACTACATGATCTATATGTGAGGGAGCAGATGGGGTTAAGGAGTCGGCTCTGTCTCACAACCATTTCCATGCAGCGGGCAGAGAGACAAACAGCCAAGGTGAAATTTGGCAGGGTCCTGTCTAATGTTGCAGGAGCTCGGTTGTCAGTGAAAGTGATTACGTTGGGCACAGTGCTTATACCGAAACAAACACCATGGCATGCTAGTACCTCCATTTGTAGGAACACCTTCCCAAAAAGGATGTATCAGTACTAGAGATGGGCGAAAATTAAAATATTCAGGTTCGGATAATTCATACCAAATACATAGTACTATTCCGGTATTCGTCACAAATAGTGAGCCCAATGCAAGTCAGTGGAGAAACCAAGAATTATTCTTGAAGATTTCCCAGAAAAATGCTCAGGTTCCTCTATGACTTGCACTAGGTTCGTTATTCGTGACAGATACTTGAATAATACTAGGTATTTGGTACGAATAATCTGAACCTGAATATTTTACTATTCGCCCATCACTAATCAGTACATCAAAAAATCGGAAAGGAGTAAATAAAACATAGGGGAAGGATCACAAACAGTTGTAACCGGGTTATGTCTCTCTGAAGCCTCCTGTTGACAGCACAAAGTAACTAAAGCAATTAGTAATTGGACCTTTGCAAGTAATGTTCCCAGGAGGAGAGGCAATTAATACATTTCTAATAAGATGTAGTTTATAAATTGCATGTTTGGGTAAGGCTTGAAGCACCAATGCATAGTATTCCGGTTGAAACCTCCATTTTCTGGCACATTATGCACCTAATAAAAATTACAGCTACGTCATTACTGACCCATTTACCCTTGGAGCACATAACTATTGCTACTTATATTTGAGATTCATAGAGATAAATTACATTACTTACACAAAGCAGTCTTTAAGTGTTCCAAGACATCATTCTCATAGACAGCCCTTTCTTCCCAAATTGATAATACCCGGCCCAAGTGCTTCTTGCAGCTTTCATCTGTTTCACTGCAAATAAAAAGGGTAAAAAATGGACAATTAGTCTATAAATAATGTCATACTTCACTAGAGTTGACAAGGTCAATCGTTCAGGCAGAGTTCACATTTGCATTTGGCAGCCTCCATCATATTTGACAAGAATAACAGTCCCGTGTTCAGCACAGTTTTCTCTTTCCACACCTTAAAGTAGTGCATGCACATGATGGGATATAAAGCACTGAAATGTCAGTGTTGCACCATGTAACTGGATGAAGGTCCCATATCAATACCTTGAAACATGTTTAAAAGCATCCACTATAACCGGAGCAAAGTCTTTCGTGAATTCGGGTCCTTTCCTCTTGCTATTCTGAATCACATCATTTGCCAGATAAAGAAAAGTCAGTTTTCTGTTGGGTTTTGCTAAAATACATAGAAGAAAGAGAAATGAGCAAACATCAAGGACATGATCATAGAATTCATTATCCATTAATAACACATCTGATAGAGCAATGTACATTATATCAGTTAATGCCATGCTTGCATGGAAAAGTAGGACTGACATACAGCGGGTGTACACGTATTAGGGCAGGATTTCATATACCAACTTCTGTACTCTGGTGCATCATAATCAAGTGATAAAAGTGTAGACTTTCAGCTCTAATTGAAAAAAAGGATTGTATCAACCCAAATATTTTATTAATCATTCAGGAAATACAGCGGTTTGGTTTGCATTATATCATTTGCACAATCTTAAAAGTAATGAAAAAGTATTAATAAGCTGTTTTATGGTCTGGTGTAGACTTTTACCTCATTATTTCATTTATAATTAAGACTGGGGCTGTACTTTCACTTATTCCATGACACAAGTCGCACTGCCAGTGTCCAAAGAGTCAATGCTACATTAGAGCACAATACTAGTCAATGGGGTCTTAATCTGACCCCCAGTGTACTGCGACCACAACAGGGAAATTGCAGGTTGAACTTTATTGTGACTTGCTTGTCAGGGTCTCAGTACAGTAGGAGTTGCAACATGACCCTATTGACTTGTATTGCCCTGCGATGTAGCAGTGACACTTCGTAAATTTGTGTTGTAGCCAAAGTCTCCGTGAAGCTTTAGCTTAAACAGAAAAAGGCTGTGTAGATTGCATGTGCAGATTTCCATTTGGGTGTTCTTTGGAGCACCCTTCTACTGGTTCAAATAGGCGTCAATGAAAGTAAAGGAAGCACTCGTTACAGTTTGTACACTGCATCATTTACACGCCTGGTGCAGCTGCCAAGTTTTCCCAGGGGAAGATGCTTCAGGACAGCGCCTGTGGCCATTTTCCAACAACTTTGCATTTATTCTTGTGGTGGTTCTGCTGCCGGTGGCATTCACTCAATATCACTAAGTATAGAGAGCAGCGGCAGTAGAAGCATGCATTAGGTGCATCTTTGTGATGTCAAATACGCATCAAAAGATGCCCTGTGTGAACTTAGCCTTAAAGTACCTGAACTATAACACCATGTTCACACCTTGCACTTTAACTTGCAGATTTGTATGCAGAAAATCCATATCATAACATGAATTGTCATCCTCATGCTGTAAAAATTTTTTTGCATGATAAATTCAATGTGAATTCCTAATGTTGATGCTACAGCCTATTTCAGCCTTTACAACGCAATGTGTATAACCTCTAGCGTAGCCGAACCAGATCTTCCACTGCTTAAAAGTCATAGTGAACCAAACTCCCTCCCTTATGCCCTTAATAATTTTGATAAGATCATAAAGTAATAGAAGATCTTTCTATGTTTTACTTCATTGGCATATAGATTTTGTTCTTATATTTATATTACAGTAGTATGTCTGCAAGTTGACAGCAGCACATCACTTAAGCCCGCTTTACACGCTTCAATATATCTCACAATCAGTCGTCGGGGTCAAGTTGTAAGTGACGCACATCCGGCATCGTTTGTGAGGTATCTGCGTGTGACATCTACGTGCGATATGGATTGAACGCAAAACCGTTGATCGCAAACACATCGCATCTTTGTCTAGAATTGAATGGTTTTGTTGCACGAACCTAGTCAATTGAAACGTGTGGCATCCCTCATACAATTTTGATGTCTGAGGCTATGTGCGCAGGTGTGCGCTCTGCACCGCAGCTTAAAAAAGGTCCGCTTAAGAGCGCAGCTGAAAAGCTGCATTCTGAAGCGCCTCACAATGTCTGACATTCACTAATCTCTGTCCCTCTCTCTCTGTCCAGGTCAGTCTATCCCTTTTATCCCCTCTCTCATACTCACCGTTCCCCGGCGCGGCGCTGCACGGCATTCACACTGCTCCGGCGGCTTTTACTATTTTGAAAAAGCCGGCCGCTCATTAAACAATCTCGTATTCCCTGCTTTCCCCACCCACAGGCTCCTATGATTCGTTGCAGTGAGACACGCCCCCACGCTGAGTGACAGGTGTCTCACTGCACCCAATCACAGCAGCCGGGAGGCGTGTCTATACTGTGCAGTGAAATATATAATTAAAAAAAACTGAGTGCGGTCCCCCCCCAATTTTAAAACCAGCCAGATAAAGCCATACGGCTGAAGGCTGGTATTCTCAGGATGGGGAGCTCCAAGTTATGGGGAGCCTCCCAGCCTAACAATATCAGCCAGCAGCCGCCCAAAATTGCCGCATACATTACATGCGACAGTTCTAGGACTGTACCCGGCTCTTCACGATTTGCCCTGGTGCATTGGCAATCGGGGTAATAAGGAGTTATTGCCAGCCCATAGCTGCCAATAACTCCTAGATTAATCAGGTCAGGCGTTTCCCCGAGATACCTTCCATGATTAATCTGTAAGTGACAGTAAATAAATGATTGATTGCTCTCAGTGAGAGAAACAAAAATAAAATGTTGTAGTTCTGATACCTTTTAAATAAAAATAAGTAAATAAACACACACACCCGAAAAAATCCTTTATTAGAAATAAAAAAAACACACACATACCCTCGTTCACCACTTTAATAAGCCCGAAAAAGCCCTCCATGTCCGGCATAATCCAGGATGGTCCAGCGTCGCTTCCAGCTGTGCTGCATGAAGGTGACCGGAGCTGCAGAATACACCGCCGCTCCTGTCAGCCCCACACAGCTAATGAAGGGAATAGCACGATCAGCTGAGCTGACACTGAGGTTACCCGCTGTCACTGGATACAGCGGTGGCCGCGGGTAACCTCAGTGACAGTTCAGCTGATCGCGCGGCTGTCTTCAGTTGCTGCGTGGAGCTGACAGGAGCGGCTGTGTCTTCTGCAGCTCCGGTCACCTCCATGCAGCAGAGCTGGAAGCGACGCTGGACCATCCTGGATTACGCCGGACATGGAGGGCTTTTTCGGGCTTATTAAAGTGGTGAACGAGGGTATATGTTTGTGTTTTTTTTATTTCTAATAAAGGATTTTTTCGGGTGTGTGTGTTTATTTACTATCACTTACAGATTAATCATGGAAGGTATCTCGGGGAGACGCCTGACCTGATTAATCTAGGAGTTATTGGCAGCTATGGGCTGCCAATAACTCCTTATTACCCCGATTGCCAATGCACCAGGGCAAATCGGGAAGAGCCGGGTACAGTCCTAGAACTGTCGCATGTAATGTATGCGGCAATTTTGGGCGGCTGCTGGCTGATATTGTTAGGCTGGGAGGCTCCCCATAACTTGGAGCTCCCCATCCTGAGAATACCAGCCTTCAGCCGTATGGCTTTATCTGGCTGGTTTTAAAATTGGGGGGGACCGCACACAGTTTTTTTTAATTATATATTTCACTGCACAGTATAGACACGCCTCCCGGCTGCTGTGATTGGGTGCAGTGACACCTGTCACTCAGCGTGGGGGCATGTCTCACTGCAACCAATCATAGGAGCCTGTGGGTGGGGAAAGCAGGGAATACGAGATTGTTTAATGAGCGGCCGGCTTTTTCAAAATAGTAAAAGCCGCCGGAGCAGTGTGAATGCCATGCAGCGCCGCGCCGGGGATCGGTGAGTATGAGAGAGGGGATAAGAGGGATAGACTGACATGGACAGAGAGAGAGGGACAGAGATAGTGACCGACTGACAGAGATTAGTGAATGACAGACATTGTGAAGCGCTTCAGAACGCAGCTTTTCAGCTGCGCTCTGAAGCGGACCTTTTTTAAGCTGTGGTGCAGAGCGCACACCTGCGCACATAGCCTCAGACATCAAAATTGTATGAGGGATGTCACACGTTTCAATTGTCTTATGTGAGCAGTAAGCCACAATATCTTACCAGGTCATATAGCATTCAGCACAAAGAATCTGTGTGGCTTATGTTTCAATATGTAGTCACTTCATGAAGTAGAAAGCTTTATTACAAGGACAGAAATATAACAGAAAGATAAACAAAAAAATCATAAAGATTGTGAGGCATAGCAGCAAGACAAACATGCTAATATAATGTTTCCCAGCTACACATTCCCCTGGTAAGTCATTAACATCTGTAATTCCATGTCTTCCTATGGGGTTTGGGCCATAATTATATAAATTAAGGTCTTCATAGAAGACTCTTGATCAACATTGTATTAAATTAATGAAATCATATGAGAATTTCACATTTTTATCTCTACAGGCATGCTATGCTTCCAAGAAAGCCTGCTATCATCATGGATAAAGCTTTTTCATATGAAGCGTACATTATGCTGAGTGAATTTAGGAACAACCAAAAGAATACAAGTTTGTGTAGAATGTAACATGTTCATGCAATGTACAATAGTAAAGCAAGTTATACATTTTCCATACAAGCCGTAGACATGAAGCACAACCAAAGGTGAAAGTAGCGCCTCTTGTTTGAAGGATGCTAGACTGACAGGCTAATGGCTGAAGGACCTGGTTGTTATCTTCCGCTGCAGGGTCCGGAGAGTTTAGTCTTCACAGCAGACAGAATGATGCAATCCAAGCAAAGCACAAGCACTTCTGGTTCCTCCGAAGGAGAGAAGCCCCCTTCTGTTTTGGCTCAAAGTATCCTGAATGCTAACAATTACAGCTACGTAATCAAATAAATAGTTCCCTTATATTGGTAAATAGCAGTTTCCTTCCATCCTCCCATGTTTCCACTTGTCACCCCCCACAAAAAACAAACAAATAAAACATACATACCGCCTGGTACTGGCCACTGTAGCGTTGGCAAGGACAGCACAAGACACCGTAAACTGAAATCACATACCTCTTCTGATCCCCTTTCAAGAGATAAAAGTCAGCAGCATAGTCTGTAGAAGACGCCTTATGTAAAAAGTCAGAGCTGCATTCATCACTATGGCTTTCCAGTGTAAAGTGTCTCTCAGCTAATAACAGGCTATAAAAAGTGAACCTGTGCTCTGAAAATGGCAGTGAGGACCAGAAATGATCTTACCAATGGAGTCCCAGAATTGCTGGTGACCTCTTCATAGCAGCATTTCTGTAAACCAGCTGATGACTAGGACCTTGTAGCCTAAACCTTTAGGGTATGTGCGCACGTTGCTTTTTACCTGCTTTTTTTGCTGCTTTTTCTTCTGCGCTGTTTAATGCCAAAATGGATGTGTTCTTCTATTCAAGCAAAGTCTATGGGAATTTGGGTTTCTTGTTCACACTATGTTGTTCAAAATGCTGCCTTTTTGTGGCAGAACTTTGGTCAAAAACTCAGCTTTTCAAAGAAGCAACATGTCAATTGTTTTTGCCATTTGGGTTTTGCACTGCAAAGCTGAGTTTTTGACCAAAGTTCTGCCACAAAAAGGCAGCATTTTGAACAACATAGTGTGAACAAGAAACCCAAATTCCCATAGACTTTGCTTGAATAGAAGAACACATCCATTTTGGCATTAAACAGCGCAGAAGAAAAAGCAGCAAAAAAGCAGGTAAAAAGCAGGTAAAAAGCAACGTGCGCACATACCCTTAGGCCAGTTTCAGATGTCTGTGTTTAATCAGGTACCAGTCACATGCATGGTTACGCTCACATGTGTGTCACACGTGTGACACGCGTGTTTGCATACGTGTGACACGTACCGGGTAAAACACGTGTCTCTGCAATGAAAAGATTTTCTATATTTACCTGTATCCAGCGGTGCTGTCTTCGGCTCTCCTGCCTCCCGCTCCTGACCCCCGCTCAGGAGGATTTGGAAGCTGGAGCATCGCGGGGACAGCACCGCGGGGACAGCACCGCGGGGACAGCACCGCGGGGAACATCACCGGTGACAGGTGAGTACACAGCAGTTTGTGCAGTGCTGAGGACAGCATCACCGAGGACATTGCTAGTGACAGGTGAGTATTCTGCCAGCAGTGTGTGCAGGGACGTCCAGGAGGTCATCGGAGTTCCCAGTGAACTCTCATGAATCCCTGGAAGTCACCATCGTGACACTCGCTGTAGCACGGTTGCTGCAGGGGTGTCATTAGGAGGTCATCAGAGTTCATTGGGAAATCCGATGACCTCCTGGACGTCCCTGAACACACTGCTGGCAGGATACTCACCTGTCACTAGCAATGTCCTCGGCGATGCTGTCCTCAGCGGTGCTGTTTCCAGTGCTGTCACCGCAATGCTCCAGCTTTCAGCTGCTCACTGCAGTGTATTATCAATGAATATAATGAGCGGGGGTCAGGAGCGGGAGGCAGCAGAGCTGGAGACAGGTAAATATAGAACATCTTTTTATTTAAAAAAAAAAAAAGTGTTTTCTCCTGTATGTGTCACACGGATCACATCAGTGTGCAATCCGTGTGACACCCATGCTTCCGGAGAAAAAACGGACATGCCTGCGTGTGGGTTCATGTGAGGTCACACGGTCTGTGTGAAAACACGGCCGTGTGAGTAACAGCAAATAATAACATGGGTATGTGTGACATCTGTTTTAAAAACGGATGTCATACGTACCTAAAACACAGACGTCTGAAACCGGCCTAAGGCTGCTTTCACACTCCGTTTTTTAACATGTGCCCTGAACGTTTTTTTAAACAACAACGTTTTAATTTCAATGCATTTGCAATGGACTTGCGTCAACATACGTTTGCGTGCGGTTTAGTCAGGATCCAGCGAGTTGCAGTTTTTTAACATTTGCTGCTGCGTCCAAATACTGCAAGTCGCTGGATCCTGACTAAACAGCACGCAAACGTATGTGAACGGTGTCATGCTTATAAACAGGATCCTGTTTGGCCAGAAACCAGCCTGGCGTGATCAGTCTCTCTCCCCTCTGTCCTCCTCTCCCCTCTGGTCTCGTCTCCACTCCCCTCCTCCTCCCCCCTTTCTACTCCACCCTCCTCCCTCCTCCTCCCCCCTCTGTGCTGGACATCACTCTATACCTGGAGGTCAACACCTTCCATACATTACTGCTGAGATTCATAGGTCAGGGCTGTGCCACCACTGGGCACCTGTGTTTGTCTGGAGCCTAGCTATGTAATACTACAGAATGTGATCAGATAGGCTTGATGCAGCTTTAAATGGATTAAACTGATAAATATATAACTGCAAATTAGCCTTTTTTTTCCCTCAATAAAAGCTGTAGCTGTGGTTTTATAACATATGACTCCATTATGGCATTTGCACCAGTTTTTTTGTTGCGTTTTTAGGGAACAATTGCTTTTGTACCCATTTTTCTGTGCCCCATAGTCATCTTCCCATTTTTGAAGGATGTACCAGGTGAAAACATTTTCCAGGTTATGTGAACAAACATGCAATGTGTGTTATATTTCCCATTAGAGGACAGCTCTGGAGTATCTTTTGTGTTATTCGTATTAGAAGCTTATAATATAAATTACCAACTGGGTGTCAATTTATTCCTACATTTCCAGCAGGAATATCAGCGGAAAGAGGTTGTTGGCAAAATAAAATAGAAATACTCACCTTACTGTCCTCAAGGCAACCCAATCACATGATCTTTCTTTGGCGTCTTATTTCTCCCTTCCTGAATCACCGATACATGTGAACACTGCAGCCAGCCACACACGATGTTATCCACTACAGTTAGTGATTGACTGCAGAGGTCACATTCCTGGGACGGCATGACCTTGGTGTTAAGGTAGATCTTCACACGTCAGTGATTCTGGTACGTTTGTGCTTTTTTTTTACATACCAGAATCACTGACATACGCAGACCCATTATAATCAATGGGTCTGCTCACAAATCAGTGATTTTTCACTGAACGTGTCTCCGTGCAGCGTACACGCGTGTCCGTGATTCTGCACGGAGACAAGTCCATTTTTTCTGGCATCACTGATGACCCACGGACCACACTATGGTGTGATCAGTGTGTGATCCGTGAAACACATACCAGAAAAACACTGACATATAAAATAAACATTTTCAACTCACCTTTCCAGCGATGCGCTGTGCAGCCTCCGCTCTCTGCAGCTCCTGCCCGGCTCATGAATATTCATGAAAGCAGGAATAGCCGACCCGGAAGTAGCTGCAGAGCCGAGGAGTTCAGCATCATGGACAGCAGGAGCGAAGGCAGGTGAGTAATGTCCATTTGCAATCACGGATTGCACATGGACAACCCAAGTGTGCCGTGAATCACGGAACATGTGCGTGTTTTACACGTCAGTGAAGAACGTCAGTGTTTTTCAATGATGTGTGAAGGGGGCCTAAGTGGAAGACCAGCAGGAAGGATTCTGGTGAGAAAGTGAATCTCTAGATTTTGTAGAAATGTTTTACTCCCTAGACAACCCCTTTCATTTGAGAACTGTGATTATACATGCTACGTCATGCCTACACAGTGAAAGTTTTGGACGTATAAATAATATCTTATTTCTGTGATATGTACACCCAATAAAAAAAGAGAACTTCTAGATTGGAGTACTCCTCTTTATCCAGCAGTTTCCAAGAGAATGAATGGAGCAGCCATATCGAATACACGCGGCCACTCCATTTGGACAGTTGACAAAAGCAGGGGGCTCACCAGCTGGACCCCCACTGATTTAAAAGTTATCTATTCTGTGGACAGGTAACCAGAATTCCCCTTTTAACATGATGTTGGTATGTATGCAACATGTGCTCCTTGTAATAATGTTTCAAATGAGTCACGGTATAAGTCTATGCATAACGTAGCCTGTGGCACTTACCAATGTAATGGCCCATTCAGACGGGCCAATAGACAGGGACAATCCTTCTTGGCCCAGTTAGGGGTGCTTCACACATAGCGAGATCGCTACCGAAATCGCTGCTACGGCACGGTTTTGGTGACGCAACAGTGACCTCATTAGCGATCTCGCTGTGTGACACTGAGCAGCGATCTGGCCCCTGCTGCGAGATCGCTGCTCGTTACACACAGCCCTGGTTTGTTTTCTTCAAAGGCGCTCTCCCGCTGTGACACACAGATCGCTGTGTGTGACAGCGAGAGAGCGACGAAATGAAGCGAGCAGGGAGCAGGAGCCGGCATTTGGCAGCCTGCGGTAAGCTGTAACCAGGGTAAACATCGGGTAACCAAGGTGGTTACCCGATATTTACCTTAGTTACCAGCCTCCGCAGCTTTCACGCTGCCTGCTCCGGCTCTCTGCACATGTAGCTGCAGTACACATCGGGTTAATTAACCCGATGTGTACTGTAGCTAGGAGAGCAAGGAGCCAGCGCTAAGCAGTGTGCGCGGCTCCCTGCTCTCGCGGTTATGATCGCTGCTTCGGCTGCTGTGTTTGACAGCTAAGCAGCGATCATAACAGCGACTTACAAGGTCGCTGTTATGTCACAGAAAATGGTGGCGTAACAGCGACCTCGTTGTCGCTGTCGCTTAGTGTGCCATCCTGTTTAAGGGCTGGTTCAATCACCCAACAAGGTGATTTGTCAGATAATTCTTTTAACACCAGCATAAATTACTGGCAGCACATCAAACAGAAAAATGTGCTGCCGAGAACATGATTATGTACTTGGACAGAACAATCATATTGTTGATCACCATTTTGTCAGCCCAAATAAATGGCCACAGGTCTGTAGAGTATTGTATTGTAGAGACAATCAGTGGTCATTTATGGGCCTGGATCAGAATGTTGGGATGGATCATAACATGTGAAAATTTAATGCCCTGATTCTGCAGCCTTCCTTGGGAGAGCTTCGAGTCCCGAGCAGATCCTCCAGTACAGTACAATGCAGATGAGCAGGACCCAGAGCTGGGCACAGTGGGAAGAGGGGTATTAATGACTGTCCTTAACAGATCCTCCAGCACAGTACTGGGCGCAGGACCCAGAGCTGGGCGCAGGATCCAGAGCTGGGCACAGGGGCAGGATCCAGAGCTGGGCACAGGGGCAGGATCCAGAGCTGGGCACAGGGGCAGGATCCAGAGCTGGGCACAGGGGCAGGATCCAGAGCTGGGCACAGGGGCAGGATCCAGAGCTGGGCACAGGGGCAGGATCCAGAGCTGGGCACAGGGGCAGGATCCAGAGCTGGGCACAGGGGCAGGATCCAGAGCTGGGCACAGGGGCAGGATCCAGAGCTGGGCACAGGGGCAGGATCCAGAGCTGGGCACAGGGGCAGGATCCAGAGCTGGGCACAGGGGCAGGATCCAGAGCTGGGCGCAGGGGCAGGATCCAGAGCTGGGCGCAGGGGCAGGATCCAGAGCTGGGCGCAGGGGCAGGATCCAGAGCTGGGTGCAGTGGGCACAGGGGCAGGATCCAGAGCTGGGTGCAGTGGGCACAGGGGCAGGATCCAGAGCTGGGTACAGGGGCAGGATCCAGAGCTGGGTGCAGTGGGCACAGGGGCAGGATCCATCGCTGGGTGCAGTGGGCACAGGGGCAGGATCCAGAGCTGGGTGCAGTGGGCACAGGGGCAGGATCCAGAGCTGGGTGCAGTGGGCACAGGGGCAGGATCCAGAGCTGGGTGCAGTGGGCACAGGGGCAGGATCCAGAGCTGGGTGCAGTGGGCACAGGGGCAGGATCCAGAGCTGGGTGCAGTGGGCACAGGGGCAGGATCCAGAGCTGGGTGCAGTGGGCACAGGGGCAGGATCCAGAGCTGGGTGCAGTGGGCACAGGGGCAGGATCCAGAGCTGGGTGCAGTGGGCACAGGGGCAGGATCCAGAGCTGGGTACAGGGGCAGGATCCAGAGCTGCGTGCAGTGGGCACAGGGGCAGGATCCAGAGCTGGGTGCAGTGGGCACAGGGGCATGATCCAGAGCTGGGTGCAGTGGGCACAGGGGCAGGATCCAGAGCTGGGTGCAGTGGGCACAGGGGCAGGATCCAGACCTGGGTGCAGTGGGCACAGGGGCAGGATCCAGAGCTGGGTGCAGTGGGCACAGGGGCATGACTGTCCTGAGCAGGCGGTGCACGCCTTACCTTTGCGCAGCTCCCTGTCCCAGACGGAGACAATACCACGAGAGTGCTTTCTGTGGTGGATGAGCCACAGGGACAGGGTCTGCACGCTCTGCTGGGAGTTACTAAGCTCCGACAACTTTTTCTCCAGCGCCGCCTCTGAAAACGCAGACATGGCTGAGCTCTGCTACACGAGGCGCTCGGTGACAGCCCTGACTGGCCGCAGCCTGTCCTCTCTCTGGTACAGACACTACTCGGATGCAGCGGTTTTCATGAGGTTACTACACCTCCAGCAGCACTAATCCGGCGTACAAACGGAAGTGACGTCAGCGTGCAGGTTCCGGCCAATGGCAGTGAACAGCAGTGGCCGTCTTGTTACGTACATAGTGGGAAAAACAACCAAACAGATGATGCCCCCAAGCGGTGAAGCGCGGTAATGCAGACGGCGTTGTACGGCCACAGCCTGTGGCGGAGGCGCAGCCCGATGGGCGCACTGATGAGCGGCGGCACAGGGCACCGCGGGGCATGCCATACAGCCCTTGCAGAAGTTATGCTGCTATTATGTATATTAGGCTACTTGCGTTGTAATCGCTTTTTTTACTCTACAGTTGTTCTTTCTTTTTTTGGGCTATGTGCACATGTTGCGTTTTATCAAGGCTGTATTTGGCATTCATGCTGCTCTAGGCAATTTAAATGGTTGCACCCAGGCCTGGACTGACCATAGGGCAATTCTGGCAAATGCCAGATGGGCCGGTCCTGTAGTGGGCCGCTCTATCTGCAGTCACTGCCGAACTCCTCAGCAGTGTGTGCATGCCGGGCACACTAGCTGCAGCAGGAGGCAGTGCTGTGCTGTGCCGGTGGCCGTACACACACTGCTGAGGAGCGCGACGGTGGCGGTGACCGCAGCTTCCTCCTTCCTATGCAAATGTATTTGCGTCTTTCAGACGTAAATACATTTGAACAGTGCGCCGGGACTGGGCCCCGCCCCCGACGTGCAGCAACATGATGAGATCAGCACCTTGCTGACGTCATCACAGTGCTGCGGGCACCACACTGGATGCATCAGGAAGCGGTAAGTGCTCCATGGAGGAGTCGAAGATGAAAGGTTTAATTAATGGGGATGAGTGGGGAGAGGCTGAGGACACATAACGGGGAACATTTGTGAAGGAACACAGCTTTATGACCAGAGATGAGCCACCCCCCTAGTGTTCGAATTCGGTTCGGCCCCGTTCGACGAATGTTCGACAAACCGTTGGACGAACCACTCGAACCCCATTGAAAACAATGGGAGGCAAACAAACACATAAAAATACATTATACATGTACACATACAGTTAATAAACATTGCCGTAACACTTACAGGTCCCCGTGATGCGTCCTGCACACTGTCTCCCGCCGCTTTTTCTTCCGATAATCTCTGCATCCTTCCGGTAACCAGCACTGATGATAGGACCTTCCATGACGTCAAAATAGCATGTGTCCAGTCACATGTCTATTATCTCATTGGCTACAGACTGGTCACATGGCTAGACGTAATTGCTAGGTCCTGTCAGTGCATCTCTCCGGTACGCGGTGATCGTTCAAGCAACTCCGTGTACCGCCGAGATGCTCTGGCACATGGTCGACTCCCCGTTCCTGCATGTGGGCACTCTTTACAGAGTCAGCCCACATGCAAGGACTAGCTGTCACAGCCGGTAAATAGCATCGGGAATCACGAGATCGGAGCACCGTTGCTATGGTAACCTGCCTTACAGCACGCAGCTTCTGCTCACTCAATGAGGGAATAGACTGCATGGGAGCAGCAGCGTCTTCCTCCCATACAGTGCTGTCTGATGTAGCAGAGCTGCATGGGTTGAAGGAGAAAGAAGACAGAAGAGCAGGATCGTGGAGGGCTGACAGGGAGTAATAAACATGGAGTCTCTAATGTGTCTGTGTATTTATTTCTATTAAAGTATTTTTTCTCTGTGTGGTGTCTTTTTTTAACCCTTTATTGGGGATTCTTGGCTGGGTCAAACGTGCCTGACATTAAGAATCTCTGGCTTAATACTAGCTAGTAAAACAAGTAGCTAGTATTAACTCATTATTACCCAGCAAGCCACCCGGCTTCAGGGCTGCTGGAAGAGTTGGATACAGCGCCAGATGATGGCGCTTCTATGAAAGCACCATTTTCTGGGGCGGCTGCGGACTGCAATTCGCTGTAGAGGGGCCCAGAAACCTCGGGCTAACCTGTGCTGCAGATTCCAATCCCCAGCTGCCTAGTTGTACCTGGCTGGACACAAAAATGGGGCGAAGCCCACGTTGTTGTTTTTTTTAATTATTTCATGAAATTCATGAAATAATTAAAAAAAGGGCTTCCCTATATTTTTAGTTCCCAGCCGGGTACAAATAGGCAGCTGGGGGTTGGGGGCAGCCGTACCTGCCTGCTGTACCTGGCTAGCATACAAAAATATGGCGACGTCCACGTCATTTTTGTTTTAGTTTTTTGGCAAAAAAAATAAAAAATGCTTCCCTGGATTTTCCATTGCCAGTGAAGGTAACACCAAGCAGTGGGGGTTAGCAGCCAGTAGCTGCTTGGATTACCCTTAGCTAGCAATACAAAAAATGCAGCGGGAGCCCATATATATATATTTTAATTATTTATTTAAATAACTAAAAAAAAATGGGCTTCCCTGTATTTTGATTGCTGGACATCACAGTGCTGTAAAGATAAATCTTTAAAAAAAATGACGTAGCGCTTCGTGGTATTTTTGATTCTCAGCGCAGATAAAGCAGACAACTACGGGTTGCCACCCCCATCTGCCTGGCGTTACCTTAGCTGGAAATCAAAATACAGGGAAGCCCATTAATTTTTTCTATTTAAAAAAATAGTTTAAAAAAAAAATGACGTGGGGCCCCCCCATTTTTGATAGCCAGCTAGGGTAAAGCAGATGGCTGTAGCCTGAAAACCACAGATGGCAGCTTTACCGTGGTTGGTGATCCAATGTGGAGGTCACCCCAGGCTCTTTTTTATAATTATTTTAAAAATAATAATAATTACAAAAAAAAGTAGGGTCCCCCCCAAATTGGATCACCAGCCAAGGTAAAGCGGGTGGCTGTGGTCTGGTATTCTCAGGGTGGGAAGGTCCATAGTTATTGGCCCTTCACAGCCTAAAAATAGCAGTTTGGTAGTCGTTCAGCAGGGCAACTATAAAATCAAATACCTCCATTTGGAAATGTAGTATAGCTCTCCTGATCAATTATGTTCCTTACCTCATGAGCAGGGTATCACAGTAGCTTACAGATGCATGGTTACTGCCACTCACTGTGTCTGAACACAGGAAGCTGAGCTGACAGCTGCTCTGTGCATGCGACAGCGTCTATTGTGAGGGTGGGGGCTGTGGGGGATCAATGCTGCACAGGTACCGTGGGACACCGGAGAACACTGGTGGGGTTATAGTGGGTGACCTGGCAGGGCCTTGGGGGGAGTTTTCTATCGCATGTGTCATGGCACATGCAACAGAAATCAGAGGAGTAGGGTGAATGTGTGACACCCTGGACTAATCAGGTCGTCCCAGGTAGTCCCATGCACACACACCCCCTCCCTAAATAGGTGACAGCAGCCAAACTTCAAAACCTTGTCACCACCCTCCAGGTTTGATGTCCACACCAGGGGGGCGGAGCCAGGTGGTTGGCTCCACCCACCGAGGAGTTCACAGGCCTGGAGGTGGGAAAAGATACAAGTTCTAGTGCAGTAGTAGTCTAATCTTGACAGTGAAGGAGTGAGGTCGCGTTCAAGGGCAGACCTGTGACCAGGCCTGCCAATAGTCTACTCAGGTGTCTGGGTTGGAGCCCAGTCACCTCTGGCAAGGAGGCAGACGGTAGTGGCCGCCTGCAGGAACTGGCATTACAGCTGGTGGAACCGTAGGGACCGGGGACGGGTGGTGGCCCGCCGGTACCGAACCGGGGAACCGATTGGAAACCGGAGCACCAGGAGGGGTACTCAGACCCAGTACGAAGCCCCGAACCGACAGGGCCGAGTCAAATCAACTGATTGAGGACAGGACATAAGGACCTTTCCCACACAAGACCCGTTAGAAGACAACAGCCCAACCATACAGGGTAAAGCCACCGCCAAGGCATAGAGACCCAAAGGGCCAGCGTCTGCGCCAAACAGGGCTCCACCGACAACCAGCAAGCCGGGGAACGGACTGCCATTGCTTAGGCATAGGAGTCAAACATTCACACAAAGAGGTGCAGGAGAAAGGCGGAAACCACCAACCTGTTAAGGGAGAAGCTGCAGTCGGCTGCGGGCCCCGTTCATCATCCCGTTTGGTTTACCAGAGACTCCAGGGTATTGTGTCATAGTGAGTACACCAGTGCCTTCGGGCCGCACACCGCACCACACTAGCATCCAGCACACATCTGTCCCCACGCCCCGGCACCTCCCTCGGGCCCCCGGGACCATCACTCCCCTACCCACGGAGGAGTCAACACCAAGCTGAGCAACACAGTCCCCAGGAGGCCTAATCAATGGCAGCGGTGGTGTCCATCCATTCACCACAACCCGTGGGTGGTGTCACGAACTTACATCCCTTACAAACCGCCGCGGCCGTGGAACTCCCCACCGAAGTCCCTGCGTGTAGCACCAACCCCCTTGCAGAGCGACGTGACCCCCGGGTCCGTGAGAAGCTCGAGCCACCCACTGTACGAGCAAGGATCTGAGCGGCTTGGCGGTCGCAGCCGAGCCCGCGGGGCGATACACATCGATTCTTCTGGCGCTGTGAACAGGA
Source organism: Anomaloglossus baeobatrachus (assembly GCF_048569485.1). Classification (NCBI taxonomy): domain Eukaryota; kingdom Metazoa; phylum Chordata; class Amphibia; order Anura; family Aromobatidae; genus Anomaloglossus; species Anomaloglossus baeobatrachus. The sequence goes on from NC_134358.1 coordinate 327,754,474, forward strand.
TAGAACCGTCCACTTACCTGTGGAAGTGCGCCTTGAAATTATCGTTAGCGGCATCCCGCTGAAAAAAGGAAGAACCCGCCATCTTGGGCGTGAAAAGTTCCCACCCGAGCCGTCTTCTCCGAGCAGAAAGGGCGCGAACAGCGAAGCCCTGCCCCCCAAGAGCGGAGCGGTGCAAAGAGAGAGCAGAGTGCCCGGAAAAGAACACGGGGGGAACAGATGGAGAGATGTCGGCGTTCCCGGACGGGAGCAGAGGGGCGCCCGCCGCTGGAGCGGCAGGGCTCGGAAGAAGTAGAGGCGGCGTAGCCTTTGAGGACTGTGGCCCGGGCAAGCTTCCCACTGGAACCGCTGCTTGCTTGGAGCAGGAGCTGGGTCGGTTCTGTATGAAGGTGAGGGCGCAGAGTCTGCAGCAGCTGCTCGATTGGAAGGCGGAGGTCCGCAGGATGGTTGCCGTGGTGTGGGCCCGTGAGCAGGGTGCCGCCGCCGCCGTGCAGCGCCGAGATCAAGCCACACAGACTCCCGTGTCAACACTTATTAGTTGGGAGCCGGGACCCGGCAGTACCGCAGCAACTGGGCCCGGTGTAGTGCAACTCATGGAAGAAGAAGTACCGAGTACGCTACCCCCGCCGCCGTTCCCGGTAACGGCCTACAGCAACGGAACCTACTGCACCTGGATGAGGAACCCGGTTGATCATCAGACCGTCGGTCAGCACGGTCCCCTGCGGTGGTAGCTGCAATCCAAATTAACCCCTGAAGTTCACAGTTCACCGTTTTAAAGTTAATGTTTTAAAGGACCCGCTCCTGCAGTACCCGTGATCTTTTGTTGAACATCCCTGAGTTCACCGTGGGACGCCATCCGATACGCCGGGTGGAAGGAGCCGAACCCTGCCTGAATTGTTGAACGCCGCCGGGGTCGGAGCCTCGGTGGGCGCCATCAGGGGTCGGAGCCCCTGGTGGAGGACGGCAGAGAGTTAGAGGAGCGAGGACAGTTCTACAAGTAGAGCCCGGCTACTGTACCCGCACCGCAGGCAGTGGAAGACGGGGTCTTTGTGGACGGTGCCACCGTGAGTGAGTGTGGCATTGGGGACCCGTGCTGCCCTATGGTGGACAGGGGAAGGTGGCTGGAGGAGGCTGCGCCGGCAGCGGAGTTTTACGAAGAAGATGAACGTTAAAGGCAGCGGAACCCGGCTGCCAAGTTGAACAGTCCCCGTTGGGACCATACTGCCCGTTTATTGGGCTTGTAAATAACAGCCCACCCCCCCCCTGTTAACTGGCCTTCCGGTTTCACAGCCTCTGGAGAGGCAGCCTGGAGGATGGGCCTGCGGGAAATAGATGGCCGAGGCCCGCCACCACTACAACCGGTGGCCATCCTCCGAGTCAGGGGTCCCTCTGAAAAGACAGGCAGATGTGAAGCCCTGCACCCGTCCCGTTGAATAACGCCTGGGCCCGTTCCTGGACTAGGGAAGAGGGGTGCTGCCCACTTCTTAGGGGCAGCATCAAGGATCAGGTTGTCTGGGTGGGTGACTGAAGGACCCGGTCCTGTTTCCCGTTATTAATAAAAGTTTACCGTTTGCAACATTTAAGTATGTGCCTTCCGTAAGGGAAGATTCAAAAAGCCAATATTTGAAGTTTATACAATCGTTAGTATACTTGTACTGTGTTCCCGTTTTTTATCTTTCAGAAACAAAATAAACCGGTGATGGACAGGCAGCCCGCATACGGTCTGCTTTAAACCAAGGGAGAATGTGATGCCCTGGACTAGTCAGCACCAGCATCCAGTACGCACCTGTCCCTACGCCCCGGCACCTCCCTCGGGCCCCCGAGACCATCACTCCCCTACCCACGGAGGGGTCAACACCGAGCTGCGCAACACCGTCCCCGGGAGGCCTAGTCAACGGCAGCGGCAGTGTCCATCCATTCACCACAACCCGTGGGTGGCTTCACGAACTTACATCCCTTAAGCCTGCTTTACACACTTCAATAGATCTTTCAATCCGTCGTCGGGGTCAAGTTGTAAGTGACGCACATCCGGCATCGTTCGTGACGTATTTGCGTGTGAAACCTACGTGCGATCGATATTGAACGCAAATACGGTGATCGCATACACGTCGTTTATTCCTCATACATTGGACGTTTGGTAGTACGAAACTAGTGAATTGTAATGTGTGACATCCCTCATACGACTGTGATGTCTGAGGCTATGTGCGCAGGTGTGCGCTCTGCACCGCAGCTTAAAAAAGGTCTGCTTCAGAGCGCAGCTGAAAAGCTGCTTTCTGAAGCGCCTCACAATGTCTGTCATTCACTAATCTCTGTCAGTCGGTCACTATCTCTGTCCCTCTCTCTCTGTCCATGTCAGTCTGTTCCTCTTACCCCCTCTCTCATATACTCACCGATCCCCGGCGCGGCGCTGCACGGCATTCACACTGCTCCGGCAGCTTTTACTGTTTTGAAAAAGCCGGCCGCCCATTAAACAATCTCGTATTCCCTGCTTACCCCGCCCACCGGCGCCTATGATTGGTTACAGTGAGACACGCCCCCCACGCTGAGTGACAGGTGTCACACTGCACCCAATCACAGCAGCCGGTGGGCGTGTCTATTCTGTGTAGTGAAATAAATAATTAAATAATTAAAAAAAACGGCGTGCGGTTCCCCCCAATTTTAAAACCAGCCAGATAAAGCCATACGGCTGAAGGCTGGTATTCTCAGGATGGGGAGCTCCATGTTATGGGGAGCCCCCCAGCCTAACAATATCAGCCAACAGCCGCCCAGAATTGCCGCATACATTAGATGCGACAGTTCTGGGACTGTACGTGGCTCTTCCCGATTTGCCCTGGTGCGTTGGCAAATCGGGGTAATAAGGAGTTATTGGCAGCCCATAGCCGCCACTAAATCCTAGATTAATCATGTCAGGCGTCTATGAGACACCTTCCATGATTAATCTGTAAATTACAGTAAATAAACACACACACCCGAAAAAAATCATTTATTAGGAATAAAAAACACAAACATATACCCTGGTTAACCACTTTAATCAGCCCCAAAAAGCCCTCCATGTCCGGCGTAATCCAGGATGGTCCAGCGTCGCATCCAGCGCTGCTGCATGGAGGTGACCGGAGCAGCAGAAGACACCGCCGCTCCGGTCACCTCCACGCAGCTAATGAAGACAGCCGTGCGATCAGCTGAGCTGTCAGTGAGGTTACCCGCTGTCACTGGATCCAGCGGTGGCCGCGGGTAACCTCAGTGACAGCTCAGCTGATCGCGCTACTCACCTCAGTTGCTGACTGGAGGTGACCGGAGCGGCGGTGAGTAGCGTGATCAGCTGAGCTGTCACTGAGGTTACCCGCGGCCACCGCTGCATCCACCGCTGGATCCAGTGACAGCGGGTAACCTCAGTGACAGATCAGCTGATCGCGCGGCTGTCTTCAGTTGCTGTGTGGAGGTGACCGGAGCGGCGGTATCTGCTGCAGCTCCGGTCACCTCCATGCAGCACAGCTGGAAGCGACGCTGGAGCATCCTGGCTTCCGCCGGACATGGAGGGCTTTTTGGGGCTGATTAAAGTGGTTAACCAGGGTATATGTTTGTGTTTTTTTTTCTAATAAAGGATTGTTCGGGCGTGTGTGTTTATTTACTGTAACTTACAGATTAATCATGGAGGGTGTCTCATAGACGCCTGACATGATTAATCTAGGACTTATTGGCAGCTATGGGCTGCCAATAACTCCTTATTACCCCGATTTGCCAACGCACCAGGGCAAATCGGGAAGAGCCGGGTACAGTCCCAGAACTATCGCATCTAATGCATGCGGCAATTCTGGGCGGCTGTTGGCTGATATTGTTAGGCTGGGGGGCTCCCCATACCGTGGAGCTCCCCATCCTGAGAATACCAGCCTTCAGCCGTATGGCTTTATCTGGCTGGTTTTAAAATCGGGGGGGACCGCACGCCGGTTTTTTTAATTATTTAATTATTTTTTTCACTGCACAGTATAGACACGCCCACCGGCTGCTGTGATTGGGTACAGTGTGACACCTGTCACTCAGCGTGGGGGGCATGTCTCACTGTAACCAATCACAGGCGCCGGTGGGCGGGGTAAGCAGGGAATACGAGATTGTTTAATGGGCAGCCGGCTTTTTCAAAACAGTAAAAGCCGCCGGAGCAGTGTGAATGCCGTGCAGCGCCGGTGATCGGGGATCGGTGAGTATATGAGAGAGGGCTGCTCAATTCAGTCACTCAGGAGATTAGCGGTCACCGGTGAGTCCTTCACTGGTGACCGCTAATCAGGACGCGACACAGACAGAGCCGCAGCATGACAATGAAGTCGGGTAAGGTTCACCCGAGTTCATTCTGACAGTGCGGCTCTGTCTGTGTCTGCTGTCATCTGCCATTCAGCTCTGCTACATGGCTGTCTGTGTCTGCTGTCAGCGGCCATATAGCAGAGCTGAATGGCAGATGACATAGTAAAAACGCATCCCTACACATTACACACGCTTGGCAAGTCAATAAATAAAAAAAAAAAAAAAAAGGTGCCCAATGCATACGTCACGGAACACATGATCTAAGGATTGAACACAAAATTGATCAATTTAACATAGACTACTAACGCACGTGTGACAGCAAATGAACGACCTACGTGCAATCTCATTCAATCGCATATGCGACCTGGGCGTGTCACATCGCATACGAGATCGCATACCTAATTGTAAGGTGTAAAGCTGGCTTTACAAACCACCGCGGCCCCGGCCGTGGAACTCCCCACCGAAGTCCCTGCATGTAGCGCCAACCCCCTTGCAGAGTGACGTGACCCTCAGGTCCGTGAGGCGCTCGAGCCACCCACCATACGAGTACGGATCCAAGCGGCTCGGCGGTCGCAGCCGAGCCCACGGGGCGGTACAAATGCGGCCGGCGCGCTGCTGTGCGCGTGGCCATCTTGGCTTTCTGGGAGGGTGAGGGGGGGCACTTTGGTGACAACTGGGGACTGGAGGGGACCGGGGAGGAGATTTATCATGTTTGTTCATGCCAGATGGGAGATAAATAATTTTTTACCAGCGCTGTCATTTACTGTAACGTGATCATCGGTATACGGTGTATACCGGTGATCACGTGAGCGGGGACCGGAAAAACCGGCCTGAATCATGATCTCCAGGGTCTCAGCCACCCCCTGAAACCCCGGAGGTTTTCTGACGCTGGGGGGCGCTATTCACTTATTTCTGCCTGCTGTTTATAAACAGAGAGTGATAGAAGAAGGGTCTTAATTCCACACCAAGGACTCAATGGATCCAGGAAGAGATTAATGCTTCTTTAATAACATGCACAAGTCTACGCGTTTCTAGAGACACAGCTCCCTTCATCAGTACATTGGCAAGAGAACATCAAATCTGGTTTCAAGTGAGATGGTGAAGTATAAAAGCATGCAAACTTCACCATCTCACTTGAAACCAGATTTGATGTTCTCTTGCCAATGTCCTGATGAAGGGAGCTGTGTCTCCAGAAACGCGTAGACTTGTGCATGTTATTAAAGAAGCATTAATCTCTTCCTGGATCCATTGAGTCCTTGGTGCGGAATTAAGACCCTTCTTCTATCACTCTCTGTTATCAGCCAACTTTGGGACTGCTGCCTGGACCTGGATCTTATATATGCCTGTATAGTGGTTGTGACTGGCACAACCATTATAGGTGAGTGTGTTTTTATTACATATCTTCCTCCCCTTTTGGCGTAAGACCCTATTGCGCTTTTCTTTCCACAGTTTCTCATCTGCTGTTTATAAACGGCAGATCAAAATAAGGCTACATTGACACGACCTATCCGTTTTTGCGGTCCGCAAAAAACGCTCCATTTGTTTCCCGGATGCATCTGTGTGGCATCCGTTTCCGTTCCATACATAGCCCGTATGTCATCCGTTTGTCATCCGTGTGCCTTCCATTTTTTTGCATACTGCAAAAAAGCTGAAGGAGGGAAAATACATACATTTACCCAGGATCCATAGCTTCAACCTATATGGGGCGGTCACATGTTCACTCCAGTGCCATTTTCTACTGCTTTTCACAGCGTAGAGCGCTCTGGTGATTTTCTTGTGCTTGTACACCTCATATCAGTCTTTTCTGTCATTATAATGGCAGATAGACACATAATGTCCGACTCTCCTCCATTTTGTAATTTTGCACCGTTTAGTGCCTTTCATGTGGCACTAAGGGGTGCTTAGCCTTGTATTTAGCCAAAAAAAAGATAAATTTAAAAAAAAAATGACGTGGGGTTCCCCTTATTTTTGATAGCCAGCTAGGGTAAAGCAGACGGCTGCAGCCTGCAGACCACAGCTGGCAGCTTCACCTTGGCTGGTAATCCAAAACTGAGGGCACCCCACGCTGTTATTTTAAATTAAATAAATAATTTAAAAAAAAAAAAAAACACATGGGGTCCCCCAAAAATTGGATCACCAGCCAAGGTAAAGCGGACAGCTGGGGTCTCATATTCTCAGACTAGGGAGGTCCATGGTTATTGGACTCTCCCCAGCCTAAAAATAGCAGGCCGCAGCCACCCCAGAAGTGGCGTATCCATTAGATGGCCAATCCTGGTTCTTCGCTCCAGCTCATCTCGTTGCCCTGGTGCGGTGGCAAACGGGGTAATATATGGGGTTAATAACAGATGTGTAAAGTCACCTGGCATCAAGCCCTGGGGTTCGTGATGTCAGGCGTCTATCAGATACCCGACATCACCAACCCAGTCAGTAATAAAAAAAAATTAGACGACAATCACATTTTTATTTGAAAAAATACTCCCCAAAACATTCCCTCTTTCACCAATTTATTAGAAAGAAAAACAAATCCAGGTCTGGTATAGTCCAAGGTGGTCCCATGACGATCCATACCATAGTCAATGTCCCAGTCAATGAAGAACAGGATGTTCCATATTGGCTGGGAGAGCAATGCAGTGACCTGAGGTAACATCAATAGGTCAGCCCAGGTCACTGCAGGGCATGAGAAGTGCTGCTGTCAGGAGGATAGCGAGGTACATTACCTACGGTGATCGCTGCATTCCTGATTGCAGAGCTGTCACTGAGTTCAATGACCGCCACCTTCACAACCAAGTATCACGGGTGCCTGTGACATCACCGCTAGTGACAGTCTCGGGTCGGCAGCGAGAAGAGATGTGACAAGTAGAGTTGAGCGCGGTTCGTGGTCCGTGGTTCTCCAGTTCGCGGTTCGAGTGATTTTGGGGGCTGTTCTAGATTGAATTAGAACTCGAGCTTTTTGCTAAAGCTCAATAGTTCTAGTTACAATCCAGAACGGTTCTAGCAGCAAAAAGCCAAGCTAATTACTAGCTGGCTTTCCGCTGTAATAGTGTAAGTCACTCTGTGACTCACACTATTATGAAATTTCAGCGTATAGTGTGCGGGAACAGCGCGTTCAGATCACTGATGCTGGGATAATGGCGATCGCCATTTTTTTTCTGTTCTTCCTTCCCTCCCTAAGCGCGCGTGTAGTGGGGCGGGCCAGCATGTCAGCCAATCCCAGACACACACACAGATAAGTGGACTTTTAGCCAGAGAAGCAACGGCATGTGTGAAAGGATGTCCAAGTCACATGTCCCTGCATTATAAATAATGGCGTCCAGACGGGCAGATGCCCATATCTGCCTTCTGCGTCTGGGTGTCAGTCACCGCAGGTGCAGCTCCTGTCTCCGATACTGCTGTGTACGCTCTACACACAGCGCTATACAGAATAGGGATAGAAGTTTCTTTCAGCCCTTCTAAGGGCTAATTACAGCAGGCTCAGAGCCATAGGTGACAGGTCCGTGGAAAGAGTTTTTAACAGCTACAGATAAGAGCTTCTGTGTAGCTAAGGTCAGGGAGTTCCTTGCTGCATTTCACGATTAGGAGGGATAGAAAGTGAGGCTTCCTTTCCTCTACACTGACCCACAACCCGGCCACTGTACCCTCCAGCACTTTACACACTCAAACTCATTGTTACTAAGCCATTATACTAGCAAACACTGAGGAAACTTAGTGGCATCCTAAAAGTGGCTGTTGGACTTCCATTAGTGTCCCACTAGTGCAAATCTATTTGCAGCACCTCTGCATTGCACACTCAAGCTCATTGTTACAAAGCCATTAGAATACCAAACACTGAGGAAACTTAGTGGCATCCTAAAAGTGGCTGTTGGATTTCCATTAGTGTCCCACTATTGCAAATCTATTTGCAGCACCTCTGCATTGCACACTCAAGCTCATTATTACAAAGCCATTAGAATATCAAACACTGAGGACACTTAGTGGCATCCTAACAGTGGCTGTTGGACTTCCATTAGTGTCCCACTAGTGCAAATCTATTTGCAGCACCTCTGCATTGCACACTCAAGCTCATTGTTACAAAGCCATTAGAATACCAAACACTGAGGAAACTTAGTGGCATCCTAAAAGTGGCTGTTGGACTTCCATTAGTGTCCCACTAGTGCAAATCTATTTGCAGCACCTCTGCATTGCACACTGAAGCTCATTGTTACAAAGCCATTAGAATACCAAACACTGAGGAAACTTAGTGGCATCCTAAAAGTGGCTGTTGGACTTCCATTAGTGTCCCACTAGTGCAAATCTATTTGCAGCACCTCTGCATTGCACACTGAAGCTCATTGTTACAAAGCCATTAGAATACCAAACACTGAGGAAAGTGGCTGTTGGACTTCATTAGTGTCCCACTAGTGCAAAGATATTTGCAGCACCTCTGCATTGCACACTCAAGCTCATTGTTACAAAGCCATTATAATACCAAACACTGAGGAAACTTAGTGGCATCCTAAAAGTGGCTGTTGGACTTCATTAGTGTCCCACTAGTGCAAAGATATTTGCAGCACCTCTGCATTGCACAGTCAAGCTCATTGTTACAAAGCCATTATAATACCAAACACTGAGGAAACTTAGTGGCATCCTAAAAGTGGCTGTTGGACTTCATTAGTGTCCCACTGGTGCAAATCTATTTGCAGCACCTCTGTATTGCACACTCAAACTCCTTTTTACTAAGCTATTATATTAGCAAACTGTGCTGCCATTTTAAGGGCCATAGTTTTATTGTCCGGGATAGTTGTTGTTTATTCTGCTGTCAATAAAGGTAGACCACCGCTGCAATCCACACCACCTCTCAATTTTTACTACCACATTTTAAGTGGACATTCTTGTCGCTAGCAAAATGAGTGGCAAAATGACAGATGCTGGTGGAAAGGGGAACAGGTGTGTAGGAAAAGGAAAAAAAGGTTGTGTCCATGGGGAAGGTGGCAAAGCTCCATTAACATCTGCTGAAGATAGGCCATCTTCCAGCAAAAGTAAGATGTCTACTACTTTACGTGGATAATCGGATGTGATCCCTTTTTTACGAACACAAACAACTGGAACAAAGGTAGATGTTGCCCAAAAAAAGAAAATGCTTGAATGGATCTCAAGTGGTCCAACAAGTGCCCTCTCCTCCACCTCAACTATCGCATCCAAAAAACACCAGTCCTCTGAGTTGTCATCCCAATCACACTTGCTTTCTCCCAGCTCTCAAGTCTCCATCCGCCCTGCACAGTATGGTGGAACAGAGATAGCTGAGTCTGCAGAGCTGTTCAGTCACACTATAGCCTGGGAATCAGAGGTCTGCTCCCAAGCTACAGTGAGTACAGACCAGGAAATGGTCTGCAGTGTTGCCCAGAACCTTTGTGACTCAGATTCAGGCCATGATGACCAAGTTTCTGAGCATAATGTTGACCCTTATTCACAAACTAAAACACCTGTTGTAATAGACAATGAGGAACATACTGATGACTATGAGACGCAGATACCAGATTGGGATGACAACTTAAATATTTGTTCAGGGCAGGAAGAGGCTCGGTCTGAGGGGGACGGGAGTGCAAACACAATGCTTGATGAGGAACTTCTAGATCCCACCTACTGTCAACCCACAGTCAGGCAGTCGAGGAGGTCAACAGAGGCAGTGGAGGAGGATGCTACTGACGACAAAGTTACCTTGCGCCTTCCTGGACAGAGTCGGAGTACTGGTAGCACGTCTACAACTGCATCCTCAGCACCACTCTGCCTCTGAGCACTAGTCGGAGGGGCTCAGCAGGTCGCATGCCCTCTAAGCCTTGCCTAGCCTGGTCCTTTTTTGACATAGCAAAAGATCCCCAAATCATGTAATATGTAAAATTTGTCGTGATTCTGTTAGTAGAGGGCAAAACCTCCGCAGTTTGACAACTTTTTCCATGAATCGTCACATGAATAAATATCATATGTCCCAGTGGGAAGCTCACCGTGCTGCAACGCGGCCTAGCGGAACGGACCATCCACCGCCTGCCCCTTCCAGTGCATCCACGCGCTCTTCATCTTTTAGGACTGTGGGGACAGCTGTCACACCTGGTTTTCCACGCACAACTTCCACCACTGTAACCGCAACAGGCAGTTTGCTTGGTAGGTCGTCATTTGGTTTGGAAGGAGAAACAAGTGCGTGTGTACAGCTCTCTCAGACATCGATAGCACCGAACGTTGGATGAAGGCAACATCATGTCTACGCCTGCACTTTCCTCACAAACCTGCTTTTTTCCAGGGACACCCTACTCACCACCGTCTACACACAGCAGCCAGATCTCTGTCCCTCATATGTGGACAAATAAAAGGCCATTTCCTGCGACCCATGACAAAGCTAAGAGGTTGACTTTATCCCTCTGTAAGCTCTTGGCTACCGAAATGCTGCCTTTCCGCCTGGTGGACACACAGGATTTTAGAAACCTTATGTCTGTCGCTGTGCCCCAGTACCAGATGCCCAGTCGCCACTACTTCTCTAAGAAAGGTGTGCCTGTGCTACACCAGCATATCGCACACAACATCACCGCTTCCTTGAGAAACTCTGTGTGTGAACGGGTGCATTTCACCACAGATACTTGGACCAGTAAGCATGGACAGGGACGTTACATGTCGCTGACTGAGCACTGGGTAACTATGGTGATAGATGGTGAAAGGTCTGCTGCACAAGTCTTGCCATTCCCACGACTTGTGTGTCAATCCTCTGTCTGTCCAAGTTCCTCCACTGCTTCTGCCTCCTCAACCTCGTCTGGGTCCTCCACCTCCGCCCCAAGCCTGCCTGGTCAGGCCACCAGCGTTGTAACTTCGGAGAAGGAATCACACACCCCTCATTACTATGCTGGCAGCAGAGCACAACGGCATCAGGCGGTCTTTGTCTTGAAATGTCTTGGAACTAAGAGTCACACAGCGGCTGAGTTGTGGGCAGCTCTGGAGACTGAGTTTGTCTCCACTCAACCTGAAGCCTGGTAAGGCCGTGTGCGACAATGCTGCAAACCTGGGTGCGGCCCTTCGCCTGGGCAAGGTCACACACGTGCCTTGTATGGCTCACGTGTTGAACCTTGTTGTCCAGCAATTTTTAACACACTATCCCGGCCTAGATGGCCTTCTGAACAGGGCACGAAATCTGTCTGCTCACTTCCGCCGTTAACCGCCGCAGCTGAGCGACGTGCATCGCTCCAGAAGTCTTTCGGCCTCCCGGTTCATCGCCTGAAATGCGATGTGCCGACACGCTGGAATTCGACTCTCCATATGTTACAGCGACTCTGGCAGCACCGCCGAGCACTGGTGCAATACGTCATGACATATAGCCTGGGCCAACGAGATGCAGAGGTGGGGCAGATCACCCTGATGGAGTGGTCTCAGATCAAGGACCTATGCACCCTTCTGCACAGTTTCGACATGGCGACGAATATGTTTAGCGCTGACAATGCCATTATCATCATGACAATTCCAGTCATTTACATGCTGGAGCACACGCTAAACACTATTTGGACTCAGGGGGACAACAGGAAGGGGAGGAACTACAGGAGGATTCATATGCGCAAGAGACAACAACATCACCAAGGTCCAGACATTCATCATCACCAAGGCGGCAGGCATGGAACCATGGGGGACAGGGATCAACAAGGGCGCATGGTAGCAGGCGAAATGTTGAGAAAGGTGCAGGAAAGCATGAAGAAATGGAGGACGAACTGTCCATGGACATTGAAGACTCAGCGGATGAGGGAGACCTTGGTCAAATTTCAGTTGAAAGAGGTTGGGGGGAGATGTTAGAGGAAGAAAGAACGATTAGCACCTCTATGCCACAAACACAGTGTGGACTTGGTCCGCATGGCTGCGCCAGACACATGAGCGCCTTCTTGCTGCACTACCTCCAACATGACCCTCGTATTGTCAAGATTAGAAGTGATGATGAGTACTGGCTTGCCACACTATTAGATCCCCGGTACAAGTCCAAATTTTGTGACATAATTCCAACCATAGAAAGGGACGCACGTATGCAGGAGTATCAGCAAAAGCTGTTACTCGATCTTAACTCGGCTTTTCCACAAAACACCCGTGGTGCAGGGAGTGAATCTCCCAGTTGTAACTCGACAAACATGGGACGGTCTCGTCATCTTCAACAGTCTAGCCGTACCAGCAGCACCGTAGCTGGTGCTGGTAACAGCAATTTTATTGAATCTTTTCATAATTTTTTTAGACCATCCTTTGCAAGGCCACCAGAGACAACAAGTCTGACACATAGTCAACGGCTGGAGAGGATGATACAGGAGTATCTCCAAATGAACATCGATGCCATGACTTTGCAACTGGAGCCTTGCTCATTTTGGGCTTCAAATCTTGAAAAATGGCCAGAGCTCTCCATTTACGCCTTGGAGATTTTGTCGTGTCCAGCTGCCAGCATTGTCTCTGAACGTGTCTTCAGTGCTGCTGGGTGTGTGCTGACAGATAAGCGCACGCATCTGTCCAGTGACAATGTGGACAGACTAACGTTCATCAAAATGAACAAGTCATGGATCCACAAGGAATTTACTACCCCTGTGTCATCCTGGGGAGAGTAAATGCTTGTGTATTTTGAATGTGCTTGATGCAAATCTACCTGTGAAGTGTACAACTGGGGCACAAGTGCTGCCACTGAAGGGGTGGGTGTCTGTGTGGCCCAATTTTTGGAAAAAAGGGAGACTCTGCTTGGAGTAACCCTTGTTTGCTGTGTTTTTAAAAAGGAGCCAAGATGAACAGATCTGGGATCAGTAAAGACTTTGCTACCTACCCCGGTGTCATCCTGGGGACAGTTAAGGATGGCGTATTTTTGAATGTGCTTGATGCAAATCTACCTGTGAAGTGTACAACTGGGGCACAAGTGCCTGTGTCTGTGTGGCCCAATTTTTGGAAAAAAAGGGAGACTCCGCTTGGAGTCACCTTGCGGTGTTTTAGATGATTTTAGAAGGGCATGCCATGCCTATATCTTTGTCTCGTCCTCTTTTTCCTCATAATGCTGTTTTGTTTTCGCATGAGAATTTGTTCTTGTCACTTTCCCATGTGTTTGTGTTGTGTTGTGAGTTGTTTGTCACCTTTTGGACATCTTTGAGGGTGTTTTCTAGGTGTTTTTATGTGTTTGTGATTGCCTCCCATTGTTTCCTATGCAGTTTGAGCGGTTCGCCGAACCGGTTCGCTGAACCGAACTTGAACGAGACCTCCGTTCGGCGAACCGAAGTCGAGCCGAACCACGACCGGTTCGCTCATCTCTAGTGACAAGCGGCGGTCATGGAAGACAGTGACAGCGCTGACGTCGGGAGGGCAGGACTTCTTCACCGCAGTTAAGGAACTTCACTAACCTCCTGACGGCAGCGCTTGTCATCCCCCTGTGGACACTGCTGAACGGGCAGCCGCGGGGCTGGGGCTGGAGTGGGACACAGATTGCAGCGGCATCCGACGGAAGTCACACGGAAGTGCTTCTGTGTGGCTTCCGGGATTTTTGCACACGTAGCCAGGGTAAACATCGGGTTACTAAGCAAAGCGCTTTGCTTGGATACCCGATATTTACCCTTACCAGCTTACCGCAGGCTGCCAGCGATGGCTCCCTGCACACGTAGCTGTAAAAAGCCACGCTTTTGGTGATCGAACCGTTCTCGAACGTAACTCGAACTGCCGAACTTTTAGCAAATCGTTCGAGTTCGTCGAATGACTCGAACACCCCCCAAAATCACTTGAACATGAAATTGGCGAACCTCGAACATCGCTCATCTCTATTTATGACAGGCAGAGGGGGAGTACTGTATTCCGAGGGAGGGGGAGGGCAGGAGTGTGTAGTTATGGGGTAGTGTAATTTGTGTGTGTGATGGGGGTGCATTGTATTATGTCTGGGGAGGGGGTAATGGAGGGTGCATTGTATTGTGTTTGGGTGGAGGGGTAATGGGGGTGCATTGTATTGTGTGTATGTGTGTAGAGAGTGATTGGGGTGTATTGTATTGTGTGTGGGGGGAGGGGTAATGGAGCGGCATTGTATTGTGTGTGGGCGGGGGGGCTAATGGGGGTGCATTGTGTGTGTGTGTGTGTGTGTGTGTGTAATGGGGGTTTATTGTATTGTGTGTGTGTGGGGAGGGGCGCGGAGTCATTAATCGAGTACTAATTAGTGTGTTATCAGTGATATTAGACCTGGACCTGTCTGCACAGGTACAATGCCCTGTAGTGACTTGTAGAGTGATTAGGACACAGGTATGTGGTGGAACAATCCACAAATCAGGGAAGCAAAGAGCAGAAAATACATCAAGGTCTGCTACACACTGCAAAAATGTCACATAGTGCCATACAGTACTCACATAATGCCGTACAGTACTCACATAATGCCATACAGTACTCACGTGCCATACAGTACTCACAAAATGCCATACAGTACTCACATAATGCCGTACAGTACTCACATAATGCAATACAGTACTCACGTGCCATACAGTACTCACATAATGCCATAAAGTACTCACATAATGCCATACTGTACTCACTTATTGCCATACAGTACTCACATAGTGCCATACAGTGCTCACATAATTCCATACAGTACTCACATACAAGTGCAAAAATATATTAAACATTCATCACTCGAAAAGTGGGCCTGTGCACCCCCAAATGCCAGGGCTGAATTTTAGTCCCAGTCCGGCCCTGGTTGCGCCCCTTACTGACAACGTAAAACTGCGTATGAGCACACCATATCTATTTAAGGCCTCGGTTCCATTTGTGCATTTTCCACAGACAAGTGCAATCTGATAAAAGATCGGATTATTCTCACTCTAGTGCAGAATAATGGGGCAGTGTCCATCTGCAATTGATCTCTCATGCCATATCAGTATGAGCAATGAATCACAGCATGCTGCGTTTGGCAGCGAGTCTCGGCTCACACACCCCCATACAACTTGTAGAGCTGTAGGGGGAAAAAGCGCAATAGGGTCTTACCCGGTATGAGGGTAGAGAGACAGAAAGAGGTACACTCAACTGGTAGGGTTGTGCAAGTCACAACTCCTTATGATCGCATGTGAGTGCCTTTTTGTGGTTTAGCAGCGGCCCCGGAATGCAGTATATAATATATAGGTCAGGTAAAGAGAAAACCGGTTTAAATGCCGCGCTAAAAACCACTGATGCTGTAGATGAAAAAGATTTCCTTTATTTCATAATTCTACGCATTTCAGAGACATCTCCGTCTCCTTCCTCAGGAAAAGAAATCATATACGATATATGATTTCTTTTCCTGAGGAAGGAGACGGAGATGTCTCTGAAACGCGTAGAATTATGAAATAAAGGAAATCGTTTTCATCTACAGCATCAGTGGTTTTTAGCGCGGCATTTAAACCGGTTTTCTCTTTACCTGACCTATACACCCCCATACAAGTATATGGGAGCGTGTGAAACATCGCACTGCACTCGCATGTCATCCGACCGCAGTGCCATATACCCAGAGACAGGCCAGTGGAGGAGATGGGGAGAAAGTGCTCCTTCCCTCTCCTCCGCAGCTATATCCAATCACAGTCATTAGCATTAGGAGCTCTGCGCAAGTGGAACCGAGAACTACAGTGGATCTACTCTGTAAGGCTGCTTTCACACTTCCGTCTTTTTCCAGCAGTCACAATCCGTCACTTAGAGAAACAACTGAATCCTGCAAAATAATTTGCAGGATTCAGTTTTTTCCCATAGACTTGTATTAACAACGGATTGCGACTGATGGCCCTGCATTGCATCTGCTATGCGACTGATCAGTCATGGAATGACTGACCGCCAGGTGTAATCAATGCAAAATGTAACGTTTTTTGTAGTGTCGAAAAAACACAGTGCGCAGGATTCCGTCGGCATCTGGCGTTGGTTATAATGGAAGCCTATGGGCCCCTAAATCAGTCCAATCCATCAAATGACGGATTCCGGCGATGGTTCCATCTTTTAGCAACAGAACATGCTCAGATGTGTAAATTCCTTTCTGGTTATAAAATCTCTCTCTCTCTCTATGTCGGTCTCTCTGTCTGTCGGTCGATCGGTCTCTCGGTCTCTCTCTGTCCTCTGTCTGTCTGTCGGTTGGTCTCTCTCTGTGTCAGTCGGTCTCTCCCTCCCCCACTCTCTCATACTCACCGATCACCGGCGCGGCATGGCGCTGCACGGCTGTGACACTGCTCCGACGACTTCTCCTGCTTTTGAAAATGCCGGCCACTCATTATTCCATCTCATATTCACTGCTTCCCCCGCCCACTAGCGCCTGGTGCAGTTAGACGAGCCCCCACGCTGAGTGACAGGTGTCTCACTGCAACCAATCACAGCCGCCGGTGGGCAGGTCTATATCTTGCAGTAAAATAATTTAAAAATAACCGGCATTCGGTCCCCGCCAATTTTGATACCAGCCAAGGTAAAGCCATTTGGCTGAGGGCTGGTTTTCTCAGGATTGGGAGCCCCACGTTATAGGGAGCACCCCAAGCCTAAAAATATCAGCAAGCAGCTGTACGGAAATGCTGCATCCATTAGATGCGACAGTCCCGGGACTCTACCCGGCTCATCCCGATTGCCCTGATGCGGTGGCAATCGGGGTAATAAGGAGATAATGGCAGCCCATAGCTGCCACTAAGCACTAGCTTAGTGATGGCAGGTGTCTATGAGACACCCCCAATGATTAACCTGTAAGTGAAAATAAACACAAACACCAAAAAATCCTTTATTTGAAATAAAATATGAAAAAAACCTCTTTTACCACTTTATTAATCCCCAAATACCCCTCCAGCTCTGACGTAATGCACACGAGGTCCCACAACGCTTTCAACTCTGATATATCGGAAGCTGACCGGACCAGCCGTAGAGCAAGACCACTCTCTGTGAGCTCCACGGAGCAACTGAAGTGAGTTGGGCTGTCAGCGGTGACGTCACTCAGTTAACCCGCGGCCACAGCTGGAGTCTCTTTGCCAGGTACAAACTGCTACAATGGATCTGTTTTTTTAACGGGTCCGTCCCATCAGTTGTACCACAATCTCCAAGGCATCTGTCACATCAGTCACAAAACGAATTGTGACTGATGGAAAAAGATGGAAGTGTGAAAGCAGCCTAACACAGTTGAAAAAGTGCTAAACGTTAAAAGAATGAAGATCAGCACTTGCTGCGCATACGTTCAGTATTTTTAGCTTCTTTTAACAGCTTCAGGTTTTCAAAGACACAAAGCGATTTTCAGCTGCTATTGCTTGGAAGTTGCTGACTAGTACTTAATACAATTTCAATAATAATAATTATTAATAATAAAAAAGATGTTAGAAAAGAAGCAAAACAAAAAAAGATGTCAGCGTTTCTTAACCTGTCCTCTACCAGAGAAACTCAAAAGATTTGCAGATGTGTAAGGCTATGTGCGCACTTTGCGTCGAGGTAGTTGCAGTTCTAAACGCATTCTCTGGCAGAAATTGTCTTTGTCAAATTTGCTTTTGACCACAAAAGTGCTAAAAATACGCTTGCGTTTTTACAGCGTTTTGGCCACGTTTTTACCACGATTTACATGCTTTTTCATTGCTTAAAGGGAAGGAATCGTAAAAAAAAAAAAAAATTTTAATAACTGGAAAAATGTAAAGTAATAATGTTTTAATGTTTTGTTTAAATATTATTATTTGTTTTTAATTGAGCAAAATCTAAAAAAAAAATTAAAAAGTTTGATATTTTCCACTGTTAAACACTAGGGGGAGCAGCTTCTGAAATCCTACAGAAATCCCACTGTAGAAAAAGCTCACATTACAGCTGCAGTAAAGTGGGCGGAGTCTGCTCTCCTGTGTGTGATGTCACACCTCCCCCTCCCAATTTGGGTGTTTCCAAAGGAACAGAGAATGAAATGTAGAGACACAGTGCGGATCCATTTTGTTGGTAACCAGAAATGTCTAAAGTGCCACCAAGGACAGCAGGAGTACCACACAGGATAGGATTAGATACACAGCTCAGCAGACATTATCACACAGGAAAGGATTAGATACACGGCTCAGCAGACAGTATCACACAGGATAGGATTAGATACATGGCTCAGCAGACATTATCACACAGGATAGGATTAGATACATGGCTCAGCAGACAGTATCACACAGGATAGGATTGGATACATGGTTCAGCAGACAGTATCACACAGGATAGGATTAGATACACGGCTCAGCAGACAGTATCACACAGGAGAGGATTAGATACACGGCTCAGCAGACAGTATCACACAGGAGAGGATAGGATACACGGCTGAGCAGATAGTATCACACAGGATAGGATTAGATACACGGCTCAGCAGACAGTATCACACAGGATAGGATTAGATACACGGCTCAGCAGACAGTATCACACAGGAGAGGATTAGATACACTGCTCAGCAGACAGTATCACACAGGATAGGATTAGATACACGGCTCAGCAGACAGTATCACACAGGATAGGATTAGATACACGGCTCAGCAGACAGTATCACACAGGATAGGATTAGATACAAGGCTCATCAGACAGTATCACACAGGAGAGGATTAGATACATGGCTCAACAGACAGTATCACAGAGGAGAGGATTAGATACACGGCTCAGCAGACAGTATCACACAGGATAGGATTAGATACACGGCTCAGCAGACAATATCACAGTATCACACAGAATAGGATTAGATACACGGCTCAGCAGACACTATCACACAGGATAGGATTAGATACACGGCTCAGCAGACAGTGTCACACAGGATAGGACTAGATACACGTCTCAGCAGACAGTATCACACAGGAGAGGATTAGATACACGGCTCAGCAGACAGTATCACACAGGATAGGATTAGATACACGGCTCAGCAGACAGTATCACACAGGATAGGATTAGATACAAGGCTCATCAGACAGTATCACACAGGAGAGGATTAGATACATGGCTCAACAGACAGTATCACAGAGGAGAGGATTAGATACACGGCTCAGCAGACAGTATCACACAGGATAGGATTAGATACACGGCTCAGCAGACAATATCACAGTATCACACAGAATAGGATTAGATACACGGCTCAGCAGACACTATCACACAGGATAGGATTAGATACACGGCTCAGCAGACAGTGTCACACAGGATAGGACTAGATACACGTCTCAGCAGACAGTATCACACAGGAGAGGATTAGATACACGGCTCAGCAGACAGTATCACATAGGATAGGATTAGAAACACGACTCAGCAGACAGTATCACACAGGAGAGGATTAGATACACGGCTCAGCAGGCAGTATCACACAGGATAGGATTATATAAATGGCTCATCAGACAGTATCACACAGGATAGGATTGGATACATGGTTCAGCAGACAGTATCACACAGGATAGGATTAGATACACGGCTCAGCAGACAGTATCACACAGGAGAGGATTAGATACACGGCTCAGCAGACAGTATCACACAGGAGAGGATTAGATACACGGCTCAGCAGAAAGTATCACACAGGAGAGGATAGGATACACGGCTCAGCAGATAGTATCACACAGGATAGGATTAGATACACGGCTCAGCAGACAGTATCACACAGGAGAGGATTAAATACACGGCTCAGCAGACAGTATCACACAGGATAGGATTAGATACACGGCTCAGCAGACAGAATCACACAGGATAGGATTAGATACACGGCTCAGCAGACAGTATCACGCAGGATAGGATTAGATACACGGCTCAGCAGACAGTATCACACAGGATAGGATTAGATACACTGCTCAGCAGACAGTATCACACAGGAGAGGATTAGATACATGGCTCAGCAGGCAGTATCACACAGGAGAGGATTATATAAACGGCTTAGCAGACAGTATCACACAGGATAGGATTACGTACACACGGCTCAGCAGACAGTATCACACAGGAGAGGATTAGATACACAGCTCAGCAGTTTCACACAGGAGGATTAGATACACAGCCCTGCAAACAGTATTACACATGATAGGATTACATACACGGCTCAGCAGACAGCATCACACAGGAGAGGATTAGATACACAGCTCAGCAGGCAGTATTACACAGGAGAGGATTATATAAATGGCTCAGCAGACAGTATCACACAGGATAGGATTAGATACACACGGCTCAGCAGACAGTATCACACAGGATAGGATTAGATACACGGCTCAGCAGACAGTATCACACAGGATAGGATTAGATACACGGCTCAGCAGACAGTATCACACAGGAGAGGATTAGATACACGGCTCAGCCGACAGTATCACACAGGAGAGGATTAGATACACGGCTCAGCAGACAGTATCACACAGGAGAGGATTAGATACACGGCTCAGCAGACAGTATCACACAGGAAAGGATTAGATACACGGCTCAGCAGACAGTATCACACAGGATAGGATTAGATACACGGCTCAGCAGACAGTATCACACAGGATAGGATTAGATACACGGCTCACCAGACAGTATCACACAGGACAGGATTAGATACACAGCTCATCAGACAGTATCACACAGGAGAGGATTAGATACATGGCTCAATAGACAGTATCACACAGGAGAGGATTAGATACACGGCTCAGCAGACAGTATCACCCAGAATAGGATTAGATACACGGCTCAGCAGACAGTAACACACAGGATAGGGTTACATACATGGCTCAGCAGACAGTATCACACAGGATAGGATTAGATACACGACTCAGCAGACAGTATCACACAGGATAGGATTAGATACACGTCTCAGCAGACAGTATCACACAGGAGAGGATTAAATACACGGCTCAGCAGACAGTATCACACAGGATAGGATTAGATACACGGCTCAGCAGACAGTATCACACAGGAGAGGATTAGATAGACGGCTCAGCAGGCAGTATCACACAGGAGAGGATTAGATACATGGCTCAGCAGGCAGTATCACACAGGAGAGGATTATATAAACGGCTCAGCAGACAGTATCACACAGGATAGGATTAGGTACACACGGCTCAGCAAACAGTATCACACAGGATAGGATTAGAAACACGGCTCAGCAGACAGTATCACACAGGAGAGGATTAGATACACGGCTCAGCAGACAGTATCACACAGGAGAGGATTAGATACACAGCTCAGCAGACAGTATCACACAGGAGAGGATTAGATACACGGCTCAGCAGACAGTATCACACAGGATAGGCTTAGATACGCGGCTCAGCAGAAAGTATCACACAGGATAGGATTAGATTCACGGCTCAGCAGTTTCACACAGGAGGATTAGATACACAGCCCTGCAGACAGTATTATACATGATAGGATTACATACACGGCTCAGCAGACAGTATCACACAAAAGAGGATTAGATACACGGCTCAGCAGACAGTATCACACAAGATAGGATTAGATATACGGCTCAGCAGACAGTATCAAACAGGATAGGATTAGATACACAGTTCAGATGACAGTATCACTCAGGATAGGATTAGATACACAGCTCAGCAGACAGTATCACACAGGAGAGGATTAGATAAACGGCTCAGCAGACAGTATCACACAGGATAGGATTAGATACACGGCTCAGCAGACAGTATCACACAGGATAGGATTAGATACATGGCTAAGCAGACAGTATCACACAGGATAGGATTAGATACACAGCTCAGCAGACAGTATCACACAGGATAGGATTAGATACACGTCTCAGCAGACAGTATCACACAGGAGTGGATTAGATACATGGCTCAGCAGACAGTATCACACAGGATAGGATTAGATACACGGCTCAGCAGACAGTATCACACAGGAGAGGATTAGATACACGGCTCAGCAGACAGTATCACACAGGAGAGGATTAGATACTCGGCTCAGCAGACAGTGTCACACAGGATAGGATTAGATACACGGCTCAGCAGTTTCACACAGGAGGATTAGATACACAGCCCTGTAGACAGTATTACACATGATAGGATTACATACACGGCTCAGCAGACAGTATCACACAGGATAGGATTAGATACACAGCTCAGCAGATGGTATCACACAGGATAGGATTAGATACACGTCTCAGCAGACAGTTTCACACAGAAGAGGATTAGATACATGGCTCAGCAGACAGTATCACACAGGATAGGATTAGATACATGGCTCAGCAGACAGTATCACACAGGAGAGGATTAGATACACGGCTCAGCAGACAGTATCACACAGGATAGGATTAGATATATGGCTCAGCAGACAGTATCAAACAGGATAGGATTAGATACACAGTTCAGATGACAGTATCACTCAGGATAGGATTAGATACACAGCTCAGCAGACAGTATCACACAGGAGAGGATTAGATAAACGGCTCAGCAGACAGTATCACACAGGATAGGATTAGATACACGGCTCAGCAGACAGTATCACACAGGATAGGATTAGATACATGGCTAAGCAGACAGTATCACACAGGATAGGATTAGATACACAGCTCAGCAGACAGTATCACACAGGATAGGATTAGATACACGTCTCAGCAGACAGTATCACACAGGAGTGGATTAGATACATGGCTCAGCAGACAGTATCACACAGGATAGGATTAGATACACGGCTCAGCAGACAGTATCACACAGGAGAGGATTAGATACACGGCTCAGCAGACAGTATCACACAGGAGAGGATTAGATACTCGGCTCAGCAGACAGTGTCACACAGGATAGGATTAGATACACGGCTCAGCAGTTTCACACAGGAGGATTAGATACACAGCCCTGTAGACAGTATTACACATGATAGGATTACATACACGGCTCAGCAGACAGTATCACACAGGATAGGATTAGATACACAGCTCAGCAGATGGTATCACACAGGATAGGATTAGATACACGTCTCAGCAGACAGTTTCACACAGAAGAGGATTAGATACATGGATCAGCAGACAGTATCACACAGGAGAGGATTAGATACACGGCTCAGCAGACAGTATCACACAGGATAGGATTAGATACACGGCTCAGCATTTTCACACAGGAGGATTAGATACACAGCCCTGCAGACAGTATCACGCATGATAGGATTACATACACGTCTCAGCAGACAGTATCACACAGGATAGGATTAGATACACTACACTGAGCGGGGGGTGTATATTGAGCGGGGGGTTGTTTTTGGAGATGGTAGCAGCGGCGGTACTCACATGCAGTGGCACACAAACACACACACACAGCAGCGGCGGCGGGCAGAGCGGGGGCTGTGTAGAGCAGAGGGAGGGGGTGTCATTAGAGATGGTAACAGCGGGAGGGAGGGGTGGCGGTAGCAGTAGTGGGGCTGGGGAGAGCGGAGGGAGGGGGTGTCATCGGAGATGGTAACGGGGGGAGGGGAAGCGGCTCGTACTCACACATCCTGGCGGTTGACAGGGGTATAGTGGAGCAAACAGCATACGCTGTGAGCTCCACAATAATGGCGCTGATCTCTTCCCTCTGCTGTGATCTGGACAGCCCAGGGGGCGCGTCCAGGTCACAGCAGATGCCCACTGTAACATAAATGATGGGGTCGGATCCTGACCACTGTTCTCTATGCACAGGGGCTGCCATAAAGGAGTGAGTAACTGTCGTTACACACACAGCAAATCCAGCATGGCAGCCCCCAGTGCCTCCAGTAAAATTAGAATTAAATAAAAACTAAATAAGCAGCGATTTTCATTTTGTATTAAAAATACTTGATTTATAATCACTATTTTTAATACAAAAATAAAAAACCGTGTCACATTCCTTTTAAAGTCATATGCGTTTTGATTACAAATACACTACTAAATAAAGTTTAAACATACAAACACTATGAAAAAAAGGAAAAAAAGATAACAAATATCGTAATTAAAATCATACAAAGAATAGCTAATTTTAATAGAATTCTAACTGTGTTCAAATATTTATTTATAAAATAAAGAAAAATTATGGATTTTCATTATTTTTATTGTCGGACTATGTGTGTGTGTAAAGGGACATATGCCCTTAATATAAAGGCAAAAACGCATGCGTTTATTTTGTCAAAACAGCATGTTTGCTGCATCAAAAAAGCATGTTAAACGCTAGAATTTTGAAATAGGAGCTTTTTGAAAGATCTCATTGACTCCAATGTTAGCAAAACACTGCCAAAATGGCAAAAATAATTGACATGTTGCTTCTTTATTTCAAATCTGTTTTATTGATGAAACTGTTGTCAACATATAAACATCATTTTTGCAATTACAATACATAAACATCATTTTCTCATTGCCAGGATAACATCCAGGAATTGTTACATTACTAAGTTTCTTGGAATTCTTCAATGGAGGGCACTGCGGCCGCTGCCGCTGCCCCTGACTGCTGAGCCCCTCACTACGTCCCCCCCATGGTCACCTCTCCCTCCTCCCCACTGTGCAATGCCCCCCGCTGCCCCCCTTCCCTGCTGGGACCTCCTACAGGGCATATAAACAGCTGCCGGAGTCCCTCCTTTCTCTTACCACATCTGCCCTCAGGGTGAGCATCGCCGATGGACCCCCTGGAAGCAGCGGTAAGAGAAAGGATCGGACGGGAGGGAGCCGATTGGCTTGCCTCCCTTGTGGGCACCAGCTCCCTCCTGCCGGTTCCCAGCAGCGGTGGGCGCAGGTCTTCCAGGCCCTCCCGTCCACCGCAGCGTCTAAGCCCCACAACAGACCCCAGGCGCAGGGCGGCCCGGTCCAGAAGGTCCGGTCCGCTCTCACCCCCGGCCACCTATCCCCTGCCCCACCGGGCATCGCGTTCACATATATCGCGCAGCGCTGCACCCCCGTCACCCAGGCATGCTGCCCCCCACCAGGCATCGCGTTCGTCCACGCCACGCAGCGATGCTCCCCCTCCCCTCAGGAATGCTGCCCCCACCCTGGCATCACGTTCGCCACCACAATGCAGAGCGCCTCCCCCCAGGCACTCTGCACCGCCCAGCATGACGCGCCCCTCATGTTGCTTACCGCTCCATGCTGAGGCTGCGTCACATCCGGTATCCATGGCAGCCGAGTCACTTCCTGTGACTCGGCAACCATGTGACTATACTGTACTTCCGGTTTTCGGCCCCCGGACCGGAAGTGATGTCATTAAAAGTAAAAGCGGCAAATTTAAAGGGAAATGCAGTCATAAACAAACATGCTTTATAACTGCATTTCCTGCCCAGCGTTCGCATTCTTTACAAAGCGAACGTGGTGGTCTGCAGCAGTCAAGCACCCACCCTCCAGCCAGCAATCTCCACTGCCCTCTAATCACACATCAGCATCCAGGCCACATTATGGGAGCATCAGAAAGCAGAAGCTCTTCAGCGGAGGGATCAGCACACTCTGACTCGCACCAGGAATACAGGGACCATCATGGGCACCTTCCCCAATCTGACCCTAGCAAGAGCACGGAGTTCCATGGTGAAGAGGATCCATCTTTACCCCTGACACCGCCATGCTCCAACCGACAGCTACAACCGCAGGAAATCCAAGGTACTCCTCCATTAGATTTACCCCCCCTGCACCCCCTGCCAACCCCTGCAATCCATCCATCGCCCATCCTGCCAGTAAGCCAACCGCAGATAGAAGCAAGGCACTCATCACGCGTGGGGTCAGCCGAGCCAGGATCATCAGCTCTCCATCGTAGACCCCTTAGGGGTCATAACCACAGAAGATCACCGTCCACTTCCCGCAGCAGAAGCCGAGATAGCCACGGGCGTCAATCCCGGCGCTCACGGCACAATCACCATTTCTGTTCATCCAACCGCAGCAAGAGATCATCCCGCAGGAGACACCACACGCCATCCAGCACTGCGTCATCCGACTCTCGCCGCAGCCGCTCACTAAGCGGCCCTCCAGGCGAAAGGTTTGCTAATCACCACCACGGCAGTGAACCACTACCCGAAGAACTACCTCAGATGGCGGCGCCAGAGGACCAACCTACCACATCGGCCGGTGAGTACAGCTTTACCAGCGCTTGGGCAGGGGGGACCCATCCAGGAGTAATGAGGGAAGCGGTTCGTTCACCGTCGGGACTAGTTCTAGTTAACCCCGCGTTCGTAAAACGCCAAGACATAGCGCATCAGCGCCCTGACCTACACAGGGACATGTTCTATTGTGGTGTTTCACCGCTTGGAACCCACCTAACCCCGGAAACAGTCCAAAAAATTTGGGCTAATGATTATGTGGATATCTGGTCCCTAATATCTGCGGATCAAAACACCGTCGACAAGGAAAGACGAGGCAACGACCGCCAATTCGCTAAAAAATCCACCGTAGCCAAGACCATAAATAATTGGTTGCAGGCTTTCTGCGTTATGGGGTGCGTGATGGGTCAGAAGCACCCCGAACGATGCTCAGAACTCTTCACTTACTGCGACACCATTTACAACTCCTATAAAACCCATGGGGGATCAGCCTGGTGGAAGTATGATGAAGAATTTAGGAGACGCCTGGCACTCCAACCACAATTGGGTTGGGGTGTAAAGGCAACCGATTCGTGGCTCAGACTCATGATGGCGCAAAAGTCCTTTCAGTCCTTTCCAGGCCAATTTTCCCCAAACCACGGCACACCGGGAGCCGCAAATGTTCGCAGACCAGGTTGCTGCTGGCTCTTCAACGAAGGCCATTGCAGGTATCAAGGTCTCTGCAAATACAAGCATGAGTGTTCATCCTGCGGGGGAAATCACACCTCCACCAAATGCGATAAGCAAACAACAAGGCACCATGCAAAAAATGCACCACCAGGTCCCAAGGACCCCAGTGATCGTGCACGAGATGGAGCCATGGCTCGAACGTTACCCCAATAAGGCGGCGGCTGACACCATCAGAGACGGTTTCACCCACGGTTTCTTTATCCCCTTTAATTTCTCCTCAGAACCAACCTTTGCCCCCAACCTAAAATCTGCCCGGAACCTCCCACAGGTCCTGGAAAACAAATTACTCAAGGAAGTGGCACTAGGCCGCGTAGCAGGCCCATTCACTAAATTACCATTCCCAAACCTTCGCGTTTCACCCCTAGGGGTTGTGCCTAAAAAACAAAAGGGTGAATTTCGCCTCATACACCACTTATCCTTTCCGGCCGGGAGGTCAGTAAATGACGGCATCCCCACAGAGGACTCAGCAGTGTCCTACGCGTCTTTTGACAAAGCAGTCGGACTGGTACGCAAAGCAGGGCAAGGAGCATTAATGGCTAAATCGGACATAGCGTCCGCCTTTCGCCTGCTACCAGTGCACCCTGATTGTCACCACCTGCTAGGGTGCTATTTCAACAAAAATTTCTTCTATGACATGTGTCTTCCCATGGGTTGCTCCATATCCTGCTCTCACTTCGAGCTCTTCAGCACCTTCCTAGAATGGGTGGTTAAGGACGTGGTAAAGATCAAATCAGTCACCCATTATCTAGATGATTTCCTGTTCGTTGGCCCCGCCAACTCGGAAACATGCGCTATTGCGTTAAATTCATTCCAGGCACTAGCGGACAAATTCGGGGTTCCGCTGTCAAACGAAAAAACAGTTGGCCCTGTGACATGCCTTTCCTTTTTGGGAATTGAAATAGACTCAATTACCATGATGTTTCGGTTGCCACTGGAAAAGGTCCAAAAAACAACATCGCTTATCGACGGGTTCTGTGCGGTTCGTAAGGTAACCCTGGCGCAAATGCAATCTTTATTAGGCTTGCTCGCCTTCGCCTGTAGAGTCATGCCTATGGGAAGGATCTTTTCCCGTAGGCTTTGCCTGGCCACTAGGGGCATAGCTGCCCCCCACCACAGGATTCGCATCACCAGCGCCCTACGGGAGGACCTACGTGTATGGAGGTCTTTTCTAGCTTCTTACAATGGACGCACGTGTTTCCAGGAACAGGAGGTTTCCAGCTCTGACATATCTCTATTTTCGGATGCTGCCGGGTCCACCGGATTCGGAGTTTTCCTTGGTCCCAAGTGGTGCGCTAGTCGCTGGCCCCAAAAATGGCACTTGTCAGGTTGGACAAAAAACCTCACTTTACTTGAGCTGTTCCCTATAATTGTAGCTACGGATCTTTGGGCAGATCAGCTGGCGAATAAACGAATCTGCTTCTGGACCGACAACATAAGTGTCGTCCACGCCATTAACCACCTGGCATCTTCTTCCCCGCCAGTGATCAGCTTACTGCGCTATTTAGTCCTCAAGTGCCTCGAGCATAACATCTGGTTCAGGGCCCGTCACGTGCCAGGGATCGATAACACTATTGCTGATGCCTGATCACGTTTTGAATTTCAGAAGTTTCGTGTATTACATCCGGAAGCGGACAGCATTGGCCAGAACTGTCCACAGTTCCTTTGGACGGTCCCCGAGGACAGCTCATGCCTTTGGTCCAGGCATCTCTAGCTCCATCTACGTGGCGTTCGTACGGTAAGGCTTGGAACGAATGGTTAAATATAGCACAACCGCTGCCTAGCCAGGTGTCTGCTTATTTTCTCAGCAACTCCGTTGCTCGGTATATAGCGCATTTGCATAGTAATGGCGTGTCGGGTACAGTGGCGCAGCAGCGGCTCGCAGGCATAGCCTTTCACTTCCGGGTTCGTGGATGGCCTGATGTCACCAAGTCCTTCCTGTTTACGCAGGCCGTTAAAGGCTGGAAGCGGAAGCGGCAGTGCACTGAAAGCAGAAGGCCCATTTCATTTGCCATCCTCTCAGGCATAATAAACCAGCTAGGCGACGTATGTGCCAATGACAGCGAGGTCCTCTTGTTCTCGGCCGCCTTCTCGCTTGCATTCTTTGGGGCTTTGCGAGTCAGTGAATTAGTGAGCAGATCATCAGCTCGTCCCGGGGGTCTGCTACGCGATGACGTTATAATTTGCAATGGTGGAGTACGGGTTCGCATAAGGCGCTCTAAAACAGATCAGCTCGGTAGAGGAGTTTGGTTCCCCATTTTCCCGTTTCCCGGCCCCCTCTGTCCCATCCTTATCTTGCAGTGTTACTTAGAGTCTCGGGTTCCCAATAAATTCTTTTTAGAGCACGCGGATGGATCCCCGCTCACGGCAACGCAGTTTTCAGCCTTGCTAAAAACGTCACTTTCCAACCTGGGCTTACAGCCAGGGGATTATAGCACGCACTCCTTCCGCATAGGCGCAGCAACCGAGGCAGCAAGGGCCGGCTTCTCGAACGAGGAGATAAAGCGGATAGGGCGTTGGAAATCAGACTGTTTCTTCCGCTATATTAGGCCAGATCTAATTTAACCCCCCGATCCCTGGCAACCGCCAAATTTTACCACAAGTTTTAACCTCGAACCAGCCTCGGCAGTCACTACATCTTTCCACACCCCTCAGATAACTAATCATTGCTAACCGTTCAGTCCCGTAGTTCCGCCACCAAAAGCTATGACAACACTAATACAATGATGAACGCTGACACTATGATAAATATGCTGAGTACAGTTGCTAACAGCTTTTCTTCCTAGATCCGGCGAGACCTATCATTTGGATCCTAGGTCACTCACACATATTCTGGGCAGCACGGCGGGCCGAGTCGAGACCAGGTGGAAGCGAGCTGGGATTTCATCACCTCAAGTTCCATTGGAGAGGAGTTCGGGGCATGGCCTGGACACAGGTCCTGCCCGAGGTAGTGAACATAGCAAGGATAGCCAAGGGCCCAGTAGTGTTAGTCATCCACGCGGGTGGGAACGACCTGGTAAATGTGAGGATCCAGGAACTGCTTGCGGTCATGCAAGCAGACCTGGATAGGTTTAGCGGCTTCTTCAGCAACGTAGTGGTGGTATGGTCCAGTATATTACCAAGATTAAGCTGGATAGGGGCAAGGAACATAGCGGCTGTGGAGAGGTCAAGGCGGCATGTCAATATGCAGATCGCCAAATTTATAGCATCAGGAAGAGGGATAGTGCTGGGACATGAGTTGCTGGAATCAGAGATCAGCAGATTGGTGCTAGAGGATGGTTTTAGCCTCAATGACATAGGTCTGGATATTTTCCTGTCAGACATCCAGGACGGGGTTGAGCGGGCCATGAGGGCCCTGTGTGGGGGTCGCAGCTCAGGCGTGGGCCTTCGCCACTCCGTGGCCGGTGGAAGAGGGATTTGGTGAGAGCCAACCTGCCACGGACGGCCGTAGGCATCGGGCCTCCTCCCTCAGGTTTAAGGCGGATTTGTGCCTGTGGTTAAAGCTGTGGCCAAAATAACAAGCAACCCCCTTTTTATATCAAAATTGAATGGTGTTACGTGGATACCTTCAATAAAGAACAAAAGAAAGATATTCCATGTGTGGTCTCCTTCATTGCGCGGTGGGGAGGGGGAACCGGTTGGTGGGTCTCGGCAGTCTGGAGGGCACTGCGGCCGCTGCCGCTGCCGCTGCCCCTGACTGCTGAGCCCCTCACTACGTCCCCCCCATGGTCACCTCTCCCTCCTCCCCACTGTGCAATGCCCCCCGCTGCCCCCCTTCCCTGCTGGGACCTCCTACAGGGCATATAAACAGCTGCCGGAGTCCCTCCTTTCTCTTACCACATCTGCCCTCAGGGTGAGCATCGCCCGCCCTCCCTCCCTTAAGAAGGTTTTGTTACAAGTTCGGAAGTCACAGCCGGTGGAAGAGGGATTTGGTGAGAGCCAACCTGCCACGGACGGCCGTAGGCATCGGGCCTCCTCCCTCAGGTTTAAGGCGGATTTGTGCCTGTGGTTAAAGCTGTGGCCAAAATAACAAGCAACCCCCTTTTTATATCAAAATTGAATGGTGTTACGTGGATACCTTCAATAAAGAACAAAAGAAAGATATTCCATGTGTGGTCTCCTTCATTGCGCGGTGGGGAGGGGGAACCGGTTGGTGGGTCTCGGCAGTCATTATCTTTGTGCTATTACCATACAACCACTTATAAATTATAGGTCAGAATTCCCACTTCTTTTGACTTCCCGTATCCTAATATACTCATTCTCATTGTATGTCTACTGTCTTATGAATTATTGATAAAGCTTTTCATATAAAAAATGAAACTAGAAAAATGCAGATTAATGTTCAGAAAAGAAAGAAAGAAGAGGAAAGATACAAGCATAAAGAAGAGGAAATTAGAGAGAAGAGGGGAGAGGGGGGAAAGCAAGAAAAGAAAAGAAAAAAGGGGGGGGGAGGAATGAGACTCCCCACCGTTTTTCAGTTCAAAAAGCTCGCCAAACTCTCCACAAACTCTGGGGACTCCATGAACATAGTCCATGGTCCCCAAACTGTAGTAAATTTTTCTGTGTTCCCATTTAGTTCTGCTGTCAGCTCCTCCATTCTCTGGAGGTTTGTCATCTCCTCCAACCAATCCAGCACCGTAGGGCATCTAGTCTGTTTCCAAAATCGTGGGATAATCATACGGGCAGCCGACAGGCAAAATCGCAACATGTCCCTTTTTTGTGTTTTAATAGCTCCTGGGAGCATAGAAAGAAGGGCAACCTGGGGGGACTTTTCTATTTCACCTCCACAAATCTTTTTGTACAGGTAGAACACTGAGTCCCAAAAGGGTTGCAGCTTAGTACAGCTCCACCATATGTGTAGCATTGTACCTGTGTCTGTGCCACACCTCCAGCACACATCAGACACAGAGGGAAATATAGCATGTAATTTAGTCGGGTAATGGTACCACCTTGAGAGAATTTTGTAACTTTTCTTTTGATCGGCGCATGCCAAGGAAAGCTTGTGGGTCCACAGGTACGCTCTGCTCCAATCGTCCTCTGGAATATCCTCTCCCAGTTCCTCTCCCCACCTACAGACAAAGTGAGGTTTATCAACCCTATTTCTCTGGTTCAGCATTTTATAAATGAGTGAGATGCAATGTCCAGGTGATGACCCCTGTAAAAATACTTTCTCAAAATGAGTAGGGGGTGTTCTCATCCTTCTCTCCCTGTCCTGGTACGAGAGGAAAGATTTCAACTGCATATATTCCATCCAGGAAATCTCTCTCCCTGTGGCCTGCATGGAAGTTTAAGTTGGTAGGGTGTGTCTCTGGAGCACATGACAAAAAGGAGTATCATCCGCCCGAGTAAATCCCCCGAATCTATGGGAGTGGAGTCCTGGGGGGAACTTCTTATTACCGAATATGGGGGTAAGTGGGCCCTGCTCCTGAGAAAGAGATCCCTTTTTTATCTCTCCATCCCACATCCCCATCGCTGTCCGCGTGAACTCCATTCCCTTCGCTATCTGGATCCTACTTTCTTTCTCTAACCATGGGAGTAAATGTAAGGGAGTTCCCAGCCTATCCTGTTCAATCACCACCCATTGTTTCGAATTACCATGAAAATGCCAGTCCAGTAATCTCGTTAGGATAGCTGCCTTGTAATATAACTGAAAATTTGGGAGCCCCGCCCACCCCGTCACTTTTGAGTCTGGTCAGAGTTTTAATTCCTGTTCGGGGTCTCCTGTTCCCCCAGACAAACCCAGACAAGGCTGTCGGGATCTTGGAGAAGTAACTTAGCGGTAGCTGTATGGGTATTGTCTGAAACAGGAACAGGAACCTCGGTAACACATCCATTTTTATCGCGTTTATACGCCCAAACCACGTCAATCTCTTTTTGTCATATTTCTTTAAGTCCCTCATTGTCCTTTCTAATAAGGGGAAAAAATTGTGATGTACAATTTTTGCTGGATCCCTAGGTACCATAACTCCCAGATATTTTAAAACTGACGGTTGCCACTTAAAAGGGAAGTTTTGTGATACTCTCGCAAGGTCTTCTGCCGATAAAGTCACGTTCATGGCCTCTGATTTGGAAAAAATTACTTTGAAGTTGTTTAAGTTGCCAAACTCTTCGAACTCCTTGAGCAAGGACGGGAAGGATATGTGTGGTTGGGAAATGAACATGAGAAGGTCATCCGCGAATAGAGCCAGCTTACGGTTCTCCCCCCCACCTCTATCCCGTGGATGCTTGTGTTGTTTATCAGGGCGACCTCAAGGTGCTCCATGAATATGACGTATAAGAGGGGCGACAGTGGACATCCCTGTCTCGTTCCATTGTGGACCAGAAAGGATGATGATAGAAACCCATATGTCCTGACTTTTGCTGAGGGTCTCGTATACAGGGATGCAATTCTACCCAAAGATTTCTGACCCAAACCTACCTGTCTCAAGGCTGCCATCATAAAGCTCCAACTGTCCCGGTTGAAGGCCTTCTCCGCGTCCACTGAAAGTAAACACATGGGGAGAGACTGAGCCTTCAACCGAGCCATCAGGAGGAACAATTTGTTGGTGTTGTCCCGTGCCTCACGGCCTTTTACGAATCCCGCCTGGTCCATATGTATTATCCCAGGCAGGGACGGGGCAAGTCTATTGGCAAGTGCTTTAGAGAAAAATTTCAAATCTAAATTAATCAGTGAGATGGGTCTGTAATTTGTAACCAGCAAGTGGTCCTTTCCCGGTTTGGGGATAACACATATGTGTGCTTCAACAAACTGTGCTACCCACTGGGAGTTTTCAGATATGGAGTTAAATACTTTGGTCATGAACTGGGATAACTGAGTCTGAAAAATTTTATAGAACTTAGGGGTAAACCCGTCCGGACCTGGGCTTTTGCCTGAGGGAGAATCCCTGATAATATATGCCACTTCTGTCTCTGTAAAGTCTGTTTCTAGGTTTTCAACCTCAGTATTGGGTATAGTCGGCAGGGCTGTTTTAAGTATGTAATCATTTATTTTAGTCTCCAAAGCTTCTTGTGCCATATCCCCAAATTGGCCCCTTATGTCGTAAAGGTCACTATAATATTTTTGAAACTGCTCCGCTATGTGGATTGGGTTCTGAGTCAAAAGGCCGTCCGATTTTTTGATCGTAGGGATGTGACTGGGGTCCCCCCTCGGATGTAATGATAACGGAGAGTAGTAGAATTGGTTTTAACACCGCGCCAATGACCGCTATGGACGTCTGTAAGATTTATGTTACTTTTTATTTCATTTACAGGTCAACGCGTTTCTGGAGTCTCTGCTCCCTTCCTCAGGACATGCAGGAGAAAAGTACATCAAATCTGCTGAAAAGACGGGGCACACAGGATATATATACACTCCGTCACATTGACGTCAAGAGCCAGCCTCCTTTAAAAAAATCTGCGGGAAAAACATACATACAAGACTAAAGCGGGCTTTACACGCTACGACATCGCTAATGCGGAGTCGTTGGGGTCACGGAATTCGTGACGCACATCCGGCCGCATTAGCGATGCCGTTGCGTGTGACATCGATAAGCGATTTTGCATCGTTGCAAAAACGTGCAAAATCGCTAATCGGCGACACGGGAGTCCATTCTCAAATCTCGTTACTGCAGCAGTAACGAGGTTGTTCCTCGTTCCTGCGGCAGCACACATCGCTGCGTGTGACGCTGCAGGAACGAGGAAGCTCCCCTTACCTGCCTCCCGGCCGCTATGCGGAAGGAAGGAGGTGGGCGGGATGTTACGTCCCGCTCATCTCCGCCCCTCCGCTGCTATTGGGCGGCGGTTCAGTGACGTTTCAGTGACGTCGCTGTGACGCCGCACGGACCGCCCCCTTAGAAAGGAGGCGGTTCGCCGGTCACAGCGACGTCGCCGGACAGGTAAGTATGTGTGACGGCTGTGGGCGATGTTGTGCGGCACGGGCAGCGATATGCCCGTGTCGCGCAACAGATGGGGGCGGGTACCCACACTAGCGATATCGGGACCGATATCGCAGTGTGTAAAGTAGCCTTAACTTTTTTTCATGTTAATCTGTGATATATCAAAATATTTTTCCTTTTACCTCCAATTCTTGTGTGCACTTCACCCTACCAAATAGTCTGGTGGTGGCACGGGTATATGCTTCACTTGGTTTCCCCTAGTATGCAGTAACCATATTAACATAGTGGTTCGAGACTGATTCACAGTGATGTTTTTTACTAGATAAGGAAGTGTTTAATTTTTTACACATAAAAGACACATTTTTCTTAAAATCGATTTTAATGATTTTTCATGTATTGTGACATATTGGAGCAATATTTTTATTTGTAAGTTTCTGTATTTTCTGTCCAAATCATTGTACTACGTCATGGTTAGTCTTGTATGTATGTTTTTCCCGCAGATTTTTTTAAAGGAGGCTGGCTCTTGACGTCAATGTGACGGAGTGTATATATATCCTGTGTGCCCCGTCTTTTCAGCAGATTTGATGTACTTTTTTCCTGCATGTCCTGAGGAAGGGAGCAGAGACTCCAGAAACGCGTTGACCTGTAAATGAAATAAAAAGTAACATAAATCTTACAGACGTCCATAGCGGTCATTGGTGCGGTGTTAAAACCCAATTCTACTACTCTCCGTTATCAGCCATCCTGGGTGCTGCTGCGGTGGCCTGGATTATCATGCGTGCATAGTAGTTGTGACTGTCACAACTCTATTCGGTGAGTGCATTTGCTCTTGTTTTCACCCCATATTACTCGGGTAAAACCCTATTGCGCTTTTTTCTCCACAGTACTCACTTCCCTCGGATGTAATAACTTAGCTAGTGGTCTGCCACATTTGTCCACATATTCATACATAAATCTTTTTAGTCTATTCCTGTGGCGCTCGTATTGTCGGTCCAGAATGTATTTAAGTTCCTCTCTGTTTTTAACTAGCTCTGTCAGTGTCACCGGGGATAATGTCTGCTTATGGATCTTCTCTAGGTCTGAAATATTCTGAAGTAGAGACAGAATGGTTTGGGCTCTCTCCCTCTTAATCCTAGCCCCATGTTTGATCAGAATCTATCTCAACACACACTTGAGTGTTTCCCATTGAACAGGTAGGGTAGTAGTGTCTCCTGAGTGTATCTCCAAGAATTCATCTATTGTGTTCTGCAGGTCTTTCAAGCATCCCTGGTCCCTCAGCAGACTATCATTCAACCGCCAAGACCACGGCCTCCCAGGCCCATCCGGGATAGTGAGGCTCAAAAATATGGGGGCATGATCTGACCAAGAGATACTGCCTATAGAGGCCTGTATCTGCCATGTCAGGGCCTTCTGACTTACAAGGAATAGGTCTATGCGGCTGTACGAAGAGTGAGCCGGGGAAAAATATGTGTAGTCACGGTCTACTGGGTGTAGTGTTCTCCATGCATCCACTAATCTGAGTTCCTGTATACAACGTTTAACCTTCGTTAGTTTCCTTATTGAGAGAAAGTTATGTCCCAACGTTGTGTCTACCTTAGGGTCCAAAGTGAAGTTTAAATCACCGCCCACGATCACGGTCCCTTCTGCGAATTCATCCAGTGATGACAGGAGAGAGGAGCAGGTCGTTGCCGGATCTCTATTTGGTAGATACCAATTGACAATGGTAAAAATGGATGAGATAACATTAATTTTCAGGAATATAAATCTTCCCTCCGTGTCCACCCGTGTATCTAGAACTGTGTGCACTAGGGACTTATGGATGCCTATGGACACTCCCTTGGATTTTGACTCTGGGTTGGAACTGTGGACTCAGTTAGTATAATATCTGTCTCTAAAGATGGGGAGGTGACCCGTTTTAAAATGTGTTTCTTGGATCAATAGTATATGGATTCTTTTTTTGTGCATGTCAAAAAAAATCTGGGAGCGTTTTTGCGGGACATTAAGTCCCCTCACATTTAGTGAACCCCAATTAATCTGCGTCATTCCAATGCGGAGGAACGGTGGGGACTCTGGGGATAGGTTCGGGGATTAGGGAGAGAGAGAGATGTGCAGGCAAGTAGGATAGGAAGAGCAGGGAAAGAGAAGAGGAAATAAAAGAGAAGAGGTAAGAAGGTCGAGAATACAAAAGAAACTACCAACAAAGCAGTAGAAACCAAAGGCAAGGAGGTCAGAGTGCCTCCCGCCTGCAAGGTCACAACAATACCCTAACGTCGGGTCTAAAAAGACTAAAAGTAACTGTATAGGTATAAGAGAATACCAAACTGTCTAATCTAGGGATGGTGAGACTACGCCACTCCTTTATGGCGTGTTATCCCAATCAGGGAGGGAACTTTCTACAAAGGAGCCCCCTGCCCCGGACTAACAATAAGCAATTATTCAACTTAGTTTGTCAGCCAGAGCCCTATATAATGTGAGGACACAAGGTCTAGAGAGAATATTGTGTTATACACCATCAAGGGGTGCCCCCCCGCCCCCTCTTCCAGGAAGGCTGGAGGGAACCCCCCTCCCTCATAATCAGGAAGACTTAATCTCCCTGGCAAAAAAAATATGGCAAAACTGGGAGGTACATTCTATTGAGAAACAACCCAATGAATTTTTGTTTATAAACCAATAACTCCTTAAACATCAGACTGGTCTTCCTCTTCGAGGGCCACGCATCCGATCACCATCTGGGGCAGCCCCCCAATCCCCCAATTGGAAACACCGGCCATTCCTCTATAGGCACCAACGGAATGTCCAGGGCTGCAGCAAACGATGGCATATCAGTCGGGTTCCTAAGAACATGCATTCTTCCCGCGTGTCGGACCTGCAGGCGGAAGGGAAATAAATCCCCAGCTGTATTGAAACTCATACGAACGGAGCATGTCCAGGAGAGGTTTCAGTGCTCTCCTTCTTTGTAAAGTGAAACGGGATAAGTCCTGCAGAATCTGGACTTGGCTCCCCTCGTATTCTGGTGAAACTCCACTGCGCAGCTTAAACAGGATGGCCTCTTTAAGGACATAACGGTGGACCCTGCAAATCACATCTCGAGGTCTGTCATTCTGTGTAGGTCTAGGGCCAAGCGCTCTATGCACTCTGTCTAGCTCCAGGGGTTGGCTTGATGGTTCACCCAGGATCTCATTAAACATCACTTGGAGGGCTCTCTGGAGATCCTTAGGTTCAACAGACTCTGGTAAACCCCGGACCCTTAAATTGTTTCTCCGGCCCTGTTTTCAGCATTGTCCATTGCTTCCACCATATATTGTATTTGGCGGGAGTGTTGATCCAAAATGGCCCCTTGTGCCTGAGTGGTGTCTTCTATATTCTGTATTTTAGGTGCCTGTATTTGGTTCTGAGTGTCCACTCTTTCCACCTCCCCCCTCAGGGCCGACAGCTCTGTGCGGTATGCCTGTTCCAGCCTTGCTATATATGTCTCCATATCTTCTCTGGTGGGCATAGAAGAGATGTGTGCCCGGATTTCATTAAGTTCTGTCAGCACTCCTGGTTCATGTGATCTTATTGTACTTGTGGCAGGCTCTAACTCTGCTTGCATTTCCATATCATACACACTTTGACTCAGGCTGTGTCTCACTGAAGATAGGAGATTTCCACTAGCAGGGCCCTGTTCCCCATTTGCAGCATAAACAGCCTCTGCTTGAGATTTATTATTGTCCTCCTTCTGTGACAGGGGTAAGGGCACCTCTCCCCCCTCCTGAGGCCTCCCCACTGCAGGTCTGCAATCAGCAATGGTGGGGGCTGTACCCATGCTCCCTGCTCCAGGGATCCCCTGTACCTGAGACATTGCACGCTAACTGTCTGGGGTTATCAGCTGCCTCTCCTCCGCTGCCCGGGTGGTTTCCTCCCTCTGTCTCTGCTGCTGCTGGGGCTTCCCTTGTCTCTCCATCTTGGGAGATGTCTGCGGTGCTGTCCTCTGCTTCTGCCCGGTAAGGAAGCCTCTGATTCCCTTCTCCTCTGTCCGTGACGCTCCTCTGCTGGGCCCCTGGGAGCTCTCCCTTCTCCTCCGCTGCATATCCTTTTCTTCCAGGCTCTTGGGCTGGTTTAATTGTCAGTAATGTAGTCCGGTGGCAGGAGCTGAGACCAACACGTCCTCACTCCTCCATAGCCAGGACACGCCCCCGACATGTTACTTCTTTAAACGCAGAAATTTTGTCAAATTTTCTGCACCAAAAACGGTGCGTTTTGAACAGCATTGTGCGCACAAGAAATCCCTATTTCCCATAGACTTTGCTTGTAAATCCAAACGCATGCATTTTTGCCTTCAAACGCTGCAGTTAAAAATGCTGCGGAAACGCATGTAAAAATGCAAAGTGCGCACATAGCCTAAAAGCCATGGTGTGTACATATCTTAACAGGTCATATATTCTTTAAGTAGTAGTTAAGGTGCTCGTACACAGACTACAGTTGGCCGAACCCGAAGATAGACAGGATCGGCCGACAGTCTGATTGTCAGGAGATGAGGCCCCAGCATGTCCAATTTCGGACTATGGATCCTTTCTTTCTTCTAAGCCTGCTTTTTCACGATCGATCGTACCCGCCCCCGTCGTTTGTGCATCACGGGCAATTGATTGCCCGTGGCGCACAAACTCGTTAACCCCCCGTCACATGTACTTACCTCCCATGCGACGTCACTGAGGGCGGCGAACATCCACTTCCTGAAGTGGGAGGGATGTTCGGCATCACAGCGACGTCACGCGGCGCCCGGCCAATAGAAGCGGAGGGGCGGAGATGAGCGGGATGTAAACATCCCACCCACCTCCTTCCTTCCACATAGCCGGCGGGAGCCTTGGGATGCAGGTAAGCGATGTTTATCGTTCCCGTGGTGTCACACGGAGCAACGTGTGATGCCACGGAAACGATGAACAACCGGCGCCATGTTTCATAAATTATTTTATGAAACCTAGCGACGAGTACTAGACTCACGATTTGTGAGCAATACTGCGTGGAGGTGTCACACAGGCCGACGTCACAAGCGATGCCGGATGTGCGTCACAAAAACCATGACCCCGACGATCTATCGCACGATAGATCGTCTCGTGTAACGCACCCTTAAGAGATGAGCATACTGCCAGAGATGTATAGTAGCATCTGTCTCATAGAGGACACAAAAGCACTCAACAAAGTGAGCGCTCCTGTGTATGGGGGAGTCAGGGAGATAGCTGCTAGCCGAATGATGGGACAGCAGTCTTTTTGATTGTAATGCAGTTTTTTCTGTCTGAGAACCCAGTCCCGCCCTTTAGCCAAGTGTTTATTCAATTTCCTATATAGCCAGGTCCCTTGCTTCCCATACACAAGCAGGTTTTAACCGCACATAGAGGTAACTTTTGGTTAGGGATCCATACACACAAGCAAGTTTTAACCGCATATAGAGGTAACATTTGGTTAGGGACCCCATAAATAAGAGATTACCGTGAAGTGGTTATGGGTCAGTAATGAATTGATCTTTTCAACATATTTATTAATGACCTTGTTGGGGGCATGCGGAGTAGAATTTCAATATTTGCAGATGATACTAAACTCTGGAGGGTAATCAATACGGAGGAAGATAATTTTATATTACAGGGAGATTTATGTAAATTGGAGGATTGGGCTGAGAAGTGGCAATTGAAGTTTAATGTAGATAAATGTAAGGTCATGCACTTGGGTAGAGGAAATAAAATTTATAATTATGTACTTAATTGTAGAACACTGGGTAAAACAGACACAGAAAAAGACTTGGGTGTATGGGTGGATGGTAAACTTAACTTTAGTGGACAGTGTCAGGCAACTGCTGCCAGGGCTAATAAAATAATGGGTTGTATTAAAAGAGGTATAAGTGTTCATGAAAAAAATATAGTTCTACCTCTGTACAAGTCACTAGTGCGACCGCACTTAGAATACTGTGTACAATTCTGGTCACCGATATATAAGAAGGACATAGCTGAACTGGAGAGGGTGCAGAGAAGAGCGACCAAGATTATTAGAGGAATGGGTGGGCTGCAATACCAAGACAGGTTATTAAACTTGGGGTTATTTAGTTTGGAAAAACGAAGGCTTAGGGTGGATCTAATCACAATGTATAAATATATGAGGGGACAGTACTGAGACCTTTCCAAAGATCTTTTTACACCTAGGTCTGCGACTGGAACACGGGAGCATCCGCTACGTCTTTAGGAAAGAAGGTTTAATCATAATCACAGACGAGGATTCTTTACTGTACGAGCAGTGAGACTGTGGAACTCTCTGTCGCATGATGTTGTAATGAGTGATTCCCTACTAATATTTAAGCAAAGCCTGGACGCTTTTCTTGAAAAATTTAATATTACCAGTTATGTATATTAGATTTTATGACAGGGTGTTGATCCAGGGAACTAAATAGGATAACTGAAGTGAGCACTAATATATATATATATATGAGTGCAAGCCAAAAATACATACTATATATAAGAATAAGGCTGCACATCAAACTTAGATAATGGTATAATGCCTCAAGCATATGGAAAAATATTGGAATATACAATGAAAAATGCTACTTGCTAATTTGAACATGTGAATAATGAATTGCATACCTGCCATGAATATTAGGAAAAAGGAGATATTTAGCAATCGCATTGATCAATGTAACTGAGCCCCAAGGCCTCGTCAAGGCATATCTCTATATTGGGGTCCCTAGCTCTGTGACCCTAACTGTGTGTCATCTCATTGCAATTAAAAACTGCTATGGGTGGAGAGGGGTAACTAAGGACTTTCTTATATAGGAGATGGAAAAAACATGGCCGAAAGGGGCGGAGCTGTGTTCACATTCAGAAAAAAACTACATATAACTGAATAGGATAACTGAAGTGAGCACTAATATATATATATATATATGAGTGCAAGCCAAAAATACATACTATATATAAGAATAAGGCTGCACATCAAACTTAGATAATGGTATAATGCCTCAAGCATATGGAAAAATATTGGAATATACAATGAAAAATGCTACTTGCTAATTTGAACATGTGAATAATGAATTGCATACCTGCCATGAATATTAGGAAAAAGGAGATATTTAGCAATCGCATTGATCAATGTAACTGAGCCCCAAGGCCTCGTCAAGGCATATCTCTATATTGGGGTCCCTAGCTCTGTGACCCTAACTGTGTGTCATCTCATTGCAATTAAAAACTGCTATGGGTGGAGAGGGGTAACTAAGGACTTTCTTATATAGGAGATGGAAAAAACATGGCCGAAAGGGGCGGAGCTGTGTTCACATTCAGAAAAAAACTACATATAACTGAATAGGATAACTGAAGTGAGCACTAATATATATATATATATGAGTGCAAGCCAAAAATACATACTATATATAAGAATAAGGCTGCACATCAAACTTAGATAATGGTATAATGCCTCAAGCATAT
Organism: Anomaloglossus baeobatrachus; assembly: GCF_048569485.1. Taxonomy (NCBI): domain Eukaryota; kingdom Metazoa; phylum Chordata; class Amphibia; order Anura; family Aromobatidae; genus Anomaloglossus; species Anomaloglossus baeobatrachus. The sequence goes on from NC_134358.1 coordinate 327,796,688, forward strand.
GGAAAAATATTGGAATATACAATGAAAAATGCTACTTGCTAATTTGAACATGTGAATAATGAATTGCATACCTGCCATGAATATTAGGAAAAAGGAGATATTTAGCAATCGCATTGATCAATGTAACTGAGCCCCAAGGCCTCGTCAAGGCATATCTCTATATTGGGGTCCCTAGCTCTGTGACCCTAACTGTGTGTCATCTCATTGCAATTAAAAACTGCTATGGGTGGAGAGGGGTAACTAAGGACTTTCTTATATAGGAGATGGAAAAAACATGGCCGAAAGGGGCGGAGCTGTGTTCACATTCAGAAAAAAACTACATATAACTGAATAGGATAACTGAAGTGAGCACTAATATATATATATATATGAGTGCAAGCCAAAAATACATACTATATATAAGAATAAGGCTGCACATCAAACTTAGATAATGGTATAATGCCTCAAGCATATGGAAAAATATTGGAATATACAATGAAAAATGCTACTTGCTAATTTGAACATGTGAATAATGAATTGCATACCTGCCATGAATATTAGGAAAAAGGAGATATTTAGCAATCGCATTGATCAATGTAACTGAGCCCCAAGGCCTCGTCAAGGCATATCTCTATATTGGGGTCCCTAGCTCTGTGACCCTAACTGTGTGTCATCTCATTGCAATTAAAAACTGCTATGGGTGGAGAGGGGTAACTAAGGACTTTCTTATATAGGAGATGGAAAAAACATGGCCGAAAGGGGCGGAGCTGTGTTCACATTCAGAAAAAAACTACATATAACTGAATAGGATAACTGAAGTGAGCACTAATATATATATATATATGAGTGCAAGCCAAAAATACATACTATATATAAGAATAAGGCTGCACATCAAACTTAGATAATGGTATAATGCCTCAAGCATATGGAAAAATATTGGAATATACAATGAAAAATGCTACTTGCTAATTTGAACATGTGAATAATGAATTGCATACCTGCCATGAATATTAGGAAAAAGGAGATATTTAGCAATCGCATTGATCAATGTAACTGAGCCCCAAGGCCTCGTCAAGGCATATCTCTATATTGGGGTCCCTAGCTCTGTGACCCTAACTGTGTGTCATCTCATTGCAATTAAAAACTGCTATGGGTGGAGAGGGGTAACTAAGGACTTTCTTATATAGGAGATGGAAAAAACATGGCCGAAAGGGGCGGAGCTGTGTTCACATTCAGAAAAAAACTACATATAACTGAATAGGATAACTGAAGTGAGCACTAATATATATATATATATGAGTGCAAGCCAAAAATACATACTATATATAAGAATAAGGCTGCACATCAAACTTAGATAATGGTATAATGCCTCAAGCATATGGAAAAATATTGGAATATACAATGAAAAATGCTACTTGCTAATTTGAACATGTGAATAATGAATTGCATACCTGCCATGAATATTAGGAAAAAGGAGATATTTAGCAATCGCATTGATCAATGTAACTGAGCCCCAAGGCCTCGTCAAGGCATATCTCTATATTGGGGTCCCTAGCTCTGTGACCCTAACTGTGTGTCATCTCATTGCAATTAAAAACTGCTATGGGTGGAGAGGGGTAACTAAGGACTTTCTTATATAGGAGATGGAAAAAACATGGCCGAAAGGGGCGGAGCTGTGTTCACATTCAGAAAAAAACTACATATAACTGAATAGGATAACTGAAGTGAGCACTAATATATATATATATATGAGTGCAAGCCAAAAATACATACTATATATAAGAATAAGGCTGCACATCAAACTTAGATAATGGTATAATGCCTCAAGCATATGGAAAAATATTGGAATATACAATGAAAAATGCTACTTGCTAATTTAAACATGTGAATAATGAATTGCATACCTGCCATGAATATTAGGAAAAAGGAGATATTTAGTAATCGCATTGATCAATGTAACTGAGCCCCAAGGCCTCGTCAAGGCATATCTCTATATTGGGGTCCCTAGCTCTGTGACCCTAACTGTGTGTCATCTCATTGCAATTAAAAACTGCTATGGGTGGAGAGGGGTAACTAAGGACTTTCTTATATATCATTATTCACATGTTCAAATTAGCAAGTAGCATTTTTCATTGTATATTCCAATATTTTTCCATATGCTTGAGGCATTATACCATTATCTAAGTTTGATGTGCAGCCTTATTCTTATATATAGTATGTATTTTTGGCTTGCACTCATATATATATATATTAGTGCTCACTTCAGTTATCCTATTCAGTTATATGTAGTTTTTTTCTGAATGTGAACACAGCTCCGCCCCTTTCGGCCATGTTTTTTCCATCTCCTATATAAGAAAGTCCTTAGTTACCCCTCTCCACCCATAGCAGTTTTTAATTGCAATGAGATGACACACAGTTAGGGTCACAGAGCTAGGGACCCCAATATAGAGATATGCCTTGACGAGGCCTTGGGGCTCAGTTACATTGATCAATGCGATTGCTAAATATCTCCTTTTTCCTAATATTCATGGCAGGTATGCAATTCATTATTCACATGTTCAAATTAGCAAGTAGCATTTTTCATTGTATATTCCAATATTTTTCCATATGCTTGAGGCATTATACCATTATCTAAGTTTGATGTGCAGCCTGATCCAGGGAACTAGTCTGCTTGCTGTATGTGGAGTCAGGAAGGAATTTTTTTCCCTATTGGAGCTTGTTTGCCACATTGGGTTTTTTTTTGCCTTCCTCTGGATCAACATGTTAGGCTACGGGTTGAACTAGATGGACTTAGGGCGGCTTTGCACGTTGCAACATCGCACGTGCGATGTCGGTGGGATCAAATCGAAAGTGACGCACATCCGGCGTCACTTTCGACATCCTAGTGTGTAAATCCTAGATGATACGATTAACGAGCGCAAAAGCGTCGTTATCGTATCATCGGTGTAAGCTCCGAATTTTTCATAATTACGCTGCCGCGACAGGTACGATGTTGTTCCTCGTTCCTGCGGCAGCACACATCTCTGTGTGTCAAGCCGCAGGAGGAAGGAACATCTCCTTACCTGCCGCCGGCGGCTATACGGAAGGAAGGCGGTGGGCGGGATGTTTACATCCTGCTAATCTCCGCCCCTCCACTTTGATTGGCCGCCTGCCGTGTGAAGTCGCTGTGACGTTGTATGACCCGTCCCCTTAGGAAGGAGGCGGGACGCCGGCCACAGCGACGTCACAGGACGGGTAAGTGCATGTGAAGCTGGCGTAGCGATAATGTTCGCTATGCCAGGAATCACAAGATATCACTGCTGCGACGGGGGCGGGGACTATCGCGTGCGACATTGCAGCATTGGCTTTCGATGTCGCAAAGTGCAAAGCCCGCCTTAGAGTCTCCCTTCAACCTTAAAAACTATGATACTATTATCAATACATTAGCTAAATATCTCTTTTTTTTTTTCTTTTTCAAATAATCCTCAGCAGTTATGCAATGTCACATTTCAATTTTTTCAATTTTTCATATGGCTCATTGTATTTTTCATTCCTTTTGTATTATAAAGCAGTTATGTTTATTCATATTTCTCTGAATTTGGTGTGAAGCTTTCACTTTATATAGATTGTGTATATTTTGGCTAGCACCCTATTCACATTTACAATGGTGTTCCAGCAGTCTTTTTGAATATAGTGTATGGGAGAGTCAGGGAGATAGCTGCCAGCCAAATGATGGGACACCTGTCTATAGTGTATGGGAGAGTCAGGGAGATAGCTGCCAGCTGAATGATGGGAAACCTGTCTGTAGTGTAGGGAGATAAGTTCAGAGTAGAGCTGGGCTCAATTACGGGTATGGGGGAGGTGCTTAAAGGGAAAACGTTACAATAGTTAAACTAATCCCAAGCACACAATCAATTGCAACAGGGTAATGCAAAAAGTGATTTTTATTATAATTATGCAAGCAGAAAGAGAATGCCACTACCGAAAAAGCAAAGACAAAGCCAAGCCAACGTTTCGGCCTTCACAAGGCCTTTGTCAAGGACTTGCCTGTAAAAAAATAATAAAGATTATATACACACCAATGAGTGAACAAAATATACATATTTACAAGGAGTATATATATACACACACATACGTGTATCAAGGAATGACGGGTATAGACGGATTAGACGTCAAATGGGTGAACCACTGGTAGGGCGTTTTGCTTTTAAAGAACAACTTGCTGGATGGAGAGAGGGATACAACAATGATAAGCACCATGGGAAAGATAGCAAGCAAAACGTACAGTAACCACAAGCACGCGCTGGTACATTAATCGATCAAATGGTAGTGCCGGCGGGCAATGAAATCATAAAATGATCCCTAAACGTTCAGAACCATCAGAGATGGGTAACATGGTGGACAATGCAGGACATACTGCATTAGTAATACAGATATAAACAGAGCACTTTTTACCGGACGGGCAGAACCAGGAGGAGGCAGCAGATTAAACAGTGTAACTGCTATCTTAATGGTCAGGCGCCTAAGATTTAAACTAAATATAGCATGCATAGAAAACGCTAGCAATGGTATACAGATAAACAGTACATAGGACATAAGCGCAGTAGACAGTATGAGGTTAAAAACATACCCAGAATCAAGGAGGCATGAGGGGTGAATGGGTAGATGGAGGAAGTGCCTATGGAGAGACAGGATACATTAATACAGATTGCTATGCATGTGGAGACCAGGCAAGTAGAGGTACGGAGTATAGACAGTGCAATTACCTTACAGGGCACCGGGGCAGGGGGACAGGGTCCCAGAGGAGCAGGCAGAAGGCATGTGGTAATGGGGTCTGTGGAGTAGCGGCTATTTGTAGCCCGGGCAATACTTCCTGGTGTGACTCATTGGGGGCAGGTGCGCAGGCGCCCGTGACGTCAGTGATGACGTGGGCTTGTTACTGCGCAAGCGTCCGACGTAAGTGGGGAGCAAGAGAGGTGCTGTGAGATGGTTGTAAACATTACTAAGCGCGCATGCGCGCCGGACGTCACAGAGGGGGCAGACTCCAGGGACGTGATCCCTGTCAGCATGGGTCACAAGACTAAGCGCGCGTGCGCGCGTCGCGTCACAGAGGGGGCGGGGTAAGGGGAGTATCAGTCTGTGAACGGGGGTATGGGTGCTTGTCAGAGCGTAACGTCATCTAGGGGGCCGAATGTAATTAAGAGGTACGAGTCCCTTATGTGGTTATGGACGCTGGTGTGTACCAGTGCATTGCGTTCATGGAACCGGGATATGTGCAGTGGGGAAACCTATTATGAGTGACTGTGTGTAAAATGTATGTGTGGTATGCAGATGAGGAGTCAGTATCTAGGATGTAAAGGGGGGGATTGTATGTGACTGTAGATGGGGGCTAGGAAAAAAAGGGGGTGGGACGATGGAGCTGGTATACAGCTATATGCTGCTGGTATATAGCTGCTTGTATATAGCTGGTATAGACTGGTAAATACTGCTGGTATATAGCTGGTATAGACAAATATCTGGTATATGGCTGGTATGTACTGCTGGTATATAGCTGGTATAGGCAAAAAGTCCTATGGTAGAAGTGTATACATGTAGGAGAAGAGGGAGACAATCAAGGCAGGGTGGAGGTTGGAATGGAAATGAATGTAATGGTTTGCTTGGGTGTAAAGAAGAAATGTAGTATATGTATGTCAATGTTGTGTGTTTGGAGAGCACGTGTGTCCCAGTGTGTGACGTGGGGGGGGGGGTTCATGTTGGAAAGGGAGGGAATAGTGATGGGGTAAGAATGCTACCTGGTGAAGAAGAGGTGCCATTCATGGAAAAAGTGCATGGGTGGGATCCGATCAGAGGAGCAGGTGATCAGTATCTCTAAAAGAAAATGAGATAGGTTAGGAAAAATTGTTATATAGGCAACAAATAAATGCATAAAACACAATACATGGCAATGGTCTACATATGTGCAAAGGCAAGATTAATAATTCGTTTCATATTCTCTATTCATGCCCCATGGTTCGAGGGTTTGTAAAGTGTGTATCCAGTATGCCTCACGGTCCCGGAGGATTTGTACCCTATTGCCACCCCTTCTGGGTAGTGGGATATGTTCTAATATTTGAAACCTTAATTGGGAGACTGAATGACCTCTGGCCGCAAAGTGAGCCGGAATGGGGAGTACAGTCTGGCCGCACCGTATAGTCGATTTATGTTTACTAATGCGGTCTCGGATATGTTGGGTCGTTTCCCCAACATATCCGAGACCGCAGGGGCATTTGATCAGGTAAACAACAAAGTTCGTGTCACATGTGTAGAAACCTCTGATGGGATATTGTTTGCCAGTTCTGGGGTGTGTAACGAACTCTCCTCTGGTGACGTTAGAGCACTGTACACAATGGAGACACGGGAATATTCCCTTACGTGGCGTGGCCAAAAAACTCTGTCTGAACCGGTTTAGGGATGAACCAATGTCTGCTCGGACCAAAGTGTCTCTGATATTGCGAGGGCGCTTGTGACAGATCAAAGGTGGGGATTGAAATTCCTCAACGTCCGGGTATGCACTGCCGAGAATTGGCCAATGTTTTTTAATAACCTTGCTGAACGAAGGAGAGAACGGGTGATACGTATTCATGAACGGTATGCGTTGTTTTTTGTTAGGTTCTGGACTGCTTCTGGGGGAAATATTAGTTGCAATATGGTGCGGATAGTCCCTGGCTTGGAATTTCCTGCTCATTTCTTGGTGTCTGAGTGTGCGCGTTGTGGGATTGGAAACAATCCTTTCCACTCTACAATGCTGGGAGATAGGCAGAGATTTCTTGGTATGTTTCGGGTAACAGCTACTGTAGAGAAGAAGACTGTTTTTGTCTGTGGGTTTTGAATATATGTCGGTAGCTAGTTTATTGTTGGGGTCCCGGATGACCAGGGTGTCGAGGAAGTTGATGGAGTCGTGATCGTAGTGGAGGGTAAAAGAGATGTTGGGAGAGATGGTATTGATGTCATTGAAGAAGCTAGTAAGTGATTCTTCACTACCAGTCCAGATGAAGAATATGTCATCTATGTAGCGTTTCCAAAGGGGGATATTGATGGGAAAGAAGGGGTGTGGGTAAACGAAATCTTCCTCAAATTTGGCCATATATATGTTTGCATATGGAGGTGCTACGTTCGAACCCATTGCGGTCCCTTTCCGCTGCATGTAGAACGTGTCTTCGAACAGGAAGAAGTTATTTTCCAAGACCAACCTAAGGGTGTCCAGGCAAAATTGTTTTTTCAGATGGTCAAAGTCGGTGTGGGTATTGAGAAACCACTCAACCGCCCGGAGACCTCCTTGATGGTCAATGCTAGTGTACAAGCTGGTCACGTCCATGGTGACCAGGAGATCATTGTTGGTGATTTGGTTGATACTGGATATGGTTTCCAGAAAGTGAGTGGTGTCCTTGAGGTAAGAGGGGGTTTTTGGGATGAGGGGTGTGAGTATCTTTTCCAGGGTACGGGCAAGTGTTGACAAAATGGAATCAGTGGAAGCGACGATTGGTCGGCCGGGGGGGGAGGTGATATTTTTATGTATTTTGGGAAGGGTGTAAAATACGGGTGTGATGGGATGGTTGTTGATGAGAAAACTAGAGAGTTTGCTATCTATTGTTGCGTTGCTGATGTAGAAGTCGACCAAATTTTTAATAGTAGAACGGATGGTCGCAGTGGGGTCCCGTGGAATAGGGGTATAGGTTGTGGAGTCACTGAGTTGGCTCCTAATTTCAGACACGTAGTAAGATTTATCGAGGACAACAATGGCACCACCTTTATCGGCAGGTTTTATAACCAGATGGGGATTGTTTTTGAGTGCGAGGAGGGTCTTATATTCCTCATTTGTCATATTATGACGGAGGTGTAGCTGTCCATGTCCTATATTGATTTTAATCTTATCAATGTCACGTGTGACTAGTGATACGTATGTCTCTACTGGATGGTAGCGCCTAGGTGGTTGAAAGGTGCTTGGATTGGAAAGGCCTAATTCACGTAATGACAGAGAGGTTGCCGGACAAGAGTCCAATGCGGGGACTACAGGGTTAGTGCCTGGAGGATTCTGAGGGGTGGCAAAATGGGCTTTTAGCCGGAGATTCCTAAAGAATCTATTCAATTCTTGCTCCAGGGTGAAGGTGTTGAGTGGGGGCGTGGGACAGAAGCTGAGGCCTTTTTGTAGGACCCGGGTTTCTGTGGGTGTAAGAGTGAGCGAGGGAGGAGATGTTATACACGATATTCTCCCTACCTGGGACCGTGTGTTCATCCTGTGCGGGGGAGCCCTGTTTCTTGCCCCTCCTGGTTTGCCTCTTGTCTGGGGACCGGTACCTAAAAAAGAAGAAGAATTGGGACCGGAATAACTCTGGTCGCTGTCCGAGCTGTAGGTGCTTGTGTAGTTCCCTCGATGGGAGGGCCTTCGTTCTGATGGAAATGAGGAGGTGCGCCATTTGTAGACTCGATTTCTCAAGTAGTCGTCTTGATCACGAATTAATTTTGAACGTTTTCGGGTTTGCAGGGTCTGTTGGATTTCCGTAATGGACTCTTGGTTCTTAGTTTTCAAAGAGGAGAAGTCAGCAGCAGGGAGAGTCTGGGACAGTTGTTCCTCGATGGTCTTTATGCTAGCATCAACAGTGGCTATCTCTTTCTGCAGGTAATCAAGTGTCAATATGATAATATCGAGAGAACACTTATTGAGGATACCCTCGAATTGATCGCAGTACGAGGGATTATCAGCTAAGAGAGTTGGCCTTAGAGGGACTCTAAGTCCTCTGGGGATGCGTTGAGCCCGGTGATACTCCGCAAGGGTCACTGCATGGAGTTCAAGCGATGTGTGTCGCTTCAACTCTTTGAGATAATCCCTGGTGCGGAGCTCCTCCGTGGGTACAGTGAGGAAATGATTAGTCCCGGATATCCCAGCCAGGACAGTCGCCGCTTGATCGTTACTGTACGAAAGTGTTGGGAGAGACATCAAGGGTGCTGTGCAGGAGCACCAGCATAAAAAATAGTAAGCTAAGTTCAGAGTAGAGCTGGGCTCAACTACGGGTATGGGAGAGGTGCTTAAAGGGAAAAACGTTACAATAAACTAATCCCAAGCACACAATCAATTGCAACAGGGTAATGCAAAAAGTGATTTTTATTATAATTATGCAAGCAGAAAGAGAATGCCACTACCGAAAAAGCAAAGACAAAGCCAAGCCAACGTTTCGGCCTTCACAAGGCCTTTGTCAAGGACTTGCCTGTAAAAAAATAATAAAGATTATATACACACCAATGAGTGAACAAAATAGGTGAACCACTACAATACAGATATTGTATAAATACAATACAGATATAAACAGAGCACTTTTTACCGGACGGGCAGAACCAGGAGGAGGCAGCAGATTAAACAGTGTAACTGCTATATGTTTCTATGCATGCTATATTTAGTTTAAATCTTAGGCGCCTGACCATTTAGATAGCAGTTACACTGTTTAATCTGCTGCCTCCTCCTGGTTCTGCCCGTCCGGTAAAAAGTGCTCTGTTTATATCTGTATTACTAATGCAGTATGTCCTGCATTGTCCACCATGTTACCCATCATTGATGGTTCTGAACGTTTAGGGATCATTTTATGATTTCATTGCCCGCCGGCACTACCATTTGATCGATTAATGTACCAGCGCGTGCTTGTGGTTACTGTACGTTTTGCTTGCTATCTTTCCCATGGTGCTTATCATTGTTGTATCCCTCTCTCCATCCAGCAAGTTGTTCTTTGAAAGCAAAACGCCCTACCAGTGGTTCACCCATTTGACGTCTAATCCGTCTATACCCGTCATTCCTTGATACACGTATGTGTGTATATATATATACTCCTTGTAAATATGTATATTTTGTTCACTCATTGGTGTGTATATAATCTTTATTATTTTTTTTACAGGCAAGTCCTTGACAAAGGCCTTGTGAAGGCCGAAACGTTGGCTTGGCTTTGTCTTTGCTTTTTCGGTAGTGGCATTCTCTTTCTGCTTGCATAATTATAATAAAAATCACTTTTTGCATTACCCTGTTGCAATTGATTGTGTGCTTGGGATTAGTTTAACTATTGTAGTGTAGGGAGAGTCAGGGAGATATCTGCCAGCCAAGTGATGGGGCACCTGTCTATAGTGTATGGGAGAGTCAGGGAGATAGCTGCCAGCTGTATGATGGGACACCTATCTATAGTGTATGGGTGAGGGGTGAGTCAGGGAGATAGCTGCCAGCCAAATGATGTGTTACCTGTCTATAGTGTATGGAAGAGTTAGGGAGCTAGCTGCCAGCCAAGTGACGGGCCACCTGTCTATAGTGTATGGGAGAGTCAGGGAGATAGCTGCCAGCCGAATGATGAGACAGAAACAGATAGACAGAAACAGACAGACAAATGGAGAAAGAGATACAATTAGACAGAGATAGAGGTAGAGAGAGATAAAACCAGACCAAGACCAGACAGAGATAGAGGCAGACAGAAACACACAGAGGAAGACAGAGATAGAAGCAGACAGAGGGAGACAGATGTAGAGTAAGACAGAGAGAGAAACAGAGATAGAGGTACACAGAGGCAGACAAAGACACATGGAGACCAAGATAGAGGCAGACAGAGGTTGAGGCAGACAGAGATAGAGGCAGATAGAAGCAGACAGAGATGGAGGCAAACAGGGATAGAAGCAGACAGAGGCAAACAGATTGTGGCAGACAGAGATAGAGGCAGACAGAGGCAGAGAGAGGGAGTCAGAGATAGAGGCAGATAGAGGCAGATAGAGGGAAGCAGCGATAGATGCAGACAGAGATAGCGACAGACAAAGATAGAGGTACCCATAGGCAGACAGAGACACATGGAGAAAGAGATAGAGGCAGACAGAGATAGAGGCTGACAGATGGAGACAGAGATAGAGACAAACAGAAGCAGACAGTGATAGAGGCAAAGAGAGATAGAATCAGACAGAGGCAAACAGACATTGTGGCAGACAGATCGAGGCAGACAAAGGGAGACCAAGATAGAGGAAACCAAATTTAGAGGCAGACAGAGATCAAAGCAGAAAGAGTTAGAGGCAGACGGAGATAGAGGCAGACAGAGGGAGACAGAGATTGTGGCAGACATAGGCAGACAGAGATAGAAGCAGAAAGAGGGAGACTGAGACAAAGGCAGACAGAGAGAGATAGACAGAAGCAAACAGACAAATGGAGATAGACATACACGTAGACAGAGATAGAGGCAGAGAGAGATAAAGCCAGACAGAGTTAGAGGCAGACAGAGACACACAGAGGAAGACAGAGATAGAGGCACAGAGGAAGACAGAGATAGAGGCAGACAGAAGGAGACAGCTAGAGGCAGACAGAGACAGAAACAGACAGAGATAGAAGTACACAAAGGCAGACAAAGAGAGAGAGATGGACAGAGGTAGACAGAGACACACGAAGACATAGTTAGAAGCAGAAAGAGATAGAAGCAGACAGAGATAAAGGCAGACAGAGTTAGAGGCTGACATAGATAGATGCAGACAGAGATAGAGATAGAGGCAGAGAGAGATCAAGGAAGAAAGAATTAGAGGCAGACGGAGATAGATGCAGACAGAAGGAGACAGAGATTGTGGCAGACAGAGGCAGACAGAGAAAGAAGCAGACAAAGAGAGAGAGATGGACAGAGGCAAACAGAGACACCTGAAGACAGAGTTAGAAGCAGAAAGAGAGAGAGGCAGACCAATAAAGAGGCTGACAAACAGAGGTACACCGAAATAGAGGCAGAAAGAAATAGAGACAAAAAGAGGCAGACAGAGATGGAGGCAGACAGAGAAAGCCGGAGGCAAAGGCAGACAGAAACAGAGGCAGACAGAGACAAAGACAGACAAATATAAAGGGAAGACAGTGATAGAGACAGACAAAGATAAAGGCAGAAAGAGGGAGTCAGAGATAGAAGCAGACAAAGAGAGAGAGATGGACAGAGGCAGACTGAGACACATAAAGACAGTTAGAAGCAGAAAGAGATAGAGGCAGACAGAGATAAAGGCAGACAGAGTTAAAGGCTGACAGAGATAGATGCAGACAGAGATAAAGGCAGACAGAGATTGAGGCAGACAGAGATAGAGACAGATAGAAGCAGAGTTAGAGGCAGGCAAAGAAAGAGGCATACAGAAGCACAAAGAGACAAAAATAGAGGCAGACAGAGATAGAGACAGACAAGGACAAAGGCACACAGAAATAGAGGAAGACAGAGAAAGAGGCAGATGTAGATAGAGAAAGACAAAGTTAGAGGCAGACAGAGGCAAAAGAAGATTGTGACAGACAGCGATAGAAGCCTACAGAGGCAGACACAGATAGGGGCAGAAAGAAGGAGACAGAGATAAAGGTAGACAGAGATTGAGGCTGAAAGTTAGAAGCAAATAGAGAAAGAGGCAGATAGAGACAACAAACGGAGACAGAGAGGCAGAAAGGGATAGAGGCAGACCAATAAAGAGGCTGACAAACAGAGGTAAACCGAAATAGCGGCAGAAAGAGATAGAGACAGACAGAGGCAGACAGAGACAGAGGCAGACAAAGAAAGCCGGAGACAAAGGCAGACAGAAACAGAGGCAAACAGAGACAAAGACAGACAAATCTAAAGGGGAGACAGACATAGAGACAGACAAAGCTAAAGGCAGACAGAGGGAGTCAGAGATAGAGGCAGAAAGAAGCAGACAAAGATAGAGACAAACAGAGACAGAAGCAGACAGAGGCAAACAGAGAATGTGGCAGACAGAGATAGAGGCAGACAGAGGGAGTCAGAGATATAGGTAGTAAGAGGCAGAAAGAATTAGAGGCAGATAGAGATAGAGGCAGACAAGGACAGAGATACACAGAGATAGAGGAAGACAGAGAAAAAGGCACACAGAGATAGAGGCAGAAAGAGTCAGGCAGAGATATAGACAAACAGAGATAGAAGCTGACAGAGGCAAACAGAGAATGTGGCAGACAGAGATAGAGGCAGACAGAGGGAGTCAGAGATATAGGCAGTAAGAGGCAGACAGAGTTAGAGGCAGATAGAGATAGAGGCAGACAAGGACAGAGACACACAGAGATAGAAGAAGACAGAGAAAAAGGCACACAGAGATAGAGGCAAACAGAGAGAGACAGAGATAGAGGTAGACAGAGATAGCGACAAACAAAGATAGAGGTACACAGAGGCAGACAAAGACACACGAAGACCGAGATAGAGGCAGACAGAGATTGAGGCACACAGAGATAGAGACAGATAGAAGCAGACAGAGATAGAGACAAACAGAGAAAGAAGCAGACAGAGGCAAACAGAGACAGTGGCAGACAGAGACAGAGGCAGACAGAGATAGAGGAAGACAGAAAAAGAGAGATGTAGATAGAAGAAGACAAAGTTAGAGGAAGACAGCGGCAAAGGAATATTGTGAGAGACAGCAGACAGAGGTAGACAGAGATAGATAGAAACAGACAGATATTAATGACAGAAAGAGGGAGACAGAGATAGAGGCAGATATCGACAGAGGCAGACAGAGATAAAGGCAAACAAAGCGAGAGAGATGGATAGAGGCAGACAGAGACACACGATGACAGAGTTAGAAGCAGACAGAGATAGAGGCAGACAGAGATAGACACAGTCAGAAGCAGACAGAGACAGAGGCAAACAGAGACAGAAGCAGACAGAAGCAAATAGACAGTGGCAGACAGAGACAGATTCAGACAGAGATAGAGGCAGACAGAAATAAAGGCAGACAGACTTAGAGGTTAACAGAGATAGATACAGACAGACACACACATAGAGGCAGAGAGAGATCAAGGCAGAAAGAATTAGAGGCAGACGGAGATAGAGGCAGACAGAGGGAGACAGAGATTGTGGAAGACGGGCGGACAGAGATAGAAGCAGACAAAGAGAGAGAGATGGACAAAGGCAGACAGAGACACACGAAGACAGAGTTAGAAGCTGACAGAGATAGAAGCAGACAGAGATAAAGGCAGACAGCGTTAGAGGATGAAAGAGATAAATGCAGACAGAAACAGAGATAGAGACAGGCAGAGATCAAAGCAGAAAGAATTAGAGGCAGATGGAGATAGAGGCAGAAAGAGAGAGACAGAGATAGAGGCAAACAGAGATAGCGACAGACAAAGATAGAGGTACACAGAGGCAGACAAAGACACACGAAAACAGAGTTAGAAGCAGACAGAGATAGAGACAGACAGAGTTAGAGGCTGAGAGAGACAGATGCAGACATAGACAGAGATAGAGGCAGACAGAGATCAAGGCAGAGAGCGATAGACAGAAGCAGACAGACAAATGGAGACAGAGATACAAGTAGACAGAGATAGAGGCAGAGAGAGATAAAGCCAGACAGAGTTAGAGGCAGACAGAGACACCCAGAGGAAGACAGAGATAGAGGCAGACAAAGGGAGACAGAGATAGAGGAAGACAGAGAGAGAAACAGAGATAGAGGTACACAAAGGCAGACAAAGACACACAGAGACAAAGATAGAGTCAGACAGAGATTGAGGCAGACAGAGATAGAGACAGATAGAAGCAGACAGAGATGGAGGCAGACAGAGACAATATAAATAAGAATGTTACACCACCAGAAACACGTCAGTGTTAACTCACTGTGGAAATGATTACTTTTAAATTAACTGAAATAAAATTTGGATTTTATACTTACCGGATAGCTGTGCTTGCACTCACTCCTCCTCCCTTTTTCATGCCATTGTCTGCTGCCTTGCACCAGCGTTGGATCAGCACCCTCCGACTCCAGAGATCTCCCGGCTATCATATCAAGGGCTTGGTGTGGAGAGTTCCTAAACCCCCAACTGTTTGCAGGCAGAGACACATGGAAACAGAGATAGAGACAGACAGGGATAGAGGCAGACAGACATAGCAGCAGACTGATAAAGACAGACAAAGCTAGAGGCAGACAGAGAGACACGGTGACAGAAATAGAGGCAGACAGAGATAAAAGAAGACAGAAAAAGAGGCAGATTGATATGGAGGCAAACAGAGGCAAAAAGAGATTGTGGCAGACAGAGATAGAGGCAGACAGAAAGAGAGAGGTAGACAAAAGTAGACAGACAAATGGACATAGAAATACACGTAACCAGAGATAGAGGCAGAGAGAGATAAAGCCAGACAAAGTTAGAGGCAGACAGAGACACATGGAGAAAGAGATAGAGGCAGACAGATGGAAACCGAGATGGAGGTAAACATAATCAGACAGTGATAGAGGCAAAGAGAGATAGAGGCAGACAGAGGCAAACAGAGATTGTGGAAAACAGATACAGGCAGACAGAGGCAGTCAGAAATAGAGGCAGACAGAGATTGAGGTAGACAGAGTCAGATAGAGACAGAGGCAGAAATCAACAGAGGCAGAGACAGAGGCAGAGACAGAGGCAAACAGAGATAGAGGCAGAGATATAGGCAGACAGAGGCAGACAGAAATAGAGGTAGAGGGAGATAAAAACAGACAGAGACACACGGAGCCAGAGACAAACAGAGAGACACATGGAGACATAGATAAATGCAGACAGATAGAGGGTGACAGATTTAGGGGCAGATAAAGAAAGAGGAAGATATAGACAAACGGAGACTGAGATTAAGCCAGAAAGGGATAGAGGCAGACCAATCCAATAGAGATTGACAAACAGAGGAACACCGAAAAAGAGTCAGAAAGAGATAGAGACAGACAGGGGCAGATACAGACAGAGGCATACAGAGAAAGCCCGAGACAAAGGGAAACAGAAATAGAGGCAGACAGAGACAAAGACAGACAAATATAAAGGGCAAATACTATGTAGAATAGACCTGGCTCAACCACCTTGGTTAATTTGGTGCTCCGGAGAAAAATAACAGATACTATATAAATATACTCCGGCACACTAGGGAAAATATGAAAAGAGTCCAATATGGTGCTGAAAATTTTTTTTTTATTTGTGTGTTCATATAGTGTCCAACGTTTCAACCCAGTGAGGGTTTTCTTCAAGGACTATTTTTTTTTTTTTATATAGAAAGAGAAAAAATAAAAAATAAAAATACAATGTCAGTATCAGTGTAATATACATAAATGATTACAGGAAAGGAAACATATATTATGGTCATAGAAATCCTGTTAACAGGATAATATATTAATAGATATAATAAGCTTCCCATTGGAGTATACGCAAAATCTCCCATATGTTACATGGTGTCCTACATAATGATACAAAACATGATATACAATAGAGCAGACGATCACGACATACCTACAGTGCCTACAAGTAGTATTCAACCCCCTGCAGATTTAGCTGGTTTACACATTCGGAATTAACTTGGCATTGTGACATTTGGACTGTAGATCAGCCTGGAAGTGTGAAATGCACTGCAGCAAAAAAGAATGTTATTTCTTTTTTATTTTTTTTTTTTAAATTGAGAAAAGTTTATTCAGAGGGTCATTTATTATTCAACCCCTCAAACCACCAGAATTCTGTTTGGTTCCCCTAAAGTATTAAGAAGTATTTCAGGCACAAAGAACAATGAGCTTCACATGTTTGGATTAATTATCTCTTTTTCCAGCCTTTTCTGACTAATTAAGACCCTCCCCAAACTTGTGAACAGCACTCATACATGGTCAACATGGGAAAGACAAAGGAGCATTCCAAGGCCATCAGAGACAAGATCGGGGAGGGTCACAAGGCTGGCAAGGGGTACAAAACCCTTTCCAATGAGTTGGGCCTACCTGTCTCCACTGTTGGGAGCATCATCCGGAAGTGGAAGACTTATGGAACTACTGTTAGCCTTCCACGGCCTGGACAGCCTTTGAAAGTTTCCTCCTGTGCCAAGGCCAGGCTTGTCCGAAGAGTCATGGCTAACCCAAGGACAACAAGGAAGGAGCTCCGGGAAGATCCCATGGCAGTGGGGACATTGGTTTCAGTCAATACCATAAGTAATGTACTCCACCGCAATGGTCTCCATTCCAGACGAGCCCGTAAGGTACCTTTACTTTCAAAGCGTCATGTCAAGGCTCGTCTACAGTTTGCTCATGATCACTTGGAGGACTCTGAGACAGACTGGTTCAAGGTTCTCTGGTCTGATGAGACCAAGATCGAGATCTTTGGTGCCAGCCACACACGTGACGTTTGGAGACTGGATGGCACTGCATACGACCCCAAGAATACCATCCCTACAGTCAAGCAAGGTGGTGGCAGCATCATGCTGTGGGGCTGTTTCTCAGCCAAGGGGCCTGGCCATCTGGTCCGCACGCATGGGAAGATGGATAGCACGGCCTACCTGGAGATTTTGGCCAAGAACCTCTGCTCCTCCATCAAGGATCTTAAGATGGGTCGTCATTTCATCTTCCAACAAGACAACGACCCAAAGCACACAGCCAAGAAAACCAAGGCCTGGTTCAAGAGGGAAAAAATCAAGGTGTTGCAGTGGCCTAGTCAGTCTCCTGACCTTAACCCAATTGAAAACTTGTGGAAGGAGCTCAAGATTAAAGTCCACATGAGACACCCAAAGAACCTAGATAACTTGGAGAAGATCTGCATGGAGGAGTGGGCCAAGATAACTCCAGAGACCTGTGCCGGCCTGATCAGGTCTTATAAAAGACGATTATTAGCTGTAATTGCAAACAAGGGTTATTCCACAAAATATTAAACCTAGGGGTTGAATAATAATTGACCCACTCTTTTATGTTGAAAATTTATTAAAATTTAACTGAGCAACATAACTTGTTGGTTTGTAAGATTTATGCATCTGTTAATAAATCCTGCTCTTGTTTGAAGTTTGCAGGCTCTAACTTATTTGCATCTTATCAAACCTGCTAAATCTGAAGGGGGTTGAATATTACTTGTAGGCACTGTACGTATAACAAGAATGATTTTCAAACTAGCACCCAAGCGGATCAGGTAAGTACGGTAATTCTAGCATCCAAATATCACTAAAATGATGAGATATAAAGTAATGTCAATATATGTTAGTATGTTGGAGAAAAAATAGGTAAAAGAGAGGAGAAGTGGGTTTTTTTTTCGGACATACCTGTGGCGGTATTTGATTTAATATCAAATGTTCAGTATCACACCTTATCTTGTGTGAGATGTGGTGGAGATGATGTCCAGGACCGTCTATAGAGTGAATGGTACAATCATCAATACAGGAAAATATGATATATGACTAACCAAGTGTGAATACCTCAAAGGGGCGTACCTTAAATGGCAAAATTGGGAGGACTTCAAGGTCTGAATAAATATTATGTAACACATAGGGCTACCTGTCTAGGTCCGTGTTCAATGTTGCTGAGAGCAAAAAACGGATTTTTGTGTACTCACCGTAAAATCGTTTTCTCTTAGCCATCATTGGGGGACACAGGACCATGGGTGTTATGCTGCCTATCCATAGGAGGACACTAAGTAGATGCAAAAGCATAGCTCCTCCTCTGCAGGATACACCCCCTGGCCGGGCCAGGCAACCTCAGTTTTAGTACACAAGCAGTAGCAGAAAAAAACAGTAAAAACTTCTCAACAGAGGAACATGAGAAAAGAAGAGTCATAACCAAATAAGGTACTGAGAGAACCAAGGCCCAACAGGGCAACAGGGTGGGTATTGTGTCCTCCAATGATGGCTAAGAGAAAACGATTTTACGGTGAGTACACAAAAATCCGTTTTTCTCTGACGCCTCATTGGTTGATACAGGACCATGGGACGTCCTAAAGCATTCCATGGGTGGGAAACATAAAAGAAGACAACACAACCCAAGGACTAGGAACCAGTCCCAGACAGCCTGGAGCGCCTACTGAGAGAGGTGCTCTACTGCCGTTTGCAGAATTTTCCTACCCAGATTTGCCTCAGTTGAAACCTGGGTATGGACTCTGTAATGCTTTGAAAACGTATGTAGGCTAGACCAGGTCGCAGCCTTACACACCTGTTCCACTGAAGCCTGATGCCGAATGGCCCACGAAGCGCCAACTGGTCGCGTCGAATGAGCCTGCAGCCCACTAGGAATGGGCTTGAATTGCAAGCGGTAGACTTCCTGGATCGCAGAGCGAATACAGCGAGCCAGAGTCGCCTTTGAAGCTGCCTGTCCCTTCTTAGGCCCCTCAGGAATGACGAACAAAGAGTCCGTTTTCCTAAAGGGGGCTGTCCTGGATATGTAATATCTGAGAGCTCTGACGAGGTCTAACGAATGCAGAGACCTTTCCACCCTATGAACCGGGTGTGGACAAAAGGAAGGCAGAACAATGTCCTCGTTCAAATGAAACGGGGTAAGAACCTTTGGAAGGAAATCTGGAAGGGGGTGCAGAACCACCTTGTCCTGGTGAAAGATCAGAAAAGGCTCGCGGCAAGAGAGTGTTGCTAGCACCGAAACCCGTCTGATGGACGTAATTGCCACCAGGAATGTTACCTTCCAGGACAGAAGAGCAAGGGAGGATTCCTTGAGGGGTTCAAAGGGAACACCTCTGGAGACTGTCCAGAACGAGGTTGAGGTCCCATGGTTCCAGCGGCCGTTTGTACGGGGGAACTAGATGTGAAACGCCCTGGAGGAAGGTCTTGACTTGCGGTTTTTGAGCCAGGCGGCATTGGTAGAAGATTGAGAGCGCTGAGACCTGCCCTTTAAGGGAACTGAGAGCCAACCCCGCTTGCAAGCCAGACTGTAGAAAGTCGAGAATTCTGGGGATGGCCAGAGGCATAGGCTGGACGTTAGTTTCCCTGCACCATGAAAGGAAGATTTTCCACATACGGTGGTAAATGCGGGATGAAGCAGGCTTTCGGGCGCTGATCATGGTGGAAATAACCGTGGGGGAGAATCCCGCTCTTGTTGATACCCAGGTCTCAATGGCCATGCCGTCAGCTTCAGGGCTCTGGAGTTCTGATGGGAAATGGGCCCTTGGGGCAGCAAGTCTGGGATGTCTGGAAGGCGCCACGGTGCGTCTGTGAGCATTTGTACTAATTCGGCGTACCAGGCGCCTAGGCCAGTCCGGTGGTATCAGTATCACCGGGACTCCCTCTGCCTTGATCTTCCTGATTACCCGCGGCAGCAGGGGTAGAGGTGGAAATATGTAAGGCAGGCGGAAGTGGTACCAGGAGCAGACTAGAGCATGGACTGCGGGTCGTGTGACCTGGCAATGAACGCGGGTACCTTTGCATTCAACCTTGAAGTCATTAGGTCCACGTCTGGTGTGCCCCAGCGAGTGCAGATGTGTAGAAACACATCTGGGTTGAGAGACCATTCTCCGGCGGCCAGGCCTTGGTGACTTAGAAAGTCTGCTGCCCAGTTCTCTACCCCCGGTATGTGTACCGCTGATTTCATTGATCCCGTCGATTCGGCCCAGCTGAGGATCTTGTGGGCCTCGAGATAAGCCGCTTTGCTGCGGGTGCCCCCTGCCGATTGATATAGGTTACAGCTGTTGCATTGTCCGATTGGACTCGAATCTGACGACCCGCTAGCAGAGGGCAGAACGCTCTGAGCGCGAGGAAGATCGCGTGGAGTTCCAGGATGTTTATGGGTAGGAAAGACTCCTGGAGCGTCCAACGTCCTTAAGCAGTGTGGTGCCGGTACACTGCTCCCCAGCCTAGGAGGCTGGCATCCATGGTCAGGACCAGTCAGTTCACTGGGAGAAAAGATCTCCCCTTCGATAGGGATGAGGACCGGAGCCACCAGCGGAGTGCGTACCTGACTGAAGGCGTCAGGTGAAGATGTCTGTCCAGGGAGAAGGGGCTCTTGTCCCAGGCCGCTAGAAGGGCTAGCTGCAGTGGGCGGAGGTGCAGTTGAGCAAAGGGTACTGCTTCCATAGCCGCCACCATCCTGCTGAGCACTTTCATGCTGAATCGAATGGAGCGAGACGGAGGACGTAGAAGACAGCGTACCGCTCGTTGAAGAGCGATTGCCTTGTCCTGAGGGAGAAGGATCAAGCCCCGACGGGTGTCCAGGGACATGCCCAGGAAGGTGATGGATCGTGATGGGATCGGGGATGATTTGTCCAGATTCACTAGCCACCCTAAGCGGGATAGGGTGTCCACAGTGATCTGTACGCTGGTTGAGCAGTCGCGGAAGGAGGGGGCCTTGATGAGGAGGTCGTCCAAGTAAGGGAGAACGACTACTCCCCTGGCGTGAAGGACGCTCATGGCGGCCGCCATGACTTTGATGAAGACCCTTGGTGCGGTGGCAAGGCCGAAGGGTAGAGCTACGAATTGAAAGTGGGAGTCCTGAATTGCGAAGCGGAGGAACTTTTGGTGATCTGGGGCGATGGGTATGTGCAGGTACGCATCCTTGATGTCTATGGAGGCGAGGAATTCCCCTTCGACCATGGATGCAATAATGGACCTTAGGGACTCCATTCTGAATCTCCGTACGTGCACATGTTTGTTTAGGTGTTTGAGGTCCAGGATGGGTCAAACTGACCCATCCTTTTTGGGGACCACAAAGAGGTTGGAATAAAAACACCCGAACTTCTCATCGTCTGGGACAGGTATTATCACTCCTGTTGTTCGGAGCGAGTGGATTGCTGAGAAAAAAGCTTTGCGTCGTTTTCGAGTCTTTGGGGGGGTTTGAGAGAAAGAACTGACTTGGGGGTCGGGTCCGAAATTCTATGTGGTAACCGGAAGACACAAGGTCTCGCACCCATTTGTCATCTGAGATGGCAGCCCAGATGTGTTAAAAGAGCCGCAGTCGACCTCCTACAATGAGTGTGTCTTCCGGGACGCCGAAGGAGTCATGAGGGGGGAAAACGTCGTGGCCGAGTCTCCCTAGTCCTGGACTGCTTCGGTCTAGGCTGCCATGACGAAGTGGGTTTCCGGGAGAACTGAGAAGGTCGGTCCCTGCGTAGTCCGCGGCTGGTGGCGGGGACAGCACGGGATGTCGACCAACCAAATGAGTTCCGAAAGGAGCGGAACGAGGACTGTGGACGTCTGGTGAAGGACGTCCTGGACTTCAGCTGGGGGAGGGAGGTACTCTTTCCTCCCGTGGCGTCAGAAATGAGCTTGTCCAGACGTTCGCCAAACAATCGGTCTGGAAAAAAGGGGAGGCCTGTGAGAAACTTCTTGGAGGCAGAGTCCACTCGCCATTGTCGGAGCCAGAGAGCTCTACGGATGGCTATGGTATTTGAGGCGGCAAACGCTGCGCAGGTAGCAGCGTCCATGGAGGCCTGCATGAGGTACTCCGCCGCAGCGGCAATTGGAGCTGTTACCTCTGTGAAGGTATGAGTGAACTGGGATTCCTCAAGCGAAATGTTAAGGGATTCTGCCGAGACCGAGATCGCCTTTGCGACCCACACAGAGGCAAAAGAGGGCGAGAGGGAGGAACCCGCAGCCTCAAAAGCAGAGCGGGCGAGGTGCTCCACCTGTCTGTCTGTCGGGTCCTTGATGGAGGAACCATCGGGTAAAGACAGGAGCGTCTTTGTGGTAAGACAGGAGACCGGGGGGTCGACCGAGGGCGGATCGGCCCAGCCCTTAGGGGCAGGTGAGGCAAAAGGGTACCGGGACTCCATGAGTTTTCGGTTACTGAAGCACCTGTCAGGCTTCTCCCTTTGCTTTGTCAGGATATCTTGAAACTCTGGGTGATCAGTGAAAACCTTTTGGGGTTTCCTTGCCCTCTTAAAGGAGACCGCATGGTCAGTGGTAGTGGATGGGGGATCCTCCACATGCAGAGTTTGGTTGATTGCTGCTATAAGGGAGTCTATTGCAGTTTGATCATCTGGGGAAGCTGAAACCAAGGAATCCTCTTGGTATAAACAACATTCTCCCTCCTCCAGCTCTTCAGAAGCCGTGGAGCGTGTGGGAGAGCCTGCTCTGTGTGCTCCCGAGGGAGAGCCCGCTGGAGACACCCGGCCGTGTGCTCTTTTCCTGATCCCTGCAACCGGTGAAGCATGTGCCCGGATTACCTCAGAAGGATCCTCCATAGGGGTATCCTCAGGCTGCGTTCCGTCCAGGGACCCAGAAGGGTGTGGAGGACGACATTGCATAGCCAGCACCAGGTTCTGTGACAGTTTTTCCATGGATTGGGACAGAAACTGTGCCCATTCCAGTGGGCTGGGAGCCCTAGGCTCTGGGCTGACGGTTGCGGTGGTGGCAGGGGGGTCTTGGTGGGCTATAGGGGCACAGGACTCACAGAGAGAAGAGGTGTGTTTACGTGGTAGCTCAGCATGGCAGGCAGTGCAGGCTGAATAATAGACTATGTGGGCCTTAGCACTCTTAGTGCCCTTAGAATTCTGCATGTTCCTAATAGAAGTATGCCAGGAGGGGGTGCAATGGTCAGCAGAGCTACAAGTGAAGCAAGCACCTCACCAGAATCAGCCGATGGCCCTGTCCTCGGGAAGGAGTAAGCTCTATGGAGATCTTCGCACGCTTTCCTGAGGGGGGGCTTATTGCGGCTGTGGGGGGGCGGAGCTTAGCGCTAAAAGAGCGCGAAGAAGAAGTCAGTGTGCCCCCCCTGCTGTGGGTAGTAAAAAACTCTCCCTCCAGTCAGCACACAGCTTGTCACTGGTGGTTATCAGCCGGCTTTTCTGCTAGAGCAAATAAAACAGAGCAAATAAACAGCATGAGTTCCTGAGCTCTGTGCCCTCCCCCTGCCACCGGGAAATTATCTGTGCAGGACTTTCTGCAAACAGCGAGTGACTTCCCCCCTCCTCCAGCCAGCAAGCAAGAGAAAAGTTAACACTGTGTGTTCAGGATCCTTGGGGCTCTCCTCCTTGCAATCAGTAAGGGACTTTCTCATAATAAATACTGTTAATGTCCTGGGAGCCTTCTCTGCACCGTCTTTTCTCCCTTTGTCTGGGAAACCAGTCGGGGGTGATCTCACCTTAAACACTGCTACAGTCCAGGCAGTGAAAATAGCAGAGTCAGCTTGCTGTGTCTGGTCACACCGGTGCCATATTCAACTCAGAGCCTGCAAAGAGGGGCTGAGGAATTGGTGCCATATTCAACTCAGAGCCTGCAAAGAGGGGCTGAGGAATTGGGCTATAGGGGCACAAGCCTCTACCCTGGGCTTTGGAAAATCGGTGTCTGTGGAACCCGTCGTCCAGCCCAGGATCCAGCGTCGCAGGAGGGGGTACGTGGGGGCGACACTCTACGTTCCCGCCCGTTGATGGTAGTGGGAGATTGGTCCCAAAAGGAAACCGTCACCCTCAAAAAATAACAAACCTTGAAAGGAAGTGCCTCCTACAGACACTAAGCTAAAACTGAGGTTGCCTGGCCCGGCCAGGGGGTGTATACTGCAGAGGAGGAGCTATGCTTTTGCATCTACTTAGTGTCCTCCTATGGACAGGCAGCATAATACCCATGGTCCTGTGTCCCCCAATGAGGCGTCAGAGAAAACAAAAGAGGAGGTATGTTGTCATGTATGGATTTCATGTGTGAGATGAAATAAATGCCAATCATGGTCAATGCAGTGAAGTAGATCAAAAGGGAGGTAAAAGGAGCTGTGCAAAAAATGGCTTGCCGACCTGCATTGATCATGGGTAGCATGAATAAAATTGTCACAATAAGGCAAAGGGGTACATACAGAATCATAATTACCATGCAAATAAGATTCAAGCCAGCCTTAAGGTGAATCCACAAGAATCATATGGTATTGGCTGATAACAGAGACAAAAACAGATACAGCTTATGTATGGGTGGAGATGAAAATATAGGAAGCATTAAACAACACCAAGGGTACAAAAAGTACAATTTGTCAGGATAGGCACATAACTCCCTAGTAGGCATTACATGAGAGTTAATTAGCATGTAAGGAGACTCAAGCCAGCCTTGAGGTGAATCCACAAGAATCATATGGTACTGGCTGATAACAGAGACAAAAGCAGATACAGCTTATTTATGGGTGGAGATGAAAAATATAGGAAGCATTAAACAACACCAAGGGTACAAAAAGTACAATTTGTCAGGAAAAGCACATACCTCCCTAGTAGGCATTACATGAGAATTCACTATATGTGGGGCTGGCCAGAGGCTCTGGTGAGACAAAGGTGTAGAAGTGGATAATTTTGCCTAGGTGTAATCCCAAAGTGTAAGAGACCTTAGTACATACCTATGTAAATGGAGGACCTGTGGAGGAGCGTCAGGAGACGTGTCTATGGGTGGCCGTGGGCTTTATATACTGTGGCGGTGGGGGTGCGTCCACTTCCTGTTTAGAGTGGAACGCATCTGTGACCCACATGTGAGCGCATGCGTGCTTGACGCAATGCCCCACGCATGCGCAGTGAGACGGGATGCCGAAAAGTCAGCGCGCCGCCCGCGCATGCATGGAAGGCCGAGCGCCCCACGCAATGCGTAGTGCGAACTATGTTCTGAGGCCTGGGCGCGTGCGTGCCGAGCCCCATGGCCAGCGCGAGCCCATCGGGACGGAGCGCCAAGTGATTGACGCTACGCCACGTGAGCACGCGGAGGGCAAGGGGCCCCATGCGCACGCACGGTGAGGAGTGAGCAAGTATAGCGGCGAGAACAGCTGGTGAAACCAGTGAGGGGTGGTGCCTTCGCTGTATACAATCCTATGGTAATAGAAGTGAGGAATGACGGTGTAGGTAATAGCTAGGTGGCGTGCTGGAGGAATGGTGCAGTCAGGTGACTGTTAGGGCCAGATGGACGGGCAGACCCGGGAGGTGGATCCACTGGGCCGAACTCCCCGATGAGGGAAAGGAGTCCGGTAGCCGGAGCACTTTAGGTAGCAGGACAGTCCGTGCACTGGAACACAATGGAGAAGTCCCTGGGACCACGAGGTCACTGATGGTGGTCCGGGTGACGGAGCTCAGGTTCGGAAGCCGTGATGATGTCTGGCGGGGTCCGGAACCGTTGGAGCGAGATGACGGGTCACCGCAGGGAACCGAGATGGTACGGACTGTCAGGATGGCAGATGGGCAGCGTTCGGGGTTCGAGATACAGCAGGACCGGATGGCGATGCAGGATCGGCTCTAGAAGACAGAGAGGTAAGTATCTCACAGAACACAAGCAGACCTGACTCCTAGCTTGGGAAAACACGAAGAACAGGCCCCGCTCCCTTGGACATTAACCCCCTTTATACCCTGTACCTGTATGCATCATTTCCTGTCAGTGGACACTGGCCCTTTAAGAAAGGGTCAGTGACCGCGCGCGCGCCCTAATGCGCATGCGCGCGGCCCGGGTGCCAGAAGCCAGGGCAGGAAGCTGAGAGGAGGACGCAGCAGAGCCGACCAGGGACTGGGAAGCCGACGGGCGCCGGGAGCGGGGACCAGGAGGCTTGGGAAGTGCGGGCACTGGAGGCTGGAGAGCGGGGAGCGTGGCAGGTGAGCCGGGGAGCGGAGCAGAGAACCCGGGGAGCGGAGCAGAGGACCCGGGGAGCGGAGCAGAGGACCCGGGGAGCGTGACAGTACCCCCCCCCCCACGCCCCCCTCCCCGCAACCGGGACAGGAAGGCACGGATCAGAGGAGTGCCCACGTTCTCCCTGGGCTCCCAGGACCTATCCTCAGGACCATACCCTTCCCAGTCCACCAGGAAGAACTGTCGACCTCATACGGTCTTCATGGCCACGATATCCCTTACCGCATAGTTGTCGTCCTCAGCAATAGGAGGAGGAGCCGGACTGGCGGCAGCGGAGAAGGGACCAAGGACAACCGGCTTGAGCAGAGACACGTGGAAGGAGTTGGGTATCCTCATCGTGGCCGGGAGCTGTAGTTTGTAGGAGACCTCATTGATCTTGCCGAGGACTTTAAACGGTCCGATGTAGCGAGGTCCCAGCTTGTAGGATGGTATCTTCAGTCGGATGTATTTGGAAGCAAGCCAGACGAGATCTCCCGGAGAGAAACACGGAGGATCCAGACGTCTCTTGTCCGCGTGTCTCTTCATCCGCAGGGATGCACGTGCAAGGGAGGCCTTGACTGAGTCCCAAATGGTTGTAAAGTCACGGAGTACTGCATCAGCAGCAGGGATGTCCGAGGAAGAGGATACAGGCAATGGGACAGACGGCTGAAGTCCGTAGACGACATGGAAGGGAGAACTGGAGGAGGACTCACTGACGTGGTGATTATGGGAGAATTCAGCCCAAGGAAGAAGCGTGGACCAATCGTCATGATGGGCGTTGACGTAGTGACGTAAGAAAGAGGTCAATATCTGATTGATCCGTTCCACTTGGCCGTTCGACTGAGGATGGTAGGCCGAAGAAAAGTCCAGAGTCACTCCCAGATGTTTACAGAGAGCCCTCCAGAAGCGGGAGGTGAACTGAGTTCCTCTGTCGGACACTATGTGTGATGGAAAGCCATGCAAGCGGAAGATGTGATGTATATAGGCGTCCGCGAGTTCCTGGGCAGAGGGCAGTCCAGCCATAGGAACGAAATGGGCCATTTTAGAGAACCGATCCACCACGACCCATATGACGGTGTGTCCGGAGGACAATGGCAAGTCCGTAATAAAGTCCATCGCTATGTGTTGCCAGGGAACTGAGGGTATGGGCAGAGACAGAAGACGGCCATATGGCAGGTGTTTGGGAGTCTTGTTCCTGGCACAGGAGGAGCAGGCAGAGACAAAAGAGGCGACGTCCGTGCGAAGAGATGGCCACCAGTAATGACGTGCAATCGCACTCCATGTTCTCTTCTGACCTGCATGACCGGCTGTTTTCGAGGCATGGCCCCAGTGTAACACTTTTTGCCTGTCAGTCTCAGAGACATAGGTCTTCCCAGGCGGTATCTGGGCCAGAGTGACAGGAGCCACCGGAATGATCTTACTAGGGCAGATGATGGGTTGGGATGTCTCTTCCTCCTGCTCCATAGGCATGAAAGACCTAGACAAGGCATCAGCGCGTACATTCTTGTTCGCGGGTCGGAAATGGAGCTGGAAGTCGAACCGGGCAAAGAACAAGGACCACCTGGCTTGCCGTGGGTTCAGTCGCTGAGCCGTCCGCAGGTATTCCAGGTTTTTGTGGTCCGTGTAAATAATGACGGGGTACACTGCTCCTTCCAGAAGATAGCGCCATTCCTCCAGAGCCAGTTTGACTGCCACCAGCTCTCGGTCACCGATGGTGTAGTTGCGTTCAGGCGCTGAGAAGCTCTTGGAGAAAAAACCGCAAGTCACCATCTTCCCGGAGGAGGACTTCTGCATGAGTACTGCTCCGGCTCCCGAGGAGGAGGCATCCACCTCCAAGGTGAACTGGCGGTTTAACTCTGGACGATGGAGTACAGGAGAGGAGGCAAAGGCTCGCTTTAAAGAGCCAAACGCGGCGTCGGCCGCAGATGACCAGTCCTTTGGATTAGCCCCCTTCTTGGTCAAGGCGGAAAGAGGAGCAGTCAGAGCCGAGAAGTGAGGAATAAACTGGCGGTAATAGTTGGCGAATCCCAGAAAGCGTTGGATTGCCTTCAGTCCAGAAGGAGGAGGCCAGTTGAGAACGGAAGAGACCTTCTTTGGATCCATCTGCAGTCCAGTATCGGTGATGAGGTAACCCAGGAAAGGGAGAGAAGACTGTTCGAAGACGCACTTCTCGTACTTGGCGTACAGACGATTCTCTCTCAGTCTTTGCAGAACCAGTTGCACGTTCTCTCGGTGGGTCTGGAGGTCCGGAGAGAAGACAAGGATGTCATCCAGATATACCACCACACAAATGTAGAGAAGGTCCCGGAACACATCGTTCACTAATTCTTGGAAGACTGCTGGTGCGTTACACAGGCCGAAGGGCATCACGCAGTATTCATAGTGCCCATCGCGAGTGTTGAACGCGGTCTTCCATTCATCCCCTGAGCGGATACGGACCAGGTTGTAGGCACCCCGAAGATCCAACTTGGTGAACACACGAGCTCCTCTGAGCCGATCAAACAATTCGGGGATGAGCGGCAGGGGGTACTTGTTTTTTACGGTGATTAGGTTCAATCCCCGGTAGTCTATACATGGGCGTAGGTCGCCCTCTTTCTTCTTTACGAAGAAGAAGCCTGCTCCAGCAGGAGAGAAGGATCTCCGAATGAATCCCTTAGCCAGGCTCTCTGTGATGTACGTAGACATGGCCCTTGTTTCGGCTGGAGACAGTGGATATATCCGTCCTCGAGGTGGTGTAGTTCCCGGGAGCAGGTCAATGGCACAATCGTAAGGACGATGTGGCGGAAGTACTTCGGACTCCTTCTTATCAAAGACGTCCACGAAGGACCAATAGGCTGAGGGCAGTCCCGGTAGGGACTCGGGAACCGGAGGTCGCCGGATAGGTTGTATGGTCTTCAGACAGTTCTCATGGCAAGAAGACCCCCATCGAGTGATATCGCCAGTGCCCCAGCTGACTGAAGGCTCGTGTGTCCGCAACCAAGGAAGGCCCAGCAGGATTTGATGTGACATATGTGGGAGGACGTAGAGAGCAATGTTCTCGGTGTGCAGAGCACCGATACGCAGTTCAAGCGGCTTGGTGATCCAGGAGATGGTGTCAGAGAGGGGTCTCCCATCCACAGAGGCAATCACAAGAGGTTTGGCGAGTGGAGTAACAGGCACCTGGTATTTGTCCACCGTGGCCTGCTGGATGAAATTGTCAGCTGCCCCAGAATTGAGGTACGCCTCAGCCATAAACCGCGTCTCTCCCGTTGTCACTTGCACAGTCCATGTAACTGGGTCTGAGAGAGTCCCAGCACCTAGGGTGGCCTCTCCTACCAACCCTAGGCTTTGGAGTTTCCCGGCCTCTCTGTACAGGAGCGTAGCAGGTGTGTGCCCTCTCCGCAGTAGAAGCAGAGACCCTTGGCGAGCCGCTCTGCTCGGCGTTGTTCTGACTGTCGCACACGGTCGATCTGCATGGGCTCATGGATGGAGACACCAGAGGCCGTTGACTGGAGTACGGCGGGCTTCTGTGGAGGAGAGGAATGCCTTACTGGACGTCTCTCACGGGACACCTCTTTGGACCGCTCCTGAAAGCGTATGTCCACTCGAGTCGCTAGGGTAATCAGGGCGTCCAGGGTGGACGGTACGTCACGTCCAGCCAGCTCATCTTTGATTCGACCCGAGAGTCCTTCCCAGAAGGCGGCGGTTAGAGCCTCGTTATTCCACCCGAGTTCTGAAGCCAAGGTGCGGAAACGGATGGCGTATTGACCCACCGTCAGAGTCCCCTGACGTAACCGGAGAAGAGATGAAGCAGACGCGGAGGCGCGTCCGGGTTCGTCAAAGGTGCTGCGAAAGGCCTGCAGGAACTCCTGGAGGTTCTTGGTCATAGGGTCCTCCTTCTTCCACAAAGGGTTCATCCACGCCAGTGCCTCGCCCTCTAGGTGAGACATGATGAAGGCGACCTTGGCTTGGTCGGAGGCAAACAAATGTGGCAGCTGCGTGAAATGGAGGGAGCATTGGTTTATAAACCCCCTGCAGGTCTTGGGATCTCCGGCGTACCGTGGTGGTGAGGCCAAACGCAGTCTGGAAGCATCCGAGGAGGCTGCCACAGGAGCGGGGGCCGTGGATTGACTAGTGGAGACCCGGGGCACTGAAGATGTGACCGAGGCTTGTAGCGTGTTCAAGCGGGCGTCCACGGAGGTCATAAAGTTCAGCATGCGGGTCTGGACTTCACGCTGGCGTTGGAGTTCCTCTTGCAAGGCCGCTAGTGGTTCGGCGGGATCCATGGCCTGTTCTTACTGTTAGGGCCAGATGGACGGGCAGACCCGGGAGGTGGATCCACTGGGCCGAACTCCCCGATGAGGGAAAGGAGTCCGGTAGCCGGAGCACTTTAGGTAGCAGGACAGTCCGTGCACTGGAACACAATGGAGAAGTCCCTGGGACCACGAGGTCACTGATGGTGGTCCGGGTGACGGAGCTCAGGTTCGGAAGCCGTGATGATGTCTGGCGGGGTCCGGAACCGTTGGAGCGAGATGATGGGTCAACGCAGGGAACCGAGATGGTACGGACTGTCAGGATGGCAGATGGGCAGCGTTCGGGGTTCGAGATACAGCAGGACCGGATGGCGATGCAGGATCGGCTCTAGAAGACAGAGAGGTAAGTATCTCACAGAACACAAGGAGACCTGACTCCTAGCTTGGGAAAACACGAAGAACAGGCCCCGCTCCCTTGGACATTAACCCCCTTTATACCCTGTACCTGTATGCATCATTTCCTGTCAGTGGACACTGGCCCTTTAAGAAAGGGTCAGTGACCGCGCGCGCGCCCTAATGCGCATGCGCGCGGCCCGGGTGCCAGAAGCCAGGGCAGGAAGCTGAGAGGAGGACGCAGCAGAGCCGACCAGGGACTGGGAAGCCGATGGGCGCCGGGAGCGGGGACCAGGAGGCTTGGGAAGCGCGGGCACTGGAGGCTGGAGAGCGGGGAGCGTGGCAGGTGAGCCGGGGAGCGGAGCAGAGAACCCGGGGAGCGGAGCAGAGGACCCGGGGAGCGGAGCAGAGGACCCGGGGAGCGTGACAGTGACTAGGGGAACCTAGGGAAAAGAAAAAAGAATTAGATGGCAAAAAAAACCAAAACAAAATATAATATGCTAGTTAAGGAAAAAATGAGGGGGATTAATGCATCCTCATATATCATACTCCATAACAAGATTATAGACAAGTACAGAATAAATCAATTGCAAAATAAATAAATATAAGACACAATTGTTGTGTTTGGTGTAAAACAGAGAACCTATGAAATCACATCATATTCTCGATTTAACCCATAGGGTTCTAGGGTTCTTAATGTGTGTATCCAAAAGGCTTCTCGCTGTTTCAGGATTCTGATTCTATTACCACCTCTTCTGATTGGAGGTACATGTTCAATGATTTGATATTTAAGCTGGGCAACAGTGTGCCCATGTGTCACAAAGTGGTGCGGGATGGGTAGTAAGATCTGCTGGCAGCGGATCGTGGATTTGTGCTTGTTAATCCGGTCTCGGATATGTTGGGTAGTTTCCCCAACATATCCGAGACCACAAGGACACTTTATAAGGTACACCACAAATGAAGAGTCAAAAGTCAGCTAGTCACAAATGTGGAATATTTTGCCAGTGTGTGGATGGGTGAACGTGTTCCCCCGGGTCAAGTTGTTGCATTGTAGGCAATGTAAGCAAGGGTAGTTGCCCACTTTGGGGGTCCCTAGGAAGGTCTGACGTGACGTCCTGGTGGAGGTCCCAATGTCAGCCCTGACTAGATTGTCTCTCAAGTTCCTAGGTCTTTTGTAGCAGAATAAAGGAGTTTGGGAGTACTCGAACACAGTGGGATATGAAGTCTATCTATTATACTTATATATCTTTTTAACCTTTTTTTAATGGATGAGTAGTTATGAATATATATAATTTTTCATTAGCTTTGGTATATTCCAATAAGTTTCATGAATTGACCTAACTTTATGCTATTTCTTGTATAATAGTGACCTCTAGTGGACAACTTTTGAACATCTGTTTCAGTGACTATTGATCTTTCTGTGACCTACACATGTCTATGAAATGGACATTATGAGAAGGAAATGTTCTTAGCTTATCCCCTATATTTTGTTCATTTTAAAATAGTTTCAAAATAAAGATATCATTTTTATTCAGATTTCTGCCTGTTAACTAGAGATGAGCGAACCGGTCCCGGTTCGGCTCGAGGCCGGTTCGCCGAACGGGGGTCCCGTTCGAGTTCGGCTCGTCGAACGTTCGACGAACCGAACTCGAGCCAATAGGCTATAATGGGAGGCAATCACAAACACATAAAAATGCATTATAAATGTACACAAACAGTTAATAAACATTGCCATAACACTTACCGGTCCCCGCGATCCCTTCTGCACTCAGTCTCCTGCCGCTATTCCATCCGATGATCGCTTAATCCTCCCGGTGACCTGCACTGCCAGCAGAGATGCAGGACCTATCGTGACGTCAAAATAGCCATGTGACCAGTCACGTGGCTATTATCTCATTGGCTACAGACTGGTCACATGACTATGACACGTCATGTAGGACCTGCGAGTGCATCTCTCCGGTACACAGTGCACATATGTGTATCGCCGTGTACCGGCGACATGCTCTAGCACACGGTCGACTCCCCGTTCCGTTAGGGACCGGCTGACACAGCCGGTCATTAACGGAGATCACCGTTGCCATAGCAACGCAGTTAGCGGTGACGTCACCGCTAACCGCGGCTCCGAGAGCACCGTTGCTATGGTAACGCGTCTGTCAGCGTTACCGCTGTTACCGCTGACAGCCAGCACTGATCACTCACGGAGTGAAGGCTGCACGCTGCTGCACGATTGTAGTGAGGATTGTAGTGAGGATGAGGTTCCCCAGCCCCAAGTGATGAGCTGGTGAATCTCATCCTTCCTCACTACAATCGTCACTACTACACTAGTGAGGATTGTAGTGAGGATGAGATGCCCCAGCCCCAAGTGATGAGCTGGTGCACCTCATCCTTCCTCACTACAATCGTCACTACTACTACACTAGTGATGATTGTAGTGAGGATGAGATGCCCCAGCCCCAAGTGATGAGCTGGTGAACCTCATCCTCACTACAATCGTCACTACTACTACACTAGAAAGAAAGAAGACAGAAGAGCAGGATCGTGGAGGGGTGACAGGGGGTAATAAAGATGGAGTCTCTAATGTGTCTGTGTATTTATTTCTATTAAAGTATTTTTTCTCTGTGTGGTGTCTTTTTTTTAACCCTTTATTGGAGATTCTTAATGGCCGGGTCAAACGTGCCTGACATTAAGAATCTCTGGCATAACACTGGCTAGTAAAACAAAGCCAGTATTAACTCATGATTACCCAACAAGCCATCCGGCTCCAGGGCTGTTGGAAGAGTTGGATACAGCGCCAGATGATGGCGCTTCTATGAGAGCGCCATTTTCTGGGGTGGCTGCGGACTGCAATTCGCAGCAGAGGCGCCCAGAAACCTCGGGCTAACCTGTGCTGCGGATTCCAATCCCCAGCTGCCTAGTTGTACCCGGCTGGACACAAAAATGGGGCGAAGCCCACGTCATTTGTTTTTTAATTATTTCATGAACTAAGTGAAATAATTAAAAAAAACGGGCTTCTCTATATTTTTGGTTCCCAGCCGGGTACAAATAGGCAACTGGGGGTTGGAGGCAGCCCGTGGCT
Organism: Anomaloglossus baeobatrachus; assembly: GCF_048569485.1. NCBI lineage: Eukaryota > Metazoa > Chordata > Amphibia > Anura > Aromobatidae > Anomaloglossus > Anomaloglossus baeobatrachus. The sequence goes on from NC_134358.1 coordinate 327,830,584, forward strand.
GCCTGCTGTACCTGGCTAGCATACAAAAATATGGCGAAGCCCACGTCATTTTTTTGGTGGGCAAAAAAATTCTGTATACAGTCCTGGATGGAGTATGCTGAGCCTTGTAGTTCTGCAGCTGCTGTCTGCTCTTCTCCATATAGATAGACAGCAGCTGCAGAACTACAAGGCTCAGCATACTTCATCCAGGACTGTATGCAGAAGTTTTTTGCCCCCTGAAAAAATTATGTGGGCTTCGCCATATTTTTGTATGCTAGCCAGGTACAGCAGGCAGGTACGGCTGCCCCCAACCCCCAGTTGCCTATTTGTACCCGGCTGGAAACCAAAAATAAAGGGAAGACCTTTTTTTATTATTTCATGAATTTCATGAAATAATTAGAAAACAAATGACGTAGGCTTCGCCCCATTTTTGTGTCCAGCCAGGTACAACTAGGCAGCTGGGGATTGGAATCCGCAGCACAGGTTGGCCTGAGCTTTTTGGGCCCCACTGCTGCGAATTGCAGTCTGCAGCCGCCTCAGAAAATGGCATTTTCATAGAAGCGCCATATTCTGGCGCTGTATCCAACTCTTCCAGCACCTGCCTGCTATACCTGGCTAGCATACAAAAATATGGCGAAGCTCACATCCTTTTTTTGTAGTTTTTTGGCAAAAAAAATAAAAAATGCTTCCCTGGATTTTCCATTGCCAGTGAAGGTAACACCAAGCAGTGGGGGTTAGCAGCCAGTAGCTGCTTGGATTACCCTTAGCTAGCAATACAAAAAATGCAGCGGGAGCCCATATATATTTTTTTTAATTATTTATTTAAATAACTAAAAATAAAATGGGCTTCCCTGTATTTTGATTGCTGGACATCACAGTGCTGTAAAAATAAATCTTTAAAAAAATGACGTAGCGCTCCGCGGTATTTTTGATTCTCAGCGCAGATAAAGCAGACAGCTATGGGTTGCCACCCCCATCTGCCTGCCGTTACCTTGGTTGGCAATCAAAATACAGGGAAGCCCATTAATTTTTTCTATTTAAAAAATAGTTAAAAAAAAAATGACGTTGGGTCCCCCCATTTTTGATAGCCAGCTAGGGTAAAGCAGATGGCTGTAGCCTGAAAACCACAGCTGGCAGCTTTACCGTGGTTGGGGATCCAATGTGGAGGTCCCCTCAGGCTCTTTTTTATAATTATTGTATAAATATTAATAATTACACAATAAAAGTAGGGTCCCCCCCAAATTGGATCACCAGCCAAGGTAAAGCGGACAGCTGTGGTCTGGTATTCTCAGGGTGGGAAGGTCCATAGTTATTGGGCCTTCACAGCCTAAAAATAGCAGGCCGCAGGCACCCCAGACGTGGCGCATCCACTAGATGCGCCAATCCTGGCGCTTCACCCCAGCTCATCCCGTGCCCTGGTGCAGTGGCAAACGGGGTAATAAATCGGGTTGATACTAGCTGTAAAGTAACCTGAGATCAAGCCCAGCAGTTTGTGATGTCATGGCGTCTATTAGATACTCAACATCATAAACTGTCAGTACTAACAAAAAAAAAAAATCGACAAAAGAAATTTATTTGAAAAAACAGTCCCCAAAACATTTCCTCTTTCACCAATTTATTGTAAGAAAAAAAATAAAGGGGTCCCACGACGACTCTGGACCGTCTAGAATATGGGGGGGAGACACTCAGGGAACGTATCCCCCATTTTCTAGGAGTGCGGACCCTTCATGTGAGGAGTGTGGGTGCAATGAATCTGCACTCACTCTTCTCGGGTCCACAGCAGCAGAGTCCATGTCGTAATGGTTGCTACCAAAGCTGCAATGCCCTGCTCACGAGGTAAGGGCATGCCTAATCAGGAGAACTACTGTAGAGGAAGCTCTGCTCACTGGTATATAGGTGCTCAGAGGTAATAATAGATAAAATTAGTGAGTAACCTCGGCACTCTAAATCTCCCAGACTAAGTCAGTAAGTCACAACGGATAGTAATGCAAAATCACTCTTTATTGGTCCGTATTAAGAAAAAAAAATGTTTCATAAGCATATATGTTTTTGTCCAAAACAAGTTACAAATGACGTTTCGGCCTGAGCCTTTGTCAGATTGGACTTATCTGCATGTAATTATGAAAAATGACAATAATCAGTATCACATAAGAGTGAGAGAACAATAACATAAACTCGAACAATGTAGAGGTACAATTGGGATGCAGCAAAAAAATTGCAACACAGCAAGAAATGAAACACATGATACAAATGTCATAATACAGTACAAGGACAATATAGTAATGACAAATATGGGGTCAGAGTAGGCTTAGACAGCTCTGGTACGAAAGAGATGTCTATCATAAAGTAACATGTGCAGTAGGTGTAGAGCTACAGTGTGCATGGCAGAGCTAATGGGTAGACCGACCATAGAAAAAGAACGGAGAAAAAGTGAAGAAAAAGTGGAGAAAAAAGTGGAGAAAAAGTGGAGAAAAAGTGGAGAAAAAGTGGAGAATAAGTGGAGAAAAAGTAGAGACTAAGTGGAGAAAAAGTGGAGAAAAAGTGGAGAAAAAATGGAGAAAAAGTGGAGAAAAAGTGGAGAAAAAGTGGAGAATAAGTGGAGAAAAAGTGGAGAAAAAGTGGAGAAAAAGTGGAGAATAAGTGGAGAAAAAGTGGAGAAAAAGTGGAGAAAAAATGGAGAAAAAAGTGGAGAAAAAGTGGAGAAAAAGTGGAGAAAAAGTGGAGAAAAAGTGGAGAATAAGTGGAGAAAAAGTGGAGAAAAAGTGGAAAAAAAAATGGAGAAAAAGTGGAGAAAAAGTGGAAAAAAAATGGAGAAAAAGTGGAGAAAAAGTGGAGAAAAAGTGGAGAATAAGTGGAGAAAAAGTGGAGAATAAGTGGAGAAAAAGTGGAGAATAAGTGGAGAAAAAGTGGAGAAAAAGTGGAGAATAAGTGGAGAAAAAGTGGAGAAAAAGTGGAAAAAAAATGGAGAAAAAGTGGAGAAAAAGTGGAAAAAAAATGGAGAAAAAGTGGAGAAAAAGTGGAGAAAAAGTGGAGAAAAAATGGAGAAAAAAGTGGAGAAAAAGTGGAGAAAAAGTGGAGAAAAAGTGGAGAAAAAAATGGAGAAAAAGTGGAGAAAAAGTGGAGAAAAAAGTGGAGAATAAGTGGAGAAAAAGTGGAGAATAAGTGGAGAAAAAGTGGAGAAAAAGTGGAGAAAAAGTGGAGAAAAAGTGGAAAAAAAAATGGAGAAAAAGTGGAGAAAAAGTGGAGAAAAAAGTGGAGAAAAAGTGGAGAATAAGTGGAGAAAAAGTGGAGAAAAATTGAAGAATAAGTGGAGAAAAAGTGGAGAAAAAGTGGAGAAAAAGTGGAAAAAAAATGGAGAAAAAGTGGAGAAAAAGTGGAGAAAAAAGTGGAGAATAAGTGGAGAAAAAGTGGAGAATAAGTGGAGAAAAAGTGGAGAAAAAGTGGAGAAAAAAATGGAGAAAAAGTGGAGAAAAAGTGGAGAATAAGTGGAGAAAAAGTGGAGAATAAGTGGAGAAAAAGTGGAGAAAAAGTGGAGAATAAGTGGAGAAAAAGTGGAGAAAAAGTGGAAAAAAAATGGAGAAAAAGTGGAGAAAAAGTGGAGAAAAAGTGGAGAAAAAGTGGAGAAAAAATGGAGAAAAAGTGGAGAAAAAGTGGAGAAAAAAGTGGAGAATAAGTGGAGAAAAAGTGGAGAATAAGTGGAGAAAAAGTGGAGAAAAAGTGGAGAAAAAGTGGAGAAAAAGTGGAGAAAAAAATGGAGAAAAAGTGGAGAAAAAGTGGAGAAAAAGTGGAGAAAAAGTGGAGAAAAAAATGGAGAAAAAGTGGAGAAAAAGTGGAAAAAAAAGTGGAGAAAAAGTGGAGAAAAAGTGGAGAAAAAGTGGAGAAGAAGTGGAGAAAAAATGTAGAAAAAGTGGAGAAAAAATGGAGAAAAAGTGGAGCACCCTTTGGTGCCTTTCATGTGGCACTAAGGGGTGCTTAGCTTTGTATTTAGCCAAAAAAATGAAAAAAAAAATGACGTAGGGTTCCCCCTAGTTTTGTAGCCAGCTAGGGTAAAGCAGACGGCTGCAGCCTGCAGACCACAGCTGGCAACCTCACCTTGGCTGGTAATCCAAAACTGAGGGCACCCCACGCTGTTATTTTAAATTAAATAAATAATTTAAAAAAAAAACACGTAGGGGTCCCCCAAAATTGGATCACCAGCCAAGGTAAAGCAGACAGCTGGGGCCTGATATTCTCAGACTAGGGAGGTCCATGGTTATTGGACTCTCCCCAGCCTAAAAATAGCAGGCCGCAGCCGCCCCAGAAGTGGCGCATACATTAGATGCGCCAATCCTGGTGCTTCGCCCCAGCTCATCCCGCGCCCTGGTGCGGTGGCAAACGGGGTAATATATGGGGTTAATACCAGATGTGTAAGTCACCTGGCATCAAGCCCTGGGGTTGGTGAGGTCAGGCGTCTATCAGATACCCGACATCACCAACCCAGTCAGTAATAAAAGAAAATAGACGACAAACACATTTTTATTTGAAAAAACACTCCCCAAAACATTCCCTCTTTAACCAATTTATTAGAATGAAAAACAAATCCAGGTCTGGTGTAATCCAAGGGGTTGCCATGACGATCCACACTGTCCCAGTCAATGAAGAGCAGGATGTTCCCCATTGGCTGGGAGAGCAATGCAGTGACCTGAGCTAACATCAATGGGTCAGCCCAGGTCACTGCAGGGCATGACAAGTGCTGCTGTCAGCGAGGTACATTACCTGCGCTGATCTCCAGCACTGCCGACAGCCCCTGTCACTGAGCTCAATGACCGGCGCCTTCACAGCCAAATATCGCGAGAGGCCCGTGACGTCACCGCTAGTCAGTCTCGGGTCGGAAGCGAGAGGTGATGTGACAAGCAGCGGCCATGGAGGACAGTGACAGCGCTGAGGTCGGGATGGCGGGACTTCATCACCGCAGGTAAGCCGAGCGAGGGTGTGTGTGTGTGTGTGTGTGTGTGTGTGTATGTGTGTGTGTGTACATGCCGCGGGCAGGAGGGGGCGGAGCGAGCTGAGCGGGGAAGTGTGGGCTTCCTGCACGTAACTAAGATAAACATCGGGTTACTAACCAAAGCGCTTTGCTTGGATACCTGATGTTTATCTTGGTTACCAGCTTCTGGCAGGCTGCCAGCGATGGCTCCTGCACACTGTAGCTGTAGAAAGCCCTGCTTTTTGCTGCTAGAACCGTTCTCGAACGTATCTAGAACTATCGAGCTTTTGCAAAAAGCTCGAGTTCTAGTTCGATCTCGAACAGCCCCCAAAATCACTCGAGCCCCGAACTGGAGAACCTCGAACCACGAACCGCGCTCAACTCTACTGTTAACTCTATATAGTCTTGTAGATTTTACTTCTCTTGTAATAGTGAACAATGTAAAAAAGAAAAAGGACAAGGAGAGCGCTCCTGTTTGAAAACCACTACAGATGCAAAGACAACAGTAGAAAGCAGCTCACCTGGGCGGTTGTGCACCCTTGCACAACTCCGGTAAACGTGAGAGTATTTGTTACAAGCCGGTCAGAAGAAGCGACATCACCACAGAGATGTGGATGCTCAGCACGCACAGGGGTCGGGAAGATTCCTCCGACAGCACCTGCACTCCAAGGACACAGATTCACCAAGAAGCCTGAAGACTAGCACTCCCACCGCACTGCTGTTACAGTCCAGCAAACAGGGTGCTCCAGAGGAAAACTCACACATCTCCTGCAATCCAAAGGACGGACTCACCACAGAGTTCCAGGACCCAGCACTGATACCGTGAATGGTGATTAGACGCGATCAAGGACTGGACTCACTAGACCAGCATGTGAGGTAAGATCCTGTTAGGTTGACCTAACAGTCACAGCTGTTGCCAGCGATGTCCGAATGCAGAGAGTGTACCGGTGACCCCCCCTCGGCTATTCCAGCTGAATGTAAACAGGCAGACGCTGTTATACACATAAGATTGGAGATGTGTGGTTTCGAAATTGAACTGTATTGTTTTTGTTTACATTACAAAGTTATACAAAGTTGATTAGGGCGTAACTATGCAACATACATATTCATTAAAGGCGTGAATTACATATTCCCAGCAAAAGAAATTAACATAATGACTTATACTCCCATAACAGTCTATAATATTTCTTCTTCCCATAACAAGATGTTTGTCAGTCGTTTCTAAGTCAAAACATTCTGCGTCCTTGAGTTTGGTCTCAGTTTATTACGTAAATAAGTCTGTTTTGGTCTTGCCAGGGAGAATGAATTTCTATTATTTTTCTAAGCCAGTGAAAAAGGTTAACTCTTTCCTCACAATCCCCCCTATTGGCGTGAATGATGGACAAGGGGCCATCAAGAAGCTGTGGACTATAGAGCGAGCAGGCTAGCCTCCAGATACTTTCTGAGCCGCGGGTTGCCCAGGGAGTGTCGTCCACATCCATCACCCAGAGGACTGCCTGCATGCCTCTTGATAGGAGTCTCATCATGATACGCCAAGGTGATTTCTAGAGGAAAGAGTAGAGAAAGGAAAAAAGCATATTAGTGATTTCATACGGGTGCTAAATAATCATTGTATCTACATTGCTTCAAGCAGTGGGAAAACAAAGCCATTACAACTTGAACACTACATAAGCAACTAATAAACAGAGTAACACTTGGAACACTGATTGCAGTATCCCCATGAACCATCCTCCTATTCCCTTAAACCAGTTTGCAGGGTTGAACATTGAAAAGGTATTGCTCCACCAAGCATCTGAGCTTCTGAGTACCTCCTCATCATGTTTTTTTCCTCAGCTTTTGTATCTCAGTTAAACTGGCTTGGGCTTTTAAGGTTCCTTAAGCTTTTGAAAGCTTTGTCGGGCTTCTTCTGTAAGAGAAAAAGGAACATTCTTCGTACAATCATACCGCGGTTGCATGAGTAGTGACGCATTGGGAATCTACTGTCTGCAGAATGAGATCAATCCTAAAACTCCTCTAAGTTGCTTGAGGTTGTTGGGTATGCTTGCTTTTCTGATAACTTCTTGTCTTCTTGTCTCACCTCGGGCTGAGGTGTTTTTGTGCCGCAGAAAGGCAATGACCCAGGAAAGTGACCCTCGTTTTGCAGAAATACAATTTATCTCTGCTTGCTTTGCATCCTACTTCTGCCAGAAAGGTAAGAAGGCTTATTGAAGCCGTTTTACATTCTTCTTCACTAGGGCAGCACAGTAGTAAATCATCCACGTACTGGAGTAGAACACAGTGGTCTGGGCTTTGAAGAACACTACCCACAGCCTCAGTATATAGCGTAGGAGAATGTTGCATTCCTTGAGGAAATCTTGTCCATGTAAATTGGTTTAGCTTGTGCGTGAATGCAAAGAAATCTTGGCATGCTAGGTCCAGTGGTACTGAGAAAAAAGCATTAGCAAGGTCTATGACTGTGTAATGGGTGGATGTAGCCGGCACCTGTGTGAGCAGTGTATGTGGATTTGGTACAACAGGGGTGAGGGGCTCCAGTATTGAGTTCACTGCCCTCAAATCATGTACCATCCGGTACGTGACTGAGTCACCTTTCTTCATTTGTTTCTTCTTGACAGGAAACAGCGGAGTGTTGTAAGGAGACTTAGTATTTCTGAGCGCTCCCGACTTCAGCAGTTCTTTTATTTGGTAATCCAGGGCAGCTTCCTGTTGAGCATTGAGAGGGTATTGTCTCAGCTGCGGTGGTGTAATTCCAGGCTTGACTGAAACTTTTACGGGGGGCACGGGTAGTGTGCCGAAGTCAGTTTTTGATGTGGACCAGAGTTTTGCAGGAACTTGTAGAAGTATTGGATCCGTGTTTACTTCATGTGTAACATCAGATTCTGGTTGATCTTCTATCATCTGGAGGGTGCACAGGACTTCTTCTGGGATATCTTCTGGAATTTGCAGGATAGCAGATCCATCTTCATTATAGACTATCTGAGCTTGTACCGGTAGTCTTGATAGTACATCTGCTCCCACTAGGGCATCTCCACCCTGGGGGGACACTAAGAATTTGGACACGAACATGTGTGGTCCCAGTTTCACCTTCAGTGGATGGGTTATTGGGATTATCTGGGCTTGTCCATCAAAACCGAATACTATAGTAGCTTCGGATGAGATGGATCCTTCATTGACCAGGTTCCTGGGGAGTACGGAGTGTGAGGCTCCTGAGTCCACCAAAGCTCTTATTTCCTTGTTGCCAATGTGAAGGGGGACGTGTATAAATGGACCTCTGGCATCCCTATCCCGTGCTGCCGCAAGTCAGGCAGTCTTCTCCTCCTGACTCTCGGGTTGGTTTTGAGTGTCCCTCTTCTTCTTTCTACAGTCTCTGATCACATGTCCTCTGATTCCACAATAGTAGCAGGTCGGTGCCTTCTTTCTTGTACCTTCTGGCTGACCGTCCACTGCCGCTATGACAACTTTCTTGTTGCTCCTTTTATCCTTTGCGTCGGTTTCTAAGCCACTTACTTTGTTGACTAGAAGATCTATGTCTTCCATGTTTCTCCATTCTGGGCAGCACGCTTTCAATCTTTCTGCCAGAGATGCATGTATTCCATCCATGAAGGATCTTACCATCAGGCGATGTATTGCGGCTGCTTGTATGTCCAGCCCTTCATCTGCGAATGACTGCATCAATCTGTAGTAAAATGAGCTGACATTCTCCACAGGACCTTGATGCACTGGTCCCATTGTGCCCTTAGTTCTTTGTTCCTGGGCGCAAAAAAGATTGAGTCTTATCATGAAGTCTTGGCCCGATTCCCCATTACGGGTATCGTCCGGAACATGTCCTGTCAGATGGGCAGTGAGTTTGGCATACAGTTCGGGAGATATTTTAACTCTACACAAACCTTCCATGTCCAACCAAGTGCTTCTGTAGGAGACCTGTATTTGGTTCAGGTAACGTGAAAAACTGACTGGGTTTCTAGTCGGGTCTGGAGCATTTTGCAGGAAAGCCATCTGCTTGGCTGGAGTCCAGGGTACGTAGTCTTCATACTTACGAGGAACTGCATCTCTGGGAGCATCTGGGTTTTGTGGATTAACAGGTGGTCTTATCAGGACTCTTCTTTCCACTACGGATAAAGAGGCACTGGTTCTGTGGCTTGTAGCTTGTGCTGTGGGGCTCCACAGGCTAGGCATGTTTCACTCCAGTCCGGATTTTGTTGGCCACAGTTTGTGCAGGTCCATTCCGGGGATCCTGCTATTTTTGGAGTTGTTCCAGGAGTAGCTTACAGGTACGGAGGAGGCTGCTGATCCTTATTAGCCTTCTTCCCAGCTTCTTCCCATGTGTCTGATTCTTCATGGTATATCCAACCTTGATCGTGGGCTGTTTTTTCCATGTCAGAAAGAGTTCTGACCAGTTTAGTCCATGATTTATCTGCTATCACTCCTGCTCTAGTAGCTCTTATTGTGTCCCATTTGTTGGGGTCCAATTGATCCTTCCCCTTCAGTCCAAATGTCTTAAAAACTTCCTTGGATTGACTGGCTGTTCTTTTGCCATGATAACACGTAATGAGATGTTGCAGGGTGCATCCAGCTCTTCTGTCTTTTGATATTCCTTGCCCCATTCTTCGTCTATCTTCTTCAGCTTTTAGACCCTTGAACGTCCTTTGGACTAAACCTACCTATCCTGGAGATACTCAGAGACTAACTCCTTTTGTATTCCTACCTAAGGTGAGGTCTAGAACCACCTTTCCTGGAAGTACCCGGAGACTGACTCCTTATCTGTATTCCTACTGAAAGGTGGTGTCCTAACTGTTCAGAGAGGGCTGAGTATGTTGAATGGCGCTGGGTTACCCTTCTTGTGCCAAAAGTACACTCTATATCCGATAGCAATGGCAAACAGAGATATTCCCACTAACACTAGGGCAGTGAATATCACATCCATTGGACAGAGCAGGTACACTATTCCCTTTCAACACTCACTGATGTATGGGATCTATGACAACCAACAAGGACAACAGCACAGAAGCAAACCGCAAGAGAGCAGACACACGGAGACAAAGCACAGAGGGGCAGCAAAACAAGCAAGGCACAGAAAACATCTGCTGGCAAGGCTCTCTCAGAGTTCAGTAGAAACCCGCCAATAACCGAGTATCTACTCACAGTGTACCTCTTGCGCATTGAGAAGGGAATTGAACAGAGATGGGGAGCATAAAGAGAAGAATAAGGTTCAACTCTTACCTGGCCAGGTGTTTCTGGTCCCCACGTCTGGTCACCTCCTCCTCGGCTTGGCAAGACAGTTCACTGCGTCCTGGGATTAACACGGGTCCCTGCTTTTCGGGCGCCAGATAATGTTAGGTTGACCTAACAGTCACAGCTGTTGCCAGCGAAGTCCGAATGCGGAGAGTGTACCGGTGACCCTCCCTCGGCTATTCCAGCTCAATGAAAACAGGCAGACGCTGTTATACACATAAGACTATGAGTAAAAAGCTGTGGAGAAGAAGCGCAATAGGATTTTACCCCAATAACACACGGGGTAGAGACAGGGAGCAGTAATACTCACCAAGTGAAGTTGTGAAAGTCACAACTACTATGCAGGCATGGAAAGTTTTGATCAAGGCAGCAGCAACCCAGACTGCAGATAATAGAGAACAATAGAGGAAAATAGGGTTTTTTTGAGCCGCGCCAATGATCACTTCTCAGGTATTCAGATTAATGGATCTTTATTTTCCACAGGTCTACGCGTTTCTGGAGTCTCATCTCCCTTCCTCAGGACGATCAGGCATAAGAACACATCAATGTTTGATGTGTTCTTATGCCTGATGGTCCTGAGTAAGGGAGCTGAGACTCCAGAAACGCGTAGACCTGTGCAAAATAAAGATCCATTAATCTGAATACCTGAGAAGTGATCATTGGCGTGGCTCAAAAAAAACCTATTTTCCTCTATTGTTCTCTGTTATACACATAAGACTAGAGATGTGTGGCTCCGAAATTGAATTGTATTGTTTTTGTTTACATTACAAAGTTATACAAAGTTAATTAGGGCGTAACTATGCAACATACACATTCATTAAAGGCGTGAATTACATATCCCCAGCAAAAGAAATTAACATAATGACTTATACTCCCATAACAGTCTATAACATTTCTTCTTCCCATAACAAGATGTTTGTCAGTTGTTTCTAAGTCAAAACATTCTGCGTCCTTGAGTTTGGTCTCAGTTTATTACGTAAATAAGTCTGTTTTGGTCTTGCCAGGGAGAATGAATTTCTATTATTTTTCTAAGCCAGTGAAAAAGGTCAACTCTTTCCTCACAATCCGGTGAAAATGTTTGATTGGAACTGCTGCTGTACTCGGAGCCTCTCACCTGCAATCGCAGGTGTATAGCAATTCAGTGAGATAGATAAAACACACAACGCATTTCTGGAACCCACAGCACATATGTTTCCTTCCACCTGAGGAAGGGGACATATGTACTGTGGGTCCCGCATTGTGTGTTTTATCTTTAGTTTTTTAGAATAAACAAATTGTTTTTAATTGGTCTGTAGTGCCTTCTCTAAAGCCTCTAATTTTTTTCTCATTGAATTACTTCTCTTGTAAAGTTGCCACCCAGAGACTGTGTAGTAAAGAACTGTTGTTTAATAAGAACTATCAGTTTCCATTTGCTCCATGATCTGGTCCTGGCCTTCCCAAGACAACAGCGAGAAGCGGCCTCCTGAAAGGTAGGAACAGCCAGGACCACAACACTTTTCCTGTCAAGTGGGGCCGCGGCACCTACCGGAGGGAGTCACTTTCACTACTTTCCTGTTACAAACCAAGTATAATGGAAGTCAATAGGGAACGCAAGTATTTTTTTGAAAGATCTTCAATAAAAATGCTCATCACTCATCACTAGTGCCTACTGTACTAAGATCTATTAGCTTAGATTAGGTTAGCAGTTGCCCATATCCAAGATGACAACTGAAGTTTCAGTGCAAAGTGTTCTCACAGAGTGCTCTTGTACTTGCCCTTGTAATCACAGTGACCATGCCTACTCTTCAACTCTGCATGTTTTGAATGTCAATAATTCACATATGTGAAACGCCTGGATAGGAAAGTTGGATATCAGGACATGGTAATCAGGTATGTGTTGTATTGCTGTCTTTCCAGTGGGGATATTTCAAGACTTGTTTACTTTACTTATCTGGTGAGGTCTCCATTGTATTGTTATAATACTGATAATATTTTTTACATTTTGGGAATCGACAAGTTTTTGCTGAATATATGTGATGTATTGTAGTCCTCTAGTCATACATTGTATTGCTAATTTGACTGATATGGTATATGGACCATGACACGCCCGCACCGGGGCCTGGGGGTTACTCGCTACCGGGCCGTGGTTTTTCATTTCTGGGACACTGCCGTGGCAAGGCCCATCTCCGTGACCCCGGCAGTGTCAGTACAAGTAGGGATGATGATGAGGATGGTAGTTCGTGACACCACCTATGGTATGCAGCAAGTGAGGGGCTGCCGCTGCTAGATTGGGACCTCTGGGGCAGATGGTGATGCAACGTGGTTGGTATAGCTCTCCACAGGCAGAGATGGGCCCCAGGGCGGATGGGGGTAGTAGTAGGCAATTGATGGAGGGACTTAACGTTGGGGTGCAGGACTGAGGACACCGGTAATAACTAAACAACACAAGGGCCGTAGTTTCCTTTACCTTTACTTGGTAGTTGATGGTAAAGGCCCGAAAGACTGGTCCAGCAGGTAACGAAGGTCCGGTTAGCCTGGAAGCAACTGAGGGGATCCAGCTAGCCAGGTGGGTTGTAGGCCTTCCTGCTTGCGCTGTAATGTGTGGGTCCCTGTGGCTTGAAGCTACGATGAGACCCTCTTCCTTATGTTGGTTCTGGTTCTCACCCGTATGGCAGGCAGTGTGAGTCCTTTACTGGTGCCGCTTCTTCTATCACGGCTCCTGGCTCTAGTATGCTGCTGTGTTCCAGTCACTCTGTGGGCCAGAAGACCTGAAGTCTCCTGCCCTTTCGATTCTGCTGGTGGGACTTTGGTACCCGCGTAGCCTAGTAACCCGCGTTGCCCTTTTCCCTGCGCTCGGTCCTGAGGGAGCTCTTCTCAGTGACCGTCTTCTCTCCACTACTGACTTGTTCTGATCTGTTAGTTTCACTTTCGTGTGTGTGTTCCTAACTCCTCCTCCAGGCCAGAATGCAGAGTAAAGCTCCCTTCAAACCGGGTTCTCGAGCTCCCCTTTCTGGTCTGGAGTAGGAAGTGTTGAGTGCTAGTGTACCTAGCATGGGAGACCCCCCTCTTGCTTCCCGGCATAGCATCACCCCCTGTGACGAGAGCAATGTTACTGTGGCAACCGGACCACTGAGATGCCACAACCACAGTAAGTCTGACATAATATACAGTATGGTGGTAATCTTGCCCATTTAAACAGGAGTACATTCATTTTTATTTATGTATGTGTCTAAATTATATTTGTATATTGTGGTGTATGCTGTTATGTGGGAATTGATAAGAATATTGGCAGAGTTGCACCCAATATTTAGTAATTAGCATATGGTATAGATTTGTAACTTTTTTAACCACTGAAGTGTACTTTGTGTCTGAAGGGTACGCTCACACAAGCGTATGACTCTTGCATTGCACTCGGAAGAAAATCTTGCATTGCACTCGGACCAATGTTATTCCATGAGGTAGAGCAAATGGTCAGCTTTTTTCTCATCTAGATTCTGGATGAGAAAAAAGCCACAGCATGTTGTGATTGTCAGCGAGAGCCATGTCACTTGCACCCATACAAGTTTATGGCTGCGAGTTAAACATCGGACTGCACTCGGATGACAATCCATTGCAGTATGATATATGCACTGATAAAGGAGGATGTGGGGAGTTTAATCCCTCCCTCTCCTCTGCAGCTGTGATCCAATCGCAGGATCAGATCACAGTTGCATGACACTTGGCTCACTCTGGAAGGACAGCGGGAGCCAAGGGTCATTAACATATCACATCCAATGCACTCGCATTGGATGCCATACCATCGTGTGAATCCAGCCTAAGAAAAGAAAAACCCTCATATACAATATAATCCTAAAGCTGGTGTCACACTAAACGACAGCGACAACGACGTCGCTGTTACGTCACCATTTTCGGTGACGTAACAGCGACCTTGTAAGTCGCTGTTATGATCGCTGCTTAGCTGTCAAACACAGCAGAAGCAGCGATCATAACGTCGCTGTGCTACATGTGCAGAGAGCAGGGAGCCGCGCTTAGCGCTGGCTCCTTGCTCTCCAGCAGCACACATCGGGTTAATTAACCCGATGTGTGCTGCAGCTACATGTCACAGTTCAGAGAGCAGGGAGCCGCGCTTAGCGCTGGCTCCTTGCTCTCCAGCAGCACACATCGGGTTAATTAACCCGATGTGTGCTGCAGCTACATGTCACAGTTCAGAGAGCAGGGAGCCGCGCTTAGCGCTGGCTCCTTGCTCTCCTGCAGCACACATTGGGTTAATTACCCGATGCGTACTGCAGCCACATGTCACAGTGCAGGAGCCGGCACTGGCAGCAAGAGCGGAGGCTGGTAACCAGCGTAAACATCGGGTAACCAGGGAAAGGTCTTCCCTTGGTTACCCGATGTTTACGCTGGTTACAGCTTACCGCAGCTGCCAGTGCCGGCTCCTGATCGCTTCATTTCGTCGCTCTCTCGCTGTCACACACAGCGATGTGTGTGTCACAGCGGGAGAGTGACGACCAAAAAATGAAGCTGGACATTCAGCAACGACCGGCGACCTCACAGCAGGGGCCAGGTCGTTGCTGGATGTCACACACAGCGACAGCGACGGGACGTCGCTGCAACGTCACAGAAAATGGTGACGTAGCAGCGACGTCGTTGTCGTCGTCGTTATGTGTGACACCAGCTTAACCTTGTTGCAGGGTCAATTTTACTGCATAATGTACACAAAAACAAAACAGCATTTATGCAGCTATGTTGAAGGGGGATTAAAAAAATATGGTTCTTCGAAGAATGTTATGAAAAACAATTGAGTTTGAAAAAAAAAAAAAATTGCAAAGTCCTTAACTCCATTGTGCATATGTGCATAACATATGTCCATTACATCCTGCCCTATGGTCCCTCCAAATGCTGTAGATAACCGCTATGTTAGCTAGCATGTATCTGCCTGTAATAGCTGTTGTCTGGGAATGCTGATTGTTGCTGTTCTGCATTTCGTTGCCGCTGTCAAGTCTCTGACAGAAGTATTTAAATATTGTGGTAATGCAGTATATAGAATAAGCAATTGTATGATTGGAGGTTGAAATCCCCTAAAGTGACTAAAAATTATTAAGTAAAAAATAAAGGGAAAAAAAATTTGAATACCATCCTTTCCCTTCCTTTTAAAATCATCTACTTGCATAATCACCAGTTTTGTCTGTTCCCCTATTTCGTGATGCACTGCAGCATTGTCCGTTGCGCAGCCGCAGTTCGAACGATGCTCCGCCTTCCGGGTCCTCACTGCATGCACGTACGCTCGCATACACACATATACACACACAGCAGACACACATAGATACACCGAGCACATACACACAACACAGCCACACACACTGCTGTATACTCACCTGTCCGAGGCCGCCGCCGATTCTGCTGTCAGCCCTTTACTACATTCAAGGGTGGAGGAGTCTTTACATTTACCAAAGTATGAAAAAATACCCAAATAACACCATAGTACAAATGTATAAACATTTTTATTTTAATCAATGCATAGGGTATACATAACAATGATTTAAGAAAAAACCGGAGTGAGTAAGTGAAGGAGGGGGGAAAGAACCCCACGTGACCCAGGCAAGGATCTCAGATCTCACATAGAATCTGCAAAAAGGTTTGAAAAATGCCCACAGGTAACCTCATGCAAGTGCAAAAGTAGGTGCTGACACAATAGAAACCAAGGTCTCCTATATAGCCAGTCAAATGAGGGGCTTACCTAGCAAGCAGATCAGCAGTTAGTCCTGGTGTACACGTGGGGACCGACGTCCCAACACGTGTTTCGTCTAGTGCTTCGTCGGGGGACAATGATTAAAAGTGCTTGGTATGGGGTTTAAAAAGGAACCTAATTGTCGTAGTCACGCCTCTACACCCGCGCGTCATGGTGTGACTCACCACTACGGGCCGCACTGTGGCTCAGTATCGGCAGCGAAGAACCGGCGGAAGACAAACTTCCGGTGACGTCACCAGTACAGTGTTATACATGTCAGCCCTTTACTGCAGTTGAATGCTTTGTGGCGCCGTAAAGCATTAAACTGCCGTAAAGCTATGACATCAACCTGCAGCGGCCACTCCGTACACCGCACGCTATCACAGAGGAGTTTGTCTGCTGCAGCTGGAGACTCCGCGGGCACGGAGGACAGGTGAGACACAGCATAATAGGGGACAGAAGGGAACCAGCAGGAGCACATTACTAAACAATGTGCTCATTGCTGCAGGGGACATCAGCCTCCCTCCACCAGATCTGTATACCCACAGCCCCCCCACTAGATCTGTATACCCCCAGCCTCCCCACCAGATCTGTATACCTCCAGCCCCCCCACCAGATCTGTATACCCCCAGCCTGCCACCAGATCTAAATGCCCCCGCCCCCCACCAGATCTGTATGCCCACAGCACCCCCCACCAGATCTGTATACCCCCAGTCCCTACACCAGATCTGTATGCCTCCAGCCCCCCCACCAGATCTGTATGCCCCCAGCCCCCCCACCAGAACTGTACGCTTCCAGCCCCGCCACCAGATATGTACACCCCCATCCCCCCACCAGAACTGTATGCCCCCAGCATCCCCACCTGAACTATATGCCCCCAGCCCCCCCACCAGAACTGTATGCATCCAGCCCCGCCACCAGATCTGTACACCCCCATCCCCCCACCAGAACTGTATGCCCCCAGCACCCCCACCAGAACTGTATGCCCCCAGCCCCCCCCACAAGAACTGTATGCCCCCTGCCCCCCATCAGAACTGTATGCCCCCAGACCCCCCACCAGATATGTATGCCCTGAGCCCCACCACCAGATCTGTATGCCCTGAGCCCCCCCACCAGAACTGTATGCCTCCAGCCTCCCCACCAGAACTGTACACCCCCAGCCCCCCACCAGATCTGTATTCCTCCAGCCCCCCACCAGATCTGTATGCCTCCAGTCTCCCACCAGAACTGTATGCCTCCAGCCCCCCCACCAGAACTGTACGCATCCAGCCCCCCCATATCTGTATGCCTCCATCCCCCTACCCGATCTATATGCCTCCAGCCCCCCACCAGATCTGTGGGCCCCCACCTTCCCACCAGATCTGTATGCCCCCAGCCCTCCAACCAGATCTTTATGCCCCCAGCCCACCTCCCACCAGATCTGTATGCCCCCAGCCCACCTCACCAGATCTGTATGCTCCCAGCCCCCCCACCAGATTTGTATGCCCCCAGCCCCCCCACCAGATTTGTATGCCCCCAGCCCCCCCACCAGATTTGTATGCCCCCAGCCCTTCCACCAGATCTGTATGCCGCCCCCACCAGATCTGTATGCCCCCCCACCAGAGTCTGAATGCCTCCAGCCCCCCTCACCAGATCTGCATGCGCCCAGCCCCACTTACCACTGCTCTTCTCAGCACCACTAAGCATAGACAGATTTCTTTTTCACCGCACTCCTGATGCGATAGCATCGGGCCTATTTCTAGTTAAAAATAAATATCAGTTCGGTTTGCAAAAAATCAAACCCTCATCTAGCTCCATCCATAAAAAATAAAAACATTACAGGTCTTGGAAAATGGTAAAAAAAAGTTGTTTTGGCCTAAGATATTCTCATTAAAGCAGGTCATCAATATCAGATCAATCGATGTCTAATGGCCAGCATCCCCATTGATCAGTGGTTACCAGATCATCTAACTGCTAAAAGTACAGTTCATGGCCAAACATTTTGCGACTGACACAAGTATTGTTTTTTTTAGAAAATTTGCTGCTTCAGGGTCTCATATATTTTAGTTAGATGTTTCTATGGTTACTGGAGTACAATTATAAGCAGTTCACAAGTTCTTGGTTTTTTTAAACTTCTATTGATGATAATAATAATAATAATAATAATAATCTTTATTTCTATAGTGCCAACATATTCTGCAGCGCTTTACTACAATTCAGGAGGATCATATACAAACAAGTAACAGTTATAGAAAATACAAAATTTAGAGGGAAAAAAAGACAACCCTGCTTGTGAGAGCTTACAATCTACAATGAGTTTGAGGGGTGAAGCAAGGTACAAGTGCTTATTTACAATGACAATCCAGCCGTCTCAAGGAAATGGGTGATAGATAATGGCTTCCTGGACCAGTTGGCCAGAACCTTGGGTTATGTTCTGAGAAGTTGTGGAGGGACTATGTTAATTTAGTTCGGCTAGGGAGTGTGAATAGGCCGCCCTAAAAAGATGCGCTTTTAGGGTGCGTCTGAAGCATCAAAACTGGAGGGTGGTGACAAAGGTTTTGAAGTTTGGCTGCTGTCACCTTTTTAGGGAGGGGGATGTGAGTGCATGGGACTAACTGGGACGACCTGACTAGTCCAGCGCGTCCCATTCCCCCTTGGTTTAATGCAGACCGTCCGCGGCTGTGAACCCGGAAGGACGGTTAGGGGGGTTATTTACATGCCCAATAGTTTTTGAGTGGCCTGCTAGTTCTCAGCCGTGTCTTTAGGAAAACAGGGCAAAAATAAAGTCCCAACGGGGACAGGAAGTATGCTCCCAATGGGGACTGTTCCACTTTGGCAGCCGGGTTCCGCTGCCTTTACTCCGTATCTTCTTAATCTTCATCTGGTCGAGGGCAAGGGAATTCATCTTCTGAGGAAGACTCTACCTCGCCCTCGTACAGCTCCAGCACACAGCAGACACGGCGGGAGAGGGCCATCCGGTACCCATTCCCACCATTCCACGGGCGGGATGTAAGTAGCTTCCATGTCGACAGTACCAGTGGCCTCATCCTCTGAGACCGGCTCTGTGTCGGCCCCTGAGCCGCTATCATCTGACTCAAGGCGGCCGGTGGTGGGGTCTCGTGGACCAGGCCCCATCTCCATCTTAGCCAGGGCCAACGCCAACGGGGGGTCGCTACCGGTACTTCCAAGTCTGCCGCTTCTTCAGCCCATGCGGGGATTGCAACTTCCTGCTGGCCGACAGACTCTCTAGCATCTGGGCCCTCGCGGGGCAGCATTGCAGATTCCGCTACTGATACCGGTGGCAGCCGGCTGAGTGGGGAAGCAGCAGCGGCCGACACGGATGATGGGTGAGGTCATATAGGGGCCGGGGAAGGCCGGGTCCCTCAGCCGCAGCGGCCGGTCCCTCAGGGACATAGGGGCGTGGGTCACCTACCAGATCCTCTAAAATGGTCTCCACTCCATGCGACCATGGCCAGCTCCTCCATTTCAGCTGTCCATTGCTCCAGCAAGAGATGCACTTGGGCTCGATTGCGGCAGCACAGCAGCGTCATCTGAGTCTTCAGCCACGCCGCCGTTCCAGGCGCGGGCTTCGGGAACTCGGGCCTCCCAGACGGGGCGGACATGCTGCACTCTCCGGATCCAGGAACACAACGGGTGGCAGAGTCCTGGAGTCCCTGCCCTTTATCTCCTCAGTCACATGAGGCTGGATCTTAATCCGCCCCCCTTTGGTCTTTTCGGGGCACTCCGCTTGCTTTTTGCACTGTTCTGCTCTCAGGGGACGGGGCTTCACTTTTCGCGCCCTTTCTACTTGGAGAAGACGGCTTGGGCGGGAACCTTCACGCCACTGGATAGTGACAAGATGGCGGATTCTGCAATTTTTCAGTGGGACGCCGCTAACAATAACTTCAAGGCGCACTTCCACCGGTAAGTGGATGGGTTCAATCCTGTTCGCAGATGCCAGAAGGAGCATATGTGTACCGCCCCGTGGGCTCGGCTAGCTGCCGAGCCGCTCGGATCCGTGCTCGTACGGTGGGTGGCTCAAGCTCTTCACGGACTCGGGGGTCACGTCGCTCCGTAAGGGGCTTGGCGCTACACGCAGGGACTTCGGTGGGGAGTCCCACGACCGAAGCCGCGGTGGTTTGTAGGGGATTTAAGTTCGTGACGCCACCCACGGGTTGTGGTGAATGGATGGAAACCACCACTGCCTTTGACTAGGCCTCCCGGGGACGGTGTTGCGCAGCTTGGTGTTGACCCCTCCGTGGGTAGGGGAGTGATGGTCCCGGGGGCCTGAGGGAGGTGCCGAGGCAAGGGATTGGATGCGTACTGGGGTGTTGGTGCGGAGCACCGCGGTGCGTGGCCCGAAGGCACTGGTGTACTCACTATGACACAACACACTGGAGTCTCTGGTAAACCAAACAGGATGATGAACGGGGCCCGCAGCCGGCTGCAGCTTCTCCCTTAACAGATTGGTGGTTTACGCCTTTCTCCTGCACCTCCTTAATGTGAATGTTATGACTCCTATGCCTAAGCAACGGTAGTCCGCTCCCCGGCTTGCTGGGTGTCGGGAGAGCCCTGTTTGCCTGCAGACGCTGACCCTTTGGGTCTCTATGCCTTGGCGGTGGCTTTACCCTAACGGTTGGGCTGTTGTCTTTAGTCGGGTCTTGTGTGGGAAAGGTCCTTAAGTCCAGTCCTCAATCAGTTGATTTGACTCAGCCCTGTGGTTTCTGGGCTTCGTGCTGGGTCTGAGTACCCCTCCTGGTGCTCCGGTTTCCAATCCATTCCCCGGTTCGGTACCGGCGGGCCACCGCCCGACCCCGGTCCCTACGGTTCCACCGGCTGTAATCCCAGCTCCTGCAGGCGGCCACCACTGTCTGCCTCCTTGCCAGAGGTGACTGGGCTCCATCCCAGACACCTGAGTAGACTATTGGCAGGCCTGGTCACAGATCTGCCCTTGAACTCGACTTCTCTCTGGGAACTACTCTCTAGAACTACTGTTTTCCCACCTCCAGGCCTGTGAACTCCTCGGTGGGTGGAGCCAACCACCTGGCTCCACCCCCCTGGTGTGGACATTGTGAGATAGTGGGGCCATTGATATGTGACGGATGGTATGTATCTCCCAGAATGCGTACAGAAACATATTAGAGCCCTACATAGCGGTCAGTCCAGTAACCTCCAGGCCGGGTTATGCAGGTGGCTCATGGCCACAGTTCTAGTTTAAAAGCTCTTTGTAAAGGCCTGGGTGGGGCAGAGTTGTTTTGTAAGCTGCAGAGCAGGAAGCTGAGGAGAGTTCAGGCCTGTGTGGAACTATAACACAGGTCTGTGGACCCCCGGGAAGAGCAGAACGGGGTATCGTAAGACCGTCTCCTACGGCAAGGGGTGCCTGTGTGACGGGGACCCGTATGGACGGTGCACAACCCGGCTGTGTTCCGGATGACTTTACCTGTACAGCGAGGACAATAAAGCTGTTTGGATCGGACTGTTTTGGGTCACTGCCTCTTTGTCGTCCTGGGGGACTCCCACCCCGCTACATTATGGTGGAGAATGCGGACATGGAGCATTGAGGCATACCCCACCGCTGCACCACTGGAAGCAGACCTGACTACCAGCTGAAGACTGTGACGGCTCTGCATGTCCATATATAGGCTGGCTGCGCTACAGTATAAACCGGCTGATAACATGGAGGAGCTTCTGCGGCAGTTGGTAACAATTCAGCAAAAGCAACAGGAGCAATTGGGTCTGTTCCAGCAGCAGCACCAGGAATCCCAGTGGCAGCATCAGGAGACCCAGCGACAACTACAAGAGGCGAATGCATTGCTACGGCAGCAGATTGCGGCCCTGCGTGAGACACCGGCAGCAACTGACTCCGACCAACGGGTGCCCCGGGACAGGGTCCGCTCTGCCCTGCGGAAACTAAGCCTGGAGGATGACGTGGAGGTTTTCCTTATGGTTTTTGAACGCACAGCAGAGCAGGAAAAACTGCCGGCAGGCCAGTGGGCAGAAATGGTGGCTCCGTTCCTGATAGGGGACGCCCAGAAAGCCTACTTCGACCTCAGCCGGGAGGATGCCCTGGACTACAAGAAATTGAAAGGTGAGATCCTTGCACGTCTGGGGGTCAATATCTACATGAGGGCTCAGCGAGTGTTTTCATGGGCCTATGTGGAGACCTGTCCAGCCAGGTCTCAGGCATATGACTTACTACAACTGGTTAAAAAGTGGTTACAGACGGAGGTGTTTTCTCCAGCCCAGATGGTGGAAAGGGTGGTGGTCGACCGGTTGGTGCGGACTTTGCCAGTCGCCATTCAACGTTGGGTGGGGCAAGGAGACCCGGGTAACCTGGACCAGGTGGTGAGTTTAGTTGAGCGATATACTGCCACACAGGGCTTTATACGAGATTCTGCCCCAGTGCGTCAGGCCCAGCGGCCACAGGACCCTGGACGAGAGACACATATGGCGCTGGTGAACAACAAAAACCAAGCCCATATCGAGGGGGCAACCCACACTGAGAGTGGCAAAAGACTAGTTCCCCTAAAAATAGTAACAAAAACTGGTTGGGCCACCGCTATGAAGTGCTGGAGATGTCAAGGGCCCGGCCATATCGCCGCTTATTGCCCGTTGATTATGGAGTCCATGGATTGTGGGTACACACGCCGAATGTCTATGTATGCTAATACGGTGTATGATGCACGCCCTATTCTTGAACCTCCTCTCTGTCATGTGTATGTTAATGGACATCGGGCAGAGGCCCTTTTGGACTCGGGCAGTATAGTGACCCTCGTTCACGGGTCGCTGATTGCGGGATCGGAGTCCATGGAGAGGGAGGTTGGGATTGTGTGTATACATGGTGAGTTCCGCAAATATCCAACAGCAGAAGTATGCCTCTCCACTCCATGTGGAGACGTGACGCATGTGGTAGGAGTGGTGAAAACTTTACCATACGGGGTAGTGATGGTGAGGGATTTTCCGTTGTTTTGGTACCTGTGGGAGAGAAATAATACTTTTTCCCAGGCAAAAATGAGTCTAGGTGCGGAACCCGATGATCCTGAGTCGGGGATACCTGCTGTAGGGATCGCCGACCTTGGGACAGGGGGAGAACCTGACAGGGGTCCACTAGAGGTGTTGGCAGGAGAAAGTGAAGAGACTGTAGCGATCCCGGAGCTGGAAACGTCCCGGGAGGCCTTCGGGACGGCACAGCTAAGGGATCCTACCCTCTCCCAGGCGTGGGGGAATGTAAAAGAGGTGAATGGGGTGGCCCAACAACCAGGGGCAGAAGTTGTCTTTCCCCGCATGGCGGTTTATAATGATTTACTCTACCGAATAGACAAAAGCAGGGAAGAGATAGTAGAACAACTGGTCATGCCACAATCCCATCGTCAGGCAGTGCTTAACATGGCTCACACACACCCCCTCGGGGGACACTTAGGGGTTACCAAGACACAAGAGCGTATTTTACAGAGGTTCTTTTGGCCGGGAGTGTATGCAGATGTACGGAAATTCTGTGAATCCTGCCCGGACTGCCAACTGACCTCGCCCATTGCGAGTTTCCGGAGTCCATTGGTGCCTCTTCCAATTATAGAGGAACCTTTTGAACGGATTGCAATGGATCTGGTAGGGCCCCTGGTAAAATCGGCACGCGGTCACCAACACATTTTAGTGGTTGTGGATTACGCCACACGCTATCCAGAGGCCATTCCGCTGCGCCATACCTCCGCGAAGCTTATTGCTCGGGAGTTATTTGCCATGTTTTGTCGTCTTGGGTTACCAAAGGAGATCCTTACTGACCAGGGGACCCCGTTTATGTCCAAGGTGACAAAAGAATTATGTAAACTGTTGAAAATAAAGCACCTGCGCACATCGGTGTACCATCCGCAAACCGATGGGCTGGTCGAGCGGTGCAACAAAACCCTTAATATAGAAAAAACTCCGGCACACTGTGATGAATCAATTAGTATTTTATTTTCATAAATTGATTATTCAGATGTTGTAACGTTTCGGCTAATGCCTTCTTCACAACTGAAATTCATATAACAAAATATAGAAAAAGGAAAAAATCAGTACCAATATTCATTAATACTTCATATTAGTAGCTATCAAGTAGTTTGTAGCAAATAAATCATTTTACCTAGATAGTGTAGTAAGTGATATCTGAGAAGAACGTCAAACGTATTTAACCAATCGTATCTAAAAAGATAATGCCCAAATTTTAGGGAAACATAGAGATCATGCAATAACCCTAATACATACATAAAAATAAAATGATATCTTTACATTACATCATGGAGCGAATCACTAATGTCTATCCATAGACTTCAACGGGACATACTCTACTCAAGAGAGGAAAAGAAAACATACTTGTAAAATAGGTCAATAATCAAATAGAAGACTTTATTACCTTCATTTTGAAAAGAAATATATGAGTATATAGTAGTTCCCAAAGGGGAGGTGGTTATAGTGCTGGGCCGCAATGAAGCTAAAGAAATAAAGTGAAAAAGATATTTTCAGTATATCAAGACAGTATCCAAATGAAAACAGAAGACGTCCCATAAAGAGTATTCAGGTCCAAAGTAACAAAGTGTCGCCCAAGAAAGGGTTAACAGAGAGAGTGAACGTGACATACCTGTTTAGCCGAGGATCAGCGGTGAAGTGTGAGGTAAGGTGACCGCGATGGGGTTTAAATGTGCTGGAGGGGCGGGCATAATTAATTAATTTCCTGTGTATGGAACGCATAAGAAAGAATGGCACGCAAGCCGCGCGTGCGCCGTGTACCCGGAAGTGCGCGCATGCGCAGAAGCAAAAATCGGATGAAAGTGAACAACGACTCCCATAATCTTATTATAAAGCGAGAGGTGTCAGGTGCGCATCTGTAAGAAAAGGAAGAAACGAAAGGGACTTATAATACAGCCGGGATAAACTCAATATGAACATAATTATGAAGTAATTTGCATTATCGTTGGACTAGAGAAAAACAGTATTTGCTGTATACACATGTGTGCCCATATGCATTAACAAGCACACATGTGTATACATATGTATATCATAGTGAAGTCAACACATATTACACATAATATAATGTAACAGGAACTATGACACAATTAACTCTATATATCATGTGAGAGGATCACAGGACAATCATTATGTCATATAGAATCCAAACTATAACAAGTGCACATATGGGTGTGCAAGCACCTCATGTGTCCGCACACCCATATGTGCACACACAATTCTCATCAACAAAACATCTATACAATGAAAATATCCAGGGCCAGATTAAGGTTGGTGGGGGCCCCTGGGCAGAAAATCTGGTGGGGGCCCCATAACGTTAACATTTTTAGCCATAACAGTAGAGCACGAACCGTAGCATTTAGATATAAATCCAATGAACATTTATCTTATCCTGTTCTGCCACATTCAGATTTACAGTACTACAATACAGATACAGCCCAGGATAAATCACAGCTGTCCACTTACACACAGAAAGTAGAGTTAAGGCTGCTTTACACATTTCGATCTCGTATGCGATCGCACACGCCCCCATCGTATGTGCGGAACAGGCAATTTGTTGCCCGTGTCGCACAAACGATTAACCCCCGTCACACGTACTTACCTTCCAAATGACCTCGCTGTGGGCGGTGAACATCCACTTCCTGAAGTGAAAGGGACGTCACACAGCGGCCGGCCAATAGAAGCGGAGGGGCGGAGATGAGCGAGACGTAAACATCCCGCCCACCTCCTTCCTTCCGCATTGCCGGCGGGACGCAGGTAAGCTGTGTTCATCATTCCCGGGGTGTCACATGGAGCGATGTGTGCTGCCTCAAGAACGATGAACAAAGAGACGTTCAATTTTTAGAAAATGAACGACGTGTATGCAATCAACGTTTTAACGCACAATCAGGGTCGCACGTAGCTGTCACACACTACAATATCACTAACGATACCGGATGTGCGTCACTTACGACGTGACCCCGCCAACACATCGTTAGATATATTGTAGCGTGTAAAGCTTTTGTCACATATTTTTTATTGATCCCAATGTTAAGGCAGCCAGGGCCAGCTCCAGGGTTTTGTGGCCTCCGGGTGAAAAAGTCTCAGTGGACCCCATACACACACAGACACGCACACACACATACAGGCATACATATACATATTTTAAGACAAATTCAGAAAAATACATATAAACAGACAAATATATGCACAGTCATATACACTGACATACATGCAGACACAGACGCATTAGGGCTCGTGCGCACGTTGCGTAATTACATGCATTTACGCTGCGTATAGCACTGCAGTGTAAATGCATGCGTCGTGCGTCCCCTGCACAATCTATGTAGATTGTGCATGATACGTGCACCCATTGCTTTTATGAACGCAGTGATTTGGGTGCTAAAATGTTGACCCAAATCCGTGCGTTCATAAAATGAGCATGTCAATTATTCCGTGTGCTATGGATGCAGCTCCCACTGTCTATGGTGGGGGCAGCAGCCAGAGCGCATGACATCGGCTTTTTTTGTACAGAAAAACTGCATCCATTATGCAGTGTTTCTGCAGCGATTTGACGCGCACATGTGCTGTCAAATCGCTGCAGAATATTCAGCAGTTACGTGCGCATGAGCCCTTACAGGTATTAATATGGGAAAGTCGCCAGCAGCCTCACTCACCTCTCCTGCTTGTTTCCGTCCAGCTCCTTCAGGACATGTGGCTGTTTCACGATGGCTGTCACTAACAGACATGACTGCACACTGACAGCACTGCTGTATATACATCACAAGAGGGGCTGGGGGCTACGATATATACATTACAGGAGGGGCAGGGGGCATAGACGTTACTGGAGTGGCAAACAGCTCTGGTGGTGTACTCATCACTGGGATGGGTGACATAGCGCTCTGGGGAACCCATATAGTTCAAGGGGGGGGGCGCACAGACTGCTCTAATTCATATATACACACACAGTACTGCTTCTTACACACACATCTCTGACACACACACACACACACACTACAATGCACCCCCCATCACCCCCCCCCCCCCCACACACACACACACACAATACAATGCACCCCCCATTACCCCTACACGCACACAATACAATGCACCCCCCATTACCCCTACACACACACACAATACAATGCACCCCCCATTACCCCTACACACACACGCACACAATACAATGCACCCCCCATTACCCCTACACACACACGCACACACACACACAATACAACCCCCATTACCCCTACACACACACACAATACACCCCCCATTACCATTACACACACACACACAATACACCCCCCATTACCACTACACACACACACACACACACACACAATACAATGCACCCCCCATTACCCCTACACACACACACACACACACAATACAATGCACCCCCCATTACCCACACACACACACACACACACACAATGCACCCCCCATTACCCCTACACACACACACACACACACACACAATGCACCCCCCATTACCCCTACACACACAATACAATGCACCCCCCATTACCCACACACATACACACACACACACAATACAATGCACCCCCCATTACCCCTACACACACAATACAATGCACCCCCCATTACCCCTCCCCACACACAATACAATGCACCCCCCCATTACCCCTACACACACACAATACAATGCACCCCCCATTACCTCTACACACACACGCACACACAATACAATGCACCCCCCATTACCCCTACACACACACGCACACAATACAATGCACCCCCATTACCCCTACACACACACGCACACACACACAATACAACCCCCATTACCCCTACACACACACACACACACAATACACCCCCCATTACCACTACACACACACACACACAATACAATGCACCCCCCATTACCCCTACACACACACACACAATACAATGCACCCCCCATTACCCACACACACACACACACACAATGCACCCCCCATTACCCCTACACACACACACACACAATACAATGCACCCCCCATTACCCACACACACACACACACAATACAATGCACCTCCCATTACCCCTACACACACAATACAATGCACCCCCCATTACCCCTCCCCACACACAATACAATGCACCCCCCATTACCCCTCCCCACACACAATACAATGCACCCCCCATTACCCCTCCCCACACACACACACACACACAATACAATGCACCCCCCATTACCCCTACACACACACACATAATACAATGCACCCCCCATTACCCCTCCCCACACACAATACAATGCACCCCCCATTACCCCTCCCCACACACACAATACAATGCACCCCCCCATTACCCCTCCCCCCCCCCCCCACACACACACACACACACACACAATGCACCCCCATTAGCCCTCCCCCCACACACAATACAATGCACCCCCATTACCCCTCCCCCCACACACATTAGCCCTCCCCCCACACACAATACAATGCACCCCCCATTACCCCTCTCCTCACACACAATACAATGCACCCCCCATTACCCCTCCCCCCACACACAATACAGCCCTCATCACCCCCTACACACACAAATTACACTGCTCCATCCCTACACACTCCTGCCTCCCCCCCTCCCTCAGAATACAGTACTCCTCCTCTGCCTGTCACAGAGCTGTGTTCCTTCACAAATGTTCCCCGTTATGTGTCCTTAGCCCCTCCTCACTCATCCCCATTAATTACACCTGTCTCTTCAGCTCCTTCATGGAGCGCTCGCTTCCTCATGTCCCCTGTGTGGCGCCGGCAGCACTGTGATGACGTCAGCAAGGTGCTGATCTCATCACGTTGCTGCACGTCGGGGGCGGGGCCCAGTCCCGGCACGCTGTTCAAATGTATTTACGTCTGAAAGACGCAAATACATTTGAATAGGAATGGAAACAGGAAGCTGCGGTCATCGGCTCTGCTGCGCTCCTCTGCAGTGTACGAGCCGGCACACAGCAGAGCCGGCACACAGCAGAGCCGGCACACAGCAGAGCCGGCACAGCTCGCTGCCTCCTGCTCCTGCTAGTGTGCCTGGCATGTAAGGAGCGCAGCGGGGACAGCAGACAGCGGCCCACCACACCGTGCCCCTGCTTCTAGGTACGGCCGCAGCACATAGCAGGGAGCATTAGCACACCTCTGACCCCGGAAGTTCAAGCGGCCGCTGGTACTTCCGAGGTCAATCAGCGTCCTGTGCCCGCAGTTTGTTTTTGCGTCTTAAAGACGCAGATGCAAATAAATAGCGGTGCCCCCCCCCCCCCCGAAAACACAGCTGATTTATTAGACTGTCTTTACGGAGGGGGAGAGGGTGTGAAAAAAAAAATGCTGACAGGTGCCTAGTGCCAAGTATGGTGGGGGCCCCCTTAGAAGCTCTTTTGGTGGGGGCCCCTGGGCTCCAGCCCCGCCTGCCCCGCCTATAATCCGGCCCTGAAAATATCTATACAATAAAAATATAAAGATCTCCCACACAATACGAATACTTCAATAATAGAGATAGGACAGGACGGACCCCACATCAATAATTCTCATATTCTCTATTAAGTCCGAAAGGGGAAAGGGTATTCAGGGTGTGGATCCAATAGGATTCCCTTTCTTTAAGTTTTTTAATCCTATCACCCCCACGTCTTAGAGGTGGAACATGCTCCAAAACCTAAAACCTCATCTGGGAAATCATATGACCACACTGGATAAAGTGATATGGGATAGGCAACATAACTAATTTACATCGTATGGTGGACTTATGTTTCCCAATGCGGTCTCGGACATGCTGGGTAGTCTCCCCAACATATCCGAGACCGCACGGGCACTTTATCAGATATACTACATATGACGTGTCACAAGTGAAAAAGTCCTTAAGATAGAAGACCTTTCCAGTGCGAGGATGAGTACATTGATTTCCTTTGATAATATTGGAGCAATGAGGACAATGTAAACAGGGATAATTGTCCTGTTTGGGTGTAGATAGGAAAGTTTGTCTAGATTTGACAATGTTTGACCCTATGTCCGCCCTTACCAATATGTCTCTGAGATTAGGAGAGCGTTTATAACTGAAAAGGGGTGAAGAAGAAAATTCAGTTATTTGCGGATAAGAATTGCGTAATATCTGCCAGTGTCTAAGTATAATTCCTTTTATAATGGGATGAAAAGGATGGAATGTGTTGACAAAGGTATTAAATGGTCCTACCCTTTTTGGCCTGGTGGTTGAGCTATAGCTTACATGATAGGCAGAGTCAACTATAGATGAAGGATAACCACGTTGTAAATTTTTTTTAGACATTTCCTCATGTCGTACTAAACGTTGATCCTGAGAAGAGACAATCCTAGCCACTCGTTTGTATTGAGATATTGGTAATGCATTCTTCAAGTGTCGTGGGTGACTACTGGTATAATGCAGAAGGCTGTTACGGTCTGTCGGTTTCACATAAATATCCAATGTAATATTACCCCTTGAATTCATATGTATACGTGTATCAAGAAAATTGATACTAGATGAATCTACATGTTGAGTAAAAGATAAGCCATCAACTCTAGTGTTAAGGTGATGAAAAAACTCATCAAAGAGTAATTGGGAACCTGAAAAGACGATGAATATATCGTCAATGTACCTTTTGTACATTAAAATGTGATTCTGAAATATGGGGTGGTTGTATACGAAATGGGATTCAAAATGCGTCATATCAATATTCGCATAAGGTGGTGCGACATTTGAACCCATGGCCGTTCCTTTAGTCTGGAAATAAAATTGGTCTTGGAATAAGAAAAAATTCTTATGTAAAACAATATCCAGTAAGTCAAGACAAAATTGTTTTTGTAATGAAGAAAAATCGCTATAATATTCCAAAAACCACGACATTGCTTGCATACCGAGGTCATGTTGTATACTAGTATACAATGAATTAACATCTAGAGTGGCAAGAAGTGTGTCAGGAGGAAGTGGACCCAAAGATTGTAATTGATGTAAAAAATCATCTGTGTCTCTTAAATATGAAGGAGTCTTGGATACCAATGGCATCAAAATACGATCAAGCGTAATGGCTAATGGTAAAAATATTGAATCTATGGAAGCCACTATTGGGCGTCCAGGTGGTTG
This sequence comes from Anomaloglossus baeobatrachus, assembly GCF_048569485.1. Lineage (NCBI taxonomy): Eukaryota > Metazoa > Chordata > Amphibia > Anura > Aromobatidae > Anomaloglossus > Anomaloglossus baeobatrachus. Next base: position 327,861,511 of record NC_134358.1, read on the forward strand.
CCATACATTTTTGTGCACCTTAGGCAGGGTGTAAAACACTGGAACAACTGGATTGACCTTATTTAGATAACTAGCCAATTTCGTGTCAATAACTCCATGGATAGAATAATAATGGATTTTATCCAGTATTATTCTTTTAATGTCACTAGATGGATCACGCTGTATAGGTAAGTAGGTGGACGTATCAGCCAGCTGAGTCAGTATCTCGGAGATATAATAGCTTTTGTTTATCACAACCAAGGCTCCGCCTTTATCGGCTGGTTTGATAGTTATTGAAGTGTTATTTTTAAGAGACTGTAAGGCCTGTGATTCGCCTGGAGTTAAATTATTTTTAATGTGAAAGTCTCCATTTTTCACTCTATCAGTAAATCTATCAATATCAGATTTAACCAACGAAATAAAGGTCTCAGCCGGATGATAAGTCCGAGGTGGCATAAAGCTACTAGGAATTGTGATATTCAGATCACGAAAAGAAAACTGTGTTTCATGTGTACCAGAGACAGAGGGACCACAATCGTGAGGAGATTGATTGAAATGGACTTTCAATCTAACAGATCTGTAGAATTTATTCAATTCTTGTTCTAACCGAAAAGTGTCAAAATTTGGTGTGGGACAGAAACTTAAGCCTTTTTGTAATACTGTAGATTCAAGGGGGGATAAGGTATAGGAGGAGATGTTGAGAATGAGGTCCGTCCTACCTGGGATCTCGTGGACATCCTTTCTCCGGGATGTATATCTCCCCTTCCCCCGCCTCATCTTTTTGGGAAGGTACTTCGTGGTCCTAAAAAAGACGTACTTTGTGATTCAATCTCACTTCCTGAGCTGGCCGAGGAAGAATAGTCCATCCTCATTGGAAAACGTCTCCGTGGGGCTATTTCGCCACAACGCCATCTGTAAACTTGGCCACGTTTATAGTCCTCTTCGTCTCTGGTAAATTTATTCCGTTTACGTTCTTGTAAAGATTTTTTATATTCCAAAATGGTTGAATCCATTTTGGATTTCATATTATTTAAATCAGCTGGAGAAAAAGTATTAGCTAGTTGTCCTTCAATAGTAGAGATTTGTTTGGAGATGGTATCCAATTCTTTGTGTAGATAATCGATAGTTAAAGTCATGAGATCATAAGAACATTTGTTCAATATTTGTTCAAAAATGGTACAAAAATCAACATTATCTGAACAAAACCCTTAAGTCCATGCTAAAAAAAGTGGTTGCCAAGGACGGGAGGGACTGGGACATGCTGTTGCCCTATCTTATGTTTGCGCTCCGAGAAGTGCCGCAGGCATCCACGGGTTTTTCACCATTCGAGTTGCTTTATGGCAGACACCCTAGGGGCTTGCTGGACGTAGCCAAGGAAACATGGGAACAGGAGCCCACCCCATATAAAAGTGTGATTGAACATGTGGCTCTAATGCAGGACCGCATCGCAGCGGTTTTGCCTATTGTAAAAGAACATTTAACAAGGGCACAAGGGGCACAAAGGGGCACAAAGGCGCACTTATAACACACGAGCCACCATCAGATCTTTTTTTTTTTTTTCCAAACAATTTTTATTGATTTTACAGATTCTATTCAATATCGTATCAAAAGTAGTATGATTTACAAAAGACAAGAATTCAGCTGTCAATATGCACCAAAGAAAGGGGTAAAATCCCCTCTCTATCTCAAATCACATTTCAGATTACATTGACAAATAGTAAATTAGAATTAGAAAATCCGAACGTAACATACATGAAACAAACCCTTGAACCCCTGTGCCATTCTTTAATATTTCTAATGTCGATGCCGTGCCTTGATGATGCCATACCATCTCACCTTTGTCCTTCACCTGGGTCCCCGCTAGGTAATCCTCAGCTTTCCCAAGCTATCCTGGATTTCATTTAGGAGGTACCACTCCGTATGCCTGAAAGGTGTCACTAAATGATTTATGTCTTCCTGTTTGAAATAAACTTCTATAAAAGCTTTCCACCTCCTAAAAAAACTTGGTTGGCATATTATCCTTGTCCCTTTCTGTTTCTAATCTCTCCAGCCTCAAAAGATTATGTAGTTCACCAATGACTTCCCCAGTGGATGGTGCCTCCTCCTGTATCCAGTGCCTTAGGATGCATCTTTTAGCTATCATGGCTATGTCATGTATGATTGCAAATGTCTTTTTGTCCTGAGTGTTCAATCCCCCTCTGACTCCACCCTCAAAAAAATGGAAGATCCACACCATTAACTCTGGTTTGCAGGAAATTCTCCATGTTGTCTGAACTAAAGCTCTGACTTGATTCCAAAACCTCTTTATTGACCTGCATTCACACAAACCATGCAGCATGTCTGTTTTTTCTTTGTGGCACTTAGGACACCGTGCCACTCTGCCCGGTATGTTGAAGCCCAAAACAGCCCTGTGTAATATCCTAAATTGGGTGTCTCTCCAGCTCTCGTTAGTGACTTGTTTCCTCATCTGAACCCATCCTTTCAGTATGACCTCCACCACTTCTTGCCCTTTCAGTTGTTTTTCCCATGCTAGAAGTGTACGACTATCTTCCCTGGATATTAGCACACCTCTAAATGTCTGGTATATTCGAGAAACATTTACATTTGCTACACTACATCCCATAAGCTCGTCAATCATGCTCTTGTTCAGTTCCCTTCCAATCTCACCAAGCTCTCTCATTATTCCATGCTTCAATTGTTCGTACTGAATGATGTGGAGGCCGTTGAGATTGTATTTATCAAGCACTTCCCGACCTGTCATCCATCTTCTCTCTTCCACATTCATGACATCTATCATTCTCCTAATGCCCTTCTCTTTCCATTTGAGGAATAGTTTATTCTCTCTCCCCTGGGGAAAGTTTGGTGATGCCCAGGGATTTAGGTATTTTGATACCTTCCATGAAAGTCCCAATTTCCGTCTAACCAATCTCCAGGCCAACATTGTGTCTCGGAGTATAACCGAGTTTCTTATATGACCTTCAACCTTGGACAGTGGGGAGTGTAGAATGGACTTCAGGTCCCATGGTTCTGCATACTTGAGTTCCGTTTCATAATCTGAGTGCCTGCTCGTTCCTCTCAACCAGTCAATTATGTGTCTCATGATGCACACAATGTTATACCCTCTGACATCCGGGAAATTTATTCCTCCCTCCTCCACTGACTTCATCAGCGTGCGCAGTTTTATTCTGGGTTTCCTTCCCCTCCAAACAAAATCTGCATACGCTGAATTGAGTCTGTTAACGTCCTTTAATGTTATCAATAGAGGGATCGTTTGGAAGGGGTACAGCAGCCTAGGAAAGCTCATCATTTTTATGAGATGGCATCTTGCCAGTAATGGCAGGGGTAGTCCCTTCCAGCCCCTCAACTGATTAATGATTTTTCTGATCAGTGGACCATAGTTCAGTTTATAAATTGATTCCGCCGTCCTCCCTATATACACTCCCAGGTACTTTACAGATGAGTGCGCTATAGGGATCCCATTTAGATGACCCTCACTTGGGTTTCCCCCAGTTGGCCCTTTACCTCCGCTCAGAAATAAGAGCTCGCATTTCTTTTTGTTTAACTTAAAGCCTGAAAAGGCACCACATTTTTCAATCATGTCAAGTGTCCAGGGCAGGTCCGCAACAGGGACCCCCATATATAAAATCACATCATCGGCGAAAAGCGCTAACTTCATCTCTATTCCCCTTATGTTGATCCCTTTGAAACTATTGTTACCCTGCAGCACTCTTGATAGGGGTTCAATTGCAAGGTTAAATAGTAAGGGGGATAGCGGGCATCCCTGTCTCGTCCCTTTCATCAGGGGAAACACGTCAGACAAAAATCCCGGGGTGTGGATCCTTGCTCCCGAGTTGGCATATAGATTGTTAATGTAGAGTCTCATCCTACCTAAGATCCCTGCGGCCTCCATCACCTTGTCCAACCAGCTCCAGTTAACATTATCGAACGCTTTCTCAGCGTCGAGTGTGACTAACGCAGGGCTTGCCTTTCCCTCCGTACGCCCCAATCTAACCGCATCAACCACTAAAATTGTCTTCCTAATGTTGGTCACTGCATTTCTCCCTTTTATAAACCCTACCTGGTGTTCTGAAATTATCCTAGGTAAGACTGTGGCCAATCTGTCAGCCATAATTTTAGACATTATTTTTAAGTCCTGGTTGATGAGCGAGATGGGCCGATAACTCGAAGGGTCGTCCAGGTCCTTAGTTCCCTTAGGTATTAATTTAATATATGCTATATTAGCAATTTTAGGTATTTCTGCTCCTCCCAGAATCGCATTAAAGACTGAAGTTAAATCTGGTGAAATCTGATCCTTGAGAGCTTTATAGAACTCGCTATTGAAACCATCGGGCCCTGGTGCCTTGTTAGTGCTAAATTCCCCAATTGCTTTTGAAACCTCCTCCTCTGTAATGTCTGCATTTAAGACTTCCCGTTCCTCCACTGTTAAGCTAGGTAATTGGGCTTGTCGTAACCACTCCGACTCGTCAGTCTCCAGATGTCTTTTAAGCCTACATCCTCCAGTGAGACATCTCTGTGGTTTGAACCTTTATCCCCGGATCATGACTCACCCTCTCCCTTACTTCTATCCTCCACCGAGTTTGGCACTGCATTGAAATCCCCCGCCACTATGATGTTAGGTTCCTTGTCCGAGAGGATTATGGCTTTTATGGTGTCATGAAACTGATTCTGCTTCGAGTTTGGGCCATAGATATTATATATGCTGAGTGTTCCCGCTGGGCTATTGATTATTAAATGTTGCCATCTTCCCTGATCATCCGCTTCCTGAGCCACTACTTCATGTCTAAGCTGTTTGTTTATCAAAATCATTGTGCCCGCCTTCCTTCCTTGTGCCGCTGCCCCATATACTGAACCCACCCAATATTTTTTCATGCGAAAGAAATCTTCCCTCCCCAAGTGGGTTTCTTGTAGTAGAGCAATATCTGTTTTTAATCTTTTCAAGTGTCTTAGTATCATTGCCCGTTTGTTAGGTGATCTTAGGCCCTTAACATTCCACGTTGTTAGTTGCACCATGTTTGTCTAGATAATTTGCTCTTGTCAATACCGCCCTTCAGGTCCCCGGCTGTAGGAGAGACACGACTATCATTATTGCCTTCACACGTGATTCCGCCAGAATGGCATTTCTTTTCCCCAACTTGTTTGTAAACTCTTAAACAACATATGTAAAATATATATCCTACAACAATAGAACAAGTTATCCCTTTGAAGGGACTTTCGGCACTTTTTGCCATGCTAGTGACTTCCCTTCTTCCTGGCCAAAATATGAAGCTACCTAGTCACCCCCCTGATAAACAAGCTCTGTGTTCTATCCCCCGCGTAAAACGCAACAGCCTGAAGTAATATGCAAGGATTAAAACATTATGTCATAAGTAGTAGGACCTTAAAGAGAGTTCATCTACTGAATTAGTCCTGGTTTTGTGGGACCTTCCTGCCAACCTGGTCGTATCCACTGTATTTGAATCTGTAAAGCAAACCACAGAGAGAGAAGAAGAGAAGAGCAGAGAAAAAGAGAGAAAAGAGCCGAGCAGAGAGAGAGAGAAGAACACAGCCGAGAAGCGAGAGAGAGAAAGAAAGAGAAGAGAAAAGAAGAGAGAGACGAAGAGCCGAGCTGAGAAGAGGAAAAGAGAGGGAGAGCCGGGAAGAGCAGAAAAGAGAGAGAGAGAAGAGAAACATCGAGGAGAGAAGAGATAGGAGAGAAAAAAGAGGAGAGAAGAGAGAACACACCAGAGACAACACAGAAGAGAGAAGGAATAAGGCAGGGGAGAGAAGGGAGAAGAAGAGGGAGAAGAGGGGAAAAAAAAATAAAATAAAAATAAAAAAAAAATAATATAGTTTTCCCTCTGTCCCCTTCACGCTGGCTCATCCCTCTCGGTTCGGCCACCTTCTTTAATCAAGGAGAGTAGATAATGGCCAGTAGAGGTCAATTCAAGAGTCATCATGTGTCTCGGTGGCTCTCAAGAGTGCTGCTCCCTAGAGTCCGTCCCAGGGCTAGGCTGTTGGGCTGGGCTGCGATTCCCTTCTCCGCTGGTCTCGGGTTGTGTTTGCCTGCCACGTTGATCACCTTCTCCTCCCGAACCTGTACGGGAACCTTTTCTGTAGTTTCCTCCTCCATTAGGTCTCCTCTCCTGTCCCTCCGTCTGGCTCCCGTTATATTCTGACATGAGGATATTTTCTGCTTCCTTGTGGTCTTTGTAGTATGAGAACGAACCATTGGAGTTCCTGACCTTTAATATTGCCGGGTAAAGTAGTTGGCATTTTACTCTTTTATTGTACAGAAATGTGCACAGTTTGCTGAAGTCCTTCCTCCGTTTGGACACATCAACAGAATAATCCCCAAAGATCAGCAGTCTATTTCCTTGGTATTGTAAAGGCTGTTTTCGTTCTCTAAAGGCTTTCAGAATTTCTTCTTTGTGCTTGTAGTCAAGGTATTTGACTATCACCTGTCTGGCTCTTGGAGGGGGTTTATTGTTTGAATTTTGTCCTTCTTTGTTTGCCTCTTGCTGTCTCAATGGTCCCACTCTGTGGGCCCTTTCCATTCTAAATTTCGCTTTTATACCCAACGCCTGTGGTAGTTCCGCCTCACAAATGCTGTCTAGCTGACCCAGTGATACCGATTCTGGCAGCCCCACAATACGAAGATTGTTTCGTCTCGATCTGTTTTCTAGGTCCTCTGCCTTGTCTTTCAGGTATTCATTAGATTTTACAAGAGTTGCTATCTGTTTTTGCATGGTCAAGATTGCCTCCTCAGAATTAGAAATTCTCTGTTCTGTTTCTGTAAGTCTATTTGAATGGTCACTCAATTGCTTCTGCATGACGGCTAGTGAAGTTTGTACGGCTGCCTCAATGGCTATTTTTATGTCTTTGGACAGGTGAGATGCTAGTTCTATTGCCAATTTTTTATAGTTCACATGGAGCTCTTGTACTTGCTTATTTTGGCCAGCAGATGGTGCTGTTTTCTTAGATCTTCTTGTTTGCGTTGAGCCTCTGCCTTCCTCTGGTGTCTTGTAGATTTGAGATGGCAGTGGATCTTGTTGCTTTTTGCCTCCTTTACTAGGGGTGCCAGAGATTGAGCTCCTCCTGTGGTGAGGTTGTCCCCCTCTGTTCCCTCTGCTCCGCTGGTTTTCATTTTCCTCCAGCCCTCCTGTGCCTCCATATCCCCCCTCCATAATGCCAACGTCTTCCTCTCTCATCTCTCCCCCCACCTCACCCTCGTCCTCCCACTGTGAGCTGCCCTCCTCCGACCCCTGCGTCCACCTGTCTCCAGCTCCGCATTCCTCTGACTCCTCAGCCGTATCCTCCGTTATTCTCCCGCTCCGACACAGCTCCATCGCGTCCTTCCCCTGCACCTCTGGCTCCGCCCCCGGCAGGCTCGCCGGCGCCATATTCATCTCCTCCACTCCTCTTATGTCTGCAGCGTCGCCGCTTCTCCCGGGCCCCTCACCGCCGCTGGCGCTCCTCAGCAGGTACCGGTCCATTGCTGCCGACCTCCGCTTCCCAGCTGCGTCACTCTCGTCCCGATCTCTGATGTGGGGGGGCTGCTATCAGACTGCTTTTTCCAGGGGGTGGCAGGAGCTTCTCCTCTATGCCTCCACCTCAGCCAGGACCGGATCCGGAAGTCCCAGATCTTTTAATGTAGGGGATCAGGTCTTGGTTTTGGTGCCCACTACCGAGAGTAAACTGTTGGCCAAATGGCAGGGGCCGTATGAGGTTCGGGAAAAGGTGGGGGAGGTGAACTACCAAATATACCAGCCGGGGAGGAGGAGCCGGAACAATTGTATCATGTTAACTTGCTTAAAGCCTGGAAAGACCGTGACTGTATGGTGACGGCAGTAACACCGGTGGGGCCCTGTGGGGAACCTGTAGTGCCACACATCCTGGGAACCGAAGGGGGGGTACACTTAGGCGACACCCTCACTAAACCGCAGCATCAGGAAGTTCGGAAGTTGGTACAGCAGAACTCGGATGTGTTTTCCGAGATACCCGGCCGTACTTCGGTTATCCAACATGACATTGTCACCAAGCCTCGGGTAAAGGTGCGTATGAAACCGTACCGGGTGCCCGAGGCCCGGAGACAAGCCATTGCAGCAGAGGTGAAACAGATGCTTACCCTAGGGGTGATCGAGGAATCAAAGAGTGATTGGGCTAGTCCCATTGTGCTGATTCCAAAACCCGATGGGTCGCTACGTTTCTGCAATGACTTCCGGAGATTTAATGAGGTTTCCAAGTTCGACCTTTACCCTATGCCCCGGGTGGACGAACTTATTGAACGGTTGGGAAAGGCTCAATATTTCACGACGCTTGACCTTACCAAAGGCTATTGGCAGGTGCCGCTGACATAGTCAGCCAAGGAAAAAACGGCCTTTATTACACCAGAGGGGCTCTATCACTATGTTGTCTTGCCTTTCGGTTTACATGGAGCCCCGGCTACTTTCCAAAGACTGATGGACATAGTGTTGGAACCCCATCAGAAGTACGCATCCGCCTATCTAGATGACATCATCATCTTCAGTACCGATTGGCAGTCCCAGGTCCAGGCCGTCGTTAACTCCCTGCGGGCGGCAGGATTGACCGCAAACCCAAAAAAAGTGCAATCGGTCAGGAGGAAGCCCACTATTTGGGGTACGTGATTGGCCGTGGGGTGATCAAGCCTCAAGTAAATAAAATAGAGGCCAATCAAAAGTGGCCCAGACCAGTGTCCACTAAACAGGTGAGAGCGTTCCTCAGCATTGTCGGGTATTACCGGCGGTTTATACCAGACTTTGCCGGGAGAACAGCGGCTTTGACCGAGCTGTTGAAGGGTAAGAAGGCGGCTATGGTACGCTGGACCCCTCAGGCCGAGGAAGCGTTTCAGTCCATGAAGACGGCCTTGTGTGGTCAACCGGTCCTCATTAGCCCCGATTTCGGTAACACCTTCCTGGTGCAAACAGATGCCTCCGAGGTGGGTCTGGGGGCCGTACTCTCGCAAGAGGTGAACGGAACTGAACATCCGGTTACCTATTTGAGCCGGAAACTTACCCCAGCAGAAAAGAATTATAGCATAGTGGAGGAGTGCTTGGCTATTAAATGGGCCTTGGAGTCCCTGCGCTATTATTTGCTCGGGCGACAGTTTCGGTTGGTAACGGACCACGCGCCCCTCGTCTGGATGAGAAATGCGAAGGAACGGAATACCCGGGACACCCGCTGGTTCCTGTCCCTTCAGAATTTCAGTTTTACGGTAGAACAGCAGGCCGGTTCGTCCCAGGGCAATGCCGATGCCCTGTCTCGGGCGGCCTGTTTGGGAGCATCCGTTCATCACCTCGGGTTTGAACGGAGGGGGGGGGGTATGTGAGATAGTGGGGTCATTGATATGTGACGGACGGTATGTATCTCCCAGAATGCGTACAGAAACATATTAGAGCCCTACATAGTGGTCAGTCCAGTAACCTCCAGGCCAGGTTATGCAGGTGGCTCATGGCCACAGTTCTCGTTTAAAAGCTCTTTGTAAAGACCTGGGTGGGGCAGAGTTGTTTTGTAAGCTGCAGAGCAGGAAGCTGAGGAGAGTTCAGGCCTGTGTGGAACTATAACACAGGTCTGTGGACCCCCGGGAAGAGCAGAACGGGGTATCGTAAGACCGTCTCCTACGGCAAGGGGTGCCTGTGTGACGGGGACCCGTATGGACGGTGCACAACCCGGCTGTGTTCCGGATGACTTTACCTGTACAGCGAGGACAATAAAGCTGTTTGGATCGGACTGTTTTGGGTCACTGCCTCTTTGTCGTCCTGGGGGACTCCCACCCCGCTACATTATGGTGGAGAATGCGGGTATGGAGCATTGAGGCATACCCCACCGCTGCACCACTGGAAGCAGGCCTGACTACCAGCTGAAGACTGTGACGGCTCTGCATGTCCATATATAGGCCGGCTGCGCTACAGTATAAACCGGCTGATAACATGGAGGAGCTTCTGCGGCAGTTGGTAACAATTCAGCAAAAGCAACAGGAGCAATTGGGTCTGTTCCAGCAGCAGCACCAGGAATCCCCCACCCTGCTACAACATCAAAACTGGAAGGTGGTGACAAAGGTTTTGAAGTTTTGCTGCTGTCACCTTTTTAGGGAGGGGGTGTGTGTGCATGGGACTACCTGGGACGACCTGACTAGTCCAGGGCATCACATGAGTAGTGATAACCGGAGAGAGGGACTGGAGTAGGTGTGGGGAAAAGGGATCAGTAGGGCAAGTGGTAGGATGAGAAGAAGAGAGGAGCCTGGAGACTTCCTCTTCTGTGACTGGGTCAAACGTGGAGCGTGAGCTGGGTGGGATGTGGGGAGGAATGGGATTCACAACGCTTGGTGGCTGGGAGCTGATCTCTTGGTGGATTTTTTCTACCTTCTCTGTGAAATACGAGGGCAGGTCATCAGCATGAAGTTCTTTGATAGGGGTCTGTACTTTGGGCCTGAAGAGGGAGTGAAAGGTGTCAAAGAGCTTTTTTGGATTGTTGGATAGTGAGGAAATAAGGGTGGTGAACTAATTCTGTTTGGCGAGGTGAAGGGAAGAGTTGTAAGTCCATAACATGAACTTGTAGTGGATGAAGTTTTCCGGTGTGCGGGTTTTCCTCCATAGGCGTTCGGCACTCCTAGAGCATCGCTGGAAAATGGAGTTTGGGATGTGAGCCAAGACTGTTTAACTCTGTGTTTGGAGGTTCTGAGGGTGAGAGGTGCTACTTGGTCCAGGGTTCTTCTGAGTGTGTCATTGTAGTGCTTTACATCCAGATCAGTACAGGAAAGTGAGGAGATGGGGGACAGTGATGAGTGTAGAGAGTCTGTAAGTGTCTGAGAGTCAATGGCCTGTAGGTTTCTGAATGTGTGAAAGGTAGGAGTGTGCTGGGGTGGACGAGGGTTTTTGAGCTTGAAGGAGAGGATGTTGTTGTCAGAGAGGGGAAGAGGTGAGTTGTCAAAGTGAGAGATTGAGCAGAGGCGGATAAAGACCAGGTCAAGGGTGTTACCATCTTCATGTGTCTCAGAGGATGAGAGCTGTGAGAGGCCAAGGGAGGTGGTTAGAGATAGAAGCTGGGATTCAGATGGGCAGGAGGGGCTGTTAATGGGGATGTTGAAGTTTCCTAGTATGAGGGCTGGTAATTCTGTGGACATGAAATGCGCCAGCCAGGCTGAAAAGTGGTCAAGGAACTGGGTGGGTGAGCCTGGTGGACGGTATATGACAGCTACTCTAAGGGAGAGGGGATGGAAGTGTCGCGGGCGGGGAGGACGCCGTCGCTGCTGCGCTCTTGCTCGGTGGCTCAAGCGGTGGGCCGGATCCGGGGACTCGAGCGGCGCTCCTCGCCCGTGAGTGAAAGGGAGGGTAGTTTGGCTTAAGAATTTGGTCCGTGACGCCACCCACGGGTTGTGGTGAGGTTGGGCACCACCGCTGCTGGTGACGGGGATCCCGGGAGCGATGGTAGGGAGCAGCTGGGATGTTGTTTTCCCCCCTCCGTGGGTAGGGGTTGGTGGTCCCGGGGCCCGGTGAGGTGACGGGGAGGCAGGGCTGGCAAGTTGCAGGGTCGCCTGGACTGCGCAGCGCGGTGCCGGTTGGCATGGTTGTATTCACTCAGCCACAAAATGTAGGCACGGAGGGGGGAAAACAACATCCCAGCTGCTCCCTACCATCGCTCCCGGGATCCCCGTCACCAGCAGCGGTGGTGCCCAACCTCACCACAACCCGTGGGTGGCGTCACGGACCAAATTCTTAAGCCAAACTACCTCAACACAACCCGTGGGTGGCGCCGCTCGAGTTCCCGGATCCGGCCCACCGCTTGAGCCACCGAGCAGCCATCGCAGCAGTGCCGGACCCGAGCGTTAGCAAGAGCGCAGCAGCGACGGCGTCCTCCCCGCCCGCGACACTTCCATCCCCTCTCCCTTAGAGTAGCTGTCATATACCGTCCACCAGGCTCACCTACCCAGTTCCTTGACCACTTTTCAGCCTGGCTGGCGCATTTCATGTCCACAGAATTACCAGCCCTCATACTAGGAAACTTCAACATCTCTGGTAAACCAAACGGCTGGATGGATGGGTCCCGCAGTCGGCTGCTGTGGTTTCTCCCGGACGGTTGGTGGTGGCTGCCTTTCCCTGCACCTTTGTGTATGTTCGGTCCCGATGGCTTCCCACCGGTAACCCGCTCCCCAGCGTATATATGTGCCGGAGGAGCCTTTTTGCCTGCAGGCTCTGGCCCTTGGAACTCTAGCTGTGGCGGTAGCTGTATTTCCTTCTTCTGGTCGGACGGTTGCCTTCTATCGGGTCTTGGATGTTAGGAAACCCCTGGGGTTCAGGTCACTAACGGATTTGACCTCTTTACGGCGACTCCAAGCCTGGTCGGGGTCCACAGGCCCTTCCAGTTTGTGCTGGCTTCACTTCGCTCCCCGGTTCGGCACCGGCGAGCCACCACCTGACCCCGGTCCTACGGTACCGCGTTGATCTGCCTCTCCTGCAGACGGCCACCACCATCTGCCAACCTTGCTCTTAGTGCCCGGGCCACGCACCTGGACACGGTCAGTTTACTCCTCCACTGCTACTTCACTCCTTTCACTTGCACTTCCCTAACTGATCTGACTTCCTTTTCCCACCTCCAGGACTGTGAACTCCTCAGTGGGTGGGGCCAACCGCCTGGCTCCACCCCACCTGGTGTGGACATCAGCCCCTGGAGGGAGGCAACAAGGATTTTGTGTCTGGCTGATGTGCCTGTCTCAGGGTGGGGGTGTGTGTTGTAGTACCTGTGACGACCTGGCTAGTCCAGGGCGCCACAGAAGAGCCTGATGGTGTGGACCTCAAAAGATGGGAATGAGAGTGAGGAGCTGGGGGGATGACCTGGAAAGTGCACAGGAGTAGACTGACTCCACCACCATGTCTGTTTCCAGGTCTTGGTGAATGGGAAAAGTGTAAACCCCCGTGAGAAATGGCGGCAGCGGAAGTAGTGTCAGAATCCTGAATCCAGGTTTCAGTGAGGGCTAGCAGATTAATAGAGTTATTGAGAAAGAGCTTGTGGATGTAGGGAAGCTTATTACATACAGACCTTGGATTCCAGAGAACACAATTAAAAGAGGGAAGTGAGGGTGTACAACTAATGTTAATAAGGTTAGCAGGGTTTCTATGAGATGTGGGGGAGGGGGTAAAGTTAGCATGGGGTGGACCGGGATTAGGAGAGGTATCGCCTGAGAGAAGTAGCAGTAGAAGGAGAAAGATCAGATGGTTTTTGGAATTGTGGCATAGCTTTTTCTGCAAGACACTGGAGCGTGAAGTATTGATATTATTCAGATAGGTGAAAAGAGCCTGGGAGCTGTATATAGGAGAGGGGAAGAGAGAGGGACTGATGTGGATGTGTGGTGATGGAGGGGGACGGGGCAGTGAAAGTGAACAAGGATGATAGAGACAGAAATAATGGTCATAGTTGAAACTGAAGGTGTCAAAGATTAGTTTTCCTGCCTCCTGCCCTGACTAACTGCCATTGAAATAACTGCCCAGCACTTAGCAACGATGGTACTTTACATAAGATGGCATGCATGCAGGCACTCCGCACGCGTGCACCCCTTAAGGAGCACACAAATATATAGGGCAGACTAGAGGAATAGGTAAGGGGGATTGTGGGCGCTCAGCTTGTTAAGGATAATTAACAAATGCTGATCACACCAGGGAATGATTAAGGAATCAAAGGAAACAGGACACTTGACTCCCGCCCGGACTCCAGTCTACACAATATCACATCTTCCACCATCAGATAAGATTTACAAAGAGGAAGATATAGTCATACATCAGTGAGTATTAAACAGAATGTAAAAATGACAAAGCATAAATCCTAGCAACGTTTAAAGGAAGAAATCTGTACAAAGGCTTAGTAGTTTGAAAAAGGTATATAAATTTTATTGAGTGAAAAATACATATAACATTACACATTAAAAATTGTAGAGACAGGTGATGAGTACCACTAGATGGCGCCCTCACAGCACTCTGGTATGCAGATGAATGTAGCGAGACAGCTCAGTGGCCAAAAGGTCACATGAAACAACCAAATGGCATCATAATAAAAGTCCACTGACTGACAGGCATAATCCGTGCTGCAGCTATAAGATACTATCACCAATACCCTTGCTTAGTGCAAATCTAAATACAAGCACGGAATACCTGATCACATGAATCTACCATACCTAGAGCGTGGTGTGAGAGTCCCGACCCGACCTATAGGTTTCGATAATCCTTCTTCCGGGGGTGGTCTCAGGGTAAAAGAAGCGTCCTTATAAATAAAAACTGTCCACTCATACACCATGTAAGTCCGGGCCAATCAGAAAGGGCCTATTCAATCGGAATCCCCCAAGCTCCCTTTTACTAGCATCTGTCATTGGTGAACAGCCTGAGATGCCGGGTCAGGCTACTTTCACACATCAGTTTTCTGTATTCAGGTACAGTCCTTTTTTTTGCCGTATCCAACGTTTCCGGTTTTGTTGTGCAAACCGGAGCAAACCGGACCCACCGGATCCGGTTTTAAGCGGATCCGTTGTGAACGGATCCGGAAAAAAACGGATCCGGTGTGTCCGGTTTGCATCCGTTTTGCATCCGTTATGTCCGTTTTTTGACGGATCCGTTTTTAAAACACTAAACAAACAATTAACGAGTTCCGTATTCTGATTGGCTATTGGGAAAATATAGTATATATACAGTATTTTGAAGCATATATTACAGAATGAAGACAGAGACAAGCAGAAACCATGGATGCTATTCTTGCAAATTACACAAAGATCACTGCAGATTTTATATTTGAGGCAAATCGCTTGGCTATCATCGTCAGAGAAAAGGAGCGACAGCGACTGAGGCGTCAGCGACATCGACGCTTTTGGATCCATCCCCTGACTGCCCAGAGACTGACACGTGGGGTGTTTTCAACCCTATACCTGGAGCTCCGTGGAAACCATGAAAAATTCACAAGCTATGTCCGGATGGCAGTGAATAATTTTGACGTCCTCCTTGGCCTTGTTGCGGACAACATCCGTAAAACGGACACCTTCTGCCGTTTCTCTATAACACCCGAGGAGCGTTTGCTGGTTACGCTTAGGTAAGTTTTTTTTTTTTCGAACTGTATCCTCCTGTAAATTGACTTTTAACTGTAATGTGTTTGCTATTATTTTTTTATAATTATTGTCTTTCCTTTACAGATTCCTTGCAACTGGAGAGTCGCTTTCGTCCCTCCACTACCAGTTTCGACTAGGAATTTCCACCATCTCGGGAATCATTAGAGACACTTGCCAAGCCTTGTGGGATTGCCTCCATGAGGATTTCATCCCCCAGCCCACCAGGGACAGATGGCTTGCAATTGCTGAACAATACTATAACATTTGTCAGTTTCCAAATTGCCTTGGCTCAGTGGACGGCAAACATATAAGAATTGTGAAACCTGCTGCTTCGGGGTCAGAATACTACAATTATAAAAAGTATTTCTCAATTGTCCTAATGGCAATAACGGATGCGGACTACAAATTTATCTCAGTGGACATTGGCGCATATGGGAGATCCAATGACTCGCAGGTCTTTAAAATGTCCCCAATGGGGCGGCGAATCTATGGGAATACTTTTGATTTCCCTCCTGCAAGACCTCTTCCTGACACATGTGAGCCCCCAATGCCCTTTGTTTTTGTGGCCGACGAAGCCTTTCAACTCTCCCAACATCTGTTGAAGCCATATGCAAGCCGTGGATTGACGCAAACACAAAAAATATATAATTACAGATTATCCAGAGCCAGAAGAATGGTGGAATGCTCCTTTGGGATACTAACCAGCAAATGGCGAGTGTTGTTAACAGCCATTAATTTAAACATTGAAACTGTTGATGAAATAGTGAAAGCATGTGTGGTACTGCACAATTTTGTTTTAACAAAGGAACCTTTGTCCTTGGATGACCAGAGTTTGGAATCCACCTCTTTGACTGACTACACCAGTCCTGGATTTAGGAGTAGTGTTGCCTGTTCAACAATACGTGACAAATATGCTGACTATTTTGTGTCCCCAGAAGGTAGAGTAGATTGGCAAGATCAAATGGTATAAGATTTTTGTTTAGTTTTATAACAAATAAACATAGTTAAAAATAAATTAAAAAATATCTGGTTAACCTTGTTAATTTTAATCTTTCACTCGCTTTAAAAATTTGTAATTTTTACACCGTCAAATTACAACATGTTATGTTTTTGTATTACCTTGATTATTAACTTAACTTGCAAAATAATATTACCCCCCAAAAAAAACAAGAACAAATAAATACTTTTCAACAAAAAACTTTTATTTTTATTACATAAATAAATTATAAATTGGTATATCTTGGGCTTGGGGTGGAGATAGTACTGGAGGGGCTGACAGGTGGGAACACACGCACAGTTGGAGTATTGAGGGTGGAAAGTGGTGTTGGTGGTGGTGGTGGGGAAGTAACAGAAGGTGAAGGTGTGGTTGAGAAACCAAGAGGGAAACCAGGAGATGGGATGGGATTTGGTAAGGATTGAGGGGTGGAGTGGAGGGATTGGGAGACAGAAGAGGTGGCGGGTGAATTAGTGGCTTGAGTTGGGGTCATGATGGGTGTGGAAGGCGAGATGTGGTAGTGGGAAGGAAGTGTAGGGGCAGATGTGGTTGGGAGCTGGTACTGGGCCGCAGGCTGGTACTGGGCTGCAGGCTGGTACTGGGCAGCAGGCTGGTACTGGGCAGCAGGCTGGTACTGGGCAGCAGGGGGAGTAGGGACAATGGCTGGAGGGGGGGCAGGTGCTGGAGGAGGGGTGGGTGGAGGTGGTTGGGAGGAAACCTGCGCCAGAGCCTGCCGTGTGGCTTGCATTACATGCATCTGCTGGTCAGGAGATAGCTTTTCCATGCGCTCTAGTACGGCTTGAAAAAAACAATGATTGGGTGATTTACTTGCATCTAAATGCAGCCTGTCCAGACGCGTGCACAATTCGTGTGTATTTTTTTCCATATTGGCATTTATGAAGCTAAAAGATGAACGATTTTGTTCGGCTAATAATTGAATGGCGTTCTGGAAGGCTGCATTTAAATGCAAGAACTCGGGCGCATAGCTCTTTTCCTGACCCCTATGACGCTGACGCCCAGAACCCAAAGGTGTTCTACTGAGGGCAGCAGTGTCAGAGGGGTGGGGTAGGGGAAAAGCTATCTCATCACCAGCAGCTTCAGGTAATGAAGTCTCACGTGAAGCTCCAGCGCAGGTGGATGGGACAGATGTCGATGGAAGGGAAGGTTCAGATGGGTGGGGTCTGTGCCTGTGTTCCCCAGTGGCGGACTGTTCAGGGATCGCTCCTGTCGGGTTCGATGCAGGCTCCTGAGTGCTGCAGACGGTGCTGGTAAAAAGAGGAAAAACAAAACAATAATTAATTTAATTGCTATACAGTGCCACTGAATAAAAAAAAAAGGCAAAAAAAAACAGACATAAAATATTATACTTTGTACATATTGTGTGGAATATTTACCTTCTGCACACCATAGTTGTCCGGAGGAACGACAACGCTCTAAAGTAACGGTACTTCGATCTGCGTCCTCCGGATCCACTCGGGGCCTGCATCTCTTGATTCAACTCCTTTTTGAAGCGATCCCTGATAGACCGCCACCGCTTCTGAAGTTTGTCACCTGAAAGTGGAAAGCACAAAGTGGTTAGTATACAACACATTACATCCTGCAGCATAACCTACTGAACTGTGAATACTTACGCTGTTTCTTCTGGCCACGAGAATTGAGCTCCCCCCAACCTTCTACCGCTGCATGGCATACCTCGTCCCAGAGTCGACGGGTTACGATCGAATCAGCGTGGCGGCGGTCAGCCATGTTCCACAGCGGCTCCCTCTCTCTAACTTCATCGATGAGGAGGTCGATGTTGATAAATCCGGCCTCCTCACCGTCAGAATCGGGAGCACGCTGTGATGCCTGTTCAAAGAAACAAAAAAGAAATTAAAAAAAAAAAAAAATTATACCTAAATTCACACAGACATGAAAAAAAAAAAAAATAAACAAAAAAACTTACACTAAGACCACCGCCACCTCGACGACGACCCTGGGACGGTCTTGGGGGAGCTCTATCGTGAGTAGAGTTGAGCGCGGTTCGTGGTTCGTGGTTCTCCAGTTCGCGGCTCGAGTGATTTTGGGGCATGTTCTAGATCGAACTAGAACTCGAGCTTTTTGCAAAAGCTCGATAGTTCTAGAAACGTTCGAGAACGGTTCTAGCAGCCAAAAAACAGCTAAATCCTAGCTTGGTTTCTGCTGTAATAGTGTAAGTAACTCTGTGAATCAAACTATTATCACATTTCAGTGTATAGTGTGCGTGAACAGCGCCTTCAGATCACTGCTGTTTCTATAATGGCGATCGCCATTTTTTTTTTTTTTTTCTTGTCTTCCTTCCCTAAGCGCGCGCGTCTTGTGGGGCGGGCCAGCATGTCAGCCAATCACAGACACACACACACCTAAGTGGACTTTGAGCCAGAGAAGCAACGGCATGTGTGATAGGATCTGCATGTCACATGTCCCTGCATTATAAAACCGGACATTTTCTTCACGAACGCCATTATCTGCCTTCTGCGTCTTTGGTGTCAGACATCAGTGTCGCAGCTCCGTCCTCCTGAGTCCTATAGCCGATACAGCTGTATGCGCTGCATACACAGCGTTAGACAGCTTAGGGAGAGCACATTCTAGCAGTCCTTTTAAGGGCTCAAAGCGGCAGGGTCAGAGAGCCATAAGTGACAGGTCCTGCAAACAGCAACAGCGTCTGTGTAGCCCAGGTCAGGGATTTCCTCCCTGCATTTCACCATTAGGAGGGAATAGAAAGGCAGGCTTCCATTCCTCTACCCAGAGCACCACAATCCTGCCACTGTACCCTCTTGTCCTCTGCACACTCCAACTCATTCTAAGTAAGCCATTATACTAGCAAACATTCAGTGTACCTAGTGGCATCCTATACGTGGCTATTGGACTTTGCTATAGTCCCACTAGTGCCAAGACATTTGCAGAGCGCATCTGCCTGCGTTGCACACTCCAACGAATTATAACTAAGCCATTATACTAGCACACACTCAGTGTACCTAGTGGCATCCTATACGTGGCTATTGGACTTTGCTATAGTCCCACTAGTGCAAAGACATTAGCAGAGCACATCTGCCTGCATTGCACACTCCAAGTTTTTTAAACTAAGCAATTTTACTAGCAAACACTCAGTGTACCTAGTGGCATCCTATACGTGGCTATTGGACTTTGCTATAGTCCCACTAGTGCCAAGACATTTGCAGAGCGCATCTGCCTGCGTTGCACACTCCAACTAATTATAACTAAGCCATTATACTTGCACACACTAAGTGTTTTTTAGTGGCATCCTATACGTGGCTATTGGACTTTGCTATAGTCCTACTAGTGCCAAGACATTTGCAGAGCGCATCTGCCTGCGTTGCACACTCCAACTAATTATAACTAAGCCATTATACTAGCACACACTCAGTGAACCTAGTGGCATCCTATACGTGGCTATTGGACTTTGCTATAGTCCCACTAGTGCCAAGACATTTGCAGCACGTCTGCCTGCGTTGCACACTCCAACTAATTATAACTAAGCCATTATACTAGCACACACTCAGTGTACCTAGTGGCATCCTATACGTGGCTATTGGACTTTGCTATAGTCCCACTAGTGCCAAGACATTTGCAGCACGTCTGCCTGCGTTGCACACTCCAACTAATTATAACTAAGCCATTATACTAGCACACACTCAGTGTACCTAGTGGCATCCTATACGTGGCTATTGGACTTTGCTATAGTCCCACTAGTGCCAAGACATTTGCAGCACGTCTGCCTGCGTTGCACACTCCAACTAATTATAACTAAGCCATTATACTAGCACACACTCAGTGTACCTAGTGGCATCCTATACGTGGCTATTGGACTTTGCTATAGTCCCACTAGTGCCAAGACATTTGCAGCATGTCTGCCTGCGTTGCACACTCCAACTAATTATAACTAAGCCATTATACTAGCACACACTCAGTGTACCTAGTGGCATCCTATACGTGGCTATTGGACTTTGCTATAGTCCCACTAGTGCCAAGACATTTGCAGCACGTCTGCCTGCGTTGCACACTCCAACTAATTATAACTAAGCCATTATACTAGCACACACTCAGTGTACCTAGTGGCATCCTATACGTGGCTATTGGACTTTGCTATAGTCCCACTAGTGCCAAGACATTTGCAGCACGTCTGCCTGCGTTGCACACTCCAACTAATTATAACTAAGCCATTATACTAGCACACACTCAGTGTACCTAGTGGCATCCTATACGTGGCTATTGGACTTTGCTATAGTCCCACTAGTGCCAAGACATTTGCAGCACGTCTGCCTGCGTTGCACACTCCAACTAATTATAACTAAGCCATTATACTAGCACACACTCAGTGTACCTAGTGGCATCCTATACGTGGCTATTGGACTTTGCTATAGTCCCACTAGTGCCAAGACATTTGCAGCACGTCTGCCTGCGTTGCACACTCCAACTAATTATAACTAAGCCATTATACTAGCACACACTCAGTGTACCTAGTGGCATCCTATACGTGGCTATTGGACTTTGCTATAGTCCCACTAGTGCCAAGACATTTGCAGCACGTCTGCCTGCGTTGCACACTCCAACTAATTATAACTAAGCCATTATACTAGCACACACTCAGTGTACCTAGTGGCATCCTATACGTGGCTATTGGACTTTGCTATAGTCCCATTAGTGCCAAGACATTTGCAGCACGTCTGCCTGCGTTGCACACTCCAACTAATTATAACTAAGCCATTATACTAGCACACACTCAGTGTACCTAGTGGCATCCTATACGTGGCTATTGGACTTTGCTATAGTCCCACTAGTGCCAAGACATTTGCAGCACGTCTGCCTGCGTTGCACACTCCAACTAATTATAACTAAGCCATTATACTAGCACACACTCAGTGTACCTAGTGGCATCCTATACGTGGCTATTGGACTTTGCTATAGTCCCACTAGTGCCAAGACATTTGCAGCACGTCTGCCTGCGTTGCACACTCCAACTAATTATAACTAAGCCATTATACTAGCACACACTCAGTGTACCTAGTGGCATCCTATACGTGGCTATTGGACTTTGCTATAGTCCCACTAGTGCCAAGACATTTGCAGCACGTCTGCCTGCGTTGCACACTCCAACTAATTATAACTAAGCCATTATACTAGCACACACTCAGTGTACCTAGTGGCATCCTATACGTGGCTATTGGACTTTGCTATAGTCCCACTAGTGCCAAGACATTTGCAGCACGTCTGCCTGCGTTGCACACTCCAACTAATTATAACTAAGCCATTATACTAGCACACACTCAGTGTACCTAGTGGCATCCTATACGTGGCTATTGGACTTTGCTATAGTCCCACTAGTGCCAAGACATTTGCAGCACGTCTGCCTGCGTTGCACACTCCAACTAATTATAACTAAGCCATTATACTAGCACACACTCAGTGTACCTAGTGGCATCCTATACGTGGCTATTGGACTTTGCTATAGTCCCACTAGTGCCAAGACATTTGCAGCACGTCTGCCTGCGTTGCACACTCCAACTAATTATAACTAAGCCATTATACTAGCACACACTCAGTGTACCTAGTGGCATCCTATACGTGGCTATTGGACTTTGCTATAGTCCCACTAGTGCCAAGACATTTGCAGCACGTCTGCCTGCGTTGCACACTCCAACTAATTATAACTAAGCCATTATACTAGCACACACTCAGTGTACCTAGTGGCATCCTATACGTGGCTATTGGACTTTGCTATAGTCCCACTAGTGCCAAGACATTTGCAGCACGTCTGCCTGCGTTGCACACTCCAACTAATTATAACTAAGCCATTATACTAGCACACACTCAGTGTACCTAGTGGCATCCTATACGTGGCTATTGGACTTTGCTATAGTCCCACTAGTGCCAAGACATTTGCAGCACGTCTGCCTGCGTTGCACACTCCAACTAATTATAACTAAGCCATTATACTAGCACACACTCAGTGTACCTAGTGGCATCCTATACGTGGCTATTGGACTTTGCTATAGTCCCACTAGTGCCAAGACATTTGCAGCACGTCTGCCTGCGTTGCACACTCCAACTAATTATAACTAAGCCATTATACTAGCACACACTCAGTGTACCTAGTGGCATCCTATACGTGGCTATTGGACTTTGCTATAGTCCCACTAGTGCCAAGACATTTGCAGCACGTCTGCCTGCGTTGCACACTCCAACTAATTATAACTAAGCCATTATACTAGCACACACTCAGTGTACCTAGTGGCATCCTATACGTGGCTATTGGACTTTGCTATAGTCCCACTAGTGCCAAGACATTTGCAGCACGTCTGCCTGCGTTGCACACTCCAACTAATTATAACTAAGCCATTATACTAGCACACACTCAGTGTACCTAGTGGCATCCTATACGTGGCTATTGGACTTTGCTATAGT
Source organism: Anomaloglossus baeobatrachus (assembly GCF_048569485.1). Classification (NCBI taxonomy): domain Eukaryota; kingdom Metazoa; phylum Chordata; class Amphibia; order Anura; family Aromobatidae; genus Anomaloglossus; species Anomaloglossus baeobatrachus. Next base: position 327,884,025 of record NC_134358.1, read on the forward strand.
CCCACTAGTGCCAAGACATTTGCAGCACGTCTGCCTGCGTTGCACACTCCAACTAATTATAACTAAGCCATTATACTAGCACACACTCAGTGTACCTAGTGGTATCCTATACGTGGCTATTGGACTTTGCTATAGTCCCACTAGTGCCAAGACATTTGCAGCACGTCTGCCTGCGTTGCACACTCCAACTAATTATAACTAAGCCATTATACTAGCACACACTCAGTGTACCTAGTGGCATCCTATACGTGGCTATTGGACTTTGCTATAGTCCCACTAGTGCCAAGACATTTGCAGCACGTCTGCCTGCGTTGCACACTCCAACTAATTATAACTAAGCCATTATACTAGCACACACTCAGTGTACCTAGTGGCATCCTATACGTGGCTATTGGACTTTGCTATAGTCCCACTAGTGCCAAGACATTTGCAGCACGTCTGCCTGCGTTGCACACTCCAACTAATTATAACTAAGCCATTATACTAGCACACACTCAGTGTACCTAGTGGCATCCTATACGTGGCTATTGGACTTTGCTATAGTCCCACTAGTGCCAAGACATTTGCAGCACGTCTGCCTGCGTTGCAAACTCCAACTAATTATAACTAAGCCATTATACTAGCACACACTCAGTGTACCTAGTGGCATCCTATACGTGGCTATTGGACTTTGCTATAGTCCCACTAGTGCCAAGACATTTGCAGCACGTCTGCCTGCGTTGCACACTCCAACTAATTATAACTAAGCCATTATACTAGCACACACTCAGTGTACCTAGTGGCATCCTATACGTGGCTATTGGACTTTGCTATAGTCCTACTAGTGCCAAGACATTTGCAGAGCGCATCTGCCTGCGTTGCACACTCCAACTAATTATAACTAAGCCATTATACTAGCACACACTCAGTGAACCTAGTGGCATCCTATACGTGGCTATTGGACTTTGCTATAGTCCCACTAGTGCCAAGACATTTGCAGCACGTCTGCCTGCGTTGCACACTCCAAAGAATTATAACTAAGTTACATTGTCAGGGATATTTATTCTTTATTATTCTGCTGTTAATAAAGCTAGACCACCACTGCAATCTTCACCACCTCTCAATTTTTACTACCACATTTTCAGTCCACAATCTTGTCGCAATCAACATGAGTGGCAAAATGACAGATGCTGGTGGAAAGGGGAAGAGGCGTGGTGGAAAAGGCAAAAAAGGTTTTGTCAGTGGGGAAGGTGCCAAAGCTCCATTATCATCTGCTGAAGATAGACCATCTACTAGCAAAAGTAAGATGTCTACTACTTATTGTGGACAATCCGATGTGCTCCCTTTTTTACGGACACGAACAAGAGGAACAAAGGTAGATGATGGGCAAAAAAGGAAAATGCTTGAATGGATCTCAAGTGGTCCAACAAGTGCCCTCTCAGCCACTTCAAGTACCGCATCCAAAAAACACCATTCCTCTGAGTTGTCATCCCAATCACACTTGATTTCTCCCAGCTCTGAAGTCTCCATCAGCCCTGCACAGTATGGTGGAACTGAGATGGCTGAGTCTGCAGAGCTGTTCAGTCACACTATAGCCTGGGAATCAGAGGTCTGCTCCCAAGCTACAGTGAGTACAGAACAGGAAATGGTCTGCAGTGATGCCCAGAACCTTTGTGACTCAGATTCAGGCCGTGAGGACCAAGTTTCTGAGCATAATGTTGACCCTTTGTCACAAACTGTAACACCTGTGGTTATAGACAATGAGGAACATACTGATGAAGATGAGACGCAGATACCCGATTGGGATGACAACTTAAATATTCGGTCAGGGCAAGAAGAGGCTCGGTCTGAGGGGGAGGGGAGTGCGAACACAACAATTGATGATGACGTTCTAGATCCCACCTACTGTCAACCCCCAGTCAGGCACTCGAGGAGGTCAACAGAGGCGGTGGAGGAGGATGCAACCGACGACGAAGTTACCTTGCGCCTTCCTGGACAGAGTCGGAGCACTGGTAGCACGTCTACAACTGCATCCTCAGCCACCACTCTACCTATGAGCATTATTCGGGGTGGATCAACAGGTCGCATGGCCTCTAAGCCTTGCCTAGCCTGGGCCTTTTTTCACATCGAAAAAGATCGCCCAACTCATGTGATATGTAACATTTGTCATGATTCTGTTAGTAGAGGTCAAAACCTCAGCAGTTTGACAACTTCTTCCATGAATCGTCACATGAATAAATATCATAAGTCCCGGTGGGAAGCTCACCGTGCTGCAATGCCGGCTAGCGGAGCGAACCATCCACCGCCCGCCCCTTCCAGTGCATCCGCGCGCTCTTCATCTTCTAGGACTGTGGGGACAGCTGTCACACCTGTTTTTCCACGCAAAACTTCCACCACTGTAACCGCAACAGGCAGTTTGCTTGTAAGGTCATCAGTTGGTTTGGAAGGGGAAACAAGTGAGTGTGTACAGCTCTCTCAGACATCGATAGCACCAACGTTGGATGAAGGCAACATCATGTCTCCGCCTGCACTTTCCTCACAAACCTGCATTTTTCCAGGGACACCCTACTCAACACCGTCTACACACAGCAGCCAGATCTCTGTCCCTCAGATGTGGTCAAATAAAAGGCCACTTCCTCCGACCCATGACAAAGCTAAGAGGTTGACTCTATCCCTCTGTAAGCTGTTGGCTACCGAAATGCTGCCTTTCCGCCTAGTGGACACACAGGATTTTAGAGACCTTATGTCTGTCGCTGTGCCCCAGTACCAGATGCCTAGTCGCCACTACTTCTCTAAGAAAGGTGTGCCCGCGCTACACCAGCATGTCGCACACAACATCACCGCTTCCTTGAGAAACTCTGTGTGTGAACGGGTGCATTTCACCACCGATACTTGGACCAGTAAGCATGGACAGGGACGTTACATGTCGCTGACTGGGCACTGGGTAACTATGGTGATAGATGGTGAAGGGTCTGCTGCACAAGTCTTGCCGTCCCCACGACTTGTGTGTCAATCCTCTGTCTGTCCAAGTTCCGCCACAGCTTCTGCATCCTCCACCTCATCTGGGTCCTCCACCTCCGCCCCAAGCCTGCCTGGTCAGGCCACCAGCGTTCTCACTGCGCAGAAGGAATCACGCACGCCTCATTACTATGCTGGCAGCCGAGCGCAACGGCATCAGGCGGTCTTTAGCTTGACATGTCTTGGTAATAAGAGTCACACAGCTGAGGAGTTGTGGTCAGCTCTGCGGTCCGAGTTTAATAAATGGTTGTCTCCACTCAACCTGCAGCCTGGTAAGGCCATGTGCGACAATGCTGCAAACCTGGGTGCGGCCCTTCGCCTGGGCAAGGTGACACACGTACCTTGTATGGCTCACGTGTTGAACCTTGTCGTGCAGCAATTTTTAACACACTATCCCGGCCTAGATGGCCTTCTGAACAGGGCACGAAAACTGTCTGCTCACTTCCGGCGTTCAAGCGCCGCAGCTGAGCGACTTGCATCGCTACAGAAGTCTTTTGGCCTGCCGGTTCATCGCCTGAAATGCGATGTGGCGACACGCTGGAATTCAACTCTCCACATGTTACAGCGACTGTGGCAGCACCGCAGAGCCCTGGTGCAATACGTCATGACGTATAGCCTGGGCCAACGAGATGCAGAGGTGGGGCAGATCACCCTGATGGAGTGGTCTCAGATCAAGGACCTATGCACCCTTCTGCACAGTTTCGACATGGCGACGAATATGTTTAGCTCTGACAATGCCATTATCAGCATGACGATTCCAGTCATTTACATGCTGGAGCACACGCTAAACACTATTCGGAGTCAGGGGGTGGGACAACATGAAGGGGAGGAACTACAGGAGGATTCATATGTGCAAGGGACAACAACATCACCAAGGTCCAGACGTTCATCATCACCAACGCAGCAGGCATGGGACCATGGGGAACAGGGATCGACAAGGGCGCATAGTAGCAGGCGAAATGTTGAGCAAGGTGCAGGAGAACATGAAGAAATGGAGGACGAACTGTCCATGGACATGGAAGACTCAGCGGATGAGGGAGACCTTGGTCAAATTTCAGTTGAAAGAGGTTGGGGGGAGATGTCAGAGGAAGAAAGAACGGGTAGCACCTCTATGCCACAAACACAGCGTGGACTTGGTCCGCATGGCTGCGCAAGACACATGAGTGCCTTTTTGTTGCACTACCTCCAACATGACAGTCGTATTGTCAAAATTAGAAGTGATGATGACTACTGGATTGCCACACTATTAGATCCCCGGAACAAGTCCAAATTTTGTGACATAATTCCAGCCATAGAAAGGGACGCACGTATGCAGGAGTATCAGCAGAAGCTGTTACTCGATCTTAGCTCGGCTTTTCCACCAAACAACCGTGCAGGTGCAGGGAGGGAATCTCCCAGTTGTAACTTGACAAACATGGGACGGTCTCGTCATCTTCACCAGTCTACCTGTACCAGTAGGACCGTATCTGGTGCCGGTAACAGCAATTTTATGGAATCTTTTCATAATTTTTTTAGACCCTCTTTTGCAAGGCCACCAGAGACAACAAGTCTGACACATACTCAACGGCTGGAGAGGATGATACAGGAGTATCTCCAAATGAACATCGATGCCATGACTGTGCAACTGGAGCCTTGCTCCTTTTGGGCTTCAAACATAGAAAAATGGCCAGAGCTCTCCAGTTACGCCTTGGAGATTTTGTCGTGTCCAGCTGCCAGCGTTGTCTCTGAACGTGTATTCAGTGCTGCTGGGTGTGTGCTGACAGATAAGCGCACGCGTCTGTCCAGTGACAATGTGGACAGACTGACGTTCATCAAAATGAACAAGTCATGGATCCAGAAGGAATTTACTACCCCTGTGTCATCCTGGGGAGAGTAAATGCTTGTGGATTTGGAATGTGCTTGATGCAAATCAAAACATCCTGTTTGCAACTAGGGCCCAAGTGCTGCCACTGATGGGGTGGGTGTCTGTGTGGCCCAATTTTTGGAAAAAAGGGAGACTCCGCTTGGAGTAACCCTTGCTTACATTGTTTTTAAAAGAAGCCAAGATGAACAAGTCATGGGTCAGCAAAGACTTTGCTACCTACCCCGGTGTCATCCTGGGGACGGTTAATTATGGGGTATTTTTGAATGTGATTGATGCAAATGTAGCTGTGAAGTGTACAACTAGGGCCCAAGTGCTGCCACTGATGGGGTGGGTGTCTGTGTGGCCCAATTTTTGGAAAAAAAGGGAGACTCCGCTTGGAGTAACCCTTGCTTGATGTGTTTTTAAAAGAAGCCAAGATGAACAGAGCTGGGATCAGCAAAGACTTTGCTACCTACCCCGGTGTCATCCTGGGGACGGATAAGAATGGCGTATTTTTGAATGTGCTTGATGCAAATCAAAACATCCTGTTTGCAACTAGGGCCCAAGTGCTGCCACTGATGGGGTGGGTGTCTGTGTGGCCCAATTTTTGGAAAAAAGGGAGACTCCGCTTGGAGTAACCCTTGCTTACATTGTTTTTAAAAGAAGCCAAGATGAACAAGTCATGGGTCAGCAAAGACTTTGCTACCTACCCCGGTGTCATCCTGGGGACGGTTAATTATGGGGTATTTTTGAATGTGATTGATGCAAATGTAGCTGTGAAGTGTACAACTAGGGCCCAAGTGCTGCCACTGATGGGGTGGGTGTCTGTGTGGCCCAATTTTTGGAAAAAAAGGGAGACTCCGCTTGGAGTAACCCTTGCTTGATGTGTTTTTAAAAGAAGCCAAGATGAACAGAGCTGGGATCAGCAAAGACTTTGCTACCTACCCCGGTGTCATCCTGGGGACGGATAAGAATGGCGTATTTTTGAATGTGCTTGATGCAAATCAAAACATCCTGTTTGCAACTAGGGCCCAAGTGCTGCCACTGATGGGGTGGGTGTCTGTGTGGCCCAATTTTTGGAAAAAAAGGGAGACTCCGCTTGGAGTAACCCTTGCTTGATGTGTTTTTAAAAGAAGCCAAGATGAACAGAGCTGGGATCAGCAAAGACTTTGCTACCTACCCCGGTGTCATCCTGGGGACGGATAAGAATGGCGTATTTTTGAATGTGCTTGATGCAAATCAAAACATCCTGTTTGCAACTAGGGCCCAAGTGCTGCCACTGATGGGGTGGGTGTCTGTGTGGCCCAATTTTTGGAAAAAAAGGGAGACTCCGCTTGGAGTAACCCTTGCTTGATGTGTTTTTAAAAGAAGCCAAGATGAACAGAGCTGGGATCAGGAAAGACTTTGCTACCTACCCCGGTGTCATCCTGGGGACGGATAAGAATGGCGTATTTTTGAATGTGCTTGATGCAAATCAAAACATCCTGTTTGCAACTAGGGCCCAAGTGCTGCCACTGATGGGGTGGGTGTCTGTGTGGCCCAATTTTTGGAAAAAAGGGAGACTCCGCTTGGAGTAACCCTTGCTTGATGTGTTTTTAAAAGAAGCCAAGATGAACAGAGCTGGGATCAGCAAAGACTTTGCTACCTACCCCGGTGTCATCCTGGGGACGGATAAGAATGGCGTATTTTTGAATGTGCTTGATGCAAATCAAAACATCCTGTTTGCAACTAGGGCCCAAGTGCTGCCACTGATGGGGTGGGTGTCTGTGTGGCCCAATTTTTGGAAAAAAGGGAGACTCCGCTTGGAGTAACCCTTGCTTACATTGTTTTTAAAAGAAGCCAAGATGAACAAGTCATGGGTCAGCAAAGACTTTGCTACCTACCCCGGTGTCATCCTGGGGACGGTTAATTATGGGGTATTTTTGAATGTGATTGATGCAAATGTAGCTGTGAAGTGTACAACTAGGGCCCAAGTGCTGCCACTGATGGGGTGGGTGTCTGTGTGGCCCAATTTTTGGAAAAAAAGGGAGACTCCGCTTGGAGTAACCCTTGCTTGATGTGTTTTTAAAAGAAGCCAAGATGAACAGAGCTGGGATCAGCAAAGACTTTGCTACCTACCCCGGTGTCATCCTGGGGACGGATAAGAATGGCGTATTTTTGAATGTGCTTGATGCAAATCAAAACATCCTGTTTGCAACTAGGGCCCAAGTGCTGCCACTGATGGGGTGGGTGTCTGTGTGGCCCAATTTTTGGAAAAAAAGGGAGACTCCGCTTGGAGTAACCCTTGCTTGATGTGTTTTTAAAAGAAGCCAAGATGAACAGAGCTGGGATCAGGAAAGACTTTGCTACCTACCCCGGTGTCATCCTGGGGACGGATAAGAATGGCGTATTTTTGAATGTGCTTGATGCAAATCAAAACATCCTGTTTGCAACTAGGGCCCAAGTGCTGCCACTGATGGGGTGGGTGTCTGTGTGGCCCAATTTTTGGAAAAAAAGGGAGACTCCGCTTGGAGTAACCCTTGCTTGATGTGTTTTTAAAAGAAGCCAAGATGAACAGAGCTGGGATCAGCAAAGACTTTGCTACCTACCCCGGTGTCATCCTGGGGACGGATAAGAATGGCGTATTTTTGAATGTGCTTGATGCAAATCAAAACATCCTGTTTGCAACTAGGGCCCAAGTGCTGCCACTGATGGGGTGGGTGTCTGTGTGGCCCAATTTTTGGAAAAAAAGGGAGACTCCGCTTGGAGTAACCCTTGCTTGATGTGTTTTTAAAAGAAGCCAAGATGAACAGAGCTGGGATCAGGAAAGACTTTGCTACCTACCCCGGTGTCATCCTGGGGACGGATAAGAATGGCGTATTTTTGAATGTGCTTGATGCAAATCAAAACATCCTGTTTGCAACTAGGGCCCAAGTGCTGCCACTGATGGGGTGGGTGTCTGTGTGGCCCAATTTTTGGAAAAAAGGGAGACTCCGCTTGGAGTAACCCTTGCTTACATTGTTTTTAAAAGAAGCCAAGATGAACAAGTCATGGGTCAGCAAAGACTTTGCTACCTACCCCGGTGTCATCCTGGGGATGGATAAGAATGGCGTATTTTTGAATGTGCTTGATGCAAATGTAGCTGTGAAGTGTACAACTGGGGCACAACTGCTGCCACTGAAGGGGTGGGTGTGTGTGTGGCCCAATTTTTGGAAAAAATGGAGACTCCGCTTGGAGTCACCTTGCGGTGTTTTACATGATTTTAGAAGGGCGTGCCATGCCTATATCTGTGTGTCCTCCTCTTTTTCCTTGTCCAGCTGTTTTGTTTTCGCATGAGTATATGTCCTTTTCACTTTCCAATGTGTTTGAGTTGTTTGTCACCTTTAGGACACCTTTGAGGGTGTTTTCTAGGTGTTTTTCTGTGTTTGTGATTGCCTGCCATTGTTTCCTATGCAGTTCGAGTTCGGTTCGTCGAACGTTCGACGAACCGAACTCGAACGGGAGGTCCGTTCGGCGAACCAACCTCGAGCCGAACCGCGACCGGTTCGCTCATCTCTAATCGTGAGCCCTAGAAGTTGAAGCCTTTAGTGAAGGAAAAAAAAAACCATTATTTACTTATGTGTTTGGTGTGCTGTGGTAAACAATTCCTGTATGAAACTTACACTCTGACCGCCCGCTCCTTGTATTTCTCCACCCCTTCCGTCATCTTCTGGCAGCATCTCCTGTGATGTTTCGGCCACCTATGTAAATGTCGTTTATTAAAAAATTTTTTTTTTTTTTTTTAAAAAAACACCATAAAAAAAAATATATACCTCAGTTTGTGAACCGGAGGGCGGGCTACCAGAAGACGACATATCTTTTTCTATAACAGGCCTCGCACAGCAAATGGCTTGACAAAACTGTGCCCGCAACACTGCACCTGTAAAAAAATAAAAAACAATGTCTAAGTACATGTACGCAGCTCACAACAGTGATCTGTGGACAGTACTGTGGACATTACCTCAGGGACAATCTCCGCCACAACAATTGAAGACTGGCACCGAACCAAACTGGCACTGCAAATGGCTTGACAAAACTGGGCCCGCAACACTGCACCTGTAAAAAAAGAAAAAAAAATGTCTAAGTACATGTACGCAGCTCACAACAGTGATCTGTGGACAGTACTGTGGACATTACCTCAGGGACAATCTCCGCCACAACAATTGAAGACTGGCACCGAACCAAACTGGCACTGCAAATGGCTTGACAAAACTGGGCCCGCAACACTGCACCTGTAAAAAAAGAAAAAAAAATGTCTAAGTACATGTACGCAGCTCACAACAGTGATCTGTGGACAGTACTGTGGACATTACCTCAGGGACAATCTCCGCCACAACAATTGAAGACTGGCACCGAACCAAACTGGCACTGCAAATGGCTTGACAAAACTGGGCCCGCAACACTGCACCTGTAAAAAAAGAAAAAAAAATGTCTAAGTACATGTACGCAGCTCACAACAGTGATCTGTGGACAGTACTGTGGACATTACCTCAGGGACAATCTCCGCCACAACAATTGAAGACTGGCACCGAACCAAACTGGCACTGCAAATGGCTTGACAAAACTGGGCCCGCAACACTGCACCTGTAAAAAAAGAAAAAAAAATGTCTAAGTACATGTACGCAGCTCACAACAGTGATCTGTGGACAGTACTGTGGACATTACCTCAGGGACAATCTCCGCCACAACAATTGAAGACTGGCACCGAACCAAACTGGCACTGCAAATGGCTTGACAAAACTGGGGCCGCAACACTGCACCTGTAAAAAAAGAAAAAAAAATGTCTAAGTACATGTACGCAGCTCACAACAGTGATCTGTGGACAGTACTGTGGACATTACCTCAGGGACAATCTCCGCCACAACAATTGAAGACTGGCACCGAACCAAACTGGCACTGCAAATGGCTTGACAAAACTGGGGCCGCAACACTGCACCTGTAAAAAAAGAAAAAAAAATGTCTAAGTACATGTACGCAGCTCACAACAGTGATCTGTGGACAGTACTGTGGACATTACCTCAGGGACAATCTCCGCCACAACAATTGAAGACTGGCACCGAACCAAACTGGCACTGCAAATGGCTTGACAAAACTGGGCCCGCAACACTGCACCTGTAAAAAAAGAAAAAAAAATGTCTAAGTACATGTACGCAGCTCACAACAGTGATCTGTGGACAGTACTGTGGACATTACCTCAGGGACAATCTCCGCCACAACAATTGAAGACTGGCACCGAACCAAACTGGCACTGCAAATGGCTTGACAAAACTGGGCCCGCAACACTGCACCTGTAAAAAAAGAAAAAAAAATGTCTAAGTACATGTACGCAGCTCACAACAGTGATCTGTGGACAGTACTGTGGACATTACCTCAGGGACAATCTCCGCCACAACAATTGAAGACTGGCACCGAACCAAACTGGCACTGCAAATGGCTTGACAAAACTGGGGCCGCAACACTGCACCTGTAAAAAAAGAAAAAAAAATGTCTAAGTACATGTACGCAGCTCACAACAGTGATCTGTGGACAGTACTGTGGACATTACCTCAGGGACAATCTCCGCCACAACAATTGAAGACTGGCACCGAACCAAACTGGCACTGCAAATGGCTTGACAAAACTGTGCCCGCAACACTGCACCTGTAAAAAAATAAAAAACAATGTCTAAGTACATGTACGCAGCTCACAACAGTGATCTGTGGACAGTACTGTGGACATTACCTCAGGGACAATCTCCGCCACAACAATTGAAGACTGGCACCGAACCAAACTGGCACTGCAAATGGCTTGACAAAACTGGGCCCGCAACACTGCACCTGTAAAAAAAGAAAAAAAAAATGTCTAAGTACATGTACGCAGCTCACAGCAGTGATCTGTGGACAGTACTGTGGACATACCTCTTCCCTGGAGCACTGGACTGGAGGACAGCAGAAGTTGAAGTCAGGAACCAACGGCAGGAGGTGTGTAGAATGTGCTGGATCCTTTTATAAGTTTTGTGATGATGAAAAAAAAAAAATTTGCGCATGCTCTGTTTACCAAACCGGATGCGGTCACCGCATCCGGTTTAAACCGCATTGCGCCGGATCCGGCATGCATAGACACCCATTGTATACAATGCCGCATTGCGCCGGATCCGGCAGAATGCGGTTTTTTTAAGGGGCAAAAAAACGTTACATGATACGTTCTATCCGGCCGCCGCATTCAATTATTTTGCCGCATCCGGAAAAAACCGGATGCACCGCAAAGCCATCAGGTACAATCCGGTTACAATGCAAGTCTATGGGGATAAACCGGATGCGATACCGGATCCGTTTTATCCTTTTTTTTCCGGATTGTACCTGATGGCAAAAAACTGATGTGTGAAAGTAGCCTCAGGCTCCGCCCCCATGATGACGCGGTACCGGAAGTCTCAAAGTGTAGGCACCGCGTCACCAGCCAGGAGGTGTGTCTACCCTTTCATTGATGACAAGCCCGAGATGCCGGGTTAGGCTCCGCCCCCGTGATGACGCGGTACCGGAAGTCTCAAAGTGTAGGCATCGCGTCACCAGCCAGGAGGTGTGTCTACCCTTTCATTGATGACAAGCCCGAGATGCCGGGTTAGCCTCCGCGTCATGATGACGCGGTATCGGAAGTCTCAAAGGGTAGGCACCGCGTCATCAGCCAGGAGGTGTGTCCACCACATCATACAGGGGAGTGGACATGTGCCGCACCATCTACCCACAAAGGCTCTTAGACACGTATACCGCATGTATTAGAGTGCCATGGCAACCAAACAACCATGGTAAATCATGCATCAGCAACGTCCCCGTTATTGGCAAAGGCTACACCTCCCCCCCATTGATCCACATCTAATGTAGAAATACAGGGGGTGGTTCCCAAATGACGGAGACGTGTATATGACTCATAAAGCAAGAGGTGTGTCAATCATACAATATAGAGAGATACATCTTTTTTATATATATACACATCATAAAATATCACAATATAGCTTAAAAGTCAGAACGATGTCCAGTACGTCAGTGTCGGCACTAAATTGCAGCACATGTACACTTAATTGAAGATATGGCTATCATTCGTTCCCGGTTAACCAATTGTGGCGCGCGAGTGGACGCCCGGGAAGCACCGCACGGCCGCGAGCGCGTCCGGCCACTGCCATGGCGATAATATCACCATGGGACGCGCGCACGGCGACACAGAACAACCAGGGCGAACACACGCGCGCACTGGTGCCGAGACGAATGTAGTCTCTAAATGAAAGGGGGAAGGGGGGGGGAAGGGAAGGGTTGAGGGGGGAAGGGGGAAAAAAATTCCGAAAAAATCCATATATAGGGGAGAACGACCCATATAACCATACAACGCACATATATGTTTCAACAGCCCTATAAAGGAGACATAAATTCAATAAACAGAGTTATATTAAATGTATCCTGACAGATATCAGGTAAAAACGGGCCTATGCATTCTTGCGATGATCTCATGGGTCGCGAGCTTCTCCAGAGTCATATGTGGGCATTATAATAGGTCCGGAGTCACATGGAGATGAGGACGTAAACTAAAATTGAAAAATATTAAAATAATTAAAAAAGAGGACCAGACAGGTAAAAAAACACAAAGGAGCAATACATGGAGCTGCAGACTGATAATTTACAAATATATGAAGAAAATAGTTGTCCAGGATAGTCTATAGAAAGGACACGAAGCTTAAACACTCATTCAGCCCATGGGACTGTAGAGTCTTCAAGGTCCATATCTATTCAGTCTCACGCTGTGTAAGAAGGCGGCTAACATTGCCGCCCCAAATCCCGGTTGTCATCTGGTCAATGCCCCTTACCTTCAATAGGGTGTGGTCACAGCGATGGTATTTCTTGAAATGCCTAGGTATTGTTTTTAGGCTTTTGATGCCTACCTCGTCCCTGGCGGCCTGGATGTCACGAACATGTTCTCTCACACGGACCTTCAAGGCCCGTGTGGTCAGGCCGACATAGACGAGGGGACATGGACACACAGCATAGTATACCACAGCCTTAGAGAGGCAATTGATTTTCTTCCTGATGGGAAAAACTTTCCCATCAGACGAAGTAAATTCTATCGCTGTTTCAATATTGGGGCATGCCACGCACGCCCCACAGGGTGAGCAGCCAAATCTCGGCCTCGGTGTAGTAGCGAAACGAGGAGAAAACACACGACCAAAATCCAAAGTGCAAAAGTGAAATCTTTATTAGCATAGGGGTAGGTGCGGGGCGGCACAGTACAAGTGAGGGCACGGACAATCAATCAATGACCACAATGTACAGACAATTTGTCAAATAGATAGTATATCCATAATATAATCACATGACATCAGTCATTATGTATGTGAGAAGCAAATTGATGATTTGTACTAGATATATAGATACAGATGTCAACAGGCAAAATTGCATTAACATAAGGAGGGAACAATTTCCCACGTATCCCATGCGTCTGGGTACCCAATTAACTACAATATATTGATTCTAAAGAACGAAGTTGGAATAACATATTAGAAAATAGGGGAACCTCAGGAATTGCGTATCAGTGAATAGATCTAATGATGCACATTACCTGTATTGACAACAATTTGTAAACTGACATATTAGACATCAATGGCACAATGTGATCATAACCAATGGTCATATTATGCACATAACACAATGATGAAAGTAGATGGATATGTAGGTACAAAGTCTACCAGGCAGAGCTATATCGATATATAATAAAGGGAGAACTTTCTCCTCATATTCTATCCATGTGGGTCCCCAATCCGATAGTAAATGGCATGACTAATATAGCCATAATGTCTATATGCACAAAGGGGAAAACCTCCACAAAGTGTGGTATAATTGTCAGATATAACACTGTACCTGGAAGAGATGGTGGTCAGAGGGTGTTGTCCGCGTCCTTCCCGACGGCCGTTTCGGCTGGAAGCCTTCGTCAGGGGGCGTGGACAAGTGGGGAGAATTGTGGATTAAAAAGCAGCGTCAACCAATCATTGTCGGCTACTGTGATCGTGACGCAGGCAGTAACCGAGACAACATAGGACGCTCCGCGTCAGCCGGGCCACTTCCTGTCCGACAGTTCCGGTCACATGACCGCCACGTGTGCGCATCACGTGGCCATCATGCAAGCAGACGTCACAGAAGGAAGGCGGCGCGGCAGCGCGATGACGTCCATTGCTCTCGGGACGCCTGCGCACTATCACATAACCGCGTCCCATAAGCCATAAGATTGCCACTAATGTAAGAAAGGGAATGTCATGGAGGGGAAAAGATGCTGTTATGCATAAATGTGGCCGATATATATGTTTTGCCATATAAATGTAGATACGTCATATATGAAGTCAAAATACACAAGACCAATGATGATTATAGCATATAGGAAAGCATGATACTTTATGAATATAGATAATAACAGAAGAAACATACATTATGATATTATATCTAAGGGATTAATACCCTACACAGTAGCTATAAGCAAACAGTATTATCATAAATAATTAGAATATCAAATGCTAAATTACGACTTATCCTCAGTCCCCATCCAGGTCCTTATGCATATTATGATGGTCATTATCCATATATGTGTCTGGTAAATCATGGTGTGGCTGTGGCTCTTTTCGGTGTAGTAGAGGCAGAGGACATAAATGGAAGGACACTTTTATCCTTTTTATTATAATGACTACAAGTCATTATGTCCTTCAAATTCTTGGCCTTGCGGGCCGCAACCGATGGCTTGTCAGATAGATATTTCTGAAGAATGGGATCAATCGTGAGTATAGACCAATACCGGGACATGACTTCCACCATCCGATCCCAGTGTGAGTGATACCTGGTGATCATTCTTACAATGTTAGCATTATTAGTCCTACGTCCACCAAATAGCACTTCAACATGTGGGGAGTTCCTGGCTCTGTTGTATGCTTTTTTGATGGACCTATTGCTATACCCGCGGTCACGAAATCTTTGTTTAAGATCCAAAGCTCTGGATTCAAAAGCAGAATCTGAAGAGCAGATTCGCCGTAGGCAAAGAAATTGTCCTATAGGGACCGCTCGTACAACATGTGCGGGGTGGGCAGAAGTAGCATGTAAAACGGAGTTTACAGACGTGTCTTTGCGATATAGGTCCGTTTGCAGAAAGCCTGAAGTGTCACGTATGACCAGGACGTCTAGGAATTCAAGGGACGTGTCACTGTACTTATGAGTTAGCCGTATATTCATCTCATTCTTATTCAAATTTTGTATAAATAAATTAAGATCTGGGATAGTCCCCTGCCAGATAAAAAAGATGTCATCGATGTACCGCGTCCAAAAGGGGACGCGGTCCACCGATGACATCCAATCTGACAGGAGAAGGTCCCTCTCCCACAGCCCCAGGAATAAATTTGCATATGAGGGCGCAAAGGCCGCCACCATTGCTGTACCCTGGAGCTGCAGGTACAGGGACCACCCAAAAAAGAAAAAATTGTGAGTCAAGGCAAAACTCAATAGTTTCATGACAAAGTCCCTCTCAGTCCCAGACATGCCGGTCATTGAGAGAAAATATGACGTCACCTGTAGTCCATCACGATGTCGAATGCTCGTGTAGAGCGATTCGACATCGCAAGAGACCAACAGGGAGCCCTCCCCCACATAGATGGAGTCAATTTTTTGTAGGAAACTACTCGTGTCTCTTGTGTATGACGGAAGAGACTCAACTAAAGGCTTCAGCAAAGAGTCGATATAAATGCATACACGTTCAAGAAAATTGCCCACACAATTGGTCTCCCAGGTGGCGTATTTACATCTTTATGTATCTTAGGTAGCAGATACAGCGTCGGTATCGTCGGCTCATCCACAGTCAGTGCATCGAACAGTCTCCTCTCTATGATCCCACAATCAACGGCATCAGTCAATAGGCAATGTAGTTCTTTTACAAATTTGCTAAGGGGATTAAAAGTGAGGCGTTGGTAACACTCACTCACCCGAAGTTGTCTATATGCCTCTTTTTCATAGAGTGTGCATGGCCACACCACAATATTTCCGCCCTTGTCGGCCGGTTTAATTACTATATCTTCTAATCTCCTGATCCTGTCAATGCAGCTCCTCTCCTCCCTGGTTAAGTTGTCATTATGAATATTAGTGGGGAATTTAGAAAATTCCTCGGAGACGAGCCGCACGAACAGGTCCACATTAGGACAGGCCGACAAGGGGGGAAATTTTTTTGACTTGATCCGCAGCCGTGAAGGAATCTTACCTAGAGCGCCGGAAGAATGTTCCTCAGACAACTCCTCCAAGATACGTAGGGCAGATTGTTCGCTCTCTGTTGGAACATTTTTTCGTAAGTCATCGTCATGGAACCATTTCTTCAACATCAATGCTCGACCAAAGATATGTAGATCCTTCACGGCTGTAAATGGATCAAATCGTGAACAGGGTGAGAAAGTGAGGCCCCTAGCTAGAACTTCATTGTCTAGGACTGAAAATTTATGTTGGGATAGATTTATTACCTTTGGGGTACTGACCGATTTACCCACCCCTGGGGGTCTTTTGTTCTGATTGCCGGTTGTTTTTAGTTGTTGAAGTTGTTCCCCTTTTCTTCTACTCCCAAATCGCGTGGTCACAGGAGATAGAGACTGATCCGACACACCGCCCGCAGATGAGACCGAGGACACCGACACCGACCTGCCACGTGTAAAACGTGGTATTGGCTTGCGCCACCTGTACACCTTTAGCTGCTGGTAATCAGTCATGTCACGTGCAATTTTTTTAGAGTGCGTCTCTCTAATAGATTTTTCCCATTCCTCAGAACTGGTTGCCATCGCTGAGTCAAAAGTCGCAATCTCCTCGTTGGTAACACTCACTCACCCGAAGTTGTCTATATGCCTCTTTTTCATAGAGTGTGCACGGCCACACCACAATATTTCCGCCCTTGTCGGCCGGTTTAATTACTATATCTTCTAATCTCCTGATCCTGTCAATGCAGCTCCTCTCCTCCCTGGTTAAGTTGTCATTATGAATATTAGTGGGGAATTTAGAAAATTCCTCGGAGACGAGCCGCACGAACAGGTCCACATTAAGATAGGCCGACAAGGGGGGAAATTTTTTTGACTTGATCCGCAGCCGTGAAGGAATCTTAGCTAGAGCGCCGGAAGAATGTTCCTCAGACAACTCCTCCAAGATACGTAGGGCAGATTGTTCGCTCTCTGTTGGAAAATTTTTTCGTAAGTCGTCGTCATGGAAACATTTCTTCAACATCAATGCTCGACCAAAGATATGTAGATCCTTCACGGCTGTAAATGGATCAAATCGTGAACAGGGTGAGAAAGTGAGGCCCCTAGCTAGAACCTCATTGTCTAGGACTGAAAATTTATGTTGGGATAGATTTATTACCTTTGGGGTACTAACCGATTTACCCACCCCATGGGGGTCTTTTGTTCTGATTGCCGGTCGTTTTTAGTTGTTGAAGTTGTTCCCCTTTTCTTCTACTCCCAAATCGCGTGGTCACAGGAGATAGAGACTGATCCGACACACCGCCCGCAGATGGGACCGAGGACACCGACACCGACCTGCCACGTGTAAAACGTGGTATTGGCTTGCGCCACCTGTACACCTTTAGCTGCTGGTAATCAGTCATGTCACGTGCAATTTTTTTAGAGTGCTTCTCTCTAATAGATTTTTCCCATTCCTCAGAACTGGTTGCCATCGCTGAGTCAAAAGTCGCAATCTCCTCAGCCGTGGTGGTTGCCTTCAACTCCGAATAAGTAATGTCTAACTATTTCTCCACTTCCTCCAAGGTTTTTGAATTCAGACCAACCAACAACTCCATGAGTTTAAGTGAACCCGTGGAACAGACTTCTTCCCACTTGCTAATAAAGGTCGTATCTTCCACAGGGAAAGAGAGAAATACCTGAATCCTTAATCCTCGAGGGACCATTTGTTTAGAAATGTATCCCTCGAGGAAAGCCCTGTTCCACCACACCTTCGTGCGCCTATGCAGAAGGCGTTTAACATTATTCTGCAGCTCAATGCGTCCCCTGTGTTCAGTACCACTACCATCAGGTAGGTTACCATCAAAAGCTCTACTACAAGCAAGTTTCCAGGAAATATCCCTGGTCCGGTAATC
The DNA here is from genome assembly GCF_048569485.1 of Anomaloglossus baeobatrachus. Lineage (NCBI taxonomy): Eukaryota > Metazoa > Chordata > Amphibia > Anura > Aromobatidae > Anomaloglossus > Anomaloglossus baeobatrachus. The sequence continues at coordinate 327,901,999 of NC_134358.1, forward strand.
CATGCTTGGTATAGGACAAACCTGTGAAAATACACAGAAAATCATATAAACAACCAATACCATAATACACGAAAGCATTCGTGCCATAATCAGCATATGGAGAAAGCCATATACAGAGAATGATTGTAACGTTTAAAGGAAGAAATCTGTACAAAGGCTTAGTAGTTTGAAAAAGGTATATAAATTTTATTGAGTGAAAAATACATATAACATTACACATTAAAAATTGTAGAGACAGGTGATGAGTACCACTAGATGGCGCCCTCACAGCACACTGGTATGCAGATGAATGTAGCGAGACAGCTCAGTGGCCAAAAGGTCACATGAAACAACCAAATGGCATCATAATAAAAGTCCACTGACTGACAGGCATAATCCGTGCTGTAGCTATAAGATACTATCACCAATACCCTTGCTTAGTGCAAATATAAATACAAGCACAGAATACCTGATCACATGAATCTACCATACCTAGAGCGTGGTGTGAGAGTCCAGACCCGACCTATAGGTTTCAATAATCCTTCTTCCGGGGGTGGTCTCAGGGTAAAAGAAGCGTCCTTATAAATAAAAACCGTCCACTCATAGACCATGTAAGTCCAGGCCAATCAGAAAGGGCCTATTCAATCGGAATCCCCCAAGCTCCCTTTTACTAGCATCTGTCATTGGTGAACAGCCTGAGATGGCGGGTCAGGCTCCGCCCCCATGATGACGCGGTACCGGAAGTCTCAAAGTGTAGGCACCGCGTCACCAGCCAGGAGGCGTGTCTACCCTTTCATTGATGACAAGCCCGAGATGCCGGGTTAGGCTCTGCCCCATGATGACGCGGTACCGGAAGTCTCAAAGTGTAGGCACCGCGTCATCGGCCAGGAGGTGTGTCCACCACGTCATACAGGGGAGTGGACATGTGCCGCACCATCTACCCACAAAGGCTCTTAGACACGTATACCGTATGTATCAGAGTGCCATGGCAACCAAACAACCATGGTAAATCATGCGTCAGCAACGTCCCCGTTATTGGCAAAGGCTACACCTCCCCCCCATTGATCCACATCTAATGTAGAAATACAGGGGGCGGTTCCCAAATGACGGAGACATGTATATGACTCATAAAGCAAGAGGTGTGTCAATCATACAATATAGAGAGATACATCTTTTTTATATATATACACATCATAAAATATCACAATATAGCTTAAAAGTCAGAATGATGTCCAGTACATCAGTGTCGGCACTAAATTGCAGCACATGTACACTTAATATCACCACGGGAGCGGTCATATGGACGCGCGCACGGCGACACAGAACAACCAGGGCGAACGCACGCACGCACTGGTGCCGAGACGAATGTAGTCTCTAAATGATTCATTTAGAGACTACATTCGTCTCGGCACCAGTGCGCGCGTGCGTTCGCCCTGGTTGTTCTGTGTCGCCGTGCGCGCGTCCCGTGGTGATATTATCGCCATGGCAGTGGCCGGACGCGCTCGCGGCGGTGCGGTGCTTCCCGGGCGTCCACTCGCGCGCCACAATTGGTTAACCGGGAACGAATGATAGCCATATCTTCAATTAAGTGTACATGTGCTGCAATTTAGTGCCGACACTGACGTACTGGACATCGTTCTGACTTTTAAGCTATATTGTGATATTTTATGATGTGTATATTTATAAAAAAGATGTATTTCTCTATATTGTATGATTGACACACCTCTTGCTTTATGAGTCATATACACGTCTCCGTCATTTGGGAACCGCCCCCTGTATTTCTACATTAGATGTGGATCAATGGGGGGGAGGTGTAGCCTTTGCCAATAACGGGGACGTTGCTGACGCATGATTTACCATGATTGTTTGGTTGCCATGGCACTCTGATACATGCGGTATACGTGTCTAAGAGCCTTTGTGGGTAGATGGTGCGGCACATGTCCACTCCCCTGTATGACGTGGTGGACACACCTCCTGGCTGATGACGCGGTGCCTACACTTTGAGACTTCCGGTACCGCGTCATCATGGGGGCGGAGCCTAACCCGGCATCTCGGGCTTGTCATCAATGAAAGGGTAGACACACCCCCTGGCTGGTGACGCGGTGCCTACACTTTGAGACTTCCGGTACCGCGTCATCATGGGGGCGGAGCCTGACCCGGCATCTCAGGCTGTTCACCAATGACAGATGCTAGTAAAAGGGAGCTTGGGGGATTCCGATTGAATAGGCCTTTTCTGATTGGCCCGGACTCACATGGTCTATGAGTGGACGGTTTTTATTTATAAGGACGCTTCTTTTACCCTGAGACCACCCCCTGAAGAAGGATTATCGAAACCTATAGTTCGGGTCTGGACTCTCACACCACGCTCTAGGTATGGTAGATTCATGTGATCAGGTATTCCGTGCTTGTATTTATATTTGCACTAAGCAAGGGTATTGGTGATAGTATCTTATAGCTGCAGCACGGATTATGCCTGTCAGTCAGTGGACTTTTATTATGATGCCATTTGGTTGTTTCATGTGACCTTTTGGCCACTGAGCTGTCTCGCTACATTCATCTGCATACCAGTGTGCTGTGAGGGCGCCATCTAGTGGTACTCATCACCTGTCTCTACAATTTTTAATGTATAATGTTATATGTATTTTTCACTCAATAAAATTTATATACCTTTTTCAAACTACTAAGCCTTTGTACAGATTTCTTCCTTTAAACATTACAATCATTCTCTGTATATGGCTTTCTCCATATGCTGATTATGGCACGAATGCTTTCGTGTATTATGGTACTGGTTGTTTATAAATCTTAGCAAGCAGAGTTATATACCAGGACAGAGATTCAGCAGGAGAGTGGAGCAGACATTGCCTTTCAGTAAGCAGAGTTATATACCAGGACAGAGATTCAGCAGGAGAGTGGAGCAGACATTGCCTTTCAGTAAGCAGAGTTATATACCAGGACAGAGATTCCATATTGATAAATACATCAGGTTTATATAGACTCAATATTTACAAACCTTTTTATTTTTTAAGGCTTCTGCAATTCGCTGTGACATGCCGGATATCCATTTCTAGGCCAAATCCTGACTGATGGCAACCCATTTTTGTCTGATGAAGCTGTGTGTTGTGTTCTACATGAGAGACTTCAAAGCAGCTAATCTCTTCCCACCAGCTCAGAGTCAATTTTAAAATAAAAGAGTTATCTGAATTGAAAGGTGAATTTCTTACTAAATGTCTACCTATTAATCTAACCATCTTTCTAAAGTACATTTGAAACCAGAAGTTTACATCCACTATCTAAAAAGACACATCTGCATGTTTTTCTCATTATCTGACATGAAATTGGAAAAACCTTTCCCGTTTTAGGTTAATCATGATTACCAAATTTATTTATATTTGCCAAATGCCAGAATAAGGAGAGAAAGAGAATGTTTTAAGGCATTTTATTACTTTCTGCAAAGTCAAAAGCTTACGTACACTAAGAGTACTATGCCTTTAAACAATATGGGACAGTCCATAAGAGGGTGTCATGTCTTTGGAAGCTTCTGATGGGTTTATTGGCAACATCCAAGTTAATTAGATACACATCTGTGGATGTATTTTAATGCACATCTGAAACACACTGCTTCTTTGTGTAGCATCATGGGGAAGTCAAAAGGAATCAGACAAGATCTCAGGAAGAGAATTATGGACTTGCACAAGTCTGGATCATCCTTGGATGCAATTTCCAGATACCTGAAGGTGCCTCGTACATCTGTGCAAACAATTATGTGCAAGTACAAACAAGATGGGATGTCCAGCCATCATACTGCTCAGGAAAGAGACAGGTTCTATGTACCAGAGATGAACATGCTTTGGTCAGACATGTGCATATCAACCCAAGAACAAAAGCAAAAGACCATGTGAATATGCTGGCGGAATCTAGTAAGAGTGAAATGAGTACTGCATCAACACGGGCTGAAGGAGAAACTCCAAAAAGCCAAATTAATTTTTGAAAATGCACACAGGAAAAATGATCTTAATTTTTGGAGACATTTCCTGTGGTCTGAAAAAACTAAAATTTAACTGTTTGGCCATAATGACCATCATTACCTTTGGAGGAAAAAGAGAGAAGCTTTGAAACCTAAGAACAGCATCCCAACTGTGAAATTGGGAGGTGGCAGCATCATGTTGTGGGGTTGTTTTGCTGCAAGAGCGATTAGTGCAGTTCACAAAATAGATGGCATCTTGAGGAAAGAAGATTATGTGGTAATACTGAAGCAGCATCTCAAGACATCTGCCAAAAACTTAAAGCTTGGGCAGAAATCGGTCTTCCAAATGGACAATGACCCAAAGCATACTGCCAAACTGGTTACAAAGGGGGTTAAGGATAACAAAGTCAATATTTTGGACTGGCCATCACAATGCCCTGATTTAAATCCAATCTGCCATTAATACCACAAGAGGTATTAATGGCAGATACTATAACAGTTTTTAAAAAACGGCTGGATGATTTCCTCAGTACACACAACATTGTCAGTTATAATGACTTAATGACAAAATGTATAGTTGGTGAAGGAAGGTTGAACTAGATGGATCTAGGTCTTTTTCCAACCCATGTAACTATAAATATGTATGGGCAAAGCTGAAAAGGTCGGTACAAGCAAGGTGACCTACAAACATGGAACAGTTACACCAGTTCTGTCAGGAGGAATGGGCCCAAATTCCTACCACCTATTGTGAGAAGCTTGTGGAAGGATATCCAAAACGTTTGACCCAAGTCATACAGTTTAAGGGCAATGGTACCAAATACTAATGAATGTATGTAAATGTTTGTATCAGGGAGAGAAGCAGGGTGCATGCAATGCCAATTCAATCATAACATGTAATAACAAAATGGGTGCTACAACTAGCAGAGAAGGAGAGCATAAACGAGGAAGGAGGAGACAAGAAACCTCTGCAAAAAGTTGTGCACACCCATGTAAAAATATATCAAACTTTTATTATATCCAAACATACAAAACATTTGCAAGACATTTAAAAACACTTAAAAACATGAATGAGGAACATTGCGGGCCCACCTTTTCCTCCACGCTGGATGCCGTCTGTCCAACAGCTGCTCTTTTACAGTAATTTCATCAGCTATATCACTTGTGTCCAAACGCTGTATCCTTGCTTGCTCCTGATGAAGCCACAATCAGCGGCGACATACTTGGGCTTTACCAGTCCATCCCTTATTATATTTGTCCTCCTTGGTTCAGTCCCAGGTCTGGGTATGGTATTTTCGTTTTTTATGGGCACATACCTTCTACTCTCTCTATGTCTGCTGTGGGAAGGTTGCCATTATTCCAACCTGGCTTTTTTGTGATTGCATTTCATTCCTTTGTGCTTGATACTTTTATTTAACACTCTATTCTCAAAGATTATTTTTTTTTGAGAGTTATGTATCCCTCTTTTTTGAGGTTGTTATGCTGCACTTTATAACCCTGACTGTTGTTGTTTATTCTCGGTTTTGAAAACCCCTGCCCTGGGACTATACTCCCACTTATGTGTCTTCATTAGATTATTTACATGGGACTATGTAGTCTGTTATTCTGCTAATACTGTATGTACTGAATTATTATTTTACACCTTATGGGACGCTGTTTGCTATATACATATATTTTTAAGTGTTTTTTAAATGTCTTGCACATGTTGTGTATGTTTGGATATAATAAAGGCTTGATATATTTTTACATTGGTGTGCACAACTTTTTGCAGAGGTTCCTTGTCTCCTCCTTCCTTGTGCATGTAAACTTTTGACTTTGCAGAAAGTAATAAAAATGCCTTAAAACATTCTTTCTGTCTTATTATTCTGGCATTTGGAAAATATTTTGGTAATCATAATTGACCTAAAATGGGAAAGGATTATTCTGATTTCATGTCAGATAGTGAGAAAAACCTGCAGATGTGTCTTTTTAGATAGTGTATGTAAACTTCTGGTTTCAACTGTGCATCATTTAAACATTCCCCACTCTTTGCCTCCCAACTCTAAAGGTACCGTCACACTAAGCAACATCGCTAGCAACATCGCTGCTGAGGCACAACTTCCTAGCGATGTTGCTTAGTGTGACATCCAGCAACAACCTGGCCCCTGCTGTGAGGTCGCTGGTTGTTGCTGAATGTCCTGGACCATTTTTTAGTTGTTGCTCTCCCGCTGTGAAGCACACATCGCTGTGTGTGACAGCGACAGAGTAACAACTAAATGTGCAGGCAGCAGGAGCCAGCTTCTGCGGACGCTGGTAACATCGGTAAACAGCAGGTAACCAAGAAGCCCTTACCTTGGTTACCCGATATTTACCTTCGTTACCAGCGTCCGCTGCTCTCAGCTGTCAGTTCCGGCTCCCTGCTCTCTGCACACGTATCTGGAGTACACATCGGGTAATTAACCTGATGTGTACTGTGGCTAGGAGTGCAGGGAACAGGGAGCCGGCACTGGCAGTGTGAGAGCGGTGGAAGCTGGTAACGAAGGTAAATATCGGGTAACCAAGGTAACCAAGGGAAGGGCTTCTTGGTTACCCGATGTTTACCGTGGTTACCAGCATCCGCAGAAGCTGGCTCCCTGCTGCCTGCACACGTAGCAGAGTACACATCGGGTAATTAACCCGATGTGTACTGTGGCTAGGTGTGCAGGGAGCCAGCGCTAAACAGTGTGCGCTGGTAACCAAGGTAAATATCGGGTTGGTTACCCAATATTTACCTTAGTTACCAAGCGCAGCATGCTTCCACGTGTAGCGACGCTCCAGCGATCCCTGCCAGGTCAGGTTGCTGGTGGGATCGCTGGAGCGTCGCTTAGTGTGACATCTCACCAGCGACCTCCTAGCAACTTACCAGCGATCCCTATCAGGTTGTATCGTTGTTGGGATCGCTGGTAAGTTGTTTAGTGTGACTGGGCCTCAACTTCATGTTTGTTTGTTTTTTTCCTTTTTGTGATCATCACCTTGAAATGAAGCTACATCAACAATGTCTTTTCCAGAGTCTGGGCTATTCTTTGCTCTAATGAGCATGCGCCAGTTATCAATCTGGACATTACATTTTATTATTGAATAACTAAAGTGTTATCATTAAAAATGCAAATTGCCTAATTGTGTAGACTGATAGGGAGACTAAACCAGATCATTAGATAATTTTCAAACTACAGTCCAGTGAGAGGCATATTGACTTATTGACAGCTAACATTGATCCTTATTTCGATTATTGGAAATATGAAATATCTTTTGAGACCAATCTTCTGAACATTCACCAGGTTGATTGCCCTCCATGCATTAGCTATCCTACCATGGCAATATTGGAAGCTTAATCCCTTTTGGCTTATGTTAAGACTTCTCAAGCTTTCTGACAGTTTTTTGAATGAATGGACAGCTCTTCTTTGCAATTATGTGATATCATAAAAGCACATATGAGTGACAGGTTCAACTTCAAAAGAGGTCTGCTCCATAAGGAGAGAGAATGAGGTTCTTTGCAAATCTAGTTCATAAATAATCCTAGCAGGAAAAAAATAAATCACAAAAATGATAATCCAATCAGTTGCCAATCGGGGAGAAGAAAGCTCATGCATAATGGACGCGCAATCCGGATAATAAAGCTATATCACTATGATCCTCAAGTGATTAGTAATACATTTTATTGGAAAATCAAGGTCACACACAAAACATGGTTAAAATCACTTAAAAACATATAATATCAAAAACCCCACATCTCTCATGATGGTGATAAGGGGTATCGCCCTGTCAGGGCCGGATTAAGGTTGGTGGGGGCCCCTGGGCAGAAAATCTGGTGGGGGCCCCATAAACGTTAAAATTTTTAGCCATAACAGTAGAGCACGAACTGTAGCATTTAGATATAAATCCAATAAACATGTATCTTAAGGCCCCGTCACACTAAGCAACATCGCTAGCAACATCGCTGCTAACGAACAACTTTTGTGACGTTGCTAGCGATGTTGCTGTGTGTGACATCCAGCAACAACCTGGCCCCTGCTGTGAGGTCGTTGGTTGTTGCTGAATGTCCTGGGCCATTTTTTAGTTGTTGCTGTCCCGCTGTGAAGCACAGATCGCTGTGTGTGACAGCGAGACAGCAACAACTAAATGTGCAGGCAGCAGGAGCCGGCTTCTGCGGAGGCTGGTAACCACAGTAAACATCGGGTAACCAAGAAGCCCTGTCCTTGGTTACCCGATATTTACCTTTGATACCAGCCTCGCTGCTCTCACTATCAGTGCCGGCTCCTGCTCTGTGCACATGTAGCTGCAGCACACATCAGGTTAATTAACCCGATGTGTGCTGTAACTAGGAGAGCAAGGAGCCAGCGCTAAGCATTGTGCGCTGCTCCCTGCTCTGTGCACATGTAGCTGCAGCACACATCGGGTTAATTAACCCGATGTGTGCTGTAACTAGGAGAGCAAGGAGCCAGCGCTAAGCATTGTGCGCTGCTCCCTGCTCTGTGCACATTTAGCTGCAGCACACATCGGGTAATTAACCCGATGTGTGCTGTAACTAGGAGAGCAGGGAGCCAGCGCTCAGTGTGCGCTGCTTCCTGCTCTCTGCACGTGTAGCTGCGTGCGCTGGTAACCAAGGTAAATATCGGGTTGGTTACCCGATATTTACCTTAGTTACCAAGCGCAGCATCTTCCACGCGGCGCTGGGGGCTGGTCACTGGTTGCTGGTGCGCTCACCAGCAACTTGTGTAGCGACGCTCCAGCGATCCCTGCCAGGTCAGGTTGCTGGTGGGATCGCTGGAGCGTCGCAGTGTGACATCTCACCAGCAACCTCCTAGCAACTTACCAGCGATCCCCATAGTTGTTGGGATCGCTGGTAAGTTGCTTAGTGTGACTGGACCTTTACCCTGATCTGCCATATTCAGATTTACAGGACTACAATACAGATACAGTCCAGGATCACTCACAGTCGTCACTTATACAAAGAAAGTAGAGTAAAGGGGGCTTTACACGCTGCGACATCGCTAATGCGGAGTCGTTGGGGTCACGGAATTCGTGACGCACATTCGGCCGCATTAGCGATGCCGTTTCGTGTGACACCGATAAGCGATTTTGCATCGTTGCAATAACGTGCAAAATCGCTAATCGGCGACATGGGGGTCCATTCTCTAATATCGTTGCTGCAGTAGTAACGAAGTTGTTCCTCGTTCCTGTGGCAGCACACATCGCTCCGTGTGACACCGCAGGAACGAGGAAGCTCCCCTTACCTGCCTCCCGGCCGCTATGCAGAAGGAAGGAGGTGGGCGGGATGTTACATCCCGCTCATCTCCACCCCTCCGCTGCTATTGGGCGGCGGTTAAGTGACGCTTCAGTGGCGTCGCTGTGACGCCGCATGGACCGCCCCCTTAGAAAGGAGGCGGTTCGCCGGTCACAGCGACGTCGCCGGACAGGTAAGTATGTGTGACGGCTCTGGGCGATGTTGTGCGGCACGGGCAGCGATTTGCCCGTGTCGCGCAACAGATGGGGGCGGGTACGCACGCTAGCGATATCGGGACCGATATCGCAGCATGTAAAGCGGCTTTTACTCACATATTTTTAATTGATCCCAATGTTAAGGCAGCCAGGGACGGCTCCAGGTTTTTGTGGTCCCCGGTTGAGTCTCAGTGGGCCCCATCCACACACAGACACACACATACAGGCATACGTACATATACATATTTGAAGACAAAGTCACAAAAATACATTTAAACAGACAAATATATGCACAGTCATATACACTGACACACATGCAGACACAGACGCATTACAGGTGTTAATATGGAGAAGTCACAAGCAGCCTCACTCACCTCTCCCGCTTGTTTCCAGCTCCTCCAGGACATATGGCTGTGTTGCATGATGGCCATCAATAACAGACATGACTGCACACCATGCACACTGACACAGCACTGATGTATATACATCACAGGAGGGGCTGGGGCCTACAATAAATACATTACAGGAGGGGCAGGGGGCATAGACATTACTGGGGGGGGCATAGACGTTACTGGAGTGGCAAACCGCTCTGGTGGCAAACACATTACTGGGATGGGTGGCTTAGCGCTCTGGGGGACCCATATAGTTCTGGGGTGCCGCATAGACTGCTCTGATTCATATATACACACACACAGCTCTGCTTCAAACACACAGCTCTGCTTCACACACACAGCTCTGCTTCACACACACAGCTCTGCTTCACACCACACATCTTTCTTCAGCTCTGCTTCACACACACACACAGCTCTGCTTCACACACACACACAGCTCTGCTTCACACCACAAATCTTTCTTCAGCTCTGCTTCACACACAGCTCTGCTTCACACCACACATCTTTCTTCAGCTCTGTGTAATACTTATTATATGTTCTGAGGATTTCGATAGCGTAGGGCAATGATCAGCAGAGACGAGTTTTTGATACAAGATGTTTTATAATCTGTAACCACGGTAGATAACAACGGAACAAACACAGCAGTACAAATACACAAATACCTTCCCGAAACGGAGCGGAGGGAATTCCCGGGGCCACGCACCGGACTCCCCCAGGGAGACCACCAGAGCGAACCCCTATACAGGGACTGTCCGGCAATCACCCCGGAAGGCCTAAATGCGCAGCAGCCGGGACACAATGGGCAAGCGGTAAAAGTCCAGGAGTGTCCGTACGGGATGATTGTCCAGAGTGGTTACGAACCAGAGAGAACCGGGCAGAGTGCTGACCGAAGATGGCAGACGGAATCCGGGCACAGCTTGAGAAACCGGGTAAGGTCCAGAGTCGGTCGGTCGGTAGTCTTTTAGGAGGATCCAAAAGCAATCAGGATTAGCAGCAGCAAAGCAGGAGCACACAGCAAGCAGTATACTCAGGCACTGGACTGGGCTGAGAGGCGGCCTTTTAAGCAGCTGGACAGGAAGTAGGGCAACAGAACCTTAAACTCCATGTTAACTGAGGGCAAGCTCATTCAAAAGAGAACTGGAAAACCTGGAAACCTGACACTCTGCTTCTCTCACACACACACAGCTCTGCTTCACACCACACATCTTTCTTCAGCTCTGCTTCTCTCACACACACACAGCTCTGCTTCACACCACACATCTTTCTTCAGCTCTGCTTCTCTCACACACACACAGCTCTGCTTCACACCACACATCTTTCTTCAGCTCTGCTTCTCTCACACACACACACAGCTCTGCTTCACACACAGACACACACACAGCTCGGCTTCACACACAGACACACACACACAGCTCTGCTTCACACACAGACACACACACAGCTCTGCTTCACACCACACATTTCTTCAGCTCTGCTTCACACACACACAGCTCTCTTTCACACACACTCACACACAGCTCTGCTTCACACACAGACACACACACACAGCTCTGCTTCACACCACACATATTTCTTCAGCTCTGCTTCACACACAGCTCTGCTTCACACACACAGCTCTCTTTCACACACACACACAGCTCTGCTTCACACACAGACACACACACAGCTCTGCTTCACACCACACATTTCTTCAGCTCTGCTTCACACACACACACAGCTCTCTTTCACACACACACACACAGCTCTGCTTCACACACAGACACACACACAGCTCTGCTTCACACCACACATTTCTTCAGCTCTGCTTCACACACAGCTCTGCTTCACACACACACACAGCTCTCTTTCACACACAGACACACACACACACAGCTCTGCTTCACACCACACATATTTCTTCAGCTCTGCTTCACACACAGCTCTGCTTCACACACACACAGCTCTCTTTCACACACACACTCACACACACAGCTCTGCTTCACACACACAGCTCTGCATCACAGACACAGCTCTGCATCACACCACACAGCTCTGCATCACACCACACAGCTCTGCATCACACCACACAGCTCTGCATCACACCACACAGCTCTGCATCACACCACACAGCTCTGCATCACACCACACAGCTCTGCATCACACCACACAGCTCTGCATCACACCACACAGCTCTGCATCACACCACACAGCTCTGCATCACACCACACCTCTATCTTCAGCTCTGTCCCTACCTGCTCTGATGCCATCCTCCTGCTGCTCCGGTATAGGCCGCCATCGTCCTGCTGCTGTTCCGGTGCCGCGGCCATTCTCCTGCTCCGGTTAGTCTCCTCTCCTGGCCGCGGCGTGGGTCTTCTCCGCGGCCGGCCGCACGCGTGGGTCCTCTCCTCCGCAGCCGGCCGCCCGCGTGGGTCCTCTCCTCCGCGGCCGGCCAGCCAGCCGGCCGCCCGCGTGGGTCCTCTCCTCCGCGGCCGGCCAGCCAGCCGGCCGCCCGCGTGGGTCCTCTCCTCCGCGGCCGGCCAGCCGGCCGCGCGCGTGGGTCTTCTCCGCGGCGGCGTCCTGCTGTGACGTCCGCAGCGTCCTGCTGTGACGTCCGCAGCATTGGACGCCGCAGCAGAGCAGGGAGCAGGCACACCTCTGACCCCGGAAGTACAAACGATGGTACTTCCGAGGTCAATCAGCGTCCTGTGCCCGCAGCTTGTTTTTGCGTCTTAGAGACGCAGATACAAATAAATGTAGGTGGCCCCCCCCCCCCCGAAAACACAGCTGATTTAGACTGTCTTAACGGAGGGGGAGCGGGTGTGAAGAAAAGAAAAAAAAAAATTGCTGACGGGTGGCAAGTATGGCCCTGGTGGTGGGGGCCCCCTTGGAAGCTCTTTTGGTGGGGGCCCCGGGGCTGAAGCCCCGCCTGCCCCGCCTATAATCCGGCCCTGCGCCCTGTGCAACCATACAACAAAGTGCAATAGTGTATAAACAGGTCTTGTCACAGTATAATAAATACCCACTGAAATAGTCCCTATTAATACATGTGATAAATCAATCAGATTGTCAGGGTAAATCCTGTATCAGTAAGATCTGTAAAACCGGTAATAAAACCTGTAAGCTGTATCAGTAGTGAAGATATACAGCTGAGAATAGCCCTGTATGGAGCCAACAATGACAAATTTACAGAATAGGGGCGGTCAATATATAACATCAAAATGGTATGAAAAATCACATAGTAGACACAATATTTTATGCATGAATTCAATAACCAAAAAATTGACCGAGACCTGTGCCAAGCAATCCCACATGTGGCTCACAATCAGGTACCCAAATGTAAAACTATCATGCTCCCAACCTGTAAGGGGAGCTGAAAGCACAAGGTGATACCCACGAAGAGGGAGAGACGTGGGGGGACCCCACGCGTATCAATGCAGACAGCTTCATCAGGGGAAGATGTGTCCAAGGTTGCATCAGAACAGATATTTATAGAGGACCACAATATAATGAATTATCTAATAATTGCGTAATTAGACATACCGTTGGTGGTGTGTGTCAGAACGTGGCAGCCGAGTGTGGATACCAAAACCGGACGTTAGGCCGGAGGAGGGCCCAGGCCCCAGACCGAATATTGTGGCAAAGCCTGTGCTTTAGATCCATCAATGTTACCGTGCGCACAGTCACGTAGTGACCCGTGCTGTTCACTTGGGTCTTGTTATGCCCAAAAAGAAAGTGAAAGATTGCCAAGTGGTCACATACCAGCTCCGCTGTAACCGGAAGTGATGTTCCCCCTTAAGTTGCCATGGATACAGTACACGCCAGGGCCACTGCGCATGACAGGGCACCTAGCGCTCGAGCTGTGCTTAATAATATAGCGCATGCGCCGACCAAAAGGGGATCTCCCACTCGTATCTGGCTAGCGGACGGCATCTGAGAGAGTACATCATGCAATGATCAAAGAGCATAGAAGATAGCTCAGTAAGATCTGCATAGATGTATATCAGGGAAGCTAATATTAGTTGCGGAGTGGGTTCATTTAGTAAGGTGCTCGTGGCCGGCTAATCATCAGGTTAAGCCATCAAATGCACTGTGATAAAACCGCACATGTGAAAAGTGGCAAAATAGAAAGCAGGATTTAATTGTAAAAAGAAGAATGCACATCTTTCAATACATATCATGCACACTAGGTAGATGATGAGATTGCCTAGGAGCGATGTCCAAAAAGATGGAACACAATTATATTTAATTTGATTCCAAAAGGAAACCATTCACACATGGAGTGACCCATATATATCGATACCCACTCCAGTTGCAAATCGATCCCAAACATGGGAGCGTGAACAGTAGAGTTGAGCGCGGTTCGCGGTTCGAGGTTCTCCAGTTCGCGGCTCGAGTGATTTTGGGGGCTGTTCTAGATCGAACTAGAACTCGAGCTTTTTGCTAAAGCTCGATAGTTCTAGATACGTTCGAGAACGGTTCTAGCAGCAAAAAGCAGGGCTTTTTACAGCTACAGTGTGCAGGAGCCATCGCTGGCAGCCTGCCAGAAGCTGGTAACCAAGATAAACATCGGGTATCCAAGCAAAGCGCTTTGGTTAGTAACCCGATGTTTATCCTAGTTACGTGCAGGAAGCCCACACTTCCCCGCTCAGCTCACTCCGCCCCCTCCTGCACGCGGCATGTACACACACACTCTCACACACACACACACACACACACACGTCCCCAGCCATGCAGTCCACGACACTAACGTCCTCCTGGCACTCTGCACACATGGTCCCGCTCAGCTTACCTGCGGTGATGAAGTCCCGACCTCAGCGCTGTCACTGTCCTCCATGGCCGCCGCTTGTCACATCACCTTCTCTCGCTTCCGACCCGAGACTGACTAGCGGTGACGTCACGGGCCTCTCGCGATACTTGGCTGTGAAGGCGGCGGTCATTGAACTCAGTGACAGGTGCTGTCAGTGTGCAGGAGATCAGCGCAGGTAATGTACCTCACTGACAGCAGCACTTGTCATGCTCTGCAGTGACCTGGGCTGACCCATTGATGTTAGCTCAGGTCACTGCACTCCTCTCCCAGCCAATGGGGAACATCCTGCTCTTCATTGACTGGGACAGTGTGGATCGTCATGGCAACCCCTTGGATTACACCAGACCTGGATTTGTTTTTCTTTCTAATAAATTGGTTAAAGAGGGAATGTATTGGGGAGTGTTTTTTCAAATAAAAATGTGTTTGTCGTCTATTTTTTTTTATTACTGACTGGGTTGGTGATGTCGGGTATCTGATAGATGCCTGACCTCACCAACCCCAGGGCTTGATGCCAGGTGACATTACACATCTGGTATTAACCCCATATATTACCCCGTTTGCCACCGCACCAGGGCGCGGGATGAGCTGGGGCGAAGCACCAGGATTGGCACATTTAATGGATGCGCCACTTCTGGGGTGGCTGCGGCCTGCTATTTTTAGGCTGGGGGAGTCCAAAAACCATGGACCTCCCTAGTCTGAGAATATCAGACCCCAGCTGTCTGCTTTACCTTGGCTGGTGATCCAATTTTGGGGGGACCCCTACGTGTTTTTTTTTTAAATTATTTATTTAATTTAAAATAACAGCGTGGAGTGCCCTCAGTTTTGGATTACCAGCCAAGGTGAAGCTACCAGCTGTGGTCTGCAGGCTGCAGCCGTCTGCTTTACCCTAGCTGGCTACAAAAATAGGGGGAACCCTACGTCATTTTTT